>NC_081857.1:16505564-19498064 GCF_963259705.1 Myotis daubentonii | reverse complement strand
CTGTGCATTCATTCTATCTACATTGATTGAATCCCTACTGTGCACCGGGCAGTGTGCAAACATTGAAAACATAAAGGTATACGAGACACACACAGTCCCACGTGGAGCTCTGTAGAGGATGAAAAGTGCTATGGATCATTAAATTGAGTAACGTGAGGGTCAGGGTCATCCATCTTTCCTTCTCCCTCACACACCAAACCAGAGGCATGAGGTACCATGTCCAGAAGGACAGGGGAGCCCCCATTCCCACTCACTAACTGAAGTCGGGTGCCGGGAGCCGGTCCATGCTTGCTGTTTCAAGGGACCTGGCATATATGGCATACTGTTCTTGGCACTATGTGTTTTAACCAAGGTCTCTGAGAAAGGTGGTTTCCCCAGGTAGGGATTTTCCCCTGAAGTTAGGGAGGGAATAAAACCTCTTAACTAAGTGCCAGGCGGGTAATTAATCCCTTTAACTACGAACAATCATGCTTAAACTACATAATCTTTTCTCCCTGGAATGGAGATAAGAAACGCCCTAACCTTTGTAATAGAGATTGATAGGATTGAATCAACTGGTATAAATACAGTTGTAACAAGACAGAAACACTCAGAACTTAGAACAGAATCAAGAAGACAGAACCTACACAGAGCCTAGAGACAGAAGAACTTCGCTGGAGAGAGCATGCCGGAGGATCCTGGAGAGGGACTGGCCTCAGAGCCTAGAGACAGAGCCTAGCGGGAGAACATGGCAAGGGATCCTGGACTGAACCTGACTACAGAGATTGGCAGGAGAACCTGACTGGAACCTGGACACAACCTGACTGGAGAGCCTGGACAGAACCTGGCTGGAGAACCTAGCGAGGGAACATGGCTACAGAACCTCGCTGGAAATCCGAAGCGGAACCTCTCTGGAGATCCAGACCAGAACTTGGCTGGAGATCCGGGCTAGAGATCCTGGCAAAGCTGCTGATCAACTGAACGCTGTCTCCGTGTCCTTCCTTCTTCGCCGACTCCGTCTACGCCTTTGGGGACCCCTGGACCCGCTGGGGTTGGACCCCAGCATATGGCGCCCGAACAGGGACCCCTAGGTAAGCGCCCTGCACTCGGGACGGATCGGACTCCACCGTAAGAAGAGGGTGGATAGTCTTCGCCGACTCCATCCACACCTTTGGGAACCCCTGGAAAGGATTCCCCTAGGTAAGCCCCCCCAATTGAGAACCCCCACATTCGGGACGGATAGGACTCCACCAGGGTGCTACAGACCCCCCTATAGAGGATAAATAGGGTAAGAAGGTGGATAGTACAGAACTTAGATTGAGAAGATGTGCCATACTGAGTCCAAAGAAAGAAGACTCTGTATTGATCTTTAGATTAAGAAGATGTGCCATACTGAGTCTAAAGAAAAAAGACTCTGTATTGATCTTTTCTTTTAACATATATGCTTGCTAGCAGAGGAATTAAGGTTACTCCCAGTCAGACAGAACATTTTATACAAGAAATATGTCCATGCTTTTCTGAGGAAGGAAAGGTAAATGTAATGGCATGGGAGAAGGTAGGCCCAAGAAGCCTTATCCTTAACCCCACTGCAGCCTTTCTACCCTGGGAAAGTGCAGGATTGGCAAACTCTCCCTGGGATGATAGATCAGGACTCAGGTAATAGCGGAAAGCGCCAATCCTACTCTTAAAATGGATATAAGAGAGCATTTGAGGTTTTTCTTTTTAATGCTTGCTTTTAAAAAATAAAAAAGGGGGAATTTGCCGGGAGCCGGTCCATGCTTGCTGTTTCAAGGGACCTGGCATATATGGCATACTGTTCTTGGCACTGTGTGTTTTAACCAAGGTCTCTGAGGAAGGTGGTTTCCCCAGGTAGGGATTTTCCCCTGAAGTTAGGGAGGGAATAAAACCTCTTAACTAAGTGCCAGGCGGGTAATTAATCCCTTTAACTACGAACAATCATGCTTAAACTACATAATCTTTTCTCCCTGGAATGGAGATAAGAAACGCCCTAACCTTTGTAATAGAGATTGATAGGATTGAATCAACTGGTATAAATACAGTTGTAACAAGACAGAAACACTCAGAACTTAGAACAGAATCAAGAAGACAGAACCTACACAGAGCCTAGAGACAGAAGAACTTCGCTGGAGAGAGCATGCCGGAGGATCCTGGAGAGGGACTGGCCTCGGAGCCTAGAGACAGAGCCTAGCGGGAGAACATGGCAAGGGATCCTGGACTGAACCTGACTACAGAGATTGGCAGGAGAACCTGACTGGAACCTGGACACAACCTGACTGGAGAGCCTGGACAGAACCTGGCTGGAGAACCTAGCGAGGGAACATGGCTACAGAACCTCGCTGGAAATCCGAAGCGGAACCTCTCTGGAGATCCAGACCAGAACTTGGCTGGAGATCCGGGCTAGAGATCCTGGCTAGGCTGCTGATCAACTGAACACTGTTCCCGTGCCATTCCTTCTTCGCCGACTCCGTCCACACCTTTGGGGACCCCTGGACCCGCTGGGGTTGGACCCCGGCAGTTGGGGAACTTTCTGGTCAGCCTTGGTCAATTTAGGAGGAAAAATGGAGATAAATCCATTCAAAGATATCCTGCAGGTTGAAGGCCCCGATGATAAAGGGAACCAGGAAAAGGGGGGGGGGAGAAGACAGAGGAAAGGATAGGAGCCTCCTTTAACTACCACAATTATATAACTCAACGTGTGAGCCATCTTTAGTGAGGAATCTGCATGTCTGACTTTCAAGGGTCAGTCTAATTCGTCAAAATTCCCTTTTGTTATTAGGCTCGATCACAATTCCGCTCCTGGAATACCTGAGTGAATGATTTTATACCTAGATAAGACTCTTGGGAATGGAGTAGAAGGGATTCTTAATGGACACATTAAAGGGAGCTGCTACAAGAAATAAAAGAAGAAATAATTATGTCCATTTATTATGTTGTCTACCACATGCCATGGATTGTGTGGAATTTCACTTAATTTCATGAACAGTGCTTCTGGATAGGTACTATTTTCTTTTTTCTCTCTTTAAAGCTGAGTGAAATAAGGTTCAGACAAATTTAGTACCTTACCTAGGATCACAGAGCTATTAAGTAATACATCTGGGGTTTGAATCATAAGCTAACTCACTGAGTTCATGATGAAACTGGAGGGAAAACTCCCGAAGTCCAGTTCCAAAATGTGTCAGCAAAGATGCTAATGAAATCTTGTTTTGAGGTTTGGGGGATGGGGTCCTTGGGAATCATGTCCCATCACCATTAGCAGCCAACCTATCATTACTCAAAATTTCCATTCTCCCTTTAGAATAGTGCCTCATACTCCAGGCCAGGCCTCCTGCATTTGGGTCCCCTTGTCTTGGGGTCTTGCTCTTTGCTCAGCCACTTACATCTTCATCTGTTACTGATTTTATGTAAAATGACTTGCATTATCATGGGAACCTTCTGGAGACAACACTACAGCTAAAGGAAGGGTCCAAAGGCATGATGGGATTTTCAGACACTCTGGCAAGCCCCATGGAGCCTAGCAGCAGGCTATTCCCTCCATGGAAGGCCCAACCTTGTACTGACAGCTCTTCATATGGGCCACAGGGCTTGGTTTTTTCCATTAAAATACCAAACATTCAGAGTCCTGGATGGACAGGAGTAGTTCTGGCTGATTGAACACGCTTCAGGGATGCTGAGGACACCAACTGCCATTTCCACAAAGGTCTGAACCCCCTTCTCTGCAGAACTTTGGAAACCAATCAGCTGCCCATTCCTTAGCTCACTTACTCTTCTCTTATGTCCCCACTAGCAACTCGAGAAAAAAATCACAAAGGTATTGATAATGTCTTCTGGTTGGTTCCTCTCTTTCAGCCTAGGGTCTTAGTTGAAAGAACTGAGCCCCACAGGGTGGTGAGCTCCCAGCTACTGGCAGTGTTCAAGCCAAGGCAGGCTGGGGCGAGGCATTGGGAATTCATGTTCTGAAGTGATGAACTGGGAAAGCTTTTGGTTGTGCAGTCCTGGAGTAGACTCTAGTGGGCACCCTGTAAAAATATATTTTAAAACATTGAGTACCTTTGGGAAGGGACATTATTAACAATGAACTCCTCCTAAGAGAACATTAATAAATCAGGAGACAAGATGACCAGGATGTGATTTGAGTGGACATAATTGCAAGTGATATTAGCATTGAGACTATTAAAACCCAAAGAAATGGTCCTAGCTGGTTTGGCACAGTGGCTAGAGAGTCAGACTGCAGACTGAAGGGTCCCAGATTTGATTCCAGTCAAGGGCACATGCCTGGATTGTGAGCTCGATCCCCAGGTGAGGGCATGCAGGAGGCAGCCGATCAATGATTCTCATCATTGATGTTTCTCTCTCTCTCCCTCTCCCTTCCTCTCTGAAATCAATAAAAATATATTTAAAAAAACAACAACAAAGAAATGTAACGTGTTACAAACAGGGATATGGCCTGAGTGGACCCCATAAAGCCAATATATGTATTTGCAAATATAAGTATTTGCTTTTCCAGGGCTGTCCTGGGAAGAGAGTGGCTAGCTCAGGGTCATCTGAACATTCTGCTGTAACCCAAAGTATCTGTTGTTGAGCAGGGATAGTTCATCCAGGGGCTTCTGGCACAGACAAGAGATTATTCAAGGTCATCCTCTTCCCTTTGATCTGAAGCTCTGATCGCTAAGAAGCTCCTGATTACCATCTTCCAAGTACTCTAAAGCACTGGATAAGAGACATGGGAATTCTGGTCACTGAAACAGAATATCCCCATTAAAAAGGCATATATGGCCCTGGCCCGTGTTGCTCAGTGGGTAGAGAGTCAGCCTCACACTGAAGGGTTGTGGTTTACTCCCGGCTCCTGGTTGGGTGCATGCAGGAGGCAACCAGTCGATGTCTCTCTTTCCCTCCCTTCCACTCTCTCTAAAACGCAATGCCTCAGGTGAGGATTAAAAAAAAAAAAAGAAAGAGCATATATGACCATTTGAGTTTCTATGTCAGTTTACTGCAAATCCAGTTATTGTGAGTCAGTCTGTGAAAGCTGGACCTATAAAACTAATGGTGAGTCCCAGGAACACGGTGACCAACCAAGGTCCTGCCCTATGGGAGACCTCACCTGGGTAGTCTTAAAGTGTCTGTGCTCACCCCTCTCTGGCAGAAGCACTTTCCAGCTCTGACAGCCTGTGATTCAGGAATTCTCTGACTCATCCTGAGAAGGAGCATGAGGGTACCTGCATGGCCAGGGCGTGCAGTCCGACCAGATGAGTCAGGGAACATGAAAAGGGAACTTAGAGAGGAGACCGTGGACATCTTTCTCTGGGCACAGCCTCCTAAAGAAACAGGAGATCTCAGAGATATTTTGGAAACAGCCAGATCTTTTCCATCCATCCTTCCCTTCTTGATATTTTTCAAAATCAGACAAGTGGGAAAATTTTGTAATGCCCTGAGAAAGACTTTTAAGCTGGTAGAAAAATCTCACTCCATTGGAGTCTTCAAGTCCATTGCTCTCTGGGGATGGTGCCGTGGACAAGGGGGAGAGACACATTATGAGATGATGCTCTCAGGCTTCTCAGCTAAGCTCACATTACCACGTGGAAACCCACCTGAAATGCTATCAAATGCCCAGGAACCAAGTAGTCATGGATCTTTCCAATCTGACACATGAAAGTGAAGGAACACCACAGGTCTTCAAAGAACAGTTGACTCACCCCATATTGCTAGGTTTCTGGTCTCAAAAAAAACACACAAGGAAGCGGCATTACCATTGCCATGGGAACCTCTACTTTGACTCACTGGTATCCAAACCTCCCGCTGGGAACATCCTATTCCGGTTCCTAATTGCAGCTCATGACCTACTTCTACTTGCTTGAGCAAGAGAGAGGCCCGGTGAGATACTTGGGGGCCCAGGAGCTCCAAACCCTCGATCTATAAGTGGCTACATTCCCTCTCCAGCAGACAGCAAGGTGTTTTGCTCCATGGCTCAGCATTATCCCCAGTGAAATAAGAATGACGATGTTAAGCTTTCCCTGATGAATGTTTTAAGAGTTGAGTAGATAAAGCTTGAAAGGGATACAGCTTCTTTCTGTGGACCATCCTTTCTCCCCACCATGCTTGTCAAATTGTGATCCCAAGCCTGCGGGTCTTGATTAAACTTGCCAGAACCTCGCCTTCATCTTCCGATGGCCTAGTGCCACAACAAATAGCTTCACTATCCCAAGAAGTGTCAGATGGGTTTAGACTGGCTTGATGACAAAGAGATGAAAGGAAAAAGTGGGGGGAAGGATGAGGGGTTAGGTCAAATAAAGACTGTCAGTGGATGTGGACACAAAAATGTCATCACTTTCCCAGGAAGATCTCAGACTATCAATCTACTCACCTATAACCATCCTTGACTTTTTCCTTTCCTCCTCCCTCCCCCACATTCAGTCCATCGCCAAATTCTATCAATTTTACCTCCAAATAATATCCCAGATTTACCGACTTCCCTCAGTCACTGTAGGCACCTTCCACATCCAAGCCACCACATTGTGCCTAGACTTCTGTATAATCTTCTGAATTACTCTCAAGCGAGATTATTGAATTTCTCAGAGCCTTAGCTTTATTATCCATGAAAGGGGGTCATGCCTCTCTCCCAGGGCTGTTATGAGAAACAAGCGAAATGGAAAAGCATCAAGTACAGATATGGAGTAATCAAGAGACACTCAGAAACTTGTTAAGCCCTCTTATCACTCCACCCTCATTTTAGACATG
Organism: Myotis daubentonii; assembly: GCF_963259705.1. Lineage (NCBI taxonomy): Eukaryota > Metazoa > Chordata > Mammalia > Chiroptera > Vespertilionidae > Myotis > Myotis daubentonii. Next base: position 19,491,332 of record NC_081857.1, on the reverse strand, counting down.
GTTTCCCTTAGGAAGGTGCATTTGAACTTGCAAGACCCATTGCAACATGGCCAGTGGAGTGGACTGAAGTCTAAAAGTTAGGAACCCCCTGCCAAAACCGGTTTGGCTCAGTGGATGGAGCGTCGGCCTGCGGACTGAAAGGTCCCAGGTTCGATTCCGGTCAAGGGCATGTACCTGGGTTGCGGGCACATCCCCTGTAGGAGATGTGCAGGAGGCGGCTGATAGATGTTTCTCTCTCATCGATGTTTCTAACTCTCTATCTCTCTCCCTTCCTCTCTGTAAAAAAATCAATAAAATATATTTTTTTAAAAAAGACTTTAAAAGTTAGGAACCCCAACAGGAAGAGGTCAGTGAGTTTATTATGAGGTCCCCCTCCCACACAACAATGCCTCCACTTTGGGTTGAGGGGTGACATGGCCCTGCTGATCTCTGCATGAGATCATCTGAGCAAACATAAGCCATCTCAATAGCCTGAGAAATGCGAGGACAGAGACCGTTACAAAAGAGGGACTGTGACCCTTTATTCCAGCACCAGAACTCTGCACAGTCCTCACGATTTTGAATAGCAAGACTTTAAGACAGGTGGCTTGAGAGGGCTGGGTAACATGACATTCAGAGTCTGGCTTTCCTAAGAGCAAGTCTGGCTTTTGCTTACTAACAGTCTGGTAATGCAAAAGGCCTGTCATTTGTTCTTTCTCTAATGAATGGATAGGCTGTTTAATTTCCTGATGGACAACCTAGTCATTTTAGTCTTCTGCTCCAAGCCTTTGTTTGGCTCTTTCCATGTGCATTAAAACAACCCTCTTTTTCCTGCTATCATGAGCTGTCTTTCCATTAACGCTCAGCTCGAAGGCCAGTTCCTGAGTCTACTAGTAAATAGTCTTCCTCGTTAGGGGAGAACAAGCCCTGAATGAGTGGTCAGACTTAAAATTCCACTCAGTCATTAATACTGCAATCATTTATTGAGCATGTACTATGTGCAAGACATTGTACAGCAGACCGGCAACACAAAAGGGAATATGACACAGCCTGGGCCTTCAAAGAGCTCATGATGCATTGGATAAGATCGGTATGTAAACAAATATTTACAGATAACATCATCTTACAATGATTGCCCTACAGCGATTTCCATCATTGGAGCACACAAAGGAAGACTTGCGGAAATAGCAGACACTGAAGTTTCACCTTTCCTAGCTCTCCTATGGGCAACCCCATGATCTATATGCAGTCACTGATGGGAAGAGAGAAAAACGTAGACAATCCTTCATTCTATGTTAAAGCACATTCTGAAGAAGGGAACCAGCAGAGAAGAAATGAAAAAGAAGAGACCTTAAAAATCAATGTTCTAAATAGAAAAATAAAAGGAAAAATCACAGGAAAGTATTAAAACCAAATTGCGGTTTAATTTTGTGATATATAAATAGAAGCTGCAGGGAGAAATTTAGGCAAAGAGAATGATTTCTCACTCCCATGTCCCCAGAAGCTGACCAGGGGTCCCCACAAACATAATCCTCAACCTTCCCTGCATTTCCATCCTATATAATAAAACCCTAATATGCAAATCGACCTAACCATGGAACAACTGGTCGCTATGATGTACACTGACCACCAGGGGGCAGATGCTCAATGCAAGAGCTGCCCCCTCGTGGTCAGTGCGCTCCCACAGAGGGAGTGCCACTCAGCCAGAAGCAGGGCTCACAGCTGGCAAGTGCAGCGGCGGTGGCAGAAGTCTCTCCCGCCTCCACTGCAGGCAGGCGGTAAGGAGCGAGGGTTCCCGTACTGCGAGAGGGATGTCTGACTGCCAAGTAAGCTGGCAGGTGGACACCCCCTAAGGGGTCCCTAAAGGACAACCCCCACCCGCCAGTGCACGATTTTCATTCACCCGGCCTCTAGTTCATATTTAAGTTGAAGAGGTTCACCAATGGACATAAGACACTGGTGGGTAGGGGAGGCCAGGGGATTGTCAAGGGCGGGGGGAAAAAAGGAGACATATGTAATACTCTTTGTAATACTTTAAGCAATAAAACAATTAAAAAAAAAAAGATGAAGAGGTTCAACAAGCAGGTCTTGAAGATTCCTTATAGTTCTGACGGCCTAGGAATCAGAGTGGGTAGTTTTACTCATGTGTTTATTTTTAGTTGGAAAAAAAAGAAAGAAAATAAGAATACCACGCAAATGGAGGTGTCTTAATGTTTATTTGGTTGGAGAGGGCTGTGGAGGAGGGAGAGGACCCTTTCCACTGCTTTTGTTCCCAATGGTGTGGGCGGAACCACAGAACTGCAGCACAGAGCCTATGGAAACAAAGAGAACGCTCAGGAAAGACTAAGAATCGAGGACGCCTGCAAACGGGTCCAGAAGCATCATTTTTCTAGCTGAGAAAAGGTGCAACCAATAGTCTGTGGTAACCAGGCTCTAATGTGATCGAGAATGGGCTTTTTAAATAAGGGACAATGACAGGTGGCCAGCAGCCTGGATAGATGGATGTCCAGGAAGTTGTGCTATATAAATCCCAGGTATGTGGCTCCCTGCTGGGACACTGGTCACGATGTTTGTGTAGCAAGGGCTGGATGATGCGGGGCGCCAGTATCACCCTGCAGGCTCAGACTGCAGATAAACCACCCTGACTCACATCTCCAACCGACAGAACACCTTGGGCCAGCCACCTTCCCTTCCGTCTCCACCAACAATATTTTGTCCCCTTATTTCTTGTGATCACATAGTTCAGATTCCTACGCTCTGGGATGCACTGCTACACCCTGGGTCAAACTGCAGCCGCCAAAACAAACAATTAGTGCCTCTTTAGAAAGAAACCCAGAAATGGCTCCCAATCTGCTAATTATACAAATGCCACAGATGATCATTATACAATCCAGCCCACCTTTCTGGCCTCATACATTTATTCTCCCATTCAAATTTTTATTCGTTCCTTCAACACTGAGCCCCTATAAGCTGTGGGCCTCGGGCAAGTCACTTGACCTCTCTGTGCCTTTGTTTTTTTATCTGTAAGAGGACTAATAGTATCAATCTCATAGGGAAATTGTTAGAATTAAGTGAGTTATTATACGTGAAGTGCTTAGAATAGTGCCTGGACATATTAAGCACCATATAAACATTAGATATGATTATGATGATGATGATGATTCATTAATCTTAGTACTGTGCAACAAGCTAAGCACTTTGCTGGGTTGGAAATTCCAAGATGAAAAGTCCTTGCCTTTGAGTGCTAAGATGAAGAGCTTGCAGTGCTATTCAAAAATAGTGCCTTATAATAAAAAGTATTATCATTATCAATATGGAAAGGAAATGCACTTGAGATATGGAAACGAGGTAGAATGAAACAGAAGAGATGTCAGCGGGGAGAGAGGGGAGGAGTGTGAAGAGGGTGCAGGGATCGATGGCGGTGCCATTAATACATTGAGTGTGAGCTGACAGGGACATAGCTCTCTCTGTAAAAAAAATCAGAGCATAACTTGCCATATATTATTTATAAATGATATATGTTTTATCTTACTATTGTGCTGTGTACATTAAAAATGTACCAAAAATAAAAACTTGAGGGGCTGTGATGATAAAAAATATATAAATAAGTGCTAATATTTCCTTCCTGCACCCCAGTGGGTTGACTTGGCATACCATTCTGGAGACTGGAGATCTAGAAAAGTGCCATTCAAAATGGGCCCCCTAACCAGTGTCGGGGTGCAACCATTTGGCTACACAAGAAGCACAACAAAGGAAAGTAGACACTGCTATGGTGATTTGAAAGTAAGTGCATGTCGGCCAGATATAATGAGCTTCAAGTGTGGCCTTGTATTTTCTATCTCTTTGTTTCTTATTTCATTTTTCTAATTTATTCCTTCATTTACTTATTCAGTGAATTTAGTAATCCATATTAATTGTTTTATTTTGTAAAAGTATCTACCCACAATGCATTGGAAACTAAAAACAAAATAAAAACCTGATCTTTCAGCGAACAGAGCTTGGGAAGCGCTAGAAGAGATGGTCAGTCATAGAGCCCTGAGCTGGCAGGGCCTTGGGGACCCGTCCCTGCCAAGTGGCAGGGTCCTCTGGGTTCAGAATTGGGGGAGCTTCGCGGCTGCAGTGAACTAAGAAGGGTCCTTGGAGGCCACACAAGCCCAGGGAAGTCTTTTTCTGACAGTTCCCTGCCCCAGACTGAGTTATCTAAAACCTTCTGAGCTCCGTGTGCCACACAATAAACGTTATTGATCTAAACTGAACTGGGCTGTTTGGGGAGAATTACGTGCAGGAAGTCCGAAGGGACTCCTGTCCCCAGAACCAGTATGACACAGGGCATTCTACTGTGTGTGTGTGTGTTTCCCCCCTTCTGCTCCTACTGAGCCACTTACTGGCCTCTGACCTAACTCTAAGCCAGTGGTTCTCAACCTTCCTAATGCCACGACCCTTTAATACAGTTCCTCGTGTTGTGGTGACCCCCAATTTCATTGTTACAAATTGAACATAATTAAAGCATAGTGATTAATCACAAAAACAATATGTAATTATATATGTGTTTTCCGATGGCCTTAGGCGACCCCTGTGAAAGGGTCGTTCGACCCCCAAAGGGGTCGCGACCCACAGGTTGAGAACCACTGCCTAAGCAGTTAGCATTCTCCCCCTCCCATCGACACTTCATAAATATTCGTGGGCAAGACCAGTGAAAGCATTAAAACACCAGGCTCTTCTCAGACATACAGTGTTGGTGCCATTTAATTGGATGTTTTCCTCTATGGGTTCATAATTCTCTTGTTCTGGCTTAACCACCAAATTCAACCGCACACCAGAGCTGGCAACTCGTGGAGCGCGTCTGTGGGAAATGGGGCAATTTAGCAAGCAGTGTTCCATTTATAACCTTGGCGCTGGACGTGGGCAGCGAGCGCTCTTCCATTGAAATGCTCAGTCACCAGCCCCTGTCCTGGCAGCTGCCCAACCACACACTGAGACCCCTCCTCAGGGCACCCCCCAGCCAGCTGACAGGCGCCCAGCTTCCAGGACCTCCCCAGGAAGGTGAGGGCTGGGCATGTGAGAGCTCCTGTTTCTGGAGCATGTACTATGGGTTCTGTCCTAAGTGCTTAGCACACATGACCTCCGTCAAGCCTCCCCCAGGTCCTTGAGGAAGGTACTCTGCCTTTACTTATTGAGGGAAAGTATTCAGAATGTATACACGTTTAAGTTCTGTGGCAGTAAGTACATTCACACTGTTGTGCAGCCATCACCACCCTCCATCCCCAGAACGTTTCCATCTTCCCAAACTGAAACTTTGTGCCCATAGACAAGCCACCCTCTTTCCCTCTGCCTCTGGCAACCACCAGTCTGCACTCTGTCTCTGTGAATAGTAATAACAATACTCATTTGACTCCCCTACAAATGAGTATTGTTATTATCTCCTTTGCAGAAGAGGAAACAAGCTCAGACCGCGTAAGGAACTTGTCCAAGGCAGCACAGTGAGCAAACAGAAGACCTGGGATTTGAACTTGGGCAGCCTAGCTCTGGATGGGAGGCCCTTTAAGGGAGACAGCCAGATACCTCATTTTCTTAATGCCTCATCCGAGACACTTGGCTGCACCCAGACCAGAGCAGAAAAGTGTCAGGCCCTCTCCAGGTCCAGGACTCAGGGTGGGAGAAGGAGCTGGATGATTCGTACCACTCAATTTATGTACTCTCCCAGTACATCCCATACACGTGTGCATGTACACACACACACACACACACACACACACACTTGTGTGTGTATATATATATATATATATATATATATATATATATATACACACACACACACACAAGCCAAGGCTGTGGGGGTTTGATTGATGCTGTCAGACATCACTGAGGGGAGAGGAGGAAAGAGACAAACTTCCTGAAACCAAATTCAAGGAGTTTAAAAGGCCTGAAACTCTGGGGTGCTCTGAGCCCTGCCGGAGTCTGCTGGCAGCTGGAGGGCAAGGAAAGGGAGGCTGCTGTGCTCCCCAAGTTTCTTCTCTCCTTTGCAAGGAACCCCAGTATTAAAAAACAAAAGGCGAGCTATGCACACCACGCCTGCTTCTTGGACAAACAAGGGGCAATTTCAGGAGGACATCTGAAACAGGACATCCACAAACACAGGCATGCTTCTCGAGGAGCTGAGCTGCTGGGCTGGGCCGGTGAGCAAAGCTAGGAGAGAGGTAGTCTGGCCATCCGCCTCTCCCCGCATTGGTGAGGGAACACCTGCTTAAATGAGGCCGTTCATTCCAGAAGGGGCTGTGATTCACATCTGAGCTTTGACAATGGTGTTAGTTTAATTCAACGGGGAGACGAAAGCAAAATAAATGCTCAGATGCCGACCGACCGTTCTCCAGGCCTTCATTTGCATTCGGTTGGCTTTCAGAGCATTTGATTTGTTCTCTTATTTCCCAACTGTGTTGTACCACATGCAAGGAAAAGAGACTTGCTTCATCTGGGTCCTGTGATTGCATTGTTTATTGACATCAATCCTGGGGAGATGAGGGGCGCTAAGAGGGGAGCGTCAGGTGGGCTGCCGCCCTCCCTCTAGGAAGATGAACGGAATCGTCAAGCCCCAAACGTTTGGAGGTGTCAGCCTTCTTCAGACCCTCGGTGCTGACAGCAGTGCTCTCTGTCACCTCCCACATCCTTCCCAGGAGCCAGGCCAGCCTTGATACAGATGCAATTAGGAGGCCTTCGTCCCCGCCCTAAAAATAGGATGTCTGCTGATGTTCCCAGTGTGTTCCCTGCATTCAGCTTGAGTGCTGACATTTGTTGACCCACAATTTCAAAAGAGGGAAGCATTCCAGCCTGGCTTTTCAGAGACACGGAGAGCCAGGCCTTCCAGGACTGGGGGCAGGAGGCCATTTAGGACAACCACCTTGGTTTCCTAATTCATGTCCCTGCCTAGCTTCAACCTGCCTCTCATTTGTCCTCCACTTTATGATCATGCCACCTACTCAAATTCTTCACCCTCAGCTCCCCAGATGAATAAACAAAATAACAGCAACCCACGTGTGAGGCTGCCATTTGCTTATCCAATCACTGGACAAAGATTAACCCAGGACCTGCTCTGGGCCAGCACAAGCTGATTCTGGCCAGCTCCCCAGTCCGATCTTCTGCTCCCTATCCCCTCCCCTCCATACACCCTGCTCTCCACTTCCACTGATCATTTTCTATTTCCTGATCCTGACCTGTACTCTTCCTCCCCTATGCCTTGGCCCAGGCAGTTCTCTGCTGGCAAATTCCCCTCCACATTCTACCCAGCCTCAAGGACAACTCAAGGGCAATCTCTCTATGAAACCTTCCCAGATCTCCCCAGTCAGCATTAATCACTTCTCCGACCACCTGCCACTCCCCCGTCCCCAAGGAAGACAGGGCTGTTCCTGTCTCTGAGCTCCCTGAACACCATGCTCTTTCCACATCCCTGTTACGACTCTATACCCGGGGTAGTGTTATCTTTTTACTACCGCCCACCAAAAGCAACGCTCATGCTTATCCTCCTCCTTAAGCCCAAAACAAAGCAGCCACTCAGAGTATTTGTGAGGAAAGGGCCCGTGAACACTTTCTCCTCTGTTCCCAAGGCACTCTGTACTCACAATGAGATCACTGATCCCATTCTGCTTAGTCTTATAAATACCTGTGTACCTAATAATTATAAACCACGTAAGGAGAAAACTCTTGTCAAATGTATCCTTTTATCTCCCATGGCATCTAAAAAAGAAGCTCCTTGCTCAGAGTGGGCACTTACTAAGTAATAAGGTTCTCTTAGCAGAGATTTTCCTCTGAGAACCCCCCCCCCCCAAGGGCTTCCGAGGACGATCAGGGAGAAGATTCCCCTCGTGGTGCTGGCTGAGGCTGGAGAGCAACAGCCCTTCCTGAAATGCCATCTCCCGCGTCTTCTCTAAGGAAGAAAATATTCAGCATGAAGGACAAGACAATAGCCTGAGCGCACTGGTGAAAGCTCACTGAAGCTGGGGTGAGGAAATTGGGCAGGGGGGGGGACTCTCCCCTGATGCAGGGGCAGAAATGTATGTTCGTCACAGAGTTACCTCTGGAAAAGGGGTAAGAACACTTGCCAAAACCACACCCCCGAGGTCCAGATTGATAGTGACTGTCTTCAGCTGAGGCCAATCAGAACATCAGAGAATGGTCCCTCCCCCCACGCACCTTCTCCACACGAGCAAGCATCAAGTGAGAATATCGCTGGAAATATGGCTGGGAGAGCTGCAGAAGGCAGATTCTCTCTGGGTAGCAGTGATAAGGGAGTTTCAAAACCAAGCAGGAAGATTAAAAGTAAAGCAGAGGACAGACATTGACAAAAACCCTCTTGTAAATTAGTCCGCCCCATAAACAGAAGTTACCGTTAGAGAAAGATGAAGCCGTGGTGCACTAAGGGTAACCACAGCAACAGCAAACTTCAAACCCAGCCTACCTTTTGACTAGATTAATATAAATTCCCCAATACTAAAGGTCTACCAAAAGTCAAGGTGTACTCATTTTTAAGCATAAAAATATAATGAATTGATTTCATTATCTATATTATTCAGCATGTCTGGCTCTCCACAAAAAAATTTACAAAGGATAAAGAAGGCAAATAAAACACAGCCTGAAGGGGGAAGGCAATCCTTAGAACCAAAGCCATAAATGATTCAGATGTTGGAGCTATCAGATTAGGAATTTAAAATAACAACAACCGATGTATTAAAGCTCTAATGGAAAAAACAAACAATAGATCATATTGATAATTTCATCTAAGAGTTAAAAACTGTAAGAAAGAATCTAATGAAAATGTCAGAAATCAAAAACACAGGAACAGAGATAAAGAACGTTACCAGAGGGTTTATCAGTAGACTTGGCATAAGTAAAAGAAGAATCAATAAATCAATGAGCTTAAAAACAGGTTAATAGAAATTATCAAAACTGAAACACGAAGAGAAAAAATAAAAAACAGATGAGAGAAATGTGAGACAATATGAAGTCCACAATATTACATACGTGTGTGTTTTGAATCAAAAAAGGGACAAAAGAAATATTTGAAAAAATAATGACCATAAATATTACAAAATTAGTGAAAGACACCAAACTACAACATATCCAAGAAGCTCAAAGAGAAAACCTGAAGGCAACAACAAAAAGACACATTACATATAGGAACAAAGCTAAAAGTTACAACAGACTCATTATCAGACCCATTTTTAAAAATATATATATTTCTTTATTGATTTCAGAGAGGAAGGAAGAAGGAGAGAGAGATAGAAACATCAATGATGAGAGAGAATCATTGATTGGCTGCCTCCTGCACACCCTGCACTGGGAATCAAGCCCGCAACCCAGGCATGTGCCCTTGGTCAAAATTGAACCTGGGACCCTGCAATCCTCAAGCTGACGCTCTATCCACTGAGCCAAGCCAGCCAGGGCTATCAGACCCATTTAAACAAGATGGAGTGCTATTTTAAAAGTGCTGAAAGCAAAAAAAAAATAAAATAGTATCAATCCTTAATTCTATACACAGCAGAAATAGCTCAAAGGAGTGGGAGAAATGAAGACTTTCAAACAAACAAAAGCTTGGGGAATTAACTACCAACAGACCTATTTTATAAGAAACGTTAAAAGAAGTTCTTTAGGCAGAATCAATGTAGTACAGGTCAGAAACTTGAATCTACATAAAGAAATGAAGAAAGAAAAATAATTTTTTCTTATTTTTAATTGTCCTAAAGGATACCTGACTGTTTAAAGTAAAAAGTAATAAATGTGTTATATTTTTGCAGCATAGGTAAAAGTGAAATATATAAAAAAAACAATATATAACAACAATGACAAAGAATGGGAAGGAGAAATTGAGAAAATATTATTATAAGGTCTTTACATTTCACTTGAAGTAGTGTAATATTTTAAGGTAGACTCAGATTATTTTTAAAATGTGTATTATAAGCCCTACGACAATCACTAACAAAAGTAATAAGTCAATAGAGGAGAGAAAAGTAGAATTGCAAAATAGAATTCTAATTAAACCTAGAGATGGTAGAAATATAAGCAAGAACATTTGGAACAAATAGAAATAAAGAAGGAAGATGGTAAGTTTTAATCCAACCACATCAATAATCACTTTAAATATGAATGATTCAGACATACCAGTGAAGTGCTAGATAATATCAGGTTAAATTAAAAACAAAACAATTCTATACTATCTTCAAGAACCCCACTGTTAATATAAAAACATAAATAGGTGAAAGGCCAAAGAATGGAAAAAGCTATACATGCAAACACTAACTGAAAGAAAGCTATATCAATTTCACACAGAGTAGACTTCAGCCCAAGGAATATTAGGGATAAAGAGAGACATAACAACAGATTCAAAAACAAAGGTCTGCCCTTGATGGGTAACAGAAGTCACCTGTACTATCGGATCTAACCACAAACTCTAAAGCCTTGAACTCTCTCAAGTATTAACAAAACAGATATTCGAGATATATTCATATTAATTCAAAGAATTTTTAAGGATAAGCAGTGCACCCATTTCTATAGTTATTTCAAATTTTATTTCCTAATCTAGCCAAACCATTAGAAAGCTATGGACTTGAACTGCATGCACTATTTCAGTCCCTTATGGAACTTTCTTAACAGCACTTTGATGTTCTGCCAGCAACTTGAACTAAGAGATGTTATAAGAAACAGCCTCATACAACTCCTCACTGGGTTTAACATAGAGTTATTGTCAAGAAAGCTGGCCTTTAAATCAGTGTTCTCTTCATAAGGGCCCATGAGATTCTTCTTGAAGCATCCATCTTATATAAAAACTGCTGTTTGAAATTTTAACCCTGCTATTTTGGCTTCTGTAGATGCTTGCTGGCTTAAATAATAAGGAAAATAAGACTACTCCCATTTCAGAGAGGCCATTAAACCTTCCCCAGACGAAGTTATCAGTGCTGGCGCCAGGCCAAGCATTTGGTTGAGGTCTCAAAGCCCCAGCACATAGGGGCTCTTTAAGAACTTGCAAAGGGAACTGGAAAACCCCATATTTGGGAGACAAAGAGGGTAAAAAGGTATAAATACAGGAAACTTCCTGTGTGCCTTCGCTCAGAATTCTAGAGACATTTTTCTCTGGGCCCGCGAGTAATAATAATAATAAATGTGACTCCATCTCTCTAAGTGTTGCTTGGCTCTTCTCCATTCTGCTGTGACATTCTCAGGTTTCAGAACTAGGAAAATCTCTATTTCTCTATTTCCTTTGGCTGCTCAGAGGCAAATTTATGACATGAATTTTTAATACTAACTTTACCCCTGCATTTATTTACTTTCCCATCCTAATTTTCCCTTCATCCCAATTTTCCCACCTGTTTTATTTTACTCTGCTATGCTCTTACTGTATTTTTCTCTTAAAATCAATTTTATTGAGATATAATTTGCATGCAATGAGTTTTGACAAATAACTTTTGTTAGCCATCTAAAAGCCATTTTGAAATAAGTAAAGGTAAAAAAAAAAAAAAGAGGTATCACAAGGCAGTCTGTGCTAAGCATTGTCAGAGAGATATAAACAAATTACTGTGGGGATATAAGAGAGGATGAAGAATTCTGACTGGAGGGGCAGTGTGGTGGGGTACGGACTTCATGGGGAAAAACTTCACCTTAAATTTTAAAGACAGAAATGTAGCAGATGGAAGTAGCAGAAAAGGTAAACTGGGAAAGGAAATGTCGTGAGTAAAAGAACGAAGCAGAAGAGATGGGCTTGGCGGGGTAGAAGGTGGGCAGGGAAGAAATGACCCTCTGTCATGTGGCAGGAGGTTCTGAAAGCCCGGTGGTGTCTTCTTACATTACTGTGCAGGCAATAGGGAGCCATCAAGGTTTGCAGCAGAGAAGCACAATGCTATTTGTTTCCGAAAGATCACTCTGGAAGCGGTCTGAGCACTGGAGGGGGATGTTGGGACTGGAGCTAGATAAGACAGCGGGGAGGCTTCTTCCATGGTCCAGGGGAGAGATAGGAGGACCTGGACCAACCCTTAGAGAATGAGGGAGGTGAAATGGGATGCCCTGTGGGAGGAAATCTCGAGGAAGGGTCAGGATTCGTTGTGGGGATGAGTGAGAGAGAGATTGATTATACAGGTGACCAAAGGGATAGGCATCTGCATGATTCCTGTTCTGAACATAGATTGACAGACCCTGCGTCTTCCCTCTCCCAACCTCTGTAAGTAGAGAAAGTACAAGTTCGCCAAAACCTAAGCCCTACTTTCAGAAGCAGCGTCAGGGGAAGAGGGATGGAGAAGATGAAGTCGGGAAGGAAACACAATTTGGGCTGGTCCTAGCAGTCAGGCACTTGTAGTTAACCAGAGCCAATAGCATATATAATAATAATAGTACTTTTACCTCAATAGAAAATAAATAACTACATTTAAAATAACAGTTACTCTGTGTGAGGTACTGTTCTAAGCACACCACATGTTCTAACTCATTACTCCTTACAGGATTCCTATGAGTAGGAACCATTATATACCCATTTAACAGATGAGAGAATAGAGACACAGAGAAAATAAGTCTTGCTCCAGGTCACACAACTGGTTGACGGGAGAATCAAGATTCAAACCAGCCATCTGATTCCAGGCTCTGTGCTGTTACGCCCTAAAGTTGATTGCTCTCTAGGCCCTATAATAATTTCCCATCCAGTGAGTGGAGTGAGAAACTATCTCTCACTTGCTCTGAGGTAGGAGGCGCATTCTGGCTGAGAGAATAACACAAATGTGAAGGAAGGCATTAAAGATGTTTATGGTGGAGTTGGTGCCATCAGTCTCCAGATATGACTGAACAGAATACTGGGCAGGATGTCTCATATAAACTGTGACCAAGACCACTGCAAAACATGGACTAGATGCACCAAAAAATATTGTGAAAATCAATGCCCGTGGGTATATAAGTGTATAAGTGTGCTTGTGCCTGTGGAAACTGTGAGCTATTGATGGTGGCTGAGGTTGGCGGAAACAATGGCCTACAACCCACAGGGGTCAGAAATTCCTGGAAAACTGTTCACCAGCTATTTAAATCTAAAAATACATGTATGGAAGACAACCTTGGGAGGAGGTGAGTGAAGGTCAAGTTGAGATAAAACAAACTCAAAGCAGATAACCAGTCTACAGACATGCTGAGCTTGCACCTACTCTGTGAAGACAGGGGCATGGCCTGGCACCATCCCAAAACCAAAGTCATGTGATATAAACAAACAGACCGAGTCTGGATTTCTCTTCTTTCTTTCCCCCTTCCTCCCCCAGAAAAGCCTCTACATTGTAGCTGCAGGCTCCTTTCATCACCTCTCGTTTGAGATTGGCCACCCATTCATTTAGGCAACAGATGGGGACTGTCTCAATGTGTGTACATAGTTGGAATATAACAAACATTAAAATCTGCATATGGCATCATTTGAAATTTGTACCAGCTTTCTAAGATATTGGAATGCACCTTATCACAGAGAATGTGCTGCACTTACTGGTTCATTCATTCCTTCTGAGGACCGAGTAGTGAACAGGACACAGTCTCTGCCCTCAAGATACCTAGTGGCTAGAGAGTCAGATGAAGAAAAGGTGCACATGAGGCCAATCTGTGAGGCCCCGAGGGGTAAGTCCTGTGGCTGAGAGCACAGGAAGGCCCTGAATCATTATGCCAGGGAAGCTCTGGGGAGGGAGGGACTTCCCTGGTGCCTATTGGGAGGACATTACTAAGGAATTAAAATCTTGGTGTTCTTTTTTTGTTTGTCTAACTCTACCATAGCATTTTGTTACCTAAAGGACAATCTTTTAAACAAAAAGTGTAATCTCACCCAGAAAAAAATTCAAGTGTGAGCAAAGGAATGACAAGACTAGATTATCAATGGGAGAGAAGAGAACATATATATCCAACTATAACATGTCCAAAAATATCCCTCAGGAAAGAAAGGATAATCCTATGTATAAATCCTTGCAAAGTCTCTAAAATATTTTTGAGGTGTCCTTTCAATTACTTTATTTTAAACAGCAAAGTACTAATGGGAGAAGTTATATTCACCTGAAACAACCACAATCTATGCTAAGTTTTGGTGCTTCTAAAAAACAAAGAAATTTAAGACAAGTGTAATAATTATTCCTAGGATATAACCTCACAATAGCAAGGGTTGGAGATTGCATACAAGCTATGTACTAAAAAGTTAAGGACCTTTTAAAAGCAATGTAATTATTTTGAATATTATTTCTTCATAGTTGAGGGCATACTATATTTACATAGTTATGTATCATGCCTTATCCACTTGACATTATTGCATCAATATTTTGCACAAAATTGAAAATTCTTTAACAATAAAAAATAGCCATTGAGGATGCAGTTACTTGTGGAGATGATGAATAGCAAGTTGCAAGAAAATGAAAGATCAGGGGGGTAGGGGAGGCTAGGGGACTGTCAAGGGCGGGGCGGGGGGGGGGGAAGGACACATATGTAATACCCTTTGTAATACTTTAAGCAATAAAAAAAAATTTAAAAAAAAGAAAATGAAAGATCAAAACTTTGCTTGCATTATGCAAATGGACGCTTGTAGCTTAGGATAAAATTTTATTACACAGAGATGCAAAAAGGGCTTTATATCAAACAACTTAGGCTAATGTGACGATATTGTGCTCTGGAAAACTATTAGATGACTCAAAACTGCACTTTAGTAATGACGAAGACATTGAAGTTGAAAGTGCCTGTATGAGTTTGAATAAAACTGATGAAATGTGCATGAAGAAAGTCAATCTTTACAAAGTAATATACTATGTCATAAAGTATATAACTCTAAGTCTTCAAGAGTAAATATATACATGAATTAAATGTTATATTAAGTTATATCTATAGCCCTAAAAGCTTGTATTTTGATTAGAAACCCCTATTTATTTTATTTTATTTTATTTTTGCATCTTCTTATTGAGAAAATATGGAACACCCTTAATTTGGAATACATACTGTACATAATTAATTCATTTAGGTTTTCTTGACCAATCCCTGTGGAATATCTAAAAGAGAGATACAAGTGGTATAAAAACTGGATAACTCAAAGAACACAGTAGCCTTGAGTCATTTATCACTGGGGTAAAGAGCCCTTACACCTGTACACCTAAATTATAGTGAGAACAAATGTGGATCCCGACAAATCCACAGTAGTTCCCCCATTTGCCTATGGAGTAAAGTAACACCAACAACCTCAACATTCACCTGCCTCCATGATTTGCCCGCTAACTACCATGTTTGCCCATCTGTCTCTTGGTCTTAACCTCATGCACTCAATGTTCAGACAGATCAAAACCCCTCTGTTTCAGTGCTGGCCTCTAATGACCAGCTTCTCTTCTTTTGCTCATGGCATTATCTCTGACTAGAGGGCTTTCCCCTGGGGTTCTTGCCATCTCCAAATGTCTACATCTTTCCCATTTCTAAGGTCCATCTCAACTACCACTGAACTATTGTCTCATTCGTCTCAAGTAAGAGCAAGCCTCTTTCTGTGATCTCAGATCTGAAGTGCCAAGGGCTCAGCACTGGTGGCCTTTCTGCTCAGGGGGTGGGGAGATTCTCAAAGGGCTGGTCTTGAGAGTGGGCTCAGTCATTCCAAATAATAATAAACCCTTAGATAACACCAGGATAATAACAGCTGGCTCTAACCCAAAATTTGCTATGTGCCAGGCACTCTTCTAATGACTTTACATGAATTCATTCATTTGATCTTCACAAGAACTCCATGAAGCAGGTACAATATTACCCACAGTTTGCAGATAAGGAAACTATAGCCCAGTTCAAGTATCTCACTCAAGGCGGCCAGGTATAAGTGACGGAGATGAGAAACCAGGCAACTACCGTTATGCTTTTCTACTAGGAACAAAGAAAGAGCAGCTGTGAGCAAGAAGACAGGCTGGTAAACGGAGCGTTATGGAGGCACACGTGTTTAGTTGGGTGAAGCAACGCTCAAACATCGGGTGGGAAGGGGTATAGCAAAGTGAGGGCACGGGGCAGGAGTCCATCTAGGGTCTTCCCCACTCTGGACCAGTTCTGGGATCCTAAAGAAATACACTCTGGCCAACTGTGTTGGAAGGTCCACAGCATTTTAGGTATCTCATTACTTTTTTAATTACTAATAAACCTGTCCAAACCACCCCCCATTAACCAGATGCTCCTCGGGAATCCATTGTTCAGTTCTCTTACTATAGTATCTAGAGCTGGACTTCGCACACATGGTAATTAATCAAATGTCACAAGCCATTAATTCTTGGCTCAGTTGACTTTTTCATAAGGCAGATATGCATGAAAGGCACTTTAGGAAGATTCCTATCCAACACTTTAAGAATAATTCTCTGTTACAGTTTTTTCTTTATGGCACTTTTTTGTTTGTTTTTGTAATGTCTGTTTCTCCCAACTAGTATATAAGCTACATATGGGCAGAGACTTCACTTTAGCTTATCACTGCATTTCTGGCACTTTAGAACAACACCTGGCACAGAGAAAGAAGTCAGTAAATATTCATGAAGTGAATATTTGAAAAAGAATGGTCTTTGAAAATGCTCACCAATCCTTGTGGGCAACCTTTCTTCTTCAACCAAGCCTGAGTTAGGCCGTCAATACTATCGCATTCCCCTCAAGGCAAGCACAGGTCATGAAGCACAAGGAAAAGAAAGGGTATTTTTCTGGAGCGGGTTGGGAGATGAAGAGAAGTGACCTCACACAGACCACAGCATTTTACTCATTCCCAGATCTCCACTGAGCAAGCTCCTGGCCCACCAGCTGGCCGTCCCTCTCCTCTCCCATGCTGCCCCCTCTGCACTGCAGGTCCTCAATGTTCTGCCTCCTGGATCTCTGTGCACCCCCCTCCTTGATCCTGAGCAATGTAGGGTCCCTGGTTTACCATCCTCCAGCCTGCAGTCCCTATTTAGCAAAGGACATACCCCTTGGGATCCACTGTTTCTAGAAGGAAGCAAGGGAATTAAAAATAAATTTTCTCTTTTACAACTATCTTTATTTTTTCCATCGCACACAAAGAATTTGAAGGCTGGCTTTTCCATTTTAAAATTACATGACCTCAGTCAAACTGCATAACCTCTTCACCACCTTGGTCTTCTCATCTTGTAAACATGGGCTGAAACTGATTTTTCAGGACGGAGTTGTAACAATTAAACGGGATAAAAAAGACAAAAGCACCTCGTGCAGAGCAGGTATTAAAGAACATGTTACTTCTCTTTTTTTCTTGAAGTAAACTCTCAACTATCCCCAAGGACCCATGCACCCAGAAGACTTGAGCTTTTTCAGAATAATGCCATGGAAACTCGTTCCTACTGAGAAGGTTGTTCTATGGTCCCCAGGCCTTGGAAGGCATGAACTGCACGGGGCAGTTCCTACAGGCAGCCATGGTGAGAGAAGGTGGGAACACTGCTGCTTTCTGCATTGGTAGCTTATCAATCAGAGGTGACTGAATAGGGTGAGCTGCATGTACATCACTGTGAAAACAGCTACTCAGAAATGCCCAGGGTACCAGCCAGCATCGAAACGGAGACTTGCAGATCTTAATGACCAGAAGGAATAGACTTTAGAGTTCGGGTGAGAAGATGTCACATGCAGAGGTCATCTTCGCACCCTAACCCTGTCACCATCCCCCTGTCCTCAGCTTCCTTATTATGAGGTGGCTGAGCCTGACATGGCACCCCTGCCTGCCTTCATGGTTGGCATCATACCAAGTATGTGAGAGCTCTCCCCACACGATTTGATTTCCGGCTGGTACATCCTACTTGCCCCACAAATACTTGCTAGCTGCTTGAGTCTAATTGTAATGGCACAAATTATACTGAAAACCAAAATTGAAGACTCTTGGTTGCTTTCTAAAAGATAGATTCAAAGGAGCACGTGGAATTTTTAAAAAGATAAAATAGCGCAGGCTGGGAATGGCTGGCCAGATAAAGCCAAGTCCCTTTGGCAGAGAGAAATGGAAAGGATGGCACACTCATCCAAAACAAAAGAAATAGAGAACTCTGCACCCACGCCAGGACTGCCTTCCTAACAGATGATGTGAAGGAGAAAAGAAACCACGTGACGCTGAGGGACAGTGTGAAGGTCAGCCTGGGCCAGAGCATAACATTTTTTTCCCTTTACTTTTTATGAAGTCAGTGTTTGAAAAGACCATGACAGTTCTGACAGCTCCCTCAACCTGCAATCACTTGAGTGATGCACAAGTGGGTTTTAATTCCAAAACTGATGCCTAAAAACTGATAAAAAAAACAAAAAACAACAAAAAAAAAAACCTGACCAAGCAATCTGGAAGGAGGGATTGGGACGTCGGATACTTTGCGGCGTAGATCAGCACTGAAGAAGCTCTATCACACGAGGACAGTGTCTTAGAGAAACACCTCCACCACCACTTCAACTGAGTTCTGTTCCTGCTCCTTTTGCATCTTTCCCTTCCCTCTTCAAACCCCAGCACCTCCTCCCCCATCCTCACTCTCACCTTCCTCCCTATTTCACTGAGAGAATTGGAACTCTCAGAAGAGAGCTTCCTCATACTTCCACCATCACATCAACCCACCAACTGGCATGTGGCTCCACAGTCTCACTTTCTCTCCTGCTACTATGGATGAATTTTTCGGCGCTCCCTGGCAAGGCCAATTCCTCCATTTTTGCCTATTTGAGAACATTCTTTCAAGATTCTTCTCCTCTCTTTCTTGCACTATTAGTTTTTCCATATCCATTGGGTGATTCCCGTCAGTACTGTATGCAAACATGATGTTATTTCTCCCATTTAAATAAATAATAAACAAAGACCATCCCTTGACCCACGTCCCTTTCTAGCCATCCGCCATCTAAATTTACTCTCTCCAATCACACTCCTCTTCTTATGCTCTCTCCAGTCTACTTTCTGCCCCAATCATTCCAGCAAATTTGCTCTTGTCAAAATCTTGCTTTGAGACACCAACCATCAGTTCTCTGTGCTCATCTTGGTTGGCCTCCCAACAATGTTTGACATGTTGGTCTTGCACCACTGAAGTACCAGCTTCACTTGACTTCCAGGCCATCACACGCTCCTAATTTTCCTCAGCCTCACTGGCTGCTCTTTAGAGTCAAGTTGCTGTCTCGTCCCCATCTCCCCAGTCCCTAAATGCTGCAGTGTCACAGGACTCAGTCCTTGACGTCTGCTCTAACGACACTCCCTCCCTCTGTATTCTTAGCCAGTCTTGTGGCTTTAAATATCAACTATATGCTGATGACTCCCGAGTTATTCATTTACTTATATTTTTGGCTCATGCTGGTATATGCTTACTCAACATCTCCACTTGAATGTCTAACCATCCTCTCAGAAGTAGCCTGTCCAAAACTGAGCTCCTGATAGTCCCTCCCACACCTGCTCTTCCCACAATCATTCCACATCCGTCAATGTCCATTCCATTCTTCCACTGGCTCACGACAAAAACCTCGGCTCATCCTTCATTCCGTTTTCTTTCTCAACAAAGCAGATCATTAACAGATCCTATTGGCACTTCCTGCAAATATATCTAGAATCCCATCACTTCTTCCTACCTCTACCTCCCTGATCCAAACTGCCATCATTCCTCCTCTAGATTACATGTAGTAACTTCCTAACCGGTTTCCCTCTCTAGTCTCAGCCCCAATGTTCCAGTCTCCTCACGGCAGTCACAATAACCCAGTGGAAGGCAGATCATGTAACCCTGCTCTTCAAGACCTTCAGATGGCTCCCCTTCTCCCTTGCAGATAAAGTCAAAGTCCTAAAAATGTCCTATGTGACCCCACACCATCTGCCACCCAATATCTCTCTAACCTCATCTACCACCATCCCCCTCTACTCTAGACACACGGGTTTACTTTTCTCTTGGGCATTTGAGGGAAGTCCTCACCTTTGCACTGGCTGTTCCCTCTGCCTAGAGAGCCCACTCCCCAGCATCCGTGTGGATAAATCCCTCATCTCCTTCAAGTCTTTGCTCAAGTGTCACCATCTAGTGAGGTCTCCCCGATCACCCTTTAAAATTGCAATGCCCTCCCCAACATCCTCTCTATTCCTCTATTCTGCTTTTCTTTTTCTCTATTTTACACCTTGGCACTTGTAACTCTAACAGACTACATAATTCTTTATTTTATTTACTGTCTTTCTGCCTCCTCTAGACTTGTAAGTGCCGAGAAAGAGGGGGATTTTTTTCTGTTTTGTTCTCTGATGTACCTCAAGCAACTGGACTAATGCCTACACATAGTAGACACATGAATAAGTATTGGTGGTGTTGGTAAGTCAACTCATAGGGAGCATCTCTGGAAATCACACGAACCCTAGCTGCTGCAGAAACTAACTCATCTCAAGTGGAAGATAAATTCATTCTCAGGCTAAATATACTTTTACTATAGCAAAATTATACCATCTCAATCATCATCATCACAATAGTAATGACTTTTATATTTATATTGTGCTTCTAATTTACAGAATACTTTCTCCCATGTGGTTGTACTTCATCCTCAGGACAACTCCGAAGTTGAATAAGGCAAAGAATGTCGATTCTATTTTGTAGATGAGAAAAATAAGCCCCAATGCAGTTATATATCCAGCTTATACATCCCCCCAGACAATGAGTGCAACACTGTGATGAACCCAAGTCCCCGGACTCCAGGATTAAAATGATTGCTTCCATACCAGTCGACCTTCAAGGAAACAGTGTGTCCTTCTTTGGAGCACTCAGATGAATTAAAAGGATCTGGAACCCTCACTATCCTACTTTGGCTCTTAATTTGTTCAGCAAATATTAATCAAGTACTTCCTATGTTCCAGCATTGTTCTAAACACTGGGCATACAGGGCAGAGTAACACAAACCAGGACAAGATTATGCTCTCATGGAGTCTATATTCTTAGAGAAGAGATGTCAATAAACAAATAAACATCCCCTAAACTATGTCAGGGGGTGATAGTGCTGGGAAGGGGGTAGGGATAAAGATTGATTGGGGAACAAAGCAGATGAGCTATGTTAGAGGTGCCCAGAAATAACTTGTTAACCTTCAACCCTTCCTCCAGCAGTACTTCAAATCGTTGGGTTGTGATTGTCTGAAAGGTGGCATTATTATACATTTGAATAAGACGTGTGTTCAAGATTCCCAATCTAGATGCTAGGGAATAGGGGTGCTAGCAAAGCCTGGTTGACATTTTCAGAAGAAAGCACTAGGACAAGCAGCCCAAAGTCACAAGCACACAGAACCTGCTCCTGACCAAGAGCTTTCTAACAAATGAGGCTGTCCAGCAACGAAACAGACTGGAAATGAGCTCTCCGTCATGACAACTATCCAGTAAGCGACTGAATGTCCTCTGAAGTCTCTTCCAACTACAAATCTGATTATTTTCCATTCTTTGGAACCTCTTTTTACCCTAAGTCATCACCCGTTCCAGTGGGCGATGTGTGAGGACAGGCACAAAAATCTGGCCAAAAACCAAGGTTCTCTGGCCAGCCCTCAAAGACAATGAGCAGTCACCTGACTGCTGTCCTAGATCTTTCCAGCAGCAGCAAGAGCTGAGTCTTCTGCAGGGAGATTAGAGGCACAGCCTATTCTAGCCTTACCCTGCAGCACCTACCAGGGGCTCACGTCTAAACAAGGTGCTCTGTCCACGAGGAATGGGCAGGATGTCTTTGCCAGTCACTCTAATCTCACTGATAGTTAAGCCACCAGCAATTACAAAAAGGAGCAGAGCACATTGTCCTGGACAGGCCACCACCTCCCCAGTGACTTCTGGATGCTCATCGTAATGTCCACAAGCACAGGCCTTTCTGAGATCCCAGCCTGCTCACATCTCTAGATGGCAACCATCCACTCTCCTTTGCCTTTGAGCCATCTCCCGAGTCCTCCACCAACAGTGGAAACAGACCTGCAGGGTGATTGCGTGCTGGCCCAGGCAAGACATCACGGGACAGACACTGGCAAAAACTATTACCCCCATTTATCCATCACTTACTGTGGGCCAGATAGTTTGCTGAAAACACTGTATGTGACAGGATGGCTATGACCTTTATATATGTGGCCACATACATCAACATGCTTGGAGAACCACACCTGGGCAGAATCTGACCAGCAGTGGTGGCTTCTGCTTATTGAGTTGGTTAGGCCGGCCAAGGGATTTAAAGAGGTGGGCAAGGTGATGGAGGGACAGCTGGACCAAGGAAGCTAAATGCTGGGGCTGGGGGGGCGGTGTGTGGGAGGGGGGCAGCCAGGGCATTTTGTGGAAAGGATATGGGGAAGTAAGGGGCAGCTGCTAGGGGAAGAGAGATGAACTTGCAGCCATAAGGGGAAGCATCAAATGTCCTCTCCCTAGAGTTGAGTAGGGCATTCTGGAAGTTGTTGGTGATTTACACTGTAACCGTTGCTAGCTCTTCATAAAATGTTTGGTGACATAGACATCACTTAGGCTTAGGGTCTGGATCTATGATTTTGCAAGGGGAGCAATAAGGCACTGGGGCGCAAGGTGAGAGCCAGGTTGTCAAAGGAGGTGGTGTTACAATATAGTATTCACAGGATTTCATTTAATCCTCACAAGAGCCCAACAAGGTAGTTATTATCTTACTTATTTTATAGTGTGTGTGTGTGGGGGGGGGGGGAGCACTGACTAATCTGTAGACACTCTTGCCAACTACAGTGCAAACAAGGGGGAAATTTTATATCTGTCCTTTCTGACTTTGTGCCTTTAAGTTAGCAAAAAGGTGAGTGTGGCTACTTCATGGTCATTACCCAGGACCTTTCCTGATTTGCTCCCAGTCTTCCTCTGTTTCCCTCCAGTGGCTCCAGGATCTGAGCGGACCCCCTCCTATTACTCCCCTCTCCATCCTCTGGACTTGTCCACAGGCCTCTCTGGTGGTCTGCAGAGTCCTCTGGCCCCTCCACCTGTGGTTGCCTTGGGCAGGATCTCCAGAGCAGTGCAGGCCTCTCTGCCCACAAACCCACCGCCCCTACCACAGAGCCCAGGGCCCACAGAGCAAGGCAGCATATGGCAGTAGTTAAAACTGTGACCTCAGGAGTCACAGCATGTGGGTCTACATTCCTGCCCACAGGCACTTGCTGGGTGGCTTGGCACAAGTTACCTAACCTCTCTGATCATTAGCTTCATGAGAATGAGAATAGGATTGTTTTAAGAATTAAAGGAGGCAAGGCAAGGAGAGCACTTAAAACAGTGCCCGGCACAAAGTAAGTGCTCAGTGAACGTTAGCTCATGTGTTAGTTGATAGTGATTATATATTGGAGAGGTTGAACCTGCCCCAACCAGGGTTGGAGATCGAAGTTGCAACCCAGGAACGTGCCCTTGACTGGATATCGAACCCATGACCCTCTGGTGTGTAGGCTGATGCTCTAACTACTGAGAAACACAGGCCAAGGCTCAAACACAATGTCTTTATGCATTTCTTAAAAAAAAAATGAACAATTTCTTATCACAATAGACAGAAATAAACAATTTGCATCTAAAAAAAAAGGTGGTGTAAATTACTATATATTGTATTGAGTGGAGGATTGAAGCAAGCGTAGGGGATCAATGGCAGAAAAACCACATTAAAGTACCCCCATGGCCACGATGGGGGTGGGACTCACTTCTGAGACTGTCCTTACCAGCTCCCCACCGCGTCTTCCCGGTGCACAGAGTTCCATACAACCACAAATAAAACCTGAAGAACCAATCTTAACAAAACAAGTGCAGCTGGGAAGAGCACATTCCAGATGGAGAAGTCATTCCAGCCCTTTTTTATGAATATTCAGAGCCATGTGATTTGCTGGGCAAATGAGGAGAGTGGGCCTATCCATCCCCAAAGGGTTCAGCAGGGAGTTTTTATTCACTACATTTAAATGCAAATGATCACTCAATTGCATGACAATACACTTTGAAAAGTTGATTTAAAACAGCCCAAGGAAAGGATTAAGGGACCAGTAAGAAGGGTTGTATTTTAATTTTCTACAGAGGTTAAAGTCAGGCCAAACAGAAGCCCAAAACTCAAATGCTACCGCAGGAGCCAAACTTGTCACTAAATAGAATCCGTTTATGTTCCTCCTCTTATGAAGAAAGAGAAGAAAAAAATTCTTTTTCTTTTTTTTTTGATTATCAAATAAAATACAAGCAGGACTCCTGATCGGCATGAGCTTACCTCACACCAAACTGATAATAATAAAAGCAAAAGCCCAGAAACTTGACACATAGCCTGTAGCCTGTTCCATCCTGAGGGTGGACGCATATCCTTAGAAATACTAGAAAGTTTCCAGACCATTATTCTGATTTGTGGAAACCCTGGTTGTTCAAAGCCCCCCAGATTGGGAGCCACTGATGTATATAGGGACACCTTCTAACACAGACATTCATGGCTTTGAATGACAAGGGATAAAGACTTGATTGTTGGAAGTCCTTGAAGAATGGCCCATTGTGTCCAGCAGGAGTCCACTGTGGAGGGGAGCCTCAGAGACCCCCCATTATGTGAGAAAGATGGGAAAGGCCATAAATCCCTTCCTTTAAATGCTAACATGTCACCCACTGTTGACTTGGGGTGGAAGCATTATTGTGTTGCTCCAAGATGGAAATTAGACATTGTCCCTATACCAGCTTCATCTGCAACTCAAAATGTCAAGCAAACGAACGTAAAATGGGAACGAGAAAGGCCAGTCTGTACATGGAGGTCCTATAGACAGCAGTTATGTACTAGCTAACAATATCTCACTTTGAAGCAAGAGGATGTCTGGGATTTGCAGCAAAAGAATATAAAGCAGGCAGTAGTTAAGGGTACCAGTGAATCAAGATTGGCAATGAATTGATTATTGAAGTTGGGTGACAGGTACATTGAGGTTCACTATATCATTCTGTTTACTTTTGCATGTGTTTGGAAATTTCCTGAAGAAAAACGACTTTTTTGTTATTTGATTTTTTTTAAAAGATTCCAAATGCCCCCAACTTAAATGTGACACCACCCAACTCTGTTGGGACAAATTCTCCACTGAAAAGGAAGAGAGCACTTTGGTTGCTCTCATGGGAGCCCTGGGAAAAGGACAGGGCTAATGGCATGATCGTGAAGGGAGGAGCTAGACAAGATAGGAAGAACGTTCAGAGTTCAGTCCCAAACCAGGACCTTTAAACATGGACAACAGAACCCATTTACAACAGATCAGTCCCTGCAGTGAAATATCAAGGAACTTGGTAACTCAAGAATTCCGAGACTTCCAGTTTCAGCCTTGACCGGGAACCGGCAAAGTTTCTTTCTTATTCTAAAAGCAACATGTCACTCCAGTGTGTGGTTGACATCATCTCATATAATTAAGCATGTGCGTTGACTGCAAAGTTCCAGAGGATACCACACCTTGATGATATACCAGTCAGGGGTTTCTTGTTGTTTGTTTTGTTTTTAACCAGCCAGATTTTTAAATAAATAGGATTAGTTTAGCAGCTTAGTCTATCAAATTGATTGATTATTCAGAATGTCAGGATTTTTTAGCAATGCAGGTACCCATAGCTTGCAGGTACCATAACCAGATTCAGTTCGAAAGAGGTAGACACAGTGCCATAAATACAGTAAGCCAAGTCCAATAATAAATAAGATAGCACACAGTAGGGCCACATCAGAATGTTGCATCATGAACTGGATATAACACTTAAAGAGGGATATAGACAATAAAGAGCCATTCAAGGAAGAGGAGCGAGGATGTTATGAAGAGTAACATCGGCACTGGATGTCCAGCTGAAGGTCCTGGGTCTTAGTAAGCCTAAAGAGAAGACTGGAGGAGGAGGACAGAGTAACTGTCTTCAGCTATTCAAACAGAAGAGAGATTAGACCTGCTCCGTGGATCTGAAGGAAAAGAACTAGGCCCAACACACGCAAGTCTCGGGAAGGCCTTTGTCAGCCCAATAGAAGGAACAATCTTGAAAAAAGTAAAACTGAGCCAAGTGCCCTTTGGCTCCTTTGGAGGCTAGTGTGTTCCCGGGAAGCTCTCAGGC
The DNA here is from genome assembly GCF_963259705.1 of Myotis daubentonii. Classification (NCBI taxonomy): domain Eukaryota; kingdom Metazoa; phylum Chordata; class Mammalia; order Chiroptera; family Vespertilionidae; genus Myotis; species Myotis daubentonii. Next base: position 19,465,377 of record NC_081857.1, on the reverse strand, counting down.
GGAGTTTGGACCCACATTTGTGAAGATGTTTTAAAGAGGTTTCACGACTGGATGGGCATCTGCATAAATTTTGAAAAGGCTTTCACATGGAGATTCTGTGATTTCTGAAAATGAAAACTTCTAATGGACAAACCAAGGTCTTTTGTTCATTTGTTTGAAGTCGAGTAAATAACATACCAAGTTCCCCTTTGCCGGGTGCCATGGACATGAAACCTTTTTCAAACTAAGAGTAAATAAAAAGAAAACTTAGTTCCCCTGCCATCCTCAAACCACGTTTGCCTCATGGAGAAGCTGTTCTAGATGTACTATAGGTCTGGATAAAACATCCAGGAAACAGTTTTCATCCTTGACTCTCATTTTTCACTCCTGCCAAGACACATACGTGATCGCCCTCAAATATGACTTGCCGGTTCCCACTGTGGATATCTAGGCTGGCTATACTCTGGGATAAGGTTCCAATCTAGGACTCACCCACCTTCCTACCTTGAGGCAACAATCATCTCAGTTGTGAGGTCACTGAGTGTTTGCTATTTGTCCTGTGTTCTGACTCTGTCCTACTTGAATCTGTTTTTCTGTGTTTCCTGGTTCCCAAATTCTTGATCCCCTATGCTACCTAAACTCTGACATTCTGAATATTCCTAACAGTTCTATCGCCCATTCATTTGCTAAATATATCTAGTATCTTCCATGTGCCTAGACCACTGTACTAGGCACCTTAGGAGATACAATAAGCCATACGACTGCCCTGACTGGTTTGGCTCGGTGGATAGAGCATTGGCCTGCAGACTGAAAGGTCCCAGGTTTGATTCCAGTCAAAGTCATGTACCTTGGTTGCGGGCTCATCCCCAGTAGGAGGTGTGCAGGAGGCAGCTGATCGATGTTTCTCTCTCATTGATGTTTCTAACTCTCTCTCCCTTCCTCTCTGTAAAAAATCAATAAAATATATATATTTTTTAAAGCCATACGACCCTGGCAGGGGTCTACATCTGATAGAGAATATGAAATGTGGGACAGAAATAGCTACAATCCACTGCACAGTGTGCTAAATGCCCTAAGAGAGGTACAGACCAAGTGCCGTCAGAGCTCAGAAGGTGGTGAGCTGCTGCAGGAAAACGAGATGTAACTGCAAGCACAGCCTATAAAAGCCGGACGCAATTGGTGTGTTAATTCTTTTTAAATCCTCAAATATGAAGGCATATAAAATATTAGATTTAAAGAATAGGTAGCTGTGAATCAGGAAATGTATATCTAATGTTCAACCACAGAGAAGCATCCAACATTAGCCAGAGGAGCTAATCAATGTCCAGTGTGAGCCAGACGGGAGAAAATCATCCCCATTGTGAATACGGCCATTTCTTAAGTCAGCCAGAAAAATTACAGTTACAAAATTGGAACTACATTTGCTGCTCAAACGAGTCTTTTCAGAGATTCAGTTTAGATTGAAAAATTGTTCTTTAAAGAGTTCCTCTGGATAATATACTTCAACTGCACTTCATATTTTTAGAATCCTTTAGAGTCACTCCCTTTCCAACCCCCAGAGGTAGGTTACATCAGGGGTAGGCAAACGTTTTCAGTAGACAACCAGATAGTAAATATTTTAGGCTCTCATTCCAGGCAGTTTCTGTCACAGTGCTTGGCTCTGCTTTTGTAGCATGAAAATAGCCCTAGACGATACTTGTGTGAATGAGTGTGGTGGTATGTGAATAAAACTTTATGAATACTAAAATTTGAATTTCAAGAAATGTTCATGTGTCACAAAATGTTATTCTTCTTTTACATTTTTTTCAACCATTTAAAAATATAAAATCCATTCTTAGCTTGCAAGTCACATTTGGCCAGCAGGCTGTAGAGTTTGCTGATCCTGGCTTAAATCAATCACACTATATACGAATGATAATACAAAGGCTAAAGGAGACTAAGTGTATTCTCAAATCAATAGCTATTTAGTTTATTAATTTCCATATAGAGATGAATAATAAAGCAATAGGGAAAGACTGAGATATTCACCCGTGCTTTGTGACATGATTCACAGCATGGGAAAATCACATATTATCTATAAACTTCAATTCCCAACTGGCTGGAATGGCTCAGTGGTTGAGCGTCGATCTATGATTCAGGAGGTCACAGTTTCATTCCCAGTCAGGGCACATGCCCGAGTTGTGGGCTTGATCCCCAGTGGGGAGGGGGGGCGTGAAAGACACAGCCGATCAATGATTCTCTTTCATAATCAATGTTTCTATCTTTCTCTCCCTCTCCCTTCTTTTCTGAAATCAATAAAAATCTATTTTTTAAAAAACACAACACCTAAACTGCAATTCCCTGTGGCATAACAAGTAAATAATTTTTAAACTGTGCATAGCAAGAGTGGTTCATGATAACTGAAGAAATTATGTCTTGGGTTTTTTGTCTTTCTTAATTTTAATTCATAATAGTGATCATCCCTAAGTTTGCAAAAATTTGCCTTGTTTTAAAAATCTTGTAGGCCATGTGATGAACCACATACTGCTAAATATTTATCAGCACATAAATATTTCAAAAGAAATACGAACAGTTATTGATGTAGTTTAATCTCAATGCTCCATGGAATGAGGATTCCACCTTCCTTTAGGTACCAAGATGAAGTTTTGGGAAAATGTTGAAGAATAAAGCATTGGAAAACCCATCCCCTACACACACTGAAATGTCACTTGTTTGAGGCTTTAAAATTATATAATAATAATAATAAATTTCAAGGTCATAGAGACCCACACCTTTATAGAAAGAACAGAAATATTCTTGTTTGAGACCCCTGAAAAGATTAGAGCTGAATACAAGTGTCAAAAGAAAGGATCTCCATGGTCCTTATGCTTCAGACTATTAAGCCTGTGGAAAAGAGAACTGGGCACGTGATCCAAATTCTACAAAATCATGGAAATCACACTGGGGTGAATGGAGTTCACCAAATCTAACATAGTTGAACAAGGAGGGGCCATCCCATTGAAGTAAAAGGGGGTACATTTAGAACCTGGGTGAGAACAGCTTCCCATCAGAGTAGTTGTTTGTTTAATTGACTGTTTGGGTGGGTTGTATAGCAGTAGAATTTTTCACTCGGTTCTTCCTTCAATAGGTATGGCCTGAACAATGTACAATGGTTCCATTTCAGAAAATAAAAATAAATAAATAAATAAAGTCATTAAAAAAAGGAAAAGTCCTCTTTATTTCAAAGAGCAATACAGAAATAAAAACAGTGATGGGGAAAGGTAGCAGACCATGAAGGTCTTGTAAGCCATTATAATGACATTATCTCTGAATAAGATGGGGAGCCACTGGAGGATTTTGAGCAAAGGAACAAAATTATCTGACTTATGTCTGGCTTCCATCTCAAAAGGATCGCTTTGGCTATTTTGTTGAGGATTGAGCATTGGGGCCAGTAATTCAGATAAAAGATGCCAGTGGCTTGTACCAGGGTTGTACATGGGGAAAAGTGGTTGGTCCTCGTTATATTTTGAAGCTAGAGAGCCCCAAAAACACTGGCTGACATAGATGGGATGTGTAAAGAAAGAAGGATCAAGCATTAGTCCAAGGTTTTTGACCTAAGAGACTGGAACAAGGGAAGCACTATATGTATTTAGTGTGATCTAGGGGCCGTACTTCACTTACCCTCCTACTGTTGGGCAAATATTAAAGAAGGTAAAGATGTAAAAAAAATAAAATAATAAAATAAAGATGTAGCAGCATCGCTACCCATGTAGAGGCAACATGATACTGGAGAAAGAGTAGAAAAAGAGTGCTATTTAGCTGCCACCATCCCCACCTTTGAGTCTTGCTCCTCTTCCACCTTCTGTTCTTACTCCCTTATCCCCAGAATAACAAGAATTGTCCTGGCTGGCTCACTTGTCCAGACCTAAGAGAACTGTGCAATAGATGTAATGGAAAACAGTTTAATGGTAGTAGTGTGTAAAGAATTTCAAATCAGTTTAGCTCCATTATTAAAATGACAATGGGGAAGATGCTGATGCTGATAGAGTTGGTAACATTTGCCGTTGCTGCACAGTTCATGGAGGGGAGGATGTGTCACTGAGGATGGCCTCAGTGTCAGGAGGATGGCCTTAGTCACACCACCATGTAAGCTGCTGACATCTTTTTGAGCTAAAATATTTCTGAAGCTATCTGCCAAACTGTATCCAAAAACAGCAAATGCATTCCGTGCAACTGAATGATTATAATCAGAAAACCTCTGGCAATGGAAAACTTCATCCCTTGTAAACTGATGCTACATTTTCATATATTGAGATGTGGGACATATTAATAAATAAAATAATATAAATCTCTATAAAATAAATCCCTATATCCCAGTTCTTAGTCTGTTACATCAAATCCTAAATAATTACTTTAAATGTCTTTGTTTTGACCAAAATTTGTGTTATTGTTTAAAAACAAAACAAAGCTGGTGTTGAAGAAATATGTAATGCATTCCTTTGTGTCCTTAGGATATTTTTGAGCAATTTGGGATGATTTTAAACACTTTAGAAATGAAAGAGAGCTGTACTAAAAAGTGTATATTTCACAGTATCATTAAATATATATTAAGGGACCACTATTTGTGGCTGATGAGACAATATTATAAAATTTAGACTTGAATCTTTTTAAAGGAAACACTTTCAAAACTGAGTTTTCATTCTCTTTCTCAGTCATGAATAGATTACTTTCACAACTATTGCCTAACACAACGCAGAGATTATCCATTTAATTTTGATAAAATCTAAATTCTTTAACATGACTTATAAGCCTTCATAATTTATCATATTTCCACCTACTTTCCCAGTTTTATCTCTCATTCCCTTTGTCCTTGAACCATACTGAACTTTTCTTAGTTCTAATGTGTCATGGCTGTCTGTCTCACCACCTCAGCCCTTGTGTGTAGTTGATTCCTCTAGGTGGAACAAGAGTCTATACATCCACGTGTTTTTTTTTAATTTACTTAACTATTATGGAGTAAATGTGTGCCTTTAAAATAGACATTGCAAGCATATTAAACAATTTCTCGATTTCTGACAGTTCTCTGCATATTAGTAGCAACTCAAACTCATTTTTCATTTGACTTCTAGTTGTAGCAACAGGGGCTGCATTTCCACTTCCACAACAAATAGAGAGAGCCATCTTCATTACCCTTTGGGAGTTACAAATTGGATCGTGTCTCTTTGCAAAAGACCCAGTGGTTCAAAGCAAAACTATTTTGAATTAGAAAAACTGGGAAATCCAATTATTTTGCAACCATCAAGAAACAGGATACATTTCTGCTGTTATCAAGTCCCTCAATTCCTTAATTTTTTTTATGGCAAAACTAATCTGATCAGTTGTTTTCTTATTTTTCTATTTAATTTGCTATCTGATTTCCCAGTGGTAGGTTCATTGACAAATTTAGCCATGTAATTATAAAAAGGAGTTATACTGAAATAGAATCTCTATATACGTATTAAGAAAGTACATGTTTAAAAAAACTGGCATAACATTATCTTCTTATGTAATAAGGTAGACCCATGAAATAAAACATTGTTAGCTCATGGGTTTACTTTTCCAAAAATGTTGTATTTAGCCCTGAAAACATTTTAATTACAGTAAAGTATATAGGTTTCAGATATCTCTATACAAATGTTATTTTTTTACTATATGTTTCTATAGCCACAAATAGGAATAATATCAACTCCCCTTTCAGAGTAAAGGGAAAATTTCATTTAAAAATATTTTACAAATATTGACAACCGTACAAGTACTACTTTACAGAGGTAGTGAGTTTTTAGTTCTGAATGCCACCTCTCTGTTTATTGATAGTCTTTTTTTCTTTGGTTAATCAGTGCACTTCAAAATACAGTTCTATTAAAAGTGTCTAACACCAAAGTTCTGTTTAGGTCTTAAAAAAATGTTTCCATTACAAATTTCAGGCAACTTAAAGAAACTGTTGATAATTTTATTGCATTAATTATTTCTGTATTGTTGGGGAGGAAATTTAAAAAGCCATTTAAAAGAAGAAAATAGTTTGTGGGTAATTGTTTTCTTTAGAAGTGGGAAGGAGCTCTTAAGGAAATGCATATTTAGGAATCTCATTTAGTTGATGGCCCATTTGCTTCCAATCTCTATTAGTATATGTTTGAAGAAAATAGAGTTCATGGAATTATGCAGTCAGCAGATTAGTGAGCACTTGTCCCTGGGTTTGGTACAGTTCAAAGGCCTCTGCAAGTGGACTCGGAAAGTCTCAAGTCTGCCACATGCTCTCCATGTCACTTAAGCCACTTAAGAAAGTCCCTTAGCCTCTGAACATCTGTTTTTCATTTGTAAAATGGAGATAACGGTGCTTTTCTTGTAAGTTTGCTATTAGGAATGTGACACAACATATATGAAAAGGCTTTGTAAACTAGAAACTACTCTACAAAAATCAATTATAATATTTAGCATGAGCTCTAAGATTCTCATAACAGATTGTACAAAAAGTTGAGTTTATATTTTGTGTTCTTGTTTCCTTTTCACATGCACATGTGATAAATCCTTTATTAGGTTATAAGCTCCTTGCCTGATTAAATAAAGACTTTTGCACAGTGAGCATACCACCTCCTCCTTCCATGTTGTTCTCTGGATTACATGTGACTAATGGACACTCAAAAGATTTTATGGACAGATACTGTCTTCTTCCTCAGTTCCAATAATTAGCAAATAGTCACTACGGTCAAAAGTCTCTTTTCACCTATTCTCTGTCTAAACCTCCCTATTGTAATCCATTCCTTTTTCCACATATTCTATCCTGTAAAGTCATAAAGAACTGGCAGGTCAGCATTGACTTAATAAAAGCCTTTATCGTTGTTACCAAACTCTCTTCAGACGCAAGACAGAGTCCTTGGTTTTCTGTCTAAATCTGTCCCTAACACAAGCAGGATTAACTACATCTTTGGCCCCAGGAAGAAGGAGGAGTGTCTCCTGGCTCAGGAAAAATTCCTAGAGCCAAGAAGTTCCAGAGGAAAAGCCCATCCCCATCTGGGCAAGTGAGAGGACTACAGTACACCCACATAAAATGGCTAGAGGAAATATGAGCGGAAAGAAAAGGAAGGACAAGACTGAAGACATCAGAAGCAAAAGAAAGTGAAAGTACAGTGTTCCCAAGGCTCTGTCTGATATTCCTTTAGAAGACTGAAGAGATGCTCTGCTCTACCCTGATGCTTAACGAAAGTCTTTATTTACTAGGTAAGTAGGTATTAGCTCCTAATAAAACGCCTTTCAAAGCTGAAGGGATGGTGAGGAAAGGATGGCTACCTCTCAGTCCCCCTCCTCGGATCCTATACATGCGCCTACCCTTGGCTCAAAGTAATTCTGTATTCTTTTTGTGAGGTTTTTAATAAGCGGACCCAGTTCAACGCACCTTTTAGGTTTAGAGAGAATATTTTAGGTGTAAGACACCTCTCCCAGTGTTTGCCGATAGGATGTGGCTTTCACTAAAGAGCCCTAGAAGAGCTCAGCGATCCTCAGGCTCCCGGTAAACACGTGTGCCGCGCCAGCTCCGGCACACCCTGCATTTCAGCACCACTGCCTCTGGATAGCGCCCTGTTGACCGCCCGGGTCGCCTCCCACGGTCACTCATCCATCCCCAGCCCACTCGTTCTCCTCTTCTCCTTTCCCTCAGTGCCAGGAAAGAAAAAAAAAAAGCACCCCCAACTTCTAATCTCTCCTTAAGCCTGCTTCCGCGTCCCTCCCTCAGGGTTGAAACGTGCACACCCCCGCGCCTGTGAGTCTGGCCGGAGATCTCCGATAGGCACCGATCCCCTTTCCCTTGCCCTTCCTAATCCCAAACCAGCAGCCAAGAGCCGGCTCGCTTCCTCTCTCTCCAAGCCCAAAGCCTCCAAGAAACAAACGGCGCGATGGTGCACACACACACACACACACACACACACACGCCCCAAATCGCGTGAGCGCGCGCGCACACACACACACACACACACACACACACACACACACACACACAGTCATATACACACACCCGCACGCCACAAGCCTCCCAGGTGCCATCGCCGCCCTGGGAAGAACGTCAGCCAACTTGGGTCCAGATCCATCAACACCAGCTGGGGAAGGCCTCTGGCCGCGGCCGCCCCGCCCCCGCCCCCGCCCCCCTCCGGGCAGCGGGTCCCCACAGCCAAGCCCAAGCTGGCCAGCATCCCCCTTCCTCTGCCCCATTCATTCAACCATCCACCTCCCGCGGGCAAAACACGGTGCACCACCCGCAAACATTCCCCCCCGGGCCACCCCAACCACCATCCAAGCCCTACATTAATGTGTTACTGGTTGTTGTGAGTGTAATGTTTGTGTCTCGGATGCACAGACATCATTTAACTCCTTCGAGCTTTCCGCCCAGCCTAAACAAACCGCACGTTATCTCCAACCCCCTCCTCCTCGCGCCTCCGCGCCCCAACCTCTGCCCCCATCCCGATCCTCCTCGGCCAAGTACCCAAACCACCGCACAGCCGCACCCAAGTTCTCGAACCTCGGCCTCCCATCCAGCCCAAACCAACACGCACCTTCGCCCCTTCCCCTCCCCCACCTCTTGCCTTCCCCCCACCCCCCACCCCGAGAGCCGGGTCTGGCCCGAGCAAGTGACGCCTCGAAAGCGCAGTCAGCGTCCCCTCCCCGGAGCCGGGAATGGAGGGGCTGACCTCCGACCAGCGGGATCAGCCAGCGTACCCCTCCGAAGGGCCACTCGCCTCCCAGTTCAGTCGCCCTGGAAAACACCGGTGCCGGGTCCGGCGAGAGGCGGAAGCAGCCTCGGGGGGTGGGCGGGAGGACTCACCGAACATCTGAATGTGCCCTTTGGTGATGGGATTAAAGCTGCCGCAGGCCAGCAAGATAACGTGGGTCTTGGTGGTCTCGGTCATGGTGCGGGTGGGCTCCTTGCCCTGGTCGCGGGGTCGCTTCTTTTTGTGTCTCGATGTCTGCAGAGGGAGAAAGGAAGGCGAGGCTCCGGCGGCGTTGGATGCTGTGGACTCCAAGGAGCCGCTCCAGACGCAAACCGCGTCACTCCCCGCCTCCCCTTAACGCTTGCATCCCCGGCAAGATCCGAGACTGCTTTTGTACTGTTCTGCTCCCTCCTTCTCTTTCCTTCCAAGCTTCTTTCGCGCCTCTCGACCTTCCTTTCTCTACCCCCACCCTACCTCGTTCCATCCCGTTTGCTTTTTTAGTGTCTATCCAGACAAAATGTGGTACCCAAGTCCAGAACCATGAATACTTACAGTATGGTGTGAGCTCCTCCTCTTACTTCCATCTGATTTAGTTTTCCTCCCTCATTCTAACACTTTTCTGTCCACATCTATTCTCTAAATCCAAAAGCGTTCCATGGGAAGAACTGTTTCTTTCTCTCTTTCTAAGATGTTAAGTGAGGAATGACAGTTGTTCATTTCAGGAGTGTTTATTTCTGCCTTTGTTTTGCCCCTTATCTGATGACTGTGAACTGCTGAACTGAGCCAAGAACTAGGGAAGCCTCGATCCTTCCCCTCTTCCCTTTCCTGGGTTGAAGCAATGAGATCACATTGGGAGAACATAAATGGGGCACCATGAGCTAAAGTTGTCTTAGAAAACGACTGTGATCTTACATAAGCTGCCAAAAATGAGGCAAAGATGTGCGCATTCAATAAATGTTTCTTGAGTGCTCACTGTTGTGTTTAGGCTTGGTTATAAAATCTGCTGATAAAGCCAAGTCCCTGTCTTCGCCGACTGTACATTCTACCGAAAGGAAACAAACAATACGCAACAGATCAAGAAAATATTAGATGGCAGTTGTGCAATGCTCCATTGGTGAGTGTAATTTACTCTCTGGCTGTGAGTGGAGGAAAGGGGACCACTTTACAGGAAGTAGTTAGAGAAGGCCTCTTTGTGCAGGTAAGATTTAAACTGAAACCTAAAAGATAAGGGGTTGCTACTACAAATATTTTGGGACAGGTAAGAGTTTATTGTGCTAGTAGAAATGAAAGAAGGCCAGTGTGGCTAGAGTGTATGAATAAAGGGGGAAATCCTAAGAGAGAAGATTGGGCTTGTGAGCAGGATCCAATAAAGTAGGGCGTATAGGTTAAGGTAGGGTTAGGAATAATTTAGAGAGGAATGAAATAAGGAAGCCATTGGAGACCTTCCACAAGGGAAACAGAATGCTTCCAGGTGCCAACATTCTGGGCCCCGAGCTCTAGTCTAGGAGGACAGAATTGCCTGTGTCTATGTATCTTTATTTGGCTGTTGTTCATATATCACTTAATGTCTTTTGTAATAAGTGGGGTATCTAGTGGGGGGGGGGAACCCATTGAAGCTTTTAAGCAGAGGAGTGATTCATAATTTACACTTTTATAAGACAGGTCTGGCTGCTAGGTGGGAAATAGGAAGACAAGGAAAGCATTTAGGGAAATCTGCTGGCAGGCTAAGCAAATGGGATGGTCCTTGGACTAGGATTTATAGAGGTGACGCTGCTGAGAAACAAAGGGTCTCAGGATAAGTGTTGTAAATAGAGTTTTTGAGCTTTGCAAAGAGATTGAATTTGGAAGATGAGGGAAAAAGAAATCTAGGAAAATGCCTAGAAATTTGGCTTATGGAAATGAACAGGTAGAGACTGAGAAAGATGGGAAAGGGAAGTGTGAAAAGCGAGCAAGTGTTCTGTTCTGATATAATAGATAGACCTAATAACTCTTCTTTTTTGAACTGGCCTTTTAAAAATTGAGATATGATTGACGTATATCATTGTATTAGTCTCAGGTGTACATATAATTCTGAACATAGAGCTCCACAAATACAAATATTTACCTTTCCTGGGCTTCAAGATTCTTGGGTAAATTGCTTGTCCAAGAGTATATAATAGGTGTGCAATAAATACTTGTTAAATGATTCTGACTAGCAAATCAACCCTAATATGTATAAAATTTATAGTTTAAATACAGGGGTCCTAAGAATTGGTGTATATTAATAATGAAGTTTGCATCTTCCCTGATATGGAATGCAGATTATTGGGCCAGAAAGAGCAAGATGTTGAAGGGAGGCTGACTTGGGTATGAAACAATGACACTAGCTGGGCAATTAACATGATTATAGTTAAGCAATAAATATTTATTGAGATCTGCCATGTGTCAGGCACTTGATTTAGGGGCTTTGAACAAAACAAAGTCCCTGATTTAGTACAACTCACATTTTAGAGGGGAAAACAGACCATAAAACAATGAATAAATCTAATGATAATAAATACCATAATGAGAAGGAAGCAGGGTAAGAAGAAAAGGAAAGGGAAATTCTCCTTTATTTAAGGTGATCAGGAATGGTTCCTCTGATAACAAGGTATCTGAGCAGGGACCTGAAGGAAGTGAAGAAATGTTTCACTTGCTAATTGTATGGCTTTGAACTAGAGCTGCTATATTACATGCCCTGTGTACTATACATACAGGGGTATAGTATGTATCAAATAAGACCATGTGTAAATAAATGACTTTTTTTAAAGCATATTGTCAGTTTTAGGCCAAACTCCACAGTTGTTATGTTCAAAATACGTATTTTTGTGTGTGTGTTTAGTTTTTTTATTATTATTTTTAATATTCACTCAAAGATATTTTTCCATTGATTTTTAGAGTGAGTGGAAGAGAGAGGGAAAGACAGAGAGAAATATCGATGTGAGAGAAACACATAGATTGGTTGCCTCCAACATGCACTCCCTCCACCCCCACCCCAGGGCCCAAGCCGGGGAGGATCCTGCAACCCAAGTACTTGCCCTTATCAGAATCGAATCCAGGACCCTTTGGTCCACAGGCCAACACTCTATCCACTGAGCCAAACCATCCAGGACTATTTAGATTTTGTTATTGATGACTTTGTCAAGGATGTTCTGGAAGTTACAATCTTAGAAGACAATGGATTTGAAAACAAATAGCCAAAAAGCATACTAAAAGCAAATTAATTTTCAGTTAAGATTCCGAGGCTGACTTACAAGATATAGAAATAGGAATGTCAAGTCTCTTGCATAATACATGTACCTTAATATACAGAGTGAGCTATTCTCAGTGGTGCTTATTTTAACTTAGGTAACATAATTTGGTCCAATATTTCAACTTTCCAACAGCTGGATAATTGCTTTAGGCTGAAAAGGAACCAGAGTTATTCTCCCACAGCCTAAATCTTGCAATCTGCTCCAGCTAGTTCGGTTTCCAAATGGCTCAAGGCAGACAGTCCAGCCCAGAACTTTCCCTGCTATAAATATCTGTTCTGATGGGCAGGCTTAAGTGTCTATTGGGCCTGGTGTGAAATGTGCATATGTAAAATCTAGCAGTGTGGGTACTTATGCTCACATATCTCCCTACTTACCTAGCTTGGATTAATCATCCATTGCATCACAAATCAGGGTAAAACCATTTCATGTTTATGAAAATGGGTTCCAAAGTAATATTAGGGGTCCTTTATAGGAAGACAAAAGGGCACACATCTCCTTAGGTTCCTGAGATAAAGTCAGATATTAAATATTTATTTTATGTTTTCCTGGTAAAAAAATAATATTACTCTGGGAAATGACCGAGAAATCCCATGACTCTTTAGGATTCTCTACAGTTCTCTATATTTGCATAGTTCTCTCTCTCTCTTGCTTTCTTTGCTTCTCTTCAAGACAAACATCTTCAAGGATACAGCTAAAATGATTGGCATTATTCTCCCCATCTTCTTCAAAAGCAAACATTTTTACATCCATGGAGTGAAAAATGTCCCTAGAGCAAAAATCCTTCTGCCTTCAGCTCTAAATTCCCTAAATCTCACTCAGATTTATAATTTATCTAATTATTCAAGTCATATTGCACAAATGAAAGATGTTTCCAAAATTTAAGACCTGGCCAGCAATTATAAACATGGCAATACTGCTGGTACCACAGTGAAAGGTAAAAATAGGATACAGGTCTTTATAACCAATAGGCATTGTATACCATTAAAAATAACAAATTTTTAAAACAAACAAACAAAAAAATACCCACATAAATAAAAACCAGCCCTAGCTCGTTTGGGTCAGTGGATAGAGTGTCAGCCTTCGGACTGAAGGGTCCTGGGTTGGGTTCTGGTTAAGGGCACAAGCCTGGGTTGCTGGCTTGATCCCCAGTGGGGGGCATGCAGGAGGCAGCTGATCAATGATTCTCTTTCATTATTGATGTTTCTATCTCTCTCTCCCTCTCCCTTCCTCACTGAAATCAATAAAAATATTTAAAGAGACAAATTTCTTCAGCTAACTCAGATATTTGCCAATTTATTCATCATTGCTTCTTTCAGATATTGAGGGGAGGGGCACGTACAAATCATTATTTTCATCTTGTGACTAAAGGGCTCAGTACTTGTAAAGTTTTCCCAAAAGCAGGAATTGGATATATAAAAACAAGTTCTATCAGAAAGAATGAATAAGAAGTCAAAGTATTCCTTAAAATGTGAGAATATTTCTGCCTCCTTTAAGTCACCTGAATGAAAAACATGTCTAGCTCACAGCAATCTTAAATAAAGGATAGGGAACTTAAAAGACAAAAGTTTTGTGGGGTTTTTTTATTACATCAAGATCTCACAATTTGGTCAAGTCAGATCTAACCTAGAATTTTAATCTCATGACTCCCTAAATTTATGAAATGTAGAAATTAGCAGTGGTGCAGCAGAGCTTCCCTAAAAACTTACCAATAATAACCAATTTCAGAGGATATGGAGGCATAAGAAAAATTTGCACCAGTTGTACCTGTTAGCTTCAGTCTTCACAACCCATATTCATTCTGTTGCTGTACTTGACGTGGCTGAAGGTTGGTAGCTGTACATTTTTAGATTTTATGAGTTTCTTGTATGATTCGGGACCATTTCAGAAATCTGTAACAGACACCCTATTCAAACTAACTTAAGCCAAAGAGAACTTATTAATCTACTTGAGGCCCGGTGCACAACATTTGTGCACTGGGGGGAGGGGGTCTTCTCAGCCCAGCTTGCACCCTCTCACTGCTTACCGCCCGCCTGCTCTCTGCTTTTTACCACTCACCTTGCTGCTCCTTAGCGCTGCCGTGCAGGCGGGAGAGGCTCCTGCCACCACCGCTGCACTCGCCAGCTGTGATCCTGGCTTCTGGCTCCCCCTGTGTGAGTGCACTGACTACCAGGGGGCAGCTCCTGCATTGAGCATCTGCCTCCTGGTGGTCAGTGAGCATCATAGCGACTGGTCGTTCTGCCGTTTGGTTGATTTGCATATTAGGGTTTTATTATATAGGATAATTATACCTGGTCCCTAATGTTCTATTTCTGCCCCTATCAAAAGGATTTGCCCAAGATCATTCAATGCTACCCATGGCACGGGCAGGATTCGAACCAGGCCTGTCAAGAGTCCAGGGCCCTTCCTATAGCAAGGCCCCACACTGCCTTTCTGAAGGAAGATTCATCGATGCAAGACTATGGCGTGAGTGAGGGTCTCTTGACTCTCCAATGTGATAACTAACCTGGGTGAGGACAGAAAGACTGCTGTGCCAGCCCACTGTGCAGTGACATTCCAGGTAAAGGCTGAGCCCACTAGCTACCCAGACTGACTGCCAGGCAGAGTCCCACCAGTTGGACTTGATATATGGGGTAGAGAAGGCAGCCCTCACTGCCTGTGATCCCCAGCACCTGCTCTGCTTCCCTCCTCACCTGCCCACCTCTGCTGGGCCTCTCTTCCCCTTCAGCTGTGAGGCTACACATGCTCAGGCTCAGCTAATCTTTGAACTTGCTCTTGGTTCTCGGGTGCCTAAGTCCCCGGGCATGTCTCTTTCCAGGAAGACTTCCTGGCAGAAGGTAAGCACAGGCCGGTTTTGGTGAAAATGCTTTAAAATCTTTCTTGAGGCCTTAAAAGATAGTTGAGATGGTTTCCGAGATGATTTGAGCAAATTCATCACGGTAGAGAAAGTGTCATTAATGTATAATTGGAGTTCATTTCCTCATATGAGTAGCGCTGAAGAGTACTTTGAAGTAAACAAAGTTTGTATTATTAGAAATGATGGATCTTTGGCTCTTTCCGCCACTCTGGAAAAATGCAGGAACCATAACATGGGTTGAAATGAAATATGCTTCTAAAAGGAGGCAATTTCACAACGCAATGGATAAGTAACTGCCGAGGTGGCTGAATCTGATGCATTGTTCTCTCTTCTCTTACCATTGTGCTGTGCAACAAATCCAGGATGCTGAAAGAAAAAGGAAGCATTTCGAGAATGACCCGGATCAGATTTAATTGATCAACCTAGAGAATGGGATTCAGAGGAGGAAGAAGGAAACTTGCTCACGCCTTTTCCTAAAAGCTCCACTAAGAAAAAAGGCAAAATGGGAGTTTTCTGAACATAAAGTGGGGCTTGGTATATTTGTGTTTGGTGTGTGTGTGACTGTGTGCGTGTGTAGAGGGTAGTATCTTTCTCAGGGGGAGTTTACCTGGAAATATTTGTTATGAGAGATCTGGATATTATTGAAAATAATACAATGAAGGGAAACCAAGGCAGAAAAGTAAACTACATATTAGTCAAACTTCATATATGGGAATCCATGTTTACACAAGAGATAAGTAGGGAGTGGATGATTATTGATGGATTTTTGTTGTTGTTTTAGATGTTTTTCTAAATAAGATTTCCCTAAGTACCAAGATTCTAATTGGGCGTCCATGTTATAAGATATAGGAAACTAAGTTATATTATGTTAAGAAGCCAATATTGTGCTAATTTGCCTAAGTTTCCTTTAGTTGCTCGCATGATTAACCACTCTTCCACCTTGCCCTCCCTATAGCACCGTGCCCCCCCACACACACACATACACAAAAGATGCCTATGTTAAACATGTCGCAGGGGGAAGTTCAGGAAAAAATATGCTTATGAAGCTTGGTAGATCCCTTTGTATGCAAAGAATGTATTTATCCCAGGTGAGTAGTGTTCATCCCCAAAGTTTCCTCTGAAGGATTAATTTTTGGCCTTTTCTGGTGAGCCCAGTCCTTATTGATAAGTGCAATTTAAAGTGATAGACATACAAGCTACTAAAAGTATTCTATACTTTTCTATGTTAACTAACTCAAATTTATCTTCTTTCTAATTAGTTTGAATGAGTGCCATAGTATAGAGATTGCAAATTTATTCAAGAAAAAATTTCAGAGTCCAAAGAAGGGTGCTTGAGATGCTTTTGCTCACTAGACTTAGAAGTTGCCTTTGGATAGTAGGAGACTGTTGGTTGCCAACTCTCTTCTTCCTGTTTTAGGCTCTCAGTCCCATCTATCTTTGGAGTCAGTGTAACTGGGTGACCCAGTTCTGGCCAATGATACATGAGGGCAAGTTAGCTAGGGTGAGAGGGGGGATTCACTTCTGGGAATGACTTTTATTCCTGATGAAAACAGAGGTGGGGGTTCAAACAATTTTATGAGGATGTGATCTTGGAGCTACAGCAGCAATTTTGTTACCATGAGCTGACTATCTGAGAATGAACATTGACTACTCAAAAATATTAGAGTCGAAAGATTTTTTAAAAGATTTTTGGTTGGCTAGAAGAGGCAATGTGGGGGAAAGAGGACACATGTAATACTTTCAACAATGAAGTTTTTTTTTTTAAAGAATTTTGATGGCATCATCAATGACATCTCAACACTGGAGCCATCTATGTCCAGATAAATGTGTTAATTACTTAAGCCATTGTTTGTCACATATTCTGTGACTTGCAGCTGTATGTAGCCTGACTGATACAACAGACCTGGCAAAGGAAAAGGCTCTTATTACCCTTCATAAAAGAAAACTCTTTTCTACTTTCTGTCTCAACTAGGGATGCTATGACACAATTTGTATACGTTAGCAATTCTGAAACTACTTTGCATGTATACTATGGTTAAACAAAAAACCAAGTTTTCTCACTATCAAAGAAAGAAGTTAGAAATAAGCAGAGAAAGCTAGAATGAACCCTGTGGTTCTAGATTAAAGATGACTATAATTAGTATGAATCCACTACCTGTTGTATATACACGGGTAGAAAGATACAGAAGTAAATATAAATCTGTGTGTATACTAGTATATGGGTTAGTAAACATACACACATTTCCTTGTTTATCAGTTCAAAAAAAGGGCCTAATGATACCCCATTAGCAATGAGCACGCAGATCTTGCTTTCTAAATATCAGCCTCCAATAAAAGAAACCAAGGCTTCTTGAAGAAATGGCTGATACTATGACTCAACCAAGGAAAATACAAGTCTGGAGCTGCCTACAGTGCCTTAAAGTAAGGAAGTGCTAAAATAATAAAGGACAGGGCATGTTTGGGGCATATCTAAGACTACTCACACAATGACTCATAGGGCTCAGCCTATAGTTGCATTAATGGCTAAAATTTATCACAATGACAGAATAACATTACACAGCAGATCATGAAGAGAAAAAGATACATTGGAGAAATCTATTAATAGGCCTTTGACACTGTCCCTGCCAGCCCAAGAGGAGACACACGAGGTGTGCTGCCTTCTCTAACAGTGAACATGCAGGGGCACATGTGTATGTCTCTCCTCCGGAGACTCAGAGTTGAGGGGTGTTATTGGGGGATAGTCATGTAGGCATTCTCTGACTGGCAAGTGCCAAAATCCCAGGATCTCAGAAGGAAGCAGGTGTTTGGTACCTGAAGTGGAAAAAATAAACCTTCCCAGTGTCGGGAATGTTCCATATCAACATGGGGAACTCTTCACAAGCCAAGTTCCCAGATGCCAGCCAAGGGCAATCTTGGCATCAGGCCCTTCTAAAGATAGCAGCCATGGGCCTGTACATGCCATATAAAATGGACACAGAAACCAACCTACCACCCCCATGGCCAAACATGGAACAATTTAAACAGCAAAATAAATAATTGTAGCATAGCATTATAATTCAAAGACTAAAATAGATATCCAGGAGTCTATACTGATATCAGTAAGTAAATTTGAAGGGAGAGGACTGCATCTTTCTTACAGAATTATTCCAAATAAGTGTAGAAGGAAAATTGTAGGGGAAATTGAAAATCACCATTAGAGCATAACAATGATAATTGCTATAAGCAAGATTCCCTAAAATTAGTAGATGAAACAGGAAAAGCAGAATGTTTGTATACCCTCAAAGTATCTCACCAAAAAATATTAATTATTGTGGTGATTTAAACATGTATCCACAAATTTTTTTATAATTAGCCTTCCAGGAGCTGAAGTATAATTCCCTTCTCCCTGAGTGTGGATTGGACTTACTAAGTTCTCCTAACAGAGTCTATAAAAGGGAAGAATAGTATCTTTACAGTAGAGAAATCTGGCAGACACTAATTGATCCAAGTGATCAAAATTAACAACATCGGTAATAAGTAGTGTTGATATAATGTACCCATGATGAGATGCGATAAAACGGGTACTTCACCTCTGTGATATTATTTCCCAAAATCCATAAATTTAGTCTAATCATGAAAAAAAATCAGAAAAAAACCCTAATCCAGAGATATTCTACAGAATACCTGACCAGTACTATTCAAAATTGTCAAGGTCATGAGAATCAAGGAATGACTGAGTATCACAGATTGAAGGGACTTAGACGTAATGATGAAATCTAACATGGATTGGATCTGGGAACCAAAAGGGACAATAATGGAAAAACTGGTGAAATCAGAAGGAAGTCTGTAGTTTAGTTAATAGTTGTACCAATGTTAATTTCAGTGTCAATCATTGAATGATAGTTCTATAACATGTTAATGTTAGGGGAAGCTGGATGAAGGATATCCGTGAACTCTCTGTACTATATTTGCAACTCTTCTGTAAATCTAAAGTTATTTCAAAAAAAAATTTGTAGGCTGGCACATAACAGTTACTATCTGATGTTAGCTTCTCTTGGTTAATTTACTTGATAATCACCCCCAGCGGGCGATAATGCTGGGAAATTTCTTGTTGCCTCTACTCCAAATAAAAAGTGTGTTTCTTTTTTTTTTAAAATTTTTTTAAAAATATATTTTATTGATTTTTTTTTTTACAGAGAGGAAGGGAGAGAGATAGAGAGCCAGAAACATCGATGAGAGAGAAACATCGATCAGCCGCCCCCTGCACATCTCCCACTGGGGATGTGCCCGCAACCCAGGTACATGCCCTTGACCGGAATCGAACCTGGGACCTTTCAGTCCGCAGGCCGACGCTCTATCCACTGAGCCAAACCAGTTTTGGCAAAAAAAGTGTGTTTCTAACGAGTGATTTTATAGCATTTATAAGCTTGAGAAATTTCATTGCCCTTTAAAAGAACGTGTTGATAGAAAGCTACCAAGCTGAAAGTTAATGCTTTTAGTCTTTTTTTTTTTTTAGTTGCTGGGGATGCCTTGGTTTTATTATTCTATCAGTGGAGACTGGTTTCCAGACCACCAGTACGGCTGGAGAATTGGGTCTGGACTGTGGCCACTTGGAGGCAAGATACCCCTATACAAGGCCCTACCCTACTAGCCCAACTATCCAAGCCTGTGGTCTTGAGGTTGTTTGGAAATGTATGACCCAGAATGCTGAAATCAAGTCAACACTGAAGCCAGAAATGCCCCCAAATGGGACAGTGTAAAAAGTGTGGCACATGTGGGCCTCACTGCTGGCCCTAAGAGTTCTAGTTGTATCCTATTCTTACCTGTGCTTCATCCTACAGTAAAGTGTTTCTTTTCCTCTCATTGGAAGAGAGCTTTGTAAGTTTTACCCTGGCTAAGCTCCTTCTTGCTCAGTGGGCTTTGTAAAGCTACTATGAAGTAGTTATTTATGTTCCTACCTACTTCCAAAAAGAATCTACGGATGGCTCATTCTCCAAATAATTTTGCTAACCTGGGTCTTTATTCTCATCCAGACCATCTGTTCCTCTTCACCATGAAGTCAGAGCACTAAAGTTGTGACAGCACAATCATTTCCATGGTAACAGGATGTGGTCTTCATCACTGAACCCTGATTTCCCTCTGACCGGGATCAATTAGCAGGAGGATGGCGGAGTACATGCTAACATTTCCGTTCTTTTCATGTTTAGCTTCTCTCCAAAGTTCTTATTTTTGATTCTAAAATCTTATACTGAGCCTGGATATGTGTTTTTGCATGGTTTATACATAAAACCTTTGTCCACTAAATGATTAGATATGCAAGCCAAAAAATAATAAGTAGAGAAATATCACACACACACACACACACACACACTATAATATGTAAACTTACTTGAAAGTGGGATGATTAGCAAATGCTCTTTTCATATGCGTATAGAACAGCGGTTCTCAACCTGTGGGTCGCGACCCCATTGGGGGTCGAATGACCCTTTCACAGGGGTCGCCTAAGACCATCGGCAAACACATATATAATTACATATTGTTTTTGTGATTAATCACTATGCTTTAATTATGTTCAATTTGTAACAATGAAAATACATCCTGCATATCAGATATTTACATTATGATTCATAACAGTAGCAAAATTACAGTTATGAAGTAGCAACGAAAATAATTTTATGGTTGGGGGTCACCACAACATGAGGAACTGTATTAAAGGGTCGCGGCATTAGGAAGGTTGAGAACCAGTGGTATAGAAGAAAAGGGAATAAGAAATGAAAAAATCTATTTAAAAGACAAAAATCTTCTAAGCCTAAGAAATTGGCTTTGATGACTGTGAAAAGCAGTGGAAGGCAGCTGACCTCATTCCTACTCAATGCTTTCCCTGCCTTGCCTAGCACCATAAGACATAAAAGTCTTCCTGTGGGAGCTCAGACCCTCTGACCGAAGGAAGATGGATCAGTAGCTTTATTCATATAAAGGACTAATACCTGGATATTTTGTCCATTTGTTTTAATCTCACACAACTTTTTCTTCTCTTATTTATAAAAGTAACTTATATTATCTGAATATTGATCCTTTGTTTGATATATGTGTTGCAATTATCTTCTCCCAGACTGTGACTTTCCTTTAAATATTGTTTCTAGGATATTTTATCAAACAAAGTTATGAAATTTGGAGTGTTCAAATTTATTAGGCTTTTCCTTTATGCTTTTGATGGTACGTTTAAATAATCCTTCCTTCCCCTGTGATTATCAAGGTGTTCACTGATAATTTCTTCTAATGGTTATAACATTTTTATTTTGTTCCAGGTTTAGATCTGTAATTCCTCTGGAGTTTAATTTATAGCAGTGGTTCTCAAACTGTAGTATGGGAGTAACTGAAAGTCCCAAGACTCTTTCAGGAAGTTTGCAAGGTCAACCCTATTTTTGTCAGAATACCAAGACATCATTTGCTTTTTTCACTCTCATTCTCTCATGAGTAGTAGAATTTTCCAGAGGCTACGTGATATGTAATGATGTCATCACTGATTGGGCAACTTATAAACAGCAGAAACTTAGTGCTCACAGTTCTGAAGGCTGTGAGGTGTCTGATCAGAACACTAATCTCATTCATGAGGGCTCCACCCTCATAACCTAATCACCTCCCAACGGCCCTACCTACTAATGCCATCACCTTTAGGAGTTAGGATTTCCACATAAGAATTGGGGGGGGGGGGGCACACACAAACATTCACATCATAAAACATGGTAAATATCAATAGCTGTAACCCACATAAACAATAATTGTGGTATCTTCAATAATTTTTAAGAGTATAAAGGGGTTCTGAGACCAAAGATTTTGAGAACTGTTGGCATAATGTATGGGATAGGGGTCCCATTTCATTTTTTTTCAGGTCTCACACATTTTTGTCCAACTATTCGTAGGCATATTATTATTTCTGTTGCAATTGTAAATGGGGTCTTTCCCCCTGTTACATAGGTGTATAGGTTTCCTATTGTTTAGGTATATAGGATTGCTATTGACTTTTTGCATTGATCATGATTTAGCAACATTACTCAACACTTAGTCTAATATGTTTTTCTTGAAAAGCCTCTTGGAGATTCTAATTAAAAAACAATGTTTCCTGTAAATATTTTGTACTTTTCCTTGCTAATCACTGAACAGCTTTTTTCTCTTCAATACAGGACTAGAACTTGTAGCATAACATTTAATTGTAGAGGTTATAGCAGGCTTGTCATGTTCTTGACTCTAATGATAATACTTCTAGTCTCATAATTAATGTTAGTTATAGACTCTTTGTATATACTCACATCAAGTTAATAGTCTTTGTTAGCTAAAAGATTTTGTTATTAATTATGGTTCTTGACTTTTCATTTTATTTGTATTTATTGAGATAGGCAGCATATGGATCTTTTCCTTAATCTGATAATAGGTGGGTTATAGATAAGATTTTAGATAGGTCTTTGTATTTCAGGTCAACTTTATTTGTGCTTGATGTATGATATTGTATATTCTGCTGGATTTGATTTTGTAATTTATTTAGGATTTTCATATCAAAGTTCAAAAAATGTGATTTGTCTAAATGTTTTTGTCCTATTTTGGTATCCAGATTACAGTAAATGCATAAAATAAGCTGGGTAGACTTTACTCCTGTTACCTGGAACAATTTGTATAGATGGGATTGTGCCATTAACATTAGTAAAGCTTACCTGTAAAACCATTAGACATGGTTTCTTTGACAAAACATGGGGGGAGGATGGGAAGGACATTACCAGGAGACTTTTGACTACTAATCTATTTTATTAATTATTGATTTGTTCAAACTTTCTATTTCTTTTTGAGAAAATTTGCACTTTTCTGGTACATTGTCTATTTTACCTCCGTTTTCAATTTACTGGCATAAGATCACTCAATATTATAAATTTTACAGTATAACTGATGATATTCTTAACAGCTGTTCAAGCCTTCTCATGTGACACTCTACATCATGAAGCAGAGTGAAGCTCTCCCAAAGTACCTATCCAAATTCATACCATACAGAATCTGCGAGACAATAGAATGGTTTATTGTTTCATATCACTGTGTTATGTTTCGAACTAGGAGGCATTTCATGAATAGCCTCAGAAAGAGAGAATAGAATTTTTGTATCCTGGATCCTTTCCTGCTGATGTCTCTCACCTCCTTATAAGAGGAAACCTTTCCTAGCTCTCTCATTTTGTAGGCAAGCTTTCTGAAGCCACTCAAGTCCGTTTTATTACCATCGACATGCTGATGGCTCCTCGGTCTACACTCTCAGATTTCTCTCAACTTCTCCAGACGCTCAAGACCTCTAAATCCCAGACAACTGCAGTTCAATGTGTCCAGAACAAAGTCATTATATCCAGTCAGACATCTCTCCAAATGATTTCTTCCCGTTTTCTATTTTCATCCAGTTTCCCAAACAGAAACCTGGTGGGTCTCCTTGATTTCTTCCTCTCCCTCCCTCATATCCAATAAGTGACCAAGTCTTATCATCATATTTCCATTAAAGGAATTTTCATAGGCAAGAATTTATTAACTATCACTAGAGCCATAGCAGAATAATGAATTAAAGATGAGGTTAAGGTAGAATAAAAGAAAATTAAAATGTCACTGAAGTCTATGTAAAAATAGTTTGGGTATTGCCCTATGGAACATAAACCTTGAAAGAATAAGAACTTACAAGAGATTGTTAGATTTAGTTAGAAGGTTCTTGGTGATCTCAAGGTCACCTGAGGGGTAAAAGATGAATTTCTTCAGAGTATATAGCAGTTGGACAACTGTCTGTGTTACTGTTGTACTTAGCTAGTTGTTAACAGTAATAATAGGAAAGGGGCAAAGGGGAGGCCAGACATTATAAGCTTGGTCATCTGGGCAGCTTCACTGAGAAGCTGCAGTTTGACACTCCCCAGGGAACTACTGGTCCATTCCTTGCAGATCACTGGGGAAAGGGATCCAACAAGGGGGAAGGTGGATGCTTATGCAGTGAGGTTGAGGTTTTGGAGAGAAGATGCTTGCCTGTCAGTCTAATCTGGGAAACAGATAATTGGCTAGAGGGGGTAGAGCCACTGCAAGTACTCAAAATCTTAGGTTAAAATCTGCATACAAAGGAATTCTCTTGTTCCTCTTGCTTTGCTCCTGCTTCCTTGCCCTCACCCATGCTCCCACCGAAGCCAGGTGTCCCTAGAAGTCACATGGACCATGGCCATACAGACCCACATGCCATGGACTGCAGCTGGGAGCATGGGCTAATCTGGACTGTATTCAATATGGAATGGTGGCTCTGGGCAGTAGCTCTGGGACCTTGGATACTCAGGGGTTTAATTCCACAGAAATAAAACTTTCCATGACACCTCATGCTCCTATGGGGACTTCAGGAAATTCTTATTCCAGTGGCACCCCAAGAAGCTCACTTCCACCAGCAACAGGTGGGGGACACAGAGAGCACCCCACTGATAACATCTGGAACGTGCTGTTTTGTATTGTTTGAAATGTTTTCATCTTTACCAAAATGGGTAAGCGTTGGGTGCCATCACACTTTGTACCCACAGGTTCAATTCAAATGATACATTTTGCTTTGGAGAATCCTCTTTCAAATGACAATGCAAAGTTTCTCATGGTGTATACCAGCCTCCTTGAAGTGGCTCATTACATAGAATCATCTCCCACTGTCACAGATTATACGCAAGGAGAGCCAGGATGTCCCTTCAGAAGACAGAGATTGCTGAGTCTGGAGGCATACTGCAGAGGTCACCAGGTCCCTTCTTTGTTTTTAAGACAGAATGGGAATCGAGTCCCTTCTTAATATCTCTCAATTAAAGCAGATTCTAATAGATAGGTGTCTAACAACTATTACTACCACCAGGCAGTGCAGTTCTTTCCTCATCCATCCCTTCTTCCAGACTCCATGGTTTCCTTATTTTTCTTATTCTCTTTTCCTGCGCTTGCTTGCTTCCTTCTCCGTTCAGTTCTGCCTCTCTCTCTCTCTTTTTTCTCATCCATAAATAGAAAATAAAAATGTTGAGGTTCCTGACTGGTTACATTCCAGAGAAATAAGGAAATGCAGGTTGTTGTATAACTGGGAGAGGTCAGGGGTGTGATCTAAAGTTGAGAGAAGAGGAGGGTTTTCAAGGTAAAGGAAGGCAAAAAGGTTAAGTATAGGTTTCGTTACATAAAATGATTCTTTTGTGAATTCCATCCGGGCATTTCATCTTTCGCAGGTGATCCAAAATTACCAAAGATGGTCAATAACATGTATTCAAAGATGATCACCTTCATTAGTTTTTGTTTGTACAAGAGTATCAATATTGCATTAGAGTGAGCCTTAGAAAATGCCTTAGGAACTTATAAGATCTTTTTTTTTTTTCAACCATTGGGATGTAAAATGTCACTGAATTCAATGTAAAAACAGTGTTGGTATTGCCCAATGGACCATAAAGTTTGAAAGAATAAGAACTTGCAAGAGATCGTTAGATTTAGTTACATTTATCTTTAACCTATCTCCTTTTCAATTTCCAATGTTACTTTCAGGCTCTTGTGATCTTGTGATGTCATTCTTTAAAAACAATGACAAACTCCTAATAACAACAACAGGAAACCTATCTTACTTTTTGGTTGGTGGGAGATATTGAAAAACATAAAAATAAAAAAGCCACCCATCAATAGTTTGCCTCACAGAAATAACTGCTATTAATATTTTCTTGTATTTCTGACCATTTCCTGCGCAATTCTATTTCATAGTTAGATTTTGTGTATGCGGTTTTGTATCTTTCAGGCATGTGCTAGCCTAGAACACTTTTAGTCATGGTTTCCCATCACTTTTATGGCCAGTGGAACTGTATATATTCCTTTTCCTGCTGGGAAGCAGAATTTGAAAAAGTAAACTCTGCAAAGTCTCCTTCTGAAGGAGACACTTAAGTGGGTGATCCAGGTGCATGTCTGTTCTTTATCTCAGGCTGGAATGGCTCTAGGGACCTCTACCACAGATTTATCCTCTATAATTGCCCCCGTTTATCTGATTCTCCTCTAAACTTTAAATTCTGAAAGCAAGACTGTATACACATTTCTACCCCAGGACCAGCCTATGACCCTTCATGTAAAAAATTCTAGTATATTTTTGGAGATTGGATGAATGAAAGGAAAAGGAAACACTACAATTCTAGAGAATCCGTAACTCATCAAGCCTTCTCCTCAGTATCAGGATGTGTGCATCTGGATTAAACTTCCCAGAAGTAAAATGTAGATTTGGATTTGTTGTGAATGAGTAGGGAAAGACAGGAATTGATCATCAGTGGAGCATCCCCTATAGACCCTGAACTCCTGACTCTACCTACGATTCCTACTGTGCTTTAATGCTTAAATTTGGCTGTCCACAAATATTTATAGAAAATTAATTTCAACTCTTTCCTCATTTAATAATCTTTGTAACATCTAGGCCACTGCTGACTACATTTTGGAAATGGTGGCATTCCCATATTTGGCACGCCTATAAGGAAGGCTTGGTCCCACCACAGGGACATTGTTAAAGAACTAAAACCATACATGTCCTATTGGAGAAAGTATTGGATCACTTGAGGGACATTAATAACAAGCTTACAGCTAATGAGAGAGAGAGAGAGAGAGAGAGAGAGAGAGAGAGAGCCAGAGAACCATTCCAGAGATGTCAGTTTGAAAGAAGACAGAAGAAAGCACAGACAGTGGTCTTGCTCCTGGTGAGCCTCCTTATCCTCTTTAGCTTTGGCAGATCTTGGATCTCATCTCATTCAAACAAAACTGATAATGAACTGAGACATCCTCTGTAAGTAGACGGAAACTGTTTTCTCTCTCGGCAATTTATATTTGGTCAAGATGCAATTGGTCATATGGTTTTGAGGCAGTGTGCTGTGTACTGCTCTCTCTGCAAATGCAATTTTACAACATTTTGTGTGTGTTTTTAGAAAAACAAGTTTAATTCCTATTATTTACAGTGTGAAGTTGAATGTGTGAAGCTCTGATTCACCTTATTTGCATAAAGAGAGCAGCACGACATGTTGAGTGCCTTCAAGTACCCGAAACTGCTAAGTTCATTACATACATTATCTAAGGTTGGAGAAGAGGCAGGCAAAGACCAGATCACATAAGTCATCCAAAGGATCGGGAACTGTATTCTAAGGGCAATGGAAAGCCAATGGAAATTTTAGGCCAGAAAATAAAAATAAAAATGGCTAAAATGTGAAATATAAGAATACATTAATATACTGTTTAATTAATGTACTGTGTTCTGGAATGTGCTCTAATATGCGGTAATCCAATAATATAAGTATATATGTGACAAAAGTATCTAGATTTCTGATATGTAGAATTTTTCTGAGAACTGAAAAGACCCTAAGGGTAGTTAACCAAAGCAGAACAGTACTTGGGTACATATTCTCAGTATGCCTATGTCTCTTTGCCTTTCATCGATACTGTTTTAACTTGAATTGCAAATGGAGGTGATAAAATAAGGGCGGGAAAGGAGAGAAGTGTGCCCATGTGCATGGGTGTGTGTGTGTGTGTGTGTGTGTGTCTGCGTGCACACATAACATGTGGTTTCCCATGGTTTTGGAGAAGAGCAAATTTATGACAATGAATGTCAGTATCACATTTTCTGTGCTCAAAAATAGCAGTCTACCCTATAAAAATTAGGAAAGTGAACACTGCTGGGTAATACAACAGATTCTGACTTGAAATATATTAATTTTTTACTAGGGACCCCAAGATAGCTCTGTTAGTATTGGAAGAGTAAAGAGGCCCTTGGATAATATAGAGTATTACAAACTAAGGTTTTAATTTTCTTTCACTTTTTAAAATTGATTTCAGAGAAGAAAGAGATAGAGACATCCATGATGAGAGAGAATCATTGATTGGCTGCCTCCTGCACACCCCCTACTGGGGACTAAACCTGAAACCTGGGCATGTGCTTTGACCGGGATTTGAACTGGTGAACTCTTTGTTTATGGGTCAAAACTCAACCACTGAACAACACCGGCCTGGTAGCAGATAAGATTTTTAAGGTGTGGTTCTTTCCTAAAGGGATTTTCTTATGGGAAGTTGGGAAAAATTCTTGAAGATTAATGAGGGTTTTTTTCTCTTGGATCGTGGACTGCAGTGCTTCCTGACTGTTCTCCAGGCTCAATGGCTCCCTCTTAGGAGTGAATGAGTAAGTATATACTTAGCAAACTTCTTCGAGAAAGGCTGCTGACCATTGGTATAAGAAACCATGAGCTACAGGGGACGTGCGTTTAGCTGTCAGTTGTCAATCTGACTCATTTTTCAAAGAGAATGAATCACCCATTTGATTGACTCATGTAGCTCCATGGTACAAGGTGTGGTAGCACAAAGAGCACGGGTCAGCTTCAGGCACATTATTTACTTGAATACTGAAATTGATCAGTCATTCTTCTCAAAATAAAAACACATTTATTAAGTACCTAATTGTATACATGACTTGAAAACATTCCGAATATGTAGGCTAACTATCAGAATAAATTAGCACTTGTTAAGGTTCCGTGGAACAGGTAAGATGTCTATTATTATAAAAAGGGAGGAGGCTAGCTATGTATTAATTGTCAGGTTACCAAAGCTCGGAGTAAATTTGGAAGGAATGTTAAGAGTGGCTTCCCAGCAAGTGCTTGGTGTCTGGTTGAAAACTGGCCACGCTGCTTACTTGGGCACAAATGTGGTTACATTAGGCTGTTTTTCATGATAAAAGGTGTTTTAAGTTTCAACGCTCTAGAATCTGATGCTCAATATCCTGATATTGTATTCTTTTCTGTAATCAGTGTCATGGATAAAGAAATCTTCTTTACTATCCCCCAACCCCCCCCCCCCAAAAAAAGAAATATATCTTCTAGCACTGAATGAGAATAGATTTGGGTATATGGCCAGACCTGAGTAGTATAGCCAAAGATTAAACAAGCTATTATTTTAAAAAATAATTTTATGCTTCAGCAGTTCTAAATTATTCATTTTTGCTTGCTATAAAAGAGCAAGGAAGCAAAAAAAAAAAAAAATTAGCATTTATCCAGTGCCAGTGTAGTGTGTTAGGCACTCATATACTCAGTCACATCAATCATCATTAAAATTGACAAGGAGCAGGTAATAGGTAATGTTTCCGTTTTTGTCAAGGAAGAAACTGTAGTTCAGAGACTGAGATGGGAATAGTTGGAATGCTCACTCAGGTGTGCTTGCTTATGATCTTCCCATAAAATCACTTAGGCACAAACTGAAAAACTTGAACTCAGGTAGGATTAAATGAAATGCGACAGCTTCTCCTCTTTAATTTATTTTGATTTAGATATAATCTGTATCTGCATGGGGGCAGGGGTGGGGAGGCAAATAAAATCTATTGCAGAATATGCTTGTATTCTACAAATCTGTTGATGGAGAGGGGCAATAGGAAGATTGGGAAATGTACATTCAGCAACATGTCAATCCTGGGTCCTAATTTTTCTGAGTCCTATTGATTTTTTAAAGTATTTTCAAGATGGGCATCAATGTCTTATAACCTGCAAAATGTGAATGGTGCTGTCCTGTCTAGTTTTTAAGGACACTGTAAAGCTACCGAACAAGCTTTAAAAAGTTATTAGGAAAGTTGCTATAAAATGCAAAGATGGTTTATATTTTGGACCCTCACCTGTGTACCTAAATTACTTTGTTCTTACCTTAATTACCACATCTATCATATTGCATCCTAATCACTTCTCTACTCTCTGGTATCTTGACCAGCAGGTGGTTCCTCCAAGACAAGGGACCATGTCTTTTTTTATTGCAGTATCCATAGTAACCTAGACAGTGCCTGAAATAGAACAAGTGCTCAGTAAAAGTTTATTGAATAAACAACACAATAAAAGGATTCATCTTTTTAAAAAATATATATTTTCATTGATTTCAGAGAGAAAGGGAGAGAGAGAGAGAAACATCAGTGATGAGAATCATTGATTGGCTGCCTCCTGCACACCCGCTACTGGGGATGGAGCCCGCAACCCGGACATATGCCCTTGACGGGAATCGAACCAGGCCGACTCTCTATCCACTGAGCCAAACCGGCTGGGACAAGGAGTCATCTTTTTTTTTTTTTTTTTTTTTTTTATCCTAGTCTCCTTATTTCCAAAATCAGGAGAGAGTAATATTTTCCTAGGTTGCTTATCAGGAGTGTCACAATACATGCTCATGTGCCGTTCCCTGGAGATAGGGGCCACAAAGAAGGGATCATGATGATGATTACCAAAGGGGTGATTATTTTACATCACAAAAGTTTTATTCTGGCTAAAATCATTTTAAATTCTAGCCAATACATTTCAGGAGAGAAGCGCAGGGTGTTTGGGGTAATAGGCAGTCCTAGGAAATCGCCATCTCTGGGCTCTCCTGGTGGAAGAACCGGAGAGGAGAGCAACCGCTCACTAGGTGGCTCCCTTCCCCGGCGGGCGGGCGGGCGGGCGGCGGCGGCGCGGGGCGGGTGCCGGGGCCATTGTGCAGCGGCGGCCACCCTCGCGCCGCGTCACGCACCACGGCCCGGGCGCGGGCGGCGGGAGCGGGCGGGGCTCAGCTTCCGTCTGGTTCACCATCATCTGCCTTAGGGACCGATTTCCAAGCAGCCCGTGCTCTCATTTCCTCCGAACGTACACCTGATGGTCCCAATAGGAGACATGGGTTGGTCCAGCCTCTTCGCAGATGCAACGTCAGGGGAGGGTCTTGCCCGTCCGGCCCGCCTGGGAGGCAGCGGGAAGCAGGGGCTCACGCAGCATGAGCCCATCAAACCCCTGGTGTTAACCACCCAGCGAGGAGGACACGTCTGGAGGGTGGCACACATCCCAAAGGGCTCTGGAGAGCTGCTTACAGCGCTCCGCCGTGCGAGGTGAAAATAGAATTTATGTCAAGCGCCTTCAAAACCAGTAGGATGACTTCCCCGGCGGCTTCTCACACACTCATTACGCCTGGCCCCATTCCTTATTTCTGTTTTACACAAAATACACAGACATTCGAAAAGATTTGTCCTAATGACAATCCCCCCCGCCTTCCATCGGAACTTCGCGCCAGGATCTAGGGATGTTTTTTTTTTTTATTGCTTAAAGTGTTACAAAGGGTATTACATATGTGTCCATTTTTTCCCCCCGCCCTAGACAGTCCCCTAGCCTCCCGTATCCCCCGGTGTCTTATGTCCATTGGTTATGGGATGGTTTTGTTTTTAATCCTATTTCCCCCAACCCTTTCCTCCCCGACCCGAGAGACACAGAGTGGCAAGTTCCCAAACGCGGCAGACTCATCCGAGAATGGAGTTCGCCAAGAAGGGTGCGACTCGGTCTCCTTCGGATAATCCAGCGGGGCCTCCATGGGGGGCACAACCTCCTCGGTTCTAAAAGATGGAAACCCACTTGTTAGCTTTGTAGGATGCGTTCCCTCTCGCCCTGGCCTCCTGGCGGCAGGTGGTGGCTCCGGAAGGCCGGAGGTGGGGGGGGGGGGGCGGGCTCCGAGGAGGCTCCGTTGACGAGGGAGGGGGTGGGGTGGGGTGCGGGGGATTCCCATAAGGGGGTCGACCCGCCGGGAGAAGTGGAATGTTCCTTCGGCAGGCAGGAGGGCGATCTCGGCTGTCGGGTGCCGTTCTCCTCCCTCAGGGACCCCGCCTTGGCGGGATCCCGCCTCCCCGAGCCCGAGGCTGTGGTGGGGAAACCCCTCGGCCGCCGCAGCCCAGCGCCGCCTCCGCGCTTCCCGGCTCCGGCCCGCCGCCTGCCCGCCTTAGGGCCCCGCGTCTTCTTCGCAGGCCCGGCCCGCCCCGCGCAGGGCAGGGAGAGGAAACTATGGAGGTGGTTCCCGCACTCGAGCGGGCGGAAAAGCCCACGGTGAATGCCTCGGGGTCTCCCCCAATGCTGCGGGCAGGGGGAAGGGAGGAGGAAACGAACTTCCCCGCCCGGGAGAACCACCCGGATTCCCAAACTAGGGGAGAGGCCTTTAGATGTCCGGGAAGCCGAGGGGAAACCCCGGGCACCTTCCCGGGTATCTATTCGCCAAGGGAGGGTCAACCGGTTGGCGCACATTGGTTACCATGACAATACTACAGCTCCAGTTTCCATGGCAGCTGCTGATCCAATCCAGTTGGCTTCCTTTCTCTTCTTCCCTGGGCTCCACCCCACCCCCTCCAACAGTCTCCCTGCGTGCGGGGAGGAGGGGCCGCGGAAAACAAGAAGGGGTCCTTCGTGTCACTCTAGGGCACGAGGGGAGACCAGAGTCCAGACTGGCGGGCGGAACTGTAGGAGAAAGGGGCGCCGTTTCCGGCAGGGAAGAGTGGAGGTCTGGAACAAGGAAGAGAAGTCGGGTGGGGTTGAAAGACGGGGGAAGACTTTGAGTGTGACTCCCCGTAGATCTGGGCTCGATGGTCCCGGTGAGGCTGGGGTGGCCCCCTTGCGCGGGGGAGAGGCGTGGATTGGCCGGAAACCGCCCAGCCCCCGCAGCGGGCTACTCAGAGACCGCACAGCTGCCGCCCAGGTAGCTGCTCCCCCGAGGAAGCGGTACCGAGTCGGAAACCACCGAGGGGCCGGCGCCGCTGAAGTCTCGCGAGAGGGATCCCTACTTCCTTCCTGCGCTTCTCCTCTTCCCCCGCCCCTTCCCACCTCCCCCCGCCCCCCTCCCTCCTCCCGGGTCGGAGTGTCCCTGCGCCCCACGGGCCGGAGCTGCAGCGAGAGCAGCTTTCCCCGGTCCCTCCCCTTCGCCTCCCTCACCCCCACCCCCCCGCCGAGCGAGGAGGAGCCGGAGAGGAAGATGGCGGCGGCCGCCAGCACCCGCGGGGCCGCGGGGCCGCTCCGAGGAGCCTGAGGAACCCTAGAGGCTTCGCGGGAAGACGCGGCGGCGGAGGATGAGCCTGCTGAGCGCGCAGTATCTCCGGTGAGTGCCGGGCCGGCCCGGACGGAGGGGAGCGGGCCGCGGGCTGGGGCTTGGAGCCCCCGACCCAGAGGTGGTATATCCAGGGTGGCGGGGGAGTTGCTGTGTCCTCTTTCCCCGGCGGGAGGTGGGGCTGGAGGGTCCCCGCGCGAGGCGGCGGGGCGGGCGCGCAGGGGTGCCGAGCCCCTGCGGCGGGCCGGGCTGGGTCCCCGCGAAGCCGGCTCGCCGCGGTGCGGGGAAGGTTACGGAAGCGGGAGCATGTGTGCGCGCGCGCTCGGGTCGCGGGCTCGCCGGGGCGGGCCGGGGAGGGCGCCCCGGGAGGCGGCGGCGGCGACCCGGAGTGGAGGTGGGTGTGGAGGTGTCTGAGCCCCGCGAAGGGGGAAGCGCGGTGCGTAATCGGAGGACCGGGTGGCAATGTGCACACCTGGGATGTGTGGGGGGCTGGGGGAGGGGGGGCTGGAGGAGGGGGAAGCCGCAGGAAACCGGCGTGAGCGCTTCCTTCTCGGGCTGGGGGTGCCGAGGAATCCTGCCATCTGTAGTTAGTTGGCGGAGTGGGGGCGGGGGCATGCGGAGGGGTAGTGGATGAGGAAGTGAGGAGCGAGATCGGTACAATGGACGGGCTTGGGTTCCCCTGAAGAAACTGGGTTAGAGCCCGTGTGGTCGGGAGACACCATTCTTTCAGAGTGGCGTAAGGACCTTGCCCGGCGGAGGTAGAATGACGCATGGATACAGTGTACGAGTATGAGATGTGCCCGGGGTGGAGTGAGGGGGGAGGGGGGCGATTGATACACATTTTAGGAGGCGGGGGGAAGATGCAGACACATTGGAAGCAAGTATATGATTGGCGAGAGCATACTGAGTGGGAAAGACACCAGCTATTTATTGTGCACCCAGGAAGGGTCCATGGAAGCTGAATTAAGACCTTGGAGGTAGAGGTAAACAAGGGTCAGAATCTTGATGGCAGAGAAAAGTAAGGTGGTTACCCCCTGAGATTAATTGGGGGGGGGGCTGCTGCTGTTTAAAAGGGGAAGGCGGGCTTTAAAGTTGGGTCCCTTTGTCTTTAGGAGCAAAACCAAGAAAGGCAGGCTTGCTACCACAAAGTGGTTTCATACCTTGCGGAGGAGGAAATGGGATGGGGTAGACGTCTGAAATTAGCAGAAAAGTCACTTTAGTTGTTTAGCGAAGTGAAAGTATTGATGGGTGGAATGCCAGAGTTTAACAGGGACAGGGATCCGCACAACATGTGTGCCCCATGACTTATATAGGGTAGTTGGAAGGATATATATCAAGGCCCTTTTCTTCTCCTCTGATACCTGTTTATTGTTTAATATGTCAGATAAACTTAATACACCTGCGGGAAAGATCTGTGGTAGGTAGATGCTGTAGAGGGGTGGGTATGGAAACTGGTCATCAGGATAGTCCTTTTTAATTTTAAGGAATTCGCAGTTTAGTATACATTAGGCAAGTAAATAAGGAACAGCACAGGGTGAAAATGGTGTCATAAAAGATGCCAGGTGTTATAAAAGTCCAAAGGCAGGAGATTACTTGAGCAGTTGGTGGGAATCAGGAAAAATGTCCTTTGCTCATTTACTCATTCATACACTCATGAGTCATCATCAGTCATTTTGTTGATCACCTATATAGGAGACCTTATACCAGCTGCTATGAATAGAAAAGGAAGAACTCCACCCACTTCTTACAGAGTTTACAGTTTGTTAGGCTTCAAGGAGAAAATGGCACTTAAAATGGTCCTGAAGGATAAACAGTATCCAATAATTTATCCAAATTACTTATCTAATATTAAAAGTATGGGTTGAGAAGAGTGGAATCCAAATGAAAGGAAACTGAGCAGAGATATGTAGATAGGGAGGTTGGGGGCTTGGAGAGGTGTTCAGTCCAATTACACAAGAACATGCAGCTGGAAAAACATATAGTTTTATAAGTTAAGTTTTACACCTTCCTTTTACAGATGAGGAAATATAGCCCAAAGAAGTTAAAATTGTTGAGGATTATATATAAGCTGGTATGTGGAAGCTCTGTAACTCAAATGTAGGTCTTTTAAGTCCAAATCAGCTGCATTGTGCAAAATGTCTGGGTTCATCCATTCTTTCCACAAATATGTATTGAGGCACTGAGGATATTGTGGTGAGCAAAATGAACAGATAAATAGGTTTATCAGGTGATGACAATACTAGGGAGAAAAATAAAGCAAGAGAGGGTGACCACTTGATAAGGTGCCCATAATTGAGAGGGTCTTGACTCTCATGATATATAGTTTATAGTTAAAATGAATGGGCAATAGAGAATCTGAGTTGATTTGTTTAGAAGGAAATTCACCTGTTCATAGCTATGTATTAGAAAGATGAACCTTTCTAGTGTAATGGGCAGTTAAGGCCAGAAATAAGGTGGTGGAAGTGGGACTAGAAAGGTATGATAAAAAGCAGATCGGGCCCTGACTGGTTTGGCTCAGTGGATGGAGCTTGAGTCCAGGTTTGATTCCAGTCAGGGGCACATCCCCAGTAGGGGGTGTGCAGGAGGCAGCTGATCGATGTTTCTCACTCATCGATGTTTCTAGCTCTCTATCCTTCTCCCTTCCTCTCTGTAAAAAATCAATAAAATATATTAAGAAGAAAAAAAAGCAGATCGGGAGAGTGGGGATATTAATGGGAAGATCAATTGGCTTTGAGGGGCTTCTGTGTTAATATATATATCTTATATTTTGTAACTCATCATGGTCCAGAAGACTTATCCTTAAGATGTGAAATCAGTGGTCGGCAGCTGGAGATGAATTGAGTTCTTAGAAGAAGGGAGAAAGAATAAGAGTGAACGTAGTGTTTGAATAACCTTCATTTTCCAGCTAAAGTTGAACAGGTAAAATGGAGCTGGCATAAGACCTGGAGTCCCTTAGAGCAGCAGTCGCCAACCGGTGGTCTGAGAGGTCTGAAAGGTTGGCCACCCCTGCCTTAGAGGTTCCTGGGAGCCAATCTTTCTCAATCTTGCACATCTGTCCTACGTAAATAAAGCAAGTCTTAGGGCTAATAGTAGTCTGGGGCAAGCCTTTCTAATAAAGAAAGGCTTCCACCAGCCCTAATGTCCCCTCTCCCTTTAAGGTAATAATTCTGTTAAAAGTTTCGTGTGGGGAGACTAGAGAATGTCTTCATGGAAGCATTATGTTCACTTTTCTTTGACGAAAAAGGAATCGTTGGTTTTTATAGACAACTCAGAGAGGATGCTGGGTAGTGCCGAATGAGTATAGTTGAGGGTATAGCATTTATTCATTGTGTCCTTGACTTTAGGTCTTGTCTACCTTTGTCAGCATAAGACCATGACCGGGCAACTTTTAAACTGCATAGCTACTGATCTTCCCCATGTAGATGAAAATTAGTTTTGTCTCAGCTGGATTAATTTTTAGAGCAAGTGAGCTCGGTGTCTCACATTGAAATGGTGGGTAGTGGCAAACCAGGAGCAAGATGGCAGTTTCAAAAGAGTAAGAAATGAGGATATGAGGTAAGAAGCAGCAGTAAGACAAGGAAAGAAAAGGGATTCAACATCAAGTGGACCGAATTAGTCTTGAGTTGGTAGAAATAGAGCAGATTTGAAAGATAGGAAAAACTGTTTTCTGTATGGGAAAGGAGGTGGTGATCTGGGCAAGAAAATATGAAACTTTTTTTTGTTAGAAGGGATGTGTCATTTAAAAAAAAAATAGCGACTGACAAGACTCCTATCCAAATGAATAAGTTGAGAGTACTTTCCTACACTTTATAAAATAAGACATGGTCTTAAATATAGGGGTTCTAGACTGTAATTGGAAATTTATTGCCCAATTTGAAAAAAAATAGTATTTTTTCTTGATTTATGACAAAATGGAAAGATTTTTAAAGTCTAACACCTGTTGAATAAAAGAAAAGGGTATATTGAATATAGTTGATATGATAAGGGTGGGAGAAGGGTGAGAATAGGCCATAGATAAGATAGGTGAGGTATAACATCATGCTTCAATAGAATAGCATTTGCAATAATAGAAATATAAAAATTAACATGTCAGATTTGGAAAAGCGGAGGGTTGGGGGGGTACTACTGATGTACCAGACAGGGAAGACATCATCGAAGTTGTTTTGGGCGGTGAGAAAGTAGGACAGTCATAGCCATAGGGAACACCGGTCACATAGGACAAATCTTGTCAGAAAAGGCGGCACAGGTACCACTGCGTGACATCTGCTATCTTTGCAGGAGCCAACTGTTCATACTCTGTACCCCTCTAACTTTCTTCCTCTCCTTCACTGTGCTCTTCTTTTTGTCTTTAATTTCTTTCTGTGCTGTATGTTTTTCAGTGAGATCTACTTGAAGTTGATCCCTGGTGTTAGTCCCCTTAACACAGTGGTTCTCAACCTTGACTGCACATTAGAATCACCTGGGAATCTTTTTAAAATTCTGATTTCTGGGCCTCATCCTCTGGAAATTCTGTTTCTTTGTTACTAATGTTGTGGCCCCACCCCATAACAAAGAAACAGAATTTCCGGGGGATGAGGCCCAGAAATCAGGATTTAAAAAAGATTCCCAGGTGATTCTAATGTGCAGCCAAGGTTGAGAACCACTGCCTTAACAGGAAAGGTCTACAAATTATCTGTTGTATTATTGTCATTTTTTTATGATACCTTAGTGAAGAGGCTGCATTCCAGTGGCACTTTCTTTGTCAAAAACTTTGTTTCTTCCTCTAACCAGAGGTAGAAATAATATAACAGCAACAAGGTTGATGTTTAAATACTAATTAAAGTATTCAGTATGTTGTAAGAGAAAATATATCACTGTAAATCTTGGAACAGAAGGAGATGAAGGGAAGGGTTGAGGCTGGATAAAGCAGAACATTAACCTAGCCTGGGGAGAAGAACAGGGATGTTAGTATATATATTCCTCCATTTGGCCTGGATATTCACCATCTCTGAAAACCAAGAAATCCTATAGCACATACTGATAATTCATGTGGTGAAGAAGTCTTACTCCTGACCCATTCACCACCACCTCTCATCATGTACAGGATTTTAGCTTTGGTCCCAGAAAATCAGCCCAACATGGCTGGTTTATCAAACCTGGTAAAATTGTTTGAAGAAGAAAAAGAAAGAAACTCTCTTGAGGCTTATAAGTCTATTTTTGTTATGATGGTATTAATAGAATTTTACCTGCTTGAATATTGACGGGCTAAATTATTTTGGCAGTTAATTTCTGCTTCCCTTGTGGTTTCAGTTGGACTCAAAATGTATACTTCCTGTCCTAGTGTATGTTTCACTGCTATCCTTCAGCTGTTACAGTTTACCTTCATGGTAGATGAAGCAATTGTGAGTTTTTGTTTTGTTTTTTAAGATATATAGTGAGCTCTGGATACATTATTGTAGTAAGTTTTTTTTTTAATGGCAGTTTTTTTAATATACTTTATTGATTTTTTACAGAGAGGAAGGGAGAAGGATAGAGAGTTAGAAACATCGATGAGAGAGAAACATCTATCAGCTGCCTCCTGCACACCCCCTACTGGGGATGTGCCTGCAACCAAGGTACATGCCCTTGGATCGGAATGAACCTGAGACCCTTGAGTCTGCAGGCCGACACTCTATCCACTGAGCCAAACTGGTTAGGGCTGTAGTAAGTTTTTTTTGAGGCATTTTTGCGATGGAGCGTGGTTGAAACTTTAAAAGGACTAGTTTGTTTTATAGTTGAGAAATACTATAAGCAGCCTCCAACTACAGCTCTAAACTTGGTTAGCCTTTATATTTTTTATTATTATTATTTTACTAGAGGCCCAGTGCACAAAATTTGTGCATAGCTAGGGTCCCTAGCTGCTGCAGGCTGAGGCCTCCCTTTGCACCTTCCTTGGCCTGATGCCGCCTGCACACTTGCTCCACCATCCTGCCACAGTCTCACTCTTGTCAGGGCCCATTGGGGCTGGCAGTGCATTGGGGCTGGCAGTGCATCCACTGCCAGCGCTGCGTTGCCAATGCCTGCCATGTTCCGCACCGCCCCCTGGTGGTCAGCGCATGTCTAACTCCCTGTCAGTCGAACTCCCGCTCTTGGGGACAATTTGCATATTAGCCTTTTATTATATAGGATTGATTTCAGAGAGGAAGGGAGAGGGAGAGAGAGATAGAAACATCAATGATGAGAGAGAATCATTGATCTGCTGCCTCCTGCACGCCCCCCACTGGGGATTGAGCCTGCAACCCAGGCATGTGCCCTTGACTGGAATCGAACCTGGGACCCTTAAGTCCGCAGGCTGATGCTCTATCCACTGAGCCAAACCAGTTAGGGCCATTTATTTTTTTAATTGGTTGCATGAATGAGTACCTAAAAGTTTAGGTGGGTTAGTTTAACTGATTGCTCATGTTTAGAGCATAAATTATTGAGATGTCTTTCAAATAATAGATTGCTCTGTATGTGGGTATTTTGATAAATGGTCATCAGATTGCCATATAAGATTTTAATCAAGCTATATTTTAATTAAGTTCAGTTGTGTGGATAGACTTATCAGTGGTCCAGGCGATTGTTTAACTAAGAAGGGTTAATCAGCAATTATAGAAAAACACAGGGATGGAGTTTTGGCAAACATGTCGCATAGTAAGTGAGAACTTGTAACCAACTCCTGTAGAGGAGGAAAGTTAGAGGGGAGGAGGAAAGTGGAGCTGTGTAGGAAGGTTGTTTTCTCTGAATCTCCCTTAGACCCAATTTTTGCTCAGTGGGAAAAGTAGGTAACTAATAATTGTTTAAGAAAATTTTAGGAGTCTCAGGTAGACCACATAGCAATTTTGTTCGAAGTCTTTTTTCTTCTTCTTTGCTTCATTTACAAGGGTTTCTTAACCTTGACACATACTGGCATTTTGGGCCAATTCTTTGTTGTGGGGAGCAGTGCTGTGTGTCGTATGATTTTAGCAGCATCCCTGTCATCTACCCTCTAGATGCCAGTATCATTCTCGTCTATTTGTGACAACCCAAAATGTTTCTACACATTGCCCAATGTTCCCTGTGGGTGCAGATTCATTTCCAGTTGAGAACCACTGATTTAGGAAGATATATATGCACAGCATAGATTTATTACTTTTTCCACCTCCTTTAAGCCACAGATTACTTCTTAGGCTTCTCTTTACAGTTTTCTCTTAGGTAGTAATAGGCTAGTTACCATGTTTAGATTTTACCCATAAAAA
This sequence comes from Myotis daubentonii, assembly GCF_963259705.1. Lineage (NCBI taxonomy): Eukaryota > Metazoa > Chordata > Mammalia > Chiroptera > Vespertilionidae > Myotis > Myotis daubentonii. The sequence continues at coordinate 19,425,482 of NC_081857.1, read as the reverse complement.
GTTGTACATGTTTAAGTGTATTTTTTAATCTCTGTTTTATTTTATGGGAAATCATTGAATACTTACTATGTGGGAAGCACAATTATAGGGGTTTCGCCTTTGGAAAACTCAGAGATACCAGAGAAAGACATTTAAGTCACTAAGAGCAGATGAACTGGTAAGTGCTATGTTAGAGGAACAGAAGCACTGTGTAAGTATAGGGAAGAACTTCCAATAAAGGTAGAGGTGGGTGAGGAAGTGAGGTATCTTGGAGGAGGTGAGATTTGATCTGGATTTTGAAAGATGGATGGACTTTTAAAAGTAGATATTGGGCAAATTGATATTTTATGCAGGAGGAACATCTCATGGTTCCTTTATTCCAAATACATTTAAAAAAAATTCATTCACTCCCATGTAATACATTCTGGCCAGGCCTTTCTAAGTTTTTCTTAGAAAAGATAGGTTATGGACAGAGTAGATATGTGGAAGTGGGAGTTCTGAAGACTATGGGTGTCGAAAGGGGAAAGTGGTTCGATTAGAGTCTGCAGAATCTCCTCATTGTCTTCTGAACCTCTTTAGCTATTCCTCTGTGATATCACTTCCCGGGCCATTTCCCTTGTAGAGTACCATCCTCCTCTAGCTTACTTCAGCTTCACTTTCTCTGAAGACTTCTTGTGTACACCAGTGATTTCTGTATTCTTGAACTTTGTGGCATTTTCTGTCTCTTCATTATTTGGTACTTAAAATTTCCAAGTTTGTAATGATCTCTTTTTTTATATATGTGAATTATCTCTACAGCTAGACTGAGTGTGGTAGAGACCATGTCTCAGCATTTTTTAAATATACAATGTACATAATGGTATTGAATGAAGTTTTTATGCTTTTGTTTTTGTAAAATACAGAATACTTAGAGATACTAGTGCTAGGCTCTGAGAATATAAAAACAAATAAACAGATTTTTGTTCCTGGGGGAAATGGATGTTGCACATGTATTTCAAATTCAATATAATGAGGCAACTACTATGTTAAATGTTTTCATTTTATTTCATTTAAGAGATGCTGTTACTTTACTGAGGGAAGTGGAACTTCTGTCTGGGGAGTGCAGAGAAAGCTTCTGGAGTTGAACCCTTAGCTCAGTCTTAAAGGATGAGTAGGATTAGCTAGATGAAGACTGAAGGGAAGACTATAGTAGGCAGGGGAACAAAATGAGTTAAATGCTTGAAGCAGTGCATTTAAAAAACTCTAAAAGGTTTGGTATTAGGAATGATAGTTCTCTTGATGTAAACATGATTAGATCAGACTGGCAGTCATGTTATGTCATAAAGAGATTTTGATTAGTCACTCTCTCATCCTGTGTTTCCTTTGGGAGTCTAAGGTTCTTTCTACAAACCTGGTCATTAATCTTATGGGAGCAATTTATGTTTGAATGGCTGATGTTGATTGTACATGTTCCTATTGGAATAGGGAGGCACAAAAGAAAGATATGTATGTAATGCCTGTAGTACTTCCTTTGAAGCATATAAAGATTTAAATTTCCTTACCTTACCTTTGAAAGTAGCTTCATCTTTGGCAAAACTTAGTTATTTGGAACATTATTAAATTATTATGTAGGAGATGAGAATTTTAGTAAATATATGTAATTCTGAAAATATCTTTGAATTCATAGGACTTTATACAATCCTCACCAGTTGAGATCAGACATGGAATGGAGGTAGAGGTGAGATAAGGGGGGAAAGACATTAAGTCTTTTTGGATTTAACTTTTCAAGTCTCATAAAAAATTTTCAGACCCTTTTTGATGATTAACATTTTCACAGTTCTTGATGGCATTTTTTTTCTTCTGTAGTGTCGATTTTAAGTGAAATGCGTGATTCTAAAATCTATATTTAAAAAACTGCTGTATTGGTGTGTTACTATCCTGTTTTCTGAAAACTCCATTGGTTCACTAACCACATAAGTTGAATCTTCTCTCCCCCACTCCCCCCATGGCTTAGTATTTTACTACTGTATTAGTTAGGCTAATCATTACAATGTGTTTTACTAATAATGCCTCTTAGAAAGGTCATCAATTATTTATGTAGTTTGTTTTTAATCAGGTGCCAACCTAACCAAATTTTCTTTGAGATACTATGAAGTGATGAGATATCTGTAATAAGATAATTAGAGTAAAGTGATGCTGTCAAGTAGTGTAATATATGTAATTTAGATGGTTTCCTAGCAAAGCAGCATGTTTTAGTGAATTGAATGAGCAAGGCCTTTGAGTTAAGATTGGACTAATTTGTAATTAGGTTGTTCCAAGTTCAGATTCCAGCACTGTATAGCAGTGTGACCTTGAACCCCTGCTCTGTATGTTCCTATCTATAAACTGACAATGATAGACTTATTGGGAAAATTACTTGAGAAGATGCATATATAAAACTCAACATAGTTCCACGTTGGTAAAGAGCCAAATTTATGCGTTGTATTCATTTTCTGCATTTCTACATGTATCAGTATTTAACTTACGAACTTGTTAATGTATCCTTTAAATTGGGTGGGAGTAGTTGTGTCTTAAATAGTTATAGGGTGGTGGAAGGGTCTTTACTGTGAAGTGATCTACTTTATTCTTCAAGGGTACCATTTTACATTTTGCTAGTACTTTATACTTTTCACACATTTTAATATGATTTTCTTCTTAGCTCTCCTGTACAGTAACCTTATGTTACTGGATTGGCATTTTGTAGAGAAGGAAAATGATACTCAAGGTACCTAATTAGTGGCAGAGTTGGGATTGGCTTTTATTTTATTTTTCATGGACACTGTACATGTCCTGCTGGAAGGATTGGCTTTAATCTGCTCCCTTTTTGACCACTGCACACATTTGGGCAGTGCTCTTAAAAATGAACTTTCCATTTTGTTATCTGTGTTTGCCATTGGCACTGTCAAGTAGTATAATTTATGTAATTTATATGGCTCACAAATAGTGGTTTCAAATTCATGTATTAAAAAGCATATTTCTTGCCAAAGCCGGTTTGGCTCAGTGGATAGAGCGTCGGCCTGTGGACTGAAGGGTCCCAGGTTCGATTCCGGTCAAGGGCGTGTACCTGGGTTGCGGGCACATCCCCAGTGGGAGATGTGCAGGAGGCAGCTGATCGATGTTTCTCTCTCATTGATGTTTCTAACTCTCTGTCTCTCCCTTCCTCTCTGTAAAAAATCAATAAAATATATTTTTTTTAAAAAGCATATTTCTTAAAAGTTAATTTTTTAAAATTTCAAGTGCTGACATAGAACTGGTTCATTATTATGAAAATGCTATAATGAACATTCTTGTACACACATATCCTTATGTACACTTGAATGACAGGGTGTGTACATTTAAAAATACTTCGGTTAAGTGTGGTAGGCAGAATAATGTGCTTCCCATACCCCCAAAAGATGTCTACATTTTGATCCCCAGACTCTAATAATCTATTATGTTACATGGCAAGGGGGAATTAAGGTTGCTAATCAGCTGAGTATAAAATAAAGAGGTTATCATGGATTATTTGGTAGGCACACTGTAATCACAAGTATCCTTTAAGTGTGGAAAAGGGAGGCAGAAGGGGGTCACAAGCCAAGGAATACACACATCCTCGAGAACCAGACAGGTAAAAACTGGAATTCTTCCCTAGAGCCTCCTGAAAGCAACATAGTCATGGTGACACCTTGATTTGACCTCACTGGGACCCATTTAGGCTTTTGACTTTCAGACCTGTAAGATAATAAATTTGTGTTGTTTTATGCCACTGAATTTGTGGTAATCAGTTACATCAACAGTAGAGAACTAATACATGGTAGATGTTGCAGAAAATTCATACTGTTTATTCTGGCCTTAGCACTATTTAAAAAGTTCCTGTATCCTTATATCCTCACTAGTACTAAAGATTTCTTGCATCTCACTTTTTTTAAATTTGGAGGCAGATTCAATGATGTTTTTATTTGTCTAGCATTTCTCAGAATGCTTTCTACTGGGAAATTCATAGATGTTAGGATTCTCAATATTGTCATGGCAAAAGGAATTTAAGAATCCTGGATTAAACTGGATTCTTACCTAGGGCTTCTCATAGTTTATAACATGCTAATGTGATTATGAAACTTTCAAGAGGGAAAGTTTATTGTTTTCTGAAAGTTATGTCACATCTCACAAAACTGATATTTTTGGGACACTTCTTTGAAAATGTGGCTCTCCTTTTTTTTGGTTTTTTTATCTCTTAATCTTTCTCTATAATACAGTGACCTTCACATATACCCATATCATATCTTAGACCATGTCATTCTTCAGAATTCTTCTACCTCTAAAACCTTACATGCAACCATTCCATTTTGACTACAACCTCATCCCCATTAGTCCAACTGCTTCTATTTAAGTCTTCTAGTATACTGGAATCAGAGGGAGAAATACCACACTATTGAGTTCAAAGAGGTGATTAATTAGGAGGTTCCAGTGAGAAATGATGGGGGCCAGACTGAGTGACTAACATACATGTTCATCTTCATACAAGAACCCCGTTGAAGTAAGTGCTTTTCTTGGTAAGGCATGAGTTACTTTCTTTGGCTTTAGACCCAAATGTGGACACAGTTTCTTTAGGTTATTCACTTCGGGTTCACAGATTCCCAAGTAAGGTAAGATGGAAAGAAGAGAATAATTTGGAATCTGAGAATTATGGCCATGTATTGTAAAGTGAGTTTAAAAATGATATAATGCAATACCAAGTTAATAAAATAACCTTCCAGCTTTCTGCTTTCCTGTTACCTTCACTGTTTCTTCATACCTGTAATAACAATTAGTCTTTCCTCTCCACTGTTTTTGGCAGCTGGTATTAAGCTAGCTACAAGGGATAGCAGCACTTAGAAATGTGTCACCATGAGTAATTCTCTCTCATTTTATTTTATTTTTATTTTTTTTAAATATATATATTTTATTGATTTTTTTTTACAGAGAGGAAGGGAGAGGGATAGAGAGTTAGAAACATCAATGAGAGAGAAACATCGATCAGCTGCCTCTTGCACACCCCCTACTGGGGATGTGCCCGCAACCAAGGTACATGCCCCTGACCAGAATCGAACCTGGGACCCTTCAGTCTGCAGGCCGACGCTCTATCCACTGAGCCAAACCGGTCAGGACCCATTTTAAATGCTAACAGGGAATTGCTTTCTTTTGTGTGAGGATTTAATTGTTTGTGTGTTGCATTTGGGGGATGTGTGCAGTATATCCTGATTTTGTAGCCCTACAGGTATAACGGTTAATATAAATCTTTGTGAAACTTTGAAAGGGAATCATGAGTTAATATCCTTTATTTTAAATTGTTTGCTATGTTATTTTATGATTTTGTAAAAAATATTTTTAGGAATCATTTTGACCTGCTTGTTGTCGAAAGCAGCGGTCACCAACCTTTCGGATCTCACGGACCACTGGTGGTCCTCGGACCACAGGTTGGTGACCGCTGATCCAAAGTTTTCCTTAAACCAGCGGTCGCCAACCTTTTGGACTTCACGGACCACCAGTGGTCCACGGACCACCGGTTGGTGACCGCTGGTCTAAAGGGCTTCTTAATGTTAATGCTCTAGACCTCTGCCTTATGGGTCCTGGATTAGCTTCCAATCACCTGTAATCTATTACCTGCAAGGCATTTAGATATTTATTTTTAATGCGTTAAATAACTGGATTATATTATCTTATTTATTTTTGGGAGATACAGTGGTTGCAAAGAATGCTTTTTAAAAAAGTATTGAATCTAGTAGGGTTGAAAACCATTATTCTGGCATACTTCATCTAATGTTAAATTTTAGTTGAAGAGAAATAGTCTTCTAGTTGTTGATAGCTTAATCTAACTCACGTAGGTTGTTGGACTTACACATGTTCTGTTTGAGGTTTCAATTTTTGTATTTCTGTAGGATTATATAATATACTGTATATACTAGGTAGATCCCAATGTGAAGAAAACAAAATCTGATTAAGAGAACCAAGTAAATGATCATGGACTTCTTTAATTATAGACTGTGTAAAATGGTAGGTTTTCTGAACTTAAAAAGAAATATGTTTCCTAGCCAGTGTGGCTCAGTGTTTGAGCATTGACCCATGCACCAAGAGGTCACAGGTTTGATTCCCAGTTAGGGCATATGCTTTGGTTGCCAGCTAGATCCCCAGGAGGGAGGGTGCAGGAGGCAGCCCATCGATATTGATGTTTCCCTCTCGTTGATGTTTCTATCTCTCTCCTTCTCTCTTCCTCTCTAAAATCAATAAAATCATATTAAAAAAAAAAAAAGACGTATTCCTAGTTATTGGATGAAAAATCTTTTAAACTTTTTCTGGAAGGCCTTTGAAACTATTGCCAGTTTGAGAAACCTTGAATTTTTAGGGTCTTAGCCTTTAGATGCTGTCTAGTACAAATTAATATAAGCTTGAGCAACTTGTAGTCTGGCAGGTGCTGTTAGGCACTGAATATACAAGTTTGAATGGGACAGTCTCTAGAGGAGGAAATGTGTAAACAAGTAACTTCATTATAGTGCATACAGTAATACAAGTGGGCATTAAGATGCACTGGGAGTGCTTGGCTAAGCCAAGGCCCCTTACTGAAGTTGCTGAATCTTAAAGTATAAGAAGGGGTTAACCTGACAGGAAGGGAAATGGGCAGATTGAGTGAAAAAGCATGAATAAGCAAGGAACTAAAAAACTAATTTAGTTTTATTGGGTCATAAAGTATAAAGTGGGGAGTTGTGGGACCTTACATACTCTGTTAAAGAGCTTGGGTTTTGTCATAAGATATTTTCTGTCAGTCTTTTTCACCAAAGTACAACTGAAGTCACAGGCAATCTGATACATGCTTTGGAAGTGTGGAGATAAAATCCACACAAACCTCTTGTATGCTTGAAATTTCTCTTAAGACTAGTGTTTATTGTTTTAAAAGTATTAATAACTTTGTCTTTTATTCTATAATTGATTATTAGTGTATCTAGCTCATAGAAATTACCAAATCATTGTTCAGTAAATGAAAATTTAAAAATCTGCCATTACCAGCTGATCTTAGGATTTAAGCATTATTCATACCTCCTGTAATTGCTTTACATGTTGTTGTGGTGGGTTTTTTTTTTTTAAGTAATTAAACCTGTGGTTTAATTGCTTTACATGTTTTTCCTTCAGTAAGCAGTCCTGCTTGGACCAACCATCTGCTCCTTGTTCCACAGGGCACTCTCACCTTGGTACTACAAGAACCCTGCTGGGTGACTGGTATCTGTTCTGTAGAGATCACTCTGCTTTAGACACAGAGGGAGATTTTTTTTAAATCTAAAATAAAAAAAATCTAGGATCACATTTTTATCTAAAACCAAAATGCTAGAAATACACAGAACCATTTAAAAACGTGTTTTTTAAGAAACTAAATTTAAGAAGGAAAAAAGCTTTGATATTCTTTACCTTTGACATGAAATCATTTCAAATAAAGAGAAAATAATTTAATTTTCATCATGTAGTTCTCTATTATGGGTTAACTCATATTTTCCTCCTCTCCTCTATCTAGAATGTCTTAAAACCATTCTACCTTATGAGAAATTGGATGTTCTTGCAGATAGTGGGAGGAAACGTTTCATTTAAGTCCCAGATGAGGACCGGAAACTTGAAATCAGAGGAGCATCTGAAATCAAGTAATATTAGGTAGGCTAAAAATTACAAGGGTTTTTACGTGTTTGTGTTCCTTTTAGAGATGGGTGTATTTTAAAGTACTCTTATTCTAAAGTACTATTCTATAAACACTAATAGAAGAATTAGAGACTTTCTGAAGCACTTGGTATTAGCCAAGATGGGAGTGGGAAGTGCTAAAGACATGTTTTTTTTACTTATGTGATTTCATTAAGAACTTCGGCATATGTTTACTTTCTCATGAGCATTTGTATCTTATACTTCAAGGAAGTTTTCAAAACATTTACTAAATTAAATTTAAGAAATCTGTGTGTTTATGTATGTCTGAATATTTATGATAAGCTTAAGGACATGTGCTTCGTCTTGTAGATTATCCTTCCTACATTTTGGGTTACATGTGTAGCAGTTCATTTGAGTGTAGGGAGCATCAGCTCGTGGTTCTGTTTGTCAGCATGGATGCAGTCAGTGTGCAGATAGAGAAGCCCTCTCTAACCACACGGTGAGTAGTAACTTGTCCCAGTAGCTTGTACCAGTGATAATGACAGAATGTGTGAAGGTGCTTGATCTCAGAGGTGTGGCTTTTAAGTGAGAATTGATAGTTGCCCCTAGAAGTTGATACCATGACAGCGACACATGTAGGACATTTCTCCACCCCATACTACTCCCAAATTCTCCTAGCATATTTCTGTCTAACCTTACCTTCCTCTAATTCATCCTGCCTCTTTTTCAAAGCCTGTTCTCGCTTCTAGCCTTATTAAGGACATTCTCACCCTAACCGGTTTGGCTCAGTGGATGGAGCATTGGCCTGCGGACTCAAGGGTCCCAGGTTCGATTCCGGTCAGGGGCATGTACCTTGGTTGCGAGCACATCCCGAGTGGGGGGTGTGCAGGAGGCAGCTGATCGATGCTTCTCTCTCATCGATGTTTCTAACTCTCTATCCCTCTCCCTTCCTTTCTGTAAAGAATCAATAAAATATGTATATATTTTTTAAAAAGGACATTCTCATGTCCTTTATCTCTTCCAGAACCATGCTCTATCAATTTTGTTCTCATTTTCTTATATCTTCAACCTTTCCTTAAACTTAGTACTGGTTTAAGTCAACTTAAGAATTGACTTAAACTTCTCCCTCCTATTTGTTCCTCAACCCCCTTCAGTTTGATGTTTTTTCTGGCAAGGCTATTATTGGACCCGTATTTCACTGAATCCAACGCTTTCCAGTCCTTATAGTACTTTTCCGCTGCTTTTATTTTGTTGACTTCTTTTTATCTTATTTTCCACACACCACTCTTCTCTTGCCCTCATATATGTATTTGACAGTTTCTTCTTGTTCTTCATGGGCTCTTTCTTTCATCTGCCCCTTAACAATGAAGATAGGGAGCTAGCTCCATCCCTTTGCCTTTCTGGGCTATTAACATTTACTCTCATGGTTTTATTTACCATCAATGTGCTGATCACCCCAGCGCTGTATCTCTAGTCTTGCCATCTTCCCTGTACTTGACATTCTAAGTGCCTGCTTACACAGCTCCACCTTTTCATACCACCAGCTCTCCAATCTGGGAATGATTTTAGACTGTTTCTTCTGCTGATTTTACTTCTAGATATATTTTTATTTTGAAGTTTTTCCATACATCTGTAGTCTTCCTTCTAGTCTTACCCTTTGAAAATCTGTCTTCCATGTATCCTGTTGGAAACTTTAAAAAATGCAATTCTGATAATGCTATGCCCCTGCCTAAAACCTAGTACTGGTTTCCTATTAAGTGGTTCCCAACCTTTTTTTCGACATGCCCCACCTAAGCATCTCTAAAGTCCTGATGCCTCTCCCCACCTCTCCCCCTGTGACATACAATTCTTATTATTCAAAAAGTGAACTCCTATTCATGTGGAAGAAGCCTAAAAGGCATTAACTTGGTCTAAACAAGCTTCCAAATACACAAAACATGGCATCCATGAAAGAGTAAAATAAAAGAGCAAAAGGACAGTTGAAGAACTACGGAAAAAATCACTAAGAAATTGTTGTCCTAGCTGGTTTGGCTCAGTGGATAGAGCGTTGGCTTGTGGACTGAAGGGTCCCAGGTTCGATTCCAGTCCAGGGCGCATGCCAGGGTTGTGGGCTTGATCCCCGGTGGGGACATGCAGGCGTCAGCCGATCGATGATTCTCTCTCATCGTTGGTGTTTTTAGCTCTCTTTCCTCTTCCTTCCTCTCTGAAATCAATGAAAAAAAACACACAAAATAGACACACACACACACACACACACACACACACACACGCACACCTAAGTGACTGTCCGACCATTCAACTGTTAGCTATGAACGCACTGACCACCAGGGGGCAGACGCTCAATGCACAGTCATGGAAACATGGAACAGACTGATGAATCTCAGAGGGATGAGGGGAGGGGGTAAGAGATTAACCAAAGATCTTATATGCATCTACACCGGTGGGGTCCCTCAGCCTGGCCTGCGCCCACTTGCAATCCAGAACCCCTTGGGATGTTGATCCCCCCAGGCCAGGCCAAGGGACCCCACTGGTGCATGAATCCATGCACTGGGCCTCTTGTATATATATATAAAAGGAAATTGGTTTAAAAAAATAATAATATGAAGTGACATGAAAAGATAGCAAATAAAGTTTCAAAACATATAATAGAGAACTGAAGTGCATAAATATGTCACAATATATATTTATATACTGTATATGAGGCCCCTAGAACCATAGAAATACAAACAATTCACTCTTAATAACTCATTCTTGAATTGCCCCCCCCCCCCCTTAAAAATCAAATCGCCTCTCTGTGAGGCATGTGCCCCATGTTGGGAACCACTGTATTAGCTGAAAGACAGAATCTGAGCTCCTTAATATGTCATGCAAGGCCCCACAATCTGCTGTCTGCCTTGACTCTCTAGCTCACCCCCTGTAGCCTTCTGCTTTGTGTCTACCTGCTTTACTAGCCCCCCCCCCTTTTTATTGTTGTGCCACTTCCTCTGCCTGGAAGTATAATTCTTTCTCATCCTGTGAGATTTCCAGACCAGAATAGGTCCTTAATTAAACTAGTTACATGTTTTTAAATAATATAGATTATAGATTGAATGTTGTAGAGTATTGGAGTGTCAGGAGATTAGAAAATTCATGACAAACTATAAAGTGCCATAGAGAGAAGGCAAGTTAGTATTTTTATTACCTTTTACTGAGAAAAGCTCCTTTAGGAGCAACATTTTCCCTATATGTTCTTTTCTATGAAATTCAACAGTATATCAGCAATACAATTTATTTTATTAACATATATTTTTATTGATTTTTTACAGAGAGGAAGGGAGAGGGATAGAGAAGTAGAAATATCAATGAGAGAGAAACATCGATCAGCTGCCTCCTGCACACCCCCACTCGGGATGTGCCCACAACCAAGGTACATGCCCTTGACCGGAATCGAACCTGGGACCCTTCAGTCCACAGGCCGACGCTCTATCCACTGAGCAAAACTGGCCGGGGCAGCAATACAGTTTATTTTTTCTGATTAATCCATGAGATTTGATGTCTTAGATGCAGTGGTTCTCAACCCTCCTAATGCTCCTACTCTTTAATACAGTTCCTCATGTTGTGGTGACCCCCAACCATAAAATTATTTTTGTTGCTACTTCATAACTGTAATTTTGCTAATGTTATGAATCGTAATGTAAATATCTGATATGCAGGGTGTATTTTCAGGGGTCGCGACCCACAGGTTGAGAACCGCTGTTAGAGATCTGTAGATTATGTATGCTGTGTACCTGAGTGTATGAACATACTTGATAATGTTTGGCCTATTATTTTAGCACAAGTAATTATGATTAGGTTATTATGCTTATGATGACAAATTACGAATACTTATTATCTCAAATACTCCTTAGTACTGTATGGAATTAAGTAAATAAATTAACTTGAAATAAAACTATGGCTTTAAAATTTAAGTAAATTTTAAAAAATAGTCTAGCCTTGCCTTCCCAAACAAAAGAGGATTATTCACCTTTCTTTAGCAATTGTGAGTTTAGAGGATGTTGGCTTATATTTCTATGATCTGCTCATAGGAGAAAAGGGGGTTGAGAGTTCAGGTAGAGGAATCTTCATTGTATCTACCCCTGATTTGGAACTATCTTCTATTTTTAAACTGAGAATCTTAATATGTGTCTTAATAATATGTTGTTATCCTATGTTACCTTGCATTGTTATATAAGTGCTCTGTATAATCAAGGTATTTGTCAAAGAAGATAACCATTAATTTTAGTGTTTTTCCTTTAGTGACATTTTTAAAAATGGTTATAAAATGCTATTGAAAGCTCCAGTTCTATGAGCTATTACTAGCAAACATTCTAGATTTTTTTCTTATAATCTTGTATAAGAAAAGGGACTGTGATACAATGGTTAGGAATTCGCCTTTGGAACCAAACTGAATTCAAATGCTATCTGTATTATATACTTTCTAACTTAATAACCTTGGACATGTTATTTAACCTCTATCTCCTTGCATTTCTTGAGCTATAAAGATGGCAATAATAGTTCAGTGTGGATTAAATGATTACTTTATGTAAAGCACTTAGAACAGTGTCTGGTGATAGTAAGTGCTATTCATAGCGTTAGCTATTTCAGTACTTAGTACATTAGATTGCATTAAGTGTATTTATAGATCTCGATGATCATATCATCTCCAAGAGTATTGTTTCACATTGTTAACACTCAACATATTTGGTTATCACTGAATGTTTCAGATTTTATTTAGTTTTTAATGTCTTTTTCTTAGTATACGTGCTTAATTTCCCATATTGTTTACAAATTGAGACAATATATTGAGTATTTTGAAAGCTTTATCTATATATATATAAAAGCCTAATATGCAAATTGTCTCCTCGGGAGTTCAACTGGGAGATCGGGAGTTCGATCGCTTGCTATGATGTGCGCTGACCACCAGGCCTACGGACCCTACCTGTGCACAAATGTCATGCACCAGGCCTCTAGTATTTTATAACTATTTAATAATGCTATTTTTTAAAAAATATATTTTATTGATTTTTTTACAGAGAGGAAGGGAGAGAGAGAGAGAGTCAGAAACATCGATGAGAGAGAAACACCAATCAGCTGCCTCCTGCACATCTCCTACTGGGGATGTGCCCGCAACCCAGGTACATGCCCTTGACTGGAATCGAACCTGGGACCTTTCAGTCCGCAGGCCGACGCTCTATCCACTGAGCCAAACCGGTTTCGGCAATAATGCTATTTTTAAAATTTTTGAAGACATGATGATTTTAACTCTTAGATTCTTGGTTTATTCATTTTCTTTATTGATTCCTTCAGCTTAAAGTAAGACTATAAAGGAACTCTAGTTGCCACAAATTTTACCAAGAGAAAACATTTTAAAACTTATACCTATTTTTAAAAATATATCTATTTTTATTGGTTTCAAAGAGGAAGAGAGAGGGAAAAAGAATCATTGATCAGCTGCCTCCTGCACACCCCCTACTGGGGATCAAGCCTGCAACCCGGGCATGTGCCCTTGACCAGAATTGAACCTGACACCTCAGTCTGCAGGCCAACCCTCTACCCATTGAGCCAAACCAGCCAGGGTGAAACTTTTACCTCTTTAAGCATTGGCTATAGGCTATTAACTGTAATATTAGTATTTAACAATATTGGTTTTTAGCAAGAGCAGTAGGTCAATTGAGGTGTAGTACTTTTTTCTTTATGAAGTAAAATATAATCAAATAACCAATTTTGTGCTAATCTTTATGAAAGTTTGTATAAGCTAATCTTTATGAAAGTTGGTATAAGATCACATATCTGTTGACTTGGTTTCTTGTATATTATGCACTGTAAAAAAAGAAAACTAATACTTGTGATATAAACAATTCTTAGTTTAACCTTTTTTCTCAACTGCCTAAAAAGGAAGAATAAGTGGATAATCCTATATGATAAAAGCCTAATATGTTAAGTGTGGTTGTCCGTTCAACAATCAAAGCATAATATGCTGATGATATGCTAAGGCTGCTCAACCACTCGCTATGACATGCACTTACCACCAGGGGGCAGACACTTCGACTGATAGATTAGCTTGCTGCTAGGGTCTGGCCGATCGAGACTGAACAAGAGGAACCGGATATACCCTGGAGCCCTCCCGTGGTCCTCCCGGGCTGGCCAACCTCCCGTGTCCCTCTCCTGGCCCTGATGGTGCACTGGTGGGATCCCTTGGCCTGGCCTGCGCCCTCTCACAATCCGGGACCCCTTGGGGGATGTCAGAGAGCTGATTTTGGCCTGATCCCACAGGCCAGGCAGAGGGACCCCACTGGTACATGAATTGTGCACCGGGCCTCTAGTAGTATATAAACCTAACCTGGTTGGGCTCCATCCCCAGTGGCATGTAGGAGGCAGCCAACTAATGATTCTCATCATTGATGTTTCTCCCTCCCTTCATCCCCCGCCTTCTCTGGCATCAATTAAAATATATTTTTAAAAAAACCACCACAACAAAAAACAATTCGCAAATTAATTTAATAAAAAATATGACATGGCCTGTAAACACTAACTTTCTGAACTATTATATACTTTTTTAACAGTTCTCTTTGCCACAGGATTACAATATTAACTAATAAAAAGATTTCTTTGCTCTGAGGAAACTATTATTGATGATTCCTCGTGTAGGAAAACTATTTGGTGTAGGAACTTGCAGATATCTTACTTCTCTAGAGCAGGAGAGGCAAAACTTTTATCAAGTAATCCCTAGAGCAGGAGAGGCAAACTTTTTCTGTGATGGGCCAGATAAATGTTTTAGGCTTGGTGGGCCATGTGGTCTTTGTCTCCACTACTCAATTCTGCCCTTGTAGCAGAAGCAGCCATAGACAGTATGTAAATGAATGGACAGGGTTATGTTCCAGTAACATTTATTTACAAAAAATAGATGCAGGGTGAAATAGATGCAACTTTCACCCAAGGCTGACCACTGCACTAGAATATGAGTTTTACTTGTAGTTCTTCTGATTAAAACTTAGATATTTATTTCCTAATGTGAATAGATATCTATAATAATAAAAGCATAATATGCTAGTTAGACCAGACGTCCTGGATGAAGCCGGGGCTGTGAGGGAAGCCCTGGTCTCGGGTGGCTGGGGTGCCAGCTGACGGCAGCCGGAGGAAAGCCCGGGTCCCAGGTGCCAGAGGGAAGCTGGTGCTGGCAGCTGGGGGAAAGAAGGCTTACTTTTGCGCGGATTTCATGTATTGGGCCTCTAGTTTTCATATAAGCTAGTTGACTTAAATGTTAGTGTTTAGTTGACAATACAAAACTGAAACTAGATAAGTCTGTCAGCTTTTTATGTCATAGAATTTTTATTCTAATTTGAAAGAAATAGAAGTAACTTGGACTTTGGTGTCACAAATAACTAGATTACACTTAATTGTGCCTAATTGCTTTGTGATGCTGGACAAATTTGTTTTACATTTCAGAGCTTCAGTTTCTTTGTGTATAGATTGGAAATTAATAGTAGCTATCTCCGAGGGGGGCTATATTTTTTCATTAAGCTTTCTTTTCATCATTTCAGTTTAGCAAGACTATTTTAGTCATAGTCTGCACAGAGTGAAAACCTCTACTCTTGTCAACTGAGGAATCAGAATTCCTGGGATTTCAGAATGATTTAACATTTACATCAGAGTTTTATACCATGTTCTCACTTTTGTTAGTGCTTGAATTTTTTACTTTTACAGTTCTCCTTGGACAGATTACATTATATAAAAATATAGTGTGAAGTTCACTGGAAGCCTGGATCAGCATCTCTTGGAATTATAGATCTCCTTTTACTGACAGCCTATAAGAAAAGCAGATTATTTGTAAATAGTTCTTGTTATATATGTTCAATATAATCTTTGTTTGACTGGAAGTTGTTAGCATACTGAAATGATATTGTTGATCTTTACAAGCAAATCTTGTTTGGAATGAAAAAGCAACCTTTAGGCACATGATCCTAAGTATAAGTTATCTTGTACATGTATGAACTTTTAGCTAACATATGGCAGTATAGTAAAATACATCATCCTTTTCAGTGCTAATTCATAATTAGCACCAGCCTTTTCAGTATAAAGTTCATAAATTAGTACTCCTATAGGGTTTCAGGGGGAGGAGAGGAGGCTATTGTGACAATCATAGGGATAGGATATGTATTTTGTTAGGGCATAAGCCAACCACCTGTGGAGAAAAAAGTTTTAATGGCAAAAGTTTAATATCCAAAGCAAACAGTGAAGCTAGGCTGTGTGGGTAATGAAATTTGATGTGATGTTATATTTTCGGACTAAGTGTAGCTGTTTATTTAGTATTGTCTATTTATACTGATAGTTCTCATATGTGGTTAACACTATAGCCCTGTATTATGATTCCATTGTTTGAAAATGTGACTTTAAAAAACCTATCTTTTTAAAGGCTAAGAAAATAAAAAGGTTTATGTTACATTTTGATAAAACTAAAATTCATAATTGATATTAAATATCTAATAAATTATGTAAATGAATAATTTTAGTAAATTTTTTAGAATCTCTGAATATTCTCTAGCATTATGTCATATTTTATTTTTAGAAATGGAAATCTTTTAAGTTTATGTACTTACCTGCGTAAATATAGAGTATATGAAGTGATTTATTTTTTTTTTCCTTTCTTCACTTACAAAATATTTATTGAATGCCCACTGTGTGCTAGGCAGCTGTGCTAGTAGGCATAGGGGTTGTGATGGTGAGCATTCTTAAAATCTGATGCGTACTATGAAGGAAAAAATAACCAGTGCTTCGAGAGCATGAAACAGGAATATCTATGTAGGGTTCAGGTAAGGCTTTCTGAGGAAGCCAAAGATGAGTACTAGTATGGAACCAGACAAATGGTGAGGAGGTATGCTATGCCCTGAGAGTGTGAAGGGAGCAGAGCACACCTACTATACTAACCACAGGTCCAAGGACTAAGCACAGAGATGAGGGAGAGAAGAGAGTCACGGTAGAAGTAGAGCACATAGAAGGTTGTAGGACACTTTAATGATTGTTTTTTAACCTGAGAGCAGTGGAAATTATTAAATGAATTTTAAATAAGTAGTTGATAAGATCAGCTTTACATTATAAAAGATCCCTCTGACAGCAATGGGGAGAACAGAATGAAACGGGGCAAGAGTGAAATGGAGAAAACACTTAGGTAGGTGCCTTTGAGTCCTCCAGGATGGTTGTAACTTGATTGAGTGGCTGAGGAGGAGGTAAAGGGAAGCCAGCGGATTCATGGTATAGTTAGCAGGTAAAATTCTCTGAAGTTGATAGATTACTGGGGATTTGGAGGATTTTGTGATGGGTGACTCCCAGGCATCTATCTGCCTTTCACAACTAAAACGCTGTGGTACATTTACTCAGGTAAAAAACACTAAAAAGAGAACCAGGGATGAGGTGGAGCTAGGTCAGTGATGGCGAACCTATGACACGCGTGTCAGGTGACACGCGGGTTGATTTTTCTTTGTTAAATGGCATTTAAATATATAAAATAAATATCAAAAATATAAATCTTTGTTTTACTATGGTTGCAAATATCAAAAAATTTCTATATGTGACACGGCACCAGAGTTCAGTTAGGGTTTTTCAGAATGCTGGCACACCGAGCTCAAAAGGTTCGCCATCACTGAGCTAGGTCATGAGTTCAGTTTTGGATTCTTGAATCCAGCAATTCTTGAAGAATTTGGGAGAGAAAAATGAAACAGCAGTTTAGAGGAGAATATGGGACAGAAGGTTTTAAAATCTGTGGGAGACTTGTTGTGCATGTTTAAATTCTTAAGAGAAGGAAATATTCAATAGAAGGAAGTTTTAAAATTATTGAAAGAGGAGAGGGAGTAACCATATGAAAGGCTGGAAAGAGCATACTTAGGTGGAATTACTGGTATTAAACAAGAGGTGCAGTCATCTAATGTTTTAACAAGAGGAAGGAGAAAGAGGGCTTTGTGAATGTAGTTCTTAGTAACTGGGTATTGTTTTTCCTGAGGTACAGGTCTACCCTTTGCTGAAAAGAGTTGAGGCTAAGGCAGCCGTGGGCAAACTACTGCCCGCTGGATCCGGCCAGTTTGAAATGAATAAAACTAAAAAGAAAAAAAGACCGTACCCTTTTATGTAATGATGTTTACTTTGAATTTATATTAGTTCACACAAACACTCCATCCATGCTTTTGTTCCGGCGGGTCCAGTTTAAGAACCCATTGTGGCCCTTGAGTCAAAAAGTTTGCCCACCCCTGGGCTAAGGAATGGGACAGGACTCAGCAGCCTGAGGGGAATGGATATTTGAAATAGTTACAGTGGCTAGTGAATTGAGAAACAAGATTTCGTGGCCCCACACATTGAGGGCAAATTTTTATTTATGACTGTCATTTAATGTTATCTTAAATCTATCTGATTTATATGTAAACAGCAAGAAAGTGGACTCAATAAAAGAGTTTATGATGACTTGTAAACTTTTAAGTCATGGCATCAATTTGCCAAGACCTAGTGCTACTCTGGATGAGAAAGCAGAGGGACTGTTTGCAGTGCCACAAATAGAGCTGCTTACATCCTTATTGCAGTAGATGAGCTCACTTAACTGTGAACTCGTAGTGTTAATTTCTGCTGGGTACACCTGCTTTGTTTCTAACTGCTCTTCTCTTTTTCCTTTTTAGGCAGGCAGAAGTCCTGAAGGCTGACATGACAGGTAGTGGCTGCTCCTTTGTTTTCCAGAACTTACTTTATACCATTAAATTAAGCAAAGGGATCTTTATGACTTATAGCACTTATTTGCTTTAAATATTTATTGTTTTATATTTTGAATTCTTACTTAGATGATGACCAATCAAGAATTTTATATTAGCTGTACTACAAAGGATTGAATATTACCTAATTTACTGCATAGAATCATTTAATTTTTATGAACTATTTATCAATGATTTCAGACATACAGAAAAAAATTCACATCCTATATTAAAAAAGCCTAATATGCTAAGTGTCCAGTCATCCATTCAACCAATCAAAGTGTAATATGCTAATGTTATGCTAAGGCCACTCAGCTGCTCACTATGATGTGCACTGACCACTGGGGGCAGACAGTCAACTGGTTGCTATGACATGCACTGACCACCAGGGGAAAGATGCTCCAACAAGTAGGTTAACTTGCTGCTGGGGTCTGGTAGATCAGGGGCTGGACACGCCCTGGAGTCCTCCCACAGTCCTCCCTCTCCCCCCCACTGGCCAACCTCCCGCATCCCCCCCTGGCCCCAGTCGTGCACCGGTGGGGTCCCTTGGCCTGGCCTGCACCCTCTCCCAATCTGAGACCCCTCAGGGGTAGTCAGAGAGCTGGTTTCGACCTGATCCTGCAGGCCAGGCCAAGGGACCCCACTGGTGCACGAATTCACGCACCGGGCCTCTAGTACCGTATAAACACTAATATCCTATGGTATTAGGTTCTTATCTTCCTATTTATAATCCTCAAATTGGAATAATAGGTAAACCTTCAGAAAAATATTTGCAGGAAAACTGCTGACATGTTTGAAGTTGAGTGAGCTGCCTCACCACATTCCTTTTTTATCCCTTATCTTTTTTATTTTGGATAATAGCCAAGGCGTTTTTGAAAAAAATAACTGGACTTAGTCACTAAACAGAGCAGATGACTCTAACCCCCAAATAAAGAAATAGGGGAATACTCTAGTGATAAGTATGCTCTCCATAATAGCATACGCCATCCAAAAATGTAAGAGAAATATGTGATAATGGACCTTGTTCTAATTTTAAGGAATTTAGTTCTGCAATGAAACCCACAAAGAAGAGTTAAACTATTGTGATAATCAGCATATCTGCCAAAATTTATAATGAAAAGGAAATGGACTGTTTCGATGTCTTGTTCTCAATTTTAGAATTATAGGTTAATGTTCTCTAAGAATTTGTGGGTAATCTCATTGTCATCTTGTTCAAGGGAAAAAGAAGAAAAAAGTTCCAAACACTTGTTATAGGTTTACTTAGTATAGTACTTCAGTTCTTCCTATTGTTAACATAAGTGTCATCATTTCCCATACTGTGGATATGTTTCAACTCTGAGCTACTGTGTTATGCTCTTGTGATAGCATTATAAGTACAATCTTAAGTATTAAACACCCTTAGTAAGAATGCCTGCCCAGTAAGATATTAAGTCTATTCATTTAAATAGTAGTCTCTTTGATAGATGAGATTTAATTACCCTTTCCAATCATTTCCCTGCCATTGACGAATTGAAGCAGAGCTGAAAAAATGTATAAATATTATTGATTTAACCATTAAGCACTTAATAAGAGCAAGAAGCTGATATTAGACCCTAATTTTTTTTTTTTTTTAAGTAGCCAACAAACTCTTGTGAGGATTAACTCAAATATCCAGAAAATTATTCTTGTAGAATAGGATTGTGGTGGCTATAGAAACTAATAGCAGACCTAAAAACAAGAGTGAAGATTATGCCATTGCACAGCAGCAAAATATTAAATGCAGCCAGACAGCCTAACAGGCAGTTGGAAATATATATTGAAAAGTCCATTATTAAGTTCTACTGAGGCAGCTCACTGTCAATTATTGCACTCATAAGCCTACTTATCGGGAAGGCTAATGTGCCTTTTAGGACTCGGGCAGACAATATGGCCTCAATTTGAAATTTTGTATAGTAATAGCCTGACTTTGTGATTTCATTTTGCATTGTCTCATTTGGGCTCTTGAGCAATTTAATCACTGTCTGTCCTCATTTACATTAAATAGCAAGTATGGATTGCTCACAAAAGTGTCTTGGCAAGCATCCTACCAATCGTTAAAATAATGCTCACTATCCTGGTTTTATTGGATTGACATGTATAGAGTAGGAGGAACAGCAGAATGCCCAAACAGCTGCTGGATTATGAGCTGATATGAAGATTTCATAAGGACAATTGTGAGAATGATTAAAAAATGTTTTTAAAAAGCTGCTTTGGACAAAGAGAAGTATAGTTGTGAGAGTAAACAGACCAACTTGGCAGTCCATCATTTCAAAGAGGGTGGCTAGTGTGAGGGATATGGCTTCCTGTGATATGAATACGTAGACATCCAAGCCCAAAACAAAGGGCATACCATTCTTTTTTTTTTTTTTTTTTTTTTTTAGCCTTTTTCATTTCATGGTATTATTTTAAAGCTAAAAGGCAAATACAGAAGCATACAGATTTAGTCATTAGTCAAAAGGGGAAAGTCATTTGAAATGCAGCAACCTATGGTATATACTTGTACTTACAGCAGGTTTTTACTTTGGGGAATGGGGAGGGGAAGGAATCATTGGTGTGATACAATGGTCTTAACTCTCTATTTACCTGTCTACTGTTCTGTTTTTGTTCTGTTATTCAGATTCTAAGCTGGGTCCAGCTGAGGTCTGGACATCCAGGCAGGCTCTGCAGGACCTGTACCAAAAAATGCTAGTTACTGATTTGGAATACGCTTTAGACAAGAAAGTAGAACAGGATCTGTAAGTATTATCATTTGGGATGTCCCTGTTGAGATCAAGGATCTCACCAAGACTTTAGGATAGAAAAGAACAATTTGGTTGTTTCTTTTTAACCTCTCTCAGAGTAAGCTTTTTCAATGAAAATAAAGAAAAATTTATAGTACTTTCGATTTTTTTGGGGGGGGGGGGTGATATTTGACCATTGGTATTACCTTCGCATAGAGTCTTAGGTGGCAAGAGAGATGTTCCAAATTGACTCTTATTAAGATCTTTAGGGCATTTCATAAAATAAATAGGTATTTCCTTTTTCCCCCTCTTAATAAGATTAAAGAAAGATTTTGTATATTTAGGCTATCTCCACGCATTTTTAAAAAAATACGTTTTTATTGATTTTAGAGAGAGAAAAAGGGAGAGGAAGAAAGAGACAAAAACATCAGTGAGAGAGAAACATCGATTGGCTGCCTCCTGCACACCCCCTACTAGGGATTGAGCCCCAAACCCTGGCATGTGCTCTGACCAGGAATCGAACCGGTGACCTCTTGGTTCATAGGTCGAATGCTCAACCGTTGAGCAACCGACCAGGCTGTCGTTCAGTGGTTGCTCGTTCTTTCTATGAGGGGTGAAATGGCAGATGACCAGATTCCCAAATGAGTAAATAAATGCCTTTTGTGGAAGGCCTTACCTTTTAAATTGAAACAAGGACATTGGCCTGATGAAAAAATTAAAATCAGTTAAGAACATTCTATTTAATAATGCCCATTTCCCCAAGTTGCAGTGAAGATTTTTTCAGATCTAGCAATAGAGCTTAATCACAACCACTCAAAATCCATATCTATGATATTAGAATCAAGGATAAGATGTCATCACAAATTCTAAGGGAATGATTGACCTCATAAATCATTAAAAAACCCTAGTGCTCTAGAGTCTTAAAAGTTGAGATTGATAAGAGTTAGGTATTTTCCAGGTAGATTGTAAACCCTTTATCTGTTTGCTTCCTTGAATCAAGCCAGTAATGTCATCCCTTCATCCTAGTTCTGTTTTTCCCCCCCTCATGTGATTTCCAAGTTAGAAGGTGGCTGTATTTCATCATAACTGAATTTAAAATGATTCTCTAAACAACTCGATTAATGAAAGGCATTTTATAACAGGATTTTGGTATGCTGTATTTCAGCATTGTGTTGTTTCTTATTTTTAAATAGCTAAAATTAAAATGTAAAAAAATGACCTTATATTTCAAGTTTTGAAGAAAACAACCTCAAAAGAAACAAACTATTAATTAGAAATAGAACTGTGAATAATAGATTTTAGGGAAATAAGGGATATAGCTTAATATTTACAAAACTTTACCCCCCTCTTTATATGTCACTTGTTAGGGTACACTCAATTAATTATTTTTGGCACAATGTATGCAAATTTGTTAATAGCTTATTTTTACTTTGGTGTTCCCACTGTAGTTCTGATTTTGTACTGGGATCCCTAAATAGGCTCTAACTGTAGTAGCTCTAAAAGAATAATAACTAAAGCCACAGTATGATTATTCAAATATTTGGTTAAGTGTTTACTAAGGCCAGTTGGATTCTACTGCGTGTCTAGTCTTGTTCAAAGGGAGCCTAAAGTTGTTTAATTAAGTCACTATCTTTAATGCAGGTTTACTATCTAGTGTGTTATAATTATAACAAACAGTTCTTTCTTGTTCTCAGGGGGACCAGTGTCTGCCCAGTGAGTCACTGCTATACAAATAGAATTACATTTTGTTTTCAGCTGGAATCATGCCTTTAAGAATCAGATCACAACACTACAAGGCCAGGCAAAGAATCGAGCAAACCCGAATCGGAGTGAAGTTCAGGCAAACCTCTCTCTGTTCCTAGAGGCAGCTAGTGGCTTCTATACTCAGGTGAGTTCTACACTGTATACCAATTTTTCTAGAATTCTCTTTGTACACATCTTGTTGTTTATATAAACACTTTGTGGCCCTGGCTGGTTTGGCTCAGTGGATAGAGCGTTGGCCTGTGGACTGAAGGGTCCCAGGTTCGATTCCGGTCAAGGGCATGTGCCTGGGTTGCAGGCTTGATCCCCAGTAGGGGGCATGCAGGAGGCAGCCTATCAGTGGTTCTCTCTCAACATTGATGTTTCTATCTCTCCTTCTTCCTTCCTCTCTGAAATCAATAGAAATATATTTAAAAAACAAAACACAAACACCCACTTTGTGTAACCACTATGTGAGCCATCCAGTTGATCACCTATAATCTCAAGTGAATAACAATGCCCCAAATTGTATACCATAAGAAGCCAGATCATAACGGATTAAGGAATGATTAGGAATTGAGAAAGCAGGTATAGCACGTGTAGACTCCTTTGAATGAGTTTGGCTAAAGTCTTTTTTTAAAAAATATGTTTTTTATTGATTTTTAGAGAGAGGAAGGGAGAGGGATAGATAGAAACATCAATAAGAGAGAAACAGTATAGCCGAAACCGGTTTGGCTCAGTGGATAGAGCGTCGGCCTGCGGACTGAAGGGTCCCAGGTTCGATTCCGGTCGGGGGCATGTACCTGGGTTGCGGGCACATCCCCCATGGGAGATGTGCAGGAGGCAGCTGATCGATGTTTCTCTCTCATTGATGTTTCTAGCTCTCTGTCTCTCTCCCTTCCTCTCTGTAAAAAGTCAATAAAATACATTTTTTTAAAAAGAGAGAAACAGTATCGATTGGCTGCTTCCTGCACACCCCTTACTGGGTATCTAGCCCCTAACCTGGGCATGTGCCCTGACTGGGAATCCAACTGGGGGCCTCTTGGTTCGTGGGTCAATGTTTAACCATTGAGCTACACTGTCCAGGCACTGAAGTCTTTTTTTAAAAATGCTGCCATTCCTTTTAGATGCACATCCTAGATTGCTCGAATACTTACTTGAGAATTCAAGAGAGATGATTTGTAATGAATGCTTCTAATTACCATATGAAGGTTTTTACCATACGTACAAGGGAAAATGAAAATAAATGATTGTATCATGTATAATACAGTATTACTGCTGCTGTTGTTATTTGCTCCTATTAAAAAAGAAATGATTGTTAGAAAGAAAGAAAGAAAGAAAGAAAGAAAGAAAGAAAGAAAAGAAAGGTTACCATAAAATTTTCTTGAAGTCCTTGCTCAGGTCTGAGCAGTATGCGATATTAAATACATATGTTGAAGTATACAAGTTTTACTGTAGAGCACTTCTAACTTGCCAAGTCTGACTTAATCCTAAATCTTGCTATGTTTTCCTTTCAGTTATTACAAGAACTGTGTACAGTGTTTAACGTAGATTTACCATGCCGTGTGAAGTCTTCCCAGTTGGGAATTATCAGCCATAAACAGACGCATACCAGCGCCATAGTGAAGCCACAGTCCAGCTCCTGCTCCTATATCTGCCAGCACTGCCTCGTGCACCTCGGAGACATTGGTGAGCCTTTGGTGTGAAGGAATTAATCATACATTTATAATACATTTATCCTTTTCTTTGGTGTGGTCATAGAGGGAAGCTCCATTTCCCTGTAAACTGAGCATGCAAACACAATTTAGATGGTCTTAAGAGGAAACTATAAAATATATTTTAAGGTACTTAGATTTTCTCATTGTTTTGACATTGGCAAGGGATCTTGAAGGAAGTAACTTTCATATTAAGATTTAAATTTTATTCAGATTTGTGCAGATGTAGGCAAATGATAAATAGCAAAAATGTAATCAAAGCTAAACTTTTCAAAGTGGTGCCATAATATTTTCTAAATTAAGTCTGTACTCTTGGAATTGTGAGGTTTATGAATTTATACCTTCTGAAACCAGATTGCCTTCTTTCCTTCCTGCCAGTGCATTAAAAGCTCATTTCTGTTTCCTTTTAACAGTTAAATTTGTATTCCATTTTATATATATTTAAATCTGGGAATGTTATGTAACTTATATCTTGTTCATTCCTTTAAGGTGACCTAAAAAAATGGTTGTAAAACAAATTAACTATAGGATTATGTTTGCTGTCCTCAAATAACAGGGAATTGAGAACATTACTGCTTTAAGTTCAAAGATTGTAGATTTCTTGATGTCATAAGTCACTAACTCCATGAGGGGTCACATCAAAGTAAGCACCAAGTTCTGCAGGAAGATTCAAGGAATAGTGTATATAGGTTGTTTTGCTGTCAGTGTATTCTTTGCACACACATACTTAATATTGCAGTAGGTATGAGGCATTTTTCAAAATCACTTTATAAATAATTGAAAGAAATACATAATTTTCAGATCATCTTGTATAGTGTTTTTTGTTTTGTTTTGTTTTTAAGTGCCATATAACTCACCCCTTCTTGGCCGGCTCCAGGTCACCAGCATAGTCCGTAGTGAGAGCTGGTGATGCATGACACTGGAGGACCTGAAAGTGGGGGCTAGGTAAGCTTTAAAATTGGTTACATGCTGAATGTCCCAAATAGGGAAGGCTGGATGGACACTTCACACATAATCCTATAGTTAATTTGTTTTAAAGTCTTTTTCTGTCTTTAATGCTCTTAAATCAATTTTAATGTGTTTGTTATCTTTAGAATTTAAAACAATAGCCTGTTTTGGAAATATTACCCTAGTTACTGCTTTATTTGTTTGTTTGTCTTTAAACTACATTTTCTTCTTCCTCCTCTCAGCTCGATACAGAAACCAGACCAGCCAGGCAGAGTCCTACTATAGGCACGCAGCTCAGCTTGTCCCCTCTAATGGTGAGTGAGTCTCTCCTGTCAGCTGGTGGACAGTGACACTTCATTCACTACAACAGTATGGTAAATAACTGAAGGCTTATCTTGCATGTTTTAGGAGTTTTGGTATTGATTATCATATTTTCTCTTTTAAGTGTACATTCTGTATAACTGGAAATGAAATTTCTAAAATAACTGTTGTAAATTAAAGCAGTATAAATAGAATATCCCCTAATATGATCTAAAATTATTTCAACAACTCTGACTTCCATAATTACTTATAGATTAATTCTCTCTTTTATACCACCATTTTGGTCCTAGGAAAATTATCTAAAAGGTAGTGTTCTTGTATTTTGATGGCCCCTGAAATATGTGTTAACAGTGATTCTTGAAGTAGAGAAATTATAACAGATGTGTGATGATATAAGTCATTCTTGTTAAGCCACATTAAAATTCCTCCAGATTCTAAAAGGAGCCCTTGAGGGAGCCTCAAGCAGGGATGGTAGTCTGCAAACTGTTTCGTGTTGTCTGTGGCTGCTTCCCCACTGCAGTGGCAGAGCCGGGTAGTTGTAATAGAGACTCTGACCCCCCCAAAACAAAACATATTTACTATCTAGCCCTATCAGTTGTATTTGAACTTATTGTGCTGTCCACCGTAATTATGTGGCTTTTTAACCTAAACATTTTATGTTTCATTGCTGAGGTGTGGTGGTTTACATTATGCCTATTTGTAATGAGGTGGTCATGACATTTACTTTATCCAATATTCCACCCTATTAATTTAAAGGCTTGAAAACTGATAATTTGTTTTCTGATAGCAAAACTTGGTGCATCTTTAGTTACTTTAGAATTTTGACTTTCTCCTCTAGGTCAGCCTTACAATCAGTTGGCTATCTTAGCTTCTTCCAAGGGAGACCATCTGACCACAATTTTCTACTACTGCAGAAGCATTGCTGTGAAGTTCCCTTTCCCAGCTGCCTCCACAAATCTACAGAAAGCACTTTCTAAAGCACTGGAAAGGTAGGGCTGACTTTCCCAAGAGGACTTAGTGTAACCTGGTAGACTTCACCCCTCAAATTTAGGCATATAAGAAATAATGGCCAGTTGCCTATGCTTCTCTTATACTTGCCTGATTTATAAACGATAGTAAATAATAGTTTTGTATGTAGTTTTTACCAAATTTCGACCAATCAACAACTGATTTGCTCCCAGTAGAGGAGTACAGGCTGCTGATTACTGCCTCCACCTGTGGGTGTCACATTTGAAAGTCAGGTGCAGAATCCTCTCTAGGTGTTCAAACATTGTATTTTTGCAAACTGAAGCCGCCTTTAAGAGATTTTAGCCATTTTGCTGCTTAAGATTCATGGAAGTTTTTCTTTCATTTCAGCCGGGATGAGGTGAAAACCAAGTGGGGTGTTTCTGACTTCATCAAAGCCTTTATTAAGTTCCACGGCCATGTGTACCTGAGTAAGAGCTTGGAAAAGTTGAGCCCTCTTCGAGAAAAATTGGAAGAACAGTTTAAGGTTAGATTTCAAAACCAGAGAATTTATTGTCTTGTTTAAATAAGGGTAAGATTTGGAGGAAGATGACTCCCAGTTTTCGCTCCATTACTTACCTGTGAACTGTTGGTAAAAATTAACTTTGAAGTTAAATATGAAAGTTTTGCATACAGCATCCTCTTTATTTAAACTAAGGTGCCGTTTATACAAAGAAATACATGCAACAACAATGGGCTAATAAGTAGCTGCAGTTTGGCAAAAAGTATCCAAGTGGAAAGAAACAACTCCTCCTTTCTCAGACCAAGCACATTTTTTTCTCAGTTTGGAAAGTACTGCTTTTGATGGATTAGATATTTTTAGATATGGTTTTGTTACCTCCTTTATAGATACCCCATTCTGCAAATCAAGCTCATTTCTCTTGTATTTTGATCCATCAAGATTTGTGGTAGTTTGAAGGAAAGGAATAAGAAATTTCATTCAGTTATTTTACTCAATTATTTCTAGTTACATATGTGAAAATTATCTTGGGTTAGGTTAGTATATTAAATTAGCAGTTTAAATGTAGTGTATGATAGGTAAAATGTGAAAGGAGTCAAAATTAAGTATTAACTTTATTTTTAATTTATTCAACAAATATTTGATTGTTGTATACCTGTCACTGTTTAAGTCTCTGGGATCAACATTAAACAAGACATTCTCAATGAGCATTTTTTATTTTTTGGTTACTTCTGGGTATCTTTACATTTTGGAATTGTCTATAACAGCAGTCGCCAACTGGTGGTCTGCAGACCACTGGTGGTCCATAAGGTCTGAAAGATTGGTGACCGCTGGTCTATAACTTCTTTATAGTTTTACAAATATTATAAAAGTCACAATTCAGAGATTGTAGAACTTAATTAAGAGACATAAATTAGCCAAATGTAATAAATGTAAAATGGTTTTTACAGATAATCAATTTTTAGTTGATACTTTTACATAAAGTATAAAAGTTAATTGATTTCAGAGAGGAAGGAAGAGGGAGAAAGATCTAGAAACATCAATGACAAGAGAGAATCATTGATCGGCTGCCTCCTAACACTGCCCCCATTGGGGATCTAGCCCACAGCTCAGGCATGTGCCCCGACCTGAAATTGAACAACAACCTCCTGGTTCATAGGTCAACACTCAACCACTGAGCCACATCAGCCAGGCATAGTTGATACTTTTTGTGTGCAAGAGAGTATAGTAAATAACTATAATAGAAAGAGTTTGTTTTAAAATAAGCTTCTAAAATAAGAGTCCCTTGCAGTTTTCTGCATCTCTTAGTGGTGGCATATGTAGACTTAGTCCATGATTTATAGAGGGGGGTGCATGAAAACAACAATTTGCTTTGTAATGCCCTCAGCTATTCAGCCTGGAAAGAGCAAACAAGTCTCAATAGCTTCATTATAGGTTTTCAGATATATGAAAGATTATTTTAAGATAACATATCTTTGTCTTTCCTGGAGTCAGAACTAAAATTCAATCTTAGAATTTGAGTAGAGATATGTAGGGTGTTGCTGAGGACTCTCTTTTGAGAACTTAAAAGTCAGATTGACAGCTATCTTCTTGGATGGTGTAGATGTAGTCCTGTTATGTATCGGGATTGCACAAGATGACCTCTTGAGATTGCTTCTAGCTCTCTTGTTCTATGAAAGATACACTCCCCAAATGGGGAGGGTGTGGAACCTACCTTAATGAAATCCTCTCCATGTAAGTTATTCTAGTCTAGAGTTTAGTCAGTTTTGCATTTGGTTCAACCTCAAACACTAATACTCTCTTCAAATATATAATTCTGTATGTGAAGTTCTGGTGGGAGTGTGTGGGCAATTGCAAAGTATCATTCCTACACTCTAAAATTAAACACAGGATGAGGCAGATCTATTTTAAAACTTACCCAGTACTAAAATGTCAGAAGAACATTGTGGAGTGAAATTTTAGCATAGTTGAGTAAATATTCAAAAGTATTTTAAAGTATCCTATTTAATAAAAGGCTAATATGCAAATTGTCCCCTCAACTAGGGGTTCGACGGGGAGTTTGACCAGGGAGCAGGGCTGCCTACCCACGGCCCCTCCTCCCAGCCGGCCCTGACCCCCCACCCCCCACCCATCCCAATCCCGGGCTGGGCCGGCCAGCCAACCTCCCGCATCCCCTCCCCCTGGCCGGCCCTCTGTGATCAGCTCCAATCGGGGCCAGCCGGCCAGACCCCACCCGTGCACAAATTTGTGCACCGGGCCTCTAGTTTGTAGATAACAATGTAAACTTCAGTATATCTGTCTAACTAGCAATCTTTAGCTACTAAGAAACATTTACCAAGTTGAGGTTCATTGAAGGATTAAAAGGCCTGGAATTTAGGAACTGAGATATAAGGCTTTTTGTATCTGTCAAATGTATGCTGTTTATTAATGGTATTTAATTCAGTGTTTTCCTCAATTGCTGTTGAAAGTATCTTTCAGTAGCAATATGTCTGTTCCTGTCTGATTTTGTCCAGGGGAGACTGCTTACTTCAGTACAATCTAAGTTTTACAAAAGTACAATTGAATAATTACACATTGACTTCCAAAGGTGTGAATTATTCCTTCACTAAGTATTTATTGAGTACCTGTTGTGTGCTGTGCACTTTTCCAGGCCTTTGGAGATACAGAGGAGAGAACAAGACAAAGTCTGTGCCCTTATGAACTTAATCTTACATTTGCTATTACCAGGCTACACCATATGCATCAATGCTTCTGTGCCTCCACTAGAAAGCCCTTTAAAGGGTCAGGATTCTGTAATGTAGGACATTGCCTTCTAAAATGAGCGCCACATTGCTATATTGTAATAGTAAGAAAAAATGCTTTTTGAAAAATACAAATTAATATTCTCATTTTATGCCAGTATCATGCATTTGTGTAAAGGCTGGATGCAGAGATTGAAAATTTTGTGGGAGGATTTTGGAGAAGAGCTAGGATTTCAAGACATTTTCAGGAAAGGAAAGGAAAATGCTTAAGGCCTTTGAGAAAGAAGTGAGCATTCTAGATTTATATATGGGAGTGACAGATGGCAAGGAGGCTGAGAGATCTGATAGGTAGAATAGAGTTAAAGTGGAATGGAATTGTGTTTTTCTCCAATGATCATATGAAAGGTGTTGCTAATGAATTATAGATCTTATTCTGTATCTGTTTCCCACCATAAGGCAGTGAGTCCCCATTGTCTGCACTAATTTTCCTTGGGGACAGAGACAGGTTGGCTGTAGCTAAAATGTAGGGTGAAGCCAGGATGTCATCTTTGTTATCAACTTTGTTAGGAGCTTGTGAGGCCACCAGCTGAGTGCATAGAGGTGAATTCTTCCTTATAGTGCTGGTTAGCAGGTCTTTGTGAACACATGGTTATTAAGTAAAAGAAGTTGATAATGAAGGTCATGGATGTACCTTCCTTATAGGGGGAAATGTCAGTGTGATAATTTGTAGAAGTACCTGTAATATATTAATGATGGCTTTAGATATCATTTGCCCTGTGTTCCAAAGTATGTTCTTGCTATGTACCTCATTTATAAGTAAGCTTCTTTACATATGTCAGGCCTTTGAAAGAGTAAATTTTATAATAAATTTTGGAAGTCATACATTATGTACCAAGAGTTGAAAAACATGTGTTTTGAGTCTCTTTATTTGAAATTTTGTTTCTCACTGTATGCATGTACTTTTTAGTCATTGGTCCCAATTTGATAATTTTAGTGTGTATGCATCTCTTATAAAACAGCTTCTAATGGATGGAAGGCATGTGAATTTATTGATGGATACTGAAAACTTGTGAAAAACAGTTCAGTGGTGTCTGGGTTAATTTTTTTCAAGATGAATGGTCAGCATGAGAAACATCAGACCACATTTGACTCGATTAAAATACTGAGATTAAAAGTGAAAGTTTACTTATCTGTAATTTACTGTAACCCATGTGGCTCTAAATACAGACAGTTTAATTCTTGTGTTGAAGATGGCTCCTGTTCTCGATAATAGTATATGCAGTGTTCCCTATCTTCTTTTACAGAGGCTGCTCTTTCAAAAAGCTTTCAACTCTCAGCAGTTAGTTCACGTCACTGTCATTAACCTGTTTCAACTTCATCACCTTCGTGACTTTAGCAATGAAACAGAACAGCATAGTTACAGCCAAGATGAGCAGCTGTGTTGGACACAGTTGCTGGCCCTCTTTAGTAAGTATTAAATCGTTTTAACTTTCTGTTCCATCTTCTTTGGCCTTTTCATCATAAAGCATTAGTGCTATATAAAGAAGTGTCTTGTATGTCTTAATATTGAATCAAGAGGCCCGTACTCTAAATTCTGTTCCTTATCTGCTGAAATCCATCGTCAATGTATCTGTAACAATTTTTAACTGGGGAAAGAAAATGCCCTTTTAGAAAGAAGCTGAGAGACTGATAACACAGTTTCAAATATCTTATGCTTTGTGTATACATTTTTTCTTTTGAGTGTCTTTTCTTGGCATCCTGTGCAAGTGTCCTCTCCAGAACAAGTCTCAGGAGGAATCCCACAATGCCTATCCCCTTCCTGCAGTCAAGGTCTCCATGGACTGGCTGAGACTCAGACCCAGGGTCTTCCAGGAGGCAGTGGTGGATGAAAGACAGTAGTGAGTATCTTAGAGTTTCGTGTCAGCTTTTGTGCTTTGTTTGTTTGATATTCAAAGATATGCTGAAACCACCTTAGAAAACACAACATTTGAACAATGGAAGGCTGTATTTCCCACCCACTCTTTGGAAATTGAACTGAAGACCTCTTTATATGCTTTCCCTTTATTTGTTTGAATTCTTCATGTGAGGCACAATCTTAAGGATTTCTGACTTTTTGTTCCCCCTGTCCTTGGTTGCCATCCTGGGGAAGTGGCATTTTTCACATTCCAAAGTGAAATGGAGATAAAACCAGTTTGTTTCTTATCCACTACAGTATGCTCCAATTTTTTGTTTAGGAATTAAAAGGAAGAGATTTTTTACTTCTTTCCATTATTTTCTATACATAACCTGTTTTGTGTTTCCTTATAGTAACGCCCAATTTGAGATATCTGTTTGTTTTAAGCATAGAGTATTTTGGTCATCGCCATTTTCTCTCTAATCTCTACTCAGAATAATTCTGACAGTTCTTAGGAACTATTGGTTTTAGAGTGACAAATGAAGGTGCCTGGGAAACATCTGCAGTAGTATCTCATGAAAATTTAACACTCTGGTGTATCTTTCATCTAGATTTCTTTGAAAATATGTTTTAGGAGTCATACAGTCTTTAAAATGATGAAGCAAGGAGAAAAATGCATGAAGTCTAGGTCCTCGAGATAACATTTTCATGGCTTATTAGTGTTCTGGTTTCTCTTGTGTGAAAATAAAATGTGCACTTTCATTTTCAGCATTTGGCCCTGGCTGATTTCTCTTCTAAATAGTTTCCATCCCCATGAAGAGGATCTTTCAAGTACTAATGGTAAGAGCAACCTCAGCCTTGTGCTGTCGACATTGTTCTCCATCACTGATGGTGGGCTTAAGGACACAGAAAAGCAGATTTGTGTTTGATGTTAAATTTAATATATTAGAAGTGACTTGAACTCTATCCCGATTGAGTGGGTGGAAGTAGAGGTGATGTTCTTCCAGCAGCTTGTTTTCCTATTTAGCTGCATCTGAACAGGAGCCCAGAGAGTGCAATACTTGCAAATCCTTCCCATCCTCCTCATTCTTATAATTAAAAAAAAAAAAAAAAAACCCCACAAAAGCTAATGTAAACAGCATTACTCTGTCAGAGTAATGCCTACTTACCATGAAACATTTCAGACATACAAATGTAAGAACACAAGTCACCTATGGTTCTCTCACACAGCGATATGGGATAGTGTGTTTTCTGCGGGCCTTTTTGTATGTGTACAGACACAGCCTGCATGTGTTTGGTATCAAATTCAGCTTTGTACTTGCTTTTTAAGTTTAACATTATATTGTTAGCAAAAGCTTTGTCATTTAAACATTTTGAAACATCATTTTTATTGGCTGCATAATAGTCCATACTATGGATATGCCATAATCTATTTAATCATTGTCTATTTGCTTTAAAAATTTCCCCGTTATAAATAATTCTACACTGAACAATCAGTAGTTGACTTCTTTCTGATTATATTTCTTCCATTAGATCTATGCTTCTCAAACATTAATTTGCAAATGAATCTCCTGGGACCTTATTGAAAATGTAGTTTATGATTCAGTAGATTTGGGATAGTGCTCAAGAGTCTACATTTCTTACAAGCTCCCAGATGATGTCAATTTTGTTATTCAATACTTTGGGATTACTGCATCTGAGGCTGTGAAATTTTAAGGCTGCTGAGGGGAAAAAAGGCATCATACTGCAACTCAACACCAGGTATAAGTGAATGTTAGGGCAGTGCACAGGGCCCAAAGGCAACATGCAGGGCTTTGACAGGTAAGTTACTATAAAGAAGAGCAGGGCACTATGAATAGCCTATAGTTTCTCCAGAGACTTTGTTTTTCCACTTAGCAGTATTCTGCTAAACAACAGAATTTTAATTAAAATGTTTACAAATCTTGATTTCTACCCTTCTCCAGCTACACCACTTCCAGAGGAGTTTGAGTTACAAGGATTCTTGGCTTTGAGACCTTCTTTCAGGTGGGTGGCAGCTGGAGGAGGCGGAGTTCGTTGCTAGTGGTTGCCGTATTAAAATTATCAGGAGTTGGGCTTGTTTGTGGAAGCTCTTGATCTTTCTTAGCTTTTTCTAACGGCAACTGAGAGTCAAAGTTTTGATATAAAATGGATTTGTATATGTTGTGCCTTTAATGCCGATGTAATACCAATACTAAGTGCTTAAAAAATATGGAGGAAAGGAAAGAGAATTGCTTCTTCCAAGTGATACTTATTTCCTTTTATACTTTCCTTGAAATCAGAGGGACAGTCTCAAAATGGAAACCAACGGGTATTGCTTGACATATTTCATATTAAAATAAGAATAAAGCACTCTGTTTTCCCAGTCATTTTGTCTCTGTTCCTTCTCTTTCAGAGGAATAACTTCTTACTCCTTTTCAAGTCTAGCCCTTTCATCTGTGTCCTTGATCTCATCCTTTCCTACCTTCCCAAGAACCTTGTTCCATCTATCCATCTCTCTCTGCATTGTATTGTCAGTATTTTATTTTTTAACAACCAATTGCTTCCTTCTGGCCTAGCAGCATTTAAGTATGCCCTATTCTTTCTAAAAAAATAAAATTTGTGTCTTGGCCGGGTGCTTCATTTGGTTAGAGCGCTGTCCCATGCACCAAAAGATTGCAGGTTCAATTCCTGGTCAGGGTACATGCCTAGGTTGTGGGTTTGTTCTTAGGTCAGGAAACGAATGGGAGGCAACTGAACCAATCAGTGTGTCCCTCTCAAATTGATGTCTGTCTCTCTCTTCCTCCCTCTCTCCCTTCCTCTCTAAAAATCAATAAACATATCCTTGGATGAGAATTAAAAAAAAAAAAAAAAAAAAGTAAAAATCACAACCTCAGCTTTCTCTTCATCATTAAACTTCTAAGAGTAGTGTGCACTAGTCTTGCTGACCTGCTTCACAGCCAATTATTTCTCAGCCTACTGCAACTGTAAACTCAGTGCTCTCTCTCCTAGTTAGCAAGTCGTATTGAGTTCTGTATAATTTTCATCCTATATAATTTTTTTTAGCATTGAGTCTGTTGGTCCCCTTCCTTCATGAAACCTTCTTTCTCTTAGCTCTGGATCATCGTTCTTCTCCTTCTACCCTTAAGAGGCTCAGTTGCATTCTTTCTTTTGTATTACATGCCTTGGAATATTGGTATTCTCAAGGGTTCTTCCCTTGCCCTTTCCTTCCCACTCTACGTTCTTCCGGGTGATCAAATCCATCCTTTTGTCTTGAGCTTTCACTTCCAGGATACTAAGACCAAAATTTTCAGTTCTGACTTCTTTTAGAGTTTAGACTCATATTTCTAGCAATTTTAAACTTTGACATGACCAAAAATGAGGTAGTATTTTCCTGTTTGGTCAGTAAAATATGATCTTTCTAAATTTATCTGTATGCCATTGTCCAACTACATAAACAGTTAT
Source organism: Myotis daubentonii (assembly GCF_963259705.1). Lineage (NCBI taxonomy): Eukaryota > Metazoa > Chordata > Mammalia > Chiroptera > Vespertilionidae > Myotis > Myotis daubentonii. Next base: position 19,390,081 of record NC_081857.1, on the reverse strand, counting down.
TTCAGTTAATCTTTCTCACCAAATCTTTGTAATTCTGTGTCCAAAATGCCTTTTAGATACAACTCCTCCCATTTATTTCTTCATAGTTCAGGCTTTTATCACCATTTACCTGGGGTAAAAAAGTTTCCTAATCACCTTCCCTACTTAGAGTCCCTCTCTTTCTATAGTTTATTTCTACCCTGTTTCCACATTGTATTTTTAAAGTGTAGACCTGATGATGCCCTTTACTAATATAGAAACAGTTCAAGTGGCTTGCTGTCCAAATGCTTAGTTGTTCAGCATATTTTCTGTCACTATGCAGTGTAAGTTTTCAGCCTTATTTTCCACTTACACCCTCCTCTCCACTAATACCTACCTATACATACTCTACACTCACTCTGTTATCTTCTTGAATAGCTCTGTGTTTTTATTCCTCCAAAACTTTTCATGGTATTCCTAGAACATTTCCTTTTCCTCTTCGTCCTTCCCTTACCAATCTGTAAGTGTTCACTCATAACTAGTCACGCTCCAGCTCCGATACCAGCCATGTGAAATCTTTCAGAGTTTATCAGAAGGAACTAACTCTCCTTTTTCACTCTGCACTCTAATTCTTTCCTTAGTGTGTTTTCTGCTTTGCTTCATTGGATTTAAAATCTTTGGGAATATAAATTAAAACAAATGTAGTTAATTACATCAAATAGTTAACCTGTATGGAACAATCTGAAGCCATTTCAGTTAAGTAGATGCATTTGGTTGCCTGGGAAATATCTTTTATAACTTGCTTATATTAATTTTAGGAACTTGGATTTTTCCAAAGGCCACCAAGGTATTACAGGAGACAAAGAGGGTCAGCAACGACAAATAAGGCAGCAGCGCTTGATCTCTATAGGCAAATGGATCGCGGATAACCAGCCAAGGTATTTCATCAAATACACATACACAGCCACCTATGTTTTAGTCTTTGGTATAATGCTACTGATTATATATAAACTCAGAAGACAAAATGATGGTAACATAACAAATTATAACCCTGGTATCATTATACTCTTAAATCTCTCTTATCCCCATTACCTACCTATTGTAGAGGAATTGGCCTCACCCCCTGTTTATCATGAGCTTCCTGCTCTAATTCATAAACATTTATGTAAATCTAAGTTGTACATTCACAGTTATGGTGCTTGGTATTGATTGACAGGGCCATGGTGATCGGTTTCAATCTGAACAGACCAGGATGGAGCTACTGGCTTATTAAATACAAAGCACATAGGGTAGTTGGTGTAGTGGAGGGCACAGGTCTTAGAGTCAGATCCGTTTAAATTCAGCTTCTAATTCTGCCACTTCCCCAGGTCTATGTCGTTGGGATCCTCTGCTTGATTATAACCTTTCCAAAGTCGGTCACTATTTCATAGTCATTTTGTACTGAGGTTCCTGTCATACTGTAGCATTTAAAGTGGTTGCATGTTTGAGTGAACTTACTACCTCTTAGCTTAGTTTTCACACCTATAAAATTTGAGTTATAAATAGCTACTTCAAGGGCCTAATCTAGTACCTATGTTTAAAACATGCTCAGTATTTTTAATTGCTGCATTTATTGGAGAACATTAAAAGGGCATGGATATGTGTTGTTGTGTTGAATATGATAATGAGAATCTGAGTCTCTACATAACTACTTTGTGTGTTACCTGAATCCACATTGTTATTTCCTGCTGTTTCCAAGTTTTTAGGGCTGGGAATCTTTTGACTGTTGGATCCATACACAATTCAGTTGTACTGTTTTTTAGGTTTGTGTTTTTCATATATGGATTTATTTTTACTTTTTTAGGCTGATTCAGTGTGAAAATGAGGTAGGGAAATTATTGTTTATCACAGAAATCCCAGAGTTAATACTGGAAGACCCCAGTGAAGCCAAAGAGAACCTTATTCTGCAAGAAGCATCCATAATAGAGTCACTGGCTGAGAACGGGAATCCAGGACTGAAATCGGTGCTGTCTACGGGCCGAAATCTAAGCAACAACTGTGACACGGGAGAGAAACCAGTGGTCACCTTCAAAGAGAACATTAAGCTACGAGAAGTGAACAGAGACCAAGGAAGAAGTTTTCCTCCCAAAGAGGTGAGAAGGGACTATAGCAAAGGAATAACTGTAACTAAGAATGATGGAAAGAAGGACAACAACAAGAGGAAAACAGAACCCAAGAAATGCACCTTAGAAAAGTTACAGGAAACAGGAAAGCAGAATGTGGCAGTGCAGGTAAGCTGTATTTGCACTATAAAGCAGGTAGAGGAAGGCTCACACAAAAGGCAAGATTTTTCATTTTGTTCCTAAAAGCCTTGAAAATTGGCTATTCTAGAAGCTTGAATGCATTCTTCAAATGCTTCATAGTAAGTCTTGTAAAGAGCTGTGGTAGGTGGTTACTTCATTGACCCTTGGGAATTATCATATGAGTGAAAGAGTCTTAACTTGTTTGACATGTTTATCAGTTTTGTTCAATTTACATTGTTTGAAATGACCAGTTGCAGAGTTGTCAGTTCCACAAAAACTTATATTTTCTTTTGAAAATATAATTGCCATTTGTTAATGCTGTAGTGAGAAGTTAGGGGCCTTTGATAGATCCAATAGAACTAAAAGTAGAGTAAGGCTGGTATAGGTGTTGTTGTTTTTTTAGAGTCACTGTACAAGATAAAAGATGAAGATGAAGCTCTTTACCTTGACATTTATACCTGTCGCAGCCAGTAGCATTATTAGCACTTCAGTGTTACCCTGGCCATGGGAATTTGTAAAGCAAGAACCCAAGTCTCCTGCTGGGAAAAGAGAAACACTGCTCAGTTATTTGCATCTTTGGGGTGTATGTTTGTTTTAATACCTTTCCAAAGCGGTACAGATTACTTTATATAAAAGGAAAGGGGTCTTTGTACTGGTTTTATTAGTACCATTAATGTTTGAGTAAATGCCATTTGTTTTGTTAACATATTTTGGCAAATATATTTGTTGGTAGTAGGCATGAGGAACCTTACATTATTGGAGGCCTCTTGCAGGATTTTTGCGGGGGAGGGAAAGAGAGAAATAAGAATATAATAGTTCCATTTTAAGATTAGTGGGGGGGGGGGGGGGGAGAGAAAAAACATGGTAGAAATTAAGAAAAGAAATGGAGAAAGATAGGTGCAGTGGAAAGGTAAGGGGAAACCCAAATGAACTATAAAACTGAGGTCTCAGTGCTTTAGGGATAGAGCCCAGCATTTCCTGCCTGCTCTGCCTCCATTCTCTATAACTGCTTCCCAGCACAGTTCAGTAGAAATAAAATCTCTTCCTGATCTCTCATCCCTCTTACATCTGCCTGTAGATGAGTAAAGAGAGCCTGGTAGCAGTCAGTGGATCACCACCCTCTGTACCTCATCCTAAGTTTTCTGTAAACGGTACCTGTTTTCCCGTCTTTTACTCATCATTCATTCATTCATTCATTCATTTATATTGTCTAAAGTTTTACATATGTCTACTCCCCCCCCCCCCCCCCGACTGACACCCTCCCCCCGGCCCCCTTTTACTCATCTTGAGCAGTGCCTGGGGCATCCACCTCTTCTCCATGTGCAGGACTCAGGGCCTGTTCTTTAGCAAGTATCCTATCTATTCTGAAGGGTGGTAAGGTGCAAGGTGGAGGGTGAATGCCTCACTGGTACCCTTAAGGCTGCCCAGATGAAATTAAACTGAAGGCCAAAGTGGGTCATCATTAATTTGTAGTTTATGTAAGTTATTTAATGAATTAGAGTAATTCATAAAGGGCCCTGGAACCTGTAACAGGCAACTTAAGATCATAGGCAAGCTTTTAACCTGTTGGCATTGGGTGTCTCATTTGTAAAACAAAGGAGCTCTCATGTCCTTTCCATATAATATTTTTATGATTTTGTGAGGGCAAAATAATTATGAATAAAATGAAGGCATGTATCTTTTATTGGCAGTTAAATCACCTACTTTGATTTCCTCTTTGTAATTTAATCTTCAGCATATACTTTTTTTGTGTTTTTTTTGACATAGTGGTGTTTTACATGCTTTCCTAGAGTAGATGCTTCTTTCTGACACGTTTGAGTTTCAGATTATTATAGTTTTGCTTCTGTTGGTCACAGGTAAAATCCCAGACAGAACTAAGAAAGACTCCAGTGTCTGAAGCCAGGAAAACACCTGTCACTCAAACCCCAAGTCAAGCAAGTAATTCCCAGTTCATCCCCATTCACCACCCTGGAGCCTTCCCGCCTCTTCCTAGCCGGCCAGGTAAATATGCTTTGTAACTTCTACTTAATACCTCTGTGTAGGAGTTTCTATTCATTCATTGAGTAATTCATACTCTATTGGAGTGACATTACTAACTATAATGTTAAAGGTAGGAGGAAGGAAGGTAAAGTGGGAGACATCTGTAATACCATCAACAATAAAAAATATATATATATATATATATATATATATATATATATATATATATTTTTTTTTTTTTTTTTTTTTAAAAGGTAGAAGGAAGTTATGTTTTCCCTAATGCTTATGAAATTATTTTGGAGCCATTTCTCTGGTAGTTTATATACAAGGGCAGGTTTGTTATGAAGGAATTCCTGTCACTAAACATGATGTTTAGAACACTCCACTTGCTTAAGTGGATAGAAGTAGCAGTCAGTAGTCTATGTTTAATTTTTGAAATGAAATTAAAGATTTTCATTGGATCAGTCTTGATGGTTGACCCCTATCTTTTAGAACTTATGAGAAGACCCCTTCCCCACCTTATCCCAACCCAAATGACTTACTTTTGCCTTTTTTTTTTTTTTTTGCTAAATTTCTTTAGAACTAAAGCTGTGTTCTTTTGTTTTAAAGGGTTCCCGCCCCCAGCATATGTTATTTCCCCTCCTGTGGCATTTCCTATGGGCTCAGGTTACACCTTCCCAGCTGGTGTTTCTGTCCCAGGAACCTTTCTTCAGCCTACAGCTCACTCTCCAGCAGGAAACCAGGTGCAAGCTGGGAAACAGTCCCACATTCCTTACAGCCAGCAACGGCCCTCTGGACCAGGGCCAATGAACCAGGGACCTCAACAACCACAGCCACCTTCCCAGCAACCCCTTACATCTCTACCAGCTCAGCCAACAGCACAGTCTACAAACCAGTTGCAGGTTCAAGCTCTAGCTCAGCAACAACAATCCCCTACAAAAGCCGTGCCAGCTTTGGGGAAAAGCCCTCCTCACCACTCTGGGTTCCAGCAGGTAGGTGACATTGTACCGTCCAGCAGACTAAGGAGGGAAGGCTGAAGTTCGTCAGTATTCAGTTATTTGGAAATGCTAGCTATGCTCTCATACACCTCTTAGACTTGTCATGATGATGAGAATATAAAAGTATTCTCTTTGCTGATTAGGAAAGTGTAAATGTTTTCCTTTCCACTTTTGTAAAAGTTAGTAGATCTTAACTACTATTCTTTGCTGCTACTACTTGTTAGTTTTATTGGAAAGTATTTTCTAGAAATAATTGTTTCCTGTGTGAACATAAACTATGGAAGGGAAGTAGAATCATAATCTTGATGAGATGTTAAGAAAGCTGTGACACCAACCTTAAATATTGCCCTCCACATAGCACTTGAAACCGGAGGGAGACAGACACACTCACTAAACCTCTTAAATGATTGAAATTGAAAGAGCGACTATGAGTTCAGTGTCCATAACCTGTACCTAGATGGCTTTCTGTGTATTGAAAAACCTGAATGGTAGAGGAAAGCGCTGCATTGCCGAGAGTGGCGTTGATTGTGAAACCAAGTGCATTCTGTGATTCCTGAGTACTGAGTGTCAGGAACATTGCGTTTCATCCTCATCCTGATGACAGGCTTCTCTTTTTCAGTATCAGCAGGCAGATGCCTCCAAACAGCTGTGGAATCCCCCTCAGGTTCAAGGCCCATTAGGGAAAATCATGCCTGTGAAACAGCCCTACTACCTTCAGACCCAAGATCCCATAAAACTGTTTGAGCCGTCATTGCAATCTCCTGTAATGCAGCAGCAGCCTCTGGAGAAAAAAATGAAGCCTTTTCCCATGGAGCCATATAACCACAATCACTCAGAAGTCAAGGTCCCAGAATTCTACTGGGACTCTTCCTACAGCGTGGCTGATAACAGAGCTGTGATGGCTCAGCAAGCAAATATGGACCGCAGGGGCAAGCGGCCACCAGGAGTCTTCCGTCCAGAGCAGGATCCTGTGCCCAGGATGCCCTTTGAGGTGTGTGTCCTTTCCTGTCACAGGCACTTGAGGGAGAGGTCTTGGGCTGCAAATATTTTGAATTTCCCAGTAGCTGTTTCTAAAGGTCGCTGATGCATAAGTGTCACAGAATGCTACTGGGCAGTGGGCACAGCGCCTGGTCTCCTCTTCACAGTTGCACAGTATGTGGAATTTGAGGAGCTGAAGGGTCCTGTTATTGAGTTTAAACTTGACAGTCTGGCAAAAATGTCATGTGCGGGACTCTCTAACCCACGTTAGAGAATTCGGAGACAGCTCCCTGCGTTGGGCTGAATCATCTAAGTTTAAAAATAGTTCACTGCACATTTAATCGAAGTGCTTTCTGAGAGGAATAGTCAGCCAGTTATCTTTAATAGTGGAGTTCCCCTTCCTTGCCCTTCCTATTCCTGAGACACAGGGATGTGTTTATAAGTTGGTCATTAGCACGAGGTAAGTTAGTCACTTTGCTCCTTTACAGTTTGACTCATGAGCCACTTTTACCTTTTACGTTCTGCTCCATCAGTATTTGCTTCTTTGTATTGTCTTGATCTTTGTCGCCCACTCTGTGTCAATTTGCTTCTGTGTTTCAGAGCCTTTTCCTTTGCATAATCCTGCTTCACTATTGATGACTTCATCCCCCAGTCATGCCACTGCTCCTTTGTGCTTTTGTCATCCCTATGGCCTCTCACTGTGCTCCTTTCTGTCACTAGGACCCCAAGGGCTCCCCTCTGCTTCCTCCGGACCTGTTAAAGAGTCTGGCTGCCTTGGAGGAAGAGGAAGAGCTGATTTTTTCTAACCCTCCTGATCTTTACCCAGCTCTGCTGGGGCCTCTCGCCTCTCTCCCTGGAAGAAGCCTCTTTGTATGTATTTAACCTAAGTCTTGCTCTAACCCCAGCTGCTTTTCTGAGATTTTAGAATAGGTGATTTCTTCTTTTGGGGGGCTTTTCTTTTTTACAGAATCGTAAAGTTTATTTCCCAACGGCCCAAACTGGCCTTCAAATGGTGGTAGAACATAGCAAAATGTTTCTGACGGCCTGATTCCCAAGACCTTACATTCGTGACTTTGTTAGGACCATCCTGAGGGCTGGGCGCACACAGGTTGTGATGCTGGAAATTTAACTTACTTCTCAAGTGGCACTTCCATCTGGACCCGGGAATGTCCAGTGTCATTAATCTTATTTAGAATAGTGAGATTTTTTTCTCATGAACTCAAAATAGGAAATGAAATATGTTCTAGACAGTTTACTGATGCTTTTGAATGCTATGTGGCTCTTTTCTGTTTGGTTAACTAAGAGCCGTGATCAGAGCCAGAATTGTATAAACAGAATGCTAAAAAGAAGCGTCAGAGTGCCATAAATGAGTGACTACAGCAATAAATAACTACAATGACATAAAGTGTAAGACTTCATTAGTTGTATCTTTTTAAAAAATCTTCTAGATCCTAGTCTGCATTTCAGAGGATATCATGCTGTACCTATGCCAGTGTTTACATTTACTAAGATGGGGAAGTAAAAGAAAGATGTGTGCTATGGTTGTTTTTTCTGTCCTGCACCCCATCTTAATAAAGCGTGGAACAGTTCTGAGATTTACTTTCTTCCCCATGGACATTGGGCAAGAAAAGGAAAAAATAAAATACATTGATTTTTGTACTAGGAGAAATAAAAGCTTAATGGCACTGGTGACAAGCTGCCGTCCCTGGCACTTGAAGTTCCCTTTAGAATTTGGCTTGGTGAGTGGCCATAGAAAGCTCCCATTCTACCCCCCCCCGCCCAAGTTAGGAGACATAAAATCTCCTGAAAACTGAAGTAGTGGTGCCCTGACTGCGCCTAGAGGTGTGGAAACCCCAGTTGCTGACCTGCTGTCGCTACATGTCGCCTTGCTGCTTTTCACGGGTGGCTGGAGGGTTTGTGGGAGTGTCTTCCTCTCTGTCTACCTGCTTCCTGATCCCTTGTTCCTATTGCACTTGCCCCTTCCGTAGGAAATGAAGCTCATGGAACAGTTGGGGAGGGGCATATTAGTGTTTATTTGTTACATGTTTTTAAAGAAAAACCTTGACTATAACCCTTTCTGTATTTAACATTGTTAATGATATCATGTGTATGAAAGTGACTTGTGTGCAGTACGTGGTTAATAAATGCATGTTGATCAACTATTCAATGACAGCAAGCATCAGAGATTTAGCTTTTTTCCCACAATAACTTTCTTGTAGCTTGACTTTAGCAACTATGTATTTCAGTACAGGGTGGGGTAAAAGTAGTTTTACAGTTGTTTGTATGGAAAATAATACAATAATTAATAATAATACAAGAATAAACTCTGTTTAGTGCACTCACTGCTGTAAACCTACTTTAGTCAACTGTTGATAAAGCTGTGTAGGGACCATGTTCACAAAACCTGTTGTCAAATGGATTTGAAAGGCTTTTCTTCAGTCGTTAATGTCCGTGTTTTTAAAAACTTGGGGAGGAAACAGTGCCAGATCCGTTTAGCATCTTGAGAGTATTCCAGGGTCACTGGTCTCTGCCAGGATCTCTGCTGGGTTAGAGGGCCTGATCGAGGAGGAGAGTCTGTAACTCCCTGTGGCCACTGGCACTGAGCTGACGTCGTGGCCTTAACAGATTTGCACTCACATCTTAGCCTCATGCTGTACACTACGGCGGATACAAGGGCGCTTACAGTACATTGGGCTGTATAGTGTCTTAAAATTAATATTAAGGAAATGCAAGGCATAGTCTAACTACCATTTTTTTTCCGGGACTGTGAAGAAATCCTTATTGGAGAAGCCCTCTGAGCTCATGTCCCATTCATCCTCTTTCCTGTCCCTCACTGGATTCTCTCTCAACCAGGTGAGTAAACAGTGAAGAATCCCTCTTTGCGCTGTCATTGTGGGCTCCCGTGTTCCTTCCTGTCCTATTTCAGTATGTCTGCTTTTCTCTTTCATATATTGGCACCTTTTGGATTCTTTATTTTATCCCCTCTCTCTCTGATTGGGTACACTAGAGACTTGTATGTTACAGGTTTGAATCCTTTGACTTCTCAATATTGAAATCCTTAGGGCTCTGTTTCGCCTAATACATTATTCATACTTTTTAATATCGGTGGTTTACGTAGATAGAGCAAAAGTGTGAGGGAAAGCAAAGGGAAATTAACAGGAAAGCTAAAAGAAACAAATAAAAGCCTTCAAAAGTTTGCCTTAAGAAAAGCTTAAGGTGTCCCAATCATCTGTGAACCCGAACGTGGCATTTTCTAAATACTTTTCCTTCCTTGACGTGCTGCTGTAACTTGACTGTCATTTCTTTCAGGAAAGATACCCAAACAACAGTGTGTTCAATGAGGTGTATGGGAAAAACGTGACAACCAGCTCCAAAGCAGAACTCAGTCCCGCAATGGCCCCCCAGGAAACATCCCTGTACTCCCTGTTTGAAGGGACTCCGTGGTCCCCATCACTTCCTGCCAGTTCAGGTATTAACTAGTCTTCAAGGAAAGGTAGACCTTGCATTACCAGTAAACTCAAACTGATTAAGAGTTAGAATGATTTTGTCATTGTAAATATATTGTGTTGATTTTTTTTTCTAAGTAACTCCTGAAAGAAAATAGAGAAAAAGTCTGATGAGTTAGTTTACATAACAAATGCCATTAAAAAAGCTTTTTCAGCCCCTCCAGTGTAGCTCAGTGGTTGAGCATTAGAGGTGAAGGTTCAATTCCCAATCAAGGCACATGCCCAGGTTGTGGGCTCAATTCCCAGTATGGGGCATGCGTGTGTGTGTGTGTGTGTGTGTGTGTATTTCTTTAAGGCTTTTTCATATCCTAAAGGATGTCAGCTGTTTTTTAGTTTTGTTTGCAGACATTCTTTGCAGGAAAACTGCAATTTTTAAAATAGAGGTTTTTTATAAATGGAGTCTGATTTAATAATAAGTCCTAAAGTTAGACAATTATATTTCTCATATAGAAGACCAATGGGTACTTATGTGAAACAGGTGTTTTGCATTAGTGGGTGCACTTGACAGAATCATCTCCTGCTTTATTTCGTTCTGTTTTGGGCAAAGAATGTGCCTCGTTATTTATGTTTAGAGAAACAGATTCCTACATCTAGCAGAGTCCTTTTGGGGGCCCTTATTTTGCCTTTCCTTCAAAACCCTCTAATTACTTTTAGTAGAATTTAAGTGACCAGATCTACAGGAAACTTTAGTTCTTGGCAAGTTTGTGAAACAGCTTATCTATTGAATGTCCTCTTTTGCTATTATTTAATAGATCATTCAACACCAGCCAGCCAATCTCCTCATTCCTCTAACCCAAGCAGCCTGCCAAGCTCCCCTCCAACACACAACCATAATTCTGTTCCATTCTCCAATTTTGGACCCATTGGGGCTCCAGATAACAGGGAGAGGAGAGCTGCAGATCGGTGGAAAACTGATAAGCCAGGTGAGACCCAAACTTTACAAAAGTAAAATAACTTTACTCTGTCTTTCCCTGGTTTGGGGCTTTTGTCAGTGATAAAATGTATTCTTGAATTCCAATCTCTTTTCATCCCTTAGCCATGGGTGGGTTTGGCATTGATTATCTCTCAGCAACATCATCCTCTGAGAGCAGCTGGCAGCAGACCAGCACTCCAAGCGGCACCTGGACAGGCCACGGCCCCTCTGTGGAGGATTCCTCTGCTGTCCTCATGGAGAGCCTGAAGGTGAGTGGATTTCAGGAATAAGAACCACAAGCAATGTTGCTGGTTTCATTCATATAAATAGCTAGGTTACTCCTAAGGCCCCTACACTAGATTAATTAATAGCACATATCTAGCAGAGTTCTGGAAACATGGCCTGCCTTAGGAGGTTCTTGAATGGGCTTTTTATTTTTAATTTGTGAATTCACTAGTGACAAAGCATTATCTTCAGTTGCATTCTAAGTTTAAGAACATTCTGATTCATCTTGGAATGTTTGATTTAAGCCTTTTCTGAATAAGTAAAAGAACAGCACCTAACAGTAAATACTCTGGTCCCCACATGGAACTGAGTTTAGTAAAAGACTTCATCTCAAACGTACTTTCACCTTTTCTGGTCTAAAATAATCTTCACAGGGGCTAACTGGTCCTGAGGACAGTCTTTTCTAATGGCTGGATTTTTTTAAGGGGTGGGGATCTTGGGACGTTGTGCCTTTATGTTTGGCTGGGATTGAAGAACCAATCCTTTCAGACAACCAGGCCTGTGAGCTCTGCTGACAAGCTCTGGGCTGTCTTTCAGTCCATCTGGTCCAGTTCCATGATGCACCCTGGCCCATCCGCTCTGGAGCAGCTGTTGATGCAGCAGAAACAGAAGCAGCAGCGGGGACAAGGCACCATGAACCCTCCACACTGAGGCTGGGGTAGCAACCTGGCAATGAAGCTCCATACACCATGGCATGTTGGGTTTGCAGGACTGGCCCACAGCCCCTGCAGGTGGCAGCCCTCTTCTCTGTGTCTTGCCGTTGAGAGGGTGTAAGTGTTCCACCGGCCCGCTGAGTGTGCACGACATGTCCGCAGTGCAACCAAAAGAAAAACCATCAGGAACTCTCCGTCCCCCTGGGCCTCCGGAGGGAGAGAGGAGCTGCTGTTTGTCTCACTCAGTTACCTGATAGCACCGCCTCTCGCCTTCTCCATCGTGCATGTCCCCAGCCACATGGGAAGTGAAAGCTGAGAAGGGAAGGCAGGTGGGAGAAGCCAGTGGGAACTTCTCAGTCCTTTTTTCCTCTCTGGGGAATAAAATAGGAATCCATTAATGATTGCTTTGCTGACTGAGAATGTAGTTGAAATTATTCCTAAACATCTTTTATTATTGTTATACTCTCAGTAGTAAAAAGTCACACTGAATTCTTCCATACACAGATGTGCTGCTTCTAGTCAGTGTGCAGCAAGGGAAGCCCCGTTCACTGCCCCTTGAGAGGTTGGTGGTGACAGGATAGGGAAGCGGACCTCTTCGGCCAGTGGCAGTGTTCCATAGGAAGAGTACAAGGCCTCGCCTTCGCTCAGAAGGTTCCGGTAGGCCCTCTTCTGGCCTGGAGACTCCAGCAGGAAATGCCCTTCACTCTGTAGGTGCTCGAGCCCCACTCGAGGGTGCAGTGTGGGTGGTGGTGCTGGGCTGGACCAGCAGGTGGCTGCTGTAGGGTTTAAATGGACGTTTTTGATTCCTGTACATTTTGCAGTAGCAGAGCAAGCAGTCTCCCAGAAGGCAGGCTAGTCCATTCATGGCCTGGTGTTACTAGGTAGAAGCTTTCAGTGTGGTTATTTTTGTTTGGTTGGTTTTTGTGCCCCTATCCTACCTACCCCCACCCCCTCCCATCCTACCTCCGTCCCTTTTCTACCCTATGCTACATGCTAGTCATTGTTTTTATTCCTAATGTGTACAACATCACGCCAAGAAGCAACAGAAGGGGTCCAGCAGCTGGGGCCCAAAAGACAGTCTGAAGAGGAAGGAGCGGCGGCTGTGTAGCCCAGAGGGGCCAGGCCCCCCACCAGCTGCAATCTCCCAGCCTCCACCTTCAGAGTGAAACTCGAGGCAACATGGACACATGTGCATCATGCACAGAAGAAAACACAACGAAGTCCATTCTGGAAGAGGTGGAAGAAAGGAAAATGAGCTTTTATTTGATATTTATTAGAAGGAAAGAGGACTGAACATTTTCTTGGGTAGAAACAGGACAGCATTTCTGTTAGTCATTTCCTGGAAAAGTAATATTTTAAGGGGAAATTATGGAAACAATCTAAATGTCCAATTGCTGTGCTAGTGGTAGGGTTTATTTTCCAGGAGGTCTCTCCTTTGTGCACGTGAGAGAGTGTGCACGCCCACGCCCACCTGCTCTCGGAGGGGGTGGTGTGTGGTTAGTGTGGGACTTGAGAGCTAGAAGGTGGCTACAGAACAAAGCACATCCCGAGCCCGGCTCACTGGAGTCTGGGCAGCCCCAGCAGTGAAAGGGGCGGGGCGTAATGCTCATGGCTCTTCGGAGAGAGTGGGTGGAGTCCCGTGTGCTTACATTATTGCTCTCTCAGTTTGACATCGTGTTTGGGGTTTTTGTTTTTTCTTTTTTTTTAGAAGGTCTGAAAGGGTGAAGCCCCTCCCTCCCCCGAATCCAATGGCAATATGAAACCCTTTGTGCTTCTCTCCTGCCCCTTCCTGTGTCCACCTTTTCCAGTCCCTCCCTCCCAAGCCTCCTCCCTGCTGCCTTTCCCCACTCTGTGTGTTTGAGCCCCACATTCAGGCAGCTGCGACATTCCAGTGTGTGAACTGTCACCCATTCTTGCACCCTAGACCAGCTCATCAGGTTCGCCGTCGCTCCCAGGATCGCCCACGTCCCCTCTGCAGCCCCATTTCTGCATGAGCATTTGGTGTTTGGAATGTTTTCTGATTCTCGGGCGGGTTCCTCACCTTATCATCCTCCGTGTGGAGTAATGAGGGGGGAGAGGAGAATCTTCATCAGAAACTGGTTTTGTGTAGTAAACCTTCTTTTGTGTTTTGTTTGTTTTGGGTTTTTTGTTTGTTTATTTAGGTCTGTCTGTGCAAGACCTGCAGCTGCTGAAATCAGCTTTGCCTTTAATTAAACCATGTTCTCTCCAACCAGATCTGTGTACAGATGGTTTCTTTTCTACCCTAAAATCAAGACGGGAACAACTCAGAAGTCATATAGAGGAAAGCAGAGGTGGTCAGAAGTTGGATATGCTTCAGGCTTACTTTTGCTTTTAGTAGCCTTCCAAACCTGCATGCATTAGTATGGAAAGGGATGAGTAGAAACTATCAAATTCTTTTATTTAATAAATAAAGAATACTTATGCAAAGGAGTTAACATATCCACCAGTTTTATCCCTAGTCTCTCTGTTAGTATGGCAATTCACTATAGAAGTCACTATGTCTGACTGGCAGCAACAGTAATTAATAATTATTCTTAGCTTTGGGGTTGCATTTCTTCAAGTTGTGTCCAAAATGTCCAGTGGCAGCCTGCTGGGCCTTCCGCCCTAAGTGTTGATTCTGTCTGTACCTCACCTACACACTTGAAAAATTATTAAATTATGGACACAGGAAGGGGCAGGAGAGAAACACAAAAAATTATACTCACAAGAAATGGGCGGATTAAGGCCAGGCCTAGTATCTATGGAATCCTTCAAGTTAACCCTGAAAAACAGGCCACTGGTTTACACGATAACCAAGGTAAGGCCACAGCATTCTATCGTACACGTTAACGTTGTACGGAATGTTAACTAATAGGATACTGTTAACCAACTGGCTGCCTGAACGTGGCTTCTTTTCTTCAGTTAAGTCTCAGTGGCAAATTTTCCTATTAAGCTCTTAAGTGTTTCTCTGAGAAAACATGAAGGGATGTAATTCTAGTCATTCCATGGGAAACTCAGTCAGTCTAGCAACGAGACTTAAAAGTTAAGTTTGTGCGCGTGCCTCCTGAATTACCTGTAGGTTAGTCAGTCCCCAGTAGTCTGATGGTGAACAGGAATAGTTATTTACGGTTAGGCCTTAGGCCTGCATTCTGAGTGTCTTGGGTTTTTATTTCTATCACATACAGAGAAGTGCAACGATGATAACTGCAACTCAGTGCATTTTTCACAAAGTGAACATCTGGGTAGCCGTTACTGAGCAAAAAACAGCACCTGGGACGCCCCCTCATGCCCTTCCAGACACTTCCAACCACTCCCCCCTCCCCCCGGCCGCCCCACCCCACCCCACCCCAAAGGGTTCATAATCCTAAATTCTCACATCATTGTCTAACAGGGGAAAGCAGATTAGTTAACACTGCACCATGTACCACAGAGGCGTCCTAAACCTTACAAATGCGGTGGTAGTTTTTTCCTCCCGCTCCATAGGTTGTGCGGCATCCTAGACACCCCTGGGAGTGCTGTCCAGGCCTGGGGCTGCACGTTCTTCAACAAAAGCCTTGGGGAAAATGCCAAACTTCCCTTTGCACTCCCCTTCCAGCCACTCGTCGTTCACTGGCGAAGGGAAAGCAGAGACTGATTTCTAAAACCAGTACAGGAACATGGCCTCGCTTACTGCACTTTAAGAAGCACTAAGAACACTTACTGTTTCAGTGTTTAATGTGTTTGATTCCTTGCAGAATTAGGGAAGCCACCAGGGACACACAGTAATTCTGAATAGCTGCTTGTAAGACAAAATGTACCCCCTTCTACTCTCATCTTCAAAAGTACATACATCCAAAGAACTATGGTATGCAGAAGATGGGTATCTTACGGCTTGGTGCCAAGGCAAAATGGTGCCAGCCACCTTCCAATCTGTTAACTCGGAATGATAATCCGTGGCTTCTGAAGCGCAGACATCTTTAAATGTGAATGTACTGAAGTCATTTATTAGTAAGTTGCCATTGGTTGCTTCCCTGCCCATTAGGGCAACAAACAGAAAAGCTGAGCCCTGGGTTTTGCTCTCTCCAGCTGAGAGCAAAGAAGGAGATTGAGACCACTGGCTCAAGTTTCGTTTGTAGGCGAGTGATGTTTTCTGCCTCTGCCCTTTATTTCTACTAACATGGACATTAATTTCTATAATCCAGGAGCAGCACTTACCCATGGACACAACCTGGATTATGTCCCCTTCCAGGAACTCCAGGTCTTCTGGCTGGGTAGCCTCATAACTGAAGATCGCTACCACTTGGCTCCCTTCCTTCAGCTGAGGTTCCAATGTCTGGCTATTGGCATCCGATTTCTCACTTTCCTTGGCCTCATCTGGAAAGCCTTGGTCACCCTGAAATAATAAAGGGCCTGTTCGTTTTCCTAACTTCCTGCACAGTAAACAGTGGACATCATCCCTGAAGGATTCGGTTAGAGAAATGTCAGTAGCACCTGGATATAAACTCAGCGGCAGATTTGGCATCGGTGTCTAACAGACCTAACATGTACTCTATGAATACTGGCCAGTTGGATAAATGAAACTGAAGGTCTGCAGGACCACAGGTAGTCGTAAAATCTTAACTAAAACTTCCAGTAATCCTGAAAAGGTAGAATAGGTACTATTCTTTTCAGATAGAGAAACAGGTGTTGAGTGACCAGTAAATGATAGAACGCAAAGTCAAACCTAGGTCTCTGAGTCCGACGCCCTCTCCCCAGCACTCACAACGCGGGACCTTGAAGAAATGCACATTTTCAGCTCCATCCCAAGCCTATTGGATCAGATGGGGCTCAGCAATCTGTTTTCACAAGCCCTCTAGGGAATTCGGGTGCATGCTAAAGTTTGAGAACCACTGCACAGCACCATCCTATCCAAGGCCAAGACCATGATGGTCATTTTTGTCCCACAGATGTGGAGGGAAGGATGTAGTTTCTAGAGATGTGAGTCATAGGACTTAAGGAATCAGCGTTAGAAACTGCGAGGCTCTGTGCTGGGCTGTGTCAGAAGTTGTCGTTCCCTAGTGCTATTGGCTGCAACCCTGGCAGGTCCTCTGTATGGAAAGGCAGTACCATAAGGTAGAAAGGGCCCAGGAGTCCAAAGACAAGGCTTGTATCCCAGCGCCACTGCTTCCCAGCAGTGTGACCTCTCTGGACCTGTTTCCTCGCCTGAGATTGAGGCTAGAAGAACTAAATGAGGGCCCGCTAGATGTTGAATTGCTGCTGAGGACGTGGCCCACAACTGACCGCAGTGCCCTCGGGCTCACTGCACTCACCACTGTGTTCTCACACCACAGAGTCAGGCAGTAGTTTCTCGCTTGGCCCCAGGCAGCCTTCATGCTGTCCTCCGAAAGGGGCACTAGCTCCTGGCTGTCCCCTGGCCGATAGCTGGGTGGAGATAATGAGTAAGAACCAAGTCAGAGAGGTCGGTGCAAAACCATCCTCTTCTGTCCTCTAGGCCAGTGCCAGGTCCCCAGCTGTCCCCTAACTGCCACCTGCACGGCACTCACCTCAGCTTGGTGTGTTCCGGCAGGAGCTCCAGTTTCTTGGACACCATGTCCCGCACCTGGCTGTAGGGGAGTCCGGGCTGGGTCTCCATGACCACCGTGTACTTGTAGTGCACCTTGAGTGTGTAGAGCATGGGAACACTGAGCTTTATTTCCTGAGAGGAGAGGAAGCAAAGGGAACTCATGAGTGCCTGTGCTTCCTCTTAGCAACCTCCTGGCTCGCCATAGCTTTACTGTAGCACAGGGAGGACTGTGTAGCCGGGAGAGGCCAACACGTAACTGGTTTCAGTAAGTAATGTGAAGGGTCTTCGGAGGTCTTCTAGCCCAGCTCTTGCTTGGACAGGAATTCCTACCCAGGGAGATCTGGCCCACCAGCTACGGGCCAGCAGGAAATGTGTACGTGGGGATGGGGCGGGAGGCTGTGGAGGGGTCCCCAGGGCATGGCTGTGAGCGTGGTGGCACTGGTCGGCCCTTTCTTTGGGGCTATTTCTATCCAGGGACACATGCCCGTGGTGGACAGCCCACACTCTCCCATTCTCTACCACTTGCAATAGTACGAGGCAAAATGTTACCTTGGGCTCTTCTTTTTCTTTCTGACCTAAACCGAGAAGGGAAGGAGTGAAAAAAGAAGATGAGTGGACACTCTTGACCAGCCCCTTTCATACTCAGAATGAAACCTCTTAGAACAGGGCACCCAACATCATACCCTTTCATCTCTAGGGTAACTATTAACCATATTGTGGGGACATGCGTAGAGCAAAGCCATGAATGCACACAGGAACCCAGTCTCTGCTTCCAGGGAGCTATGGGTAATTATCAAAGGACTGCCCATCCTCACCAACCCCTAGGGTCAGCAGGGTGGAACCAGGGGCTCCAAAGCAAAGACAAACAGAGAATGGGAGGTGAGCCAGGGGCCACAGAAGAAATGTTAGAGAGAACCACCTATTTTTACCTTATCCTTTATTTTTGTGTATGTTTTCAATGTGTATAATATATTGATATGGCAATATGCATATCACTTATATACAAGAAGTATTCATAACTACACTATGGGGGATTCATAATAATAATAATAAATAATAATAATAATAATAATAATAATAATAATAGAAGACCACTGATCTCAAACCAAGCTTGACTTAAAATCACTTGGGAAGTTTTTTTTTTGTAGAATAAAGAAACCTAGGGATTTATACTGTTAAAATCTTCCTTAGGTTAATAGGTGATCCCTGATGGGCCCCTAGACAGAAAAAGATACCAAAAAGCTAGCAAGGATACTTTGGAGGATAATCGGAGTAATTGAATATGCAATGTACTAGTACATTCCATAAAATTAATGTTAAATGTCCTGGGTGTAACAGTTGAATTGGGGTTATGGAGAAAAATGTCCTTGCTCTTAGGAGATACATGCTGATGTGTGGGGTGAAGTGTCATAAATCTGTAAGTGGCTCAGTCACTTGGGAAATATATGTGTGTGTGTATACATACATACATATATAGAGAGAGAGAGGAGCAGGGCAAGTGTTAACGGTGACGTTAGGTGAAAGGTATTCCGGTATTTTTTGTACCATATTTTTGTGGTTTTGACATTTTTCTGAATAAAAACAGGTGTGGGGAGCATCCAGGGGATTCCGATGACCTGGTGGGTGTGATGATCACTGCATCTCTACCAAACACTCAGAATCTGCTTAAACTGCACTCGTGGCAGAAAGCAGCCCGTTCCTCCCGAGGCAGCAGCGCTCTCCACTCAGCGGGAGGGTCTCCCCTGCCGTCTGCCCCTGGGTCCTTGGTCAGTCCGGAGGCTCTGCAGAGAATTTCTTTTCCAGATACTAGAGCTCCTGAGGCCTTTGAAAAGAACCGTCCCGGCCTCCGTGGTAAAGGAGCAGTTACTTCATCGTGGTGTCGGTGTTGACTGAGGGGTTTGGTGACGACTTGGGACACTCACTGCCCCCCCCAAGCAGCCCCATTTACCCAGGCCCCGTGGGTGTTCTGCAGCAGGCAGGGGGAAGGGGCGTCTGTCCTGTGTGCTGGGAGGGTGGGTGGCTAGAGCAGGAGACGGGCCCCTGGGGCTGAGTGGCTTGCTGAGAGGAAAGAAACCAGAATTTCCTGCAAGCAGCTTGGAGGGTTCCTTCGTTGCCCGGGATGTCGCTCCAAGGACACTCACCTGGTGACAGCTGGGGTCTTCCTGGAGCACTGGAACTGGGCGGAGCTGGGATATCGGACTCCGGGGAGTCGTCGTTGTTGTCCTGCTCAGGACAGGAAGAGATGGTGAGAACTTTCATCCTGACAAAGTTCTTAGGTAAGAGTAGGGGTGTGTGGGGGGGGACTCGCAGACCCCAGGGAAGAGAGCCAGGTGCAAATGACTTCCTAAAGGCAGGGGTGCTGGTGACATGGAGGGGAGGGGAAGTGGGTTAAAAGGGGAGGCAGGGTGGGCCTGGTGGAAACAAACCACCATGGAAATAAGAATCTACCCCTCCTCAAGGCCCCTGCTGCCTAATCGCCCTCATTTAAACCCTTTCCAGTCATCTGGATGCCATGATTCCAACCAGGAAGGGCCAGGCCCACACGGGACGCCTGCTGCACTGCCCAGCCATCTACACTCCGCTCAGGCCCAGCGGCCTCTCACAGGCCCAGCGGGAGGGTGGGCCCTTGAGGGGCAGTGGAGGGGCTGGTAGCAGCTCCAGAGCAGTGCTCTAAAGCAGATCTCTCTCTCTCTCTCTCTCTCTCTCTCTCCCTCCCTCCCTCCCTCTCCCTCTCCCTCCCTCTTTCCCTCCCCCCCCTCTTTCCCCCTCTTCCTCTCCCTCTCCTCCCGCCTCTCTCTCTGTGGCATTTCACCAAGCAACACTTTGACTATTTTTCCAGGTGAAGAGGACATTTCTGGGAAGACCTAACCTTTATATGTTGTGGGCATTGGGTCCTGTGACCAGGAGGAATCACAGGTGGGTGGGCCCAGTCAGTCCCAAAGACCTCCTGCTCAGCACATCTGGGCTTTCCCCTCATCCCAGGTTCCGCTCTGGGCAGCTGGTGCCACTCCATGGGCTCAGGACCCATGACTCTTTCTTCAGTGATGGTGACGTTTCCAACACGGTTCTTCCCCCTCTGTGGGGAGGTCGTCAGTGGTAGGCGGGGGAGGGGTCAGGCCTTGGTGCCACTTACCTGGGGCTGCTGCTGAGGTTGGATCCGCAGTTCCACGGGTTCGAGGAAGTTGCAGGGAACAAGCCCCTTCTGCAAAGAAGGTAGCAGGTAGGGGTTCTCAGAAAGCTCTGCCGTTTGCTGCCAGGATTCCATACCCCCAAGCCACCCCCAGGTCCCCTGAATACCTGCCCGTTGAACATGACCGTGGCCCAGTTGTCATTGCCCTTCTTCAAGACAAAGACGATGTTCCCGGGCTGGACATGGAGCTCCTCTGGTGTCTCGGGCACAAACCCGAACAGCACACGGTGCGCCTCCCCTTCCAGGGCCCTGCGGGGTAGACACAAGATCCCGCCCACTCTCTGGCCTGGAGCACATCCCCCCCCCCCCCCCGGGAGACTGCTCCAGACACCCTCCAACTCCACGTCCAACTGTCTGTGTGACCCTGAGCAGGCACGTGCCTCCCTGGGCACCCAGGAGGGCGCGGTAGGGAACTGTATGTGAACTCGCTTCCCAGCCATCTATGCAGTGGGACAAGAATAAAAGAAAACCGCGTGGATATAGAGGCCGTGCGGTCCTTGCCCTCCCTTCCCTGGGGAGGAAGGCTCCTGGTGTGCCTGGCCAGCTCCCATGTCTGGGCACGGGTGGACCAGGTGAGAGCCAGCTAGGTGAGCAGAGGAGAAGTCACCTGGAGCCAGTGAGGGGTCAGGCAGGGGATGAGCACACGGACGGGGATGAGGTGCCTGCAGGGGGAGCTGTGAGGAGTAGGGGTGTGTGTGGAGGTACTGAGGCTGCCCACGGTGAGCTACACAAGGTCATTTCCTCCCTTCCTACTTAGCTCTTCAGGGCGCTGGGGCGCTTCGGCATGTGTGACCAAGAGGCCGGCTTCAGGTGGCGATAGTTTCACGTTCCTCCGCTCGCTCCCCGCTGGCACTGTCCCCTTGCCCTTCTTTTGTTCCAACCCGTGTGTCTATTTACACAGATGCCTCCAGCAGACAGTTAGGAATGAGCTCGGCCAGGCCTCCCATTTTTATAGCTGCTCTGGAACTTTTTTCACTGTTTTAAACCTCTTTTGGGTGGGAAGCAAGGCTAACTTCCTCACTGAGACGCAGTTCTTACGAAAGCTGTGCTTCTCATCTTACAGGAGAATGACTTCTTTTTCTTGAGTCCTTCCTCTTCTTCAGAAAACATGTGCCAATAGGGAGTGAAAACAGCCCTTCTGGCTCCCACGCTGCTTGCCGGACTCCAGAGCTCGGCCCCCTGCAGCCCTAGGCCAGCGTTCCCCCGCTGGGAGGTGTGGCTGCGTCCCATGGGACACTACTGCCATTCAGCAACAACCTCTCCCTGTATGGTGGCTGTGCACATGGACAGGGGGACACAGGGGCACCTCGTAGCGGTAGCCAGGCCCCCAGCGTCTTCTCCACCCCCGCCACTCCCATCGGTTCAGGCTTGGAGCTTGGCTCGTCGGCCTGTTGCTCTAACCCTAACTTACCTGAAGATCTCGGGGGTTTTGGGTCTGGGTGGAGGCTCCGCTGCCTATTGAACATCAAAGAGAGATGAAGACGGGCAGGACACGAAAGAAAGAAAGAGAACAGACTGTTAATGGTCACTGCAGCCTTCTTCCCGACCAGAAAACCAAAGACGGCATTTGTGGCTCCATCAGAACACCGTCCCGGGAGAGGCACAGCGCACCCGGACTAAACACTGGAAAGGAACGCCCTCCCGCTCGCAGGCCAGCATCACCAGCACAGCAGTTCGTCCTGGGCCAGACCTGGTTCTGGAGAAGTTGGTCTGTCGCAGAGCAGCATGGCGTCACGAGGATGCCTTTGACCTTGAGCTCTGTCCTTTGTTGGGGCGGTTTCCAAAAGCTCTGTTCTATAATTAATGTCTGCTCTGTCACATGACACTGGTGGGTGTTTAAAATCGACTCCAGAGCCACCGACCAGGCGAGACTCTCCTTTCAATGTGCGTTTCCTGATCTACACCGAGCACCACGGAGTCCAGTTACCTGGCACCTGCTCCTCTTGGAGCCGTCTGGCTGCTTGAAGCCCAAGGGCCTTCTGAGAGGTTTCCCGCAGTTTAGTGTGAGAAAGATCAATGCATCTGGACTCGCTGTTCTCCTCTGCTCATCTCAGCCTGCGAGCCCCAGCACTGGTCACATTCGGGGCCAGCGGTCACCATTCTGACCCGGGCAGGCTGTCGGCAGTGCCCTCGGAGCCCCGGCCCTGGCAGTGCTGACCAGCTCCTGCCCATCATGGGTCTCTCGCAGCAGAGCCCGACTCCTGCTCGGCCTGTCTTACCCTCCTCCCTCACGAGGAAGCTCTGCCTTCGCATGGACCCCTTGCCATCCAGTCCATCGGGGACCACCATTCTGAGCCCAGCTTATGCGGAAACGGTTCACTGTGGGCACCCTCCCTGTGCTCCCAGGGGAACCCCCTGCACGCAGGCCGATAGGTGCCACCAGGAGAGCTCAGGGCCTCAGGCCCAGCCCCCGGGAGGCCCCTAGCAGCCCCTGTGCCCGGAAGAGGATCGTTCAAAGGCCTCTGGCAGCTTGCATTTCAGTCAAAGCTTCAGGAGCGACAGCCCTCAGCTCTCCTAGACCCTGAGAAGGGGGGACTGGCACCGGGGGCAAGCGGGAGGGTTTGTTTCTTGAGGACTTGAGGCTGGTTAAGCCTCCAACTGCTTCATGCCCCACCCTGTGGGCAGGCTCTTTCCACCAAATGAGCCTGGAGCCTGTGACAGGAATGGCCGGCAGGACCCTCAGCAACACTGTGAGGCCAGTGGAAGGAGCCCTTGAGGTGAGGCGGTCCCACAGAGCCCTCCCCGTGGGCAGTCCCACAGAGCCCTCCCCGTGGGCAGTCCCACAGAGCCCTCCCGGTGGGCAGTCCCACAGAGCCCCCTGGGACCTCGGTCCACGGAGCAGGAAGCACCCTCACCTGCGGCTGCAGAGGGGCAAATCCCGAGAAGTTGTCTTGATCCACCACAGAAGCCACCACCTGAAATGGAGGAAGCGGGTGAGGGCTCTGCCAGCACTGTTTCCCCATCTGCCTATGGCCCCCGAGACCCCCTCCTTCCTCCCAGCCCCATCCATTCCCACTGGCTCGGTCCCGAGACCAGCAGCCTGCGAGTCACCCGGCGGCCCTCGCACAGGGGCAGGCAGGAGGGAGGAACGAGAGGAGCCTGGAGAAAGTAAACTCAAGCGCCTTTCAGCAAGACCCCACGCTATAAGCAGTCTCTCCTTGCCATCCCAGGGCGGAACCTAGTGGGGTGTCCTTTTCAAAGTCCCCCCGCCCCCACCTTGCTCCGCATGGCCCAGGCCTTAGGAGACGCCAGGGAAGCTGAGAGCCACCTACCGTAGCCTTGCCCAGGTAATCCTTCTTCACCAGCTGGGCCACCTGCCTCTCATTTGGTCGAAAGAGCCTGCCCACAGGGATCACCACCGGCTCGTACAGCTTCTGCTTCTACGACGCAGAGGGCACAGTGTTTCCCTACCATACAGCCGAGGTAACCAGGCTTGCCCTGCTCCCTCCCCGAGTGCGTGCAGGATACAGCCAGATAACCTCACAAAAGCACCTTTTCTAAACGTGTAGGGATGGGACTTGTTGTTTCAGGGTATCCTGGGTAGGCGTTGCCTTTTCTGAGGGATTGTGTGGACCTGTTGGTGTTATTTGCCCAGCACCCTTTCCTCTCCCACTCTGTGGGACTTGGATGGGGCTGTCACTCCGAGTGTAGGAGGCGCTACCACCACCACCACCAGACTGGCTCAGAACAGTGCTCTCCTGGGACCAGTGTCTGCTGACATGGTCATGTTTGCTATTATTTTTTGTTAATCCTCACTGAGGACATTTTTCCCACTAATTTTTATAGAGAGTGGAAGGGAGGAGGAGAGACAGAGAGAGAAACATTGATGTGAGAGAGACACATCGATTGGTTGCCTCCTGCAGGCTCTGTGACCAGGGCCAGGGATTGAGCCTGAAACCGAGGTAGGTGCCCTTGACCGGAATGGAACCCATGACGGTTCAGTGGCAGGCTGATACTCTAACCCAGGGGTGGGCAAACTTTTTGACTCGAGGGCCACAATGGGTTCTTAAACTGGACCGGAGGGCCGGAACAAAAGCATGGATGGAGTGTTTGTGTGAACTAATATAAATTCAAAGTAAACATCATTACATAAAAGGGTACGGTCTTTTTTTTTTTTTAGTTTTATTCATTTCAAACGGGCCGAATCCGGCCCGCGGGCCGTAGTTTGCCCACGGCTGCTCTAACCTCTGAGGCAAATGGGCGAGGGTGGGCAGGCATATTAAGACAGACCTGTGCCCTCTTGTTCTGATGTTTTAAAAATCTGATTTAAAAGGAGCTTCATCCCAAATGTGCTCAGACAAGCTACGGATAATTGTCAGCATTTGTTCATATCAATGCATTTGTGTTGAGAGCCATCTCATGTGCCTGCCACTGAGCTAGACTGCCAGGACTAAACGGTGAGCAAGCAGAGCAGGCACAACCTCTGCCCTTGCTTGGCTCCAGCCTCCTGCTCCCCGTGTGTGCCACAGAGCCCCACTTGGGGGCGGCCTGGGCAGGGCTCTGCTGTCCTATACTCCAGGCCTCGGCTTCTGATCACTTCCAGATTCTGAATCCTGTGTGGAGTTACACCCCCAGACGAGTGTTCCCCAGGACTCAGAGGAAGTAAAAGCACCACGTCCACAGTTTCTCAATCCATGTGCCCACTGGAACAAACCCAGATCCAATGACGTCCTCCCCGCACCTGCATCTCCAGCGCGCTTACCCACACACACTCAATGGCTTTGTCAATTTTGGAATGTCTCGACTCTGACTTCATGCTCATAGCCAGTGCTAAGTGTTCTTCGGCCTTTTTCCATTCCTCCTTCTTGGCGTGCATGAAAGCAATGTTATATAACACCTAGAAAAGCACAGGCCACACCGTAAGACCAGGGGCTGCTCCAAACCCAGGCACCAGGAGGAGCTGGCATGATGCCTGGGGACATTTCTCCCCCTCCCAGCTCTCCTGGGAATGTCTGAAATAGACATCGATCTTGCTACAGACTCATGCCCAGCACACGGACGGGGTTGAGTGAACACCACGTAATGCATACATCCAACATCGCGTACAGGTTTTGACAGCCAGGTAGGTCCGGGGGAAACAACTATTGTGTTGCTTTAGTATCAAGAAGAGTGACAGGCTCAAGACCCCTTGAAGGGCTGGGAATAAAATACATGTGTGCAGCCTCTCAAACACCTCCTGCCGCTGAGCCTGGGCTGA
This sequence comes from Myotis daubentonii, assembly GCF_963259705.1. Classification (NCBI taxonomy): domain Eukaryota; kingdom Metazoa; phylum Chordata; class Mammalia; order Chiroptera; family Vespertilionidae; genus Myotis; species Myotis daubentonii. The sequence goes on along the minus strand of NC_081857.1, from coordinate 19,364,599 downwards.
GAGACTGGACAGGTGCAGGCTGGGGAGGAAGAGGGTTCCAGATGCATCGTCCTGCTCCAGCACCCGCAGACCCTGCCTGGGACACGGCGCTAGCAAGACTGAAACCGTCGTATGGGAATGAGGACGCTCTATGGGCCACAGCTGGGAAGGGACTCGGCCCAAGCCTAGGGCACCGAAGGCGGCAGGGGACAGCCCATTCACCGACAGCCATACTTTTCCAGGTCTTGAGTTGGGTGGTATAGGTTTATGAGTTTCATTATTATGCTTCACAACTTACACATAGAATCACATAGTCTTTTAGATGCACATAGTCTTTTAGATGCATCAGCAAGATAAAAAACAAAAACCTCCCCCCAAAAATACCACACACATGAAAAAACACCACCAAACTCCCTTCCCAGGTTATTTCTGAGCCTCAGTGAGCAGTGGCTCCTGCATCCACACATGGCTGGCCCGGCCGCCCCTTGACCGTGTGTGCAGGAAGAGAGGAAAACTCACGGCCCTTTAACACTCCCTCTTCCATCTCAGCCCCTTCTTTTTAGACCTTTTCCATACCAGGTTTTCATGACTCATCACTGGAAAAGGTTGGGCCTCCTTTTAAAAAGGGTGGTGGGGTTTCTCAGAGCCAGGGTTCTACCCTGGGGAAGGCAAGGGGATTTATAAGCAGGGAGATGACTGGAGGGTCCCAGGTGGCAGAGGGGCCTTGGACCCTGGAAAGCCCAGCTTCCCTTGCAGAGAGGCCCATACGCCCAGCATTTCCTGCCCCAGGTCACCTCAATGCCAATTGCAGGAGGAGCTTTCTCCCGTGGATCCTTGCTTTGATGCCACTGTTTCATGGTCCTCTCTCTAGAGCAGTGGTTCTCAACCTTCCTAATGCCGCGACCCTTTAATACAGTTCCTCATGTTGTGGTGACCCCCAATTTCATCGTGACAAATTGAACATAATTAAAGCATAGTGGCCGAGACCGGTTTGGCTCAGTGGATAGAGTGTCGGCTTGCGGACTGAAAGGTCCCGGGTTCGATTCCGGTCAAGGGCATGTACCTGGGTTGCGGGCACATCCCCAGTAGGAGATGTGCAGGAGGCAGCTGATCGATGTTTCTCTCTCATCGATGTTTCTAACTCTCTGTCTCTCTCCCTTCCTCTCTGTAAAAAATCAATAAAAATATATTTGGAAGAAATTGAAGCAGTCATCAAAAAGCTTCCATCAAACAAAAGCCCAGGACCAGATGGCTTCACAGGGGAGTTTTACCAAACATTCAAGGAAGAACTAAAACCTATCCTCCTCAGACTACTACAAAAAATTCAAGAGGAAGGAACACTTCCAAGCTCATTCTATGAAGCCAGCATCACCCTAATACCAAAACCAGGGAAAGACAACACAATGAAAGAGAATTACAGGCCAATATCCCTCATGAACATAGATGCCAAAATCCTCAACAAAATCTTAGCAAATCGGATCCAGCAGTACATCAGAAAGATCATACACCATGACCAAGTAGGATTTATCCCAGGGATGCAAGGATGGTACAATATCCGCAAATCAATAAACGTGATACATCACATAAACAAATTGAAAGAAAAAAACCACATGGTCATATCAATTGATGCAGAAAAAGCATTTGACAAAATTCAACACCCATTTTTGATAAAAACTCTCAGCAAGGTGGGAGTAGAAGGATCATACCTCAACATAATAAAAGCCATATATGACAGGCCCACAGCCAACATCATACTCAACGGACAAAAACTAACACCATTTCCCCTAAGAACAGGAACAAGACAGGGATGCCCCCTCTCACCACTCCTGTTCAACATAGTACTGGAAGTGTTAGCCATTGCAATTCGGCAAGAAGAAGAAATATAAAAGGCATCCAAATTGGAAAAGAGGAAGTAAAACTGTCCTTATTTGCAGACGACATGATATTATACATACAAAACCCTAGAGATTCCATCAAAAAGCTACTAGACTTAATACATGAATTTGGCAATGTAGCAGGATACAAAATTAACCCCAAGAAATCTGAGGCATTTCTATACACCAATAGTGAACTTTCAGAAAGAGAGATTATAAAAACAATCCCGTTTACCATTGCACCAAAAAAATTAAGCTACCTAGGAATAAACTTAACTAAAGAGGTAAAAGACCTCTACTCAGAAAACTACAGGACGTTGAAAAAAGAGATAGAGGAAGACATAAACAGATGGAAGAACATACCGTGTTCATGGATTGGTAGAATCAACATCATTAAAATGTCCATACTACCCAAAGCAATCTATAAATTCAACGCACTTCCCATTAAAATACCAACAGCATACTTCAGAGATCTAGAACGAACTTTCCAAAAATTCATCTGGAATAAAAGAAGACCCCGAATAGCTGCAGCAATCCTGAAAAAGAACAAAGTAGGTGGGATCTCAATACCAGATATCAAGTTGTATTACAAAGCCACTGTTCTCAAAACTGCCTGGTACTGGCACAAGAATAGGCATATAGATCAATGGAATAGAATAGAGACCCCAGAAATCGGCCCGAACCAATATGCTCAATTAATATTTGACAAAGGAGGCAAGAACATACAATGGAGCCAAGATAGTCTCTTCAATAAATGGTGTTGGGAAAATTGGACAGATATATGCAAGAAAATGAAACTAGACCACCAACTTACACCATATACAAAAATAAACTCAAAATGGATAAAGGACTTAAATGTACGACAGGATACCATAAAAATTCTAGAAGAATCCAAAGGCAAGAAAATTTCAGACATATGCCGAAGCAATTTCTTCACTGATACAGCTCCTAGGGCACTTGAAACTAAAGAAAAAATGAACAAATGGGACTACATCAAAATAAAAAGCTTCTGCACAGCAAAAGAAACCATCAACAAAACAACGAGAAAACCCACTGTGTGGGAAAACATATTTGCCAATGACATATCTGATAAGGGCCTAATCTCCAAAATTTATAGGGAACTCATACAACTTAACAAAAGGAAGATAAACAATCCAATCAAAAAATGGGCAAAGGACCTAAATAGACACCTTTCAAAAGAGGACATTCAGAAAGCCAAGAGACATATGAAAACATGCTCAAAGTCACTAATCACCCGAGAGATGCAAATCAAAACAGCAATGAGGTACCATCTCACACCTGTCAGACTGGCTATCATCAACAAATCAACAAACGACAAGTGCTGGAGAGGTTGTGGAGAAAAAGGAACACTTGTGCACTGCTGGTGGGAATGCAGACTGGTGCAGCCACTATGGAAGACAGTATGGAGTTTCCTTAAAAAACTGAAAATGGAACTCCCATTTGACCCTGTGATCCCACTTCTAGGAATATATCCCAAGAAACCAGAAACACCAATCAGAAAGGATATATGCACCCCTATGTTCATAGCAGCACAATTCACCATAGCTAAGATCTGGAAACAGCCTAAGTGCCCATCAGTAGATGAATGGATTAGAAAACTGTGGTACATCTACAGGATGGAATACTATGCTGCTGTAAAAAGGAAGGAACTCTTACCATTTGCAACGTCATGGATGGAACTGGAGAGCATTATGCTAAGTGAAATAAGCCAGTCAATAAAGGAAAAATACCACATGATCTCACTCATTCGTGGACAATAGAGACCATTATAAACTTTTGAACAATAATAGATACAGAGGCAGAGCTGCCTCAAACAGATTGTCAAACTGCAGTGGGAAGGCCGGGGAGGGTTGGGGGGCAGGAGGTAGTGGGGTAAGAGATCAACTAAAGGACTTGTATGCATGCATATAAGCATAACCAATGGACATAAGACACTGGGTGATAGGGGAGGCTAGGGGACTGTCTAGGGCGGGGGGATAAAATGGATACATATGTAATACCCTTTGTAATACTTTAAGCAATAAAAAAAAAAAAATAAATAAAGCAAAAAAAAAAAAAAAAGCATAGTGATTAATCACAAAACAATATGCAATTACATACGTGTTTTCCGATGGTCTTAGGCGACCCCTGTGAAAGGGTCGCTCGGCCCCCAAAGGGGTCGCGACCCACAGGTTGAGAACCGCTGCTCTAGAGCTACTTGGTCCCCCAGCCCTTAAAGCTATATAAGTGGTTCTCGCTCTGGGGTGATTGGCCATACCTAGCGATGTTTCAGGTTGTCACACTGGGGGTGGGGGACAACTGGCCTCTAGTGAGTAGAGACCAGGGATGCTGCTAACCATCCTACAATACACAGGACAGTGCCCTGCAACCAAGAACGGCCTGGTCCAGCATGCCCACGGTTGAGAAACCCTATCGTACGTAGCAGCTGGTCAAATGGCAGGCAGTTCCCACCACAAAGCCTCATTGCCCTGGCCTGGGAGCCGTGAAGGAAGCCCAGGGCTGGGTGTCCCCAGGGGCCTGGGCAGCTGCTGGCGCTATTATTAGCCCCGGGCGACCCTGGAAACACTTGGCTTCTCCTGCTGGAGAAACTAAAACAAGGAGACTTTCTCCAGTGATTCTTCTAAATAAAGATCTGTGACATTTGCAGGGATTGTAGTTTTCAAAGCTAGTGGAGTATTTGAGATTTAAGAGGGACGTGGGGAGGGTGGGTTGGAAAAAGTACGCCAACTTTTGAAATCCAAGTCATGTGTCTCCCTTTTAGTGGGACAGAGAATAAGTTCTCCTTCTATGGAGAACTTTCCTAAATTGGTGCTTTGAGCTGTTCTTTGACCGAGAGGGGACAGACTTGTGTGAAAATATCCCCACTCTCTCTTTGGGTATCAACCGAGTGCATGAGGCCAGAACCATTAATAGCAAAGAGCGTGGCCTGTACCTCGGGAACGGAGCGAGGACACGGCAGGTCCTGCACGGATAGCGAACCCGAGACTTGGATTTGTGAGTATAATGCCGGGCGAACAGCTTGTCCACCTGAGTGATGCAAATTATTCTGGATACTTTCACAGGCCCACACGCTCCTGCCCAGGCTGGGCCCTGCCTCCTCACCTCACAGGCAAACAGCTTGAACTGCAGCCCCAGGATCTTGTAGTCTATCAGCTGGTTGCCCCGGAGCTGAGCCAAGGCCTCCTTCAGGTCTGTAATCGCTGAATCATATCTGCAGGGCAGAGGGAGAAAACAGACCAGTCCCGGGCCTGGAGGAAAAACTGCAGAATTAAATGTGTCTGCATCCTTTCGTCCCTTTCTCCATCCATCTCCCTGGGACGGAGCCTTTCTAATCCTCTAGGTTTGTGCCAACCCTGAGCCCTAGTTTTCTACAGAACTCAGGGTGCAGGCACCCCCTGGGGTTGACACAGGGACGCCGCTCAGAGAGGCCCCTCTCACAGCCGCTGGCATCTCCCTCCTGCCCAGAGCCTTCTCCTTGGCTTCTTTTGAGTCCAATTTAGCTCTTGGTTTTGTGGTTGCTTAGTCTCCCCCACCCCCTCTTTGGAAAAAGAGAAACCACCTTGGAACAGAGAGCATGGCTAACCCTGCTCTGCAGGTCCCTGTACTTGCTCGGATGGGCCTTGGGCTGACAGCTCAAGGTGTCTCAGGGCTGCGGCGGTGGAATCGTGGCAGAGAATGGGGCTGCTCCTGTGCCCACATCAGCAGTGCCCACGGTGGTGTGGCCAGGACCCGGACCACATCTCCTCGGCCTGCCCCTGACCTCCCTGCCCTGGGGGGAGGGAGCTGTTGCTGACCTGCCGGGTGTGGGGTCGGGGAGCAGGGAAAAAAACAAGCTACCCACACCCCTCAGGCCCCTGGCCTAGGAGGAACAAATCCGGCTGCTGGTTGTGGCTCCCACGGGCAACGGAACCACAAGTCCCCAGGCCATGACCTAGAGCAGCCATGTGTGGCTTTTCTTGGAGGCAAGCCTGGGATTTGGCTCCGGCTGCTGGGGACTCGCAGGAGGTGGTATGGTGTCGTGAAGACGCCCTCGGACAGCAGCCAGGAGACTGGGGCCAGACCCATCAGCTCTGCCACCGACCGGGAGATCCTGGCAACTCCCTGCCCTCGGGCTCCCAGTCCACAACATAAGGAGTTATTGTGTACCGGGAGCATATTATATTCAAGGAGCATAGAGTATGAGGAGCTTGCTGGTAGGTGGTCCCAGATCTAACTTCTGGAGTTAAAACCACTGGGACTTGACTCCTGGCTCTGCCACTTACTACCTAATGACAAAGGGCAAGTTGTTTAATTTCTCTGAGCCTGTCTCCTCATCTTCAGAGCGCCCAAACGCTGGCAATTGAATTCACATGCCATTAGTATTTGCTTCGTTAACACCTGGACTGTAGTAAGTATCATCAGGAGGTGAAAACACACCGTTGCAGAAGCTGGAACTCTGACCTCAGGGAGCGGGAGCTGACCAGGAGGGTGGCTGGTCAGAGAGTCCTAAGGGAGGTGGTTGGGGAGAAGCGCTAACAATAATTACATAGGAGTGTAAAACCTATGAAAAGCGTGCAGGCCCTTCCTTACAAAGCAAGACGCATTTCAAGAACTTAACACATCCTTTCGGGATTCCTGTTCCTTCTTTCTAGGCTGGAAGATAGGTGACTGGCGCCGATTCCCTGAGCCACGGAGGAGGGGCAGACGGAGACGCAGCTGTCCTGTTCCTCCGCACATGCTGTTCCAGGTGTCCCTGCCTGTGCGCTGTCCCGAACCCCCGCGCCCCCAGGCAGGGCTCACCCACCAGGGCAGGCTTGCCTCATTTCTGTAACACTCCCTGGAAAGGTTTCTTAGTAACTGCTGTGCTCCCGATTGTTCCCGTTCTATTCACGCCCCAGGCCATCGAGAGTCCAGGATAAAGGAGAGGTTTAGCAGCTGAATAAAGTAAACATGTCAAACACCTCCATGAGGGGCTGGAGGTCACAGTTTTCAGTGTCAAAGACTGACTGCAGGACAAAGATGGCTGCGTCAGCAACATCTAAAGGATCTCACAGTTGCTGTCCTAGCCCTTCAGATTCATAAGGCCAGGGGTCTGACCACCTACAGCTTCCTCCCCCTTTCAGATAACAGGCTGGGGGAGAGAAGGAGACCGTCTGGCCAGGACCATTCCTGAGACACCTGCCTTCTCAGACATGCGCCCCCATGTTGTCCTGGTGGCTGGGAAATTAATGTGGAAGTGGTTATGTGGTAGGCAGTTAGACAGACACGAGCAGAGCAAGGACGGTGGGCCAGGTGCAGAGGTCACCAGGACTGAACGCCCTGGGTGTCTAGCAGAGGACAACTGTAGGGTGGGACCTCGCTCCCAGGGTGACCTTCCTGCCCTAGCCTATCGCTGGTCCTGCGGTTTGGACCCCTTACCTTTCCTCCCTAGAGATAACATTTAGGCCTCAGTTGTATTTCAGCTCCAGGCCCAGAAAAGCAGCAAAACCAGACCCATGGCCCATGACTGACCTCAGGACCAGCTGCACTGACTGATGACCCCGTGCCCAGGAGCCCACCAACAATCAGTGGAGGCTCAACCCTGAAAGGTCACACCTGGAAAACGGCTGAATATTCTACGGAGATCTTCCCCCAGGGTCTCCCCTAAAGTCTCCACCCTTAAATCCCTGGAAATGGAGGACCCTCCCAGAGTAAGTACTGAGGTTGCTGAACCCAGGTCCAGTCTGACCCCACTGGTCTAACACCTGGTGCCGCGGCCGTTCTTGCCACCCCCAACAGTTACAACAGTTCTGGTGAAAAATGAGGTCTAAACCAGCTGGTGGGGATGGAGAAGAATGGGTGACTTTAAGAGATATTTAAGAGGTCGGCTTGACAAGACGTAGGAGAGGAGACATCCTGGGTTGATCTCAGGTAGACATTCAGTAGCCTGCTGGCTCCAGGTGGAGGCTGACGCAGTGGGAGAAGGTGGGGTCCCTAAGAGTTCGGGTATGGGTTTTCAGGGGACGTTGACCCCCAAAATTGCTATAAAAGTACAGTTTCTGGGAAGATAACCCACGCAGTCTGCCATTTACCACTGCTATAGGGATAAAAGGGAAAAGCGTCAAGAGCAGAACCTTGGAGAGGAGGACACCAAAGACTATGGACTGAGCGAAAGGAAAGGAGGCGACTTAAGGTGAGAACAGTGCCTCGTTTAAATTATTTCCGCAATAGATTGCTGTTGAATTAAAGATAACATTTGGTAGATTTCTCTCTCAGATTTGACTGCTATCGATCGCATGCTAATTAAATCCCGGGTCTTATTTCTAGATCTTTCTAAGATCTTTCTGACTCTCTCGGAATCCAAACCTTTCGGGCTCAGGGATTTCTGGGCATTTTCATGTAGAAATTTCTCCCGGGAGCATTTCCTCTCTCAGTGACTCTCCTCATTATAAACTGTTGGAGCTAATTAAAGGATGGCCTGCTAGTTGGTCTTTTAGGATTAAAGATGCGCTGGAAGGTTTGTGCTCAGGCTTCCCTGCATCTGCTGTCCGCCTCAATCCCAGGCTTTCGTCCCCAGATGGCCTCTGTGTGGTCTTTCTCTCGGGAAGACCTTACTTCCCTTGCTGATTCAGATAATTGACTGCAGCTACATCTTGGAGGTCTGAGCTGCTTGTAGTTGCCCCTGGCGATAGCTGAGCACAGGGGCACGACACCACCCACATCATGCTCCAACCATTTTCCCTGGAAGTTCTTCATTAGCCTGAGCCCAAATCCTTTTCCCTAGAGCTGTGCCCACTAATGGAATGAGCGATTCCTACAAACCTTCTATGTGAACGCTGAGAATATTTCTCTTATGTTATTTGCATATTTGTTACTGGGGTACTTGGGGGAGGGGAATGACATTGAGATTAACTTTGATTTTCTATTTAGTTATCTTTTTCACTAATTATTTTTGTGGTGACTGTAAACACACCAAAAAAAATACAGACAGGCTGATAGAAGAAAATGGAAACCCCTCCAAGCTCACCCCCCAGAGAGAACTGCTGACCCGTTTTGGTCTACGGCCTTCCATAGACACTCTTCGAAACAGAAGTGGGCTTGCGCTGTCCATACTGTTTTGAAACCTGTGTTTTAATTAAGATCTACTATGAGCTTTTCCGTACATTAATATATGCCACTTTTTAACCTGTATTAACATATTCTTGTACATATAATGTTAATAGTTTGTTTTCTCATTGTGGTGGCTGCATAATATTTCATTGAATGGCTTGAACTAGGCTTTAGAAAATACATTCTGCAGGAATGAAATGAGAATCCTCAGTGAGACAGCTCAGTGCCTCCCAGCAGGGGCCAGCAGCGTCTTCCCTCGATGGCCGGCCGGCCAGTCACAATCGGCACCGTCCAACCATGCCCCACACGGATGCTTGTGCGGTGCCACCGCAGCAGCAGCCCCAGCCTGTGCTGGTTCCGTGGGCCCACTGTGAGCTATGACACAGCTGACCTCCCCGCTGGGGAAGCCTCATGCTGACGGACGGCGTAACTGCCCAGGGGAAGTTCAGCCACGCTCCCCACCAGAGGCTGGGAGACACTGCCCAGCTCCCCAGGCCAGCAGCCCCGAGCCCCTCGGGGTTCCTCTGCGAACTCCCCCAGCTTGTGCAGCACCGGGCCACTTACTTCTCCATCTGGTGGTAGAGCATCCCTCGCTGGAAGTAGGCCACCGCCAAGTGTTTGTCTCGGTTAATGGTTCTGGAGAAGGCCTGCGGAGAGAGGGAGGTTTCACCTGGGTCCGAGGAGGAGCTGGCCGTGAGGAGGTGTGGGAGGAGCCAGAGGGCGAGGAGGCAACCAGGGGCATGAGGATGGCGGTGTCTTTCCAGTGACACCGGGATCAGAGCGCCCTGTGCCGTCACTTCCTGATGGCATGAGGTGAGGCAAGTCACCTAATCTCCCTGGGCCTCAGTGTTCTCCTCAGTGAAATGGGGATGTTAATATCTATCTTTCAAGAGCACTGACAGGATTACAATCATAAAAGTAATTAGATATAAAAATAATTAAAATGTTAGATACAGTGTTCTATTTGTGTATGATATACACATTTATCACATAAGTATGACACAATTAAAATAATAACAAATATGAATGCATATAAAATGCCAGGAGTAAGGACTCAAGCAGGACATCAGAGAGAGGCAGAGAGAGGGAGAAGGGAGAGCAGAATGTAGGGAGCGATCCAGAGCGGGGACAGGAAGGCATGGAGGGAGCCCAGAGCTGAGTGGTGGCCTGCCCAGCCTTGCCAGGAGCCCCTGCTGGCATCACTGCCAAGCTCCTCCCCCTCGATGTTCACTTTGCTTCCAGCAGCTCTTAGCATCTGTGGTGCTATTTGCTCAGCCCCCTGGCAGGCCCCTGAGAGGTGGTGGGGGGCCTCCGTGTGCTCCGGTCTGCCCACTCTGGACCTGAGATGGACGTCAGTCTACAAGGTCTTCCAAGAAGCTTCTCTGCTCCCTCTTCTTTGCTCACTTCTGGTCCCAGTGAGGATGGTTATGGGAGGAACAGGCTCTTGAAGGAGCCCGGGGAGCCAGTTATCTGTCCTCCAGGCCTTACAAAGTCTGGCTAAAGGTAAAAACAAGAACTAGTATTCACAACCTGCTGCAAAGTATCGTGGCATTTCGACATGTGGTGCCTCACTTAACCTCAAGATGTTCAAGAAACGGTCTTGCTGAGGACCCAGGTCCAGAAAGAGGCAGAGCTGAGGTCTGATTCTCGGTCTTCTGCTTCCAAACTCCGTACCCTTCCAGCTTCCCATCACCAATCCAAAAGGTGAAGCCTGAATGTCCAACCCCCTACTCAGGAACATGAGAGAGGAAACTCATTTAAAAAAGATGCTAAAACACCCGACAAGGGTGCCCCGGGCAGACATCGGTAATCAATCACTGCATCATTCCCTTCCACCAGCCTCAGAATCTTTACCAGAGTGTCCACCTCATAGTCCTGTAGGTGAGCGGTCACATAGGTGACACCTGTTTCACCTCAGGCCCTGCCCTCGACCTCATGGGCATAGCTCACCACACACGTGGGTAAATCTCACCACACATGCGAAAGTCTTGGAAAGCCAGCAAGAGGCGTTTTTCAGCAGGTGTGAAGCCATGAGACGCTGAGTGTGGACAGCAGGAGTTCACAGAAGACAACATCACCAGGGCGTTTTCATACAGGGGTTAGAGATCGATTCCAGAGCAAGCGATGTGGAGCCAATAGATGGAGAAGAAAGGAGAGCGGGCCCCACGGTGGTTCCCAGCCTGGCCGCCCCTCTGCGGTGGGGCCTGCGCAGCTCTGGTTCTTACAAAGCTCCCGAGAGGTTTCTCAAGTGCAGCCGGGGTGAGAACGCTAATCGCAAAGGCTGGGAGGAGGCGGGGGAGGGGGGCAAAGCACCTTCACTCACTGGCTCACTCACTCACTCACCCACTCACCCACTCACCCACTCACTCACTCACTCACTCACCCACTCACCCACTCACCCACTCACCCACCTTCTCTGCTGCTGCCCAGTTTCCCAGGACTGTGTGCATGCAGCCGATGTTGAAACAGATCCTGGAGTGGGGGTCCTGGACTGCAGAGAAGGAGTCCAGAGCTCCCTTCCAGTCCTTCTTGTCGGCTGCCAGCACCCCTTCATTCCAGAGTCTGATGGCCTCAGCCAGGGACATGGTGTGGGGGAAGATGAGGCTGCGAGCCGGCAGGAGACAGGGAGAGGGTGGGGGGCTCTCTCCCAGCTGGGCAGCCCCTGGCCTTCACTACCCCGGCCTGGCGCTTCAATGGGGCCCAGCCTCCCTTAAGACAGCTTCGCAGTGTTGCAAAGGCGGCAGGAAATGTCCCCACTTTTCAGAAACTGACGCACAGCCCTGCCACGAGAGAAAAGGAAAGACCAGAGAGACGGGCGAGTGGGGGCGGAGTGTGGGAGAGGAAGTGCATCAGACACTGCCCTGATGGTTCAGTTCCCCAAAACGCTTCTGCCCTGTTGCCCGGCTTGTCCTCTGGGTCTTCCGCCCCCTCCACCCCCTCCTGCCGCAGCTTCTTCGGGTCAGGGCTCTGCCCGGCTCAGGGCAACCTGGGCCAGTCCGGGCACCTCCCTGGGTCCTGGTTTCCACACCCTTGCTGAATGAGGGTGTTGGCTGGGAGGACAGTTCTTTCCACTCTTGCAGGAATGCCTTGCTCATTTTCTCATAACCTCATAGGACGTCTTGAAATATTTGTTTATCTTGAGCGAAAATGAGCAATTAGCACATTTCTGTGGCAGACTGGTCTGGGTGTCCACATGGGTTTGAGATAACTTTCAGGAATGCATAGGAAGCGCAGAAAAGCCAAAATGAAGAGCCATATATGAGGGTGGTTATGACTTCTCCCATCCTAGTGTGAAAAACAGGCGAGACCAGGGCTCTCATTGATGACTGATGCGTTTACTAGTCTCCAAAAAACAAAACAAAACAGATTTAATATTCCTTTCTTTGCTGACCTAAAAAAGTAAAAATCAGTAAAACCTCCCAGAGGAACAATTCTGAGTAGGGAGCATAACTCACTTGCCTTACTAAAATCCCGGCTTCTTGTTAATATTAGAGAAAATGTATGTCTAGGAGGGTCAAATGTTTACTCTTGTTCTGTAGCAACGGAAAGAACTCACCAATGATCACCAAACTTCTCTGAGAGCCAGAAAATACATCTTAAAAATGTATATTCTCTAGGGTTTACGGGATTGAAGGTGTGAGAACTGAGAAGACATGCATCTGTTCCCTGTGTTCCGAAGGCCTTCCCACCTCACTTCTTTGCCTGGCAAACTCCTATTCATCCAGGAAGGCCCAGTGAAACGCCACCGCCTCCCTGAACCCTTGCCCCACACGCCAGGTAGTAGAGGTCATTTTCCCTCCTTTGAACCGCCTCTTCATCCTAGACTCCCCAGCTCCAATGCTCAGCAAGAGATGAAGGAATGCATTCCAGAAACAAGTGAGAAATCACTGACCAATGCCTGCAGGTGGCAGTGATACCAGGAAGAGATATTGCTTGTCCATCCAGTAAGGAAGTAATCAAAACCCAATTAGCACATTGATTATTCCTAGGAAAATGAAGTGGTTGTGTACTTAATTGGTGAGTTCTTTTGTAGCTAAGCTACACTTTATTTAAACTTTCCCTCCTCTTTTTATGTTATTACCTTAGCCTGCCCCACAGAACCCTCCTTAAACTGACACCCATGACTTTTCCAGCCTTATTTCCCTGAATGCCCCTTCACAAACCCCTACAAACTCCACTACTTGCTTCTCTCCCTCAGGCCTTCATTTCCTGCCTCTCTGTTTCAGCTCCTGATGGTTTCTCTCCTGGGACTGCCCTTCCCACGTCTGCCCCTTCAAAGCCACCTTGCCCAGCTTTCGGTGCCCTGTCCAAATATCCCCTTCCTTCAGCAGTCACTCTGAAATCAGGCTCTGCCTCAAGCCGCCACTCCTGTAATCTCACCTTCTGAACTATGTGGCACCTAAGTGGAGTTCTGTGTGTGCATGTGTGTCTTAGAACAGGATACCCTGATATCCCCCAGATGCCATTCATACTCAGTTCTGTCCACTTTCCCGCCATCTCTCCTGTGGCCAACCTCTCAGATGGACATATAGATTCCTAACATCTCCTTGCCTTGCCATCCATTCATTCTCCACAATATGACCAAACTGATCTCTTAAAGATCACGTCATCCCTTGTTTTAAAGCCTTCCGTGCCTTGCATTGCTCTTGGAATGCAATCCTTCCCATGTATGAGGAGGAGCCTGTGTGCTGCTCCTTCCATGCTAATTCAGCCCCTCCCAGGGCTCCGGGTGCCCTGATCTCCGTTCATGCTCTCGAAAGAGCTGGCCTGTTCCCTCTGCCTGTACGGCGCACCTTTCACTGCCTCTGAGTGGCCTTTCCTGTTCTATGACCTCACTGAGCTCACCCCGCTCTCTCTCCCAGCACGAGGTTCTCTCTGGGCACGGTGCTAGTGACATTTTGTAACTGTATACTCCCCGCGGATTGTTTCTGTCCCCCAGTGCAGACACCGTCATTATGACGGGCTTTGATTGCAACACTCCTGGAGAGGGTGGTAGCTGACCTTTTCAGCTGCCCTTTGCTCCCCTTCCTCCTTTCGGCAGAACCCACGTTCTGTTCAAGTCTCTACTTTCCTGAGGCCAACACTGCCTCAGGGAGTGGGGTTCTGATTGGCTTAGGCACAAACATGAGATGTAATTCGGTTAAAAAAAAAAAATGGGCAAAGGACCTAAATAGACACTTCTCCAAAGCAGACATACAGATGGCCAAGAGACATATGAAAACATGCTCAAAGTCACTGATCACCAGAGAGATGCAAATTAAAATGACAATGAGGTACCACCTCACACCTGCCAGGATGGCTACCATCAACAAGTCAACAAATGACAGGTGCTGGCGAGGATGTGGGAAAAAGGGAACCCTAGTGCACTGCTGGTGGGAATGCAGACTGGTGCAGCCATTATGGAAAACAATATGGAGTTTCCTCAAAAAATTAACTATGGAACTGCCATTTGACCCAGTGATCCCACTTCTAGGAATATATCCTAAGAAACCTGAAACACCAATGTATGCATGCCTATGTTCATAGCAGCACAATTTACAATAGCTACGATCTGGAAACAGCCCAAGTGCCCATCAGTAGATAAATGAATAAAAAAGCTGTGGTACATTTATACCATGGAATACTATGCCGCAGTAAAAAAGAAGAATCTCTTACCCTTTGAGACAGCATGGAGGGACCTGGAGAGTGTCATGCTAAGTGAAATAAGTCAGAGAAAGACAAGTATCACATGATCTCACTCGTATGTGGAATCTAATTAACAAAATAAACTGATGAATGGAGTGGATCCAGAGACATGGAAGCATGGAACAGAGTGCGGAATCTTGGAGGGAAGGCAGGAGAGGGTGAGTAGATGGGAGGTGATCAACCAAAGGACGTGTATGCATATATGCATAACCCGTGGACACAGACAATAGGGTGAAAAAGACCTGGGGTGGGGGTGCGGGGGCAGGCTGGAGGGGGTCAATGGGAAAAAAGGGGACATGCGTAATACTTTCAACAATAAAGATTTTAAAAAAGAAAGAAAGCAGAACACCTCAGCTCCTGCTTTGTTCCCGAGTGACACAGGGAATGAAGATGTAGACAGAGGGTGGGGAGAAAGCCGAGAGCTTCTTTAAAGAAATTCCAGTTATCATATCCACACATTAAACCCCAGGAACCAAGCAATTTTGGAAGTCTGATCCCTAAAACCTTATCGATCTCCGAAGTTCCGTGAAGACTGGGAATAGATACTAGAAAGCCAGGATGCGTGCGTAAGTGTGATTCTAGTTTCCTAAAGGCATGGATTCCAAAAAGGACATCAAAGATTTACCAACTCACCCTTGGGCAGGATCCTAAAATGTAGACTATTAAACAAAGGCACTTAAAAACAAAATGGAAACTGGGACCTTTGGAACGAGCATGCGTTTACTAAAATCAAGTCAGGTCAAAGCAACCACTCTTTTCCCTTTTTGAGAAGACTTTCCTGATAGGTGGACCAGGAAGGTGCCATATGCAAATACTGGAGAGCTATGTGGTCCAGGCATTCCTCAGACAAGACAATTTAGATGAATATTTTCGAACAACCAACTTGCACTTTTAACCTTTTTCTAAATAACTTGGGTCAGACTTACACATTATTTAAAGCTTGGAGGGGGAGCGTCAAGATGTACAAAACAGAATCAGATTTAAAATATTGCCTGGTTCCTACTGATTGACCAAAACCCCAAGTGGAAATTTGATAGGGATAAATGTAAAGGTTTATTCCTGGGTGAAAAACTCAACTGCCAAAACTCAGGAAGAAGACAACTCTTAACAACGGTGTTCTGGGAGGCGTCTACCCATTTGGGTTGACTGCAAGCTCAACAGGAGTCAGCAGAATCATGTGGTTGCCCGCATAGCTACGGCAATCGGAGGCAACCTAAACACAAATGCAACCAGCTCTCATGTCAGACGGTTCTTGACTCAAGCACTCACCCAGTGACCCAGGTGATCTCTTTATTGGTCAGCGCAGGCATCTGCCACCAACTCCCCAGCTCAGAACATGCTGGCACACACCCTCTTCTATGCACAGGACCGGCCGTCTGTCACCCCGGGCTCCCATCCTGACCTGGCTGGTGTTCACACCTCTTTCCCCATAACTCTTAGCTGAGATGAGAAAACACTGTCTGGCTGGGTACAGCCACTGGATTCGGGGGTCCTCCATCTGCCAGCTGAACGCCCCAGCCATCGCTGTTCTCCTCATCCCCATCAGCAAGGAGGGGTAAAGAATAAACTTGGCCTTACAGTGTGTATTAATTCCCGTGTCTCAGAGGCCGGGTGCTCCGAGTTTATGGGTTTGGATGGACATGAACAGACGCCGTCCACTGGGTTGTAGCATCTGACCAGGGTTTTTGTGCACTGAATAAGATTCTTATAGTTGCTGGTGTTTTATATAATATCTCAGTTATTAAAGTTGTACATTGAAAAATCTCAAAAAAAAAAAAAAGAAAAAGAAAAAGAAAACACTGTCTGGAAGGCCCCAGGTTCAGTCCCTGTTCTTGCCTGGTCACGATTCAACTGCCAGAGCAGACGGAGCTCAGGCATTCCTCACAAATGCTGTCGAATGGTAAGCACTGCCCTCGCGGGAAGCCGTCCGCATCCCTTCCAGAAGACCCTAACCTCTCCGTTTCTCGCAGGGTTCAAAGTTCGAGGCCATACACAGAGTGGGGGAGATCTGGAGTCCTGGGTTCGAATCCTGCCTCTTCTCCAGCTGGCTGTGGGTCTTACAGCCTCCTGCAGCCTCACTTTTCTTCTGTGGGAAGGTGTGTTGTGGGGAAGGAATCATAATACTGTCAAGCACCTGCCTACTTGATCACTGGGACTGTTACAATTCAGCTATTTTGAGTGAATTTGGGGAAGAAGGAGAAGTCAGAATCTTCCGTCTGCCTAGTGCCTCTCCCTTTCGGCACTTCTCCTCCAGAAAAATATATGTAATGGCAGCCGGAAGGGAAGCCAGATATAGTACATGATAGGGTGTGACCTGTGCAGTGACACAGGGCCGCAGGCTCGGAAGGCCTCCATGCCTGATTTACTTCTCCGCTGCCACCATCTCGAGGTTCGTAATAATTCTGAGCAAGAGGCCACCTTCTCATTTTGCACAGGGCCCTGCAGATCCTGTACCCACAAGGCCTGTATGAAGTGTCACACACACACAAGGTCTGGTCCTTCCTGCTGCCATCTCCGACAGACTGGGTCCTGCTGCTCCTGCAAGTTGCTGGGTAGAGCCCAGCCCATCGGGACCATCTTTGGAGCCTAGAACCTGGCCCCCTGTGCTGACACCTCTGTCTTGGTCCTGCCCCAGACGTCCTCCGGGGACATCATTCCCGGTGTCACTCCAGAGGAGAGCACCTGAGAGCCTTGCTCCAAGTGCCCCTAGGGCTTCTGGGAGCCTCAACTGCTCAGAGCCAGGGTTTGGAGGTGCCTCAGTGACTTCTGCCCCTATCCCTGCTTTTCAGTTCCGTGGATACACTTAACCATCTGTGGTCCCCTCGTATCCTGTGTTTTAACCAAGAAAGCATTGTGGGGTCAGGAATCCTGGAGTCAAACCTCGCCTCCGTCATGTACCCCTGAGCGAGCTTTCACAAGCCACGTCAGTTCTCAAGAGCCTCAGTTTCCTCATCTGCAAAATGGCTACAAGAACGGTGCCTAACTCGCTGGTGTATCGCGAGACTGAAACGAAATGTTATATAAAAGTGCCAAGCAGCTGCTGACTGCAGTGGGTGCTTTCGGATTCCAAATATGCGGGCAAATGGACAGGCAGTCTTTGTTCTCTTCGTGGGGCTCTGGCCCTCGGTTCTGACATCCCCCCCCCCCCCCGCCTTACAGGCTGAGTTGAGCAAAAGTCTCAGTGTGGGGGGCACCCCCTCCCCAGCCAGACCCTCGGGCGCTCGATTCCTCTGTCCAAGCGCCAGGCGGCTTTCTCTGGGCTCCTGGTTGGTCTGCTCTCAGCTTGTAGCCATGTCCTCTTTAGAGTTCTGCAGGATGGTTTGTTAGACTGGGGTACCATTAAAGCCACAAAATGCAGGACACCCAGTCCGGGGTTATTAAATGGTGGAAGTCCCCTTTTACACAAACACTTCCTGCTTTAGAATCTAGGGTAATGTTCCACTAACCAGAGTTTCCTACTTCCCTCTCTCCCTCTTCGGGCTTGTCTGCTTCCGGGAGCCGTAGCTAAGACATCCCTTTCTCCCAGCCTGGGTCTCCCAGACCCTCTCCTGCTCTCCCCTTCCATCCCTGTCCTCTGGGACAATGCCTTCAGGAAGGCACATGGGAAAGCAAGGTGGAGATGTGGGTCTTAGCAGAACAAGAAAACATATTAAGAAGCTATTGTTGCCGAAACCGGTTTGGCTCAGTGGATAGAGCGTCAGCCTGCGGACTGAAGGGTCCCGGGTTCGATTCCGGTCAAGGGCATGTACCTGGGTTTCGGGCACATCCCCAGTGGGAGATGTGCAGGAGGCAGCTGATCGATGTTTCTCTCTCATCGATGTTTCTGGCTCTCTATCTCTCTCCCTTCCTCTCTGTGAAAAATCAATAAAATATATTTTTTTAAAAAAAGAAGAAGCTATCGTGCCCGGCCGGTGTGGCTCAATGGTTGAGCATTGACCTATACAATTTTGATTCCTGGTCACAGTTTGATTCCTGGTCAGGGCACCTGCCCAGGTTGTGGTTCGACCACCAGTGTGGGACGTACAGGAAGCAGCCAATCAATGATTCTCTCTCATCTTGATGTTTCTATCTCTCTCTCCCTCTCCCTATCTCTAAAAATCAGTAAAAAAATTATATATATATATATATATATATATATATATATATATATATATATATATTTTTTTTTTTAAAAAGCTATTGCAATATTTCAGGCAAGAAATAATAATGCTAAGGCAGCCATGGGAAGAGAGAGTATGAGTAAATGCCCGAGATGAGGAGGTCTTACCCATAGACATAAAAGAGAGGAGAAATCAAAATGAAAGAGTCTGGTGCTCCCAGCTGGAGTGGCTCCTTGCACTGGCCTTGAACCCCCAGCTGGAGTGGCTCCTTGCACTGGCCTTGAACCCAGCAGGTTCTTTCAGAATCTTGGTCGGTTTGTAGTAACACCTGCCACTGATGAAACGTGTTCTTTCTTCTCCTTTCTGCAGTGAGCTCTAACTGCCTTCCTCCTGAACAGAACTGAGCAGCCAAATTAGACTACGTCCCCAAGTTCGGCAAACAAGCCAAGAAATGCCTGGGGTCCCAGAGCTGAGGTCAGTGTCAAGTAGCGGGGACCCCGAGTTCTGCAGAACCCGCTGCAAGCGCTTGAGGTCTGAGGCACATGATTTCCAGAGCTTTCCACATACACTTCCTCTCCGCTGGACACGAAGTTTGGATGACGGATGCGTCTCGGGCAGGGCAGCCGTGGAAGGGACTGGATGACTGCAATAAACCAGCAGAAGTCCCCCCTCCAGGCCGTGTGCGAAAGTGGGAAGGGCACGGGTCCACCCACGTGCTCCCTTTCTCATGGAGAAGCTTAGGGAACAGAGGAATGAAACCCATGACCAGCTGGGAGTATGGAGTTCTCAGACCTTCATCAAAGATTCGCTGAACCTGCCCAGCCCCTTCACTTACAACCTCTCCTTCTCGGTGTTACTACCTATTGGCTGTTGTGGTTCCCTAAAGAAGAGCCCGTATTTGCAAGCTTCACCCTGAGGACGATTATGTATCTAATTGCTGTAGCCACAGAAATGGACATCCTTCAGGGGTCGGGGGGGTGGGGAGGCACTGGCAACTAACTCTAATTCTAACAGTTATTCTCTATGGCAGGGGTCCTCAAACTGCGGCCCGCCAAAAACATTTATCCGGCCCGCCGGGTGTTTTTGCCGCCGCTGCCTGTTGCTTAGCAGCCGACTAGTTTTTTTTTAAACTATAGTCCGGCCCTCCAACGGCCTGAGGGACAGTGAACTGGCCCCCTGTTTAAAAAGTTTGAGGACCCCTGCTCTATGGAGTTCCTACTGTGTGCTGAGGAAGCTTTAAATACCTACTGTGTACCATTTCCTCCTACAGACATCATAAATGACCAGGAGTAAACCCGTGTCTTTCTGACTCTAAAACATGCTCAGTAAAGAGGGAAAGCGAACTCGCCACCTCAGAGGCATTTCAACTATTCTGAATACACTTTGGCGATTTTTCCCTTTCCCTGAATCCAAAGATGTCAAAGATATTTCAGCTGTAAAATTGGTGTTTTATTTTTCTTTTTTCCTGGGAGGAGGGAGAAGGGAAGGCATGGGGATTTTAGGGGAGGTCCTGGGTGGGGGGGGAGATCTCTATAGAACAGTGGTTCTCAACCTTGGCTGCACATGAGAATCACCTGGGAATCTTTTTAAAATCCTGGTTTCTGGGCCTCATCCTCCGGAAATTCTGTTTCTTTGTTACTCATGTTGTGGCCTCACCCCATAACAAAGAAACAGAATTTCCGGAGGATGAGGCCCAGAAATCAGGATTTTAAAAGGATTCCCAGGTGATTCTCATGTGCAGCCAAGGTTGAGAACCACTGCCCTAGAATATTCAGCCGTTTTCCAGGTGTGTCCTTTCAGGGTCGAGTCTCCACTGTTGGATTGGTGGGCTCCAGCACGGGGTCATTAGTCAGTGCAGCTGGTCCTGAGGTCAGCGGTGGAGTGGCTTGTCTGGTTTTGCTGCTTTTCTGGGCCTGGAGCTGAAATACAACTGAGGCCTAGAGGTTATCTCTAGGGAAGAAAGGTAAGGGGTCCAAACCGCAGGACCAGCGATAGGCTAGGGCAGGAAGGTCACCCTGGGAGCGAGGTCCCACCCTACAGTTGTCCTCTGCTAGACACCCAGGGCGTTCAGTCCTGGTGACCTCTGCACCTGGCCCACCGTCCTTGCTCTGCTCGTGTCTGTCTAACTGCCTACCACAGAAGGGTAGGCTTTTTGAAAAAATTAAAAAGCTGGCTTGTGGAATTTCCATGGCCGGGTACGAGCAAGGGGTTAGAAGGGAGACAAGACGTGTTTCGTCGGGAGTGGAGGGTGGTTGCATTCTCGTGGTGGGCTTAGCTGGCGTTTGGTTCTGGCCATCAGGCCTCCTTGGGATCAGGCTGGGGCAGTGGGGCAGCGCCAGCTCCATGGTTCTTCTTATCGGGTGTCCCTGGGACCCTGGGTCCAATCTAGGACCCTCCAGTCTTTCAGAAATTGAGTCTCTCCTGATATGAAACTCATTATGGGAGAAGCAAGCCCCCAAGAAGCAGCTGGGCTGAGGGCAGAGGGGAGTAGGCCGACCACAGGAGCTGGGGAAGAGGCGGCTGGGGGTCTAGAAGGTGGGGGCTTCCCACTCAAGGGCTGCCCAGGGCACTCTGCTTGGCAACCTTGACCTCTGAACTCTTTAAAAGCTTCAATCAACTGGACATGTTTCCTCACCCCCTGACCCCAAACAAGTTCCTGTAAAGGCAAATAAATATCAACATAAATACAAAACAGCCAGCTTTTAAAGAGACATTTGGAATCTGGGAACCCCCAGCATAGTCTTTGTCAGCTGTGGTGCTTTTGCCTGCAAGGACCTGGCCCCCTGGGCTCAGCCTCCAGCACATTCACTGCAGCTGAAGGGGGCAGAGCCTACCTCCATCCATCCCCTCAGCCATCGCTCTGGGCCCAGCGCCTTCTCAGGTCCCATGGGGCCACCTGACCGGCCTCAGAACTCCCCTCCGGCTCAGGCCCCAGGTGTCCTTGGGATCCTGGGCCCTGCTGGTGGGACTGGGGGTTGTGGGTGACTCCTCGCTTTCCTGAGATGCTTCGTGAAACAACAAAGTATTGCTGAGGTCATTTGTCAAAGTCAAATGGAGACAAGCTCTTAATTAGATTTTCTCTGCCTGGGGAAGAAGTAGGCGAATCCTTGCTCCCTGGGGCTTTCATTTTAATTCTGTGTCTGGAAAATCTGCTCCCACTGAGCTGTTTTCAGGCTCCAAGCTGAGTCCTCAGACAAGTGCTCACTCTGGAATCAACTCCCCGGGTCGCTATAGCAACCTGGGCACAGCTGGAAGACCCAGAAACTCAGCGGAGTCCTGCTTGTCAGGCCTGAACAGCCACAAACAGGAAGCGTCGTTTTTTTTGGGGTAAAGATTGAATTCAGAGGAATAAAAAAAAATGTGTTTAGTTGACCATAAAGTAGCTTTAAAAATCAGATGCTTGCCCAGGCAGTGTGGGTCAGTGGTTGAGCGTTAACCTATGAACCAGGAGGTCGAGATTCAATTCCCAGTCAGGGCACATGCCCTGGTTGTGGGCTCAATATCCAATGAGGGGTGTGCAGGAGGCAGCTGATCAATGATCCTCTCTCATCATTGATGTTTCTATCTCTCTCTCCCTCTCTTAAATCAATAAAAAAAATGTATTTTTAAAAATCAGATGCTTTCTGACCCAATTGGGCCTTTGTTATGTTTTGATGTCAAATGTTTATGATTTAAATTTAGCAATTCAGGGTCCAGCAATTCACTCATTTTGTTCAGGCAAAAAGTCACAAGGATGAATCTCTGAATTAACTGTCTGCTAAACCTCAGGATAATCATCTTCTTATCAATCTGAATATGTGTTGTTTTAACTGAGAAAAGGGAAAGGAGAACTAAAACCCAGGGTTGGTGTCCAGCTTAGTGAAGGCTTCAGATCATGACAAAGCCCCAGTCTGCATACGCCAGTGGCTTCTTACGCACAGGGGAGGTCAAGATCCTTGCCCCCAGAAACTTACATGTGGTTGGAGATGCTAAGAAGAGTTAGTGTGAACCGATCCGAACAAGACCCGGCCGTGTGAAAATCGGCTCTGCCTGTGTGGGCTGCACACCATTCCCAGCAGATGAAAAAGGCTTCTGCTTCAGCTCTGAGGACTCTGAACAAATAGATTCCAATAAAGTCTGCCTCCTTTCAGAATTAAAGTGTTCCATCAGGTCGCCTGCTCCAATGTGTCATCTTAGGTGAATTAAATGGAGACTTTTTTCGTTTTTTGGCTGTCGATCAGCCAGCTGGCTTTTAATAAGATTTTCTGTGCCTCACCCTAGCTGGTTTGGCTCAGTGGATAGAGCGTCGGCCTGCAGACTGAAGGGTCCCAGGTTCGATTCTGGTCAAGGACATGTACTTCAGTTGCAGGCTCAGGACCCTGGCAGGGGGCATGTGGGAGGCAACCAATCAATGTGACTCTCTCCCTCTCCCTTCCACTCTCTTTAAAAAAATCAATGGAAAAAATATTCTCGAATGAGGATTAAAAAGTAATAATTAAAAAAAGATTTTCGGTGCCTCTTCTAATGCCTGAGAAAACTGCAACAACAGCTGTCTAGCTCTCAAATGACTCTTCTCCGTTAGGTTTGCTAAATCTCGAGCCAGCATTTGATTGGTTATCATTATTGCTCTTGATGTAGAAACTATTTCCCAACCATGGCAGCATCTAAGATAGGGTTTCTGCACTTTAGATTACTTCATCCTTCCGTTCACCAAGCACTCATTTGAGGAGGGAAACTGTGGAATCTTAAGCTCATTTGCTCCCCATGAACTTGGGGAAAAAAACACACCAAAACCTACCTGTTACCTTTGGCCAATTGATCCCTAGTTCAGCTCTCAGAACCAAACCACCCATGCTCGGGGTGAACAAGAGGGACATTTCCACATATGGGGGAGCCCCAGGCTAGGCTGGGGTGTGGGGAGGGGAGACAGAAAAGGGGCCCAGGTGTCCAAGGGGTAGATCCTGGCCCGGGGAGGCCCTTATTCCTAGTTTCTCCTTTCGGCTGATCTGTAACAGGCCCCAGGCAACCTGAACCCTCGTCCACCCATCTGGTTCCCGGGTGTCCCTGCGTCACATTCGGGGATGAGGAAGTAAAATACGAAACGAGCGTCATTGCCCCGAGGTTCTCTTTTCCGAATGCGGTGCGGCCAGCCCGGGCGCAGGGGCCTGGGAAACAGGTCTTTCTGGGCAAAGGGGAGAGGGGGAACCTTCGATTTTCCCATTCATGGTCTGAGCTGACACTCTGGACGAAAATCTCCAGGGGACTGGAGCTAAGCCATAACTGTCCCAGTTAGAAGACACATGTGATTTTAGGCTTGCAAGATGTATTTTCATGGTAAGGGTGATGCAGAGTGCAATAAAAAAAAACCAAAAAAAAAAAAAAAAACCCATCCACTCCAGAGAATTGTACTTTTGTGGCAAATATGCATTTCCCACTAATATAGATATGCGAAAATAAGTCTGTAGAGAGTTCCTTCAAACTCTCTCTTTTTAGTTCTCTGAGTTCGAGGCACATGTAGATACTTGAAGTTGAAAGCTTCAAACTTTTCTGAAATCCCCAAACTTTTCCAGGAGTGCCTTTCATTTTCTTCCTCGGAGACATGGCCCTCAGCACCTCTCCAATGAGTCCCCATCCAGCTGGTCTCTCTCCTTTCCTCCTTTCTTTATCTTCTCAGGTTGGGGGGGGGGGGGCGGCAAGATGGTGGAGAGTGGAGAAGACTGCCTCAGCCAGCACTCCCCATCCCTGCATCCCACCCCTCAGTGTTCCCGAAGGGCCACTGCTTTTGAATTTAAAAGCCAACAATTTACTGTCTTTCTTCTCTGGCTCCACCAAGCCAAGTCACCTACGGACAAACGGCAGCCTCCTGTTCCTCCACAGGCTTGTGGGGGGAGGTCACAAAATAACAGGGAGGGTGAGGGGGGGACCATCCATCAGTAATTCGCAACATCACAGCAGCAGATGTTGTTATTGTGGGGATGCCTGTCTCCTGTGACTCCATCCCTTGTACTGTTGACTGTCAACAACGGATGCACCATTGTTGGGCAAAGGGCTCCCGGCCAACACAGCAGCTCACTGGTTCAGGCTGGCACTCGGGGCAGAAGGTCCACCGTCCCTTGTTCTCCGAGGAGAGGTGTGCGTGGGTGGGGCCGGTAGGATTTCCTATGGGACCTGTCCCCTGTTGCCTCCCCCTCCCGCTCTCTCTGGAAGCGTGATTTACATGTAGTGAAGTGCACAGCTCAGTGAATGATGACCTGTGTGTACACCCATGTCGTCACCGCCAGAGTGCTCCCTTTTTATGGGAGATCGTGAGTGCCGTCTTGTAACTGGGACCAATACAGCCCGAATCTGTGCACAAAATGGTCTGAGCTTGGGTGTCAGCTGTTGATTGGGGTTTTTGGCTCTGAATTCCTCAGCTCCTCCCGCCCTGATTCAGGTGGCTGGGTCAGAGGGCTGTCTGCACCAAGGACCCTTCCAG
Organism: Myotis daubentonii; assembly: GCF_963259705.1. Taxonomy (NCBI): domain Eukaryota; kingdom Metazoa; phylum Chordata; class Mammalia; order Chiroptera; family Vespertilionidae; genus Myotis; species Myotis daubentonii. The sequence continues at coordinate 19,339,418 of NC_081857.1, read as the reverse complement.
CCCACAAGCCCAAGGAACCTTCTTCCCCTCCGCCTGCTTGGGAGGGAACTCTGTGAAGTCCCTGAGGGAGTGTCGGTGGGTCTGTGCCCGGCTCAGCAGTCACATGAATGTCCTGCTGGCATGAGGAGTCTTGTGGGCATCTCAGCGTCTCCCTGCTGGTGGTGTGGGCTGAGCTAGTGGGCGAGGCTTCATTTCCTGTCAAGGACTGGCACAGAGACAAGAAGCAGAATCGGAACCGGAATCAGTTGAGAATTGAAGGGAGGTATTTTGACTGCGGCCATGGCCTTTGATAGAGGAGTTTCTCTTCTGCTTTGAGATGCTCCCACAATTTATAGGATCTTGGGTCCCCTCAAAAGGCAATAAGACCAGTTTATCCAGGGACTTCACTCTGTAAAGGGCTGACTGTCAGCTTTGGAAAAGTTGAGATCGGTACAACAGTTCTGGAGAATAATAAGCTTTGATTCAGCATTCCACTTCCAGAAACCTGTTCTGCTGAAATACTCAAATTTGCAAATACCATCCTACACACACACACACACACACACACACACACACACACACACACACACACACACACACACTGCAGCACTCTTTATAAGACGTTTTCTAAAAATCAAATGATTAAATAGATTATGATCTGTGTATAGGAAGAGAATGAGGTAGATCTGCATGCATTGATGTTAACAAACGGCTAGCCTACTGTGTTAAGTAACACAACACAAAACCAAAAGCTAAAGAAGAGTTTGATATCTTTTTGGTAAATGAGTAAGAATATGATAATAGCACATGTGTTGGAAGTATTGACATTGCTTATCTCTGGGAGATGGGAGGAATGCTAGGGGACTTTTATTTATAGCCTGTATGTGATGGTATTGTTGGCATTGCACAAGGAGCTTGTATTACGTTTGAACTCAGAAAACTATAGTTTCTGTTCTCCTCGCTAGTTCCAACCAGTCCAGCCCACATTCCTGTTCATGGAGCAGCATTTGATGTTCTATTTCTGACCCTGCTGGAAGACAGCAGGGGGAGGGCTTGTGGGGCAGTATTTATAAAGTTCACAGTAGCGCACAGTAATATACACTTGACACTCACCAATCACTTACACACTGACTCACCCTAAGCAACTTGCAGTCCTGCAAGCTCCATTGATAGTAAGTGCCCTATACAGGTGTCCCGTTTTTAAATCTTTTATATTGTAATTTTACTGTACCTTTTCTATATTTAGATACACAAGTTTTTACCACTGTGTTACAGTTGTCTACAGTGTTCAGTACAGTAACCTGCTATACACTTTGTAGCCTAGAAGCGATAGGCTATGCCAGTGGTCGGCAAACTCATTAGTCAACAGAGCCAAATATCAACAGTACAACGACTGAAATTTCTTTGGGGAGAGCCAAATTTTTTAAACTTAAACTATATAGGTAGGTACATTGTTATTAACTTAATTAAGGTACTCCTAAGCTGGCCTTTGCTAAAAACGTCCTCAATCTGAGGGGTCGACCTCAGCGAACGTACCCCCACTTCTTCTAATGCCACTTCTTCAAAATAGACTTGCCCAGGCCGAAAACTGACTTCTGCACATGGGCCACGAAGTTTCAATCGCACTGTACGTGCGCCCGCACGTGGTATTTTGTGGAAGAGCCACACTCAAGGGGCCAAAGAGCCGCATGTGGCTCGCGAGACGCGGTTTGCTGACCACTGGGCTATGCCATCTAACAGAGATATGTAGTTGGCTATGTCACCTAGGTTTGTGTAAGTGCACTCTCGGATGTTCATGCAATGATCAAATCACCTAATGAATCACTTTTCAGAATGTATCCCTGTCCTTAAGCAACTATTGACTGCATATGAAATACACACTTATTGTTTTGTGTAAAAAAGAATCCCCTATTTCTAAAAGCTTCTTTCTTTATGTTCCATCCACAGGGTTACGTGGAAAGTTTCCATATTATTAAGTGTGGTCCACAGATGATTGATCCAGAGGTTGGGTCTAAACTCAAGCTGAGCCAATCAGAATCCTTCCTTGGGATTCTGGACATGAAACTGAGAAAGAGTAGTCCGTCTGGTTCTGGTGCCTGAACTTCAAGACGGAAGGGGCTTCTGGTGGACATGGGACTGATGGAGGAGAAGAAGTTGGCTCATAGTAAACACAAGAATGGAGCAGGCCTGCAGAGAAATGTAGGTATAAGTTTTTGGGGGGGTTGGCATGTAAAGTTAAGCAGAGCTTTAGTCAATATTATGTTGTTCGGTATCAGGGAACAACATTTACTTACACTTCACTTTGAGTGGCACCCCTTAGAACATGATACGGTGGCATGGGGTCCCCTGGAGCTGTGCTATGAGACAGTCTTATTTTCAGTTGGGAATGGGGCTGTAGATAAAGGCCAGATCCAAACAACTCAGGTATTGGATATAATTGAATGGTATGTATGCCATAACTTTACCCTTCTAAAACTCGGCCTTCTTGCTGCGCCTCACCATGTCCTACTCAACACAGCACCCCAGAATCTCACAATCAAGCAGCATGTGTCTTGCCTAGATACTTCCTGGCCCAACATCTGTAGCATGTCACTCCTAAGTGGCTGTGTCTCAGCAGCAGATGTTGTTCCTCTGGCTAAAATAAACACTGGGTAATATAGCCGAGTTTAGAAAGCTTGTTTTTTTTCCCCCGAGGACCAAGAAAAATTGAAAGCAGTGCTCAATCACTTAATGGTACCATGGTATCACTTAATTAACTTGATTTAATACCAATAAGGAACAGGATTCTGGAATGCTGACTGATTGTGTGATTTCTGATATCATGTTATTCCTTTTATCTGGCAAACTCCTATGTAGCCTTCAAAACCCAGGGAAATGGGTTTTGCAGCTTTCCCCTAACATTGTCTTGGAGAGGTAATTACTCCACATCTGAGAGTCTACCTGACTATTCCCTCCTCTACAATAGCTTGTTCCCTACAGACTAGCAGTTCCTGCTTGTGGATCTGTCCCCTAGAATCTAGGTCCTGAAAGATAAGAATTGTATGTTACACACTCTTTCTAGCCCCTGGCATGTAGATGTTTGATTGAATGACATTAGACTTGTACCTTAACATAGAAAACATTTTGGCTAGTTGTAGCCAAATATCTTAAGAAAAATACCCCCAAGTCCTGAGAAAGGCAGCCAAACTGGTCAATTAGGAGCTGTGTGGGACTTTTGCATGCAGACAAACTAATCATGACTTGAACCCTAAAAGCTATAAAAAGATAAATGTAATTATGTAAAAATAAAATAACTTTTTCTTCATAGCAAAAACCATCATAAAGTCATAAGACCAACTTAGAGAAAATATTTGATATTTCTATTGCAAACAAAAGGCCTATCCCTGTGATAAAAGGAGCTCTTACAAGTCAGAAATGAAAAGGCCAGCAAATGGCCAAAGAAAATACAGAAATAAAAATATAAAAATAGCCGAAACCGGTTTGGATAGAGCGTCAGCCTGCGGACTGAAAGGTCCCAGGTTCGATTCCGGTCAAGGGCATGTGCCTGGGTTGCGGGCACATCCCCGGTGGGGGATGTGCAGGAGGCGGCTGGTCGATGTTTCTCTCTCATCGATGTTTCTGACTCTCTATCTCTCTCCCTTCCTCTCTGTAAAAAATCAATAAAATATATTTAAAAAAATATAAAAATACATAGGAATACATATACAAAGGAAATATAGAAGTACAACCAGCTCTAAACATATGTAAACATGTTATATACCTTGTTTAACCTATCAGATTTCCAAAGGCAAAAATGTTTAATCACAAACACATAGGGAAAGCAAAGAGATAGGAAAACAAGCATTCTCCTACATTGACGGAGGAAGGATAGGATAGTTGATATGACTTCTAAGGATGGCAATCTAGCAATATCTGTCAAAATGATAGATGCACGTCCTTTGACCTAAACACTTTTAGGAATTAATCTATAACTAGGCTTACAGCATTTGTGAAAAGGCTTGTGCAACGTTGTACAATGTTATTCATTTGTAGCATTGCTTGTAATTGCAAAAGATTAGAAATCACCTAAATCAACAGGGAAACGGTGAGGAAAGTTCCAGTACATTTACTTTTTACAATAGGACATTATGCATTCATAAAAAGGAATAAGGATGTTCTTTATGTACTGATAGGAAATTATTGCCAAAACATACTGCTAATGAAAAAGCAAGGCACAGAACACTATGTATAGTATTCTGGTATTTATAGAAACAAAGGGGACAAGAATTATATAGGTATTTGTGTATAAATGCATACACAATAGCTGGGAAAATGCCCAAGGATTTACTAATATTTGTTGATTGTTAAAAGGGAAACGGGTGGGAGGAAAAATAAAAATAAAATATTGAAGCATATGAACAAATTACTTATTTGAAAATAATGAATAAATAAATACAATTATAAAATTGTATGCCCGTGAATACACTGACCTTTAACTTGGTCATCAAATTGAAGAGAACCTTAATGTAGAGGTATTTCTGAAGTCTTGGTTCAATTTTTGGATAAACAGAAAAAAACATGATGTTATTCAGTGGCCTTGTCCATTCCTGGCATTCATTACCCTAGAATTGACATGATTAAAAACTTTTAAGTATAAATGGAGTAAAGAAAGGTGATATAAGTTCATGGATACTATTTCATGATTTTTACACTTAAGGGAAACAAAAGGTATTGGGACACATTTCTGATCTTAGAAGGTGACACTGAATCATGAAACAATGAAAGCTGTTTGTTCCATGTAAATACCCATGATGCCACTGTCAGCCAGAGGTAAGCTGGAATTCTGTTCCTCAACTACACTCTCTGCTGACTTGCTTATAGCTACACAGTATAAAGGTTGCACGTACTACCCATGGTGGCTCTAATTTCCGCCTAAATCTGATGAATTCTCTACCTAAATGTCCACATTGAAGTGAATTGGTTTGTGACTAAACTTGATTGGATGTCAGCTTTTTGAACCCAAGTGAAATTATTTTATTCTTTGTTTAGTTTTCAATTTGTGTTTCTGATATATTGTCCTATTCAGGCATCCCAGGACCTGTGCATATAATCATTATTATGCAACCAATAGATATTTGTTGAGCATCAGCTATGTCAAGGGACTGTGGAGAATGAGTAAGACACAGCTACTGTGACTTCAGGAAGGCTGTATAGTCTAGCACAGTGGTCGGCAAACCACAGCTGGCGAGCCACATGCAGCTCTTTGGCCCCTTGTGTGTGGCTCTTTCACAAAATTCCACGTGTGGGCGCGCATGTACAGTGCAAAGCTGACTTAAAACTTTAAGTAAAGTTTATTAAGTTAATTTTAGGGAACGTTGTGGAGTGAAAGAAGATGTAGTGTCGAGGATTGAGAAAGGTATGTTGAGATGGTTTGGACATATAGAGAGGATGAACAAAAGGAGATAGACGAAACAAGTATACAAGACGAGTGTGGATGGGAGAGTTGGAAGGGGTCGACTTCAGTGAACGTACCTCAATCAGATTGAGGACGTTTTTAGCAAAGGCCAGCTTAGGAGCACCCTAGTTAAGTTAATAACAATGTACCTACCTATATAGTTTAAGTTTAAAAAATTTGGCTCTCAAAAGAAATTTCAATCGTTGTACTGTTGATATTTGGCTCTGTTGACTAATGAGTTTGCCGACCACGGGTCTAGCAGAAGGGTCGAGAGGGTATGTCCTAGAGCAGGGCTCCTCAAACTTTTTAAACAGGGGGCCAGTTCACTGTCCCTCAGACCGTTGAAGGGCCGGACTATAGTTTAAAAAAAACTATGAACAAATTCCTATGCACACTGCACATATCTTATTTTGAAGTAAAAAAACAAAACGGGAACAAATACAATATTTGTATTTGCATGTGACCCGCGGGCCGTAGTTTGAGGACCCCTGTCCTAGAGCAAACATGTCAAACTCAGAGGCTAACACGGGCCAAATAAACAAGGCATGCGGCCCTCAGGCCACGAGTTTGACATGCTTGTCTATTAGCTCAATGCTGGGCTGAAACTTATGGGAGTTTTAGCATGCTGGACTCAGATTCAGGGGAGTCACGTACTATTCAATCTTTGTTTGATGTATATGGTCCTTACGAAACTGTTACATAGAGAAATAAGAGATGTAATCATAGACAATTTATGTTTATGATTTCTAAACATCCAAGTAACATAAATGAGGAAGGAAAACAGAAATGTAAGCCTGAACTCTGCGTCCCATGTGGTGTGGTTGGCTCGTCCATGTGGGGAAGTGGCGCCACCTTGAGGCGGATGACATGCTGTATCTTGATTAGTACAAGAGGCACCTGCATTTCCATACACAGACCATTTCGACCCTCGGGTCCTCACATAGTCTATCAGTGGGGTTGGGCCAAGGTGGAGAGGGGAGTGGGGGAAGGTCCATGGCAGAGCACCCCTTCCTAAACCGTTTTCGAGTCCAGTCGATTTGCTTTTGATTGGACTTGTCTTCCCATTCCCAATCGCTTTGTCACTCTCTAGCTCTTTCTGTCTGCAAGGTGAAGTTACTGGCCAATCTAAAGGGAAAATAATGTATTTAAAAATTAGTCTGAGATTTTCGACTTATTCACTCAACCGCTAGCAAAAGCAACCCATGGAAATAAAAACCAGCATTTCTTAGTTTAGAAAGAAGCAATTTAAACATTTCGAGTCCATTGGAGAATTGTGGGAGGGCTTACCTTAAAACAGTGGTTCTCAACCTTCCTAATGCCGCGACCCTTTAATACAGTTCCTCATGTTGTGGTGACCCCCAATTTCATTGTTACAAATTGAACATAATTAAAGCATAGTGACTAATCACAGAAACAATATGTAATTATATATGTGTTTTCCAATGGTCTTAGGCGACCCCTGTGAAAGGGTTGTTCGATCCCCAAAAGGGTTGCGACCCACAGGTTGAGAACCGCTGCCTTAAAAGAACCTGCCTGAGCAGCGCATAGTTAATTAGCAGGAATGACGCTGAGTGCCTGGGCACGAGCATAAGATGAACTAAGGGGAAAACGAGGCAGGAGAAGTCGAGACAAAAAGAGGGAATGAAGGAGGCAGATGAAGGGACTGAAGAGGGAAAAAGAAAGATGAGAAGAATTAGGGAAAGGAAAGGATGCATAAGAAGTGGAAAGGGCAGAGGGGGACAACAGCAGATGAGAACCGATCCAAACCCATACAAGCCGACCACAGGCTGGCGGCACATGAGGGGGCCACACACAGAGAGCACAGGTATGCGTTGTTGCATTGGTGCTGGGTGCCTTGGGTCCTTACCCACACAGGTCTATGATTTTGAACCCAATTTCTTCAAGCCCAGAGTTATCTCAGGGGTCCTTCCTTTCTCAGGATTTCCCCTGCAAAAACTCTAATCAACTGGTTTTGAAACCAGAATGTGAGGGCACTCCAGGAGGGTGGACAGAGGCAAGCTTCAATGTGCGGTGCCTCTAAAACGAAGCCCCAGACCATTGCAGTGAAGGTGGCCAGAGTGATTCTGAGGAATTAATTATGCAAGTAATTTTCAGTTATGGCCAATAATCTATTCAGCTTGGCTAATGAAATGAGAGATGGCAGCTCTGGTTCTTGCGAAATGGAATTATGGCGAAACTAATTAAAATAGAAGCTTGAGTTAAAATACATCATCCATGGAAACATGGAAAAACAGAGACCCTATGAAAAATATTGGGTGAAGAGCAAGACACAAGAGAAACTATATGCTTTGAGGAGCCAAACCCTCAGTCAGTTTTCTCTTTTCCAGTGGAGTTATGAATGGTATGGGTATTGACCTCTAACCTCACCACTTTAAAAATCATCAAAAGGCAAGTGAAACTCGGTGAACAAATTGCTATGCTGACTGTGCCTCTAGTTGTTGTAGCACCTCTCCAAAGCTTTCCTCTGACTTCTACACCTTGCCTCTCGGAAGGTCTCTCAACAGCACCCTGCAAGCATTAAGGTTTCTAGAGAAAGCCCCAATCTTCATTTGTCCCCAAGCACTGAACTTGAGAAAGAAGCGTGGTATAACCTTGGAGTCAGGCAGATGGGAGTGGAGTCAGCTTCTGGGACCCACACACTGTGTGATCTTACAGATATTCTCTGAGCTCCGGTTCTAAAGATCAAATATACAATGGGACTGGCATGGTGCTCAAGAAAGGGTGGCCTTTGTGTTTAATTCACCTGCTCGCACTCAGAATCCTGCTTTGGAAATGAAAAGGCATATTACTACCTCATGCCGGTAACTGGCTCTGGTTGCCTGCTAATTGTGTTATATTTCATGAATCTGTGTAACTTTGGGCCACAAGGCAGGACTGTTGATGTTTCAGTGTTAAAGAACGACTTTTAAGCAAACATTCTCAACACAATGGACATTTTAATGATAAAAAATAGTTAAAGGATAGAATGATTCGGACCCGTTTGTTATAAGTGAGGCTCTTTATTGCTAATGTATGATGCCTTCCTTCTTATAAAATTAAATTTCCCATTCTTTTACTACTGTAAAAGGGATGAGACTAGTGACCATCAATGTGTTTCAGCTAAAAAAAGGATTTTCTATAATCCCATGACTTTCTTGAATCTCCCATAGACATACACTTTATTAAAACATGGTCTTAATAACTTTCACTGTCTAGAACTTCATGTTAAAAACATTAAAACCATAGGAAGAACAACAATTTGCTTCAACGTTGCTCTTTTTTCCCCCCTCTGTCCACGTCAGTTGCATCCCTTCTGCCCCTCCAGGCCTAGTTCAGACTGACCCATCTCACTTTACTCCAGTCCACCCCGACTTCGCTGTTCCCCCAACACTAAAGTCAAATACTAAATTGCATGACATTAATTTAAAAATATCTTTATTGCCCTAACCGGTTTGGCTCAGTGGATAGAGCGTTGGCCTGCGGACTCAAGGGTCCCAGGTTCGATTCCGGTCAGGGGCATGTACCTTGGTTGTGGGCACATACCCAGTAGGGAGTGTGCAGGAGGCAGCTGAATCGATGTTTCTCTCTCATCGATGTTTCTAACTCTCTATCCCTCTCCCTTCCTCTCTGTAAAAAAATCAATAAAATATATTTTAAAATAAATAAAAACATCTTTATTGTTGAAAGTATTACATATGTCTCCCTTTTCCCCCCATCAACCCCCTCCAGCCCACTCCCACCCCCCACCCCAGGCCCTCACCACCCCACTGTCTGCTTCCATAGGTTATGCATATATGCATACAAGGGCATGGAATTAATTTTAAAATGCTTAAATCTTCTCAATTAGGCTGAGAGCAAAGCCCAGACATTATTCTTCTATCATGTCCAACACGATCCTGGGAAACAGTAAATGCTGAGAAAGGAAGCATTTTGCTAATTTGCACAATCTACAGATTTCACTTGTGTGTTAGTGGATTTTCTTAAGACATACTTCCTATCAAGTGTGACTGTTACCTAAGTGGTGCTGTTACCTAATGACCGAAAAAGGGTGTATGTGCCATTTCTCCCTTTATTTATTTTTTGAAATATATTTTTATTGATATCAGAGAGGAAGGGAAAGAGAGAGATACAAACATCAATGATGAAAGAGAATCATTGATCATCTGCCTCCTGCACACTCCCCACTAGGGACTGAGCCCACAACCCGGGCATGTGCCCTTGGCTGGAGTTGAACCTGGGACTCTTCAGTCCACAGGCCGACAATCTATCCACTGAGCCAAACCAGCCAGGGCCATTTCCTCCTTTAAAAAATGGCAAAGACAAAACAAATAACATGGCTAACATGAAACAACAAAACCACTGAGACTCAAGTAGAAGAGAATGGGAGGTAAAGGGCCAATTTTGGGCAGAAAGTGCTCCCTAGCGTTTCTTTTTTCCCACCATTCATCCTATCCCCACTCTTTCCCAGGAGTTACTGTGCCATGGTCAGTGTAACCTGGGCCGACATCAGATGCAGTGTGGAGCCAGTTGGTCCCAGCTTTTACTATCTCCCCCGAGTAAAGCTGATTGGTAGATTTTGAATGCACGCATTCTTGTGACAAAACTCCGGAATTTTCCCCAAAGTGCAGTCTGGAAAATGCTATGGAAGAACTTTTGAAAAAGTGTTGCAAAATCACCATTCATTTTAAAGTTTGTAAGTGGTTTGGCTATACCCACTTGACTACCTCTAATACCTATTGCTTAGCTTCTCCTAACTCACAGCCCTCTGAATTGCCTGTCAGTTTCTGAAGCTTTAAAGCAGAAATCCCGTGCATTGGGAAAGCAAACAGAGGTTGCTGTGAGTAGGTAAGAGTAAGAAATAGATTTGAAGCATCAGGAACAGTAGAAGCTGGAAATAAATGACGGCAGCTGCTAGGCTAATTTGCACGTTGGAGTCTTTTTTTTTCCAGTTGCTGACACTATTGCAGATGTCCCCTTCCCTCCTGCCCCCCGCCTTCACCACACTGTCGTGTCCATGGTCTGACCTCGGTCTCTGAGCAGTAGTGATATGGTGTTCAACTGCGAGAGCTTTGGAATCACTCCAAAGGCTGTACTCTGAAGTCATTAATGACTCTCTTCTCTACTACCTTGTATTTGAACAAAGTAGCTTTGTTTTTATTTTATAATATATCTTTATTGAGTTCAGAGAGGAAGAGGGAGAGATAACATCAATGATGAGAAAGAACCACTGATCAGCTGCCTTCTGCACGTCCCCCACTGGGGATCGAGCCTGCAAACCGGGCATGTGCCCTTGTCCAAAATTGAACCCGGAATACTTCAGTCCCCAGGCCAATGCTCTACCCACTGAGCCAAACTGGCTAGGGCTGAACAAAGTAGTTTGAGAAACCTTCTGTACCAAACTAGTTCTTGTCAAGAGTACAATAACCTGGTGGTAAAATAGGAAATCTTTCCCTTTAAAAAACTATACATTCTTAAGTACTAAAGTAAGTTAGAAAAATAAATTAATCAACACTGACATTTTATTTGTTTCAACTTTATAATTTTTACAAAACAAAAGGCAGTATCAAAAACAGCAAAGAGTTTACAGGATTTCTGCACCAGTTTTCACAGAAGTCAGTGATTACGGTGTCCAATGTAAATACAAAGCGCAGGCTGATTTCCCTCTTGGTCATATGCATTCAGGTGGCTGGATTTGGAGCTACTGAATAACAACTTTTTATAAGCACCGGTCATTTTTTTGACAACTGATTTGGTTTGTCCAACAAGTAAACACTTTTTGCTGTGTGGCATTTTTGTCTTTTAAAAAACACTGAGCTAAAATACACAATGTGTATGTGTTTGGATCTGAACCAAATCTTTTGAGATCCTAATTACCCTGAAGAACACTGAAGACATTTACAGGGCATATTAAATCCTGGTTCTATACCGCATCAGGTTAAGGCAGCTACTATGGTCCTAAGGAAAATAGCATTTCATTCAGAGGCTGCCCAGAGTTTGAACTACATCATAGTTTCCACGTCCTTTCTGATGTGGAGTAGTTTTCCCAAGTAGGGCCACATAATTGAAACACAAGTTTTATGCTCTGGTATTTTATGGAACATTAGTGTCGAGCAAGACTCCTTGCTCTGGACCCTGGTGACCATAAAGAAATCGAGAGGCCATGATCGCTGGGTGCTGAGGAGAAACATACTTAAACTCACATAATCTGGAGGCAGACACCAAGCTGGAACTTGGGAGTGGTGTTCACCTACCTGTTCCAGAAACACATTTTGCTTAAATAAGGGAAGTATGGTCCAGTTTTGTAATGTTAACAGCTGCCAGTCTCTCAAACATATTTTTATGAGGATATTTCCTGGCTAGCAATGAGTTAGGAAATCAGCATCAAATTCTCATCAAATTTATCACTATTAGTCAAAAACAAAAACAAATCCCCAAAAAACAGAAAAACAAAAACCACCAGCCAACAGAGGTGGTTAAACCTGGATGTAAATTATACTATGTACAGACTGGTATACATATCACTGAAACAGTTCTGACAGCATGACACCTGTTGAAAAATTGCCTATATATTACCCCAATTTTCATGAGAGGAAAATGGATATGTAATTTTCTTCTTTACAGATATGAAAGAGGAAGCAAGAAGGCAAAGCTGAGAGAAACAGATGCTACCCAAAGGGCAGTGGTGGCATTTGGTTGTTTTGGTCTTTGTACCAGCAACTCCCACACCCACAGGAGAAGCCCAGTTCCTGCTGGACTACACGGTTCTCCGGGCAGTCAACACCCGAACAATGGACCCCACTCCTCCAGCAGCAAGTGCCTGAAAACAAACCAAATGTAAGTGTAAAGAATCAATTCTCACACTGAGTAAAACATTTTTCTTGAAGAAGGCGGAGTGCAGCTATTAATTTTGAACTCACTGATTTTTATAAATATTTCTTGAGCACCTATCATGCACCAGGCACCATTCTTGGCACTGGGGAAGAGTAATGAAACCTTTAGAGGCCCCGACCTCATGCACTTACATTCCAAAGAGATACTAATTCACATTCTAGTGCAGCGATGATGAACCTATGACACGCGTGTCAGAGGCAACACGCGAACTCATTTTTTTGGTTGATTTTTCTTTGTTCAATGGCATTTAAATATATAAAATAAATATCAAAAATATTAGTCTTTGTTTTACTATGGTTGCAAATATCAAAAAATTTCTATATGTGACACGGCACCAGAGTTAAGTTAGGGTTTTTCAAAATGCTGACACGCCGAGCTCAAAAGGTTCGCCATCACTGTTCTAGTGTGTTGTTTTCAAATAACAGTTGGCTCTTAAAGATCTACAGCATAATGTTCTTGCCTAAACAGGTGCTCAAATACAGATCTTCTCTTATTCTTGGCAGAATAAATGCAAACTGGAATAAACCAACCTCAGTTCTATTTAGTCAGGATTTGTCAGCTTTTTCGTCTCCCAGGCTAAGAGTTACTATTTAAGAGCTAAGAACTTCAGAACTTTGACTTCACCTTGAAGAATTGGAAGTCATGATTAAGCATTAGAAATTTGAAGCTCTAGTTTACTTGTGTTCAGAGAACACTGAGAACCTTTGTGTTTTGGGTACTGTGCTGGGGATACAAAAGTGAATAAATACAGCATCTTCTGGTCTACTTGGAAGAGACAGATATATAAGCAGATTAATATAATATAATTAATATAATATAATATAATTAATGTAATGTATGAGGTGACAGAGCTATGCTTTGGGTGCTACAAAAGCAGAGGAAGGCACATACCTAGCCTGAGGGTATAGAGAAATGTGGAATGGTCCGGGAAGGCTTCACGGAGAAAATGAGACATGAAATGGGTAAGTAGGTGGCAGACGGACATAAAGGGTAAGGAGGCCGTCAGGCAGAGATCATGAGCAAGGCATAGAGGTGTGGATCATTCTGGTGTGTTCAGGGAAACGGGAGGTCCTGCTGGAGCATAAGGGGAAGAATGACATGTAAGATGAGGCTGGACTGGGAACCTGGACTTTATTTTTCAGGTGACTGGCAAGGGTAGATGTGGGTTCTAAAGACTGCATTCTGGTGACTGAGTGGAGAATGGCTATGAGGGAGGCAAAACTGGTAGCTGGGAGGCCAGTCTGGGAAGCAATAGCAACAGATTGGGAGAGATGCTGTGAACAGCTGCATTGAAGATGTTTCTGGGTAGATGATCTGAGAAGTATTTAGGAGATAAGCCTGGCAAAATACTGGTGACTCATGTTAAGAAAAAAATGAAGCCTTACTATGTGCCTCAATGCCCTGGCCGGTTTTGCTCAATAGGTAGCGCGTTGGCCTGCGGACTGAAAGGTTCAGGGTTTGATTCTGGTCAAGGGCACATGCCCGGGTAGTGGGCTTGATCCCCAGTAGGGGGTGTGCAGGAGGCAGCTGATCAATGATTCTCTCTCATCACTGATGTTTTTCTCTCTCCCTCCCTTCCTCTTTGAAATCAATAAAAATATATTTAAAAAAATATGTGCCTCAATTTCCCCACTACTAACAGGGAATAATAATATCAAGCTTTCTCTCCGAGTATTTTTATGAGGATTAAATGAGTTATTATCTACAAAGCACTTGGCAGAGTGCTTGGATATAATAAGTGCTCAAGTACTGTTTCTATGATCCTGAGGTGAGACTGGAATTAGGTTACTTAGGTTTTTTAAAGCTGGCTCATTTTCTCTAAACTGAGGATGATAAAGAGGTTTACAGACCTCGTAGAGTTGTTGTAAGGATGAAATGAAACGTAATAGTACAGTGCCTGGCAAACAGGAAGTGTTCCATGAACAGGATGACCATACAAATTATTCTCCAAATCGGTACCCAGAGTAAAGGGGAACTATTCATATTTATGCTGAAACAATAGGTATAAACTGGGGCTGTCCTGAGAAAACTGGGAGTTATGGTTAACCCATCCATACATGTTAGCACTTTTATTTGAGAGTGTATGAGGGATAAAGTGACTAGAGAGAGGCTAAGCAGCAATTTTTACTACCTATTCTTACCTTATATGTGTGTATTTTCACTCAGAAAAAAGCTTCTGAAAAACTGAGTTTTGGGAATTGTAAGATATTAGAGAATATACACTCCTATTTTTTAAAAATTGTGGTAAAATATATAACCCAAAATGTGCCACTTTTAAACATTCTTAGATGTAAAATTCAGTGGTACTAATTACATTCATAATAGTGTGCAGACATCACCACTATTTCCAATACTTTATCAGCCCAAACAGAAACTCTGTCCCCGTTAATCACTAACTCTTTATTTTGCCTTCTCCCCAACCCCTGGTAACCTCTAACCTACCTTCTGTCTCTGTGAATTTGCCTATTCTAGGTATTTCATATAAGTGGAATCACACAGTATTTGTCTTTTTGTGTTTGGATTATTTCACTTTGCATAATGTTTTCAAGGTTCATTCATGCTGTAGCATATATCAGTACTTCCCTTTTTTTGGATGAAAGCATTTCTATTTTATTCCACTGTATGCATGTACCACATTTTGTTTATCTGTTCCTCTTATTGGCTTGTTTTCACCTTCGGCCATTGTTAAATAAGTCTTGATTTTTATTACTTATTTTCTTTTCAAAGATTTAATTCCGAGTTCCAAGATTATGTTTACTAAACAATAATCATTAAATAAAAGTGCTGCAAATCAGACTCTCTTAAGACCAACGCTAGTAAGCATAAATCTAAATTTTCATTTTCAGGCATTTATTTGTAATAACAGAGATATATAACCAAGAAGTCAGAATTATTTTTAGGCAAGAGGGGTTGTCATTGAAGGAACCAGTCATATGGATTTATAATTCATAACTTACCTTTTCGTGCCACTGCAATAACACAGCGCTGCTATTGTCGGAGGGGCTCTCGAAGCCTTTATAGATATACTTCATTAGGAGATCCACGCCGTTCTTGTCCAGGGACTGCACTGCCTTTTCAATATCATTAGCTTTGAACGAGATGAGCACCTTCAAGACAATGCTGCCTGCCCGGTCCTGAGGGTAAATAAGTAACAGAACAGTAGGACACGTGTGTGTGGGGTTACAGTTTTGCAAAGGCCGCCCTGAGGAGGTGACATGAAAGAGGAAACCGTGGGATGTCTGAGGAAAGTATTTCAGACAAGGAAAGAACAAGTGCTGTTAGTGTGTGTTCAAGGAATAGCATGAAGACCTAAGGTGGCTGGGGCTGAGCCGTGAGAGAACAGCAGGGCAAAAAGTGAGAGAGGAGTGGGGAGACAGATGATACAAGCCCTGCAGGCTACCGTGGGGAACTTTGCCTTCCAGTGAGGGAAATGATGTTAGGTGGTTTTGAGAAGAACACTGGTATAATCTGTCTTACAGTTGAACAGGATCACTTGGCTGCCAGGTTGAGAATAAGCTGGGTGGTGGTGGGGGGGGGGGGGTTTCAGGGACAAGGCAGAAGCAGGAAGACCAGTCAGGAAGTTATTGCAGTAACATAGGCTGGTTCTGGCTAGCATGGTAGCAATGGAGGTGGTCACAAACGGTCAGATTCCTGACATAGTTGGAGGTAGAGCTGAAAGGATTTGCTTATAGGTGTGATAATCTACCAATTTATTCTATCCAGATTTTTAAAAAAACTTTGAACCATCCTTCCGAAATAGGTTATTAATAAAACGTATTTTAAGTTTTGTGTTTATAGGTAAGAGACTCTTGATGTAAGATATCAGCAGAGATCACTTGTCTGTGACTCACCTTCACCGCCTGACTCTTGGTGTTGATAGGGGGGTTTTTCAGGGCTGCCTGCAGGGCAGCTGTCATGTTTCCTGTGATGGAGGTTAAGGGGATAGCAGCAAAGGGTGACCCTCAGGGAAGCACTGCGACTACCAGGAACCATTTGGGTCTTAAGACTGGACTTTATGCACAGAAAGAAAAATCACTATGGTCACTATGTTCAATACTGGAAAATTCACCATTTTGTTTTCAAGTATGTCAATCAAAGACCTGATACTGAAAACAAAAAAGGACATTAGATTTGTTTTTTAATAAAGCAAAGACTTTCCTCCTTGGTTCTAATGATCAAATGAATACCTTACTAATCTCCCATCTTCTAGTAAGACACATATGGAAATATTACTCAGTGATATTTATAAAAAACTCTAAACTATGCATCAGAATTATTAGGCCCCAAAGGGAAACAGCCTAACCTCAATAAAAACATGTCCATTTTATGTGATTCTAACTGGAAAAACAAAGATCAAATTTTTTTTAGAATTATGTTCTATATTAATTGATATGCTGGTAGATTAGCAATCTGAGTGACTTACATTAGTAATCTCTCAATATGGATGAAAAGAGGCATTATAGAACATATCCAATGACCCTTGGGTGACAACTTAACTCTGGGGTATTTTCTCTCATATTTCATAAAGGCTATTGAAACTGTCTCAGGCCATACCTACTAAATGTGGGCTCTCTTTGAAAGCACCCGTGAGTGAGCATGTATGAGACACGGAAGGCCAATCAGACTGTCAGAATGTACAGTCATTCCCCTAAAAGGAAAACCACACAGAGCTCACTTGTTCCTCCATCTGTGAGTGCCTGATCAGCATTTGTGTCTTCTCTTTGTAACAAGAGCAGAAAAGACCGTGTCTTTATAAGCAGACGCGCTATCTGGATAAAGCAGACCACTTAGGGGTCATCTCCTATCATCTAAAATTAATTTCGCAAACATCATTCATTCATCACAAAGAATGTTTTTAGACAGAATGATGTTCACCACTTATTTTCCGAAGAAAGAAAACCTATGGTTGGTGGCAGTAAGCTGTTATTTTCAAGGTTTAAGCGACTTCTAGGGAAGTAGCCTTTTGCATGTAGACTGGCTCATTTTTAAGACCCCAAACACTTAAATATTTAAATAACGTAGCAACAGCTGATTGTAAAAGTTGTGGAAATGAAAGGAACATCTGTATGTTGATACATGTTTAAGGCTGTATTTTAGGTGCCTTTAAGACCAAATGTAGTTCCTACCAAATATTGTCTCTCATCTATTTCCCCCTTAGAATTAAATAGGACATTGATGAGGAAAGAGTCTACAAAGCCTTCCTTATGAATACACCCAAGAATAACTAGAAATGAGTGGATTTAGTAATTGAGAATCTCTAAAACTACAGCTTGAGCTATTGCAACATTTACATTTTTCTGAAGAAACGCTGATGCAAATGTTCAAGGTTATGAATATTCAAATATGCAAAAATTCGAACCCAGGAACTGACAGCCAAATTTGAACTACAATGGTAACGATTTCATGATTATAAAAATGAGCTCTGCTTTGTACAAATGGCCCATCTTCTTCTATCCCATTCCCTGGGGTTTACTTGAAATATTTTTGGGGATTCTCATTCCATCTTCTTTCTATCGTCTTTGTGCAGCGGGCAAAGCCTCCAAGCTTCCTTCTCGGAGTTTTGGTTGTTGTGTATTCCTACCCCTTCCCCAGTTAACAAATTCTGTGCCAAATACCTTAAATAAAAATAAAACTAAAAAAGCCCCCAGGCTGGAAGGACAGAGGGCCTCATGCAGCAACCGCCTAATCTCGGCTGGCAAGGAATAAACTACCCTAACGCGACCAAAACAAAACCATCACAACAGACACAAAATCACGAAAGAAAGATGCCCACTGGAAATTTCTGGAGCTAACGTGACCCCAGGAAACAGCGTTCCCGGAGGAAAACGTCGCCCCGATCAGTCCCAATCAGCCCAGGTGCCCTCCGGGCGCCGCGAGGGCGCGGCCCGCAGACCCGGTGTCCGGGGGGCCGGACCCGGGCGCAACCTGAGGAATCGGGGCGCGGAGAGTGCGCGGCCAGGCAGGTGTCCGCGGGCTGGCTCCCGGGGTCTCGGGGAGCCCCGGTGAGAAACGGAGAGCCCTGCCCTCGCGGGAGGGGGACCCAGACACAGGTTCCAGCCGCCAGCCGCCGGGGCAGCCCCGCGCCCGTGCCCCCAGGAGGGCCCGCCCCTCCACCCCGCAGCGCGGGGTCCCGGGAGAAGGGCGGGGTGGGGAGGTCGGGGAAGGCAAGGATATTGCCGCAGGCAGGAGTCCACCTCGCCTTCGTCGGGCCCGACCTGCCCGTCGCCCCCGTCTTCCTCGTCCACGAACTTGTTCTCGTCGTACTCATCCACGTCCACCTTCCGGAACCGGGCGGACGACACCGTGTTCTTCGACATCCCCGATCCCGAGCGGCGGCCAAGGCCTCCTCTAGCTGCGGTCTCTACCTCGGCGAGCCCAGCCGGCCAGGAACCCGAAGCCTGGTGCCTTCACTTCCCTCTTCCGCTCTGGGGCGTCGCCGGCAGCCCCGGCTCGGGCGGTTCTGGGCCTGCGCGCTGACCACGCGCCTTCCGCCCGGGGTTCTCGCCCAGATCGAACCTCCTACGCCTCCCGGCTCTCCCCCGGGGAGCGCGCGCGAGAGAGGGAGCGGGACTCAGTGCGCAGGCGCGGACTCTCTGCAGCGAAGGGGCGGGGCGGGGCGGGGCGGAGCGAAGGAGGCGGGGGCGGAGGGGGCGGGGCAGGGGGAGGGCACTAGGCGGTGCCGCGGCCAGAGCTAAGAAGCAATTGGGCGTGCAACCGAGTCACGTGACCCCTCGGGGTTTCCATAGAAACGCTTCTCTGCGGTCCAGTCTCGGAGGTCTCAGGTTGGCGGCGATGGACACTGGGCGCGGGTGGCCTTGTTTTTTGCTGTCGCCGCCGCTGCCGCCAACGAGCTTCATCCGGGTCCTGCGTCAGGTCCGGCTGGGCCGGACTTGCCTGTGAGGTGGGATGGGCTGGCTGTCAGACCAAGTGCCCTGCAGTTGGCAGGAGTATGGGGCGCAGTGATGCACGCCCGGGCGCCCAGCATCCTTCTGCTTGTCGGAGACATTGCTTCGGACCTTGCGCTGCCTGCGGCTGCGTGCCTGGGCCGGGAGCCCCGTTCCCGGGGTTGGGACTGCGCTGCGTGCCCAGCGGGAGGTACCAAGGACGGAGCCCAAAGGTCGCGTTTTATCCGTTGGTGCTGATGACAGCACCGCGGCGGCACCTGCAGAACCTGAATTAGGTATCGTATCCATTGGGAGGGAGGGGAAGTGTCTGCGCAGGGGCTGGGGTCAGGTGGCAAAACTGGGGTGAACCTGTGGTTTGTGCGGTAGGGTCGGTCACTGACATTTTAAATAAGTAGTTATTTGGAGCGAGAATGCTAGAAAAGCAATGATATGGGCGAGTTACGTTCTCCGGTTCTGAGGGCGAACACAATGTGTAAGAATGAGTGGAAACCAGATCTTTAAGGTTTACATTTGTGATTTCAGATTTGTATGATCCCTTTAGGCCAGCCTTTTATTTTATTTGGCATCCCCATTTCTGAGCGCAAAGCTCTTACTGAGGAGGGAAAGGCACTAAAACTGAGGAAATGGTAAGTTGTGCTGCATGTATAACAAGGAAGTATAAATATTTTCACAATAAATTTAACTTGGACATTTGGCTGGACACTCAGGTGGCTTTATGCTTTCCTGACATCCTATCGGGTGTGGTTTAATTCCACCTCTAGCAGAAGGCCAGCTGTTGCCCTGTCCAGGATCCCCACCCTTGGTTTCCTGTACTGAGTATAATGAAAAGCACTGGGCTTAGAATTAGTAAATCCTGGCTTGAGTCTTGACTCTCTCACTTGATCGATTTGATTGAGGGACGGCGGTTAAACTTCTGACTCTCAGATTCTTCACTGGGAAAGTGGGGTTAACAATGTGTACGTAACAAGATTGTCCTGAGGGTTAAATACAGGGGAGTGTTTTTGCAGCTCTGAAATTCTACATAAATATGAAATGCATGGTACCTGTACATTGATTTTGGCACTATGCATATAAATTGCTTTATGATACTGTGTGTTCACCTTGCCCCCTGGAAGAGATGGGAGGTTACTGGAGGGCAGAGGCTGTCATATTTCTTTTGTATCTTCCTTTGGGTCTGGAAGGTACTCAATACATTCAGGTACTCAATTATTCCTTGATGAATAAAATGTGAAAGGCATGGCAGTTTGAGAATCACATGGAGAATAATGAACCAGTAAAAAGAAGAGAAAAGATGTCAATGTCAAATATTTGTTATAGATAGATAGATAGAGAGAGAGAGAGATAGAGAGAGAGAAATAGAGACAGAGACCCTTCAGGAATGCATTTTCTTTTCTAGGGAGGAAGAAGTAATGTGGCCTTTTTCTTTTCCCAATTAAATTACTTTTCTAAAAAATATTGAGGTGACAAAGCAACATTTCTTTAAATTAACGTTCAAGTTAATGAACAAACATGCTGGCAAGAACTCCCCCAACGATTGTCTTAAGACAGCAAAGGAAAATTTTCTACCTGTTGGTGGTCTTTATTTTATTTTATTATTTTTAAAGTTCAGCTCTTTTTTAAAAATATATTTTATTGATTTTTTTACAGAGAGGAAGGGAGAGGGATAGAGAGTTAGAAACATTGATGAGAGAGAAACATTGATCAGCTGCCTCCTGCACACCTCCCACTGGGGATGTGCCCACAACCAAGGTACATGCCCTTGACTGGAATCGAACCTGGGACCTTTCAGTCTGCAGGCCGACACTCTATCCACTGAGCCAAACCGGTTAGGGTGGTGGTCTTTATTTTAAAAAGTCTTATTCCAAAGAATCAGATCATTACTATGGTGAATGACATTATATAACTTAGAATAAGTATTTTTAATATTCTTTTTTTCAGTTTCAATTTTTTTGCTAACTTTAATAAGGGCTAAGCAATATACTGGTTTGATGCTTCTAAATCAATATATTTTTGAAGAGAGAATTGAACATTAGAAGCACTATTGAGAGCAAATGGAAACAAGGATTCAAGAGCTAATACATCCCTTCTCTTACATTTCTATCTTTTGTATTAGGTCTTACTTAGGAAATTTTCTTCTTATCTCATTTTAGAATTGGGGAAGAATTGTGAGTAGAAATCAACTTAAGGGAATAGTGAGGGTAATTTAAAAAATCGAGTTGCTCAAGGGTATAATTGTTTTTGATTGCTCAGAATTTTGCTCTGTATGTGTTAAATACAATTAATTCTCAGCCACATGATGTGTATTACATTTGAGATGTAATAATGCCAAAAAATGCGCTTTTCCAATGCAGTGTTTTTTATTGTCTCACACTAAATACCTTGTACATAGTAGGTACCCAACATTTCTATTTAATGAATTAATAACCTGACAAAATAATTTTGGAATCATATATAGAGATTGAGGGTTGGTTTTTTTTTAAACCTCACCTGAGGATCCAAGGATATTTTTTCATTGATTTTTTAGTGTGTGGAAGAAAGGGAGGAGGAGGAGAGAGGGCAGGGGCAGGGAACAAGAAGGGGAGGGGAAAGATTGACATCGCCTGGAGAGAGACACCTCAATTGGTCACCTCCCACTCATGCCTAGGGATCGAACCTGCAACCCAGGCAAGTGCCCTCGACCTGGAATTGAACAGAACCCATCTGTTCTCAAGCCAATGCTCCAACCACAGAGCCAAACTGGCCAGGGTGAGATTGAGTATTTTTTAATGAACACCTTAATTACCTCCCTAAAGCATTAAGGAAATTTCTGTGTATGTGAAGAAACCCGTCTTTAATTATCTTTTCATTAGAAAATATACATTATTCCACTTCCTTGCAAATTATAAATTTCTTATGTTAATCATGGTACTTCATTCCTTGTACATAATAATATTCTCCCTATTTTAATTTTCCAAAGAAATGCTTATCCTTGAAATAAAGGATCCATGGGGCTTTAAGACATTTTTTTTTATTGTGCACATAACTTGGTTAGGTTCATTACTAAAGTTAATGCTGCATGAGAGTATATAGCTTCTGTTTATTTCTGTGATGATGCAAACAGCAAAAGATCATTTTAGTTAGAGAGTATTTTGATAAAATTATCCTATAATAGGTTTTTCCTTTCATATATTTTAATCCAAGTACACTTACCTACATTGTGCTTCTCTTCCCCAGACTTGCCACTGAATACTTAAGAAACCAAGACCTCAAATCCTGCAGCGTGGCAGGATGATTATTTGAAATGGCAGTGAACTCAATGTTAATCAAATATGTCAAACGTGTGTTATAAATAGAAAATAAATAAATTTCAGTTCTGGTATTTAATGAATTAATTTCATGATTCTCTAGCAACATCATTACTACAATAGATAATTTTTTTTAGCATATTACCTATAGACTATATTATGGTTTAGTGACTACTTAATAGAAAATAGTCATCTCAGACTATATAGTTTTGATAGAATTTGAAAGATCTTACAATTCCTATCCTTTTCTATCATCATATTCATATTTTATTAATAATAGAAACCACTTGAGTGTTTATTGTTTCTTATACACTTGGTTAGCAAGCTCTTTACTGTACTTACATAATTTAATCATTTGTACGCCATAAGCAGCGGACCTTTTTTAATGAAATTCAAGATATCTTGCCAGTTAATTGGTTAATCCTCAGATTAGCTGTAGGGCCTAGGAATTAAGTGTTACCATTTTATGAATGAGAAAATTAAGGCTCAGAGAGATTAGATAACTCAGCCAATGATAACTAGCCAGTAGCAGACTGGTATGGGAAACAGGACAGTCAGATTTTGAAGCTTGTGTTTTCAATCACTTCATGGAACTCTTGCTCTGATAAATGTCATCTTAGAGCAGGTAGAGCTGAAAGGAACCTAAAGATCTTGCTCATGTCTCTTGTTTTACAGACCAGGAAATAGAAGCTACTTGCCTAGGGCCATGTGTCTTTATGCTCTCTCGTAATAGTCTCTTTTAAGGCTTGACCATATTGGCTTGGACTCATGACTTGTCTAACATTCTTCTTCCTAGCCCTAGTCATATCTAATCAGTACAATAATTTAACTGCCTGAACACTTTTCTATAGTTCTGGCAGCATTTCTCTCTTTGTTATACACCAGGTTCATATTTGAAAGACCTACCTAATAGGATGGTTGGATTAAATGAGTTATACATGTAAATACTTAGAAAAATGACATGTAGCTCTCAGTAAATGTTAGATAGTAATAATATTATTTAAAAAATTTTAATTAGTAGAGGTTACCATGCAGCTTTCCTTAAACTCTTGGAAATAAGATGAATAACGTTTCATTTTGAGAGTTAAACATTTTGGTTTGCATGTACTAAGAATCAAAAAAGATGTAACAACAGTTTAAAGAGAGAGGATTTGCTCCCAGGCCAGCAGGATTAAATTGTAGCTTGATGAACACTCTGGGCCCACCTACTAGTAAATACTGTCCATGCACAGGTGCCCTTGTGTATATCACACCATTTCATTTCAAGTGGCAGATGCCTAACCCTGGGAAGCAGAGACCGAAAGCACTAAACATTTGAATCACTTAATGAGCTCTTCTAACCCTCAAAGTAAACTTCTAATTATAGTAGCTCCTCATGTAGTTTATCTGCATGGTAAAGCGGCATAGGCTGGACAACTTGAATATGTGGTTGCATATCCAGTAGTAAGTCTCACTGGAAATTAGTAAATTAGCTTTCTGCTTTTACGTGTCATTCTTGGGAGCTCTGTTAATCCAGGTCTGCTCCTGATTAATAAAGCCATTCTCTCTGTATTGACTAAGTGGGAGCTGAACTTACAAAACTGAGAGCCAAACCCTGGACCACGTTAGATGTACCAAGGTAATGATTCCCTCCCCCACCCTAATCAGTGTCTTCCTGATCTAACTAGTACAAGTTTAACTGCCCCCAAGCACTTTTCTTTCCTATAGTTCTTGCAACATCTCTCCTTTTGTTATATACTTGGTATCCAGGTTCACATTTGAAATACAAATTCATCATAAATTTCAGACTGCGTTTCTAACTGAATCCTTTGTAGCTTGATTGATATTGTGGTCTTCTTCACCACTTTAGAGCTAGATTTCTGGGCAACGAATTGGATCTACTTTTTCTTTTGAGGAGTCCACAGATGAATAGCATTCCATTTTGTGAGTTAAACATTTTGGGCAGGTCTCTCCCACTGCAACAAGCTTCAGAGCTGCTCCCCGGCCTTTCAGACTTGCTGACGCCATTAGTGGAGTCGCCCATTTGGAGCTACTCTGATAGTGATCAGAGATGCTGCATTTGTCATGTTGGGGTCTTTTTTTAAAAAACTCTACACCGCAAATTGTCGACATGGTTTTGTGATCTACTAAACTTTAAAAGTAGCTCTTTAAATAACAATTAATATATATCCAAAAAATAATTATATTCCAATAAGTCTATAAAAAATTTCAGGTTAACAATAGAAATTACTTAAAAATTTATTTATTTATTTTAATCATAACAGACATTCCTATTTTAAACATTTTTCTTTTCTTTTAAGAGGGAAGTGAGGCAGCAAATGTGGTTTAATGCACATGCTCAGAGGGTTAGTCAGAGTCCTCCTAGAAGTGTCCTTTGAACAAGAGTTTGAGACAAGGTATAGATATGTACTGGTGAAAAAGAAGTTGTCAGAAAAAAAGGGAACTAGGACCAATTATGCACTGGGGCTATGTCAGAAGGAGGAGGAATGGATGCTAACAACAACAAAAAAGATGTCCATTGCAGGAGAGTTAAGTGGCCACTTGGCTGGAATGGAGAAGACATGTTGGGGAGCAGGGATTGGTAAAGTTCTGAGATGTAGATTCACAGCCTTGCTAGCCCTATTTGCCTGGGATATTGTGCTAGATCCTAAAGGGAAACTAAATAAGTGAAAGAGACAGCGCTGGACCTATAGGAATTTATAATCTTGCTGATGAGACAGGGCAACAGGAAGGTAGAGGAGTAGCTTTGGAAGCCAGTGAGAGGGGTTTGGCTATTACATGGTGTGTGAGGGGAGGAACCTTGGAGAGTCTGATGTGTCACCTGCCTCTCTCATCCACTCAGGAGGCAGAGGTCTGGGCTGGGAAAGATCAAACCCAGCGCGTGGCTACATTTCAAAAATCAGTTTTTGTAGCGATAGCTAATCAATTAGCAAAAGAGCTTTTTCCCCACGCACAGAACTATTTTGAACCACTTTAGAAAAAGAAAAGAAAAGGCTGCCTAAAATCTTCTGTCCACAATGAACAATTAATGGAAAATCACTGGTTTGCTTTTGCAAACAGTACTGAGAATCAGTAACTTCAGGCTGTTTTCCAACTTTATAGTAAATCTTTATACTAAAACCAATTTAGGAAGCTATTTGATCCACCGGCATTTTCAGTGGAAAGATGATATGGGTAGACCGGAATAATAACATTTTCTTTTTTACACCAAAATATTAGCAAGGTACTCATGGCTCCACTTGGATACTGTCATTTTCAAAAATAAAGGAAAGATAATAAGTTGCTTATGGAAACATTTTGAATTATATTTAAAATAGTGTAGCTTTATAATAGTTAAGCTGGTAAATAATTCAGGTTTTGCCTATAGTGTATCAGTTTAGCTCCATCTTGGATCATACCTAAGAGAGAAAGTTTCCAGATTCTTGCTGGCTATCTTCTAAGTCTTCCGTTAGCTGTTTGGTCTTACGTTGCAGGAATGTCCATTTTATTTCTTCCCTTTCTTTTTCTTCTTCTTGTCATCTGCCTTGCTGCTACTTCCAGACTGTTCTGTGAATTCCATCGTCTCCACTGGCATTGCCATGGGAGGCCTTCGGAGGTCCTTGGTTTCCTGGGGTGACATCTGAGGCATATTTAAATGCCTCACAACATTCCAGGGCTTATAAGGGCCTTGACCCACCTGGATTGGTGGTAGGTCTCGGAAAGGCACCAGCACAAACACGACAGGAACCCTGAGGCCCGGTGTCAGACTGGGTGGTGATTGTCCACTTGTCACTGGCGGAGACTGTCCAGGAAAGGCACTGATGAAAGGGTGGCTTTCTAAAGCTGCCTGAGCTGTTACGTTCGGATCCTGCTTTGCCTGGGGTAGAACCTCAGTGAAGTAAGGTTTCACTCCTGTGATGGCGTGGATCTCATATGCATTGTGCCTGTCCGCCAGTGCTCGCCCAGTTAAAATGGGTTGGAAAACAGTTGATCCCAAGACACCGCTCACAAAGTTGTTGAGGAGAAAATGCCAGATGCCGCCACTTATTGGGCTCAAAGTGACCTTGGGCCAGAGACTCGCTAGGCTCCGGAGAGCTTCGCGGTTCCAGGCCGAGGCAGGAAAGTCAGGGTCAGTATGATAGAGCTGAGAGAAGTAGATGCTAAGAGTGACATCTGGGTACGTCGTCAGGAAATTGTACATCTTGCTGATGCAGCAGTGGTCAGCTTCATTACAGGGGGAGTGGCTGGAATACAGAATGATGTGCTGGATGCCGTCGTTGTTGTCTATGGCCCAGTCCAAATAACCGTTCGTCTCAAACAGCATAGATTCTGGATGGGTATTGTTCGTCGTGCAACTGCTCGCGTGGCCCTTTTGCACCAGGCCTCCGGTAGAAGTTTTCAGTTCATAAAACGTGAGGTGCTTTGTTTGAGGATAGGTGGGTCCATAAGGGAATCCAAAAATCTGATAAAATTCTGTGTGGGAAACTCTTGCTTCTTCGCCTGTCCGAATATGGTAAGGACAGTTAGCGCACTCTAGAGAGAAGCTTAGCCAGTAATAAGGTTTTACTATTGTCCCACGATTTGCTAGGTATTCCTCATATAATGGCTCCATTGCTAGTTTTGTCATCTCCTAGCTGGAATCCTAAACAAGGAAGAGAGAATATATGTAAAACCAGTGCAGGAAGAACTAAAGACAGCGCATTAATTTACTGAGTCATATTTTTCTTTAAAGCAGCTGGTGTGATAACCATGGTAACATTTTGAGTCTAAAGGATAATGATGTCTATCCATAGATTAGAAAGCTCAGGATTCAGCTTTATCGAGACTCCTAAGGAGGGGAGGAGGCAAAAGAGAAAGGCATCATACATTACCTGTTTCGTAGATTCTGAGGCAGTAGAGCAAATGGGTTAACGGTGCAAATTCTAGAAACAGACTTGTTGCAAATCAGGGCCCAGCTCCTTACCAGCTTAGTGATTTTTGGCAAGTTACTTAACATCCGGGAGCTTCCTTGTCTGTAAAATGGGGCTTAGATAGTTCCTACCCCATAAGGTTACCTTGAGGATTGAATGATAGATAAATATACAATGCTTTATGATGGCCCCAACACATAGTAAGGTCTCGATAAACACTTAGCTCTCAATAGTAATAGTACAAGTCCTAGGGTTATCTAGATGATTCTTGTTTAGGAAAGTCCAAAGAAATAAACAGGGGTTTTGCATTTGTTTGTAATGTTCTTTGTCTCTTTTCCGAATATGATAGTGTCTAGCATATCATGCAGAGGTGTTGCGTGTGCTTGCGTCTCAAATCAGCTATTTCTTCTAATCATCCTATATAATAAAAGGCTAATATGCAAACTGACTGGAAGGCGAAACTACCAGTGGTTATGACGTGCACTGACCACCAGGGGGCAGATGCTCAATGCAGAAGCTGCCCCCTGGTGGTCAGTGTGCTCCCACAGGGGGAGTGCCGCTCAGCCAGAAGCCCTGAGCTGGGTTCACGGCTGGCGAGTGCAATAGTGATGGTGGGAGCCTGTCCCGCCTCTGCGGCTCGCTAAGGATATCTGACTGCCGGCTTAGACATCCCTCGAGGGCTCCCAGACTGTGAGAGGGTGCAGGCTGGGCTGAGGCCCCGCCCCCCCCCCCCCGCAGTGTACAAATTTTGTGCACTGGGCCTCTAGTTGACAATAAGTTGGAAGTGGTTATCCTTTTGGGAATATGATCATGGAATCTATTTACTTGCTAGAGATATGTGGATCATCATGATTACACCCTTGGAAGTGCCAGGTGAGTATTCTTTGGGTCATGGATATGCATTCTCAACATTTGAGAGTTTTATTTCCAGTGGGTGGGTCTTGTTAGAGTAATTTGGAAACTTTACTATTCTAAAAGCAATAGGGTTCTTAGGATATTTCAGATAGTTTCTGGGATGTTAAAACTGAACTGTTATGATCTTTAAGTAATTATTTTTCCTTTAAAAATATTTCTTCAGTTATCATTATTCCAAAGCAACAACATAGGCATTATAATATAGTTTAAAAATATTGTAAAATAACTTTTTATTATATGTATTACATGTTTCTTGTAGAGTTTTTATAATACAGATGCATAAAGGAAAAATAAAAACTCATGCCAGTTTGTATCAGTTTCCATTGCCATTGACAGGTCTATTCCCCCAGTCTTTTTGCTATGTGTGCTTGTTATGCCAACATAAATAAAACCATGTTTTTTGGGTTTTTTAAAAAATATATTTTATTGATTTTTTTACAGAGAGGAAGGGAGAGGGACAGAGAGTTAGAAACATCTATGAGAGAGAAACATTGATCAGCTGCCTCCTGCACACTCCCAACTGGGGATGTTACCGCAACCAAGGTACATGACCTTGATCGGAATCGGACCCAGGACCCTTGAGTCTGTAGGCCGATGCCCTATCCACTGAGCCAAACTGGTTAGGGCAAAAACCATGTTTTATATTTTGCTTTTTCACTTAGTATTGTGTCATGAACATTTTCCTATGTTATTAAAATTCTTCAAAAAGCACAGTATCCACGCCTAATTCGTGTCTTATTACATAACTATAGCATTCAGGTTCTTGTCTCTTGTTGTTATTATAAGTAACACTTTGATGAATATTTCTTTAAATAAATCGTTCATATATCTGACTCTGTTCTTTAATGTAGATCACTAGAAGTCATAGGACTAGATCAAACTCTCTCACATCACTTCCTAGGAGGAGAATTACATTCCCAGATCCCCTCAGTCAGTGCTGTATTTGATCTCCAGGCTGAAACCTGCAGAGTTCCTTGTATAATCCCATCTTGGGCAGAAAATATTTTAGGGCCTCAATCCAGCTCTAGATGGAATGTGACTTTACTCATGTCACCATCATCCTAATGGCTAGTCTCTCGGCAGTAACCCTGGGCACCACACCCGTCATACTCCAGACTCCTCCTAACGACCTAACCTCTGACATGTCATCTTAGTCCGCAGGATTGGGGGGTTGCCTCAGTTTCCTCCTGAGCATTGCATTTTCCTGCTGAAACTGAATCCCTGCCCTGAGGCTTCCTTGACTTTGCACAGCTTTCCCTCGGGGCCCTGGACTCTTTCTGCTTAACCCTTGGCAACAGGTGGACCACCTGGGACCTGACACCATGTCACCTTGATCCTGAGCGCTGTTTTCTCCCAGCATTCCTGCTCTCTCGGTCTTACCCATGGGACTGGGTCTCTCTGAATATCCAAACGTGCTGAAACCAAGCCCAAAGTCTCTCTCTCTTTTGACTCTTGTGCCCTGGATCTGGCCTGCCATTGGGTGGCACACCTGATATCCGGGTTACTACTCAAATGATAATTTCAAGTCACCCATAGAAAACTTACAGATTGATTTGGCTAAAATATTATGGC
Organism: Myotis daubentonii; assembly: GCF_963259705.1. Lineage (NCBI taxonomy): Eukaryota > Metazoa > Chordata > Mammalia > Chiroptera > Vespertilionidae > Myotis > Myotis daubentonii. Next base: position 19,309,549 of record NC_081857.1, on the reverse strand, counting down.
CCTTTTCTGCTTTTTTTTGGGGGGGGGGGGGCGGTGAGTGGAGTTAACTCTATATAATGGTCTCAGAATGACCCTTTTGGGACGCAGAGGTCTTTGTGTCTTTTGAGATAAAGGTGGCCTGGAAACCCCAGCACTCCCTCCTTTGCACTCTTCCTCTCCTGTGGCTATGTTAGCAGCGGATGGCGCATCATTACTCTCTGTGAGGAGGCCTGAGGACTGGCGGCCTTCCTGGGTAATGGAGGGAGCTCTGGAGTCTCCTTCTTGCTGATAGCCAACTCTTCGGTGTCACCCGACCCTGACGCCCTACTGGCGAGGTCTTCACTTTTTCAGTCTTCGTTTGGGATTGTTCTTTGATCTCCCTCATCTGAAGGGGAGCAGGAGAGAACTCCTGGCCCCTTTGAACTCTGGCGCAATTGGTGGTTCATATCAATTAGCCACTGAGCACAGACTGTCTTGTATTGTTAACTTCTGGTGTCTGTCCTTTCATTCTGCCCTCATCAGGCAGGGACAGGCTCTGCTTAGCCCAGGTCCTACCTCAGGAACCGGGATTGGTCACAGGCGGGTTGGCTGACTTGTTTCCCAGCATCCTGTGTCCCTATCACCTAGTCCAGTGATGGCGAACCTATGACACGCGTGCCAGAGGTGACACATGAACTCATTTTTTTGGTTGATTTTTCTTTGTTAAATGGCATTTAAATATATAAAATAAATATCAAACATATAAATCTTTGTTTTACTATGGTTGCAAATATAAAAAAATTTCTATATGTAACACGGCACCAGAGTTAAGTTGGGGTTTTTCAAAATGCTGACACGCCGAGCTCAAAAGGTTCGCCATCACTGACCTAGTCCTTTTCTTTCTTTTTTTAAAAAGTAAATCTTTAGCCAGAACCGGTTTGGCTCAGTGGATAGAGCGTCGGCCTGTGGACTCAAGGGTCCCGGGTTCGATTCCAGTCAAGGGCATGTACCTTGGTTGCGGGCACATCCCCTGTGGGGGGCGTGCAGGAGGCAGCTAATCAATATTTCTCTCTCATTGATGTTTCTGGCTCGCTATCCCTCTCCCTTCCTTTCTGTAAAAAATCAATAAAATATATTTTTTTAAAAAAGTAAATCTTTATATGGAGTTGGGGGGATGAGAAGAGATAAACCAAAGGACTTATGTACTTAATATGCATAAGCCCATGAACATGGGTAATAGGGTAGTGAAGACCTGGGGTGGGTGGGTAGGGGCTGGGAGGAAGGGGGTAAAGGGAGAGGGGAATGGGAGATCTCTGTAATACTATCAACAATAAAAATATATTAAAAATAAATTAAATCTTTATTGTTGAAGTATTACATATGTTCCCTTTCCCCCCCTCCCCCTTCACCCCTTCTAGCCTGCCCCCGCCCCCTGCCCCAGGCCTTCACCACCCTATTGTCTGTGTCCACACCTGGTCCTTTTCCTTCTGGTTTGTCTGTGCTTCCAAACGCAGATCTGTGGGCAGTGAGGAGCAGAGAGCTGCATAACCAGCTCTGTCATCCAGTTGTGAGTGGCCCCTGGCCTGCGGCCGTGGGAGGACGCTTGCCTTACTTTAACATAAATGAGACAATCTGCTGTCTTGTCACCAGCGAGGACTAGCGAGTGCTGCTGAAGCACAGTTTGCACTGGAGTAATGGGAGGAGGGCGTTTGCCTTTCCCAATCTGTGCGCAATCTGTTAGCAGCTAAAAACAAACGTCAGCAATTATAATTACCGTCATTTTGCCTCCAGGCTTGGATCGCACTCCAGGTGTTCTGGGAGATGGTTCATTTTCTTCTTTTTTCCCCTCTTTAAATTCGAGGCCCCGTTTCAAATAGCTTCAGACGACGGTTGTACTGTAAAGATTCACCTTCTGTATCGGTTCAGGACTCTTTCACGCTGCGGTGTGTCTGTTAGTTCACTTGAACTTTGCTGTCCCAAGTTAGAAAGAACTCGCTGAGGTGTGGCTGCTTCTAAGAACCCTGTTGAATTGGTGCCATGGCAACGTTTGCAAAGTAGCTACTGCTAGGATACAGCTCTGACACTTAGTACTTTATTTGCATTTCAAACCACCTGTTCCAAAGATGAAAATACACATGAACACATATTCCAGCCTGGATGAAAGTGTAACATTTGACTGCTTAAATGAACTGTTGGGCTCCCCCGCGCCCCCAAAGCTGTTAGAGTCAAGTTCTGAGGTCATGCTGCTCAGCACCTTGGTCCTGATCTAGTATAGGTTCCAGGCTTGGTGTCTGGACAAGATTTGCTGGTTCTGTGGCCCGTGGAGGCTCCAGGGCCTCCGTAAAAGGCTTCCCCTTCAGGGAGAGGGAGGCACCCGTGAGAGGAAGCAGGGCCTTGACTTCCCCAAGGGAGGCCCTTTCTGCTAACAGCCCCCAAAGGGGGAGCTCTTTATTTTGTCCAAACCTGGGTTAGTGTGCCCTAGCCCAGTGATGGCGAACCTTTGGAGCTCGGCGTGTCAGCATTCTGAAAAACCCCAACTTAACTCTGGTGCCCTGTCACATATAGAAATTTTTTGATATTTGCAACCATAGTAAAACAAAGATTTATATTTTTGATATTTATTTTATATATTTAAATGCCATTTAACAAAGAGAAATCAACCAAAAAGATGAGTTCGCGTGTCACCTCTGACACGCGTGTCATAGGTTCGCCATCACGGGCCTGGCCGTTTCCTCCCCCTTCCACGTTCCCTGGGCGGCTCCTGCTATTGATATGTGCGTGGTTCCCGCCAGTTGAAGACACAGTTGTGGCCCTTTTTCTGCGGCTGATGGGAGAGCCACTCGTCCCTGTCTGTTCTCTCCCTGCCCCCTTCACCTCCACAGCGTCTCCTAGGACACTCGGGTGTGGATCGTCAAGATTACACCCTTGGATATTCCCTCTTCTCTCCCTCAGGCCCCGTGAGCGAGTGAGCGACGGTCACTACTGTGTATGTATCCTGCTCTGAACATTCCCGCCCGGCGGAGGCAGCACCTCGAAGGCTTCCTGCAGCACCTCACTCCAGTCTCCACAAAAGCAACAGGCCCTCCTCCTCCGGGGGCGCCTCTAGCCTGGCTGTTTTATGCTGATCTCCGTGCCTTTATTTTTTCTTTCTTGATTAAGGTATTACATATGTGGCCTTCTCCCCCCACTGCCCCCCCCCCCCCATCTCCGTGCTTTTTAAGGGTCTCTAGTGTATTTGTTAACTCCTCAGCTAGTTACTTTTCGTTACGTTTTCCTTCAGGCTTTCGTACACGTTCACTCTATTGCATCCCACTCCTTCCCAACCATTTGCCACTGATCACGCCTTTACTGTTCCCACGTCTTCCAATCTCATGTATCTCTTAACTCAGTTAACTTGTAAATATTAAACCAAAAGCTGATCCTCAAAGCTCACCTTTTATTTAACCTTAATAAATGATATTCCATTTAAAACTATTAACTTAAAAATGAGCTTGTATCCACTAGTATCTTTACCAATTACATTTTAGGGCGATTTTAGGTATAGGCAACTCCAAGTAGCCACCATTAAAAAAATAGCGCTATTAAGGTATAATTGCCAAATAAAAATTGTATATTGTTAAGGTGTACAACTACATCTTCTGATATATTTACACATAGTGAAATGATCACAGCAATCATTCTAACTAACATATCCATCACCTCATAGAGTTGTCTTTTTAGGGTGTGTGTGTGAACATGTAAGATCTAACCCCTTAGCAAATTTCAAGTATTCAATACAGTATTGTTACTGTAGTCATCATACTCTACATTAGGTCTCCAGAACGTATTCATCTTGCATAACTGAAACTTTATACCCTTTGACCAATACCACTCCCCCCCCCCCCCCCCAACTCCTGGCAACCACCATTCTACTCTAGGCTTCTATGAGTATGACTATTTTAAACCCCACATATAAATGAGATCATGCAGTTTTTATCTGTTACTGGTTTTTACACTTGGCATAATATTCTCCAGGTTCATCCATGTTGTTGCAAATGGCAGGATTTCCTTTTTCAGGCTGAGTAATATTCCATTGTATGTATATACCACATTTGCTTGGTCCATTCATCTGTCAATGTCATTTTGGTTGTTTCCATATCTTGACTGTTGTGAATAACGGTGCAATGACTATGGGAGTGCAGATATCTCTTTGAGATCCTGATTACAATTCTTTTGGGAAAATATCTGGAAGTGGGCTTGCTAAACCATATTGTAGTTCTGTTTTAAATTTTTTGAGAAAACGCCATACTGTTTTCCATAATGGCTTCACCAGTTACATCCCCACTAACAGTATACAAGGGTTTGCTTTTCCATGGCCTCAACAATACTTTTGTCTTTGTTATATTGGCCACTCTTGCAGATGTGAGGTGATATCTCATGGTGGTGTTGATTTGCATCCCTCATGATTAGTGATACTTAAGCACCTTTTTATATCTCTGTAGGCCATTTGTATGTCTTCTTTTGAGCAATGTCTAATCAAGTTATTTGTTGCCCTTTTTAAAATCAGGTTTTTTTTGTGTGCTTTCCCCCCCCCTATTGAGTTGTATGAGTTCCTTATATACCTTGGCTCTTACCCCTTATCAGATATGTTGTTTGCAAATATTTTCTGCCATTCTGTAGGTTGCCTTTTCACTATGTTAAATTTCATTTGCTATGTATATATATTCCCATATATATTCTCACTTGTCTACTTTTGTTTTTGATGCCTGAGCTTTTGGTGTATATAATTCACGTAGCAGTAACAAACTAGATGAAACTGATGAAAAAGAGCAATCACAAAATAAAGACCTGCAGAGAACTCAGTAGATTTCATGAAGCTCACTAAGGACTTGGCGGGAAAGATGGGGTAAGATAAATGTTAGTGTTGAGGGGAAAGGGAGAGCTTGGAGCTTTGGGTCATAAGCCGAATGGCCACAGGGTGGCAGTACAGTCTTAACAGCAAGGACACTGTCGGATGACCCTTAGTTTGCTGAAACCACAGACTTTCCAATCTCTCCATGTTGTTTTCCCCCATTATCCTAGGGAAACGAAAGCAGATGTTTAGACTCAAAGTTAACTCCTTAACTTAAGCTGAGGGAAAGTGCAGGGTGGAGGCAGCATCTTTATTCCCAAAGGTATAAATAACCAAAAAAAGGTTTCAAACGATCGGAGGGGAAGAACCAATTTAGTTTCCAAACCACTAATTTTGTAAAATTCAATGAAAATGATTTTATAGGGAAAAAAATCAACAAAAAATACATAGAAAACATGAGCCCATTAAAAAAATTAGCTCAACAGATAAATGTGTATACAATTTCATAATTACATTTCAACAGTTATCTATTTTTGTGAAGCACATTGTTTAGTTCAGCTGGCTCTTTTTCTTTTTTTTTCATAGAAGGATTTTCCCAATGAAGGAAGCAGTGTGTTGCTTTATGTTCTGACTTAAGCTCCTTAATCTGTGAGCTATTCTAGAACCTTCTTCTATACAAGATCTAAACTCTAAATCACATTTTCTGATATAGATCATACAGGGTCATCTCCTATTTCTATAAAAATTTTTAAATAGTTACTCTTATTTTCACACTGGTAGCAAGTATGGCTGGGCCCTGGTTCACAGACTTAGCTTTGAGTGATACTGCTTTCATGTCCTTCTCTATCCCACTTAAGTCACTATTAGAAAGTGATTTTACTTCCTAAATTAACTAAATTTTATTTATGTTAATTCCTCTAGCTAGCTTATATACAGATGGTGAAGAAGTTAAATGAGAATATCATTTGTTGAACCCCTGAACATTTACTGAATGCCTACTCTGCCAAAAATTTTACATGCCTCACATCCCGAAGAGCTGGGTATTATTACAATTTCCATTTACAGATAAGGAAACTGAGGTTAAGAGTGTTTAATATTCAAGATACATAGCTAGTAACTGGTAGAGCTGGAATTTGAACCCAGAGCACGTTAGAACTCCTTTTCTTTATACTGTGATCCATCCATCACATCCTACTTTTTGAGCAAAGAGAAAATAATTTCAAATTTGTGACCTAGTCTTAAGATAAATGGGAAAAATAATATTTGAAAAGTGAGACAATGATAAAATCAAGAAAGAGAAGAAAATGTAGAAAAATGATAAGATGATAAGTATGTTGGGGGAAACAGCTGAACATGTTTCTGGCAAGAGGGAAGAATTAAAACATCGATTTCAATGAGGTATAATTTACATATTATAAAATACACCCACTTTAAGCATACAGTGTTTTGAGTTTTGACAAATGTATGTTCTCATGTTACCACCACTGCAATAAAAATGTAGAACATTTCCGTCAACCCCAGATTTCCCCTGGGTCCCTTCCTTTCCCGTGAATCACCCTCCCACATGGCCTTAGGGAAGTGCTATCTTTTTGCTGTTACTGTAGATTACATGTGTTTTTTCCAAAGTGTCACATAAATGGAATCACAAAGTACTAATATACTTTGGCACTTTTCGCTTATTTCTCAGGATAATGTTTTTGAGATTCACCCATGCGACTGTATCTATTAGTTGTCTGTTCCTTTTTCATATTGAATAACACTTCATTGTATAGATGTGCTATAATTTATTCATCTGTTCATGGACTTTCGTATTGTTTCTAGTTTTGGGCCATGATGAAAAACCTGTGAACGTGTGCAAGTCTTTGTGTAGACATATGCTTCCATTTCTCTTGGACAAATACTTCGGACTGGAATTGCTAGGTTGTATAGCAAACGCGTCTCGCCTTCTAGGAACTTTTCAGGTGGTTCCTTACAGGTCTCCCTAAGCTGTGTCACTTCGGCATCTGAATTATTTTGAGCTGAAGGTGATTGAGACCCGCGGGATCACAGGAAACTTTTTTATACCTCCCTTAAAGAACTTGAATTAGGGGCCTTTCCCATAGTAAGAATTATGACCAGAGATAACTTCTTATGACCTTTGTAGAGGGCAGGGAACACATCTCATTCCTGAACATCTGCTCTTCTTGCCGTCCTGTGAATGGCCTCCCTCCCCTCTGAAGCCCCAGGGCGTCTGACCTCATCCTTTGCTCAGAATGTCATATACCCTCCTTTTACCTCTCTGTCTCTGAATTTCTTGTATATGTGGCTCTCTGACTCACTCATGTATGTCAGGTTCCCATACCTGAGTATGTAATTACATTTGGTAATTTTCTCTTGTTAATCTAATCTGTGTTATGTAGGTTTAAGTAATAGACCCGCTGAAAGAAGGGTAGAGGAACGTTTCTTCCTCCTTACCACTGCCAAATTGTTTTCAATCGTTATTTGTCTGCAGGCCGAAGCTCTATCCACTGAGCCAAACTGGTTAGGGCTCAATCGTTATTTGTTATTTTATGTTTCCATTGGCAACATAAAGGCATGGAAAGATATTCCAGTTGCTCACATCCTTGCCAACCCTTGGTATTGTCAGTGAAAGGTATTTAATTTATCAATTTTAGAAAAACCAGTTTTTTTCAAGCTTGTCATCTGATGGGGAAGGAGTGAACATTGGATGGGATTCTGCAGTACTTCTGTTTCTTCATTTAGATAACTAATCCCCAATAAATGTTCAGGGTCACCACACTTATCAACAAATTTCATATTTAAGTGATCGATGCTTTCAGCTCCTTTTGTTCCAGTCTCTTTCAAATGAAGTCATTAACTGCTGAAATCAGTGCTGAGCTGAGTTTAGTTCAATTTTGTCCCTCAATTAAGACAGAATATGTGGAAGCTGAGAGAAAATATTACGGGCTTAGACTCAGTAGAGGACATGCTGAGCTCTGAAAATCCTCCAAGGAGAAACTGCCATTATCTCTCTCTTTTTTTTAATTAAATCTTTATTGTTCAGATGATTACATTTGTTCCTCTTTTTTCCCCCCATAACTCCCCTCCTCCCAGTTCCCGCCCCACCCTCCGCCCTCACTCCCCACCCACTGTCCTCATCCTTAGGTGCACGATTTTTGTCCAGTCTCTTCCCGCATCTCCCACACCCCTCTCCCCCCCAAGAATAGTCAGTCTCCACTCCCTTTCTATGTCCCTGATTCTATTATGATCACCAGATTATTTATTCCCTTGATTCTTAGATTCACTTGTTGATAGATGCATGTTTGTTGTTCATAATTTGTATCTTTACCTTTTTCTTCTTCTTCCTCTTCTTAAAGGATACCTTTCAGCATTTCATATAATACTGGTTTGGTGGTGATGAACTCCTTTAGCTTTTCCTTATCTGTGAAGCTCTTTATCTGACCTTCAGTTCTGAATGATAGCTTTGCTGGATAAAGTAATCTTGGTTTTAGGTTCTTGGCATTCATCACTTTGACTATTTCTTGCCATTCCCTTCTGGCCTGCAAAGTTTCTGTTGAGAAATCAGCTGACAGTCGTATGGGTATTCCCTTGTAGGTAACTGGGTTTCTTTCTCTTGCTGCTTTTAAGATTCTCTCTTTGTCTTTTGCTCTTGGCATTTTAATTATGATGTGTCTTGGTGTGGTCCTCTTTGGATTCCTTTTGTTTGGGGTTCTCTGCGCTTCCTGGACCTGTAAGTCTATTTCTTTCACCAGGTGGGGGAAGTTTTCTGTCATTATTTCTTCAAATAGGTTTTCAATATCTTGCTCTCTCTCATCTTCTGGCACCCCTATAATTCTGATGTTGGTGCGCTTGAAGCTGCCCCAGAGGCTCCTTACACTATTTTCGTATTCTTTTTTCATTTTGCTTTTCTGGTTGGGTGTTTTTTGCTTCTTCGAATTTCAAATCTTTGCCTTGATTCTTGCGCTCCTCTGGTCTGCTGTTGGGAGTCTGTATAGTATTCGTTATTTCAGTCCGTGTATGCTTAATTTCTAGTTGGTTCTTTATCATAACATCGAGGGTCTCATTAGATTTCTTGAGGATCTCACTACATTTATCGACAGCTTCTAGACAGTTCTTAAGAGACCTTAAAAGTGTGGTTCTGAACTCAATATCCTCCATTGACAGTTTTGTCTTGTTTCTTTGTCTCCGCATTTTATATGCTTTCTTGGTGCACCCCCTAGTGGTCTTTGTGTGCGGTCTTGTTGTAGTTAAGCCTTGATTGTTGTCGGCAATACCGGGGGTGATTTGACCTCCAGGCTAACTGGCTATGAGAGTCCGCTGTGTCTGCAGTGGGAGAGCTTCTGTGCTGGATCTCTAGGGCGGTGCTAATCTAGTGTTTGCCTGAGGCTATCCTGCAAATGGCTCTGTGCAGGACTTGGGCGGGGCGGGTCCCCGGGGATCCACAGGGCGGGTAGAGCGAGCAGTTATGGCTGCTCTCAGTTCCATCCCTAGGGCCTCTGCCTCACAGAGTCCCAGCAACCGCTGCAAACCTTGGAGAGAAAGCTGCCTTTGAGTTCCGACCGAAGCCAGACAGTCCCGTTTCTCCCATTTGAGTCTGGGTCCCTAGAGACTCACCCGGATCTGGAGCTCAGAGTCTGAAACTCCCTCCCGATTGAAAACAACAACCACGCCCCCCGCCTCCAGCCCGCTCGGCGCGCGCACTCCACACCTGAGTATTTCACTTCAGCACTGCGCCTCCTCTGAGTCTGGGTATGATATTCTCTTTCCTCCTAGTTGTAGAATTTCCACTCAGCCAGCCTTCCTGTGGTTCTGGATGATGTCCGTTCCGTCTTTTAGTTGTTTTTTGAAGTGGTTGTTCGAGGCAGCAATCTCCGGCGTTAACCTATGCCGCCATCTTGGTTTCTCCTCTGCCATTATCTCTTGAAACATTTCTCTCTTTTGAAACATCAATTAGGTATATGTTAACCCTTCTCATTTATTCTGACTTTTAATTTTCAAGGTCACCATGCTTACCAACAAATTTCATATTTAAATTATCGATGCTTTCAGCTCCTATTGTGATTCCTAGTATTTATTTTAAAAAAATACGTTTTTCTTGACTTTACCGAGAGAGTAAAGGAGAGGGAGAGAGAGAAACATTGACGTGAGAGAGAAACATTGATGGTTGCCTCCTGCATGCACCCCAACAGGGGACCAAAAGCAAAACCTGGGCATGTGCCTTGGCCGGGATTTGAACCTGCAACCTTTTGGTGCATAGGATGATGCTCAATCAACTGACAGATGCCATTATTTAACTCTCAGTGCTGTATTCCTGGTATTTTCTCTGGGACAATCATCTTGTTCTCTACTTTCCTCTACAGATCTGTTAATCTACTCTTTAACCCACTTATTGAGTTATTGAAATCAATGAATATATTTATCCTTTATAGTTTTATTTTGTGTCTGTATTCTCCTCCATTTTTATATTTTTGGTTTTTACAAAACCTTTAATTATTTCAATGTTATCATATAGTCTGCAACAAATAATTCTATTAGCTGAAGTTCTTGGAGGCTTAACTTTCCTTTCAGTTATTCCTCCTACTCTTGCTGATGGTGGATTGCCCCTTTGGGTGCCGTAAAGTGTTGTTTTTGAAGTCATGCTTGGTGGGGATTCTGTGTGGCCTGCACAGAAGCATGTCTCTCTAGAGCGAAGGTTCTCAGTCTTTTCTGCACATTAGAACTACCGAGTGAGCTTTTAGAAATTAGGGCGGCAGGTTGAGCCCCAGATCAGTTAACTCAGATACTCCAGGTGTGAGACTGAGGCATTAGTGTTTTTAAAGCTCCAGAGTCAAGGCTGAGAATCACTGCTCTAGAGAGAATTTGCCTTTAATTTTTACAGGCACTGAGTGTGTTTCCAGCCCTGGATCACTTTCATAGCTATTTCTCAGCTCTGGGTTCTTGAACTACATAGGTAATATAATTTTTTTAACAGTAAAAAAAATTTTTAATAGAGAATTGCAACAAAGCCAATTTGATTCTTTTTGTTTGTTTTTCCCGCAACATTTTTGAGGAATAATTGACAACTGTAAGTGTATATAGTTAAAGTATAAAATGTGATGGTTTTATATACGTATAAATTGTGGAATGATTACTAAGAACAAGTATTTTAATGCACCCTACATATTTAACTTTTTTATTTTTTGTGGTGAGAATGCTTAAGATCTACTCTCAGCAACTTTCATGTATATGACAAATACACAATACCATATATAACAAATACATAATCCCATATTTTTAATAGCTGTACATTACATCTGTAGGATTTATAAGTTTGTACCCTTTGACCACATCTTCCTATTTCTCCCATTCCCTAACCCTTCATAACCACCACTCTATTTTGTTTCTATGAAATCAGCTAAAAAATATATATTCCACATATAAATAATACCTTGCAATATTTATCCTTCTCTGTTTGGCTTATTTCACTTGGCATAATGCCCAGCAGTTTCATCATGCTGTTTTTATGGATGAATAGTATTCCATTATATATATGTGTATATGTAAGAGATAGATAGATAGCATTTGTTGCCTGTGCTTTTGGTATTCTTCCCCCCAAAATTATTGCTAAGACCAATGTCAAGGAGCTTTTCCTATATGTTTTTTTTTAGGAGTCTTATGGTTTCAGGTTTTATAGTGGAGTCTTTAATCTATTTGGCTTAACTTTTATGAGTTATGAAAACTAGGGGTCCAGGTTCATTGCATCTGAATATTCAGTTTTCCCGATACTATTTGTTGAAGAGACTATCCGTCCCTACTGTGAATTCCTGGTGTCCTTGTCAAAGATTAGTTGACTGTATATGCATAGGTTTATTTCTGAGCTTTCTATTCTGTCCCATTGCTCTATGTGCCAGTACCACACTCTTTTGATTACTACAGCTTTGTAATATAGCTTGAAATCAGGAAGGGTGATATCTCCAGCTTCATTTTCTTTCATGAATGGCTTTGGATATTCAGGATCTTTTTTGGTTCCATACAAATTTTAGGACAGCATTTTCTATTTCTATGAAAAATGCCATTGGAATTTTGATAGGGATTGCATTGAATTTATAGATCACTTTGAGTAGTATAGACATTTTAACAATATTAATTCTTCCAATCTAACAGCATGGGATATCTTGCCACTTATTTGTGTTTTCTTCAGTTTCTTGCTTCAGTGTACAGGTTTTTCAATTCCTTGGTTAAAATTTATTCCTAAATATTTCATTGTTTTTGATGGTATTGTAAATGGGATTGCTTTCTTAATTTCTTCAGAGAGTTCGTTGTTAGTGTATAGAAATGCATATGACTTGTATGTTTGTTTTTTAAATATATTTTTCTTTGTTTTATTATTATTTTTTAATCCTCACCCGAGGATATTTTTCCATTGATTTTTAGAGAGAGTGGAAGAGAGGGAAAGACAGAGAGAAATATTGATGTGAGAGAAACACATTGAATCGTTGCCTCCTGCATGCACCCTGACCAGGACCAGGACCTGGGAGGAGCCTGTAACCAAGATATGTGTCTTTGATAGGAATCGAACCTGGGACCCTTCTGTTGGCAGGCTGACACTCTATCTACTGAGCCAAACCAGCCAGGTCATGTATGCTGATCTTGTACTTGTAATTTTACTGAATTTATTTATTAGTTATAATAGGTTTTGGTGTAGCGTCTTTAGGTTCTTTTGTATATAGCTCATGTCATCTGCAAACAGAGGTAACTTTACTTCTTCACTCCCAGTTTGGATATCTTTTACTTGTTTTTCTTGCCTAATGGCTGTGTCTAGGACTTCCAGTACTATGTTGAATGGAAGTGGGGAGAGTGGGCATGCTTGCTTTGTTTCTTATCTTAGAGGAAAGGCCTTTAACTCTTCACTGTTGAGTATGATATTAGCTGAGGGCTTGTCATATATGGCCTTTATTATGTTGAGGTGCATTCTTTCTCTACCTAGTTTGTTGAGAGTTTTATCATGAAAGGATGTTGAATTTTGTCAAATTCTTTTTCTGCATCTATTGAAATGATCGTATGATTTTTATCCTTCATTCTGTTAATATTGTGTATCACATTTATTGATCTGTGTATATTGAACCATCCTAGCATCCCAGGGATAAATCCCACTTGATCATGGTGTCAGACCTTTTTAATGTGCTCTGGAATTCAGGTTTGCTAGTATTTTGTTGAGAATTTCACATCTATGTTTATCAGGGATACTGGCCTGTAATTTTCTCTTCCTGTAGTGTCCTGGTCTGGCTTTGGTATTAAGATAATGCTGGCCTTATAAAATGAGTTTGGCAGTTCCTGTCTCTTCAGTTAGGTAATGGAAATTTAAATCTTCTGCTTGGGGAGTGCTCCCCCAAACATCTATGCTGAGATAGACAGCTTCCTTGTCATCTCTTTCTACTGAGAGCCTAGCCACGTGAGGGTTATGGGGGCTGGAAGGGACTTGTTCCACATCACATCGAGCAAACCCAAGCTTTCGTCATCTATTCCCACAGGACTATAAAATCCCAAGCTTCTTTACCAGTATCAGCACAGCCTAAATGTCAGTGCCAGTGTAACATATCTGTGTTGACGTTCTTCTCCGGTTTTGGTTTTAGAATTTCCCTTACTTCCCTGTGAATCAGCTATATTTTTGAATCTTTGTTATATTTTACCCCCCCCCCCAATTCTAGGTTTTTCTATGTACTCAGATTACAGTATTGCTGAGAATACAAGTCTTGCCATGACTCTGAGTCTGTAGCTTCATGGCCCTGTCCTGCCCTTGAATTCATCCTCCTGTTCCCAATGTCTGCCCGAACCAAGTATGAGCTTGCTGTGTCTTTGGACATGGTGCATTGGGGTTGCAAGCATCCACCTGGCAGACAGACATCTGGAGCTAGTATGCATTTCCCTGGACTGTGCCTGGCCTGGTCTTGGCTTCGTCTTGCTCCAGCTGGTCTGTGTTGCCAAGGTCCCAGCATACTTTGAATTCCAACCTACCTGAATTATGTCAATTTCTATTCTTTTTCTTCTGTTTCCAAGTCTCTGTCTTCTGAACTTAAGTTGCCAAACTGAAATCTGGTTTCAGTTTATTTTCTGGATTCATCTTTCCACAAAGGACTCTATCCCTGATTTGAGAGTTTGTAGTGTGGTTTATAACAATGTGGGAATGGGTCCAACTCAGGATTCAGATTTCTAAGATGCCCAGATGATCTTAACAAAAAGCTTCTAACTTTCCACTTCATTTAAAAGAACACTCAGTTTATTGAGTATGTGAATTTGAAAGATTTTCTATTGCATGTTAATAATATATAGTATTAATCAAGGTTAGACATTGAATTACTAATTTTGTCAAAAGGAGGAGTTTGCAGTTGAGAATATGGTACTTTGGTTTACTTTTATTTGCTTAACTGTGAGTAGCCATCTCCCTGTATACCAAATACAACCATCTGTATGGGATTGTGGCTGGTCTAGTCCATATACCCTTTTACTTGGAGACCTCGTAAGAAAACTGAGTTTGGTAAAAACTGTTCAGAGAACTCTTGTGAGTATCGAATGGAGCATTTATCCTTATTTTCCTGCCACCATATCATGATCGGTGAATTTAATTTTCATTGGTTTATATCAGGCTTACTTCCAAAAGGGATTTGAGGTGATATTATTGTCTGTTGACTGACAGGCGACATTAAAAAGTATTATTTCTGTATTACTGAACAGTAGGCCCTGTAAAGACAGGGACCCAGCTCCTCTGTTCACCTGCTGCATTATTAGCTTCGAGGGCCATTCATGGCCTATGGCTGCAGTCAAGGAATAAATGAATGAATTGCTGAATGGTAATCTCCATGCTAGCTTTACGAGATTTTTCTATATCACCTATGTTTCTTGTACTGTTGGTGAGTTGCGAAGCTATTTTGAATCTCTTTTCAAAAGAGCAAGATTCTTTAAAAAGAAGCTGTTGTGATGTTTGAAAGGGCACGATGATTTCCTAAGGCTTTTGATTTTGGAGAAGTTTTTAGCTTGGTGAGGACCCGGGCCTGACACTGGCTATTTATCGGAACAACAGCAGGAGTAGAGGAGAGCATTTGCAAGGGTGAGGCGAGAGGCCTCCTGTCACTGTCAGCCCTCCTTTAGGAGCCCAAGACAGTTCCAGAAATGGCCGGGCTGGGACACTCGCCATATTGACATTTCTCGTTTTTAAGTGGAAAGACTGGGAGACTTCAGTCCCAAAGTGGACAGAAGAGCCTTTATATACAGGTCGTTAGCACATTATAGAGATGAAAGGCTAAACCCATAATTTGCCCCTGGCCCCTCCTGCCCTTAGGCTGTTAGTGGCAAGTTGCCTTAGCACAGCTGAAGACAGAGTCTTTCCTTTGGAGAACCTTGTTTCTTTCCATGTAAATTATAATTATAATCTGAAAGTATACCAATGTTTGATTTAAATATTTTTATATTTACATTTATATTTATATTTATACATAGTTTATATATTTAAAACCTCATTTCAAGAACTTGATTTAAAGCAATAGCAATGGATGAAAAGTACAGAGAACACCCTAAATTGGCTGAGACTATTTAACATTTGAAATGTTCAACATTTCTTCAAGAACTTTGTTAATAACAATGATTCTTTTTAAAAATTATTTATTATTTTTTATTTTTAGAGAGAAACATGGATTTGTTGTTCCACTTATTTATGCATTTATTGGTTGCTTTTTTTGTGTGTTTTGATCTTTATTGTTGAGTTTATTACTCAACAAGATATCCTTCTTTTCCCCCTCATTACCACCTCCCCCCCATTCCTGCCCCACCCCAGACCTTTGCTACCCTATTGTCTGTGTCCATAGGTAATGCATATATGGTTATAAGATCTTTGTTTAATCTCTTTCCACCACCCCCTACCCCCTTCCCTCTGAGAATCGTCAGTCTGTTCCATTTCCATGACTCTGATTCTATTTTATTCACCAGTTTATTCTGTTTATTAGATTTCTTATTCATTTATTTGATTTTTAGATTCAATTATTGATAGGTATGTATTTGTTGCCATTTTGTTGTTCATATTTTTGATCTTTTTCTTTTTCTTCTTCCTCCTCCTCCTATTAAAGAATACCCTTCAACATTTCATATAATACTGGTTTGGTGATGATGCACTTCTTTAGCTTTTTCATATCTGTGAAACTCTTTATCTGACCTTTAATTCTAAATATTATCTCTTTGTCTTTAGCCCTTGGCATTTTAATTATGATGTGTCTTGGTGTGGTCCTCTTTGGATTCCTCTTGTTTGGGACTCTCTGTGCTTCCTGGACTTGTAAGTCTGTTTCTTTCACCAGGTAGGGTAAGTTTTTTGTCATTATTTCTTCAAAGGGGTTTTCAATATCTTGCTTTCTCTCTTCTTTTGGCACCCTCATAATGCAAGTATTGGTACACTCAAAGTTGTCCCAGAGGCTTTTTACACTATTTTCATATTTTTGGATTCTTTTTTCTTTTTGCTCTGCTGGTTGGGTGTTTTTTGCTTCCTTATATTTCAAGTCATTGATTTGATTCTCAGAATCCTCTACTCTACTGTTGAATTCCTCTATATTATTCTTTATTTCAGTCAGTGTATACTTAATCTCTGGTCCTTTTTTATTTTTATTTTTGGCCATTTCTAGTAGATTTTTGAGTAACCTTATAACTGTGGTTTAGAACTCTATATCCATAGTAGTTTGCTTTCTTTCATTTCTTTCCTTTGTGACGTGTTTCTTTGTCTCTTCATTTTTGCTGCTTTCCTGTGTTTATTTCTATGTATTGGGTAGAGTTGCTATGTCTCCTTGAGTTGGTAGAGTGGCATTGTGTAGTAGGTGTTCTATAGGGCCCAGTGGCTCAGCCTCTCCAGGCACCTGAGCTGGGAGCTCTAAGTGCACCCCTTTGTGGGCTGTGAACACAGTCTTATTGTAGTTGATACTTGATTGCTGTTGGTGTCACTGGGAGGAATTGACTTCCAGGCCAATTGGCTGTGAGGACCAGCAGTGACTACAGTGGGAGAGCTACTGTGTAGGAGACACCCCTATGGACCAGGACTTGCTTCAGTGGGGCTTTGGTGCTCACTGAGTCTTCCCCTTGAGTGTGTTGTTTATGGATGTGTAGAGTTGTAATCTGGTATGGTCTGACACTGACCACTGGGTACACTGGCTGTTGGTCTCCAGGGAGTTGCAGAGTCAGCCACTGCCTGGGGCTACCCAGTGGCAGCTATAGAGAGAACAACAGATTCCTCCTCTTTGTATCAAGTTTGGAAGTGCCCAGATGAGGCCCAGCTATAAAGCAAGGCAGGCTTGTGGTGGTGCCAGATCTTGGGCCTTTTATTGATAGGTTTGAGGCTCCCTGACCCAGCTGCAGCTTGCTTGAGAGATTTTAGCCTGAGCAAGGACAGGCCATTCATATGCAAAAGCCACTGCACACAGCTTGGCGGGGATGGGGTGGGGGGTGGGGGGGTTGTAAATTGGATGAGGGAGGATCTTAGGGAATCATCAGGGCCAGAGCAAACATAAATGGCTGCCAGTCAGCCCTGTGACCAGGGAGGTTCCAGAATAATGGGACCAATAGGAACAATAATACCTGTGAACACCTCCTCTGGGAGAAAGCTGCCCTGAGTTCCTGCCCCATACCAGACAATCCAATTCCGGCTCATGTGTGTCTGTGTTCCCCAGAGCCCCACCCTGGTGCTGGTGCTCAGAGGAAGCAGGATCTTGTAAGTTCAGTTCGGGTGCCAGCCTTTTAAGAGGAACAGCTGGGTCTCCAGCAGCCTCTGTGTCACTGAGCCCCAATCTTGACTGGTTTTTACAGCCCGTAGTTCTTACTGCCCATAGGGACTTCTTTTCCTAACTCTGGAAACCTAGGCTGGGGGGTCTGGTGTGGGGCTGGGACCCCTTGCTCCTCCGGGCGGCCTCTGCAGAGACGATGTCCCTCCTGATTAAAAAAGCGGCACACGTGGGTGCCAGACCAGCTCGTTTCATGCCTTCGCACCTCCTACCAGTCTCATTGTGCTTTCTTCTTTACTTCTCTAGTTGTAGGACTTCATTCAGCCAGCTTTCCAGGGGTTCTGCATGATGGTTGTTCTGTATTTTAGTTGTAATTTTGATGTGGTTGTGGGAGGCAGAGAGTGCAGGCGTCTACCTACACAGCCACCTTCAAAATTTCTCAGTGATTGATTCTTGTGTGTGCTCTGATCAGGGATCGAACTCAAACCTTGGCGTGTCGGGAGGATGCTCTAACCAACTGAGCTACCCAGCCAGGGCCAATAACATTGATTCTTAAGTTTAGTATAAAACCTGGAAAAGAAATTAACTCTCTGAATATGAGTCAGCAATGCCATCTAGTGCTTACTACCTTGATTTACAATTGGAAGTGCCCACAAGGGACATGGGAGACTAAGAAATCCTACTCTATATTCAGTGACTTACATGTTAAGACTTTAGGTTTATATGATTAGAAAGGGTTTTCCTTTTAATTTAAACATGGCAAAGACTACAGTTTTCTTCAAGGCCTCCTTAGTGTTGAATTTTTAAAAACATATAGTAACATTAAAAACCACAGTTATAATTTCATAAAATTACTTGAAATCTTGTAGCAGCAGCTCTCTAATTGTTCTAATGAAACCTGGGATTATAGGTTAAATTAGGGACATCTATAACATAAATAGGGTAAGCAGATGTAAATAAGCAAAAGAATGACAAGGATATGATCAGACAATAGTTTTGTTTCCTCCATACTTATTCTATGGTAACACAGTAATTTTGTGATCCTTAATATATCTGCTACTTTAAAATGTTCTTTCCACCAGTTAACAAATACTGATGGTTCCAATCAGAAAAAAGCCTATATTCTCATTAATTTTAAGTTTTTAATAGGTAAATGTATGGGATATTTGATATTTCTAGGATAATTATATTTTAAAAATCTCAGCACTTGTAAGAATATCCACTTGATTCTTATTTTACTTTACCAATACACATTAGTGTAGAGCAGCGGTTCTCAACCTGGGGGTCGTGACGACCCTTTCACAGGGTCGCCTAAGACCATCGGAAAACACATATATAATTACATATTGTTTTGTGATTAATCACTGTGTTTAATTATGTTCAATTTGTAACAATGAAAATACATCCTGCATATCAGATATTTACATTACAATTCATAACAGTAGCAAAATTACAGTTATGAAGTAGCAACAAAAATAATTTTATGGTTGGGGGTCACCACAACATGAGGAACTGTGTTAAAGGGTCGCGGCATTAGGAAGGTTGAGAACCACTGGTCTAGAGGTTAGCAATAATCATCCTCTAGGCCAGTTTGACCAGTCCTTTGGTAATTCTAAGACTCACATTGGAGCTCCTTGGAAATAGTTCACAAGTTGCTCTTTTCCCCTTATTTGTTATGTCATGCCAAATCAATATTATCTTCAGAAAGTATAAGTTTTTATTATATTACCCTTTTGTGTAGCTTTCTTTTTCTAATTTTTGAAAATAATATATGATTATGATAAAAATTTCAAATATTAATTATCCTCTATAAACCCAGCCCCTGGAAATATTCACTATTAATAGCTCAGTGTACTATTTTTAGTTGTATTTGTTCATGAAAACCTTTTTTCTTTCCAGTGGAGCAGAGGTAGGGGTGCTCGATCTTAATTTTCTCCGGTGGCACTTTCTTCCAAGGAATTTGCTGGCAATTTGTTTTCCAGCTCTGCTAAGGTAACTGGTAATTTATTACCATGGTCGGGAAATTTGCATTTCACTTCAGTTATTTCTGTTCCTGTCTTTCTGTGATGTTTAATTTCTTAGGAGCTTGACAACAACATGTATTTGTGCAGTGCTGTGCCAATTTCCTAGCATGTCCGGATGTGTGTCAGCCTGCATAAAAAGGTTAGGAAAGGTTGAAGTTTTGCCTAAGTTAGCTAATATGTGGCACAGCTGTCCTTTGAACCCCTCTCATTACATGTCCTAAGAAGAACTCATCTGGTCCCATGACCTCAAGTCCTACCTAAATTCTGATGATTTTCAAATTTGTATTTCCGGCCCTGACTTCTCCCTTGAGCTTCGGACTTGTATATCCTACTGTCTTTTTAAATTTATTTAAATAACATCCCTAATTCAATGGCATCCTGAACTTGACTGAGCAATAAAGAGTATGCTTGCCCAGCCTGAGAGGCTCAGTGATTGATCCCCAGTGTGGGGCGAGTAGGAGGCAGCCGATTGATGATTCTCTCTTCCTCTCCCTACTTCTCTGAAATCAATAAAAATATATTTTTTTAAAAGAGCATCCTTGATGTCCCTACCTCTATCTTGTTTCTTTCAAGCTCTCTTCCGTCTTACCTAATGGCATTGGCCACTCATTTACTCATGCAGAATTCTTAGAATAATTCTCAATTTCTCTCTTCCTCAAACTTGATATCAAATCCATCAGCAAGTGCTAAATCTAACTAGATTTCACCAATTTTACCTTCATCTCTTACCTGGGCTACAATAATTGCCTCCCAAGTGGTTTCCCTGCTTCTACTCTGTCCCCATTTCCTTGTTTTATTTCTTTGTTATACTTAACAGTATCTGATATTATTTGTTTATGGGTTTGTTGCCTGTCTTACTTCCTTTTGAATGTAAGCTCTGTAAGGCAGAAACTTGTCCTGCTATCACCGAAACCTCAGCGCCTAGAACACTGCTGCCAACAGGGTTTCATGTTGAATGATTCATGAAGGAATGAACAAGTGAATGAATGAAAGGAAGAAATCTGGTGTTCTTCCAGAAGTCGGGGATTTGGGAAAATTACTCCTTTGCTGGTTTTCCTAGGGCTCTTTTTAGAAAGTGTCAAAAGACTTTTATGTAGTAATGTGTTCTTGAGATTGATATTAGAGTCTCATAGTCTTACATTTATGGGATCATTCGGGCCTTGCCGCCTGCATCTTGTGCCTTCTGAGATCTTTCTGAGAAATTTTCAGTGGAAGCCTGAGGAGGAAACCAATCATCGTGTTTTCTGGCAGAGGCCGGGCCTAATAAATGGGAAGGCACTTTTGCTGGTTGAGAGAGGCATTCAGTATGCACTCTCACAGTGACATAAAAGAGAAAACAGAGAAGTGAATGAAAAACATCCTTATTTGCTTTGGATTGCCCTTCCTCCAATGAGGTTAACTTTGAATAGAGAGGAAATTGATATTGGGCTGATTAATACATTTTTGAAACTGGGAACTTAAAATGAAGGTCTAAGGATCCTGAAATACTGTATTTTTAAAAATCAATGACTCTATTAGAAATGCAGAATGAAATGATGGGAGGGTTGAGAGAGAGATTGATTGGTCATGCTAAATCTGGTTTAATGGAAAATATATTGTTTTTTACTAGCATGACTTGGACTTTGATTCTACTCTTGCCAATAGCTGGCCACTGGTCCCTGGGCACGTCACGTCACTCCTGGAATCTAGGTTTGTTATCTCTGTTGGAGGTGTAGGATGATCATATGAAGTGAATCCTGAGGAAGAATTCTTATAAGAATAAAGCACCACACAAATATAGTGTATTATCCTGATTATCATTATCTTACCCTTCCAGTGTGAGATCTTCATTCTCTTGCTCTTTTCAACTTTGGGGTTCTGGGACTCCAATGGCTGTGAATATCTGAGATCTGAACTCAGAGTTTTATGGCACAACTCAAAATAGTTTTAAATGACTTTTCTGGGAAATTTTTGCTAGTTTGGTTAATTGGTTATGTATGTGTATCTGGGACCAACAACAGTAAAAACACCACTTATCACCATTTATGTAGTACCATCATTGAAGCTTTATTATAAATTTCTGAGCATCTTCTTGGGCCTCAGATATGAAGTTTTCTTTGGCTCTATCAGGGGAGAGAGAATGAAGGCTTTCAAGCCTTTAAAAGCAATTACAGGCTCAAGTTTCTGAGAAAATCATGCGTGCCAGGAATGGCACCTCTGCAATGATCTGTTCGTGACTTTTTTAAACTGCTTTTTTTTTTTTTTTAAAGCCAGACTATTGATGCATTTTAATACCATTAGTATTTCTTAAGTAAAATTAGTTTAGCAGTGTTATTAATTTTTCTTCAAATGCAAGGCAGGAAAATGAGCCTGAAGCAGTATTATTGCATGTGTTTAAGTAACTCTCATTTCCAGATATTAGAAGGCATGTTTTTAAGTGTTCTGGAGAAAAGTAATTTTTTCAAGTCCAAGAAGATTGATTTGTTTTAGAAATACTGAAGATGCAATATGTGAATCATATTTGGACTTTCAAGCAGGATATTAAACCTCACAGTGAAAGTGGTTCCATGGTTATTAAGGCCCAAGGAGAGGGTTGTGAAGCCAGGAGACAGAAACTGCAGCCCACTTGGAGAAGGACATGATATAGGAATGGAAACACTGAATAAATAACTTTAAAACCATTCTTTCTTGATGTTATTTTATCCCTTGAAGGCAGACAGATCATTAAAATTAAAATCGCATTTAAAATCTTCACTGTAAAAATATGTTACCTAATAAAATGAATCTTGAATCAGTCACATGTGTCTTTTTCCAAATCCAAAATACTGAATTTATTTAGAATTTGAACTTCATCTTTTCTAGGCAATGCACTTTAGTTAATCTTTAAAAATAAATCCCTGTTACTCAGTTCAAGTAAGTAATCCTGAGATAAGCTGGCCTTGTCAAAATGAGCCTCATCCAGGGGCTGACTAGAGAAAGTGAGGAGGGAATAGAAGGGACCTGTTATTTCCATGAGTTTGTGCTTTCGCATTTGCTCTTACTCTCTGGGGATCCCTTTCCCATCCTAGCTCATCTGGTGAATTCATACTAAATCAACATCCACTTCAAGCTTCCTGTTCTCAGTGATGACTTTACTAACATCTCTAGGTAGATAGCTGTCTACTCCAGCGATTTTCAACCTTTTTCATCTCATGGCACACATAGACTAATTCCTAAAATTCTGCAGCACACCAAAAGATATATTTTTTGCTGATCTGACAAAAAGTAGGTATAGTTTTAATTCATTCACACCTACTTCTTTTCTGTTGTTGCCATATGTGAATCTCTGTTACTGCGTATAGCACAACATAAATAATTTACTTGCCTATCATTTTTCTATCTCCAGTGTCTAGCTTAGTGCCTGATATATTTGTAGGAACTTAATGTTTGCTAAATGAATGAACACAATGGCGAGTGATAACCCCTGAGATCAGCATAATCTAAATTCTGCTCAGAAAGATGTGGTTCTTGCCCTAGTTGGTTTGGCTCAGTGGATAGAGTGTCAGCCTGTGGATTGAAGGGTCCCGCGTTTGATTCCAGTCAAGGGCACATGCCCGGATTGCGTGCAGGAAGCAGCTGATCAATGATTCTCTCTCATCATTGATGTTTCTAGCTCTCTCACTTTCTCCCTTCCTCTCTGAAATCAATAAAAATATATTTTTTAAAAAAAGATGTGGTTCTTGGCCCCATCCTTCCCCTTGGGCAAAGGGGCAGTGGTGGGACAAATGCTAGTGGGAAGACAGTCAGATGGGAGGGTTGATCATTCAGTAAATATTCACTGGGCTTCTGGCATCCTGACAAGTGTTGTGGGGGAAACTGTGGAGATATAAAGTATACTGTATCTGTTTTTAGGGGGTTATCAGTTAGATTTAGAGGTCTAACTTACCTGCATAAATCATTTAGAGGGAAGTTGAAAGCCAAATCATAAGACTTGGCTTTTTGTGTATCAGGAAGCCAGAAAAAGTAGAAAGCCATGTGAGTTGAAGGAGGTGGGAAGGGCTTCATAGGGGAGACACAAGTTAATTTGGGCTCCGCAGTGTTGACCAAAGGAAGGGCTGAGAAGGTGGCAAGCCTTGGGCCAGGGGAGAGTTGAATGGTTGACTGTGTGGGAATCAGCCTGTCGAGCAAGGTTTCCTCTGGGGACTACAGACACTTTGTATTTATGGACAGGCTTAGAGGGCCTTCGAACTCCTGGAAGTCTTTGTGAAATGTTGTATGTATATGTATATGTATATGTATATGTATATGTATATGTATATGTATATGTATATGTATATGATGTATATGTATATGTATATGTATATGTATATGTATATGATGTATATGGTTTTCCAGGGATATGGTTCAGCTTTTAAAGATGTAGATGTAGAATTTTAAAAGAATGCTAAATTTCATAATTTTAATCATTTTAACCATGTCTTTTTGTGAGGTCTCAAAGAGAGGGAAAGGGGAAGAATTCAAGGACCCAGGAGGTAAGGGAATGTGAGAGAGGAAGGAGATTCAGGCTAATGCTTGAAGAGGCAAAATAACAATACAGGTATTAATATTTGTTAATGATATTTCCCTGAAAATGTGTCATTAGCCATAAGACATCTTTAGCTGATTATCAAAAGAGGTCTTCTAAGCAACGAAGGCCAACATTCTGGGGCTAACATTACCTGTTAGAGAGAAATCAAATATTTAACTAAAAGTGAATGAAAACTTGTCCCATTGTTGCCCAAATAAAAATATAGTAGATTCAAAGGCAGACAGATTTATAGACTTGGCTGGGATTTATTTATTTGTTTATGACAGTATTTTTAATTTAATCAACTAAAGTTGGTCTTTTAAAGGATTATTATTTTTAACCTTTTGAATATAAGGATTTCTCTCTTAATGAAAAATCTGTATTTTATCATAAAAATTGAACATAATGAACTTGACTGTTTTTTTGTCAGAGATGCAGTTTCTTTTAATATTGGGTGCTCAATATACGTAGAAAACATTCAGACTCATTTTCAGCCATTGCCAACTGACTGTTTACAAAAACTAACACATCAGAGACAGGAATAATGGATTTTCACTTTCTCTTTAGTGAGCTTTTCACTGTCACAAACATACTTTGAACTGATAGCTCTATCATGTCACAGTGGAGTTAATGAGGAAGGCAGGAGGTGCATGAAAAAAAAATCTGTTCATTTGTTCTTTGGCTTGTTCCAAGAAGGATTACAATGAAGAACTGTTTTATATTATTGGCTTACTAGAGGCCCGGTGCACAAAATTCGTGCATGGGTAAGGTCCCTAGGCCTGGCTGGTGATCAGGGCTGATCTGTGGGGCGACCGATGGGGTGACTGGGGAGCCCCTCGCTGGTACCCACCTTGGCTGGCCTGGTGCTGCCTGCTCGCTGGCCTTGCCCCTTGCCACCACCACTGGTTGGGGGCAGCTCCTGCATTGAGCGTCTGTCCCCTGATGGTCAGTGCACGTCATAGTGACTGGTTTGCTGTTTGGTGGATTTGCATATTAGGGTTTTATTATATAGGATGGAATTGGTAAGAGTTCAGTAATTGAGGTGCAAAGAAGGTGAAAATTTCTGCAAAGAAATAATGCAATTGGGGATTTTTCTATAATTCTTTCTTTAGGAAATTAATTTGAGAATAAAGAAGATAGTAATGTTGAAAGGGGGACTAGATATATACACCTCAATTATAGCTCAAACATCAGTATAAGCCATATTTTTACAAGAATTCAGTTTAATTGAAAGAGCTGAGCAATTTGATGATGCTGGAAACTTGTTGAATTAGATTTAAAAACCTAAAAAAAGCATGACTGCTGTCAATTGAATAAGTGTTGAATTTTAACAGTCTTAAAGTCAAGTATTAGGAAAGATATGTTATGTAAACTCTCAGACCATATAATTTTGTAAGGAATAGATCTTTATTTAACCCGTAAAGATGCCATAGTTTTCTGGGCTGCCTGGTCCCACGTTGATGTTGGCTGGAATTAAAGGTGCAGTTTCAGATGCATCACCTTTTCTAGTTTTATGTTTACTAACATAAATTTAATTTTAAATAAAATTTAATATGAGTTAAAATAACTGCCATAGAGGATGCTTAACTTTTAAGCTACAAACAATAGCATTTCTAGTTTCGTTGTTTGGGAACATGGAACAACGAAACTATTAATGATCTATTTGTGAAAAGCAGATCAGTGATTGCTGGGGTTGGAGTTACTGCAAAGGGATAGCAGAGTGCCTGGAGGTTCCTCAGTGTCACGGTACTCTTCTGTATCTTGATGGTGATGGTGTTTACACATATCTATATATGTGTTTAAATTCATAGAATTGTACATGAAAAAAAGTCAATTTTACTGCATGATAATTTAAAAATATACAAAATAAAGAAGAAAATGCTAGCAGGGAAATAAAAAAACTCCTTTTTAAAATTTAAGAGGCAAATGATGGATCAAAGTATACAAAAACAGTCCAAGAGGGCCACAAGAGAGCAGGGGCCTTAAAAGTGTGTGGCTTATATTTCTTAGCTCTTTAGGTTGGTGGAAGACACACTTCAAAGTTGTTATATGGACTGGATTTAAGAGAGAATGGGTAGAGTGAGCCCTCTTAGGTTAGATTATATGGTGATTCATTTTTTTAAGTTTCAACCCTCCCTCCCTCTCTCCCTTCCTCCCTCCCTCCCTCCCTCCCTCCCTTTTTTTTCTTAATTTCATGCTATCTGACACAATGAAGTAGCATCCTAGAGAACATGGAAAGGCATGAAATGAAGGGGGATGAGAAGCTGGTCTAGTTCTGTTCCAATCCAAGTGTGGACAGGTGAACCAGAATAAAACAAAACTAGAGGTCCTGCTGCTCACCAGAGCACACCTATGATATCCAACTGAACCTGTAGGCCTCCCTAGGTGAGGTAGTATTAAGTACTAGAGGCCTGGTGCATGAATTCATGCACTATGGGATTCCTCGGCCTGGCCAGCATTGGGCCAATCAGGCTGTCTCGCCCAGTCCTGATCAAGTGATCAGGGCAGCAGCGGGGAGGGACCGCGGGAGGTTGGCCAGCTGTGGGAAGCTGGCTGTGGGAGCACAGAGACCATCGGGGGGCAGCTCCTGCTTCTGCCCCCTGTTGGTCAGTGTGCGTCATAATGACCGGTCATTCGGTTGTTCGGTTGCTTAGGCTTTTATATATATAGATTGTTTGGGACCTGAGCATATGGTTTGAGTTAGAATTGAGTCAGGTTCCAGAAGTTGGGTGTAGTCCAGAGGGCCCTTGGAGTAGTCCTTAAGTTGATCTTGACCTTTTAGTGTTCTTCGGGTTGGACCACCCAGGATTACTCTTGTCCAAAGTTAGCTTTTCCTCCCCTTGAAAGAATAAATTTGTATCTTGGGCCTGAACAAAATTGAAACCAGTTTTCTAGAGATTTTGAAGGTCTATTAAGGCAAGGCATGGGCAACATGGCCTCTTCCCTCACTGTTGTCTCTTTTGCTTCTCATTTCCTTGACAACCCAACTTCCGATTTTCTGAATGGGTGTTACTTTGGTCATTTGCCCAGGAAATGGCTCTGGATGAGGGAGAAGAGGAGAGTGTTTTATATCTACTGGGAAGGGAAAGGTTAACTTTTATTTCCAAGAGCACTGGCTGCATGGATTCTTGGATGCAGCAGTCCCCAGGAGAATGTGGTGTGGCTGAGCCGTGGCTAGTGCATGGAGCTCCACACAGGCAGGAGTGGGCTCAGCAGTGATGACTGTTTACAACAGCTTCCTGAGTCTGCTAATACCAGATTGAGTGAATAAAAGATTGGTTTGAAGTTTTGGACTCACATTCTTTACATTAAATATTGGTAACCATTTTTTCTTTTCAGTCTTTCCTCTGAGTCTAGATTATTCTGGATTTAAAAGCTGGCTATGAGATAATGTTAACTGAATTTGTTGACATTTGCCAATCATAGCCACAACCCTTGCTTAATATCATTTCAACATAAAGCATTTGTCTTTCAGCTAGTTTGAAAATATATTGTAGTACATTGTTGGTAATAGGTTTCTTGGAGTTGAATCGTTGGCTATAGGATTTGTGATTTGAGTTCCTATGGTCATATCATAACTCAGGTTTGCAAATCTTGATACCATTGGGACGGTGGAGCTATTGTGTCTGACTTAATTGCCTATTTAAATGTAAGGCTAGAGCTAACATGAAAAAAGCAGATGGATTTAGAAGAGGAGATCGTTCTGTTTTGAGGTCATGTGTAAAGCCAAGAAATTCCTGGAGCAGCTCTGACAGGGATTTCAGGAAAATAGGCTTGTAATATTTCCACTTCTCTCCGCTTGCAGTCTGGCTGAAAATGTAGTAAGATCAGCCTTTTTCCAAAGATCTTGGTGTTTCTGCAGCTGTTTTCAGAAAGCATTGAAAATGAAAAGCAAAGCAGTCCACAGAATTGCAAGTATCCATGCCCCAGTCACCAAAGCTTTCAGATGATCTAAGTGGGAAAGAGTTGAAGCTACATAAGTGAAGGTGTGCATGACACAGTGCATGTGTGGAGGCTGCCCTTTCAGATGTGACATCATGCTGATGGCACCTGGAAGCTGCGGGGAGAGCACTGGCTCCACAGCGAGCGTGCCAAAGGTCCTTTATAGGAGCTCTGCACGTTATGTTTCCACTTTTCTGTGATTTTAGATTCTTTTTATTCTGTTCACTTGAGTCAGCTAGGCCATCTGTCTAGATCAGTAACATCTCACACTTTCCAATTGGTCAGGTAGTTGAGTGTTAATATGTCACTATCACTGCTGAGGCACTGTATTTGCTAGTACTTTTAAAGCATTTTTAATGAATCCTCCTAGTATTGTCATTCTTGGTCTATATAAAAAGAAATTAGGGTTCAGAGAATTTATGTGATTTGTGCAAATCCTGTAAGTAGACCACTGGATCATAAGAACTATAGAACAGTATATTTTATATTGTTAGCTGCCAACTTTAAAGTGGTTAAAGCGCCTATGTATGTAATGTGTATAAGGAAGTTTAAAACAGTAGGAATGATTAGACTGTAAGAGTGCTTTTAAAGTATTTTTGGCAAATGAAACTTATGTAAAAGCTCAATATGTTTAGCTAGAGACTCTATTTTATTATTATGAATTTATTTTACAAGTTCTATTTTCTTTTAAAAAATATTTTTATTGATTTCAGAGAGGAAGGGAGAGAGAGAGAGAAACATCAATGATGAGAGAGAATCATTGATCAGCTGCCTCCTGCAAGCCCCCAAGTGGGAATTGAGCCCACAACTCCGGCTTGGGCCCTGACAGGGAATTGAACCATGACCTCCTGGTTTATAGGTTGATGTTCCACCACTGAACCACACCAGCCAGGCGCAAGTTCCATTTTCTAATAACAGCCTACTTTCAAGTTAGCCAGTAACGCTAATACACTATTTATGATAAACCCAAATATTTGAAATCTGGATTTGTGTAGTCATTTGAAGCCTCAATATCTGATATATTTTTAAGTTTTGTTGATTGCCCTCATTGAAAAAAATTCTGATTAAGGTAAATTCTTGCAAATGGGTATAATTTTCTTACCATCTAAGCCTATTCAGAATGATATTCAAGCAGATTGACCCAGAAGCTTGAAGAATAATTACTAGGAAGGTTTTGATTCAGCTTGCATCACCATGTAACTCTAACCTGAGAAGGCCCACTCTTCCCATTCTCTCTTAAATCCAGTCCAGTCCCATCTCCTGAAATTGCACTTGTCAAGGTCCCTAGACCTCTGTGTAGCCAAATGTCTTCCTAAGTCCTCCGTGTTCATCTCTGATCACTTTCTCCTTCATGTTCCTTCCAGGTCTCCACTCTCTCCTGGGGGGGTGCGCTGGGGAAGGGGAAGGAGGCAGAGGAGAAGTAGAAGACATTCATAGTTGACACCTCTGATAGCAAATAGACACTCTTACAAGTCACTTTATCTACCCAGAACTACAGTTAGTCACAGGTGCAGAATGCTGCCTGGTCTTGTGTAAGTCAGTTTTCCCATCTATAAAGCCAGAATAGCAGTGCAGGTTTACTTGGCAGGGCTGTAAATTAAAGTCCCCTAATTCATGGTCATCAAATATTTTCCAAATTCGAAGAGTCATGGAAATGAGAAAAATACTTACCAAGAGACCCCCGAGGGGTTATGCTTGTTTAAGCTGTCAGCCGTTCCTTGGGCAGTTGTAATTTCCTGGCAGGAACTGGCCTAGGGAGGCCTTGACAGACATTGCACAGAGCAGCTAAAGGCCTGATTGACACGAAGATATTATTTTATCTTCGTAAAGCTGCAGTGTGAGGCCTGGCACAGCGGGAGGAGGCCGTGAGGTATTCACTTGACAGCCTGCCATTGTCAACTCTTAGGGGAGGGAGACGTCAGTGCCTAGAAGGACAGGTTGTGAGTGGTTCGTTTTTTAGTTCAGCTGCAACAACTCCTGCTGGTGACTTAACACTGTGATTGTGGAACTCTCCATGTGTGCCCGTGTGTGTGTGTGTGTGTGTGTGTGTGCATCTGCATGCATTCATGTGAGCAATTCCTATTCACTCACTGTGACTCCCCGTGGGCCACATTTTTCATGGGTTTCCGAGGCTTGCTATTAAGCAGATTGTACTAGGATGACCTGGTTTTTTGGACAAGGAAGGTAACATAGTAAGTCATATAAAAATTTAGCTTATGTCTCATTATCATGGGTGTAGGCTGGTAGCAAAGACAATAGGGGGTGGTGGTCTAATTTGGACCTTAATCCCAATCCCTAAAGCAATGCGGACTTGTGGAAATCAAGTTTTCTGGTGCTACAATACAGAAATGTTTTGTGGCATTCTGATAAAAGGAACAAATTGGGAAGGACCCTGTTGAACCTTAATTTTGCCCCTCAGGTTCCAAGCCTGAGGATATTCATCCCCCCTCATCAAACCAACTGTGACAAGGTGGTTTTCCTCAACTGGTATTGAGCAGTCTGCAGTACAGGAGACCTACATGGCCTTTCTTTGCTTTTGATGATTAGATGCAATGGGATGGATGGAAGTTTTTATTTTTTTAAGTTTTAATATTTTTTATTGATTGATTTTAGAGAGAGAAAGGGAGAGAGAGACACATTGATTTGTTGTTCCACTTATTTATGCATTCATTGGTTGATTCTTTTTTGAAAAATATATTTGTATTGATTTCAGAGAGGAAGGAAGAGGAAGAGAGAGATAGAAACATCCATAATAAGAGAGAGCCATCAATCAGCTGCCTCCTACACACCCCACACTGGGGATTGAGCCCACAAACCGGGCTGTGCCCTGACCGGAAATCGAACTGTGACCTCCTGGTTCATAGGTGGATGCTCAACCATTGAGCCACTCCGGCCGGGCCATTGGTTGATTCTTGTATGTGCCCTGACTGGGGATTGAGCCCACAACTTGGGGTATCAGGACCATGCTCTAACCAACTGAGCTATCCAACCAGGGCTGGATTAAGATTTTTTAAAGAAGTTTTATTACTTAAAAAACAAACAAAAAACAAGTATAGTGTCCCCGTTTAAAAAAAAAACACCACACCAAAACCCTTTGAATGAAACCTTATCTTATGCATTCTAGGACAAGATTGTGATTTCCATGAATGCAGGAATTTTGCATGTTTATTGATCACTGTATCCCCCAGACCCTGGAACTTATAGAAGGTGCTCAATAAATATTTGTTTAATGACTGAATCATAATGTCATAAGTGCTAAAACCTTAAGCCACAAGAAATATGGGGCTTGTTTCTACCACAGTGATTTTCTATGAAAACACTACCCAAACTTTCTCCTCACCCCTTTCCATAAATATTTCTTGAATGAATGAATATCACGGGTGGGGGATCTTTCCTCTTTTTGGGCAGACGCCCATTTATTTTCTTGCTTCATTTATTATTTCATAAGATGTCCCCTGTGATGTTTAACTTAACCTAACTCCTGGGTTTTTCATTTTCTTCTTCTCTGAGTCACACTCAGCCTGTGCCAGAGAAGAATGAAACTCAGCTTCCTGATGGTCACGATCAGTGTTCGCAAGGGGCCAGTCTTCCTCTTTTGTAAACAGAGGGCCACTTTGGTGTAAAGGATCGGATCGAGAACCTCCCACCTACTTCTGCTTTGATAGTATACAAAGAAACACTCAATGCCACAAAATCACAGAAATAAAATTAAGAAATTAAGGGAAGATGATGCTTTTGATGAGATATCAATAAACAAACAAAATTTTAGAACCGATGATGATCTTAGCCTGATTATGCAAGTTAAGTCCCTTGGTTTATACTGAGGAAGCCAAAACCTAAAGGGGCACAGAGCAAAAAAGTATAAGAATCCGAGCTAACGCTCACTGTGCTTTTCCGCAATATTGCCAGAGCAAGCCATAGGGAGCTAAGGTACTTTTATTTATTTTTAAAAATAACTATTTATCAAGTGATTAAAGCCAGAAACAAGAGTACAGTTTTTATATTTGCACTATATCGCCCCCAGGCCACCCAAAAGAACTCCCTGGGCTCTCCTCAGTGCATCTTAGAAAGTGCTTGAACCACTGCTGGAAGGCTAGGGATTGGGAGTCGGAAGCAGTGTGGTAAGGATGGCAGGGTGAGGAAGCTTGGGTTCTGATTCTGATTTTGTTGCAGGAAAGAAACTAACATTTATTGGGCCACGGCTATGCTATATTCTTCTTATCTTGTTTAATCCTAATTACCATCTTTGCCAGGAGGATATGGTCATCTTAAGAATGAGGAAACTGAAGTTTAGAAGGGTTAGGAAACCTACAGAAATTAAGGTCATACATCCTACTCAGAAGTTACTGCTCAAGTTCCGCCGAGAGGCCGCAGCTGTGAAGAGAAAGTATTTGGATGAGTCCTGAGATTCCTTCTAGGTCCCATATTCTAGAGATTCTATATTTTATCCTGTTCTCCTTACTGATGTGTAGCTTTGAAGATTTAACTTAACTCCTTTATACTCCCTCCCCCACCCACCACTGTGAGCTGATACAAGGATTGTCACAGGCCCACCTCCCAGGGTAGTGTGGCGACAGATTGCTAGACACTGCAGAAGTGTTTCCGTTAGGTGTAAGCCTTGTTTCTCAGGGTGCTAGGGTCTCGCTAGCATCTTAAATAATTAGGTGGTGCGTGCTGTTGACACTTTATTTTCACATTACAACATCAAAGAGCTAAGAATTGCTACTATTTTAGCAATTGGTCCATGCAACCTTTAGCCGATAGGCCAAACTATTATCTCCATATACTAGAACTATTACCTTGTCACATTTCCAGAAGGTTGAGGTGACTCAATAGACCAAAGGAAAGGAAGGGTGGCATGCTATATAAAACACTGTGTATTAGTTAGGGAAGGCTAATCGTTATAACAAATGGACTCCAATATTTATGATGGCGCAAGCGTAATAAAAGTTCATTTCTCGTTCACAAGAAGGATAGGACAAGTTAACAAGTGAGTTGAAAGAGGCCTTCCATCTTTAATGTTCAGTTTCTGAGGTGATCCTGGGGGCTGTCTCCATGCAGCCCCTTGGAAGAGAAAAGAGCGTGGAAAAGTGCGCATGGAGGATGTTAGGAGCCGCGCTAGGAATGGCACACATCGTTTTCATCCAGTTCCTTTGCTTGGAACTCAGTCACGTGGCTGCATCTAACTGCTAGGGGCTGGGAAGTGTCATCCCTGGAAGGACAGCCCCCTTCCCAGCATGTGGCTGAGGGAACACAGTTCTCAGAGGAGAGCTAGTCTTCTGTCACACCCTGGACCAAGATCAGAAGACCTGTGTTCTGGTACTGGCTTTTCTAGTACTGGCCGGTAATGTTTTCTCCTCCATAAAGTAAGAGCACTAAGTAGTTGATATCCAAGATATCTTTTACTTTAGAATTCTGTGGCTTTTATATGACTCTTAAAGACAATCTGTTCCATGTGAAGGCAGCTAGTTCTTTGCCTGGGTGCAGTGAAAGTCCTGGGTGGGTGCAGCAAACCTTCTCCCAGACTGAACTTCATCCCTGCAAAGCTAGAAGCCAAGTTCAAGGGCTCCTTTGATCCTTGTTTTGCTGATGTGAAGGCTGACGTTCAAAGGGTTGAATGAGATATCCAAGATAATTCAGCTGGAAGAGTTAGTGCTTTCATCAGTGGAGCTGCCATTACAAGTCCGGTTTTTATCATTCTAAAGTATACCCTTGTCAGTCTGCTATACTTCCTTTTTTTAATATGTGCTTCTCTTCTCTAGCTCAAGCTCTCAGGTCAGAGGCCATATTGTGCTTCTATTCCAGTGGTCAGCAAACTGTGGCTCGTGAGCCACATGTGGCTCTTTGGCCCCTTGAGTGTGGCTCTTCCACAAAATACAGCGTGTGGGCGCGTGTGTACAGTACGATTGAAACTTCGTGGCCCAATGTGCAGAAGTTGGTATTTTGTGGAAGAGCCACACTCAAGGGGCCAAAGAGCCACATGTGGCTCGTGAGCCGCAGTTTGCCGACCATGGTTCTGTTCTGAACACTAGTGCTTCTGGCCCAGCAGTTGGTGTTCATTGATTGACAGGCCATGCAGAGTGAGTGTGAGACACTGGCCGAGCCGCGGGCACTGCTGCTCTTGCTCCAACTACACGTGGTCTCTTCTCTTTGTAGGTGAGGAGATGAGCCTTGCTGAGGAGACCAGAGGGTTTTCCTCCCCCCCCCCCTCTCTCTCTCTCTCTCTCTCTCTCCAGTGCACATGTCTTCCTCTCCAGAGCGTGATGGAGTACGGGCATGAGGAGAGAAGCCTCCCCGAGGAGGAGCTGGGCTCTTTATTTCCTGATGTCCTGGAGTGGCTTTGTCTTTTCTTTTTTAAGGCCATGTTGGCTTGTGTGACACACCCGTGGTTTAGGGGAAGAAATAAATGTCTGCAAAGGAAAGGAGAGCACAGAGCAAGTTCACATGGTCTGGCGGAGTGAAGAGAAAGAAGCTGAATGCAGATGGCATTAAAAAAAAGAGAGGATTTAGCAATACCTGAGGGAAAGTGTGAGAGGAGAAAAAGAGATGAATGCAAAGTGTGGTAGAAAACTTAGCCTTGAGAAGAAACTGAAGTGTGCCAACAGCAAAAGGAAGGCTCCAGAAGATACAGAGCAGAAGGAAAAATGTGAAATGAAGTAAGGGAAAAATACAGCTGATAAAATCACCAGGGAGATATAGCAAGGCCCTTAAAGATCATTAATGGAAGTTTAATGCCAAAATATTAGAGTAAGAAACCACTCGCAAGTACAGAGCCTGCCTGCGGGTGGCTTGTAAAGAACACCACAGAAGAGCCAACTCCTTTGCCTCTGGCACCCACACAAGCATGTGTGCCCTGAAATGAAATCTTTCATATCACTCCTGTGCTCCCACTTCACACACAAGCTTCATTGCCATTTTTAAATTTTCTTCCCACTGACCTGGAATCATATAGGGACCTGTAAGAGCTGACCCAGAGGTGCTGCCAACCTGCCGAGATCGGCATCCTCGGGCTGCCCCTTCTGGCAAAGGATCAATTTGCTTAAGTTGTTCATTTCCCCTGTCATACTACTGACTCATCCATATTACAAGTGCTTACTTGCCAGTCTCTCTTTATTCATTTGAAATCCCTTTCAAGTCAGGCGCTGTGGCTGTTTTGTTCATGTAATAGTCCTACTACTAGTGTGTGGAGAATGGATTGGGTAGGGAGGGAGTAAGAGTTTATGTAGAGAGAATTGGTGCTCAGAAAACTGGACAGCCATATGCAAAAGAATGAAACTGGACTATACATAAAATGAACTAAAAACTGATTAAAGAGTTGAATGTAAAATCTGAAACCATAAAACTCCTAGAAGAAAACCTTAGGCAGTAAGCTTTTTGACATCAGTCTTGGCAATGAGTTTTTGGATCTGAAACTGAAAGCAAGGCCAACAAAAGCAAAAATAAACAAGTGGAACTATATCAAACTTAAAGGCTTCTGTACAGAAAAGGAAATCATTGACAAAATGAAAAGGCAACACTCTGATTGGGAGAAAATTTTTGCAAATCATATAACTGATAATTATATATAATTTTATATATAAAATATACTTATATACAATACTTATATCTATATCATATATAATTATATAACATGTTATATATATTATATATACTTATATGTAATTATTTCAGAATATTAAATATACTTATATAACATGTTATATATAAATTTTTATAATTATATCTTATATAATCATATATAATTTATAATATATGAAATAATATATAGAAAAACTCATATAACTCAATCTACAAAAACCACTAGAACCAGTAAGCAATTTTAGCAAACTTTCAGGATACAAAATCAATGTGCAAAAATCAATTGTATTTTTATCTATTAGCAATAAACAAATATAAACTGGAATAAAAAATAAGACAATATTATTTGCAATAACATCCCAAAGTATGAAATGCATAAGACCTCTATTCTGAAAACTAGGAACATTTCTATGAGAAATTAAAGACCTAAATGGATGATCTACCATGATTATAGCTTGGAAGACTCTATATTATTATAATTTCAGTTCTCTTCTAATTTGATTTCTAGATTCAATGAAATCTCAATAAATTAATATTGCTATTGAATCAATATTGTTAAAATGTCACTTCTCTTCAAGTTGATATATAGATCCAATGAATCCCAATAAAAATCCCCAGCAGGTTTTCTTGTAGACATTTCCAAACTTATTCTAAAATTTATATGGAAATCTAAATGTCTAGAATAGCCAAAACAATTTTGAAAAATAAGAATAGTTAGAGGACTTACAGTTACTGATTTTGAACATTATAAAGCTGCAGTAATCAGGGCAGTGTGTTATTGCATAGGGTTAGACCCATAGATCAATGAAACTCATTAGAGAGTCCAGAAATAGACCAACATGTATGGTCAATCGATTTTCAACAAAGATGCCAAGGCAATTCAATATGGAAAGGATTACTTTTTCTACAAATGCTCCAAAACAAGTTATTATCTATGTAGGAAAAAAAGGAACCTCAGCCCTTACTTTATCACACACCAAAATTAACTTGAAATGGACCATAGTCCTAAATGTAAATGCTAAAATTATAAAACTTCTAGAAGAAACTTCATAATATTCAGGTAGGCAGATATCTTAGATAGGAAGCAAAAAGCATGAATGTAAAATGTTTGAATTGGGTACATCAACATTTAAAACTTCTGCTCCTCATAAAATAGCAGTAAAGAAATGAAAATGCAAAGACAAGCCTCAGACTGGGAGAAAATATTATCAATAGATATCTGACAAAGACCACTTTCAAGAATATATATAAAAAAACTCTTACAATCACTAATAGAACCAACACAAACTACAAAAATGAACAAACTTTTAACCCAAGTTATACAGAGATTGTATATCCATTAAAAGATGCTCAATATCATTTATTATTAGGGAAATGAAAGTTCAAACCACAGTGTGATATCACTACATATTCATTAGAACATTAGAGTGGCTAAATTAAAATGACCAGCAATACCAACTGTGGTGAGGGTATGATGTAACTGGAACTCTGATACACCGCTGATGGGAATATAACATTTTACAACCATTTTGGAAAAGAGTTCTGGAAGTTTCTCATAAAGTTAAATATGTACTTATCACACGACCAAGCAATTCCACATGTAAGTATTTATCTAAGAGCAATGAAGGGATATGTCCTCACAAGAGTTGGACACAAATGTTCCTCTCACCTTTTTGAAAGTAACTCAAACTAGGAGCAACACTAATGTCCATCAGTAGGTGAATGTATAAATTAAATATTTGGCAATGTCGATTGGCCATATGTATGTCTTCTTTGGGGAAATGTATTTTCATGTCCTTTGCCCATTTTTTGATTGGATTGTTTATTTTTTTGCTATTGAGTTGTATGAGTTTCTTATATATTTTGGAAATCAACTCCTTATTGGATACGTCATCTGTGGACATATTCTCCCATTCAGTAGGTGATCGATTTTCAACCAGTGTGCCGCAAGAATTTTGAAAACATACAATACCTGACTAGTCAGGGACACGGACCTCTTTTCCCTTCGATTGTCAAATAAAAAAACGACAGTAAGCCAGCACAATAGCCATCCAGTTTGAATGAATCAAAATTATACCTATTTTTTTGCTCTGTTTTTGAGGACAAGGTTTTGGAGACAGTGTTAGGAAACTGAATAAAGGCGTCAACAATTTCTCCATCGTATAAAGCCTTTTCCTGTATTGGGCACAGTGTCAGACAGTCCTTGTGTTTATATTGAAGCTGTGATGGGGCACAGTGGGTTAAGAAAAAAACCTGTGTAATGAGGAGGCACACTGGGTTAAGGAAAAACCTATGTAATGAGGAGGAAGAGAAGATTTGACCCAGAGGAAGGTGCTTACACGGTCAGGCCCAGCTGAGAGGATCACGGAGGAGTTTAGCTCACGTTACTACCTCTTCTCCCTAAGATAATGATGGGGAAAAGGAGAGTGGGTGTACAGCTGGCTCAGTGGCTCAAACTGGGAGGCCCATATTTAAAATGCTATTGTGTTGCTTTAGTGTATCCGAAGTCCTGCCTTTCTATTTCAATTTCCTTTTCGGTTATGTGACACCAGCTATGACAGCCTGTTATAAATGGAAAGCTAGCGTTGCCAGATTTTAATTTGGAGAACACAGAATTTATTTTTGACTAATTGGTCCAGTAAGAACAGGAGTAGAATCTAAACAACTTTGGAAGTCTATGGCAAGGCAACAGAGAGGGAGGGGGAATTTAATCAACCTCCATCCAGGCGGCCTGTTGGCAGATTTCTAGGCTGACTTAATCGATGTGCTTATTTCTCAGGTAGGACCTCACAATTATTTGGACCTGATTTCACTGTACTTCATCCTTTTTATGATGTTACAAAGTAACTAGTTTGGAATTCCTTTTCAGGCCACACCAAAGAATCCTATATAATAAAAGGCTAATATGCAAATCTACCTAATGGCAGAACGACCAGTTGCTATGATGCGCACTGACCATCAGGGGGCAGGCGCTCCATGCAGGAGCTTCCCCCTGGTGGTCATTGCGCTCCCACAGGGGGAGCACTCCTCATCCAGGAGCTGGGCTCGCAGCTGGTGAGCGTAGTGGCGGGAGCCTCTCCCGCCTCCGTGGCAGTTGGACATCCCCTGAGGGCTCCCGGACTGTGAGAGGGTGCAGGCTGGGCTGAAGGGTTCCCCCTTCCCCCCCAGTGCATGATTTTCATGCACTGGGCCTCTGGTAAAAAAATAAAACTCCACACTTTCTTTTTGTCCAGACTGAAGTGGAGAAATGAACAGTGCCTAGAAGTTGTGATTCTGAGCTTAAGCTTCACTCACATGTAAATCATTTTTAGACTACAATAAAGTTAGCAATTAAAACCTCTCTGGTATCCAGAATCAGTGTCAACCACAATCAAATTGGAGCAATGAACCCGAGACTGCACTCACCAGAGCTGTAAATCATAAACCCATCACCCTGCGGAGCAGGAGCAAAGGGAAGAAGTCAGTGAGTTCTGTAATAGGTTCCATATGCTTTTTAAAGAAAGTCTTAAAACGTACCTAGACTTACGGATCACCATACTTCTGTAGCAAAATTTTACGTATGTGAATAAGAAGTGGGAGACACTGTCAATTTTTTGCTTCTGTTTTCTCCTTTTTAAAAATAGTGGAATAATTGTTTATTTAGCTCTGGAAGGGCAGAGCTGGGGAAGTGAATATGTTCCAGAGAATGTGAAGGAGCTGGCAGAGTGGAGCCTGAGGGGAGGTGGGGAGAAGCTAACTCTGGGCTTTGGTAGCTAAGGAAGTACAGATAAGGAAGCAAAAATTTCAGATAACCCTCTTGGCCTTTCCCCTGCTACTTGACTGCAAAGAGTTAGTGTTTCTCGTTAAGCATTAAAGTTACAAAGCCACAAATAAACATGGCCACGATTCTGTGGAAAATCGGGAAGGCCATGGCAGAATGGAAAAGGAAGCTTCATTCCAAACGAGACAGATCTATATTCAAAATTGGCACCCTAACTGGTTTGGCTCAGTGGATAGAGCATCAGCCTGTGGACTGAAGGGTTCCAGGTTCGATTCCAGTCAAGGGCATGTACCTTGGTTGCGGGCACATACCCAGTAGGGGTGTGCAGGAGGCAGCTGATTGATGTTTCTCTCTCATTGATGTTTCTAACTCTCTATCCCTCTCCCTTCCTCTCTGTATAAAAAATCAATAAAATATATATTTTTTTAAAAATTGGCATTCTGCCGTGTGACCTTGAGCAATTAACTTCTCTGAGCTTCAGTGTTACCTGAATAA
Organism: Myotis daubentonii; assembly: GCF_963259705.1. Taxonomy (NCBI): domain Eukaryota; kingdom Metazoa; phylum Chordata; class Mammalia; order Chiroptera; family Vespertilionidae; genus Myotis; species Myotis daubentonii. The sequence goes on along the minus strand of NC_081857.1, from coordinate 19,269,708 downwards.
CAATTTAATACCTCCCAGAGCTCTCTCCATGTAATGCCCTGTGCACATCTCTCTTCTAACACTTACCCTATCACTAAAAAATGTATCCTATAATTTTGAAATACATCTTTCTCTTCATATGTTTTCCAATGTTTCAGTGATTTGGATTAAGAGCTCCCAGTAGGTAGGCTGACTATAGGAAGACACATACTTACTTATCTTTATTCAACTCTGCCTCACGCACACCTTGAATGATGATTACGCTATAACTAAGTAAAGTGTTAGGAACTCCCCCTTCCCTCCTGTGCATAGCATGGTGCTGGGTAAGGTTTAAACCAGTGGTTTTCAACCTTCTGGCCCTTTAAATACGGTTCCTCATGTTGTGACCCAACCACAAAATTATTTTCGTTCCTACTTCATAACTGTAATGTTGCTACTGTTATGAATCGTAAGGTAAATATCTGATATGTAGGATGGTCTTAGGCGACCCCTGTGAAAGGGTCGTTCGACCGCCAAAGGGGTCGCAACCCACAGGTTGAGAACCGCTGGTTTAAGCAATCTAATGGCCATGTCCCTGGAAGTTTGCCATCTTGCAGCAGGTCATATTGAGCCAGTGACCCCCTCAGCTAAGAAGGCAGGGATGCGAAATTTGCACAATTGCTGTTGTGCTAAGAGGTCTGACTCCAAGACACAGTCTCATCAGGTTTCCACTCTGGTTTATTGCAAATAGCAAGGTCAAGCTGTGGCAATGAAAAAGAAATGGAGAAAGTGGAAAGTCCTGTAAAGGTTTCAGGAGGGAAAATTAAAAGAGAAAAGAAACTGCAACCCAGTTGGAATGAAATGGTGACACGGAATGAAATGATCCTGTTTCCCCTCAGACAGATGCTGCAATGGATTTTATACTGACTCTGAAACTCAAACCGACACCTAACCCAGTACTCAAGCCCCGCATTCCATCCACCCCTTGTGTGTTGGTATTGAAACTGAGACATTTCACAAATTTGGCTATCAAATACTGTATGTGTGTGGAAAAAGGGCAGATAAAATGGGCCAATTAGACCACAGTCACATCTGTCCAAACTTTCACCCTTAACCTTAGCGAGAACATAATCTAGGATCAAACGCAGAAACCCTGCAGATGTACACAGTCATTTCATACAGCCTTTGAAGAGCTGCGGTGCCGGCTGGCGCTGTTCTGAAGGTCTGATGAGAAATCCAGCCTGGCCCTGCTAGGGATATTTTCAGTTTTAAAGAAAAAGGAGGTTCTAATTCAGTAACTATTTAATATATCCCAGCAAGGTTCTCCCCACAGGCTGAGTTGAAAATACTCCTGACTCTGTTGCTATGTAAAGCAGTTTTCGAATGTTTCAGAAACCTGTTTGAGATTTGAGAATATAACTTGGTTTTCAGTTGCCTTAGTTAGGCTTAAGATTTTTTGGTTCAACCCCAAAATAATGTGGGGTTCTATCTTTAATGGACCATGGAGGGTAGATTCAATAGCTGCCTCTCATGCAACAATCTGCACGAATGCAGGACCCATTCTCTATGGTACACCCTATAGAACATGAAGTGAGAGGGGAAAAAGGAAGAAACTAGAAAAAGCAGTTGGTTTGTTCTTCTAGAGCTCGCTAATAGACTATTTGAAAACAATGGAAAATCATTAACAATAATGATTGCACCTTTTCCAATATATGTGGCACGTGACCAACATAACTGCATTCACTCAGGAAAATGTCATTATGCTATGGCAAGTTCAAGTGTTTGGGAGGGTTTCTCAGAATTCTGTAAGATATTGCTTTGATTTAAAAAATACATATATTTTTAAGAATTTAAATTAAAAAAAAATTTTTTTTGTTGAATTCAGAGAGGAAGGAAGAGGGAGAGATAGATAGAGAGATGGAAAGGTCAATGGTGAGAGAGAATCTTTGACGGGCTGCCTCCCACAAGCCCCTTTACTGGAAATCAAGGCCACAACCCGGGTATGTGCCCTGATGGGGAATGGAACTGTGACCTCCTGGTTCATAGGTTGATGCTCAACCACTGAGCCACACCAGCTGGGGCTACTTCTTCTTTTCCTTCTCCTCCTCCTCCTCCTCCTCCTCCTCCTCCTCCTCCTCCTCCTCCTCCTCCTCCTCCTCCTCCTCCTCCTCCTCCTCCTCCTCCTCCTCCTTCTCCTTCTTCTTCTTTTTCATTTGCTGTGGGTACACAGGTCACCAGGGATAAGCCCACGGGATTTATGTAAGAGTCAGAGTCGGGAAGCAGCATTCTAGTGGTTCCTCTTTGATTTCATTGTCTCTTAGTGTTCTTCTGTTCACATGGTGAGGGAGCTTTTGATCCCACGTGGAATGGGTTGGCCAGATTATATCCCAGATGCAGATAAGAAATGCTGAGAAGAAAGTAAAAAATGTAAGCCAGTGGTAGAACTCCCCCTAACACAATGCAACACAGATCCCTCCCTCGCTCGTGCTGGATGGATATTGGACCCATTCCTGTGTCCCTGGCGTCATTTATGGGCATTTAGTCCTATTTCAGAGGTCAAGGTCAGGGAAGGGACACCATAGTTAGATGGAAACGAAGATGCTGCTCTAAATATAAAGCTTTCTGCATCTAGTTAGTCTAGCAAATTGGTATCTGGGTATTCAGCAGTACCAACTAGATTTAATCACTACGGTGGGAAACTAATCAAGAGTCCTCCATATGGAGCAAGAGGTTACCTGATCAAATGAAAGGAATTATAATTAAGAATACATGGTATGTGTAGAAATCATGGTTTCCTTGCTGCTTAGAGACTGAGAGAGGGGATGAGGGTTGGCCTTGTGCCAGGTCACCACACATGCCTCTCCCAGAAGTGCTTTCTTGAAAGAGATTTTCCCCCAACACGACCTACCATTATCCTAAGGCCTAGTAAAATGTGATTAAATAGAATAGACTTCTGGTTTTGGTAAAGTAAAAGATTGAGAACAGACTGCTCTTTAACCTGACATGTAGGAAGGTCAATCTGTTTGGAAGTTAGTTTACAATGATTTTGCGTGTTAACTGATAAACTCAACAGGTTTCCTTCCCCTGCACTATTAGGTTCTTGCATTCCTCCCATGAGAAGCCCCCTCTGAATCCTTTCAAGAGCTCAGATTCCTGGGAATTTAGATATTGAAAATGGACATGACGCTATTCTCTAAGTGGAATATCGACTATGAAAGCAGAGCAGTGCGGTGTGGTGGTGAGGGCATAACTCGGGGTGATGGCTAGAGAAACACTCGAGGCAGTGATGGCGAACCTTTTGAGCTCAGCATGTCAGCATTTTGAAAAACCCTAACTTAACTCTGGTGCCGTGTCACATATAGAAATTTTTTGATCTTTGCAACCATAGTAAAACAAAGACTTATATTTTTGATATTTATTTTATATATTTAAATGCCATTTAACAAAGAAAAATCAACCAAAAAAATGAGTTCGCATGTCACCTCTGACACGCGTATCATAGGTTCGCCATCACTGCTCTAGGTCTTGTTCCTTAATCTCTCTTGATCTCAGCTTCTCCTGAGGCTGTTTTGAGGATGAACTGATGCTTATGAGATGCAAGCCCAGAGCCCAGTGTAGGTGAATGCTAACTTCACTGTGGTGGGTTGGAGTGGGAAGGGAATGTTAAGGATGTTGCTGTCTTTACTGTTGGGACCTAAAGGGTGACTCTGATCTGAATCAGCTCGACTGCCTTCAACTTAAAGATAACATTTAGCCTGTGACTACTGAAGTGGATGGTGCTCCCCTAAGGGTTTTTGTATTTTGCTCTCATTCAGCCAGTTAGAGCTGGAGTCATAGAATTGTGAAACACTTGAGTTTGGGATAGTCATGTGATTTATAGTCTTCATCTCACTTTAAGCTGAGTTTTTTATTGTAATAAAAATGCAGGCCATAAACTTTTTAGTTTGATGTAGTCCCATTTGTTTATTTTTTTTCTTTGGTTTCCCTTGCCTGAGGAGATATATCTGAAAAAATATTGCCTATGTTTTCTTCTAGGATTTTTATGGTTTCAAGTCCAACATTTAAGTCTTTAATTCATTTTAAGTTTATTCTTGTGTATGGTGTAAGAAGGAGGGCTAGTTTCATTTTTTGCATGTATCTGACCAATTTTCCCAACACCTTTTATTGAATAGACTATCTTTACCCCATTGTATGTTCTTGTCTCCTTTGTCAAATATTGACCATAAAAGCCTGAGTTTATTTCTGGGCTCTTTATTCTGTTCCATTGATTTATATGTCTGTTGTTACACCAGTACCATGCTGTTTTGATTACTATGGCCTTGTAGTATAGTTTGATATCAGGTAGCATGATTCATCCAATTTTGTTCTTTTTTTTCTCAAGATTGCTGGGACTATTTGGGGTCTTTTGTGGTTTCATATAAATTTTTGGAATATTTGATCTAGTTCTGTGAAAGACGCCATTGATAGGAATTGACAGGTACCTTGATAGGAATTGCATTGAATCTCTAGATTGCTTTGGGTACTATGGATATTTTAATGCTGCTGCTCAGATATGTGTTTATGTCTTGGCTCTCAGTTCTGTTCCGTTGGTCTGTGTGTCTGTTTTTCTGCCACTGTGATACTGTTTTGATTATTGTAGCCTTTTAATACAATTTGAAATCAGGGAATGTACATCCAGAAAGCAACAGATTCCTATCCATGGACACAGTATATGCTTCCATTTATTTGTATCTTCTTTAGTGTCTTACTAATTTTCCAAGTGCAGGTCTTTTACATCCTTGGTTAAGTTTATTCCTAGGTATTTTATTTTATTTTTAAAATACATTTTTATTGATTTCAGAGAGGAAGGAAAGAGGAAAGAGAGATAGAAACATCATTGATGAGAGGAAATCATTGATCAGCTGCCTCCTGTATGCCCTACACTGGAGATCAAGCCTGCAACTTGGGTATGTGCCCTGACCAGGAATCGAACCATGACCTTCTGGTTGACAGGTGGATACTCAACCACTGAGCCACACTGACCAGGTATTATTTTTTTTTGGAGGGGGGGGGATGTAATTGTACATGGGACTGTTTTCTTATTTTCCCTTTCTGGTTGTTCATTATTGGTGTATAAAAATGCAGCTGATTTCTGGATGTTTATTTTTTATCCTGCTTCTTTACTAAATTTATTTGTCAGTTCTAGTAGTTTTGGGGTGGTTTTTTTTGGACTCTTTAGGGCTCTCTACATACGGTATCATGTCATCTACAAATAATGACAGTGTTACTTCTTTTCAAATTAGGATGCTTTTTATTTTTTCTTCTTGTCTGATTGCTGTGGTTAGGACTTTCAGTACTGTGTTGAATAAGAGTGGTGAAAGCAGATATCCCTGTCTTATTCCCAATCTTAAGGGAAACACAGCTTTTGCCCATTGAGTAGGACGTTGGCTGTGGGTTTGTTATATATGGCCTTTATTACGCTGAAGTTTGTACCCTTGAGTCCCACTTTGCTGAGAATTTTTATCGTAAACGAGGGACCCAGTGCACCTTGAAAGGACCTGTGGGCCAGGAGGCTGCGGTGGGCACAGGGGCGGGTCTCGGCCCATCCTCTCTGCCCCTGCCTAGCCCCTCCCGCCGCAGCTCCCAGTCCCCTGTCCTCCCATGCACTGATGGCGTGGAACAGTTGAGGCCGGCGCAGCAGGTGCAAGTGCCAGGTGGAACCGTGGTACACAGGCGCAAAGAATTTTCAGTAACCACCAGAGGCTGGCCTCGATGACAGAGACCAGTGCCCTGCCTTGGTCTGGCGCCCCCACTCACCTGCTTTACCATCCCAGCGCGGCCGATGGCCGCCATGTTCTGTGCTCTGCCACCTGCTGCCCACGCCTGCCATGTTCCACGTGTGCCCCCTGGTGGTTAGTGCACATCATAGCAACCAGTTATTTGGTTGTTCTGCTATTTAGTCTATTTGCATATTAGGGTTTTATATATAGAGATAGGTGCTGGATTTTATCAAGTACTTTTTCTGCATCTATAAATATGATCATGTGATTTTTATCCTTCAGATTGTTTATGTGATAAAACACATTTATTGATTTACGGGTATTGTATCAACTTTGCATTCCCAGAATAAATTCCACTTGATCATGGTGTATGATCTTTTTAATGTATTGCTGGATCTAGTTTGCTAATATTTTGTTGAGGATTTTAGCATCCATGTCCATCAGGGATATTGGCCTACCATCAACAAAATGAAAAGACAACCCACTGAATGGGAGAACATATTCACCAATGATGCATCTGATAAGGGGCTAATATCCAAAACTTAAAAAGAACTTAATGCAATTCAACACCAAAGAAACAAACAATCAAATTAAAAAATGGGCAAAGGACCTGAATAGACACTTCTCAGAAGAGGACATACAGATGGCCCATAGGTAGATAAAAAGATACTCAATGTCACTAATCATCAGAGAAATACAAATTAAACCACAATAGGATATCACCTCACACTTGTCAGAACAACTATCATCAATAAATCAACAAACAAGTGTTGGTGAGAATGTGGAAAAAGGAAACCCTCATGCACTGTTGGTGGGAATGCAGATTGGTGTAGCCACTGTGGAAAGCAGTATAGCGTTTCCTCAAAAAATAAAAAATTAAAAATGACCCAGTAATTTCACTTCTAGGAATATATCCGAAGAAACTCAAAACACTAATTTGAAAGAGTATAGGCACCCTATGTTCAGTGCAGCATTATTTACAATAACCAAGATTTGGAAGAAGCCCAAGTGCCCATCAGTAGATGAGTGGATAAAAAACGCTGTGGTGCATTTACTCAATGGAATACTACTTGGCCGTAAAAAAGAAGGACATCTTACTTTTTGCGACAGAATGTATGGAAGTGAAGAGTATTATGCTAAGTGAAACAAGCCAGTCAGAAAAAGACAAGTACCAAATGATTTTACTTGTATGTGGAATCTAATGAACAAAGTAAACTAACAAATAAAATAGAAACAGACTCATAGATACAGAGAATAGACTGACAGCTTTAAGAGGGGAGTAGGGTTGGGGGATGGGTGAGATGAAGGGGAAGGGATTAAGTAAAAAACAAAACAAAACAAAAATTCACAGACACACACCAGATTGGTGATTAGCAGAGGAAACAAGTGGTTGTTGGAGGTAGAAGAGGGTAAAGGTGGGGGGCGGGGATAAATGGTGATGGAAGGAGATTTGATTTTGTGTGTTCAGTTATCCTGAACACACAATACAATATATAGATGATGTATTATAGAATTGTATAACTGAAACCTATATAATTTTATTAACCAACTAGAAGCCTGTTGCAGGAGGATTCCTGCAAGAATAGGGCTTCCTTGAGCCGATCGCGCTGCCAAGCCCCGCCGCCCAGGGCCACAGACGGGGGTCCTGCCTGCCCAGGGCCGCACACGGGGTTCCCGGCTGGGTGTGGGGCTTAGGCGGCCCGTTCACGCCGCCAAACCCTGCCGCCCAGGGCCACACACGGGGGCCCAGATCGCGGCTCGAGCTGGCCCACCCTGCCTGCATTATGCAAATTAGCCTCCATCTTTGTTGGTGGTTAATTTGCATACTGCGCTGGTTAGCCAATGGGAGGTGTAGTGAAGGTATGGTCAATTACCATGTTTGTCTATTATTAGATAGGATGGCACCCCAATAAAAAAATGCAGGCCATAGGAAATTTAGTCCCTTAGAATTCTCCCTTTTGCTGAGGGATTCTTCCTGTTCTCAGCTTCTGATCTGTTTAGATAGCCTCTCTCTCCCCCATGTCTGTTTTGCAAATTTGTTTCCAGACTGCCTGGGCTGAATGGAGACCAGGAAAGAAGCACAGCTGTTTTCCTTGTGTTGGCTCTCTGTGCTGAGCAGGAATTGCTGAGCAAAAGAGCAGCCTTTCTCCAAGGAGGTTCACAAGGGTAGTACAAACCCCAGTCTGTTTTTTTTTTTTTTTTAAGGCTTAAAAAAAAAATAATTCTTAAAAACTTCTGCCAAATACTATCAGTGAGGGGGGAAAAGTACACAAAGTCTGAAGTGCAGTTGGACCAGCCTTTAAAAAATATCAACTTGCATGAAGCAGGAATGTTTTACATTTCTTTAATTTTCTACATTTAACAGGAGACAGTTGCAGTCAGAGAATGTCACTTCGGACTCCGCAGACTGTTGTGCAACCTCGCTCAGTCTTGGTGAGACAGTACATAACTAAAACGCCTTTGAAAATGGTTGCCCAATGGTTGACATTTGTTCCAAATACATCGTAGTGGCAAATGCTTAATCTTTTATTTCAGTAAAGGTTTTATTTTTTAATGGAAATAAAATAAAATAAAATAAAAAATTTTTAAAGGCGATTGAGTGTTTTTTTTTTAATTGAAGCAATAAATTTATGTCTAGCCTTGCTCTCAAAAAGCTGGCAGTCTAGCAGGGGTGACCAGAGTAAGGTGAGGAAAGCAAATAGGCTAGAAGGCTGCTGAGAGTCCTAAGAGGAAGAAGCAACAAGGATCTGTTTACCTCCTAAAAGACTGACATATACAGTCACTTTAAACTCAACCAACTTCTAGTATTGCGGTGAGGGGACTGGATATGCCTCCGTTCCCTGGACAAACACTGCCCAGCTCTGGGAATCTCTCTGTGCCATAGCCTCCCGGAGTCCTTCCCATCCAACGTCTGTCTGTTTCACACAGGAACCCTGGATCCCAGAGAGCTGCTTTAGTTCTGTTTTCAGGAGGAAGAGACTGGGGAGGCCGCTCTGATGCACCCCCACAATGGGAAGGCTGTATCTTAAGACCTTCTTGGATTCCCCAGTTCGTAAACAGCACAATGGCAATCATGACTAGAGAAGTCGGCCACTGACCCAGGACCTGGGTGCTAAGGATTGGCAAGTGCACCAAACACCAGCTTTACAAAGCCTTAGCAAACCTACAGTTGACAAGGCGTCAGAGAATTTTGTGGTGTTCTCAAACAGTCAAAACTCAGATGATATATCCATGAATGCCAAAGGGCTATTATATTATCGTATTGTTTGTCTGACTTGAATAATGCATACTGTAGGAATAAATACACAATATGAGATAAATCACAGACTCATTTAGTAGTGTAAATCCCTCAGCTGGACCGGAAAAATAATTCAATGCATATTAGTTTTGTTTTCTACATTTGCGGGGAGAGGGATGCTTTATAAATGTAAGGGATCTCAGCAGCCTTGCAATCTATCTGTTCATAGTGAAGATGAGGAAAGTGAGGCGGAGAAAAGTGAACTGGTTTGCCCAAGGGTAACATAGAGAATTTACTGTAACCTCCTGATTTGAACCCAGTCTTCTGACTAGAATTTTAGTGCTTTTTGTATTATTCTATTCTGAATCTGAGTAAATGCAAAGACTGTTATTTATTTATTATTTTTAAGACAGTTTTTTATTTTTCAATTACAGTTGACATATAATATTATGTCGATAGACTTGTAGGTGGAAGAGTTGTAGGTATTAGGAGATAAGTGTAAACAAACCTGTCTTATCTGGACAGGACCTCAGGTCATTAGGAGGAAGAACGAGGATGAGAGAAGATAGGAGGAAAGAATGGACAGGAATACCGGTAATCACTGGAAGATACTGGAATGGGGCAAATGCCAGGCATTTGTAAGATTAGGATAAATCTGAGTTGATTTAAAAAATAAAAAATAAAATTATTCAGACAGAAGCCAGAGTTTGTGTGTGTAAAAGGAATAAAGCGTAAATACTGTATTATTAATTCACATGGCGGAAGGAGAAAAGCACGGTTCTAACAGATAATGCAAATACTCAGCAAAGTTCTGAGTAGTAACACTTCCCCCCCAAAAGTATGTAAAGAAGAGAGGGAGGAGGAAAAGATAATGATTTAGGGGGATGTCTCATACAGTATTTACTATCATCAGAAGGAAAGTCAAATTCAATAAAGTACATGTAGATTTAGCAAACAAAATTCAGCATGGAGATTAATACAATAAATACAGATTTCAGTGACATTGTGCCTCTTAGCACCTATTATTTTAAATCCTCACCCCAGGACATGCTTATTAATTTTAGCAAGAGGGGAAGGAAGAGAGAGAGAGAGAGAGAGAGAGAGAGAGAGAGAGAGAGAGAGAGAGAGAGAGAGAGAGAAACATTGATTGGTTGCCTCCCTATGTGCCCCAACCAGGGATGGAACCCACACCCTAGGTATGTGCTCTGACTGGGAATCCAACTCACAACCATTTGGTGTATGGGACAGTGCTCCATTCAACTGAGCCACACCAGCCAGGGCCCTAGCACTTATATTTAAAGCTATGGTTTAAAAATGTTCATGGGAGTTGTGGGTAATTTTCATCAAATGGCAAGAACAGACACTGGCAATGTTAAAATCTTGTGCCCTTAGCTTGTCACTTAATGCTTCTGATTTTAAGATGAGCCCCTTAGGAGCTGCTCACTTACTTTTGGTGCTTATTGGTCATTTAGGGTACGCAGCTGTCACGAGCCCTCTGTTACGCCCATAGAAAATGTGATGGCCATCAGACAACGATTATTTTCGGAGAAACGGGAGGAGTGCTATTATACATGTTATATCATAAGCATAGTGTAGTAAATATCTTAAAATAAAAATACAGGCCTTACAAGCACAAATTTTAAAGAAAAAAATTGAAGGAAATACTTTCTCATTGACAAGACTATATTTTTGCTTATTTATATATTTATATAATCATAATCAAATTATTAGTTTCACTAATTTCTGTTATCAATTTCTGTAAGATAGCTATGATTCATAAATATTGATTAGAATGGTGTTTGGATTTAACCTAGCTTTAAACATATTAATAAACAGCCTTTCAGCTTTGGTGGACATGTTAGGGCTCTGGGGTTTGACGGCACAGTGACCTCACAAACCCTTTCATGGCTTTTCTCATCTGCAGAGTGTTTCTCAGTGTCGCGCACAAGCACCTTCCTGGTCCTTGTGTTACTTCTCATGAAGAGGAAGCAGTGGATAATCACAAACCTTTTACACCTGCACAAAACAGTTCTCTAGCAATTGTATTTTGCATTTTTGAACAGAATTTTGCTTCTATGTTATCTGATCAGATATGTGCCTTTATATATATATACAACTTTTTTTCTCCACTCCACCTCCAACTGAAGGGTGATCTCACCATTCAGCAGTTTAAACAAAGGGTCTGCTGTGGGCTTCAGGTGTTTTAGATTGACAGTCTTCAAAACGGATTTCCAGAAGAGCTCATAATGCTTATGATATTTTTAGACAAATTATTGAATAGAATGGAAGATTCTGCCTTTTAGTTTTACAGTGCGTTCACCTTGCCTGTTGAATGCGCTTGGATTAGTGGTGTTTGTATGGCAGTTAGCCTGTGAGCCTTGACTGTATGTTTTAAGAAAAAAGGCAGTAGGTCAATTCTAAGGTGTGCATCATGTCAGAGGTAGAGAAGGTCTACATATTCGTCCTGCTTTATAGACTCCAGTATATAGACTTCCAGGGAAACAGATAGGAAACCTATAATGCATCTTTAACAAAGGTATGGAGTGGAACTTTCGATTTGAAGAGCGAAAAGGTAGGTAGGTGGCAGGATGGGCTATATGATATGTGGGGGCCAGTGAAAAATGAAAATGCAGGGCCATTCGTTTGAAAATTAAAAATCTCAAAACAGTGACAGTAGATCATTCAACCAAGTATGGGGCCCTTCTGAGCTCAAGGCCTGTGTGACTGCACAGGGCGCACTCACCAAGCCTGCCCTGGCCAGAAGTTGAGATGAGAGCAAAAAGAAAAAGGAGTAATCTATTTTCCCTCCCTCTTTCTATCCCACTCTTATCTGTGAACTCAACAGATTGACCATCTGTGCAGGGGGTACCGTGGGGACCATTAGCTAAGACACTGACACTTTAGTCTGTGGGGAGGGGCAGGAGAGAGGGGTTGTATTACACAGTGATGGGCATGGGGGTGAGGGGGTGGGGGTGGGGGTTGAAGGTCTCCTGAACTGACCTAGGACAGAGAGCATTATCTTGGAACCCTTACAGCTTTCTAGCAATGTATTAAAGCTACTTCTCTTCTCGGAATCTAACCTTTCATTGCTGTAAAATGGTGATAGCTACCTTGCAGAGTTATCGTAGGGACTAGAGATAATGCAGAAGGTACCCGGCATGGTGGCTGGTATGCAACGGGAGCCAATAGATATTGCATGGATAGCTTTTGTGTGTGTGTGCGCGCGAGTGAAGAGATGTACTGAGTGAGGCTGGGTGAAGAGGCCTCAAGTCTCAGATGGGGTGGGGGATCAAAATGCTTGAAGAGCCTCATAAGAGCTGGCTGCCTCTCTGCACCCATCCTTCGTTCCCAAGTGCTTTGGGATGGTTTAAAACTCAGAGTTTCATCTTCTTCCCAAGCAGGGCGAGGAATGATCGGCGGGCGGGGTGGGGTGCGGGGAGTCAGTACACAGTGGAGTTCAGTCCAACACTGAAAATTTGCCAACGTGCACCCACGCTGTGGAGATGACACAGCAGCTGTGGGCAGACACCAGTGAGGGCGTGGGGGCGCTGGGATACATTAGGCTTAAAGATGTCCCATTGTTCACCCTGAGGTTTTGTAGTTTGTGTATTTTATCCTGTTACGTTTCCATGATATACAAAGGACACAGCCAAAACCATTTCATGTAGTTTTCCCACTTTGTTTTGATTTATTATTTGTTGTTTACGGTGTTGCCTCCAATAACAACAATGGAATTTCCTTCCCTACTTACTCATCTGGCCTGTTTCCATCTTGCCTGTTTATTTTAATTTCCTTTTTGGACTGAAATCTCCGCATGACTCTGCTTTGTTTATTTCCTTGCATGTATGTGTCAGCATCATTTATTAGTATGTCCACTCAGAACAACTTCGTTCATTAATTATAAAGGTCCTGTTTCCTGGTTCCTAGTGGGAGTGTCTGAAGTGCTCCAGCCTGCTCAGGACTGTAAGGCGGCTTGGGTTAGCAGCTTCCTCATCACTGCTTTCTGCAGGCAGATGGCTTACAGATGAAATGGGAGGCAGCAAAGTAACTCCACAGCCAAAGGCCCTTTTCTCAAATCCTCTGACTTATCAACCCTGCCCACTTATCAATGTTGATTTCCATTTGCTTTTATGTAGGCAGTCGGCTTTGTGAGGACCTGCTTTTTGCAGACAAGCTCAATTCCTTGAGGACGGGTCCCTGAAACCTAGTCTGTTGTTAACTAATGAGCGATTGCAGCTCGCAGTGCTAGCTGCTTGGGAGTGTACGATGAATGTTAGACTTGGCCCTTTCTTATGAAGGACTTACAGCCAATAACAGAGTTAAAGAGATAACTTGACTTACCCATTGGTTACCTGAATATATTAGATCTGGATTCTCATGATTGACTGAATTAACCAATTCATTAAACATTTATTTAGTACTTACCCTGTTATATGACACCATATCTAGTGTCAAGATGCTTAAAAGGCCGGAAGGTAGAAATATAATGGAAAGCAAATAAATATAATAAAGTCTTGTAGGTAACATGATGGAAATCTGTCCAGAGTATACATAAAAATTAACAAAGGAGGAGTCTTTATTCTCTTGGGGGTGGGTGGAGAGGAAGCATCACAAACAAAGACAAAAGGTACTGGATATATTTGAGGTCCATAAGTACTTTCAAGTGTCTGAAACAGAGCGGCTGAGAAGGCAGGAGGGCATGGTGGGAGAGGCAGGTGGAGGAAGGCAGCCATAAAGGGCTTTGGATGTCACATTAAGGTGTTTGGATTTTATTCTCTGGGAAAAGTTTCGGGGAGATGGAACATCATCATTCGATTTTCCTTTTAGAAAAATTACCCTGAGAAGGGCAGATTCAGGGGGATTTGAATGGAGGTCAGAAGATTCCTTTGGACAGTATGGTGCTAAGCAGGCATGATGTGATTCTGAATAAGCCAATGGCAGATAGAAAGATATCAAAGAGTAGACTTTATAGAATAGCTATCAATTTTAAATGTTTTTTTTTTTTTATAGCAACTGCTGATGAAACTGGAGCTCAAGAAAGTAACACAGCCAATAAACACAGAAGAGAATCTTCTTCTGTGCTTCCATCCGCCGTTAGGAAATGCGGTTGTTGTCACACTAGCCTGTAACACTCTATACAGCGATCACTTGTATACAACCCTTTCTGCCACGAAGCTTCTTAAGGTTAAGATTCAAACTACTGAACTATTTGTGTATGCCCAGCGTGGAGCCTTGTATAAACAAGTGTGCAATCGTTGTTTGACGCCATAGCCAGTGCTTCTTGCACATGCACGGCATGGCGTGCAGTATGGGAGCATCACTCAGGCTCATCTTACAGCCACCCGTTTTCATCTCTCCTCCAGGGGGGCCAGAGCAGAGGGACAAGCTGGGGGTGCTCTTCACTTTGCTTTAACATTATATCACTTCATTCATCATCAAGATGTGCCTCTACCTCCAGAAGCCTGTGTTAAAATACCAAGAACAAATATTTAAAATATAAAAAGTGGCCGTAAAAGTTGATGCTTTTGTGATACTGGCGTCAGTGGTCTCATTATTCACAAATCAAGCACGATAATTTGCTTCTCTATCTCTTTTTACGTTGCTTCATGCTTTAACCTAGATCGCACTTTATTCTTCCACTCAGGTCCGTAATGCCTCCTGCCTGGCTCTTTCAAGATGGAGGGGAAACCTGTGGGAGAGCCTACTCAAGTGGTGTCTAAATTCAAACTTCCCGCCAAGGTGGAGAGCACAGGGCACTGGCTGGAGGAAGATCACGCTCGGATATGGGAAGTTTTAAAGACTGAGGAGGTAAGACAGCCCTAAATAACACGGTTGGCGCAAGGATGGATTTTCTTACCCCTGAGACCATAATGCTGAGTGTAGCCAGCACCACAGGCCAGCTGGGAAAATTATTATTTGAGGCCACAGGCACTTCATGACTGGAGAACAGTAAGTCAGGGTTATGTCCCTTGGACATTAATGACTTCACAGGGATTCAGCCAACAGAGATAGCACTTAGGCCTTACAGTGTGTGAGTAGACATTCTTCTTGTACAATCCTACCAAATCTAATTGGGAAATAAAATCATGGGGAGAAAGTTGATAACGAAGGATCAATCATAATAAGTGGGATTATATAAATTTGTTGTTTGACAGCTACGTGATCAGTGAGGGCTCTTTGGTTGCAAGCAACAGACATGAACTCTGACTAATTTACGGGAGATGGGAAATGATTGGAGGATGGTGGGAGGCTCACAGAATTGATGAGTTGTTTGGAAAACTAGGCTTGGAAATAGATCAGCAGGAACTGCTCAGGGCACTGCTGCTGGTATAAATTCCAAAGGGCTTCCCACCCTCTCCTCATTCTCACATTTCTCTGCTCAAGATGCAAAGCCATGGGAGAGAGAGGCTTACTGCCAAGCTTAGTCACATGTTTTTCTCTTCTGTAGAGAGAGAGAGATGCTGCCATGAGAAATCATTATAGCAGGTCCTCACAGCACTTGTGTTTAGAGTTCAAATCTCACTTTTTTAAACTTAACATGTTTCTAAGATTTTTAAGATTCAGCTACATTAATACTAGAGGCCCCATGCACCGGTGGGGTCCCTCGGCCTGGCCTGCAGGGATCAGTGGACCTCCGCGCCACTGCAGCCTGGCCTTACCTGCCAGCTCCTCGAGCTACTGCCAGCTGTGGATCCCGCCCAGCACGAAGTAGTGTGTGAAGCGGCAGGGGGCCAGGGAGGAGCCCAAGCCTGGGCTGGGCACTGTGCCCCTTCCGCTCATCCGGCCCACTGCGCCTATTGCCTGATCATATTCCTTAAATTCTCTTTCAAATTTATTAACTTTATTTCCTCTCTGTGTTGCATTTTGATTAAATTTAGATGCATCTTCCAATTCACTAATTATCTCTTCAGTTATATCTAACCTGCCCTTTAACTCAACCAATGAGTCCTAAATTTCAATCGTATTTTTTACTTCTAGAAGTTGTGTTTTCTTTCGAAATTTTCTACTAGGTTTTTTTTTTTTTTTGCTCCTGCTTTCTCTTCATATTTTTAATTTTTAAGACTGTCAAGAACTGTGAAGGGTCTGAGATTTTTTGCTAGTTACAAGTTAGCTCGCCACAGTTGTGTATATACTGAAAGAAGACCCGAGACTCTTGAATCAGAGGCAAAAAACTTTATTAATCACTGAAGAAGCAGTAGCCAGTGTCAACATGTTTGTTTTGGTTCCCTATATCCTAATTCCTGTAGGAGTGACACAGAGAGCTACCTGCACACGAGAGGATCACTGATCTTGGTGAACTTGACCGTTTATAGTAGACAGTAAACAAGGCTATACTTTCTCCTAGTGGGAGACGTTATCCTATCCTTTAAGGTTACCTGCTGCAACACAGGCCTGAAAAATGGTCTCGGTAAAGATCAGCCAGGCCTTGATTTTTTTTTGGCACACAAAGCAAGACATGCAAGAACAAGAGAGACATATGGAGGAGTATTTCTCAACAATATTAGATACAATGGTTTTCTGATTTGTGTTGGAAATTATAATAGCTATGAGTCTTATTCTACTATATGTTCTTTGTATTGGCTCTTGCACATAGTGTTTTATTTCTTTGTGTGTTTTATGATTTTTGACTGTGGGTTCACCTTTCTTGGAATGAAGGGAGTTTTCTCCAGAGAGAATTTGCAATTACTTCTGGGAGCACTACCAGCTGGAATTCACTTTAAAGTACATTCTTAGCTTGAGGTTTTTCAGACCACTCACTGTGAATATAGGCTGGAAACCTATGGGTGGGTATGCATGTTGTAATGAATTCTAAGGGGAAATGACTCCCCCCTTTCCTTCCCTGTTGCTATTCAGTACCATATTTCTAGATAAACTACTTTCCTTCTTCCAAGTTCACCTTAATGTTGAGGGAATAACATTTTGGGGATCTAGTTTTATGCAGTGGGTATTCCCTATAGATTCTCTCTATTGAGCCAATCCTGGACTTTGTCTATTGTTCCCTGTGTCCTTTAAAGTAATAAAGCCTATATTAGTTAGAGTAGCACTAATGTTGTAACAAACACAACAAAAAAGTATGTGCTTAACACAATAAATGTTTATTTCTCAATCACATAGTAGTCCAATTTAGATGAGAGTGCAGCTTTTTTCCATATAGTGATTCAGGGACTCAGACTACTGAGCAACCCAGTCAGGACCATGCCCCTTAGTTTTAATTGTATTTCACTTATAAACCCTAAAGCACAGACACAGTACTATACACAAGTTGAAATAAATACATGGTGATTGATTGATGAATCATTTTCATAGTAATTATGTAATCACATAATTATAATTTCATGGTAATATGCTGTTTCTCTAAATGATAACACCAACCAAAATATTGCCATCTCTGGGTACAAAGGTGATTCATTCGGTTCACTAGTGGATAGCACTAAGTGATGATGACTATTGCTGACTGAATTTGCATTGAGTCATCCACAATGTGTTGGACTTATCTGTGTCCAGTGTTTTCCATTTGTGAGAAGGTTGCCAAGAGAAGCAATGTTCTCCATGGCCATGGAACAGAGATGTTCTCTGTGTAAAATGAAACTAGTGAATGCCTCTATGGAGACTGGACACATGACCTCTTCCTCTCTATCCAGCTCAGGAATGGGGCCTCACATTGTAACATCCCATTTTTGGAGGAGGAAATAGTAATGTGTTCATCATGCATGCTTTGGAGATTAAATCATATTCATCTGAGGCACAGGAAGAGAGCAAATTAAAAAAAAAAACACTGGATGACAGTTGGGACAAGCAGTGGGAGTGTATTGTATTAATCTTTGAAGAGTCAGCTCTTTGCTGAACTTAAAGGCTGTGGTTTGGTGACACTAGGGTTCTTCTTTGTGATTCTGAATGAATTTCTTTTTCTCTCTGCCACACATTTTAACATGAGGCAAATGGATGAAAATGTCCTGCCAAGGAAGTTATTATATATAAAAACGCTTTGAAGTATTTTTACTGAGTGAGGAAAGTAGACATATCATCAGCAGTGAGAAATGGAACACTGAGACTGAATAATATCCAGTCGGGGTCTGTAAGGGAGGGAAACTATCATCTACTGAGCACGTACTCTGTGTGAAGAACTGTACGTGGCACTTTCACATTCATCAATATATTTAGTTGTCACAGCCATAGGTGCATTTTTCATAAAGATTTTGAAGATTAGAGGTCAAGGCCCATGCTCAAAGATACATAGCTAGTAAGTGGCAGAGTAGGATTCAAATTCAAGTTTATCTGTCCTCATTTTATACTCTTATCTCCTGATTAAGCTGTCTACCAAAATTGTTTACATCAATCTGACTCTAAATTTGGTTTTCCCACTGAGACTTTAGCTCAGCGGTTCTCAGCCTGTGGGTCGCGACCCCTTTGGGGGTTGAACGACCCTTTCACAGGGGTCGCCTAAGACCATCGGAAAACACATATATAATTACATATTGTTTTTGTGATTAATCACTATGCTTTAATTGTGTTCAATTTGTAACAATGAAATTGGGGGTCACCACAACATGAGGAACTGTATTAAAGGGTCGCGTCATTAGGAAGGTTGAGAACCACTGCTTTAGCTCATTCTGTAAGGGCAGCATCCTCAGCTCATTAAATGGTACCAATCTCGCTTTCACAGAGCTTGGCCCTGCAATGTCTGGTGTGAACACACTGACCAACGTGCCCGCTGAGTCATAACTTTCTTCCATTTCTCAAAGTGTTGTCCCAGTGCGTGTGACTGGCCTCCCTTCCCAATTCTCCCATATAGCATCCTAGTATCTCATGGAGACTTCACTCTCCTGAACTCCATTCTATTGAAAGGGAGTCTAAAACTCTGCTAGGTTCTTTGCAGCTCTCTTCTGTATAAGTGAGCTCAGTTTCATGTGCCCCAAGCTATTGATTGAGGTTCAATTGTGAACAGCCTGACTGTTTGGAACCTGGATATTTTCACCCATTCCCTGAACTCCTGTGGCTTCCTTGGACCTTAAAGGCTGCCAGAATCACATCAGGGTATTCCTATGTCCTTGAGACACTGCTCAGCAAACAGTCTGCTGTCACCGTGGGACACCCACCCGTCCCTGGAAGTCTCAAGTCTCTCTAGCTCCAGTTTACCCACTTTGTACTTCTTATTTTTTCCATTGACTCTTGGTGCCAGAGTCCCAGGTTGCCCAGCGTAAGACCATTGAGTTATGGCATGACATTTTCACTACATTTCATAGTCTAAACCTAAGGGGAATACTCTAGCTATCAAACCTTTCATTATAGTTGCATTTTAGTGTTGGTGTTAGAGGGTGCTTGCATGTGACCTCTTTAAGGAAGATATTCTTGAGCCCCTGGTCAGGGTTGGTGACCCTACAGTGTAGTTCCATAAAACCTCTGCTCATAAGACTTATCATAGGAACGGTACTTGTATGCTTGTATGTTTAAATATTGCTATCTCTCAAACTAGAATGTAAGCTCCTTGAGTGAAGGCCTTTTTCATATTTATCTGTATATGTCCACAATTACAGCGTTTGGTATATAGAGGCCCTTAGTCAATATTTATTGAATACTGAGACTTAGAATACAAACTCTAGAACAAGACTTGCTGTGTGACCTCATTACATTTCTTGATATTTCTGTATTTTAGTTTTCTCATCGACAAAAAGGGCATATTAATAGGGTTGTTCTTAGAATTGAGTTATAATATGTAAAGTACTTAGAACAGTGCCTATGATATAATAAGCAATAGATGTAGACTTTTATTATTAAGTCAGTGAGATGGGTAGAGTATTGGCCTACTAATTGTATAGTAGTTGATTTTGAACACTGCTGTCTGAATTCAAGATTTCCTCCACATTCTGGAAGGCCCCTTACTCCCAGATCTTTTCTCTGTTTTTTGTTTTTGTTTGTTTGTTTTTGTTTTTAATATATTTTTATTGATTTCAGGGAGGGAGGGAGGGAGAGAGAGAGAGAGAGAAAGAGAGAGAGAGAGAGAGAGAGAGAGAAATATCAATGATGAGAATTATTGATTGACTGCTTCCTGCATGCCTCCCACTGGAAATTGAGCCCGCAACCCAGGCATGTGCCCTGACCGGGAATCAAACCATGACCTCCTGGTTCATAGGTCGATGCTCAACCACTGAGCCACGCTAGCTAGGCTCTTTTCTCTGTTTTTAAAATGACTACAGAATTTGAACTGGTAGGCATGGCTACCTAACTCCAAGGAGACTGCCCTAGCTAAGGTTCCTGAGGGTGATCTTTCAGGGAAGAAGACAGTCAATCCCAATCAAACAGCATGACTATGTTGAGGTATGTAAGCACTTTTGGGGGTAGGGTGGATGCAGGTGGTTTAGAATCACTCAACTTTACTCCCTTCCTCCTGTGTGTGCGGAGGGGTGACGCTTCAGTCAGCAGCGTGCCCCTCAGGGGGCAGTGTTCATGGACCAGAGGGATGGGCTGGGTTCTAAACTGCGTTATCCTGGCTGTTGATTCAGGTGGCTCAGATGACCATTTGAATAAGACAGGATTGATATGTAAAGAGTTTTCTCCTGTAAAAAATCATAGACTTTGCAAACAATTTAGCTGTGCTGTTTGAGTTCTAGAACAAACCCTGCCTTTACTTTGCATTTTGGTACAGAGAGTAAAGGAAACTCCAGGTAAATTTAGAAGAAGGAAGGAAGGAAGCAAGAAAGGAAGAACAAAAACAGATTAGTTTTATGGAGATTGCATTCATGGGGTTTTAGGTCTCTAAGAAAGACTTCGAAAAGCAGTTCTTTCAGCCCAGTGTTTTCCAAAATGTGTTCACCATAAACTCAGAGTCTCTTTATATATATATTTTAATTGATTTCAGAGAGGAAGGGAGAGGGAGAGAGAGATAGAAACATCAATGATGAGAGAGAATCATTGATCAACTACCTCCTGCACGCCCCCTACTGAGGATCAAGCCCTCAACCTGGGCATGTGCTCTTGACCGGAATCAAACCCAGGACCCTTCAGTCGATGCTCTATCCACTGAGCCAAACCAGCTAGGGCTCAGGGTCTATCTTTATTCCCTTGAAAACTTTATCATGTCAGGGCAAATTTGACGAGTCAGAAGAGGCAGGGGCTGGAGAGGGAAGAGCTTACAAACAAATCATTCCCAGGAAAGGAAAGGGAAGGGAAGTGTCTTCTGTCCTTTGGACTTAACTCTCCTTTGAGGGCAAATACAAGGAAGGGATGCCATTATCTAAAGTTTTCCTTGGATTACAAATGTAGGGTATTGGGAGAGGTTGCACTTCCTCTCATGGCAGTGGGACCTCCTTTCTCAGGGGCTGGGAAGAGGAAATAGGTGAATACCTTCACTATAAACTCATCCCCCATGACCCGGCTTCTGCTTACTTGATGAGTGACCCTAGTCTGGGAATCTCAGGAAATTTTATAGATGAAGAAAATTTTAGAAAGGTCGAGGTTTTGGTATGTCATTGATAGGAAGAGATTAGCATTCTTTAAAAAGTTGCATTTGATAACAGTAGCCCCAGTGCTTTCGTTTTCCTCTCTGTTTAGAATGGCCTTCCTTCCCCTTTTCCTAGCTAACTCCTCCTCATCCTTCAGACTCTGGGAATTTCCCCGATCTGATCTCCGCAGACCATTTGTGCCCTTGCCATTTTTCTTTCTTTCTTTTTGTTAATCCTCACTTGAGGATATTTTTCCATTGATTTTTAGAGAGAGTGGAAGGGAGGGGGAGAGACACAGAGAGAGAGAGAAACAGGCCCCAACCAGGACTGGGGATCAAGCCTGCCACCAAAGTATGTGCCTTTGACTGGAATTGAACCTGGGACCCTTCAGTCGGTGGGCCAATGCTCTATCCACTGAGCAAAACCAGCTAAGGCTGTCATTTTTTTCTTAACTTTGTTTTCTTTGGTATATTTATCACGTTATTTGGCAATAAGTTATTTTATATTTTTTTCCAGTATACTGTGAGCTTCTACATAAGGAACTTTGCTGTCTTATTCAAAATTACATCACTACAAAGTTACATAATTACATTGTTGAGATGTTTGTTGAATGAATGAATGCATGAATGAACAAATGAACAAAGGAATGGACAGATAAAGAACATCGCACATATTGGTGCTTATCCTGAGAAAAACACTCAAGTGACAGAATTTCTGGCTTCAGTGGTGTTTTCTCTGATATCATAAAAGGGCATATGTTTTATTCTGTGGATTGTACTTGCCAATAGTAGGAACCATTACAATTTTACTGGATTTCTGAGAAATCAACAACATATGTGTACAGTAAAAATACAGTGACAATAAAAGCAAATAGCCTGATGAAAAGAGTCCTCAGTAAACAATAACCTATCCATCCACTCATGTTTACCCTCAGGGTCAAACTAACTTACTGTTGCCTCAGAACACTCGTTTTAAGTAGGATGCTTGCAATGCCAGGACAAATCTAAATTGTTTCCACAATAAAAATGTTGATCAAGGAAGAGAAAATGGCAAAGAGACTTGAAACATTGTGATGGAAGAATCATGCTATGTCCGGGTGGGAGGAAAAGTTACTTGTAAGGATAATTGAGGGTGGTAGATCTGGGGAAGCAAGAACAAGCCAGGATTTCAAATGGGAGTTTAGAAGTATTATAGTTTACTAAGAGAAGCCCAAACTGCTGACAGTACTGTCACAAAGAAAGAGTGATTCCCAAACATTCAGGACTTACCGAGAGAAATGTAGCAAGGCCCTCCATACAACATACACATACAAGGACACGTCATCTCTTTTGGACAGGGACCAAGGTGTCATCCATCTTCTGAAGGGAGGCCGGGACCACCAGGAAGAGGTGCAGAGGCCGACCTGTGCCAGACTCGCACTGTAGAGCCACACAGGTGCCAACCAGGCAGTCACCATAAAATTTTGAACTGAGAGCCAAGAAGATACATAGAAAAAAGAGCCAAACTATTCATCCCTAAGTTTCTTTTTTTATTTTTAAATTGTGAAAACAAAAATATACGGCCCTGTAGAAATCATAAATGACAGCCAGTTTCTAACTATGACTCTTAAATATCTAGTCACCTTGTAAAAGCTTTTCCCACCACAGCCACAAGATTCTAGTCATGGTGGGGCCAGGAGAAACTTCGGGGGCCACCTGGTATGAATGAACTCGTCGTTTGTCATCCTTGAACAGAGAGTTTGTGTGTGGTGGGTCCATTCAGCCTATTGGTGCTATTTTCTCATTGCCTTGGTGGTTGCATGTTTCTTTTGCAGCGGAGAATGTCCGTTACATAACCACTTTAGTTCTTACTCTCCAGCTAAATTAGCAAGAATGCTTGTAAATGCAGGGCCCTGGTTACCTTATTTTTCTGTGCATTCATGAGAGAGCACATGGCTCATTAGTTACATTTTTAAAATGAATGCAGGAGCTCTAGCCAGTTTAGCTCAGTGGATAGAGTGTCGGCCTGCAGACTGAAGGGTCCCGTGTTCGATTCCGGTCAAGGTACCTTGGTTGCAGGCTCCCCGCTCTGGTCTGGGCATGTGGGAGGCAACCAACTGATGTGTCTCTCTCACATCGGTCTCTCTCTCTCTCTCTCTCTCTCCCTCCCTCTAAAAATCAATGGAAAAAATATCCTCAGGTGAGGATTAAAAAATAAATAAATAAAATGAATGGAGGAATTACATATATGGTTCAAAAAGTGCAAGTTCCTTCCAGACACGAGTAGGATTTGAGGATCTAGATAATAAAGGGGAAAGCCCCATGGGTTTTTTGGATTTAAATAGAATTTGGTTTAGGCATATTAGTGACATTTACCGGAGGTATTTTTATCTTGGGTGGTAGTTAATTCTCTAAATGTCAGTTTCTTCATCTATAAAATGTGGAGAATAATATTCTCTTGAAGGCAATATGCGATGTATATGAGCCATTTAGGACAGTGATTGGCACAGTGCTAGTGCTCATTAATGTTTCCATTTTTTTCTCTCTAGTTAACTCAGGATCGATCACAAAATCATTTGAGTTTGGCCCTTTGAAAACAGTCTTAAATAAACTGCAAGTAATATGCACAATGTACATCTGTTAACATTTATTAATTCCAGAATGGTAGTAAAGTGAACATGATTATATATTTGTGTGTTTCTCTGTATTTTTACAATTCTATAATTAAACATGTCAAACAAAAGGGTTACTAAAGTGACAGATATCATTAAATAAAGCATCTCAAATATATTAATGCATAGTTTAGTAAATGTAGAATAGTGAATTGAGGCATTTACCCAATAAGTATTTGTGGAATAACTGCTGTGAATAGGTCTGATATAACCCCTGACTCATGGTTCAGTGGGAAATATAGATTCTTTTTAAAAAGGCATCATACATGTGATCAGGGCAATTAAAAGGAAATATAAGGTTACAAGGGAGCATGTATGAGGCACATTTTATCTGAATCTGGGAGGTTAGGAAAAGCTAAGAGTAATTAATACATTTCAGGAATAAGTGATGATGAGGGTGGGGAAGGAAGTCCTTTGCACATGCAGAGGGAAAGGCATGTGCAAAGGTGTAGAGGCTAGAGGGAATAGGGAATGAAGTTCAATATGGATGGAAGACAGAGTTCCAAGTAGAAGGTATAGGGCAGTGATGGCGAACCTTTTGAGCTCGGCGTGTCAGCATTTTGAAAAACCCTAACTTAACTCTGGTGCCATGTCACATATAGAAATTTTTTGATATTTGCAACCAAGGTAAAACAAAGACTTATATTTTTGATATTTATTTTATATATTTAAATGCCACTTAACAAAGAAAAATCAACCAAAAAAATGAGTTCGTGTGTCACCTCTGACACGCGTGTCATATGTTCGCCATCACTGGAATAGGGGGAGATGGGCTTGAAAGGAGGGTGGGGTTCAGATCAGGAAGGGCCGTGTAAGCTTTTACCTCCTGGTAAATAGTTCATCCACCAAAGCTCCTGCTGGTGGGGTCTCCATTTTTGTTCTAATGTTGTTGCTGCTCAGGAACTCAGTGCTTGAAGTTTGACAGAATAATGAGTTCTGGGAACCCTGAAGTCATGTTGCTGCTGTTTTTAGTGGACAGAAACGTACTCTTAACTCCTTCAAGTGCATAAAGTGAGTATAGAAGTTCTGTCTCTTGTACATTTTCAACCTAAGACCTTCCATAGATGGACGGAAGCTGTCCCGAGTTGCAGTGCACCCTTTCTGCCTGCCCTCAACAGGAGACTGTTAGCAGCGGCTTGTTTCATGTCCTCCTGGACTTACAGAGAAGCAGGCTTGAAGAAAGCCTTTGGAACCTAACTCGTCAGTAGATGAGCTTTGTAATACAGGGCTAGCGTCACCATATTTTTCTTAGACCGCCGGATGTCCTCTTACATCAGATGGATCATGTTTGTGTCCCTGATTCGGAGGTTGCCAGAGTCTTTGAAACGAATAAATAATTTTACAATCTGGATGACTTTTGTTTCAACAAAACCAATGGCATTTGTCCCATGCAGCTAGGACAAATGCAGTTTGGTTTGGAGAATCTGGAACATAGTTGCACTGGGGCAGAGATGCAGGATAATTACATTCTAATGATGGTCATTCACAATATCAGGTCATGTTCAACCGCACGACCATTACACATCGTTTCATAATGGAAAGTAAATGGGCCAGACCGTTCAGTATACACAAACTATCTGGTAACTTTGCCAGTGACCCCTTAGGGAGGGAGGTGATAGGAAAACTCACAATCCAAGATTCTGATTTGCCCCAAATTGCAGAATAACATCATTTGACTCGAACTCCCAACAGCTGCTCCATGCACTTGTTTTTTTACAATTGTGTAAGACTGTCAAAGACTAAGCTTTGCAAACTCTAGTTATATGATGAAGTTCCTGGCTTCTCTCTTTTAATCTGGGAGTACACTTTATATTGTCACTTGAAGCCTTCTTGATGGCAGTCTTCCCATCCTTCACTCCCTGCCCTGCCCTGCCTCTTCCTCCCATTAGTATTGAGAAATTTAACAGTAAATTTGGAAGTGGGATGTTTAAATGAACCGATCATTTTACAGTTTGCTGTACAGATCCAAGAAAATCTTTAAGCTACAACTCTGGGTAGCACTTTTCTTTTCTCCAGTTGTATTTTTCCTCTTATTTAATGTGATCAGTAGTTCAAAGCAGGGTCTATTTATCCTTGGCTCAGTTTCCTTCCCACTGGTCATGACTTTTAGATGTATATGTGGAGTCTTGTTTTCAGAGGAAGATCTAAGGAGACCCTGTTATAAGTATGGGTTCACCACCACAAGCACAGCTGGTGCAAATCAGCATGATGCAGCAAGAGCTCAGGGTTATTGGCAGAGGCTGTGTTTAGAATTATACAGAAGAAGTAAAGAAGAAAAGGGGCTCTGTACTATAGGGTAGAGAAGAAGGGAAAAGCTAGGCAGGGAGAAGGGGGGATATCAAAGATAAACAGAAGAGAAAAGGCATAAAAGGAGCAGGATTTTTTTTTCTAGTGACTTCATAACCTAGTAGTAAGGGGGCGAGGGATATCTATACAGTTTTATTAAGTAAAATGATTGTCATATATAATCCTCCATGATTTGGAGGGATTTTTGGGCCCCTTATTTTACATACTGCCCCACTTATGGGGCAAACAGAGGAACTGTAGGTAGCTTGATAACCCATGAGGAACTGGGAGAGGTTCTTGAAAGAAGTTGGGAAGAATAGAAATACTAGGGTGGAAAGAGGGTATGGATTCCACATCCCAGTATCTCTATCCTCAGCCTGATTCAATGTGTCATCCATGGTCCAATCAACATGCTTCAGGTTTTGGGTCAAGACCTACATGATCAACATACGTCTCTCTGATTAGGGTGACACACGTTCTCAGATCATTTCCAAAATAGACTCAATATCCAGAAAATTAGCGGTATCTTTCCCTGAGGCCTGACTTCAGTGCTCTTTGAAGGCAATGAGCAGTGGTAGGTGGATCAGTTTCTGAAAGGGAAGGTCCTGTTTCAGCCCCCTGGCAGAGTTGTACACCTGACACTGTTGGATCTGGGAGCCTCCTGTAGACAGTCTTTCAAGGGACACCTGAGGGAAGGAACAGAGGAGGCAAGGCTCTCTCCTCCCCCAGAGGACAGACTCATACCAGGAAGGGAGCAGTGTAGCCGCCCATTTTCTGGGACCAGGGATTAAAAATGGTGATTCTTTTTTGTAGTGTTGCAAGCTTTCATTATTTTGAGATTAGAGAGCTTTCAGTTGCACATGCGCTTAGATTTCAAGGTATGTAAGATGACCCCCCAAGGCTAATTCTAGGTCAAGAGGAGTGTGTGAGACAGTCCTCAAGGTTAATTCTAGGTTTTTAAAAATATATATATTTTTATTGATTTCAGAGAGGAAGGTAGAGGGAGAGAGATAGAAACATCAATGATGAGAAAGAATCAGCTTGTCTCCCGAACGCACCACACTGGGGATCCAGCTTGCAACCCAGGCATATACCCTGACTTGGAATCAAACTGGGACTTCCTGGTTTATAGATCAGTGTTCAACCACTGAGCCATTCAGGCTGGGCAATTTTAGGTCTTTATATGTGCGTCAGATACTGGTGCGTGTGGTATTTCAGAGATTATGTTTGTGGATTATATTTGAAACTTCAAAAGCAAGAAAATAGATTGAAGTGTGAGGAAAGACAGTTTGTAAATTTGTTTCTTTGTATTAATGATGGAAAAGCATCAGTGTTGGGTTCTGCGGAATATAAAGGAGGTATTTTATGCATGGTGTGTGGGTGAAGAACATGTTTGGAGGGAAGAACTGTGAGGGGCAATTTAAAGAACTAACAGTTTATAAGAGAAAAACATCAGTATCTGATTAGCATGAAAAATACACAGATCAAGTCGTGACTAAAATGCGTTTAGTTTAGTTTTTACATAAAATGCTTAGTAATGCGCTTATAAGGGCACAGACGTTGATAGAACTCATCTTGACTGCAGTTTCCTCCCTGGGGGAACACCTGTAAACAAGTAGAACATTCTTTATGTGCTAAATGAGATAATTTTCTTTGAAGACGTATTTTATTGGAAAAATGGATTCAGAGTTAGTGTGATAGTCTCCACCTTAAGAAGAAATGGCTGTCTGTGAATATGAGGCTATTTTTGTCTGATGACCAACCTAGCAGTGGTGCAGATTGTTGAGGTCTGCTTGATGTTATTATTCCTGATCTCTTTGGAACAAATACCAGGTGATGTAATTTTAATACTTTTGATGTGCTTTGATTCATCTTTCCTGGAGCATGTTGAGTTTGAACTAACACATCTATTTTACTTTGGACCAGTCCCTCTTGTCATCAAGGGCATCCATTTTTGAAACAGCTGTTTGGGTTGAGGGATGCAGGATGTGGTCATGAAACAAATCAAAGCTAATAGCCCTCAGGGTAAATAAGCTCACGACCTTGGCCTCATTCGCCCTGTAACTAGCTGGAGTAACCTGCCCTGGGGGAGGGCCCACTTCCTTGAAGAAGCTCCAACGTTTAGAAACTATCCAGCAAGGCTTATCATGTTAACCATCCTCTTCTGCCCTAGTGACGAATGATCGGATGGTGAGTGAGAAGAGGGGAAAGTTCTGTGCCTGCCCTGGGCTCGCCATCAGGTAGAAAACAATGTTAAAGTCATGCTTATTCTATAGGCTTCGTATCTAGGCCTATGCCAGATAGTATTTTACTCAGATAAATTTTACTCCATTATGAAATCCACTGAGGTAGATCTTGGCCAATAGAAAGCCTCCATGTGGATCATAAACGGAAGGCTGTGACAGGTGAGACTTGGTGGATTCTTTGGAGGCTCAGCCTTGCCTTATCTCTTCACTGGGTGGGTAAACAGTTGCCTATGCCACACCAACCTGGACCTTGAAATGGATTAATGAAACTGCAATTCAAGACTGTTTGCAAAAGCAAAAGGGTTTTTTCTTTCTTTTCTTTCCCAGGCTCAAGAAAACAAAAGAGTCCTGCTGTTCGGTAGTAACTGAGTCACCAGCAGCTCTTGAAGGTCTGTTCTCAGGGGCTGGTTCATATTCCTTATTCTTCCAGGGCCATTGCTAAGCAGCTCTGTCAACATTCCCTCTGAACACCTCTATTTTGGCCTTTCGATTGGCCAGTGGGTGAGGAAAGGATAAGAGCGCTCCTTCTGACTCTGCATAGCTAGGAAAACATTTTATTCCCTCACATTCTCCCACAAGGGCTAGTTCCTCTTATCAAAATCCCCTTTCCAAAGTAAAGTAAGTAGAAAAAATTAAATTCGATTAAAAACCCAGATGAGGCAATTATTACTCTTCTTCTTTCCACTTCCCCCTCCACCCTCAGGCGCAGTAAACACTTTTGCAGAGGCCAGCATCTTCCTCTGTGGACTGGAATACTTCCTCTTTAGCTTAGCTGCTGAGGGTATTACTGATCTCGCTGAATATCTTTTTTTTGTTCTCTCTCTGACCACATACCCAATTGAGGTTGAAGATACTAACTTAGAAAACCTTTAAAATGATAACAGAATATTATTAGTATTTTTAACAATGGGGAATGCAAATAAGAAACTTAAACTGGTCCCTGAGCTTTCTCCTAAATGCCACCCTGTTAAGTGACCCTGAAGCTGTTTCTCCACCCGCTTCAAGTCCTTGACTGAAAGTCGACCACTGCCAACCATTTCTCGAGATTTTTTCGTGCATTTGCCTGAATGTCATCAAGTGACCATGCCCACAAATATGTGTGCATTTTAACATAGAAGGAATTATACTCTACACACTGTTCTGTACCGGCCTTTCCCCCTTAATTATGTGTTTTCAAAATTTTTCCATATGGGCACACACAAATCCATCTCATTCTTTTAACCAGTCCGTAGTAATCCATTATATGGGTATGCCATTTTTATTTAGCCCGACCCTGCACTGATGGACATTTTGATGTATTTTTAAAACCATGACTAATAATGCTTTGTTGGCCATTCTTGTACATATGTTTTGTTGAATATTCCATGTATATTCATAGGATAAATTCCTAGTAGTGACATTGCTTGTTCAAAGTGAATGCGTGCTTTTAATATTGATAGATACTGCCAAATTGTGCTCTAAAAAGATTATGCCCATGTACACTCTCAAGATTATAAAAATCTATTTTCAGTAGAAAGAGAAATGATGTTTTCTCAGACTTATGTAGCTGGTTTCTGTTTTTTATTGTTAAAGTGCTCCCCATGTTTTAGCTTCTGGACATCAGATACTCTAATGAATGATACCTGAATCATCTCCTTCTATCCCCTCTGCCCTAGAGGATCCATCCAGTTCTGAAGCTAATCAATAGACTAATTCTTGTCCCAAACCTTGAAAGTTAATTTAACCCATGCTGGGCCAGAAAAGGATGTGGGTTCTAATTGAGGACTGTCCACTGATGGCCTGCCAGATACCTGCCACAAGGACATGGGGTCTCCAATTCAAGGCAAAGCACCTGGAAGACAGGGCTTGACCATTTCATCTCAACATGGACACATGGGATTTTGAAAGGGGCAACTCTGCTGCCCCATCAAATCTGTGGGGCCGGAGAGAATCCTCTTTGATGCTTCTAAAGGAAACACAACTCCTTCATCAGGCAAGTGGAGCTCATTGCCCAGACAGGGAAGCAGGGAGGAGCGACTGACCACTTGAAAGCACTTTGAAGCATGTTTGATCATAATTAAATGCTTCTTCCTTCAGAAAACCTGATACTTTGATGTCTGTCTAGCATCAGAGGACTTCTGACCATTGGGCCTTCAGACCTCATGGCCTTGGACTTGGCACTGTATATTGCCACTCAGATGTCTAATATTGCAGAATAATGCAGGTAGAATAGACATTATGGTGGGTGGATTATAATTATTTGATTTTTGTTGGCAATGTTTCTTGCTACTGTACAGGGATTGGTGAGATCGTTGTCATATTTTTTAAAAAGCATCTGGAGCTCCTAAGAGGAAAGCTGGAAAAGGGTGTACAATCTGCTTAACTCTCCACCATCACACCATGACATAGACTTGGCAAAGTAAGAAGGCAGTGGGCCCTCCATGGCTAGATGTACTGCTGGGAACAAGAAGCTGTGTATTATACAGGATGCAAGAATGAACTTTGCCCCCTTAATCAAAAACAGAAACACCCACTTGTCAGTCTGGTTTTCCTACCTGCGTCTTTTCAGTTACCATTGAATTGTTCAAAGATAGGCAGGGGAGGGCATCGCTGGGTTGTTCCCTGGGTCCTTGAGTTTTCTCTCAGGGAAGAAAGCTGCTGTGTCCCCTTCTGTCACACTTAGGGGCCCAGTAGATGCCTAAAGGAAGAAGTGGAGGGATTTCAAGGAGGTGGCAATTCATTCCAGTTCTGTTTAGGGAGTCATAGAACTTTGGGGTGAGAGATGGGGGCTCCAGACACATTCAGAAAGGGAGGGAGGAAGGAGAGATGCAAAAAGATAACTCCAAATAGAAAGGGAAGACAATAAGGAATATATATATTACCTAAGGGACTCACAGTGAATTTCCTTAGTCCATCGGGACAGGGCCCTTACCCCCCATGTTTCAGGAATGATTTGATTAAGGATGCTAAGCAGGCACTTAACAGTGTGATCTTGTTCAGTTATAATCTTTGATGGACCATTACTCATGTGAAATTGGGCCAAGTCTCTCTTTCCCTCTTCCCTACCTAGTTTTCTTTGCTAAGTAATCAGATATGCATTTTATTTCCAAAATGTTTACTTACTCTAGTGTATACTTAGAGAGATAAGACATTTAAAATAAAAAGGCAATAAAATCCATAATGGGAGTCCAGATAGCGAGCCACAGAACTTCAGAGGAGGGAGATGTAATTTCCAGTCAGGGTTGGGAAGAGATTTGGATTGTCATATTTTGGGGCTTATTCTTTATTAAGAATTCCTCAGTAAGTGGGGGATGGAATGGGATAAAGCCCTTTTCAGGTGAGCGGTTAACAGGAATAAATCCGAGAGGTCTGTAGGTGTGGGCCATGACTGGCAAACAACAGTGAGATTATTTTGACTGGAATCAAGTGTTCACAAGCCTAGTGAGAAAGTGTTCCTGGTGGGTGGGGCTCTAATCTTCGGGGCATTGAATGTCAATTGTCATAGCTCAAGGTACTGTTAGAAATGGCCTGCTTCCCTGCAAAAGACAGGGCAGACTGGCTAGATCTGCCCATGGGGACGGGGCAAGAGCTGTGAGGAAGTCTAGGTGGCAGACAAGGCATTAGAAGTGATATGCAGAGGTCTACAGAAACAGAGGCAGGCGGTCACCAAGGCAAGTAGGATTGGTGTTGGAAGGTGGGAGACAAGTCTCAGGCTTGGAGGTGCTGGTACTGGGCAATCTAGGACAGGTGGCTCTGAGAAATGTAATCAGAAATAAGGGAATAAGAAAGTCGGTCAGCAGTCAGCAGGCTCCAGCCACTGAGCTCAGGTTCATGGGCAGATTTCCAAGCTCTGGAAGGAGGAAAGAAAGGAATGGAAAGCAAGAAGCAGGGCCCCCACCCCAGAGGGACCGGGCAGAGTTCCAAGCCAGGAGTTAGACCTGGAACATGAGGCCTGACTAGCAGTAGGAACGGTTGACGCTACATCCCAGAGTGCTGAGCTGAGGTCTTCTCATTCCTTCTGTGTAAGGTTATGCCTGGTCTTGGACGTTGGGACGTCTCTGCAGGTGGGAGTGGAGAGAGAGGCCCAGCTGTGTGGATGGGAGGATGCAAACACTGGAGAAAAGGCTCAGCTCAATGCTGGCTGAAGAGCTTGGGCTTTATGTGGTAGGAAAAGGCAAAAGGCAAAAGACAAAAAAAAGAGGAAAAATTAAAGTAAGGGAGTATCTTAATCACAGGTATATTTCAGCAAGATTAGTTTGACCCTAGTTTGACCCTAGTGTCTAAAATGAACTAAAGTTCATTTGTAATAAATTTCTACTATTCCCCTTCCTGAATACTTCTCCAATGTGTTCATATTTCCCTCCCTCCCTCCCTCCCTCCCTCCCTCTCTCTTTCTCTCTCTCTTTCTTTCTTATGTCTGTCTGTCTTTTTTTTTTGGTTAATCTTCACCTGAAGATATTTTTCCATTGATTTTTAGAGAGAGTGGAAGGGAGGGGGAGAGACAGAGAGAGAAACATCGATGTGAGAGAGACACATCAATTGGTTGCCTCCTGCATGGATTGGGTATTGAGCCTACAACTGGAAGTGTGTGCCCTTGACTGGAATCGAACCCAGGACCCTTCATCCGCAGTCCGACGGTCAATTCACTGAGCCAAACCAGCTAGGGCTGTACATCTTTCTAATACTGTGAGTGAAACTATATTATTAGCATTGGTAATATTAGTTAACTAATAAAATGTTAATTTCATCTGTTTATTTTTACTTGTTAAATTTGGCAGCTAGAAAAGTTGACATTACATAAATGGCTCAGATTATATTCCTATGGGAGCAGTATTGCTCCAGTCCTATCTCCATGTCACAGTCAGATCTCTTAAAAATGCAAGTCTTCTCATGTAACTCTACATGAGACCCTTTATGGTCTCCACTGCACTGGATAAAATCCAGATTCTTTAACATGGCTCCCAACCTCTCTGTAATCTGACGCTTACCTCAGCTCTCCACAGCCCTTCCCACTGCACTCATCCTTCAGGCATATCAAGCCATATCCAGTTCTCGCTGTGAAACTGCTTTGCTTTCTTTGACACCCATGCCTCTGCTCATGCCATTCCTTTTCCTGACCCTTTTTATTTGCTAACTTCGGCTTTCCATTAAAGTCTCAACTGTAGACTTTCCTGACTCCTTGATTCTGGATTAGGTGCTTGTCCGTGATGCTAGGGGCCCTGCCATGTGGCTATTCCATTGAATAGTCTCACATTCTTCTAACGGTCCTATTTACTCATGTGTTTCCTCCCTACACTGTAAGTTCTTTGACAGCTGAGACTCTGTATTGATCCCCAGCACCTAGCACAGCACCTGAAGCATAGTGGCTGCCTACGTGATTGTACGCAGGAATGAATGGAGCCATCGTGCCAGGGAATGTGAACCTGTACTGGGATGATGGGAATGAAAAGGACAAGTCACTCAGGAAAGAGCCAGTATGGACTCATAATTCTTGAGTGCTGGCAACTGTGTGAATGCACCCCTGATTACAAATGGGTCTGAAGACCTCATGTACTCATAAGGTGCTTTAAGTCCTAAATAATTAAGCAACAGCAAAGATGCAAATAGATGTTCTATGGACAAAACAGCATGGTATTTGGAGTCAAAAGACTTGGGTCTAAGACCTGGCTCCTTCACATTGTCTTTGTAATCTGGAACTTTGAGTGGAGATAATAATACCTCTACTTTTGGAGCTGTTGTGAAGATTAAGGGAACTACTATATGTAGAATTACTTTGTAAAGTGACAGAAAGTGTTAGTATTTACCAACACAAAAATATGCATACCTGCATATAGGTGATAGTCAGGCTGTGGTAGCTAAATTACACATAATTCTGACCTACCTCAAGCGGGGTGGATAGATTTCAAACCACTCTAGTGCAGAGGAACTTGGCTAGTCTACACTGGGTGAAGTTATATATTTCCATCGATATGACTCATGGAATACCCCGGTGTAAGAGTGAGCAACAGGTACAGTGGCCTGTGTCCAGGCAGATCATTCTCTCTGGGTGGCTGCCTTCCCTCTGCCTGGTCTATGATGACCTCGCATTTGACCTCTATGCTTGGGCTCATGCCTTTCCCTCTGCTTGGATTGCTTTTTTCTCCTACCCTGTTTCCCTGAACCCTTCCCCATTGCCTTGAAATTCTGTTCATACTTAAGTCTCCTTCAGGTGGGCTCACAGCATTTAGAATCTCTAAAATTGCTTCCCTCCCTGCCCCCTTCTCCCCCCAAAGAGATCCCACTCTCTGGTCTTCTCTCCCGTTCCCTGGTCAGGGATAGCACTAACATTGAGTATTTCCAAAGTGGGACATGAGAGAAGGCCTCCCATCCTGCCCCCAACATGTGCCAGACTCTTACCTGGGATGTGCTAGGATGGCCATTCTAAGTGGGACCAATTGTAACACTCACAACCTGGTTTGGAATTTAGAGTCTGGCTGGTTCCGTAGAAGCCCACAATAATGCTCTTCCCTCTTGCCTGCTTACTTCGTTCATTTCCTTCTTTGCCTCCCTTACTTTGGACCCAGGAACAGTATGTTCAGTGCAGGTCAGTGCCCCACACATAGGATGTGCTCTGTTAAAGTCATTAAAATAGTCATTTATTTATCTGAGCCTTCACAGAGGATTAGTTATGGGATAATGGGATTACCTAAAACAAAACAAAAGCATACTTCATGTGTCCAAGGGACATATATCCAGTTAGTATATTATACTATTACGACAAATTAGTACTCACAAAGTGAAGATATAGTACTAACTTCTTTTTTGGGGAAAAACATACAGTACCAGCCTATTCCCAATTACTATGTAAGGATGTGAAAGTTGGACAATGAAGAGGCTGATAGGAAAAAAATGGATTCATATGAGATACGGTGTTGGAGGAGAGCTCTATGGATACCCTGGACCGCCAGGCAGAAGAACTAGTAGGTCCTGGAGCTAACTGACAAAACTGAAGCTGTCCTACTTCAGACACATAAGAAGGTAGGGTTCTTTGGAAAAGACAATAATCCTGGGGAAACAGAAGGCAGTAGGAAAAGGGAAGACCAAATATGAGATGGATTGACTCCATCGAAGAAGCGATAGGCCTGAGGCTACAGGAGCTGAGCAGGGCTGTTGAGGACAGGACATTGGGCATGTCACTCATTCACAGGGTTGCCTGGAGTCAGAGCGGTATGTTTGGTGAGCTAGTGGGCCATGACCAGGAGTCTGTTCAATCTGTGATCCCTCTGAGTCCTGGGCTTTCCCCTATTCTGTTCCCTCTGCCTGGTTGCTTGCCCCTCACCCCCAACCCCTCCCTGTGCTATTTCTAATTCCATCACATCTTTCAGAACTCACTTTCAAGATTATTCTCTCTGGGAAGCATTCCTGAATCCTGTAGGCTCAGCTTGTATACTCCAATAGAAACCTTTCTCTCAGCATTTATGATACTGTAATGTACATGTTTTGTCTGTTTCTCTCTCTAATCTGTTAGCACCACAACTGTCTTGTCAAAATTTGTTTCTGTATTGCCTAGCACAGTGCCTGATATATATAGTGGACACTCAGCAAATATTTACTGCATATTCATTGAGTCAATAATAAGTAGGTAAAGAGCTCTTTTAGAGCCTAGAATAATTTCAGAATCAGAATACATCAGAGTAAATTTCAGAGTTATGATCTAGCCTTTGGCTAAAGTGACTCTCTTACCTTTACTGATTTCTGTTCCATTCAACAGATGTATTAACAGGGATATAGATTTGGCTGCATGTAACAGAGAGAGCCAATTTTACTACAATGTAAACAAAAAGGAATTCTATATCTCTCTCTCATGAAATGTTCCAGAGACAGGCAGTCCAAGGCTGGTATATAGCAGCTTTGTTCTGTGAGATGATGGCCATGGCCAGGCTCTGTCTATCTTGCTGCTCCACCATCCAAGGACGATATCCTTGTCCACATGGTTAACTGTCATGCCAAAATCCTAGCAGGTCTAATTTTGTTTTGAAATCTTTGGAACCTACACCCAAAGCAAATTTAATTTCTTTTTGGTACCTGGAACTGATTCTAGGGCCTTTTGGACCTCCTTAGGGCATCTTGAGTCTGCTATAAATTTATAGAACTAATCACATTGAGGGGTTTTCCGCTGATTTCCCAATCCCCACTTTACCCCTAAGCCTTTTCGGGTGGGGAAGACTAAAAACTTAGCCCGAGTTGGGTACGTATGCCAAGAATACCAGCTGGTCCTCGTGCTAGCTTGTGCAGCCTTCATTTTAACCAAGGGTGGTGCGGTTTCCTCAGGCACGGGACACATGACGTCACAGCAGGACATCCTGGCAAGTTATAGGAGAGAAATTCCTTTGAATAATGTTAAACACATTACCTATTTGGCTATAAGAAAAAATATACTACTTATTTTGTTATAAGGTGGCCACATAACTTATGAGTGCACCATCGTTTCTTTACAATGCTTTTCTGTTGGGTTTATGATATTCTGGAGAGAAATCATTAGATTTTATGATTAAGATTTGAGATGAAGGCCACCCAACTCCATCAATTCTCCCCTCCCACAATGTCCTGTCCTCAACAGCCCTGCTCAGCTCCTGTAGCCTCAGGCCAATGGCTTCTTCGATGGAGTCAATCCATCTCACAATTTTAAAAAATATATCTCCCTTCCTCCTTCCTTCCCCTTGGAGGGAAAGGGCAGAAAAGCCAGGGTGGAAGTGAGATCTCTGTGTAGCTTTCCAGAGCAGCAGCTATTTGCCTAACTAGAAGAAGCTGAATAAGCCAAGGTCATGACACATCCCTTCTCCAGCCCCAAACTAAACACGTTTTCATTCTACAGACCTCACTTTACGTCTTAGACAAAATAGGATCAGTATGAATTCGTCTGAGTTGATTCTGCCAGTTGAACAAGAAAATCAGAAGAACCAAAGATCTGTCTAATATTGTTCCTGGCAAAGGCATTATATGAGATATTTTCTGATTTTTAAGAAGACATGATATACAACCAACAATCAACTCTCTAAAGTGGTAAAGTTCACTTCTCTTTCTGTTTTGCTTGTCCCTGTGTGAATAGTTACCAATATTTGTAGCGTTTTGGTTAATTATTGTTATAGTTATATTTCCATTATATGTTTTTCTTTTCTCTCCACCTTCTCAAAACTTCTCCTTTAAGGCAGAAACTTTCCATTCATGGTTTCCTCCAAAAGACAAATATTTCTGGGAAAACACTGCATTTAAGCTATTCAGCAATTCTGGTGTTATGTAACTGACCACACTAAGGCTTTCAATTAACTTTGGTTACATTTTATTGAAGATTGTCATCGAATAGAATAACTAGCCATAATTTAAAAAAAACCCTTTTTTATGCTTTTAAACAGGGGAAGTCCTCTTGAAGTATGTATAATTTCTTGTGATAGCAACAGAAGGTAAATCTCATCCTTTTCAGTATTCTAAAGTCCACTGACTATATCCCAAGACTGATTTTAGCGTTGGAGAACTTTTAATTGCATGAGCTTTCCTTTCCGAGTTCATTTCCACAACTCAAGCACTCTGTGTTCTTCTCTTCCTCATGCTCTTCTCTCTCCTTAGTTTTGTTTGGTTTTCTTCATCTGTGGGTGCCTAGAGACACTGTTTCTCTTCCCCTGAGAAGGGATCATATGATTTATGGTTTCAAACAACTTCCTTATATACATACCAACTTGCAACTAATGTTCTTCATTCTAGTCTTTATCTTTCCTTCTGATCACTCTTCAATATCTCTGTTTTCTTTCTCCTCAGAACTGAACTTGTAATGTTTTTTTTTTCCCCCGAAGCAGAAAATCCCCCTCCCCCTTTCTCTTTATTTTCATGTCTCCACTTCAATCCCAGTGTCCCAGCCTTAAAACCTTGTAGGTTTTTTTTTTTTCTTTCCCCTCCTATTTACTTGCAATATGCTGCCTATCATCAGGTTGCAACATCAATTTTTCAAAAAAAAAATCACTGAGATTCATTTCTTTATTTCAAATATTGTCTCAACCTAGGTGTTAAATATTTGGCATGTCCACTACTCCAACAGCTTCCTGTTAGTTCACTCTACCTCTATGCTTTCTTCCCTCTAAGACAACCTATGGGACATTATTAGAATCATCTTATTCACACTCTGCTTTATCATTTCAATGTCCTCTTAAGAAAAATTCAAGAATCTCCACCAACCAACTACTTTATCCAAACCTCATTTCCTTCGAGTGTACGAGCCACTTCTCCAACCAAATATCATCCTTTGGACCTGCCATCCTCTCCCCTGGAAGACCTTCCTCTCTTCCGCCCGGTCCATATTTCTTTTTCTTTAAAGGCTGTAGCTGACACAGCCTTGATAAAGGCTGTAATTATCTGCAAGTCCTTTAAGAGTGAGTGCCTCCTGACCAATTTTCTGTGTCCTCTCGGTGACACATTGCACAGTCTGCCGGCTTTCCTAATCTGTACTCTCTGATCTGTGGATTTGCAAAGTCCATTTTTCACTTATGCTCTTTATGTCCTTTCCCTACTTTTAGAGTATAAGCAACTTAGAGGTGGAGACAATATTGAGTGACTCATTTATATGACTCAACAACAATCACTAAGCACTTACTGAATTTATAGCATGGCATTTATCTACATATTTAGCTGTCAATCAAATAGTTGTTGAGCATCTATTCTGTGCCAGGCACTGTGTGAGCTGCTAGAATACAGTGGTGAGAAAAAAAGCACAGACATTTCCTCTGTCTTTGCGGGGTTTGGGGGGAACAGACATTTACCAAATAATCATACAATTAAATGAGAAATGACAACTGTGATAGAGCTACAAAGAGAGGAACATGGTGCCATGAGAACACATCTTAGGGTGGGAGAAGGTAAGAGGGAGGGATGTCCCAAAGGGGAGAATCACATGTGTAAAGGCTCTGTGATGGGGCGAGCCGGATATGTTCAAGGCGACAATGACGATGACTACTACTACTAGACAACATTGAGTAGTAACCATGGTGCCAGATACTGTGCTAAGGGTTTGGTGTGGATTATCTTATTTAATTCTCACTATGAGCCAAGCTGTTTGTATCCCTATTTTTTATAGGCTTAGCG
Source organism: Myotis daubentonii (assembly GCF_963259705.1). NCBI lineage: Eukaryota > Metazoa > Chordata > Mammalia > Chiroptera > Vespertilionidae > Myotis > Myotis daubentonii. The sequence goes on along the minus strand of NC_081857.1, from coordinate 19,230,043 downwards.
ATGTTAAACACCTCATCTCAGAGAGAAGTGATGCATCTAGGACTCAAAGCCACCATGCTTAGTCTCTAGCTTATAGTGGTTCTAACTTATTTGGATTTTCAGTACCATTTTAATACCATTATTATGGAAAAAGTAGGTTCCTTAAGTCCCAAAACAACATATGATTTGGCTAATTGCCCAGTGCGTCCTTCTGTAATTTTGGTCAAAGTCTTCATGGCATCAGGTCCCTATCTTCCATTTTGCAGAATGTTTTATTATATATAACACAGACCTAGCCTCATGTCTGAGCTGACTGTTAAATGTTTTCAATCAAGGGAACAGATTTCTAGCTGTCCTTTTTCTTTTACAGAAATCTATAATTAGATGAGGAATAATACTCATTAGTCCAAGTTACACATAGTATTCCAGTAACCAACTTCCTCCTCAGGGGAGCATCATCAACAATTAAAAGCAACCACCAACTATTGGTAAAATGTTTGTCATCATGACCAGGGGAGTCCCCTGCTTTCGGCCTGCCATCTGTCAGGGCTATGTTTATGTTTCCTCTGTCTCCACTTTCTACCCAGGGCAGCCTCTTCTTTTGTTGTAGTAGGTGCATCTAACATTGGCTTGTGAGTTGCTTTCTTAAATAGAACTTAATAACAGCATTGAGATTTTAATTTATACCTTATAGTATCTCTGTGATAATTAATAAAATTACTTTGGTCCCTCAGAAAATAGAAGCAACTCTCTATTGCTTAAAGAGTGTTTAAGAGGACTGTACATTTTTTTTTATCCTCAACCGAGGATATTTTTTATTGATTTGTGAGAAAAGAAGAAAAAAAGAAAGGAAGGAAGGGAGGAAGGAAGAAAGAAAGAAGGAAAGAAAGAAGGAAAGAAAGAAAGAAAAAACAAAACATCAATGTGAGAGAGAAATATTGATTGGTTGCCTCCCATACATGCCCCGACTGGGGATAGAACCCGTAACCTAGGTATGTGCCCTGATCAGAAATTGAACCTGCAGCCTCTTAGTGTATGAGACAACACTCCAACCAACTGAGCCACCTGGCCAGGGTGAGCACTGTTCATCTTTAACCAAGCATGACTAGATCTTTGCAATGCAAGGTTGAAAACTTGAGAAGAGTGGGTACACAGGGCAACCCCAGTTAGCATAGCTAGAAACAACTCCAGCAGGCTGCCCAGCTGATAGTGGGGAGCAGAACATGAAGTACATTGGTGAGCAACATAGCCCATAGGCCTGAAGAACAGTAGTTTGCCTTTTGACAATACTTGAATATTGTTGGATAAAGGAGTAAAAGAGCAACATTTATTTGCTTATGTCCTCCATCAAAAGTTTTTTAGGGACATACAGATAGCTGAAGGTATAGTTTCTGAATAAAATGTTGCCAAATGGCTATTATCAATTCCATTTAAAAGTGGGAAAGGTTTTCAGACTCATCACTTTAGGTAAGGCTGCAGGCATGTAGACGCAACGGGCACTCAGCAGCCCGAAGGTGTGGAGGGGAAATCCTGACCTCTTATGTAGTTAGCTTTCTTCACCTAGCTGCTGCGGCTGTTGTTATTAGTGTTATTATTATTGATCTCTTAGGACCGTTCTCCAAACTTTTCATTGGACATAGGACATTATAGTCCAGAAATGAGTTTGAGGACAGAACCAAGGCCTTCCCATTTCTTACCATCCCATGCTGATACTGCTGTCTTCAAGACAAGTTTTTCAGCCCCAGCCGGCTTGGCTCAATGGATAGAGTGTCAGCCCGTGGACTGAAAGGTCCCGGGTTTGATTCTGGTCAAGGGCCCTGGTTGTGGGCTCTGTCCCCAGTAGGGGGCATGCAGGAGGCAGCTGATCAATCTTTCTTTTCTCATCATTGATGTCTGTCTCTCCCTTCCTCTCTGAAGTCAATTAAAAAAAAAACCCCAAAACAAGTTTTTCACCCTATATATCCAAGTACAATATCCATTATTCTTACACTGCCCATTCTTTTCTGTTATGCAGTCCAAGCTATTACCCAAGCAAACATGTAAACAACCGGCAGATTGCAAACCAAGATCAGTAAATGAACACAGATTTACATTAAAAGGAAAGAATGGGAGGACGGGGGTGGGGGTGGGGGGGTGGGGGCAAGGAGATACGTTTTTATTCAAGGCCTCTGACGTTCCAAGTACTCTTTCAGGTGCTTTATTATTAACTATGATGTTGTACAGTATATCTCTAGAATTTTTCCATTTTGCATAACTAAAACTTGATATGCATTGAACAGCAACTCATTTCCCCTCCCCTCCTATCCCTGGCAACTACCATTCTACTTTCTGCTTCTATGAGTTTGAATGCTATAGATACCTCATATAAATGGAATTATGCAGTTCTGTCCTGTGATTGGCTCACTTAACTTAGCATAATGTCTCAAGGTTCATCTGTGTTGTCACATATGACAGGATGCCCTTGTTTTTTGAGGCTGAATAATATTCCATTGTATGTGTATACCACATTTTTTTAATGCATTCATCTATTGATGGAGATTTAGGCTATAAAATCAATATATAAAAAGCAATTGCATTTCTGTACACTAACAATGAAAATGAAATTAAGAAAATCCCATTTGCAATAGCATCAAAAAGAATAAAATACTTAGGAGTAACTTAACCAAGGAGATCAAAGACTTGTACACTAAAAACTATAAAACATTATTGATCTCCTTTTAATAAAACTTGTTATCTTAGGATCATGCTAGGTCATGGGTACACTAATCTGGTAAATAAATTCAAACTTAGTTATAAATGACTTGTTGGTTTGTCCTTCCCACATTATGACTAGGAGTATTTCACCCAAAGGTGTGTGTAAGAAGGTAACACTGACAGAGCTGCCTGCAGGTGAAATATTTAAAAATAAATATTTTAAGAATTATAAACTGCAACACTAGATTGCTCTATCTAGCATAAAACCAGCCTTTTCTCACCCTAGCCAGTTTTGCTCAGTGGATAAAGCATCAGCCCATGGACTGAAGGGTCGCAGGTTCAATTTTGGTCCAGAGCACTGTTAGGGTCTTGTCCCCGCCCGGGGGGAGCACGTGCGGGAGGCCACCAATCGATGTGTCTCTCTCACATTGATGTTTCTCTCTCTTTGTCTCTCCCCCTCCCTTCCACTCTCTCTAAAAATCAATGGAAAAATATGCTCAGGAGAGGATTAACGATAACAAAAAACAACAACCAGCCTTTTTCTTTTTTTATCAGCATTTGGACAAAATCACATTCTTTATCAGGTATAAATACAAGTAACTATTCTTGGGAAAACCTCTCTGAAATGATAACTTCAGCGAGAAGACATCATTTTAGATTTCCCCACATGGCATGCATACAGAACTTCAGTGAGCCTGGGAAAATATGGTTTGGGAGGAAGTACAATAATAAGGGAATGGCACTCTTTTTGGTCACTTACCAGGTGCTAGAAGGCTTGCAAACATATTTCATTTAATCCTGTTCAAACGCTATGAGGTAGATGTTGGTCCCACTTTGCAGACGAGGAAATTAAAGCTCAAGGAAGTAGAGCCAAAGTTCTGCCTTCATGTGAGTGTGGATTTGAAGCTGGGTCTGCTCGAAGTCTGTCCTTTCCTCTTTCCCCACCAGGTGGCCAGCCAGGGAGAAGGTGGTGAGATCTGAGTTATTAGCTTCCCTGTCCAGGAAGGCTTCCTGGAAGGGGTGAGGGCAAATGAATGACTTGATATCCCCGAAGTAGAAAATCTTTAGTCATCTTCAAATTTGCAGCGATGGTGAAATTAACCCATGAGTACATCTTGTGGTCTTCAGAGTCACTGAATAGGTTCTCCGGGGTGGCCTGGGGGCCTGAGGATGACTTATAAAGCAGGGAGTTGGGCTTCCACATGATTTTCCTCAGGACTCTGGGGCCCTTGTCCTGGTGCTCACAGAAGGATCTGGCCTTCCTGTCTCCACAGTTACTGAGCCCTGGAGGTTCTGGTTGGGTGAGGAGACCATGGCTGAGTGACTCCAAGATGTCCTCAAGTGTCCTAATGCCCTTTTGTTTTTCCTTGATGGACTGTGTCTTTATTCTGCCTTCCTGGGAACATCAGAACACTTGATTCTCTAGCTTTTCAAACAGCTCGTGATATATTTATTATTAACCAGGGCCTACCTTATTCCTTACCATGGCAATTCATGAGAGATCTTTAAAAACAAAACAAAAGGCGATTAAACTCATTTAGGGGTGAATAGTGTAAAAGACATGAGCCCTAAAGGTTTTGTAATTGGCATGGAATTCCATAATGTGCCCAAGTTTGATTGCATTATCTTCTGGTATCATGCTGTTGATTTATTAACATGGAGTCTAAAAATGGCCATAATCTTTTATCCTGAGAGCAGATCTTTCTGTTATGACCAAACTCCCTCTGGCACGCTCTCCATGAACGGCTTTCCCCCCTGTGGTTATTATCCTGCTGTGTCCCTACAGTACAGACAACTGGAGACGGTGACAACTCACAAAAACTCGCCCACCCACTTTCCACTCACTCAGTTCCAGCAAAACCCTTTTCTGCCTTCCCTCCCACGATGGCCAGGTACTGTGGGATGACCTATGGTTTGTAATGGGTGGTAGAGTCCAGAGTAATTGCCTGTGAGTAGAATGATGATGCCGACCAGGGTTCATACCCGGGCACAGGTTCTGGTACAGCCTCTGAGCAATTCCCTTCCCTTCCCTTCCCTTCCCTTCCCTTCCCTTCCCTTCCCTTCCCTTCCCTTCCCTTCCCTTCCCTTCCCTTCCCTTCCCCTTCTTTTCTTTTCCTTTCTTTCTTCCTCTCTCTCTCTTTCCCTTCCTTCTTTCTCTCTCTCTCTCTCTCTCTCTCTCTCTCTCTCTCTCTCTCTCTCTCTCTCTCTCTCTCTCTCTCTCTTTCTTTTTCTTTGGCCTTAATGAAAAAACTTTCTGCATTCTAGTATTGCTTCACTCACGGGGCCGCCCTGATTTAATCAGCATTCCATAGGTAACAGGCAGATAACACGTTTGTCCAGCCCTCTCCTCCATCCTACTTGCACTCCTCCTCCTTTATTTCTTTTAGCGAAGGGAGAAGACACGTTTCTGTCCCCTGGACCGCACCGGATTCTTTTTTGGCACCGGTGACCGCCGGGGAGAAGCGGGTCACCTGCAGAGCGGGGGGGGGGGGGGGGGGGGGCCATTTCCCCGCTAACTTGATCCCTGGGGCTTCAGGAGCGGAGCGTGCGCTCCCAGGCACAAACAGGAAAGCCTGACATCACGGAGTGGCGGAGTGGCGCGGGGAGGAGTCTGCGGCGCCCTCCCTGGCTGCTCGCTCACCGCGCTCCCTTTGTGGCCGGAGTCGCGCGCACCGGCGGCGGCGGCGGGGGCAGCGCAGCGCAGCGCGTGTCTGTGCTCGGAGCGCGGAGCGCGGACCGGGGCCGGGACCCCGCTGGCCTGGGAGCAGGGCGCACCATGCCGCGTCGCCGTACCGGAGGGAACGCTGAGAATGAAATTGCTCTGGCAAGCTAAAATGGTAACGGAACGCTGCCTCTCCCGCTTGCTCTGGGCGCTCGGGACTCCCTCGGAGTGAACGGAGCGCCCGTCCCTGCTCGGGCGCTCAGCCTTCTCGCTCCGCCGTGTGCCTCCGGCGCCGCGGGTCTGCTCGCTTCCCGGGAGCCCCCCTTTCTCAGCTCTTGCGGGCGGTGTGTGGGGGGCAGATGTCTGTCCGGAGGGACAACTTTTAAGGAGAAAGAGCCGGGGCGAACCGCGGAGCGCTCTGTGCTCGGCGGCTCTTTCACACGGACTTGCAGCTCAGCCCGGGACATGGAATCCGGGGCGACCAAGCACGCCTCTAACTAGAGGCTGCGTGATGATGTGTCGCTTCTTCTGCACTTGCCAGAGGATTTTATGGAAAGGAAAACTTTCCACCCCCCGCTGGCTTGTTGGGTCCCCGGAACAATAAGAGGAGAGAAAGGCGATGGGAAGCGGTTGACTTCCAAAAGCGTCAGGACCCGTGGCATTTTAAATGCTTGTTTGTGTCTGACTTTAAAATGCAGTTCGCTCCAATAACGGAGCCACTTCTAAAAGTACAAACTTTTTTTCTACCAAGGAATTGTTTCTTCTTTCCTTTAAGGAGGAAAAGTTAATCAGGACTAAACCAGAGTTTCTTTAAGAAGAAAAAACTATCCTCCTGGGGAAGAAAGAACACAACACACCACACACCTTAAAAATTATTTAAGATTTGCGAGTGAGTCTAGGAAAATAACTAAATGGAAAAATCCGGGGATCCTGATACCACAGGAAAGGGCTGGGGGCCAAGAAAATCTCAGCGTTCCCTTTATCGCAATGTGTCTTGCATGGCTCTGATTGTAATATTTATTTTGAACAGCCTGTCTTTTGCCCTGAGTGCTGGGGTAAGCAGCAACGCAGCTGGGAGAGATTGCGGTTTGCAGAGAGGAGGGAAAAACAAAACAAAACAACCTTTTTCTTTCTCTTTCCCATCCCCTGGTAGAGCTCGATTCAGGACTGGGGTGAAGAGGTAGAGGAAGGAGCTGTCTACCATGTCACCCTGAAGCGAGTCCAGATTCAACAGGCTGCCAATAAAGGAGCAAGATGGCTCGGGGTGAGTAAAGCCGGAGAGATGTGAACTTTGGAGCTGCTGTGTCTGTTCTGTGAATCTCATTATTATTTAGCAGAGGCTGGCTTCCCCCTCTCCCCCCATTCCCTTTCCGCCTTAGAAAGAAACTGCCAATGACCAAGTATTTGCACCAGCTGTACAGGGCTGTCTGTTTTTGCACTTAATTTTCCCCAAAGCATCTTCCCCAGGTCCCTCAATAATTCAGAGCCTCTTAGAAACATCTTGAGGTATTTGGCAAATAGAGTTGGGATGGAGGAGCAGAAGGTGACACAGAAGAATAGGACCAGAAAGCAGCACTCTGATAGACAAGAACCATAAGCAGTTTTGTCCAAAAGGCACCCTTTTCTCTCCCGGTCTCCCTTCTGCTGATGCTGACAGCCCCTCTCTTACTCCGAAATGGAGTACCCAGAATGCTCAGGGGACAGACCATTCCAAATCTGCTTCCTGTGGGGGGTGGCAGATGTCCCACTCTTACCTCCTTTCTACAGCCCACGAGGAGGCAGATGCGTGCTCAGTGCCCGCGGCTCATGTATAGTGCACAGAGACTGCTGGGCCTTTGGGGAAACACTGCCTCCGTAAGCAAGATTTTGCCCACTGAGATTCGAAAATCTTGAGTGGGATCATGTGAGGTTATTCCTTATCACCTAATGGATCCTTCAACACGTCCCAAGTAATTAGGGGGTGTGAGAAATGGAAAGCTTGGCGACAGGATCGCTAGTTGAGCAAGCGTCAGCATGTGGCAGAAGGAAGGAATTATTGATCTGGAACTGGAAGTAAGTCTCAGAGAGAGCAGTGAGAGGTGGCACTAAAGCCTTGGGAAAGGAAACAATGGGAGAGCCAATAGAGGGGATGAATGTGGTTTCACTGAGCCTTATTCTAGCCACACTCAGGCTTTACCGGTTATGGGCTTGAGGGCAATGAAGATTATGCACTTGCATCAATCTTTATTGACTTCAGGTCTCAGAAAATTCACTGGTGGGCCGGCATGGCTCAATGGTTGAGCGCCGACCTATAAACCAAGAGCTCGCGGTTTAATTCCCATTCAGGGCACATGCTTAAACTGCAGGCTTGATCCCCAGGGTGGGGCGTGCAGGAGGCAGCCGATCAATGATTCTCCCTCATCATTGATGTCTCTCTCTCTCTCTCTCTCTCTCTCTCTCTCTCTCCCTCTCCCTTCTTCTCTGAGTTCAATAAAAATATATTTAAACAAACAAACAAAAACCAAAAAAGACCAGAAGCAGCATGTGACTTGTAACTCCCAGAACTTAAGGCAGGATGGCCAGCAGCAACGATTTCCTCTGGCCCGGGCCTGCTGGTCTGCTGACCTCCTGACACAGGCCTTCATTGCTTTCAGCTTCCCCAGCTGCTTCAACTCAGGTCTTTCCTGCTCTGTACTTTGGGCTGAGGTCCCACCCACTAGGAGAGTGAATGCTGGTGACATCTGCAGGTGTGGCCTGACTTGAGGTCTTCATTGGACAGGTCGGCGGAGACTTAATCTGAATATGATTTAAAAATGAATGAGGTGCGTCACCAGTAGGCCAGCTCGGGAAAGAAGAACTGGAGTGCTGACAAGTCATCACTTCGTTTTTGGTGGTGCTGTCCATGCTTTTTGTTTAGATGTAGTGTTGGTGTGGTTTGCCCTGTCTGGGTGTTGCAGAATGATTCACAGGTCCTCAACCAGCTGCCTTCAAAAGGGTCATTATATTTGCTGATGCTGGTGGTTCCTCTTCTTCTAATGAGACTGATGTTGCTTGGGTGACAGTTTTAGTTTTTAGCCAAACATAGTAGCAATGAATCAGTCATGGAGAAGTGGAGGGGTTAACTGTAGCCCCAAATGCACAAAGTGTGGTCCATTGAGTTGTTCACAGTGACTTAGTAGCAGTCTCACTGACTGTCCTGTACACTGGCCTCTGCTTCTCTCCCCCTCTCCCAGTGTTCCCAAGTTTATACAGTGTTTAGAGTTGGTTCACCCAGACTTAGCGGTAGAGCTGAAATATTGAGAGAGAGGATGATGTAAAAAGATTGCTTCTAGTTGATGGCGGAATCTGTCCCTTCCCTCCCATTTCAACAGCGTGCTATTTGCTGTTACCACCCCAGTCCTCAAGAGCAACTTCTTAGGAACTCTCCAACTCTGATCCCACTAGCCTGTGTGGTTTGTTGGTTTTTTTTGTCTGTTGGAAAGATCTGTTTTTGTCCTTGGAAATTCCAGACTTAATTAAATGTGACTCAACCAATGGAGCCATAGCAATTCCAAAATCTTTCTCTTTAGGGCTCAGTGGCTTCTCCATGTTTATTTTCCTATATTCTAGTAACCCTTTCAAAATTCCTTAAAACAACTGGTTTAAAGCAAACTAGAGACTGAGGTGAGGGTATTATTGAAATAATACAACAACCTTCTGGAGAAGGTGGAATCATGATTATATCCCCCCCCCCATGGAAATTAATGCCCAGAGAGATTAAATTGCTTACGAGGGTCACACAGCTAGGAAGTGGAAGAAGAGGCTGGGTTTGAACCCAGATGGTTAGTTGCTTGCTGTCAGGAACAGCCTTAATTATAATACTGTTTCCAGAGTAGTAGAAGAGAATATTGGCTCAGAAGAGCACATATACTTCTGGTGTAATCTTACCTTAGATACTGCACACCTGGTGAAGGACTTGAGCAAGGTGGCTTCTTTTTTTATGTTTTGAATGATCTCTTGAGCTACAAGTTGAGCTTTTTGTTGCGAAGATGTGTATCTTATCAATATGCTTTCCATTTTGGATGCGTAAAGTGTGGTGCACCGAAGATATGGATGAGGCTGTGTAGCACAAGAGGTGAGCATAGCTCCCGCTTACATGCCTGTAAACTTATTTTAAAAAGCCTAAAAGACTGAATGCAATTTTGGTATTTTCTAGTACTCAGATCTCAAAACATGATTAGATTCAGTTTGGGAAGGATGGCAAAATAATTTTATTTTATTTATTTTAATTTTATATTTTTATTAATTTCAGAGAGGAAGGTAGAGGGAGAGAGAGAGATAGAAACATCAATGATGAGAGAGAATCATTGATCGGCTGCCTCCTGCATGCTCCCCACTGGAGATCGAGCCTGCAACCCAGGCATATGCCCTGACCAGGAATCAAACCTCAACCTGCTGGTTTATAGGTCGATGCTCAACCACTGAACCACACTGGCCAGGCAATAGCAAAATAACTTTACACCCTTAGATGTGAAGTATCATACCATCCACAACATTTAGGGCATTCTTTTGTGTTAGTTAAATTTTGTGTTCAGTTAATCTTTTGAAGTAAAACCCTCTGTCTTTGGTTGTAAATCACATGACCGAGTATGGCCCAGGCTGGGTTTACTTACACATGTAGCTGCAGCTTTGCCCACTGACAGTGAGATTATGTCTGGTAACTTTGAAAAACCAAATATTATTGAAATACCAATCCAATATTTATTCTATAATAACATCATAGTCTGGGATAATTTTACTGGGCTAGAGCCCTCAAAGAAAGATGGCTCCAATTATGTCATAGAATCATAAAATCTCAGGATTGGAAGAGATTTAAAAAGTAATTTCATCCAACTATTCAGTTAGCTTGTAGAATGTCCAGGGATTTTTGGAAAAGCAAATGGTCAAAACTGATTATTTTTCTTTGGTCCCAGCATTGTGGTTATACATTGATATGAAATGTAGAAATGATTTAAGAAAATGCTAGTATTCTTTGGAGCAGGAAATGTACCATATTCATATGGACAGAGGAAAAGGACCCAACTGTTAGGCCCTTTGACTACTTGCTTTGACAGCAAGGCCCCGTTCTGCTGTTTTTAGAATAGGACAGACACAGGGTCCAGAAAAATGTATCGAACCTCAGATCAGTTCAGAGTGGGGTGTTTGTTTCACAAGCAGGAGTGGTAGGGCTGGGTCCCCTCTGCATGGTTTGTGGGGAGTGGGATGGGCAGTGGTTAGTCACCTGGCTTTTCTCAGTTCTGCGCTTCTGTGGTTGTGTGGTCCTTGTGCTGGGGCCCCAGCGCTCCCCTCCCTACATCCCATATTCATCACATTGTCTCCCACATAGGCCCTTGTTGGGTTGAGTTGAAATGCTTCATAGCTGGGATGTGGGTAAAGATAGTGAATAGGACAATTTGTGTTCAGAGAAAGCAGAAATATTTAGAAATAAAGGAACTGGAAATATGTTACAGAACTTAGCATTCAGGGTGAATTGTGGCCAGTCCGTGGGTTACATGGGGGCAGTGGTAAGATAACCACATGTCACATCTGGATTCAGAAGTTGACTCTCACTTGGGTACACTATTTAGGTTGACTCCACCTGGTGTTCCGCTGGTGTTACTATTCATATTGCCTTCAAGTGGCTTATAATGCTTCACATTTTCAACTAACGCCACTTCCGGGAAGCTCCTCTGATCTCCCAAGTCTGGAGGAGGCATCGCTGGGGCGTGGTCCAGAACATCCTCTGTCCCTCAGCCATGCATGTACCTCACTCTGTTGTACTTGCTTGTTTGTTCTGAGTGCCCCCACTACGCTATCAGCTGGGTGAAGTGGGATCTGTGGCCATCCAGCTGGCAGAAACTCAGTAACAATTTGTTGAATGACCAAGCTTCACCTCTTTTTGGGAGACGAATATTGTCTTGATAAATATGAATGTATGGTTACTCCTCATAAGGAAATCAGCACCAGGATGTTAGCTTATACAGTAGAGGAAGGGAGCATGGGAGCGAGAAAAAATCAATTAGGTAATGATTATAGCTATCTTACTACATCCTTTCTGGAACAAAGCAGGGCACAGACAAACGTAGTGATTCTTCATTTTAGCCAAAAATTCATGGCAGTGAAGTAACTAGGGAATTCTCCAGTGCCTTTTATAAGCAAGAGGTTCCAGCATTGTGATTATACATTGACGTGAAATGTAGACATGGTTTAAGAAAATGTCAGTATTCTTTGGAAGCAGGAAATGTACCGTATTCAAGTGGACAGAAAAGGACCCAACTCCAACTGTTAAGGTTCTTTTTTTTTTCAACCCTTGACTGGAATTGAACTTGGGGCCCTTCAGTCCGACACTCTATCCACTGAGGCACACCAGTCAGGGCCAACTGTTAAGGTTCTTAACAAGGGCCCATTCCGCTGTATTTAGAATATGACAGACACAGGGTCCAGGAAAATGTGTTTAACCTAAATTCAAATGGGGATATTTGTCTTATTGCTGAAAGTGGAAGGACGATAGGCCCTGGAAGAGTTAAAGAGTGCTGGCGAGCACTGCAGTGATGTGGCTGGACAGCTCAGGAGCAGGATCTCAGAGCTGTAAGGAGATAAGCCCGAGAGGAGCCTTCGTTTATAGCTGGTCATCTTTGTTTTCATCTAGGAAAACTGGCCCTTGGGTTGCATATTCTTGTCTATGGGAATGTTTAGTTTGGGCTTTAGAAAGTAAATGTCAAAAGTTAGTAACCATCTGTAAGTGAACCAGCTGGCATTATTCATTTTGACCTTGGGAACGTGTTTCTAAAATAACCCAATAACATGGTAGCCTAAACCAATAAAAAAAAAAGTACAGTAAATTTGAGTTGCCTGAGCGAGTTGGGTCATTTCACTGCTTTCCAAACCTGTTGGGATCGAGCTGTGCAAGGACTGTTTAGCCTTGTTATCAAGAATATCCATTTCAGTTCAGCCACCCAGGGGCACCCAGTTGAGTTCAAAATACATAACAGCAAATATAAAAGGCCACGGTGCATTAACTTTTTCTATTTAAACTATACATCTGTTAAATCTATATTATAAACATATTTCATTCTTATTCCCATGAAATTATAAGGAAAGAGTTTCTTGGAGTTTTCAATTTAGAAAGAGAAGGAGAGCAGTTGGTGTATCTTGTGCCTTTCCCATTGTCGCTTAGCTGGCATTTTTCACTATCTTACTCTTATGTCAGAATTTCCTTTTTCTATGACATACATATCCTTTTATGCTTCCACTTCTAAATAATCAGAATCTTGTAAAGACTGTCTTATATTCAAATGTGCAATAGTAAGCTAAAATAAATAAAACATTTGAATTTCTACTATGATACACCTTTTATAGAAAAAAGCGGTTTCTGTAAGCGAAGCCAGGAAATTATTGGTTCAGTGAGGGAAGATACTAAATGATGTTTCACTTATTCCATTAGAGAGGCTGAGCCAGCTCGCTAGTGCCTGCTGATGGGTGTGGATGTCTCCACAGCGTTGAGTTGGAGTGTGGAGTTTGGGGTAGTTTCTGGGTCGTTTGCTAGTAAGCACATCTGGTGTGACCCCCTCACTACAGTTGCATGTCTCTTTGTAGGATTCTGTCATCTGTATTTGAGTCTGCTAACCTCGCCTTTGAGAGCACTCATTTATTCATCAAAAGCCTACTGTATACCAGACCCCATGTTAAATCTTGAGGCTCCAAAATAAAACTTAACACCCTTGTTCATAAGCAGCTGACAGGGAGTGGGGAGATGGAGACCGACACTAGTTACAGTGTATTGTGGTAAGTGTGATCAGTGCCACATGAGCAAGATCCACACTGCGTTAGGGGAACCCTGGAGGGGGGCCCTGTCAATCAGATGGGAGTGGGGGGAGGTGGGCACTTCAGGAAGGCTGTGCAGTGAAGAGTTGTCGGATGAGTAGGAGTTAAATGAGGATGAGTGGGGGGGGGATTGGGGGGCATTCTGGTCGGAGAGCACAGCATGGGGAGAGCATGGAAGCTGGGGATGAGACCGCTAATTGGGGCCCAGCATGGGAAAGTGACAGGAAGGAGGCCAGAGAGAAAGGCGGGAGCCCTGTCCCTGAGAGCCTGGCATGCTGCGCTGTGGAATTGGCTTTGTCCTGAGTGCTCTGGCAGTCCCTCTGCTCTCAGCAGAGTGGCACGGTCATATTTGCATTTTAGAAAGATGACTGACAGCTGAGGGGTGGATGCGCTGGAAAGGAGACAGACTGGCGTGTGGAGAGGGGAGGAGGCTAAAGCGGTAATGAAGTGAGGAAGGGATGGGTGCTGAATGAAGGTGGCAGCAGAACAGAGAGGGCAGGAGGGGAGAGTCACAGAGGAGGGAGAGTGGTGGGTGGAGGGGGGAGTCACAGAGGAGGGAGAGTGGTGGGTGGAGGGGGGAGTCACAGAGGAGGGAGAGTGGTGGGTGGAGGGGGGAGTCACAGAGGAGGGAGAGTGGTGGGTGGAGGGGGGAGTCACAGAGGAGGGAGAGTGGTGGGTGGAGGGGGGAGTCACAGAGGAGGGAGAGTGGTGGGTGGAGGGGGGAGTCACAGAGGAGGGAGAGTGGTGGGTGGAGGGGGGAGTCACAGAGGAGGGAGAGTGGTGGGTGGAGGGGGGAGTCACAGAGGAGGGAGAGTGGTGGGTGGAGGGGGGAGTCACAGAGGAGGGAGAGTGGTGGGTGGAGGGGGGAGTCACAGAGGAGGGAGAGTAGTGGGTGGAGGGGGGAGTCACAGAGGGGGTTCAGTGGTGGGTGGAGGGGGGAGTCACAGAGGGGGTTCAGTGGTGGGTGGAGGGGGGAGTCACTGAGGGGGTTCAGTGGTGGGTGGAGGGGGGAGTCACAGAGGAGGGAGAGTGCTGGGGTAGCGGTGCGGAGGGGGCGGGGAGGGGAGGGGAGGAAGAGGAAGCCTGGCAGGCATGGATCTCAGGCTCCTGGTTTCAAGGAACAGAGCCTTCTGGCTTTCTGGGGTCAGCGTCATCCCCTCTCATTGGGTGAAATGTCCTGGGGACCTGGAGCCAGGCCTTCCCCGTGTATCACTAGCAAAGGCCTCCCTTGCTGTCAGGGACCCTGCCGAGTGACCAGACCCGGCCGGCCTGATGTGTCATGTCCAGAGGTGAAATCTCCGGGAGGAAATCTCGGGGAGGCTCACTGGGCACGAGGCGGTGAGCGCTGCTTGGTTCTCAGGGTCCAGGCACTTGGAGGGTGGTGGTTTCTTTCTTTCTGTTTTTTAGTCTTCTGTTTCTCTACAAACTAAACAAATTGAATCTGTAGGCCATGAAGAGAGAGTAAATATGGAACCCACAGGCCTGTGATTACAGAGTTGTATTTTAGACAACAGTAGTTAAACTCATAATGGTGGTGTTAGGGACACAAGAGATTTTATGGTTGGGTGTCCTGGTCTTTTCCCTCGTCCTACTCAATGCCTCGGACCCTGACACTGTTTATCTTGGCTGCTGACATCACTGCGCTTGGAGGTCACTCATTGTTAACCCCACTCGTTTCATAGAGAAACTTTGGTAATATCCGATGCTCCCCTAGATTACTGCAATCCCTCCCTCCCTCCCTCCCTCCCTCACTAAATTAAAATGTCTTTTCACATTTTATTTTTTAGGATTTGGTGCATCTTTGTAATGTCACTCCATGGCCTCTTCTATATAACTGATTAAAGCCTCCCTTCCTTCAGTTTAACAAAGAATAAAAATAGAGGATGAAGGGAAGGAGGAAAGGAATGAAGGGAGGAGAGAAGGAAGGAAGGAGGGAAGGAAGGAGGGAAGGAAGGGAGGCAGGAAGGAAGGAGGGAAGGAAGGGAGGCAGGAAGGAAGGAGGGAAGGAAGGGAGGAAGGCAGGAAGGAGGGAAGGAAGGGAGGCAGGAGGGAAGGAGGGAAGGAAGGGAGGAGGGAAGGACAAGCTGACAACATTAGGTAGAAGACACTGCCTTGGCGGAAGCTCAGTCAGTTTTGTGCAGACCAGTCACCAGCGATCCTCTTGGCTTATCATTGCCGAGCTCCCGGTGCCTCCTTACCGGTGTGCCGTGTGCTGCGTTCCGATGACGATGACGGGTTTCTGCCTGGCTTGGTTCCTCAGAGCCATCTTCTCCTCCATGTCATTCAGCGCATGACCTCTAAGGGAACCACTGGTGGTGGTTGGGTGGGATGGTGTGTTGGTGGTGGTTTTATTTACTTTTTCACCCTCATACACTCATTACCCTACATATTCTAGCATTTAAATGCTTGTGCCATCTGTGGCCCATTCATTTGAATTCATTTCCACACAGTTCATCTTCTCCCATGTACACTCCCCCACACGGTTTCTGTTTATTTGCTCTTTTCAGCAAAGAATCGAGCAATTCAACTATTTCCTTTATTTTGTTTCCTGCTGATTTAAATACCCATTTTCATCTTTTATAAAAGCGAAGCCAAGGCCGAGTCCTTCCAGTTTCATAATTCTAAAGATGATTTGAAGGCCAGAAACAAGCCTTTTCTGCTCAAAGTAGGGCGTCTGTGGTCAGTCCTATCAGCCAAGGCGCTCTGCAACCCTCTTCCTAGTGACTCCTTCCTCCTCATGTGCCGAGTTCATGCTGTAACTTCTGTCACTGCTGGAGATGGGGCTGGAATCTGGACAGATTGTAACTAAAGGACATTTAATGGTCATAGGTAAATGAAAGATAATTGAAACTGGATTAGCCCTTGGCTAAAAATAAAATGCTTTATAGTCATGACTTTTCCGATGAAAACTGGCACACTAGAAATTGTTTGCTGAGATAACTGGTATTCCTAAAGAGAAAATTCAGGAAATCCGAAGCATTTGGTTAGTTTGTGAAGTACAGGAAAAGATGTGCTGGTTTCTGTCCAAACGTGGACTCCTCCTAATTACACAGCACAGCGAGCATATCTATTTAAACAATGACTTAACCAAGTGTTAGCAAGGCCCAGAGCCACCCGGCCACTGGAGACTGAGCTCATGCTCCCGCTCCTCAGCTGGGCCTCTGCGGGAGCTGGCACCTCCCGGTCGGTCGGTCGCTCTTCCTCTGTCGGGTGTTTCCAGCAGGAGCCCTGGTGGAAGAAGGGGACCTAGTGCCGTGGCCAGGAGCCTGAGCTTTGGAACCAGACAGCCCCGAGTACAAAACTGGCCGCCACCACACCACACGTGAGCTGCGTGGGCTTGAGCTGGGGCGTTTCTTGGCCTCTCTAAGCCCGAGTTCCTCACCTGTAAAGGGAGGGCAGTAGCAGTCCCTTCCTGATGAGGAGCAAAGGGGTACGAATGGAGGGTGCCGGGGACATGGTGGCACGCACTCACCGAGTAGTGGGGCCTCATCAAGACAATCATGTGAGTTAATGTATATAAAAGTCCCTTTTAACATGTAGCTTATTGTACAAATATAAGGATATTCTTATTGTTATTATTTAACCTAAAGCTCCCCCCCCCCCCTTTCTTCACCACCTAAGTGCTTGATGGACATGTGGTTTGTTTGTTAGTCCTGCCTTTCTTCCCTCATCTCAGAAGCAATCTTTTCTATATATTATTTCTTTTCTATATGTATTGTTGCTAATTACCTAATGGTATCTTCATGCTCAGTGGGGATCAGTGTTTCTCTGCCACCACCCCTGCTGCTCCTGGTATTCCAGGCACACAGAATAGGCGGACATGGTTTCTCTGTACAATTGGATGGGGAAAAACACCCCACACTCACAGGGTTCTAAAGACAAACACAGTGGATATCTTGCATATGAAAACTTCCTACTTTCTGTCTTTTCTCCCTTATTTTCTCCGGTCTGATGATTTTTGAGAGAATAGCTGCTGCTTCTCTCTGAGTCTCCCTTTCTTCCTAGTACGTTTCATTTGTTGCACAGGAGGGTGGTCTGGTTCATGCACCAGGGAATGGAAAGCGCTCCCGGCCTTCCAGAGCTGCTGGATAATCAAAGCTTGGTTTGAGGCCAAATCCTAATGTGGGACTTGAACTCATGACCTAATGCCAGAGGCAAGAATGTTACCAGCCAGCCCTCGCTGACCCTCGTAAGATGCGGCATTTGAAATACTTCCTCTGAGTAGTGCTATTGTCGCTTCCTGGGTTTTCTTCTCGCTTTCGGCCTTTTCCTTCAGCCCCCCTAGCTTCCCTGTTAGGAATACAATTTTAGTTTTAAGATCTATTTTTCTCACCGTCTTTCCATTTGCTTCTTGCAGTTGCTCCTTTTTGCTTTCCATCTCTCTCGGGTGAGTTCCGGTTTTTGTTCCTGTTCCTTCCTGTTCTTCTTCTGGAGTAAAAATAGTCTCCAGGGTCTCTGGCTGCTCGCCCATGAATCTGACCTTCCTTCTATTCATACAGGCCCCCCTCCAACCCCCTCCCCCCCCCCCCCCCCCGCTCCCCCAGCATCTTAAGATACTCAAACCCCTTCATGCAGTCCCTGTTATTGTGCCTGTTTTCAGCTGCCTCGTGGGGCTAGCTGACCCTTGCACTCAGGCTGTAACTGAAAATGAAATCTCTTGTACAGAGACGCTGAAGAAGTGATTTGCTCACGTTCAGTGTCAGTGACAAACACTGTCTGCATCTGTTGACCCTGTGGGTGATGTAAAGGAGAGGGGACTTGTACACGGACTCAGGGCACATGTTTTTTTAAAAAAATATATTTTATTGATTTTTTACAGAGAGGAAGGGAGAGAGGGATAGAGGGTCAGAAACATCGATGAGAGAGAAACATCGACCAGCCGCCTCCTGCACACCTCCTACTGGAGATGTGCCCGTAACCAAGGTACATGCCCTTGACCGGAATCGAACCCGGGACCTTTCAGTCCGCAGGCCGACGCCCTATCCACTGAGCCAAACTGGTCTGGCTCAGGGCACACGTTTAACACTCATCCATGTGCAAAGCAGTGATGCTGGGATCAGCGGAGCCCCAGGAGCCAGCCTTGGTCCACCACACTGCCGTGGTGTCCCCAACCTTAACCCTCACCCTCACCCTCACCCTCACCCTCACCCTCACCCCTTCTCCGGTGAGACCAGCTGCTGTTCTGCTCCCACAGTAGGGTTTCTGAGGGAGCTGAAGTTGATGAAAGTGTTTCTTCATGAACATTCTTTGGTTAGAGTTGGAAGAGTCTGATATTCTTTACAAAAGTGACTTTCTGCCAATGTTGCCCTCGACAGTCCACAAATGAGTGTTTGCCTGAGGGACGAAGGCTTGTAAAACTTGACATGACCCCGCGAAAAGAACTGCTGGCCGCTCTGATTTCAGCCCCAAGCCCTACCCTGAGCTCTTGTTTTGCTAAGAGTTACTGCGGAAGGTGGATGGTACTTCGGTGTGGCAGAGGCTGGAGAGGTTTCCTCCCGTCTCTCCCTCCCGCTCCCTGTGTGGTTGTGTCTCCATGGAGAGAACTAGCCTGATTCTTAGCTGGGAAGCCAGAGTTGCAGATTCAGTCACCACAGTGAGGTCCACGTTTTGCTGCTGCTCTGTCCTCGCGTCACTGGTGTCCTCTGGTCCATGGTGTCAGCCTGCAGTGCTTTCTCTCCTCCAATTGATGATAAACTACTTACCTTCAAGTCCCAGCTCAAGTGTCATCTTTTCTCTTCCTGACCCCGCTTCTGGCATAATTACCCTTTTATCTGGGCCTCCTTAGCACTTTACAAAAGCTCTATTACAGCACTTACCAGACTATGTTCTTTCTTTCTTTGTTTCTTTTTTTTTTTTAATGTTTCTCTTTGTCCTGTTCATCTGAGTGCCTAAAGGACTGGGACTTTTCTTTATTAGTCTTTGTATTCTCAACACCTGGGACCATGTCTGAGCCCTGGTTGGTACTCAGTAAACATCTTACGAATTGCTTGACCTCATCTCTCTTATAAAACATGTATCTTTATGACCCTTTTTGCCTTTTGGTGATGTCATAAAGCCCATTTTTTGAAACAAAAGGGAAAACATTAAGTTAAAGTTAATTTATATTGTATACTTGAACTAATGACACACAAAAAGGGAAAATGCTGCTTTTGCCTTACTTTTGTCATCATTGCTTGATCTATACAGTTCATGATCTTATGAAGATTGACTTAACCGTGATGGTGACTGCTATAGGTGGGGGGCATGGTATTTAGAGTTAATCCATAGGCTTCTTGGTGACATATAAGTTTGAGTCATGGGTCAAGGCTAGACTTCTGGGAACCCAAGCTCTGCTTTGAATTCCCAAGTTATTTTACATAATGGTTTTCACAAATCTTCCTGTATCTTATGTCTGAGGGCTGCAGTTCGCTTCAGGCTTGCATTAGTCCAGTACCAGGCCAATCAGCTTTGCTCCATGTAAGAGATTTTGGTAAAGGGACCCGACACCCTCTGCGCACGATGATGAAGCTCCATCTGAGATTTTTGCGGCAGGTTTGGTGTGTTGGCGCTTCCTGGGGGCGTGCTCTTCTTGCCAGGATTCACAGGCAAAAGGGACTTACAAATAAGCGACATAAATAATGTAATATCATCTGTATGCTTCCTTCGCTTCATTTTCTAGCTTCTTTTGCTCTCACACTTCCCTCAACTTCCCTCTGCTCTGTGGTCTTTCATTCTTTTAAAAATATATATATTTTTATTGATTTCAGAGAAGAAGGGAGAAGGAGAGACAGAAACATCAATGATGAGAGAGAACCACCGATTGGCTGCCTCCTGCACACCCCACACCGGGGACCAAGCCCACAACCCAGGCATATGCCCCAACCAGGAACCGAACTGTGACCTCCCGGTTCATAGGTCGATGCTCAACCACTGAGCCATGCTGGCCAAGCTGGTCTTTCATTCTTAAATTTCTACTTCAGGCGAAACAAAGTGTTTGCTGGAAGTTTTCAGAATTCTATTGTTAGATGGTTTCTATTTTGTTAGGTGTTTTCATGCAGCCTGTGCCCATGTGATTGGCTCTGTCAGAATCAAGCTTTCTGATTGCTGCTGATCCTCCTTGCCTTTAGTCAGAGCCTGCCTTCCTTACCTCTTCCTTGGTGGATAGGGGTTCAGTGGCATCTGCGTTTGCTTTGCAAAAGAAGGAAGAACCTTTGATAAGCATGGCTATTAAAAGAGTGATGCAGCAACATTATGCATATTTTTTTAAAGAGGGGGGAAAATTACTCATAATCCTACCTCTGTCACAGTTCTTTTAACTTTTGCTTTTTATCCTCCAGTCTTTGTTCACAGGCACACATTTGAACATAGTTGCCATCATGCCATTTATTCCGTTTTGTAATCAGTGAGACATAGTTTTCAGAACGCATTCCCTAAAAGTTACTTTCTCATTGGAATTCTTTGTGACATTTGTTATATTTCTGACATCACAGACAAAAGAATGCATTTGGACTTCATGCGTGAGGAGTTTCGTGGTTATAATGCTTCTTATTGGTTAACAAGCCTCATTGCTGGGCTTTTTCCTTGTGAAATCTCCACCCTAGACCAGGACTCTAGAGCGTTCGTGAGCCCGATGGTATGAGATGAGGGCATATGACTGAACGTGCAAGACGACTCCGCAGGAGTGGGTAGCGCCCCTTCTACTCACTGCCTGGCACCATTGGGGTCCTGCTCCAATGGGGGATGTGGGACCAGAATTCTGTGGGGCTGAGCTATTCAAAGCGGTAGCTACTAGCCATGTATGCCTACTGAGCACTTGAAATGTGGCTATTCCAAATGGAAATGTTCTGTCCATATAAAATGCATACCAGATTTCGAAGACTTGGGATAGAGGGAATAATGTAAAATAGCTCAGTAATTGTCTACAGTGATCACATGACCTCCCGTGATAATATTTTGATATAATGGACTCAATGAAATATATTGTTAAAATTAATCTCACCTATTTCTTTTTTTACCTTTTTAAAGTGGCTACTCGTAAATTTAAAATTACATGTGTAGTGTTCTGTTTCTATTGGAGAGTGTTGATCTAGGGTCTAGCATTTCAAAATGCAGAGTGTAGCTTATTAGTAGGTTGTGAAATCAATTCAGTAGGTCAAAAGTCAGTATTTCAAAATTGGAATGGAATGGACTAGAAAATACCAGAATGGCATTTTTGTGACTCTATTTTGTTTTAAATATGTGCACGTGAGTACTGAGTTACATGTGAAATGTGTCTTTCCTTTTTACCTCAAATCACGGTTACAAAGTTTGACAGTCACTGTTTGAGAGTGGTTTGGCTTCATCTAATGCAGGGTGGGGAACATCCGGCCCCACGAAATCATTTGGTCTGGCCCTGCCAAGGCATTAGGGGTGAGTTAATGAAATGTTCGACCAAATATAACAAGCTAATTTTTAAGTTGGTAATTTGTATGGCCCTTGAATACTGTTATAAAGGTTCAAATGGCCCTTGGCAGAAAAAAGGTTCCCCACCCCTGACCTAACGCATTCCAGGCCCTGGTCTGCTCCGTAAGGGGGCACGTTGGTACCAGGAACACCATGTAGATTTTAGGTCTGGTTGGTGGAAGCTCTTCTGTAAAGAACTCTTCACCTAAAACAGACCCTGCATGAAAGGGAACCGGAGCATCGATGCTCATCCTAAAAGCAGTGGCTACTCAGGAGACCCCCCGAGTGAAGGTTAGCGAAGGAGGGCTGCAGTTGTTTTGATTGAAGTCCAGACCTGTGTGCTCAAAACTAACGTGTCCCTTGAGCCCAGCAGAGACTTTAGTCTGATGAGCTGTATCTTGACTTCTTCAGAATTATCTATTGGGTGGGGATACTTCCTAAGAAGCAAGTGTGGTTTCTTAATGACCTTGGAGTCAACCTGGGTCAGACAAGGGTTCTCTTTGATCTTTGGATCCTCTACCCACCGTGCCCTGTTGAAATCAGAAGAGGCTGCTGTCTAATCTAGGACCACATCAGTCCTCTTCCCTCCCGACAGAAGACATGTCCCTTTGGTGCTCGAGATGGAGGGGCAGTCACTGGGCTCATGCCTTTGGCTGGGTTCTAAATAAAGGACACTTAAAGCCATGCAGAGGGGGCGGAAAGGGCTTGAAAAATGAAGTTTATGGGGTTGCATGGGCCTTGTATTTATTCTGACAGTTGTAAAAATTCTTTTGAGCTGACCCATTTTTCCTTTCTTAATTAAAAAAAAAAAAATCTGGCAGGCAAGAGTCAGAAATGTAAAACATGTGACCAATGCTTCAGCTTTTTCTGCTGGAGCCAGATTCTTTCAAATTATACCTTGGGCGGCTTGATGTTTAAAACAACAGTCGCCCACAAAAGCCACCAAGCATTTGTTTCTGAAACTTGCAGACTTCGATGGCCTTCATTATCAGGAAAGGGCCCAAAAGCACACTACTTAGCAGTTATTGAACCGAAATCTTCTTTGGAGATTTGGCCCCGGTGAATTAGATTACCCTAGGAACTGGCCGAGGGCCAGGCAGCCTTTCTCCTCGATTTTGCTTGAGTATTTCCAGTCCTGTTGGTAGACACCCAGAATTTTTGAGGGAGTTGGACCAAATGATCTTTAAGATCCTTGGTAGGTGAAAAGTACCAGGAGTCCAACGAAGGACTGTGTTTATGTTGCCCTCTTGTTGTTCAGTACTTACCACTAATAGTTCATTCATTCAGTCATTCATTCATTCACTTACTCAAATGTGAGTTCCTATGTGCCAAAGGTTCTTGGCCTTTGTCAGAATTTTAGAGCATTTATCACAATGGCTTTGAGGGCCTTCCTCCACAGTCTAGTGTCAGTCTCCCTGTCTGGTGTTATTTCCTGTGTCTTGCCTTTACACATGCCCCCCTTTCACCTAATCAGGCTACTTCCCAGGCCTAGGATCTTTCTTCCCGTTGTTACCTCTGTCTGAAATGTCCTCCTTTCCCCAATCTCCTCAGATTCCAGTTCACATGTCACTTCTTCCGTGAACCCACTCTGGTTTCCCAAATGGTGGCAAACTTCCCTTCTGAACTCCGAGCGCTTGGTACTTTTCTTGTGACACCACATGTAATCTGCCATTAGGTTGAACTGTATGAGATGATCATATTTGTAGGTTAAAAATGATTGGCTATCGCCAAGTTTATATGGTTGTTCTTAAGAGGAGGAGTGTTTATGTGTGGAACTTAAATTTGGTCTCTTTGCAAATGTATTACACTCATGATTTATATTCAGCTAAGATTCCTTGGTCTTTTCAGTTTTTGTAATATTAATTGTTATAAAACTAAGTCTTATTTAACCTGTACTGAGAGAGTTGATATAAAAATTAATGTAGAAAATATTTATTATTGCTAAATTTAATTTTGTTAGTCTTAGCTATTTTTTTCTAGTGTTTTTAGCATTTGAAATTCTGATTCAGCAAGTCAGTGTATTAGCTATAAATTTCAATTCCATTTAATAAGGTTCTACATAATTATCCACTTCATTTATTATAGTGATTTCATCAACATGGTCAAAGACAAAACTCTGTTACATGGCTGAAGACATCCCCACTCCCAGCAGTACCCACTGGTTAACATTGCTTCACCATTCAGCATTCCTTGACAATTTGATTTAGATACAAATCTAGTCAACCCTACAACTATTCAACTCGTAGAGCTTTATTGTATCTGTATAGATCTAAGAAGAGAGTTGGAATGGCTTTTGAATCGATGAACTTCATGTCTGTAGCATTCCACATTATTGCCAAAGATCAGAATAGGATGGAACATGCATTTGATATGATTTCATTTTTCTCAGTGATTTCATGATAACTCCTAGTGATCATTGCATACAAACCATCCAAGATATTGGCAGCAGTGGGTGGCAGGCAGACCAGTCATCATTTTCAGTCTGTCTTAATTCTTGTCTGAAAACTGTCATGTTTTCTTGATGCGAGTCTTTCCAGTGGTTCTCAACCTTCCTAATGCCGCAACCCTTTAATACAGTTCCTCATGTTGTGGTGACCCCCAATTTCATTGTTACAAATTGAACATAATTAAAGCATAGTGATTAATCACAAAAACAATATGTAATTATATATGTGTTTTCTGATGGTCTTAGGCGACCCCTGTGAAAGGGTCGTTCGACCCCCAAAGGGGTCGCGACCCACAGGTTGAGAACCGCTGCTTTAGACACATCAGTGCTTCTGTGCTTCTGTTAGGACCACATCTGCTGGTTCTTGCAATGCCCTTTCAGGTTACTTATCTGGCTCTAGAGACATGAAATCACTTAAAGGGCTAAGTGCTTTCTTATTATCATCCCTTCTCTAGCGTAGGCTCTAGTTTCCTCCTCACCATGTTGGTCCTACCCTTTCCAGTTTGAAGATCATTTTCCTTGATAGTGAAGATAGAAGCATAAGAGGGGTGAAGTGGTTCTCTTTTCTTCGTTATCAGTTACTATTGCCCCGCCTATCCGCCGCTCCCTTCCTCATTCTTGCTCTTAGTACAGCTGAAAAAAGCTTTTACTTGACTTTAACATTTTCACTATTCATGTCCCTGTTACCATGTTTTTAGATATATGCTACCCTAAGTATATAGCCTTCATTCTATTTCTAATAATTTGGAAAACCAATACAACTACCTTAATTTCTTTTATTTCATATTTGAAATATTTGTCCTATCGTTCTTGAATCCTCCCTCTCCCTCTCTTGAAGGTTTATACTAACTTCAAAAAACATTGTTTCCTGAATATTTGAGATAACATGTCTGATACTTCCAAGGAATATAATGACTTTCTTCCAAGGTTTCTCTAAATCCTAGAGCAGTCACTTTGCATTAATGATAACTCATTAGGTCTGGAGGAATAGTTGTTTTTATTTTCTCCTATCAACAGAGTAGATAAAACCTAGAAGAAAGCAAGCATGGATAGCTGTTGGTTTCTGCTCTACAGTGAGAGGGAGGAGTCACAGATGATTGCAAGACTGGATGTAGTTGAACTTAGAGAATAGTGGTTCTGGGAAGAAGAGCTGCTTTGTGGTGCTGGCGGAGGGTGATGACATGATTATTTCAGTTTTAGGCATAGCGTGCTGGAGTTTTCCAGTTGAGGATTTGGAATTAGATGAATACATTTGGGTAGCGTTCACACACAGGTGAATGATGCAGTGAGAATGAATGATATGAAAATGGAAGAGGGTTGAGGGGCCAAGCTTGGGTAATGTCAGTGTAGGAGGCAAGAGGCAGTTAGTCTAGAAGTCGGGAAAAATGTAGGGGAGAAACAGGCTAGCTCAATGTCACAGACTATGGAGAGGCTGAAGTTTTATGATGTTTAGAGGCTTCTGTACTCTAAACAGAAACAAGTAGAGTTAATGAAACCGGACAACCAGTGGGTCAGGGCTGCCTGTCACTCACTAGAACCAATTAAGCAGACATGGTTGAATCATATATGAGTGTTTATGATGCCAGCAGTATGGGAGAGCAGTGGGTCATCCCTGAAAATCTCCTCTGCAAAGATTACATGGGAAAGTAGGCAAAAGGAACAAAAATGGGTAAAATGGTTACAGATTATAGGCAGTGTGGGCTGGGGGCTGCAAAGAGTGGGTGCCGGGACTCCATTGTTTTGGCAACAAGGTTGTTAATCTTTCCATGATGATAGGCAGTTCTCAGATAAGGAGAATGGACCGCATTCCAAGGTTAACTCCCAGGTCCCGAGGGGTACGACTCCCAGCCAGATCAGAATATGCTTTCTTTTCTGGAAGGGAGAGGGACAGGGAGTAGAAACATCAATGATGAGAGAGAATCATTGATGAGCTGCCTCTGGTTGAATGATATATGAGTGAACAAAACAATCACGGTTAACAGAGTATGATCACTATTTCTTATAACCACAGCTAGTCTGTACTACTCTAATTTTGTCCCTAACATTAACACCCTCTCACCTTTGGTTATTTCAGCTTTCCAGAGCATGTTTAAAGCTGGAAGTTAGTATATGAGTTCTCTGAGTAGCCCAGATGTCTCTCATTCCCTGGGAACGGCCATTATTCTCAATACACTCCATGTCAATTCCTAATACCTGGCAAAGTTGGTCACAATGGAGTTTTTTTGTTTATAGTTGGGAAGAAGGAGAAAATTTGGAGTGGGACGTTTAGAGGAAGACACACTCATAATAAAAACTGACAGTCCCAGTGGAAAGGCTGTGTTCAAATGTCACCTCTCAATGAAGCCTTCTCTAACTACTCACGTAAACTGCAACCCACCCCAACCCAGGAGTGCTGTATCCCCTATTTCGGCTTTACTCTCTTTGCCACTAACCACTGTCTAGCACACCCTTTTATGTGTTATTGATTGATTTACTGCCTCTCTCCTGCATTAGAATGTATGTTCTATGAGGACATGGGTTTTGTTGTTCCCCCCTACTGCTGTCTAGAACAGCATCTAGTAGATAGAGGACACAGTTATATTTGTTGAATAAATCGATGTAAGAAAATGATTGAAGACCAGGCATACGGCCCAGCCAGCATGGCTCAGTGGTTGAGTGTCGACCAATGAACCAGGAGATCATGGTTCGATTCCCAGTCAGGGCACTTGCCCAGGTTGCAGGCTTGACCCCTAGAAGGGGGTGTGCAGGAGGCAGCCCATCAATCATTCTCTGTCATCATTGATGTTTCCATCTCTCTCTCCCTCTCCCTTCCTGTCTGAAATCAATAAAAATATATATATTTTTAAAAAGACCTGGCATATGAACTAGAGAAGTATAAGTATATGGGATCATTCAGTTTTGGAATAAGCACTGCTATTTATGTCAGTGTCTCTGGGGCAGATACTACAGTCTCTGGTGGCATTGGTGGCCTACTGAGCTATGAATGGAAGGTTAAATCATGCTCAGGATATTCTACTTCCAAAGACAAAAAAATAATACATTTCAGAAACATTTCTGTTATATCAGTAAAACTTATATTGGTGTTTAAAGGGTCCCATACTGGGAAATAACTATGCTGAATGTTAAATTTCCCCGGGAAGGGTCACTGTGATGTGATTTAAATATACTGGTTTCTTAAAAGTTTGATTTTTCCTTGACCCCATTCAAAGCCTGAACAACTTCCTTCCAGATCTACTGGAAGGAAATGTTAAAGGTATTGTCTCTTTCCTTCTGTCTCCAAGACCTTTGCCCGGAAGGTGTGGAACTGGTTGGATATTGGGGCTGCAGAGAAATACACAGTGGCTACACTTACACATGACTGAACTAGAAACACTCCCATTGGTTTTGCTTCCATACTGACTGCTGCTTTACGTGACATCAGTGGCCTGTTTGTGCCTCTCTTGCCTTTTTGGCGAAATGAATCAATATATGCTTCTAAATGACTGCCAGCTGCCCATCAAGTCGCATAAGGCAATTTGGAAAATGCTGTATTTCCCCCCCGAATGAACACATAGCTACAAAGCGTAGTTCTCTGGCTCCTGCCTGGCCACCTTCCACAAATTCTACCCTCTCCCACAGTTGCCTTCTAGTCCTTGAAGAAGCTTTTTTCTTTTTTTTTTCTTTTCTCCCTCTTTCATGATTTACTTTGGATACAATAGCTGTGTACACAATTTCATTGGTTCAATATAATTGAAGGTTTTGAAACTTGCAAGCTATGGAAGTGACTGAGGTTAGCTTTCTGATGTGAAAGAAACGTCCTCCCACTCTAACCAGTGACAGGGCAGGATGGAGCTGTGTACTCGGTGTTCATGCAGCTCCATGTTACGTAACATAATGGTCACTCTCCACCAGATACTTACGTCCGTCTCACACTCAGGACCATTGTGGCCGCTTGCAGAGACAGTGCTCTCTTTGTCTGCACCAAATAAGCAGCTAATGGTTATTAGCTGAGCCATTAAGTTAAACCACATTCCCGGAAAGGGAAGTGTTGCAGTTTTTTGTTTTTCCTAATGGGAGAGAAGAATGCATTTTTGAAAATCCAAACATACAGTTACTACTGGCAGCATGGCCATTACAACTCTTTGATGAGAGAAGCTTATGTTTTGTTTGATTAAGACAGTTAAAATTTCCCATAGTTCTGTGACATCTATCCTGTTAAGATAAAATCTAAATATTTGTCTTCAAATAGTTAAAAAAAAAATTTAATTTCAGAGAGGAAGGGAGAGGGAGAGAGAGATAGAAACATCAATGATGAGAGAGAATCATTGATTGGCTGTCTCCTGCACGCCCCACACTGGGATCTCCCGTAACCCAGGCATGTATCCCAACCAGGAATCGACCTATGACCTCCTGGTTCATAGGTTGATGCTCAGCCACTGAACCACATCGGCCAGGCTGTCTTCAAATAGTTTTGATGACATACAGCTATGTCCTAATTTGCCTATAATAGTGTCTTTTTCCTTTCAGTACCCCATAGAGGGAATTTTGACTTGCTGTTGACCCTAGAACCTGAGAGATTTTTTTTTTTTGTTTTGTTTGGTTTTGTTTTTAATTTTTGTGAATCCTCAGCCAAGGATATTTTCCCATTGATTTTTAAACAGAATGGAGGGGGAGAGATAGAGAAAGAGAAACATGGATGTGAGAGAGAGACACATAGATTGGTTGCCTCCCACATAGGGATTGAGCCTGCAACCGAGTTAGGTGCCCTTGATTGAAGTTGAACTCAGGACGCTTCAGTCCACGGGCCGACGCTCTATCCACTGAGCCAAGCCAGCTAGAGCTAGAACCTGAGGGTTTTTATTCATTCACAGCACTTGACATGGAGCAGACACTCATTATTTCCCATGTGTGGAATGAAGGGTAGAGGGTAGTTCATGGGGCGCCTTCAGTCAGCAAACAGGGGTCTGATCCACAGGAGCCATCTGGCACTGCTCCTTCAGTGTGGCTTTGAAACCTGAGGGGGCCTGGCTCGACTCTGGCCTCTGTCAATTACTAATAATGTGACCAGGTAAATACTTAGCTCTTTGAGACCTTCAGTGTCCTCGTCTGTGAATTGGGATTATTGGGAGGATCAAAGGAGATTGTACTAGTATATATAAAAGAACTTTGAATATTAGAAAGGGCCACATAAACAAAAGATAACAGTATTCGCAATCTGAATGTTTCTACTCAGAATTGAGTAAAACTAGTGTCACTGATGACTGTGGAAGAAGAATAAAACAGGTCCCTTGCTACAGGTAAGGGAGGAGGGGGTTGGAGAGGAGAGTGGTAACACCAACATTTTAGAAGAAGGAAGTCGTGCCCAAGTACAGCAGATTATTTTACTTTAATCGTGGTTTATTTCATTTAATGATCACTGGAATTCCCTGAGTGTTGTTACTGTGCTTCTTAGTCCTTCGTGTTTATTAAAATATCCTGGGACTAAATGCGGAATCCGCAGTCACAGGGATTTGGATTTAATAGGTTGGAGGTTGAGCATGAATCTGCTTTTAACAAGCACCCCAAGCGATTCCGATGCAGGAGGATCGTGGTCCACATTTTGAGAAACCCTTGCCTTTTCTCATAGTCTTCTAACTGAATCCTTCCTTATTTCCCTACAGTTCATTCTTCATGTAGACCCATGTTATCTTTGATCCTGTTTAAGATCTTTTAATGGTTTCCCATTGGTATTAGTTAAAGATCAAAATTCTTCCGCTGGCTAAGCTCATCACTGGCCACTCTCCTCTGCCTCACTCCCTGTGGCCACATCACCTTCTCTCTGATCTCTCTATGCTTCCTACTTCAGGGCATTTGCAGATGAAGTTCCCTCACCTGATACTTCTCTCTCCCTTTACCTTGTTTGTTTGTGGTTTGTAAACTACACAACAACAGAGCCCTATCTGGGTTGCTCACTACTATATCTCTGAGGTTTAGAATAATGTCTCACACACAAGGAGTCTCAATAAATGTTTTTGTAAACTACACAACAACACCCCAAGTGATTCCGATGAATAAATTATTGTCTCTGTTTTTCCTTACTGAAACTTTCCCTAATCACCAAGACAAAATCTAATGCCCTTCTCTTCTTTTTTAGCATTTTTTTAATGAAGAGCAATGATGTCTAGTGTCCTTAGATGATTAATTGTTAAATTATCTGTTTAATATTTATCTTCTCTGCTTGCATGTTGGCTTCATGAGGCCAGGGACCATGTCTATGTTCACTTCTGTACCCGTAGTGCCTTAAAGTAGCACCTTGAACATAGTCAAAGCTCAATAAATATTTCTGAATAAATAAATGAATGAAAATGGGATTTGTGGTAAAGAAACACTGTCTAGACCACCCCCCCCCCCACCACTTAAAAGGTTTAGTGGCTGAGGTAGCAAGTTGGCCTTATCATAAGGTGGAAATCACCCTTAGAGTTCTAGAATAAGGCATTAGAGCACTTATTTATTTCCACAATAAAAACTTAATTATAAATTCAGAGACCTCAGACAATGTTCCTCGTGTTCAAGGCATGGCAGAAAGGAGAAGTTAAAAAGCTTCAAATGAAATCCTTACTTTATATAGTGACTTTCATGCAGGAAGTTCTGGAAGCTTCCTGGTAGTCCAACACCCCACAAGAAAACTTCTTGCAATGTATTTACACTTATATCATATATCTGGCTGATTAGTTGTGAATCATGTCCTCTGATACTCCCACTTGGAGTTGTAAGAAGTCGAAACAAGTGCATATTCCCACTCTCTGTTTGCAAAGCAAGCCACAGGCTCAATGGCATTTGCATCTGATAGAACAATGAGGGCAATGTCAGCTCCAGAGAATGAGAGATCCTTGTTATGTGTAGTTTGATTCAGCATCTCAATCTTGATGGGAAAGGAATTCTGGAGGAAAAAACCCGTGATTTTTAAAATCATGACAACCAAGTATGGAATTGAGATGCAAAAGCAGCTCAGAACAGTCATTTCAATAAATTCACTTCAGTTCTCAACTGCTGTGAAGTTAACTTTGTTTACCTAAGATTTTTAGCTCAGAGGACACAGTTGTGTATTTTCAGTAGATCAGTTCAGACTTTTAAATAATGTGTAATTTAATTACAACTTTTACTTGTTTTTCACTCATTACAAAAACATTTATTGAGACTCCTTGTGTGTGAGACATTATTCTAAACCTCAGAGATGTAGTAGTGAGCAACCAGGATAGGGCTCTGTTGTTGTGTAGTTTACAAACAACAAACAAACAAGTCAGTTTTCTAAAGAAGTTAACCTAGATAAGGTGATTTGGCCTGGGAGGTGGGGGTGAGTAGTGTGACACCAGAAGGTTGGCCAGGGGAGGGGGGTTATCACAGGAGATACCACCTGATCAAAAGAAGTGAATGGGAGGAAGGATCTACCCTGAGAAGATCAGGCTGAGCAGCCTTTTAGGCAGAAGGAACAGATGCAAAGACCATGTAGTGTGAATGAGCTTGGCATGTTTGAAGAACTGACCACCCTTGCCCAGCTGGCGTGGCTCAATGGTTGAACATCAACCTGTGAAGCAGGAGGTCACGGTTCAATTCCCGGTCAAGGCACAAGCCCTGATTGTGGACTCGATCCCCAGTTGGGCATGTAGGAGGCAGCGATCAATAGTTGTCTCTCATCATTGATGTTTTATCGCTCTCTCCCTCTTCTTTCCTCTCTGAAGTCAATAAAAATATATTTTAAAAATAAATAAATAAAATAAGAACTGACCACCTTTGTGGTTGGGGCTTACGGATGGAGATGGTTTTTGGTGGCGAGGTCAAGAAGGTAAGCAGGAAGGACCTTGCAGGTTCTCGTAGAAGTTTGCACATTATTCCAAGAGTTATGGGAAGCCAGTGGGATTTCTAAGAAGAGGAGTAACACTGATTTGTGTTTTTAAAAGATCACTGTGGATGCCATAAGCACAGTTTAAAAGGCACTTTAGCAGCCCAGCTAAGAGTGGTGATCAAGCATTGCATGCTTTTATTGTATGTGTACACAGTTTTCTTATTTATATGTTCAGATTTTTTAATTTGACTGAATTTGGAAGAAGCAAGTAAAGGTTTTATAGGGAACATAATGCCATTAGGTAGATTTGTTAGATAAAAAACCAATTTTTATCTTAAAAACATATATTTAACCAATAGTCACGAAGTGCTTGTTAAGGTGGGTTTAGGCTAATTTTCTGGAGATGTGAACATAAATACGAATAGTGTTTGCCTTGAAAGATTTCACAGGCTGGTGGAGGATGCCTGTAAGTAAACAGATGTTTACAACATACTATGGAGAGTGTGTGGCTATTCCGAGTAAAACTGCAGTAAATGTTTCTGTCTGTGTCTTTTGGCGGACCTACACATGCATATCTTTTAGGAATGGGATTGCTGAGTCATAGGATAGGCATGTTTATTTTTTCTAGATACAGCGATTTTGTTCTGAAAGTAGGATTTCTGCTTTAGAAAGATCATTTTGGCAAGATTAAGTGCTTACTATACATGCCCATTAAAAAATGAGATCTAAATTAAGGCAAGACAGAGGGGTTGGGGAAGAAGAACAGAATGGAGAGGTTATTTGGGGAATCACTCAGGTTAGATTTTGGAAGTGAGGGGGAGATAACATGGGGATAAGGATGACTTGCAAATTTGTGACTTAGACCATTAACCAAATCAGAGGTTAGAGAAGGGGTGAGATTTTAGAGGAATAAAATGAGTTTCTTTTTATACATGTTGGATTAGAGTTCCATATGGATTATCCAGGTGGATGTGTGGTAATTGGGAATTCAGGTCTAGAATTTAGAAGAAAAGTTAAGAGCTGGAGACAAAGATTTGGCAGTTAATATAATATTTGTGTTGGGTAGGGATAATACTATGTTCAGAAAAGTTCCTAAAGTTTTAGTTATAGTGGTTTGAGTTTTTGAACATAAAATATTTTAAGATTGTTTTTGTGAAAACTGTCACTAAAAACAATGTACATTTTGGGATTTACTCGTGTCCTTGAATACGCAGTTTTCAATAGAATTGCCTGGGATGCTGGGGTAAAACCACTAATTCCTAAGCCCATGTTCCAGAGATTCTGATCAGTAGACCTAGAGTAAAGCCAGGGATCTACATTTTGTTGTTGTTGTTAATCCTCACCTGAGGATATATATATATTTTTTTCAACCTGAGGATATTTTTTCCATTGCTCTTCGGAGGGAGGGGAGGAGAGAGGGATAGATAGAGAGATAGATAGAGATCTGGTGGCCAGGGATCAAATCTACAACCCAGGTACGTGCCCCTGACCAGGAATGGAACTCGAAACCTTTCAGCACTCATGCCAACTCTCCAACCACTGAGCAATACTGGCCAGGGCAGGGATCTGTATTTTAACCAGCATCCCAGGTGATTCTAAATTCAGAAGTTCCACTGATTTCCCTTTGAGAAATACTGTACTTGACCATCTACAAACAAAGACGTGTAAGGTTTATTAAAGGGATAAAAGAGAAGATGGTTAAGTAATACTATAAGCTTAGAAAAGCTATGTGGCCTCCGGTAGCCTTTGTTTCCTCATCTGTAAACTGGGAATAGTATTACCTTTACCTTCCTTAACGCACCTTGATGTTGTGAGGATGATTTTAAAAAATGTGCTTTGAACTGCTTGAGATAAAAGGACTTTATAATAAACTAAGGTGGTATTAGCATTCGTTCCAGTGACCTGTGATGCTTTCAAGCAAACCACATGACCTTTCCTGTGTGTAGCCTATGAAATTCAATGGGCTTTCCTGCAAGCAGGGAAGCTGTTACGACCAGTGTGTAGAGTGTACTGCAGCCCTCATCACCCTTTCCCCGGATTGCCAGTCTTACAGAAATGCGTCAACACTTGCCTTCTGTGGTATCCCTGCAACTCTCTGCCCCTTTTGCTATGAACATCATCTTTTCAAGACTTAAACAATTCTAAGCAGCTTTGGTGTATCCATGACAACGGTATACAGGGTGGGACAAAAGTAGGTTTACAGTTGTGAGTACACAGAGTTTATTCTTATATTATTATTTATTAATTATTTTATTATTTTCCATGCAAACAATTGTAAACCCACTTTTGCCCTATCCTGTATTTGTTGAATGAATAAATCCACTCAAATGTATTTAGCAATGAATGAGAACAACCAATTAAAAAGAGTGATTCTGGCCCACTGCTGAGATACACAGCAGGCACTCACAGGTACACAATGACTAATTGAACTACCCTTTTTCTCCCTGCCTGCCTTCCTTATCACTGAATCTCAGCGTTGCAAAAAGGTCTTTATCCCCCTTGGTTCTGTGTCGTTCTCTCTGTGAGGCCCCTGCGTTTATTTATTGAATATGCACTTGTATTAAACTCTATCCACCTCTTTCTCCCATGCCAGTAAATGGAAAAATGCACCCTCACGTTATAACCTCTACTGTTAGGTTTTTAAAGAGTATAAACCCTTCCTTTCCTTTATAGATTCCCTTAGCAACTTATTTGGGGTCTTGGCACAGTGGAAGCTCTTTTAATGTTGTGCTTTACTGACTGACATCAAGAGCGGGTCATGAGCCCTGGGAATGATGAACATATTATTAGAAGGATAAATATTTTCTTTGAAACCGACATGCCTATGTTTTTACACATATTTTTTGACACATTAAAATCTAGTGAACAAAATGTGTTGTTTTTTTTTTGTTTATGTGCATTTTGAGAAATTGGATCTTTTTTAAAAAAATTGCCAGCTATCAGTCCTTTCTATAGTCTACCTTCTCCTTTATTTATTTTTGTTACGTGTCAGCATTTACAAACCTGCCATTTTGGCGATTCCATAATCAATTATGGCTGTTTTGCTTTCATTTCCATTTCTTTCTAAACATAGAAGGCAATTATCTCTTGACTAGAGAGATTTCTAAATTTAGCGGGGAGGAAAATTAAATAATAATCAGGAAACCAGAGCAGAACATGCGTGCTCCACATGGGCCCTACACGCTATTATCCAGTAGCTTCTCCTATGGCTCCCGACATGGTTTTCCTGGCTTACCATGCACCCTTGGGTGAAGTCATTCATTTTTTCTTTTTTTTTACTTAACTTACTCATTTTAGAAACTAATAATGAGAGGATTTTTTGTTTTGTTTTGTTTTCTTCCAAAGAGGGTGTTTAGCATTAAAACAACATTTGTCACCTGTAGGTGTTGAGATTTCACTCAGTGTCAGGAGGTGGGAAGCATAGTACCGAGAGCATTTGCTGTAAGAACTTTGGGTGAAAGTAATCGGGGTAAGGGGGAGAAAGTGAAAAGAGAAGGATTTCAGTCTTACCTACAATATTTGCTTTTATCTGTAGAATCCCGAATAGTTCTTGTCACCGTTTAACATGCCTTCAGATCTATTATCTAATTTTATCTCTTTCTTACGACAATCCTGTGAAGTATGGAGATTATGGGCTCTTGAGTTCTGTGAGGTAATGAGAGTCTTGGGTGTACAGACATGGAGATTGAATACCCAACACAGTCACTTCGTGCTTGAACACACACACTGTAATAGGAAGGCAGGGCTGGTTCTATATCCTGACTTGGTCAGTTGTGCTGATTAGCTGGGTGACTTCGGGTCAGATCCCTCCCTTCTCCGAAACTCAGTTTCCTCAAGGAACGTGAGAATAATTCCTATACCAGAGGATTGTTGTATAGGTCGAGGTTCTGACCCTAAAGTGCTCAATGAATATATTAACCCACTCTTCCTTTTTCTTTAGGGCATAGGGGGTTTTCTTAGAAGTAATTCACAGCTTATTGAAGAGGAAAACCCGTGAAGAGAAAAAGTCAGTTTAAGTCATTGTATCACTCACAGAGACTGTGGAACAAAAATTTTAACCACCACAGCTGAAAGTCTGTTTAAAAGAAAGGGTTTATTGGGCCATTGGAGGCAAGGAAAAGGGCCTGGGGCATGAAGGCAACCATAGCAGCCTTGCCCCCTGGATTGGTGAAGTGTTTTTCTACATCAAGGAACCGGGGGAAGGATGGAAGTTGTTCTGGAAGAATTTCCATTGGCTCTAGACAAAGGGTGGGGGAAAGTGAAGTGTGGCTGCTAGGCAGGGAGCTCCTAAGGAAGTATTTGCTGCTCCAGATTAGGGGTGGGCCACGGTCCAGAAAGTTCACGTGTACACAAGCTGTGGCTCCTGGGGTTCAGCGGCCTTGGCTCTCCTCTCTTTTAGATAATCACAGAAATAGCCACATGGAAGTTAATTCAGAGTTCCAGCATATACTCAGGACTGCGGGCAGGCTTGCCGCTGACTCCCCAGCTATTGGCCTAACTGCTCCCTCTCTCCTTCTCCAGTCATTTTTTAGAACATCTCAGATTTTTCTTTTTCCTGTCAAGGTGTACTCAAACTAAGTTGTTCTTCCTACTCTGTCCTAGATTTGATTACCTGATAATATGTTTGAAAGCTACTTGCTTGCTCTGTAGGTAGTCAGTTCTACAAGCCCACGACCTAGGAATAGTACCTGTGCCGATGTCTCCCTGAGGGATAGAGTACTCGTCAGAGGCCCCCTGTCCCGGACTCGGTGGGAAACACCAAGTTAAATTTTACATTCGAATTTACAAGTCCACATTGACTGGAAAGATGTAGTTTGGGAGGGAAAAGACACAATCTGACAGTCATTACTGGAATTCTGAAATCCTGGGAAGTAATGATTTTACTGGCATTTTGATAATGGAGCTTTGATTTTTATGCTTAATCATTATAATAATAGGTGGTGATAATAGGGGGAAGTCAATGTTTACTTTGTTTATAACCAAGCCAATCCCAGAGGAAAATGGGAGGAGAAGAGATCCTGTAATGTGGTGTGCAGAGTAATAATCAAGCTGAAGATTAAGTCTGGAAACATGCGGCAGTCGCCACCCACTGCCTTCCCTCTCTGCACCTCCCCTTGACTCCCCAGGGACTGGTGAAGGAACTCTGGAAATCTCAGCGGGAGATGAAGGCCCACGAGCTGTCAGTGGGATTTATGGCGGCTGGGGAAGCTCCTGGGCCGAGGGGGAGCCTTCCATTCATAGCAGGCTTCATTCACCAGGAATATGAGGTCACACAGAAGCGCACTCCCCCTGCTGACCTTTTGAGACAGAGGTTGGCTGGGCTGCACCAAAACAGAACAGATTCCAGAAAGCCAGGGCACCTGCTAGCCTGGGCCCTCAGGATATGAAGATCTTGGGCATTTCAGGCAGAGAGAGAGAGAGAGAGAGAGAGAGAGAGAGAGAGAGAGAGAGAGAGGGAGGGAGGGAGAGGGAGAGAGAGAGAGAGAGAGATTGGGAAATTTACGAGGTCACTCTGGATACCAAACTGCATGCGAGGATTTGTGATGTTATTTGCCAAATGCAACAGTGACTATTTTAGTTCAGACCTTTCCCCTCATGTAACTCTAAATCCTTGAACTTTTCAGAATACCACGTGATTTCTTCATTTTATAAAGTCAATGTCCAAGACATTGAAACTTTAAGTTAATGCCCTAGGTCCCATAGTCAGTCAGTCTCAGAAGTGGAAGTGGGACCCAGGTTAATTCATAACATCTTAATCATTAGCATTCTGAGTTTCAAGCAGAAAAGTAGCATATAAAAGTGAAATTGTTTTATTTGAAAAGTGTAGTCAGTAAACTCCCTGAAATCCACTTAATTTTGGAATCTGCTTCCTTAAAGACTTTGGAATCCTTAAAGGAGGACCAGAATGTCAGAAATAGGGATTTGTGTCTGAGAAGGTTGAGTCTGTTATGGATTACATTGGGCTGAGCAGATTCACAGCCAGGAGGACTACTATTTTTTAGGAGATGGAAAACACAACTTCCTGTTTCCCCCGGGAGAGTGTCTGGATTCTGTGGGGTGATCTGGGAAACCCTGCTGAGACAGGATGGTGGGGGGCTGGGATTGCTGTGTGATAAAACACTGGCTGTGATTTGTTATTACAGCCCCTTTGGCGTTTTCCTGAGGATGAAGAAGGGTATTCTTCATAGAAACCTGACCACATTCTAACATGTGGCTTCAAGCAAAGTCAACTCTTGGGGCTCTTGTAGTGTTTTTTTTTTTTTTTAAATTTCTTTATTGGTTAAGGGATTACAAATGTGTCCTCATCCCCCCATTAACCCCCAACCTCTTGTAATGTTTTTAGAGCACATTCATTTGTATGCATATGCTCCTGTACCTCTCCCTCCATCACATATCTACTGTTCTCTTCGCTCAGAGACATACTTTTCTGTCTCCTATAAGATCAGTATCATAGTGACAATGCAAATCCCTTCACTGCAGTATACACGGAATGAGAAAAGTGTTCAACCAGAATGAAGTTCTTTCTTGCATTTACCATTGACATAATCTGAGAGGGTCCCCTGGGCAGTGTGTGCTGAGAAATCAGCTGTCCAGAGCAGAAGTCCTGATTTATAGCCCATTTGCCGATTTCCGTGGTGTAATTCTACCATGGCCGAATTCAAGATACCAACATGATGTCACTGAACATGGAAGCGAGGCAGAGTGTGTGCAGTTGGGTCTTGCAAGCAGTACCAGCTGGCTCCAGCACACTGCTGGCGAGACCTTGATATGTTTGCACAGTGAGTTGGAAGGTCCATATGTTGGCATATATATGAATCTGGTGTGAAGATTTCTTCTGGGTTCTCTGCCCAGAGATGCCGCCACAGATCAGGTGATGTGTGAATTTGCCACATGCACAGGTGCTTCTTCTGGTGCTTGACAACTTTACTCTTGGAACCCTCTTGATTTTGGTCTTCCAGGTGCCACCCTGTTCTACACATGCTGCCCGGGAGAGCACAGCCATTTTCATTGATGTAACTTCTGCCTATTTCCATCTTAGACCCCTCTCCCCCCCTTTTAGATTATAACTGCCTATTGGACTGTCGCATGGAAAATCCCAAAGGTGCTCCAACACTTCCAGAGTGGAATTTAGTACCTCTGCCCCACAAAAATCTGCCGCCCCCTTTCTGGGTGATTCCATTATCTCTCCAATCATCCACAACTTGGAAATTAGGTCAAGATTTTGAATTTTTTATTTCCCTTCATCTTCACCCTCTTAATCACTGAGTCTTGCCAATTCCTGAATATTCCCTAAATATGCCCCCCCCCCCCCCCACTTGCTCTCTCCCATTGCACAAGTTAAGACCTATCTGGAGTTGCTCATCTGGAGTATCAACAACTTTCCTGCTGACTCTCAATTTTAAAGCCTCCCATCCAATCTGTCCACACGGTGGTTTCTCTGACCACGTTTACACCTACAGAAAATGGAGTCTAGCTCCCTGGGATTTGCTCCGATGCCTTCATCAGGTGGTACCTTGCTGACGCTGTAACCAAGCTGACATTCCCTCTGTCACATTGCTCCTGCAGTCAGGATTCCCCCCTTCACACCTCTCTTCCTCTTAATGCCTTCGTGCTGGTCTCTCTGCCTGCTGTGGCCTCCCAACATATTAACTCCCACATGTTAACTCCCAACATGTTAACTCCCACTCTGACTTAAAATACGATGCAATCACCACCTACTCAGGAAGCCTTTTCTGATGCAGCCTCTATCCTGGGTCCCTCCTGGTTCTTCCATGGTATCTGCCTATCTCTCTGCCATGTTACTCACATTGCATTTCAATGGTATCTTTGTGTCCTTTTCTTCCATCATACGGAACAACTTGGGTGTCAGAACTACGTTCTGTTTCCTTTATATCCGTACTGCCTTGCACAGTGCCTGGCGCATAGCACTGCCAAGCTAATGTGTGGTTGAATAAGTAGATGAATACATGAGTGAGAGATCCATTGTGAACCCTTTGTATGCACTTAGCATAGGGTTGCTGGACCAAATAAAAATACAGAATGCCAAGCTAAACGGAATATGAAATTCAGATAAACAACAAAAAAATTTTGTGTGAGTAGGTCCTAAATACTGCTTGGGAACATACTTATACCCCCAAATTATTTAATCGTTTGTTATTTACCTGAAACTAAAATTTAAGAGCCCTGTGTCTGACATCTCTGAATGGTCCATGCGTAAATATCTCACTGTATTCAGATGCACTGGCTTAGCCATGACATGCTGTGTGCCATTATGTACATGTACTGTTGCTTTGCCTGGCAAGATCATTTATTCTGTACATATTTGGGTGCTATGGATAGATGACCAGAGTTTTAGAGTCACCTCATGGCATTTCCTGTACTATCTGTGGTTCCTTGGTGTTCTTAGTGGTGGTTGCAGGTATCCGAAAAGGGAGTATAAATGTGCCTGTGTTGCTCTGAGGTGAATGGAGAGATGCAGCGCGTACCTTCCTAAAGTCTATAACGCCTTGGAGGTGGGTGTTGGGTTTTCTTAGGGAGTCGGTCGTGACTGGAACAGTACTCACGCCTCTGCTCAGGCAGGATGCCTGGGAGCTGATGTGTTGCAGACGGAGCATGACCTGGAGAAGGACTTCACACTGCCTCCAGGCTAACGGGCTGTTTGTTTAGCAGCTGCTGATAGAGGATCAGATAACTGATGTATTATTTTGATTGAAGGACACTTGTTTTTTTCAAAATGGAAACACCCAACTTGTTAACAGTTTATGTTTTAGACAATGAAAGAGTATGTTTCTCCATGACTGGAAACGGAGTTGAAATATGGCACATTTCATCTCCCACATCCTCTTTCTCCTGTCTCCCTCATGCCAAAATTGATAATTATGAAAATTCCGTGGCAGAGTTTTAGATATTTATCCCTTAGGAGTCAGACATATTCTCTTAGGGAGAACTGAATTCTAATGGCGGAAAGACTGGCCAAAAATACAGTCATGAAACATTTTTGTGGCCTCAGTATCATGATCTTGTCAGTAAAGCGATGGTCTCTGATTAAATCCAGATTGAGCTGTTTCCTGTTAGCGTGCTAACCCAGAGGGCAGGCTCAGCCCTCCACATCTTGCCTCAAAGTCTGGGTTATTAAACACTTGTCTGCCAAGCCCCTCCCCCCTTCACTTCTCTTTTAAACTAGAATTCAAAGGTATTGAGATATTACAAACAAAAAGATCCTAAAGTCTCTTAAAAGGATTATGTAGCTCTAAAGTCTCTTAAAAGGTTATGAATATTTTGCTGCAAAAATGAAACCAAAATTTTAGTTTCTCCAGTCTGACCATAAGGCAGAGCATATATTTTCTTTTGTGTTTCACTTTTGTATGATTTTATTTTAAAATAATTTTAATAATGAGCGGATAGATCATTTTTAAGTTTTTGTCCTCCGTTTTGAAAATGTACTTTATTTGAACGTTGGTAAATTAGGACCCATCTTCAAACACCTCATCTTCCCCTTGCTGTAGCAAGTAAATATTAGGGTGCTGAGCAGATGTGCAAAAGGTGACATTGGGCAAGTGCCCTGATGCCCTAAGATGCATTGTTAATTTGGGGGAGAGTAAGTTTAGCACTAGAGCAATTCCTGTACTTCGCTTCATACATTGTCATTGATGCTCACTCATCGCCCTTAGAGAAGGATTTAAAAAATATATATCTTTTTATTGATTTCAGAGAGGAAGGGAGAGAGAGAGAGAAACATCAATGATGAGAGAGAATCATTGATTGGCTGCCTCCTGCACGCTCCCTCCAGGGGATGGAATCTGCAACCTGGGCATGTGCCCTGACCAGGAATCTGATTCATAGGTTGACACTCAACCACTGAGCACACCGGCCGGGCTAGAGAAGGGTTTTTAAAATCAAAATTTTCGAAGTATTTGATTAGCCATCCTGTTAGCCCAAACAGCGTTCTTCCTAATTTACAGATGCAAACACTGAGGAGCAAAAACCTTTAAAGGGACTTACGGGATCCAGCATGCACATTGACATATTTTTTCAGAGGAAAAGGCGGACTGAAAGGAAGCGACTGGGTTAATGAGCGCCATGATTTCATTCCCAAGGGAGAACGTGGCTTCCTGCCAAGTCCGCTTTCTGGCAGGAAAAGGGACCCACTTCATCAGGTCCTCTGACAAGCATTTTTCTCTGTGTTTGAGTTTTTGGCCACATCAATGCTCAGTGAAAAACTTGTTCTGTTAAATAGTTATTACTTTCAATAAGGAAGGATTTAGTTTTAAATTGGAATTTGCGTTGTGAGTAAAATAAGAATCATCAAATTACAGAGCTGTTTGGTAAGGGAAGCCTGACATTGTCACAAGGTAAGGAAGTGTGATGTAGAATTAAAGCGTGAATATTCCCGCAGACTGAGAAGCTCTTCCTTTTCTTGTTGTTAACATCTGACACTGAAGTGTATTCTTTGTCACTTTTTAGTATTATCAGGCTGGTAAGTATTTTGACCAGGTCTTTCAAAATGACTAAGTAAAACACGCAAAATATCCCTAAATTTTGGTATTAAGAGAGGTCAAAGAACTAGAGATGTTTTTATAGAAGATAAAAATTAACGTATTATTTGGTCTTCATTTTTCTCATTTTTAAATGCGAAGTGACAAATGTGAATTAAGTTTTAAATGCATCCCAGTGACTTACTAAGCTAACATTTTCCCTAACTTTGTTCATTCTAACATTCTACAAGATGCTGTGAGAATAACAGGAAGTTCACTTGTAAATGTGTGTCATATACCTTATCCTTCTCTTGGAGTTTTATAACATATTAGCATATGAAAGACATTAAGAGATTCTAAAATAAAGCCATGTACTTGACTTTAACTCTACAGCTCCCAGACTTGACCTCAGCCCCATTTGACTTGGAATGAGTATTTTATAGTATACACATAGGGCACCACTGTACCAAGTAGTTAAAAATGTAATTAGGCTTTGAAACCTATATCTTTTTCATTTATTGCTTCTGGATAAAGTTAATCGATGTTCCTGGGAGACAGATAGGAAATATTAGGCCTGCTCTGAAAGTATACACAGAGTGATCAAGAACAGTTACTAGGCCATGATCTGAGTCACAGGCCTAAGGAAACAGTTGGTATTTTGCTTGAATCAGACCCCCCTTTTTAGTATCTTCCAAAATTAAATACAGAAATAGTCACCAGTCCATAAGCTGGAGTGCTCCTATTAATCCTGTTGGCAGTTAGACGTAGAGACACTTAGCTATTCTAACGCCTCGGGCGGAGATGGCCGCCACTTTGGTTTTACAGAAAGCAACGTCGCCTGCTGGCTTCCTTCCAGTGCTTTAGCTTCTGACAGGCCAGATGAAGAAAAAGCAAGCATGCTGCATAGTAAGCACATGTCACTATTTAGAGATTCAGTTTTCCGTCTTTAATTTTCACATGTCTGATTATTTCAATTGAGAAGATTTTGATATAAAACCATTCAAACTTACAATTCAGAGAAATTGGCTCGTGAGTCTTTGCATCACTTGGAATGATTACCTGCTTTCGAAACAGATTCTTGGGTAGGTCATCTTCCCCAGCACCTGTGCCCTCTCGCAATCTGGGACTCCTCTGGGGATGTTGGAGAGCCGGTTTCAGCCAGATCCTGCAGGCCACTCCCCTTGGGAAGGCACCAGATGCAGAGCTCATGGCTGGAGAGCGCTGCTGCGGCAGCTGGAGCCTCTCCTGATTGGGACTGATTGGGCACAAGCCTGTGGCAGGCACAGTGGGGCCAGGATGAGCAGGAGTGGCAGGTGGGAGCTGCAGGCGGCGTTGGACTGTGGGATTTGGCTTGATCCGTGCAGGCCAACCAGAGGGACCCCACCCGTGCGTGAATTCGTGCACCGGCCTCTAGTATTGTAATAACTATGTATGGTGTCAGGTGGTCACTTGCATTGTTGGAGGGAACACTTTGTACACATGAAACGAATACAAAATAGCATTGAATGCAAACTGCAATAAAAAAAATTTTATAGCCCAGCCAGCGTGGCTCAGTGGTTGAGTGTCAACCTATGAACTAGGATTTCATGGTTTGATTCCTGGTCAGGGCACATGCCCAGGGTGCTGGCTCTATTCTCATTGTGGGGCATGCAGGAGGCAGCCAATCAATGATTCTCTCTCATCATTGATGTTTCTATCTCTCTCTCCCTCTCCTTTCCTCTCTGAAATCAATAGAAATATATTAATTTTTCTT
This sequence comes from Myotis daubentonii, assembly GCF_963259705.1. Lineage (NCBI taxonomy): Eukaryota > Metazoa > Chordata > Mammalia > Chiroptera > Vespertilionidae > Myotis > Myotis daubentonii. The sequence goes on along the minus strand of NC_081857.1, from coordinate 19,185,991 downwards.
CTCAAAGGATGAGTTTGAAAACTTACCATGGAACAATACAAAGGAGATGATTGATACCATTTACTAAACTTGCTCCGGGGGTTATTGAGAACATCCTTGATAAAATATGTCAGTAACCTAGTTCTTGATAGGATAGTAAATAGAAGCAAATGTAACCATGATGAAGTAATACCTCTACTTCTAGCGAGGAAGGAAACACACAGCACCAACACCAACACCAATACCAACACCAACCCCCTACTCCACTGCACCCACAGGTGAGGGATGGCCTTTCATGGCTTGTAGGGAAATTAAATCAGAGCAAGGGGAAAGCATGACTGGCTCTGATTCAGCTATTTCAGTGTTTTCAGTTTTCCTTTGCAGTGTTATTTCTCCAACTCACAACCCTGCATTTATTGTACAGGTGGAAGGGGACCAGCTCCCTCCAGGACATACCGTCAGCCAGTATGAGACCTGTAAGATCAGAACGATAAAAGCCGGCACCTTGGAGAAGCTGGTGGAGAACCTGCTGACGGCTTTCGGGGACAATGACTTCACCTATATCAGCATCTTCCTGTCAACGTACAGAGGCTTTGCCTCCACCAAAGAAGTGTTGGAACTACTGCTGGACAGGTAAGAATCGGAAGGAGGGTGAGAGGGGAGGGAAATGTAGGACTGTGCAGAGCGAGGGGTGGGTTCTGAATCACCTGCAGTTGGTGCCGAGTGACATGTATGAGAAAGGATTAACTGGAAGGGGTGGAGCAAATGGCATGGAGATTATTCAGGAGCCACTTTACGATCTATTTCTGATGAGGATATCTCATAAAAAATCTATGAGTTAGGAGTACATGCTGTGAATCTAGCCTTGATTGTTTATAGAGTTCACTTACTATTTGGCACCCTAAAATTTTGTCCATGTTTTTATAATTTCATATAATTCCAGTAAGTCACTGGAAGTTTTATTGGGTTGTGAGATTTAAATATGCTAATATGTGTGAAGTATGGAGTTCAGTGTTAAATCTATAGGAAGCAGCTCATGAATGGTGGCTGTAAAAATGATGATGATAATAACTTCCAACAACCACTGTGCATTGGCTGCTTTATGGACATGCACATAAATGTCATCCTTGATTTATGTTAAGTCACACGTCACATATAGGAGAGCAGTGTACATTGTAACTCACACACCGATGATTGTATTTCCCCCTTTATTTCTAATTAAACTTTGTCTTTTAAAAAATAAGCCAGACAATTGGTTTAGAATCATGAGAGTTCTCATCCAGACCCTTATATTCTAGGGTTTCCTGTATCAGAAAGGAAATGAGATAGGATGTTTTTGTTGGAGTTGTTGAATACTGATTTTTAACTAGGTTTAAAAAGTTGACAATAATATGTCCTCATGTTAAATGTTCTTATACTGTAGGAAGGTATAGAAAACACACACAAATATTTCCTCGTGGCTACCTTTTCCCAAATAACTTCCATCGCTTTTGTATTCTTCCCAAGTCTTGGAGCGGTGTATGTACATTTATAGATTTGTACATTTATATAGATATGTGTCATGCGTGTGATGTTACATATAGATTATACACTTAAATATGATATAAATAGAATCACAATACTCAGTCTGTTTTGAAATATTTTTTTCCACTATTGTATCTTGGAGATTTCCTTGTTCATTAAGGGAATTAACATATGTAAAGGGCTTATTGAAACAGGGCTGACATTTTGAAAGCTCAAATAAACTGTTGTTATTTCAAAATCAGCACATGTAGGTAGATTTGCCATATTCTTTTTATTGAATTGACTTTTCTATGGATAGACAGTTAAGCTCTCTCCAGTTTTTAAATTTTTTTAAAAAAATTTTAAACAATACTGTAAAGAGTGTCTTTGAATATATATCTTCCGAGTATCTGTTTGAGAATGCCATAGGATAAGTTCATGGAAGAGTGATTGATAGGTCAGAATGTTTTAGCACTTGAAAATGTGAAAGGTATTGCTAGATTGCCCTCCGGGCGGCTGCACGAGCCACACTCCTGCCCACAGCAGAGGGTGCCCCTTCCCTCACTTTCCCCACACCCTTGCCAACTCTGCCATCGAAACTGTCTCTATCATGATCTGTCCACTGACAAGTAACTCATTGTTTTTAAATGTATGTTTCTTACACTTGTGAGTGAGGTTTAGCATTCTTTAAAATGCTTAATGGGGCCTTTTGTGTTTTCTGTGAACTGTCTTTGCATATTCTTTACTTATTTTTATTTTGGACTCTTGTCACCTAATTATTGATCGGCTAATTACAACTATTTGTATATTAACAAAATTGGTGCTTTGTTTATCATATGTTGGAAATATTTTTCCTAATTTGTCCCTTGGGTTCAAAAGTTATTTATTCATATTCTTTTTATGAAGACATTTAAATATTTTTCTGCAATTGTATCTATCAGTCTTAGGAAAGGCCTTTTAATAATCAAGTTCTATTCCAGTGGAAATAAGATTATTGATAACAGTGAGCTTTTCTCAAGATATTTTCCTCATAGATGCATACAGAGTGAAATCATTAGGATCGTATGTTCTGTGTATTCAGGAACATTCACAAGATCTCTCTCCTTATCATGCATTGATCTGGTTATGGTAACTCTGGACTTAGAAAGTCCTGTAGATTTTTGCATAGCAGTAACTTCAAATACTAAGCCTGCAGTGTAAACCTGTGGGATTAGTGAGTCATTTTTTTCATAGTTTGTTTGCTTGTATAATACCTCTCACCTATAAATAGAACCTGAAGAATTATGAGAGTTTTCTCTTTGCTATTCTATTTTTAAAAAAAGGCTGCAGTATGCTAACTGTTGGCAGGCAGTAGGAGGAAATAGGTCAACCCCTCAGAACTCCTGCAAGAGTTTCTTGGAATGGGTGACCTCTTCTACTTCTGGGGCATCTTCATTGATTCGAGGCTACAGATGGCCACAGTCAGTAAGGGCGTGCGCGTGAATTCCAGCTGCTCACCACAAACAGTGGACAGACACACAGGAACTAGAGTGTTTAGTCTATGACTCGTGGACATCCAGCTTTTATTTGATGATTTTAAAAAATCTTTTCGTTGTTCTCCTATTGTAGACATTTTTGGATTTCTAAAATATTAACTAGATGACAATGATTAAATAATGGAATCAATATGAATTCAAATTCCATGTAATTCAAACAGTCATTTAAGGTATAACTGAATGAAGAGTTAAGGTTTATCTTGAACCATTTGGATGGGCCAGGGCCTGGCCTTGAATTTAATCTCATAGTATGTTTTTTCTTGCGTCTGAGGTGAGTGGAATCATCACGTACCGAATGCCTGTGAAATGCCCAGGGCTGCAGGACACCATGGGCGAAACGGATATATAAGGCTTGGTTGGTTCTCACTTTGGTGGTGAATTTGCTGAGAAGCTGCATGTACTTAGCCTCCAAAGACCCTCAGTTGCAACCCCCTCTACATAACTTATATTCATAATTTTGTATTATTTTTTCTTCGAGAGGACCCCTCAGATTACATATGCTGACCCTGCAAAACCTGGATCCACCCTGAGAACTTAATATTTACTGCAGAAGATAAAGTTTACATTTATGAAACAAGTAGACAACCACTTAAGATGGTATAAAAATTGCCCTAGCCGGTTTGGCTCAGTGGATAGAGTGTCAGCCTGGGAACTGAAAGGTCCCAGGTTTGATTCCGGTCAAGGGCACATGCCCGGGTTGTGGGCTCGATCCCCAGTGAAAACTTGCAGGAGGCAGCCAATCCATGATTCTCTCTCATCATAGATGTTTCTATCTCTCTCGCTCTCTTCCTTCCTCTCTGAAATCAATAAAAATATTTTTTTTAAAAAAGCTTTATAAAAAAAAGATGGTATAAAAATGAAACCAGCATGCTCTGAAGAAGTTCAGAGAAATAAACCCCATTTATTTTGCTTCCTCTGCAGAAATTTGAAGTTGTCCAGATATGTACAAACTTTAACATGAGTATTTCTTCCTCACTCCATTTCCTACTCACATGTAGATCTTGTGGCCAGATATTAATCTTTGTTTCATTTTAATCAAAATTCAGATTCTGTACAACAGTGGGTTCTTAAATTTATTTTGGGGGACTTTAATGTCTATAATTGGGAGGTAAGCAATTAAGTTGCATGAGGTTACCTTTTCTGAATGTTTTTATTTATTTTAGAGAGAGAGGAAAGGAGAGGTGGGGGAGAGCGAGAAACATTGATCTGCTGCCTCACCCCTTATAGGGCATGTGCCCTGACCAGAAATGGAACCGGTGACCTTTCGGTCCATGGGACATTCAACCAACTGAGCCACTCCAGTCAGGCGATATACTATTTTCTTGTTAGGAAATTATAGTAGACTTGTTTGTGAGTCTCTGGTGTAATTTTAAAAATAATTTCTCTTGGTTTCATAATAATATATTGCTTATCTTTTGTGAAATCGACACTGAAAAGCTATTGTAGAATGTGCTAATCCTAACCAGCCAAAAATGGATTGAAGGCAGATGCTACAGTATTTATTTACCTCCAGAGAAAAGCTTATTTGAAGTCAAGCTTTGATTTTCCTTAAGACTTCCAATCACATGGCTTTTCTTCTATGCTTTCTGTGATTTAAAAAAAAAACTTTTTATAATTTTTTTTTAATTCTGTTAATATGAGCCTTTGTGTTTGACCACTAGACAGTGGTTTAAAGTCCCCCATGGCTAATTCCATGTGTCTGCGTTACCCTGTGCTTGGGGTGATCAGCAATTCACGAGGAATCCTGTTTTCCGTGTTTCTCACCATGGCTCAGAGTTAATTCTAGGGCTCACTGGCTTCCTTTCAGTCTGAGAGAAAGTTTTTGAATTGTGGTTTAGTTGTTTGTATTGGGGCTTTGAGATTTTATCTTCTCTAACTCTAAACATACATTCCACTTAAAAATATATTCTTCCCACCACACCATTAAAAAAACGTAAGGGAGAAAGTTTCCTCTGAAAATACCCAATGTCAAGTGTAGGGAGAAACCTAACTCAGCTAGTGATCCTCACTGAGAGCCAAGAAGAGTTTGTACAAACATCTAGGTTTTTCTTCAGACAGCTGTCACATTAGCTACTTTTGGGATATTTATTAATCATTCTCTTTTTCTGCATCTCTCATAGCAGAAGTAAGCAAGATGCTAAGAGCAGGCAGAATAGGGGTGGACGAGGTCCCCAGAAACTTCTGCTAAGTTACTGGTGGCACTCAGGCCGCAGTTTGGAAAGGACTGAGCAGGAACCTGAGTTAGCCCTTCATTTCAAGTGCATTCTCCAGCGGAGGACTTCCGGAGGGGACTAAGGTTGCAGCCACCTGTTAACATGATGCTTTAAGGCCAACGTGGCTTGAATTTGCTTACTTAGGTCACAAAGAGGAGACTAATTCTGTGGGTTTTTGAACTTATTTCTTCTTCCCATGTTTGCTTGCCCCGAGTTTTCATAGACGTTATCTCATTTAATTCATCTCTCATTACATTACTCCCATGTTTACAGATGCAAATGTTGAGGCATAGAAACATTCAATCAGTAAGTGGCAGAGCTGGAATTAAGACCTCCATCTTTCTGACCTGGAAGCTCTTTATGATTTTATTTTATTTATTTATTTTAAATCTTTATTGTTGAAAGTATTACATATGTCCCCCCCTTTCCTTTCCCCATTGCCTCTTCTAGCCTGCCCCGCCCCTCACCCCAGGCCTTCACCACACTATTGTCTGTGTATGTGTGTGTGTGGGGGGGGGGGCGGGGGGGGGCCTCTTTTCAAGTGCAGCATGTCACCTCTCGAGATTTGTCACTGCTGGGTCTGTGTATCTGGAGTGTTTCTGTTTATTTGATGTGCTCAGGCCAAATCCCCTGACCTGAATCTGCTCCTTTCAAAAGAGGACCCTTCTTGGAGGCTAGGGATAGCAAATGAGAAAGCTTGGGAGGATTTACACAAATGTTTTACCCCTAAGGGGATGGTAATCTTAAATCCATCCTCATGACACCTGGCGAGGCACCACCTTCATATGGAAAGATGACGCACCAATGGCCAGCAGGGGGGGGGGGGGGGGGGCTGCCCTTGCCGGTGAAGCCAGTTCCTCTGTGGCTTAGAGAAGAGTTGATCAAATACAAAAGGAAAACATTTTATTTTTCCCATAGTCTGTCATACGTGCCAAACATGCTTCCTTTTCCTTTCAGAGCTTTAGGATACTCCTGGGGAAAGCAGTTTTCCTGTCTTTCTTCGAGTCATGAGATTTATGGGCAACACAGGAGTGTAATGGCTACGAACATGGGCTTGGGAGTCAGAAAATGAATTTGACTCCAGTTTTGTGCCCCTCACACGCCCTGCAACATTGGGCAAGCTACTTTATTTTACCAGCTTCCGTTTCCTTATCTATAAAATGAGAATGGAAAATAAGCCTTATCTATAGAGTTATTCTGAGCTTTTAGCTTGATAATATAAAGTTTTCAGTATAGTGGTTGGCAAATATTAAGTGCATAAGAGAGTACCATTAGAATTTCTTTCTTCACAACACTGACCACTCTTTGAAATTACCTTTCTTATTTATCCTGCTGTTTCCTGACCTGCCTCCTACTCAGAATCATGTCTGTCTTGGTCATTGCTGCGCCCTTGGAGAGGAATGCTATTTGGCAGTAGGTGCTTACAAATGATTTGTCTAAAAAATAAATAATGGTTATTATTCAAGCCTGTATAAGCACTGGCATTGGAAGGTACAGCAGTGAACGTGACCCAGCCTCTCGCCACTTTTTGTGTAAGAGACTGATACAACTAGAGACTTGTACCATTATTGTCAAGGCAGTGAGGGTCAATGAATACTTTAATTTTTTTATTTTTTAGAGAATTTTTAGGCTCACAGCAAAATTGAATGGAAAGTACAGAGAATTCTTGTATACCTCCTGCCCCCACACATCCCCCCAATATCAGCACCCCCACCAGAGCAGTACATTTGTTATAATCATTATCACCCAAAGTCCATAGTTTACCCTAGGGTTCACTCTTGATGTACATCCTATGGGTTTGGACAAATATGTAATGATATGTATGCATTATTATTATAGTATCATACAGGGTGTTTCCATTGCCCTAAAAATCTTTCGTGCTCTCCCTATAATCTGTCTCTTCCTCCACCTCAGTCCTTGATGATCACTGATCTTTTTACTGTCTCCATAGTTTTGCCTTTTCCAGAACCTTACATAGTTGGAATCTTACAGCATGCAGTCTTTTAAGATTGGCTTCTTTTTAAAAAAATATATTTTTATTGATTTCAGAGAGGAAGGGAGAGGGAGAGAGAGAGAGAGAAAGAGAAACATCAGTGATGAGACTCATTAATCAGCTACCTTCTGCATGCCCCACATTGGGGATTGAGCTCGCAACCTAGGCATGTGCCTTGACTGGGAATTGAACTGTGACCTCGTGGTTCATAGGTTGACGCTCAACCACTGAGCCACACAGGCCGGGCTAAGATTGGCTTCTTTCACTTAGTAACAGCAATTAAAGCTTCGCCATGTCTTTTCATGGCTTGATAGCTCATTTCTTGTTACTGCTGAGTAAGATTCCATTGTCTGAGTGTAGCACAGTTTGTTTGTACCTACTGGGGATATCTTGGCTGCTTTCAGGTTTTGGCAATTATGAATAAAGGTGCTGTAAACATCATGTATAGGTTTTTGTGTAGACATAAATTTTCAGCTCTGTTGGGTAAATACCAATGAGCAAGATTGCTGGGTAAATGAGACGAGCACGTTTAGTTTTGTAGGAAACTGCAAAAGGGCCATATCACTTTGCATTTATTGCTCCATATCCTTGCCAGTATTTGATATTGTCTTTGTTTTGGATTTTGGCTGTTCTAATAGGTGTATAGTGGTATCTCATTGTATTTTTAATTTGCAGTTTCCAATAGGCACATGACATTGTACATCTCTTCATGTGCTTCCTTGTCATCTGTGTATCTTCTTCTTTTTTTTTTTTTTTAAAAAAAATATATTTTATTGATTTTTTTACAGAGAGGAAGGGAGAGGGATAGAGAGTTAGAAACTTTGATGAGAGAGAAACATAGATCAGCTGCTTCCTGCACACCCCCTACTGGGGATGTGCCCACAACCAAGGTACATGCCCTTGACCAGAATTGAACCTGGGACCCTTCAATCCTCAGGCTGACGCTCTATCCACTGAGCCAAACCGGTCAGGGCTGTGTATCTTCTTTGGTGAAGTGTCTGTTGAAGTCTTCTGCCCATTTTTAAATCGTGTTTGTTTTCTTATTGTTGTTTTAAGAGGGTTTATTTTTATATGTTTTGGGTAACAGCCTTTTAGCAGATGTATCTTTTGCAAATATTTGCTCCATGGGCTTGTCTTCTTACTATCTTGATATGGTCTTTTGCAGAGCAGCTTTTAATGTTAACAAAGTCCAGCTTATCAATTTTTTTCTTCCATGATGTGTGCCTTCGGTGTTGTGTCTAAAAGGTCCTTGTCATGCCCGAGGTCACCTAGGTTTTTTCCTATGTTATCTTCTAGAAGTTTTATAGTTTTAAATTTTACATTAGGCCTGTGAGCATTCTGGGTTAACTTTTGTGAAGGGTGCAAAGTCTGTGTGTAGATTCCTCACCCATCATGTGGAAGACCAGTTGACTCGCTGTTGCGCTGCAGTCCTATGATCAGGTGTGAGTCTGAAGACGAGCCTGGGCCCCTGGACTGTGACCTTTACCGGTGCTTCCTCAGGGGAAGGAAGGCTGGGGGACCTGGAGATGGGGATTTCCTTTAGGGAGGTGAGGCTCTGATAAAACCCAGCCAGGCTCTGGGTGACTAGTTTCCCCCGAGAGCAGGTCTAGTTAAGAAGAACTTAAGGAGCACGGAGAGCTCTGGCATTTCACAATGGCTCCCTTGCCATCCCTTTGCGGGAAGCAGGAGGAGACTTTTTCTCTGATATTCACTGTGAGAACCTGGTCAATCTTCTAGAGACAACCTGGTGGCTTCATCTATAGTTTTTATCTTTCAGATGTGTCCACGCTGAGCTCTAGCAACTCACCAATGACAGTTCAGGTTTTCGTACATTGGCACTGGTTCCCATGGGGATTCTCTGTCTGTGTCCCCAGCTTTGGGGCAGTGGTTTGCCCTCTGACCTCACGTCTCTGATGGACCTAAGAAGAGCTGTTGATTTTTCAGTTTGCTCAGCTTTTTCCTTGTTATTAGGACAGAGTGGCTACTTCTAAGCTCCTTCCATGCTAAACTGGACAATGGAAGTCCTCTTTTGCCCATTTTCAATTGGGTTGCTTGTTTTCTTGTTGTTGAGGTTTAAGCTGTAGCTGATCTTCTCATTTTCTTTACTGAATGTGCACTTTTAAGAAAAACCTTTCTTCCACTGGGAGCCATGAGGTGGTCGTAGTAAACCTCCTTTCAGTAGCTCATAACACACATCCAGCCAGCTCTCCAGTGCTTTCTTAGCATGAGAAGCTGGGTAAGCATTTTTGAGATGGGTACAATATGTTCCAAATTACTTTTTGTAAAACCTCACTTAAAACTAATTAAGTTTTTCTTTTTACTTAATTCTAGAATTAGACTGGGCCCTTGCCAAATAATCCAATTCATGCTGGCATGCAGTGCTCATGAGATCCCCTTCCTTCCTTCTCTTTTAGCAGGAGGCAAGGCTTCTAATATCTTCCCTCAGCTCTTCCAAGTCCAAAGAGAGGGGGGTTATGAGCGGAGAGCACTGTAGGGAGCAGATACTGGAATTTGACCTGCTCCAAGGGTCGCACAGCAACTTACACTGGTGACTACAGTACCTTCGGGTGCTGGTCTCTTACAACAGTAACACTTACTAGTATATTAAATGTTATAATTAAACTCATAATATTACTTTTCCTACACTTTTGTTTCTTCTACGAGTCACTTATGTCTAATTTCTATCACTTATATGGGAAAGTTTTTCAAAATAATGCTATACCATTTTCTTAATTTGTTTATTTTATTTCCACCCTCTCCCTCTCCCCCCAAAATGTGGAAATAGAATCTTTTGTCCCACGGTGCATGAAAAAGCTGAGGTTTATTTGTCGGTTGGCTCCAGGATGCTCATCCCACTCATAGAGTGGAAAAACTTTCAGGAAATCCTAACATTGCCTTGTTTCCTTTTCTAGCTCAAAATACAGACATATTGCATATCCTGACTAGAGGGAGAATTTCTTAGAAAACGAAGGCCATTTCTTAAGATTTTTGTTATAACAGATGAGTTTAAGTAGATTTTCTCTAGGTTTGAGTGTTTATGATTCCATAGTCAAGAAACCCTCTGATGGTATATATGTTGTGGTTAAAAATAAAGGCAGATTGCTGAAAGATAAATTGGATTCAGATCACATTTCCTGTGACTATTAGGAAGATGAAAGTATTTGTTGATGGAAAAGAAAAGAGGATTATAATAAGGGCTATGAGAATCTCTGAGTATTGAAATGCTTCTAACATCAAAAAGAACATTGAAAACTTGTATAGGGCACGCAATTCATGAAAGGTCCCATGCTCTTGTTGGTTCCTGCTTTATCAGGTGGAGAAAAGCAGTTTAGATAATAAAACTATAGAAAATATAGCATTTATGGTAATTTACATACCATCTGTGGCGGGCAGAATAATGGCCCCCAAACACATCTAGTCTTAATCCCTGGAACCTATGAATATGTTGGATTCCATGGCAAAGCAGAATTGAAGTTGCAGATGGAACTAAGGTTACTAATCAGCTGCCTTTAAAATAAACAGATTATTTTAGATTACCTGGGTGGGCTCAGTGTTGTCACAAGGGTCCTGGAATGTGAAAGGTGGAGGTAAATAGGGCCAGAGGAAAAAAATGTGAGGATGGAAACAGGATAAGAGAGACCAGGAATTCTTGTTCAGGGACGTGGTAGTGCTCATGGGCTCAAGGAAGCAAAAGGTCAGTTGTTGGTTGACCTTCACCTTTGTTCTGTTCAGGACATCACACCCTGTTCAGCCGTGGCCCACGCACTCAGCTTGTGGAAGCGTGATTGGAAGCAGAGCGAGGGGCTCAGCCTCACCGTGACTAAGGCTTTGTTACTCTTTGCTCCCTGTAGCTACACCACTGCTTTGGGGAACCGGAAAGCTTAATTTGGTTGTTTTAGAATCATCTCCAACTACAAGCACACAAAGGAGAATGGAAATAAGTTCTCTTCCCTGCCGGGCTGCTTGTCTTTGGTAAATCTGTCTTTATTTTTGCCAAGTGGACCCTGCTGTCACCCCGCAGCATGGTGGGTCCTCCGTGGGAGCCTGTGTGACTGCAGGGCCCCCGCCTGACAAGGTGGCAGTGAGGGTTCTGTTCAAGCAGACACTGTTGGGTGTGTCAAGCTTCCCCATGGACCAGAGCCAGGCTAGCTTTCATTTCTTCAAATGAGAGAAATATGTTTCTGTGAAGTGGGTGTGTGTGTGTGTGTGTGTGTTTCATTTGGCAAAGGGAGGCAGGACATAGTTACCCTTTTTTTTAGAAAAGAATACCAAATTTCTCAGCAGGTTTAAAAAATGTGCTGCTGTTTGGGAACTAAAAAACCCCCCAAAACTGATGACACACTGAGAGGTAAGGTGCATATATCCTGAGTGGTAACCGGCCACTTTTAAACTTAGTTTTGATAATCCAAAGCAGTGTTGTTGTTTTTACCATTTTCTAGCAGTTGGTGGGAGGGGTTGATCACCAATCCCTGTGCCAATTTGCTAAAAACTATGGACCCTCTCTATAGAAAAAAAGCTCATCACTAAATGTTGCGTGCTGTTTAGAGATTCCACGACTTCCATGAGTTCATCCATAAGGGACTCCGCTGTGACCCCTCTCATCCCCCTGCAAAGCCGCCTTCCATGACAAGGGGCATGGAGATGGCTATTATGCCATTATGAGAAGGGCACTGCTCCCAGCTTACATTGTGATGGGGCAAATATCCTGAGTTTAGTTCTGAAAAAGAAAGTCAGTAATTCCATTAAAGTCATTTCATGGTTTAAAAAAGTATATCTCTGAATCACAGTTAGTTTGTTGTTTGTTTTTTTTTTTAAATCACTTTTCTCTCACCTGACATTTCATTTTTAACCTTTTGGGTTTGTGTGTGTGTGTGTGAACTTAACCAATGAGAATGACATCAGGCCCCTTGTCCTGGGAAATGTAATTCTTTTGCCTTTGGTCTCTGCTAAAGTTGCCAGTAAGCTCCAGTTTAGATAAAGTGATGCTTTGTTGAGTCTTCTTAAGCATGGAAGTAACTCGTCCTTGCAGTGATAGGTACCATGATCTACCCTGAGATGCAGTGCATATGATTTTGCATAGCTTATTTCACAGGGCTCTTGAAGAGCTGTTCATTAGCAGCTTTTTGTGGTTGGGGAAAACCGAGCCACAGGCCTGACTGATTTGATAATAATGCATTAATTCATCTTAAACCTGAGAAGAATTCTGACTTGTTAACATTGTGTGATTGTCAGCGTGTTGCCTGCCCTCTGGCCCCCAGTCCTACCTAACCTGTGTCTCCTGCTGTGACCCCACGAAGTGCTGCAGCGTGCTAACAAGGCGAAATGGCAGTTGACTGTTTAGTGTTGGTATGAACTGCAGTGCAGGGAGGGGTACTGATGAGCCACCATGCTCTGGGGGCAGAAGTCCAGCCAGAGAAGAGAAATGGATGACAAAGGCTTGGAATGGAAACTAGAAGAAGCCTTACAGCAAAGGTGTGGAAGCCATCATACCTAAGAAATAACCTTAAATTTGAATGAGAAATAAGTTACAGCAAGAGACACCTTTTTTTGTTTTCTTTCTCTGGATGAATGGTCATTATAAAGTCTTTATCTTGTTTTGGTCTCCTCTTTAGGCGGCTGCGGGTTGTGGCTGGGTGAAGGTCGGATTCGCAAGGAACATTTTATAGCATTTTTGTAACTGTCAAGTGAAACTGAAACAACAGGTGCTTTTTTGCTGTTCATGTTGCCTTAACTTGCAGGGACTTCTGTGGAGATAATCTGTAGAATTATCTTGAAGGGCAAGGAAGATGGAGGGCCCTTCACGACAAAGGCCCGAGGGGAGGCGGGCAGCTCTTTCTGGGTCTTCCAGCTTTCTAACCGTGGGCCACCTTTGCCTAGAGAACAAGGCCTTATGAGCAGAAGGCACCCCGTGGGGTTCTCTGCTCAGTGTCGCTCGCCCCTCCTTTCTTGCAAGAGAACAAGGAGTTTTTGCCTTGCTGCCTTTGACCTTTGCCTTCTTGAATAACCAACTCCTTAGTGGTAGCAAGACCTTTCCAAGGTAGGTTTGGTGGCCACACCCAGTTCTAAGGTCAGACTTGGGTGGAGAGGTGCCTGCCATGGAGGCTCTTTCTCAGAGTGATTAAAAACAGCCCCTCACGCCCTGGCCGGTTTGGCTCAGTGGATAGAGCGTCGGCCTGTGGACTGAAGGGTCCTGGGTTCGATTCCAGTCAAGGGCACATGCCTGGGTTGCGGGCTCTATCCCCAGTTAGGGGTGGGCAGGAGGCAGCCTATCAATGATTCTCTCTCTTCATTGATGTTTCTATCTCTCCCTCTTCCTTCCTCTCTGAAATCAATAAAAATATATTTAAATAAATAAAAAACAGCAACAACAGCCCCTCACTGATCTGTGGGACGCAGATGGGTCTCAGTCGAGGCTTGGCTTCCAAACATCTGCAGGCTATTTCACCCGTGTCATTCTCCTGAGTCAGGGTCAGCTTCTGAACATTTTTCTCATACCTGACCTGTGTTCTTGCAGGTCAGGTAAAGAAAAATGTCTCAGATGTTCACAGGCTGGGGCTTGTTAGGAAAGCAAAGACTCCCGGAGGTCCTTGAGTCAGCAGCTTCCTGTGAGGTCTCTCTCCTGGACTTCCTCCTCTCTGTTCTCTCCTTCCCCAGTAAGTAGCTTCTTCCCTTCTCTTCCCTCCCCACCCTTTTTTAATTCATGGTAGGAGAGGATATCAATTCATTAATTTAGCAAATGTTAACTGAGTGTCTTCTAGTCCAGGCTCAGGGGTTATAGCAGTAAGCAAGATAAGAGAGTAAAACCCAAGTCCTTACCGTGACCTACTAGGCCCTCATGATCTGTCCCTGTCACCTCCACGCTCATCTTATCCCCCTTCACTTACTCTGTCTCTCCTTGCTCACTGGCCTTCTTGCCACTCGGACACTCAGCCAGGCCCTTGCACTGGCTCTCCCTTCCTCGAGGATCTGTGGAGCCCACTCCTTCACCTTCTGGAGCATTTTACTTAATTTTCTCATTCACATTGGATCTTCACTGAATACCTCCTATGAAGCAGCCACCTCTGACCCTCCAATCATGTCCAGTCCTTACCAGTTTTCTTTTTCTCCACTGCACCTTTTCCTGTGTGACTGAGCATATGTCAACTAACTACATACACGAACATTTATCACTTATCTCCCTCCACTACAATGTACGCGCCATGAAAATAGGGGCCTTGGTTTGTTCACCACTGTATTTCCAGTGCCCAGAATAGTACCTGGGCATGGGTCTTAGGAAATATTCATTGGCTGAGGATGAAATGAGTGAAAGAATAAATAACTGAGTGAATGAATAAAAAGCTCAATGTTTCTAACCGCAAAGAATTTATAATCTGGTGGGGGGAGACATAGAATAAACAAACACAATAACCACAGCTCTCTGGTTGGGCAGTGACTCAGATGCTGGTAAGTCTGGCTGTCCCGGTTCAAATCCCTGCCCCACTTATTCGCTGTATTTTCAAGGGCAAATTACTTCAGCTCTCTGGGCCTCCTCTTCTCATCTACTAAATCGGAAGAATAGTAGTACCACCCTAGAAGATTCCTGTGAAAATTAAATGGAAAAAAATTATAGAAAGTGCTCAGCACAGTGCCTGGCATATGATAAGCTCTTGACAATTATGAACTGCTATTATCATTAGATGACTTGCCAGAATCAAGTGGAGCCTGGAAAGTTCTTCAGGACTTTGCCCGTACTGGTGTAGTGTTACCAAGATGTTTCTGTTTGGGGGCCAAGGTTGGAAAGGTCCCCTCCCAGAAAGATTGTCCCTGGCCAGTGTTGTATCTTAGGGATTCTTTGAACCACAAATATCCCTGGTCTTCCCTTCAAACACATATTAAACATTTCATCCGCCCAGATGGGCTCTAAACAATACATCCATCCCCTCTGGGAAAAAACTGTTTCCTGTTTATATATTAGCAATCAGTTAAACATTATGTTGGCTTTTTCTTTTTCTAGTAATTTTTAGGCTGCAGTAATAATTGCTGAAGGCTGTACTTTAGGAGATACTTGTAAATCTATCTTTCACCTTGTGATACAGAGAAAACCATGTCAAAAGTCATTCTGACCATTTGTGTTTTAATTTGTTTTATGAGTTACCATTTAAAAAAGGGCAGTTCCTCGTTGGTAAGCCTTCTTAAGAGGTTGGAGCTTTGATCTCAGATCCCAGGGAGGCTTCGCAGAAATTGGAGGTGACATTGTTGGCGGTTTGTCTGTAGCTATTCTACTGCCATTAATTAAACACACGCATCGACACGCCCTTTATTTACTCCCCTGGAGTCAATGAATTGAACTTGACTTTGGTTTTTGCTGGGAAGCCGTGAGAGGGTCCAGGAAACATCAAAGGAATGCCCTTAATCTAGTAAAACTGACTCTCAAATACCCTAAAGAGTTCTTGATTCCAAAGCTGGTCTAGCTTCTTTACTGTAAAGCATTAATTCTCCTTAATGATAAGAAAAGTTCAGGGGCACATAATCCCCAGTCCATTAAGTCCCAGGCACTTTAATTTTATTTCACTTCTAAAGGTCTCTTTTGTAAAATTGTATGTATATATTGCTCCGTGTTTTTTTTGTTTGTTTGTTTGTTTTTGCATTTTCATATTGCTTACACCTTCATGAACTCAAAGATCTTAAAACTTTATTTCTTTTGTATTTTAATTTTATATTTTTGGAAGAGTTGCAGCTATCCTAAAGCTTTTTTATGCTCCTAAACCTTTAGAAATGAAGGCACAGATAGGCTAAGACATTTGTGTAAGCAGATGGTGCCTTTGCAGAACCTAGTAGCTAGAAAGTCCATTGTCATGTCTGCTTAGGGAACCCCATGGAACCACTCATTTGCTCCCAAGAAATAGCCATCACCAGGCCTGCTGGGTGTTTTTTTTAATTTTTTTAATCCTCACCCAAGAATATTTTTCCATTGAGTTTTAGAGAGAGTGGAAGGGAGGGGGAGAGACAGAGAGAGAAATACGTACGCAAGAGAGACACATTGATTAGTTGCCTCCTGCACGTGCCCTGACCAGGGCCAGGGATCGAGCCTGCAACCTAGGTACGTGCCTGGGACCCTTCAGTCCCCAGGCCGACATGCTCTATCCACTGAGCCAAACAGGCTAGGGCATGAATGCCTGTTTTAAGTTCTAAAGAGTAGTGAGCGGAAGAGACAAAAATCCTGCTCTCGTGGAGTTATGTTGTAATGGACGATGAACCCAAAGAGTAAATTATCACACATGTTGGCAGGTGTTAAAGGTGGTGGTGTTCGAGTTGGTTTGTGTTTTCAATAGGGTGGTCAGGGAAGGCCTCCCTGAGAAGTGACATTTGAGGAGAGATCTGCAGGACCTGAGGGAGTGTGCCGTTGGCAGAGGTGTGGGACGAGGCAGTGGGGAGTGCAAGGTTCTGAGGCTGGAGGATGCCTGGCGGTGGGCGGAGCAGCCAGGAGGCCAGTGAGGCTGAGGAAGAGTGAGTGCAGGAGACATGGTCAGAGACAACCAGGAGCAGGTAGTTTAGGGCCTGGTGGGACAGGTAAGACGCTGGCCTTTTCTCAGAGCGAGATGGGAGCCGAAACGATCTAGTTTTCACTGACTGGGATCACGTGGCTGCTGCTCAGAAGCCAGGAGACTAGTTAGGTGGCTGTTGCCTTGCTCTAGGGCAGAGATGCTGGTAGGCTGAGCCGGCTGGAAGTGATGAGAAGGGTTTAGATTCAGGACATGTTATACAGGCGGAGTCAAAAGGATATCCTGGCGGATTGGGGAGAGAAGAGTTAATAATGTCCGCAAACTCCAAGACTGAGCACCCAGACTACGGGGAGTATTTCTCCTCTGCCACACGTGCATTATTGTTGCTGGTTCTTACTGGCCTCCAAGTTATTATGACAGTCAATCTGGTCCCGATTATGAATCTGCAGACACACTGGTGGCTGGGAGGGCTATCTGTATCATCATCTAGGCCAGTGATGGTGAACCTATGTCACCTCGGACACGCGAACTCCTTTTTTTGGTTGATTTTTCTTTGTTAAATGGCATTGAAATATATAAAATAAATATCAAAAATATAAGTCTTTGTTTTACTATGGTTGCAAATATCAAAAAAATTTCTGTATGTGACACGGCACCAGAGTTAAGTTAGGGTTTTTCAAAATGCTGACACGCCAAGCTCAAAAGGTTCACCATCACTGTTCTAGGCCCACATTCTGAGAAAATGGTCCTCACTTAATTCGTGAGAGAGAGCTTAGCTCACCAGGGAAGGTTGCTTAGTCCTTCTCCACACATCTGACTGCACCTGGGGCTCGTCCCTCTGGGAGCGGAGCTGTGGTAGGTGTGGGTGTCCTCCCAGCCAGCATCTCAGCTCTGAGTCCGGAAAATGCAGAGAAAGAGCGGCAGAGCTGGAGAAGCTCAAGTAAAGAAGGAGTAGGAAGATCAGGAAACTGTTAGCACAAACAGCTCTGAAGAGGAAATCACAGGAGCAGTAAAATGTGCGTCTTTTCTTTGGGAGAGTTTTTCCTTCTTACTTCTCTCACTCATGGCTCCCCGTTGGGAGAGAAAAGATGCAATATTTCTAAAATAACCAGGGAGAGGATTAATGGAGGTTGGGCAAGAAGAGCTCTCAGAGCCTCACTGCACCCTGCACCCTGCCCCACAACCTTGCTACTTAAGTCAACCCCAAAGCCTATTGTGAGAGAACAGGAGGACTCAGTTCACTATGGTGGTGGCCAAGGAGAGGGCCAAAAATTCCACTCTGTTTATTTACTAGGAATCTATCCCTGCATTGCTCACATGGGGTGGAGTAAATCTTAATCTGACTGAGTTGTTGTCTCTGGAAAAGCAAAGGGTAGCCCTGGAAGGCCTCTAAGTAGCAGGTGCAGGGCAGCATGAGGAGGAGCAGGGAGGGCGGAGGCCAGTGGAAAATATTTCAGGGAGGCCAAGAAGTCCATAAGGCTGACGAGCTCGAAAAAGGAGCAGGTGGATGGGAGGGGGCAGTTAATGCCTAAGGGCACAGACTGGAACCTACCGGGATAGGGGGAGAAGGAGACCGACCAGACAGACTGGCATTCCGTCAAACCAGATGGTGGATTTTTATTTTTAAAAGGATTTTAAATCCTAGAAACCAGGAACCATAAGGGTGGTGGGGCCTTTAATCCCATTAGTAGAAGATAAAAGTGTGCTCTTTAAAAATGTAAAGCCACCAGTTATAGAATTTCTATCATCCAAACTTTGGCACAGACTGTCAGCTTAGGAAATTCCAAGGAATCTCTGAATTCGTCATTGATGGGAAGATGAACTACAGAAATAGTCTAAGCATTATAAGTGAATGTAAAGACGCCTGAAGAATTCCAAGTAAACTTACTACATGTACATTCTGAACCAAATAAAACATGATCTATTTGTATGAAATAGACTTGCTTACATACAGAGTTGGAAGAATAGCTAACCAGGGACTGATCAGTTATTTAGTAAATTTTGAGTACGTACTGAGCCAAATTTTAACATTTGAGCACCTGTTGCTTCCTAAAATATTGTGTCCCAGTGCTCCCTTCCCTAGTTGCTGTGTCTAGGTCAGCCCAGCCTCAATGTACCCATAGCTGCTCTCCTGAGATATAACAATTCTGCTCTTTGGTCCTTGTCTCTATCTCAGCCATCACTTGAGGGTCCAGAATTATTTCCATAATCCTTTTCGAACAGGACTTATCCTCGAAGAGACCACAGTCAGTGTGGGTTTTCACTTTGTGCTCACTTGTGGCATGTGTGAAAGCTGTGTCAGCAGGGCCGTGGCTGGTGGACGCAGTAGAGGGCTGGGGGTGTCGAGTCATGTGCTCAAGAGTTCACGAAGGGCCCTAGCCAGTTGGGCTCAGCGGATAGAGTGTCAGTCTGCGGACTGAAGGGTCCAGGGTTTGATTCCAGTCAAGGGCACATACCTCAGTTACAAGCTCGATCCCTGGCCCTGGTTGGGGTGCATGCAGGAGGCAACCAATTGATGTGTCTCTCTCACATCAATGTTTCTCTCTCAATGTGTGTCTCCCCCTCCATTCCATTCTCTAAAAATCAATGGAAAAATATTCTCGGGTGAGAATTAATAACAACAAAAAAAGGTTCACAAGGGTCATGTAGCATCTGATTATTCTGCTGAGAGGAAAAGCCTAATTTCATTTTTTAAAAATGCAAAGAAATGTTAACTACTAAGAGAAAGTTTAAGTAGGGTGATTCATTGTCACTTTTTTATTTAGAATAGGCCAATAGACCCATTAAATATCAGTAATCCAATATCATTTTTGATGCTACTTCATAAATATTTCTTTCCTGAATTATTCCTGAAAGAATGTTCTTTCATGGTTGAAATTGAGTAGAGTGGCTTCCAACACCATTGACTGGGTTTTGTTTTGTTTGCACCCATAAAGGTATGGAAACCTGACAAGCCCAAACTGTGAAGAAGATGGGAGCCAGAATTCACCGGAGTCCAGGACAGTGATCCGGAAGTGAGTGTCTTTTCTCTGCATTACAGGCTCTTAGTCAAGACTTATTGTCTGAATGAATATGGTTTAGTAGGGTTTTCTAAAAATTCCTTTGGAATATTGCCATTTTCCCCCCATAATGTATAAGCATATAGCATTATTTTTTTACTTTCTAATGACATTCATTTATTCATCCTGTAAAAATGTATTGAGCACCTGCTGTTTGCCAGGCCCTGTGTTAAGGAATACAGCCCTGAACAAAATAAGTAAGGCCCAGCTCTATGAAGTTTATATTTTAGCAGAGACAGACAAAGAATCCACGCTAAAAGGGAGGAAGGAGGTAAGGGGTCTAGATCCTGATGGAATCTGACTCACACTAAACCAGGAATGCGCTTTCTGGTCTGGGGATATTGGATCAGAGTCCTCAGTGTGGTGCAGGCTGGGCTTTGTGACTATCCAGGCAGAGAATCTGGAAAAAGCTATGAGGCAGGAACACTGTTCAAGGAACAGTGGGGAGGGGAGTGAGGCTGGAGCAGAGTGTTTGAAGGGGCAGTTGCTAGGGGATAAGATTTGTAAGGTAGGAGGAGCCCCGGGTCATGTGGGGACTCAAAGGCCTTAGGAAGGACATTGAGTTTTATTCTGAAGATGTTTGTTTAGAGGTTTTGAGAAGACTAGTGCTGTGTCCTGATTTGGGTTTTTAAAGGTTTACTCTGGCTCTGACATGACAGTGGGGATGGGAGCAAGAATGCCAGCAAGGAGCCTTTTAAGGGTCCAGGCAAAGGATGATGGTAGGTGGACTTGAGGTGACGGCCGAGGAACTCAGCTTCTGCAGTGTTGACGGTGTTGCTGACAGGATGTGCTGGTGGAGAGGATGGGGCCCATGAGATAAGAGGAGGCCAGACGCCTCCAGGGTTGTGGTGTGGGCAGCTGTAGCACAGAGCCTCAGCTTTATGTGTGTCAGTAACTTATCTTAGACATGTTCATTTTGAGGTCATCCAAGTCTAGCTTTCAGGGAAAAGTCTGGACTGGAAGTATAAATTTGAGCATCCTTAGTTTCTCCATGGTATTTAAAGCTGTGGGACTGCACGTGACCTCCTGGGGACGAAGGGTAGCTGGAGAAGAGAGAAGTGCAAATGAGTTAGGTTAGGGGGCGAGATCCTGAGGAGGTGTTTGATTCAGCTAGGGCACCAGAACGCGCTTCTGATCCGGCGATGTTGAATCAGAGCCTTGGTTCCCTTCAGTGTTTGGAGTTAGGAAAGGAGAGGGTCCCGCAGAGGAGCCTGGAACAGAGCGCTGGGGGAAGGAGAAGAAAGACGTTAGGTTCCAGAAGACAAGCAAAGAAAGGGTTTCAGGGTGAGGAGTGACCAGCTGCGTCTGACGCTGCCCATAGATCAAGTGAGAGGAGTCTGGGAAGTTGACTATTGCTTTTGCAATGCTTTGATCTGTTGTTTGATTAGCACAGATGTGGTTTAAGAGAGGATGGAAGGGGAGGGAGAGGGGATGGTGAATTTGACAACTTTTTGGAGTTTTGTTATAAAGGGGTGGAGAATCATCTAGGGGCAAGGGAGGGTGTT
The DNA here is from genome assembly GCF_963259705.1 of Myotis daubentonii. NCBI lineage: Eukaryota > Metazoa > Chordata > Mammalia > Chiroptera > Vespertilionidae > Myotis > Myotis daubentonii. Next base: position 19,164,722 of record NC_081857.1, on the reverse strand, counting down.
TTCATTGTGTATATGTTTTGTTTTGTTTTTATAATGGGAGATCGTTTATGCTGATGATCTTGGAGACAACCTGGAAAAATCCACGATGCAGGGGTGGGGGCTACCACTATTGCAGTGATACTCTCGAGTAGGTGGGATATATCTCAGAGGGCCTGGAACACTGGTAGCAAATTCTCATTTTGGGGCTAAAAAATCCTATGGAATTTTTATCTCAGAGGATTAACCCATGGATTCCCTTCTTCAGGAGCCAGGGATGTGAAGGTTAGAAACTGTCTTTTAAACCCCCAAATTAGACTCCAGGTAGTTTTATACTTTTCTTGGATGAGCTATAACTTTCCAGAAAATAGGACACACCAGTGTAGATATTTTAATGCCAAGTGCAAGATGTGGCGAGTGGAATGCCTTATTCTTAGAGGGCTTGGGGAATGCTTCTTGGAGTTGACATTTGACTTAGGTCCTAAGAGGGGTGGGTGAAGATTTTGGTGATAGAGCCATCCAGGCAGAGGGAACCGTGGGGCCATACCAGGGACATGCAGTGGGCATGACATTTTAGGTAACAACACAGAATTAATTGGTGTGGCTGCTTCAGAGTACATAGGGTTAGGGGAAGGGAGTTAGTGGAGCTGAAGGTAAATTGGGGTTATATCATGAAGAGCTTCAATACGTCATAAGAGGATTTGTACAAGAGGGAAATACTATGAGATAGAAGATTTTGGAGAATGGATTACACTTAGTGCCTTCTTACTCAAAGTGTGGTCCTCAGACCACCAGCCATATGAGCACCGGCTGGGAGCTTGATAGCAATGCAGAATCTCTAGCCTCACCCCACCTAGATTAAAATCTGCATTTTAACAACATCCTCAAGTGAGTCCTCTGCACTTTAAAGTTTGAGAATCATAGGATTAGAGGCTTTTTTGTTGTCGTTCATTTTGTTTATCCATGAAAACGAACTGCCATAGTAATTATTTTTAGAAGAACCTTTCTCTGATGTGTCTTTTTAAGCATATACAGAAGAAGAGGTACTGTAAGAATTGAGTGGTCAGCTTGTCAAATGTTACCTTGACCAGAGTCAGAAATGAGTGTGTTGCTATCCACGCTCATTTGGAATTGAGTCAGATCTAGAGCTTCCATTCAACCAGCCACGGGAGCTCTCCCAGATCAACAATCTGTACAGTGCCCAGAGCCTTGCTGTTTCCCAGGGGGTGTTCGAGATTCAATAGGTTTCTGGGAAGTAGTAGTTAAAGAAATTGATTTGTACTTTGGTGGTGAAGAGTCACCCTCGGTGTTTTAAAGGCTTGTTATTATAAAACGAAAGCGTCATTCAGCTTCATTGTGTACCAGGAACAGTGAGGTGGGTGAAACTCCAGGGTAGGCTGTCTTATAGGGCTTCGGTCTTAAGCATTCAGGCCTTTACAAAGCGCTTCACATAGGACTCCCCCGAGGCCGTCATCTGGCCACAATGGTCCTTTCCTAAAGCCTCACAATGAATTGCTGGGAAGTTCTTGGCCCTTTTTCTCAGACTGAGTTGCCTTTTTAGAAAATTAGGCCTGATGAAATATGCCCCTTTCTCTTTTAACGGGTTGCTCTGTCCTGCAAGCACTCTGAAACCCCTCTGTCTGCTGACCTCTCTCTTCCTTCCACTTCCCTTTCCGCTGTTTCTTACTGTTCTTCTTCCTTCCATTTCTCCTTTTATTATTTTCACCTCATTTCACCCTTACCATTTTGCTCTCTTTTTCTAAACGTACTCTGTCCTGATCATTCTGTGACTGGATGGGGTCACTGCTCTGTCTTTCTGAGAGGAAGTCAGGGGCCTGCCCTCGCCATCCATAGGTTGCTTACTGAAAGCGTCTGCATCACCCAGAGCTCTGGCATCTGAAGACCAAAGGCTTCCTGGTGGCTGATGGGTGTGCAGGAACTAGGACAATATGGGAGTTCTCAACGGGCAATTTTGTCCTCAGAGGACATTGGCAATATCTGGAGAAATTTTGGTTTCAGGTCCATGGGGAGCCACTATTGGCATCTTGTGGGTAGAGGCCAGGAATGCTAGGGAACATTCTACAGTGCACTAGTGAATTATGTGACCCTTTGTGTCCAAAGTGCCTAGGGAAGAAATCTTGCTATATGGTGATGAGGCTACCATCTTGAGTATATAAATCTATGTAAAATTAGGACCATGCTTATTTGGCAATTTGTTTGTTCATATCCCTTCTTGTAATTGGGAGAATCAAATGCTGAGGTGGCCCAGGTGCCAGCCTCAAGGAAGGTGGAAGGTTAGGGGCCCTGGCTAAGGAGCCTGGAGAACTCAGACTTGAGCTCCCTGCACCCCCCCCCCCCCCAATCACTCTGTCAGTGACCAGCCATGTGACCTGGTCCCTTTACCTCTCTCAGTTTCGGTTCTTTACCTGAAACATGAGTGCTTGGAATATGTGAGCTCTGAGGTCCTTTCAGGTTTAATGATAGCTAGGATCAAATTTATTTAGCTTTCTCTTTATCTTTCTTAAAATTAAAATGAATATCAGAAACAGAGATGTGGTTCAAATAGTATATTGAATGTTTTTAAAATATATATTTTTATTGATTTAAGAGAGGAAGGGAGAAGGAGAGAGAGATAGAAACATCAGTGATGAGAGAGAATCATTGATTGCCTGCCTCCTGCACGCCCCCCAACTGGGAACCGAGCCCACATCCCAGGCGTATGCCCTTGACCAGAATCGAACCCGCAGCCTTTCAGTCCACAGGCCGACGCTCTATCCACTGAGCCCAGCCAGCTAGGGCAGTATATTGAATTTTTGAAAGGTACCCTTAACTGCTTCTCTCTGTTGAGAAGACCATGCAACCAGTTTTGATAAAATAGGAAGAAAAAATAAACAGCATCCTTGATTGGCTTGTTATTCATCGTGGCATCACAACTACTCACTGTGGTTATTAATAAAGAGCTGAGCTAACGCGTGGCATTGTGGGTAAGACAAGGAGTGGCAAAATGCCCATTGTTTTCCTTTGCTGGGACTCTGTCTTCTTGTGATTTCAGGTGGAAACAGACACAGGAAGTAAACATCCTGCTTTAGGGCAGTTTCCCTCAGTCCTGGAGAGTTTTAGGGATGGGGCATCACTGCTGGGTTTAACCATGAACAGAAAAGTGTTCAACCATTGTTTGGTTTTCCATCTTTTGCTGGAAAGCATGGAGCTAGGCTTTCATTTTATGCAGGCTCCCAAGTCCCAAGATAACACTCTTTCCTGTGTTTCTAAATATGGATCTAATCAACCTCCCAGAGGATAAAAGAATTAAAAGAAGGAAAACGAGGAAGTACAGAGGAAACAGTCAGGATGAAAGATTGGTTTCTGGTGTTTTGGACCACAAGTGACTAGTGTTCTTCATGCACATCAGAAAGACTCAGATTGTGCCAACTCCCACCTGTAATCCCAGCCCCGAGTGTTCCCAGTCCGGCTTCGTGCAATACCGGAAGCCTTTGAAGTTATCTGGCCAAAACAAGCATCCTTTCCATTGCAAAGGAGTTCATCTTCCAAGGCTTCTAGACATTGGGATCTTTGCCGCCCATTGATTTCTAACGTTTGCATTGAACTGATGATCTAATACCTACTGTGTTTATGTCTACATTCCCCGAGTTGCCACTATTTGGAAATCAGGAAACTCACTTTCTGTGGCAGAAGGAAACCTCTGCCCACACTCATTCTACCTGTGCCCTTTCCCTCCTTCCTGCTGACAGTTTACGTGATAACGTGCTGTCTATGTAGAATAGTATCATCAAGCCCATGGGAAAAGGAAACTCCCTAGTGCAGACTCCTTGCAGTTATCGAATTCAGGAGTGAAGAGACTGTAAAGAGGGCTGTTCTCCATGCAGAGCCGGACACCCCTCCCCTTCACGCTCTGAAATGGAGTTGAGATTAGACTATATATAGCCGTAACTTCATTCAGAGAGGTTTAAACCGCCTCGGGAAATGAGGCTATTTTCTTCCCTTTCTTGAACAACCACTGTTGAAGTCGCTTCTGTGTCCTCTTTGATGGACCCTCCTCACCTCCCTCTGGACCGCCATGTTTTGTTTTCCCGAGCTCTTCACCGTAGCAGATCCTAACCCTGCTGAAATCGTGCTGCTCTCATCCCCACACGTCCAGATGATGTGATGGGAATGTCATTCCTCCTATCTTTTCCCAGCATCGGTAAACAGTGACACCAGAGTTTAGTCACTGGAAAAGAATCACATAAATAGTAGTTATCCAAGACATTGGAGACACTTTAAAGAAAAGGGAGATGAGCTAAAGAAAGTTGGCTGTGATTCTTTAACTCCTGGGAAACTTTGCAGTGGAAAGTATTTAAATATCTTCCCAATATTCATTCCAGCAAATTCGCATACCCCGAGAAGGCGATTGAAATTAATCTGAGGAGTTGTAACAAAAATGAGGAAAAGAAAGAGGGGTGAACAACAGAGCAAAAAGAAGATGTAAAACTCAAAATTTAGAGAAATTAAAGGCTATAATGTGAAAGAAATACTTTTTTTTTTTTCTTTCTTTTTTTTTTCTTTTTTTAGAGAGAGTGATCTCTCAACTTTATTTTTCTTTATTAAATTTGTTTTACTTATTCTGATTCCTTTGTTTGAAAGAAATACTTTTAAAAAATAAAAGTTAAAAACCAAAAACAAAAAAAGAAATGGAGAAGTAATATGCCACATAAAAGAGCCTGGTATTGTCTTTCAAACGTCCATACTGGAAAAAACACACGTAGAAATTAAAGTTTTAAAAGTCATTGAAATCTTGAATCAAAATTGTGCATTTAAGGGAAGAGAGTGGGCTTCTAAGCAGTAATTACTTTTTGAACAAATAAAGAATATGACAACATTGATAATGTGTGATACAAAAAGACGGCAAAACAGTCGTCTGAGAATCTCCTAGGGTTTCCTACAGGTTAGAGAAAGGTCAACAGACCTCACAGCCAGTCTGTCACTTGGTTCCCCCTCCAGCCTCCTGGATGAGGGGAGCGATGGTAACCACATCCCCATGCTGGCCACTGCCACAGGCTAGTCTGCTGTGCTCACTCCTGAGGGCATTCCGCTGGGCCCTTGTCCTCTCCACCATCAGAGGTAGGCTGTGCAATACTGTCCTCATCTCCCAGGGTGGAAACTGAGGCTTCAGAACAGTTATGTGCTTGGACTAAGGTCAAGCAGCTGGTTCAGAGAGAGGTCTGGTGTTTGGACTCAGGTCCAGCTGACTCCAAGACCTGGGCTTCTCACCATTTAGCTCTGGGGCTTCTTGCCATTTGAAAAAGGGCATTGGGATCTCAAGTGCTCAACACTCCCCCACCCGTCCCCCTCATCCCCCCTCCCCCCGTTTGCCTGTGTCATAGTAATAGGGCCACAGGCAGAAGTGCATGAAGAACTAGGTTACAGTATCACTATTGTGACTAATGTTTTAGCTTGTTGGCATTCAGAGATCTTTCCATTTGGGATTATTTCCTTGCCTCTCTGTCATTTTGCTGGGCATCGTTATTGAATGGACACCCTGAGAAAGGACTCCAAACAGCTGTTAGGAATGTGGAAGTTAGGCTTGTTTCCTGGGGAGGAGATGGGTTGCAGGATGTGAGGAAAAAAGAAGGAAGCCCAGGTTGGTCAGGCCACCAGCCCGAGTGCCTGCTTCCTGTTCCTGGTGCCGGTAGCATCTGTCATTGCCAATGGAAATTCCATTCTAATGTGAAAACTATAGAAGGCCTCAGCAGGTTTTTCATTAGAGGCCTATACACAGCATAAAAACTCCCTTCTCAGACTGTGCAGAATTGGAGAATAGTGAGCTATTGAGATCCCAGAAAAATAATTTTGGTGAGTTGGCAATATCCCTTTCTAATAATAATAGCTAGAGCTCATTGGCTACTTAGTAGGAATAGTCGCTCTGTTAAGTTCTGTATATCCTTTAATAGTCCCATCAAAACTCTATGTATATATTAATAGTCCCATTTTACAGACGAAGAGTCTGAGATATAGAGAGTTTAAGGAGCACATACGTCGAAGGTCATACAGTGAATAAGTGAAAGATCTGGGATTTAACCCAGGCCTTAACCTCTATGCTCTGTGGCCTCTACTTCTTTCCCTGTGGTGAAAATGGGAATATTTCTCGTAAGTATGTAGGTTGGACCCTCTTGTTCATCCATTTTTTTTTAAATTAAGACGTTGTTGTTGTTTTTTACAACAGATTTATATAAAATTTGAGCAGATGGCACTGTTCCCATATGCCTCCCTGACAGTTTCCCCTATTGTTCTTACGTCAGTATAGTTTGTTTATTATAATAAGTGAACCAATATTGACACATGATTAGCTACAGCCCATATTTGATTCAGATTTCCTTACTTTTTACCGAATGTCCTTTTCCTGTTCCCAGATCCCACCCAGACACCACATTACATTTAGTCGTCATGTCTCCCTAAGCCAGTGATGGCGAACCTTTTGAGCTCGGCGTGTCAGCATTTTGAAAAACCCTAACTTAACTCTGGTGCCGTGTCACATACAGAAATTTTTTGATATTTGCAACCATAGTAAAACAAAGACTTATATTTTTGATATTTATTTTTTATATTTAAATGCCATTTAACAAAGAAAAATCAACCAAAAAAATGAGTTCGCGTGTCACCTCTGACACGCGTGTCATAGGTTTGCCATCACTGTCCTAGGTTCTTCTTGGCCCTGATAGTTTCTCAGCCTTTCTTGTTTTTGATGACCTAATGGTTCTGATAAGCACTGGTCAAGTGTATTATAGGATGCCTCTTTGTTTTCTTGTTATCACACTTAGATTGACAATTTTCTCATAACTAGACTGAGTTTATGAGGCTTTGAAAGAAATAACAGATAAAATGTTGTTCTCATCACAAGATATCAAGCATACAGGCTATCAGCATGATTTTTTTAAAGAGTTTCAAAAACAAGTTCTGTGTATTTTGACACAATACTTAAATAAAGCATGGGGAGTATCATATTGCTTTTTATAAATATTCCAGCTCTCTTCTTCCTCCAGGCATACGTCAAATTACAATTCCCCATGCCACTGAAGATCGGCGTGGCCACGGGGCTATCAGCATGATTTATGACTGCTGATTTTGGCGTTGATCACCTGATTGAAGTAGTATTTTTCAAATTTCTCTACGGAAAACATCTTCTTTTTCCCGTCCTTTCCATACTATATGGTTTGGAAGGAAGCCACTGTGCACAACCCACATTTAAAGAGTAGGGAGTTGTACTTCCTCTTTCAGGGCAAAGTGTATAATTTATTCGGAAAACTTCTGCATGGGAGGTTTGTCTTCCCCATTTATTAATTTATTCAATCATTTATTTAAATCAGTGTGGACTTGTAGATATTTATTTTATATTTGGGTTATAATACAATGCTTCTTTATTCATTTTGTTGCTCAGATTGTTCCAGCTTTAGCTCTTAGATAAGCATGTCAAACCGGCCGCAAGAGGTCTTTGGTTGACTCCTGTGTTGCTTTGAAATGCTCCTGTCATTGTGGGTTCCTTTACTCTGTTATTTTGCTGGGCTTCATGAAAGCTATTTCATGTGTTTTTGAGTCCTTCCTTCCTTTATGGCACTGCAATATGCTCTAGGCTCATCTTATATTTTTTCTATCCCAGGCCTGGAATTAGCCATTTCTTCAAGGAGACCTAGTTGCTTTGATTGGAGAATGGTATTAGAAGCCATGATCTGGCCCTGGCTGGTGTGGCTCAGTTGGTTGGGCATGGTCCCATCACACAAAGGTTGCCAGTTTGAATCCATGGTCCCATGGCCGGGTTGCAGGCTCAGTTCCTGGTAGGGGGTGTGCAGGTGGCAGTCGATCAATGTCTCACTCTCACATTGATGTTTCTCTCTATCTCCTTCTCCCTTCCTCTCTCTCTCTCAGAATCAATAAAAAAGTCTTAAAAAAAGAAATAAGAAACCACAATCTGGGTGCTCTGTGCGCTCATTGCTACTAGGGTGTCACTTGTTTTAGGCCCTCGCAACTGACAGGGCTAGGAATATATGTGTGTACTAATTACGTAAATACACATATTATCAATATTTCTGTGTGCAGCCATCAGCATCCATATTCTGTTAAACATGAGCTCTTACTCATGTCTCTGACTCTAGTCCATGACCACATGGCTTATTCTAACTTCCTCCCCTTGTTTATTTGTAAATTCCCTCTCCAACAGTGAGAAAGCTGGCTTCTCCCATCTGCCATTCATTTATTTAACTGTTCAAATCCCAGTGTACATACCCAGCAGTATCAGAGTTGTTAACTCATGCAGTAGGAAGCAGCTTTCATCAACTACAGTGTGGTGCATGTGTGTAGTTCCTTTGGCCTTTAGTCCTAGTCTTACAGACTTCACTTCTTGTTTAAAGTAATACATATAGCTAATATTTTTTGAGTACTCACTATGTCCTAGGGACTAGTCTAAACGCTTCACATGTATTGTATCTTCTAGGCCTCACAACAACTCTGTGAGGAGGGATCTGTTATTATCCCATTTTACACATTAGGAAGCTGAGACACAGAGAGGTTAGTTAGGTTACAGCTAGTAAGCCTTGGAACCAGGATTCCAGCCAGTCTCACTCCAGAGACTTAGCTGTGCTTAGCTGCTCATGAAAAGTGGGCATTAGGAGCCCGGTTAGCTTTCTTCCTTTCCTAATGGAATGCAGTCACTCACTGACACAGTGCATAGGGTTTGGTGATATGGGGTTAAGTCTATGCACAGCAGTTTTCTTCAGTTTCTGTAAATTTACCTCCAGATGCCAGGGCCTGCACATGTAGTTTGGGAATGAATGACAGGTGGGTAAACACCCTTGACTTTGGGTAGCTGGCTTTGGGCTCTCCTCCTCCTCTTCTCCGCCCTTTCCACTCTACTTACTGGTATTTCTGCATGTCCTTCCCATCACCACCCTCGTCTCCCTTCTTCTTGCCCTGGAACTTTGTCTCTTCTTCAACTGCCCACAGCCCCTCACTGGCTTTGCACCCTGTACTTGCCTTCTGGTGCTTAGCTCTCCCTCTGGCTTTGTTTGCATTTATTTCCCTGGGGCCTCTCTTAATTCCTCTTCCACTTTCCTTCCCAGTATTCTAATCCCTACTCACCGCCAGTACCAAAATGAACCATGGAAAGCACAAGAAGGCGTTGCAAAACGACCTGACAAGTTCAGATAATAATGTTTCCATCCACTCCAGGCTTTTTCAGAAAAAAGGAAAAATAAATAAAATCTCTGTCCCTTCCCTTGTTCTTTCTCATCAGAAAACTATCTAGCTGGGGTCTCAGAGGCAGCCTCTATCTGGCAACGCCCCTGAAACCCGAAGACTGTTCTGTGACTAGGAGAACAAGGCCGAAGGTCCCACTCAGAGTCAGTCTCAAGGTTACTTTGCTCTTTTCCCCTGAAGGGCCAAGTGCATTGGCTCCCACCCTCAGGGCTTGGCAGGGTCGCATGCCGTGTAGATCTTCTTACCTCTTCATTATCAACATTAGGAAAAGGTCTGGTTCTGGGAGAATGTCCTAAAATAGAAAAACATTGTGCTGCTTTTGAAAAATAGTTTCATGTCTTATCTTCTGCTGATGATTAAGTAACAATAAATTATTATCTTAAACAGATTTCTGGGGAGAGAAAAGAGCTCTAAATAGATAGTTATTCCTTTTGTGTGGTAATCCCATTTCTTGGCTTGGAGGTTACATACAAATCATGAGGGAGATGACTTCATTTCTGAAAAAGTTTTTATTAAACATTTTACCAATTCTAGAGTATTTTACTACTGATGGGATTTTTAATATGATTTAACACATTTACCTAAAAATAATCTCTATGCATTAAAAATCTATGGTTTGGGCATAATAGCAGCCTAAATGCTCACCTCAGCTCCATTACTCTGCAGTGAAGACCCCTGGATGTGGCTAAAATTTTGTACTATTTCCTTGCAATGCTCAGCTAAGTAATCTCTTAGCTTCCAACCATCAATTACTAAATATGATTGATGTCTGTTTGGCTAAGAAATCAAGTAAGTATAGCAAACCTCATTGTGATTCATACTTCCCCTCTATTTCTTTTTTTAAAAAAATACTTTTATTGATTTCAGAAAGGAAGGGAGAGAGAGAGAAAGAAAGAAAGGAAGAAAGAGAGAGAGAGAGAGAGAGAGAGAGAGATATCAATGATGAGAAAGAATCATTGATCAGCTGCCTCCTGCACACCTCCTACTGGGGATCAAGCCAGGCATGTGCCCTGACTGGGAATCGAACCATGACCTCCGGTTCATAGGTCGATGCTCAACCACTGAGCCATACCAGCTGGGCCCTCTCCTCTGTTTCTATTCTATTATGTCCCTTCAGAATATTTTGCTCTCTCTCACCTCAGGGCCCTTGCTTAGCTGCTGTCCCAGTCTTCACCCTTCCTTATCTTTACTATCTGAGCTTTAACATTATATCCTCAGGGAAGTCCTCCTGAAGCCCTAATTAGATTAGATCTTTCTGAAGTTAAATCCTTCGGTGGGACCTTAAGGCTCTGCTGTTGTGACACACTCATCGCATAACTAGTTTTTGTGAATATGGAAAACAAGGGTCACTCATAAGTATCACTTTAATTTGTGAGTTAATTCTCCCCAGAGGTCTGTTTCTTAGAAGGAAGTATCTCAGAACAGCATCAGTCAGTTGCACACATTGACGTATGAGCGTCTTCCTTCTACAGAAATTTGCAGTCAGTTACAAAACGTTCACGTACTGCCAACGGTTTGCACGTTGCCAAGAATGCTTGAGGCAGAAAAAGCAATCCTGTTGTCCCTTCAGCTCTCAAGTTTGGCCCCCTGCCCCTGGCACACACCCAGCGTGCTTACTCAGATGTACGTGCCCCCTTGGGACTGGGGAGTTTTGTTCTGGGACCCACCAAAGGTGGCTTTGGAAAAGAAGCCATGTAGTGGCTTTTGTCCCTTCTGAGTTTAGATTATGTCACAGTCTTAATCTCTCCATTTGGTTTCAGAAATTCCTCCTTCAGTTTCCACCAGTCATTTAAGAGTCATGTCCTGCAATTTGTATCGCTGCCTGATGTGCCCCAGGTGATAAGTCCTGAGGAGGCTGCCCCAGGGGTGTGGGTGTGAGTGTGGGTGTGTGTGTGGGTGGGTTTGCTCTTGGAGCCTGGAGCCGCATTGGTAGCATGGTTTGTATGTTTGTCATTCTTTCTGGGACAGGCGGCAAATTCTTTCTGTTGATTTCCATGAGTGCTGACTTCACTGAGCCATTTTACCTTTTTCAGTACCTTCCTTTCGTGGCTTGTGGCGAGTAGTTTTAGGACTGCCTTCTCCTCGCCGCCCCCGATAGCTCCCAATGTCCTTACTGATATCATGTCATCTGGAATCCTGTGTGGCCACGGCCAGGTAGAGGAAAGCAGGTATTACCAGGTCTCGACTCCAGATCGGGGCAGCGGAGTTCCGTGACCTGCCCACCTCCCTGAGGGCACAGGCGTTCCTTCCCCAGTGTCCTCTCTTGTTCTGTGTCCAGAGCCCAGTGGCTTCCCTGGTTTAACAGTCACACTTTCCTGTGAGTTTGTAGTTAGAGCTCAGGAGCTGAACCAAGGATGGGAAGACAGAAAAGCCACTGGCCGCTAACCCTGGGGTAGCTCATGACTGTGATGTGGCTTTCCTTTTTGAAACCTTACAAGTTGCACATTTTATCTGCTGGTCCGTCCATCAAGAACGGAAAGTTTCTTCGCAGAACGGGCAGGCACAGAGCTGCTGTGAGCTTGGGCCCTGGTCCAGCCTTCCGGGAGGCCTCCCGTCCTGGCATGTGGATAGGCCGCCGCTGATAGGAGGCAGGGTCGCTTCGTGCTGCATCACGCTGTGTGTGTATGTCTTTCCCTCCATCTCTTCCTTCCCCCTCCTTCCTTTCGTTTCTCTTTTGTATGAAAATGCTTTCTCTAGCTGATTCACTGTCTGGGTTGGTAGTGAACTTTCAAAGCCCTCTTAGGCTGAGCTGCGGGACTGCACTGTCCCAGAGGGTACAATGAGTAGGTTACCAGAGCTGATTTAAAACAGGAGGCCGAGGGGGACACATTTTGCACTTGAAGACCCGTCCAATCTGGACTAAGTCCTTCTCCCTTTCCTTCTGGGGCTACATCTCTCCCTGGACGTAATTTCTTTAGAGTGCGCCCTATAGAAATACACACGCACACAGGGAAACAAGGATGCACGCTTTGTGGTTGTTTGTAATTGTGAGGATCTGAAAATAGCCTCAGCACTTGCATGCTAGTGGGAGAATACTGATGTTAATTATGTTGCCTCCATGCAGGGAACACTACGCAGCCCTGAAAAACGGGACCATCTAGAGGTAGTGAGTGCAGTGGTGTCTGTAACATACTAATCTGTGGGAAAAAGACATGTTGGGTTACATATACATATTCTAGCTATTCAAACTTATCCATATCCATAGAAAAGTCTAAAAGAATGCACTCCAAACTGTTAACAGAAATTCACGGGAATGGGATTAGAGTGAAGGGGGAGTAGATGTTTTGCTGTTTTAGTTTATACACATTTGCAATATTCATTTTTGTCTATAAATAGTCAGTTTTATAATTTTAAGGATAACAAGTATGGTGGTAAAGGAGCAAATGACATTAATTTATTATAATGCCTTTTTACTGGTAATTTTGGATTTCTGCCTGGGGTTGTTTTTTTTTTAATCTTATGAAGCTCTGAGGGGTCACTGGGGTCATTGAGTTACTGGTCTTGTTCTTAGCTGGATGCTGTTTATCTTTTAATTTTTAATTTTTTTAATCCTCTCCCGAGGATATTTTTCCCATTGCTTTTTTGGAGTGAGTGGAAGGGAGGGAGGGAGGGAAAATTGTGTGGAGAGACACATGGATTGGATGGATTGGGTGCCTCCTGCAGGCGCCCCCACAGAAGCTGGGGATCGAACCTGCAACCCATGACTGGGGATCAAACCCAGGACCGTTTGCTGCATGGGTCGATGCTGTAACCATTGAGACCCACTGGCCAGGGCTGGATGCTGTTTTTTTATTTTTATTGTATTATGTGAATTATTAGCCCTCTACACCTATTTTTTCCATCAGTGTCATTGGAAGAGTATTCTCTCACTGAAATATTAAGAAATATTAGCTGACTGTGGTACTAATTAAATTAATTCATCCATCCTTTAGAAGTGCAGAACTGTTCTGTAGGAGTCAACCCGCTAAGCCAGCGGTTCTCAACCTGTGGGTCGAGACCCCTTTGGGGGTTGAACGACCCTTTCACAGGGCTCGCCTAAGACCATCGGAAAACACATATGTAATTACATATTTTTTTGTGATGAATCACAATGCTTTAATTATGTTCAATTTGTAACAATGAAAATACATCCTGCATGTCAGATATTTACATGACGATTCATAATAGTAGCAAAATTACAGTTATGAAGTAGCAACGAAAATAATTCTATTGTTGCGGGTGACCACAACATGAACTGTATTAAAGGGTCGCGGCATTAGGAAGGCTGCGAACCACTGTGCTAAGCCATCCAAAGAAATCACCTTCTCAGTGGCTCTGCTTGCCAAGTTTATCTTCACTGTTCACAACCTAACTTATCTAGCCATACTATGTCTCCCACTCAAAACAGATTTTTCTCTTGTAATTTGAGAAGGAAAAGGATAACTTTGTAAAGACATTTTTGGTTCTTATGATGAAACCTTGGTGATCTTTGTAAAATTAAATTTATGCACTTATACTTTTATCAGTCGGATTTCTAGCCTACTGTCAGTTAATTCCTGAAATGTTAGGGCTGTAGCTTTTGTGATCTCTGATTTGAGTGAATCCAGGATTGGCAACACTTAGTCTCCTTGTGCACAGACTGCTTTGAAGTTGCTTCAAGACTCACTAAATCTTCTTCTGCATGTCTTTTTCTGCCCTGTATGGATTTTTCTAAGGATGATAGTTCTTTAAAAAAAAATTTATCAGTCTTTACCCTGCTCCTTAAAATAATAAAATATAGGCAGCTTGTTTTCAAGTGCTTTAATTTAATTGGCATTGCTTTGTTACCGGAGGAAGTGGAGATCTTGGGGTGCCTTGAGGAATGAATTTCCTGAGGCACCCACGGGAGAATGGGGTTTCATGGTCAGCTTTATTGATGATGTAAAACGAAGGGGGTTCCCCCTCCAAGGTCCCATCTCTGTCTGCCCCACCATGGAAAACATCCAGCGTTGTCTTTAGCAGGGACAGAATTAAGGCCACTGCCCAGAATTTCTGCTCCATAATAAAGTCCAGTCCAGTCCAGTCCAGCACCTGGCTAGCTTAGCTTGTGTTCCCAGCTGCAGTCCATTGTGTGTGGGGTCTGCGTGGCCATGGGCCATGGGGCTGCTTAAGGCCACATGGTTATGGACAGAGAATGCAAACACACAGGCAAGTCTGGGTCACGGAGCAAGAGAGCTCCTTTGTCTGGGGTTTTAACCAGGAGCTTGACCAATTAACTTTCCAAGATTTTGCACGCTTCTCATGGGTTCCACCCCCTAGCCAATCCATTGTTCTCCAGGCTAGACTGACAGGCAAGCAGCTCCCCTGTGCCACCCGGGCTTCTACTGCACTTGTTCCTGTATCTCCCTGCTTCCCCCAACAACCCAGTACCTGATGGGGGGAGGGAGGGGCGTTAATCCCCTTGGAGGAACCATGCTGTACGAAGCTGCAGCTCTGGGGTGAAGCTGCCCAGTGCCTTGCTCTCAATGTCTGACTTCCCTTTGCTTTCTTCCCTTTATTAATATTAACTAGCGAATTCCGACGATAACACAGGCTCTGTTGACCGCCTGCCCATGTTTTCCTGGGGTACGCCCAGGCTGGTCCTGGTGTCCAGGGCCCGTTTTGAGTCCCCACAACCAGCCAGATGCAGTGACTCCCCATTTCTCTCTTCCAGTGCAATCGCCTCTATCCTGCGGGCCTGGCTTGACCAATGTGGAGAGGACTTCCGAGAGCCCCCTCACTTCCCTTGCTTACAGAAACTGCTGGACTATCTCAAACGCATGATGCCAGGCTCTGACCCAGAGAGAAGAGCACAGAACCTTCTTGAGCAGTTTCACAAGCAGGAGGTGGAAGCGGACAGTGAGTACTGGTTTGGTCTCAGGGTTCTGATTCTGTAACCACACGTTGAGGAAATGTGCTCCCTCCCCTTGTTGACTAGGAGACCGTGGCTTCCCTCTGAGGGACAAGCTGCTGTGGGATGGGTGGTGGGTGAAATCTCAAGGTCATCCAAGGCCTAATTCCAGAGCCCTAGAGTTTTAGAGCAAAGGGCTTCTCAAGACCACCTAGTCCGGCGCCCTCGTTTTACACGGGAGGAACTGGACTCAGAAGCGAAGTAATTTTCTAGGGTTTCTTCTAATATCACAAAGAGGATGATCTTCTGTTACTGTGCTGAACCTGAATTTGCTCTTTATTATCGGCCCAATGGCTCCTCGTCCTATCCAATGGACACTCATCCCACACAACAGCCCCCGTTCAGCAGGCCAAGAACGGCATCCAGTTCTGCCCCTGCCCTCCCAGAAGCTGGAAGAGGTGTTTCTCCTTCCCCGAAAAGCATCACTGTAGTTCATCTGCCCCCTGCCAGGGCAGATTCCCGTCATTCCGACTCTCCAAAGGCCTCACCGGCGGGAGTTTCCGTGGCTGTTTTTTCCTATTTGAAGAATTGACTGCCTGTTTTCAAGGACAAAGGAAGAGCCACCACCGCAAGTCCTGGAACTATCAGGCGTTGCAGAAAGCCAGAGAGAGATTAGGACGGTCTTTCAGCGTGATGTTTTCACCCCCTCCGGCCTGCCAGGCGCTGGTTGCCATGACGCCTGACCCACTTGGAACTCCTGACAGGCATGTCCCAGAAGTGACGCCCGATTTCCTCAGTGGGTAAAGGAAACAGTCCCGATAAGGGACTCGGCCTCAGCGCCAAAGAAAATACCCTTAAATCCCAAACGGTACCTGCACAACTTTTTCTGCTATGGAGGACCAGCGAGGGGGAAGCACAGTTGCATCATTGGAAGCTGCCTGCCAAGCGCTCCTATCTCAGATGACTTCATCTGCCGGGAATGTTTGAATGCCAGCGGTGCTCCTCCAGCCTGGACCTCAGGGCCTCCCCGCCTGCCTGTGCGCAGTGGAAAGGCTGGGTTAGAGCCCAGCTCTCCCTGGGGCTGCCCCTGGCTCCGGGCCTAATTGGGGAACCGGTGGGACCAGTCGTTCATTGTTCCTACCGGGGACTGAAGGCAGAGCTCGCTGGCAGGCTTTGGGAAGGCTTGCAGTAGCCCAGAATGACTTCTTTCTGAGTTTGGACATTTTTTTTTTTTTTATCAAGAAAGCTCAAAACTGATGTTTACGTACAGGAGCCATTACTGAGAAGGAGTTTTAGGAGCTTGGTTCCCATGCGCGTCTTTTACCCAATTTCATTCCGGCAAAAGCAACAACCTCTCCTAGGAGTGTTTCGCCTCTGCTGGAAAGTCAGCAGCAAGCACTGTGGTCTGGGCCCGGAGAGAAAGGACCATGTCGTCTCCGCAGCATCCAAGGCCCATGGCAGGCCCCTGGGAGTGTTGGGTGAATGAGAGGGAAGATGCGGCCTTACCGCGAACACCGCTTGGCGGAAGTGGGTCGGCCTCTGCGTTGCAGTGGTGGAGACAGACTTACATAGTAGCTAGCAAGAGGGTTCGGGATTTCAAATGTCTTCTTCCTCCACAGAATGAGAGAGCGCCAGGGCTGTGTGCAAGCCAAGCGGTAGAACTGCGGGGTTTCAGCTTTCTTTAGCTCGTGCCTGTGTGTGTCCCAGGCTCCGGAACAGGCAGTGATCCCCTTCTACTTTCTCCACACATAACCCATTCCCACTCGCATCAGTGCCTTCCACTCTGGGGAGAGGGGTGGCCTTAAACTGCATACCTGTCATCAGAGCTGGCACCTTGATAAGGGAAGCGATGTAGGGTTCAATCTCAGCACCCCTTTCCCCCGAGGAAGCTAAGAGAAGGCCACCGCGGCTTGATCCACGGGGCCTAGATGTCTTTTATTCTACAAAGAAAGCAAGGAAAGGCTTAAAATGTAAACCTTTGGGGGAGTAGTGACACATTACATTTCTGCTAAGAGGTAACTGAATAGAGCTCTGGGTATTTTCACTTGAGAACAGATTGAAAAGAGAGGACAGCGAGGAGTGTGAAGAGGATGAGATGGGGAATCAGCCGGGAACTAGGAAAAGGTTCCAGGGAAGGGGGGCTGGTTAGGCTTCATCCTGCTCCCTCTGCAGCATGGACCCGGAGGTCCTGCTCCATGCGTGTGCCGAGTCCTCCAGGTGGGATTTGCAGTCCTAGGTAGTGACTGCAGTGACGTTTACTCACTCAGCCTGTGCCCTCCATGATGTGCTAAGTGATGATCTTACCTGTAATAAGGCTCAATGTGAATTTAGTTGTTTTTCTGTGTTTGTGTTTAAATCCTCGCTGGAGGATATGTGTTTATTGATTTTTAGAGAAAGGGGAAGGGAGAAAGAGAAACATTGATCAGTCACCCCCTGTTTGTGCCCTGATAGGGGATCGAACCTACAACCTGTTTTATGTGCCCTGTCCCGGGATCAAACCCACAGCTGTTTGGTGTACAGGACAATGCTCCAACCAACTGAACCACCCAGCCAGGGCTAAATTTAGTTTAAAAATATTTGTCATGCAAATTTAACTTGAGGTAGAAGCTGAAAGCTACTCCAAGCATTTTGAGAATTCTGAGGCCTTGTTGAGGCTTCTGAGGACTTTATCAGCACTTCTGGCACCAAATTGGCCCATTTTACTCCCCAAAGCCTGACCTGCCTTCACATCCAGTCCTTCTAGGCTTCTGGTCATAAATGGCCCAGTAATTAAGAATGTCATATTGGGAATTCAGGAAGTAGTTGGGTTAGTCCTTGAGCTGACCAGAGGGTTTGAGGGAGCCCAGGGTGAGGGTAAGCACTCAATGTAGCCCAGCTTTGCTTCCCTCTAGACCAGGGGTGGGCAAACTTTTTGACTCGAGGGCCACAATGGGTTCTTAAACTGGACCGGAGGGCCGGAACGAAAGCATGGATGGAGTGTTTGTGTGAACTAATATAAATTCAAAGTAAACATCATTACATAAAAGGGTACGGTCTTTTTTTTTTTTTAGTTTTATTCATTTCAAACGGGCCGGATCCGGCCCGTGGGCCATAGTTTGCCCACGGCTGCTCTAGACTTTGCCTAACCCGGCTCAATCCGTGGCCCAGGAACCAGGCAGGGGTTAGTCAAAGGCAGAGGCCTCTAAACTTGATAAAGAATCAAAGAACAAGCAGAGATGGTGAAGACCTCCATTCATTCCACTCAGATATATTGTGCTTGCTCTTCTCTCCCTATGGGTTTACTGAAGGAATCACCCTTTCCTTCCTAAGAGAAAGATGTTCAGTTGGACTCCATAAACAAGGTCATATACAGTCGCCCCAACTAACTAACTTTTTCAACATCTGTCAACAGATGGGTTTGCCAACACCATCTCCTGCCGCCTGGAAGAGGAAGAGGAACCGGAGGCCGGAGGGTCTGCAGAATTCACGTGCTTCTCAGAGGATCTTGTGGCAGAGCAGCTGACCTATATGGATGCAGTAAGTCTTCTCTGAGCCTCAGATGTGCGTCTGCTTAACACCCGGCGGTGGGGCGGTGGCGGGGGGGGGGGGGGGGGGGGCGTGTGGGTGACAGTACTGGTGGCCGGGAGGGCAGGGGGCAAGGTGATTTAAGTCTTTTCAAATCCTTGCGGGGCTGTGCCTGTAAATGCAGGGAGAAAATGTGACTTGAGTCAATCATCTGAATAATTCAGGCCTAAGTTCTCCTTGCAGTTCTGGGTGAAGGTGCTTTTTCCTTGGCACTCAATACACAGAGGGAAACAAGAATTTTAATCCTAGTGAAACAAAATCTGCCCTGTCCCATGGGCATTTCTCTCCCCTCAAGCTCATAAATATTTCAAGTTCTGAACTGTTTATTTGGGGGATTGTAAAAGGGTCAAAGTGTAAGTTAGGATCACATAAATCCACCGAATCCACATGTGACTCTATCTGGCAGCTCATTTCCACATGTGCTTCTTGCACCTTTGAAGTTCGCATATTTTTTTTTAGCTGCACATGTTTGATTACATCAGCCACGTTTCGTAGCTCAATTTTAGCTGATAAATACCCATGGGAGAAAAAAGGACTCTTATGAATTATCACGATTGTCTGGGCTCTTCTGCATTTACCGCTTTGGGAAAAGCAGCATCAAAAGTTGCCGTTTCCATCTAGAGCACGCAAATAAACACAGATAGTCTGTGTAAAGTCAATCCTGGTGTTTGCACTTTTCATATAAACCCTGGACATCTCATATTGAATTGTTGTGCAAATGATAATCTGATTTGTTCAACAAATTTGTGATTGTTCCTCTTGATAGCATAAGAGAAAGATGGAAAATGTCATTGGTTATGACTTTTAGGCAAAGACCTCAAAGCCAGGCTTCAAATCCCTCATTATCCCTTTTGGTGTGTGACTGACATTGAATAGCTTTTCCCTTTATATGCTTCTTACCTTCTTCGTTATAAATAATGTGAGATAATGACCTTGATGAATGTCGCATGTATTGTATTTTGGTGGGTCACTTTTCAGGTGGTCTTTGAGCATTCATGTGTATTATAGACAATTCATAATACATATAGATTATTGACTATTATTGCTTTCCCCAAAGTGGTAAGGGCAGAAGAGCCCAAATGATTGTGATAATTCATAATAGTCCATAATTCATGGTCATGAGTGCCCAGAAAACACCATGGATATGAATTTGAGGTCAAAATAATATTTAAAAAAATTTTAATTTTTTAATTAAAGTCAACATACAGTATTATTATAGTTTCAGGTGTACAGCATAGCAATTAGACATTTATATAACTTACAAAGTGAGAGGTCAAAAATAACCTTAAGCATAGATTTTTACTTGGCTTTCCTTCGAAGACAGAAAAGTTAAAATGATCTTGGGCATTTAGATTTTCTTTTGGTCATTGTGTTTCATTTCTTCACTTGAGCAGATTTAGAAAGAACATGCGGGCTTTTCTGACCAGTTCATGGATTAATTATTCACTTTTGTCTATTGAGATGAACACCATGAGGCAAATCAAGTAGAAAAGGGTTATTTGTCCGTTGAAAAAAATAGCAATTTACAGATGACCCAGATGACGTACTTTGCCACATGAAATGTCTGTGTTGTCCTTAAAGTCAATTCCTCTTTTGTTCTAGCAACTATTCAAGAAAGTAGTGCCTCACCACTGCCTGGGCTGCATTTGGTCTCAAAGGGATAAGAAGGAAAACAAACATTTGGCTCCTACGATCCGCGCTACCATCTCTCAATTTAATGCCCTCACCAAATGCGTGGTCAGCACCATCTTGGGGGGCAAAGAACTCAAAACCCAGCAGAGAGCCAGAATCATCGAGAAGTGGATTAACATTGCTCACGTAATTGTCTCTTCTTGAATATTCTGTGTGCTTCGTCGATATCGGGTTCTACTTCATCCCTGTGTTTAAATGGTTTCCATCTGGTTGAAAGGCCGTCGGAAGACCTTTCCATGTGAGGGCCCATTGCGTTTGTTATTGTTATTGTTCTGCGGAAGTAAGAAAGTTGTCTTTCTTAACTTGGGAGCTTATTTACTTTTCCTCCTTTTCCTGTTTTTCCTTGCTTGCTTCATTTTGCTCCTGGAGCCTCACGCTGCTGCTCCTTCAGGTTGAAACATTCCGCCTGCTTTTTCCTTCGTAGTCACAGGCTGTGGTTCTGTCCTGTGTTCAGTAAATATAAGCTGATAGTCTAAGTGTCAAACAGACTGCGCTTCAGCCAGAGTGATTACCCATGCACCCTACCTTTAGCAGATTTGAAGAGCCAGTACCTTCTCAGAATCCTGAATCTTTTTTCTAAAGGACTGAGATACACAGATTTCCCATTAATCTGGGGCTTTTCCGAGAGCCTTATCTCTGACGTTGGAGGGGCAGCATCTATTCGTAGGCCTGAATTACATTTCGCTTAAGGTCAGTCTGGTCTCTTGGATCAGCCGCTTACTAATATATGCCATGTGACCTTCACTTATCATGATCTTATCTCATCATTGAGAAAAGGCAAACAGTATTGAGTCAGTTGGTCACCAAATATTTCACGAACTTCTGTGTATAAGCTACAGTTTTATGTATTTGGGGGACATAGATGGGATAAGCACAATTAATTTGGTCTTACAGGAGTCTGTCTGTAACAGGTTAAGCAAGGAAGCTAAGATTGCTGGAGTGATCTCAGCCCAGGCAGGGGAGGAGCAGGGCACTGGGAGATAAGAGCTGCAGGAGTGGACAGAGGAGAAATCCCTCTGACTGGAACAATCAAGGAAGGCTTCCTGGATAGGGGGACATTTACATGTAGCTTGAATGATAGCTAGGACTTTTGATATCTGAAGATTGGGTAGTTTTTTGTTTTTTTTTTCTAGGAAGAAGTTATCTCAGTGAAAGCCATATAATTTACAATTTTGAAAAATAATTATTACGTAAATATCTCATTAGTTCGTGTTCTAGGCTATATGGATCACCCCTCAACAAAAACACATTTTGCTTTTTATCCATATCTATCTATCTATCTATCTATCTATCTATCTATCTATCTATCTCTATATCTATATATATATTTTTCCATTAAGCCATGGTCTATAGGGCATAATGCTTAAATTTTCACATGCTCTCTTTTTCACATTCTTTTTAGTTGTCTTGAATTAAAGAGCAGGGCTATCATTGCACCAGAGAATTGGCCTTATTTTGCGTTTTTAGGTGGTCTATTAGCACAGACATTTTAGTATATGAGAAAAGTAAGAAACAAAGAATATTTCATGCAATGTCGATTTTTCCTTTTCTGAATTGAGCTTATTTCTCAACAAGTAAGAGCTACAAAAAGAATTTTTGATAGAGCATGATCAAGAGCATGGGATCGAGAGGATTTGTCTTCTTAGAATGATAAAGTATTTTTGCCATAAATGCCATATCATTTGCAGTCTTCTACATCTCTCAAAAGAAAATAGTCTGTCTACCTTTAATCCATTCAGCTGCTTAGCAAATTTATAGCAAGAATTCAGCATTTGTATATAAAACAGTGTGGCTCAAACAATGGCTTTTGGTCCAAATTAAATATAGACTGTGCATTTATGTGGTAACAAGAAATGCGAGTGGAATAATTTGAAGTATATTCCAGATTTCATGGTATTTCAAAGCCAAGGGTTCTTATTCTTGGTGAAGCAGTTTCCTCATACTGAGCGCTTGTGTCCCTTGAACTTGTATGGGCTCACTTAGAATAATGAAGCTCACAACTGGTTTCCTGCCAAGATTTATTTTACTTTTCCTGCATTATAATCACAGTCAATTTCTACTGAGAGAGTGTTTGAAAACTGATGATTTTACACGCAGAGAAAATTTCTGACCAAATATGACTATATTTTCTTGGACAGGCCTCGCTGCTACATTTTTACTTTGGTGTCATATCTCCTGAAAGGATACCTCCTTTTCTAGAAATGGAGCCAGATGCCTTTTCTGCTCCTTCAAACCCTTGGCTTAAGCCTCTTTCAGAATAATATGTTCCATATGTTTATTAGAATTTGCATGAAATATCTGTGCCTAAGTTCCTTTATTTATTACAAGTTTCCTGATTTTTAGAACATAATTTTGGATTCTGAACCTTCATTGAACCAACCATGTTTGGTTTCCAAATGGACTGTAATTCAGCATCCTCTCTCTCTCTCTCTCTCTCTCTCTCTCTCTCTCTCTCTCTCTCTCTCTTTCCCCCTCCCCTCCTTTCTCTCTCCCTCTCTCTCTTTAAATAAAGGGAAGGCATTCAGACATTTCAAAAGAGTGGGCATGACTTCTGTAAAGTATTTGGCATTTACTCTAAAGAAAATGTTTGAGGGATTGTTTGTTTGGCAGGGTTTTAAGTAGCCAGATTTCGGCGTGCTAAACTAGAGAACGCTGTTTTTCCTTCATATTCGGGACTCGCATTGCTTTGTGAAATGACCTTCTAAGCCGTGTGCTTTTATGCCCAGCCACTCCGAGGCCTCTTCCCCAGATGTTCTGCACCAAGCCGAACCCATGCTCACGGGCGGCCTGAACAGCAAACAGTGGGCGGGACTTCAGGCTAGTCCCCTCTCCTGCATGACCCCCTCCCCCTGCAGCCCGGCCTGGGACCCTCTCCCTGGCTGTCCCGCTGTCCCTGTCCCTGCCATTTGTTCAGCGGAACTTGGACTTCGCGGTCACTGGCTGCTGAGGCTGTGGCCTCCCTGCGGCAGCTTCGGTTTCGGAGTCAGGGAGCCTTTCCCCTTCCCCACAGAATGACATCCAGAATGCTTCCTGTCCTCTTTCTGTTTTGTTTTCAAGCGTTGCCAAAGTGAATTTGATTTTAAAAGCCCAAGCTATTTTGGAAACATTGAAGTACCAAGGTGTTTCTGAATGTTTATGATTGTGGCACAAGCCAATTTGAAACGAAATGAATGTGTATAAAAATATTCCCTCTTGGCTAAGAACATAAAAGCCAAAGTTCAACTTGTGGTGAATTTTTATTGCCAAGTTATATACACCTCGCTGGGCGAGGGCTGGTCATGAGATGTTCGATACCATCTGACCTTGAAGTGGCTGCTGGCCCGCTCACTCTGTGGTTCTAAAGGATGCAGTGATCTTTCGTGTGTATTTTTAGGGCATCTGTGTGCTGTCAGCAGAAGTAAGTTTGCTTTCTCTAGCGTAGCTCTGCAGACTCACCTCCAGTCGTGTTTTTACTAGGAAAGCTGGAAACTATAAAACTGTAACAACAACACAAAAAATATATTAAAGGAGAGAAAAACAAGCATACAGTGCCAAAATCTATAAAGTGCTTCAGTGACTGGGGTGGGAGTAAGGAGCCACTTTTTGATGTTCAGTATTTATACAGCTGCCTATTTCGTGGTAAGAATTCAGAGCAGCTGTGATACCTCTAGAACGGGAAATGGCCGGCTCACTGTAGTATTGATATTTAAATGCCCTTTCTGTTCTGACCACTCTCCATGTAGGAATGTAGGATCCTGAAGAATTTCTCCTCCTTGAGGGCCATCGTCTCGGCACTGCAGTCCAATTCCATCTACCGGTTAAAAAAGACGTGGGCTGCTGTCCCCAAGTAAGTTCCCAAGTGTCTGCTCGACGTGCTTTGGCTGAGGGATGAGTTGCTGCCTAAATGGTGTGGGTCCTCACCTTCAATGCTCTTATTTGTAAAGAGAGAAACACATTTGAAAGCCCCTGTGTGCTCACGGCAGGGTGCGTCTTACCCACGATCACTCATGAATTGGAGGCAGGGCCGCTGCAGAAGCCACTCTCGTTCTCACGGTGTGCCAGCGCCAAGCCCATGGCTGCAGGGACCATTTTAGGGATGTGCTGCTGATGGTTGGATGCTGAGGGATAAGGATGTGGAGTGATAAAGTTACAGCCATTTGCCTTTTTTGTTGTTGTTAATATATTTTTTATTGATTTCAGAGAGGAAGAGGGAGGGAGGGAAAGACAGAAACATCAGATCATCAGAGAGAATCATTGATTGGCTGCCTTCTGCAAACCGCCCCCCCCCACCCCCCCCGCAACTGGGGATCAAGCCCACAACCTGAGCGTGTGCCCTGACTGAAAATCGAACCGTGACCTCCTGGTTCATAGGTTGACACTCAACCACTGAGCCACACCGGCTGGGCTGCCATTAGTTCTGGTTGTGTTTCAGCCTCACTCCAAAGCCCTAGGCTGATCCGAGATGTGAGGGGTAACGTGTGCAACCAGGACATTGTTCCTGTGGCTTCACCAAGACTCCCTCCAGTTGTTTCTGCTTTGGCATGTGAAGAGCTAGCTTAGTGATGTTCAGCACCTCTAACTGTTCCTTTCTGTTGTTTTCTTCCCCTTTCCTGCTGCGGCCTTTGGAATAATTAACAACTTAATGTCCTTGTTATTTTGCCAGCCACACCTCCCCCCCCCCCCCGCCCCCATTTCCAGAGCTTCCCGTGTAGACCAGAGAACTTTTCGCAGAGGAGGGAAGGGTGAGTGAGAAGGCAGTTCTGGCCCCGAGGCAGTACAGGCGGAGGCTGGAGGATGTGTCCTGGCTGCAGACTAGGCCAGCTACATACCACAGGTCCGCCTAGGTTTGAGCTAATCAAGAAGTCAGGCTGTATGGGAAGAATGTGTAAACTGTTTATAGTCTATACTGTATGCAGTATAGTCCATTTCAGGCAGGAGAGAGGCCAGCTGGCTCCCTAGCAGGCTCGCTCTTGTGGAATTGGTGGTTTGGTCCTTAGAGTAGGTCCAGCACTGACTTTCATCCATTCTCTCAGAGCTGATTAAGCCCAAAGGGACAGACACACTCCAAACTGCAAGAACCCCAGATTGGTACAACAGAGTTTCCTAGATTTACACTAAAAAGTGAGTGCCAGGGACCTCAAGGTTATTGATGAGCTCATAGTCCTAGTCGGAGGAGAGTCTGCTTGGGAGAATTACATTATTTATTACATAATTCTTTGATGGGTAAAGGGAGAAACATTGAAATGGATGATCTTAATGCCTGGCATTGCAGAGCTGTGGAAGCTACCACCACTTGGACCCCAAAGCTCACGCTCTGTTTATGATGCCGTTATCTAGCAGGCAGGCTTTTCCAAGTCCAGAGCAACTTTCTTAATTACCACTCTGCACGTGGGTTCTTTCTCCTCTTCATTAGTTTGAATAATCAAGGTGACTCTGTGTGAAAGGGAGATTAGTTGATTGATTTTCCTCTGCACATACATGTTCTGAAAGGTATGGGTCCTATAAAATTGTTAGATAATAAGCCCTGGGGAAATGGATGGTAAAGTCAGCTGTGTCCAGAGTCCTCATCCTCAACACCCCCAACTCCAACTCCTTCTCCTTATCACTGCTCCCCCACTGTGGTGTCAAAATCAAATTCATGGGCATGTGCTAAAATGCAGCCTTGCCTGATTGCAGCCTTCTCCGATTGCAGTCAAGGGTAATCCTATCTTTCTTTGGAGGGTGATAAATTGACCACTATGAAAAGCCACTTAGTGAGCCAGAGACTTCTTCCACAGAAAATCTGAGGCTAAAACACAAGTCAGGAAATCAGTGGACTTGTATCCTAATCTCCCTGGTTCATATGAGAAAGTCCATTCTCCCAGCTGGCTTCATTAACTATTCAAAGAACACACCACAAAATCAGTCTCAGAGATGCATTCTGCACAACATGGGGGTCTGGTTTGTTTCGTAGTTGGATGGTTGGTTCACGTCTGAGCAGGGATGCTGCAGAAGTGTCACAGTTCCTCAGAGAAGACACTTCTGTTATCAGCCTTACATATTTTCCGTTGCTAAATTCAAGTGACAGGGTTAAGATAGCTTACGGGTTATCATTTCCCTGTAACCTTTTATGCTAATAACTTGCAGTGGACAAAGAAGATGTCTACTTATTTCTCTTTATTTAGCCTGACATGTAATCAATTTCTTAATTGTTTTTCCAAAATATAAATAGCTTTCATGGTTTTCTTAATTATGAGAGCAATATTATATGCGTGAAACAAGTAAGTTCTTAATAATGGCTTTCTCGTGATAATGAAAATGTTGCATATGGAATGGAATTGCCCCTGTTAATCCTTTGCTGTCAGAATTATCCACTCGGTAACCCTGGAGGGGTGCGTGGATGAAAGCACGAGGCCCATGGAGACGTAGTGAGCAAAAAAGAACAAGGACAGAGCAGGCTCTTGGCATGTGTGATTCTGCTGGCTTTCACAGCTGTCCTGCAGGCGACTATTGGTATTTCCATTGCCCAGATAAGAAAATTGAAGCTCAGAAAAGAGAAGCAACTTGTCCAAAATCACGTGACGAGAAAGTGGCGGAGTTGGGATTTGAACCCACTCCTCTGACTCCCAAGTCCGTCTTGATCCCATCCTCTACTCTGAGTCTGTGATTCAGGAGACTTGGGTTCTGTACCTGCAACGCTCAGCAGTTACTAGTATAAACTTGGGCCCATCCCTGACCCTGGCGTCTCCATCTCTAAAATGAGGGGACCGGCCAAGACAATTTCTCAGGTCCGTAGGGCTGTGTGTGTTGCCAAGATAGATTTTTTTTTTTTTTCTGAAGAGAACATGTCCCAGTTGAACAATGTAATTTCCCAATTTAACAATATTTTTATGATTATAAAACACATGGTTAGAAAATATTCCTCTCTTCACACAAGTGATTATATCTATTTAAAAAAAAAAAAAAAAGAGCCACCCTGCATGGAAGAAGTCATTGTTTCATCTGCTCACATCACTCACTGACCCTGAGATCAGTGTGATCCCTCTGTAGCAATAGGTGCTGGGAACAGCTGGACTGAAGGTATAGGTTTTCCTAACTTCATTTGTTCATATTTTCTTGATCCCTCTTACAGAGAGCGAATGCTAATGTTTGAAGAACTTTCGGATATCTTCTCGGACCATAATAATCATTTGACCAGCCGGGAACTGCTGATGAAGGTGAGGCACTGGGCACGGGTGGCACTCTTGACTCTGGAATCCATTTAAGGGAACGATGGCTTGCTGGGGGTGCGAGGGCTCCTTAAATTCCTGCAGTCTGAGAAAGCCTCAAGTGACTAGAAGGCAGACTTTCTGGGTTTTTTTAAATGCCTAACCTAAGAAGCTTGGGGCTGAGAAATTCCAAAGTCCAGCTCCTTGGCTTCACTGTTACGCAACCAGATTGTGAAACTTGTGCTTGTGTGCGTCCCTCTTTAACGAGCTGCTCCGCAAATACCAAGTGCTGGCACTTAGGTGGGTAAGAGGCCCTGGAATATTTCTTCTCAGCAAAACATCTCCTAGAATGACAGAGGCCGAGCCAGCAATTCCACATCCTTTATTTGGACTACGTTGCACAATCTGTCAGTCAGCAATATTTATTGAACTCCAGATGATGCTGACTGCTGAACCCCGGGCAAGGTACAGGTAGAGCATGCTGCATTTTACTGTTCCGGACACTGGTTGCATACCTAATATTTGTAAAGCACTGGGCCAGCCTCTAGAGCAGTGGTTCTCAGCCTTCTGGCCCTTTAAATACAGTTCCTCATGTTGTGACCCAACCATAAAATTATTTTCGTTGCTACTTCCTAACTGTAATGTTGCTACTGTTATGAAACATAATGTAAATATCTGATATGCAGGATGGTCTTAGGCGACCCCTGTGAAAGGGTCGTTCGACCGCCAAAGGGGTCGCAGCCCACAGGTTGAGAACCGCTGCTCTAGAGGCATGAAGGTGGCTAACATCCTGTTTTCAAGAGTTCACCTTCAGTTGGTAGATAAAGACACTAAATGAGAATAAGTCCAAGGTGCACATGACAGGCTGTGAACATTCATCAGAGGTGAACACAGAGCAGAAGCCACCTTCATAGCCTTTCTATAAAGCAGCTCTTATGATCCTCATTTTGCAGGTAGCCAAGAGTCAGATAAGTAACATGCCCTAAGTCACACACATGGTAGGCGGTGGAGCTAGATGTGGATACAAACTGCTGAGACTCTAAAACCTGCCTTTATCACTGAGGCATAAAACTGTCTCTTCTGACCCCTTGGGAGTAGGGGACAGGGTAGATTGGGGACAGCTTGATAGAGAAGGTATGTCAGCGGCTCAACAAATATTGATTGAGCGTTCACTCTGTAGTGGGTATTGGATTTTAAGGAGATGACAGTCTCATGGGGGAGGGAGAGGAGTGGACAGTTACAAAAGAGCAGGAGATGTGCCACCCTGGGGAGCCCTGAACTGGGCAACTGGAGGGTAGGATCCTTGTCCTTACTCTACTTTCCATCAATTGGAGACAATAATAGCATTTAGTCTACTGACCTCATGGAAGAGTTTTGAAGATTGACTAAGATAAAATATTTGAAAGCCCTATGCAGATGTAAGTTATTTTTAGTATTTGGCAAGCTATATACATACACATGGAACCAAAGTATGCATGACACATGAAAATGAATGAAGTATAAGTTGCATATGTGACCTTAGGCAGACACTTGGAATAGGAGTGAAAGTCAAGTGGAGGTGGGGTGACTAAGAAAAGGCGTCTAGTTGATAATTGTTAGATCAGTCCTTTCTCCAAGGGCATCTGTTATGGTCTTTCTGATGGTTCTCCTTCTAAGTCCTCCTAATCATCCTTCATGTTGGAGTGTACACTCTGCTGCTGGGAGCCCTACTGGACACCCTCAGGCCTGGCTAGGTTCCTTGCATGTGCTCCAGGGGAAGCCCCTCACCCTCTGACCTAGCGCTTCTCATATGTCCCGTTGGCATTGCCTGTGTACTTCGCCTGTCTCCCTACTGGCCTGCAAGCCTCTTTCAGTCAGGGACTGGGTTTCTCTCTTTCACTGGTACATCCCTGATGCCCAACACAGTGCCTGGCATGTAGCAAGTGTTTGACTGCATGAATTGATGGGTCTTATAATTCACCTGACTTTAACAACTTGCCCACTATCAGCCTTTCTTGGAGACGACGGTGTGAGCAGGGTAGTTTGTGCTGATGTCTGACTCTGGATTTGGCCTACCTGCTCAACTGCACTCTATACAATGATCGCTGGGATCACATTACTACTCCCTGCTCCACATCCCCCTGGATTTGCAGACTTTAAATGGAAACTCATCTGGCTGGAAGGGGATGGCTTAGTGGTCTCCCAGTCAGTAATAGAAAGCTAGACCAACTGGAGCCACACATTCAAATCGCAAGAGCTCTGAGTCATCCTTGCAAAGTAGATAAATTGAACAGTGTGCAGCTCATTGCCTGGTGACGGTCTTCTGGCTGAAACCTTAGAAGCAAAGCTATCTCTAGACATTAAAGGTCCCATAAACCTTTCTTAACAGTAGAAGTTTACCTCAGTGCTCTAAGTGAAATTTCTTATGTAAGGCCCCACTCCCAAAGAAATGAAAAACTTGGCTATGAACTCGTAGTCTGTGCATTATCATTAATGATAGAGGACTGTTGGGGCCAGTGCATATGTACACGTAGGTCTCTTTCCAGTCATTTTTGTTGATCATTCTTTACTATGAAATATATAATTCTGGGTGTTAATTCTCAGCACAGTTGTGAAAATGAAATCAAGGTATTAGGTTCTCAAAAGAACCACCTGGACTTAGACTGATTTGTGGTTGCGTAATCTTAGTCTTAAATGGCCTCTCTTCTCTTCTACTTCTGGGTAGCTGTAATGACTGAGGGAACATAATAATCAGCAAGAATCTATGGTTTTCCTTTTGTTGGGAAAAAATGTTTTTATTTTCCTCAAAAATTATCTTAAACCTGTTACCTCCTTATGGTTTCTAGAACTTAGATAATTCTAAGCAGGTAAATTACAGAATCTGCAAATTTCACAACCACAGGGAAGTAGAACATCACAGATCTCCCTGGCTCTTGGGACTCACAGTGAGAATTCTTCCCAGTTGAATTGACACCAATAACTTCCAGGGAGGCCCAAGAATTTGGCGCTGGTACAGATGTACTGTTCGGTGAAGCATCCAAACACACATTCAGAGTTGGAGCAGGAAATTGCGAGGACTGTGAAGACCCACTCAAATAATTACCATTAGCTTTCAAGCTACAATTTAATCTGCATTTATTGAGAAGGATCCCATGCCGGTGTATCTCCCGAATAGAAGAGGCCCCTCTCAGGCCAGGAACAGGATGAGTGAGGGCAGCTGAACTCTGCTAAAGACAGAGAGAGAAGGTGAGGCTCAGGTGAGGAATCTGCACTAGCGAGAGGGAAAGATGAGAGTGTTGAGTAGTGGGAGGTTTATGGAGGGAGAGATTTGGAATCTATCCCAACATAGGTGATGATTAAGGTCTTGGGCCTGGATAGTATTTGCGAAGACATGAGTATAGTGAAAAACAGGAAGATGACTTTGATAGAAAGAAGAATTTCTGAGATAGTGTGAGCAAGAGCAGAGAAGAGGCAGATGGAAAGACCCTGAGTGATGTAATCACCAAACCTGTCAAAAGCTTCGAGAAGTGTGCAGGGATTGGTGGTGTGAACCGTTGCAGAGCAGAGGATGTAAGGCTTCAGAAGAAAGAAACCGAAACTGTGGAGATGTGGCAACTAGTGGACTTTCCGTGGAGACCCCACTTGGAGGAACTGCACTAGCCGACCATCCAACAGCGATGGACTCTCCTCCGAAGTCATCAAGTCAGTGGTCTCCTGGCTCCCACCTCAGGGCTTTGCCTCTCCACCAATGAGCAGGTTGTTCTAGTGCATTGTCAAGGTCCCTCCCATCTCCGTTATTCTGTGATTCTCAGGAGCCTGTTAACTGTTCCGACGCCCTTCGTAAGAACTTTAGGTATATCTGCAATAATTTCCATACGTATTCCTCTGCTGATGGTTAAGAAAGTGGAAGGGAGCCAGAAGGACTAACACACTGGTAGAGATGGACACTCGTATTAAAGTCAGAAAGAATGGATGTCTTACTCCAAGAAAATTCTCAAGAATTTGAAAGGACTCACAACTTCCTAGCACAGGAAATGGCACATTTTAGCCCCTTTCATTCACCCCCAGGAAAAACTGTAAAGTAGGAGATTATTAAATGGTAATGCTCCTGATGATCCTCTGTCACAGGGAGAATTAAAATGGACAGTAAGTCACTATGGGTTCTGTCCCCAGCAGTGTCCCTGGACCTGGGTTAAGGGTTGTGAGTGATAGAAGGTAACTGACACCTCCCTGCCATGGGGAAGGCCAAGTCACCGAGGAAGACCCTTAGCAGCTGTACGGTAGTGAAAGGTCACATGCTATGAAAACGTAATGAACCCAGGCAAACTGACTAAGGGAAAACTAAAGTAGAGGTTATACGCTACCGAACTGTGCAATTTGCCTCCCATTCATACAGTTCCTGGAAAATGAGAACTTAACAAGACTGAAACCACAAAACGGAAAACACTTTATGTTCAGTCAGCAAACTCAAGATTAGTCATTATGTAGAAGAGTTTAAAAGAGTTTGTTGTTACAAAGACGGGAGGAGGGAAGGGACGGTCATCTGTCCTCAGGCGCCCAGAGGAAGGATTGATGTGGAAGAGTCTTAACCTGAGAGGCAGCTTGAGAGGTTTGGCTGGGGGAGGAAACGGGGGACGTGTATGCAGTCCTGGCCTTCACACATTCGCGCTGTGCCCAGTACCGGACTTCCTCAAAGAACTTCCGGCACAAAAGTTTCACTTGGCTCAGAGATACCACAGAAATAGTCCCTTTTCTTTCACAGAATGCTGGCCGGTGCATTTCAGGCCAAGAGCGAGAAACCGCACGATGTCCAGGGGAAGAGCTCCTCATTTCCAGGCCGTGTGATGACTGAGTGAAATCTGGGATGTGTAAAAACTTGTCCCACTTCCAGGAATTGCCTGTCTTATATTGACGATTGATTTTATACCAAACCAGGGCTCTTATTACCATGGAGGGGGGTACGGGATAATCCAAGGCCCCCAGGTCTTTCTACAAATAGACCACTTGCAACCAGCCAGCGTGGATTTGCCTAATTCAGCCGAGCCCACTGCAGGCCTCTCCATTTTGCCTGCCACCCAGACAGTTGTGCGGAGGGTCCGTGTCAGCCACTAGGCGCCACTTCACTTCTTTCCAGGGTCCTTCTCCATCACTCTCCTCTGTGTGTGCTGCTCTTTCAGGAAGGAACCTCCAAGTTTGCCAACCTGGACAGCAGTGTGAAAGAAAACCAGAAGCGGACGCAGCGGCGGCTCCAGCTGCAGAAGGACATGGTACGTGCACCCGGTTCTTCCCGAGGCCCACGGGAGAGCCGCCTGGGTCGGGAGCGGCCCCCACATGCCACCAGCACCTTCATCTGCAGGAGCACAGGCTTTCGTGAGCATCTCCCACTCCCTGCCTGTTCGCTCTCAGTCACTAACCCTGGGGATCTGCAGGAAAGGAACAGTGTTATTACTCCCATTGGACCCGGCAGGAAGTAAACACTGAGAGTCGTGGGTCATGGTGCTCTCTGGGGCACTTTTTTCTGTAAGGAACACCGCCGCAGGTGCACTTCCTTCCCTCTTCCTCCACCCACTCCTGCACTGAGAAGCTGCTGCCACCTTGGCCTTGGCCTCCTGGGCTCCACTCCCCAGTGGGAAGGCCTCTGTAGTCAGCTTTGCACGCGTGGTGGCCCAGGACCAAGTGGGACCGAGTGTCCACCCCCAGAAGGATTTGATCATGTGCCGGGAAATCTCACTTGTTCCCACCCTCTAGTCAGTTCCCAGCTCTCCTAACCCCAAGGGCCAGCCAAACCTTTCTCGTTTTCAGTACTCAGAGGCGTGCCGGACCTCCCTCCTTAAGACTGAAGGATAGTTATTATCATCTTTAGCTTTACTTAAAAAGCTCCCCTAACGATGAGCATAGAAGAGGAAAAGCAGAGAGAGGAGACTAGAGACGGACAACTCTGATATTCTCATCCTGTTTACAGAGGACTTCTCTTTGGAAAGCTGCACATAAGTCGGGAACGTTCTTGAATGATAGGGCTCTGCTGTAACATAAAGCCATACAGATTTACAACATTTCCAACTCTTCAGTTGTTCAAGACAAGTTAAAAATAGCTGTTAAAAAAAGAAGAGTATTTTGGTCCAGGATGAGACCTTGAGTGCTTAATGGGGAAGGACGAGCTGCCGCTGACGGGAGGCCCTGAAGGATGGGCCCTCCTTGGCGTGACCCTCACCAGGCGTTCTGGCTGAGGAAGCAGCCACCTCGCGCGTGCAGCCTGCCTTGTCCTGGCTGAGACTCGGGGGTTTCTTTTGGCCAGAATTTCCATAAGTGCCGCAGTGGAACTTAGAAGGTGTCCATGGAAGTACCCTTTTATTTTATTTTCAACATCATTAGTGCTTTGGCGCCTTATGGAGATAGAGATGATTTCAAAGAAAATTTGGTGAAATTAATCTAGTATATACCTGCAGTTGAAGTATTTCTACCTGATTGCCAAGGGCCAATTTTTTTATTTTATTTTGGAATTTACAGAGAAGTTCCAGGTAGTGCATGAGTTTCTGTGAACCCTCACCCAGTTTCCTTTTGTGGACATCTTCCATGACCATGCACACCTGTCATCCTGAGACACGGGCCCTGGAAGGCCACTGCTGCCTACAGGGCAGACCTGCCTTGCTTCTCAGCACTTTTCCGTTAGTGTCCTCTTTCTGTTCCAGGGTCCAGCCCAGCATACACCCCTCGTTCAGCTGTCATGTCTCCCAATCTCCTCCGGTCTGTGCCAGTTTCTCAGTCTTGCCTTGTTTTTCATGACCTTGACAATCTTAAGGAACACTATCCTGGTGCCCTTAGATCAGCAATTCTCAACCTTCTGGCCCTTTAAATACAGTTCCTCATGTTGTGACCCAACCATAAAGTAGTATTTTTTGAAGTAGTATTTTTGTTGCTACTTCATAACTGTAATGTTACTACTGTTAATGAATCATAATGTAAATATCTGATATGCAGGTTGGTCTTAGGCGACCCCTGTGAAAGGGTCGTTCGACCATCAAAGGGGTCGCGACCCACATGTTGAGAACCGCTGCCTTAGAATGTCCCACAATCAGAGTGAGTGAGTCTCTTGTCTTCCTAGTGACTAGACTGAAGTTATGGGTTTGGGGGAAGACTGTCACAGGGTGAAGTGCCATTTTCATCACATTCTGGCAAGGAGCGAATGACATGACATCAGGGTGACATCTGGTGTCACTCGTGGTATTACTCTTCATGCCTTGATTCATGTCGAGTTTGCCAGGTGTTCCCCTTTAAAGTTACTCCTTCTCCCTCTCCCTCCTATGCTTTGGAAGTGAGTCATGAAGTCTAGACCAAGGGGCCATTGTAGCAGTGGCATCTCACCCCCTTGTGGTGCACACTCTTCTCCTGTGTGCAGCGGCCGCCCCCTCACCGATGGCAAGGCCATCCCTCTCCAGGCCATTCCAAACCACTCGAGTGTCCACTCCTCCAAAAGAGAAGAGACGTCTCTGGCCTGAGCCTGAGCAACATATAAGCCCCTGTGGGCACTCTTATCTGGTCTCCTGGCTTTGAGGCTCAGTTTTCAAAACTTTGAAAGCCAGATATCAGATGATAGACTTCTTGTGTAGGAATTTTCAACAATTCATTCATGGAATTAGTACCAATGCCCCCAAATGAGGCCCTGAATGGCTCTGAATTAAACTTGTCAAGGCTTACCTGGCCATTCAAAGATTGCTGCTTCCTTCTGCGAATGGGCATGTTGCTAAACGTAGCCCACAGCAGGTCCATTTGCCCCAGCGTGGAGGTTATTGAAACCCGCAGGCTTGTCAGTAACAGCCAAGACAGTTTTGTTGTGCTTCCTCCTCAGGGGCTGATGCAGGGCACTGTGCCCTACCTGGGCACCTTCCTGACCGACCTGACCATGCTCGACACCGCTCTCCAGGACTACATCGAGGTGAGTTCTGTGCAGGTGGCGTCGTGGCACCTGCAGCCTTCTCACTGGGCACCCAAGAGAGAAATTCACCTTTGTTAGTGTCTATTGAGGGCCCATGTGTCCGTGGCACTGTGCTAGATGCTATGAGGAATACAAAGATGAGTAACCAGAAGTGGCTCACAATCCCATGGAAGGAAGATGTCAGAGCTGGTGGGGTTGATCGAAAATTAAGAATTCAAACAGATGCGGTTTGGTAAGAGGGGAGGTCAGGATTGGTTCCATGTGAGGAAAGAGATGGCAAGACCTTATGAAGGAACGGGTTTGAGCAAGAACTTGATGTTGAGTTGGGTTTTGGGAAGGGGTAATATGCCCTAACATTCCATCCTATCTGGTGGGGTAGGGAGTCAAGTTTGTGGATTTTTCAGTATTCCATTTTTTTTCCTTATTATTGTCTGCTCTGAGGCAGCCATACTTGGGCACACATGCTCTCTCTCTTTCAACAGGAAAGGAGCTGGACTCAGTCAAATCAGCTACTTTTTAGTAACTATTAAAGTATTTAGTGGAGAATAAATTTGATATGGAAATGAAAGTTAAGGATATGTTTGCATCCATCTCTCGCCCATGGTTATCACATGTAATCAGCCTTTATTTGAAGGAGTGGCAGTAAGTTTGCACACACCTGCCTCCGAGTTCACGTGAATGTTGTGGACATGCTCGTTCCTGCTGCCTTGCCTATGTCTCCTTACATCCTCTGCCTCAGCTTATCTCAGGAAACACTCAGCAGTGTTGGGGAATGGGGGGAGTGACAGTGATTTAGAGGTTAAGTTCAGCCTCCTGAGAAATAGGAGCTGGGGGTGAAGAACTGAAACTTAACTTTTCATGATGCTTCGTAGAAGAGACTTCCCTTTTGATAAACCATTGACAATTTGGTTCCTAGTATGAGTCAAGGACCATCTGTTTTTGTTACTTTTGGTTAAAAAAAGTGTAATGGAACATTTACTCAAGCTCTTGCCCTTCCTGGTTCTGCAAATGTATTTGGATTCTGGATTGTAATTCCTCACTATTACTGTTTTAGTTGTTTAAAAGAAGGCTGTTTGCCTATCCTGTCCTATTATAATTAAAAGAATGTTGAAGCAAACAATGCTTTTTTTCCTCCATAGTAGCCATAATTACAGTGTTATTAATATTTGACTTTATTTTAATCTTAATTAAAACCTTCAATTGGTTTTAATAAGGCCTAGAACAACACAGGACTTGGCTGTGTTTCAAAGTTTGGTTTGTCACACACTCTCTCTCTTAATTCCTTTCAGGGTGGGCTGATCAACTTTGAGAAAAGGAGACGGGTAAGTAGAGATCTTGATTTTCCATGTGACTTATCTGGGATGACAAAATGAAAGAAGTGGGGACTTACATTTTTTGGTAGAGGCAGAAAAAAATGAATTAGCATTTATTGATCATTTGTCATATACCACTGTGCTCAGCATGCGTCCATACATTATCCCTCAAGAGCCCCATGAGGTAGATTTCTCATCCTCAATTCAAAGGTGAGGAAACCAGGACTGAGCGAGATGGAGTCACGTGGCCAGAGTCACGCCCCCCCCCCCCCCCCCCCCCCGTGGCAGAGCCAGGGCTCACATCCTGCCCAGCCACTGCTGAGCCCGCCCTTCTTTCCTTACACCTCCTCCCCCTTCTTACAATTGGCTTCAGTAATAACGGGTTCCTCTTCTTATGGGTTTCCTAAGAGTAAATGACATAGAGGAATTAATAAAGATGGTTAACTCTTATGGGCCTATTGGAGAGAGGAAAGGAAAGGGTCTCACTGTTATTTGAAGAATTATTCTTTTTCTTTCCTGTCAGCAGAGGAAAGGATGTTCAACATAAATTTTAATTTTTTGTGTGGACAGTAGAATAATTCTGCATGGCACTAAAAAAAAAAAAGATATAACAGAGCTTTGAAAATTTGGTATGGCTTTGGTGTTGACATGCTGTAGTTAAATAGGTATTTAAAAGATTCAAAGGAAAACAAGTGGGAAAAAGAAAAACTTCACCCCAGAGGACTCTTACTGTTCTTTAGTCATTCATTCCTCTTTGATTCCACGAATATTGATTGCATACCTACCATGGGTCAGACGCTGTGATAGGTTTGGGTATTGCAGCAGAAAACACATACAAAACAGAGAGCTCACCAGCCTCGGAAAGCCCGCAATCCAGGAGGAAGGTGAACACATAAGGAGGCAATTATAAGGCGACCTGCTGAAGGGCTTGTGAGCAGAAGGAGGGGCGTCTATACCCCAACTCCTGGGGTCAGAGAAATTTTCAGAAGCCAATGACCTTGAAGTTAAAACCAGAACTTCAGGAGCTAAGCAAGCTGAGTTCACTGGTAACAAGATACACTAACCTAGACAGATGTAAGACTTCTGTCCTTGGTAGAGTATGCTTTCTTCTGTAGCCAACGATGAATGTTGCCTGAGGGTATTGAGACCAAGGGCGGAGGTCACTGGATGGGAAACTGACACCATAGACGGCCAGCTGTTGGTTACCCCTGTCATGTCCTGTAAGGGCAGAACACATTGTTACCTTGTTACCCATCTTTGTCCTTTAACTTCAGAATAACCATAGATGGTAATCTCGTTCCCTTTAAGACTAGCATGTGGAACTCTTGGGAAGTTTGAGTATAAAACCTAAGGCTAAAGCTTATATTCATTGCTGACTTAAAAATAAAAATCCTTATTGATGCATCTAAGGAAGTATAAATAATTTTGGACATAATTATATACTTGCTTCTCTTGTGAGCTTTAAAAGACTTGGTTAAATGATTTACTGGAGTAGTAAAAACCCAAGGATTGAGGAAATCTAAACATTCTAGTTTGGAGGCACCAAACTGTTTAGATATTCGAACATACCACAACTTATTTGTTGAGGGGTAAGAGTTGAAGAAGACGGGGGTGGGGACCTTGGGAGCTTCCAAATGTTTTTGTTTATCTTTTAGAAGTATTCAACTTAAAAATAGCTTTTTTATCCTTATAATTAAAATAGAAACGAACAAAAGGAAGTCACTATGACTTTAGGTAGTAACTAGTTTGGGTTGCTTTGATCGTGTGTTTTATTCACACAGATTGCTTTGTTAAGGGGAACAGAGGATTGACAACTAGAGCAGACAAGACCTTCAGAGAGTCTAAGTTAGAATTTCTAAGTGTTATTCAGCTATTTTATTTTGAAGGAAGGCAGTGCTTTGGAGTTCCCCTAGAATCTCCGTCATTTATCCTAATGTGGCTTTTTTTTTTTCACGTTGAAAAGATGTGTTATTTGGTTGGCCTTATTCCTCTCTTTCTTTTTGATGTCCTGTCTGCTTTAGGAATTTGAAGTGATTGCCCAAATAAAGCTCCTTCAGTCTGCCTGCAACAGCTACTGCATGACCCCAGACCAGAAATTCATCCAGTGGTTCCAGAGGCAGCGGCTGCTGACCGAGGAGGAGAGGTAGGCGGACCTACTGCCCACCAAGGTGGAGCTGTGGTGCCGGCGAGGGGAATACCGCACCCAGTTCCTCACACGGCTGTTTATTTAACAGCTGTTTAGTGAGCAGCTACTAGACTCTAGACCAGTGATGGCGAACCTTTTGAGCTCGGCGTGTCAGCATTTTGAAAAACCCTAACTTAACTCTGGTGCCGTGTCACATATAGAAATTTTTTGATATTTGCAACCATAGTAAAACAAAGAATTTTTGATATTTATTTTACATATTTAAATGCCATTTAACACAGAAAAATCAACCAAAAAATGAGTTGGCGTGTCACCTCTGACACGTGTGTCATAGATTTGCCATGACTGCTCTAGATGCTCGGCTTTCAAAGGACACTGATGTAGCAGGAAAAGCTGGATTGATGACATCGGAAGATGCGCTTTCAGATTCTGGCTCTACCATTGATTATCTCTGTAACCTTGAACAAGTCACTCATTCTTCCTGATCATCAGGATGCTCTTCTATAACAGCCGTGGGCAAACTACGGCCCACGGGCCGGATCCGGCCCGTTTGAAATGAATAAAACTAAAAAAAAAAAAAGACCTACCCTTTTATGTAATGATGTTTACTTTGAATTTATATTAGTTCACACAAACACTCCATCCATGCTTTTGTTCCGGCCCTCCGGTCCAGTTTAAGAACCCATTGTGGCCCTCAAGTCAAAAAGTTTGCCCACCCCTGTTCTATAAGATGTTTATTTGTGAGGATTAAATGAAATCATATTTGGGGAAAACATTGCTAAAGTGCTTACATCACCACCACCACCACCGATCATCACCATGTGTGTCACTGTTGTTAATTGGTACCAGCTTTCAGTCAGGGAGCGGAGGCGGCTCATGAAGAATTGAAATAAAATGCTGCAGGATCTCCAGGCAGCGGCAGTTCATTTGGCCAGGGATGGGGGGAAACAGGGAAGATGGCCATGAAGTGTTACCATGTGTGCGGGTCTGGGAAGGAGAGCGGGTTGCACCTGGAGATCTGGAGAAGAACATTCCAGACAGAGAAGAATATGAGTGAAGGCTCGGTGGCCTGCCATGCTTGGAGTTTGGAGGGACAGTGCGAATTCTGGTGTGGCTGGGACACAAGGGACAGGTTTCGGAGTAGTGGTTGGGGAGCATGGAAAGGTACGTTAACTCCAGTGTCTTGAATGTTGGCCCTTCAGTGGAGTCGTCTTTACTGTGTAGCCCAGAGGATTCGAGTCTGCAGTCCACATCGGCCCACTGCATGCTTTTACGATTTTAAATGGTTGGGGTGCGGGGAGGAGGAGAGACAAAGGAGGTGACATGGGGCAGTTATTTGAAATTCAGATTTTATCCATAAATAAAGTTTCATTGGAACACAGCCCAGTCATTCACATCGTATTTATGATGGCTTTCATGCTTTAAAGGCAGAGTTGAGTAGTTGCCAGAGAGACCATGCAGCCTGCAAAGCCTGGTCCTTTACAGAAAGTACACACACACACACACACACACACACACACACACACACAGACACGCACACAGAGTAATAGGAGGAAGACAGAGAGAGGAGATGGTTCTTCCCCGGGCTTAGCAGTGGGAGGAGAATGATCAGGAAACAGAATGGAGTCAGCCTTTGATGCTGCCACATATTTGAGGCACGTGGAACTAACCGGCCTCAGTCTGTATGCCAGCGGGGGATGTCGGGAGGAGGCACATGTGTAAATTTGTAAGATCTGGTCATTGAGTCAGTGCCCTCTGACACGTGTGATAGAACAACATGGTACATATCTTTATGGTGAGTAATCAGAACCTTCCTCTAAAATAAAACCAGCGAATCACGTGAATTCCAGCCTCTTTAATTGCTAAGCCCTGACCTCGCGCTCCCTTCTCTTCCCCAGCTACGCCCTGTCCTGTGAGGTGGAAGCAGCTCCGGACGCCAGCGCCACCTCGCCCAAGCCTCGGAAGAGCATGGTGAAGAGGCTCAGCCTGTGAGTGTCACGCAGGGTCCCGGGGCCTCAAGGGGCCGCGTCAGAAGAGGGGAGAGGAAGGGTATTCAACATAGACGCCCTGAGCCAGGGCAAAAGTGAAGGACCGTTCACTGACTTGTTATACAGCTGATTTCTGTCATGAACTCACTGTGTGTATTTTCTAAATCCATTCATTCTTCTCTGTTCTGTCTGGTACTAACCACCCTCATCTCCTACCTGGAGCACCAGCAACACCTTTCCCAGCTTCTGCCCCACCCTGGCCCCAGTAATCCACAGAGTCTGGAGTCCCTTAACACCTAGAGTGCCTGGGAGGGCGACCGTGCTCTTCCTATCTTTCGCCAAAAGTGCCGGGAGCGCTATCGCGCTCCTCCTGCAGTGTCACTATTAGATGCTAGTAGTTCACTCTTTATGTGGGAAAAAAAATTAAAAACCTTAACTCAAGCCCTGACCGGTTTGGCTCAGCGGATAGAGTGTTAGCCTGCGGACTAAAGGGTCTCAGGTTTGATTCCGGTCAAGGGCATGTACCTTGGTTGCGGGCACATCCCCAGCAGGGGTTGTGCAGGAGGCAGCTGATCGATGTTTCTCTCTCATCAATGTTTCTAACTCTATTCCTCTCCCTTTCTCTCTGTAAAAAAATCAATAAAATATATATTAAAAAAAAACAAAACAAAAAGAAAACCTTAACTCAAAATGCCTTGGCAATTTTAGCATAGTTCCTAGGAAATTGGTTGGCACTCAAAGGGTTAAAGTGCACACCAGGTTCTGTCATTTCCTTGCTTAAAACCTCCAGGGTTTTCTTTTAAGGTAGCACCCGAACTCCGTACCCTAGTCCACTAGGCCCTGCACGATCCCCCCACCTTCTGGACCACCTCCCTCTCATCCGACGCTCCACGTAGTTCCCGTCTTCCAGCCCCTTCCGCCTCACCAGGCTGGGCAGTAGCTGTTCCTTCGGCCCGGCGTGCTCTTTCTCTGCATTAATATTGGCAAAAGTGTGACCTCCTGAGAGAGCACCCTCTCTGACGTGGCTGTCTACCCCATCCCTGCCAGTTGCAATGGGTGTTCCTTCCAGGGGAATGTAAGCCACCTGAAGCAGGAGCCTGTCCATCACACTCAGGGCAGCACGCTCAGCTCAGAGCCAGGCACAGGAGAGGCCCTCCGTGGCTCACTTCCTACCCGTCTCCTTTTCAGTAAAATCCAGAGTCTGACAGCCCTCAGGACTCTTGAGGGTCTGCAGCATCTCCCCAGCCCCGCCCAGCTGTCCCACACCTCTGTCCTCATCTTTCCCGCTCACTCTACTCCTCTGCGCCCGACACCCAGACCTCCCTCTCTTGTGAAGACGTATACCTGTGTCTGATCTTTTGAGTGACACATCTGCTTTGGCCAGGGCCAAGCCAGAACAGCATTTGTAACATTGGACAGTGTTTTCGTGGCAGAGTGACCCGACACATCCCCAACTCTCCCAGTGACTTAACTGTGTAAATTTCTGTTTGTGAGTTTTTGGTACTTCCTGGCAGTCTCTCCACCGGCCTCAGTGAGTCACATTGGTAGGGACCGCGCTTGGACTTGTTATTGTCTTCTTCCCAGTGTGACATATGCAGGCCCTTATGGGGCGTGGATGGCGTGATCTCCCGATATCAGAAGCCGCCCAGGCTTCTTTCTACCTGATCCCAGGTGATAAGAGGCTTCGGAGGATTAGGTTGGAACATGTGATTTTATAGAAAGCATTTTTAAGGTAATCCTGTTGTCTTGCCAAACCTCTCTCCTTGTCGGGGGATGTCTACCCTGGCCCTCCTAAATGCTAGATCTTTGAGCTTTTAGATTCACCTCTTGGAATTTTCCACAGTCTCTCGCTATGTTTTCATTGCTGCAGTCGTGGGGGAGAATGAGTTCTCTTCTGAGATAACGCAAAGGCCTGACCAGGCCTTGTCAGCTGGTAGGATGGACAGCTGCACAAGGAATCAGGCTCCTTGACCGGTGAGGTGAGGAATGCAGGGCCTCTTGGTCCCCTCTGCTGCACAAGGAATTGGGGCTTTCAGCACAGGTAGATCATCCTAAGCGCTGCATCCTCTGCCCACTTGCTGTTCTTCCCTGTCCTTTGAGGCTGCCACTGCATACGCACTTTCTGTACCTGCTTCTCTCACATTCCTGCCAGCCCAACTGTGCGTTCTTACTGTGCCGGGTGCGTAGCGTCCCCGGGTCCTATCTGCAACACACCGGCAAGAATCTCTGTGAGGACCCGTGTGAAGTCCAGGGGAGGCAGCACTGTCGGGCCAGAGCCCTGTGGGGGGAGCTCTCTACAGCCCTCTCCCTGGCGGGATCTTGCCGAGATGCTCGGGTGTAATCCTTGGCAATCGTCTTTGACTTGGCATGTTTATTATGAATAAAAGAGGTCACATGCCCCCAACTTATTTCTTGTACATATTAGGGTGTTTGCATGTGTTTTCAAAAGATTTTATGACCTTAGCACTTATACAAAGGTGGGAAATGTCCTTTTTTGCTCTCCCTACATTCAATGGTTCATTCATCCAGAGAGGTTGGAGAGTCTTTTGGAGCCTTGGGGGGAGGGGTGCCTTGTTTGAAGGCCGGAGATGCCAGGTATTGAGGTAGAATGAACCTTTACAAATAGAATGTCCTCGTCAAGTTGCACAGCTAGAAGAACCTTTGGTAGGATGCTTTCTTGTATCTATTTTATAATTTTGTCTTGTGAGCTCATTTTTATCAGAGAATTCTCTGCAGCCTGGGTTGAAGGTTTATTTCTCCAGAAATATGTACATGTATATATATATTTAATATTCTAGTTTCTTCAGGAGTATTA
This sequence comes from Myotis daubentonii, assembly GCF_963259705.1. Lineage (NCBI taxonomy): Eukaryota > Metazoa > Chordata > Mammalia > Chiroptera > Vespertilionidae > Myotis > Myotis daubentonii. The sequence continues at coordinate 19,121,059 of NC_081857.1, read as the reverse complement.
CTGTCCGGAGAGTTCCTAGAGTGCTTAGGTAGCAAATCTAAGATCACATATGATTTCTGGAGAGACGTTTTTCTTTTCTTTTTCTTTTTCTTGATTTCAGAGAGGAAGGGAGAGGGAGAGAGAGGGAAATAGAAACATCAATGATGAGAAAGAATCATTGATTGGCTGCCTCCTGCACGCCCCACACTGGGGTTTGAGCCTGCAACCTGAGCATGTGCCCTGACTAGGAATCAAACCGTGACCTCCTGGTCCATAGGTCGATGCTCCACCACGGAGCCACGCTGGCCAGGCCCCAGATACTTTTCTTTCACCCAAGCTCAGGCAGAGACAGAAGCTGCCCCGCTGTCTTCCTGCGCCAACAGGAAGAAGTTGTTCTAGCCCATCTTTTCCTAAGGATGCAGCCCTTTGAGGGTCCTGTCTGTGTGGAAGGGGTCTCAGTTCCCACTCCCTGCCTCGACTCTGGGGCTGTGTATGGGCTAAACCCGTGCCCCTTGTTTGCTGAGGCTGGCACCTCCCACTCCCCACCCAGAGCAGCCGCAAGACCAGCTCACGTGCTCTGGCTTCAATTCCCTTCCTCTCTGGCCTTGAGGGATTTTTCTCTACTATCTCACATGCCTAACTTTAAAAAGGGTTTTTAATGTTTCTTATCGAGTTGTTTTATAGTGAAGGGATTTAGATATTACAGTTCGTCAACTTGTAGGAAACAGAATCTGCCTCCTTGGTTTTTTGTCTACTCAGGGCCAGTCTTTTCCACCCACACAGAGTTCGTCTTATGATGGGATTTTGATTCTGTTAAAAAAAAAAAAATGAAGAACCCTTGACCTAGAAAGACCTCAGATTAACATGGCCCTGGGTCCAGCTAAGCAATCGGTGTGTTCTTTGAGGTTGGAAATAATCTACGGGAACAAGATATTTACTATGATCTGTTAGAAACCTTGTAGCAAATGTTTTCCTAAAATAATAAGAACAGAGCACACAAGATGGAGAAAACATCAAGGCTTTAACACAAAAATATTTGCTCGACCACGGATTCCAGCTCCGTAAGAGCCGAACGCCTGGCATTGTGTTTTCTGCAGACTGTTTCTGGGGTCGGACATTATCACCAGTAGCACTCCCAGCAAAGAGCAGCCCAAGTCCACGGCCAGCGGGAGCTCTGGCGAAAGCATGGACTCCGTGAGTGTGTCCTCCTGCGAGTCCAACCACTCCGAGGCCGAGGAGGGCTCCATCACTCCCTTGGACACACCCGATGAGCCTCAAAAAAAGGTACCTCCTTAATCCTGCCCCCTAATTCCTAATTCCTGCACCCGCCCTAGTGTTTGCCACATAAGGAGTGTGTGTTTTCAGGTTTATCACTCCACAGTATTTGGAAAGCCACGTTTTTAATAGGTGTCAAAAGTGGAGTTCTAGCTGGGGACTCGTTCCTTACAGACACAGGTCCAAAAGCAAGGAGCTGGTTGGTATATGTCTCTAGCTTTTGAAATATTGTCCCGTGCCCACACCTAGAGGCAGCCGAAGGATTGTAGCCTGTAACCCGGGCTACACTTTATTGAGGAGATGTAGGATTTTCCTAGAAGGAGCAAAAAGTCCGGAGACAGAGATCTGTCAGCTTCTTGATGTCATACCTGGTCTCAGCCAACCTGTTACCACAAAAATGTCAAATAGCAAAGCACTTCAAAACCCGGTGCTTAAAACAGCAGCCATTTATTCTCTGTCATGCACAGCAGGCTGGCTGCTTGGGGTTGGGCTTGGCCCTAGGCCATGGGTTTGGTCCAGGTCTGCTCTGTCCTCCTTCCATTCCTTTTGGAGTAATGGCCTAAGACAGATGGATAAGCGGGCAATCCCAACCCCGTAAGTACACAGTAAGCCTTCACCTGGATCATATCTACCTTTTTATTGGCCAGAGCAAATCATGTGGCCAAATCCCACGTAAGTAAACAAGGCAGGGAACTATATTCCACTTCTAGTGGGAGGAACTGAGGAGTCACAGAGCAAAGGGCATGGATGCAGGGCGGGTAAGGAATTGGTAACAGTGATACCGTCTACCATGCTCCCCACAAAAGGAAAGTGATGAGAGGTGATAAAAAATTCCCAGAGAGGATTTCCATTTCCATGTTGCATAAATAAATGAAAACCAACGATCCATCTTAATCTTACACAGATCTGCTTCAGTTGTTGGTCATTGAGCTAGAAAGAAAGGCATCCACTTTGATGTGACTAGAATTTGCACCATTTTGGTAGGTTTAGGGCCACACACTCTTGCTGTGTAAGTGACTTCTGGCCCTTGGGTTATGCTTAGGCCAGCGAGGTGGGGTGTCACTCACAGTCCTTCATTTTGTTACACCCACTGTGCAGGGGGGTCTGTGTGCTCTTCCACATCGTGTTCCAAGCAGCAGCAGTGACCTGGGACCCTCAGGTGCCCTTGTCACAAAGTGGCCAGTGCAGGGGGACACCATGCTCTGGGCCCGTCACCGAGATGTCTCCGGTGCTGCCCCAGCTGGGTTTCTCACCTCTCTGTTTTAGAATCCAGAGAACATTGTCCAAATTGTGAGGAAAGTCTCTGCAAACACCTGCAGCTATCTCTCAGGCACTTTTCCTAAGCCAGGGGCGTGATCCATCTCCATGACCTTGACCTGCAGCATTGTGTCTGTCCGTCTGGAGTGAAGTCTCATTCACCTTCGGACAGGCCTTTATGGTTTGTAGGCCCCTTTTCAGTTGATGGACATTGTGCAGAAGTGACAACTGAGGTATCGCCCACATCTTGGTGGGATTTCTGCCCGGTCAGGAGGGAGACAGAACCTCATTTGCACCTGTTGCCGCAATGGACATGCGCGTAGGTCCAGGTCATCCCTTCTCAAACTGAAGCCCCATGTGTCCTCTGCTCGCCCTTGCTTCATTCCATTTTGTCTCCCTGATCACCCCGGTGCTTCAATTTCTTGCACGAGTCAGACATTTTTATTCTTCGGATGACCCTGGCTCCGGGTCATGAATTTCTGTAGGTTTAAAAATGAGTCATTGAATTGGATGCAAGTAGTTTCTAGGCTTCAGCATCCCTGAAAGCTAACGGGAAGGGCCTCGGGTGTCCTGCTCAACTCGGAGCTGCCCCGGTGACCTCCACAGTCCTCCCGCTCCGCGGTGCTGCAGCCTCCACGCTGACACTCTGCCTTCCCCACTGGCGTTTTAGTGAAGTGTAACCCCTCCCGTCTTCACTTCCTTGATCACAATTTCCAAACATTTATTCTCACACTTGCCCCTCAGAGTAAATCCTCAGTAAGAAGAGGGGGCTCCTCAGGAGGTCTGTTTATAGCTGCTGTCACCCACCTTTGCCTGCCAGGCTTTACCTGAATTGTAAATGCCATTGAGATCATGGAAAATCTAACTAAGGACAGGAGATTTATCTGAAGGAAAAAGAAGGTGATGAAACTGAACCAGTAACTGGAAAATGGGCTCTCTGGGCTCCGGTGAGGTACCCCTGCAGGCAGAGTGAGCCTATTGACTACCTACCATCCGCCAGGCCTCACACTGAGCCCCTGGTTCATTCACTGGGGAGCCTAAGGAAAAAATGTAACTGAACCATATTACGATGGAGCCACAGTTAGACGCCTGCATTCCAGAGCTGAAACATCAGCTTGCAGGGCTCTAATTAAACTGACCCTGCAGAATTTAATGTGTGTTCATGCCATAGGAGGAAGTCCATGGGAAATAATGGAGGAGACTCCATTTTACTTGGAAACCAGGTAATCAGAAAACCAAGTTCCTGGAGCTTTGCTTCCATGGAAGGGTAGACTGGTATGAAGTACATTAATGTCACTTATTTTTTAAAGGACTTCCAGGTTATTTGATAGGATTGATTGGCTTAACTCATTCTGAGAGATTACTTGTAATTTTGTACAACACAAGTTGATATTTAAAATGATTCAGTGTAATGACTTTTTGGAACACCACCTTGTGAATTTGGGGCATCCTATTTTTTTGGTAATTGGTATTGCACACAGGAAAACGGTGTCATTAATCAGCTAAGCTCATGAACACAGCACCGCATTCCTTAATTATTCTTGATATGCAACATGGAAATGTGTACAGTTGGTTCTAGAAGCAAATGTGGAAAGTGGTGAGCCGCTCACGGGCTGTGTGCCCTCGGGTAAGTCACATGTTCTCTGACTCATCACTACAATGCGTTTTGTTCACAAGACATGTGCAAGCTCATTCCAGCCTCACATGATAACTGTCACCAAGGTGATGGGTACTGTGTTCAGTCACTGCGCCATCACCAGCTGCAGACTGGGCCCTGGCTATGCGATGGCCACGCCGTGGCTCTGTGAACCTAACCTGACCACAGGTGCCAGGGAACTTGGGAGCATGTCCAGGTGGTACTGTCACCAGTTTTCTCTCTGGCCTCAGGCTCCTCAGCAGTAGAAAAGGGTGACCTCCAGAGGCCTTTTTAGGACTAATGGTTCATGTAGAGCAGTAAAATGTACTCCTCCTCTTAGAATCTTCTAAAAATATGAACATTTCTCTCCTGCTATGCAATCTGATGGCGAAGTGGAGTCAGGATGGAAATGCATGTCGGGCATCATTCCTGCTCAGGGCAAGTGGGGCTGGAAAAACCTTTCCTCTGCCCTGTCAGGTTTTCAGACTTCCTGCGGGAGCCCCTATTGCCTCCAGCTTCTGGTATCTGCTGCCACCTGCTGGTTAACGTCCTTAAGAGCAGCTGCTAAGGGTGAATGAGAGCACCCCCTGGCCTCACACAGATGCAGAGCGATCAGGTCAAGTACTGAGTCACTGACAGGCATCTGCCCAGGAGGTGCTCACAGCAGAGACAAGACACACGTGTGCTGTGGGCTGTGTGGAGGAAAGCGGAAATGTACTAGTCTCAACAACTGGGCTCTGAGAATTGTGAAGAGCACTGTCGGCCAAGATTCTAACGCTCCATTTACTTTGGGGTGTGTTTACTCTTCCAGCTCTCCGAGTCGTCCTCGTCGTGCTCCTCCATCCATTCCATGGACACAAATTCCTCAGGGATGTCGTCCTTAATCAACCCCCTCTCCTCCCCTCCGACCTGCAACAACAACCCCAAGATCCACAAGCGCTCCGTCTCCGTGACCTCCATTACCTCGACTGTGCTGCCTCCCGTTTACAACCAGCAGAACGAAGACACCTGCATAATCCGCATCAGCGTAGAGGACAACAACGGCAACATGTACAAGAGCATCATGGTGAGGTGCCCAGGCCCACACCCCAAAATATGTGCCAGTAGCATATACATACATGTTCACAGAAAATGAGTATGTGCCAAAGGATCAGTTCCTAGACCTCCCTGGGCATACACCAATGATGCATATCTATAATAATAAAAGGGTAATATGCTAATTAGACCGGACATCCTTCCAGATGAAGCTAGGGCTGCGAGGGAAGCCCGGGTCCCTGGTGTCTGCCAGCGGCTGGAGGGAAACCCGGGTCCCGGGTGCCAGAGGGAAGCTGGTGCCGGCAGCCGGGGGAACGAAGGCCTACTCTTTTTTAAAAAAAAAAATATTTTATTGATTGTTTACAGAGAGGAAGGGAGAGGGATAGAGAGTTAGAAACATCCATGAGAGAAAAACATCGATCAGCTGCCTCCTGCACACCCCCTACTGGGGATGTGCCCGCAACCAAGGTACATGCCCTTGACCAGAATCGAACCTGGGACCCTTGAGTTCGCAGGCCGACACTCTATCCACTGAGCCAAACCGGTTAGGGCAGGAAGGCCTACTCTTGCACGACTTTTGTGCATCAGGCCTCTAGTATCTAAATATCTACTTTCTCACAGTGCGTATAGGATGATTTTTACATCTTAAAATTTGCTAAGGTTTATTCCCCGGGTCAGTGCCATCCTTTCCAGAAATGTCTACTTGGATGCCAGGGAGACCGCTGCTGCACACCTTCTTGGGAGTCTTCCTGGGGGTTCCATGTCTGGGTGCTAATTGAGTGGCAATTAGCAATGTCCTCCATGGCGGTGAATTTTTATTTCAGTTATTTGGAATTAAACTTAGTAAAGTGGATGATCAAACTGGAAACACAGTGTGAGTCCACGAGGAACTGTTTAAGATAAATGAGACTGACCTTCTTGAGGCTCTCATATAGACTGTGAATTTTTGAGCACAGTCCCAAAAGCACTTTGAATGATGGCAGTCTTTTTGGAACACAGAGCCTCTCCTGGTGTGTACGTGTGTCAGGTCTGGTGTGTTTATCACAAGAATAGACTCTAGTTTATAGGAAATATCGTAGATGGAAAAGCAGGCCTCCTTTGCTATGAAATCCCTCAATACATCCTATATCTCAGCTTCATCACTTGTCTTCTCTGAGAACATTTTGAGTGCTCACAAGCTCAGCCCTGAATATAACAAGGGATATGGAGCCAACTATCTTTTAACATTCTAAAGAAAAGCTTTACTAAGGCATTCATTGAATCAACAGTATTTATTGAACTTGGTTGTGTACCAGTCGTTGGACAAGGATTTGAGGATATGGAGATGAATGAGACATTTTTGTCTTTGAGGAACTTACAATCAAATGGGAGATAGTAAAACATTATTCAAAATGTCTTAACCACTCTAAGAGAGATGAGATTAGATCATAAAAGGCCCCAGGCCCACATGAAGGAGTTTGTGATAGTCCCACAGGCAATAGGGTCGTATTGAAGGCTCTTAAGTCACAATCAGATTTATTCATTAAAAAAGTAACTGGGATTGTGGAGTCTTGATGCTGGGGTGCAGGGGCGGGACCAAGGTGGGGAAGCGAGGTTGGAAGCTGCCATCATATTCCATGTGGGAGACGATGAGGGCTTGGATGATGGTCATGTGATTGGAGACGATATGAATTTTAAAAATATCTTTATGAGGTAGAGTTGTAGAATCCATTCATTCATTTCTCAGCTTTTGGTTACTGTTGTGGGAATGGGGAAGAGGGGAGGACTCAGGCTCCCCAGGCAGCTTGGTGACTGGTGGTCCTGTCAAGTGAGGAATGAACTACTGGAGGAGGAGGTTTGGGAGCATTGAAATTGGAGGTAGGGGGGTAAGAGATCAACTAAAGGACTTGTATGCATGCATATAAGCATAACCAATGGACATAAGACACTGGGTGATAGGGGAGGCTAGGGGACTGTCTAGGGCGGGGGGATAAAATGGATACATATGTAATACCCTTTGTAATACTTTAAGCAATAAAAAAAAAATAATAAAAAAAAAATTTAAAAAAAAAAAAGAAAAAAAAAAAAAAGAAATTGGAGGTACTGGTAGGCTATCCAGATGGCACTGTCTAGAGCAGCCGTGGGCAAACTACAGCCTGCGGGCCGGATCCGGACCGTTTGAAATGAATAAAACTAAAAAAAAAAAGACCGTACCCTTTTCTGTAATGATGTTTACTTTGAATTTATATTAGTTCACACAAACACTCCATCCATGCTTTTGTTCCGGCCCTCCGGTCCAGTTTAAGAACCCATTGTGGCCCTCGAGTCAAAAAGTTTGCCCACCCCTGGTCTAGTAGTTGGTCAGAGATACGGGTTGGTACTGGAGTCGAATACTGGGAGCCATGCAGGCCTAATGGGTGGATGTGTCGTGGGAGAGAGAGTGTAGCCTGAGACAGAACTCTCAGTAGTAAGGGAGGGGCTGGTCCGGGAGCCTCGCTGGGAAGGTAGGAGAACTGCCAGGAAGCCTCGGTCGTCATGTTATTGTGTTTTCAGCAGCTTATTCACGTGCCTACCAGAGAAGTAAGTTTCCCCTCAGCAAATTTAGGGTGTCTCTGAACTAAAAAGAACTAAGAAGTGATACATACAACACTGCGAATGAATCTCTAAAACATCATTTTGAGCCAAAGAAAAAGGCACAGATTACATCCTCTAGGAGTCTGTTCTTTCACAAACAGGCTACACAACCTGTGGTAGAAAACTAACCTCAGGGAAGGGGCACAGGGAATTGTTTAAGTCCCTATTTCAGGTGCATGGAGGTGACACCCACGCATCATTGCACATGGCTTCGTTCAGTGGAGTAGCCACTAGCGATGGGTAGAAATTAAACATTTGAAGTGGGAATAGTGTAAAATGGACACCAGATTAAAAATATACATATATATTTATGTACATACATATTATTGATTTTAGAGAGGAAGGGAGTGAAAGAGAGAGATAGAAACATCAATGATGAGAGAGAATCATTGACCAGGTGCCTCCTGCATGTCCCCTACTAGGAATTGAGCCTGCAACCTGGGTATGTGCCCTCACCAGGAATTGAACCGTGACCTCCTGGTTCATAGGTCAATGCTCAACCGCTAAGCCACACTGGTCAGGCTAGACACCAGATTTTGAAGACTTAGTACAAAAACAGAATGTAAACTATCTCATTAACAATTTTTATATTGATTATATGCTGAAATAATACTTTGAGTGTATTGGATTAAATAATATATTATTTAAATGAATTTTTCTTTTAAGCCACTTTTTTTAATGGGGCTCCTAGATATTTAAAATTACAAATGTGGCTCATTATGTATAACTACTGGATGGTGCTGGTTCAGTACATCGGCATGCGGCTGCGTGACTGAGCTGTTAATACTAATTGTGATCCTCTGTTTCCCTCCGTAGTTTTTATGGTACAAAGTATTAATCACTCAAGGAAAGCCCTTGCCTATCCCATCTTCTTTCTGACTCACCTGGGGAAGATTAAGGTGAAGAAGATAAGGGTAGCCTGGCTGTAGGTTTCAAGGTGACAGCCGTCTTTGTCCAACATGCCATCCTCATGTGGTGTCCTGTCTCCTTGGGCTTCATGCTCCTCCTCCACGGGGACTTAGCTGTGGGAGCATTTCCTTCAGACCAGCCAACAGCCTATTTTCCTCCTGTAAGCTTTTGTGTACACTTACTTCTCCTTGGAAATGGAGATGCCAGATGTTTTGGTAACGGACAAATGTGCAAGGTCTCTGTCACCTCCAAGGACCCCGTTGTAGGGCCTGTTGTTTATTGAGTCGCAGATACCAGCTGCTGCCCTCTCTAGAGGGAGACGTCTGGGCCCTGCCGTCCTTGGGCTCACAATGACACCGTTTTCTGGAGGACGTTAGACGTCGTTGTTTGTTTTGTTTTTGTGGTTGTCTCTCCTTTTACCTCCTGGTGAGAACAGCTTTTATTTTTAAGTAAGAATAATTTGTGTTTCCATTTGCTTTCTGTCATATTTAAAGAAATCACTCAAGGGATGGTACACGAGTCAGCCCTCGGTGTGCAGACTGGCCATTTCTGAGCACCCTCCCTGCAAACGGGCGGCTGATGGGCAGAGATAAAGGGGACAAAGTCAGAATTGGTGGTGAGGGGAACCTTTACTTACACTTAAACAAGTGCTAGATTTATTATTTTTAAACATTTAGAAACTGACTTTTATTGGAATATGATTTACAAACAATTATAATCACAGATCTTGTGTTCAATTCTTTGAATTGTGAGAACTCTCTATTCTATTCTCTATTTCTGTCTGTGTCCATGTCTATGACTATGTATGTGACCACCACCCCAAGTCTAGATAATGAGTCTTTTTTCATCCTTTCAAAAATTCCTTTGTGCCCTTTCCTGTCACTCCCCTCTTAACCTGGTTAAAGTTAAGGTTAATTGAAGTTAGTTTTCTAACACCGCAGGCTAGTTGACTCCTGCAGCGTGTAATCTGCTGTGTCTGGTTACTTTGGCTCAACGTGATGTAGAGATTCATCCGCCGTGTTACCTTAGTGTCCTCTTGGGAACATAAGATCATTTCTTTATCCATTCCCTGAAGTCCTGTTGAAGGAGATTCAGGTTGATTCCAGTTTTTAGCTATTACGAGTAAATCTGCTATGAACGTTTGTGTACATGTCCTCTTGTGGACATATGTTTTCACTTCTCTTGGTGGCACCTGGGAGTAGGATTGCTGGGTCATAGGGCCACTGTGCTTTTTGAAATGGTCGGTGTGCAGAACAGGCCATTTCTGACCCACAGGTTGTAACCGGTGCCGTAGCAGCAGCTCAGCAGATAAGGATCATTTTGGTGGAACCTCAACCATTGCGAGGGAGATAAGCAAGGCATGCATTCTCTCTGTTAATATGGGGGACACTGTGACTCAGGGAGGAGGTGACTGAGAGTAGAGGGCCCATCATCCCTTGTCTACTAAGGCTGGAGCCAGGACGAGAGCCCAGGAGTTCTGGCTGTTGGTCCTGTTCTCACTCCCCTGGGCCATTTCTCCTGGAAAGGACAAGACAGCAAGAATAAGGGGGCGGGAGAACTCTTTCAGGAGACAGGAGGCTAAGTACTCTGCACACCACTTCGTTGTCTTTCAGCTGACGAGCCAGGATAAAACTCCCGCCGTGATCCAGAGGGCGATGCTGAAGCACAACCTGGACGCGGACCCGGCTGAGGAGTACGAGCTGGTGCAGGTCATCTCGGAGGACAAAGGTGGGCGCAAGCTTCTTCTCCCGCCTCCTCACGCAGGTTGCCCCAGTTTTAGAAGAAAGAAAATGGGTACCGTGTCTTTAAAACATTGTATCAGCGGGGTTTTTAATTGTGCAAAGGTGGAGTTGTGTGGGGAACCTTGCCATCACCTGTCTTGTAGAATTAAGTGTCTCAGGCTACCCACCCCCTCCCCAACCCTGTTATTTGCTGAGCATTCCTACAACCCATTCTTTGTAAACTTCTCATCTTCTGTCAGGAGGTAGGGATAGTTGGGGGCTCTGTTGGGTCTTTGCAGATGGCCACACATCTCCTTTACCCAATGTGTGTCTAAGTTGTGTGTGAACCTGAAATGTAGCAGTTTCTGTAATCATTTATCATTGTTTCAGTTAATCATTTATGAGAAGCCTATAAGTCTGTCTTTCAGTTTACCTTTTTTTAAAATAAGATTTTTCATTGATTTTTAGAGAGAGGGGGAGAGAGAGAAACATCGATGTGAGAGTGAAATATTGATGGCTGCCTCCCGCACGCCCTTCACCGGGGATCAAGCCTACAACCAGGGCATGTGACCTGAACAGGAATTGAACTGGCAACCCTTCGGCGTATGGGACGACTCCCAACTGAGCCATTATCTTTATTCATGTTTGACCTTCAAGTAGCAAAAGCTTCTAACACCCGCACCTAAGGGTCTTTCGCTCACATTTCTTGAAACAAAAAAATGGTGAACTATGACATACTTCAATATGCCTAGAACCCATTATTTAAAAAAATTCCTTTTATGAAAACTCTGGGCAAACAATCACCCTGAATGTGTCTGTCTGCTCATTTGAATTGGGGTTGTAAGTCCAGAGGAGCAGCAGATATGGCTGACAGACCCCACGCTGACCGGTGCGAGTGTCTTCAACCAGCCCCTGGAAGGCAAAGGAGAATTCTACAGGCCGGGGTGTGGGAAGGGAGCAGCTGGTCATACTCCATTTGACCAACCAGTCACCCAGGGCTGTACCTTGGACCCAGAGGAGAATGGCCCAAGTTAGTAGTACCTATTCTTAGAGATGAAAGACTAAAGCTCATGGAAAATTCTTTCTCAGCTACCTCTTAGAAATGTTCTCACTCATTCAGCTGTAAGATACGGTTTACTGTACTTTCAGTTAAAATTCTAAGCCTCAAAAGTGGTCTCTTGAGTTCTACCATGTTACCAACAGAACAGCACTAAGGTGAGGCCGGTGGGTCTGAAGATCCAGGAATCCCAGCGTGCAGGCTGGGCCCAGCTTTGTTCACCGCTGCGCGGTCTTGGTCCGGCTGCTTGATCTCCTGAGGCCTTGGTCCTGGGGAATATGTGGGCAGGAAGTTGGAAACACTTTAAGGGAGTTTTTCTTTATGAAACATTTGTGCAACATGCACCCGAGTTGCCCAGAACCTGATTGAGTCAGTCTTGCTGTAAAAGCCCAGACTCACCATCAGATGCCTCCCAGTCCACTGCCACGAAGCTACACTTGCACAGTTTACCTTTTGTATTCCTGTTTGGTTTCTTTAGACACCCATTACCTCTGAGTGCTAAATAGTATTTACCTTCTTTTAAAAAGAAAAAGCAATTAAAATAACTTTGCTGGATAATTTCATATCACACTTGGAATAATCCTTGTTCAGAAATTGCAGCTGTGTAGTTGGGAATCATTGAAATAGACAATAGCTTACATGTTACCAGATATACACTGTCCTATATGATGCTGTTTAATATTAAAATGCAAGCACTTGATGAAGCAGGACCTCACAAGGAATACAATACTGGTTGGATTAGGGATTGCTTCAAAAAATGTTTCGATAGTCCAACAAAAAAGAGTTCTGGAAAACACTGTAGAGTTTATACTTCCTCCCTCCCCGCTACCCCATGTCATTAGATCCTCTCAGTCTCAAGAAAAGCTGCATATTGGAGTAGTAAATAGACTACAGGAGGAGTGAGGCCTGGGTTCTGGTCCCAGTTCTCATGTTTACTGAGTTGTGGTCTTGGGAATGTCGTTTAACTCCACCTGGGCTCTGTCTCCTGTAGAACCTTCCTCCAGTGAAAACATTCTGCACTTGAACATTCGGTTCATGGGTTGAATTTCTGAGCCCCTATTTGCACTTAGTTTTTTAAAATTGGGATTAAGAAGTTGTGAGCACCTCTTTTCTTGGGGGGAGGAGGTCATTGTCTGGTTCAATGCACATTCCCAAGACTGAGGGCCATAGTCCCAGCCTGTTTCTGGGCAAACTCTGCCCCGGCCACTGTCGGTGCTGGGCTGACCTGCGTAAGCTGACTGCCTCTCTCGCTCCTCTGTTTTAGAACTCGTGATCCCAGACTCGGCAAACGTCTTCTACGCCATGAACAGCCAAGTGAACTTTGACTTCATTTTACGCAAAAAGAACTCCACGGAAGACCCAGTGAAACTGCGGAGCCGGACGAGCTTGACCTTGCCCAGGACAGCTAAACGGGGCTGCTGGAGCAACAGGCACAGCAAAATCACCCTCTGAAGGGAGGGACCACCGGCCCCTTGCTTGCCCACGGCAGAGAGGGGCTAAGGACAGGCCGTGGTGAGTGCAGCTACCATCCAGTGTTAGAGGATCATTGGTGAAGCCAACAGCTATTTATTGAGGACCTGCGGTGTGATAGGCACCGTGGGGAGATTGGAGATGAATCTGAAATGAAAAGAATGGACGATTCACTGATCCTCTTTGACCAATTTGAGACTGAAATGCAACATTACCCACATTTATAAATACATATGACACATATTTGGTATGTATGTGTGTATGTGAGAATACATGAGGGACTTAGAGGATATTCTGGACTGTGGAGAAACAAATTTGCACAATGGCCTGGGGAGTTGAGGTCACTTTTTACAGGGAAATAGAAGGAACCGAGAACCCGGTTTCCTACCTGCCAAGTAAGTGGATCCAGTCCCAGGAATGCGGAGTGTCCTCATGCCAGTATTATGAGGAGCCCACACCATTTTACAGGGAGAGGAGGGCTTTCCCAATTAAGTGCCACCGGAAGCGAACAGCTGCAGAGGCTGCGGCACCATGGGTTCCATGAGAGGCCTCTTGGGAAAGGGTTTGGATGAGCCCGTGGCTTCCCCCGCCGGCCTCTGCCTTCACCCCGTCTCCTCGGGCCCAGGGAGGCAGGGAGGCCCAACCGACCCACTAGCCCAGCGTCAAGACACTTCTGGAATCAACGTGAGCCTGTTTTGATGTCGTGTTTACCCTTAACTCGCACATCACAGTCATCACTGCACAGGTAGCCGTGTTCTTTGGTAACTGGTGGGCCTTTTCCGATTGCCTTTTGCATGGAAAGCTCTGTGTCTGGAGCCTTTCGCATCTGGGTGGTGGCACCTCCACACTATGTGCAATTTGTTCCTCAGGTGTAGAATGTTCTACTGCGTTAGACTCATTTGATCATTTTGAGCCTGTGAAAGATTTCTAAGCAGCGACTGCGCCGTTAGCAGCCCCTGGGAAGGTGTTCCCTGCTGGCAGCTGTGTCCTGTTCTACGTTTAACTTGTAGCATTAAGTGCCTCCTCTTGGGGACAGAAGCGGGCTGCGTGTGTCACCTAAAGCATTTCTAAAGAGGTACATTCTTCCACATGGAATCAATGAGGTTTTTGTTTTTTGTTTTTTTAGGTCCCCACTCTTGCTATCACAGCGTTCCTGCTAAGTGACTTTTTTTTTTTTTTTTTTTTTTTGGTCTCTAGTAACACCATCAACCTCTCCCTTCCAAATCTGAGCTGTGCTGGGGTTTGAACTAAAAAGCCATATTTGAGATGTTGATGTGTAAGAAGCACTTTCAGAATGTTGTCCTTTTCAAAAAAAAATTCTCAAAATACCAGATTTCATTCCGAAAATAAAGAGAACGAAACCACACATGAAGTGTAGATTGTAGTACGGAGCTTCATTTTTTTTCCTAATCCTGTAAGATGGCTCCCAAAGGTTATGTGAGATTTATGCTACGTAAATGGCTATGAAATATGCAAGAAACACCAGAAAAAGTGTAGAGACGGGGGCAGTGGACCAAAGAATGAGCCGGGAAGGCGTCACCATTCCTCTAGACCAGCGGTTCTCAACCTGTGGGTCGCGACCCCTTTGAGGGGGGGTCGAACGACCCTTTCACAGGGGTTGCCTAAGACCATCGGAAAACACATATATAATTACATATTGTTTTTGTGATTAATCACTATGATTTCCTTATGTTCAATTTACAACAATGAAATTGGGGGTCACCACAACATGAACTGTATTAAAGGGTCGCGGCATTAGGAAGGTTGAGAACCACTGTGCTAGACCTTCCTACGAGACCAGTCCATGCATCGCAAGGACCGACCGGGTTCCAGCTGATCGAAGGCACTTTCTTCTGATTGCGAGGCTTGTCCCATCGTGCCCCTGTGCTGGGAGGAGATGGCCAGGGTGCTGGACAGCATGGACACTGGAGTCAACGCAGCCTGGATTTCTTGGTCTGGAGGTCAAAGAGGAAGTAGAGAACTGCTGGCCTCATTTCGAGTGCAGCTACCGGGACACGTGTGCCCATGTGCTCGCCCTGTGTATTTATACTGTACATGTAGAGTCTAGATTTATATACTGCAATGTACAAATATATTTTCCTTTTTTAAAAGACCATGGAAATTCCAAGTAGATAAAACGTAGCCTCATTTATTTAATGCCACTTGAAATGTCTTAAACTTGTTTCCTGGTGGACAGCCGGGTCATGCCTTTAGCTGCTCGCATGCTTGTCTCTCTGCATCTCCATCGTCTGTCTGTTTACCTTTTGGTTAAGCTAATAAACTGGTTGGGACTTGGTTGGCATGTGCTGCCGGCCCCAGAGGGATTGTATCTGGAGTATCACTGAGGCGGGGGCCGGGTCCCAGATGTGTCAGTAGGCTCTCTGGATGCCCACTCGGGCTCGGTGCGGGGAGCAGAGGGAAAAGCAGCGGCAGAGTCCAGAGGGACCCTCTCCCCTGGCCACGTCCCAAACCCGGCACGTCCGGTTTGGGGCAAGAGTGACAAGAAAGTGCAGTCAGATGGGGGGTGCCTTGCTGCTAGCTTGTTCTTCCTGGGAGCCATGCTGTGGGGGACACTTTTTCTAACGTGGAACTTCAGGTTAGGCTCCAGGTCAGTACCTGGCCTGCTGCTGACAGCCGATCCCTAGTCCGCACTTGCGACCACCTGAGTAATCCTCGAAACCCGAGGGCTCCGTGGGAGGTCTTCCCGAAAGGAAGCCATGCCAGGGCCGGCTTCACTCACCAGCTGCACATGATTGTCATCCCGTCATATTTCCAAAAAGTTCCCAGAATCATTTTCTGGTTTTTTAAAATATATTTTTATTGATTTCAGAGAGAAAGGAAGAGGGAGAGATAGAAACATCAATGATGAGAATCATTGACCAGCTGCCTCCTGCACACCCCACACTGGGGATTGAGCCCACAACCTGGGCATGTGCCCTGACCTGGAATCGAACTGAACTGTGGCCTCCTGGTTCATAGGTCGACACTCAACCACCGAGTCATGCCAGCCGGGCCCCAGATTTATTTCCCAGTGAATTCTTAAATGGTTCCAAGTCATCCAATTTTCTGGGCCCTTGTGTTATTTTGGGAGAGAGCCAACTAGGTGTTTTAATAATTGACAATACGAGTTGGGGCAGGAAGGAAAGGGGATTTCTATCTCTGGCACCAGGTGACCACTTTTCCAAGACCATTCTAGAAAACAGGTTCCCTTGGCTTGCCTCTGTCTGGAAACTTGACTTGGAGACTCTCTGCCTGAAAGAACAATGTCTCCAAATTTCCCTTTCTGGAGCCAGGCAGCATAGGAGCCTGCAGCCCGGGTTTCCGTGGTGTCCAGAAGGCTCCTGGAGGCCATCTCTTTTTCTGCAGATGCTGCCGCAACGGCTGTGGTCACATCCGCATCACAGTTCCACTGTGAGAAGTTCCTTCCGTCGTGTTTAGCACTGCCGGTTCCCTAGAATCTCCGCTTAAATGAAATACTCCTGGAAGGGAGGCACTAGGTAGGCTGAGGTGGGAAACCCTGACTGTTCAGTAATTTACGAGCGTTACTGTCCATGGTGCCCTGGCGGGATGCACCAGGCGGTTCTAAGGGTGGCCAAGGGTCCAGCAGCATCCTCCTTGCAGTTCTGCCACCTCAGGTCTCTGCTGGCAGAGAGAACTCCGAACTGTCCCTCACGGCCTTCGGGCACAGCGGCACTGTCACTTCCATCCACAGTCCTAGGGTCAGTCCCTGGGGCCAGTCTAAGTGCAGGGGAGGCGGGAGATGAGAGAGAACCCTGAGAGGAGTCTGCGAACATCGCCATCCCCACCACCGAGGAGTTCTGTCTTCTGAGTGGGGTGCGCAGGTGCGTGTTCCCACCGTCGTCAAAAAGGTGGAGGAGGTGGCAGGGAGGGCTGGAGAGGGAGGCTGCCCGGAGCCAACTAAGGGTTGAGGAGAGACAGCTGCTCAAGGAGGAGAAAATGCCAGAAAGAAACGTGATTTTATCGACAGCCTTACAGGATTTCTTTTCATTCGTCAGCATGCAGTCAGCACCAATTTACTTGCTTGTAATGTTCCTGCTTTGACTAAACTAGGAGCTCTTTACTGACGTAGTGGAAAACAAGTCTGATAAATGGAAACTGTTTGCACGTGACCCAGGAGATCAAGTAGAAGCCAGGCAAGCCTAACCATTTTAGCCTCAGAATTTGAAAATCCCTGCTTGGTGTGGTTTCTCAATGTCTCTACCCAGAAAACTGCTGGAAGCAGCTCACTTAGCGGTTGGTGAAACCCAGCGTGTTAACATTTTGTGGAGTCAGAAGGCATCTCGGACATCAAGTGCCCGCCTCCTGTTACAGAGGCGGCTGGGCCCAGAGCAATGAAGTCCTTGCCCAAGGTTGGGGGCGGAGCTCTGGATTATCGGCCCCACTGTGTGTGCGTCCCGGTGGGTGGGCGCTGGGTCCAGGAGGTTTCCCTGAGGGACACTCGCCAACGCTTGGACAAGCTGGACAGGATGCCTGGGGTTCTCTCCACCCCCAGCCCCCCCGACCGTGTGAACGCACACCATCCGGGTTCGATGGGCAAATGGTTGGTTCTTTAACGCCTCCGAGGAAGGTTGCGCTGCTGGTCAGAGCACTGCTCCCTGTTCTCCTGAGCACGTTCCATCTCACAGGTGAGGAAACGGGCCATGAAAGTCGGGATTCCTGTGCTTTAGGTCCCCCGCTGGGATTTGAACCCATTTCTGATGCCTGAACTTGGCCATCCCATGGGGTGGGGTGCATGCTGGGGGGGAGGTCTCCTGTGAGAAGCACCAGCTGCGGGAGGATGTAATGGGGGGGTGGTGGGGGGGGGTGTGACAGGCAGGGCTGCCTTGGAGAGAGCTGGGACGTCCCTTTCAGCCCCTGGAAGCCAAAGAATTCATGTTGTTCCCACCATTGTTTCATCCCAAGGCAGCACTGTGTGCCACAGTTCCAATTTCTTCCGTAAGGGGGACCAGAAAATCAAGTGGGAAAAGGATGCAGTGAATGATTTTAAACTGTTTCTGGTTTGCTCACGGGCATAAAAAATATATCAAGGCACTCTTTTCTAAATGGGACTTAGCTTTCCCCGCACACCTATTTCTGATCCTTGTTTATGCGATGGCTGCCATCCACGCCTCCAGCAGAGGCCATCAGACAAGTCTGATCACTGAGTAGTCAATGCTTGAGAGGTCACAGGTGGGGAGTGAACAGGGGATGGAGCTGCAGGTTGTGTGTGTGTGTGTGTGTGTGTGTGTGTGATAGGCATTCAGAGAGAGACAGGCAGAAACATTAGATGTTAGTGAGAAATAAATAAGACAGACTGCACCAGCGGCTTTGCCACTGACTACCTTAGTGAAGCCTCACCTGAAAAGTAGGTGATGATGACAGTTCCCACCTGTGGAGGTGCACGTGGGATTAAAGGCGGGGCACGCGCGTGAAGAGAGCACTTGGGCGCACACGGGGAGGGGCGGCTGCTGCTGTCGGGGAGGCTCCGGTGTAAGGGCAGCGGTGTCTGCCCAGCAGCCCTTGAGCCGCCTCCCCTGCTGAGCAGCCACTCGCTGCTGCAGAGGCAACACTCAGATGTGTGAGCAGCACCCGGGAAACCAGCCTGCTGCTGCTTTGGGGAAAGACTGACTCTCGGAGTTGGAGGGCAGCCAGGGCTGCTCCGGCACGTTCCACAGCCGCAGGCCAAGGCTCCCGGAGGGGCCCATGGGCCGGCTGCAGGCCGTGCAGTGTGGGCGCCCATGGCCGGGCTGTGACGGAGGGGCCGCTGACGGGCCGGAATCTGTCTCTTCTCCCCTGTCCTGGCACTTCTGTCCCGGGCGCTGTGCTGGGCCTGGAGGCACCTCTTTCCTCCTCCCTGCATTTCCCGCCAGCCTGTGCGCTCCTCTGCCCCCGACACTCAGCTCTGGGGTTCCTCCCTCTGCCTCGGGAGGATCACAGCCCCACCCAATCTCCGCAGTCTGTGCCGGCAGTTCTCGAAGCAGCTCCCACCCTGCAGCCCAGAACATCAGCCCCTGGGCGGCTCCTCCTGTCGGGGGTCTCTTCTTTCAGAACAGGCCGCTCGGTCACACTGTTTTCTAAGCTTCTCTGAAGGACGGAGGCAGAGGGCCGTCCACTACACTCTGAAGGTCAGGCTCCCTCATGAGCAAGAGCTCAGATGTCTGTCCAGCCTCCCCATGGACCGGCGGGGGGCTGGGAAGCTTGCGCTCTGCAGCTTGCGCTCTGCGCCCCGGAACTGCTTGGACATGGAGATTTTTATTAAAACGCCCATTCTGGAGGCAGCCACGCTGAAGAAACCGCAGGGAGGGGCACACAAATAAACGCAGTAAATTAGCCATCAAGGGAAACCAATGCTCAGAGGCAATTCTTCATTCTTTCCACCCCTTTCGGGGCACATGGGAGGGCGGCTTTGGGCTGGGAGCAGCCCAGCTGGTGTCCTAGGAGCGTCCAGAATAAGATCATCTCAATATTAACACATCCGTGGGTGGGAAGAAGCACACAGGCCATTTCAGGTCAACTCAGAGCAGGAGCCCTTCCTGCTCTGGCCCTGGGATCCCCCTCAGTGTTGGACAGTCTGTGAACCGACTCTCCCCGAAGCACCTGACCTCTTGGTGCTGCGATGGGAGCCTCGTCCTCTTGCTCTGCGCTTGGGGAGGCACCGCTTTCCCTGTCATCTGTCTAACAGGACGGGCCAGAACCCACCGCCATATTTCTCTCTTTTCCAAGGAGGCAAAAAGGCACACGGCCACCGCGGGCCGGGCTCTTCGTCCTCTCAGCCGCCCTGCACTGACTCAGGGCCGCCGTCACCTGCTCACAGGGTCACTTCACTGCTCTCTCCTCCCCCGGCCACATGGAATCAGAACGTCCTGAGGGAGGAAGGTTCTTTCCGAATAATGAACATCAGCACGAAGTGTAGTGACGATTTCCAAGGCTGCTCTTAGTGTTCTGTGCTACCCATGTCATGCTCTTATCATTTCAACTCTCACTTTGTCATTAATTCCTCAGCCAATTAATTCCTTCTGGGTCATTTCTCTCCCCCTCTGTTCACCTGGAGAGAAAGTCTCAAAAGCACCTGGTAGACATGCACCTGCATTTGACAGTTACTTGTTAGAGGGGTTTACTCCCACCTCAGGTGAAAAGATTCCCAGTGCGTAGGTGAGTGGGAACGTTCTGTTTCAGGCACCAGCATTTTCCTGGAAACCTCTGCGCTGTCCGTCAGGAAACCAAGCCTAGGATCCCCCTGAAACAATGGCCTCTGCATTCCCGACGAGGTAGCCTGAGCGGAGGGAGCCCACTTGCCTTGCCGTCATTATCTGGGTTCAACCTTGTTTCTTGTCATCAACCCCAAAACATACCTGCCTCTCCAGTCCTCCCCAGCTCCCCATCCCAGCCACAGCCCACGCCTCCCAGTGCCTAGAGAGCTTCCTCACCCACCTTGCCCAACCCTCCTGCCTCTAGACTCGCATTCATGCCCCCCAGGCCAACACAACTGTCACCTTCCCCGCAGAGCTGCCTCCCAGTGCTCCCAGCAGAACCAGGTACTCTGGGTCCTGTGGCCCACTTTGTTCCACCCTCTGAGGTCAGGCCATTCTGCTCTCATGGATGCTCCAGGATCACAGCAGTGGGGCCTCTCCTTGTCCTCTGAGCATCTCAGTGCCCAGCCCAGGGCCTCAACAGGGCAGTGCTCAGGCCTGGTTTTTGAAGTTTTGGGGGCAGTATGATCTGCTGAGGCTAAGATGGATTCTCCTTTTGTTGTTGTTGTTGTTGTTTGCCTCAGGATAAAGCTCTTTGGCTTTGGACAAGCGTCATAGTACCTTTCGGTGAATAGACTGACCTATAGAGCAAAAATGTGAATGCCCTCTCCCTCAACACCCTCCCACTGGGGACTCCAGTCTTTCTGTAGCCTCCAATCCTTTTTAGCTGACCCACCTCCACCCAGCCATCTAAAACCACCCCCACTGGGCAGGAAGGTCAGGGGCCACCCTCTTTCGTTTGCCATGAGGATCACGCAGCCGTGATGGTTATCTCTGGCCTCCGACATCTTCGTTTGAGAGCAAACCTGAACACCCAATATTGGCCATTGATCATGTTGGAAGAACCAATGAACAATCATAGCATTGAGCCAAAATATATATTTTTTAATTTTTCACAAAGAGCTCTAGAAGGCAAGTAGTAGTTTATCACGTCCTCTCTGGAAATGACACAGCATGAGACAGGGTAGGGCGCTGGGATGCCGGCTCTTCATCATTGTCCAGAGTCCCCGCAGGGACCCAGGGACCCCACAGCAAGGCCATGCGGTATGTCCTCTGCAAGCGTGGTCGCTCAGCCCACACTCAGCAGCACCAGCACTCCTGAGGTCACCATCGTCTGTCCAGAAGATTCCACCTCAGATCCCAAGATCCAGACCGGAATCCAGGTGGGGTTTGATGGCCAGAGGCAGAGAACAGGTGCCAAGGCTGGAGGCAGAGCCTCTGACACTGCAAAGGTCGGAATTCTTGACTCAAGACTAGAGGGGAGGCGGGAAGAATGATGAGGTCAAGGAAGCCCTGGGTTGCTGAAGAGACAACTTTTTAAAGGAATGCTGGGTCTGCAGTTCACAATGTTCACAACAAAAGAACATCGCTTGGGATTCCAGACCTGAGCAGGGAGAGGCAATGGCTGGGCTAAGAGAGCCAGAACTTTCTTCACAGTAGAACAGCCTTAAGCTAAAATTCTAGAATTTAAGACCCATGTCTTTTAAGAATGGGAATTCGGAAACCCATCAGACCAGCTGATGGAGGCAAAAAAAAAAAAAAAAGTTCTCTATTAAACAAAACCACACAAACAACTCAGTCCTCCTCCACTCCCAATACCCCAGCCACCTCCCACCCTATTAAAAAGTATTATGAACGTTACACACACTCGCACACACTAAAATACACAAACAAAATACAAGACACTCAAGGAACCTTCGGGATCACCTAAGGAGTTTTCACAAGCTCTCCAGGTGCTCTTCTTGTTTTGTTTCTAGAAAAAAAGAGTCAAGCTCTGATGGTTTGTCTAAGCAGTAAAAACTGGAGTCAGCCTCAGTTTCCTGGCTTATTAGTCTAGTCTATGTAGAGGAATATCAGCGGTAATTCAAGAAGGGAGGCCAAGACTGGTATTCTGTGGAAGGCGAGCTGCCTTGTCCTGCAGCCGGGCCCTCACCAGGGAGCACTCAGCTGTCACACGCAGCAGCCCCGCCCATGGGTTCTGCTCGAACATCAGGACACTGCGTGTGTGCACAGAATGCTGGGAAGGCTATTCCAGAGGCGAAGCTCTACTGTTCATAAACCTGAAGCAAACCGTCAAGGGACAGCCGAGGATCACAGACGGTGGAGCTGGAGGAGCTGATGCAGTCCAACTCCGCTTTCGACAGAAAATCCATCTATGGAGAAAGCAGAGGTTGTCCAGATCCTGACTCCACCTGAAGCTTCCCTGGTGGTTGGCCTCAATCAGTTGCTCAGTCCGTTGTTTCTGACCAATGTCCCTCACCTGGATCATTTGTTTCCGGACGGTGAGAATCTCCCACTCAGCATAAGTCTGTCTGGGAAATGCAGGAGAACCGGACGATCGAACCGATGTGGCTACACTGACCGCTCCCCAGGGTGCCATTGTGTTTAGTCTTCAAACACGATAAAGTTCAAAACATCTGTTTCTCTGCCTTATCACACAGATATCTCCCACCCCCCCCCACTTTGTAAAATAAATAATTCAAACTAGACTGAAACTGGGGCAAGGACAGTTGCTGCCTCTTAACAGTAACTCATGAAACTCACACCTGCAATTCATTCCCATGCAGGGGTGGAGGGGAGCGTCTGACGTGCTGAAACCCTCGGACAGAAGTCAGAGCCAGCCCTCCCCCCTTATATATTAAATTTATCTTCATAAATAGAGCATCTTAATTCCAATGGCCACAATAAAAAGGCCAAAGTTTGAGTTCTTTTTTCCTCAAATAGTTACACAAACCCCCAAATATCTACTAAGCTACCCACATGGCCCATTGGAGCCTCATTACGAGAGCTCCGGCTGCCACGACAGTCAAAGGCCAAGGCTCAGACAGACCCACACCCACCCCTGTTGGACAGCGAGGACTCGGATAGAAAATTCTCTTTGCAATAAGGCTCATGAAAATTCCTTTCAACAAAAAGCCCAATTTGATTTTAAACTATTTGATCCCCCCAAAACTTGTTACCTACACAAGTTTTTAAGGTCACATCTATGACATGAAATGGGCTCACTAGACCAATAGACGTGGCCTCAGTGGGCGTGGCAAGGTTGCCCACCCATTCACTGATGTGACACTGTGGTGATCACCTTCCTCTTGGACAAGTCTCTGAGCCATACTTTCAACCTTACTGTGAGAACCAGTATCAATGGGTAATTGACTAAAGGACTAGGCGTCTACATTAAAGTTTATCTTAATGGGCGCAATAAAGCCTACCTTCTAGGCATCCTAGGAAATTTGGGTTTTAATTTTCTAATTTCTCCTCCCCTCCCAAAAATGTACTAATTTGGATCAATCACTTGGGTTAGATGACTGTGACCATAGGAAGAAGCCGGGGCAAACAGATGGACAGCCCGTCAGAGAAACCAAAGGGTGGTGAATGCCGTCCGGGTGGAGCCTTCATAGCTCGTCCCTCGAAGGCGCGGTGTCCAGGGAGGTTGGCGGTGGCAGGGCCTCTGTGTTCTTGGCATTGTGGTGGATGTGGCCTTGCTTCTGGGACTTCCAGGAATGTGTCCTGTCCCAGTCAGTGGCCACTGTCTCATTGTCCCAGATGGTCGAGGTCTCCGTGTCACTCAGGTACCCCGGCTGGCCTGTGTAGTGTGTGGGGTAGATGAGCAAGGGTTCCGCGGAGAAGGCTTTCAAGTCCCTGGATTTGTAATGCTCCTTGTACTCAGCTCTGAAAACAAGAGGGGCACAGGCATGAGGGGGCAGGGCACTTACAGAACAGAGGGAGAGGGAGAGGGGCCCTGCTTGTTACCTCTTCAATGGTCAGGGACTCATCTGATTATCTTTTAAGTTGTGTCCTTTGTGGAAAACTTTAGTCTATAAATACAATAAAGGTTCTTTAGAAAGAAGCTTTCGGATGAGCTAAGCACATACATAGACAAAGTCAGGATATTTCTGTTGTATTTGGATAGACTGGTTTAGAATGAATTTCAGCTCTTACTCTGAAAGTTAAGAATTAAGCTCTGTGTGGGACCGTACTAATACATAAATGTGATCACTCTGTAGAAAATGCCCTGTTGCTAGATTAATACATTAGCAGCAGGATCTGGACAGCAGTGAAGGAGTGAGTGAACTAGCGTAGGCTTGGAGGCAGGCCAACGTGGCTTTGTATTGCAGATCCCTGTGAGTGTAAAGTCGAGAGATGACTTGACCTCCCTCCCAGGGCTCTGGTGCAGATTATGTGAGGTGACATCTGCTCGGCTCCTACGTCAGTGCGTGCCCCATAGGCGTTCATTTCCTTTCTGTTAAGGGGATGATGGCTGACCTCCCTGTTTCTTCAGGATTCAGAGATAAAGTGAGTCTCTAATACGTTGTGTAAAAGAGGGCAAGGAGATAAAATGAGATGATGAGGATGGAGGTCAGGAACTCTTAACCACTAAAATGAAGACCATCTCCGTGAGGAGATAACCCAGCAACTGAGAGAAGGAACCAAGGTTAGAACCTGGTCTCCTGCTCCATTAAGGAATTTAGGAATCATTGACAGAACAGCAAATATGCATAGAGTTTGACTCTAAAGACACAGAGATGTAAGACTGTGCCTACCTGAGGGGCTCACAGGTTATTGGGGAGACTGACAAGTAAACCATCAATTACCAAACCCTTTGGTAAGTGTTGGTCAGAGCCAGCTCCTGGGCTATAGAATCCCTGATCATCACGCTGCCTTCTCCCATGGATCCACCCCAGAGGCCACCTCCTTTCCCTGATTCTCTAACACACCTCCATGATCACAGGTAGCACAGTATATCATGATGATTGTTCATGGGCCTGTGCTCTCGACTAGGCTGTGAGCCACTGCCTGGCCAACAGGACCCACAACAGACTGAGAAATGAGTTGAAAATTTTGAGATGCTTAGGAAGATGACCTCCACCTTGAGGTGTATGAGTTCATGGAAGTAAGGAGATCAAAGACAAGGAGAGGACAGAGCAGATTATGTCTATTTATATCACACATTGGGTATTAAAGGGGACCCCTATGCAAGACACCATTTCTGCTTCACCTTCCCCATAAGGGGGTAACCACTCGAGTCAACCTCCCTGGGTCGTGATTATGGAAAGATCATCTAGGAAAGCAGTGCACCGTTAGGAAATACCAAGTACTGCCCAGGAACTGAGTAGGCTGGCTCACGAATGCACTGTGCTCACGGGACGGGCAGGGAGTTCAGGGCAACTCACACAGGATGCTTGTTGTACATGATTGGCAGGAACTCGTCCACTGGCAGCATCTTCCCAAAAGGATCAGCTCCAACCAGCTTCTGTGCTCCTTCCAGAGAGAGGGCGTAGCCCAGCGTCCAGTAGGAGTAGTCGGCTTCAACCAGGTTGACCACGTTGGGCACCGCCTTCTCCGGCTCTTTTACTTGCATCCTCTTCCTACCAATATAACTAAAAGGAAGTGGGCAGAGGAGAAAATTCCATTGGAATGCCAGACATCCCTAGGAATGGGACACGGCTTTGTAGACACTTTTGAAAGCTTACACCCACTGTGTCCTATATTAAATGCATCAGGCCGCATAGCACGTCACATCTGTCACCAACTGTGACTGTCACCTGCCATCAGTGGGGCCTTTCCCTGGCTCCATTTATCAGCATCCCATCTACTCTTGTCTAGGAGACCGTGTTTAAGCCAGAAAGTAAAGATGTAAAGAGATGAAAGGTCTTTTCAGATCATTTCCCAAAGGTGGTATGGGATTTCCAGCTGTGTTTACAGGGGTTGCAGGGGACACAAAAGGCCAGATGTGAGAATCCAGCTTGCTATGTTCAAGTCCCCCGAGTTTCAGCCTGCTGTGTTGTCTGCAAGCGCTCCAAATGCTGGTGGTAAACACAGGACAGAACTGGCTGTGGGAAAGAAGCAGTCTGCAGGAGTGGCCCCCGGAAGGCTCTTCCTGGGGAGGATGATGCCAGCGCCTCACAGGCACCTAGCTCTGCCCACACTTCCCCCTGCGTGCTCTGCTCTGAGAAAGGCACCCAAGCAGGTCCTGTTCTCCATGAGCATCTTAGCAGCTGCTGTCTGACAGGGAGCCGTCTCTCAATTACACTGTGCTGACTGCTGGGTCTATTTCCCACGGGTCAGTGGAGCCATTGCTAGGTTGCTCTTGAGCTCAGAAGAGTGCCTTTTCTGAGAGAACAAGTATTCCGCCTGGGCCCATAGCTGGCTTTCCCTCCAAGGATGGGAGGGGGGAGGACAGCCTGTCTGAAGCAGGTGCTCCAAAGGGACAGGCTCTGATGGGATGGGATTGCCCGTGACACACAGCTGGGGGGAGAACGCAGGGCTTGGGAACTTTCTGCCTCATGGAGAAAAGAGAAGTGTCAGTTGGGTTTAACAAGAAAATGAGAGAGAGGGGGGAGGAGGAAGTAGAAAGGGAGGGAGGAAGGAAGGGAGGGAAAGAGAGAGAGAGAGAGAGAGAGAGAGAGAGAGAGAGAGAGAGAGAGAGAGAGAGAGAGAGAGAGAGAGAACACTCAATTCCAAGAGGTGGCAGACAATGAGCATTAACCCATTGTTAACTCATCAATGTCAGTTCAGAGCCACCAGTCCCCTGGTAAACCTGGTTTTCCTGCAACAGCCCCTGACCCTCCACCAAACCCGGCTGTCAGTGTTCTCCCTGCTGCACCACTTCCTCTCCCAGCAGAGATGCCCTCCCCTTGCTCAGTCTCCCACACCCACGGAGGGAACCTGCTCTACTGAGAGCTGAGGTCCAGTGTGAGCCAGGACTCTTGCCCTGGAATAAACCCCCTCCATGGGCCACGTGCTTCGAGGGCGGGTGTCTGCTGTGCTCCCGAGTGAGTGCTCTGTCTGAAGGCCCCTGATCTGCAAGCTGACCCAGGTCTCATAGAGTCTCCTGCAGTTTCTTCCTCACCCTGCAGAGTACACACATGCAGAACCAGTGGCTATCCTCTGCTCATTTCTTCTGGTAATGTTTATGGAGAGAAAATCAGTGGAAACTTGGGGTGTATCTCCTACCAGGGGGGAGGTGGGGCTCGCTGCCCCTGGAAAGGACCCAGTGCCTCTCAGAGCTCTCTGATAAGGCTGCCTTGTCACTCACATCAGTTCCCAATCCAGCTGAGCCTGGTCAATGTCATCCATCAGTTTCATCAGCTTCTTCTTAAACTGATGTTCAAAACGCACATCATCCTCAATAACAAGAGTCTTCTCCAGCTCTCGGTCAATTACCTGCGAAGGTCATCAGTGGGAAGACACTCTATGAAATAATCAATACTTATTTTTTTAAATATATTTGATTGATTTTTTACAGAGAAGGGAGAGGAATAGTTAGAAACATCAATGAGAGAGAAACATTGATCAGCTGCCTCCTGCATACCCCTACTGCGGATGTGCCCGCAACCAAGGTACATGCCCTTGACCGGAATCAAACCTGGGACCCTTCAGTCCACAGGCCAACACTCTATCCACTGAGCCAAACCGGTTAGGGCGATATGTATTTTTTTTATTAGACAAATCAGTATTAAAACATAAGGAGTTTAGTAGCATATGTAAAAGCTCATAACTGGGTTCTAAGTCAACAGCAGAATGAATCAATAGACTGTGGTATATTTACAACAATAAGAATGTATGATCTACAATCAAATTAAATGTTCTAGATGAATCTCACGAACATAAGGTTGAGAGATGGGACATACCCTATGGTTCTATTCATATATTTTTTAAAAAAGTACAAAAGAAGACAAAACTACTCTGGCTGTCGTTAAAAGTCAGGACGGTGATGACCGGGGGGGACAGTGACGAGAAGGAAATGCAGAGGGGGTGGATCTGTGGACTGGCAATCTGTTCGGGATCTGGGTGCTGGTTAACGTGGGTGCATTGTTCAGTCTGTGAAATTTCACTGGCCCGTGTTTTACAATCTACATATTTTTATACATTTCTCTTATGTTTCATTTAAAGTTTAAAGAAAAAAAAGACAGGCCTAGACTGGATCATTCAAAGAGAGAAGGCATTCAAGGGGCCCTTCTTTAGAGCCTTTTCCTTTTCTTGTGAGAACTGAACCTTGATCAAGAGCCCCACACTCCAATACCACCCCCATCGTCTCACCTGTAAGATATGGGTTCAAGTCCTAGCTCTGCCACT
Organism: Myotis daubentonii; assembly: GCF_963259705.1. Taxonomy (NCBI): domain Eukaryota; kingdom Metazoa; phylum Chordata; class Mammalia; order Chiroptera; family Vespertilionidae; genus Myotis; species Myotis daubentonii. Next base: position 19,092,781 of record NC_081857.1, on the reverse strand, counting down.
TCTTGCTTAGACAACATGTTTATTTCCTCTTGGATAAAATGGGCCCATCCCTCCTGACCCACCTCATGTGACTCCTGTGGGTCTTCTCGTATGAAGTCACTTACTAAATGATGACATGCTAGACACATGCAAGGCGTCCCTACTAAGGATGAGAACGCATCTGCAGGAGTGTGGCCCTAAGAACACGGGCGTCTTCCCCTGCCATTGTCCCAAGGGTGCCAAGGTTACCCCTCCTTGTCTGTGGCTGGCCTTGCGTCAGAGGAAGATACGGAACAACTGCAACTTTCAAGTGTACTTCCAGAACAGGGAGGGGCTCACCTTACACCCGGCCCTCATTCACCCACCAAGTCCCACTCTCCCTCCTCCTCATTACAAAATGCACATGTACATACAGCATCATTTACCTCTTTCCAGACAGAGTAGTGGCTAAGGAAGCAGCCGATTTCACCCCTGGTCAGAGGCCTGGAGGAGTAGGGGTCTCGATACCCAGGCAGCATGTCAATGTTCAGGGCCTTCAGCTGGCTGGTGTTGAGCGCCCTGCGTGACAGAGAACACATATGAAAACGAACAAGGAGAGATGTCCCCACCACGGAAGCCAGAAAGAGAGTTCTGTATGTCCCCCAGAGCCTTCACGCACCCTGAGAAAAACGTCCCAGGTTTCCCATAACTCCTTAGGAGCTCCCGGGGTCACGTGTCCTGGGGGGTCTTATGAGCTTTGTGGAGAGCAGAGGGTGTCTTGTAGTTGGTGTAGCCCTCATAATGCCCAACATAGCTCTAAGTATCATCACTTTTTTGACAACTTTGAAAAGTATTTTCCTCATGAAGGAAAGTGGCAAATAGGAACATTAAGTCCCCTTCCCAGGCCCTGGGGATTCTGCTGTGGGTGTCCCGGCCACACTTCAAGAAACACTGATGGGATTCTCTAAAGGAGTCATAAGAACTCGCACTACAGCTTCTAACCATCCTCCTTACAGGCATGCAGATAACATTGGAACTGCAGTTTTTGCAAAAATCCATGCCTTGAAGGAGGGTGTCAAATAAAAGGTCAAAGCAAAGCAAAGCAAAGCAAAGCAAAAGAAAATAACAACAGCAATAACAAACCCCCCTGAAGGGAGCTAACATGTACCCCATGTGACTTGCCTGCCATTCTCGGCAAAGCGATCAGCCCAGACGGACTGTGGCCAGCATCTCATGCAACAGCATACACAGACCATTATGAACTTTTTCCATTCATTTTCATTGGGTCGCCCTAGTTTACTGGTAGACACTTTGCTCAAAATCAGGCTCTGAATGCAACTCTGAACGGATTATTTCCAATACACTGCAGGAAGCTGGGAACCACCCCAACCACTGCAAGAACCCCAGAGATGGGAACATCACTTCTGGCGTGAGCCTTCAGCGTCATGAAGAGCGGAGATGGCTGGACGGTGAGTGGACTGTGGTCCAGATCTACATGGTGAAATTAACTTCTGTGCTACTATGAGTCATAATGTCTCCCCAGGTAGGCTGCACGGGGCTGTTATAAAAATGTGTCTATATTCCAATGACCACAGATTCTCCTCACCCAGAACTACTCCATCAGATAGGACACATCCCCACTCCAACCCCAGCTGCAAAGGTTCAAGAGAAACCCAACTCACTTTCCATCCACAGCCTCCACGATCTTGACCTCAATCTCCTGCTCATACAGGGTGCGTAGCATGCGGTCCCGCCGGTCCTTCCTGCGTTTGAGATTTATCATGAAAATCTAACGCAGGGAGAAAAGGAGAAGGAAACAGAGATGACTCAAGTCTTCTTTTAGGCTGTTTGAGAATTTAAGTAAATGTAGCATCAACATTTTAAAGTTTCAGTTGGGATAGGGAGTGGAAACTGGAGATTAGTTTATGTTTCATATCAGGTCAAATGACATGAATCCAGATGGACTTACTTTAAAAACTGAGCCATTTGTGGTGACTTAACCCTCCCTGTTTCTCTGATGTTCATTGGTGAACACCTCCACCTTGTTTTTGAGACAGAAAAGTTGAAAAAGTTGCTCTCCGCGAGGCTAATGGTGACTTAAATCTAGGCATAGGCACTAAGGGGCAGGAGGCAGCTTGGCAAGTGGTTAAATTCGTCAGCAGACCTGAGTTCCCATCCTGTTATTTACTAGTGTTTGCCTCAGATCAGTTCCTCTGCCTCAGTTTCCTCATCTTTAAAACTAGGATAATAATGGTCCTGTCTCATGGGTACTAAGTACCAGCTATTATTATAATGTATATCCTCTGTCTAAAGTCAAAGAATAAGAAAAATCTAGTTTTAACACATTCCTTTTATTTCCAAAGGTTCCAAACGTAATGATCAAGGTCTCAATTTTAGTAGCTTCTGTGTCAAAATTCAACTTCCCTAAAGATAAGGGCATTTTTCTGAAGGAGGTAAAGGAAGGAGCCATGGCCTCAGGGGCAGCCCTTTGAGGAAGAGATAAGGGAGAGGTGGAAAGAAAGGCTTAAGTGAAGGCTTAAGTGAAACTAAATTTCCATGTGGATCTGTGGGAAAAGGTATAGAGAGGACTCCTACTGGTCCCAAAGAAGGTGCACTCAGCTCATCCCCCACGAGGGCTTGGGTCCACCTGTGCACCCACGTTATCCCTACATTCCTGATGGCTGCACTAGACACATACGTATTACCAGGCCATAACAGGAAGTTACAGATGATGACACTGTCCTAACTTTTCCCATGTTTAAGGGGCCACAGAAGGACCTAAAGCCTCATGAATGCTATTATAGGTAAATTAATATATTAACAAGGTCTCTCCTATGGGCAGTAATAAACCCACTTAGTCCTCAAAGTGAGGGAGACTTCAGCGGCCAGCAAGAAAATGATTGATACATGGCATGGAAAAGGAGAAACCTACAGGAGTGAGTCGGATGATGCTGGCTACCTCTTTAACCGTCGAGGTGATATTTCATGTTACAGGGTCCAGACACTTGTTTGTAAAAAGAGGGAGTTGAACAAACTCATCTCTCAAGTCCAGGACAGATGAAAATGTCTATAATTCACGCTTTATAACAGGGTTGCCTTATGCTATGTCTAGAAGAAAGAAGTAACTATAACCAGCCTGCAGTTCAGACTACATTGGGTAAAACTTTGGTTCATATGGTCATTCTGAGTGTGTTTATCGATGTTATATGATTTATTGGGATAAAAAGCTACACTAACTAAAACTGCCACTCTTCCTTACAAAATATTCTCATTTCTATCCATGTATAAAGCTCTGGGCAAAGAAAGTGAGGGTGGGGGGCAAGATGACCTCTTTAAAAAATCATCCACTTGATTTAGGGCGAAGTGTGTCAGGCACGTCATGATTTCATCACCTCCTTTGTTTACCTAACTGGGTAATTATTTTTTAAAAACACAATTTCTATGGTGACCATTTGCCTTGTTACTGGTGATTTTACAACTTGATGGGTGGTGTTCTTTCATATTTCATTTTCTTCCTGGGTAGTAGACTCATACTGTGATGGGCCATATTCCACCCCTTCGTTTTACAGATATGGGAAGGGCATTGCTTGTGGCACACAAGGAGCTACCTGGGGTCACTCTAGGAGAGCAAACCACAAAACAAAAACTGAACAGAAACACAACAAAAAAGTCCCCTCACGCCAAAGACCTCTGGCCTGGGATGACTTTAGGAAATAACAAGCCTGTCCCAGTTCCTACCAGGACAAGTGCAATAAAAACTGCAGCCACGAAGGAAAAACACAGACAGCTCGCTCATACTTAGTGCACGGTAAACAGAGAAAGAGCCACACAGCCAAATGCAACCCAGACACCACCACCGAGGTCGGAGAGTCCTGGGAGGGGATGGAAATGCCCAGAAAATCTTTTTTTTCCACCATCCTAGTCAGGACAGAGAGAAGATTACCCTGGGCCCCGGAGTTGAGTCCCTGAGGCTGTGTCACTTTCTAGAGTGAGCCCTTTTCAAAGGCAACTACGAGTGACCCAGTCGTCACACCCACATCCAAATGCAAGACCAGAGCTAGAAGATCCTGTTCCTGTCCCGTTTTTTGCTTCTGTTTGGTCCTTAAGGGAATGTGTTTATAGAAGGAAGATGACATCTGTGAAGACACGGGCTCTTTTACCTGGAGAGCCAGGAGCTCCAGGGGAGGAAAGCTACAGCGATACATGGGAGCCCGTTCAGTGCACGGTGCAGACCAACATTCTCTGCAGCCTGAGGGTTTTTAAAGCCATTTATACTTCAAGTCCTCTCTCCCACGCTTCCAATCATCTCTCCTCATTCAGCCCTCTGTGGAAATTGCTTAGTAGTGCTCTTTCCCACCTGATAGTCATGAAAGACTTCTTCCCACCTCAGAAGTTCAGCCCCCAAGTCACTTTTATAGACAGAAGCCCATTTCCCAGGGCCAGCAGCTCTTTACATGGCTGTACTTAGGGAACATGCGTTATATGATACCAGGTGATAAAGAAGGACTTTCCTTTCAATGGAACAGCCGCAATGGGCACAGAGCACAAAGCTTGGCCTATAACCTATCCGGATTCCGTGAGAAAGCACCCGGTGTGCGGATTCCTGACTCGCCTCTAGACCGCCAAGTTCCTGAATACAGGACATGAGGAACCATGGAGGAGTCAGTGACTTGGCCCTGCCAAGTATCATATATGTTGGGCATATTACCAAGAGAGGCATCTCTTTATATTTCTGCTTCATTCTTTATGCAATTGAAACTTACTGACAAACATGGCCCTCAGCGAGCTATTATGATATTCTTGCCTGGGGAAAGGCAGAATTTTAGAACAGTTTCTTCGTTCTCTTTTTCCTTTGTCCTCTCAACCCTACCCTCCAACCTTTTTCCTTGGGAGAACAGCGGAGAGAACATAAAGTTCGGAGTGGTCCAGCACAGTTTCCACCCACCCAGAGTCAAGTTCAAGTTCTCTAATCCCGAAAACACATATCCTCTTTACCTTACCCTGGAGTCTTGATAAAAAGGTTGATAAACTGTGGCAATATTTTAGAAAAAAAATATCAAATTCACTTTCACCACGCAACAGTAGTTTCTTTCCGATTGAATGATTAATTCACTTTTACCATGATGCTCCTTTTTCAAGAAAACTGAGGCACAACAAAAAGTGAGTAATTTTTCCCAAGACCTCAGTTTCTTTTCAGTAGCCAAGCCCATCTTGTTGGCTCCCAGACCTATGCTCAGGCCTGTGCATCGATATAAACATACAAGCATGTTAAACCCTTGCACACACGTGCACACACACACATAGACACCTTTCCTACCTCATCAAATCCCATCTTGTCTGGGTATTTAGGGACAACTGAGACAAACTGGGAGGGTTCCACTGGAGGACGGTCAACTGGAAGACACAAGAAACACGCAGAGGGCTTTGTTAGTGCATGTCAGAGAACAGAAATGCATCCACATGTCTGATCTCTAGGAACACAACCTGCGTGTCCAGGGCAGGCACAAGCACTCAGCACCTCTCCAGGACTGAGTGGCTACACAAGAGCCCTGCCAGCCAGGGGCCTGGCTTTGAGAGCACTTGTTTATATGCTAATTGCAGTATTTGCTCCATTTCCCATTAGACTTCTTGTCAGATGCCCTGCCAGTGTGGCTCAGTGGTTGAGTGTTGACCTATGAACCAGGAGGTCATGGTTCAATTCCCGATCAGGGTACATACTGAGTTGTGGGCTCGATCCCCAGTAGGGGGCATGCAAGAGGCAGCTGATCAATGATTCTCTCTCATCATTGATGTTTCTCTCTCTCTCTCCCTCTGCCTTCCTTTCTGAAATCAGTAAAAATATATATATTTTTAAAAAGACTTATTGTCAGAGCATTTAGGGCAACCGATGAGGGTGAGGACTCTGTAGTCAGATGACCTGGGTCCAGACTTAGGTTTGTGAAAGTCTGGAACAGTTAGGTGACTTCTCTTAGCCCCTTTCTTTGTGTGTAAAATCAAGATAATAAATGTGTATCTTTCAGGATGTTATAAAATTTAAATCTTACCGGCATGCCAGGCAGGCACAGTAAATTAACATAATAAATACTCAATAACTCTTAGCCCAGGATAACTTACTGTGGCCAATGATGAAAGGGCTCAGAAATAGGCCAGACCCTCTCGGAATAATGCTTTTCCTATATAGTTAAAATGGTCAAAGCCTAGGACTATTTTTATCCCAGCCAGGCAGGGTTAGCTACAGGTACACAAAAGGTCCTTTATTTCAATACAAGCTCAGCTCCGAGGGCCAGCCCACGTCCCAGAACCTGGAACAGGGCTAAGGAGGAAGTTTCCACATGGAAGGAACATCATATCTTAACTCACAAAAGTTTTAATTATTTGAAACTAAAAAACAAAACAACTCTCTTTGCAAGCAATATATGTTAAAGATGGATAGCCATGGTGTTGAAAAACCTGAGAGAGTCTTGAAGACTTTTGGTATTGCACAAATTCAAAGCACTCATTTGGTTTTTCTTAAACAGATGACACAGAATTTAAAATGAAAGCTGGTACGTGGGTTGTTTGAAGACCTGTGCGTGATGGTTCTTAATGGATGGTTCAGCAGCATCCATTCTCCTCCGTTCCAGGGACGTGAGAGGAAAACAGTTCCTCACCCTTGAAGTTAGTCAGGACCATGTGAATTCCCATTGCTCCACTCTCCAAACCCTCGCTCCCTCACCCAACCCAGTCCCCACAGTGATATGGAGAAGCCACTCATTTGGAGCAGCCCAGCGTGATGTACCCACATATGGAGGGCAACCGCCCAGGGAAGACATCAGGCCGCAGCAGACTTTGGACAGCCAGGCATAAGCCATTGCTGGATTGAGCTGAGGAGATTTGGGCACCGTTTGATATACCAGCATAACCTGCCTCATCCTGACTGAGATACTGTCCCCTCACTGGGATATTAAAGAGAAAGCAGGACATCCAGTCTCGCTAATGACCAAGTAATGTGAAGTTCTAGAAGACGGCGAGACAGGTTTCCTAAGCCAAACTTTAGAGTTGGGCGCTTACATCAGCCCTGACCTATTCGTCCAATTTCTGTGCGAACATAGAGCACATGTTTCTGTTGCCATTAGCAACCCCGAATGTTTGGGTCCTTTCTGTTCCACCTCACTCCTCACTCGTTGCTTTTAACATCAACAAATATTTATTGAGGATCCGCCATGTACAGACTTAGATTTCTAAGAGAAAGAAACGTAACTTATAAACTCCTCCTTGTTTATACCGTTGTTTGAGAAGCCGTCTAGCTCTCCCTCCTCGAGCCTTCTGAGACTTGGGAGGGGGTTATTTTTTCAGTTACCCTTTCCACACTCTTGGTCTCTGTTTGGCACTCACATGGCCTGTGTGGCTTTAACATGTCAGCCAAACAGACTGCTTTTAGCCACTCTGTTTCCATCAAACATGGGAGGCCATTGCATTCATAGGAGAAGTGCCCCCCAGAAAGCCCAAAGTGGCTGGCTCCTGAAAACCACCACTGAGCAAAAATTAGATAAATAATCCTGGGTTTTGCCACTGAAGACAGAGAACTAAGCCATAGGAAAAACAGGAAATGATGTGAGCTAGACCTAAGAAACTTACTTGACTCTTAGGTATATCCCAGGTTGTTTGGGGTCATTTCTGACTCCATCATTCATAATTGATCTAGACCCTCATTGAATCCCTCTCGATACATATTCCCTCCCTATACCAACATTTGGTGCAATTTGTTTCTTTGGCTCCTGGATAGGTTCAATAAAGATCTAGAAATAATAATAGCTATTGTGACAGAGTTATTATCACTTACTGAACTCTGGGCTACACACTCTTGGCATATGCAATCACATTTATTTAATCTTTACAACATGTACCGTGGGATAGCTATGAGTGTCATTATTTTACAGATAGGGAAACAAAGGCTTAAATGACTTGCCCAAGGTCACAGGTCTGATAGAACTGATATCTGAACCTAAGCCTGACTCTTACACCTGAACTCTTAACCCCCCAAGCTCTACCCTGCCACCAAAGCTATTCCTTGGTAGTCCTTGGAGCCAAGTTGGCCTTGGGCAATGGGTCTGGGTTCATAGTAGCTCAGTTAGCTAAGTCCTTGCTTCTGGAGCACCCACCATCCAGCATACAACATACCAGCCCAGTCACACTTGGAAAAGTATTTGAGAAATTATGCTTGCACCAAATCCTAACACTTCTCTATAACTTCTTCTGAACTTCCATTGCTCTAGCCACCACCCTAGCTCAGGTGCTCATTCACCATGCTTGGGGTGTTTTAATATTTTTTAAACACTCATGTGCTCTCACTCTTGCCTCATTCTTACTCATTGTGCACACTGTTGAAAATATGATTTTCTTCCACAAAAAGAGCTCTGTTCTTGACCCTGACACTCAAGTGTTTTATAATTTAAGTGCTTTCATATTCACCACATCATTTTATGCCTTCTTTTTTATTGTTGTTCTTTTGTAGAGATGAAGAAATTCAGACCAACCTAGATATAGACTTGCCCAAGGTCAAATAGTGAGTGATGGGAGGAGCTAGAACTCAGTTTTAGACCTTATGACTTCAGATCCAATATTCTTTTTAATATTTTTATTGTTTTTTAGAGAAGAAGAGAGAGGGAAAGAAGGAGAGAAACATCGATCGATGTGAGAGCGAAACATTGATCAGCTCCCTCCTGCACCCCTCAACTGGGATCAAGCCCACAATATGGGCATGTGCTCTGACTAGGAATTAAACCAGCAACCTTCTGTTGCACAGGATGATGCCCAACCAACTGAGCCACACTGGCCAGGACAGATCCAATATTCTTAATAATCTACATGACATTCTGTTGCCTCAAAATGTCATTGCTGAAAATGGGCACCTAAGATTTCCATCATCTCATGCTCTGATTTGCAAGAGCAAACTTCTCATACCTCATACCTATTTACTTCTAACACTTTCATAAGCTCTAGCTTCCTGTAATTCATCCCCAAATTTGCTGTACAGGAAGCACATCCCCAAATTTCTGTGCAGCTCCCACCACTCATTCCAAACTGTTCATCCTTCATCCTTCAAAACTCCCAGCCTCTTTGATGCTTATTTTCATACCACCTACTTCCTCAACAGGCCCCTTCAGCCACTGATGACTATGGCTTCTGGCTCATGGTCTCACTGTTATCATTCTTAGAAACCTCAGCATCCATGTGGTGATCTGTCTAACAGCCTAGTGACTCCCAAGTCCTAGACCTTAGTACCAGCAAGCATTCCTTCAGTGACCCACTACCATGCCTGCACCCATCATGCCCTTCATGCCTTGCTTCCATCAGTACCCAACCCAGACCTCATGGTCCAGTAATCTAACCATTCCTAGTAAACACTCTTAAATCTCTTCCATTAATCTTGTTTAGCAAGACCCCAATCTTGGTTGAATTCAATTGTCAGCCGAAACCGGTTTGGCTCAGTGGATAGAGCGTCAGCCTGCTGACTGAAAGGTCCCAGGTTCGATTCCGGTCAAGGGCATGTACCTGGGTTTCGGGCACATCCCCAGTAGGAGATGTGCAGGAGGCAGCTGATCGATGTTTCTCTCTCATCGATGTTTCTCACTCTCTATCTCTCTCCCTTCCTCTCTGTAAAAAATCAATAAAATATATTAAAAAAAATTCAATTGTCCATTTATACAGCACTGAGAAAAATTCCGCAAGAGAAATTCACACAGTTGTTCTGACTGAGTCATTTGAAAACTATAACCACAGATGTCAAATTGGCACTCAATATTGCCAAATATGCAACTATATACTTCCATAGTAAATTTACTTTCTGTTTTCTGAAAGATATATTTTGTGCCTTTTTCTTTCTTCTGAAATCTCCAACATCTCTCTCAAGCTGTTGATTGGAGTACATATGTCATAGAGAAAATATTCAAAGTCAAATTAGTCCTGCCTTTTCCTTTGACCTCAAGTTTACAAACTCAGAAGCATCTGTACCCACACATTCTGACTTCTACCCATTGGCTACCGTGGGAGAAGCATCCCTGTTCCTATCTAGGACAACCTCTCCAATGTTGCCCTGGCTTACAACGCCTTTTGTTTTCTCAAGATCTTCAGCCTTAACAGTCATCTTCCTCTCTTCTACACCATCAAGTTCTCCTTATCTGTTCTCCTTCTCAGCACACACATATGCTAAAATCCTATCTTAAAAAATAGCACACAAAACATAACAACCTCTGCCTTGATCTCTCACTGCCTTCCAGTCACCATCCTATTCCTCTAATTCTCCATCCCAGCAAGATCCCATTCTCTCATCTCCCCATTGTTCCCTCTTCAGCCCACTCCAATGGGCTTGTGTCCCCATCGTTTCACTGAAGTGGCTCTTATCAAGGTCACCACAGATGTCTATCTCGACAGAACAAATGATCAATTCTCTATCCTCACTTTACTTGACTTCTCAGCAGCATGTGGCTCCTTCTTGAACAGTTCTCATTTTTTCCTTCCAGCTTTCTGGCTGTTCGTCTCCCCCAGGGATCTGTCCTCCTCCCTCTCCTCTTCTCTTTCGATGTTCTATTACTAACAAGTTCACTCTGTTCCATGGCTTCAAATATCCTTTTAATTCGAATGACCTCAAATGTCTGTCTCCAGCTGGAGTCTCTTCCTGAACTCCAGATTCATAGCCAAGTATCTCCTAATCTTTCCATTCAGATGTTCAATAAATATCTTAAGCTTACATCACCAAAACTTCTCTCCCAAATCTTTTCCCATGAAGCCTTTCCCACTTCATTAAATGGTAAACCAGGCCAAAATCCTGGAGCCATCCTTGATTCCTTTCTTTCCTCACGGGCTGCATCCACGTCTCTGTAAGTCCTATTGGCTCCACCACCAAAACATATCCTAAATCTGCTTGCTTTTCATCTCCTCCCTGCTACAGCTTACATCCCAAACACCATCTTCCCTCACCAAGAGAGATATACTGGACCCCCTATACCAGTGATAGCGAACCTTTTGAGCTCGGCGTGTCAGCATTTAGAAAAACCCTAACTTAACTCTGGTGCCATGTCACATATAGAAATTTTTTTAAATATTTGCAACCATAGTAAAACAAAGACTTATATTTTTGATATTTATTTTATATATTTAAATGCCATTTAACAAAGAAAAATCAACCCAAAAAATGAGTTCGTGTGTCACCTCTGACACGCGTGTCATAGGTTCGCCATCACTGCCCTATACTGTAGTGTCCATACCATAGTCCGAGTGACCTTTCTTATACATTAGAGGTCATTCTGACTGGGCTCACACCCTGCCCACATGCACACATCCTGTGCTCTAGTGATGAACAACTGAATTTCTTAGATCCTGTGTGACAATTCAGTGCAAATATGCCCTCCTTTGGGAAGCCATTTCCAACATCCTTCCCTACGCAGGGTGGATCTGTAGCTTTCTCCTTAGCCACCTGTACATTATACATAATAATTAGTGTAGCTACTGATTATTGAGCCTCTACTAATCCTGACATCATGTAGACCTGTAGGCAATAACAACACAGTGTGTAAGGATACAAGCTTTGGAGACAACAAGATTGGTTCAAAACCCAATCTGTTGTTTCCTTAGCAGGATGATCTGGGGCAAGTTACTTAAACTCTCTATGCCTCAAGTTTTTCATCTTTAATATGGAGATAATAAAACCCCTTTCACTGCTCTGTTGTAAGGATTAATGAGACAATGTATAAAGTAGCCTTAGTCGGTTTGGCTTAGTGGATAGAGCATCGGCCTGCAGACTGAAGAGTCCCAGGTTTGATTCCGGTCAAGAGCACATGCCTGGGTTGCAGCCTTGATCCCCAGTAGGGGGTGTGCAGGAGGTAGCCAATCAATGATTCTCTCTCCTCATTGATGTTTCTATCTCTCCCTTTCCCTTCCTCTCTGAAATCAATTAAAATATATTTAAAAAAATGCTTAGTATGGTATCTGATAAATCATAAACTATTAGTAAGATGAAGTCATAATTATTGTTGTAGTTATTAGACTTTTTATATATATCATTGAACATCTTCCCCCAAAGTCTACAACTTTTCATCATCTCCACTGTATAACTAAACAAGTTAGGTTACTTGCCCAAAGTCATATAATTAGAAAGCAGCAACGTTAGAGTTTAAATCCCAATACAAAGCTCCATTATAGCCCTGATGACATTGTGTGAAATGCATTTACTGTGTACCCAGCTCTCCACCTGGACAGATGCTCCCTGAGGGAAAAGACTTTGTCATGTTCACATTTCACGTTAGGGAAAGTTTAAGAACAAAGGAGCAAATGAATAGCCATGTTTTAGCCAAGGCAGACTGATGGCTGTGAGACTCCAGTCCTGGGGCAGGGGAGGTGTGTCTGTGGTGGTCATGGTGGCAGTGGAACAGGAGCCATCACAGGCTCTTGGGTCACTCACTCATTGCTTCTATCTGCACATGGATGAGGGTTTCGACGTCGTCCTGCAGGGTCTGATGGGGCTTCAGGGGGATGGGCAGGTAGCCGTAGTGCTCTCTGTTGCAGAGGTACATCTGGATGCCTGAAGACCGAAGAGAGGGACAAAGCCGACCAATCAGAAAACAACACTTGTTAGGTCTGTAGTGATAACTATGGAAAAGGAGGCTGGGCTGTGGCTGGTGCTGGGTTTGGCTCTGATATTGAACAAGTAGCTGTTTCAGGCACTGTCTGCAGACCTCAAAAATGCTCCTTTATTAAGAAACTATAACCAGCACTGGGGTCTAATAAAAAGCAGGGGCCATTCTTCAGCTCAGAGGAAATTGATTTTCTCTCTAAAGAACAAGCATAGTTGTGGTCTGAAATGAACACTAGAGGCATGAAGGGATCAAAAAGGAGGCAAGGAATTCCCGTTCCCGAGAACAGAATAGAACACTGCAATCCACCAACAGGAAATAACGAGAGACTGAGGGATAAAATCCATATTTGATATGAAAGCAAACAGGAAAATCCTGTAAGGCTGACAGATTACGAGAGCTAAATCTAGGCACATGTAGAACAAAAAATAAAAAGCAAGGAAATTTAAATTCTCCATGACTCTCTTTAGTCTTATTTCTTCTCTAAGCAAGCTCCCTGAGAGCAAGTTTCCTGGATTTGGTGTCAACCAATGGACATGAAACTTCTAGAACAAATTCATAAAGGAACAAAAGAAAGTCTGCATCTCAAGGCCTGTGAAGAACCTGCCAGAAATGTGCCACAGCCCTCTCGTATTCAACACTGGTCTTATAGCCCCAGCTGGCTAGTTCTGAGAGTTATATTACACAGCATCTGTGTTCAGCCAGATAGCTAGGAATGTAGGGATCAAGATGGTCTCTTAGGGACGCAGCAGCAGACACAGTTTTGACTAATGAGAAGATTGCTTCATTAAAAGAATGAATCTGCCAAGCTCTGGTCCATGTGTCCAAGCTTCTGACTTGTTCATTGCTAGAATCATCTATGTTTTCCAGAGAGAGAACTACCTGCACAGAGCCTTCTCTATTTTGTGCAGATGAGATTTCCTCCGGTCAGCTGGATCACCTGCCAAATCAGCTGTCTCACGGCATTAACTGAAAAGAACGGGGAAGAAAAGAGCCTCTATCCTCCCTTTGCTGACTCTGGCTGAATCAGGGTTGGCCCACCAATCACTGTCACTTCTCTTGCCTTCACTGAGTGAAGTCATTAGCTCTGCTGTGCGCCCGCACGAAGGCTTCTGGGGAACTTCAAACCCAAAGCTACCCTCTTGCAAGTCATGATGAATTCAGAAAGGAGAAGAAAAGTGATTTCAGGTTTAGGTTGCCTCTCAGCCCTTCAACTTTCCAAAGTTGCCATTCAGCTTTCCAAAGCTTCAGTAAAAGGAGGACATGAGACCCAACTGAGCTATCCATCAAGTGAGGAAACAAGAGAGGCATGTTCAAACATGCAAAGTCATAAATGTTTACTTTCCATCACACGGTCTCACCAAGTTACTGGATGATGTGGAAGAAGAAGAAGGAAGAGGAGGGGCAGCGGGGGGGGGGGGTGGAGAGGGAGGAAGAGAAGTGGAGGAGGGTTACAAATAATAAGGAAGATGGGACACTGTAAAGAGGACAGTCAATGAAGAAGGGAAGAGAAGAGGGTCCCAGGGTGACAGTTGTGGCACCACTCAGATTAGAGTGCATCAGAGGCTCCAGGCCAGGCATCGTCACCAATAAGAACAGCAGATAAATCGGACCATTTATCTAGAAACCTAAAACACTAATTCAAAATAATAATCTCACCCCTATGTTTACTGCAGTGTTATTTACAATAGCCAAGCTATGGAAACAGCCCAAGTGTCCATCAATAGACAAGTGGATAAAAAAGCTGTGGTAGATGTATATAATGGAATATTACTCAGCCATGGAAAAGAATGGAATCTTACCATTTGCAACACTATGGATGGACTTAGAAGGTATTATGCTAAGTGAAATAAGTCAGTCAGAGAAAGACAAATACCATGTGATCTCACTTATATGTGGAATTTAAAGAACAAAATAAATAAACAAAATAGAAACAGACTTATAGACACAGGGAACAGACTGATGTTTGCCAGAGTAGAGGGGGTTTGGGGGGACTGGGTGAAAAAGGTGAAGGGATTAAGAAGAACAAATTGGTGGTTACAAAACAGTCACCAGGATGTAAAGCTCAGCATAGGGAATATAGTCAATAATATTGTAATAACTATGTATGCTGCTGGTTGGGTACTGGAAATATCAGGAGGAACACTCTGTAAAGTATATGATTATCTAACCACCATGGTGTGCACCCGAAACTAAATAATGTTGAATGTAAACTGTAAAAAGAAAGGAAGAAAGAAAGAAAGAAGGAAGAAAGAAATGAATGCAGACGTACTTAGCCATGGGAAAAAAAATGTCACCATGCTAACATGAGTTTTAGACAATTAAGGGTTAAATTTTAAAAGGAAATGTGTTGATAACTAGATAAAGTCTATGAAGGAATCTGGTACTCTCAGTGAAAGCTGCTTCTGGGAAAACAAAATTCTCTTTGATACTGCACCTTAAAGGACTGTACATACTTACCTTAGGAAGATATCCATCATTTTCTTATACTCACATAGTACCTTAATATTGTAAATTGATATACGTATCTTTATTCTGATGAAAATTCAGAGAGGTCATGATTGGCCCAAGGTCACGCAGTAAGTCATTAGTGCCAAACCTCTGTCCCTAAAGGCCAATGCCGAGCCTCTTTATCCACCCAGAATTCGGAAGCCGAGCCTCAGAACCAGTAACCACACAGGATTGCCATCCCTGCACATGGGGGCACTTTTGGTCACTACCAGTGATGTGCAGGAGGCAGATCACCCACATCTTGCCTCTTTTGACACTGAAAGATGACTGGCTGGCGCCAAAGATGGTTCCCGTGGCCACGATGGGAAGTGAACTCCTGACCCTGCCCTCATTACAGCCACAGAGACTTGCCTATGACCCCTGTGCTCTCTTCTTGGGCTAGATGGGCAGCCACACCCCAGTGCCCAGGCGCACTTGGTCTGACCCTTTCACTCATCACCCAGATGTGGTGATGCCTGAAGTCCAAGCTTAAAGAGTAAGGATCAAGGTTTGTGGCTAGATGGTCCTACCTGGGACACACAGACCCTTTCTTTCCTTCTCGACAGTTAAAAAATGACGCTCCAGTGGATGAAGCACAGCCAGGGAGCTTCGCAAGAGTGAGAACAAAACAATCATATCATCCTTCATCAAGACTCTCTCAGGGGGGAAGGG
This sequence comes from Myotis daubentonii, assembly GCF_963259705.1. Taxonomy (NCBI): domain Eukaryota; kingdom Metazoa; phylum Chordata; class Mammalia; order Chiroptera; family Vespertilionidae; genus Myotis; species Myotis daubentonii. The sequence goes on along the minus strand of NC_081857.1, from coordinate 19,077,050 downwards.
AAGTGCTTTGCTTTGGATCTAAGAATGGAAGAGCCCAGAAATACTCGATGGCTGCATTCACATCTCTCCTGAAAATACTTCAAGAAAGTGAAAGGGCTACCTTAGGACCACGCCACCATCTGGGAAGCTTTTCCATTCCTCCAAATGCAGTCATTCTTTCTGTCTTGTCTCCTGGCCTGTTCACAGTTTGTACCACCCATCTGACCCTCAGCTTTCACTGTTTCATAACTATATTTACGTTTCCACATGGAAAGGTAATATCTCCCCAAACACGGAGACTAACACGATGGTAGGCACAAGAGGAGGCCCAGAGCCCTGATCCCCTCGCCTTCCTTTTCTCCCTCTCGTCTCCCCAAAGAGGGGAATCACCAAGCAGCTTTTGGGCCCCTGCACCTGCTTTCAGTGTCCCGGGAGGACCCTTGGGAAGTCTGGCCAATAATGAATGAAGGCCGAGTGAATAGGACAAGCGAAGGGCAGAGCTGACAATTCCTTCCCAGCCTGTGTCACTCTCCTAGCCACAAATCCAGTTCTGGGTTTAAAAGAATTATCATCATCATTTAGCGCCCAGGTCACCATAATGCCTTGTGCAATGCTGTAAAGGGGACTCTGTTAGGCGAGGATCGTTACTGTAACTGTTCACAGTTCACTTTCTTGGAACGTCCTTCCTTCCAGCTCTGAAGCAAAGGGCCTGGCACAAATAGAAGGAATGAGAAGGCCCTGCGTCTGCTTCTCATCCTGGGGAGGTCAGAGCCAATCACAGACCAGGAGGAAAGAAGCAGTTTCATTAACATTGACATAGAACCTTCAGGAAAACGTCCAACCCACAGGAGAACGAGATCCTTGCTTTTGCCTTGACACAGGCCTAAAAGTGCCTGCATCTGGCCAAGGAGTCCCAATGGCCTTGCCAGCCAAGGGGGAAAAAACCAGCTTTCCACATTCCCACCAAATATTCTCATTCCTACCAAGTCTACAACACGGTCGAGTTTATTCACCATCTGCCTGGTTTCTAAACTCGCTTTGGCTAGTGGCTAAGCGACACATTTCTGGCTCATTGATCATGGGACCTGGCTTCCGTCCTGAGAATAAACCTTTGCTTTAGGAATGTGGGTATCTTCACTGCTTTGGTGAATTACGCCCTCCCTGACGGCATGTGCAGGTGACAGAAGAGAAATAACTTTCATTCCTACTGACTTGTCTCCTTTAGAAGACTTACACTCGCCTCTGGAAATGCTTTTCTAGTGGTTCATGAAAGACTTAAGTCTGGCTTTGCCTGACCTTCAATGGGGACTGTGGTTGACACCCCAAATCTACTCTCTCCTTCTTCTAGAGCAGGAGAATGGGGCTCTTGACTGCACAGACAACATTCTGAGCCCCCTAGGTGTTGTCCTGTGACTAAGTGCTGGTTAATGGGTTATGCAAGGAAGTGACGTGTTCAACTTTCATGAGTACCTTCAAGGGGAAGACACTGCCGTCCCTCTCTGGCTGGAACGCATCCCTAGTAATGAGACATCTTGGATCATACAATTAAGGATGATGCCTCATGGAGGGTGGAGAAGCAATGGAGAAGGATCCTGGGTCTCTGCAAATGTGTAGAATAGAGCCACTGCACCAGCTCAGACTTTTTAAAGAAGAAATAATCTTCCATTTTTAAAGTCTGGGTTTATTTATTTTTTGCCAGTGTTGTTTTGGTCTGTCAGTTTCTGATTAATAAAAGGGCTCCTACAATGAACAAAGCTATGCAGTAGCACCATAGGGAACCAATAATTGCCCCTGGCTATCACCACCACCACCACCCTCCTCTCACTGCTCAGTAACAAGAGTGGATTCTGGGTAAGGGCTCTTGGTCATTGGTGCTCACAGGGACAGCAACCCAGAGGGTGCTGGGGTGAGAACTGCAGCAATCAATTGCCTCTAACACTACCTGCAGAGGAAGCCCATTTCCTTAGACACAAAACAAAGAGGCTGGTTATTTGCAGTGTTTCCCTGGGGGCGGTGCCACCCAATACCAACAGTACCTGCTTGCCTGCTGGAGAAGGCAAAGACGATGATGTCATCGAAGGTCCAGGTGTAGTCCTGGTGCGGGGGATAGAACATGAGCTTGTCAGAGGCCTCCTTCCTGAGGTCAATCAGGAGTGTGGAGTGGACCATGGGGACGGGAAAGCAGCCCATCCTCTTCCATTCTCTGATCTGAAGGTAGTCCGGGGTCCGTTTATAGAAGCCCTACAAAAGAGCAAGCAGGGAGGCTATGTTCTCTCATCTGAGACTTCATCTCTCATGGTCATCTGCCAGCCGATTCCTTCTAAGTCAGCACCATTTAGAAGTTCCCAAGCAAAGTCACCTTCACTCTTTTAATCTTGGCCTAAGAATTTGGATTGAGCTCAACAATTGCTATTTACATATTAAACAATACTAAAAGCGTCCTGTTGTCAGAAATAATTTTGGTTTCAGCCTATCTCTTGATTTAATAATTTCATAGAAGTACATTTATGTTGGCTTATGGTTAAAGCATGAGTATGAAGAGGTGGCAAAGCCAAGCAATGGAAGTGTCTGCCGGCCTGAGTTCAAATCCCACCTCTGCTACTTATTGTCTGCAGGTATTGGTTAGAGTACTCAACCTAGTTCCTCATCTGTAAAACAGAAGTGACGGCCCTATCCACTCCATGGGGATGGATGCCTTAACAATTCAGAGTGCTTATAATAGTGTTGGCACTGAGAAAGCATCATTGGCTATTATTAAAATGGCTATATTACATTGGTTAATGTTTTTTAACTCAACATGCAGTACTGAGACATAGAAATAGGGTCTTCTTTCTATGAAGTTATTTATTCAATATTCTGGTGGAGCTGTCACTGCTCAAAAGAATTCCCCTTTGGAAAGTTCCTTGTGGGCAAGCACACAGGGCAACCAATCCCTTGACTTTGTGGTCACATTTTCTGTTGTGATGTCAGGGCCCACACACAAGGCATTGCAGCCTCTTTCACGCCTCGGGCAATCCCTTGCAGTGGTTCTCAACCTTCCTAATGCGGCGACCCTCATGTTGTGGTGACCTCCAACCATAAAATTATTTTCGTTGCTACTTTATAACTGTAATGTTGCTACTGTTATGAATCGTAATGTAAATATCTGATATGCAGGATGTATTTTCATTGTTCGCGACCCACAGGTTGAGAACCACTGCCTTAGTGTCTAGATGAGTGTTCCAGCTGAGCTAACCCTAACCCTGACTACGTGGCAAGGTTGAAGCCGTGCAAATTGAAACTTAGAGGATGTGAGGCTTAGAGTTGCTTGAACCATCTTCCAGCTGTTTGATCTCAGCCCATGTTTGATCTCCTTGAGTTTCTTCTCACACGGCGTAGAATGGATCACAAGCACTAAGGTCTGTGAAGATACTTTGAAAACTGTGGTTCATTATAGGGAGTATTATTAGTAGTATAATTTTTTATTAGCTTTTAAATGAAGGCTCACTTAATATCCTTAAGTTAGAACATGGGTTCTCCCAATACTTCAACTTGAAAACATTTTTTTCCCAAGGGATAAAGGGAAGGCTGGTCTTTAAGAACGCATGTCAAATATAAAGTTCTGGACAACTTAGGCACAATATTCTCAGAATGAGAAGACTGGAAATGTCATCATGATGATGAATCACTGAGTATCCCGGCGGCAGGGAGGACGGGAGCAGAGAAAGGGAGTTAACATGCCTCCTGCAGACAGGCAGAGGTGAAAACTGTGTCTTTTTCCCCCACATAAGTTGAATGTTGTTGGTAGTAATTCTTGTTCACTGGCCAGACAATAACACCAGGGCCACTTTGTTTTGGATGCTCTGGGGACCAGGGCCTGCCTGAAGCACATGGCGTCATTGACTGCCCCAGCAGAAGCCTGATGGGATGGAGCCAAGAGTAGAGGGGTAACAATTAGAATTGCCCCTAAAGGGTTCAAATTTTTACTTTAAAAAAATCCTCACCTGAGAATATGGTTATTGATTTTAAAGCGAGAGGGAGGGAGGGAGGGAGGGAGAGAGAGAAACATCAATGTGGAAAACATCGATGTTTGCCTCCTACATGCACTCGACCAGGGGATCCAACCCATAACCTAGGTATGTGCCCTGACTGGAAATCAAACCCCAAACCATTTTGGTGTACAGGATGATGCTCCAACTGAGTCACACTAGCCGGGGCCAGGTTTTTTACTCTTATTGTGCAAAATAAGTGAGCAATTTCTCCTATTTGCTTTTCATGATGAAAGCAAACAAGAAGATAATTGAAACCTGGAGGCTGCAGTGCCTAGAATAATGCACCCTTATGGCTGATGTCACAGCATAACTCATTAAAAACAACCGAGTGATTCTGCCACGCGAGACACTGCAGATCATTAACTAAAAGTGTGTGGATTCAAATGCACCTAAATAACGTTCCAGACCAAGAACTGAAATGACTTGTACAAATATGAACTTAATGCTTCCCTAGAAGAGATGTGGCTAATAACATGCATTTGAAACCTCTCGGGACTGCGGGAAATACTGTAGTGAAAGAGGAATGCCTCGTCCAGTAGTGTGCTAGAGCCACTGACTATTATGTTTTCAGGAACTGTGCAAGCCAGTTGACATGTTGACAGCTGTAAAAATAAAAATCAAGTTAATGCCACCATCTAACAGAACCGCAGATGTCAGCTATGCATATTTTTAATAATTATATCATCAAGTAGCTACACTGCAATTTACTTAACCTTTCCCTTAGCTTAAACAACATTTAAGTAGTCTGCATGGTGGGAGTAACTTACACCATGAAAACTGGCAAATGTTACCAATCAGGATTTTCCTCCCACAGGGAGCCAGTTATTAAACATTTATCATTTGGCCCCAAACCAAACAAAATATAAAAGAGGGGCTCACAATTTTAGCCCCTTGGGTCTGAGACCACATCTAACATATATATATATATAAATTTTTTTTTCCTTAAGCACATCTTTATTCTATATTGATATATATGACATTGATCAGTTTATCTCTTGCATTTATTAACTAAAGAGTAAAACTATAACCAGCCATAAGCATTCACTGTAACAGATCTCTAGACCTTAAAGATTTTACAGTGGAAAAGAGAGGGGATGGAAATAAAAGAAGCCCTAACCGGTTTGGCTCAGTGGATAGAGCGTCGGCCTGCGGACTCAAGGGTCTCAGGTTCGATTCCAGTCAAGGGCATGTACCTTGGTTGCGGGCACATCCCCAGTAGGGAGTGTGCAGGAGGCAGCTGATCGATGTTTCTCTCTCATCGATGTTTCTAACTCTCTATCCCTCTCCCTTCCTCTCTGTGAAAAATCAATAAAATATATTTAAAAAAAAAAAAAAGAAATAAAAGAATTCTGACTTTAACATGAATTTTGTAAAAACAAGCTACCATAGGAGTTCTAATTATTGGATCTCTTTAGAAATAAATTTGGCAACATATATCAAAGGTCATAAAAATATTTATACTCTTTGACTAAGTAATTCCACTTCTAAGAGCTATCCTAAATAAATAATATTAAATACAAAAAATTATATTAATCATGACGATCCTTATAATAGTTAAAAGTTGCAAAAAACTTAAATGTTTTTAAATTAAGAGAAAGGTTAAGTAGCACTATAGCCACTTGATATAGTTATTAAGGAAATGCAAACTGTTATCTATGATGTTAGAGTGGTGGGGGTTAACATGATATTTTTATCTTTTTCCATTTTTAAATTTTTCTATAGTATTCTTATGATAGTGTTAATGACAAAAAAAAACACAAACAAAAACAAAAAAATCAAACACACCACCTATTAAATTTTTTTAAAAAATCTCTGAGTCAGAAAGAAAAAAAGTACAAATCCCAGCAAGCTTTATTGGTTCATTTAAGCTTCTAATGCTAAAGTCACTAGAATGTTTTCTTCATAATTCATTAAGTCAGAAGCACTCACTGGGTTGTGGCATTGGACCTGGATATATCTCCCTTCCTGAAAATGCCTGCTCTGAAATGGCATGCATCTTTCAAAGGAGGAAATGAGAAGAAGGTTAATAGGGCTACTGGTGACTCAGAGCCGCCTTGTTAAAACTCATAGCTTTCACTCCTTAGCCAAAGACTTGCCTGAGGTGTGATTCCGCACCAGAAATTGGAGTACAGGCCCCGAGACTCCAGCATGGGGGCCACGATGGTTTTGTTTTCGGCAATCAGTAGATTGAGGGTCTGTGGATTAGTCAGGAAGTTGTCAACATCTATGAACTAGGAAAAGAAAAAGATAAAGTCAGGTGAAAAGATACTTGTCGTCATGGGTTCAGGAGTAACCCAACACCTCCCGAGGATCACAGAGGCTGGCTCATGAGATATGGCACCAGTTATCTATGTTCTCCTTACGGGAGCTCACTGCAACAGGATGGCTTTCATTCAGACTAAACACACTTAGTCTAACTTCTACATGTTCAGCTCCGCAAAAGGCACCAGGCAATGAATTGGTGTTACCACGCTGGGGACACACGCAACCAGGACGCAACCCACAATATTCAAAAGGGAAATGGGAACTGCAGCTGCTTAAGAAGCTGTCCTTTCCAGTGGAGAGAGGTTCATGGAGGACAAGGATGGAACAACATATTGATTCCTGATCATCAAGTCCAGCACGTTCTGGACCACCTCACAGTTCTAACGGAAGTGATGGAACCTCTAACGGAAGTGATGGAAATTCACCGCCAGAGCCCAGCATCATGGGGAGCAACCAGGAAGCCAAGAAAGAGGTGCCATTTCCCCAAGTCACGCAGGAGTGAAAGTGAATGGCATTTCAGAGCTGTTCATTTGAATCTCTTTTTATACAATTAATTAAATTCCTCTGAAAAGTTATTAAGACTATATTATTTTACCTACAGCATCTCCCATGAGCTACAAAGATTTGGATTTTTATGCCTGTTCTATGAAAGAGAGTGAATAATTCAAGAGCTTGTTTGCTTACTGAAAATGCATGTCCGAAGTGGGTCTGAGATGAAATCCGGGTATCTCAATATTAAATTCCCAACATTTCCTCTGTGCCTTTATTAAAAAGTGGAGAAGGTAGGGCCTAAACATAAGATTGTTTCACTTGATCCCACAGTCCTAGTTTTTGGACAACTGATCTGGACATATTCTAGATAACAGTTGTCAAGAAATCAAACATCTGATTTTACCAGAATGTAGTCTGACCATTTTTCCCTCGCAGTTCGAAGGGCTGCCTGTCGTAGTTTCATCACATGGGCAAACCGGGAGGCCGGCCAGTGCTTTGGACCAATTTCATCAGGATAAGACCTAAAATAATAATAAATAATAGTAGTAGTAGCAGCTTTAATTACTGAGTGCCTATATATTCCAGGCACCATGTAGAAACTCATTGAATCTTCCACTCACCCTCGCTTGAAGTAGATACTGTTCTTGTTAGTATCATCCCCACATACACATAAAGAAACTAGAGCAAGGAGAGAGCAAGGACTTCTGCTTACTGTACACAAGAATCTTGATGTGAAATAGTTCAGTGGGTTCTAAAGGGAACCCACCGAGTCCCTACTAGCTAAGTAGAATTGTCTCTGAGTATCCGAGAGGTATTGGTTTCAGGACCCCCGTGGTTACCAGCATCTGCGGATGCTCAAGTCCCTTCTATAAAATGGTGAAGCATTTGCATATAACCTGCACACATTTTCCCGTATATTTTAAATGTTCTCTAAAGATTATTTTGAATACACAGAACAATATAAATGCTATGTAAATAGTTGTTATCCTTTATTGTTTAGGGAATAATGACTAGAAAAAGTCTGTACATGATCAGTATAGATGCATTGTAGGCCTAACTACACTGTACACACACCAGCAAAAAATGATAAATTTTTTTCTGAATACTTTTGATACACAGTTGAATTGCAGATATGGGACCCACCAACTGTATTACTGTTCTCCCCGTTTCACAGATGAAGAAATTGGTGTAGAGCAGTTTGAGCCGTTTGCTTAATGCTATGTAGTTAATAAAGGGCACAGTCAGGATTTAAACCCAGGCACAACCCCAAAGCTCATGTTCCTAGATATTTCTTAAAATACATTTTTGCCATCAGGTACATTTGGAAATTTGTAGCATAAAAATGTGAGTTTCCCAGGGGAAGGAAAGGTTTAATTTACTTGGGCAAGTCTCAGGAAAGGATGCCACAGAAGCGAACACATGGCTGTATCCCGGGTGAAGGGAGGTCATGGAGCAATGCATAGTCCTTGGGATCTCCATCAGCATCCTCAGAAAGGCCGGCCCCAGGCTCTCGCATGGCCACACAGGCCGATGGGTGCTGTGCCCTCAAGAACCCTTCTGGAAACTCCTCATTGGCATGGGCATTGACATTGCCACAGTGGCCCGAACTGGCCACCACTTCAAGTTCTTAGAGCTGTGCTGGTAGTACACGAGCCTTGGAGAATGAAAAATCGCAAAAAACTATACAAATAGGATGAATAAAACTATGTACTGCACAGGAATTCTTTGGGATGCCTTCCCCTATTATTGCTTCAAGGAAAAGCAGTGCAATTCCTGTTTTGCTGAATATATCACCCCCTCCCAAATGCCTCTCCTAATATTTTTCACACTGACCTTGGCATACAACATATTTAGTCAAAAACTGGCTATAGAGAAAATTACCAAAATACCAGGATACAAGGTAGGAACATAAAGTCTTTCAGGGCCATTCTAATGATGCCAAATTCCATTCTAAGGGACTCCAAAAGGGTGTTCAAGAATTTTTATAGTGTTCAAATTTTGTAGTTAAATGTTGCTTGATATATGGATCACAAGCTGGGATTTGAGATATGTATATACATGAATACACATATAATAAAAGAATTATATACAGAGAGACTAGAAGGACAAAAATTTGTTCTGGAATGGCACTTATCATACAAATTTGCCTTTCAATAAATGACTTATCCTGGGCAAAAATTCAGGCAACTCAATTCATTCTACTTATACAGTTCCGTAAGCTGGAATTGTAGTAGCCTTGGGAATATGTACAACAGTAATATATTTACTCATTCACTCATTTGTTCAACAAGTATTAATTTTGTGCCTGCCAAAAACTGCACTGGGGGAAATATAATCTGTGTACTTTAGCTCCCGACAAAGAACTCAGAAACTTGGAAAAATGCACAGGTTATATAGTTTATGTTCGTGAAGTGTACGGTCGTATCTAAAAGAATGATGGAAAAAAATAAGCAACACACGTGCTGAGAGAGAGAGAGCGCGCGTGCTCTGTAATTGAAATGACTGGCAACAGCTTTCGGTAGGAGGTGGGATTTGGGATAAGAATTGGTTATAAAGAAAGAAGGGTCTTCTAGGAGAAGAAACCTACACCAGAAAAAGCTTGAGGTTGAAAATAAAAGGAACATTCTAGATAAAGCAGGCATTTTTGGGCAGAAGAATCAGGAAATGTGGGTGCATAGGTATGGTTGCTAAGTTTGAGAGCCACTGGAGTCTTTTTAACAGAAAAACTAACCCATTAGTATTTTAGGTAGATTGATTTGTTAGCAAGATATGTAGAATGACTTGAAGATGGAAGCACCTAATTGGTCTGGTTAAGATTAGAAATAACCTAAATGCCCACCAGTAAGAGATTGATTATATAATTATGGTATTTCCATACAATGGATACTCTGCAGTCATAAAGATAACGAAGAAGCTACTTAACTATAGAATGATTACCAAGATATGGTAAGTGAAAAAGCAAGGTGTATATAAAAAGTATACACACTTTTCACTATGCTCCCTCAAGTAGAAAAGGTTTACACTCAAAATGTGAATCAATATTATCACTATTTTAAAACACGGACCGCCACGGTGATTTACTTGTGAACTCATGAGAACTGGAGCTTGGCTGGGACCTGCTGGAGTAAAGAGGAAGGGAGAAAGATAAAGATCTGCCAAAGGAAGACACTTACTAGAGATGCAGATGAAAAACAAAGAAAGGTCACAGGCGCCTCCAAGGCTAGAAGCCCGGATGGCAGAAAACGGGTTAAGGGAGGAAGGGCCCGTAGTGAGTTCACAGAATGTCCTCTGGCTACTCACGCAGGCTCATCCATGGGCCTCCATTCCACGTAGTGATAGAGCCTCTGTACATTCTTCAGCCACTCCCTGAGGATTTCTGTTGTGTTATCCACATTGTGATCAGTGGCTGCCCTGCAGGAGAGAAAGCACAACCGAGGTCAGGTATGCCATGCGAAGGAAGCGGGGGAAGCCGGAAGACCCCAGATTAAGTGACAGGAGAATGACCAGTCCTAAAAACTGTACATAAGAAAACGATCCTCTCACAATCCAAAAGGAACACTATATTTCTAAAGAGAGAGAGAGAGAGATTGCTTCAAATCATCCTGTGTCATTAGATTCTTAAACAAGGCTCGGCCAACAGCAGAGTAAATGGTTGTACTAAAACGGTATATGCATGAAATGAATTAAGAAGCTACAGTAAATTCATTACTCTTCTTGGAAATCTTCCTGTTTGCTTTAATTTTCATTTATCCACGATATAAACTCTGCCTTTTAACTTCACAAACAATTACCCTTAATTTAAGCAGTAATTCAGTTGCATTTTCATTTCAAGTTCATTTGCAGGGCCACAACAAAATTTCTAGCCAGTGCTTCTTTAATCACATACAACAGAAGGAAAAGCCACAATAACAGTTCCCAGGATAAAGCTCAAAATCTAAGGTATCCTCACAGATCCATTTTAGATTAACTTCACTTATAAGAGTACCATCGAAAGCCTTCAAATAATGCATACAAAGCTTATTTCTGTTCTACCTTGAAAAGTGTAACAAACTGATCCACTCATAAAGGTGCTTAGCTCACCTATTCAAACAAAAATATTTTCATATTGTATCACAAAGCAAACTCATACTGTATATCAGATACACATCTAAAACAAAGTCAGAACAGGTAGAAATGAAGAGATATACCAGTCTTGGAAAAGAAAGAGGGAAAGCAGGGGTTATAATCTTGACATCATATAAGGTAGAATTCAGGCCAAAAAATTATAATTTTAAAGGATATAATTCACATCAGAGATATAATGAATGTGAATATGTTTGTATCTTGATATAGTACAGGGGATGGCAAAGATTTTTCTTTAAGAGCTACAAAGTAAATATTTAGTCTTGCAGGCCATACACTCTGTCCCAGCTACTTCCTCTGCCATTGTAGCAGTAGAGCAATCATAAACACACAAAAAGGAATGAGCATTCTTGTATGCCAACCAAAACTTTATTTACAAAAGCAGGCAGCTAGTCTGCAGGCTGTAGTTTGTGAAATCCTGATATAGTGGAAAGTATAGAAATTGCAAGGAATTCTCTTTCAGTGGAAGATGGTGCAAATGGAAATGAAGTAAATATACAGAGAGGACCTATAGAAAACATTAGAGAGACTCTATCGTCTTCTCACGTACACATGGAACAGTCACAAAAATTGATCAACAATTTTATGACAAAGAAATACGATGATATTGAAATAATATCAACAGCATTCTCTGGTCACAGTGCAATAAAACTAGAGATTAGCAATAAAATAAAAACCAAAAGCATTCCATTAAAGTCCCTATTAAGCAACTGTCGAGTAAAAGAATAAATACAAATAAATTTCAGAACTTATAAAAATGAATAATGAAAATACTATATATCAAAATTTTGGGAGACGATTATAGCAGTGATCAGAGAAAATGGTAGTTTTATCTCCTTAAGTCAATCCAAATAAAGAAGTTGAATTCCTACTCAAAAAGCTAGAGAAAGAACAAGAAAACAAACAAGCATAAAGAAATAAATAATAAAGATACAGGTAGAAAGTCACGAGGTAGAAAACAGAAGTAAATAAATAAAAATGCTAAAAAAAAATTTTGAGAAAAATTAACAAAAGACAACCACTCGTTAAGCTAATCAAGACAACACAAATATAAAAATAAGAAATGACAAGGATAAGGGGATTGTGATTGATATGGAGGAACATTTGAAAATCATAAGCAATTACTTTGTACACATCAATGAAAAATAAAATTTAAAACTCAATATATTGGGAGATTTCCTAGGAAGATGCGTGTTAGCACAATTGACTCCAGTAGAAATACAGAACTTGAACAGAACCATTTCCATGGAAGAAATAAAGACAGAAAAACAACAATATTAGGGCCAAATGGTTTCCCAAGGGAATTTTACCAGATATCTTAACAGATTAGATATTTCCAATGCTATGCGGCTTGTCGTCTAGAGCATCAGCAGGGGAAATCCAAGTTCTTTTCGTAAGTCAGGTACTATGGATACCTAAACCTAACGAAGAAAGAGTCATGGAAGAAAGAGATGTCTGGGATTCATTAAAGGGACGAAAAGTGCATGGATTTTATTGGCAATTCAGCAGGTCCTTCTGGGAGAGAAAGCCATGGTCATGATCAGCAGCAGTGGTTCCCTGGGAACAAGGCCTTGATAAGAGCAAATGAAGAGATGGCAATTTCAGTAAAGAGGACTTTGTTCAACCCAATCCATAATGGCTTTCCTTCTTTCTACTTGAGCTTTGGGAGGTCACTGCAGCTCCAAAAGTAACAAATGAAAATCTTTAATAGAATATTCAGGAATGTTCAAGAGAAAAAAAAACTTTGTTAAGCAAAGCAGAGTGGAACCCAATGCTAGACAGGGGATAGATTTCTGTAAAACACCAAGTAACCTGAAATAGATACAGAATTCAAGTCACACGTTAAGTCGTAAAGTAGAAAAAAATGGGATAAGAGGTATGCGACTATATTTGAAAAGTCCAATTTTGTAAGATGGATATTTGAACTGAAGCCAGCCTTACTAAAAACCAAGGCTAACGTATCTGCTTCCAAGCCTCTCCTGGGAACCAGACCAGAACCAGCCCCTCTCTTCAGAACAAGGTCTGAGAGGGCGGAAGACCACAGGCCCGCCTGGCACCCCACCAGCTGGAGCGGGAGAGCGGTGTGTGTGCGCAGCTGACGGTGCCGAGGGTCACCAGGGGAGCCCCTTGGACAAAGATGGGGTAATCCGAGGAGGTGGGAAAGTGGGAGAGAAAGCAGCGTGGGAGAGGGCCCCGAGCTCCATCTGGTTTTTGATTGTGCTGAGATGTACACGGCAGCGAGAATCACATGCTCAGTGACACGCAGCTACATGCCACTGATGTCCAGCGAAACAGCCATGAAGGGCTCTGAGAGAGTCGGGCCATGGGTCTCCCAGTGTGAAGGCTGTCCAGGGAAATTCCTGAAACTGGGAATCGGCTCTAACGCACGTGATCCTTCACTCAAAATATTATGAGCGTGTTAAAACAAAACAAAAAATATCTTGACTACAAGGTCAGCCAAATGTTAGGAGAATTCTATATTATTCCCAAATTACCTATAAATAGTGTATGAGCATTTATACAGCATCTACTTCTTCCCTCGATTATGGTGTCTCCATTATCCAGGACTTAAATGCTCTCTGCCCTCCCTACACATTGATGCATTTCCTAATCAGGGGGACAAAGTTGGCCTTAATGTATGAAATTTATTCTCCTAGTATACATACTAGACAACTTCAAACTCTAAGTATCCACTACTGACAAACCTCCTTAGATATTAGTGGCTTGGAGTAGGCAAAGATAAATGCGTCTAATTCAAAACAGAAGCGTAGATTTTAAATACTCTTTTTATTGAGTTGAAAAATTTTCCTATATAGTAACTTCCCGGAATTATTAAGGTTCTCTTTGTTCTCGGGCTTCTGAGGAAAAGAAGAGGCCTTCTGGCTGTGGTTGGAGGCCCATCCATACTGGTCTTTGATGTGCAGGGCCAACCACTGTCCCAGAGGAAGGGCAGCGCTGACCACAGCAGCCCACCGAGAAAGGCCTGCACCCCCACTCCCTGCCCTGCCCCTCCAGTCCCAGCGAAGGCAGATCCACAAAAATCCAGGCAGACAGTTCTCACTGCCGCCTTGTACTCCCTCGGACACAAATGTGTTTCTGTTCAAATACATAATCATGAAAGCACGCAGGCTCTGGTCCATTCAAAAACTGGGGAGAGAGATAGCAAAGGGCCAGATGCGAACTCCCTGGAGGAAACACGAGGCTTCAGTTAAAGGCTCCATTTCCAGCGCCCTGGAGAAGAATGCAGCCGCGCGGTGCCTGTCCTGCTGCGAGACTTCACGAGCACTGGACACAAAGCACTGTGAGGATGAGATGGATTTTTCCATCAAACCAGGAAGTGGAGGACACGGAATATGTGAACCATTCAGAAGCCCAGGCATCTCTTCCATCACCTGAAAGCTCCTTCCAGGCCCGTGGGAAATGGGCGCTGTCTCAGGTCAGCCACCCTCTTCCCAGTCAGACCAGGAAAGGCACCTAGGGAGGGAAGAGACATGGCTAAAGGATTCCTTGATGGGAAGAGACGTAGGCAAAGGTGATCTGCAAGTGATTTCCAGTCCTTGTCAAACCAGAAACCCACTGTTTGAGCGCACAAGCGTGCACTGGCTAGAAGACCATGCTCTTGGGAGTCCAAGACCGTTCAATCTTTGCCTCAATTCCCCAACCGGAGTGAAGTCACATTTCAATCAACAACGCCCTCCCTCTCTCTTCCCCGGGTCTCTCTGGCTCAGGATAAGATGGTGAGGACAGCTCAGCTCTTGAGCCTGCCAGTCCTCACATCATTCCTTTTCTTTGAAGGCCAAGTTGGAACTTTGACTTCCCTCGATCTCTTAAGGAGCACCAGGACCTGCGATCACTAAAAGATCTCTCTCCTCCACATCTAGGAGAGCTGTGGCCCTGATTCAGCTGCAGAGCTTACAGTCGGTCCCCTCTCTGTCCATCAGTCTTGCTGGCTTCCTTTGGAACTAGTGCCTGAAGTGGAAGAGCTGGTAGAAACAGGTGCAAAATCCAGTTGGCCTCAGAGGGAAGTCAAGGCCATTTCCCATCATAATGCTGCCCATCCGCTTTCTGATTCTGCTTCTTCTTCCACTTCTCTAGCTCTGCATGTCAGCAAAAGCCCATTAGTCTCAGATTCAAAGTCAAATTAGGACAAAGGGAAACACACACCACACACAATCAGTAGGATGTGCAGGGATCTCCTTGGCTCATCGAGTTCCCTGGCCAGCAAGTGCATGGTCACTGTTACAGGGAAAAGCAAGAGCTCCTAGAGTGGACTAGTGAATAAACATGTCTGCAAGATGATAGGGCCTTTCTACTGTGGCTGTACCCTCCACATCCCCCAAATGAGTGGAGATTTCTCTGGTAATATCTAAACACCCTGACATTTCTCCTTATTCCAGGACAGTTTTCATTCCTCAGTCTTGGCTCTTAAACTAATAGCCAACTTGAAATAATTAGCACTGACTCATTTATTTTTACAAGGCCTACTAAGGTGTGAGGGTTAAACTCACATTGGTAATTGTAGGACCATGGGAGCCATATAAACACGTGGTTCGGGTCTCCCAGCAGGTGGAACAGAGATATTGAGGAAACAGTACTCTTGATCACATCTGCACTGACCCTTGGGGAATGTTCTCAGCCTCCCTGCCACCCAAGAAAGTCTAGACTTCTGACACTATAGAGCAACAGAACTGCCATCGGGTGGGCAGGATGGAGGCAACACTGTGTAGTAGTTGATCTTTGCTGCCTCAAGTGTCAAAATACGTCCCACAGAGGCTCAAGGGGAGAGCAGTGAGATGAACAACAAAATTAGTCACCACCTGGACTAATACCATGGATTCATACCATGACTAGTGAGTTGGCAAAAATGAATTTTCCAACCCAAGACTTCAAAGACTGTCCTCTTTACTGTCTCTTGTTTTCATTCAGTAAGGAAGGCTCATTGGTGTAGATGTAGAAAATAAAGAGCTCCACCTTCAAATAAAACTCTACTTTTGGAAGCAACTAGTAAAATCCATTTTTAAGAAAGGTCATGTCATCAAGTCCCACCACTTCTGTTTCTGTCCTCAGGGACAGACTCACCAGCAGCTGTGCTGCCAACGGGAAGAGATATGCTTGGCCACTTGGCAAAATATGATGATGGATACTTGCATCTTGGGAACGGTAGAGTTGTTTAAAATCTAGAATCCATCTGCTGGGTGGAAAGTTGATATGGATATGGTTAAGGATACAAATATGGATTGTGGAGGCCAGAGATTTCTCCCCAAAACAGACTTTTCCTGAGTCCTACCAAGTCCATTAGTAGCAATTCTTTCTAATGAATGAAGAAATCTGTAAAACTCACTTCTCATGAACTCTCCTCACCAATAAAATAAATGTTTATACGCCCTCAATATCCCTTTTTGGTGTGTCCTGCTTAATCCCAGAAATAATCACAGACTTCCCACACCTGAAGGTTGGGTAAGAGTGATGTAAAAAGAAATGTTTGATTCTGGAAAGGCAGTCAAACAGCAAATGCATTTTATTCCTAAGGGCCAGAAAGAGGAATGGTAAAATCTGCCGATTGACCATGTAATAGTTAATTCAACATCAAGATGAACTTAATTAAACATATTACAAATGAGCCTTTTATTGATACCTTTGATTCTAAGCTATAGTTTTCCTCTCTTGATGTTAAGAACCCCTCACCTTTATATCATGTATTATCCCATTTTAAGCTTCATTTAGGCATTATTTTGATCTCCCCATTTTATAGAAGAGAAGGCTGGGGATGAGAGGTTATGACTTGCACAAGTCATGCAAATGGTGGGTATTAGATTTGGACTTTTTCTTCAGGCCTTTGATACTCTATTCCAACCTTTATCTCAAACTCCCCCCACCACACTCACCCACAAAGAGTGAATGTCCACCTGTCAGATTAGAAGAAATTATCTGCCTTGTCAAGGACATTAATAAACACAACCAATATAAAAAATCTCAGTATGAATAATTTCAGGGAGACTTTTCCCAGTCCAACCCAATGCCTACAAAGGCTGAGCATAGATAACAAATGTGCTATGTATGAGCTAACAGTGTGAGCATAATGTTTTCAAGGTTCATCCATGTTGCAGTATATACCAGTACCTCATTCCTTTTTATGGCTGCATACTACTCCACTGTATGGATATACCACACTCGTTTATCCATTGATCACTTAGTGGACATTTGGGTTGTTTTCACTATTTACTTTTATGAGTATTGCTGCTATGAACCTTCATATGCAAATTTTTGGGTGCACATATATTGTCATTTCCCTTGGGATTGTTGCTCACACCCTGGAACCCTGGAGTCCTGCTCCATTTGAGAAAAACAAACTGGTGAATAATTCTACGAAATAATATATCTTGCCAGATCGTGGCAGGTATTGCCTTTAGCATGAACCTATCCTTGTAATTCCTCAAAGGAAGGAAATGCTGAAAATACTATGTAGTGTTGGCATACTTTATTCCATTTTCATGCACAGGTTCAGCTGCCACAAAGGATGGGTTTTCTGGGAAAGGTGTGATTTCTAACATCCTGACCCATTTACTGGCAAATTTCATTTATACTTCTCAGACAAATGTGTCCGATTTATTATTATTATTAAATATTTTTAAATGTTGACATTATTGTAAGAGTTCTCCTCTTTCTCCCCTTTGCCCACCCCCACACCTCCTACCCCTTCCTTGGCCTTTACCAAATTATTGTCCATGTCCATGGGGTCTGCATGTATCATGTGTCCAAATTTCTCACTCAAAAACTATGTCTGGTGTATAGTAAACATTTAGCACAGGCTTATTGAATGAGTCAGTAAATGCTCGCATAAATGAATGACAAAATAAAAATATACTCTCCATATTTACTAAGGGCCTGCCACGTAAGCAAAAGCAGCAGCAAATCTAAGAGAAAAATGCTAACCCCGCTAAAGCATTTTTTTTTTTTTTTTTTTTTTTTTTTTTTTTATTGCTTAAAGTATTACAAAGGGTATTACATATGTATCCATTTTATCCCCCCGCCCTAGACAGTCCCCTAGCCTCCCCTATCACCCAGTGTCTTATGTCCATTGGTTATGCTTATATGCATGCATACAAGTCCTTTAGTTGATCTCTTACCCCCCTACCTCCTGCCCCCCAACCCTCCCCGGCCTTCCCGCTGCAGCTCGACAATCTGTTTGAGGCAGCTCTGCCTCTGTATCTATTATTGTTCAAAAGTTTATAATGGTCTCTATTGTCCACGAATGAGTGAGATCATGTGGTATTTTTCCTTTATTGACTGGCTTATTTCACTTAGCATAATGCTCTCCAGTTCCATCCATGACGTTGCAAATGGTAAGAGTTCCTTCCTTTTTATAGCAGCATAGTATTCCATCGTGTAGATGTACCACAGTTTTCTAATCCATTCATCTACTGATGGGCACTTAGGCTGTTTCCAGATCTTAGCTATGGTGAATTGTGCTGCTATGAACATAGGGGTGCATATATCCTTTCTGATTGGTGTTTCTGGTTTCTTGGGATATATTCCTAGAAGTGGGATCACAGGGTCAAATGGGAGTTCCATTTTCAGTTTTTTAAGGAAACTCCATACTGTCTTCCATAGTGGCTGGACCAGTCTGCATTCCCACCAGCAGTGCACAAGTGTTCCTTTTTCTCCACATCCTCTCCAGCACTTGTCGTTTGTTGATTTGTTGATGATAGCCAGTCTGACAGGTGTGAGATGGTACCTCATTGCTGTTTTGATTTGCATCTCTCGGATGATTAGTGACTTTGAGCATGTTTTCATATGTCTCTTGGCTTTCTGAATGTCCTCTTTTGAAAGGTGTCTATTTAGGTCCTTTGCCCATTTCCGCTAAAGCATTTTGACTTATTAAGAAGCCATCAGACTTCTTCTGCTATCGCCCATCTCCCCCCCTGAAAAAGGCAGGCTAGACACATGAGCGAAGACCAGAAAATGTCCAATTTGCCACAGAGTCACCTACAATGAGAACTTGGCTCCAGCTAACGAAACATTTCAGTTCAGTGCATTGCTGTAGCTCAAACCTGTTGTCTTGGTTCCAGTAATAACAGGCCTGGCCAGCTCCGGAGGGAGAGAGAAAATGTTTGCCTTGAGTTTACCTGCTGTAAAAAGTTTTAAGTCTGGCCTTCCCACATCACTTCATTTGAGATTTTTTTCACTGGGGGGTGGCGGGGGATACTGTTTCGCAGATGTCTGCTCCTGTTCATTTTCTATAATCACACTCAGGCAGACTGCAGACACCGAGACATATTGGTGAGGAGGTTCGAGTTATTTACTCTTGTCCATGGTGTCAGGCTATTCTGATGGTATTTTTTCCTCCATCTCTATTATGGAAAACTGCTGTCAGAAGGGAGGAACAGTCTGCGCTCCGAACATTTCCAGGGTCCACGTGTGTTTGTCACGTGTTGCCGGGGAGGGAACCATGCACAAATCCACAGCACAGAGCAGTTTTCCTTCTTTATCACTCACTCCGCTTCTGCAGGCAGCAAAGAAGCAGGAGCAAACAGCCGAGCGCTCACTATTGGTCAGGCACTGAGCTGGAACCCTTGACTTGTAACCTCTTGTTTCATCACAACTCTGCTGTGTATTCTCATTAATCCCATTAGAAAGATGAGGAAAAGCAGGTCCAGAGAGGTGACACCTCACATCCAAACCTCAGAAGCAATGGAGTCAGAGAGCAGGGCTCAGAGGACTGTCTCGTTAACCACTCCTGAGGCTTATTTTGCAATTGTACTTTGTAGTGAGGTTTGAAACAGAGAGAAATATTTTAAAGAAGGCAGAGAGTAAGTTGCAGTTGTGTCTTCAAAGTGCTAGATCTAGCACGGGCTCGTGGGCTCAGTAAAACTGCCGCAGCCGCAGGGCATTTCAGTTATTTCTGAGCCCCCAGGAGTCACCGACCCTCTTCCTGCCTCAGGGACAGACAGACCCTACCAAGCCCTCCTACTTTTCAATAATGCCTTGATCAGCAAATGGCTCTTATCAATAACTGGTTGATTTCACTCTTTGCTGTTTCCCAAGCTTTCTGTGATCTTGGTTATCTCCTCTCTAGCAGAGAGGTTTAAGGATCTTTGCCTTTGCTGTAAAAGGAGAAATAAGGTTTAGGGGAAAAATATCGGAGAGACAAACTTTTCAGAAGCCTGGCACGAATGTCACCTGGTGACTGTGGGAGGTAGGATCCTGGGTCCTAGACTTCCAAGGTACTGAAGCCTTCCCTGACCTTCCCACATGGGTCAAATCCCCTGGTGGTCAGTTCTTTTGGTGCCACACACCTCTTCCCTCTAGTACTCATCACAGTTGCAAGTCGATCCTTAGTTCTATGGTATTGCGTAATCCATTTCTCCCCCCTGTCAATAAGGTTGGTGAAGGCGGGGATGTGATTGTCTTTGCTCATCATTGTAGCTTCAAGCCCAGGACAGTGTCTGGCATGGGCACGCAGTAAAAGTGTTGTTCAATGAATAAACTGAGTGCAAGATTGCTGTCCCCATCCTTCTTTCTAAGCACTGACTACTTAAAGTGTGGATACGATATCCGTAAACACAAAACACATAATGATACAAGTGTGGGGAAATATCTTTGGGGGCACTTCCATTCTGTTTCCTAATCCATATCTGGCAGAGTGAGTTTAAGCAGACCCTGGGCACGAACATGGGGGCAGGTACTGTTCGGTATTGAGCTGGTGGAAGGCTCTGATGGAGCCCAATCACCTGCCCGGGGGGAAGTGGGGAACATGATCGATCGCTCTGAAGGCAGCATCCAGAAGACACTTGGCCAGGGCAGAGTTCAAGCAAATGTCATTGTGGTCGATGGTAAACATGGCAACAGGTGAGTCATTCTTCTTCCCGGCTTTCATTAGGGTGTGTCCTCTGAGCCAAATTAGAAATCCAGCAACAGGCCTTGGCACTCGTCATTATAAACAGAGTCCAGATCCAGCCAACAAAGGGAGAAAGCTGCAACTTCCTTTTCAGACCGAGAAGAGGGTGCGATGGCTTCCCCAGGTCCCAGCAGGACTTTCTGCTCTTCCCTCCCCAGTCGCAAGCCAGGCCACGTCGAAGGCACGCTTCAGTCTTCAGCGGCCGCCACGTTCCTCTAGAGGCACCGTGGGAACAAAGCCAATGATGCCCAACATTGCAAGTTCACGTCCCCAGAATCTCCCAATGTTTCAGTTCACGTTTTCTGTAAATGATATCATGGCATGTCGCTGATGAAATTCTCACTTTCATTCCCGCATAGCCGGCATTTGGGGAGGGATTTGGGCACTGCCAGAGCCAGATTCAAACTCACCGACCCCAGTTTCTTCCGCAGAGGATCAGAGCACAGTTTCAGATGAACATTTTCAGCAGAACAACTGGTGGCAGGAAGACCTGACAGAGCCCTTTGGTACAATGCAGTTATACTCAAGAAGGAGGATTTGGTCAAATGAATCATGTGTGTTTTCTCCTTTAAAACCCACAACATTCTAAGAAGTAGGTATTCTCCCCATCTTATGAATGAGAAAGCAGTCACAAAGCTAGTAAAGGATGAACCCAGGATTAAGCCACTCCAAATCCTGGGTTCAGTGCTCAATAAAGAGACCCCCAAATCAGGACCAGTGAGACACATTGGAGAGAAAACTCGATGAAGATGAAATAAGGAGACCCAGCCCGAAACATTGCACTCGCAGCTCTGGGAAGGTAAGGCTATTTTCTGCCAAGTTATCTCTCCTTAGACCAAAATAAATGCTTTGCCATTCCCGCAGGCTCAGGCTCGGTGAGTTCTCTGCCTGTGAACAAAGCCTGCCTGCCTAGAGGTGAGGGCCTGTCAGCTGGTGAGCTGCTTATCTGCCTTATACCCTCAGGGCACTGGCTTTCTTTAAACACAGGCAACAGTTTTCCTTGGAGAAGATGGGCAGCAGGTTATCAGGGATCCTGAAGAAGCAAACACACAGGCTTCTCCACTTCTCCTGGGGTTACCTACAGATAAACTCATCCGAAGTTGAAACTGTTGTAAATCAAAATGCATTGAATACACCGAACACACTGAAGAGCATAGCTTAGCCTAGCCTACATTAAACATACTCAGAACACTTACATTAGCTTACAGTTGGGCAAAGTCATCTCACACAATGGATACAGTGTATAGTGTGGGTTGTTTTCCCTCGAGATCAGTAGCTGACCAGGAGCTGGGCTCACTTGCTACTGCCCAGCATCACAAGAGAGTATCATACCACATATCATTAGACCAGAAAAAGACCAAAATTCAAAAATCGGAAGTATGTTTCTGCTGAATGTGTGTTGCTCTTGCACCATCATCAAGTAAAAAGAATCACAAGTCGAACCATCATAAGTGGGGGACCAACTGTATAATGCAGGCAGAAGGGGTGACCTGTCAAAAATAGGGTGAATGCACCCAGAGGTCACTGCCACTAAGGCAGTGAAAATATTAGCTACTAAATCCTTTTACATTATTGAGCTTTTAATCTTTGAAAGAGTTTCAACTGTATAGTACAGTCAACAAGGGGGCGGGGGCGCCCATATTAAGAGAAGGAATAGGTGGACAGAACAATACATGCACAAATGAATTCATGGCATGAGACTGGTAATCTGCAGAAATATTTCCATAGAACATGAGACTTGGGATCCTGCCCCAGCCAACCTAGTGTGGAATTTCAAGCAAGTAAATTTACATCTCAAACTTATTTTCTGCAAAATAAAACTACCTTTGCTAAACACAGGTGTTCTGAAGATAAATAAGAAATAAAAAGTTTTCACTGGATAGTAGTATATAATGATAAGAAATTATAAGTTATGTGTTTAATTTTTGTAGAAATTCTATGTGTGTCTAAGGAAGAATATGTGTTTTGCAGGTATAGTAGTGTGTGTGTGTGTGTTTATTAAATATTTATGTAACTTATGAGGTGATCATCCCATAAGGCTAATACCCATCTCATACCATACATATTATTACAATATTACTGACTGTATTCCCTATGCTGTACTTGACATCCTCATGACTAGTCCTTTTTAAAAAAAAAAAATATTTCCTGTCTTGACTTATTTTAGGTTGAGATATTTTCCTCTCATTTCATTGTTTTCCCCTCCAATAGTTAGTGATTAGCATAGAAACTAGAATATATGTATCTAACAACACAGTTTAAATTTAATAAACATTTTTACTTTCTGCCAACCAAAGTAAGAATCTTAAATGATTTAACTCGTCACTCCACATCCCCAAATAAATGTTATTGTTATCCTATATTTTAGTTCTCCCTTGATTTTTTTAATACTTTAAATTAGAACTTGTTGTTATTTTATAAAGTCAATAATTTGTTAAGATTCACCCGCATGTCTACCATTTTCCTTATTCGCCATTGCTTTCTGCATCTTAAATCTTCTTTCTGGTATTCCTTCCTTCTTTCTGAAGCACATGCATTTAGATGCTTCTTTAGTCAGCATCTGTGGGTAGCAAATACTCTCATTTTTTCTTTGTCTGAAAATGTCTCCATTGACCCTCCTTGTTTAAAGAGAGATTTTCTAGGTATAGAATTCCAGGATGTCAGTTATATGGCAACACTTTAAAAGATGTAATTCTGGCTTTGATTTTGTTCTTGAAAAGTCAGCTTTAGTATGTTGTTCTTTTTTAGTAATCTGTCTTCTCTCCGCTGTTTTTAAGGTCTCATCTTTTTTGGAAATGCATTTTGCAATTTAACTATGATTTATCAAGTTGAGGGTTTCTTTTTATCTACCTACCCTGGCTGGGATTCACTGGAATCTGCATCTGAAGATTGGTGTCTTTTACAGTTTCTGGAAAATTCTTAGCCATATTCTGTCCAAATACTGCCTCTCCCTTATTCTCTTTAAGTTGACTTCTGGAATTCCAACAAGCATATATTAAATCTTATCCTCTTTTCCTTGGTATGCCCAAACCTCTCTTTGACTTTCTACACTGAATTCAGGATAATTCTTTTTTTTTTTTTTTTTAAATATGTTGTATTGAGTTTTTACAGAGAGGAAGGGAAAGGGATAGAGAGTTAGAAACATCAATGAGAGAGAAACATCAATCAGCTGCCTCCTGCACACCCCCCACTGGGGATGTGCCTGCAACCAACGCACATGCCCTTGACCGGAATCGAACCTGGGACCCTTCAGTCTGCAGGCTGACGCTCCATCCACTGAGCCAAACCGGTTAGGGCAGGATAGGATAATTCTTTAACTCTATTTTCCAGTTTACTAATTCACTCTTATATTGTACTTAGTTCACATTTATAACTTAAAGTATTATATTGTTTTTCTTTTCTAGGAATGATTCACGCATCCTACTTCACATCTTCATATATGTAGAGAATCACTTTTCCAAAGCACTTGCATTACAGGCCAATTGCATATTTTTAAAAAACTAGCATCTGAGTTTTTTTGTTATTAGTAGAGTCAGCTGGGATCACACACACATATTCTGCCTTATTTATAAAACCCCTTTACAAGCCCTGCTCCAGTGCCTTCCTCTCCCTGAATCTCAAAGTCATCGCAATCTTTTTGTTAAGTCAGAATTCAAACCCTTCGTTATGGTTGGGAATATTCCACGGGTCTGCAGATTTCGACCGTATTATTCTCTGGCACAGAATTCCATGTTGTTATAAGCTTCTTCCAGTGAGATATTCTGAATGACAAAGTATAAACCCTCTAGCCACGCTACCCCAGACTCCTTTTTTTCTCCCCACTCTAGTTTGAAGACGATGATTTTCCCATTTCACGGCTGCAGAAAGCAAACACTAGTCTACGGGGAGTTTGGGATGGAAGCCCAGTTCTCACTGGACGCTGGTCTAGGTTTCACAGATGGTGCTCCCGACAGCCTGGGCCCCCGTCCCAAACAGGGTCCCCTCGGCCTGGAGTGGACCGTGGTCAGGTGACTGCTGCCCCAGGCTGCGAGAAGAAACCTGGGTTGGACTCCGGGCCTGCAAATAAACGCGTGGCCGTCTATATTCCCTTTCATGACTCAGCCGGTCTTTATGAAAGGATCCACTGTGTGACGAGCTGGAGGCTAGAAGATCGGAAAGGAGAAACGACAGAGGAAACTGGGGAGACTCTTAGGTCACTGGACTCAAGGTGCAAAAGCAGCTGTTCTGGGCTGCTGTTGCTTTGTTGTGGCAGGAAGAGGATTTTCCACTTAAAGAATAATCCTCGTGGGAAAGTTCGTCTTTGTGTGCACAATGCAAACAGCACAGAAGCAGAACAGGATGAAGTCCCCTTCCAGGGATCTCAAAGAAAAGCAGGATGTCAGGACAGGCTGAGTAAAGGCTGAATCTGTAACCTCAAGACCTATTCCAGATCAGGTGGTAGAAAGAGGCCTTAGTCTGAACTCCTGTTCCACACTTTCTATTTTTGGGACCAAGGCCAAGCTTCTTACCGTTTCTTAGCTTCAGTTCCCTTATCTGAAAAAATGGGGATAATAACTACATCTTTGGGAGAATCAGAGATGACACACATAAAGAAATGATACAGCAATTGCTGGTTATCTACCGGTATCCAGTTCTCTCTTCTTTCCTGGTAATAAGAACTATGATTTTGTCTGGGCATATAACCACTCAGCTAAAAGGCTTCACTCCCTAAAATCACATACCTATGCATGTATAAGTTTGGGCTAATGATATATAAAAAAATATTACACAGATATCCATTAAGTTTGAAGTGTTATTTTCACACTCAAACTTAATCCTGATGCAAAGAACTAGGCTTAATATCTATTAAAATTTCACATTTTTTTGACCCAACAATCCCACTTCTAAAAATATAGCCTACGTGCAGAGATATATGTATAAAAGATACAATAAAAAATGTATTGCACCCTTGTTTATAATAGCAAAAGACTGGAAACAAATGGAATGTTCAATAGCAGGTGGCTGGTTAAATAAATGATTTGTCTCAAGCAGTAAATTAGCCTGAGAGATCTATACAGAATAATCTCCAAGTGGAATAAATTCCACTGGGGAAGGGGGAGATTATATATATGTATTTTTCCAAAGATAGCTGCAATAAAGATGGGGGCCAGGTCTCTTCCTCTGGCATCTGAGTGGCAGAAGTGACTTTCAGGGCTAAGTCTGAAAGGAGACTTGTTGATCTCAAGCCAGAGTCCAGTATCAGCAAGAGGCCGCCATGCTGAAGGGAGCCATGGAGAGGCCACGTGCTGTGCTCAGCAGTCTCCGTCTTCCAGTCCACCCAGTCCAGGGACTACTCCTGGGAGCGCATGAGCCTTCAGATGATTCCAGCCCGCAGTCTTCGAGTCTTTTGAGCTGAGGATCCAGGTCTCAGGGGGCAGAGAAAAGTCATGCCTGCCATGCCCTATATCAGTGGTTCTCAACCAGTGGGTCGCGACCCCTTTGGCGGTTGAACGACCCTTTCACAGGGGTCGCCTCAGACCATCCTGCATATCAGATATTTACATGACGATTCATAGCAGTAGCAACATTACAGTTATGAAGTAGCAACGAAAATAATTTTATGGTTGGCTCACAACATGAGGAACTGTATTTAAAGGGCCAGAAGGTGGAGAACCACTGCCCTATCTGAATCTCTGAGTGACAGAATTGATGAGTGTAATAAAATGGTTGTACTTTTCTGTCACGAAGTTTGGGGTGGTTTGTTGCACAGTGATAGCATATTTTTATATACATAAAAATTTTCAGGAAGACTATATCATAAAGCCATTAACCTTGATTGTTTATGGACAGTGAGGCAGGAGACAGTGTGGAAAAGAGTTTTCACTGTACGCTTTTTAAATGCCATTTCAGATTTTACATGGAGAGTTGTGAGTAGATCATTTTGAAGGCTATATTCATATTGTTAGCAGAAGACGATGCTGCTTTCTTTTCAAATCACAGAACAACCAGAACACGGGCAGTGACAGCTCAAGAAGTCAACACAGAGAGAGTAAAACAACAAAAATGACGCTGACTTACAATTAAAATCTGATTATGATGGTATTTTTAAAAATACCACTTCTCTCCCTACTTTTTGGACAGAACTTGTATTCACTCCAGTCTTGCTCATGTTCTTTAGTCCATAAGAACAGTGGTTATTGTTAGGATGGGAAGGAAAATGACAGAGCAGCTGAAAATCTGAGCCTAGAGTTGCTAAACACCCTGCTTTTGACCAAGTCCTGGAGGCAAGAACTTCAAGGCTCCTTTGGACTCGGGCCAGGCTTTGCTCCCAAAGTGCTGGCTACCTGTCGCAGCTGCACTAACAGAGCTCCTGGCCAGGTTTGAGGCAACTGAGACAAATGATCAGCAGCTCCCAGGAGACCAATCCCAGCCACTGAGCAGGGAGCCAGCGGTGCCCTCCAGCCAAAGGCAGCAGATACCACAGGCTGGTGGGGAGGAAGGTCTGTTTTCAATTTTCAGTGGCACCGTGCTGCAGGCTCAGGGAAGAGCTGTGTGTTGGGACAAGGTCATTGCTTGACATGTAATTACCAGGAGTAGCAGCCTACCAAGGACACTAGTGAAGTCCCAAGGGCTGCTGCAGCCGTTTTAAGCAACAATTTAAAACCTTGTAAAAACAGTAACATCCACAGTCCATCTCCCTCCTCAGTGCACGTCCCGATCTGGAGTTGAACACACGAGACTCTGTGAACGCTTCTCAGTGGATGTTAGCTCTGCAAGTGCCGGCCACACGGTTTGTTTGCGGAGCCTATTTAATGCAAGCTGGAATCGGGACCAGGAAAGCTTTCACTTCGCCCCACTGCCTTCTCCAACACAGCTGACAACTGGGGGAGAGAAACTATCCAGAAAGCGAAGTCAAACTGGAGAATATTGGTCTATGCACACTCCCCCGTCTCTGTCCAACTCCAGGATAATTCCAGCCTCCAGTTCCCTTCAAAGCTGTCTGCAGAAACCTTTTCCCCCCCACCCCCTTGTCTGCTGCCCCCTGCTACACAGAAACCCAGGCCACCTCCATCTCTACGACCGACTCTTCTATAAGGTACCAGCCAGGGTGTGCAAAACCAACTTCTTTGTTCCAGACAGCTGTCCTGCTATTTGACGTAAGGTCGGGGACCATGCTCTCAGCAACCTGGGACTTCCCTTTTGTTGTCAGTGTGACTGGAGTTATGATCATGATGCAGTTTGTTCGGTTGCCTGTCTTGTCTCACTTTCGGGGTGTGTAAACACTACATGTGAGGCCCGGGTAGGCCGCCATCTGATTGGTGTTGGTCAGTACACTCCCAGAACATTTATTATTGTCCTACGAAGCAGTAATCAATGTGACCTGACCAGTATGATTTGGCAGGAAATGTAAATTTTACAAGTTTCCTGCATTGACACTAGCCTTTATTATAAAATACTCTATTATAATTCAGAATATTGTTCTCTCCAAGAAGAATAGGTGAAAAGGAAAAAGGCAGAAAAAGAATGACATTTCTTCGTCCTTCTTGCCTGCTGCATATACATTACTCATACCTGTCTTCTCCCAAAAGAAAGAAAATAAAATAATGAAAAAAGGAGAGTAGAGACTCCCCAGGATCTCTCCTGAATTAGCCCATCATGTGTCCACAGCCCACAGCCCTACAGCATTTCTCCCACCTCCTTATTTAGGATGCTGAGGGCGAAGGATTTTTTTTTTAATCCACTATCCTTACCAGCCTTTTTGTGCAAATGTCTTTCTAAGTGTTTAAAACCATTGTGAAATGTTATCCTCTATGGAAAAGAAACTTAGAGATTTGGGTAGTCATGGAATTTACATCAAAACGTGTGTGAGGTATCCTGTAGCATCTGGGATTACTGGAGGAGAAAACTATTTCCTAGCAAACCAAATGAAAACATGATGAGGGGTCACATTTTGAAATCCCTTTTCTTAAGAGGAAAAAAGACTGAATCTAATTTTCATAATGAGTGTGGATCAATCACTCTTTGAAACAATCAGAGTTTGTTTTTATTGCTTTAGCATCATGATAAAGAAACTGTGTATTTCCAGTGTGGGTATGGGATTCTAATAAACATGACAGTCAACCCCATGGTGCATTTCAAAATGTGTCCTTTATTCCATCACCAGATAAGCAAAATAAGAGAAAGGATCCCACAGAAGAGAATTCCTACTCCCTGCTTCTGGTTCTAACTTTGTAACCAGACAGGCCCCTGAGGAACTGGGAGGAAACCACTCATTGTCTTTGGGGAGCTCCGTTTTCTCACAAAAAGGATATTGATGTGGAACTCTATTAAAATAATTTATTTACCTTTTCCCAAATATTTATTGAGCCCCTTCCTGCTGGGCACCTCAGTGCCAGAATCTGGGATTACAATAAGACAGGCCTTGTTCCCAAGGAAAATCTTACATAGATATAAGGTAAATATGCATCGAATCCTATTCCTTTTCTGTATGGCCCTGACAGTGGAGGCATCCGTGACCTTGCCAACCTTGTCACCTTGTTCCTGAACCCGCCATGCTTCTGTGATGCTGGGCTTCCAGGGCGGCGAGTGAGGTGGTATTTTACTCACTTTCTTAGAGCCCAAGGCCCGCGATTAGAAAGACACTTGATATCTGTGGTGCAAGAAGAAATAAGAGAATCCCCCATATGTTTGCATAACTCCCAATTTGGTGAAACTCGGACTATGTGGCTCACCTTCCTTGCACAGGCGCACAGGGAACATTCTTAGTTCTGAGATCCACACGGCACGTCCTTGGCTCTGGGCCGGGGAATCATTACACTGAAAGTTAGAAAAGCAACCACAGAGGGAACCGGGGGCTGATGTGAAGAACTGAAGTTCAGTGGTAGATGACAAGCCACAGAGTTCACAGGGCACCTTCCGAGCAGTGCGGAGGATTGGGTCAATGAAGCAAAAGGCTATGCATGTGAAACTAGGAAAAGATCTTAAGTTCCAGCTGTGGATGTCACAAGATGTGTGTGCCATTCAGACACTCGGGGAATTCTAACTCATTATTATTTCTAGACAGTCATTATCAACCTTAGTGACTATGCTGAAGAACCTCAAGTGTCATAGGTGATGTTCTGAAAATGAATTCTTCCTCCAAGCCTCCAGCTGTCATGGGTGGCTTCATTTATAGGCACGGGGTGGTTTTTGAGGCCATCGGCAGTTAATAAAATGTGACAACATGAGTGTTTTGTGGACTAAAGGACACTCAATTATCAAATTTGTTTCAGAGTCAAAATGATTTAGAAATTTCCACTGGGATCCTAAATTACCCGTCACTACCGTTTTTATCTTTCACTGCATTACATGAAGGATTCAGGAGGAATTATACAGCAGGCCTGGAGCGGGGCACTTCGTGCTGAGAATTGCCCTTCAGTGTGGCAAAACAGTCACACAACATGTTTCAACGTGTTTTATTGTGGGAAACGAGTGTGGGTGTTAACATACTATTTCCAACTACAAATTTGAGGATGCCTTTTTTTTTTTTTCCAGTAGTGAGACTTCATTGTGTTAAATAAGGATAAATGTTGTTAGTTCAGAAAGTGCTAACATCAAACTTTAATGGAAAGAGCAGCTGGTTTGTGAGACAATCAAAAGTTAAAAACAAGGCTTGAAAGGGACGATTGCGGCCACTCCAGGGCAGTCTGCAGAAGGGCAGGAAATGGGTTTGAAAGCCAAGGACTTGGGTGGGATCGAATCAAGGGCTTGAAGCTTATATAACCTGGGAGAACCCAATCTAAAAACAGAAATATTCACTTTCATGAGGCATGAAAGTGAATATTTATTTAGAATAAGAAAATAACCATATAAGTAATTATAACCAATTAACAAGTGTGTTTTATAGGGACGTGATAGTGAAATAATTATAACAGGTTTCCCAAAGCTGAGACATGCCATAAACATCCACCACCCAAGAAAGTAGTTTATTAATTTACCACCTGACATACTTCTATAAATTTATTTTCTAGATGTTTGTTTACATACTCTCTGATCACTTCCTCATGGGATAATTATTTCACAATATCTCTTTGGGTAGAGAGAATAGAAATATAATTGCCCTCCCCCAACCAAGGTTGACTGAAACTTGCTTATTATTATTCTTAGGTCAGAGCGTTTCCAGCCGTCTCACTGTGCCGGTGACAGTGTTGTGTGCCACTTGCAGTGCAGTTGCCAGACTTTGCCAGGCCAAGATGCACTAGATCTGCTACTACATAGCCCGCGGTGTCGCAGTGCAGAAAACAGGTATGTGCTCAGACCTATGGCCACTGTGGTTTGTGCTCTGCAGACACAGTGATTCTGATAGAGTCTATCCCATGGGATTCCCATAGGGAAAAAAAAAGTGTCCTGTAGGTTTATAATGATATTCAATTGTATTTACTGCATTATGAAGTATGCTTCTGGTAGAAGAGAAGCCTTGCTTTTACCAGGAATTAATGAGAACTAAATCAATCACTTAAAATTTTGCACAGCTAATGGCTGAAGACAGTTTCCAGAGACAAGTTGCAATCATTGTTTCTCCTCTATATCTGACTTCTGACACCAGCTGTACAACAGGGCTGTTGGTCCTTCCCCTGTGTGTCAAGTGGACCTAAGAATAATAAATGTACATAGAAGTGACAATGAGCCACATTATTCGGCTAACCGCAAGCTAAATGCATTCCCCAAGTCAGCTTCCCCTTAACCAGATCCCATATATACCCATTGCCATTCTGCCACCACCCGAAATAAGAGGAAATGTGATTAAATGGAAGTTGGCTAAGTGTTCTGAGCCAATCGCTGATAAAATATTTTCCTTTTGCACATTTTATCCAAGTAGCTGTGAACACACAGCCCTGGGCCCTGGCAGGGGGGCTGAAGCTCAGGCTTCATTAACTTCACAATCAAGCGCCTCTGGGCCTGGGTCAGGCCACTGCACTGCCACTAAGCACGGGGCTCTGGAAAAAATTTTAATTGGTCTCAACTTCAGTTTCTGCTTTGTCAGATGAGGCTACTAATAACAATCTGTGTTTCATGGGCTTGTGGTGCGCTCTGAACAAGTTAATTCATAGAACATGTTATCACAATGCTTGGTACACAGTAAGTGTGCAATGACTACTAGTTCTCATTAAGTGACAGTATTATACTGCAGAATACTAGAAAAATAATTCATATACCGACAATAAAGACACAGTTGTATATATTAATTAAAATGATTCTCTGAGGAGAGCAGTAGCATTGCCTCAAATTACAGATGCATTTAAAAATAATGAAACTACTCTTTAAACTTATATTTCAGAAATTTAACCAATTACACATCTTCCTTCACATCTCACTATGTGTGAACTAAGGAGGGGGGCAGATTTGTTCTATTATAGTATTACAGGGGAGAGAAGAATGTGTCTTTTCTCGTATTAATTATTCTAAATGGTGTGTTATAGTTCCTTTCCTAGGAAGCATATAAAGAATTCCATTCCCAGAAATCAAGGTTTCAAAACATCTTCAGATGCAAAGTGAACAAAGTGGAAAACAAGCCCTAACAATGATTTCATTCATAGGAAACTTTTCTTTGCTCATAAAATCAAGGGACAGTAAAAACCCTTTTCAGACTGCACACATTCTTCACTTTACACACATACCTTCACTGTCCCTAGATATTTAATAATATATACATAGAATTACTGCACAAAATCTCTACGTGAAAGGGCACAAGATATTTCAGAGCCAACTGTGACACCGAGGCCCTACAAACATGAATATGTGATCTTCCTAAGTCAGGAATTCATATGCTGAGAGATGCTCCCGACAGCCTGGATCAGAATAAATTGAGAAAAAAGAAATAGTTTCTGCCGGTAGCAAGCAGTAAGAATGCCAAATGTCAGGAAGTGAGGGAAGCTTTTTTAAAAAAATAGAGATCATTGTGAAACCATACATCTGCTTAAAGCAAATCAGATTACACTTATTATTTTATTAGAGATTAGGTTTCAAAACATCTCGAATGCAAGCACTTGATTTGAATGGCTGAGGCCCCTTTTCAGTCCCTATAAATGTGCCTCTCCCTTCTGAAATAGAGGAATCATTGCTCTCTACTCTGATTTTTCCCTTCTCAATATTAACTCACTTCTTGGTAGCACTACACATGGGAGGCAGGGGAAACGTCATTGACCTAAAGAATCTAAATCATAAGGGGTGAAAAGCAGCTCTTATGAGAGCTCAGGCAAGAGACAGAAAAATGCTGGCGGTTGTCTTATTTTTCATGAAGAAACCAGAGCTGAGCTTTGCCAAGCAGACAGCCATGAGCTCACTGGTCTGAAATAATTACTCGTTGAGACTTTTCCCCAGGATGGAACTATTGGGCTTATGCAGGAAACAGAACTCGCACACTGATTTACAAGATTTTTCTTTTTAGATCAATAATCAGTACCCTTTGCCTGTACTTGGGCCTGACAAAGCTCTGGGTTACATCTGCTGACAAAGTAGGAGTTTAAAATGAAAAGAAATATTCCACCAAATCAGATTGTTTTTAATTCACATTCGTGACGTTTGGCAATCCTCATTCCTATTTTTGGAGATAAAGAAATCAAAGCTTCAAACAATTGAAAATGATAGAAGAGTTTTTATGGGGTATAATACTCCACAGTCAAAACTCAGAAATTAAGCACAAACTGATGCAAGTCCAAAACAAACTGCTCTGTTAGCGCAGAGCCAATCTGAGAAATGTTCTTTTTAATCAAGATAATATGTGCTGTGATGTCAACCGGGGAACCAGGGACATCAAAAGTGGACTGTGTTGAAATGATTTCTGTGGGAAGATGCAGAGCAGGATCTAAAACACTGATGTATGGTTTTGAAAATGTAGCTTCATGGCTAAAGAAAACATATTAAATTACAGGAAATAATTCACCTAAAACTCGGTGATTTTTAGCTGCAAGTGCAGTAGGTCTTTTCAACACTCCCAACCTGTGCTTCAAGAAAGAAATACATACAGATCTGATCATGTCCTGCACTCTCTTGTTTTTTTTAGGTTCTTTGGATGGCTATGCAGAAAGTCTTTATTGCTGGGGTTGTATGTTTTGTTCGGTTTTATTTTGTTATTTTCAAAGAAAACATAATTTTTTAATGAGTAGTGTCCCCCTGAATCCTGTTAGCGCTGGCATTGCCACTGATGACAATCGAGAAACAAGTATTTTGAGAACATTCCACTGTAAAATCAGGCTCCAGAAGATGCTAAAGTAGAGAACTTCCTGACATTTGAATTTATTGACCTTTGACAATACTCAAAGGTTACTAGCACAAATAATATTTATTTCCACTCACAGGTGGGCGTTCCTTTGTATAGTTACACAGATTGATAAGAATGAAAATGTAAACATATCATCCAGCCTTTTAGCCATAGTGATCTAATTGGATAAGACTGCCACTTGGGACTGTCCTGACACTGGAAGAAATGACTTTTCTCCCCCAAGGGTAGGTCTGCTGTGTAGGCCCACACCTTACTCAGACCCACTCTGCATTCCTTTAGTGTTCCTCCAAGCTCTGGAGCCATTGGTACAAATGCTTTATCCACAATAAACACATAGCACATAAAATACGATTGGGGGAACACAGAAGTTGGCATTGTACTCAGACCCCTGTTCCCTGGCTGGTGGAGGCAGCCCCACTGGGTCAAAGGAAGGCTGGGGCCCACCCAGCCCAGGAAAGCCAACCCACGGAGGGCTGCTCACTCATGACCTCGCGATTTGATGCTGAGCTTCTTTCTTCAACTGTTAAATGTGTGTCTGAGTGGCACACATTTAATTTTTTAAAAATATTGTCCTGTGGTTGATGATATTGAAAACTGACTCTATTTTCCCCGAGAGGAAGCCCAAAGAAGAATGGAGAGCCATTCAGAAGGCAAATCTGACCCAAGTCCCAAGGGGACTAGGCACCCCAGCCTTCTTTGCTTTCTTCCAACCAGCAAAGACTTTCCCTGACTTAGGAACCTTGTTTCCTTTTCTTCTCTGGCCCTCCCCTCCCCTCCTCTCTTCTCCTCTCCCTGCCTCTTCCCTCTCCACCATGCTGACAAGACAGCTCCTTCTCACAGGCATGGCTTCCTCAAATATCACCTCCTCAGAGCCCTTCTTCACCCACCTTCTATATGAAGTGCTCTCCAGGAAAATCTACCTCATCATCCTGTTTTGTTTTCTCCTTAGCACCTATCTTTTTTTCATTTTTAAAATATGTTTTTATTGATTATAGAAAGAGAAGAGGAGAGGAGAGAAACTTCGACGTGAGAGAGAAACATCCATTGGTGACCTCCTGTACACACCCCAACAGGGGACCAAACCTGCTACCCAGGTATGCACCCTGACCGGGAATCAACCGGCAACCTTTCAGTGCACAGGGTGACATTCAACCCACTGAGCCACTCTGGCCCAGTAGCACATACCTTTTAAAATCATCTTGTTTATTGATTTCCTTGCTTATCATTACTCTCTCCCCGTGTGGTGCAGCATGAGCTTCACGAGCGTTTAGGACATTCTCACTTGGAGTCTCTCAGGTTGCACTGAGATGCCATCTGAAAGCCTGGCTGGGCTGGAAGACCCACTTCCCAGGTGGCTCGCTCACATGGCGGCAAGTTGGCGCTGGCTGTTGGGTGCAGATCTTAGTTCCTCTCCATGTGGGCCTTTCCTTGGGACTGATTCCATGTCCCTGTAGCAGAGGGGACATCTCCCGAGGCCAGCAATCCACAGACCATGACAGAAAATGCAGTGCCTTCTCTGATCTGGCCTTGGAGGTCATGCACTCTCACTTCCACCTGCTCTGCTGTCCACACGAGTCAGGAGGGGAGCAGCCTAGGGAAGGAGTGGACACCAGGAGACAAGGCTCTTTGGGGGCCATAGTGGCGACCGGTTGCCACCCCGTGGCTACAGTTCACTATTTAGAAAGCAGGCCTTTGAGATGAGAAACGATCCACGCAACCTCGTACTTGTACGCATTCGTTCAATACTTAAAACCCTCTTAAAGAAAGAATGTGTTCTGCTTTTCTATGGAGACTAGGAAAAGCACACATTTCTTCTTAGTGACAGAATTATTACATGAAAAGAATCATAAAATGACTACTGTTCTCACTTCCACTTTTTGTTGAACAACAACAGGTTACTGGTTTTGTTTTACTCAAGACTTAATTGGACGCGTGCAGCACTCAAGTGCTTTGAAATGTGAAAGTGAGATGAAGGCCAAGGCCATACTAAGCTGGAAGGATTTTCAACGAATACTTGGAAGCTGGCCCCCAGACAGGCTCTGCAGCCTATGTCTCTGCTGAGACAATGACATAGGCAATTCTCCTACCAAAAATGACCTCACTTGTTAACAGCTGATTTTTCAGGGGGTCTGGACACCACGGCGTATTATTTTACCACCCAGGATGAAATGGACTACAGCCTGAAGCCATGTGTAACCTTGGTCTTCTCAGGGATCAAAGGCCAAGGAAAGCAAATATTTTTTTAAGTGGCTGAAAGTAAGAATTACCTGTCTGGAGTTTTAAAAGTCATAATCATTTTTTTTTAGAAGGTGATGCGCAAAACAGCTTGTCCTAATTTTTTTTGGATAAGACACCTGTGTTTCCAGTACTGCCAAACCTATTGATAATAAAGAGATCAATCCACCAATAAATAAACCAAAACCTACCTAGAAAAATACCTTTTTGAAAAAATAAAAAGGATGCCCAGCCAGCATGGCTCAGCAGTTGAGCGTCGACCTATGAACCAAGAGGTCATGGCTTGATTCTCGGTCAGGGCACATGCCTGGGTTGCAGGTTTTATCCCCAGTGGGGGACGTGCAGGAGGCAGTTAATCAATGATTCTTTCTCATCATTGATCTTTCTATCATTCTATCTCTCTCTCCTTCCCTCTCTGAAATCAATAAAAATATATTTTTTTAAATAAATAAAAAGGAAAGAGAAAATAGCCCCAAATCTGTGATGTAAATAAAAGCAGTAAAAGTTCATTAGAATAAGAACTTTAAAAAATCTACTATGGAGAAATGATTTCAGAGGGTCAAACACAGACTATGGTTTATTTGTCCTGTGACCCTCTGACATCACAAAGACAAATTATTTAGGGAAACTATTTGCTTTCTAACTCACAGGAGCAGAATGCCAATGCAATTTATTATCTAAAACTTGACAGCTGAAATAAAGACCAGAGAAAGCAACAATGAATCTCAGATACCTTGGAACAGAAGAGAGGAAAAGCTTCAAAATCCGCTTTACAGCAGGGCAAAACAGTTTGACCTCCCCAAGTCCCTTAAATCACATTTACTGTTCTAGCAGGAGAAAAACTCACTAGGGCATTTTACACTATCATGCCCAAGCCGCAGTGTGACTAAGGCGTCCTACAAGCGTCTTCAGAAACTCAGGGCAGTGGGCACACGATGCTTGGGCCTTCGGGGAAGGAAGCAACTGGCTTACAGCGTGAGAGGGTCATCTGAGTAGCAAGACCAGCGAGGGCTGCGAGAGGGAGCCGAAGGGCAGCACCTTCTCAACGTCATTCTGATCCAGCGGAAGGGTTTGCTTTTTTATTTATTGGTTATGGCTCAAAAAAGAAAGAGTTCGATGTAAGAGACTGAACCCCAAGTAGGTGAGTCAAAGGGTCACCAGTGGGAGCACTCTTTGAAAAAGAAAATTGTTGTCTTCTTCATTTTAGTTTTCTGAGGCCTTTAAATTCAAAACTGGAGACAAGTGACTCTGTCTCTCTTTTTTTTTCACACCTTTCCCTACCCCCGACTTTTTCTTCTGTTCCTCCCATAAAGAATCAGCGAGAAAGGACATGGCCCCTGTCAGCTTCATGATAAAGGGAGCTTTCGCAGGCACTCCTGCTCCGGGCCTCTGAAGGTCAGCACAGGCCAGACTTCAGCACGGAGGGTATAATGACAGGGCTGTGAAGTAAAACCTCTGGGGACGGGGACTTACCACATGGGTGCAATAACCCATTAGCCTGGTGAAACTTGACTTCTAACAGCCACGTTTCCCCAACCCCCAAAGTGCACATGCAAGCTACTGTCCTCACTCAGTGCACTGAGCAAACTGCACAGCCTGCAGTCTGGCCAGCAGCCTTTGCAAAGAACACACGTACATATTGTTTCCCATCACAACAGCAGGTGTCAAGCTCCTACTGCAGCCTTCTAGGGCAGCGGTTCTCAACCTGTGGGTTCCAATCCCTTTGGGGGTCGAACGACCCTTTCACAGGGGTTGCCTAAGACCATCGGAAAACACATATATAATTACATATTGTTTTTGTGATTAATCACTATGCTTTAATTATGTTCAATTTGTAACAATGAAAATACATCCTGTATATCAGATATTTACATTACGATTCCTAAGAGCAAAATTACAGTTATGAAGTAGCAACGAAAATAATTTTATGGTTGGGGGGTCACCACAACATGAGGAACTGTATTAAAGGGTCGCGGCATTAGGAAGGTTTTAGAACCACTGTTCTAGGGAATACTTGCACTTACTTTGCAGGCATGAGAAAAGCCAACTCTAACAAAAGACCTGCACTACGTACACTCATCCGCAAAGATCCCTCCCCAAGTGTCCGCAGCAATAAGTCCAGTTTTCAGATCTGTAACTATCTCTTCTGACATAATTCTCTGGGTTCTTCTTCTTCTCATCACAGCCCTTCTTTTGGTTGTTGTTGTTCATGAAAGAGATGGTATTTTATTTCAAGTTAGAGGTTATATTAGTTAGAGTTCCCCAGAGAAATGAAACCAATAGGATATATCTATATCTATATAGAGAGATAATATATAATAATATCTCTCTCTATAACAGGGCTTCAAAGCCTGGACTGGGCATCAAATATACAATATATTTATTTCAGAGATGAATAGAGCAAGAGAAAGAGAGAGTTTAAGGAATTAGCTCATGCAATTATGCAGGTTGGCAAGTTCAGTTTATAGAGCAGGCCAGCAGGCTGGAGACTCAAGGAAGAGCTGATATTGTAGTTCAAGTTCAGAGGTAGTCTGGTGGCACAATTCCCTCTTGCTAAAGGAGGTCAGACTTTTGTTCTGTTAGGTCCTTCAACTGAGTAGATGAGGCCCATCCACATTATGGAAGGCAATCAGCTTTCCTCAAAGTCCACTGATTTAAATTTAAACCTCATCTACAAACACTTTCATAGAAACATCCCAGAATAATATTTGGCTACATATCCAGGCACCATGGCCCAGCCAAGTTGACACAAAATTAACCATCACAAAAAGGGAATATGTATTAAGTGTTTATAATTTTATATAGATATGAACCATCAAACTATTTAGCAAAGATATGAGACATGGAGAAGTCAAAAGTACCAAAGAAATGAGATCTACACACCAATAGAGAAATCAAGACCCAAATGCCATCTTAAATAATGTGGCAACAGAGTAGGTTGTTTCATGTTTCATGGTATCAGTAGTGTAACTGCAAATACATAGCATACTGTGCATTTAAAAAAAAGTCTTTAATGACCAGTCTGTCCAACACTCATTGTACAGATGAGAAGACCAAGGCAAGGCAGAGATTCAAGAAAATCTGAAAACATGGTACATGGCACAGATGATGCAAAAGGGCAAGAGCTACAAAACCAAATGTCACTGGCACTGGAATGCCCTCTGTGGAATGTTGCTGAACACCTTCCAGCTTTCCTCTGAGCTGAGATAAAAATTACTCTCCGTTGTCTAAACACACAACTATTGGGCAGCATAGAGACACAGTTCAAGGCTGTGCTGGATGATTGGACCATACAGGCTGATCAAAAGCTGGCCTTTCTGAATCCGAAATGCAGACAATCCAGCTGTGGATAACTGAGAGTTCAATTACTGCCTTTACTTTGAAAAGATACAGGGAAATAAATGAGGGTGTGGCCCCCACCACGCCAACATCAGCAAAGACTGGCCAATGAGCCTGGGGCTTCTATGCTTCCCAGAGCGACCCCTTGATCATGGGTCTCTGGTGGGGCGGGGATAGTCCACTAATAGCAAGTTACTGTCCTTTGCTCTGCAGACAAACACCAGCAGTGCCCATTTCACCCACCAGCATTGGCACAGGCCTTAGGAAAAGGTATTAAGATTCAGGGTCATTATCAAAGGGGCCATGGCAGAATCTAATCTTTGGGAGACAGAAAACTGGCCCCGAAGTGGAGCTGTAACCTCCAGTCACCTGCTGGCATTGCTGCAATCCGATGCCTAAGGAATGAGGATCCAGGGCGTCTTTGATGCCCAGTCCAGGCTTTGAAGCCCTGTCAAGACCACAGGACAAAGGCAGCACTGTTTATGCAAATCTAGAAACAAAAGAAGCTAACATCCGAAGCCATTAAAAGTAACACCAGAAATCCAATACCCAGAGATGATTAGAGGCCCTGCACCAGTATGAAACAGATGCGGCAAAGCAAAGCTGGGCAACGCACCAAAACACACACAGCGGGAAGGAATCCTGCGCGCCGGAGCCTGGCTGGATGGTGCCCTTAGAAGGCTGGGTACACGCAGCTCCCGTAGCCAAGGCGCAGCATCTGGGCGCTGCAGGAAGCAAGCCCTGTGCAGCTGCTGCCTCTGCATCTGGCGCACACGGCCCTCCCTGAGAAGTTCCAGAGGTGCCCCTGCAAGGCCAGCCCTCTGGCTGCCACAGCGCTTGGCAGCTCATTGTGTGGCGCCACCTTCTTGCAGGACGCCACCATCAGAGTGAACACCTCTGAGCACAGTCTATGTACAACAGGATGAGATACCATGAGCTTTGAGAAAACTTAGATTTTATTTTTAGGCCATTCCCAAAAGATCTAGAGTTGGCCTGAGCATCCAGGAAACGTCAGTCATGCAGAGTTATGATTCATGAAGATACCTCACATCCACAGAGGGGGCACTATCGTCAGATCAGGGAGGGACCCCAGAGAATGTCTGATCCAGAGGTTCTCAAGCCTGGCTGTGCGTTGCCCCTGCCTGGGAAGTTTTCAAGAGCTGTCCCTTGCCCTGGCCCTACGCCAGAGATTCGGACGTAAATGGTCTGGGAGTGGGGCCCGGCATTGGATTTTTTTAAAACCTCATCAAGTGATTTTAAATAGCAGCCGCGTTGACCATCACTACTCTAGCATGTGTCCTTTATGTTACAGGAGAGGAAACTGAGGCCCAGGAAGAATACGTGGCTTGTTTGAAGCGGCACCCCTGAGCAGTGCCTCCTAGTCTTTCACAAGACAACTTAAGCGACAAAACAATGATATTTGCACACAGGGCCCAAGGCTGCTCTTGGCGAGAAGCAACTCCAGGTGTGCAAGCCAGGGCTCACCTCCCTCCCCAGAGGACTATTGTCTTCTCCGTGGGACACATTAAGCTATAGTTTGCAGCTCACATTTTTTTGAGAAGAAAAAGGACTAAAAAAATGAAAACAGACACATAAACTTGAGAATCTGGGCTGTGGAATTTTGGACAGACCTGTCACCTAAAGGACACAAGGAAACTAAGGTACAAGAACAGTACAAGCCCTCGCTGGTTTGGCTCCGTGGATAGAATGTTGGCCCACAGGCTGAAGGGTCCCGGGTTTGGGTCCAGTCAGGGGCATGTGCCGGTTTGATCCCCAGCCCTGGTTGGGAATCCTGTGGGAGGCAACCAATCAATGTGTCTCTCTCCTCTCTCTCTCCCCCACCCCCCATCCCTTCTACTCTCTGTAAAAGGCAATGGAAAAATATCCTCGGGTGAGGATTAACAATAACAACAAAAGACCAGTACAAGATTTGGCGACTGAGTTGTGCTCTGCCCCAGGGAAGGCAGCCTGTAAGTGAGGTTGTAACAATGCTACTATATCAACTCAGGACATGCCATTGCGCAGCAGTGACAAATTCAGAACAATCCTTTATGCAGCCGACCAGAACAGTGAGAATTTCCAAAAGTTTATATTTTTATTTCATGACTAAAGAAGACACACGATGTAGGGACTTTGTAGTATCATATAATTAGGGCTGAAGTGCCAGCTACTAAATGCAGGCTAATTTAATAGACGGTTTTGTTTTGTTTTTTCACAAATGAGGGGGCAGGTTTCTAATGGCACACCAAAGAGAAAACCAAAGGTAGGAAAATGAAATACAAGCAACAAAGGGACCAAGATGAGGACCAAAGTGGTT
The DNA here is from genome assembly GCF_963259705.1 of Myotis daubentonii. Classification (NCBI taxonomy): domain Eukaryota; kingdom Metazoa; phylum Chordata; class Mammalia; order Chiroptera; family Vespertilionidae; genus Myotis; species Myotis daubentonii. Next base: position 19,035,132 of record NC_081857.1, on the reverse strand, counting down.
CAAATGACGACGACTTACTTGAAGGAAATGCACGGGTTTGATTTCCCTTCCCTGTATTAAGAGATGTTTATCAATAGCTGTCCTTTCTTCTCTAGAACTAAATGCTTAATGAGCTCATGGTGTGATACCCACTGAGCAAAGAAAAAGGTTTCAGGGAGTGTCATGTTATACCGACCACTTCGTCCAGCGGGCAGTTTGGGTCACTGCCTTAAAAAAAATTTTTTTTTTTAAATAGTTACTGTTGGAAGGAGGGAGAACAGAAGTGCTTGACTCAATAAAAAACACAAATGATGCCCACCTGGAACAGCCCCTCCTTTATGACCCTGTTCCTTCCTACTTCACTTGATAAGAAAACCCGCTGGCCTTCATTCTTCAGTACCTGGAACCCGGAGTTTAGAAGATTGCACATTATGCCAACTTTCCAAGCTCTGAAAATCCCAGGGCCTGTATTTTAGATACATACACAGCCTTCGGTCCTTGTCCCCTATTCCTCAGGGGGCCTTCTGAGAGCCCACCTTGCAGTTCCCAAACCCAGAGGTACATCCATATCATTTGCGTCCACGTTTAAGACCAGCTTCCCAGGCCCCTCCCACGGGCCATCTGATTGAAGGTGGCTGAAACGGGGCCCAGAAATCTGTGTAACTAATAAACGTCTTAGGTGTTGTGATACAGTTGGCCCCTGAGCCAGCGTTTAGTAACCACGAGTTGAAGTCCAGCGGTCTTATACCAAAAGGTGGGCAGAACAGTGATGGAGAACCAATGTCCATTCATGGCCAATGAACTTGACCAAGGGGGAGAGTGAGTCGCTTGTAGGCCACCCCAACTACTAATTTCAACATGATGACCTGGATTCATCCACCTAGACTATCTGCAATGGCCAAATGTATAAAGGAATGCATATAACATTTTTTTAGTCCGTTGCTTTAGAAATTCATGGTTTATGGTGCGAAAGAGAATTTTCTCGGACGGAAATCAATGTGCCTAGGAAATCATAAAGTCTAACAAAACTGAGGAAGGCCAGGGAGGAGATGTGTAATTTTCTAAAATATTTTAGTAGGCTGGTTGTTTCAACAAAATCCATCGGAAACACAAGACAGGGTCTGAATGCGCTTCGGCCCCAATCTGTTCCAGCAGACGGAATGTTGGAGCTTCATACACACTTACTGTGCAACTGTGCAGCCATGATATGAAAAACCCTGATTCCATTTGGCAGCAACTTCCCACTATCTTGGCGGGTCTAAACCATAACCGCTGTGGTGTGTGGAGCCTGAATAGATTATGCGGCTGGCTGGAAACCAAGAAACTAAAAAGCAGTCCTGCGGTCCAGAAAGCAACTCCGTGTTGGAAATGCCACAGACCAATTGTCCACAACCACATTTCTCACAGACGGCCCAGGAATATAAGTTCTGCTGTTAGTCTCCAGAAAATTCTACCTTTCCCAAGACCCTGAAAAGCAGCAATTTCTCACTTGATGACATTTAGGGAGAATGCCAAGGTACCTCCATACATTCTCTTACTCAGAATCAGCTCTCATCCTGTGAGAACAGGAAGCTCGCCCCAACCTCCAAACCATATACAATCACTTTCAGAGAGAAAAGAAAGAATTCTACTTCCCTATTGTATAAAATGCAGGCACTTTAAGCTAACTTCATGGTTTTCTTTCTTTAAAAAATTTTATCTATCTATCTATCTATCTATCTATCTATCTATCTATCTCTATCTATATATATCTATCTATATATATCTATCTATCTATATACTATATATATCTATATCTATCTATCTATATACTATATATATATATAGATTCCAGAGAGGACAGGAGAGGGAGAGAGAGATAGAAACATCAATGATGAGAGAGAATCATTGATCGGCTGCCTTCTGCATACCCCACATTGGGGATGGAGCCCACAACCTGGGCATATGCCCTGACCAGGAATCAAACTGTGACCTCCTGGTTCATAAGTCAACACTCAACCGTTGAGCCATGCCAACTGGGACCTTCATGGTTTTCTTGAGCTTGACAGCTGCTTAATCTGTTCAGACTGCTAGAACAAACACACAGACTGGGTGGCTTATAAACAGCAGAAATTTGTTTCTCACGCAAATTCTGGGCGCTAGAAGTCCAAGATCAAAGCACCAGCATGGCCAGGTCAGGTGAAGACCCTCTTCGTGTCCACCTCACATGGTAGAAGGGTTGAGGGATCTCTCTGGAGCCTCTTTTAAACAGTTAGCCCATTTAGGAGGGTGGAACCCTCTGGGAGGCCCCACCTCCTAATATCATCATCTTTGGGGGTTAAGAGTTCAACATATGAATTTGGGGGGTACACATTCAGACCACAGCAACAGCCAAAATGGGGGAAGATTCATTTAAGGAAACTCCTCTTTCCAGCCTGACACATCCCTCAGTAGACTTTGAAGTGATTCTGAAGGTAAAGAACTCTTCTAAAACAGCCCATTCATCAATGAAACCCAGTATGCACCAGAGTGCTTCCCAGCAGCGGCCGGCCCCACACCTACTCTGAGGAGCACATAACCCAAGATCATTGGTTACTAATCATGAATGTTTCTGAAATGCATATCCTCCAAGGGGTCTTGAAACATTAATCAGAAAACATTGGGGGAGGGGGATTGTTTTGCATTACATTTGCAGAGGAACAAAATCTCATCAGCTAAACCAGCAGTTCTCAACCTGTGGGTGGCGACCCCTTTGGCGGTTGAACAACCCTTTCACAGCGGTCGCCTAAGACCATCCTGCATATCAGATATTTACATTATGATTCATACAGTAGCAACCTTACAGTTATGAAGTAGCAACGAAAATAATTTTATGGTTGGGTCACAACATGAGGAACTGTATTTAAAGGGCCAGAAGGTTGAGAACCACTGAGCTAAACCATCAAATCAGGGACAGGCCTCCGCTTGCCAAGTTTGATAAACAACTAGAATAACAGACACAGCCTCCATGACATGAAACGTGTTATAAAGTCCCCAGTCCAGCCTTGGCAGGATGTCGTAAAGCTACTCTTGGGAGCCCAAGCCTGAAATGATTTCTGTACGGTGCTCCTAGAGAGGAAAGGAAATGCCCTCCAGCCAGAGCGAAGGTTTAATTCATGCAAGAGACTTGGCTGACGCCACCAACCACAAACACTGTGTTTTCACGGATCCGAATGGCAGCAAGTCCCAGTGAATGAATTACAGCCGCTCTATTTATATTTCGCATGACTTGTCAATGATTACCTATAACGAGATCCCTTTGTACTTTCATGAACATTAACACACGGCTTTCCTACCAGAGGAATGGAGAGCTGAGGGGAAAGAAATAGGATCCCGGTCCCTTGACCTCCAGATCTCGCTGGCAACAGGCCACGCCTGCTGGTTCTAGAACGCAGTTACTACTTGAGTCCTAGGGCCCCAGAGGAGCCCGAGGAGGATGCAAGGGGCACACCCCAATGCCAACGGGGGCCAGGCAAGCCACAGCAAAGAGTCAGACTGTGCACACAGGGTGGTCCCCATGGGGATGTGACGGTCTAGAAACACTGCAGGGGACTGCAGCTACTCGGCCCCAACAGTCATTGCTGTGTGCAGACGCAATGGTGAGGCAGATGCTGGTCACACGGACATGTTCGGTTTGTGAAAAGTTATTCAGTTATAGGCACTATAATATAGGCACTTTTTGGATGCATATTACACTTCATAAAAGAGGGTTTTTTTTTTTAAAATGAGCTTAGGACCAGATTTTCTAAGGGCCAGAGACACAGGACAAGAGAGCAGAACAGGGCTAGGTTCAGAGTCGCTACCAGGAAGAGGTATGAATGTAGGTGGGCTGGCAGAGTTGAACAGAGGTTAACAGAAGTTGTGTTTTGGTGTGTGTTTTTTTAAATCACACTTATGCAGAACAGGCTACATAAAATACTCATATTTGGGTTGACATCAATAGGGTACGTGTATGTGCACAGAAAGTTTCTACAAGGATATACAAGAAACTGGTAACATTGGTTGCCTCTGGCAGGTGGAATGAAGTAGAAGAGAGGCTTACTTTTTATTGTATTCCTATTCATATTGTTTGAATTTTTATGTTATGTTACTATTTCATTTTTAAAAATGTCGAAAAATATCGGGAGAACCAAGATGGCGGCATAGGTTAACGCCGGACTTTGCTGCTTTGAACAACTACTTCAAAAGTGAAACCAAAAAACGGAAGGGACATGACCCAGAACCACAGGAACGCTGGCTGAGTGGAAGTCCTACAACTACGAGGAAAGAGAAACGCACACGGACACTCAGAGGAGGCGCAGTACTGAAGTCAAATTCTGAGGTGCGGAGTGCGCGGAGCGGGCTGGCGGAGGAGGGCGCGGTTGTTGTTTTCAATCGGGAGGGAGTCGCAGACTCTGAGCTCCAGATCCGGGCGAGTCTTTAGGGACCCAGACTCAAACGGGAGAAGCGGGACTGTCTGGCTTCGGTCAGAGCGAGTGCAGCTTTCTCTCCCAGCTTTGCAGCGGGTGCTGGGACTCAGAGAGGCAGAGCCCCTGGGGACAGGACTGAGAGCCGCCATAACTGCTCTCTCCGGCCCACCCTGTTGATCCTGTGCGACCCGCCCCGCCCAAGCCCTGCACAGAGGCATTTGCCGGATAGCCTCAGGCAAAGGCTAGATTAGCACCTCCCTAGAGGACAGAAGTTCTCTCACTGCTGACACAGCTGATTCTCATAGCCACTTGGCCTGGAGGTCAAACCCTCCCTGGAATTAGCTACAACAATCAAGATTTAACTATAAGACTGCGAACAAAGACCACTAGGGGGTGCACCAAGGAAGCATAACAAAATGCGGAAACAAAGAAACAGGACAAAATTGTCAAAGGAAGATATAGAGTTCAGAACCACACTTTTAAGGTCTCTCAAGAACCTTTTAGAAGCTGCCGATAAACTTAATGAGATCTACACAAAAACTAATAAGACCCTCGATCTTATATTGGGGAACCAACTAGAAATTAAGCATACACGGACTGAAACAACGAATATTATACAGACTCCCGACAGCAGACCAGAGGAGTGCAAGAATCAAGTCAATGATTTGAAATGCGAGGAAGCAAAAAACACCCAACGGGAAAAGCAAAATGAAAAAAGAATCCAAAAATGCGAGGATAGTGTAAGGAGCCTCTGGGACAGCTTCAAGCGTACCAACATCAGAATTATAGGGGTGCCAGAAGATGAGAGAGAGCAAGATATTGAAAACCTATTTGAAGAAATAATGACAGAAAACTTCCCCCACCTGGTGAAAGAAATGGACTTACAGGTCCAAGAAGCGCAGAGAACCCCAAACAAAAGGAATCCAAAGAGGACCACACCAAGACACATCATAATTAAAATGCCAAGAGCAAAAGACAAAGAGAGAATCTTAAAAGCAGCAAGAGAAAGAAACCGAGTTACCTACAAGGGAATACCCATACGATTGTCAGCTGATTTCTCAACAGAAACTTTGCAGGCCAGAAGGGAATGGCAAGAAATATTCAAAGTGATGAATACCAAGAACCTACAACCAAGATTACTTTATCCAGCAAAGCTATCATTCAGAATTGAAGGTCAGATAAAGAGCTTCACAGATAAGGAAAAGCTAAAGGAGTTCATCACCACCAAACCAGGATTATATGAAATGCTGAAAGGTATCCTTTAAGAAGAGGAAGAGGAAGAAAAAGCTAAAGATACAAATTATGAACAACAAATATGCATCTATCAACAAGTGAATCTAAGAATCAAGTGAATAAATAATCTGATGAACAGAATGAACTGGTGATTATAATAGAATCAGGGACATAGAAAGGGAATGGACTGACTATTCTTGGGGGGGAAAGGGTGTGGGAGATTCGGGAAGAGACTGGACAAAAATCGTGCACCTATGGATGAGGACAGTGGGTGGGAAGTGAGGGCAGAGGGTGGGGTGGGAACTGGGAGGAGGGGAGTTATGGGGGGGAAAAAAGAGGAACAAATGTAATAATCTGAACAATAAAGATTTAATAAAAAAGAAAAAAAAAATGTCAGGAGAAAAAATATTAATAAAATACTTAAATTACTATTAAGTAAATCTACAGGGACTCTAAGAGATTTACTTTTCTTTTTTCCAAATCAGTACTATGTGGTATTCTAACAACATAAGTACAATGAAATGAAAAGTCAGTCCTTTGCAAATACCTATGTCAAGACATATACAATACACGTATTTTTAAGTTCCTGATGAATAATAAATATGACTTAAACACATGTAGTGAAAGCTCGTCATAATATGGCACCTGGAGAATGGGACTCACAACCTTACTACAGGCTGATCATTTTCTCTGAGACTTTAACCTTACTGTACATTGTTATTTGAAGAAATGCATAGAAACCAGCCTTATAATAGTCCTACTTTAGTCCCCATATGAGCCTTATAATGTCCTACTATACTGTGCCATTGACTGGAAGACAGTGCCGCACAGTGATATGACCCTTGTGTATGTTTAAGGGTTGGAAAAAGGACTGAGGCACACAACCAGCAGCCCTTCTGGTTACAAAGCCTTCACTGTTCATTCCTACCACCGCCAGATACAGTGGAGGGAGAGGGTCACCAGGAGCATGCTTATGTGCCTGGAGTCACAAAGAAATTCGGTGATGGAGTCACCTGGAGAAAGAGCTGAAGACAGGCCTGTAAAACTGAACCCAGCTTAGGATACCTGGCATGCTCCTTTACCCTGTGAGCGACATTTGTTATAAAAGAACAGAGCCACACAGGGCTTAAAATCTAAAGATCTGGTGTCTCATCTGGATGCTCATTCACTGGGTAGATAATATACGAGGGTCGAATCCTTGAATTGTGCTTTACTTTCCCCACCCATGGAAGGTAATTAGCCACACACAGAACCAGGACAATGTAGGCATCCTTCCTAACCCTGCAGGCAATCTGTCATAACTAGAACAAGAGGATTGGTGACCTGTGGTAGTCACTTCAGGTTTTACCCAAAGGAAATATGTAATTCGGAGAGTCAAACGTGTGTTGAAATTGGGGGTGGGGGTGGGGGTGGGGTGGGGAAGGATTGATAATCTTCTCCAATCATTTGGAAAAAAGTTCAGTTTAGGGGTCAACCAAATCTAAGGCCACTAATTAAAAAGGCTGAAAACCTGGTATTTGCAGTTTTGCCAATATGAACCTATAATGCTAGAGCCACTTGTGTATGAATAGTGCTGCTGGATTCATTTGCCGCTAACAATACTTGGTATATTTCTTTCTGTTTCTATGTAGCTGTGATCATAGCAAGTGACCTGAGTATTTATGGGCAACCCACATAGTTTGTTTCATTCTGTTTCTATGAAATCTACCATAGAAAGAGTTCAGTAATTAGAAATGTCTAAGCTAAGTGACAAAATTATCAAGACAGCGGAATGGAACCACTGAGTCCTTATGTCATTTAAGTAGAAGGGGCCGTTCTTGTTTGAAAGAAACACTGGCACTCCTATCTTCCCAAATTGGGTGAACTGACAGAAGCAAAAACTAGAACTAATTGGTCCTTTTTAAATCTTAAACAGACCATCTGTACTCAGTCTGTGCCATTAGCTGCCTGGGTCAGATCCTGGCTCCAACATGCACTAGCCTGGTGACATCAGGAAAGTCATTTAAATGCTCTGTGCCTCAGTTTCCTCCTGTGTAAAATGAGGAGAGTGATGGCACCTCTCACCCAGGGTTGTTGTCAGGAGTAAATCCATTATCAAACAAAAATGTTTATAATAGCACATCTTTTTTTAATATTAGTTTGCATCATGCTGATCATTTATTATTCAAAGGAAGAAAATAGAGTTCCTTTTGATCATATATATATATATATTAATTTTCATTTGGAAGATAAAGATAAAGGAGATGGGACAAAAAGGAAGAGATGAATTGAAAATGGCAACTACTACTTATTAGCATTTATGTAAAAGACAATGTCCACATATTATCTCATTTGCTGTTAAAAGAAATCTTCATGGTAGGTGTTATTAATGGTCACTTCCAAATGGGGAAGCTATGCTCGTAGGTTCGCTGATGGACCCCTAGTCTGTCTGGCTCTAAGCTCACACACTCCAACTTCAGTACTAAACCACCAGCAATGAATACTAAAGGTGAGGAAAAAAGACTAATGGAGAGAAGGGGACTAAAGTATCATCCACTGTTTCAGCCTTGAGCTGAAACTTCTCTCCATAAAGGTAATGAAAACATTTAATGTCAAGATGAAATGTGACATCATTCTCACTGCTGGTGCTGAAAGCGATCGTTAATAGTAGTTTGGGAACATTTTACACACATACATATATTAGTGAATCTAGTTAAATATCCACCAAAATGCTCCTGGTTGGGCATTAAACTGTGGAGGTCAATCCAAGCTAATCCCCAAACACTGCACAGAGTAAGTAGTGTATAAAAATATTGGGATCAGCACCCAGACCAAGCATAGCTCACCATTGTTTATGTGCACGTCAATAGAAACTCATCTCTTTATTTAGAAAGCCATACAATGGCCCCCAATGGAGGATTTTACTTTTCAACACTCTACCAGGTGAAATGCCCAAATGGTTCTGTAATTACATGGCAGTTACTGCCTTGTGAGTGTACAGACTCTGCAAACCCCAACCGTCTTCCTAAGGCCAATAGCAGGCTCTCCAAAAGACAAACTTAATGTATCTTTGGGTCAAATGTTTTTCCTTGCGTCCCAATCCACTTTTCATTGTCATGGTACTTGGCGCTGCTCCCCTTAATCGTGGGTTTGGAAGGGGGATGAGTTCAGCCTTCCCTCCATGGCTAAGGCCACTGTGCACGGCTCCACTGAATTACAGAGAAGCCACCGAAGCCACTGCCACATGTCACAAGGCCTCCAGCTCCCTTCATCTCAGCACAGCATTGATTCCCACGAACTCAGTGCAGGATGGAATCAGAACACAAGGGGTACTTTCCTTAGTTCCATACCACAAAGCTGTGCTAATTTGCCGGGAGCCAGTCAATCCTTGCTGTTTCAAGGGACCTGGCATATATGGCATACGGTTCTTAATATGTTTGCTCACCTTCTTGGCGCTGTGTTTTAACCAAGGTCACCTCTCCGAGAAAGGTTGAATCCCCAGGTAGGGATTTTCCCCTGAAGTTAGGGAGGGAATAAAACCTCTTAACTAAGTGCCAGGCGGGTAATTAATCACTTTAACTACGAACAATCATGCTTAAGCTACATAATCTTTATTCCCTGGAATGGAGATAAGAAACGCCCTAACCTTTGTAATAGAGATTGATAGGATTGAATCAACTGGTATAAATACAGATGTAACAAGACAGCAAGAGACAGAACTCAGAATCTAGAGACAGAAGACAGAACTTAGAATACAGAACCAAGAGAGACAGAACCTAGGCACAGAACCTACACAGAACATTCTCTAGAGACAGAAGAACTTCGCTGGAGAGAACATGGCAAAAGATCCTGGACTGAACCTGACTACAGAAATTGGCAAGAGAACCTGACTAGAACCTGGTGACCGAACCTGGCTAGAGATCTCAGACAGAACCTGGCTGGAGAACCTAGCAAGAGAACATGGACACAGAACCTGGCTGGAGATCCAAAGCAGAACCTCTCTGGAGATCCAGACCAGAACTTGGCTGGAGATCCTGGCTAGGCTGCTGATCAACTAAACACTGTCTCCGTGTCCTTCCTTCTTCGCCAACTCCGTCTACGCCTTTGGGGACCCCTGGACCTGCTGGGGTTGGACCCCAGCACTAATTTAAAGGAAAACCATTAGCTTGTTGGGGTTTTCAGATCAGATGGGTACATGGGACACATTTTCCTTTTGCTGGTAAAAAGTATCTCTAAAATATAAACTTGCCTTCCTTCAACCTAATCTGAATAAACCTGATGCTGAGATATCTTACTCATTCTCTGACAGCAAAAGTTTTCAGGTCAATGAGTTGACCCTCATTCCACCTGGATGTGCAGTGCAGCCCTGATCGAGAACTTTAGGTGGGGGGAAACAATCCTATCACTGGGAAGTCTGAATGTGATCAGTGAGCCAGACCTCTCAATGACTCATACAGGAAAGATGTCTTATCAGGTGCTCTCCAGCCATGGTTAGAGGTAAGCAGATGAATGAGAAGACCAAGTCTGCATAGTTATTGAAGTAGGACTACTTGGAAGCTGGCACCCAGACTCTATGCTCAACAGGGTTCTATTTTGTAAGGTTCTGGGTAGCTCACAGCCATTTTTGACACTGACTGCTTTTGACAGCAGCGTGCGCTGGCTTTGCAGAGTGAACACTAACCAGCTTGGCATCTGAGAATGCTGAGTAGAGTTAGGACAGAGAGACTAGAGGTAAGCAATTGGCTGAAGCCCCTCAAAGATGTAGCATCCTAAACTTAGGTACCACCTCCTCCTAGAGGGTTATCCCATAATCTTCCCAGCCAAATACTATTTAAGGGCCATTCGCAAAGGTGGCAGTTCCGGTGGTACAATGCGATGAGTTGGGAGGTTTACAGTCAGTAGACCTGCCACCCATATTATTTCCCTGCCTTTTGTTTTTTTGTCTCGCTGTTCTCTCTTTCTGGAACCCTCCTTCCCTTCCACCCCAGGTTTAATTGAGTTCAAACGAAGTGTCAACTCCTGAAGAAGACTTCCATGTCCAGCCATCTGTCCCAATCTGATTTAGAAGTCCTCTGTCACTACATCCTGTAAATGCCATTCAGACGACCTTACACTGCCCAGAAAAAAAAAAAAAAAAGGAAGAAGAAAGAAAGAGAAGCCCTAGCTGGTTTGGCTCAGTGGATGGGGTGTCAGCCTGCAGACTGAAGAGTCCCAGGTTCGATTCTGGTCAAGGCACATGCCAGGGTTACAGGCTCAATCCCCAGTAGGGGGCATGCAAGAGGCAGCCAATCAATGATTCTCTCTCATCATTGATGTTTCTTTCTCTCTTTCCCTCTCCCTTCCTCTCTGAAATCAATAAAAAATATATTCAAAAAAGAAAGGGGGGGGGGAAGCAATATTTGTCTTTAAGGAGCCACATCTAATTCAACTTTTCTCAGCCCAAATGGCCCAAATCTGGCATAGTGGACAAGAGGACGTCCCCAAGGAGACAAAGTCTTGTCACAAAACACACACACGTGCACGCACACACATGCACACACACACAAAAAATGTGCTTGTGCTTGTACATGTGCTTAGGAGCATGTGCTTGTACAACCTCGTGGTGCCTCAGTTTTCTCATCTGTAAAAGGGTATATAATACAGTATACACCTGATAGGTTTTTAATGACCATTACTAGTAAACCAGAAAGTGAATGTAAGGTGCTTAGCAGAACTGTGAGCTCTTAGCATTAAGTGTTTGTGAAATTAACAAATAAATGTAATCCTAAGTCAGTTACTTTTAACAGATGAGTTCTATAATATGCAGATGATTTCATTTCTTTACAGAATGACAGTCAGGATCAAATAAGATAACATAGCTGATGAAAGCACTTTGAGAGCTGTAAAGCTCTCCTTAGAACTGCCAATTCTGGTGACTGTTATCTAATAAATGATATAAGGTTTCTAAGCTAGAACTCAAAGGAGAGTTTTTAGTGGCTAATCCGCGGATTGCCCAAGGCCTTATCCAAGCCTCGGGTTTCTTCCTTAACTTTCCAACACTGGCCGTAAAGGACAAAGTGGTTACATGGACCATGAATGAGGGTAAAAAAATATAGATCCCAAAGATCTATGCAAAGTTGGGAAACTACCTGCCTAAACAGAACACCAAAGTCAGTAGAACCTGGAGTATGCGGGACCTAGGAAGTACAATCGTTGTTGGTTAGTAATTCTGATCACATCATAAAATCTATGTAATTCAAGAGCCGGAAAGAACTTCTGGAATTCTAATTTCAATGTAGTCTCATTCCATCATTTTACTGAGGAAACTAAAGTCTATGGCTCCCACGAAACTGCCCCAAAGTCACACATCAAGTTGGTGACAAACAACTCACATTTCCTAATTTGCAGCCGATAGGTTTGTATAACTTTTGCTTCTAGTGTCTTATTCCCACTACTCCCTTACCAGGGCAGTGTTTAGGGACACACTTGGGTTCAAATTCCAGCTCTGCCATTTATTAATTCTGCAACTTCGAGTCTCTGAACTGATTCAAGTCTCACTTTCTTCGTTTGTAACATAGGGTCACGGTATCTCTTCTAAATAGTGACTATTGGAAGGCTCTTTAAAATTAAGCAATGCATAAAGACCCTATTGTAAAGCATCTCTTTTGAAAAGGGCATCAGGGAACGGACGTTTGTGAAATTTTCTTTTGGGATTGAAGTGGTTAAAAAAAAAATCCTTCCTTCTGGTTTAAAACCTGGCTGCACCAGCGTTCCCACTGGCCACACAGCATGCTCTTCTCCGTGGCAGTGGTCACGTCTAGCGGGCGTATAGTAAAGCAGTGTACAGCACAGTGCCGCTCTATACTTCGTGTTTGCTTTCTCACCTCTGCACCTCTCCCACCAGGTACCCTCAGGCTGCCAATTCCTGCCACTGCGTTATCCATCCTTCTTTCTTTCTGCCAGACCGCTGCTCCGAGGATAAGTTCTGTCTGCGGACAGCTCCCTTTATCAACACCAGACAGAAACTGCTCCCGGGTGAACTGGGCTTTGTCTTCCTCGGGGAAGTCCTCTTGTCCCTTTTGTCCGTGTACCCGGCTGCCTATCTGCCCTGGCCGGCGTGCATCCCCTCGCCCACAGGCTCCTTAGTGGCTCACCTGGCCGCCAACGTCCCGGCCTCTGATACCTGCGTTTTTCAAAGATGTGGGACTGCACCCATTCCTAAAGGTGGAGCGGACAGGCACCTCCACGGATGCCCCGGCCCTCCCCGCAGCAAACCCAGGAACCAGGCCCGCAGCTCTACGCTAAGGGTTACAAAACTTGGCTGTCTGCCTCCTCCAGGGCGCCCCACGCGGTTGGCTTCTGCGGCGGGGAATGAGTCCCCAGAGGATGCACAGGCAGGGACAGTCTGGAGCCTCAAAGGAGACAGGACCCAGGATGCTGGCGTGGGTGCGGAAGCACAGCGGTCCCACCAGGCTCACACTCTGGGTCCAGATCTCCTCTTTGCCCTCTCCCAACCCTTGAGAACCAGGAGCCTCTGAGGAGGGCGCAGCGGCCGGCACCGGGAAGCCAGGACGGCGCACTCTTCACCACCCCAGCCATTCCGGAGCCCCCCTGCCAGCCTCAGTTACCTTCCCAGCCGCGTCTGGAGTTGGAGGGGAGGACACCCTTATCCCCTCACTCCAGGGCGCGGGGTGTGAGGTGGGGAAAGAGGAAACCTCGAGAGTGGAAAGGGGGAGAAGCTAGCACTACTGTGGGGTGTCCCCAGAATCTTGATGGGGGGGGGGGAGGACGAGGCTGCCCGGACCCACACCCCCACACACACCCCCACCACCGGAGCTCCGGGCGGCTGGTTATCCCAGGAGCGCCCCTGGCGCACAGTGACCCGCGCGTCCTTTCCCAGGCCGGCCGCGCGGTCCTCCCGGGACCTCGCCCGCAGCGAGGGGGTGTGTGCACCCCGTTTCCCGCGGTTCCCCGCCAGCCCCCGCCCAGGTCCCCGCAGGCGGCCAGGGCCCCGCGGCTCACCAGATGGCCATCCTGCTCTTGGGGTAGTCCAGCCGCTCCAGGCAGCCCAGGAAGGGAGGCAGCGCGTGCGCCGCGTTGCGGGCCAGGAGGGCCACCAGCACGGTGGGTCTCTGCAGCGGCGACTCGGGGAAAAGCCTCGCCTCCTCTTCGTCGTCCTCCGAGTCGGGCTCGGCGGCGAAGCGCGCCCGGCAGCCGCCGCGGAGCAGCGCCCAGGAGAGGAGCAGCAGCGAGCAGGCGAGGCTGGCGGCGGGGCGCGCAGCCATGTTCCAGGCTGGGGCGGGCGGCGGGGGACCTGCGGCGAGCGCCGAGCCCGGGGATGCGGCTCGCGGGGCGGGGGGTGCGCGCACGCTGGCACCGACCTCCGCGGCCCCGGACCCTCCCGCCGCCGCCGCGGCACCGCCCAGGCCCTGGCGCGGGGGCGCACCGGGTACCTGCCGCCGCCAGCGCTCGCCCAGGGCTCGGGCTCGCAGGCGGTCGGGTCTGGGCGCTGTTTGTCCTCCGTCCCGCGGAAAGTTCCTCCAGGCCAGGCTCAGCCCGTACAGCTGAGGTCTGTGGCTTCCCCCAGAGCCGTGAGGTGTGGCCTTGTCTGCCAATGGGCGTGTGAGAGTGTGTGTGAGTGTGTGTGCATGTGTGTGTGTGTGTGTGTGTGTGTGTGTGTGTACATAACGGTACAACTACAAGAAAATTTATTCTGCTTTCGCAAACCGCAGTCGAAAGTCCTTCAGAGTGATGCAATGTGTCCAGTTTTTCATAATGCACCTATTGACTAAGTGGGTAGAGTTCTAAAATGGAAAGTCACCCAACGCTTCGTGACTATGATAAAGAATCCTTTAACTTCCACAAAGGCAGAATGCTTATATGCTCAGTTCACTTCTATGCTCAATTTCTCCTGAAGTCCATTCTTCAATGAGTAGACCTCAGGTCTGAGTAGACCAAGTTTGAAGACTTGCAGAATTTTACAGACGGATGGATTCTCCCCCCCCCCCCACCCCCCCACCTCTGGAGTGAAAGGAAAGGCCTTGGGAAGCCTGACTCTACCTGCCAACCCTGGGGACCACAGAGCCCAGGAGAGGGGATTCCATTAGATGGCTTTCTTCTTCCCCAATAATCTAAACTAACCCAAAGAGGGAAAATCCATACACTTGGGGGGCCAGGAGATATGAGGAAGAAGGAAGAACACAATTAGCAGGTAAAATGGAATTGCTAGGATGCACTGCTGCAGAGTTAAGGAACAACACAGAGACGCCAGTAATGAAATCCAAAGTTCCTCCTTTGTGGAGCTGTGTAGACTTTGATCAATGGTGTGCAAGGTGGGTTGGTACCACCACACATTCATGAACCCCTATCCCACTGTCTTTCCACTAGTTTTATCCATCCTTCTCTGCAGGTATGAGAAGACTTCACCACTCAACTGTGCCCCCCTTGCTCCCTCAGAAGAATTTACCTTCTTCATCGAACTTCCTCAACACCCCTGTCTCTAACTAACATCTCTCCGCCAACACACTCCTGCCTTGCTGGCACCTATCATGACAGAGTCTTTGATCCCATCTCCTCCCTTCTAGTCCATGAGTTTTTAAAAAGATTATTTTTTTTATTAGTTGACAGTATTACATATGTCCCCCATTTTTTCCCCTTTGAACCCCTCCATCCAATCCCCACTCCACCGCAGGCCTTCACCACACTATTGTCTGTGTTCATGGGCTATGCATCTATGCAAATAGGTTCTTTGGTTGATCTCTTTTGGTCCCTACCACCCTTCTCCCCTCTGAGCTCTGTCAGTCTGTTCTATGCACCCATGTCTCTGGGCCTATTTTGTTTGTCAGTTTATTTTGTTCATTAGATTCTGCATATAAGTGAGATCATGTGATATTTGTCTTTCTCTGACTGGTTTATTTCACTTAGCACAATACCTTCCAGGTCCCTCCATGCTGTCACAAAGGGTAAGAGATCCTTTTTTTTACAGCTGCATAGTATTCAACTGTGTAAATGTACCACAGCTTTTTTGTCCACTCATCTACTGATGGACACTTGGGCTGTTTCCAGATCTTAGCTATTGTAAATAATGCTCCTATGAACATAGGGGTGCATATATTCTTTCTAATTGGTGTCTTGGGATTCTTAGGATATATTGCCCAGAAGTGGGATCTTTGGGGTTTTTAAATATATTTTTATTGACTTCAGAGAAGAAGGGAGAAGGAGAGATAGATAGAAACATCAGTGATGAGAGAGAATCATTGATTGGCTGCCTCCTGCATGCTCCCTACTGGGGATCAAGCCTGCAGCCCGGGAATGTGCCCTGACCAGGAATTGAACCATGACCTCCTGGTTCATAGGTAGATGCACAACCATTGAGCCACACCGGATGGGCCTGTTTTTAAATTTTGAGAAAACTCCATACTGTTTTTTTCCATTTAGTTTCACTCTCTACTGGATCTTCAACTGGATCTCTCTGTCCTTTCCCTCAAGATATAAACTCAAGTCAGTCCTCTCCTAGTTTTCCTTTTTTTTTTCTTCAAATTTGTGCCTCCTTATAACCCTAACCAACCTCTCCATTCTCTTGTGACTTCTGTTCTTGTTGTAAAACATACTACTAAATTAAAAGGCATTTATTTAACGAGCATTTCCTAACTGTCTTCACACCCTTCCTTATCCTCCTTTTCTACCATAACACATACCACTTTATTATATTTATTTGTTCATATGATACATCTTAATTCTCCATGCATTTCCCTCCCCCATGTCTTGGCACAGGGCAGACACTGAGTTTATATTGGAACGAAGGAGTGAATACAATTTGATGCATCTAGTCTTCTAAATGAGATATGGGGATATATTTTAAGTTTGTACACATTTGTTTGAAATGGAAATACATTTCTTTTTCATACACTAAATATTCACATTACAATTCAAAGTTTATTTTTTCCTCTTGAGACTCTTACTGAATTAATGTGTCTCTGCCTAGACAATAGAGATTATTTTTGGTGGGTGTAAAGTGGTCTGGCTCAGACATCAAGATGGGAAATCAGTAGAGCAAGTGCCAGATTACATAGAATTTGATCACACCAGTATACTCAGGGGGATGTTACTGTTATAACTTACCTAGCTTTTTCCCTAACCACTTTGACTCTCTAATATAGTGAACTACTGGAGCAGTTATAAAAGGAGAAACCCTACAGTCTGTCAAAAGCTGAAACTCTAACCTGTTCTCTGTGGATTTCACCCTAGATTGCCACAATAGTCATTTTGATTCTGGTACTTTAACTACTAGGTTGTGTTTGTGTCCCTAAATACTTTCTTTCTTAGCTATTCCCAATCATCAAGTCTTATTTATAAATGTCCATTACTTAATATGAAAGTTAAGAGACACTCCATTTCATTCTTCAACTCTTTTTAATAGACATGAAAAGTCAGAAGCGTTTAATAAGCAAGCTTAAATATAGCATGCTTTTTTTGGTAAGCAATAGAATATCATCTATATGCCAAAAAGTACCATTTGCCTGTTGTTTTTTCAGTTTACGGTTCTTTCTGCGTCCTTCTGGGATTCCCCAACACCTCTCCTCCGCCCCTTTTGTTTTTTTGCTTAAGCTTGAGCTGAAAAATCTTCCCCTGAAGATGGTTGAGCTGTGTTCACATAGTACCTA
The DNA here is from genome assembly GCF_963259705.1 of Myotis daubentonii. Classification (NCBI taxonomy): domain Eukaryota; kingdom Metazoa; phylum Chordata; class Mammalia; order Chiroptera; family Vespertilionidae; genus Myotis; species Myotis daubentonii. The sequence goes on along the minus strand of NC_081857.1, from coordinate 19,017,872 downwards.
ATTTGATTGGATCTCCTTACTAATTTATAAAATTTCCCCTCAATTCACATTGGGAACAAAGTGCCCTTAATACTCTATAAATACCATCATATGAACTGATTGGGATCTTCAGAGGTCAGAGAGAAACATGTATTCACTTCTAATTACTTGAATTAACATCAATGTCAGTGCTTCAAAGAGCCTACTAATTTCAGTGCCATTTGCTTCTTTAGGGCTTAGCAGCTGCTTTGTGGAGACAAAGGTTAGTGATAATTCAACGCAATACTTTCTAGGGAAACTTATGAATCGCCATGTGTGGCTTTACATCACAGTCAGGAGTGGATGCACTTCTTCTCCCTGCATGCAGTACACTGCCTTTCTTTAGACGCATTTAAAATGACATCTGACTTTCAACAGTTTAACTCCAGGGTGCACTTGGTTGTGCTCATTTTACTTGGTGTTCATTTAGCACTCGGTACCTGGAAATTTCTTTCATCAAATTTGGGGAAATTTTTTTTCTTCGAAATTTTTCTTGCCCCATTCCCTTTCTTTTCTCCATCTGGTATTCTACGGATATGTATGTTGGGTTGTTAGATATCATTACTAGGCTCTGAGGCTCTGTTGATCTTTTAAGACATTTTTCTGTGTTGTTTACTTTGGATGATTCCTATTGCTCTACCTTCAAGTTCACTTTTACCCCTCTGTAATTTGGCTATTAAATCCATCCAGTGAATTTTTTTATTTCTGAAATTTTAATTTTCAGTTCTAGAACTTCTGTTTTTTTCTTTTCCTCTGCTGAGTTCTTCTATTTGTCTCCCGAGGTTTTCATTCACTGAAAACACATTTTATTTTAGTTCAATTAGGATAGTTCTAATAGTTAATTTCAAATCTTCACCTGTCATTTTCAACATCTGATTCATCTCAGGGTGGGACTCTAGAAGATGTGGTCCATTTTCTTTATTTTCATACGTCAGTAGTTTTGAATCATATCTTGGACTTTATCAATGATAAATTGTGGAGGTTTTGGATTCTATTGTTTTTCTATGATAAACATTATTTCCTATGTGTTGGTAGGTAACTTTCTTGGCTGGATTCAAACTGCAAACTCTATTTCTTGGGGGACAGCTCTGGTGGCAGTTCAGATCATCTGTTTTTAACTGAACTACTGTGATTCTCTTTCGAGTGGTTCAGGATCTGTCAGAAAACTGAGCAGGAAGAGTTTGGGGATACCCTCTCCGGCTTCTTCCCTTCTAGGATTTCTTCATTTCTTAGGCATTCAGATCTCCTGCCTTCATTTTCCTGGCTCCCCAGATAAGAAAACTGGAGAGGTTTTCCACGTGAACCCTGGGCTGAGCCTGCCTCCTGGACTGCACTCAGCTTTAACCTAAATGCCAAGGAAAAGGGAACTTTCTTATGTAGCTCCTCACCAGCCCACCTCCAAGCAAGTTGCCCTTCCGAACAAAGTCAGCCCGTTTCTGTTTGCATTCCAGTATATTCTGTTGTATGATGTCCAAGTTTTACAGATGTTTTCTACTGGGGGATAGTCCAGTAGGATCTTGGTCATATTTGGACTCAGAAGTTCTATCGCTGCCTGGGACTTTCAATCTTGGGAGAGTCCTTTCTTGCCTAGGTCAGTGCAATATCTTCCTAACCATTCCCTGAGTCTGCCCTTGCCCCCAAAGGTCTATTCTCAACACATCAGCCAGACGGATACCAGGAAACGTTAAGAGCAACTTCCAGTGTCTCCCCATTTCCCGCAGAGCAAATCCATGAATGCTTTCAACGCCCCACCCTGCCTGTTTGAAACTCCTCATCCTTGGCTTCCCGGTCACGTGTCTGTGCTGGTTTGCATCCGACTTTCCTGACTGATCACTCATTCCACAAACCCTGTTTACCCTTGCTCCTCTGATCCCAAAAGTCGAGTCCACCCTCAAAATACGGTCCTTGGTACTCTGGTTTTTTCTTCTTTCCACTTTCGTCTCTAGAGATTTCACCCACTTCCACACTTTCAGCTAACACGACGCTGAACGAGGCTTTCCCTGTTCCCAGGAGCTGGAGAGCTGGACCCCAAGCCGAAGGCAAGGAGGCCTTCTATGTGCTCCCTACTTGCTCAACAGAGCTGCAAACAGCACTGACGCAAGGCAACTTCTTCACCCTGGTGTCTGCCCAGGTGTGAATAAACGCAGAGCAGAACTAGAGAGCCTCCCGCAGGTTCCAGCTCCCTTTGTGAGAAGGCGGGGCTGATGTAACTTTGCTCCCTTTACGGAGCCCTCCCGCGGGGAGGCGGCGGGCGGCGGGGAGGCGGAACCCTCGTGCGCGCGGCCCTGCTTCCGGCCGGGCGCGGGCGCGGCGCACAGCTTGCGCGCACCACTGCCCGGCATGGAAGAGCGCGGCGACTCCGAGCCCTCCCCGGGCTGCAGCGGCCAGGGCCCGGCCGGCGCTCCCGGCGACGGCGTCGGCGGCGGTGGCGGCGCCCATCCATGGGCTCCGGAGGACGCCTGGATGGGCACCCACCCAAAGGTCAGGAGTCGCGAAAGGAGCGGGGCGCCGGTCCAGGCCCCCAGCCCAGGCGGAACCCCCAGGCCGCGCTCCCCTCCGAACCCTCCGCCCCTGCCGGGCCGGATCGCTGAGTTCACGCACGACCCTCCGGGAAGGGGACCCGTGTGCACACGGCCAACCGCAGCAGTTTTGTTTTCATTTGTTTCAATGAGTTCAACTCTGAACTCTTGCCCTGACACTAAACCCCACCCCCACCCCACTTCGCCGTTCTAAGCCCGAGGTGTAGACAAACCCGGCCCCTCCCACGCCGGACGCCAACACTCGTGGCTCCACTGGAGAGGGTCTCCCTTAACCTCACACGAGCCACGCGGGCGGCGGGTAAGACCCGGGAGCCGGTCATGGCAAAGGGGTAGGCACCAAGTCTATTTTGCCGCAGCGCAGATTCCTAAATGTCTCGAGTTTCTTGGAAAGTTGAATAGGTTCTTCCTTAAAGCATAACTGCTCACTTCGTGGTTGTATTTCTCAGTATAGCAGTAAGGAGGAGAAAGGTAATTCCTTGCTGGCTTCTGCTTGGCAAATTGCTGCCTTGTGCCAGTCATGTCCCAAGCAGTGAGTAAACGGTGAATGGAGTTGGGGGGGGGGGGGGGGCGGTAGGCATCTCAGGGACTGGTCTCATCACTGGTAGAATCGCAGTCTTCTGCTGAGTTGTAATCTCTATATCAGTGGTTCTCAACCTTCCTAATGCCGCGACCCTTTAATACAGTTCCTCATCTTGTGGTGACCCCCAACCATAAAATTATTTTCGTTGCTACTTCATAACTGTAATTTTGCTACTGTTATGAATTGTCATGTAAATATCTGATATGCAGGATGTATTTTCATGGTTACAAATTGAACATCATTAAAGCATAGTGATTAATCACAAAAACAATATGTAATTATATATGTTTTCCAATGGTCTTAGGCAACCCCTGTGAATGGGTCATTCGACCCCCGGGTTGAGAACCACTGCTCTATATAAAAGCCTAAGATGCAAAGTGTCCCTCCATTTCGACAGATGGAGAGTTCAATTACTTGCTATGATGTGTGCTGACCACTAGGGGGCGGCGTGTAAGGAAGGAAGGCCCCAGCCAGCAGCCGCTAGGGACCCTATATCCGTGCACGAATTTCGTGCCCTGGGCCTCTAGTATTTCATAAGTAACCATCTAAAAACAGTCAAGAGCCTGGCCCCTGTGGCTCAGTGGTTGAGTGTTGACCTATGAACCAGGAGGACATGCTTCCATTCCCAGTCAAGGCACATGCCTGGGTTTGGGGCTCGATCCCCAGTGTGGGCCTTGCAAGAGGCAGCCCATCAATGATTCTCTGATCATTGATGTTTCTCTCTCTCCCTCTCCCTTCCTCTCTGAAATCAATAAAAAAAATATTTTTAAAACATTAAAATAAAAACAGCCAAGAAAAGAAAATTTTTGAAGATAAAAGTCTGAAGCATTAACCTCTTCTCATTTTATCTTGCTTAATTTTATCCTGCTCTTCTGTCCCCTTATTCCCCTTCAAGATGAGAAAAAGAAGCACTAACATGGAGATGTTACTCAGTGCCATAAAAGGAAACACCGTGACACGGAGAGGCAGCACAGTGGTTAGGAGCATGAACTCAAAGACACATCGCCTGAGTTTGAACCCTGGTTCTGTCACCGGCTTTGTGATTTGGGGCAAATTGTTTAATCTCATGGCACTTAGGTTTTCTCATCTGTAAAATGGGGGTAATAAGGGTACTTATAGGATTAAATCAGTTACTATTTGGAAAGTACTTGACATATAGTAAGCAAGCACTATGTAAGAATTTAAGAAGTGAAACGCCGGTAACAAGTTTTAAAAACCTCCTCTAGTTTGGTGGTGCTACTCAGTTTTTATACTTGCAGATTTTTTTTCTCTTTGAAGTTAATGGCTATATAGGCCCTAGCCTTCACCATCAAATCTTCCCTTTTGATTTTTCCTCTTAAGGGTCTAATTGATTTTTTTTTTTAAAGAAAGAAAAGATATCGGGTGTTTGATTTTTCTACTTCTGCCTTTTTATTATTCAATTTGAAAATTACTTGGGTCCATCTAGTAACACGGTATCAGATTTCTTGTCCTCAAACACCACATTCATCATACCCTCATGCTTAGAAGTCTTCAGTGTTTCCTTATGGGTAAAATTCAAACTTTTAGCTTGGCCATGCAGTCCTTGCAACCTGGTCCCCAATTACTTTTTCAGTGCTGTGTTCAAGCACGTTTAAGGCTTGAGGAGGAGAACTAGTAACACCCCTGTTCTCCTGTACCTGTACACCTACGATGAAGCCAAAGGGAGAAGGTGATATCAGATATGCACCGTGCAGGTCTGCTAATCCCTCATTTTTGCATTAGTCTTGCTTACCCACCTAGTCACTGACGTAGCTGGACTACCTCAGGCTTCCCCTGCAGGAGTAGACCCCTGAAGAACGTTCCCACAGTGCTGACCAGTAAGTCTGAAAGCAGCAGCAGCTTGCTTGGTCCTTTCTTTAAAATCTAGCATTTAAATAACTCGCTGCTCTTGAGTGAGAAGGAGAGAGAGGCCGGGAGTGGTATTCTACTAGACTTTTTCCACGTGCACATAAGAGACCAGGAGAATAGAGGCCCCCACTACGTGCCCCAACACAATTCTTATTAAAAAATGTCTACTCCTGGCAGATAGGTTTCTTTATAGGCCCTTGAATACGTGTGGCTTATTCCCAGCTCTGTGTGATTAGTTATACTGTTGCGCTGCCTTCTCAGTTTAGTCAAATCATGCATGTCCTTCGGGCCCAACTTGTATCTCCCCTCTATCATAAAACATTCACCAACCAATTCACCGGAGTATAGCTCCTCTGACCTGTGGTGTCATGGTTCTTTAATCCCACTCACTTGGTTTTTACCCACTTTCTGTCATGTATTGTTATTTCCCTAACAGTTGCAATGTGTTTACCCTAATAATTGCAGGTTTTTTAGAGGCAGGATCAGGTCTTACATTGCCTTATAACTCCCACTATACCTAGAATTGAGTTTGATGCTTTCTATATATTTAATAAATAGTTGTTGCTGGAGTGAAATAAAATATTAAGAGATTCTTCCTTCTCTGTTTAACAATTATATTTTGATTTTCAGTATTTAGAAATGATGGAATTAGATATAGGAGATGCTACTCAAGTTTATATAGCATTCTTGGTTTACCTGGACCTCATGGAGAGTAAGTTTTTGTTTATATTGCTTTATTATTTGGGGCCATGGTGGAGGGTTGGGGAGTTGGGTTTGGATATAGAATTACTGACATTATAATAAGCCATTGTTTATGTATTTGCTGTTATCCATCCATTTTATAATTTCTTCATTTATAGTGGGAATGACTGGGTAAAAAAATAAGTAAAAGAGAAGATAAATAAAAATGTAAAGAGAAGATAGCATTATAACTGACATTTGCTCAGCTGAATATTAGGTAGAAGTTTAGAATTTTTATCTTTGATTTTTGATAAACATTTTCCATTTAATGATGCTCTTTCAGGTAAAAGTTGGCATGAGGTAAACTGTGTGGGATTGCCGGACCTCCAGCTCATCTGCCTGGTTGGCACTGAGATAGAAGGAGAAGGGCTACAGACTGTGGTGCCTACATCCATCAATGCTTCCCTCAGCCATAACAGGTGGGCAGGTGATTTTGCTCTTTGTTTAAGAGGTTAGTTCAGGGGTGGGCAAACTTTTTGACTTGAGGGCCACAATGGGTTCTTAAACTGGACCGGAGGGCCGGAACAAAAGCATGGATGGAGTGTTTGTGTGAACTAATATAAATTCAAAGTAAACATCATTACATAAAAGGGTACGGTCTTTTTTTTCAATAGTTTTATTCATTTCAAACGGGCCGGATCCGGCCCGCAGGCCGTAGTTTGCCCACAGCTGGGTTAGTTCATCACATCGTACACTTTTTTTAAAAATGTATTTTATTGATTTTTTTACAGTGAGGAAGGGAGAGGGATAGAGAGTTAGAAACATCGATGAGAGAGGAACATCGATCAGCTGCCTCCTGCACACCCCCCACTGGGGATGTGCCCGCAACTAAGGTACATGCCCTTGACTGGAATCGAACCCAGGACCCTTCGGTCCACAGGCCGACGCTCTATCCACTGAGCCAAACTGGTCAGAGCACATTGTACACTTTAAACTTACACATTGTTGTATGTCAATTTCATCTCAGTTTAATAAAGCATGGTGGAATGTGAGTGGATGACGATGATATGTAACAGGGAATATTAAATTATATTAAAAATAACATGCCAACTTTGATACTTCATTGTTATACACTGCACAACTAGTCTGAGCACACTAGTTGTAAATTGCTATCCTAGCCTATCCTGCTTAGCTGTCTGAGTATAGTGGGAATTTTTTAATGTTCTTTATTCCTCAAAAACTTTAAATAGCATTTTTATGACTAGGGAATCTGGGTGCTATACAAAGCCTGAGAGCCAGAGGAGTTGGCATTTTGCTGGAGGTGTAATCCATGTTATTTACAGAGGGCATATAGCATATAAGGCATAAAAGCTGTCCCCTTTATTAAAGTCTCAACTTTGTAAAGCTGGACTAAACTCTATCATTTACATAGTTAACTACAAATTAGTCATAAAATAGTTCCCCAGTCATCACAGTACATAATCTCACTGCATCCTTTAAAACCACTTCAGTAACTATTTTGACTATTGAGAGACAGAATAATATATATATATATTTGCATTGGCTTATTATTTCCATTATTTATTTTATGGTGTATGTGTATTTGCCAACTCCTTAAAAGGTAGCAATTCTAGGTAATATTTGATATCATATCTGTCTAAATTTCTAAGCTCTCCTACACAGTTTTTGTATCCATTTCCCACTTAGTTTTCCAGCCTTTGGACCTAGTGATCTTATTTACATAGTTTTGGCAAGAGTGCAGACAGATTCCATCACAGAGAGAATCTGCAGTACAGTGGCAGTGAGTGAATGCACTCTGAGCAGAAGTGGTTTGTGACTGGTATTTTCTTATACATAATATATGTTCATAGTTAAAACACGTTGGCATATTTTCAAAGTTTCAGAAGGTCTTTCAAGTACTGTAAAAGTTGGTGTGAAGTAAAATGAGTGGGATTACCAGATCCCCAGCTCATCTGCCTTGTCAGTACTGAGATAGGAGAAGGGTTATGGATTCTGGTACCTACACCCATCAGTGCTCCCCTTGTGAAAATATTGATTGAATCCTAACTGCTGATCTCTAGGAGGAAAACAGAATTGGTAAAGTACCCATATCTGATTATCTAGTGGGAAAATTGTGCTGATGGAGTATGAGGTTGTTTTTGTTTCTCAAAGGACAGGACACATCTTTTTTCTCTCATCTAAAACTACTACTTAGCCCGACCAGTGTGGCTCAGTGGTTGAGTGTCGACCTATGAACTAGGAAGTCACAGTTCAACAGTTCCATTCCTGGTTGGGGCACATGCCTGGGTTGCAGGCTCAATTCCCAGTAGGGGGGCATGCAGGAGGCAGCTAATTGATGATTCGCTCTCATTGATGTTTCTATCTTTCTTTCTCCCGTTCTCTCTAAAATCAATAAAATATATTTTTTAAAAATAAAAATACTACCGAATGCTAATGTAAAATAATTTTTAGCTTACATTTTAAAATACTATATTAGGTTATATATTTGGATTGTATATGCATATGGAAGGTACTGTATAGATTGTTTCTTACTAAAATGAATGTAGAATCATGTAGCACTTTTGTTAAATCACTGTAGAGGTTATGAATACTCTGATTTCCCCAGACCCAGCAATGGTATAAAAATCATATTCATAATTTCATAGAGGTCAAAGAGATCTGCTAAAGATGATCTGTTTAAAGATGAGATAACCAGAGGAATCCTAAGGAAAGCCAGGGCCTTTTTCAGTGCTAAGATAGCAAATGAAGCCACATGAATATCAGAGGGCTTGATGAGCTTCTTCTGGACCACTTTGCCACTGATATTTGTTGAGAAGTGTATTACAACAAAGTTAGGATAATAGAATTTCAGATTTCTGTAATATTAATATTGTGGATAGTTATAAATGGGAAATATCTTAAGTAACTTACACAATGACTTATATCAAATAATGAAAAAAATGTTTTTGTTTTTCACTACTTTTCCCCTGATAGAATCTATATTGTCTCCCAATTTCAATGCCAATTCAGTTTCGTCGGTAAAATATGAAATGCTGAAAACTAAAACCACAGTAGCTGTATTTTAAGCTCATCTATGTTTGTACATAAGTTAATTTTTAAAAAGCCGAATGAAGCCCTAGCCAGTTTGTAACAGTGGATAAAGCATTGGCCTGAGGACTGAAGGATCCTGGGTTTGATTCCGGTCAAGGGCACATGCCTGGGTTGCAGGCTCGATTCCTAATATGGGTGTGCAGGAGGCAGCCAGTCAGTGATTCTCTCTCATCATTGATGTTTGTCTCTCTCTCCCTCTCCCTCTCTGAAATCAATAAAAATTAAAAAAAAAAAGCCAAGTGAAGTGTTTTGTAAATTACAAAATTCAAAATCCAGAGACAGTTAATATATTGTTTTTGAAATGATCTGTAAATCAATCTCTCTCTCTCTCTCTCTCTCTCTCTCTCTCTCTGCTTAGTAATAATCAATGAATCATTCATCCTGTTAAAACCGACTGGATTATAAAGGGCTCTTTCACCCTAGTGCCAGCAAAGGATAATGGATAGCTTATGCAAGGGTGGAGCCTCTCCAGTGACCACTTTATCCTCCAACCCCACAAATTAGTGGCATTTCTCTTGATTTGTGGTGATAAATGGGTACCCTCAGCCATTTTATCTGAGAGAAAACTTTCCCAAATGTAGTGTTGCTTAGCATCTTCCTATTTGAATATTAGTCTAGAAATGTAGAAAAAGGCTCCAATATGCCATATACCAAATTGGTCATCTGCTAATTCAGCAGCTATTAGGCTAAGAGTCTAAGAGCTTTTGTTATTTGGTTTGATAAGGACTCTTGGCCATAGTAATGCAACTACGTGGCCCTCCTTTATAACACCTACCACATTTATTGCTACTTGATATAGATTTGGTTTTCTTTGTTTACTGTTTTCCTTTCCCTTTTAGAAAATAACCTCCATGAAAGCAGGAATTTTGTTCTGCTCATTGCTTTTTCCTCAGTGCATAGCCTGGTATCTGGTACTTGGTATTAAATCAATGTTTGTTGAATGACTGAAAGAGCTCCCTTAGACTACTAAGTTCCTGCAGTGGAGATTTGCTAAATAAAATCTTAAAGAATATAGAATATGCTTAAGTAACCTTCCAAGAGTTTCTAAAAATTAGAATGTCTGCAAAATCCATTTGCTTTCAGATTTGGCACCACTTTCCACACTTTATACTGTAACTATAATACGCATCTCAGGATAGAAAACAATCACAATGCCTCCTAACCTTTTAGTGAAACTCTTTTTCATCATGTCCACCCCCCTACCTTTAATCCCTTCTTTTTCCTTAGTGTCCTGGGAAGAGGACTTATTAATGGTGGAGTGAAGGGTTACTAGAACTGAGTTCCTTCTTTAGAACATTTAAAAAAATTTAATTGACATATAACATATTAGTTGCTGGTGTAAAATAGTAAGTCATTATTTGTATATGTTGCAAAATGATCAACACAATAAGCCTAGTTAACATCACCTTACATAATTACAAAAAAAGGTTTTTTTGTGATAAGAACTTTTAATACTCACTTAGCAACTTTCAATTATGTAATATAGTATTAACTATATTTAGAACTTTTTAAAAGATGTTCTTAATTATGAGATTTAATCCTGAAATGCTACTATATATATATATATATATATATATATATATATATATATATATATATACACACACACACACACACATACATACACACACACAGTATATGTGTGTGTGTGTGTATAATTGTTTAAAGTATTGCATATGTCTCCTTTTTCCCCCATTGACCCCTCCCCAGCCACTCCCACCCCCCAGGACAATGCTACAATATTCTTGAAGGATACTCTATTATTTCCATGTAATTGAAAAATATGTCCACTCTCCAAAAGTATGTTGTTTATTACAGATTCACTTAATGGACATTACTTTATGTGAGGCCTGAAGTTTAATAGCTAGTAAAATGGTTTCTGTCATTTAAATTCCCTGCGTATCTGATGTGTGTCCTCATATTACCTCTGTTGGAAATCTGTTACTGGTGAACCCCAATTCTGGCAGCTTCTTTTAACAGTCACAGCATTTTTTCTCTTACCTGCCACAAACACACACAAAAACTTGCAGTTTATGTTAACAGAATGGCCCCCCACTGGGGTGGATGGTCACACAGGCACTTAATTGTTCAGTAACCCTGCCACCTTGGGATTTTAGCCTCCTTGCTTTTTTACCAGGCAGTCCGTGGTATGGTTCCCAAGGAGGTGGTCTGTTATTCTTGAACTTTTCTTCAGGATTAAGCCTGTGGATGAATACAGCTTCTTGGGCACCCTGGGCACTAATTTAAATTTGCATTGTATTCTAGAGTTGGAATGTGGAGTGTCGTTCTAAAATATCATAATGAGACAGATTAAGCAGTTAATGCCTTTAATTGATGAGGCTACAACATGTGCCAGTTTGGTCACATTGAAGAGGACAGAAGAAGATATCGCTTTCTGTGGGTTGAAATTAATAATTTTAACCCATGATGCATTCTGTTTCAACATTTGAAGTTAAAAGTAATAAGTAATGTTGCCTTCAACTCTCTGTCCTCTGTGTAAATCTCCGGAGCTTACTTAGTCTCTATTGGAGGATCTTACAGAAAGATGAATGCTAAGATTTCTGGAAGGCATTTACTTTAGTTTGGAGGAAGGGCAGTAGCCAAATGGTGTTGCCTGTCTGTTTGCCTCAGACTTGTTTTCACGTTAACTTTAGTACACTTTGGGATCACTCTGTTTACAGTATGCTGAGCTCCCCTCTGAACAGTTATGAGAACATCATAACTGTTGCAAGCATCAAATTCTGTTACTGTTGAACAACAATTATAATTATTATTGACTTTTCTATTTCTTCAGGTGGGGTTTTCCCTTGAGATATAATTAACTCAAAAATATGAAATTCTCATTATATAAGTTATGTTTTTCATATGTGGATTTATATAAAATATGAACTATAAGCAATTTTGTTATCCAAATTATTATTTTAGATTTGTGTGGTGAAACATCTTTACAATACTTTTTAAAGAACTGAGCTTTTAAAAAATGTGCCTAAGAGGAAACTTCATTCTATGGTTTCTAAATTATGATTTCAAACTGTAATTTCCTTCTTCCTCCTCATACAACCAAACAGGATAAACAGCTCAGAGATGGGAACTTCCACTTCATTTTTAACAGTGACTCCCCTCAGCTCTGAAGACAAACCAGGCTTTACAACTCTGAGCTGATTTTCAGATGTTAGGGTTTCCCCCGTGGGTGTTCTGAGTAAGTCAGAAAATGTTTTGCTGTTTATAATCAAAGAACTATGAAAACAAATATGAATGAGATGGAAATTTCTATTCTAAATTTCAATATATGGGCTAGAATTTCCACACATTTTACCTTACAAAACACATACACATATATTCTGATTTAAGTATCATATCTTGAGAAACAGAAGATATGTAACAGTTTTCTTAATAGGTTTTTTCCCTTCCATCTGTGTCCCATCCTCGTCATACTCTGCCAGTTAGGGATGTTTAAAGAAACTTATTTTTAACTTGTGTGTACTGCAGTGTCTTAAGACTGTCATTTTCCATCAGTGCTAAGTGTTGAGGTTGCTAGTTAATATCTATGGTTGCTTCATCGGAGTATCTCTAAAGAAAAATTCTGATATGAAGTGGAATCTAATTGATGTTCATGTAATTTAACATAGGTAGAAATTATTTTTTAAGGAGGGTGTGGATAAAAACATTATGTCCCAATTTTCAAGGTAGCAAAGCTGGTATAGGTACTATATAGTAATACTTGTACTTGCTGACTACTTGACAGTTTGCAATGCCTTTTCATGTATGCCACCTCAATAGTCCTATGTGTAGATGTACAAGTATATTGTCTTCATGTTACAGCACCATTTCTTAAAAAGCTTTGACCTTCAAAATGAGTACAGCCCAGTGAGAAACAGGCACTGAGCTGTATACATACAAAGTCGTGATTACAGTAAGGTAGGGCTACCCCGTGTGCCTCTGTAGGGTAAGACATGTAACTTTGCCTTGAGGTTGGGGAAAGGTGACAGGAAAGACTCGAGAGAAGATGATGCTTTGCTTTGTTGACTCGTGGAAAGGAATTAAACTTTTGCCAGGTAGACATATTTTATTTATCTAGTGAGTTATGCTTGATAACTGGAGTGTTACTATATTGCTGATTTACCTCTTTCACGGCCATTTTAGAAAAGGTTTGAATATGAGGAAACAAACTTAGAAACTCATCTTCTCATCTCACTTCATGCCTTTGTAAACTTAAATGATAGGTAGCAGGTAAGCAGCCTTTTGTGACTGATGTTCTAACAAACCAGTTAGAACTTCAGCTTTTCCAGAAGTTTACTGCTATTTTAAATCACTTAAAATCTCCAGTCATTACTACAGATTTTTTTAAAAAGCATTGTAATTATTATAGTAAGACTATTTCTTTTTTTAAAATATATTTTATTGATTCTTTTTTTTTAAATATATTTTATTGATTTTTTATCAATAGAGGAAGGGGGAGAGATAGAGAGTTAGAAACATCGATGAGAGAGAAACATCGATCTGCTGCCTCCTGCACATCTCCTACTGGGGTGTGCCCGCAACCAAGTTACATGCCCTTGACTGGAATCGAACCTGGGACCCTTGAGTCTGCAGGCCAACGCTCTATCCACTGAGCCAAACCGGTTTCGGCAAGTAAGACTATTTCAAAGCAGAAACTTTTCTTTTTAGATTTTTTTTTATAGTTTCAATAGCTAATAGGATGGGGGAAGAGTGACCATAAGAATTTTTACTTACGGATGGGAAGTAAAAATTAAGGGGACAAATTACACTTTTACTAAATACAGTACAGTATTTAGCATGTTAATATGCTAGTAAATCTTTTTCCAATCTCTGGAGACTTGGTTAGCTTAGTGAAAAAACAACTGATCACTTTTTATTTGCCTTTTAAAGAAGCACCTTTGGAGGTTTCCTTTACTGAATTGTTGAACATGGGCTTTTTTGAGTAGATAATAAGGATTTTCAGTTGGTGATAAACAAAAGGTAATAGTGCTTTGAATACCTAAATATCAGATTTATTATCAGATAAATTATTTTCCACAGTAAGCAAACTGAAATAAGTTATAACATTGATTGCTTGATATATAATGTTACCCCAAAAGTTTTATTTCTCTCTCTATTTTTCTCTTGGCTTTTATGAAGTATCAGAACACATATTGAGAACCATAAAAATATCTATATTCAGATCTAATAATTCCCATACTTGGAAAGACCCAACAAGTATTTAAAAAGAAACAACTACCTTCAGAAAGATGATCTTCACAGCTCATTTTTATTAGCACCTTCACCCCACAAAACCTGGAAGAACTTTATACCAATAAGGGAATGATTGGGCAGATTATGAGTCAATAAAATATTACATAGCCATTTAAAAATAGTAACTATGAACACGATGAGGGAAATATTTATTATAGTCTTTTTTTTAAAAAAAAAAACAAGCCTCAATACAAAATTATTTCACTCTTAAGGGGAAAATTGGATGATGAACACTCATGACCTTTAGTCAGTTCAGATGCACTAAACACTCACTATTGGAGTCCTGTTCTGTAGGTTCCTAAATATAGTTTGACTTTCAGGTCTGATGATCAGGAGAGATGGGCGAATGAAAAAGAGAAGGGTTGAAAGTCGGGATAGCCCTTCCCTGCAGGATTTTCTGTGTGAGAAGACAACTTTCAATGTTTATATTTGAACCTTCAGACATTTCCCAAGTCAGCATTATAGATATAATGTGATGATTGCCTGCCTCTTGCCCAAGATTTTACAGTATTTGATATTATTACGGAGTGACTGTGAATCCTAAATGCATTGTGGCTTGCTTTTCAGGATAAGGGAGATCTTGAAGGCATCTCGAAAATTGCAAGGTGATCCAGATTTGCCGATGTCTTTTACTTTGGCCATAGTGGAGTCCGATTCCACAATAGTCTATTATAAACTTACTGATGGATTTATGCTGCCAGACCCTCAGGTCAGTTTTGAGGCAACTAATGGTAAACAGTGAAAAAAGAAAAATTATGACATAATTTTAACGGTGAATCAAGCCTTCCACAGAACTACCTCTTTCTCTGCAGTATGAAAATTCATGAAAAATAATGGCTTTATTTTCATTCCTGCTATATTTTGTTCATAGTGACATGTTCTTGGTTTTCGTAAGAAAGATTTCCTTTTTCTATAGAGAATTTAATGGTTTCCCAGAGTACTTCATGAAGTTATAGTGCATTTTATTATTTGACAAGTAACTGAGGTGGAAAGTAAAGGCTAATGATAGCTTTAACCAAAAGAAAACTTCTTTATGATAGTTAAATTGGTGGACATTTTGACAGGAATAGTTTAATAAAATAAATGTGTTACCTGTGATGTCTTCACATACTTGTTGGCATCATTAGAATTATTACATTAGATATCTTTTTAGTTTTGCTTTTAAATTACGTTATTGGGGCAAAGGTCCATCCTGATCTTTGTTTTTTATGTTGCAGAATATTTCCCTTAGAAGATGACACCTATACTTTCCGGTGCTTACTTATTCATACAAGATTGGACTTGAGACCCCTCAACCTGCTTACTCTTTTATCTCAGAGACAGTCAGGGTTGACTTAGCTGGTCCCATTCCATAAGTATTTTTCTAAAGTAGAAAACTTTCCCAGATAGAGAATTTTTTGTTATTGTTCAAAAATATGGGGTAGTTGCTCTGAAACTTTCTTATCTGAGACAGTTTAATTACAGTTGTATACAAGTTTATGCCTAGGGTGTTGTAAGTGTTATCCTCCACTCATAGCTGCCTCATCGTTCACTGCTGTTACTGCCAGCTCATCGTCGAGACTGCCTCCCTTTCCCTAACTCAGCCCTCTCAGTCCTTTGGCCACTACCTAGCTTGGAATACCTTTCATATACACCTTGATACCTGGAGAGTTTACTTTAGTTTGATTTTTAATCCTAATAGAAAGTAAAACATTTCTGTAATTGTTTTTAATATTGCGATTACTGTTACATTCCTCTTTGGTTTACTTTAAATCAAAACTATAAATAAGCTCATCCAGAGTGTGACCTTGCATGTCTAGATAAATAAGGACCAGAGAAGTGCTACCCACATGAGCACTGAGCCTTCCTTTCCCTTCTTATTACCACAACCCTATGTCATAGTAGACTGTTACAAGAGAAATAGTGGGGGACAGGGTCCGCCTTAAAAACATCTTTATGAAGTAGACCCATTTATTCCACTTTTGTTATAATATATTGCAAACAAGTTGCCTAAAGTATAAAAATTATATGCACAAAGATGTTCTAAATTGCATTACTTGTAATTGCCCAAATTATAAACCACTTAAAAGTTTAGGGCAGTGGTTAATAAACTTTTCCGGTAAAGAGCCAGGAAGTAAAAATTTAGGCTTTACAGTCCATGTAGTCTCTGTCACAGCTTCTCAACTCTGTAGTTTGTAGCACAAAAATAACAATAGACAATAGGTAAACACATGAGCATGGATGACTGTGTTCTAATAAAACTTTATTTACAAATGCAGGACCATAGTTTGATTATATATATATATATATATATATATATATATATATATATATATATCCCCCCAATGAATGGTACATTATGTGCTCATTAAAAATTAGTAAAGAATATAATGAACATGAGAAAATATTAAATAAAAAAGCAAGATATAAAAGTGCATGAATGGGTATGATCATGGCTATAAATAACACACCCAGAACATAGTAAAAAGATGACAAAATAAATTACTAGCTGTGGTTATAATAGAATGGCAGGGTAGTCAAAGGATGAGTTGGTCTTCAGTATTTCTTTATTTGTGTTACTTTTATAATAAAAATGTTTCTAAAAAGTATCTTGAGATTTATATTAGTTATCTATCATTGCATAACAAACTTAAAATGGCACCCATTTAAGATCTCAGAGTTGGTCCTTTATAAGGGTGCAGTCAAGGTGTGGCAGGCTGCAGTCTCACCTGGGGCTTGGAGGGGGAAGAGTCTGTTCCCTGCTCGTTAGTAGCAGCTTTTAATTCCCTGCTGGCTGTTGGACTGAGGGTCTCAGTTCCTAGTGGGCTGTTGGCAAGAGGCTGCTCATTTCTGCCACCTGGGCCTTGCCTGCACAACTGGTTGGTTCCTCAATGCCAGCAAGGAGATTCTCAGCAAGACAGACCTCTTCATCTTAAATGACATAATCCTCTCACCTTTGCCGTAAGTTGGGTGGTTAGAATCAAGTCATGGCTGATTACTCTAGAAAACCAAAAATAACAAGAATGGAAAATGACAAAAGTAGGGATATTACAAAATGATATAAAAGCGTCATTCCTGGTCTGTCGTAGTTCCTCTTTGAGGACATTTGAATTTCATGTGTTTTTATTTTTATTTTTATTGACAGTATTGCAGATGTCTCCCATTTCCCCCCGACTTTACCCTTTCAAGAAGCCCCAGGCCTTCCCCACACTGTTGTCTGTGTCCATGGGTTATACATATATGCATATATGTTCTTTGGTTAATCTCTTAGTGGAAGGTCTTGGCAACTCTTTTAGATTCCCCCTGCTCCTCCGGAAAGTCTGAAGATGTACCAGTTCAGAGCAGTGTGTGTTTCTGAAGCTCTAGTTGTCAATTTTCAGATCTAAGAATTCTCAAACAGTAATGATTAATTCTTAGGGTTTCTCACACTTCATTCCTTTTTAAAATATATATATATTTCTTTATTGATTTCAGAGAGAAAGGGAGAAGGAGAGAGAGAGAGAAACATCAGTGATGAGAGAGAATCATTGATCAGCTGCCTCCTGCTTGCCTCCCACTGGGGATCGAGCCTGCAACCCAGGCATGTACCCTTGGCCAGAATCGAACCTGGGACCCTTCAGTCCGCAGGCTGACGCTTTATCCACTGAGCCAAGCCGGCGAGGGCCCACTTCATTCCTTTTGAGGCTTTTCATCATAGTGCTAGGAAAATGGTGCATTTTCAGAAAGAAATGTAAAGCTTAGTGTTAGATTTGTGTGTCCTGTCTGATGCCCAGTGGTTCCCCGGAATACTACAAGACTGAAGTGTCCTTCAGGTTGACCGTGAAAGCTTTTTTGCAGAAATTGTTAAAACTGGATGTCCGGGAATGTTTACCCTGTTTCAGAATGTTCCCAGTGTACTTGACCAAAGTTGTTCTGTCCACAGCCAGCCAGATACCCGCTAATGTGAATAAAGGTCCAGAACAGTTTGGAAAGGAGACAACCCAGCTGTATCTGTCTCATTTTAGTGGACAACTAGGTAAAGCGACTTTTTGTGTATGATCAAGGAATTTTGTAATTGCATTTACATTCATGTCTTCTTTTAAACACCTGTGTATCCCACCACCTTCCACAGTAACTGGCATAGCTACTAAGCTCTTAATAAATATTTGGTGACTGGATGAATGCTGCTGGTAGACTTGTTGAATTGTATAGTGGCTTATTTTTTACCTCAAGGCAAAAGTAAAATCCATTTGGACACCAGAGGGCACTGCTAAATAAGCACACAGTTGTCAGACTCTAGGAGCTGAGCCGCTTGAGAAATGGTGCTCTTAAAAGTTTATTTTCAGCCTGTGGGAAATAGCATAAATAAAAATACAAATGAGTTTTATGTGCTTCCACCCACTTTTTCTTTCTGGCATGCCTCTAAGATTACACTCAATTGTCATTGAGTTTGTGACTTGATTCACGCTTTCTCAAAATGCAGCTCTGTCTAAAAATAAAGGTAGGTTGGGGCAGGGGTGGGTGGGGTGGGTATTTTTTCTAGATTATGGCTTTGTTCATATCCATTTGAAATGATTCATTTCTCTTCCTTGCACATGTCAAATTTATTAAAGAAATTTCAGGCTCAGGTTACATAGCCAGAGACTCCCATCCTGAAACACTTGCTGAACTGGCTGCTTACCACTGGTGAAAGACGCAAATTGCTGCTGGAATACACATGCACTGTTCCGTAGGAGGGCAGCCCTCTCCAGGTGGGTTCAGGAAGTGGGGAAAGGGGGCACCTCAGCTTCTCTGTCCTTGTCTGGTCAGGGCACCCTCTACTGAGACCGCTCAGTGGAACATTGGGTGATGTGGGTCCAGTGAGTCCAGATTAATGTAGTTTTCGCTCCCGGCCTAAACACTATGGATCTCTTGTGAGAAACATGAGGGCAGTGAGTGGCACTCCGTAATTCTAAGCTGTAATTAGGAAAAAATAGTAAACTCCAACCAATTCGTGTAATCTGTATTTTTAAAACCGAAACAGCTTTATACTTTAATATGCCCAGGACCAAAGGACTTCACCCAAACTGCATGGTATTTCATCTTCTTTTTCTGAGCCTTTCTGCTCTGAACTCCTCTCTGAGGTCATTTTTTCCATTGCAGCCCCAGCAGGAGGCCTTTTGCTACCACAGCACAGTGGCTCCTGCCAAAGTTTATATTCCATACAGAAGCTCTTTATCTATTTGCTGCATTTTCACCTTGACTGTTTACATGTGCAGAATAATGTCATAGCCTCTGAACAATGAACAGTACAATTTCCCCTTCCCTCAGACCAATAGCTGTTCTGTTCCTTCCCACCCGTCTCCCGCAGCCTAAGCCTCTAAAGATCTTTGAATAAGAACTGCTTGTGCTCAGTAAGGAAAGAGGTTGGGAAAATCACATGACTTATTGCATGGATGTGCTTTAAAAATGGTGCGTTTTCCAGATGATTCTGGAAAACTTCCCCCAAACCATTTTAACCAAAATCAAGATTGGCTTTTTAGGTTTCAGGGTATTGAGTGGAGGTAATATTAGGAAGTTTGTAATTAAAGTTCACTTCATTTATTTATCTTTATATCAATTGGGCTTCTTCTGTGTGCTTAGATGACTGGTAAGTGCTGGGGATACAAAGATTACTGGGATGTGACCTCTGCCCTCAAGAGACTCAGGTAGCCAATGACAACTCTCAGCCAAAATCCAAAACTGTGTCAGGGTGAGTGAGGCATACCTGTCATGCGGTTTGTGAAGTTTATACAGTTTACTTAACCATGAAGGGGTTCAATTTTTGGCATATTAAATACTTTTCAAACAATTGTTGTATGTGTATTATTTGTCCCAGAGGACTGAACTTTGAATAGGACCCAAAGAAATATTATGCAATGCGTCTCTCACGGACTTACTATCTAGCTAGCGTGGAGAGAATCTATGTATACGAGACAACTGGAGAGCATTCTAAGGCAGTATTCTATACAAATGCTAAATTACAGTTCCGTAGCACTTTATTCACTACCAAGTGCTTCGCTCTATTTTGATTCTCACAAAAGAGTTGATGCTATTTGTCCTTATTAACTTATTTTCACCACTTAATAGATGGAGAAATTAGGGTACCGGGTGGTTAAGCAGTGGCTTCGTGTAGTAGAGAGGGAGTAGGTAATGAGGACTAGAAGCAGTTCTGTCACCTAGTCTGCTGTGCTTTCCAGAATACCATGCTGCCTCTTTCCTGTATGGTGCACAGAAATATATTAATGTGTGTCAAAGAGACTTTGGAAACAAAAGCATAACTCTGTTTAGTGCTGGAGGGAGTTAGGATGTGATTTAGGGGTTAATTGTATTATTCTCTTATACTCTTGAACAAATGTATCAAATTGCCAAGCTGTCTGTAGGTAATCTGAAAACCATATTCATAAGCAATATACTTACAAAGTTTTATTACAAAGAATAAATACATTAATGTCCATGCTCTTATGTAGGGAAACCTAAAGCAATATTTAATACTAGGGGCCTGGTGCACGAAATTTGTGCACTGGGTGTGTGTGTGGGGGAGAGTGTCCCTCAGCCCAGCCTGCCCCCTCTCACATACTGGGAGCCCTCAGGTGTTGACCCCCCTCACCCTCCAATCGCAGGATCGGCCCCTTGCCCAGGCCTGACGCCTCTGGCCTAGGCGTTCGGCCCGGGCAGCGGGGACCCGCAGCTGCAGCGGCCCCACGATCGTGGGCTTCGCTTTAGGCCCAGGCAAGGGACCCCTAGCTCCCGGGACTGCCAGCTTCGACCGTGCCCAGCTCCCATCGCTGGCTCCACCCCTACTTCCTGCTATCACTGGCCAGGGCGGAAAAGGCACCTGATTCTCCGATCATGGCTGGGGGGCAGGGCAAAGGCGGCCCCAGGGCCGCCTTTGCCCTGCCCCCCAGCTCTTAGCTCCCCCCTGGGTTTCCAATCACTGTCAGTGGCAGGGGGCTTCTTCCTGCTTTCCCTTTCACCTCCCTGCATTGTGCCTACATATGCAAATTAACCTCCATCTTGTTGGCAGTTAACTGCCAATCTTAGTTGGCAGTTAATTTGCATATAGCCCTGATTAGCCAATGAAAAGGGTAGCTCGTACGCCAATTACCATTTTTCTCTTTTATTAGTGTTGATTAAATGAGAAAGAGCTCAGAAAGGTTTTCTGCTTGTTAAAGCTAAACTCTGTGCTGGCACAAAGAGTAGACTTGGAACTTTTAAATGATTTCACCCTGAGCGAGGAAGGGTCTTAAACCCTAAATACCCCCCAGATCTGCTTGCTATTGCTTGAAATCTTACCGTAATTCTTACTCATGAAGCTTTGATCCAAATTAATGACAAGCATTTTTGTAGCATCCCATGGGCAAGACACAATGCTAATATTTGGGGGAAACATAAGCCCAAATACTTTATTCATAGATTCAACAGATAAAAATTAGTTAAGTTGTTTAAGATTTTCTAAATGTTTATTCTCAATCTCTATACCTGCCTCATTGCAGACTGGTGATGTTTTGTGGATTGACATTTGTGTGTAGACCACACTTTGAGTAGCATGTATTAGAGTTCAGATGACAAGCGCTGAGAACCTGCACTCCAACAGTAGCCCAGGTATGTTAGTCAGGATGGGCGAGATCTGATGCAGTAACCACCCGTGAATTAGTTTAACAGATATTTATTTCTTGCTCACATAGACTTGGAGTCCTTATTCTGGGAATCAGGTCAACAGAGCCTCCACCTTCTGGAATGTTGGTTCCAGTGTCAGGAAGAAGAAAGGACTGTAGTGTCTGCAATAAAATGCTTCCAGCAGAAGCAGCATATGGCACCCCTGCCCACATTTTGTTGGCCAAAGCAAGTCACATGGCCAGCCATGATCAACTTCTGGAAGGAGAGGATGTGAATTCTACCATGTTCCTGGACAAGTAGGAGGAATAGTCAGAGAACAGCATTTCCAGGTAATGGAAAGGAGAGGAGACACAGCACGGAGGTAGATTTAACAACTGATGAGCTGTGGGAATAGAGGAGTTAAAGCTCAACCTATACTGAGTCACTTTAAGTTTCATATTGCAATGGGAAGATAGTGAGAGGACGTTGCAAGAAGGACAGCGCTAAACCACCAAGGTGGGAAAAGGGCCAACCTAGGGGCTAGGAGGAAAGGAGAGTTTGGAAGACAAACTTTCCCCGACTTTTCTGCTTAGACTATGGGTTAGCATCTCAGAAGGAAAATCTTTTATGAGTCAAGAGCCTAGGACCACTGTAGACCTCCCTCCCCTCCCTCTTCTGATGCATCTGGGCTGTACGCAGAGTATGTTGTCCTAGTCTTAACTTCCTAAGAATGGGAAAAAGAAAGCATTTGTGCCTACCGTGTAGGGGATTTGGTTGGGTCCTGCGAGAATCTTTTGAAACAAGCTGTTAAAACATGGACTCTCGGGTGGTGCTGGATTTGTGAGGAACCTGGGGTGGATAACTATCTAGTCGGATCATGACCTGGAGTATTTGTAGACCTAGGGGCACTTGCTACATTAACATGGGTGGGGGGCAGACATCAGCCCATGCTGGCATTGGCTGACTTGAGCGTCATCCTGCAGTGCCCGTGTTGCACACAAGTCACCACCATGTCCTCCTAATCCCCGGCCAAGTGTTCCTTCAGATCTGGATCTCTCAGCTATTCCACTTGGGACGTGGAAGATACTTGGTTCTGTGCCTCAACTCCACAGGCGTGTGAGGGAACTTTCAGGCTGTCTCAGGTCCTCTCCATCTCGATTTGCTTTCCCTGTTGTCACCACAAAAGGCTGTGTGGGTGACTGTCAGAGACTTTATCTGAGCCTGGAGGCAGCAGCGGGAGTTTGGGCATGGGTGCTGGCCACAAAAACCCGCCCGTGAGTGAGGGGGATCCCCCAATTTCCTGTTGTCTCTCCTCTGCTCCAGGAACTCGGACGGGGTCAGGGCAAAGGGAAGGGAACCGGGCCTCTGCTCGGTGACCCATGCAAGGGCCTAATTTTCCATGTTTGCTCTCACCTGTCCCTGCCAGGTTTCTCCCACTAGTTTTATCTTAGGGCTAGAAAAAAAATCTATGACCATTTCTGATCAAATTTCTTCCAAACATGCTGTTTTTGCCAAGATTTCAGGTTTTGAAATTCAAAAGGCAAGAATTTGCCTCTTTTGCTCTATAGTATAATCCCATGCCCAGGCACTGTGCCAGGAAGCCTGTATGGGAAAAGGTTCTCAGGTAACAAGAATTACTGAGGGGAAAACATAGCAGTTCATATATCAAAATATTTTCCGGCTACATTCGCAAACATGTTAATTATCATTAACGTGCATATTTCTCTCATAAGAATTTTTTTAGGCATATCAGGCGGCATCTGACCTATTGGTGATATAGTACTTGGCACAGAGTAAGAGCTCCATAGTATTTTATTTGATTGCATTTAAATGTCCACAAGTGGACTACTTTTCGCCCAGCGCTCTCTCTGCCACTCTAAGGTCAGGGCAAGAATCAGCTGTCCTTGTTCTATCAACCGTGTAGCGAAGGAGGAGCTGTGTTTCTTGGGCAATGAGAGAGCTTATCCCATGATAAATGCTTCTTTGAACATGCTTATGCTGTGAAATCCATGAGGGCTTCACTTCTGTAAAGGCAGGAGAGGACCTGTGCTCTCCTCATCCTTCAATGGCCTGAAGATTTTGCGATGCCCCAGACCTTAAAACACTGTGTGTTTGCCGACATTGCTTATTTTTTATTACCTCATATTTTTTTAGTAGTCATTCTTTAGGCAAGGAATGAGAATTTGCAGCTTCTAATTGTTTCCTGGCATGAACCTAGTACCTTTTTAGCTTGTTTTTTTTTCTTCTTCTTCTTCTGGCTGCACAGAACATTTCTCTAAATATAGAATGGTGCATGCTATGGACAAGGCTGGAATAAGATAAAATTTTCTTTTCAATCAATTCCCATGCATCTTCTAGTGAGCACTAGGTACTGTTTTTTTCTCAGAGTGGCAAGAGTGGGCAGCAGAAGGGAGTGATATGGAGTGGTGGAGCTTTCGAAAGCAGAAGTCCATCACTGCAAAGCCCTCTGAGGAGACAGCGAGGCCAAGGTGGCCGATGCTTTGGGGCTGGCTCTCCTGTGACCTCAGGTGAGCCACACGGTGATGGGGTGATGGGCAGCAGCACATACCTGCCCTTTGGAGGCAGGGCAGGTAGCGAAAGGGGTGCAGGCTTCAACAGCCCTGATTGGATCTCCTGCTGTGCCACACAGTTAAGGGTGACCTTGGATAAGTTGTTTAACCTCATCTACAAAATGGGTGGTACTAATAAAACCTGGCTCTTAGAGCTCTCATGCGAGTTAAACGAGATGAATATGTATAAATTATTTGGCAAACTTTCAAGAAATGGTAGCTATTATATTTTGTAGCTGATATTTTATAGCATTAATGTTTCAAATATGACCACATTTTTAGTTTTGTTTCTGCGGGAAGTTATTTATGTAAATTCATTTATAATATTAACAAAAAGCAGCTCTCACATACCTTTAGATACAAATCTTTATTACCTTCATTTATTCTGGTGGGAGGGTTTTATTATTGGAGGCAGTGCCGGCTAATGGTTAGAGCAGGGGCTTTGGCACTATAGTCTTTTGGGCTCAAATCTTGATGTGTGATCTTGAGCAAGTTAATTAACTTCTCTGAGACACAATTCTTTGTCTGCAATTCCAAAATAAGACTACCCCACTTAGTCTTCCTATTTGGTACTGAAATACTGGACTCCTCGGACTCTGATGGGGGTTTTGCAATACATGTTACATGTACCCTGTTTATTAAATCTGAATTATGAATTTTAAAACTTATCTGGCTCCAAGGGTTTTGGTACAGAATATGTGATACACCCTCATAGGATTATCTTGAGTTACATCAACTTCATGTAAGCCTTTTGGAACCTTATTAGCTATTATTGTCATCCTTGGAACAATCCTTTGAGGCAGCAATTATGATCCCGATTTACGGATGAAGAAAATCAAGCACAGAGAAGTGAAATTGCCACATAGTTCATATGTGGTAGAGCTGGAATCCAAGTAGGAATTTCTGACTCAAAGCCTATGCATTCTACTGAAACAGATTAATTTCTAGGGCCCTGTACATGCTCACCCCCAATTAAGATTCCACTTAGAGAGGTTAGGGTATATAGTTAAACACCATCAGCGAGGGCTGCTCCCTTGGGACATCTCTACAGGCAGACCTCTGGTGTAGGCTCCCCACCCTCTTTCTTTTATATATATTGATTTCAGGGAAGAAGGGAGAGGGTGAGAGAGAGAAAGACATCAGTGATGAGAGAGAATCATGGATCAGCAGTCTCCCACACGCCCCGTACTGGGGATTGAGCCTGCAATACAGGCATATGACTTCCTGATTCATAGGTCAATGCTCAACCACTGAGCCACACTGGCCGCACAGAGGAAGTGCTGGTAAGGCTTCCCATGGGGGATTGCCAACCACATGGCATGAAGAGAAAGCATGCACACTGTCTGGTTGCACACCTCTGCCCCCTCGATGGCCATCCTGTAGTGCAAGTAGTCGACTTGTGAGTCATAGTCATTTGCCATTTGGTGATGGGGAAGGGACAGAGGGAAGGGAGGCAGCCAGTGATAGGTGTGTTATCATGCCATCTTTCCACAGTGAGTGGCTGTAACTCCATGGGGAAGCATGAGGTTACGTGTGAAACCTATGCCACGGAATGATGCCACCAAGGGAGGAGGGACTGGGGTATTTATGATACATCTCTGGAGAGTCATTGGTTGAGAGCCACTCCCAGGGATGTCCTTGGCAGGCAATCAGAAGCAGCATGACCTTCCTGTTCTGAAAAGTGAGGTCTACAGAAATGAGCGAAGCATTGACACACGCCCTTTAGCACAGCTCCGACAGCAGCAGGAACACCCTTATTTGTGAAAAGCCCAGGATGGATGACGTCTCATTGTCCGTGAATTTGATGTTCACTGACAGACCCGCCTACCCTCAAAAAACTCCCACTGTGCTGCTTGCCGTGGTGTCGGAAATATGTGGCATAAGTCACTAGTCTCCCGAGGCCACCAACAAAATGTCAGTACATTGCCCTGAGAAGCAAGGAATGAGCTATGAGAGTCTTGCCTCAAGGGACTGGGACTTGGAACAAAGATGCTTTAATGGAAGAAATATCAAGAAAGTTCTAGACAGGGGTGAGGGTAAGAGAAGAATAACAAGGTTGGAGGTGGACATGAAGGAGACGGCCTCTGAGGAGTGTGGCAGGGACCCAGAGGACCATTTTTCTCTTTCCCAGTGTGATACAGACCAAAGGCCGGGGGAGGAAGAAGGAAGACTTCCCTCCCTGCTGCTGAGACTGTGAGCTCCTGGAAGACAGTGATCACGTTGTCTATCTCTCTGTCCTCAGAGCTCAGCACAATGACCAGTGACTCCTCTGACTGAGCAGAACTGCCATGAATTCAGTGCTCTGCTCTCGTTTTCACCTGCCAATCCTTGCACTTTTCTGTTAGCAACCCCATATTCATACCAAGACGCTCTCCGTAGCTTCACTTCTAGAAACAAACAATACCACCAACACCTTATTTATTCGCAGTGAGACTTTGGGCAAATTACTGAACCTTCAGTTTACTCAGTGATGAAAAGTTGAGAAGGCCCTTAACTTCCTGAGCTTGTAGTGAGGACTTCGTGGGGTTACTATGAACTGAATTGTGCCTACCACAAATTTATACGTCCAAGTTCTAACCCCACAGTGTGACTGAATTTGGAGTTAAAACCTATAAGGAGGCCATCAAGTGAAAATGAGGTCTGAGGGTGGAGCCTTAATCTGATGGAACTGGTGTCTTTATAAGAGAGGAAGCGACACCAGAGGTCTCTCTCATGTGCAGAGAGGAAAGGCCATGTAAGGACATGGTGAGAAGGTGGCCATCCACAAGCCAGGAAGAGAATCCTCACCAAAACCCAGATTTCCTGGCATCTAGGTCTCAGACTTCCAGCCACCAGAACGGTGAGAAGATAAATGTCTGTCGTCAAGCCCCCAGGCTGAGGGTGTTCTGAGAGCCCTAGCAGCCCAGTACAGAGCTAATTCCCAGAGGACTTTGCTACAGCACCATGACACAAGGCAGAGGGTTATAACGTGTAGCTATTACCTATATTACTACTTCTAATAAAATGGCTACCTTTCCAGGAGAGAAAGAGAATTCTGGGAATCCTGATACTAACCAGTCGGCAAATCTATGCTAAGCTTCTCATGAGAAATCGGGAATGTCAGAAAGACAGCAAACTGCACTCCCTGAAACTTTCCAGTCCTATTTCTGTATAAAAGGCATAACGATGGTGTCACGTAATGTGACTGCATCTTTCCTCTGAGGAATTAACTTGCTATGCCAACCACTCGTTCATCAGGCAAATGTTTGCATCATGAGGATGAGCTAAGAGAACATCTTAGTCAGCCAGATGCCCGAGGCCAGGACTGTGTACAGAGGGGCACTAATAAAATATGATCATCATATTTGTTCCATCCTCTCTGTAGTGTAGGCTCTGCCGTCTGAAAGCAGGCCAGGCTGGTAGATTTTAGGAATTGCAGGGTTGAGTTTACAGTACAAGAGATTTTACTTCAGGTTGGCCTTGACTAATGGCTGTTCCATCTCTTTTTTGGGGGGCGGGGGGCATTGGGGGCGTGGTTCAAGACATTTTTTTAAGTTTCTCTTTTTTTTTGTCCAGTTAACATTTATTTTATTTTACTTTGTTTTGTTTAAGGTATTACAAATAGTAGTACATATGTCTCCTTTATATTTTCCCCATTGACCTCTCCCCCCTGCCTCCCCTACCCCCCAGCACTTGCCCTCATTCCCCCCCCCACGCCCACCCCCATGTCTTGCATCTATTGGTTGTGCTTATATGCATGCATACAAGTCCTTCGGTTGATCTCTTACCCCCACCCACCCCCACCCCCCCATCATGAGCACATTAGGGAAAGGACCTCCCAAAACTCTGTTCTGGTTTCATAATGTTGTACATATTCCTCAGGACAGCTCCATCAGGCCTCTCCTAGTGGACTGCAGACCTCCAACTGACAAATGGGGTAGGGGACAGAAGAGACCAGGTCCTTTTGGCTTCATTTTCAATCCAAATGAATGCACTAGAATTGGTACTAAAATCTCTTTGGAAAAACAGAACCATCTGTGAACATTGGTCAGAGTTCTAAATGGTGTACAAAGAGGGAAAAAATGTGCTGACTCCTGACCAATGGAAAGGGGGTTGCATTGGTTTAATTGCAACCAGTTGAAGGGGTTGTTTTTTTGTTTTGTTTTGTTTTTTTCTATTTCTTTTTCCTCAAAATTTTCTTTAAATCTGTGTTGTTCACCTGGCCCCAGAGACTACATAAGGCACAGTTGAAATTTCTGTTGTCCTTTCCTATTACTCCCTCCCTACCGATCCTGGCTTCATAGGGCAGGGTGGTGTAGACTGTAGGATCCCTTGCCCATTATTCCTCTGTCACAGTTGGATGAAGTGCTCAAATATGAATCATTAAGCCCACTTCTTTTTGTATCTCCCAGTTGCTAACTGTTTGTTCTCAGATTCAACATTGATTTAATGTGTTCATTAAAGCCAAACATTTCCTCAGCGCTCACCATGTGCCAGGCCCCCTTGAAGGCACCGGGGATGCTAAAGCAAAGCAGACACAGATCCTGCCTTCAAAGAGCTGCAGTGTAGTGCGGGCAGAGAAACAGTTACTAACACATGGTCACAGGACAGAGCATGGAGAAAGGCTTTGAAGAGAGTACGCAGGAATGTGGAGGTGACTTTCCAGGAGGGAAGAAAAAGAGGAGCATTAGTGGGTGGGCAGATGTAATGGGGGGGAAAGAAGCAGCCAGTCAGAGAGTCAATCTTTTCTTTTTTTAAATATATTTTATTGATTTTTTACAGCGAGGAAGGGAGAGGGATAGAGAGTTAGAAACATCGATGAGAGAGGAACATCGATCAGCTGCATCCTGCACCCCTCCCCCCCCCCCCCACTGGGGATATGCCCGCAACCAAGGTACATGCCCTTGACTGAAATAGAACCCGGGACCCTTCAGTCTGCAGGCTGACACTCTGTCCACTGAGCCAAACCAGTCAGGGTGAGAGTCAGTCTTTTTGATGTACCCACCTGCTGAAAGCAGCTGGTGATGTTGGTGCAGACTGCAGACAACTTTAGCTCAGGCACCAAGAAGTAGCCTCAGTAGGTGAAAGACTGAATGGAAAAGCCATTCTCACCCTGAGCTGCACTCTGCAATCATTTGTTACAGAGTGGAACGAAGAAAGGAAGGTCACAGGCCCCAGAAGGCGCTAGAGGACCATCAGGAAGCCTCACAAGCCCTTTGAGAACCATGTCCTCAAAGCGCATTTTTAATGAGAAAAGTCTTTCTAGTATAAAACCAGATTCAATTGAGACTCAAAAGGTAGTGTTTGTGTCACATTTTCCACAGAAATTCATTCTCACCCAAGGCAAAACACATCAACACTGGGACCCTGAGCCATGGAGAGCTTGTGTGCTATCTGGGGAATAGACCATGTTCTTTGAATGTTAACAGAGTAGCCCAAAGACTGCCTTTGATTGGAACCAGATGCTATGAATTGGAATTTTTAATTCCATTGTTATCCCTAAGGCAAACTGGGCCTTGTGGGAAGTCTCACTAATCCCCCGATGAGTTGGATCAGCCATAGTTCACATAGGCTTCAGTTTATGAGGACCTTTGTATGCATTCATTCACAGGGGATGGGGCTTTGTTTGTTTGCTTTGTTTTAACATGGTTCTTTGTAAAGCATTAGGATCAGCTTCCTAAGGCGGTAGGACTTATCAAGGAATCCATCTGTTTTCTAGAGAAGTAGCTTAACTCTAGTTGCCTCAGTCAAAGAGTCCCATTCATAGGGGACAACTGCCTAGCTCAGCACCTTGGGTCCTGTTGAAAGCACCCGAGGACTCTCATAGTTGGGATGTAACAGATTTCCCCATGCCTGGACCAGGGCAGCAGCATCACCAATGGGCAGATGGAGCCATCTGCCTTCCTTGGTGGTATCTGTTTAATCAACTTTGGAGGTAGCTATCATGCCACCACCTAACAAAAGTGCTTCATATCCAAATAGTAATACCCCAGAAAGATGGTCACCTTGATAGAAAAATATGATAAAAGAGCACCAGAATCTTTATTTCTGCAATCAAGAAGTCCCACACAGACTTGATATTTATCTATGGTAATATGTTGAGGGGCACTTAACTCGGCTCTTTATAAGAAAGGCAGGAAGCTTAGTTGAGAATTACTGACACCCACACACACAGTTAAGAGAAGACAGTGGTCTGATGTCGACCTTAGGTTCTCTTTCTCTGGATTCCACTGATCCTCATCTTAGCCTACAGTGTCTCCCACTCTGGTCTCCACCGGGCTATTGCTTTCTTGCTTCTGGACCCTTACGGTCTACAGAGTCCTCAGTCTTTGTTTATGCTCTCACCCAGGGTTCACTTGAAATACAACCTTTCTCGGGTACAGAGAAGAATCCGATTCTTTTTAAACCATGCCAGAATGCTGCTATTGACTGTTTACTATCAGCATCTTTGCTGACGGTCCGGTGTCTTTCCAAAGCCGGCTTGTGTTCTTTTTGCCTTGGTGCCCTGTTCTTTGTATTCTTTCTGTTGCCTGCCATATAAGGAAGAAAAGGATAATCAATACCTTTTATTTTTAATCCAGCAGAATGTGGATTCACCATCATCCATCTCCAGAACTATTCATCTTTTCATATTGAAACTCTGCCTGTTAACAAATAATCCCCTCTTCCCCTCCCCCTAGGCAACTATTGTTCTAGTTTCTGTTTCTTTAAATTTGACTACTCTGGGCACTTCATATAAGTGGAGACATATCTGTCCTTTAAATTCACTTTTAAAACATTCACTAACCTCTCTTGAAATGCCCTTCTGCTCCAGCTCCTCCTCTCCTCTTCTCAAAACCCATTCCATCCTTCAAGGCTCTGAACCAAGATTTTCCATTTGCTTCAGCCTGTGGGCATCTCTCCCTATTCTGGACTTGGAGTGCTCAGAGTACTGGATGCTCCCACCCATGTGATTCCTGTGTAGATTTTCTCAGGACATAGCTGGAGTTAATATTCGATACTAGCTGTCATTCTGTGAGTTATTGTCTTATCTCCAACTGGATTGTAACTTCCTGGAGAGCAGAGACTATATGTGCCTTACCTTTTTTTCTATCCGCCACAACCCAAGCCCTCTACACAATAGTCACTCAGGAAGTACTTGTCAAATCCCCTGCACTCTTTAGAAAAGCTGCCTAAACCAGCTGTATAATCCAGAAGCTTGCACTTCAGCCTGATCATGCTGCTCTCTCTGGTTGTTGAAACTTAAGTCTTTTTTTTTTTTACTTTATCTTCGCTGCAATAGAGAACAGATGTCCTCCTTATACCTGTATCTGTACTTGAGGAAGGTTAACGTGTCACCTGTAGCTTCTGCTTTTCCCGGCTGAGCCAAGATAAGAAGGCAGAACCACTGTATTTACACAACACCTTTTCCCTGAGAAACCCATAACATTTTCCTCACATTAAGATCAGTTCAGTAATTAAAAGTCAAAAGTTTCACAGTATGGGAAGGAATTCCTCTTTTGTAGAAAAATTCAGAACTGGGAAGTCCTGATCCTTTGGCAGGCATTTGTTTATTGCAAAAACTCCTTCACCTTGCTGTAGTTTAATATCTACTGGAACCCTGAGGATAACACACACACACACACACACACACACACACACACACACACACACAGGCATACATACACCCGACACCCTTTATACAGTGTTGATCACAGCTATACATAATACTGGATCATTTCTAAAATCAGACAGGAGTTTACCAGTAAATTACTAAAAAGTCCCTCCTGCCATCACACACACACACACACACACACACACACACACACACGCACGCACATGAGCTGTTGTTTCAGATAACCCCCTCCTTAGAGCAGTTGACTTTCTCTGCTATATTTCCCATTAGCCCAGCCCTCTGGAAACACTAAGGTACTTTGGTAAAGAGGACCCATGTTTTTAAACATGGAATGACATATACAAACTTTCTCCAGCTTGCATGTTCATTGAGTCAGGACCAGGTTGGATTTGTGCCCTGCTCCATCTCCTATGAAGACCTGGCATGTAGAAGGTCCTCTTAAACATTTGCTACATAAATAAATGAACTAAATGAACCAGGCAGAGTGGAGAATGGGCTAACAAGGGAGGAGGCTACTGGCACACCACTCACTGGGCTGTTACAAGACCCAGGTGAGCAATCACAGAAGGGATGGAGAGGAAGGACCAGAATTTAGACCAGCAGTTTACAGGGTTACAGAAATAACCAGCCTCTGCATTGCTGGCCTTGCAAACCCAGCTTGTTAAGTAGTGGCAAGTAACATAGTCCTAACTTACTTATGAAGAGAGAAAACTGAGGCTGTGGTTTTCCCAATAGACACACTGTCATCCACTTTTTACGGGAAGCTGCTGTCGACGGGCTGAAAAGGATCTGAATTCTTTAGCAGATGTGAATGTTGACATGATGAAAGGGTGAACTACAAACATATGGCGAAAGAAAGTGTTCTCTGCCTTCATTTGGTTGCTCGTCTTTTTATATTGTACGCCCTCCCCCACCACTCCTCTGCCCTTTGAGCTTATATTTTTGTAAATAGTCAAATAGGACAAACGATATGGTAAGTAAGGTCATAGCTTTGCCAGAGTGTCATTCAGTGTTGAAATATGCATGTTGGCTCTCCTTGACTTCTCTGTGTCATTTGACTTTTCTGACTACACATTTGGAGTTCCACCTGGGAACTGGGACCCTGAGCCCATGCTCTATCCACTCTGTTGTGTTATATCTGAGTTTGGTGACTCTGGAGCCACCTGTGGAATTATCATTAATCCATGGTCTGATATGACTGTTGCATGATTGCCAGAGGAACACTGGACAAAGCACTCAACAACTGAGGGTTGCATGTCAAAGAGTGACATGAGAGCCACTTCTAAGGTTCACTGTCCACTCCCTCCCTGCTCCAACCCCACCTGACAGGGGCCAGGGTCTTCTATCCAGACTGTAGCACCATCACCCCCCATCATTCCTCACCAGCAGTGGCCCATCAGATGATGCTGGGTGCTATGAAGGAGAAAGTGCATGTACTTCGCTTGGAAGTGTATCAATCTGAGACTTAGGTGAATTGACCGACTTGGGGCAAGGGCCTTCCGGGCAGTAGGAAGTGCATAGGGGAAGGCCTCAACATAGGAGAACGCTTGACAAATCAAGGATTCAAAAGGCCAGTGTGGCTAGAACACAAGAAAGGAGAGGGATTGTGTTGCCAAATTCAGGCAATTGGAGCAAGAGTCACAGCCAACTAGCATTCTGTTAGGAGAGTGTTGGGAAGTTTGAGGGTAGTGGAGGAAGTACAAATAGAAGTTGTAAGACTGGGAGAATGAACTTACTAGAGAAAGGTGGTAATATGGTTGAATGGTCCACGTAAGTTGAGATAGGATAAATTCATAAAGATTCCGATCTTTTGGGTTGTAAGATTTTTTAATAGCAGTATTCAACATTTAGATACAGACATATAAATTTATTTTAATATTAGTTATGACTTTCCACTTCATACTGTTCTATATAAACATTTCTATATGTTTTTATTCCATAACTTGTTTTTTTTTAAGTTGTGTAGTATTCCATTATGGTTTCCATCAAGGTATCTTTGGCCCTTCTTCGCACTGGTGTGAGTTTTCATTTATAGTGTTTTTGTTTACAGATCATGCTTCTGGGAATATTTTTGGTTTCCTATGAGTTATTTATTGGGTTTCATTCCCCTGTGGGTCACTTCCCTGCATGTCAGATGGCTGCCGTCATGGTCACAGTGTTCTGTTGCATCGTGCTTCATTTGCCTGCCTGGATTGGAGCAAATTCCCTTATATTTCAGGGAGTTGGATGGGGAGGGGCAGGGGCCAGCAGGAAGAGGGTTGTCTTCATTAGAAATGCAGACAATACAGGTTATTGTGTTAATACACTTGCTCCTCTAGGATGTTGCCTCTGTCAGAAGTTTGTTCTGCACTCAGAACCTCCGCAGCCCTTAGCCTGACAGGTAGCTCATTCTCTTCCTTTACTTGGCAATTTCCCCCAAGGGACTATATAGGTTCCTGTTGAGTGTTGTATGGGGAACAAAAAAGTATAGCCCTGACCGGTTTGGCTCAGTGGATAGAGTGTCGGCCTGCGGACTGAATGGTCCCAGGTTCGATTCCAGTCAAGGGCATGTACCTTGGTTGCAGGCACATCCCCAGTGTGGAGTGTGCAGGAGGCAGCTGATTGATGTTTCTCTCTCATCGATGTTTCTGACTCTATCCCTCTCCCTTCCTCTCTGTAAAAAATCAATAAAATATTTTTTAAAAGTATAGGTAGTGGCAATTAATTGAATTGTTAGTAAGAAGTGACTGTGAGAAGAGGCACAAAATCTTTGTGACTGCAATTAACTGAAATTTATATCATCTAAATGGTTTCCTGAATGTCGGTATTTTTATTTATTCCTTTATTTAATATTTCATTCTCAATTTCTAGATATTGTTGAGAAATTAGTCAGGGACCAACTCACCAGGTTAAGTAGGTATCAGGAAAATTCATCCAAGAAGCATCTTTTCCTTACCTGCTCATAGGCCAGCCATTTATTTGATCCGTATATCTCTTCAGCATTTATTATTAACATTGGTCAAAAAGTTAGTGATATAAAACAGGATAACTGAACTCATTTGATTTGGAACAAGAGTAGAGTTTAAGTTCAGTTCTCTTGGTAGGGGCAGGGAGATATGGGGAACCTTCTATTCCCTGTGTCAAACATAATAACTGGTTGTTGAAACTTAAGTCTTTTTTTTACTTTATCTGTCCTTTAAATTCACTAATCAATAATCTAAAGTTCTTGAAAAGTGGGTAATAAGTTTTAAAAGTTTTCTTTATTTTATCAAAGCAAAAAGACAAAAATGGAACATAATAACCATTTTATCCTCTTTTCCAAAAAGAGTATGTATGAAGAAAGAGAGACTGACTACAGATCGAATCCTTGCTCTTTTGGTCAGAACTACCATGACTGACTGTCATTGATGTCTGTAGTTAAGACTAATGGCAAGGATATTAACATGCAACACCTATGGAGTGTTCCCTCTGTGACAAGCATAGTGCTTTATATTATACTAAAGGCCCAGGGTGCGAAATCGCGCGAGTAGCTTGCCACCACGAGGACCATGCTACGCGAGATGCGAGCCGCGAGCCCCACCTTGCCGCGCAAGCCCCACACCAGTCCCACTGCTCCACTTGAGTCGCGAGCCCGGCCCGCTGCCCTGAGCGGCTCGTGGGCTGGGGGGAGGGACCAAGAGACGCTCCATGCACCTCCTGGTGACCAGTCGTTTGGTTGTTCTGGCACTATGGTGTTATGGCCACTGGCCTTTTTAAAAAATATATTTTATTGATTTTTTACAGAGAGGAAGGGAGAGAGATAGAGTTAGAAACATCGATGAAAGAGAAACATTGATCAGCTGCCTCCTGCACACCCCTCACTGGGGATGTGCCTGCAACCAAGGTACATGCCCTTGACTGGAATCGAACCCGGGACCCTTCAGTCCGCAGGCTGACGCTCTATCCACTGAGCCAAACCGGTCTGGCCGGCCACTGACCTTTTATAATAATGATTCTTATATCACCATTGTGAGGTGGGTTTTCTCAAGGTCACACAGCTAGTGAATGATGTACTCAAGATTCAAAGTGTGGTCCCAAGCTAGTGCTCCTCACTTCTTCTCTACCCTGCGGTGCCATGGCTAGAGGCAGTGTGGGGTAGCATGAGAGACCCGTGCCCAGGGTCTGTACATAAACAGTCACCTGTCATGTTAGCCTCTATAATCTTTTGGGTGAATTTGGGTAAGTCACATCAACTCCTCAAGGTTTAGCTTCCTATAAAGCAGAAGGCAGTCCTGTTTTTTCCAACTCCCATTGTGTGGGCATGCTGGATAATAGCTGAGAACATTCTTTGACAACCATCCGTAAAGTTCTATGGAAGTAAAAGGACTTATTATTTTGTATTGTGATTGCTACGATGATGTGGTAAGTTCTCATACTTAAAAGTTGGAGATATGCAGTAGGTGCTCTCAGTTAAGGTTGCTCGGGGGGGTGGGGGTGGGGGGTAAATTAGAATGTCACATCCTGGGGAGTTGTGGTTCAAAATGAATCACCTGATATGCCGACATGGCAGGGAACCAGATAATTCCCAGCCAGGAGGCAGCAGGAATCATGTATGTTGTGTATGTGACTTGATTGATGTGGTGACAGATGTATTAAAAGCATCACCAGGCTCCCTAAACAGATCTCCTTCCAGGAACACTGACGGCTGTGGGACACTCCCTTCAGTGATGCAAGCCTGGAATGGATCATAAAGATCCTGAGGTAGATTTCTAGAACAAGGTCTGAGGGCTGGAGCTGGAGTCGGGTGTTTTCCAGAGTGATCTTGTGGACATTATCCTGACCCAGGCTCCCCCATACCTTGAGCAATGAGCACATCTCAGGTCCTGGGTTTCTAGGAGGCCAAGCTAGAAATTTCATTCATACTTTATATAAACCCAGTAGACCAGTGGGTCTCAAATTCCAGGGAGACTAAAACCTCTTAGAAAATTTGTCCAAAGGCAGATTCCTGGGCTCCATTCCCAGTGAGCACTATTCCATTGGTCTAGCATGGGGCTCAGGACTCTGCATCCATACAGCTCTTTAAGGGACTTTGCTGCAGATAATGTACAATTTTTATTTCCAGGAGAAAATGCAGTTACTCTGAAAGAGAGCTACTATGAAAAAAATTGAAAAGCTAACATTTACTGAGCGCTAACTATGAACCAGGCACTCTTCCATGTATACGTCAAGTCATTTAATTCTTACCACAATGCCATGAGAGAGACAGCGATATTTCCTCCATGTTACAAATAGGGTAACGGAGGCACAGGTTGCTGAAGAGGACACTGGCACCTGTCATATCACATCCTGGCTTCATAGGAAAATGTAAAAATGCTAAAGTCTAAGAAGAACTTTCTGGGAAAAGAGAAAGTGGGGTTGTTTAAATCCCACCCAGAGAGCCAGTACTCCTGTTGCTCTAACAGTATGGCTTGATGCTAATATTCAAAATGCATGCCAACTTGGTTACTCAGGGGAGGAATCACCAGCATAGAATCTGTCTTCACAGGGTGCAAATACTGCGAATGGGGACCACAAGCCAACAGCTATCAGAGACTTTAGATACTACTGCCAGGGACAGACAGGTAAACAAACATATTAACAAAGTAATTCTATATTGTAATGCATATATGATTTAAAACAGAGGAACTTAGAGAAATAACATTGGCAGGAAGGAATCTTATTGTAGACACAGTGGTCAGAAAAGTGGGTTTTTTGTTTGTTTGTTTGTTTGTTTGTTTGTTTGTTTGTTTTGAGAAGGTCACATGTAACCTCAGAGTTGAAGGATGAGAAGGAGCTAGTCCTACAGAGAGAAATGGGAAGAGCATTCCAGCAGCACCTCTGGGTGAGACTTGGGAATCTGTTGTTGCTCTGTTTTCTGGGTGCTTCTAATGAAGGAGCCCCTGATCTTGATGAGGTCCTTGTCAGGTGACAAAACTAAAACCCTTCAGTAATGAGTTTGGTGTCCAGGGAAAACAGTCCACGGATGGGGGAGTACAGTGCCTCACCACAGTGGAGCACTCCTCCCGAGGGATCATGAGCGAGCACTGAGTTTTATGGGCATTAGCAGAGGCCATGCAGAAACAGGGCAGGATCGGAGGTCAGGGCTTCCTGAGAAGGCCAGCGGTCCTGTCTTCTAAGGTAAGCTAGTTAAAACGGAGTTGGAGGCTTGTGACTGGTGTTAGGCTTCTTGACAGCGAGGCATTTCCAGTAAGTGCCAGCTGACCTTGGTTTAGATTTGTGGGCGGGGCACTGGGGCAGCCTCCTGATGTATGGATTACCTTTATCATCCTCAAACATAATTTAAGCTCTCCTATTTCCATGGTTTTGTGCCTACTGCTCCCTCCTCCTAGAATTCCTTCTCCCCTGCTCCCCTCTCTCTGTTTTTCAAAGCCGTACTCATTCTCCAAGACCCATTTAAATGCCACCTTCAAGCCACTGCTTCCAGGAGTCCTCCTCTGGCTGCACCAGCTGGGGAATCTGGTGCTTCTGTGAAATGCCAGCTCGCTCAGCTGCTTAGCATCTGCTGCCTTTCTTTCATATCTCTCTTATTTGCACTCCTTGTTGGGAAATTATTTGAAGGTAAAGACTGCTTTATATCTTAGCATTCCTTGAAGCACCTCCACAGTGGCTTTCACATATTAATAACAGTACAAATGGTCTGCACACATAAAAAAATGAATGAATGATTCCAAGGCAGACCACGTCTTAACATTGTATTCCTGCAACCTTGCCTTTATTTTCGCTTGCAGACCAGGATAGCTGTGATTGCAGCTGGACCACAAGGCAGGTGATGAGACCTTGCATATTTAAAATGAGCTAAGAGGAGGAGGGATGATGAATGAGCTCAGGAAGACGTGGTGGCTTCTGCAATGACACTAATAAATGTAATACTGAGTCTCCAATACCAGCTCTGATATTTAGGATTGGAAACTACAAAAAGGCAAGAATAATGGATGTATGGGAAGAGGAGAGGGGAGGGGCATATGCAGTTTTTAAAAAGATAAAAAGCTACATGCTGCTGATGGGACAGGAGGTTTTACATTATGACTGCTCTGTTTTTCTTTTTCTTGTATTTAAAAAGAAATTTAATGGGCAAGCAGTCCCCAAAGATTTTTTCACAGTGGGTGGGAGTGCATGGGTAAGATTTAGAGCTTAACAGTATAGGTGGTTCCCCAACAGGCCACAGATTGAGATCAGAGCCCTTGGAGTGAACTGTCAGGCTGGTGCCGATGGCAGATTGTAGAACTCATCTTCCATAATCGATTAAGCCAATTCCTATAATAATTTCCCTCTTAACTGTATCTGTATATATTCTACTGGTTCTGCTTCTCTGGAGAAATAGCTAATATGGTGACCCTGCATCAAGACCCCAATCTCCCCATTAGTGTAATGTTGTCTCCCATCTGTGATATCCC
Source organism: Myotis daubentonii (assembly GCF_963259705.1). Lineage (NCBI taxonomy): Eukaryota > Metazoa > Chordata > Mammalia > Chiroptera > Vespertilionidae > Myotis > Myotis daubentonii. The sequence goes on along the minus strand of NC_081857.1, from coordinate 18,978,669 downwards.
TTCTCACCACCACCCCTCAGAGACCCCATGGTCTAAACCACTATCACCTCCCTTTTTTCTTTAAATGGCTTTAGTGCGGTATAATTTGCATACTATAAAACCCACCTATTTTAAGTGTACAATTCATTGATTTTTAGTAATGTATAGAAATGTGCAACCATCATCGTAATCCAGTTTTAGAACATCTCCGTTACATTTAGAACATCTCTAAAATATGTCTTTGTGCCAAGTTGTAGTAGATTCTGCTCCCACTTTCAATTCCAGGCAGCCACTGCTCTATTTTATCTGTAGGTTTTTCTTTCCTGGATAGTTCATATAAGTGGAACCACACAATATGTCTGCGTGTGGCTTCTTTCACTTAGCATAATATTTTTGAGGTTCATCTATGTTGTAGCATGTATTGGTAGTTTGCTCCTTTTTATTGCTGAATAGTGTTCCATTGCCTGGACATACCACATTTGTTTATCCTCTCAAAAGATAGTGGATATTCAGATTATTTCCAGTTTGGGGCTATTATGAAACTGCTGTAAACCTTAATGTATAAGTCTTTCTGTATATGTTTGTATCTCTTTTATATAGGTACCTAGTTGTGGAAATTGCTGGGTTGTAAATATGTTTCACTTCATGGGAAGCCACCATAATATTTTCCAAGGTCGTTCTACCCCTTTCCATTACCACAGTAGGAGGGTTTTAATTTCTCCACATCACTACCAACTCTCGTTATTGTTTGTCTTTGTGATCATGGTCAACCAGTATATCATTTTGGTTTTAAATTGCATCTCCCTACTGCAGTGATTTTCAACGGGTGTATTGCAATAATTTTTAAAACCTGCAATATCTGACCTCTTTTCCCTTAGACCCGCAAATAAAAAAAATGACAACAGCCAACACAACATTAACCGTCCAATCTGAATGCCCTGTTTGAACAATAATTATATAGGTTATATAATAGAGTTGCATCTTATTGATTATGTTGCATAATAGGGTTGCATGACTGGTTAATTCTCAGTACCAGAAATCCTTATATCAAGTATAGGCATCTGATTTTTTTAAAAAAGTCACTTCTAGCAAAAAGTGTAGGTAATTACTACTATTATTATTTTTTTGTAAATCAAAATTATACCCATTTTTGTCAGATTATCAAAAAATTTTATATTTGTTCCGATGTGCCATAGAATTTTATTAATTAGTTTATGTGTGCCATGAGATGAAAAAGGTTGAAAATCGCTGTCCTAGTGACTTAACAATGTTGAACATCTTTTCATATGCTTATTAGCTATTCCTATATTTTCTTTGGTGAATGTCTGTCCAAATCTTTTGGCCATTTGTACATTGGATTGTTTGTCTTCTTATTGAGTAGTGTGAGTTATTTATATATTCTGAGTACAATTCCTTTATTAGATATGTGATTTACCAACCTTTTCTCGCAGTTTGTGCATTGCCCTTTCATTTTCCTAATGGTATCTTTAGGAGAGCAAAAGTTTTTATTTTGATAAAGTCCATTTTATCATTTTTTTATTTTATAGATCATGCTTTTACTGTCATGTATAAGAACTCTTTGTCTAGTCAAATGTCACTACGTTTTTTTCTATGTTTTTTTCTAGAAGTTTTATAATTTTACTTCTACAATAAGTCTATGATACATTTTTTAGTTAATTTTTGTGTATAGTGTGAGGTTAGTGTCTTTGTTCTTATTTAAATTTTTTTTTTGCATGTGAATACCAGTTGTCTCAGCACTATTAGTTGGAAAGACTATCCTTTCCCCCATTAAATTCCCTTAGCACAATTGGCAAAAAACAATTGACCATAAATTTTAAGAGTATATTCTGGCCTCTCAATTCTGTTCCATTGATCTATGTGGCTATCCTACACCAATACCACATTGTCTCAATTACTGGGGCTTTATGGTGAGTTTTAAATTGGGTATTATAATATAAAAGTTTTTTTTCTTCTTTTTCAAAATTGTTTCAGCTATTCTAGGTGCTTTGTATTTCATATGCATTTTAGAATAAATTTGTCAATTTCTATAAAAAAATTTTATGGCAGTTTTATAGGAATTGTGTTGAATCTGTAGGTCATTCTAGGGAGAATTGTTACCTTACTAATATTGAGTCTCTAATTTATGAAAATAAAATGTGTCTTTGTTTATTTAGCTATGCTTTGTGGTTTTTAGAGTACAAGCCCTGTCTTGCACTTCTGCTGTTATATAGATTCCTAAATAGCTTATTTTTTGATGCTATTGAAAGTGGAATTCATTTCGTAATTTCATTTTGGAATTGTTCCTTGCTAATATGTAGAAATACTATTGATTTGTGTACATTGATCCTGTATCCTGTGATCTTGCTAAACTTGTTTATTAGTTCTAATAGGTCATTTTATGTGTGGATTATTAGGATTTTCTACACACAAGACCATGTTGTCTGTGAATAAAGGCAGTTTTATTTCTTCCAATTGAATGAGATGCCTTTATTTTTTTCTTGACTTAGTAAACTGACTGGAACTTGATACAGTGTTTAATAGAAGGAATAAGCGTAGTTTATTTCTAATGTTTCATCATTAGATATGTTAGCTATATATTGTTTGTAGATTACTTTTATCAGGTAATCTTGTATTAGTAGTTTATTCATATTTTTACCATGAAGAGTTATTGGGTTTTGTGAAATGCTTTTCTGTGCCTACTCAGGTGATCATGTAGGTTTTGTCCTTTTTATCTATTAATACGGTATATTGCATTAATTGGTTTCTGAACGTTAAACCAAACTTGTATAAATTCCATTTATTGATGACATATAATTCTTTTTATATGTTGCTGAATTCAGTTTGTTAAAATTTTAAGGAGTTTTTTTTTTTATCTATTTTAATGAGGGATGTTGGCCTGTGGGGTTTTTTTCTTAGATATCTCTCATTTTTGTATCACTGTGATACTGGACTCATGGAATGTGTTTGAAAGTGTTTCCTTATCCTCTGCTTTCAGTGTTTGTAAAGAATTAGAGTTTTTAAAAATATATTTGGTAGAAATCAGCAGTGAATTCATTTTGACATGTATTTTTTTGGAAGATTTTAAGTTACTAATTTAAAAAAAAATTTTTTTTACATATTTTATATCCATCAGATTTTCTATACTTCTTGAGTCTGTTTAGGTAATTTGTGTCTTTCTAGAAATTTGTTCAATTCATATAAATTGTCTGATTTGGTACAAAGTGGTTAATCATATTCACTTGTAATCTTTTAATTTTTGTGAAGATGTAAGGATTGCTCCTCTTTCTGATTTTGGTAATTTGTGCCATCTTTTTTTATTTCTTGGTTAGTTTCAGTAAAGATTTATTAATTTTGCTGATCTTTTCAAGGAACCAACTTTGATTTCATTGATTTTTCTCTGTTGTTCTTCTGTTTTCTACTTCATTGTTTTCTACTTGAATATTATTTTCTTTCTCTTGCTTGCTTTGGATTTAGTTAGCTCTTATAATTCTAATTTCTTATGGTGGATATTTAAGTTACTGATTTAAGACCTTTCTTCTGTTCTAATGTGGGCATTTATGGCTATATATTTCCCTTTAATCACTGCTTTAGCTGCATTCTATAAATTTGGATACGTTAAATTTTCTTTTTTGCTCAGCTCAGAATATTTAAAAGTTTTCCGTCTGGTGTTTTTATTTGACAAATGCATTATTCAGAAGTGTTGTTGTTTTTTAAGTTTCCAACTATTTGGTAATTCCCCAAATTTCCTTCTGTTGTTGATTTCTAATTTAATTAAATTATAGTTAGAGAACATGCTTTGTATGATTTCAAAACTTTTAAATTTATTGAAACTTGTTTTATGGCCTAACATATGGTCTATTCTGGAGAATGATCCATGTGTATTTTTTTTTTAAGTTTATTCTGCTGTCACTGGGTGGAATGCATTATTATTATCAGTGAGATCAAGTGTTGTTTAAATCTTCTGTATGCTTGCTATCTACTTGTTCTATCAGTTATTGAGACTGGAGTATTAAAATCTCCACCTGTCATTTTTAACACCTGTCATCTCTTGCTTAGATTGTTGAAATAGCTTTGCCGTCCTGTCCACCTTCCTTGCTTTATTATTTATTATTCTCCCGTAAGATTTATCATTATCTGATCCAGCAAATATTTTACTTATTCACTAGACTATATATGTCCCAAGATGGCAGGGATTTTAGTCATTTTTCATCACCGCTGTGTCCCTAGCCACCCATAACAGTGCCTGACACATATTAGTCACTGACAAATGTTTGTCAGAGAACAAATACTTCGCCAAACAAATGGCACCCACTATTCTCTTAGGTGAGGGCAAAAATCCTCATCTCCATTGTCTGGAAGAGATCTGAAATGGGTCAATATTGGTGAAATACTTAGATATCAGGGGTGGGAGATATAAAAGTTACCTATGCTTTGGGCCAAAGGTAGAAATTCTACCTTCCCTTCATGTTTTCCCTTTGGGTTTATCTTTCTTGCATTTTCTTGTCATCAAAGTGGTAGACACTTGAGGACCAGGACTGGATGTAGGTTTGAGGAAATAGGCCACTGTGCTTCATTTTGTTCCAGGCTACTAGGCTGCCTTCTCCAGGCAAAGGAATCCCCATGGCATCAAGCAGCCCTGTGCAGCTCAGTGGGGGTTAATTCCCAAGTGGAGGGGGCAAGGAGGGGTTAAAATTTCAGAGTAATAAACAGAGCAGTTTCCCCTGCATATATATATTTTCCCTCCTGACCTCAAGAGAGAGGTAGCCATAGATGGCTGGTCTAAGAATGGATGTTCAGGATCCCAGCCAAATATCATTCCATCCTAGCATAATTGATGCTATAGGTAGCTTTAAAAATTTATGATTATCCCGCTTTGGAGGGCTATATTATACAAAAATATCAGAAAAAAAGCATGTAATATTTATTCAATGCTGGGCATAAGATATCAAGATATTTACATGTATCTAGCATATTAGATAAATTGATTATTTGTATGCTTAATCAGTTAAAAAGAAAACACTGACTGATATTTTTCTTTTATTCATTAAAGTGAGGTCTAAGTTTTAGAAACTTTCCTATAGGGTCTGCATAACCAATTGGAGCTCAGAGGAGCGGTATGGGCTGGAGACAACAGTTTGGGCACTATGTATAAATATATAATTAAAGCTGTAGGGATAGATCATGTGCTCTAGAGACTGAGGAGAGAGCCTAGGTCAAAACTTTGAGGAATTTAACCTGTAGTGGCTGAGTAGAGGATAATAGGTCTGAAAAGGCCAGAAAAAGCTTCTCTCTTAGAGCAGCAGGAAAGCTGGGAGGGTAGTCCATCCAGGAAGGGATGTGCCAGCTTCCTGGAAACTTGCAGTTCTCAGGGCAGACCGTGCTCTGGGGGAGTCTAACTCTTAGTCAAGTCCCTGTCCTTTACTTATAAAAGCTCATTAAGTGGATGAACCTGAAATTGTGCTTGAGGATAGATAAATAGCTCTCGGCCGGAGGTACCTAGGACACTGGGAAGATGGAATTTTTGTGTTAAGACGCTATGCTGTCATGAAAATTATTTTACTCTCATTCTTGCGTTTCCCTCTAAGTGTGATGTACCCTTTCCTGATGCCCCTGATACCCATCTATCTCTTCTTGTCATTCCAGTAGTAATTTGAATATCTGATGTCAGGGAAACATGATAATAAGCATTATACAAACAAGTTGAATTATTATAACTACTTTCCTGGGAATGAAATTCTTTATTATTTTTGTGTTTAATGTTTGTAGCAATAAATTCCCAGTGAATTTTTATTTTATTGCTTTAGACTCAGTAACAGATTTATTTATATGAGTATATATTTTATTTGGTTCATTCACTAATTCATCCATCAAATATAAAGGGTGGGGCAAAAGTAGGTTTACAGTTGTTTGTATGAACAAATGATAAATAAATAAATAATGCAAGAATAAATTCTGTTTCACCTACTCACAACTGTAGACCTACTTTTGCCCATCCCTATATATTAAGTGCCTACTGTATGCCAAACACTGGGAGTGTTAAGTCGCATTGGGCATGGTTTTCACACTTTGGTATGCATCAAAACTGCCCGGAAAACTTGTTAAAAATACATATAACCCAGTCTCAACCCTCATATTCAGTAGGTCCAGGGTAGTTTCCAGGAACTATATTTCATAAGCTGTGTCTGATTTTGATTTACAACAAAGTATTAGAACTATTGATCTATGTGAAAACATTTACTGAAAAATTTAAATGTTATAGATTATAAGTGTCAGATAGAAGTATGCACAGTGTAGAGGGTATATTAAATTGTGTTACATTCATATCTTACTATAACATTAGACTGTACATAGAACAGCATTGTTGCAATTTTCAACTATAATGGAATTTTTTGTTAGGGCTTTAAAGCCCTAGCAAGATGTTTTACTGTCATTAATAGTGTAGAAATTTTTATAATGTCCTTATAAATGATAACAAAAGTAAGAGAATGCTGTAAACTTATAAATACCATCATGTTCATGCATATAGCTCACGTCAGTACGAATGAGAAAAGCATCTGGTGATTCCTACTTAAACACTGGGTGCCTGTTCTGTGGTCATTGCAAGACTGGGCGTCTCATAAGTGAAAGTGTTCTTTCCTTTTTTCACCCTTTGTCTATGAGACTCTTTTGCACCCTGTTGATACAACAGATTCAGACAGCTTTGGAGGAGTATTCATAGCAGTTTCTACTAAATCCCCAGCACCGATGCAGTGCAAAACTATGAGTTTTATATGGAGGAAAACAAGTTTTCTTTTAAATAGTAATTGGTGTTTCCTTCTTAAAAGGAGGCACTCATTCACCACGCCATTCACAAGGAAATTCAGGCTGTAGGGACATGCCTGCAGCACGTGGTCCTAGCAGCACACAGGGCATAAATTCAGAGAGAGCAGAATCAGGTAGAAGGAAGCCAGGGGCACAGCCACACTGAGCACAGCCTGTAGTACAGACAGAACCAGAACCCAGGTCCACCTCGTAGGCCCCTTATTGCATTTGGCACAGATTGACGGGGGCTGTCTTTAAAATTTAAAAGACAATCCTCCTGGTTGGAGGAATGCTTTACTGTATGGAAGTCAGATAGCAAATTTTACAGTGTTCAGAGTCCCCGTCCTTATCAGTTATGGAGAGATAAAGTTTCCTTTTCCTTTAAGATGACTGAGCCCCTCCAAAAGGTCTTCTCCTGCCCACTGAAGCCAGCCTCCCTCTCCCAGGCCAACACCCTACCCACTGCACAATCCCTTTCACTGGGTAGCTCTATATCCATAGAGTTGTACCATTCTAAGTACAACTCTATGGATATAGAAACTATTTAAAAATTTGCAAACTGACTTTATTTTTAATTTTGGCTTTGTTTTTATCCAAAATATTACCCCAAGCTTTAAAACCCTTTAGCCATGTTAACTACTGGTCTGCCCTCCCTAGTTTATGAAATAAAATAGCTGCCATTCAAGCCACGGTAGTTCTGTACCAGGCACGGTGCACGGCCTTTAGATACTGTGTTATTTAATCTTCACAAGAGATAGGTATTATCATCCCATTCTGCAGGTGAGAAAACTGAGGCACCAAAAGTAACTTGGCCAACAGCGTTGGCATACAGCAAAACCAGAGTGCTGTACCCTAACCATTGTACTACACGGCCTCGACTTCCATCAGCCAATTTTTGCTCATGGAAGACACGTCTTGGGAGAGTGGCCGATCCTTCAGATGGGCAACAGATGAACTCCAGTTCATCAGAACCTCACCTCTGCACTGGCTTTTTCTTTCCAGCACGTGTGGAACTCGGGAACTTCTTATCATGATGCTCACTCTCCAAGGTGCCTCCCTTCCCTAGGTCTTAGCAGCTCACTGGCATGGTGAGGAGTCGGGGCCGTTGCCACGGTCTTCCAGCAAAGAGAAGCCTCTTGGCTCCTGCACATTCTTAACACTCAGGCGAAGAGCTGTGCTGACCGGCCGATCTGTCACTGCAGCTATATTTAGCACCATCTGCCAGGAATATTTCAAACTGCCTATTTTTGTACATGCCGTTTTGTGCAAATGCGGCTGCTCCACCACTGGTTCGTGGGAAACCAAGGGCATTAAGTGGCTTTTCTGGTTGTTATGTTAAGTGCTGCGAGCTGGCCCTTCAGCCAACCTTCAAATGAGATGGTGGAGAAGGAGGCAGGGTTTTCCCAGGGTGTTAGTCCCAGGGGCCCACACTTTCAGTGGCTCAAAAACAATCCAGGGGTGGTAGCTGCAGAGGAGGCGGTTGAGGTTCTGGGGAAAGGGAGGAGGAATATAAAGGGCTCTGACACAGCACCCCGGAGGCAATGTGATGCCTTGCCCATTTCACAACTGCCTCACGTGTAGACTTTTCCAGCCTTAAGCAGCCCCCTATACTTCCTTCTTGATCCATATCAGGAAAAGACAGGGCCTCCCATTTACTGAGGGCTCCCCTTGTGCCCGTTTTCAGTGCTGGCATTTACACATAGCCGTTCATTTTGTCCATATAACATCCCTATGAGGTGATTCTATTCTGAGTTCCATGTTAGAGCTAAGGAAATTGAAGCTTAGAGAGTTGGGTTCAGGCCCACCTACAGCCAGACCTCATGAACTTGACCATCAGTGCCATACTGACCAATTGTATATACCCTGCCCATCCAGTCTCTGTTCTTCACCCAGCGATAGGCGTATGTTTCATATTTCCATCTCCAGCTTATTTTCCAGACTTGATGCTTGACTGCATTTGATGGGTCTGACCATAGGTGTACTATCGAGCCCCACTATAACTATGTTGACCTCCCACAGTGAGCTCAGCAACAGTCCACTGGGGTAGTGGGGTTCCCAGGTTTGCCCTTCACCCTTGAGTAAGAACTATTGGGTGGAGCATTTGAGCAGCCTCATGGGAGGTCCCCCCAGCTGCGAGGTGAGTTTGACTAGAGATGAACAGAACCTGGCTGCCTAGATGACCAGGGCTATTGAATAGGAATTGCCACCAGGACTGGCCTGGAGCTGGGACTGAGAAGACTGACCACAGAGTTCTCTCTGACTTCAGATCAAGTTCCCAGAGTATTGAAAAGTGCATATTAGGTGCTCAATAAATATCTTTAGGATTATACAAGGACAGGGAACTGTTCCCATTGTGCTAGTCTACCTCTAGCCCAGTCTCCCCTATAGACTCTCTATAGACCTAAATAGTGCTCCCCTATAGACAGCAAGGCCCGGAGAATAGAAAGGAGGGGTCCTCACCTAGGAATCCTCTTTCTGCCTGACACGTAGTTAGTGCCCAAATATGTATTCATCTGAAATGACTTGACTCTCAGCTGGTCATGGCCCAGACTGAGGACTATTTTCACAGCCAATTTGGAGTTAGAAAAGAGGCCTTGGGGGAGGCAGTGTGTTTCTGACAGTAAAGCCACCAGCCAGCTGTGGTAAGGGGATGGAAGCTTTGGCAACCTCCTTCTGCAGCAGGACTCCAAGCCCCACTACGTAATACAGGCCAAAGCCTGTGATTCGAGGGCAGCAAGCCACGGAGCTGCACGCCAAGTTCAGAGTCACTGAAGCAAATGGTGTAAATGATGACATTGAAAAGACAGAGACCTTTTTTAGAGAAAGCCAGGGTATGAAGTGACCGCATTGAAAGCTGGGTTTGGGTGGAAAAGACTCATTTTCCCTGTTTCCCTGGCGGGGACGGGATGGCGTTGGCGAGTGGCAGTCTCCCTGCCAACGCTGCTCCTGGGTCAGACAAAATGCACTGGGGGCTCCACTTCGTTGTGTTTACATTCCCCCTCACTGTCCTGTTCTTTCGCTCTTCCAGAATGGCCAGGTTCTTGCTTGCCCCTCATTTGAAGACGGGAAACTTTCTTTCCTCCAGGCTCTTTCCTCCCAGTACAGCTCCCTCTTAGTGCCCTTTTCCAGCCAGTAGAAGGGCCGGCCCATACTGGTTGGCCATACTGGTTGGCGGTGGGCACTGAGCAGCAGGCAGCCTGACGTGCTGGTGTTCTCTTCTCGCCCACTTGCCTGAGAGAGAAGGGACAGGCCTCCTCGTGCTTCTGAAGGTGTCCCCAGACATCTGCTACATTGCAAGGTTTTTATCAGTGACTGAGCCTCTCTCGTATATACCTGAGCTGGGGGAGGTGGGGAAAGAACTGGCGTGAACGCACGCTTATCCCTTCGGATATTGGAGGAGGAGCCCCATGGGCGTCAGCTGGAATCTTCACAGCCACCTGGCGGGCTCAGCGCTGACCTCCCTTTGCAGATCAAGGAACCCAGCTCTGCTGAGTCACAGCCTGAACTTGAAGAGCCAGGGCTCAATTGCAGGTCCCTGTCCCAGCGTACAAATCCTTGTCCCTTCAGCGGCTTTAGGGAGGGACTTCAACTTCTCCCACTGCCACCCCACAGAGGGAACCTGCTCTCCCCTGGCCCCTGCCCCTGTTGATTCATGAAGAAATGAGCAAATTCATGATTTGTAAAGAGTTTTGTCCCCTCTCTTCTCAGATGTGCTTCAGTTCAGAACACAGTGTTCACTCATGTTGGACTTCCCAAGACACTGCCAATTTCATGTCACACTCTGTTAATACAGTCATAAGTTTTGTTACATTTATGACTAAGCATGATTTCATTTCACACCACTTTAAGGCATTTCATGTACCAGAATTCAGAAACCAGAACTTTTTTTTTTTTTGGTCAGATGCCATGCTCTGATTTTTGAATCAGAAAATACACCCCCTTTCTGATGTGCACTCAGTCTGTAAGGGACCGTGGGAATCGTGGCACCTTCGTTCTTTCATCAGCAGCATTTATTTTTAGGGAGAAAGTTCTCTGTTCCAGCCACTGGAAGGACCACTGTGTAACCCTCATTGCAGGCACAGCCCCAAATAGTCCAGCACCTTCGCCAAACAAATGATTGACCACATGGTCTCAGCACCCCACTCCCTCACCCCCATACTGGGAGTCAAGAGGCTTTTCTCTATCACCTCCCCAATCCCACTCCGGGGAAATGTGAAGGATGAGGCTGGTCGCTATGTCTTGGCACCAAAGAGACAGTCCTACACCTCCCCAGTGGGGCCCCCTGGATGGCCCCCCTCCTTTCCCAAAGAGGGGGCCCTGCTGGAGCCCACTCTTTCCAAACCACTGAGTCATTTCCTCTCAGGGACTTTCTCATTCAACCTTCCTGTTTGCTTTAGCTCAGGAGCTCCGTTCTGAGTCGCTGTTTCCTTCCCCATCCCCACTGCGCTGTAATTAATTGCCCAGCACCTTCCAGCCCCTCCCACTGCACTGCTCCTTCCCACTCTCTTCTCTTGACTGCAGTCTGCACATTTTGTACACATTTCTGCAAAGCCCCTGGGATCCTAAAGCCATGCAGGAAATCAGGGATACTGCTGCTCCTGCAAGGGATTGCTTGAAGGATACATTGGGAAGATGAGTGTCTACAAACAGGCACCAGGAAGAACACCCCTACGCGCCCCCCCTCCGCCCCTCCGAAGCCAGGAGCTAGTCCCAGATCGGTCTGACAGAGCAAGTTGAGCGGTTGGAAATAATAACCTTTGACTAATGCACTCTGAGCTGCTTGACCCGCAGCAGCTGCTGACTCCCCCGGGAGCCAGCTGTGGTCTCCTGGAAGCCCTAGCTTGGAGTGCTGTGTGTACATCTGAGACCTGCTGACCCAGGACGGTTTGCTGTGTGGTCAGTAGCAATAGGCAGGCAGGACTCCGTGGGGCAGAAGAGGCCAGAAGACATTGGGGCTTTCTGGTTCGTTGATGGGTGAAGGAAAGAGTATAGAAAGAGAAAGGAAATGACCGTAGTCAGCACTGGACCATAGCTCTGTCAGATGTTTGTAGGGTGGCAGCTCTTTGTTCAGGCACATGGAGAATTGTCATCTATTCCCATTGCAGGCACAGCCCCAGAATAGTCCAGCCCCTTCCTTCTCCAAGCAGATTCTTCGTCAGATGAAATGTTCTGGGCTGTACCGAGAACAGTGGACTTTTCGTCATGAGGGTATTTAGTAAATGTTCATTGAAGCAAGTCAAACTGAAGTTCAGAAACTATGTGACCAAAGGAATGGCCCACAAATTCATCTGTTGTCTCAAAACCTTGCGTTGTCTATTCAGGTAATCGCACTGTCTGTCATTATAAAAAGACTTTCGGAGATATTCCTGAGGTGACCATCTTTTGCCTTCCCCTCAAATACCATCATGTTGGCAGTCCCCTGCCCCAATAATGTGAGGCCCTGGTGAACTCGTGACTGCCAATGTGGCTTTGCAGAACTCCAATTCGGTGCTCAATAAATATCTTTAGGATTATACAAGGACAGGGAACTGTTCCCACTGTGCTAGTCTGCCACTTGAAAACCTGTTTTCAAAGTATGCATCCCCAGGTCGGTGACTTCAGCTGAAGGTTGTCCTGGCTCCTTCCCTGCTGATTCGGAGGACCCTGTCTCCTTCCCCACGAGGCTGATCAGCCCCCTCTGCTCTCCACCTCGGTCCCTCCTCTGTGAACTTCTGCATCCTGTGAGTTGTGTGCCATGAATGATCCTCCTTCCTCTCAGATTTTCAATCTCTCCATTCCCACTGGACTTTTCCAATTCTTCTATGAATTGTTTAACTCTCCATTTGGAAACCGTGCTTTCTTCTGCCTGCTTCATAGAGCCTTCTCTTAGGTACCCACATACCATATTCTGGGTAAAGGAGTAGTTTCATTTATCTAGAATACAACCTGGAGAACAACTCCACCTCACCCTTCTCCTTGTACAAGGATGGGCACCTCTGCTTCCCTCTATTACCAACTTCTTCCAGGCGCCACCTCTCTTCCTTACCCCTCCACATGGACTGCTACTGCCAAATCAGTAGCCTCCTTTCAGTCCTCACCCTGCTTGCCCATAGGTAGCATTTGTTGTACCTGGAGGCACTCTCCTCCTATGGCTTCCCCACTTCTCTTCCCTCGTGGCCCCTCCCCAGTTCCTGACCAGTCTCCTTGCCCACTCTTCTCTCCGAAGTCTTGGTGTTCCTGAAGTCTGTGTCCTCAGCCCCTTCCAGAGTCTCTTCCTTGGGCAATCTAATTTACTCCCATGGCTTTGGTTATGACTTATATTCTGATGACTTTCTTATTAAATTAAAAACCTCTTATGATTACAAAGCAGCATATGTACAGGTAAACAAAAATATGAAAATGAAAATACACTGTTCCCACTTACCACTCTTAGTATCTTGTTGTATATCCTTCCAGAATTTTAATGCATGTACATGTATCTTTCTACCAAATGAGAAAAATATTACTCTGTAAATTGTTACATACTGTTTTTGTAATTTTTTTCAAGTTAATAATTGGAAACTTTCCATGTCAATACATCTTATCTAGTACCCAGTCCATATATTTGATTACCTGAATCATCCCCCAAATGTCCTTTCTAGCAGGTTTGTCCAATTAGGGACCAATTCAGGCATGTATATCGTATGGGTATTTCCTAAGCTTATTTACCAAGCATAGGTATCCCATCATGCTTGTTAAATGTATTTGGCCAGTTACCTAGAGAACATTTCATTTTCTGAATTTGACTGGTTGCTTCTTTGCAATATCATTTAACTTGTTTCACTAACCCGGTTATTTCTTACAAACTGGAAGTAATGGAAGATGGAAAAGCATGATGAATTTAAGTTGATCCTTGTTAGCTAGATTATATGATAGGAGATGAGGACTTCATATTGCGTTTTGCCTTATATATACATATATATGTGTGTATATGTGTGTGTGTGTGTGTGTGTGTGTGTGTGTGTGTGTGTTGACCCACCATTAGGCATCCTAGCATTGACCAATTAATGAAAGCAAGTAGCAGTCTTATCCTTTTGTTGTAGCCTTATGTTTTTCCCTGTTGTGGCTGAAAAGTAAATGGTGTGGTGTTATTTTTGGCAGTATACAAATGTCCAGTGTCCCATCAACCAAATGCCTAATTCTTTCAACACCAGTTTATACTCATTGTTGAAGTCACTAATCCATTAAGAGTTTAAAGTGATTATCAGCCAGGGTTTTTGGTAGGATATGAATGGTGTGCTTTAATTAATTAAAGGGTAACAAAAAATATTTTTATGAGGGAGCTAGTCACTGAGGTGTGGGCAGGCTTCAAGAACCATCAAGGGATGGTGTAGAAGCCAGGGACGAGAGGCAGTGGGAGCTAGGCCTGAAGGGCAGGAGGAAGGAGTGGGGCCCAGTGCCTGGGTCAGCTGCAGCTGTGGCTGCTAACAGAGGAACACAGTTACAACCCAAACCGTGACCAGGCAGGGCACTCAAATGAAATGAAACTCTTTTAATAACTTTGTTTTCTGATTCTTGCCTGAAGCACAGTTGCAGGACAGAGGGGTTAGACTTGGGATATTGGAAACAACTATTCCTTTTTTTTGAAAAAAGTTTTTTTTATTGATTTCAGGGAGGAAGGGAGAGGGAGAGAGAGAATCATTTCATCGGCTGCCTCTTGCACACCCCACAGAGGGGATCAAGCCCCCAACCCGGGCATGTTCTCTGACTGGAATCGAACCATGACTTCCTGGTTCACAGGTCGATGTTCAACCACTGAGCTATGCCAGCCAAGGTCAACTATGCCTTTTTTAATGGCTGTTTCTGCACCAAATTAGCCATTCATTGAGAATCATATTCAAGACAAACAAGGAGGATACCACTCTCAGGTGAATTTGGGCTCCCGTTGCCAAAACACAAGGTGGGGTGCTGTGATGACATTTACAATGCAGAATTATATTTGTTAATAGCAGCTGGGATGCCGGAGAGAACTGGTGACTAGGGTGTGATATCACTCCCGTGGTTATGTTATATGTTATGTTACCTTACACTGTGTTACGTTACGTGGCAAAAGGGAGGTCACCGGGGTGGACCTGACCTAGTTAGCTGAGCCCTTTAAAGGCAGAGAGCTTTCTCCACTGGTTAAGGGGGTAAGTCAGAGGGGTGCACTCCTGCTGGCCTGGAAGAAAGCTGACCTCTGTGTTGTAGTGGCCTATGGGGACCATCTGGTTAGCAAGGCCAATGGCCTCTGGGAGGTGAGTGTGATCCCCACCTGACAGCTAGCAAGAACATGGGAAACTCATTCCTGCTAGATCACAAGGGACTGGATTCAGCCAACAACCTGAATGAGCTGGGAAGGGACCCCCAGCCTCTGATGAGGCATGCAGCATGGCCTGGTTGCTGCCTCGTGAGAACCTGAGAGGGACCCAGCGAGCTGTGCTCAGGCTCCTGATCCATGGAAAACGTAAGCTAACAAATTTGTTTTGCTTTAATCCACTTAGTTTGTGGTCATTTGTTCACAGCGATAGGAGGCTAATCTTCTTCCCGAGTTAATCAACACTGCTCTGTTCTTGCCAGTCCACTTCTGTTCCTAATTGCTGTAGCTCAAGCAATGCTTGATTGCAGAAACCATGACGATGCAAGAACAAGAGTGCTGTTCTTCAATCCACCCTCCTT
Source organism: Myotis daubentonii (assembly GCF_963259705.1). Lineage (NCBI taxonomy): Eukaryota > Metazoa > Chordata > Mammalia > Chiroptera > Vespertilionidae > Myotis > Myotis daubentonii. Next base: position 18,963,216 of record NC_081857.1, on the reverse strand, counting down.
AGACTGTGAATAATCTCTCTCTTCAGCTAATGGGCTGGTGATGGTCACCAGGGAGGAGTGGTTTATAGACCTTTGTGGCTTTAGAAAGACAAAGAAATATGGGAACCCGTCTTTCCTGGAAGACTCAACTCATTATGCAAAGCCCTTTCCTTCAGGGGTTCCTATCTGACACTACAACCCACTTAACCACAAAGGGCTCATCTGAACCTGAGGCCAAGCTTAGCCCAGTGATCTGTTGAGTTATTTTAGGAAATTTAGGTCCTTCCTGAAGCTGCTGAATGTTGGGAAAGGCAACCATGTACGCAAATATAAGATTATAAACTGTACTGTGTGCCTTCAAGGAAAAGCACCGCATGTCAGAGAAACCTGAGCCCGAGGATTTGGGGAAGGCTTTCCTGAGGAAGTGATCCTGGCCATGAGATCAGGAGGAAGAGGAGGAGTTGACAAGGCCAAGGGATGATAAAGGGAACAGTTTGTGAAAGGCTCCGAGGCAGGAAGAATAGTGGCCATTTAAGGAAATGCAAGACTGGGGAGCTAGCAAGGAGAATGAGGAGGCCAGCATGTGGGTGTGACGATGGAGAGGAAGTGGGGAGATGGACCTGCAGGTCCTGTTAGAGTCCCAGTGGTTCTCAACCTGCCTAATGCTGCGACCCTTTAATACAGTTCCTCATGTTGTGGTGACCCCCAACCATAAAATTATTTTCGTTGCTACTTCATAACTATAATTTTGCTACTGTTATGAATCATAATGTAAATATCTGATATGCTATATGTGTTTTTCGATGGTCACGACCCACAGGTTGAGAACCGCTGCCTTTGGTCGCAATCAGGTTTTCCTTTAAATTTTTTAAAAATGTTTCCATTACAGTTTTTCTTTAAATATTATTTTGTATTGGTTTCAGGTGTATAGCATAGTAGTCAGATAATCATATCAACACTAATAAAAGAGAAAAATGGTAATTGGCATACGAGCTACCCTTTTCATTGGCTAATCAGGGCTATATGCAAATTAACTGCCAAGTAAGATTGGCAGTTAACTGCCAAGTAAGATTGGCAGTTAACTGACAACTAAGATTGGCAGTTAACTGACAACTAAGATTGGCAGTTAACTGACAACTAAGATTGGCAGTTAACTGACAACTAAGATTGGCAGTTAACTGACAACTAAGATTGGCAGTTAACTGACAACTAAGATTGGCAGTTAACTGACAACAAGATGGCGGCTAATTTGCATATGTAGGCACAATGCAGGGAGGTGAAAGGGAAAGCAGGAAGAAGCCCCCTGCCACTGACAGTGATCAGAAACCCAGGGGGGAGCTAAGAGCTGGGGGGCAGGGCAAAGGCGGCCCTGGGGCCGCCTTTGCCCTGCCCCTCAGCCATGATCGGAGAATCAGGTGCCTTTTCCGCCCTGGCCAGTGATAGCAGGAAGTAGGGGTGGAGCCAGCGATGGGAGCTGGGCACGGTCGAAGCTGGCAGTCCCGGGAGCTAGGGGTCCCTTGCCTGGGCCTAAAGCGGAGCCCACGATCGTGGGGCCGCTGCAGCTGAGGGTCCCCGCTGCCCGGGCCGGATGCCTCAGCCAGAGGCGTCAGGCCTGGGCAAGGGGCCGATCCTGCGATTGGAGGGTGATGGGGGTCAACGCCTGAGGGCTCCCAGTATGTGAGAGGGGGCAGGCTGGGCTGAGGGACACTCCCCCCCCCCCCCACACACACACACCCAGTGCACGAATTTCGTGCACCGGGCCCCTAGTACTTTATAAAATGTTCCCCCCTGTAATTCTAGTACCCACCTGGCACCACACATAGTCACTGCCATATTATTGACTGTATTTCCTACGCTGTACTTTACATCCCCGTGACTGTTTTGTAACTGCCACTTTGTGCTTCTTAATCCAGAGGAGAGGGTGCTTGGGGGACTGGGTGAAAGAGGTTTTCCTTTTTAAAAGTCCACCCTACTGTGACGGACAGAAAGGATTGTAAGGAGCAGGGACAGGTGCAGAAATGCTTGTTAGGAGGCAACTGCAGTCATCTACACAGGCTCTCAGGCTATGACTAGGAGTCTAGTTGTGGAGAAGTTAGATAAAATAAATATTATTTGGGGAGTTTTAACTTTGCCCATTAAAATATTAAGAAAGCATTTTCCCATAAGCTCTACCATTCTTGAAGAATTTATATTCATTCACTTATTCGATAAATATGTATTGTGTTACTTTGGCATGAGAATATAGTAGTGAATAAAACAGGCAAAACTCCCTGCTCCCAAGCAGCCTGCAAGGGAGTTAAACAATAAATAAGAAGATAAGAAATATATATAATAATTGAAAGCAACAAATGCTAGGGAGAAAGATAAAGATGAAAAAGGGGACGAGGAAATGTTAGAGGGTTGCGTTATATATGTCCAGACAGGATCTCACTAAGAAGGTGGCATTTGAGGAAAGGTCTGAAGGAGCTTAGGGATCAAGGCATTACAACTATTGGGAGTGGAGTGGGTCAGGGAAGGGTATTCTAATTAGAGGGAACAGCAGATAATGGTACAAAGACTCTGAAGTGAGGGTGTGACTGGTTTTCCAGAAGGTGATGATGGCTGGAGAGGAATGAGCAAGGGTACGTATGTTATCTGTTCTACAATAATCTGACCTGTCTCCAAGTGTTCGTGTGTAGTTTGGGGACTAGGATTGAAGGAAGAGGAAACTTTACTGACAAAACAAGAAGAATCTTCTATAATCATTTAATGACTCCCACTTCTCTTCCCTCCAAAGTTTTCAATACAGGAAGTCAGGCAAATATATATTTAAAAGTAAACATTAAGAATGAAACCAATAAGTAAAATAATGCCAGATTGAGAATTTTTTTCTCCTTTCCACCTGTGCCAATAGTCTGAATTAATAATAGAGGCATATGGCAGAATAATCAGAATTACTTATCAACTTCATTAACTATGTGTAGTTTCCAAAGTGGCCACAACATAGCAGAAACCTTTACTCATAGAGCAAGACTTAAAAATTCATCATGGTTGTTACAGTAATTGCTATTTTTTTTAAAAATCTTTGCAGACACAACTCCTTGAAATAATATATATTCCTATCAGGTGCTTCAGAGGAGCACTGGCCTTTTTCTTGACAGGCGATGTGCATTTTGGCACCAGATTATTGGATGGAAAAATACAGGCGTTTTTCCAGGCCCTAAACACAGAGCGTGCTATCTATTCGTTTGGATTTTTGCCGTAACCATCGTCATACCAATATGTGGTGGTTTTCTAAGAAGAAATCAATCCAAATGTGTCTTTGGACTCAGAATCCGGGAAGCCTGGGTTTCAACACTGGCTTGGTCACAGATGCGCTGAAAATGGGCAAGTCACTTCCATCTTTGTCTGAATTTCTCCATCTGGCGAATGTAGATTCTGACACTCACCATCAGATAATGTTTGCAAAACGTTTGACGGGCCTTGCTGGTAGACAGCATGTAATTGCAAACTGTTGGATTACTTTTTTTTCTGTCCTAAAAACTCTGCTGTTTTCTAGAAACTATTTTTTTAAATTAAAAATACCACTTTTAAAATATGGGCACGTGGCAATAAAAATTCAGGTGGTAATGGAGAGTAATTAGAAAAAAAATGCAAAGGTCTTTCTCCATGGCATTCCCTAGAGGTAACAGCTTAAAATTTGTTTGTGTTTAATCTTCCTGAGGCCAACCTCCGCAGTAATAACTTATTATCTCTTTATTCTTGACTACCAACTTCAAAGTATATGTGATGGGGCCCCTATGAAAGATGAAGATCTTGGCTCATATACACTTCCTTTTGACAACTGCCGATTATATTTTATTTTTATTATTCTGTTAGATATTTTTTTTTATTTCTTTTTCTTCTTTTTTAAAAAATTTTATTTTATTTATTTATTTATTTTTTTAATTGCTTAAAGTATTACAAAGGGTATTACATATGTGTCCATTCCCCCCCCCCCCCGCCCTAGACAGTCCCCTAGCCTCCCCTATCCCCCAGTGTCTTATGTCCATTGGTTATGCTTATATGCATGCATACAAGTCCTTTGGTTGATCTCTTACCCCCCCTCCCTCCTGCCCCCCAACCCTCCCCGGCCTTCCCGCTGCAGTTTGACAATCTGTTTGAGGCAGCTCTGCCTCTGTATCTATTATTGTTCAAATGTTTATAATGGTCTCTATTATCCATGAATGAGTGAGATCATGTGGTATTTTTCCTTCATTGACTGGCTTATTTCACTTAGCATATTGCTCTCCAGTTCCATCCATGCTGTTGCAAATGGTAAGAGTTCCTTCCTTTTTAGAGCAGCATAGTATTCCATCGTGTAGATGTACCACAGTTTTCTAATCCATTCATCTACTGATGGGCACTTAGGCTGTTTCTAGATCTTAGCTATGGTGAATTGTGCTGCTATGTATTCTGTTAGATATTTCTGTAGCTTTGACAATATATTCAACCTGCCATTTCTTGATCCATAAATATTAAACCGTATCTCTTAATTTCCCTCTAAGACAGTGAGAGATTTAATAACCCTCTGTGGCCATCCTCAATGCCAGTCTTTCTATTTAACTTTTTATTTTGACAAAGATATTTTTAATTTCTGGAAATTCTCTTATATTCTCAAATAGCAGCCTTTTCTTGCTTTATGGATGCAATCTTTTAATGACTTAAGGTTCTCTTCTCTAACTTGAATTACCTGTTTCCTTTATGTTCTTTTGCTTTGTCCTTCATCTTGGTCCTTGTGTTTAGTGCTAATGGTTTTCCCTTCCTGTGTGTGATGAAAGAATGGAAAAGGTGACTTGTCTCTGCCTTTTAGGGCCTGCCTGTGGAAGAGAGGGCTGGCCTTATGACCTGGGTGCAAAGTCAGGGTCCAGAGCCACAGGGCCCAAGGTCAGAGCGCTGGCAGCCAGCCTCTCTGCCTCCCTGTGCCCCATAGCCAGAAGAAAAGGGTCTGCTCTCAGACCACAGCGGAGTTCAACTAGAAATCAATAACTCAGTGGTTCTCAACCTGTGGGTTGTGACCCCTTTGGGGGTCGAACGATCCTTTCACAGGGGTCGCCTAAGACCATTGGAAAACACATATATAATTACATATTGTTTTTGTGATTAATCACTATGCTTTAATTATGTTCAATTTGTAACAATGAAAATACATCCTGCATATCAGATATTTACATTACGATTCATAACAGTAGCAAAATTACAGTTATGAAGTGGCAACGAAAATAATTTTATGGTTGGGGGTCACCACAAGATGAGGAACTGTATTAAAGGGTCGCGGCATTAGGAAGGTTGAGAACCACTGCTCTAAGGATTCACTTAGAGATAAAAGTTAAGAAAAAGGGTGACTGTGTTGCTTTGGTTTGAGCAAGGTTCCTTGGAGCATTAAAATATTGATCATTGTGGCCACCTGTATGTTGTGAGAAGCCTTGCCCCTCCCCTTTCACATCCCTTGGAGAAAAAAACAAAAGAACAGAGAGTAAAATGGCCATGACTGTTCTCTGGGAACAGACTTAGGGCAGTGTCTCTTCCTTAACAAAGCGTACTTCACGTATCAACTCCTAATACAAATACAACAGCCACGAGTCTGAGTGCCATGGAGACCCAGCTGCACCCCCGGCCTCATGCCAGATGCACAGAAGGTTAAAGGAAGGAATCTGCTGAAGGGGCCAGGGGTTTGGTTTGCTAATGGACTGTTTTGTTAACCTTTGCCCATTCAGCAACTGTTCGGAACTGTTTTGTCTGTCTCCTCACCCCACAATATTGTACAGGGTCAGGTTCCATGAGTGAGCGAGCGTCTGACATATTTCCCTTCTTCTTTTTTGATGTTTGGGCTTGATTAGGGTAAACAGGGAAGGAGATTTGAATGAGTCCCTGTTTCCAGGGAAAGGGGGACCCAGTTGATGCCCCACTCATTTCCCCTCACTTGCCCTGGAGGTCAGCTGCCAATGGTTCCCACACTCTGACGGATTCCTGTGACTGTGCCTAAAGGTGTAGTCAACTATAGGCCTAAGCTTGGCCACACTCCCTATGCTCTAAGGTAGTGGTTCTCAACCTTCCTAATGCCGCCACCCTTTAATACAGTTCCTCATGTTGTGGTGACCCCCAATTTTATTATTACAAGTTGATCACAATTAAAGCATAGTGATTAATCACAAAAACAATATGTAATCATATACGTGTTTTCCGATGGTCTAAGGCAACCCCTGTGAAAGGGTCATTCAACCCCCAAAGGGGTCGCAACCCACAGGTTGAGAACCGCTGCTCTAAGGACTAGAGCAGGCCAATCATGCTGGAGTCAGTGCTCCCAGAGCAGGCCTCTACCAAGGAGGTGGGAATATTGAATAAAAAATTCAGCTTTCTATTTTCTCAGAGGGACAGTTCTCAGGTGCATTCCTTCCATTTTCTTAAAATGTCCCGGAAGTATGAAATCCCATTAACCCACAATTCATTAACTTACAATTTATTGGCTCTACCCCTTTTCTGTCTTATTTTCTGATTCCTTCAATGTCCTTCCTAGACTTCACCTCTCAAATAAATTACTTGTACTGCAGTTCTTTTCTCAGAGTCATATTGTAGGGACTACAAAGTGAGATCGGGGCATATTTTGCCCTATCTCACTGGGGCTAAGCGTGCTCTAGCGAGAAGCAAGCACTTGGAGCTCCAGCATGTCTGAACTTGCAGCTGAGCTGCATGAAGCGATGTGGCAGGGCTGAGGCTGGTGAAGTATTTCATCACTTGGATCATAATAAAATTACTTGGTTAGTAAGTACCAAAGTAATGCTACTCATTTCTTCATTTACTTTGTTGACTTAAATACTATATAGACATAAATTATCAGTATGAATAACATAATGTTAGCATTTAGATGATTATCAGATTAGTTGTTTGTTATAGGGTACTTTTTAAGAAATAAGAGTCATTATGAATTTCATTTATTAAATTTTAAAAACATTCTCAAAGTACTGTGAAAATGTAACTTTCAACCTAGAATTCTATACTTAGTATGACAATCTCTCAAAAATAAAGGCAAAATAAAGACCAAGAAAGTTACCACCAACACATCTTCACAAAAGGAACTTCTAATGAAGGAACTTCATGTCAGAAGGAAGATTTGTGATACATAAAAATGGAAAGCATAAATATTGACTGTATAATAGAAAAATTAATGTCTAACGTATGAGGCTGCATATCAAGAGAAGATAGCATATAACTTAGGGAGGGAAATGATTGGCATGCCAACATTCTAAGATTCTTACATGATTCAGAAAAAGTAAAACTATTAATATTAAATTCTTAATTATGCATGTTAAGATTTCTGAGATGATCATTAAAGGAATAGAACTAGCTATATATGTTAGCTTTTATTATTATTGTTATTATATTATTACTAGAGGCTCAGTGCATGGATTTGTGCACCCGTGGGGTCCCTCGGCCTGGTCTGCACCCTCACGCAATCCAGGATCCCTCGGGGGATGTCAGACTGCTCATTTTGGCCCGATCCCTGCAGGCCAGGCCGAGGGACCCCACTGGTGCACAAATCCATTTACTGGGCCTCTAGTATGCATATAAGATCTTTGGTTAATCTCTTCCCGCCCTTCCCCCTCTTCCTTCTGAGATTCATCAGTCTGTTCCATGTTTCCATGCCTGTGTATTGAGCATCTGCCCCCTGCTAGTCAGTGTGCATCATAGCTACCAGTCAGACGGTCGAATGGTCACTTGGGCTTTTATATATATAGGTATATAGATAATTATTACATTCCAGGGATCTTATAGAAAAAAGAGAAGGAGAAAGAGGAAGAGAGAAGGAAAGGATTCTATAATCAAATTAAACATATTTCCTACTTGATTTCTCTAAGTTTTTTCTCAGCTAATGTGAGTTATAAATCCCTAAATAGAGACTGTAGAAGGTTTTAAGCATTTCCTTTGTTTATTTGACATCAAAATCTTTATTTCATTGGATATCTGTTAACACCTTGAGAAGTTTGACTGTTTGGCGAATGCCTTTCAACCCAAATCTGAATCTACTAGAGTTTGATTTGCCTGTTTAAGGGAATAATATAACAATGTGGGCTTGAAAAGAATAACAGACTCAAATAATAAGGTGAATCTTAGAAAGATCTCAGGTTTGGGAAAATAAGACATTAAAGGAGAGTTTAAAATATTGTTGTCCAAGGATACCAGGAAGAATGGGGCAACATACTACAAGCTATTTAAACTGGAAACACCATAAAAGCACCACCTAGCAAATAGGTTGGCAGGCTTCTGCCACAAGGCTATTGAAACAGCTGGGAACACGGCCAAGCAATTCTGGGGAGCAGGCTTGGCGCTGATTGTGGCCTTGTGTTCTTTATGAAAGAAAGAAGATTAATTTATTTTATAAGTCATAATACACTACCTAGAAGCCAAATTGCCCGTTAAAATTCTATTTGCAAGCAGGTGTAGGGTTTCAATATAGCTTTCACTTAACATCACAGAATGCTGCCTCTTCATAATCAAACATGATGCAAACTATCTTTTCAACTACAGTTTCAGTGTTTCAGAAAAATGGCAGGTTAGGAATGGCCTCAATTATAATGGAATCTCAGGATCCGCTTTAAATGCAGCTGTTCTGTTTATACAGTAGAGGAAATAAATCACCACTTATCAACCCAATGAATTTTATCCTCTAATGTGTTCAAGCAAACAGAAGGTGAAAGGTATTTGGTGGTTAGTTTTCTAATTTCATGCTGTTTAGAATATAGAATGTTACCTTTATAAAAGTTCATAATACATTTGTTTAATACTCACCCGAGGATATGTTTATTGACGAGAGAGAGAGAGAGAGAATATGAGTGATATGAAAGAGAAACAATCAGTTGCCTCCTGTATATGAACCCTGACCGGGGATCAAACCTGCAACCTTTTGGTATATGGGACAACGTTCCAACCAACTGAACCACCTGGCCAGAGTAAAGTCTGTAATATTTTAATTGCAATTGATGTGATGTAATTCATTGATGCTTTATGTAACTCTGCATATAGCAGGCGTGTTTTCACTGAAGACTCGGAAATCTGCCAGTGTTAATCACAGTCCTCATGGTGGGAGACTGAAGAGGCAAGCTAGATCTGAGCTGGCCTGAGAAAATTTCGAAAAGGAAAGAAGAGATGCCTCTCACCATCTTCTCCACTAGCTGGGATGCCCTAGGCACTTTTTTCTCTTGCTCTGCAAAGCCCAGTAAGTTTAAAGCCTGCCTCCTCCAGGAAGCTTTCCTTGGTATCCGGCCCCCCTGAATCTTTTTTTCTTTCCTGAACGGAAAGTCCATCTCTCTGGTTCTCAAGGTAGCACTCGAATCCTACTGCCTTGCATTGTCCTCTAGTTACCAATCTGACCTCCTCCTCTAAGCAGTCAGCTCAAAGGCCCATTTAGGTCTTATATTTTTTACTCTTGCTCAATTCAGTGATGGATTTACAAATGGTAACCTATAAATTCTTGCTAATAAAATGACTAATGAAAGAATCAGAGAGTGCAAATATTCAGGAACCCCTTATTCAGGCTGCTACCTGACAGTAGGGAGGTTTGAGGTCACCTGTGGTTTGGGGATTACTTCTATGTCATCCATCTCCAGAGAGCTTTGGGAAGCATACTTAGTGCTTTGGAGAACACTCCTTTCTTATCTGTGTTTGTGATCAGATTAGATCAAAAGCAAAACAAAGGTCTCTCTAGTGATGGAGGAGGGCAGCAGAGCAGGGAGCAGGGCTGGAGACACACTAAGATGTTTCAGTTCTTCCCCAGGCCTCAGCCACCACACTTTGCTACACTGTTTGCCCGTTTATTCCCCACCACAGCCCCCTGTATGTTTCTATTTCTTTTTATAGTAGTTAGAAAAAAATTTTTAATTAGTTTTGACATACCCTATTATATTAGTTTTAAGTGTACACTATAATGGTTAGAGTTAGACATTTATCAGATTACTAAGTGATCCCCCAATAAATCTAGTGTCCATCTGACACCATACGTAGTTATAACAATATCATTGACTATATTCCCGTGCTGTACTCTACATCCCCGTGACTGTTTTTACAACTTCCAATTTGTACTTCTTAATCCCTTTCCCCCTTTTCACCCAGCCCCCAGTCTCCCTCCCATCTGGCAACCATCAAAATGTTCTCTGTAGTTATGAGTTTGTTTCCATTTTGTTTGTTCGTTTATTTCATTTTTTAGTATCTTAAAGGACTGTTTCAAAGACAAGCACTTGGAAACATGTGTTTAGCCTTTGTAAAGGCCTCCTTCAAAGCTTTGCAAAGTTCCCAGGGAGCATTTTGATTATAGGTATTTGTTTTCAACACATGAGTTTGCAGAAGATGAGAGGTCAGCCAGACCCGCCTCTTCTTGCTACTCAGAGGGACTGGAGCAGCCAGGTCAGATGGAGGGGGCCCGGCTGCTCGGATGGGTGCCTGAATGAGCGCCTGGGGACTGGACAAGGCATGGGGATCAGAGCCCTGAGCCCTGCCAGCTTTGGGTGACAATCACACCTGGGTGAGTGGCCTTGACTGCAGTGTGGATGCAGCAGGTGCTACTCTGAACAAGGACCGAGCAGGCTCCTTGAACGTGGCACTGACTAAGGCAGAGGACTGTCACAGTGCCAACAGCTGTCTGATTTATTTCAGGGGCAGCTGTTTCCACGGGAATGGGAAATTATTTAGTCTCAGATCCTTAGCTGATTTCCTTTTATACCATTTCTGTGTCTTTTGATTATTTGCACATCTGGGGAGCTCTAGGATCCTCGTAGACCATACAGGTGTCTAATTTTAATAAAACACAAGTTATTAAAATCTGAGTTCACAAAATTAGTAAATTATGGGGATGGGTTATTTTTTACCACAAAGAGATTTTGTGATAAAATTCAGCGTCACTTTTAATAGTCCTTAATTCTCCTATTGTATATAACATTACATTTATGGATTTCTTTGTCCAGCCTTCAGAAGTAATCTGTGTTTCTAGCCATACACACATGGTGGTTAAAACTATATTCTTTGACTTCACCAAGACCTAGATTTGAGGCCAGGCTCTTCTACTTACCCGCTATGTGTCTGGATATGTTTCTTATCCTCTCCAAAATACAAATGGAAAAGTTTGCAATTATTAAATGAAATAGCATCATTCAGGCACTTAGAGCATAGTAAGAGCTCAGGATGTCAGTAAGCAATTCTTTATGTTGTTATTATCTATAATAATAAAAGCATAATATGCTAATTAGACTGGACGTCCTTCCAGATGACCTTCCAGATGAAGCCGGGGCTGCAAAGGAAGCCCGGGTCCCAGGTGCCAGAGGGAAGCGGGTGCCAGCAGCTGGGGAAAGGAAGGCCCACTCTTGTATGAATTTCGTGCGTCAGGCATCTAGTTTATATATAAAGGTTGGTTTACTGCATTTTATTTAAACATAGTGTGTTTCTTTTTTTCAAGTGAGAGATCTACCTTTATTGCTGTGACCGTTCCTATCTCTTTGCCCCTCCAGTCCAGTGGTTTTGGGTTTAAGGCTGCTGGGGCTCCCTCAAGGGCCGGATTCCTTCCCTGGCCTACCCATCCTGTGATGGGTAGAAAAAAGGCTACTCCCACATCCTACTGGCTGTAGGCAGAGAATAGGAAGCTATTTTCTCTCTAAAATAATGTTTCTTACAGCATAGCCTCTCTCAGAATCTCTTAGGAGTGTTGGTTAAGTTGAAGCTTTCTAGGGTCCTGCTTTAGGCTTTTGAGGTAGAATCTTTTGTGGGTTTGGGGGTAGGAATCTTTATTGTAATAAGCACCCAGATTATTCTGATGCTAATAAATAATATTTTAGAACCGCTCCAATGTGGTCCTTAAGCTTCCCCAATTATACACTCACCTGGGATTCTTAATAAAAATAGAGGTTCCTGGGCCCCGTCCCAGAATTTTCAGTGGAGAAGCCTGAGGTGTGTTTTTAATAAGTATCTCCAGGTGACCCCGAATATCTAGCCAGTGTAGTAAATGCCGCTCCAGAATGGCTGGCTAGTGATGAGACTCGGGTGGTGGTAGTGATGGGTGGTGGTATGATTAGGGAGAGGACAGAGGTGTGAAAGATCTAGAGAGGCACTTGGGTCCCGAGTTGAACCCCCACTGTGAGTGCTAGTCTTTGCGTGTTTAATGTCCTCTTCAGGTGCAAGAGTCTCATGCAGCCATTCCCACATCTGGCTGCAGGAAATGAATGCGCACTTCTGTCCAGACTTTCCTCCTCTCTCATCCAGATGTGCTCATTCCACTAACATTTACTAGTATTTTGTCTCTATTCCCGGACTAGAGTTGCAAAGATGCATGTGCAATGGTCACTCTTGCAGTTTTCTCCTTGCCCCCTTCTCCCCCCCGCAATTTCACACAGTTTTTTTTGGTTTTAAACACCTTTCCTCACCTTGTCCAATTTTTTGCTCTTTCTTCAAAATTTGCTCAAGAGTTAACTCCCCAAATCTTTCTTACTCATATTCCCCATCAGGGTGTAACATAAGATCCTATGTTAGCCTTTATTGTTCTGTATTGAAATTATTCATGAGTATGTCGTTCCCACAAGACTGGGTGTGCTATGAAGGCAGGGACTGTCTTATATATTTTGTATTTCTAGAACAAGCATGGGTCTGGGCAGAGTAAAGGACCTCAACAAACATTTATTAAATGCGTAGATATTTCCTGTGAGGTGGCAGAAGTTGAGTTCTTATTTGTCTTAGGTAAAAAGAAACAAACATTACCCAAGGTCACACAGCCAGGAAGATAATTCAGAATAGTCAACAGAAGTTCAGTTCCACCCAGCCCGTGTTGCTCAGTGGTTGAGCGTTGACCTATGAACCAGGAGGGCACAGTTTGACTCTGGGTCAGGGTACATGCCTGGGTTGTGGGCTCTATCCCCAGTAGGGTGGGGTGCAGGAGGCAGCTGATCAATGGTTCTTTCTCATCATTGATGTTTCTATTCCTTCCTCTCTGAAATCAATTTAAAAAATTTCTTTTTAAAAGAAGAAGTTCAATTCTCCAAAGTTAGTTGAAATTCTAGATCTAGGGACAAGGTTGAGGAGGCTGAGAAAAAGCCCTAGCATGAATGGATTCAATTGTTTAGCAGAAATTGCCTCACGTTACCCACTCTATTCTTTGTTTACTAGGGGAATGTAGGGAGTTCTGTCCACTGCCAGGAAACTAAAAACACCAAGAGAAGGAGGATAGTCTGATAGAGTCCATTAAAAAAGAGAGTGGACACGGGGCTGTGTGCAAATAGGAAATCTAACTTAGAAGTACAGTGGCAGAGGGAGAATTTGCTCGTTATTCTCAAGTGACTCTTGAGCAGAGAGAGACAGCTGTTATCAGAAAGAGAACCTGTGCCTCGAGGCCCAAGTGGTGGGGTCAAGTGGATAATTCATTGGAGTTAAAACCTCAGCTCAGATAAAACATCGCTCAAGGACATCTGACTTCCTGTGCTCTGATTTCGTGCTTAACACACCTCTTCTGTTCACTAATTTGGTTTCTTACATATTTTTTTTATTAGGGAAATATTCTCTTGAGAGTGGATCTGGGTATTCCAGTCTCTAGAAAGAACCCTTCCTCCTTATAAATGCATATGCTAATATGGCAGCTTTTAAGCTAGTTTCTTTTACACTTGGTTAGTTGGGGAAATTTCTCTGAATATGGTCAAATGCCGTGGTCGGCAAACTGCGACTCGCAAGCCACATGCGGCTCTTTGGCCCCTTGAGTGTGGCTCTTCCTAAGCCTTAGGAGTACCCTAATTAAGTTAATAACAATATACCTACCTATGTAGTTTAAGTTTAAAAAATTTGCCTCTCAAAAGAAATTTCAATCGTTGTACTGTTGGTATTTGGCTCTGTTGACTAATGAGTTTGCCGGCCACTGGTCAAATGAATCTGAGTGTTGATTGCCATAGTTTTTAAAGATCACACAAATAATTCATATATACTTCCTCATTGAAAGAGATTCAAATTATTGAAATTAAGTAAAAATGAAAGCTCCTTTCATCACCAGTCCCCCATCCCACTCCCAGTCTCAAGGATAATAATTGTTATGAGTCCCATTTCTATACATTTATATAGAGAGATGCGCCTATTATATGTGTTGCAAATATTTTTCTCTCAATGCATCACATCTGTATTAACTCTATGGTATCTTTTGTCACATAGACAAACATTTCCTTCATGACTATAGAGTTAGTGTCTTGTTTAAGAAGAGAAGATTAATATCTTAACTAGAAAAACAGCACACGCCTGTCTGACCCTAGTAATAAATAGCTTGTGACCTTGAGTAAGCTCAACACTCCTTTGAGCATTAGTTTTCTTATCAAAATAATGAATTTATTTACTGTGAACTACTTTATACCATGCCTAGATGCTGGGAAGACCCAAGTGAATTCAACATTCAAGGACAATATAGTCTAACAATGAAACAGCCATAAGAGTAACAGGAGGACATGTGCTGTCATAGACTTTTGTGCAGGATCTCATGGGAATTGGTGGGAGGATTCCCACATCCTTTCCAGGAGGTTTCATAGGACTTGTCCAGGTGAGATCAGATAACAGGAAGGGCACATTGGGCAGACAGAGCTGCGGGTCCAGAGGCCTGGGGCAAGAGTGAAGAACCACCCATAGTTCATAGGATGGGAGTGGGGCTGGTGGTGAGTTATGAGTCTGGAGCGGTAGGCAGAGACTGTTGTAGCCCATATCATACATTTAGCCTTTCTCGTGACTGGAGTTTGAAGCAGGGGAGTGACATGTTGACTAGCCTTTAATAGAGACGACTTGGCTATTCTGTGGAGAAGGAGCTAGAATAGGGCACGATCAGAAGCAGGGAGGCCCATGAGGAAGGGGCCCATCGTATTAACCCAGGAAGGAGATGGTGAAGTAGGACTAAAGTAGTGGCAGAGGAGATGGCCATCTGGCAGACCTGAGAAATGTACGCCCGCCTTCCCCACAACTCAGGTTTGTTATGAGTCAAAAACAATATGTAGTGTTTTTCCAAGTGGAACTTGTTTATAAACTAAAAAATTCCACTTCATAATGGAATTGTAGGCACTGTGTCAGGCCAGTAGAAATATTTCTGAATAGAGAATACTTTCCAGGGGAGGTAAAAGCCACTATATTGAAAGCACCAAATTATTACATATTCACAGCATACTTATTCCATCCGTCATATTTTGAATTTCTTTATATGGCTATGAATGTATAACTCAAGCATCAGCCTGTCTGCCATCCCCTTTTTCCTACCAACCTCTTATTCCTTGTGTTGGTTATTTCCCCATGTGTGTGTTAGGGCACAGAGGGCTTATTGTCCATCTTGCCTGCCACTCTCAGCCCTGGTATTGGCCACCATCCATCTCATGATTATTCATTACGTACCTGAAAATCCTGGACCAGTGGATAGAGTCAATGTCCTCAACCCAGGGGCCACGGAAGGTGTGGATGGGAAAGAAGAAAACTCTCTGATGTTTTTCATCCCTCTCTTCTACATGCCACTATTTCTCAGAGCAATATAGAGACTTTACATTTTTCTAAAGTGTTATACTGAGTCAAAGGGAATTATAGAAGAGAAAATTATTAAAACTGTAAACTAAGATGTTTACCTTGCTCCAAGGGATAACTGCTTCCCTCTGCTCCACTCTTGTCCCCAGCTCTGCTTCTGCTTCCTGTTCCCAAGCAAGTGACCAAACAGCACAGGGAGAGGACATGCCCTTTGCCAGGAGAAAAGTGTTTCCTGTCTCAGTGTTAATCTTCAGCTCCCTCACTCAGACGTGGAAAAACTATTGAACAGCATTTCCCAGACCTTCTACTGGCTAATAGTGCAACTGCTAATGTTTTATGAAATCCATCCCAGACAATGTGGTACATTAAGGAGAACCCACTGGGTCGATGTGTTCTCTCTCCCTTTCCTACTCTCTCAATGATGCTGGGCCTGTTCTGCTATGCAAAGAGGCTCTGTGGATCCAAAGCCCAGTGTGTGCCAAGCAACAGTGACAGGAAATGAATGTCATCTTGATGCTGCCAATTTGCCCTTTGCGCCTGACGTTTGGTGGGCCTTCCAAAGAAAGCTAAGTTTGTTGAAATTATTTTTTTAAATTTTTATTTATTGATTTGAGAGAGAGAAAGAGAAACATCGCTTTGTTGTTCTACTTATCCATGCATTCATTGGTTTCATTGGTTTTTTCTTGTATGTGCCCTGACTGGGTATCAATCCTACAACCTTGGCACATCGGCTGACACGCCAACCAACTGAGCTAGCTAGCCAGTCAGGGCCTCAGTTTGTTGACATTCTGAGTTTGGTTATCAAAGGCCCTATGTAGCCCCTATACCAATTGGCTGACATTAATTTCATCTATTTCTATTCCTCATGGTTAAAAATAAAGCTGAGTCATTGGTTCTTTGGCATGAAGATGCCCAGTCTCACTCATGTGACATGTGGTCTCAAATGGCAACATGCAGAGGACAGGTGGGTGGGAAAGGAGACAACTGGAAATCTGTTCAGAAAGTTGTAAAAATAATCATAATATATTTGCATGTCCTGTCTTATTTGATCCTGAAATGAGGTGGGCATTGTAATTTTTGTTTTAAAGGTGAGGAAATTGAAGGTCAAAGATTCAGAAGCTTGCCCAATTTGTTCATGTTGGTGGAAGAAGGATTCATGTGATTCAAGGCCTGAGTGTTCCAATATCATAGGCTGGATCCAGTTATGTTTGTCTGCCCCTGGACAAGGAGTGCCATCGTGCAGGGAAGTCAGTGACCAGGAACAGGTGAGCTTTGAGTTTGGTTTTGAAGAAGGGTAGAAATGAGCCCTAGCTGGTTTGGCTCAGTGGATAGAGCATTGCCCTGCAGATTGAAGGGTCCAGGGTTTGATTCCTGTCAAGGGCACATGCCCAGGTTGTGGGCTTGATCTCTCTCTCCCTCCCTCCCTCTCCCTTCCTCTCTGAAGTCAACAAAAAATATATTTTTAAAAAAGGGGGGTAGAAATGAGATCTGGCAAACAGAGAAGAGGGACATTAGTTTTTTTTGGGGTGGGAATTTATTAAATCCTGCACATTAAATGCATCTGGTTGGGAGGTAGCATTAACACAGGGGACTTCTGTGTTTGACCTGTAATCAGCTTAGCATTATGGACCCTTAGCTTCTGGGTCTGTACATAGTCACAGCGTTCAAGTACAATGGTCTCCAGTTCCATTAGGATTTGGGAGGTGGGGAAAGTCAGGGCTGAAACCTGATCCTTTCTCATCCCTTGGAACTTGAAAGAGGCCATGGCACAACCGGGAGCATCAGCTGAGCACGATGGGGCCATTTGCAGCTTGACAGTGTCTGCTGAATTATTGATGTCCCTCCCTACTGCAGGACCTCCCCCTTGTTAACAAATCGCACTCCATATTAAAATTTAAAGAGGCAGATGAGTGCAATCTCTCACCCTATTATTCCCCTCTTCTTTTGCCATCTGAGCTCTAATTTTCAAGTCAATCAGCCTGAAAGGCTTCTCCTGGGAGCTGGCATAGCTCGGAGAGCGAAGCTCAGGACAGAAAAACTAAAGGTCATGAGTGAGATCGTGACCTGAGTCCTGAGTCAACTGATGGAGTCTCAGTGACCCTGGGCCAGGTGAACCTGACTTTCTCTGAGTCACTAAAATACATGAGAAAAAAACTTTGTCACCCCCTTACTGGAACAGCAGTGCCCCTACCCAGTTTGCCACTCCCCTAAAATTTCCCTACAGCAGAGGACAAAACCTTTTAAGCAGTGGTCCAAATTTGGATGTTAGATGTTTTATTTGGCCTGCAGAATAATGTTATTTTTTTAAAAAAAATTAAAATAGTTGCCAAATTTTAACAAATTAGGAGGTTTTGCATAACTATTTGATTTTCTGAAAATCTAAGGACTTGGCTTTTCATTTCTACATTGTGCTACGTTCTGGGGCTGACTGGCTGCTCCTTTAAATGAGGTGCCTCCTCACTTTGCCTCAGTTCCCATCACCCTCTTAGTGGTTGAATCTGTGACCCTTGGTATTAAGAAAGATGGTGGCCCAGCTGGTGTGGCTCAGTGGTTGAGTCACCTATGAACCAGAGTCACGGTTCCATTTCTAGTCAGGCACATGATCAGGTTGCAGGCTCGAACCCCAGTAGGGGGGTGTACAGGAGGCAGCCAGTCAGTAATTCTGTCTCATCACTGATGTTTCCATCTCTCTCTGACTTTCCCTTCCTCTCTGAAATCAATAAAAAAAAATTTTAAAGAAAGAAAGATGGTGAACACACTTTTCTGTGCCTCCTTGAGTCTGTTAGGACTGCCCACAGTGCCCTGGTGAATCCGATCAGTTTGAAACTATTCACCTCCCTCCCCTATGAGAGGACTCTCCATCCCTGGCCATTGCTGTGAGACTGGTGTGGATCCTTGGAGCAGAAGCTCTCAGAGGCATTGTGGTCATTCAGCTCCAGGCTGAAGGACCATGGGGTGTGCTGTTCCCCAGCTCTCAGCTCTCTCCCTCTGCCTGGGGAACAGCACACCCCATGGTCCTTCAGCCTGGAGCCCGGAAGGAAAAGAACACATGGTGCAGGCCAGCCTCTGACCTGGAGTCAAGTCACAAAATAGAACAGAGCAGCCAATCCACAGCTTTCAGCGATGCGAGTGAGCAACAAATGTCACTGTGAGCCACTGAGAATCGGGGGTTATTTGTTACTGTATAGAGCTGACCTATACAGCAAAACCAGGCTTGCCAGGAAAGGGTGCTGAGATGAAAAGGCAGTATTTTCCTACTTTTGGAGGAGAAAAAAGTAATAGCATTAGAGAATTCTTATTGTTAATTTTAATTGTCTTTGATTAAAAACAACTTTAGAGGATGCTGGAAATATCACAGTGGTGGCATCAGAAGCACTGCGTTGAGTTCCTTAATGACCATGTTAGAAAATCTGGAATAGTTTTTCTTTTATTGAGATAATTGCCTTTTAAAAAAATCATGTGTATTGAAGTTGTATTTTCAGTCAATTTCATTTTGTAATAGTAAAGAGGACATTGCAAAATATTTGTCACATAAAGGGTATCTAGCTCAGGTGCCAGGGACTTGCTTGTCTTTTAAGGCGGGGAGGGGGAGGCAGGGGTAACTGGGGACAGGGCCTCTGTTTCTTCTGTTGTAGTGTTTGAAATTAATAACTAACATTAAAATGTACTGGTTGGTGGTAGCACCAAAAAAAAAAACACATTAGGGTCAAATGGCTTAAATGTTTTGAAAATGCGTTGTCAGAATTAAGTGCTGACACATTCTAAGTTTTCTAGTTTGTCGTTTCTAACCCTTCTCTGCTCTTCAGGCCCAGAGCACTTGGTTTGTGTTCTGGTTACTTTTATGCGTGTGTGCACACACGCATGCGTGTGTGCATGTGTGTGTGCGCGTGCGCGCGTGTGTGTATGTGTGTGTGTGTGTGTTCTCCACTACCAGTGAGAAAAGTCCTTGAGGGCAGGGACCCCACCTTGTGTAGCTCTATGTCTTGCCTTGTGCTGCTCCTTGTATAGAGCTAATGCTGAGTAATTCCTGGCAAGATGAGTGAGTAAATCTCATATTTATGACTTTGGCCCTGCTGTTTCTTCATTGCCAACCTATCAGGTGACCACAATGCCCACTATGTGCAGAGCTGAAAGAACCCCAGTGCGGTGCCTAGTGCCCAGGAGGACTCCCCACCTGCCATGGGTATGGTGCTGGTTACAGAGTCCACAGGCCCAGGAGGTCTCATTGGCTCACAGATCATCCAGTAGAGCATGTAAGAATAGTTTAAAACTTGTCTTTTAAGGGAGTAGGGGGAGGTAGGGGTAACTGGGGACAGAGCCTCTGTTTCTTCTGTTGCAGTGTGTGAAATTAATAACTAACATTAAATGGTTTAAAACTTCATTTGAAGATTACCTGAGATCTAGTAGGTAATCTGGAAATATAGTAAATAGCAGCTACTATTATGGTGGTTAAAACTGTAACTGTTAAAACCAGAGGTAAAGTCAGAAGTTAAAGCCAAAATTAAAGGAAGGGAAACCTTCTTTTTCCCTCCTTCCTTTTAATCCCCTCCTGCTAAAGAAAGCTCAGGAGAGGGATCCCCATTGCTTGGAGAAGGAATGCAGAGAAGCTGAGACTAGTAAGGCACAGGTGCATAAACACACACAGTAATTACCTCATTAATATAAAATCCAGTAGGAAACAGGCTCATTCCAGAGGGCAGGGCTGGGCCAGGCTCCTTCCTGGGGCCTCCAGGCAGCATGGCAATTCCTGTGAGGTGTGGGGCTGGCTTGCAGTCTCTCCCAGCCCCTGCAGCTGTGCTGGAGGGCCCAGACCACAGGAGCACTCTCACCCACCTCCCGTCCTCACCTCCCTCTAATTGCTTTAGGTGCTAATTTAATAGTACCTCATGCTAACCTTCACATCTGTTGCCCCATTTTAGGGCCAGCAGAACTATACTATTACCTTAGAGATGGAGGACTGACATGGGAGAAAATTATGTGATTTACCAATGCTTTTTTTCAGTACAAGAGAGTGAAAGAAAAAAGTGGTTTGACAACATGGATGGACCTTGAGGGCATTATGCTAAGTGAAATAAGTCACACAGAGAAAGACAAATACCATATGATCTTTCTTCTAAGTGGAATATATATGTATATATGTATATGTGAATATCTTAAGTTCATAGATACAGAGAACAGTTTGCCAGGGGTGGGGGATGTGGAGGAGAAATGAATGAACTATTTTTAGTTATTTTTTAGTTTAATGAGTTTGATGATAAAAATACTTATGTAATAAAATAAAGAATGATAAAGGAAAAAGTGGGAGGAGACGGAGCTCTCAGACATTCACAGTATTCGTATTCTTGGAGGAGTCCGAGTGCACTTGGTTCATTTTGTGGCTTTCTTCACTGCCCTCCTCACCACCTCACGTTGAGCCTCAGGAAGGTTAGGTGTCCCCAGATCCCTGGCAGAGGGAGAGCCCACTAATAGGATCACACTCTTCCTTCCAGACCACAGGGATTCCCTCACCTTAAGAACTTCCTCCCCTGCCCCCGCCCCCGCCCCATGCAGCTCCCTCTTACAGCTAAGGGAACAGACACCAGGCTGTCTAGAGTGACTTGCTCAAAGTCACTGAGCACACTGGTGGCCTAGTCAAGATTTATGAGAGAAACTGCTGCTTGTGGGGTCTGTCCATCAGCCACCCACCTGGGTCAGTGAGTGTCTCCTTATAACAGCTTTTCTCTTTGGCGCCTTGACAGCTCCTAACCAGTATTTTCATTATTGAACTACAGTTAAGTTTTGGACAACATGGGTATGAACTGCGGAGTTCCACTTAGACGAGGATTTTTTTTCACTAAATACAGCTGGCCCTTCGAATCTGTGGGTTGGGTTTCACATCCGGGGATTCAACCAACCGGGATTGAAAACAGCATTGTTTTCATTCCCAGCTGCAGTTTCCCAACTGGATCCGATGGAAAGTGCTGCTTTCAGTGTGTGGTTGGGTGCAACTGAAGATGGAAGGCGGACTGCAGAGAGTTGAAAGGCGGATTTTTGACAGAGGTGGGCGCCCCTTGGGCAAGCACAGGTAAGAGAGACCTTTGTTGTGTCCGTCTCCACTCCCACTACTAGGTTCTTGAAGTGAAACTGTCACTAACCATCTAGAAACCACAGGCCTAAGACGCCATTTCATCTTTAGAGCCGATTTTCACCTGCTGGGCCGCATGGCCCACTGAAGGTTGAGCAGCGTCCCGTGGAGACGAGCAGGGCACTGTCACCTTCTGGTTGTGTATATGCCGGCCATCTGCCCTGGGAGGGCACAGTGGCAAGAACCTGTGGCAGGATTAGGGTGGACGAAGGGACTTTCTTACAGGAGGTCGAGGGCGTAAGTTCTGGTCTGCAGTGGACATTGTTAGGCTATTGGACAAATCATGTACCTCGTCTGTGCTTTAGTTTCTTCTTTGGTCAAATGAGGAGGATATTCATTTTGATTTTCTTGTTTTGTCAGTAAGTGAAAAAAATTATTTTAAGTTTTTGAAGGTGCAGGTGAGCCCTGGCATAGTATTAGAATGGGTTTACTCAGCTGTACTCTGGCTAGCATCATGGTAACCCAGGGACTATGGCCAAGTCACTTAATCTCATCGATCCCCAGTCCCTTCAACTACAAGGTAATAATCATTAGTAACAGCCTCCTGGGATGTTGTGAGGTTTAAATGCGTCCATGTATATGAAGCACTAAGCCCATGGCTGGCATTTCCTTCGTGCTCAGTACGTCACTGCAGTCAGAGCTAAGATGAACTGGCTCAGATGTCTAGAGTTTAGGGCCTGCTCTAGTCATTGCCTCGTGGCACCTGGCAAGCTTACAATGTAAATGGAAGAGCAAAAGACAAGGGATAGCAGGAGGAGGTTGGAAAAAGGACAAAGTAGAGAAACTGCCCTCCCCAAGTACCAGGATCTCTTATAGTGTTACAGCAATTCAGGGGCATGGTACGGGTGCAGGACAAGGAAAAAAAGTGAACCAGTAAACTGGACAACAGCAAGCCCCACACCTAAGTAAAAAATTTGATATTTTTACTTATGTAAAAATGTAAATGAAATGTATGATAAAGCAGGAAAATGATGGACAATTAGTTCAACACATGGAGAAAAATAAAAGTATATGACACACAAAAAATAAATTTCAAGTGCATGAAAAATCTCTCTGCCTGAAAGCAAAAGTGTAATAATTTTATAAGAAAGTATAGGAAAGCATCTTTGACTTAAGGGTTGGAGAATGATTCCTTAGACAATACATAAAGAAGAAAAAACCGTAAGGGAAACTGTTACAAATCTGACTACACTAACATTAAATTTAAAACTTCATCTTAATAAATGATACCACAAACAGATTAAATGTAAGCCTGAGAGTAGGTGAAAATATTGGAAACACAGATAATTGATAAAGGCCTAGTATCCAGAATTTAAAAAGAACTACAACTCATAAGAAAGAAAACAAAATAAAAACAAAGTGGGATGATTGTCATTAATTGCCAGTAAACACATGAAAAGATGCTCCAGCTCCCCAGTAACTAATAAAACACAAATTAAAACAACCATACGCTACCATTACTCTCTCATTATGTTGACCAAAATATTGAAGTCTGATCTTAGCAAGTATAAGCTAAGATTTGGGTAGATGAAAATTCCCTCATACTACTTTGTACTTAGTTACAATCACTTTGAGTCAGTTTTAGGCATATAATTTAATGAAATTCTATCACACTGCATGGGAGATTTATAGAGGAATGTTGATTGCAACATTGTAAGTCATAAAACAAGAAAAAGGCAGAACTACCTAAATGACCATCAATAGTGGATAAGTTATAGAATACTCATATAATGGAATATTATGTAGGGATTAAAATGAATGGACTAGAATGATGTGGATTAAAAAGGATAAATTTTAAAAACATTATGTTGATTGACAATAAGCAAATTATAGAAGAATAGGCATAATAGAATGTCATTTCTAAAAGTTAAAAAGCATATAACCCAGTCTTACTTCTTAGGACTTTATTATCTATGGATTCCCATAGGTGAAGAGTAGTATAAAATGTGAATAGGAATGATTAACATCAGATTTAGGATGATGGCTGCCTATAGGGTGGCTTAGAGGTGTGTAGAGGAGACTTCAATTATAATTGTAATATTTTACTATTTCAAAAATCTAAAGCAAATAGGGAAAATGTTAAGATTTTACCAAGTTTGATGGTGGGCAGACAAAGGTTCATTATGTGATTTTCTCTCACTTTGTACATCTTTATAGAATTTTGTAACCCATTTAAAAAGATTTTAAATTGGATTGTATTTCCAACACAAAGGAAGGTGAAAGTATAATTGTTTGCTACTAAATTGCTGATGTATGACCTGCTTGCTCCTTCTAATAGCCCAGGACAACTCTCCCTAGTACCTAGCCCAGTGCCTAGTTCTAGAAGAGCATGTCATAAATGAGGATGGAAAGAATGAATGGGCCTGTCATTGGAAATAGAGGCCCAGTCATATGTACACTGTGCCCTTTCTATCATTAAATCACACTTTGAGAGTCATTTCCTTCCCATCCATCTCCCTCAGCCCGAGTTGCCATGTAGTATAATGATTCAGGGGCATTGCATTGAGGGACCCTTGCTTGCAGGACAGCAAGGAGCTGCAATTCAGTCTCAGCTGTGCTCTGAATTCATTAGTGTCTTCCCAGCATCCCGCGGTGCTCAGAAGAATGATCCTGAGAGCAGGGCATTGCTGTCTTCCTCATATTATTGTAATAATAATAACCCAAAACAAACCCAGGGAAGTAAAATCACCAGGGAGGCCTTCCTCTTTAATTAAGGAGTGCAAATGAGCCACAGTCCCACCATGCACAGGACTCAATCCGCCTTTATAAATAGGGGGTTGTGAACATGGGCTGTGTTGTTTTGCAGCCCTGCTGTGTTTCTCTTTTGTTTCCCTCTCCTGATGCCGCTGCCTGTCTCTGTACATATATGTGCACATATGTGAAATACATGACATACAGGATCCAAAGCTCTTTATCCACCTAGCCAGCTTGATGTTCTAAGATTCCTTGGGTGTTATCCAAGGAAATGTAATAGGGACCAGTAGCTTAATGGGTAGGTAATGGTGCTAATGAAGGTAAAGTCTTCTGTTCCACTCCCCAAAAGCCAGAAGGATTTTCTCTGTTCAACAGATACAGAAAGTATCTCAAATCTTGGCAAATAGATCTTTGTTTATATTGGGGTCAGACAAGACAGAGTGGCATGAATCATGTCAAATGCACCACCACCATGGGAACTCAAATCGTCCTCAGGCTGACCCTGGCTGGCTTGCTCAGTTGGTTGGTGCATCATCCTGAGCACCAAAAGATTGCAGGTTTGATTCTCGGTCAGGGTACATACCTAGATTGCAGGTTCTATCCCTGGTCTGGGCGCATACAGGAGGCAATCAATCAGTGATCAACATTTCTCTCTCACAGTGATATTTCTCTCTCTCTCCCCCCCTCCCTCCCCCTTCCTCTCTCTAAAAAAATCAGGTAAAACATATTCTTGGGTCAGGATTAAAAAAATTGGTCCCCAGGCTGGTGAGTCTGTGGACTCCTTTTATGAGAAAAGGAGAACATCTTACATGGGTAAAAAGGGCTAGTAATGTCCCAGCTCAGCTGTAAATGTGAAACTGAGGAAGTAATCTGGGCCAACATTCCTAGCTTTATTATGAATGAGTAGAAAATAGAGACTTGGTCTCTATTCTCATTGTCATTTTTGTGATTTTTCTGAATCTGAGTGTATATAATGTGGAAAAATGTGACAAACTCAAGCAAAGAGAAATTTGGGCTGAATCTGTGGGGGGAAAAATCATGGTGAAATCCATTAGACTGAGTAATAGTTTCCCATGGGAAATGACATAAACCTCATAGTTGCAGTCATTTAAATTTAGACTGAGCCATGCATTTGTGAGCAGACCCCAGGGAACC
This sequence comes from Myotis daubentonii, assembly GCF_963259705.1. Classification (NCBI taxonomy): domain Eukaryota; kingdom Metazoa; phylum Chordata; class Mammalia; order Chiroptera; family Vespertilionidae; genus Myotis; species Myotis daubentonii. Next base: position 18,937,745 of record NC_081857.1, on the reverse strand, counting down.
ATTCTGCATTGAAGAGGGGATGGGGAATGTGATAGGCCAGGTGACCTAATAGATCTTTTCCATCTTAAGTGTGGGATTCTAATTAAAATGAGGGTTATTGCCTGTTATGAACCCATTACATTAATATTCTGTAAGGTCTCCAAGCAAGCCAGAGGGAGTTTAGTTTTTCCTTATTTTTGTAGCCACGAGTCGATGAGCCACCTTACCCACATAGCTGCTGCCTCTGCACTGATGTCTTCACTGGTGATACTTGGCTTAAGTCTTTAAAGGAAATTACAGCACTAATTTGACATGGGCTGCAACCATAAATATTGTTCTGGCTAATGAAACAATGGTGATCTGACTTTGTGGTGGCAGCAGTTGTTACCATGGAACACCCAGGACTACAATCTTCTTTTTCACAGTTTCTTCTGATGTTTGAACGGGAATGTTGATCATTGGAAAAATCTTAGCAGAGACCCTGTCATCATGGAACTAACAGCCCTTTTCACTGATGTTAGCTTCTCTTCCTTGACTGTCCCTTAAAAATGGACTCCAATGAGGAGGCGCAGACAAGGCCACTCGAGTGTCTGTGCGGGGCTGGTCTGAGAACCACCAGCCAAGGGGCAGAGTTCAGGGCAGGTAGGAGAGGTGGGTGGCTCAGTTGCCCATGTTGTGTTTCAGGTGAATGTAGCTGCTGGATAAGAACAGTGGTGACATCCATCTGGTCAGATGTTTTATCTGTCTTGTCCCATCTTGAGGATCCCCAAAAGGTTCTTGATTTGCCACAGAACTTTACCAGCAGGAAGTAGACACAGGTATGCATCAGAGGATACCAAGCTCTACCTATTTTAAATTTATAAACTGGGCTCTAATTACCCTGCAGGGAGTTTCCATGGAAATTGGAGATACCACTTTGCAACAGTATAGGCATACAGTATCAGGTAGGCGGGAGGACTGCAAAACCCCAGTTCCTGGTGTCACCTCAGTACGACATTGTCTTTGACTCCTTCGGGCAAGTCTCCCACTTTCATTACAGTGTTTCTAGTGTGCAGTTGTCAGTGTACATACCTATGTCTTTACAGACGGGGGAGAGTCTGTCATTCCATTTATTTCCCCCACAGTATAGTTCAGTTGACATAGAAGGCACTTAACCAGTTAACTACCACGATATTTTGAGTTAAAAAGGTCCGCCCCTTGCATCTATAGACACTTATGGTGTACAAATGGTTAATATGAACCTGTTGGGTTATTACAATAATAACTTAAAACCGTGGTTTATTCATCTGTAAAGTAGCACAATAATCCTAACTCAAATGGCTGTTCTGAGCATTAAATGCTGGAACAAATAAATCACTTAGCACAGTGCCCAGCACTTAAATAACATGTAGTTCCATTCCCCACTTTTTTTTTTTTTTTTTTTTTGGCATGAAAGGCTTATTTACTTCTGGTTCTGATAGATATCAGGCCAAAAAAAGTGCTTTTTAAAAACACTTGAATTTTGTGTTCAAAATGTAGGATAAGTCAGCATTTTGTGCCTTATGATCATGGTCGAGGTTATACCAGCTTCAGTCCAAATTCCAGGGCTTTCAACCTGTAAGATTTCTGAGATGTTCAGACTTGATTCTGTTTCGTACTTCCAGTATATAAACTTGGAGGAACTACCATCAGTGATGATAAAAGTGAATACTGGGAGGTGGCCCTGTTTGCTTGTTGATGGTCAGAATTTTACTTTTGTTGTCCCAGAATACCTCTAGGCCTTTCCTGAAAACTCCCCTGGAGGAGTCTTAACTTGTATATATTGCTTTATTTCTGTAAGCAAGAAGTACCTATAGAGGGATTTGTAAAGGAGGTTTGTGCAGCCGAAACACACCGGCCTGCAGTGCTGGGTTTGCAGGCCATCCTGGGATGGGTTGGCAGGACCACACATGGAATAGCCTAAATGCACCAGAAACCAGTTTTCTGCTTCCACCAGCTCTGAGTTCACCTCTTCCAGATGCACACCCATCGCTGCAGGCCATCCTCTCAGTTGCCCTCTGCCACACAACGGGGCCTGTCAGGAGCAACGGAGAGGCCAATTCGAGGAGGAGCCGAACACCGTCAACACCCAGGTGCCACCTGACAGCATTTCAGAGGCTTAGTCTCTCTTGCTCTTGGTGAGCCCAGTTCCTGTCAATGGTTTGGGTTCTCCCACCCCAGCCCCATGCCCTACCTGACTGATCATCCCGGGTTCCCAGTTCTTCCATGATCTCACCTCCCAACCACTTGAAATTGCGTTGTCCTGGAGTCTGTGAGCAAATGCATTCTTTATCTCCTGCTTTTAATTCCAGCTGAACTCTCAACTTCTGATATGGAATGCTCATCACTGGAATTGCCTCCTTGGAGGGTAGAAATTCCCTGACTCCAGCTCTGTTGCCCCAGCTGCCCTCTGCTGGCCATCAAGGGTACTGTGGTCAACCCTTGGTCACCTGTAACAGGAGCCGTTTTTCTTTGCTCTGTCCTAATTCTCATGCTTTCTTTTCCTTCTTTTTAAAAAACCGTGGTACTGCCTCAGAGATTTCCAGACAACATAGAAACACCCCATCTTCCCATGCTCCCAGTGACTGTCATGGGTGTGCCAGGAAGCATCTCGCACAGCCCCGCCCTGGCCAGGCACTTGATCAGTAGGTTCTTGCTGACATGGTTGTGGAGGATCGTGTGGGGCTTGTGGAAGTGGGGTTGGTAAGCTGGAGCGCTTTGTTACAGCAGGGTTTCTCAAACTCGGCACAGACGGCATTTTGGGCCAGAGAACTCTGTTGTGTGGGTCTTGCCTACACATTGTAGGATGTTTAGCAACATCTCTGACCTCTACCCTCCACATGCCAGTAGCACCTCCCCCAAGGGATTGTCTCCCAGATGACACAAAATGCCCCCTACACACACTCCACCACCTCAGGGTGATGGAGGAAAGCCTTCTTTTCATCAGTAGGATTTCTAAATGCTAGAAGGTGCAGGTCTGTTCTGGGGCCATTCAGTGCCTTGAAGGACACCCTCATTTATTCTGGAGATGATGTCAGCTGCTGACTGCTGGGGAAGTAAGGTGTCTCAGGAACTGCTCTCTGTGAAGGCTTCCAGTGAATCCTCCTGTTTTCCACTGCCTGGCACACTCCTGCGCTCATGTCTGTCAGGCCTGAGTCCTCATTTCTGAGCCTTGCTGAGCCTGGCTTCTCAGTGGCACCCTCTCCCACCCTTCCCCGCTTGTCACCTCCTTTTCCTATTCCGGAGTAGCTCTCCTCCATCCACTTTCTTTCTTTCATAGATTTGTCAAGTCTCTTGTCTTAAGGCACTTCTCCCTTTTTTATGGATTTATCCTCACAATGTTATTCCACTGTAATTGTTGGTTATAATCTCTTAAGAGAGAGAGAAGTTGACGATGTGCGGCTAGCCAGTTACCTTTAACCAGAAGTCATTTCTCCTGCCGCATTGAGACGCCCTTCTGTCTCCACGGCACCCTGGACCTACCTCTCCTCAGCCCGTGCTGCTCAGTGCTGAGCCTGTCTGTCTCTGCTCGGTCCTCCTGACTGGACTGTATTCTCAGGCATCATGTCTTTTTCATCCTTAACATTGCCAGGGCTGAGGAGAGAAGTGCTCACAGCGCCTGCAATGTGCTCAATAAAAGATTATTGAATGCATGACTAGCTTCAACCTCAGGAAAAATTCCTTAATTTAAATGCAGCAGCAAATAGATGGTCTTGAACTTTGAGAAAACTGAGCACACAAGGCTTTGAATATGTCTTTTGCTCTCCTCAAGGAACATAACTCTGCCTTAATTTGTCAGAACCTGACCTTCAGCCTCTGGGTTCACTAGTACCTTTGACTGGGGAGCTCCCAGTCTGTGTCTGATCTGCTGCATCCCATGCTGGGATGAAGCCATTCCTCTGGCATCCCAGTCAGAGGGTCATGCTGGTATTGCCTGTATTGATACTGCAGATTAACAACACATCCTGACAGAGAGACACCTTGTCCCAGTTGTGCGAATGGGATGTTGATGGCATCCCCTTAGACAGCCATCTAAATATAAACAAAGCAGGATGAGCTAATAAGAGAACAAGCTGCAAATACCAGTCTCTTTGTGTCACAGTTTCATAATATCTGGGCGCCAGCCCAACTTTATGGGAATTACTCAGAAGAATCAGAGAAGCTTTTCTTCCCAGGACACTGTTATATTTTGCAAAACCATCATCATTGTTGGCTTTGATTAATATTTATTGATGTGTAGCACAATTTATTGACTATTAACAAACTCCAGAACTGTCATTTTACAATCCCGGGAGCAGAGGTATAGAGAGGTTGAGCAATTGCTTGAGGCCACAGGGTGAATTCGGTGTCAAGCTGAGACCAGGCTCGTTACTACCCAGCTGCCTGGAGGAGAAGGACTGCTGTCTTGGGTCAGCTTTGGGGGATTTGCCTAACCTTTGTGTATTAGAAGACAAAATGAGCCCCTTGGTAGCTATCCCAGATACTGGGCAAGAAGCAAGTTTTCGACATGAAGCAGGAGCCAGCTCGTTTCCCTGACACATGTCACATCTCTCACTGAAGGAAGAGACCCACTGACGCCTGGCTTGTCCATTGGGCATATCACGGTCTAGATGGCATATGAAAGACAAAAGCTCTCTTGTCATCTGCCTTTCGCTCTTCAGAGACAGCCCCCAAAGTGCTGCTGTCGTAGCTGTGAGACAACGCGTCACATAGCAATTAGGGGGAGCATATGTAGCATTTCTAAGCCAGGGGCCATGTGTGGCTGTGGCAGCCACACAGGGAATGAAGTCAGTAGCTAAAAGATCTGGTTAAGATTTAGGAGGCAGACTGAATCAATAAGATCATCTTGCCTGCCTCCACCCAGTCCTCCTGCTGGTTCTGGCCAGAGCGCACCTCTCATCCTCTATTCTGTAGCCCTTGAGACCAGCAGGGGCATGGAGGGATGCACTACCTGGAGAGCAAGGACGCATGTGCAGAGCAGCCTGAGATCAATGTGCACACCTGAGAATGCTGCTGAATGAGACAGACCCCACCTCGTTCTCCACCTCTGCTCCTCCCTCCTTCTTCCCTTGTGGACATGGCTTTCTGTGAGTGTTCATGAGAAGAAACTTATACAAGGTCAAGGACAGAACTCAGAAGCTGGAATTGCTGCCTGCTTCTGACAAACTGTGTGGACTTAGCGTCCTTAACATCTCTGAGCTCTGAGTCCTCATTAAAATGAGACTGATAATACCCACCTTCTCTATGATGCAGGGTCCGATCAGATACTGAATATGTATAGAAAGCATGCTCTACAAATCTGGATGATATTTTTAGACTCAGCTATGTCAGTTATACCCTTAACATCTCAAGCTGATTGAGAGACACAGAACCCATTAGGCACGCAGGTACTATGATTATCCATAGTTATTATAATGTGAGGATTTGCTGCCCTTTTGTGTCCTTGTGCCCTGTCAGGTAGACGGCCTGGGATGTGCCAGTCCATCGCCCCAGCAGACCATTACTAAGTTCCTTAGCATTACAAGAACAGACTGAGCACAATCCCGGCCCTTGAGGATGAACAGTCTAGAAACTAGAAAGCAAGATAAGAGTTGGAAATATCACGTCCTCTAGTCCAGTGGTTTTCAAACTTACAGAAATACCATATCTTCTTGGGCAGCTCAGTGTCTGGAAAGTTCTTTTTCATACTACTCTGCAGTGCTGAGTAATGTAAGTCAAGAACAGGTGAATGTTGGTCATTTCATATGGGTCACCTTAAACATTTGGGGGTTCGGTGAATATCTTTGTACTTACATGGAGTTGTGGCCCTTAGATAAATCTGGAACATAGCTTTGATATTCTATTTGGCCATTTGTACTGGTAACTAATATTTATAGCATCCTTTCCATAAATTGTCTCATTTTAAACTCATAATAACCTGTGAGTTAGGTATTTTTTATTCTCATTTTATATAAACAACTGAGGCTCAGAAAGGTTAAGTAGCTTGCCCAAAGTTGTGCAGCTGGCAAGTGGTGGAGTTGAGATTGGGACTTGAACCAGGGTTTGTCTGGTGTCCCCACCTTTCATGCAATAGTGCTTCACAGATACGCAGTACAACATGCCCTGCTGCTCAAACCTCAGCTGCTCACCTTCCTACTTACAGCTGATGTTCAAGAAACATTTATTGAATCAAACTAAATACACGCATCCAAAGGTCCAGTCCCTACAACTGCTTCCCAACCATGTGGTTCTTCACATGCGTACATTCGGCGCTCGTGTATCCCATCTGCCACTTTCCCCTTATTTTTCTACCAGATACTGGGTATCTCTGAACCTCATTTTCTCTTCCAGTAAACAAGGACGTAGTGAACACATACTACGTGAAAGGCTCTGTTCTGGGTGCTATTTCTGCTTCTTGTGTCCTGACTTTCCTCAATTAAAAAATTATTATTTACACACACATTATTTACCCACTGTGTGCCCACCTCTGCCCTGAAGACAGAGTGAATAGACGATGTTTCCTGCTTCCAGGAACTCAGAGTCAAGCAGAGGAAACAAACCATCCAGCTAAGCAAGTTCCCATTCAACAGTGTGGATTGGAGCAAAGTAATAGATGATTAAATGGGGTGCACAGGTAGGATATAGGGAGAAGTGATTAACTCGAGGGTGTCAGGGGGCTTCTCAGAGGGCGCTAAGCTTTACAGCTCCATCACCCCAGGACTGAGGCCAGGCATGTAGTCATGTAGTAGGCATGCCATATATTTTTATAAACAGAATCACATTGACTGAACATCAGTTTGAAAGGGGCATGGCACAGAATGTGGCTGGAGAGTTTATGAAGCTCAATAGATTTTCTCTGTGGGCAGGCGGGAGGCCTATGCAGCGTAGGTAGAAGAGCACAGGAAAAGAGTCACTGGATATGTGGCTGGTGTAGGTGACAGAAAAGGAGTTGGAAGGAGACGAATGAGAACATTCATTGCCATTGGAGCTATGGGCAGGATTTGGAGGCAGGGGGCATGCAGGAAGGGACAGAAGAATGCCATGCAGGGCACTAGGAGAGGGAGGGTTCTTCTGGGATCACCAGCTTGACCTGCTGTGCCTGGTTTTCTCTGAATTCTTTATTTGGATATTTACATTTATAGTCTACCTTCTAAGTTTGAGATGCAATAAAAGAAAAAGATATAAATGTATTAACATAGCGCAATTCTAGAACCATAGCATAGGCCCACACCACTACTATTACTGAGCAGTAAGTTTGGCTCTAAGCTTCCAAGCAGCCAAAGCAAAAAAAAGGACAGCACGGAGGTTTTTTGAAAGAGACGATGTTTTTTCCGGTACTAAATGCTGAAGGGAATTTCTCAAATCGACCGAAGTGCTGACACCAACACCACCTCCCTGCCTCATTGGGCTCCGTCCTCAAACATTGTGGCCTCTGAGATCCTGTCTGGCTGGTGTATCTGACACTGCATCCTGAACTCCAGCAGCGAAGGAAGTTCCAGCCCTGATTCTGCCCTGTGTCTGGACCTGCTTAGTTACATTTGAGGATTAGATCCTCCATTCCCGTCAGCCATCGGCATGCACATAGCAGAAGAATCTGTATTTGCGGGACACTGGTACTGAAGACGTAACCCATTGTTCGTTCAACAAGCACTTAGCAGAATCCTCGCTGAGCAGGACACTGTTTTAGGCAAAGGGAAAGAAGCACAAAGTTTTGGCCCTTTGGAGCCGATATTTTTTGTGGGATTGACAACACATGGTTGAGTAAATATGTTATGTACTCAGGTAATGATGGGCATGGGGAAGAAGCCCAAAGCAGGGTAAACGGGTCATGTGTGCTCACTTAGTGGCTGGTTTTAGTGGCGTTACGTGGCTCCATGTTCATCTCATGCCTTTTATCTGATGACAGCACCTTTTCCTTAGCAACACGGAAAAAACATTACAGAACCAAATACCTTTCACCAAGCTGTCCACTAAGGGTGGCAGGGAAATGTGCTGCTACTATTTGAGGCAGAGGCTTTTGCCAAATTGTTCATCACAAGAATAACAGTCGTAGCAGCCAGGTCATTTCAATGGTAAATCTAATCTGAGCCCACGCCACTGAATGCAAGCTCTTTCTGAATTCCTTTCCCGGGTGCCAGATTCACTCCTTATATGCTGTGCTTAGATGGGCCACGCCCTCAACATATATTAGCTCAGTGAGTGAGATTTCTGGGAATCAGGAAAGGAAAAAGGCAATAGTGCAGATGGTTAGGAAGCTGGGCTCTGGAGCCAGACTGCCTGGCTCTCCACCTGGACCCCGAGAACGCCTAGCTGGGTGATCTTAGACAAGCTGTTTAACCTCTGAAACTGTTCACCTTGTCTCTAAAAGGGGGTGATAATAGTAAATAGCTAATATAACAGGATTAAATTAGATAGATGTACAACACTCAGAACATATCTGGCCTATCACACCTAGTAAGTGTTTACTGTTACCATTATAACTCCAGTATACAGATGGGGATATTGAGGCTCTGAGAGGTAAAATAACTTACCCAAGGTCATATAGGTAGTGGGTGGTGGATTCAAAATTTATTCCTAGGTTTTTCCGACTCCGAACTCATGCTCTTCCTGCTAATGACTGCTTCCATCACTGATGCATAGGCATTAAAATAATGTTTCCTATAAGAGACCTAGATCCGGATAACAAGAGCCAAACAGGCAGAGGCATTCACAAGAAACCAGGGTCATGAATTATACTGGTGAGTGATCAGCAATGTTTTTCAAGTGCTGTTGTGCCCAAGGCCTCCCACCCAATCAATAGTGTTGACTCAGGGCAATGGGTTTTCCTCTTCCCTGATTATCCACTTCATTCCTTCATTTCTTATTTGTGTACCATTTACTGAGCTGTGGGGTGGGGGTTCTCAGAAGCAGGTGAAATGATCCTGCTCTCAGGCTAGGGCAGGAAAGAGCAGAAGACGTATGCAAATGGCGAACATGGTCTGATACTCAGGAGGGTGGGTCCAGTCAGAAGGGGACTGGAATGGGAAGCAAGAGTGAGGTTGGTTTAGGTTGGGAATAGTCACAAAGGGCTTCTTTGTGCCCCTGGAGGAAGTAACTGACATTAATTAGCCAGGAGACCTGCTAAACAGTGATGTCAAATGGAAGGTCAGTGAGGGCGTCCTCAATAAAGTTACCTACAGAACATAAACCCGGTGCATGCTTTGGAAGTACACTTTTTGGGACGGATTTTACATTGCAAAGTGTTTTTTTTTAATATATATTTTATTAATTTTTTTACAGAGAGGAAGGGATAGGGATAGGGAGTTAGAAACATCGATGAGAGAGAAACATCGATCAGCTGCCTCCTGCACACTCCCTACTGGGGATGTGCCCGCAACCAAGGTACATGCCCTTGACCGGAATCGAACCTGGGACCCTTGAGTCCGCAGGCTGATGCTCTATCCACTGAGCCAAACCAGTTAGGGCGCAAAGTATTTTTTAATCCCTCAGGATTTTTATGGGAAGAAATCTGAATTAGAAATCCACATGCTAAAGGACTTCTTTGGTTCTGTGTTAGTCAGGGTGTGGTCAGAAATTGAAAACCACACCAGTTATTTACACAGAGTAAATTTAATCTGAAGAATTGCTAACCAGATGTAGCTGTTAACTAAGTAAATAAAAATGTAAAAAGAGAACTCTACAGCATCATGAGGTAGGCAACTGCAGGAAGCAGCTCCCACCTCTATGTGGGAACAAGAAAAAAGTTAGAATTACTAAAATGTAGAAGCTTGGAGGAGGAGCCCCTAGGGCTGGGACCCAGAGCTTGAGGAGGGGTGCTGGCCCATGCTGTAGTTCCGAAGGGCTGGAGAAATTGCAAGCTGGATTCAGCTGCTGCTGCAGTAGGGTAAAGAGTTGCTGGAGTTCTGCTCACAGGAACAGGAAGCAGACAAGAAGCCAAAAGCAGCAGACAGGAAGAGGCAAGTCCCTTCCTCCTCCAGTCTTGCAGCTTCTTTCTAGCACTCCCTTTGGCAGAGCCTAACATGGGGCCAGTTGGCAGTACAAATATGAATCCAACACAGGGATGCCTGTGGCATCTTCATCCCCGTCTTCAGCCTGAGAGGGAATCCAGGAAGCACAATAGGTGTGTGATACCAGAAGACCATGCAGGTTTCAAGAGAGCCCTGAATTAGAAATGATTCTTCCTAAGGGAGCGGACAGGAAAGACTTTGTAGATAATTCTTAAGCTGAGCCTTCAAAGGTGGGCTTTGTGGCCCAAGTAGACCTGGTCACAAAGAGAACATTTCACCCAAGGAAGCCTGGGCAAAGATGTAGAAGCAGGAAGGAGAGGTGTGTGTTCAGAGATCGTGAAAATAGTTCATCCTGGCTGGATAAGAAATGAGGGTGTGGTAAAGGAGAAGGTTCATGAGGTAGATCTTCAAGAGTTGTCTCTGCCAGCTGAATTGTTTGAACTCTGCCCTGGAAGCAGGGAAAGATTTAAATTAGGAAAGTAACAAGAACAGAATTTCTTTTGAGTGATGACTCCTCATTCAGTATGGGGAATAGGTTGTAGAAGAGCAAAGGAGACCAGTTAGGATACTTGTAACATTCTAGTTGCATAATGGTGTGAACCTGATCAGAGGCAGTAGCAATAGGAAGGGGGTGCAAGGGACAGACAGGAAAACTACTAAGAGAGTAGTAGTGAAATGAGTGGGAATTGCAGTGAGAAAAAAAAAAAGAGGAGTCTGGGTTATTGGCTTAGGTCACTGGATAGATAAATGGTAGGGCCACTCTCTAGGATGGGAGGTAGCAGAGGTTGGAAGGAAATAAATAGGATAAGAGCATGACTTATGCTTTCTACACGTGGCTTGAGCATTTCAAGTGATGAAATTATTACCTTAAAAGGCAGTTGAGTTGATGTTGAGCTCATGTTTAACAGGGCTCTGCAGTCCACATGACATCACTACCGCCTTCCCAAGAGGTGTTGCTCATTAAGAATATGGAAACCATTCAGCAATTCCAGGAAAGATCTCCAGGATCATTGACACTTAAAGCAGATGTAGTCATCATTTCCCATATTATCATTTTTTCCCTTCCATCCACATGATGGCATTGAGGCCTGTGTTGGCAATATGGCAGATGATGCAGAAATCGACATAAATGGATTTGTCCCAGTGCTCAATGACTAGTTTCTTAATTTAACTCTTGGCCTGAAATTTCTTCCTAAGCAGATCTCCAGAAAACTTAAAAAAAAAAAATTTCATCTTGTGCCTGAAGTGGTTGCTGATCTCACATGAGGACGTCACTATTATTCTGAAGTTCTGGAGGACTGCTGTTGCGTTTTAGTTTGCTAAGGACTATCATGTTTGGAGCCAATGGTTCCTTTCTTCATATCTTCTACATTGAGAAAGTAATTGTACACAAAGAAGTTATAGAAAGCCAGCACTACAATAGAAAATGTTGTAGTGAGGGATATCTAGAAGGCCTCCTTGGCACTTGGGCTTATTCATCTTCCTTTACATACAACACCGTTGCTTAAAAAGGAGAGATGAGGGAATAATTTGTGGGCATGCAAGGGGTCCATGGATTTCCCAGAATCTGTCTTTTACTTCTTACCTCTCTGATTCCCCTTTACACATTTTCACCCACCCAGCCATTTAGCACTACTCTCTCTGCAAAGCCCAGCTCAAAATCACCTCTTTCTCCCCAACTACCCAAGCTCACTGTAATCCTCTGAGCGGCAGTATCAGCGCTGTACCGCCCTCAGCCCTGTCTCATAGTATCAGGCATGCTATCCCACCTTTCTTGTGCATGATCTGTCTTCCTAAATAGAGTGTAAATCTCAGGAGAGCAGAGACGCTCTCATTTACCTCTTGATGTACTTGGTGCATAAATGACTTCGATGATAGCCTTGACCCATGTTCTCCTGGGCTAAGCCCCAGAAGTCACTGGATATGTACTTGGAGGCTAATCCCTGACCTTTCTGTTGTTTATACTCATGTGTCTGAGTAGCCCTAGGGATCTGGCCACAGGACACAGGCATTAAGGAAGCTGCTCCCTTTCTGTAATCGCCCCTGGTTCTTCTCATTTATTCCTCCCCAGAGGTGAGCCACTCTTTTTTAACTTGCACCATATTTATTAACTCTCTGTCTCCCGGTAACATACAAACACGGTCTTGATAAATGAGATACACTATTGCTCTCAGAAGAAAATCAGCTTCTATAAAAGTTAATGTGTTTAGTTCATAAAGAAAAAAAAATCTTCCTACACACAATGGTTGCTTGGAAATCGGTGTAACCACTTTATGACCTCATTTACTAACCAGAATGATGCCTTGTTTGATCTCTGAAATTTGTTTAGGATTCTCAGGAAAGGGCTCCTGGGTGCTACTCACAATTTATACACTGGCCTGGCACACAACCCTGGAAATAAATACTAAGGAAATGGCGCTTTTATTTCTTTTGGCTATAATTTCTTCTCTCTGCTAGTACCTGAGTATTTCTCAAATAGTTTATATTAGCAGACTTTCTGAGCATCTCAATAAGACTGTGTTGGTTTATGATCTCCACATAGGAAAAGAGAGAGTTATTTACCAATAGTATAAAGAAACTATTTGGGGATACAGTGGTTCCTTAGAAAAGTCAATATCAGATCAGAATTCTAATATTGCACTACTGGATATTGTTTTCCCTTTTAGGTAGCTCTTTTCCCTGAAAAATCAGAAGAGAAGTGTACCATTTCTCCCCTCGTGTGAGCTGCTAGCTGTCAGAAACAGAACAAATTTGAAAGAACAGCTGAGAAAATATGAAGAAACCTGTTTGCTGATCACTGTTCCAACATGCTCAGGTATTTTATCTCTGTCACAGATGGTGAATGGGAGCGATATACTCCATATAATTTTGTACTTCAAGTTCAACTCCTCCTTACCTCTCATGGCCACAACTGCACTACCACCAACCACCACCACCACCACCACCATCTCCACCTCCACCATTACCACCATTACCACCATCTCCACCTCCACCTCCACCACCATCTCCACCTCCACCTCCACCACCACCAACATCTCCACCTCCACCACTCTGCTAACACAAACATGTATCTTTGCTTCTAACTTTGGTTTTTAGCAAGAATATGTGTTGGGTGAACGAGATTTGTTTTCTTCATCCCTATGTCTATGTGTCAGAGGATGTGATAAAATATGATTTTCTAATAAGGGGTAATTCTGTACTATTAGGTAGGCTAGTGATGCTTGCTGGGCTACGACAACACCATTATCAATTTGTAGCTATTTAATGATGAAGTCAAATTTGTAAAGTACCGGGTCATTTAAGTTTCAGAGGGGGTTGATCCAGTGTTTCAGTGTTATCCTCAAGGATCTGATTTTTCTGCCTTCCATGGCTAAGACTGATTCCTTCATGGTGTCAACATGGCTGTAGCATTTCCAAGCTTCACAACCATGGAGTATACCATCCAGAAGAGAGTACTTGTTTCTCCAGGACCACAAGGCCATCCCTGAACCACTGACTATGGCCAAGGTGAAGGGTTGTATTGATGGGCATAAGCAAATGAGGGTCCATCCTTAGAGCTGTGGGTCAGATTAGCTTCTCTAGAGATATTTTACCAGTCCCTAGCACCCATCTCATTTTTATCATACCCTATCACCCAGGCCAGATCTGAGCAGACACCACCTGGTTACTTGAGCATTTCCTAGCTGAATTCAGAGATGTCTCTTCTCCATTTAGTCTATATTAACGTAGGTGATGCTCACACTTCTCTCCTACTTTTCATCTTTACTTTGTCTTTTTGTCCCGGGATTCTGTTTATGTTCCAATACTCTTTGCATAGTAGGCCTTTTCTCCCTTCCTGGCAGTATTATTCCTGTCTCCTTTTTTAAAACAAGTTTTCTCCAACCACTTGCTAATTCCACCTTCCCCAGTTCTCCCAAAACACACTCTTCCATCCCTACTCACCATCAAGATGTAATGCACAATAAAATCTCATGCCAGGACACTGACAAATGGCACCAAGGATAGATGCTCCCTATTTTATTTATTTATTTTTTTAAATATATTTTATTGATTTTTTACAGAGAGAAAGAGAGACGGATAGACAGTTAGAAACATCAATGAGAGAGAAACATTGATTAGCTGCCTCCTGCACATCTCCCACTGCGGATGTGCCTGCAACCAAGGTACATGCCCTTGACTGGAATCGAACCTGGGACCTTTCAGTCTGCAGGCTGATGCTCTATCCACTGAGCCAAACCGGTCAGGGCGATGCTCCCAATTTTAGAAGTGGATGTAAACTACTTGTGTTTACACTTCAAAAATGGCTGTTAGGTTGCTTCTGGTTCATTACCTTACACCTAAAATTTGACCAGCACTACCTCAACAATGCCTTTCAACAAGTAAACAAATGAACAAAAACCCAAATGCTTGAGGCTTGAATTCAGGAACTTGAACCAGAAACACAAACCTCAGGGTGAAATCTAGTCAATAAGAATGGAATGTGACTCAGGGCATGTAAATTATCTTGGTATTCAAATAGCCCTCAGGAGTTGAGATGTTTATCTGAGTCTCAAAATTAGAAATCTCCCTCTCAGACTCCTCCAGGATTTGGTGATGTGGTGTTCAAATCTCTGTGGTAATTGTGAAACAGATTTTGGACATTTTTCAAAACCTATTAGTATCATCATCATCATTATCATCATCATCATCATCTAGGAAGTGCTGTATCCACATGTTCCTCTGGTTTTGGGTTACTACAATCAGTGAATTTTTCCCTAAGAACTCTTCCCCATTGGTCCATAAGCTGTTCTCTGAAAAATCTAATTTAGAGATATAGTTAGAAATGACAGGAGTCAAAGAACTCGTCAGAAAGAACAGATGGTTACTTTCTGTGAGAAACAAATGCTTTCTTTAAAAACATCTTCTATTCAAAGCTTTAACCAAGAGATCCTATTCCAACCCCTTGTTGTTGTTGAGATCTGTCTGTGGGTTCCTTATTAACATTAATATAAAAGATTTGGATTTATTGTGAAATATCTTTATTAGGCCATTAAGATACAATGCTATCAAACAGGGGATTGAACGAATACATGAATGGACAGACAGATGGATAGGTATGCCATACAGCAAATCCCTAAAATATTGATGGTAGAATCTAGGTAGTCATGTGTTTATGGATGTTCACTGTCTAATTATTTTCATTTTTTATATGCTTAAAGTCGATTCCCTAACCACGTTGACTATTGACCCAAGGTGAGATTAAAACTATGCTTTTTTTTTCTTTTTCTTTTTTTTCTGAGTCCTGAAGGGCTGAAAAGGGGACCAGGGAAAGAACAGGCTTGAGCCCTGGATGATGTCCAGATCAGTGGTTACAGAACACTCCTCTAATTGTTATGTCACCACAAATTTAATGCTCACAATATGCCAGTGTCTGTACAGTTTTATTTTGGGCATGAAATAATAATTTAATTATGACAGTCAATTAAAAATGGTGACTACTATATTTGTATCTCCTTAAGAACTGTGCCAATTTTTTTATTCATTCTGGCATTGTGTGTGTGTGTGTGTGTGTCTGTGTTAAAGAGAGAGTTTGGAGTGGGAGAGGGAAGAGGGGGCAACGGAGGAATTGAAGAAATAAGTTGCACAATCTTCTGCCCCACTGAAGGGAGATGAACAGAAAAGAGTTTAAAATCTCTTCTAGGATGCATGTACTATATAAATATGTAGCTGAAGTGGCAAACCCTATTTTCTTAAACAATACAAGGTTTAAGGGTTTTTTGTTTTTAATTTTAATTTTTATCAAAACAATAATTGTACTGGGTACAAACCAAATAATGCATAAGAACTCAGGAACACTGATATTTTCCCAGCCAGCTCTTGATTTATTTTTATCTCTTTTCATTGTCCCTGTATTTAATTCTTTGGCTAGTTGTTTCCACAAGTACAGTTATTATAATTCTAACTCTGTATCATAATTATAATTTATAGTCATTATCAATTAACTCACGAGAAATGAACATTTATTTCACATTAACCTGTTCTTTCCCATCCTCTTTCCAATATTTAGTATTTTTATTATTTTAATGCTTCCATTAGTAAGTTACTTCTGTGATATTAAATAATATGCGTAAATTATTTGTTTCCACCAACTTTGTATCATTCCAGTTTGGAAGATGGCCTTACCCTTCCTCTACATATCACCCCACCCCACATTCTGTCTGTCAGCTATGTGTTATTTTACCTTGTCAGATATTTATTAACAATTACAACTTGTTCTGAAATTTCACTTATATGCCTGCTTTGTCTGTGGATTGACTCTGAAATATAAAAATGAATAAATAGTGTCTACATTTGTATAACAATGTAAATATAGTTTACTGCTTGGCCAAGTAGTATATTAGGTTACTTTTCATTTTCTATAGGTTCAATACTAGGTTTCTTGAACTACTTTAAAGAGACTGTTCCCAGCATCAAAGTCAAATAGACTTTCCTTTTTTCCATTTTGTCATTTGCCTAAATTGACATCACATTTGGATTTGCTTCTTATTGCAACCCATTTTTCTTTTCTCTTCTCTTCTCTTCTTTTATTTTTTAGAGACAAACAGTTTATTTGGTTATAAGGAGTATACACAGAATTCTTAATTCCTTTTCTCTCTTTTCTGGTGATAGTCAAATGGACAGTTTATACAAGTGTTATCAATGGGGAGTCCTCTGTGTCCCCACCTGCTGCTGGTGAAAGTGGGATTCTTGGGGCGCTACGGGAATAACAATTTCCCAAGGTCCCCATGGGAGGATGAGGTATCCTGGGAAGCTTTACTTCTGTGGAATTAAACCCCAGAGTCTCCAAGGTCCCATCTCCCTCCATCCCAACATGGAAGAAGTCCCATTTTGTCGCATCAGGGCTAAGATTAAAGCCAGTGCCCAGAGTTTCCACTCTATATTTGCACAGCCCAGCCCGGCATTAGGCTAGGTTAGCTGGTGTCCCCAGCTGCAGTCCATGTGGCTTCTAGGGCCTTTTGGCTATGGAAGGAGCATTGTCAGGTTCAAGGAAGCAGGAGTGAAGCAAGAGGAACAAAAGAGAACTTCTTCGTGTTGGGATTATGGGATTATGGATTCCCAAATTTCTGCATGCTTGCATTGGCTCCACCCCTCTGGCCAAGTACCTTTTCCCCAGGTTAGACTGACATACAAGCACCTTCCCTATGTCACCCCAACTTCACTGTACATGCGCCCACCTTCCCTTTGTTGGACCCCTTCCTGTAAAGCTGCCGGGTCCTGGTGAAGCTGCCCAGATAACTGTGCTTGTAATGCCTGGCCTCCCCTTTTCTCCCTTCCTATTATTAATATTAACAAAGTAGCTTGTTATGAAAGTAAAACAAGGATTTCCTTGCAGTCCTTGATCTTTTGCAGAAGTGCAAAGATGCGTGAGTTATGTGACTTGCAATGATTTTCTAGAAGGAGGTGCCAGCTACGTGCTTTCCAATGCATCAGTAGTTGCTACATTTTCCTGCTAGTTTTCGGGTTTAATGTCAGAAAACAGGAGTACTTCCTTGATGCTATTGGAGTGTGTGAGAAACATGGTGATTAGGCCCATTAATGTTCATGCCCCAGGTATAGTCCAGGGCACTGCAGAAGTTTTCATCTATGAACATGGCCTCATTATTACCAGTGGCCTTGGCCTTGGCCTATTCTTCAGAAAGCTGCCACTGCCACATAGGGTGATGCAGCTTAGGGTAGGCATTGCATATGTCCTTCTCCCTGACAAACAACTCATAGTGCTTACTAGAGCCTCTTTAGAGCAGTGGCATTTGGCCAAAGGGTTCATTATCCGTGAGATTGATGCATGTCACTTCCAGAAGCTCCCCAGCAAGCTTATTAAGGAACCTGGCTGGGGCCTGAGTGGAGAGCAGTCGAGAGCTTTTCCATGAAGTTAGTTTCTGGCAGCTTCTTCCCCAGGGCTTTCTGAAACTCCTGTCCATTTCTGATTCTATGGAGAATGGGGTGAAGTCAATCTCGTAGGCGTGGTCTTCCGGGCCATCTGGATGGTAAGTGACCTTGTAACTGCCTGTAGTGTGCTTTATCATCTCTGAGATCATCTTCATGATTTCCATGAGCTCCTCATAGACTGCATGGACTATGTAGAGCTCACAGGGGGTGAACTCAGGATCATGAGTCAAATCAGTCCCTTCATGACAGAATTGGCACTCAATTTCACAAACCTGGCAAGTGCCACCAAGAACCAGCATCTTCTGGTGGAATTCTGGAACAAATCTCATATATAAATTCAGGTCCAGCTCATGTGGTAGGTGATAAAAGGTATGGCCACAGCTCCCTCTAGGATGATGCTCATCATGGGAGGTCCAATCTCTAGGAATCCTGACTCATCCAAGAAACTTATAATGTGATGATCTTAGAGCAGATGATTAATTTCTGCCTCACTAAGTCATTCAGGATCAAGTCCAAGTATCTCTGACAATATTGTGTTTCTTTGTCTTTGAGGCCGAAGTGAAGATGAGGTAACATATGCAAGCAAGGAGACAGCAGTGTGACCTTATAGGGAATGATGTTCAGCTCACCCTTCTTGATTTTCCCAGGACTCCTCTGAACTCCAGTTATGTCTCCTAATGCAGTTTGTTATGGATATGAATAAATTTTTCTTCTGATTTGTAATTCCTGGAATTGTCCATGACTTGCAACTTGACTCCCTCTCCTCCAAGGTCATAGGAGATGAACTTTTCCTCAAAAAGCTCTTTAGTATGGATCCCACCTGCCACCAGGTCATCCCAAGGCTGCAGATGACTGTATTCTTGAATGAAGTGAATGAGTAACACACCTACATGGAGCTTGTGTGGTGTGGGTGTTCCCCATTGACCTTTAGTTGGTGTACTGCTTGGCTGCAGAAATCATTGGTTTTGGTTTGGGTCCAGGCTCTCCTCCTTGGCACCCACATCATTGTTAGTGGTGTGGCTGGTAGCAGCAGCACTGGCCTGGCTTAGTTCTTTCTCACTGAGCGCCTTCTTCTCTGCTACTTTCTTCTCAGCTTCCAGATGTCAGAAGTGCCAGCTGTGTGCTTCTGTTTGGCTTAGTTTTGCTTAGTTTCAGCTTGCCAACGTTCACATTCACCTCTGCCCCCTGCACCACAGCCATCTCTCCAGAGGGCCCGACCTGAAAGGGCACCGAAGTTTTCTTACAGTTTTTGTTTTTCCTGGAGTCCTTTTTTTGTACCTCCCTTATTTGATAGAAGTGGGGGCATTTCAGCATTTTACTATATCCTCAATTATTATCAGTGTTAATCACACCTTTAATTCCATTGAGACTTCCCTCCTGTTCCTGTGTGGCCTCTTACTCCAGCCTGGACTGAGGTTTTCTAGATCTGCTGTAAATAACATCCTGAAAATCCCCATCATTGTTTGACTTGGTTGAATTAACTGTTTCTTGACTCTTGTCTTCCTTTTTCATTTTAAAAAAATATATTTTATTGATTTTTTACAGAGAGGAAGGGAGAGGGATAGAGAGCTAGAAACATCGATGAGAGAGAAACATCGATCAGCTGCCTTCTGCACACCTCCTACTGGGGATGTGCCTGCAACCAAGGTACATGCCCTTGACTGGAATCGAACCTGGGACCCTTCAGTCCGCAGGCTGATGCTCTATCCACCGAGCCAACCTGGCTAGGGCTTCTTTTTTATTCCAATTGTGCTTGATCACCTCCTCTAGTGACTAAGGCAAGTTGCTTGTAAATGACATTTTGAAAAAATGCTTTCATGCTTTAATCTTCTCTCATTATTGACCAGGTAGAGAGTTTTAGAATGAAAATCACTTTCTTTAATGTCTTTAAACCACTTTACCTTTTGTTGTCTAGCATCCAGCATAATTCTTTTTTAAAAAATATATTTTTTTATTGATTTCAGAGAGGAAGAGAGAGGTAAAAACATCAGTGATGAAATGGAATCATTGATTGGCTGCTTCCTGCACATTGGATGAGCCTGCAACCCAGGCATGTACCCCTGACCAGAATCAAACCTGGGACCCTTCCATTCACAGGCCAGTGCTCTATTCACTGAGCCAAACTGGGTAGGGCCCAGCATAATTCTTTATAAGTCTGATGACATTCTGTGATTCTCCTTTCTTCACAGGTGAACTATGGTATCTCTCCGAAAGCTTTGGGGATTTTTTTTTTAAGTGTTGGGTGATTTTATGCAGTTGTATCCAAGTAAAGGTATTTTTAAAATTCATTGTGCTGAACACTGTACCTAGTTTTCAGTTCCAGGAATTTCTCTTCTCTTCGTGATATATTTTTTCTTATCTCTTTCATTTCCCCTGTGATTCCGATTAATAGGGTAATGGCTTTCTTGGATCGCTCTTCTAATGTCTCATTTTAAAAATTTTACGTATTTCTATCTCTTTGACTCATTCTACATTTTGAGAGATTTTCTCAACTTTAATTTTCAATCCTTCGGTTGAATGTCTAGCTTCAGTAATCACTCTTTTTGTCTCTGAGAGCTCTTTGTTCTTCTCTGATTGCCTCATTCTATAGACCATCTGTGGCCACCACGGAGGTACACCCCTCAGACCTCCCTTCAAGAACCTGCTGGGAGGAGTGCGGGTAACTGACAGACGCCAGGTGACCTCCTTTGAATCATGGAAATATTCAGCCCCAGCCCTCTCTCACTGGAGGCTCCCAGGCAGTGACAGAGCACGGTGGGCCGATAGAGCCCGGTCATTCTGCCAGTTGTGATACCCCAGTGGGCTGGCTGAGACTTTCTCAGACTTCACTGCAGTCTGAAGTGCTTATTTCCACCTTCTTTCCTTCCTCTTCTCCTTTCGAAGCTGTCAGACCTGCATCACAGACAAGACTCTCTCTGCCTTTTCCTGTTCCAACTGCCCTTTATCTTTCATAGGCATTCCCTCCCACCATCTCCTATACTTCTGACTTTATCTTGGCCTTTGCTTCCCGGCTAGAAATGACAGAGCATTTCATCTTTGCTTTATGAATTTACTCTTTTCTCATACCTCTCTAATATATTTTAATTATTTGCATAACACCTAACATCTAACTGATGACATTTAGCTGTTGTAGTGACTAGTAGACTCAAGTCACATTGCAGTAAACTGAAATTAACTAGAAAAAAAGGATATCAACACATCAAGAAAAAAGCATCAGGAAAGGGGTCTAGGCCATACCCCAGCCTGTGTCCAGAGAAGGCAGGATTTTTAATAATTGTAAGAGATGAAATAATATTGAACTAGCAATGAAAGCATGATTCTGTTCCATCTGTTACTGCATAACGTTTTCAGATGTTCTGGCTAGATGTACAACTACCTCATTTAAATAATCCGTGGCAGGCATTATGCAGTGCTGTCACTTTTAGTGATCCTAGTGCTTGCCCACGTCTTGTCTTGCCACTGGATTTTAGGGTCGCGGAGGTCAGGGACCATGTCTTCTCTTCAGTCCTGGTAGGACTGACAATGACAATAGCTGCTGTTTCATGTCTGGTAACTGTGTGCCAGGTAAGGTGGTAAACACTTTATCTCCACTGTCTCCTTTAATCCAAGCAAACGACCCCATTTTACAAATGGAGACATGAGATCTCAGAGAGGTTATGTGAGTGGCCCAAGTTCCCACCGTTAGAAGGAGACTCACATCTGCCTGCATCTGCCTGCCCCAGGATCTGTGCTCTCAGTCACCTCCACATCCAGCCTCTGCCTGTGCCTGACACATAGAGGACAGCAATAGCTTGAGTGACATGTACCAATGGGTAATGAGTGCCATGTCATATGTATTCTACAGACTTGTGATGGGGAAGGAGTGGATGTGCAGGTCTAAGGAGGCTGCATTTATAGTGAAACAATCTTTCTGGAAGGGAGCACAGTGTTTATCAATATCAAATCTTATTTCATTTCAAGTTTCCTGACCCTGTGGAGCTCTAATAATAAGCTGCTTTATAATCTTTGAAAAACAAGTGCTGATTAGGAGGCAAAAGCGAGTCTTTGGATTTCCCCTGTAGGGCCTCTGAGGGGAAGGGAGGCACTGCGTTAACAGCAAGCTTGCTCTCTTATAGAAAACCATCTATCAGAGCTTCTTCTCTCGGGCCCCTGGAGGAGTGATTAAACCAACCACTGACCTCGCCTGCAGCAGCTCAGGAGTCCGTTTTCTTTCTATGAAGGAAAAGTTTTCGGGAAAAGAAAATGTCATTGATCTACAATCAGGAGAAATAAGTTTATACAAACAATATACACAGGAGATTTGGCGACATCTCCTGTGATCTCTTTCCCCCCACTATTCAGAAACATGAACTTTTATAACAACAAATGTCATCCTTTTTGTTCTTGGAATTCCTTTGTGCATCGCGCATAGGTCATCAGGAATTTCTTGTCATAACAACTACCACTTGGCCTTCAGCAGTCTATTAGAAGGTTAGGATTTACCCAGGATTTGAATATGTGACTCCTCTTCCTCTTTTTGGGACAGTGTAATCATTTGGAGGCAAAATTCCATTAGTTTTTCTCCCTAATCTTTTCTTCCACCAGCCTGTAATGCCATAACACACATATTCATTCACCTCCCTAACTCATCCCTTTGGAAGTCACCAGAGATTAGCAGTCATAACTTCAGAACATACAGCGGTGATCCCAATCTTTAGAACTGAGCTGTGACATGGACCAGGAACTCATATGCAAAGGATGTTTGCAAACTAAAGCTGGCTAGTACCCGGTACCTTTCAGTTGATGGCCGATCTAAGGGTCTGTGGACAACTTATAAACTAAGACTCTCTTGCCCGGCCACTGTGGCTCATTGGTACAGACGGGTATGAGGAAAAATTTTTTTTTTTTAGTTTTTATTGAATTTATTTGGGTGACTTCGGCTAACAAAATTAAATAGGTTTCAAGTGTACCATTCCATAATATGTCATCTGTATATTGTATTGTGTCTTCCATCCAAACTCAAATCTCCTCTGTCACCATTTATCCCCCTTTTACCTTCTTCTGGTTCCCCTCACTCCCCTTCCCTCTGGTATCTGGTATACTGTTGTCTGTGTCTATGAGTTTTTGGTTTTTTCCTTTCATCTCTTTTTCACCCAGCCACCAACTCCCCTCCCCTCTGACAGCGGGCAGTATGTACTCAGCATCTATGGATTTATTTTTATTTGGTTTATTCGTTTATTTTGTTCATTCGTTTATTTTGTTCATTAGATTCCACATATGGTACTTATCTTTCTTTGACTGTTTCTTTAACTTAAACATAATGTTCACCAGGTCTATCCATGCTGTTGCAAAAGGTAAGATTTCCTTCTTTTTTACAACTGAGTAGTAGTCCATTGTGTAAACATCACGGTTCCTTGTTGCTTCACATAAGTCCCGCTCCTGGCTTTAGAATCTTAGCTGCAGCCCCGCCTCTTACCTTCAGGACTAATGTGTATATTTGTTTACCATTTGAACTTTGTATTTAAACTTGGGTGTGAATTCCACCTTAGCTTTGTCTCCAGGAAACCACCCCACACAAAACACACTTGGCTGTCACCACCAGTACACCAACTCTGACTATTTATCCCCTAAGTTGGGGGAGGGATTGGCCAGTAGGAAGTTAAGATAATGCACATTTTATGCAGAAGATATATTTATTGGCATGGTAAAAGAGTTGGCATCTGGACATGATTTCCAATTAAAGAAGTATAGAATTTATAAAAGAGCCATTTGACTTTCTAATGTGACATGAAAAGTATGGTTTCTTGTAAAAGCATTTTACAAGAAAAACAGAATGGCACACCTCCAGGCTGATGTAAAGACAATTCCATCAACAACTGCTAGGGCTGCTCCGTGCAGCATTCCAGGATTACTTGACTTGGAAAAAGAAATGATAAGAAATATTTATCTGAAAGGAAGGATGAGCAAGACACACAGCAATGATGCTTGGGGTTTTAAGGAAAAGAGGGCGATGTAGGTGCTTTTCCAGCCGAAGGGCTCCACTGGACGTGACAGCCAGAAGGAACTTGTCCTGATGGTCGGTCCTATCTAGACCTTGGAATTCTGTGCATTCTCTGCATTGCCAAGAGGTAGGGGAGATGAACCATTACTGTGTTTTGTATTAACTGTCCACAGGCAGGATTTGTGCACCAGCATGCGCTAAACATTTGCAATGATTTCCTTTACACTGACATAGGAGAGAGAAAAGAAAAGGTAAAACAAAAAGTTCATATTTCTGCTGGCTTGGAAACATCTATAGTCTATTTCCAGCCACTAACATGGAAGTGTCTACCTTTGTATTCTTCAGTACCATTTTTATGCTTTTATAACTTTCTAGAGAAAGCTCCACTTTAAGCTTTTTCTGTAGATTTTCCCCCCTTGGTATATATATGTAAACCCAAGTATTATGAAAGCTAAAATGTATGTTTTTACTTCTCCTCTATTCCCCCCTTCTTCATGGTTTATAGAGAAAAGTAGCAGAAAGTTGTTTAATACAGGAAATCATGATCAAAAGAATGCAAAGTCACATAAATTCAGTTTTGATACTCAGCTGGTAATAGTAGTAATGATTAATCAACAGTTCTAGAGCGCTCTATAAATGATCCTGTATGACACTTACATGTGCACTAACTAGTTGATTTTGGTTTATAAGGGTCCTCCATAAAAAGGGAATAACATAAAAAGTCACAAAAGAAGAAAAAAGAAAATATCAAGTATGTACTATGTACCAACCTTGTGCTAGATGCATTATACACCTTAACTCTTTTATTCTCCTCAAGACTATAAGAGAGGCACCACTGACCCAAAGATGATGATGTAGTGATGATGATGATGATGGTGGTGGTGGTGGTAATGATGGCTACAATTATCAAGACTTTTATGTGTGCCAGGAATTTACTAACTTCACTCTACCTTCATTCATTCAAAAATCATTTATTGAGTGAGTGCCCACACTGTGTGCCAGGCACTGTTCTAGGCACATCAATATACAAAACACACAAAAACTAGGGCTCTTGGAAAAGATTTGCTGGTGAGATTAGCATAGGAAACTCCCAGGCAATGCACATATACATAGGGAACAAGAGAGAATATGTTAAAAGGGGATACATTCTTTGGAAAAATAATAGATCAGAGTATAATGAATCAGGATTGTGATTCAGATTGCAATTTTAAATCAGATAGTGGTAGGCCTTACTGAGAAGGTGGCACTTGAAGCAGTAAAAGAGGTTGGCCGCATGGCTATCTTGGAGAAGACAGCTCAATGCAGAGGGAACAGCCAATGGAAAGGCCCTCAGGCAGGTGGAACATGAAGAGCTCAAGTAAAGGCCCACATGACTGGGCAGAGGAGAGCAGTATGTGGGGGCCAGATCCGGTAGGGTCTTGTAGGCCAATGGAAGGAGCTTGACTTTTACTCTGAATTAAGTGATAAATCATTGGAGAGATTTGAGCAGATGCATGACATGGTCTAACATATACTTTTAAAGATTCACTCATGGCGGTTGTGTTGAGAATAATACTCCACCTTACAATGGTTCTCTGAGTTTCCTAGACTTTGAATTTTACAAATGAGAACATGGGGCAGAAAAATCAAGTAATGGTTAGGTGAGTGGCAGAGCCAGGAATCAAACCCAAGCCAGGCATTGCCTGACTTCCAAGCCTGGACTCATTTATGACTGCCTTGAAAGAAGAGCATCTAGGTTCACATCAGTTCAAGTTCATGATTACTGACATACAGATTTCAAAGACAGAGAAGCAGCATGTTCTTTTGGCTTGGTATTGGAAGGCAAAATAAACAGTCATGGATTAATTTAGCCAATGATTACTGAGTTCCTATGTTTGAGTCACCATATGAAGGATTGATGTACAAACCACCCCTTAGGTAGCTTACAGTCTAAAAGGGAAGAGATGGATATTAAATATGTGCAAAAAAGTATTCTAGGAATCATTGTAAAGGGGTCTCTAAGCTGAAGTGGGGGCCAAGTGGGGGCGGTCAGTTCTAAGGTGGAGGGGTAGGCTGTGGTGTGGCCCTTTGCAGTTGGCCAAATCCTTTCTCACATCTAATGTTTTATATTGTCTAGTTGTTCACGGGCACTGAGTTTCCTTCAAATGGCTTTTTTTTTTTCCTCTTGAGGTACTTCCAGGAAAAAAGCAAAGATTTTCTCTTCTAAAGCTTCCACTCTCTGGGCCTTGCCACTGACTTTAGTTTTACAATTTCAGTCTATTGAATTCTTCTGTCTGGGATGCATTGCAGAAACCCAGAAAACAGAAGGGAACAGAAGGCTGTCTGTGTTTTTGATGTCAGTGAACTCTGTTGTGAGTGTGTGTGTGTATGTGTGTGCATGCACGCGCATCTCAGATTCCTGCCAAGGCTGTGCTCCCTACCCAGGGGCCTCCCTCCACCCTCCAGTATTTTGTTGAAGAAGCTTGATCAGTATTGTGTCCCCGTGTTGGAGGTGGTGCCTCTGTTGGATGAAGCGGTCACGTTGCCTTTCCGGTTTTCTCCATGTGAACTCTTGACTCTGCTCCTTTTCCATCCTGCTGCCTTGGCTGTCCGGTCCCTTGGCCTGATCCTCCCGAGGCCTCCAGCCGTCGGCGGGATTGTGAGATGGAAACAGGATGGCCCGTGGGCACCTGGCCTGCGCGGCGTTAGAATTTCCGATTCAGCAATGTGCTAAACTTAAAATATGTGACACTGAGAAATTCATGTACCTGCTCGTCTGTAGCTCACACATAGAGTGCCTGCTTCATAGGGTCATATTAAATAAGGTAACCCATGGGATGAGCTTGCCTCATAACGAGGGCTCGATGAATGTAGCTAGTCATAGGGTTATTGAGGGACATGATCTTCTCACATGTGAATTTGCGGCTGTCCTGAGCACAGGGTCATGGCCTGGGCCAACAATAACAGCCGCGAGTCCCTTTGAGGAGGAAGGCCAGAGGGCCGGCTGCTCATTTTGCCTGTCTCCCTGCTGGGAGGGTGGGGACAGAGGCTGGGGAATCACAAGCCCCCCGCTGAGATTTCACCCCAGTGGCTTCCAGGCAGTAGCTTCACCCCAGGAATTACGGAAATATTTGTGTCCCCCAAATCTTGCTTTGGGCACCATCCCAAGGGAGCTCAGTGTTTAGAGTGCTGTGCGCTCAGCAGTCCGGCGTCAGACATTATGAGGCAGGAGAAACGGCAGCAGACAGGAGTCTTCCTCGGAGTGTTTCTAGGGAGGTAATGAGGACGTCATTGTCAAATCACCCATAAATATTGAATGTGTCCTTCCTCCAGGGCAGTTTGGTGGGGCCTTGGAGTCAGCTTAG
Source organism: Myotis daubentonii (assembly GCF_963259705.1). Taxonomy (NCBI): domain Eukaryota; kingdom Metazoa; phylum Chordata; class Mammalia; order Chiroptera; family Vespertilionidae; genus Myotis; species Myotis daubentonii. The sequence continues at coordinate 18,910,512 of NC_081857.1, read as the reverse complement.
TGTCTGCTTGCTCCCCGCTCCCCTCTGTGGTCACAGTGAGACACTGGGCGAGGCCTCAGCGCTAGATGTTGGAGACGGCTGCTTTCTGAAGGAGTTGAACACTGACTCATGAGCTTGAGGATGGAGCAGCATCCACACTCCTCAGCAGAACCCGTACACTACACATAGGAAGCGCTTCCCTGTTTCCTGGGACACATGCGGAGTGGTGGCGCCCAGAGGTGGGGTGGGGGCCTGCAGGGGGGCTTCCTTGGAGCGCACATCCACTCCACAGACATGCATGGACCGTCCCTTCATGCAGGCCCTGCAGGTCGGGAGCTCCTGGCCTGGAGACCGGGGTGGGGAGGAGGGCAGCATGAGACAGGTAAGAGAGTCCAGGACATGGGATGCACGCAGAGAGGGAAAATAAAATGTCCAGGGAGCACAGGACCAGGCAGTTGATCCTGATCGCATCTCAAAGTCCTAAAATCCCCATTCATAGGAATGTAGCCTGGTGAGATCTGGAAAACAAACAGATGCACTGATGACTTACCAGTGGTTCTCAACCTTCTGGCCCTTTAAATACAGTTCCTCATGTTGTGACCCAACCATAAAATTATTTTCGTTGCTACTTCATAACTGTAATGTTGCTACTGTTATGAATCGTAATCTAAATATCTGATATGCAGGATGGTCTTAGGCAACCCCTGTGAAAGGGTCATTCGACCCCCAAAAGGGGTCGCGACCCACAGGTTGAGAACCGCTGACTTAAACATTGCTGAATTGCAAACTCCTGCAAGGGCAAGGACTAAGCCTCTTTGACTGGCTTGGTCTGTCTGCCAGGCAGTTGAAAGCACATGGGCATTGAATATGGCAGAACTACGGGATAGTCAAGGGAGAGGCCTTTGCCAGCAGTGTGGGCTGGTGGGGGCGGGGTGCCTTATGTGAGGACTGATTGGCTCAGTGCTGACCCTGGATAAAGTCACCTCTCTGCCTTCCAGAATAGGTGTCACCTATCTTCACAAGTGATTCAGACTAAGTTAATTCAACCCCAGCCTTTAATCTGTCTGTCCAGAACGTTGGCATTTGGCCGCCTGCCCTCCAGGAGGCGGGCCGTCTTAGAAAGGTGCTTTGTGTTTGCAGAAAGGAAGATGTTTTGCACATATGAGGTTTTATCATTTGTGGGTTGTGACTCAATAAGGACATCATTCCCCTTGGGGAAGCAAAGCAGGCCCGGGACACACGAGCTGGGTGACCGTGTTCAAGCATGTCAGAATAGGCCAGAGGGTCACCGTCAGAAGTCACCCTGGAGCAGGCCTGGCGCTGGAATGCACACCTCGAATCGGGACGCTGGAGCAATCTTCTCTTCAGACGCAGATAAAATCAGACCCTCTGGGGTCATGCGTCCCATTCCGGGAGCTTCGCTGAGAAGGGCTTTGGACAGGCTTCAGAGGAGAGCTGTCAGGATGATTGAAAGTCTGGAAGATTATACCTCCGAGAGCAGGTTAAAGGACACAGGTCTGGCACCAACTAGCTGTGCGTTTTAGACGAGTCACTTCTACTCTCAGGAGCCCTGTTCCCTCTCCTGTGAAATGAGGACAGTGGCCTGGCCGACACTCGGGTCCTCCCAGGCCTCCCAGCATTTCTGTAATCCAGCAGGAGAGGAACTTTGTCACTGGTTTTAATTATATGCCTATCTGTTACTCATCTGTCTACCTTACAGGAGACAGAATAAGGGAATGAAGGCTGGCGATGGAGGCATTTTGCTGAAGCAAAAGCAGTGCCATACAGGGCTTTCCCCTAATGGACAGGAGAGTTCAGAACAATAAATGGAACTTACCTGGAAAGTTTTTGTTGAAGACACTCAGTTCTCATGTCTTCAGAAGTCATAGCAGACTCTTCTGCCTGGAGCCCTTGCCCCACCCATGCAGACAGGAGAGCCTCTGGATTCCTCCATGTGGTCAGGTGAGATGGGAGTGATATGTTTCATCTCCCAAAGTGATGCCGGGAATTTGCACCCGTGTGCACTGACTACAGGTCACTGCAGGGCATGAACTCCATGTATAAAGGGGGGGGGGTGCACCTCCAGAAAAGCTTAGCCCCTGCTTTCACAGTGCTTCCAGAGTCAGGGGCTGCCTCCCAGCTGCTGTTGATATGTCTCCATGAAGTCTCAAAAAGTGACTTGTCCCTGGAGGTAGCACCCACAGAGTTCTACCCCCAACCTCTTCATCTTCTACCTCCTCTCTGGAGGAGCCAAACCTTTGGAGCAAGAGTAAGTGAAAGTGGAGCATCTGGGACAGAGTTTGAAAAACAGAACTCTAGAGCCTATAGCTCCCATTCTTCCCTGCCTGGGTGGGAGTGAGTCAGCACGGGGTTGTGTTGCATGGAGTGTGGGAGCCAGGATCACGGCCATGCTGACAGGGACTAACACCCAAGGCCCCCGTGTCCACCTTCCAGTAGTGCTCTTCTTGGTCAGGCCTGCTTCTCAACTTGGGCTGCACTTTGCAATCAGCTGGGCAGTGTTTTTGAAAATACTGATGCCCAGGTTTCATCTGAGATGAATGAAATCAGGATCTCTGGGGTTTCAGGAGGAATTTCCTTATGCTGTAAATTGTACTTTGAACCACTATATGATTCCAGTGGCAAAGGAACCTAAAACACACAAACGATCAGAAGAATCACAAAGGAATAGAAACCCAGCTTACATCCCCATGTCCCTGGCATACATAACCCTCCTTAAAAACCCTCTTCTTTGGAGCCGCTCTGCTTGTTCGTGCCTGTGCTATGCATGCGATGGACATATCACCTTTGATGATCTGATGTACTGAAGACATTCTGCCCTCAATGAGTCAGCAAAAAACAAAACAAAACAAAACTTGGTTGTAGGTCTTGTTCTTTAAATCTTCACCTGAGGATATGTCTTACTGATCTGAGAGAGAAGGATGAGGGAGAGAGAAACATCGATATATGAAAGAAACATCAATGGGTTGCCCCCCTTTATGTGCCTTCACCAGGGATTGAACCCACAACCTGGGTATGTGCCCTAACGAGGAATTGAACCAGCAGCCTTTTGGTGCATGGGATGACATTCCAACCAACTGAGCCACACTGGCCAGGGCTAGGCCAGTTTTGACATCCGCTTACTCTATTGCTGTTTGTCCCAATCATGGTGATTTTGTCATAGCGCCTGACAGTTAGTAGGAGCCTGTCAGTTAGTAGGATCGCGTTATGATTTCAATAACTAATGGGCAATCCTCCGTCTTGCTCCTGAACATTTCAGCCCACTAGGTGCTTAGAGAGTATTCGGGTATTTTATTCAGAACTTAGAAGAGCGACAGCACTAAATCAGTATTTCATATCCGTGGGGGCTCCTGGCTGTGATACAGATTTACAGAATTTTATTTTCCATCTACAGTTTTCCTGCCCTACCTCGTTTACCAGACAAGCAAAGGGCTCGCATTTGTGTTACGGCTGCGGGATGTTTTCACCTTGTCTGTATAAGCACCATTAAATAGTTCAAGATCAACTGCAGAGGAGATAAACAGCAATCTTTTTCACTGTTCAGAGCTGGGTTCTTTGATTCCACTTACTCCTGGGTTTTCACTGTTGTTATTTACTATTCCTTTGCAGCTCTGTAGGTGCTGGGTGATGGATGGGGCAGAGTGCAATCTGTCAGAGCGAGGCACGGACGGGCATACAGTTGGCGAAACCTATTACGCCAATCATCAGTACCCACTTAGAACTCCCGTTTCTCAGCTCTGTTCATCTTTGTTCAAGCTTCTGTTTGTACCTGAAAGGCTTCATTCTCAACCGCCCCCTTCACCTCGTCATCTCCAGATCACTCCTCAAGGCTCCTGGGGTCCTGATATATCTGCTGTTCTTCCCCATGACCACACCTACCCCTGCATCTGCACTCCTTGAGGACAGAAATCATACTTCTTCTTGTCTGAATTCACAGCACTTAGCAGATTATAAACGCTTGAGAAGTTTTTGATCAGTATATTCATTTGATATACAATTGTCCGGCCATCATCCGAAAGTATGTTATGAGAAAAAACATTTTCCCCCCAGCCCCTAAAGGAAGAACCAAGTCACTATGCTTCCCTACTAAGTTCCCAGGCAGGAATGGCGGTTCCTCTTTGACCCCCTTCCTACAGTGAGTCCTCTCTTCCTTCTGACGGCCTTGTAGGAGTTCTCAACTCTCCACACATTCCCTAGCATCCTAACTAGGCCTTTCCCCATCCCTGTCCTCTTACAACACAGTGTTGGCCTCCTCACTTGTCTCCCTGTTGGTAGTCTCTCTCACCTCGAACCAATTTTGCAGTCAGCTTTCACACTAATCGTTATAAAGAGAAAGGCTTGTTTCTGCCTTGAGCTTGCTCAAGAACCCATCATGGCTCCCTATTAGTGTTTATTTTTTCCTAAAATGCTTCTTTTAGTCATTATCAAACTACTTATCCTAAACCTGTTCCCTCCTCTACTCTTTCTCCACCCACCCAAGACAGATTGTCAACTATTCAGTGGGTTCCCTGCAGTTCAGTGGTTGTTTCCCTGCCCATCCCATCAACATGCCCACAATAGTAACATCACAATAGTAACCGTAACCCTTATTTCATTCCAGCACACATGAGAACACTTAATGAGTATATACCACGTGCCAGCCTTGGAGTGTGGGAGAGCTGGTGGAACTCAAAGTGAATAAACTGTAAGTAGATAATTGCAATACCACATAGACTGTAGATAACGTTATAATAGTTGAAGAAACTTTTAAATGTATTTTGATCTATGGTTTATGGAAGGACTCATTGAATCAGGGCCTTGATACAGGATTTTTAAAGGGAGAGGGTAGACCTTGCAGGGTATTGGGGGTTGAGGGGAAGGGTGGAGTAAAGTGGGAAGAGCAGCAAATTTCATGGAATTTGAAGGTACAGGATGTTCTAGGGAACAGTCCGTTATACACAGTGTAGGTGGAGCATAAGGCATTGGGAAAAGGGAGGGTGTCGCAGCGAATATGGAAGGGCAGAAAGTTCATTGGCACCAGGTTGTGTAGCCTCAAGGGTTTGGACTTTTTGTGTAAGAAAAAAAGAAGCCATTGAAAGTTTTTGAGCAAAGTTCTGATTGCAAATTTTTGCAGGACTTTGTGGCATAATTCCCTTAAGGGCTTTGAGAAGTAAAAAATCGGCCTAAGGCAACCAATTTCCTTTTTTGCGTGAAATGCCAGACTTGAAAGAAATATGTCAAATAAAACTGAAAACTGTCGAACATCTCAGACAGCCAGGAGTTTGCTCTCTGATGTGTGGGATTTTGCTAAATGTATAATATTTGCATGTTTCCAGCGTTGTCATAGAAGCAAGTGGCATGTTTTTGAGAACGCAGATCTCTGGTGTTTCCTGGCTAGTACAGGATGTGCTTATATTGGCGGAATTGGGTGCCTGGAGCCCTAACCGGGTGCACATGTACCTTCCAGAGTTGAGATGATGGGATGGTTCCTTCACCCCTTAGCAAGAGTGCCCACTGAAGTCAAAGTCAATCAGGCAGGCTGAAATCAAAAGCAATCCCTTCTCACCAACAGTTGCATTTGCATTTATTTATTCAGAATTGATATTTTACTGGAAGTGGCGACTTGCAGTCATTTTCTTTGTATCATTAAAATGTGTTCATATGAGCCATAAACAAAGGCAGCCATGCCCAGATATCAACCAGAACGACTTGATGAGCGACAATTGCATCGCAGTTCTCCCACAGCATTGCACAGGGGCTCGGCTGACTACCATTACTGAAGACAGTCTTGGCAGGAGGGTATTAGACAGGTGGTTCTGTGTGGTTTCCACCCAAAGACAGACTCGAGGGGGAAAGGATGCTGCCGTATAGCTACCGTCGCTCAAAAGCATTTCAACACTTCAGTTAAATTGATGGGCGAGTAATGCTATAATAGTGCTAAAATCTTTTCAGATTTACTTTGGCTATGGTTTTTGGAAGTATTCATGGAATCATGGCCTTGATACAGAACACAGAATTTTGACAGGAAGAAGTAGGGCCCTGGTGGTTAGAGTAATATTGCTGAAAGGAGCAAATTGCATGGGGTTTGAAAGTGTAGCATGAAATAAGCAATCATATATTTTGTCGAGAAAATGTATTGCGATTACTTGGTTTTTAAGCATGAGCACTTTAAGCTTTAAGGAACTGGTCTTACCTGTGTCCCAGGGATTATATTTTGAGAGCCACTTCTCAGATAATTAATAAATTGAAACAGAATTGAGGGGCTCTAATGCGGCAAGGAGAGGTGAAGGAAAGGGTGAGGGGTGGCCCACACATGCTTTGGAAAACGCCAGCCCAAAGAGCCTGGGCGCACAGTTCTTCTGGGAGGGAGCGATCTGGATGATCAGATTCTTGGCTGAAAATGCTTTACCTTAGAGTCCCTCAAGTTCAAACCTGACCCATGGCACCCACATGCTCTTTCTCTGCAGTCACCGAACCCTTCACTATTGGGCACATAGTAGGTGCTCAAACATTGTTTGTGGAGCAGATCTTCATAGATACGACAACTTCCCGAATGTAAGTGAATCTGAACCAGAATGAAGAGATCCCCGTGCCTGCATAGGGTGCCCATCCTGTTTCCAAAAGGGCCAAACACCAAATGCTGACAGGCATTCTCTCATTCTTGATTTGTTCCTAGTTGTCCATTTTTTGAATGTTAGTTAAACAAACTAAACACCCTGTGTTTCTGATAAAGCTGAATCGATTGCAAAGGTAAAATAAGAACTTCCTTTCCCCAAGGCTGTGCTCAATTCTCCCAAATGGAACTAGAAAACACTATTATTAGTTTTAGCGATGCTAAATTTGTAAAATAGCAATCTCCTCTCCTCGGGGATTCACGCATAATCCCCACCATTTATTGAGCATGTATTGTGCTCTGGTTTTTGGCACTTATCTGATTGGGTAAGCCTATGAGAAAGGTACTAGAAACTGAGGATCAGAGAAATTAAATAACTCAGCCACACCTAATAAGGGACAGAGCAGAGACTGGAGCTCAGGGCAGAATGACTCGAAAGCCTATTTTCCCACTGCTCTGTATCCCAACATGAAACTGAGTTGGGTTGAAAATAAGCTCATGGCTGAAGAAGTATCTCTCACAGGGTTAGATTGCTTGGTGCCTCTCAGGGTATTTCAGCTTAACACCCTGAGGTCAGTTAGCTTTGTGTCTCTGAGCTGTGGACATCTGGTTAATTCCAGTCACATGCGGGCATTTGCACTCCAATTATAACGTCAGCTCTAAATCTGTTGGTATGTCACAAAGGCACAAGTTAAAATCCAGCAAAGAACTGGAGCTGCCACTGTTCCCAAGCAGAAACATCCTTGGAAGCTTATCTGAACAGAAGGCCCATCTGAAACCTTGGAGGTTTGCCCGGCCCTGGTTTCCTCCTGTCTAACTGAAAGCAGAGGCCCAGACACAGAGCCAAGAGGTTCACACTTGTGGGATCAGCAACCTAAATTTGAAGATTTGGACCAGCGCGGCCAAATGCAGCCTGCAGCCAGGGCCCTGCCGGCGTCACTGCTCCGCTGGGCCCCACAGTACAAGGAAAAACTTGCGAGAAGATAAATGTTATAAATGAAATAACAATGCAAATAGACGAACCAACCCCCCCCCCCAGGGGCGGAGAAGAGGAGACAGACCCCCTGCATCACTTTTATAGATTATTCTGCTATCTCTGGCACCAGAAAGGACCCTTTGCTCTCTGTGATAATGCTGGTTGCTAACATGGACTAAGCACTTGCCATGTTTGAGATACTGTTGTAAGCACCTTATACATGTTTTCAGTGGTGAGCGATTGCTCTAGGGGTGGCTGAGAGGCTAGCGCACAGCTTCAGGGTTCCCATGGAGGGCGTCATTTAGGCAGATTCTTTGCTAAAAAGGACCCTCCTCCATTTTTAGAGCTGCACCGCCTCACCTGGTTGCACTATTTTCTATACCCCAGCAGGAGATCACCTTGAATCAAGACGCATTGTTGTCACAGGGTCATGGCCATGGCTGCAGGAGTAACCCACCACCTATTTTGGGGAGTAGGGCTCCTGATTCATCTAAGACCCTTCTGTAGATATTCCACCACCTCCCAGTGAGGCTTCCTGCTCTAGCTACACTTATACCCCACAATCAAACCATATCTCCCCTGCTGAGAACTCTCCCCTTGCTTAGAGGACACAGGGCATCTGTGGGGAGAAAGAGAAGCCGTGTCTTCATGTGTTGCTTTCTTAGGAGGGAGGAAGGTTTGCTAGATACCCCACAGAGACTTCACATTTCATTGGTCAGAAATTTTTTCTTTTTCTTTTAGAGAAAGGGGAAGGGAGAGGTAGGGAGGAAGGGAGGGAGGGAGGGAGGGAGGAAGGAAGGAAGGAAGGAAGGAAGGAAGGAAGGAAGGAAGGAAGGAAGGAAGGAAGGAAGGAAAAGAGAGAGAGAGAGAGAGAGAGAGAGAGAGAGAGAGAGAGAGAGAGAGAGAGAGAAGAGAAACATCAATGTGAGAGAGAAACATCAGTTGCCTCCTGTATGCACCCCAACTGAGAATCAAACCTGCAGCCTGGGTGTGTGCCCCGATCGGGAATTGAACTCAGGTGTACAGGATGACGCTCCAACCAACTGAGCCACACTGGACAGAGCCAGAATTTTTTTATTTACACATTTCTAAACCCAACCTTCACAGGAGTGCGACTGCCAGGATTAGCCTCCCTGGGATCTGCCCCCAGAGCGGGGATGAGGTGGCCTCCCCGGAATCATGTGAACAGAGGTTGATGCCTGAATAAATGGAGGTGAGGCAGAGAGAGCTGGGGACTTCACAGTGGGTAACAGCCAGCAGTGTCCTCTACAGGCCTCCATACTTCACAGTGTAACTGTCCTTCCCACCTCTGCCCCAGGCAAAGCCTGACTTTCCTTCAATTATCGCCTAGCCAGGGCTGGGTCCTGCTGTTCTCCAGGGAAAATAATTGATCCCTTCTTGGGTCCCCATGCCACTCTGTTCTATTATAGCACTTGCACCTATTTTCTATTCTCTCTCTCTCTCTCTCTCTCTCTCTCTCTCTCTCTATATATATATATATATATATATATATATATATATATATATATATATTACAAATGTATTTTCCAACTGGATTGTGAGTTCTCTGATCATAGAGGCCACACATTATTCAATTTTATATTTCCAGCACCTAGCGTGATTCCTGGAATAAAGTAGGTGCTCAGTAAACATGGGATTATTTCTGAATTTTTTATGAAAGTCTATTTCATCATTACCTGGAGGGCGGGCGGGGTGCAGGTTTGGTTTAAAAAGTGGGAGACAAAGGAGGCTGACTGTTGTTGGTTTGTTTTATTACCCTTAATATTTAAGCTGCCTGATTTAAAAAAAGGCGGGGGGGGGGGATGTAAGGGCTCCAGGTGCTGGGTGTAATGTGCTTGATGTCACAGTTCCTGTACTTCCCATAGCTCACAGGACAGGGAGGGATGCATGCGATGCTGACCTCATCTGTCTGTGCTCTAGTTCAAAGACGGACAGATTTCCCAACTTGCCCAAGGCTCTGGCAGGGAAAGCTCAGGCCCCACACTCAGGTCATTCTCATGCAGCCATAACCAGCTGGGTTTTCAGCAACTTGGATGGAGCCATCTGTCTCCCCAGCCCACATACAAATATGCACAGGAAGGGTGCAAATCAGCAGATTGGCGGCTTCCAGGGGACCCAGCTGGGCTGTGCCCTCCCTGTGGGGACCTGGGAAAGGTAAATCCAGGGCTGGAAGACAGAAGACCAGCAGGAAGGCTGAGGAGCTGAGCAAACCCCGCCTCTGCCGCCCCTTTCCTGCCTTTGCCGAGAATAAAGCCCATCTGGCTCCCCAGCCACGTGGGCACTGCTTCTGTGAGTGACACCGTGGAGCATACTGAGTGCCCGGAAAATTACCAGCGGCCTCACACAGTCCCCCACCCCCCCACCCCGGGCACCAGGAACTGCCACATAGGAGCTCCCTTCTCTGGCGCTCCTGGGTCCTTGCTGCCTGGTCAGCTCTCGCCTTCTCACATAACGAGCCTGGTGAGCCCAGGTGGTTGGGAACAGAGGGGCTTTCTGTGTCCTGGACTTAGAGAAGAGAGCCCCTTGGCTTTTCCCACAGATTCCCCCCTCCCTGCTGTAGCTTCTCCTTCCCTACCGCGCCACATCACAGACAGGGTTTAGAGCCGCCCTGGCTCTCCAGCGAAGACGGAGGACAGTGGATTCCACATGAAAAACAGAATAAAATGAGGGTGCTATTAGCCAGCCACCCAGGTGCAGATGGCTTTTGGCAGCCCAGAACCCAGCGGTGATTTAGAAGGGTCTGTCCGGGAGTCGTTACAGCTAATGATCACAGAGTTACGGACTCATTGGCAGGCAGAGCGCCAGCTCCCGTCCCCTGGGAGTTTCAGGGGGATTAATAAACAAAGTGGCAGGCATGTAAGGCAGCTGATTCTCTCTAAAGACATGATTTCATTCATTCTTTATTCCTCGCTCCCGGATCCGATGCCTATTATCCGCATCTTGGAAGGCATCTGTCCCCAGCGCGGCTCTGGGTCAGGGGAAATGATTGTGTTTCTTGTGGCAACGCAAACACTTTCACCGGGAGACGACGCATATTTCACGACTCCCGAGTCATCCGGGGAAGAGGCATTTCATCCCAGTCATCTTCTTGACTCAGGAGCACGCAGCATTAAACCAGAATTCTGCATAGGACCCATGATGCAGCCTCAACAGCGACAGCAAGGATGGCATCGCCACCCTCTATGTATAGCCAAGCCCGTGCGCAGCAGGGAGCCAGAGCAGTAGCTTAATTGACATCATCCACAGAATCGGGGAATCTGTTCATCAGAGCTGGTGCTGCGGGAAAAGGGAAAGGCAGGAACTTCCTCTCCCAGGTTCTTATTCTTTGATTTTTGTGCTAAGGTCTCTCTGATGACCCCTGAGAGGCAGGGAGTGTCTCAGGGAGTGTACTGCTCTTTGGCATACACCCCTGCAGGCTCTCTCTGCCACACAAACCCTGCTGGTCGGGTGTAGAGGGAGTCAGCTGTGTGTCTGCTAAAACTCACTCCATCACCAGTGATCTGTGCCCGGCTTCGCCTCTCCTTGCTGCTTGGGAATTTCTATTCCCTCTAAGCCTGTGGTACTTTACACAGCCCAGAGAAGTACAGGTTAATGAAAAAACCAAGAGCTTGACTTTATCAGTGAAGAGGAAAATGCATTCTTTACAAAAGCAAGAACTAAGTGAATGGATACCTGTGTGAGAAAAGGAGAGTTTTTCTGAGCTGTTTCAGAGTGATGATTTAATGACCATGCTACTCCCTGAAGATATTCTTATTTTGCTCCTTAGTGCTATTTCCTGCTTAAGAAAATCTCATGGAAATAATTCGTAGCATTGACTTGCTCCCATGCAAACTTGTCAGGCAAGACTTCTCAGGAATAAACTCCATAGCAGGGGTTGGCAAACTCTTTCTGCAGAGGACCAGAGAGTAAATAGTGGGCCATGTGGACTCTGTCTCAACCATTCAACTCTGTCCTTGTAACATGAAAGCAGCCTTAGCCAATACGTAAGCAAATGAGTATGTCTGTCTATGTTTCTTTTTAAAAATACATATATTTTTATTGATTTCAGAGAGGAAGAGAGCAGGAGAGAGAGAAACATCAATGATGAGAGAGACTCATTGTTCGCTGCCTCCTGCTCGCCCCACACTGAGGATCAAGCCCACAACCTGGGCATGTGCCCTGACTGGGAATCAAACCATGACCTCTCCTGGTTCATACTAGTACATCAGTGCTCAACCACTGAGACACACCGGCTGGGGCTGTCCGTGTTTCAATAAAACTTTATTTAAAAACAGGCCATAGAGCAGACTTGGCTCACAGGTTATATTTGCCAACCTCTGCTTTGTACTAAAGTCCTAATAAGTTTTCTCCTTTGGCTAAATACTGAGTGGGAGCTTACAAACCCAAGCCATTCTGAAGGGATGATGCGATCCCCACATGAGATGGCAACCCCACAAAAACTGAGCTTCTTGCTTCTGCTTTCTAGCAATAATAATAACTCACAATTTAACAGCTTTTTAACCTCCCAGACATCGTTCAGAAGCTAATATAAATCCTCTCTAAGAAGGAACATGTGATTAATCCTGGGTTTCAAATTGCTCCTACAAATGATTTCCCAAACACAAGGACCTAGCATAGAGTCAAGAAAATTAGGTAACAATCAAACAAAGTACCACAATGTCAACTAAAGCCCATTTGCAAATATGTTAGCTATTAGAATGATCAGATACAGTTATAGAGCAAGAGTGTTTACTATTCTTAAAGGGGAAAAAATAGCAGGCTTGATAGCAAACAACAACAACAAAAACACACACACACACAAAAAAAACTCCCAACCCAAACCCACCACATTTAAATATGACAGCATATTTTTTTCTTTTAGAACCAGTAGAATTTCTAAAAAGGGAAAATGAAACAAGCAAAAATTAAAAACTGAATAGAAGTTTTTAATAGCAGATTAGACACCAAAAGACTGAATTAGATATTAGTAGCCCCATTTTGGAGGAGAAGTACCCAATGTTCCATAATTAGGAGGTGCCTCCTGAGTAAGTTTATTTCTTTGGACCTAAAGTCCTACATACTTTTCAGAACGTGGCCAACTTTGTGGGAATGTGTGTTTATATTGCTACGGGAGAAAAGAAAACGTGTCCTTCTTCTCTTCCCCACATTAAACTGATAATTTTCAATCCAGCTTTGGAGCCACATTTGGCCCCCTAATGACAAACTCCCCACCAGGTCACCAGGATATAGATGCTTCTGTCCTACCTGGAAATGTTGGTCTTATGACCAAATTCACTTGACCTGCCACAGTGGAATTTAAGTTCTTACCTTTCGTTTCAGTTTGTTCTAGATAATGAAATGAAAAAAGAATAGCCTGATCAAAGGGCCCTGGTGTTTAATAACCAAACGTGAACAAAGTTGAGAACAGAAAATAAAACTGTGAAGGAAGTCTTCATAAAAATATTTCTTCAGCCCTAACCGGTTTGGCTCAGCGGGGAGAGCGTCGGCCTGCAGACTGAAGGGTCCCAGGTTCGATCCCAGTCAGGGGCATGTACCTTGGTTGCGGGCACATCCCCAGTGGGAGGTGTACAGGAGGCAGCTGGTCGATGTTTCTTTCTCATCGATGCTTCTAGCTCTCTATCCTTTCCCTTCCTCTCTGTAAAAAATTCAATGAAATATATTTTTAAAAATATATATTTCTTCATCAAAAACTATTTAAAAGTCTATATATGAGAACAATGTTAGTTCCACTGGTAGTCCCTCTCCTCAGGGAGAGAGCTATGTGATCATGCTCCTCCCACAGCCCTGGTCACTGCCCTCAGCCTGGTGTTCTTTGAAGTTCCCATGTTCCCCTCACCCCTTTGGTAACTAACTTCACTGTGACAAGCTCTGCCCAGATGTCTTCACAAGGACCCCAAGGATTTACCCAATTCAATCCAGTTTATTTTGGCTTCCTATAATATAGTCCAATTGGCGTCACCATCCTAATTTTGTGTTATGGTTTTCATAAATTTTAATCCTCTCTATATTTTAATCCCCACAAGACGACCAATATACATTGGATTTATCATCTATTCTTTCAATTTCTCTTCATTCCTTCTTGGATTTCTGGGATAACATTCTTCTGGCCTGAAGATTCCCTTTAGCATTTCTCTTAGTGCAGGTCTCCTGGTGATGAATTCTCTGTTTTCGTCTAGAAAAATGTTTATTTCACTTTCACATTTGAAGGACACTTTCACTGGATAAACAGTTTCAAGTTGGCATTTTTGTTCTTTTCTTTTGGCATTGTATTGCCTTCTGGCTTTTATTTCTCTTTCCAGAAAATGCTGCTAGTCTGACTGAAGCTCCTTTTAAGGTAATGTGTCTATTTTTTTCTGGATGCGTTTCAGATTTGGGTCTGTAGTAATTTTACAATCATGAGCCTATTGTGGTTTCTTTTGAAATTTGCAGCAGTTCTTTGATATTTTTCACCAGTTTTGGAATAAATATCTCAGCTATTATCTTTTCAAATATTTCTTCTGCACTATTATCTCTCTCCACTGCTTCTGTGGCTCCAATTAAATGTATGTTGGATCTTTCCCCCATATCCCATGTATCTTTTACGTGACTCTCTGCATTCTTCATCCTTTGGCTTTCTGTACTTCATTCTGACCTATCATCCAGTTAACACTTCCTCTTTTTTATGTCCAATATGTAGTTAAATGCTCTATTGAGATCCTGCATTCTTCTATTGTGGAAGTTCCATTTCATACTTTTATAGACTTCAATGCTCTGGTGAAATTTTCCCTTTTGATGTTTGTTTCTCTTGAACATATTAATCAGATTTAAAAAAATCAATTTCTCACAATCCTAATATCTAGGTCAACTATGGGTCAGTTTCTGTTGCCAATTCTTGTTTTTAATTCTGTTTTTTGATATGTCTAGTAATGTCTTATTGAATACATAACATTGCTTATGAAAAATAGATGTTCAGGATGACATATATTTTTCCAGAGGGAATTTATCTTATCCTCTAACAAACAGCTGTAGTAAAACAAAAACTGGGCTGATTCAGGCAACTTTAATCTTTGTAAGGCTTTGTACAGCTCTAGCGTATCAACTGAGAGCCTCCTTGGCAGATTCTGAGCTCCAGTTCAGTCTCTTCACCCTCTTGACTGCCCCCACATACCTTTTTCTTGTTATCTGCTTGGCTTTTTAGCCTCTTGTCCACATTCCTTAAGAATGTAACAAATGCCTCTAGTTGAAAACCAGAGTATTCTCTACACCCCTCTTCTCCCAGACATCTCGGCTCCTCAAGTCCTGTCTCCCTAGCGTCAATCCTGAACTCCAGTTTGTTCTCCCTGTTTGTGTGAGGCTGCTCAAAGCTCTCCTGGATTCTCTGCCTCTTAGCCTCCACCTTCTGCCCAATTCTCAGCCTTTTCATCCATGCCCCAAATTGGCAAATTTCCTGAATGAAATTTCCACAGAGAATATTGGAGTCATCTTAATGAGATTCTTGCCTTCTGGGATTTGACTCCTCAAGTTTAGATATTTTGGCTGCTCTTTGATGTCTTATAAACATGTATACTTTGTGTTTTATGTTTATGGATTTTCTAGGTACTTTTAATAGGAGACTTGGTCTGCTATGAGGTACTCCATTATAACCAGAAGTAGGCCAAATTTCCTATAATAGAAACATAAAATTTTCATCTCTCTGCTTCCATCTTTCTTCTTTTGTCAGGTACAAGAAAATTTGGCTCTTGATCCCTTCTCAGATATGAGAATCTTCTTCTAATACCATTTAAATATCTTATATTTTCATTACTTTAGGGCTAGACCTACCTAGTTCATATTTCTGAATATGTCCAGACCTTCAAGTAGAAAAATGTGGCTGTCACATCTTTCCTGACGAGTGTTAGTCCAATGTCTGGGAAGACATATTTCCTTCAGCTATATTTTCAAGCTTCAGATTAATCTCTGCTAATTTCAAAATTTCTCTAATTTAGTGAGGTTCTTCCTGCTGTTTAAAATGGAGTTTTCTTACTTATTATGCAAACATTTAGTTGGCTCCAGAAATTTCTTGGTCCTTTACTTTTTGAGCCTGCCAGTTTGTTACAAAATGTCTCAAAATGAGGAAAAATGAGACAGTTCTATATAATTCTGTTCACATGCCCATTCTAGCCTTCTTTTTCTTTTGTGACTCTTTAAAAAAATATCTTTAACTATATTAAGAATCCATCCAGTGAGGCCCATTTATTAAAATCACATTAGGCATTATTAAGTCAATTAAAATATATCATTCAGTAGACATTGTATTGAGCCTAATTTAAAATGCATATGTTGGAGCCATTATGGATCACTGTGTTGTCAGATACAGTGGCTCTTCATCTGTTGCTGAGAATGATGAAACTGGTTTTTGAAAAGTAAAAGCCATCTGCAGCTGCTTTGAAAGTCAACTGACATTTTGTTAATTAGCATTTATTTACAGTAGTTGAATAACAATATGAAACTACAATAAGGAATGAGCAGTTAACATTGAAATAAAAAAAAAAGCCTGTGACATTATGTTTATTGTTTGGCATCTAGTTAAAGACACAAATTCAGGGATGTAGAAGGGGATTCATTGAAGCCTGTTTAAATGTAAAATAAACTAGGGAAGGGAATGAAATCTCGTGAGAGATGAGATGGGTGCCCATGTGACTTTTGGGTCTTTGTAGGGAACAGGAGCAACCGATACTTGATTAACAGTTAATCAAAAGAGGAAGATGAGAAGTAGATGAAATTGTTTCCTTATTGAACGGCTTTTTAACACATGTCAGATCTTCTGGATTTTGGCAGCCAGCTGATTCCAAATGACTTGGATGACCAAATTCAGATGCCACATCCAACTCGGGTCCTGAACTGTTACCATCAACCTCTGGCCAGGAAGCAGGCAGAGAATGAGGGGAAAGGGAGGGTCCTGGTTTTATCAGGAACATTTTGCCATATTAAAATTAGGTATCAGGAAAAGATTACACACAGTTGTTATTTCTTACTTGCTTTCTTCCCTCCCTAGACATTAAGGAAGTAAGAATGTCAAAACTGAAAGTGACTAAGTTTGTCATAAAAAACAAACAAACAAAAAAACACAAAAAAACAAAAAACACTGGTGATAGGTTACCAGAACTCCAGTTAATCTTAAGAGCTGTTATCAATAAACAAATAAATCACATTTTCACCAGAGAGAAGCACATTTGCCACCTCTGTATTCGTCGCTATAATTGGCACCAATGCTAAATGTTTGTTGACAAAGGAGAAAAATATCAATTCTGCTATTTTGTCTTTTAGGGATAGTAACGTGCTTTCTAACATAGAGGTCCCATGTGTCTAAACTCTCATATGGATAAGCAGAGCACAGCTTCTTTCTTTAAAAAAAATTTATTTTTAAATTGATTTCAGAGAGGAAGGAAGAGGGAGAAAGAGATAGAAACATCAATGATGAGAGAGAATCATTGATCAGCTGCCTCCTGCATGCCCCCTAACAGGGATCAAGCCCAAAACCCAGGAATGTGCCCTGACCTGGAATCAAACTGGTGACCTCCTGGTTCATAGGTCGACGCTCCACCACCAAACCATGCTGGCTGGGCCCCAGTTTCTTTCTTTAAAATGCTGGCAAGCTGGCTTTGCCTCACATGTACAATACTCTGTATTATTATTTTCTTTCCGGAGAGCGATAAAACATGTGGCCAGAAAATAGCTAATGATTTCCATGATAGTAAGCATGCAAACAGCTATGCATGTATGGAACTAGATACCAATTTTCTCATATCTCAGAGGTTTGGGTGTGATTTTCCCACCCAGCCAGGCTGTGAAGTAGGGTGGGCAATTAGTGATGTGGAAGACTGCCTGACGGTGGTGGGTGGAATCTGCAGTTCCTCCCATCTCAAAATGCTCATGTACAAATTAGGAATACAGATACAGAGCAACAACAACAAAGTGCATCAACTTTTTCATTCTCCATTCTTCCACTCTGGCCGAGTGACACTGTCCAGCAATGACCAGGAGTTCAAAACTAGTTTTGTTAACCACTCTCCTTCACTGAAAAGCAGTTGATGAGAGACGTTAAGGACCGGTTGCTCAGAGAATTTTCACTCCACTGAAGCCAGTAATTGTAGCTTAAAATGACGTGGTGGCTTTATATTTTAATTATTCATTTTACTTTTAACAGATATGTTCTGAATCTGCCCACTCCTCATTGGATCAAGTCAAATGAACTATTTCCCTGGCTAGGCATGGGGAATGCTAGTAAGTAAAATATGTGTACTATAAAGAATTTCTGTAATTAGCAAATATCCACTAGTTTTCCTAGAGATTTTAGGTGGGGAGATTAAAAAAAAAAAATAACCAGCCAAATGTGCAATGTGATGGCTGAGTACCATCTTCTTTTACTTATTGGATCTCCATTGGTGTTAAAATTCTTCCAGTTACCACTTTTGCTTCAAAGTATGGAAAAGTTGCAGTTTTGATTAAGCATTTCCCTTCTTTACCAGTAACTATTATTTGAGATCTGCTCTGAACTTGCATACCCTTGTTCTGGTACACAAGAGACCAGTTACTTGGAAATAAATTATCTTTTTTCACGCTGAATGATCAGCCATTTCGTATTTAATCAAAGTGCACCAAGCACTGTAACAAATAGCATCTCCTTTAATGTAATTCAATCCTTCAAGAACCTTGAAAATTGGGCATTATTATTCCCATCTTATGTACAGGAACTAGGGCTTACAGAGGTTAAGAGAGGAGCTCAAAGTGACACAGTTAGGAAGCAGCCAATAAAAACAAACCTTATTCTGTGATTCCAGGGACATGGTCTATCGCAGGACAATTTATTCATTTAAATGAGACAATCAGGAAGATAGTTGATATTGTTAAGGTGAAGGATAAGTGATGCTCTCATCTCTAAGTTTTTAATTCAGTTTGAGCTATGCCATTTTTTATTTGAATTGGCCCTCTTTACTCTTAAAAATTAAAAGTAATGCCAAACCTTCCATTATGATTAGAACATTCAGAAGAGGCTCCTTGAGTCTACTATTTCAGCAGTTTAGGAATAAAGTAGGCATAACCTCTATTGAGCTTTCAGATTCAGAAGTCAAAGGGGGTAAGAAACCCAGAAAGATCTCTAGAAGTTAACGGGAACTTTCTCATCTTGCCATACATGGTCCATTTCTCCTGCTTTCTCTTCCTACAACACGAACAATGTTTGCATTTTCTTTAGTGTTCCTTTAAAGCATAGGGAGTTAGGATCTTCAGTATTTCAAACCCAGGGAAAACTAGCCCTTTAAGGAAAGAGCAGTTTAGGGGAGGGGGCGGGCTTTGTCACAGAGAGACCTGGCATCAGATCCCTCCTGTGGCCACTCCCAGGCCATAAGAATAGCCACTAGTAACCTCTGAGCTCCCTTTCCTGATGGTATTTGCCCTACAGAGTTTTTGCTGAACAAGATAACATTAGCATAATATCTGAGGCAGCAGGAACTGTTTACAGTCAAAGTTATTCCCTTTCTGTCCACTTCTCTGTGTTCGTTCATCTGGAGGCAGCTTATTTTCTATAAGCATTTTTCTCCATTGTGGCTCTTTCTGGCCTGGATAGGTAATTTTAGTATTCGTATTATTCATTGTAATTGTGATAAAATACACATAACATAAAATTTACTCTTTTCACAATATTTAAGTGTACAATTCATTGGTATTAAGAACAGTCCCATTTTTAGACAGTCTTCAACACCATCCAGATCCAGAACTTCTCATCTTCCCAAGCTGAAACTCTGTCTCCATTAAATAATAACTTCCCATTTCCTCCTCTTCCAGCTCCTGGTAACCACCCTTCTACTTTGTGATTACCTTATATAAGTAGAATCATACAGTATTTATCTTTCTGTGACTGCCTTTTTTCACCTAGCATAATGTCCTCAAGGTTCACCCATGTTGTAGCATGTGTCAGAATGTCCTTCCTTTTTAAGGCTGAATAATACTGTATGAACATACCACATCTTGCTTATCCATTCATCTGAACAGATCATTTTGATTGTATGGATGCTTGGGCAAAAATGTAACTGAGACCACCTTCCTTCAAAAAGGACTTCTGTAGCTCTTTCTGGTGGTTAGGGAGGAGGAGGAAGAGAGGGGAAGGCAGTGCTGGGTGGACAAAGCTTGGTGGTCCTCCACACCTCCCCCTCCTTTCTATGATCCAGCATTTTGCTTCCTGCCATGTCCTTCTCCATTGGGTGAGTCATTTAAATAGCAGTGGCCAAACCCTACACCTAAGCTTTCACTCCGACATTAAGTTAGGCAATCACCTACTGTGAGGAGAAAGTAAATAATATTTACTATGAGTTTAGAAATCTTCCCTAAGCTTGGATTTTGATGGTTCTGGTTTCTTAGGTCTGGGAGACTAGGAGAGACTATGTTGTCAGTCATCTGTTTCTTCTGTCTGTTCTGCTTTCTGTCTCTCCTTTGCCCCTCTTTCTTTTTCCACATTCACGATACTTCCTTCACTGTCATGATATATTTGAATCTGTGTTCTTTTCCTGAAATGGGTGCAAAGAAGCATAGTATTAACCTAACTAAATAATTTTCTATTTCGAAACTCATCCTGAGAATTCTCCCTCCGTGTTCATTGTTTTGTATCTCTGGGTCTCCAAATCTTAGGAGCAAAAGGGTAGTGAACCACTAAATACCACAGTACAGTATTGTGTAGTTCAATGGGAATCCGAAAGAATGGAAAATTTGGTACAAATACAATCCACTTACACCAAACTTCCAGGCAGGTTCTCAGACATAGAATTTTCGAAGAATTGTTTCTGCCTCAAACCCTATAGGTAAAAAGAGCACATGAAAACATCCATCCTTCTCTTTAGAAAATGAAGACATAGAAATCAATCTCAGTTTCTTGCCTTCAGAGAAGTATGAAAAATCACCATTGGAAATGTGTGTTTGTCCCAACCTAGGCAGCTTCACAGTTCTCTCTTAAGAAAAGGGAATGAGAGATTTTGAACAGAAGCTGTTTAAAGCCCAAGTCCCAAAGCGTTTTTATAACCAAACTGTCCCTAGAAATGCTTCTACCACAAAGACTATAAAATTTGGTGCCATAAAAAAAATGTAGAATTTTAGAGGTAGAAGGATCTTGGTCCAAACCTCTAAACGATGCTTCTCTTTTAGTTCACACAATGGAAGATGTAGGTGAACAAGAATAGGCACTGTGGCTCGTGTGGTCCATGGTCATTGAAAGATGCTAGAAATAGGATCAATGTATTTGGGCAGCATGAAGGTGGAGGAAAGAACGGAAGAGAGAGGAAGGAAGAAGGGGGAAAACACAGAGGGTACAAAAGGGGGGAAGCAGGAAGATAATATTTATTGCATTTTCCCCCAATAGATATTACCAAAGTAACTAATTAAATTATCTCAACAAACCACTAACAAAGATGTTACAATCCTGGATTTAGAGTTGAAAAAAATAAAATTCAAAGAATATAAATACATATATTCTTAGCATTGACTTGGAGAGAGGAGGCACAGAATTCCTCTTGAAGGGGACACAGGCGAGAGAAAGGCAGCAGGATGGATGTGATGGACACACACTCATCACATGCTTTGACGACAGTCTTGTAATGAAGAGATCACAGCTGTGCCCATGAGTTACACAGACCCTGGATTCATATTGAGCGAAGTTAAGTTCCTCCTTATTTTTCAGATATGGCAAAAGAAAAGGTGATAGTGGGATTTATGATGTTTTCTCTCTACAAGTTCTGTTTAGCACTAATGTCTCCTTTGACCCCTTACCAAATGTGGGTCATAGTAGATTATAGTAACATGGTAGGAAATGGCCTAATACCAGTACACAATACTAGAAAAGAGGAGAACACCACTTTGATCCAAGCCGTGTTTGTACCCTAAGATGTGAGTTTTGATTATTCTTATTTTAGCTTCCAGAACAATTGGTCTTATGACTGATTGGGCTAATAACTGATTTCAGGAGAAAAGATTCCTAAAATACATTGTATGTGTAATTTATAAGCATGACTTTGTTGACACATTATTTAAATAATTTAGAAACAGCAAAAGGCTCTCAGATTTCACCAGCATCTTTTGTCTGAAAACACACGTCTCTTTATTGTGTATGTGTGTGGGGGGGGTGGGTTGGAGCAGGTTCAAATGTAGTGTTCTGAGGCTTCATGCAGAATTCTCTGGCAAATCATTTAGCGTCTGTATGTGTCTGTTTCCTCTGCAATGAGATGAGAAAGCTAGACTGCACTCTGAGACCCATGCCAGGCCCAGCCTTCGAGGCATCTTCATTCCCTGAAAGGTCTGCTTATAGAATGTTCCATTCACTGTTGACTTTTCTGCCCCAGTGCAAAGATTTAAACACAAATCTTCATCCCCATCACCATCCCAGGAACTTTCACAGAGTATCTATTATATGCTAAGAGCTGTATGTATATTATTTCTAATTCACACTATAATCCTAAGGATAGGCAGTATTATCTCTAATATACTGATGGAGCATTGCACTAACTCAAGAATTATTCAGTATTTGGGATTGATTTGGAGATGAATACTATAGGGTATTTTCAAAGCTAATTCACCAAAAAAGGTTTTTGTTTGTTTGGCTGGTTGGGGTTTTTTTTTGTTTGTTTAATTCTTTTTTCTTTAAGGTTGCTTCCTTAGGCTTGACTCACAAGAGAATAATTATAATTTTCAAATTGATGAAGGTGAATTCTTTTTCAAGGCAGCACCATTCTCACTCCGTTTATCAGGCAATTCCTAAACTTATCTTCCCACAAACAGAAGGAACCACTCCTTCCCTTGTGTCCACTTTGGACTCTGACCATATTTCTGTCCCAGCACCTACAATGCTTTTATCAAACTGAATCATTACATGCCTATCTCCCCTTACCAGATTCTGCCTGTGAGTCCCTACAATAATGTCTTTTGTCTTTATTGGGAGAGAATCTTTTTTATCTTTATTGCCCAATCAGTTCAGTAGTGCCTGATATATAGCAGTCACACAAAAAATCATGAATGAATGAATAGAATGTTGATAAATTAGCTTTCATAGAATTATGTAGATTTCAACTATAAGCAAAAATAATCTATGTGTTTTTATCTTTTTTTAAGTATATTTTTAAATGTATGTTTTTATTGATTTCAGAAGGAAGGGAGAGGGAGAGAGAAATAAAAACATGAATGATGAGCAAATCATCAATGAGCTGCCTGCTGTGCACCCCCTAATGGGGATCAAACCTGAAACCTAGGAATGTGCCCTGACCAGGAATCGAACTGGTGACCTCTTGGTTCATGGGTTAATGCTCAACCACTGTGCCACACCAGCCCGGCAGTGTGTTTTATCTTTTCTACATTTACATCAGCATGGTGGGCTGGCAGAGAAGTTCCCCTCAATCATATTTTCCTTTCTATACTCTCTATAAAGGGGTTTTATAAGTACTCTCCTTAGTTCAGGAAATTCTCTCAGTTCTACTTAACATCATCTAGGCCTGATATGACTCCAGAATTTCTGCTTTATCCCTATCCTGTGTCCTCCTTCTTCACCTAACCCTTCCCTGTTGACAGCCAGTTGGAGGATCAACATTGCTCTACAGTTTCCATTGATGAGATTATTAACATTGGAGGTGGAGATGTGACCATCATCTCTCAGTTTATACCGTTATTTCTTGCTTGATCAACATTAGCATTAGATTAGTAGCTGGCTCTCTGCGAAAATATGCCTATAATTTACCTCTTGTCACTCCTTTTCCCTATGTTTACATGATGATTACATTTATGTGTCAACTTGACTAGCCCCTGGGATATCCAGACATCTGATTTAAACGCTATTTCTGGTTGTGCTGTAGGGTGGTGTTTCTGGAAGAGATTAGCATTTGAATCGGTGCATTGAGTACTAGTAAAGCAGATGGCCCTCCCCAATGTGGGTGGGCATTATCCAATCCATTGAGAGTCTGACTAGAACTAAAGGGTAAGGTTGGATTCGCCCTCCTTCTGTCTGATGGCTTCATATGGCAAGTCTACTTTCTCCTTCTCAGACTACACCCCTGGTGTTCCTGGGTCTCCAGCTTGCAGACAACAGATCGTGGGATTTCTCAGCCTCTATAACTGCATGAGCCAATACCTCATACTAAGTTAATTTCAAGATATATCCTATTGATTCTGTTTCTCTGGAGAACCCTAATAGAATTCTTATTTTTATTTCCTCTATTGAATATACCTAAACTTATTTTTCCATTAGTACGCTTTCTTAATTTATACCCTCAGTTTGCTGAGAAGTACATCTTCAAGTAACTTCCTAAGAAGGGTGTGTGGGAGATAGATTTTCAATGCACGGGTATATTTGAATATATTTTATTATTGGGTTGATCATTTGGTTGAGGAGTGTATTCTAGACTGAAAATACTTTTCTCAGACATCAAAGACATTGCTCCATTTTCTTTTGGCGTTCCCTGTTATTTTT
The DNA here is from genome assembly GCF_963259705.1 of Myotis daubentonii. Taxonomy (NCBI): domain Eukaryota; kingdom Metazoa; phylum Chordata; class Mammalia; order Chiroptera; family Vespertilionidae; genus Myotis; species Myotis daubentonii. The sequence continues at coordinate 18,886,470 of NC_081857.1, read as the reverse complement.
GAAAATTTTGATGCCAATTGGAATATCATCCATTTGTACGTTGCTGCTCCCTCCCCTCTCCAGTCCTCTCTCATTGCTGGGACGTTATGATCTCACATCCAGAATTTCACACAGGTACATCTAACTGTGTGTAAACATTCACTAACACATCTTGGCGCCCGTAGGCTCTTTTTTTAATAGGAATTTTTTGACCCTCTAGTATCTTTGCACAAATGTTACTGAGTGAGGCCTTCTCTGACCACCCAGTTGAAGTTGCAGCCCTGCCCCAGCAACCAATCTCTCTTCCTTCCCTGCCTTATTTTTGTCCATAGCACATAGCAATCTCTAACATACTGAGTAATTTGCTTACTTCCCCACCCCTCTTCCATCATAGGAATGTGAGCTCCAAGAGGGCAGGGATTTCGGTCTTTTCTGTTTACTCTTTTATGCCCAGAACTCTGTCCAGCATCTAGTGGGTATTCAATAAATATTTGTTAAATAAATTTTTGTTTCATATGTAAGAAAGAGGAAATAAAAGCTCCATCTGCATGTGTAGGGCTTGACAACTGTCACACTTCACTGTAGATTAATTCTAGGGCCAGCTGTCCATGTGGAGGAGAGGATGTAGAGAGAGAATAGAAATCAGAAGTAAATCTATTAAAACAGATTGTTGAATTATTGGTGGTTATTTTTTCCTGAATTTTTCTGTATCATTTGAATTTTTATATTTATTGTAGAAATTTACAAAGGATTAAAAGTTAACAAAATGTGTTTTCAAGATGTTCCAGTGAGTATTATCCCAGTGTTAGCTCATCATGTGACCTGCCCAGGTGAACATCTAGTCAACACTTCCTCTTCATTCCAAGTCGCTACCTGATTCTCCTCTTCAGCTTTCCCCGTAGACTTTTAACTCCTTCACCACTTGAAAATACCACTTTAACTTAGGTATGGGTTTCTTTAGAAATCTTATCTTTGATAGGGTTGTTAAGATTTCTGCTACTAGGCAACAGAGTATGGTTCTGTCACTAACATCCTTTCATTTTTAGCAAAGTGAAGTCTTAAAATATTTTAATAAATTTGTAAAGATAAAAGCCAACTTTAAAATATTTCTTTGTCTTAAAGAAAAAAAATAGAGGAGGTAATAAATATAATGGGCTGCATATTTGACCGTGTTTCTTGGAAAAAACAGAACAAGCTTGGAAAGAGAGAGAAGGGTGAATATTTTAAAACAACACAAACAACATCCTGAGGCACCAATAAAGTCCAGGTCTGGTTTTCAAAGTTGGATTGATTCTTTGAAGAGCATATTGACTGACTCCACATATTGCATCTTAAACACACATAGACCCATTTACGCTATTTTTTAGATTGTGGAAGCAATGCTTCTGATTAGATAATGCTATTAAAATGCAAATAAAGATTCCAACTAAAATATCATACCATAAAATCGAGAGATAATTTCTCTAGCATGCTGTTTTGAATTCTACACTTTTACTTAAAAATTATATTATGAACATTTACCCTATTATGAAAAGTTCTTCAAAATTAAAATTTTTCAGAAGCATCAATGTACCATAGTCTACCAATGCATTTTTTTTCATATAATTTCTTTCCAGTATTTGTTATTATAAATAGAATGTAAAGAGCATCTCTGTGCAAAATAAAAACCACATTGTCTATATTTCCTTTTCACTTCTAATGACAGAATTCTAGAAGAAGAAACTCTGGTCAAATGATCAGAGGTTTTTAGGCTCCTGAACATACTGCAAATCCTTCCCTAGGTGATATGGACACTCCCCTCAGGCTTACCTGACAGTATCCACTATCTGACCTTCTCTAGCCCTGAGTTGAAAATGAAATACATAAAGGTGATGTTTAGATTTATGAGATTGATAAGCTGGATGTCCCCTATCTTTACTGACCATTTGTAATTCTCCATAAATTACCTTTGTCTTTTTATACTTTTTTTCTATAGAAATGTTAGTGTTTTTTATACAGATCTATGAAAACTTTGAAAAGAAGTGTTACCAACTCTTTGCCTGTTATCAGTGGCAAACATTTTTAAAAGTTTGTCATTTTAATGTTTTTCATGGTATTTTCTTTTTAGTTTAAGAGGTGAGAATTTTAATATTCAGAGTTTGAAACTTTATCTCACCCCATCTATTGGTCTTTTCCTTGCTCAAAGGGTTCTTCTCCTGAGAGCCACCTTATATTCTCCTAATAACTGTGTTGTTTTCTGTGCTTACATACATTGTATTATTTAAACATCACTGAAATTAATGCTTGTGTGGGACATATGGGATAAGGTAAGGACCTAACTTGATATTTTCTATATTCCATTTATCCAGTAATCCATCTTTTCCTTTGTTTTGTGATGTTACCTTTATCATATCTCAAGCTATTGCACATAAATAGAGGGCTTTCTTTTTTAGGACTATTCTCTTTTATTAATTCACTAGAGGCCGGTGCACGAAATTTGTACACTGGCAGTGGGGGAATGGGTCCCTCAGCCCACCCTGTGCCCTCTTGCAGTCCGGGACCCCTTGAGGGATGTCTGGCTACCCAGGGAAAGTTGGCCTAAGCTGGCAGTCAGATATACCTCTCGCAGTCCGGGACCCCTTGCTCCTTACTGTCTGCCTGCTCACTGCTCCTTACCACTTGGCTCACTGCTCCTTAGCACTGCTGCAGAGGTGGGAGAGGTTCCTGCCACTGCCGCTGCGCTCGCCAGCTGTGAGCCCAGCTTCTGGCTGAGTAGTGCTCCCTCTGTAGGAGTGCGCTGACCACCAGGGGGCAGCTCCTGCATTGAGCGTCTGCCCTCTGGTGGTCAGTACAGGTCATGGCGACTGGTCGTTCTGCTGTTTGGTTGATTTGCATATTAGCCTTTTATTATATAGGATATTTGTGCCAGCACCACCCTTTGCTGTAGCTTTACAGTATATCTTCTATCTGATAGAACAAGTTCACTCCTCCGCATTAGCTTTCCTTTCAAAACATTTTTATTATTCTCATGTATTTATTCTTCCAGCAAAACTTCCAAAGAAAAATCCCATTGAGAGAATATTGGATTGCATTAAACCTAAAAATTAAATTGGGTAAAATTGATATACTTGTAATATTCCACACAGACACACTGTATGTCTTTCCATTTATTTAAGCCTTATTTTATGTTTCTTGGTATAATTCTGAGGCATTTTTCACGAGGTCTGACACATTTCTTATTAAGCTTGTATTTCTTGGTGTTTGAGATTTCTGTTACTCCTGTGAAAGAGATTTTTGTCCTCATTATATTTTCTGGTTGTGGCTGGGATGTTTGAAATCCATGGATACTTATTATTCATTTATCTTGCTGAACTCACTTCTAATTGTTTTTTAGCTGATTCTCCAGGGTTTTTCTAGGTATGTGATCCTATCATCTGCAAATAATGATAACTTTGTTTCCTCTTTTCCAGTAATCACACTTCCTATTTCTGTTTTCTGCTGTAACCAAAATTTCTAAAATAATATTAAACAATAGGGAGAATAGCAGACATCCTTGTTTTGTTCCCAATGCTAATGGGAATGTCTCTAATGGTATTTTTGCAATAAATAATTATATAAGCTGCCCGTGAAAAATATGCTTTAATGCGTTTTATGAATTTATTCTTCTATTCATAGATAACAAAAATATTAATCCCCACTAGAAATGATTGTAATACTTTATCAGTGCCTTTCAAAATTGAATGATCATACAGTTTTTCTTATTTGATCTAACAATATAATATGACAATAAAATTTTTACAGCCATTCAGTTTTTTCTATCACCAATTATCCCCTTAAGCCCTCCTCCCCTCCCCTCTGCTTCCCCCCACAATCACCACACTGTTGTCTATGTCCATGAGTTTTTTCTCTTTTTTACTCAAAACCTGCATCCCCCAACCCCCATCTTCTGACAACTGTCAGCCTGCTCTCTATCTATTGATCTGTCAATATGATGTGATGGATGACAATACATTTTCTAATATTAAATCAAACTGATAGATACTACTTGGTTGTTATTCTTTTTATACTTTTAATTCACTTGGCTGTTAACTTATTTAAAATTTTAAAAATATATTAATTCTTATCTTTTTACCCTATCTCTGTTATGTTTTATTATTGAAAATAATAATGGCAGTTGCAATCATTTTTTTTAAAATATATTTTATTGATTTTTTACAGAGAGGAAGGGAGAGAGATAGAGAGTTAGAAACATCGATGAGAGAGAATCATCGAGCAGCTGCCTCCTGCACATCTCCTACTGGGGATATGCCCGCAACCCAGGTACATGCCCTTGACCGGAATCGAACCTGGGACCTCTCAGTCCTCAGGCCGACGCTCTATCCACTGAGCCAGACCGGTTTCGGCCAGTTGCAATCATTTTAAAAGCTTATACCATGTTCCAGACACTGCATTTTCTCATGTAATTCTTACAACAGTGACAAGTGAGATGTAGCATTGTCTGTATTTTGCAGAGAAGGCACCGAGGCCCAGAGAGGGGAGCCTGTCTCCGCAGCCTGTGCTACATAGTTTTGGAGAGTGAAATATGAGTTGGGTAGCTTTCCATGCTCTGGAACAGAATACATAAAATAGGGGGGGGGGAATCTGTTTCTTGACAAATAAAAAGACTGATTCAGATATGTTCAGGAGGCAGAGTGCTGCTGTGACAGTGCACGGACTTTGACACCAGGCACAGCTGGCTTGCTTTCCAGCTCTGTCCATCACTTAGCACTTAGCACTTAGCACTTAGCACTTAGTAAATAGAAACGATGGCAGCAGGCCTGCCTGTCCTGGCTCTGTGCTCCTGCTCTGGCCCCTCTTCAGTCTGGAAGACCCGCCGCTTCCTCTGCCCATCCAATTCCTACTTACCCTCAATACCAGCTGCTCTGGACAGTGCATCTCCCATTGAACGCCCAGCGCTCTGCTGGCCCTGTTCCTGAGTGTGGAGGCTGGTGACCCCACCTAGACATCCCATCGTATTGGTCTTTGCTTCATGGGTTAAAGACAATAGAATGAACATCCATTCCAGGGAAGAAACCTCTTCATTGTATAGAGTAGGAAACCAATATATAGAATGACTGAGGGACTTGTTCTAAGGAACAAAGTGGTACACTAGCTACAGGAGGGGGTAGGCATAGTGAAATAACTTGGTTCTGTAAAAATGGAAACACCTGGATGTGAATTATGGTTTGAGCAACCTGCTAGTTCACTGACCCCAGGCCTGTTCCGTCACCTTCCTGGACCACTTTGTCCTTCCTTACAAATCGGGAAGGATCATATCTTCTTTGTAAGATAGTTGTGATGATAAGAGATAAAGTATATAAAATGTCAGACATGTGCTGGATTTTACTGTAGGTTTCCAATTCTTTATTTTATTACACTGCCTCTTTCTATAGGACTAATTTATTTGAAAGTAGGCTCTGTATTGTATCAGTCCCCTATATTCTCTGTAACACACAGTTCAGTTCAGAGCATTCGGTGGGAGCTTCAGAAATACATTTTTAAAGGAAACAGTTGTTTTCTGAAAGAAGAACATTTGCATAAGTGAGTGTCTCTGGAAGAACAACACTCACTTAAATGAACAATGAATTTAATTCTACTCTCTTGTTTCCCCCCCATTCTTATTGCTCTATTGCTCTATTATGCCTTTATTTTTTATATCATTCCCATATGAGGCAAATACTGCATAAACACATAAAATGTTAGTAACAAATGAAATTTTTAGCCTCTAAGAAAGTAGTGTTCTTGAACAAGCCTTAGGGGTTTATATAGTTTTAATCTATGAAAAATAATTAAGTTCTTCCCAGTGTTCATTTGTATTTTAGTATTAAAGCTCCAGATATCAGAACTGAAAAGATTTCCAGACTCATGCCAGAAGGAAGCTTCTAAGTGTACTCTGGCACAAGGCCACCTGCAGGGTGAGAGAAAGTTCATGATTTCCCACTGTGTGAAGTCACATGGACAAAGTCCTTTTGTCCAAGTGGCCTTGTCATGTGACATCACTAAATATTTTTCACTTGGCCTTCCAATCACGTCCAAAGTGTCATACCCCTCGAAACAATTTGATGTGTGCATAATGGGAATTTGAGGTGAAGCTAAGAGGGGTCACCGGTTGGCAAGAATTGTACTGTGACTAGTGAACCAAATGCAGACATCTCCAAGTTTCCTCAGGACATGTACAAGGTGAGGAAAATTCAAATTAAGAGCCAAAGTCCTTTCAGGGCTGAGAAGTAAAAATAGAGTACTGGTCAGGTTAGTGGAGGACAAAGAGTAGATGAGTTTCTTTTGTTTGAGAACAGAGTTTGGATCAGCATGGATTTCATAGCTTTTTCGGGATTTGTACCTTTCACCAAAAGAAGCAAAGGCAAACTGATAATTTCTTAGAGAGCAGAAGGCAAAAAAATTGGAATTTAATTTCTCACATGGCATGAATAAAAACATGCAATGTTTTTCTTGTTTTGAAAAGTAACCAAAGGATTATTTGGCAAGAATATTTTTTAATTCCTTCTTTAAGCTACTCATTTTCCCGTCTTAAGCAGTCTTTGCTTCTTATACCAGATCCCATTCCCCTATAGCTGTTTAATCACATGAACCCACAAAGGCCTGTGTCTGCTGGCTTTATTCTGCAGATTCTCAATCAGCCCCATGAATGCCTGTTTTGACACCGTCTCGTTAGCAATTCTGTGCACTACCCAGGCTCCTCCTTTCCTACAATAACAGATCTTCATTAGACTTCCATTTTTCAGCCATTTAAATCCTGACTACAAATTTGAGAATATTATCTGGCTCATCTATTTACCAAACTTAGACAGCAATTTTCTCAAAGATACAATGGTTGTGACTTATCTCCACCATTTATATGTTAAAACAATATTTTTCTAAAGACAATATTACCATGCATTTGTATAGTTGTCAGGCAGGGGAAGCGTTATTTTCCTGAAGGATTTTTTGAGAAGGGACTGTTTTGCAAGTCCTCTGACACTCTCCAGTAGAAATAAGTGAGATAAAAATAAGTTGTAAGAAGATGGGAGATTCCTCCAGTGGTGTTAGTTACGAAATGATTTCTGGGGCCCCCGATGAAGTCTGCGCCTGGCTGATAAGCTGAGTAGATCGAAGGCCACTCAAGAATTGAGTGAGAGCAACACAACACAGGTCTTCCCAAATCTCTAGAAGGGCTTCCAACTTTCCTAATCACCTAGTTTTTGGCCATTGTCCAGGATGTCCTAGGGAACTCAGATCCTCTTTTCTTGGTGCCCTTGTGAGTATTGGTCATCCTATCTAATAAAAGCATAATATGCAAATTGACCTAATGGCCGAACAGCAGAATGACCATCCGGGACCACACTATGACACCCACTGGCACCAGGCCAGCCAAGGCAGGTGTGATGTGATTGGTCAGGGGCCCGGCCATTGCCCCATGATCACCCCACAGAGGGAGGCCCAGGCCACTGACCAGCGGGCTGCGACAGGTAGCCCCGGGAAGCCCAGGTCCTGGGTGCCGGCAGCCAGAGGGAAGCCTGGGTCCCAGGTGCCGGAGGGAAGCCGGTGCCAATAGCTGGGGGAAGGAAGGCCTACTCTTGCATGAATTTTGTGCATTGGGCCTCTAGTATTGATTTTAAAATGATGGTGCAGGGATTTCTAAAGAGAGAGTGGTGATTGGGATAGGGAAACTGGTGCTTTTTGAAGCTACAGAAATTTTTAAAGAAGAGTGAGAAAACATCAATTGGCCATCACAAAGAATGATGGTTAAGAAGTTGATGAGGATTATGGGAGCTCTAGAGACCCCAGTATCTCCACATCACATAACACTGGCTTTCATTCCTCTTTACATATTTCTCCTTGAGAATAAACCTCCCTGACAATCAGTCAAACTGAAAAAACCTACTGCACCACAGTTGGAAAAACAGGTCAGACTGTATTAAAAAAAGGGAAAATACAGGAATCCTGTATTTTTGTAGAGTTCTGTTTTGCCTAACCCTTTAAAAATTCTTAGATTCACCACATGGAGGTAAGACCAATGTGATACTTTCAGTATTTGATATGTGAATCTCATAATATGAGTTATCATTGCCCACTATAGTTTATAATGTGCTTTCTTTCGTATAATGTTGTTTCTCAAACAGAGATCATCGGAGATGTGACACGGGTATACACGATCAAAGAATAAGGGGCATCACTTTATTGTTCCTGCTGGTAAGACATTTAAAATGCTATTTTGTATTAAAACAAACACGCATCTATTATTAAATATAATGCATAATTCACTTGATTTTCTCAGATAAAACCTGAGCCTTCAAAGCAAAGCCACGCCTGAAATGTGCCACAAGGAGCTTTGCCTGCAGTGTGCTCAGAGCACTGAGGGTGCTTGGTGACAATCTTGTTGGGAAATCTTATTTCATTTTCCCAACAAGAAGTATAGTAGAGAACATGTTTATCCCTTTACCAAAGAGAGAACGAAGGCTTGGGAGGTTCAGAACTTCTCCAAGTCCCTTTGCCACTTTCTGCTGGGCAGTCCTATTCTAGAGTCTGTGTTCTCAGCTCTAGAAAGTGCTGCCTTTCAGTGCTGTGTGGTCAGTGCCATCCAAATAATTGTCCCTAATTGTGTGGGTTGAAATTCTTTGACGCTCCTTCCACCCACCAAGAGGTGGAGTCCAGCTCTCCTTCTTATGAATCTGGGCTGGCCTGTGTGCACTTTGAGCCACAGAGTAACGAGAAATGACACTCTCCCCTCGTCTGGGACAGCCTTTAAGAAACTGGCAGCTTCTACGTTGGTTGATTGAAGCCCTGGAATGCCCCACAAGAAATCAAACTACCCTGCCTGAGAGACTGTGGAGAGGCCCTGAGGCTTCATAGAGTAGGAGGAGGATATATGTGAGTAAAGACATCTTAGACCCAGCAACCCAGGAAGAACAATAGTGAAAGACCCCACGCAGCATCACATTGTACAGTAGAATTGCCCACCTGAGCTCTGCCTGAATTCCTGACCCACAAAATCATGAGATATAATAATAAAGTGTTTTTTTAAAAAACACTAAGTTTTGGGGCACTCTGTATGCAGCAGTCATTAACTGGGAAACTGCTCAAAGGGCATTCCCATTTCTGTTGCCTCTGGGATTTTTCAATGTTTCATGGAAATCTTACTGATATTCCAGATGTGATACTGTAATTGTCCTACTCATGGGCTTAATAAAGGGCCAGCAACTGAGAGAATTATGGCGACCCATCATCACTTGTTACATCAAGTCTGTAGATGAAGATGAATGTGAAATCAGAACCACCCGGGTCCCCTGCTCCGCTTCTGCATCTGGGCTGCTGATGGTTCTTCCCTGAATTCAAAGTGAGGCTTCGGGGGTCCATAGCCCACCTGCTCCACAAGTTAAACTGCCATGAGTTTTTGTGTCATAACTAGATATTTATATGGCTCTCCCGGGAAAGGTAAGTTTTTCTGAAACACTGAGTCATCCATCTACTGCATACAGATAAGCCATGGATGCATCAGAATGAAGATGTTTTTGAAGTGTTGGCAATGTCTGATCTCAGCATCTGTGTTAATGCAGGATGGGAAATAGAAAGCACCGATGCTTCCTTTTATGGACCTGGAACTCTGCTTAGCCACAGAATGCCAGCTGTCCCCAAGGTCCAATTGCTTACTGCTCAAGAACAGTCAATGTACAAAATAGAGCACACACTGGCAGAGAAGCCCTTGGCCACCATGCAGGTTCAAGAACAGTCGGGACTAATGCCTCTCAGATGATAATGCTTCCCTTTGTTAGAATTTCTAAGCATTTTCTCATAGAATCAAAATTTTGTTTTGCTTTAAGAAGATTCTTTTTTTTTTAAATCCCACCCAAGGATATGGTTTTTAATTGATGAGAGAGAGAGAGAGAGAGAGAGAGAGAGAGAGAGAGAGAGAGAGAAGAGAAGAGAAACATTGATCGGTTACCTTTTGGGACCCACCACCTGGCTGTGTGCCTTCACCAGGAATCAAAGCCGGGACCCTTCAGTGCATGAGATGATGATCCAACCAACTGCACCACACCAGCCAAGGCTAGAATTAAAATTTTTAAACATTTGTTTTGTTTGTTCACTTGTTTTGGTGTTTACAACAACCTGAACTGTTTATTTACAGTCTGAAAAAACAATATGGAATGCTACTATTTAAATGAAAGCCCCTAATAGCTACTTACTGATAACTACTAAAAATCCATCATGGCTTCCCCAGTGCCAGCTTATTTTGCCTTAAGTCTTTCCCTTCACTATTCTCTAACCACTGTGCCTTTACTAAGGACTTATTATATGCCAGCCTCTGTGCCAAGTTCTGTAGAGGCATTATCTGATTTAATATTCATAACAGCCCTAGGAAAGAGATAATATTACTGCTATTTTATAAATAAGTTAACACCAATAAATTATGTAACTTGGCCGAGGTGACATAAATACTGAGTGTTGAAGCCAGATATTTGACTTTATATATACTGACTCAACTCCTAAATGTGTATATAAGTGAGATTAGGTACCTCCTTTAAAAAATTTTGGTATTAAAGTTGTGCTGTCTTTGTAAAAGGAACCAGGAGCTCCAATCTTTTTTACTATGGCTAGAATCACTTAAATGACATATAACTAGCTATTCTTTAAAGGTTAGATAGATTTCAGCCCTGAAACGAATAGGTAACATTTTTAGTAAAATATCTTTTTGACCTTTCCATTGTCTTCTGTGGTAATTGGTCTGCTCAAAGTTTTTCATGTCTCCTTCTTGGATTAATTTTGGTCATTTATATTTTACTGAAAATGATTAATTTCTTCCAGATTTGCAAAGTTGTATCCATAGAGTTGCATGTAATTCCCTATTATAATATTTTTAAAACTCTCCTACATTGTAGTTTGTCTCTTTTCTCATCCCTATTTTTTTTAAATATTTTTACTTCCTTAAGCAAGTCGGCAATAGGTTATACATTTCTCTGGTTCCTTTGAAATACTAGCACTTAGATTTATTTATTGTTCTACTAAATTTTATTTCTCATTAGGTTAGGTTCAGTTTTTTATTTTTGTAAATTCTCTCTTCCTAAATTGCAAAATAAGGTTTTCTTATTCTTTTTCTAATTTACTAGATAGAAAGCAAATTTCTCCATGTTTCATTTTTCTTACTAAAATAATAAAGGCATTAGGACCACCTATTATTATTATTATATTTAAGTTCATGTATGAAATATTCTTTTTCATACTTTCCATAGAACTTGGAATATTATCATTAAGATTTTCTTGACCTAATGGTGATTTAAAAATATATTTCTTTTTTATTGTTTGAAGTATTATAAATAATAGTACATATGTCTCCTTTTTCCTTCAATGACCTCCCCCTGGCCTCCCTTACCGCCCCTTCCCCCTCCCCGCCCCCCGCACATGCCCTCACACACCCCCTCCCTCAATGTCTGTGTCAATTGGTTATGCTTATATGCATGCATACAAGTCCTTTGGTTCTTAATTTCCAAGTAGTTAATATTTTTTACTTTTGGTCAACATTTTATCATATACTCCTACAGAAAATGGAATCTAGCATTTTCTAACTAAAGAATAAAAGAGCATGAATAATTAGGAATTATTCAAGGAGTGCAAAGTTGGTTGTACATTAGGATGTCAATCAAAGTAATTCATTAGAACAACAAGGGGTAAATGGTATTTACTAAATTCAACAATCCTTCTGCTAATACTCCAGGTAGGGGATGAGACTTACAGAAGGGTTGAGTGAGGAGCTCAGCACATGTTATCCCCCCCAAAAGCAATAAAACTAGACAAAATTGTAAAAAAAAAACCAATCATTTCAGACTCTAGGAATTAACCAAAGCAAACAAGTTAAAAAGTATTATGTACTCCTGTTACCTTCCTTGTTGTAAAGTCTCTTTTGTCTAATATTATTGTAGTTACTTAAACATTCTTTAGATCAGTGTTTTTATCTTTTTCACTTTTAACCTGCTTGTATCTTCATATGTAAGGCAGATTTCTTATAGAAACATTATATATTATTTACAGGTACTTCAATTATTAATGTGGTTAGGTTTACATACACTCTGTTGCTATTTATTTTCTATTTGTCCCACCTATTCTTTGCTTTTTTTCCCTGATTTCTCCTGCTTTAAAAAAATGTTTTTTTGTATTTTATTGTCCCCATTATTGACTTGTTAGATACATCTCTTTCTTTTGTATCTTTATCTTATCACAGTCTACCTTCAAATAAATGTACAATACTTGCCATATATTTTAAGAGCCTTACAACAGTGTACTCCATCTTCTCCCCTCAAACAAACATTGTTGTATTACTTTAGTTCCATATATGTTATAAACCTCACAATAGATGTGAGTAGGGAAAAGCCCAGTTCTCCACCTGTGTTTCTCTTTACTCTCACACTACTACCACACTCACACTTCTGACACCAGATGTGTGGAGATTTTCCCCAGAAAGTAATACTATGACACCAGCTGGGTGTCCTACAATTTAACTCAACTCTGACACTATCTACCTGGAGATGGCATCAGATCACAAAGGTTAGGGGCTCAGTCCTAAAAAACCGCCCCTCCCCACTTCAGATACCGGTCACAAGTTGAGGTTGTCACCTGGCTTCTAACAGATTGGCTATAACTCACAGGTGCAGAGCAGATCGCAGAACTCAGGACAACAGTTTGCTTATTTACCACCTTAGGACACAAATGAACATTCAGATGGAGAAGATGGATAGGGCCAGGTGTGTGGGAAGGGGTGCAGAGCCTCCATGCCCTCCCCAGGTGTGCCACTCTCCCAGCACCTGCACATGTTCACCAACCTGGGAGCTTTCCAAACCTCATGATTTTGAGATTTTCATGGAGGGTTCATTACATAGGCATGATCGATGGATTATTAATTCAATTTCCAACTCCATCTCTGAAGAATGGGGGAGAAGAGTAGAAGCTGAAAATTTGAAGCTTCTATTCTTGACTTGGTCTTTTTTTGTGACCAGCCCCTACCCAGGGGCCCACAAAGAGTCACCTCATTTAGAACAAAAGACACTGATATCACCCTGGAAATTCCAAGGGATTTAAAAACTCTATGTCAGGAACTGGGGTCAAAGACCAAATTCTAGAACAAAAGATGCTCCTCGTACTCTTATCATTTAGGAAATTACAATGGTTTTAGGAGCTCTGTGCCAGGAACCAGGGCAGAGGCCAACATATATTTTTTTCTATTATCTCACAGCTTATTACTTTTCTTTAAACAGTCAATTACCATTTAAAGAGATTTTAAAAGTGAAAAAAAAGTATCTTATATTTAACCACATATTTACCATTTCCAGTGCTCTTTATTTCTTTGTGTTGATCCACATTTCTTCTAGTATCAGAACCTCCTGCCTGAAGAACTTCTCTTAACACTATTTGTAACATAGACCTTTCAGTTTTTAGTCCCCCTTTTTAAAAGTCTATATTTAACTTTCATTTTTGGAATAGCTTTTTATCCTTTATCTAGATTGATGAGGTTTTCTTTCAGTACTTCATTGTCTTCTGGCTCTGACAAGAAGTCTGCTCTCTTCCTTATTTCTCTTCTCTCTACATTGTGTTTTCCCCTATCCTCGTCTGCTTTTAAGATTTTTACTTATCACTATTTTCAATAATTTGATCATGATGTGTCTTGGCAGGATTTTCTCTGTATTTCATGTGTGGTTCATTGAGTTTATATTTGCAAGTTTAGAGTATTCATCAAATTTAGATATTTTTCAGCCATTATTTCTCCAAATATTTTTATCTTTTTCCCCCTTCTAGGGTTCTAATTATACATATGTCAAATGGCTTACTATTCTCTCACAAGGTTTCTCCTGTTCTGTGTTTCATTTTAGATAAATTTCTAAGATCGTGGATACTTTTTCTGTGGGGTCTAAGATGCTGTGAACCCCAGTTAGTGTAATTTTCATTTCAGGTATTACAATGGGAAAAATAAAGTAGGGAGGGAGATCAACCCCAGGTAGTTATTTTAAATATGGCCACCAGTGCAAATCTTACTGATGGGTAACATTTAAGCAAAGACCTGAAGAAGGTGACGTCAGGAAATTCATGTCTTCATAATCTTTCAAAGTGTTTTCTATTATACTTTTAGCGCTTTCTCTTTTCTCTTTAATCTGTTATTTTCATCTAATATGGCAAGGATAGATTTTCATTGTCTTCTGTGTGTTCCCTTTTGTCTCACAGTCTTCTTAATTGTGTCCTTTTACATTTTTTCCCATTTGTCTCTCTCCTGTCTTCATTTCCCTTACTATTGGTTCCTTTTTCTGCTTCTCTTTTGGCTTCTGTATCAGCAATGGTTTTATTTTTCTCTTTATTCTTTCCAAAGCTTTGACTGCTCACTCTTGATCTCCTTTCACCTTGTATATGAAGACTTTTATTTCCTCTTATATTCTTATTTCTGGAGATCACATCTTTAATTTAGTTGATATCTAGAGGAAACATTCTGTGGCATGTCTTCCTCTGGGGAATGTTTTTTATCTGAGTTTTGCTTACCATGCATTGTTTTCTTTGTGGCTGCTTTGTGATTATTACTCAACTTTGACTGGGACCAATTCTTTGCGGACCAATTACTTACAAAAATTGTCTGGGAAGGGTTCATGAACTGAATACTGACAGAAGATGGCTTGGGCTTAGGACTTTATTTCCTACCACATACATGCATGTCTACATTGCATGTTCTCAAATGCTAATGTTCTAGAGCCACCTTTGGGGTAAGCTGAAAGCTCATTAGTCCCTTGTATGCCATGTTTTGTTGTTGTTTTTTTAAAGTGGTGGTTTAGTATTTATTGTTCCTGATTATTTTCTTTGCCTATTATCAGCAGTTTCTGAACTGATTGTCACTTACTTCTTCTTATAGAAATGGCAGGACCACACAGGTTATCTATCATTCAGCCCCTCATCTCCCGTCTGCCTGTGATGTTAATCTAGGTTTGGGATACTCACACAACCCACCTCCCCCCTGCCAGAGCTACTGCTATAGAAAGTGAATAATGGTTTGGCTCTCAGCATGGCCAACTACTTTGAAGAAACCCATGTGCTCCTCCAGCTCTGTGTGGTTGTCATCCCCTTCTTGCTGTGCCCCCCATGTGTGGTCCTCATGTTACTGTGTTTGACAGCTATTCTTCATAGACTATTGTTCCCTGGCACTTCTTCCTTAGTTCATGTTCTTCTCTGGGATTCGTTATTATTGTTTTATTGTTGTTATTGGTTTCACATAGGAGAGTGGATTAGAAGAGTCTTCATTCTAATCTTTAATTGGAAGTTTCTATTATTTATTTTAATTCGATTTCACTCAATAAATACTTATTGAATGCCTACAAAGAATAAGGTATTGTGCTTAGCATTGGGAAGAGTAAAAGATGGAGGTAGAAAATCACAGAAAGTGCTTAAAGAACACAAGTAACCCTATTCTATTGGAGCACAAGGAGAAGGAAAGAAACCCACACCCGTCAATGTAGTGGCAGTAGGAGTGTTGTTTCAGCAGAAAAGTCTTTGCAATTTTGCCTTAAGTGAAATAGTCCTATTTATGTGCTGGGAGCCCTCAGGACTATCCTAATAATAGCAATGCTTGGAAGTATTAATAAATGATGCTGAACCATCCAAATAATTATGGTAACTAATATTCAGCGTATTCTTTAGGAGGTACTTTCATCCAGAACCATATGGGTCACTTAGTAAAATAGAATTTTATTTAAGAAAAAAAAAAAAAGACCTAATGTAGGATAAGCAGTTCTCTGGAGTGGCTCTTTGCCTGAGAGTGTGGCTGTTTCCTGCAAACTTAAAGTAATTGTTCTGTGGTAATTAAACATAAATGATAAATAAATAAATACATAAATAAAGTCTCTTCAAGAGGCCAAGTAAAGAATGAAAATAAAGAAATCAAGGGCTGGGGGACCCTGATGTTGTTTCAGACGAAGAAGTGTATTTAAATATAACTAAGTAAGAACGGGAGATGGTGGCCACTTTATTCTCCTGAAGTCTGGGGATATTGTAACCAAAAGTCAAGCCACAAGATTTCATTGGTTAAACTGCTTCTCCTTCTGCCCCAAACCCTGACAAAAAGTCTCCACCTCAAAGAAACAGTAGTGACTCTCAAAGTATTTGCTCATTTATTTGACCCTGACCGTTCTGCCCATCCCCTTTTCTCTGACTCCTCTGTATTCTCCGAAGAACCAAATTTTGCTAAAGCTCTGGGTGCTGAGAAGAAGCCAATGCAGCCCTGGGCTGCTGACAGTGAACTAGAGATGATCAGGTGAACAGTGCGCTTCTTTTCTCTTTCTGAGTCGTGTGGGGTGCCCTACAGATGGACTCGCTGTGGGAGCCCTTGAACTGGGGAGCATCCTGGGATGGAAAAGCGTAAGCACTTCTGGGCTAAGATCAAACCTTGGCTCTCAAAAACGTTAGTAAATGCTCCTGTCACATTAGTGATGATGGTTCTGGACTGGAAATGACTACATATGGGCAGGTTCTAGAAAATACATGTCAGTACATTAGCAATAATAATCAGATGGATTTTCTTGGGAGAGAGAGAGAAAAGAGAATTATAGAGCTAAGACCTGTGGGGCAATGGTTAGCTGAAATGTGGTCCCCAGACCAACAGCATCAGCGTCACCTGGGAACCTGCTGAAATGCTAAGTCTCAGGCCTCTCCCAGGCCTGCCAACTCAGAAATTTTGTGGGTGGGAGCCCACAATCTGTTTTAAAAAGCCCTCCAGGTGATTCTGAACTATGTTAAAATTTGAGAAGCAGTGCACTAAGGGGAAGAAAAATAACTAGGTATAGGTCAGTACTTCTCATGCTTTATCTTGCATCAGAATCTCCTGGTGAGTTTATTAAAACAAAGATCACTAGACCCTACTCTGAGAGTTCCAGACTCAGTAGGGTGGGTAGAGGGGAAGGCAGTTTGCTTTCTAATAGATTCCTACGTGTTCTCCCCTGGGCCAGGGACCGAGGTTTGTGGGAAACGGGAGCAATGTGGCTGATGTTCCCTCAGTCCTGGTGACTCAGCCCAGCCCTGCCAGGCGCCAGCCTCAGAACAGGAGGGCCTAAAACTGAAATGAAGTTGAGCTGTAACATTTAATGACTAATGAGGAAACAATTTGTAAACCTCAAATTGAGGGACATTCTACCAAATCTACTGGCCCATACATTCAAATATGTTAGATTACGGGATTGTAGCAATAGTTTCCTGAATTTGAACACAAGTGAACCTGACTTTGTGGATTGAGATTGTACCTGCTACACTCAAACCCATATCCTCATGCTCCATGCTTTCTCCAGAACAGTGATGACCACAACAATGAAGCTCTTAATCAGCACAAAAAACTTACCAAGAATAGGAATTGCTTGCTCTTTTGACTTGGAATTATTTTAGAACTTTCCAGAGTCCATGGTGGTTTCCTTCTCTGAGTGGTTCCTAGGCTGTTCTCAGAGTGGGCTGTGCTGGACTTGTCCAGGGCAGGTGTGGACTATCACACAGTCTTATTTCAGTCTTTCCCGGGGAGATAGGAGCCGCAGAGTTGACTGCTGACACCCGAGATAGGAAGAGCGGCTTCTTGCGATCTCTTTCAAAGTGACTGCTCTTTGATTTTTCTCCTTGTGTTATTCCTTGCTTCTGGATTTCTATAGTGCTTGCAATCCGACCCAAACATCCTAGCACTTGATTTTAATCCAGCCTAGTGTTTTCCCCTGTTGTCTCTTGTACATGCAACTCACCTCCAACCCAGAAGCGGGAACTGTGACTCCATTACGTTTACGTCCTGAGTAGCATTGCACTGTACTAGACCTGTAAGCACAGAAATACATTTGTCAGTTTATTCACAGAATGCAGCAGTGAGTGAATGAATGAATGAATGAGTGGTAATACCCATTTCTCCTAATATGCCAATTAAAAAAACAAATTCCTCTTGGAAACGTGTGAGATTTGAGAGAAGTTGGATAACAAATTATTTACTAAAAATGCAAGACTTCTCCCTCTGCATATGGTAGTTGTTATTTAGATCATTAGTGGTTGCCTGTATAGTCCCTTCAACTCATTGTTAGAGAATTACTGCATGCGTCATTATTTAGGCCCAATAATGATGCAATGACAAGCTTACTTATTGGTTTTCTCAAGTGAACTGTTGGACTAAGCCAAGCAAGACTGTGAAATAAGCAAAATCTAGCTCTGCTATCCCTCCTTCTAATGGCTATTCATATCCTCCTATCCCCCATCACTACTCTCCCATCTTCTCTTTAACTAGCAATTAATTAGCTCATAAGAGCTAATGTATTACCCCTCTAAAGAACTATTTATCTTTTAGTAAAAGAGTAATTAAGAGCTAACATTAAGAGTCTAAAGAAATGAATCTCTAATTGCAAATTTTCATGCATTGAAGAGTCAGTGGGAGAGAGATTTAGGGAAAAGGTTTCTTAAACTCCCCTTCTAGGAAGAAGCCCATTTTAACTACTCATTAAGCCAGTGCCAATAAGATTTATGAAAAAAATTCCATTTCTAAGTAAAGTTTAGAAACTTTATTTTTATTTTATTTTACAGAAATATATTCATGCTTTGGAGAATACATTAAGCTGATAAAACTCACAAATCACTGTTTTATAAGTCAGAAAGTAATTTAGTAACTTGTTTATGATTTCTCGTTACTATTATATTTATGTATTCTAAGGCATAGAAGTCAAAAACCTGGTAGAAGTGCCAACAATTTCTCCTACTGTGCTCAGAGCAGACATTGGTAATCAAGCACTGCACTCCTTCCTTCTTTACACAGCTCCAGGCAACCATTGCTTTCACAAATTCTATCTATTGCCCAGCAAAGGGTAAAACCTTTGCTGCCAGTGCTGTTCTTCTTGATATCAAGGTACCTAGGAAGTAACTATTTATTAAAATGTTATTTGGCAAGAATGGAATCAGAACAAATGACCACATCCCCAAAATACAATTGGGAAACAAAATAACACAAGTGAAAATAAATTAGAACTAAGGAATTTAAAAAAGGGGGCAGGAAGTCAAGATGGCTGAGGTGCATGGCTCTATGTAGTTAATGTCATTAGAACTTAATTTAAATTAACTGGATTCAGAAGTTCAAAAAAGAAAGGAGGTAGGAAGGCAGAGAAGGAAGAAAAGTTTGAGGATGGAATAACACATGAGGGGTGATTGATTTGTTAGACAGGATCCTTATTTCTATGACAGATGCAGCAATGAGCTTCATACGGCTGTCCCTCACTCGGTAAAAAGCCCCAGGCATAATTCAGTGAAGTCAGTTCTATGGTGGGTCAAGATAACATCTTCTAATTTGATACCAAAAAAAGAACCTAGACTACGGAGATGTGTGGGTGGATAATCCCAAGGGGAATTTGATAGTTTTGTAAAAAATATTTTCTACATTTGGGATATTACTGCCAACCTACAATGTAGTATAACTTTCTAACACTATAATATCAAAAAGGTAGTATCAATCTTGGGTAAGCCTTGATAAAATATTGCTCTTCCTCTCCCCAGAGACTTCTGTCACTGCATTCCCTCATAACATTGCTATGTCCTGTAATGAGGCATTGCTGAGTTAGTTATATTTTAGAAGACTTGCTTCTTGCAAAAGTATGAAGTATATTAAATTGACCATCTTTTTATGCTCCATAGTGTTGCACATACTGGTGC
This sequence comes from Myotis daubentonii, assembly GCF_963259705.1. NCBI lineage: Eukaryota > Metazoa > Chordata > Mammalia > Chiroptera > Vespertilionidae > Myotis > Myotis daubentonii. The sequence continues at coordinate 18,866,802 of NC_081857.1, read as the reverse complement.
CCTTTCCTCAAACACTGAAATTGTAATTCCAGACGCTTCCCAACCCAGCACAGTTTCTGGTGCACCTTGGCACTCAATAACATGCATTGAATAAATGAATATCTAGGGCCCTCTATTATTTTCTCCTGCATGTTCCAGGTTTTGTAAGAATTTGTCTAATACACAATTTGCATTTGGATAATAATGAATTTGCATTTTCAGATCAGTAAGATAGAAGGTTGGCCCTCTTAATTTTGATTTTTTGTGCTGTTGAATTCCTACTGAATTTTACTTACAGAGAATGAAAGAGACTTCCTGGTCTTGGAATGTTGCCTTTGATGGGGATGTTCTCTCAATGATACCTGCATGATTCTTACCACATTCCATAAACCAAACTAAACTCCAGAAGCTTATGAGATAAATGTAGATAGTGAAAGGTGGTAATAAAAAAGCTAAGAGAAAATACAGATGAATATTTCTCTTCCCCACATTTAAGAAAGGAATCTATACAAATAAAAGGGTGATATGCTAATTAGACCAGGAGACCTTCTGGACGTCCTTCCGGAAAAAGCCATGGTGGTGGGGCCGAGGCAGAGGCGGTTAGGGTGATCAGGCCAGGAGGAGAGGGCAGTTGGGGGTGAGCAGGCCAGCAGTGGGGGGCAGTTGGGAGCGAGCAGGCTGGCAAGGGGAGGTAGTTGGGGGCGAGAAGGCCAGCGGGGGTGCAGGGGGAGCAGTTGGGGGGGGAGCAGGCAGGCAGGCAGGTGAGCAGTTAGGAGCCAGTAAAAAAAGGAAATTAAAAGGAGATACTCTGATCTATATCTTTAGTACATATTTCAAAGGTAATAATACTTAATAGTGGCAAAGGTATAGACTTTCTGGAAAGCATTTTGGCAATACGTGTCAAAATCCTTTAAAGTTCCCATGCAAACCATGGCAAGGCTGTATGTATTACATTATTTTTATCACATTATTTCTAATGGCCAAAAACTGGAGGAAAAATAGAGGCCCAAATAGAATGATTAAGATAATTAAACCATGAAATGGGAAATAATTAATGAAATTATGAAATAATGAGAAAATTCATATGAAATAATATTAACTGACAAAAAAACCTGTCTATATAGCTGTAAATACAGTGTAATTTGTTACCTGAAATCTATATATCTGTATATGCATAGAAAAAAATTTATAAGGAGACATACCAAAATATTAAATCTGTGTTATACTCATAGAAATGATTTTTTCTTCTTTGTACTTATTTATTTTCCAAAAATATTTACAATATTAATATATTATTTCCCCAAGTTTTGAAAAGTAGCATATGAAATAAAAATGGAAAGCTTCATCTAAATGGAAGATTCTAGATTCGAATGTTTCCATATAAACAGTTAGTTTTTTCTAGAAGAGTAATCTCCATTACATTCTCTGGGCTCGAGCCCTTAAGTTATTCTCAACTTACCTCCCCAGGGGCAGGTAAGCGATGGATGATACAATTTCTCTAAGATGATACCTAAATTACTAAAAGTCAGGTTAAGCCTGATGGGTTAAATATGTGGTTTGCAGTAAAAAAACAAACCAACTGACTGTCACACACACACACACACACACACACACACACACACACACACACACAGTCAAAGGGATGGCCATCAGACTTCAGAAGCAAGCTTTCTGGCCAGGATTTCTGGAAAGGTTGTGTTTTTTTTGACTTCACCTCCGTATTTACTGAATTGTTCTGAAATAATCTGTCCACGTGCCTTTCTCTCCTTGAGTCCAGGCTATGAATTCCTTGTGCACAAGTCTCCGTTTTTACTTACTATCTCTGTAGCTCTGAACACAGTACTAGTCAATCAGGAAAGTGTTTCTTGCCGAATGCTTTCATCTGTACCTTGACCATTAAAAAGCAAATTCAAAGGAGAAGTGAAAATATCAGTCTCTTAAAAATAAGATCAGGGAATGATGGTGAATCCTGCCTGCTTCCTCATCTCAGCATGCCAAGTCATATATACATAAAATTGGTGGTTTGAGATTGCTCTGGCCAAAAGTGGCCGCATGAAACCCAAACCTTGTATCATTATCACATGTTCACTTACGACTCTCCCCGGCCATCAACAGACTAATCATTACCTTAAATTAGCCCTTCTTTTAATAACTCTGCTTAGAAATGACTACATAAAACCATGAAATAGAATAGTTTGTCGTTTCACTGAAATTGGACCCACATTTACCGTCATAAACTGCTGTGGTCACTGCTGTTCCTAGTCAGGGCCTTCTCTCTATTAGCTGCCTAGATGTCTCCTTTGTACAGCCAGAGACTGAGGTGGCAGTGAGCTCTGCAGTCTGCAGAGCCCTGGGAGATTCTGCAAGCTGGTAAAATTCTTCCATTTGGGACTTGCCTATACAGTATCTGAAAGAGTTACCTTCCAAGACCCTCAGTGGATGTTTGAAACCGCAGCGAGTACCAGATCTTACATATGCTATGTTTTTTTCCTATACATACATACCTATGATAAAGTTTTAATTTATAAATTAGGCACACTAAGACATTAATAATAACTAATAAAATAGAGCAATTATAACAATATACTAGTACTCTAATAAAAGTTGTAAGAATGTGATATCTCTCTCTCTCTCTCTCTCTCTCTCTCTCTCTCTCTCTCTCTCTCTCAAAAGATGTTATTGTTCTGTGTGTACCTCATGGATATGTTTGATAAAGGGATAATTCACATCCTGGTAGGATGGAGCAGGATAGCAAGGAATTTCATCACACTTCTCAGAATGGTGTGAAATTTAAAACCTATGACTTGTTAATTTCTGGAATTTTCCATTTAATATTTTTGGACTGCGGTTGACCATGGGTAACTGAAACCTCAGAGCAAAACCACAAGTAATTGGGACTACTGTATTGGAGTATCAATGCTGTGTGCTCTGATAGGAAACCTCGAGTGTTATCGTCCTGGAAACTGGTATCCTTAAAGGGCCCTGCTATGTGAAACCCGCCCCACCAATATGTTCTTTAAGCCCTCGCCAGATTTTATATGGGTTTCATCCCATGTCTGTTTCTTTCCTTAGACAGTAAGTTCCGTGAGGGGGGGGGATACTATTTCATGTATCTTTGTAGCACAGTGTCTGAAACAACCAGTTAAAAACAAATTGAATTAAACCACTGGGGGTGGGAAGGGGGGATGTTTTTAGGGCTTATTTTACTTTTAGACTCTTCTCTGGGAGTTCCAGCCTTTTCTAAACATAATTCTAAGCATTTTCCAGGACATAGAAATGGTTGGTAGAAATCTTTGAATCGTAGTTCTATCACTTACTAGCTTTCTATACTGGTAACTTAATGTCTTTTGAGCCTCAATTTCCTGATCTGTAAAATGGGTATGATGATAATAGTAGCACTGTCGTCAGGATGAATGCACTGGCATCATTCTCCTGGCACACAGCTGTGATTAGAGGTTCCCCCGGGCCATCCAGAAGCGTTTTACCCATCAGAGTTTTTCTCTTGTATTTTGGGCTTCTTCCTTTTATCAGTCAGACTTCATGATCCTCTAGGGCAGGAGTCAGCAAACCTTGTTTGTAAAAGGCCAGCTATTGACTATTTTAAAGCTTTGCAGGCCACTCAGTCTCTGCTCCATGTTCTCCTGGGGTGTTTTTGTTGTTGTTATTGTTGTTGTTTTTGTCTCTATAACATCCCTTTAAAATCTAAAACCATTCTTGGCTCATAGGCTATACAAACACAGGCCTTGAGCAAGATAAGCTATATGGACCCATAACATATATGGGTTTATGGGTTTGCTGAATCCTGATCTAGAGTGGGGGTTAGCCAACAGCGACAACATCTCCTGGAAACTCATTAACATAAATTAGTGAGCCTTTCCCCGGATCTACTGGATCAGAAACTTGAACGTGGGCACAGTGAAGATGTTTAATAACCTCTCCAGGCGATTTTGATGCAGGTGTTCACCTTGGCTGCACATTAGAATCCTGGAGAGCTTTAAACCTGTCTGTACCCACGCTTCCCTCCCTAGCAGATCAGAAGCTCTGGGTGGCCCAGGGCACAGGTGCTGAGAGGCTGCAGGTGACTCAGTGTGCAGCCTCCTTTGGGTTCCCCCGATAGAAACTCAGGGGACAGCTTTAGTGCTAATAACATTGCCAAGGCACCCAACATCGGGAGTCCCTTCTTGTTTTGATCGTTTCTTGAAGAAATCTCACTCTAATCAATTAATCAAATGATGGCTTTTCAGCACTCCATAAAAAGCACTATGTTAGGTACACTGGGGATATTTTAAAAACTATATTAAGATGGTCTTTTCTACCTTTGAGTAAAATGCATGTGAAAAGCAGACTTCTCCATTACAATGAAGCTTCTAATTCAGTTTTACGAGGAAGGACCAACTCAAGAAATACCACCCATTTATCCTTTTTCACTGAGTTTAAACCTGGTCACTGGTCACTATTCCCTGACTCCCCTCACCATTACTACAATGGATTGGGTCCATTAGTCCAGTTTTCCAAGAGTAAGGTATAGGGCGTTTCATTCTTGTTTCAAAAACACATTTTCCTGTAAATATTATGTGGAAAAGCCTTTGGATGGTTTTATGTTTGTAAGGTAATTCTAGAGTGCCACATTTGACAAATGACATCAGCCAGCCTGCCCTCGCCATAAACCATTTTAGAACTCTTATGCATAATTTGGCTTCAGGTCAAGGTGGTGTAATATGAACCAGCAGAATATACAGCACAGCGTGTCCTTAGAAGCTATCCTAAAGATCAGCAGAACTCATTCCTGTAAGATAAGCTCATCTGTGGAGCAAGGTCAAGTCCAGTGGTCATCAGAGAAGGATCCCTTCATGGAACTGCTCCTTGCCTGCTTTGTGATACTGCCGTGGGGGTCCCTCTGGTTGCCTCCCTTACATCCATTCCCTCCTACCAAGGACGGGCCTGTCTCTGTACCACAGATATTCCCATTTTGTTCAGGAATCAGCCATGTTCTTCGTGGGGGAAGGGCGTATTTGACTCCTCACTAGCCCGAAGGGTTCAATCTTGATGGTTCATGGTAGTTCCATTTCCTTTGTCAGTGACTGGTTTAGGAATAAGCTTGTGACTGATAATTCTGGCCTCTGAGACTGAGAAGAAGCCTGCAAAAGAAGCTTCTGAAAAGTTCTCTGTGGTGTTTAAAATACATGTAAAGAAGGATGAGTCTTCTGAAGCCATCAGATATAGTGTTTCTTAAAAAAATACGTTTTTATTGAGTTTGAGAGAGAAGAGAGAGAGAGAGAGAGAGAGAGAGAGAGAGAGAGAGAGAGAGAGAGAAGAGAAGAGATGAGATCAATCAACACCCTGAATCAGCAACCTGGGTATATGCCCTGACTGGTGTTGAACCTGCGACCTTTCAGTGCATAGGATGATGCTCAACCAACTGAGCCACACTGGCCGGGGCTGGATGTAGTTTTGTGAGGATATGATGTTTAGAGCTTCTATAGCCATCATGCAACCATGAGGGAATGTGTCTGGAGCCAATAGCCAACACAATGAGAATGAAATACTAGAAAGGTGAAAAAAGTGTGATTCCCCAATGAACTTGTTGAGTTACTGAATTAAAGACCCAGAAACCATCTGATCTCCAGATTTCATGTGAGTAATAAATGCCATTATCTAGGCCATTTTTTTGTGTGTGTACTATCTGTTTTTACAGCCAAATGCATCATAACTAATACAGATGTGAAAGAACCTTGTATTATACTTAGTGTCTGCTTACTCCAAAATCTTGCATATTTGTACTGAGGATTTTTCTTTTGGGAGAAAGATTTTTTTACTTTATTTCTTAGTTTTCTCTCTTACTGACATAGCTTGTCTCCAAAACAAGGCTATGTTTTCCCGAGAACTTTATATTTACCACTCTTCTTCTTGAAGGCCTGAGTGAACTTTAACTTTGATATTACATCAGCCTAATACGGAATGGTAGTCCCATCCACACCAGGCACAAATACGACAAAGGATGGGCCTTCCTATGCAACCGCTGGCATTTTAGTCTGTGTTGTTGTTAACACTGGCATTGGCATCACCATAGCCAGCAGTCTGACAGCCTCAAAACCTTCTCAGTGCTTGACACAATTCTGCCATTCAATAAGTGTTAGTTGGATGAATGCATAAATAAATGCTAATTATTTGCAAACTGCCTATCAAAGAGAATTTAGAGGCTTGAAGATATTTGAGATATAACCCTAAGTAGCCTTTTTCTGCCACATGTAGCTTAAACTAGAGAGTAGAAGTCCTGTAGCTTCTTTTTTAAAAATGAAGTGTCCCCCCTCTCCATCTCTCTTGCTCTGATTCTTACACTTATGCTATCTGGGAATTTCAGAACGTAAGTAATCTGATTTTACAAATATTTTGAAATCAGAGGTTTTCATTTCTGCAAGAATATCTTCTTTTCCAAAGAATTTCATTATTACTCATTAAGAGTTTCTGACATATCAGGGTATGGTGCATGTATACATTTTGAGAGGGCTATGCGGTCATGTAGGTTCTATGTAACTAGTTTATTTGATAACTTCAAAGGTAAGGGACTGTATATAACATGGCTTTGAAAAAAGTGTCATTGTTGGAAATATTTCATCCAGCAGACTGACTTTGGTAGCGGGAGTAAAGAAATTATTAGCTTTGTTCAACCTACTGTGTACTTTCCCGCAGCAAAGGGCAGATTTGTGACCTTCAGGGTGAGCCTGGCAAGGAAGGAAATGTCGTCCTATTTTCTTGTGGAAACTTCATCATTTGTCTCAGAGAAGGGACTTACTTGCATGCTAAGATTCAATGTCTCAATGACCAGATCCTACTCACTGAGGGAGGTTGAATGACCTCAACAGAGAGAAAGGCTGAGACCAGGCTTTTTCAAAGCTGATACTCTTTCAGAAGTCAATTCCTAGTGGATAGGACTTCTCCAATAGTCCCATGAGGGAGGGAAGTGTGTCTGTTCAATGTCCTTCCCGTAGCCCCTTGTTATATATGTAAGGATACAAAAATTATTGGCTGGATTCCACTGATCAGAGTTGCTTGAATCTCCACCTAACACTAAATGTTTCTCTCTTTTTTAAAATATATTTTTATTGAGTTCAGAGAGAGGAAGGGAGAGAGGGGGGGAGAGAGAGAGAGAGAAGAGAGAGAGAGAGAGAGAGAGAGAGAGAGAGAGAGAGAGAGAGAGAGAGAGAGATACATCAATGATGACAGAAAATCATTGATAGGCTGCCTCCTGCATGCCCACACTGGGGATCAAGCTTGCAACCCGGGCATGTGCCCTGGCCGGGAATCGAACTGTGACTTCCTGGTTCATAGGTCAACGCTCAACCGCTGAGCCACGCCAGTCGGGCCACTTAATGTTTCTTTATGAAATAGTGACTTGCTTATAAGTCTGTCTCTTCCATTAAATGCTAAGTGCCTTGCAACCTGATCCATGTGTCAAGTCATCTTTGAACCCAGTGCCTGAAATACTTATAGTAATAGCAGGCACTCAGTAAATATTTTGAAATGGAAGTAAATCATTACATAATAGTGAAAAGGCCCAGACTCAATACGTTGACAAGTATTTACTAAGCCTGGGAGAAATAAGACAGAGACTGTAAATAAAGGTATTTTGCTTATATAATGAGAAGAGAATGTGGTTTAGAATTAGACCATGTTTCGAATCCCAGCTTTGCAACTCACTGGTTATTCTACTTTGAGCTCATTACTTAACCTCACTGGGCCTCATTTCATAGTCTGTAAATGGGGATGACAATAAATTTCTAAATGAGTTGTTATGTGTTGAATTGTGCTCCCCATTCATATGTTGAAGTCCCAACCCCCAACCAGTACCTTACAATATGACCTCTGGCTCTTCACTCAGTAAGCATCATGGAAGAGTCATATCCTGGAATTAGAAAACCCTGGCTTTAAATCTTGAATCTTCTGTTGACTAACTTGATGGCCTCTTCTGCTTACGACCTAAGAGGGGATGACAGTAGGTCAGTCCCAGGGTGAAGGGTCCCCACCCTTCTCACAGAAGTTTGGCACTGCATTTTGTCTGTCTTCAGAGGCATCGCACCCAGTAGAAATGGCAGCCCAGATCTACAGAATCAGCGTTGAATCCCTCACCCACAGGATTGTGGTGGTCAACCCAGATGGCCACCACAGGATTGCTCTCCAGGTGCCTGTGGTCCTGGTTAATAGAACTAGCACATATTCTGTATCAAAGCCCACAATCACTATCACCTACAACGTGCTCTTTCCTCAACCCCCACTGGAGGTGACACCATGGCGGTCCACAGCTTTTTGGCCCCTCTGAACCTCAGGTAAACTCCAGGGGTGTGGGTTACAGCTGTGGAGCCATAACAGCGCATCTCAAGGTGATTTCCTGCCAACAAAAGGTCACAGCTCTTTTGTAGCTGAGAGTGGGGAGAACTTTGACATTGTCATATTTAAATGAAATATTTTCTGCCACATGGGTTCAATTTCTGATGGTGATGTGAAAGGGGTTGCACCCCATCTAGCTATGTTTCTACATGGGAAGGTTAAAGAGGGATCTATCTGTAGGAACACATACACACAGAGATTAAGAAACTATAGTCTGAAACCACAGGAAAGACATAAAGCTGCTATTTCAAATTAGTGAATGTGTTATAAATGTTTAGGCCAGGGGTGGGCAACATTTTTGTGAGTGCGTGCCAAAACCAGCAAAATCTCTGACTCAAAATTCTTCTGCGTGCCAACCCTAATTTTTTGAGAACATGATACGCCTACTTGATATCTCTTAAGGTGTACGTATGTGAAGAACCTTGAAGAAATAATAAAACTCATTTGAGTGACAAGAACACAGTATATGATGATGAAAAATACATTTATTTTTTAATGTATACATGTACACTGATAGTCCGACAGAAAACTTTATGACTCCGTTTGATATTATCAGTGGGACTTTTGCTGCTGCATCACTGATGACAGAGATTTTACATCAGGTTTATATTTCATGACCTTCAGAGATATGCACGAGCTACTACTTTCATCCGTCAGGCTACTCCTATTACGAGACTTAACAAAATTCATCACTGAGAACAAAGATTCACAAGCGTATGTGAATAAAACCAAAACACTGGTTGGATCTAGGAAGGCAGGGAGAGTTAAGGCAGAGGCATAGAAATTGCTCTTCCCCTCTCTCGTCAATCCATGTCTATGGTCTTTAAGATAACTTGTTATGTAAAATTATTTATTTATCTAAGATGCACCTACCTTGAATTTATCTGAAAAATAAAAAAGTTGATATTAAGAAAAAAAATTGTAAATGGAAGATTATAAGAGAGGGATTTGCGTGCCAGCAAAAGTTACTGGAGTGCCATGTTTGGCACGCGTGCCAGAGGTTGCCCACCCCTGGTTTAGGCTAATGGTTGCCTTACATTGATACTGGGTATTTGTTGATAAAGCTGTCCTTTCGCAACAAAGTTATTTAGAACCAAGAACTAATTCAATTGAACAAGTGAGGAAGGATGGAAACGCTATTGTGTTTCATGCCTTCTAGCCACCTTTGCTCTGTGATCTCCTACCTCGGTAATAGTCTTATGGCGAGGAGAACCCACAGCAGGCTTCTGAGTAGCCAGCAGGTATCATGGACCCACAGTGCTAATCCTCTTCTGGACCCTCACCAGTGATAGAGACCGTGGAGGAGGTGGACAGGGTACTGAGGCTGTCTACCACTCAATAGATTCCTGAAGATAAAAGTGTTCTTTTCTATGCCCATTAGTCACCATCAGTATGGTGTAGTCTAAGTACCAAGTCTGAGAGCTAGTGCCAGTCCTGTCACCTATTAGCTGGGTAACCTTGGCTTTGTCCTAATAACTTAACCTTATTGTTTTGCATTTAGAGATTTTGCATCTAGAAGATGGAGCTGTTTATAATAACAACACCTCCCTAGCATTTTATGGTGGTGGGGGGGTGGGGGACTAAATCAGTTAAAGCATGAGGGGGAGTTTAGAAAACTTTCTGATTATATGCCAACACCCCAAAACTATTTGAACCATTTATTTTGGAATTCTCCCATTCATTCCTTTCTCCCTGTTAGCATCTAATCTGAAACCAGCAAGTTGTTTATATCTCCACGAGAGCAGTATTTTTTATTAGCTCTTAAAAATGTTAGTTCTCAATAATTGTATCTGAAATGAGTCCACAACATCAGAACCAGCAGAGCGTTTATAATCTGAAGTGTAATGCAAAGTAATGACTTATCGGTTGTTTTAGGGGTTCTTGCTTCAATAAGGTGAAGGGAGCTGCAACTTGACTCCTTCCATTTATCTCCTCCGAATTGTTTCACTTTCTGAAAGGCTGTCAGAAAAGGAAAGGCTGTGTTCAAAGAGGTAAAGTTGAGATAGAGGTGAAAATACGGTAATGAAGATTTTGTTTCTTTCTCTCTCTCTCTCTCTCTCTCTCTCTCTCTCTCTCTCTCTCTCTCTCTCACACACACACACACACACACACACACACACACACACATGCACACACATGAATTGCGCTCTTTTTCTTCTTTTAGCCACATTCTCTGTATCATTGTGGCTGAAATGTCTGGACGTCAATATTTGCTTTCCATCATTACTAAGAGGAGCCCACACAGCAATGTCATGGCAACTTGATTACTCCCTAACCTCTGAGGCTGCAGGAGACCCTGCTGTCTGGCTGAGCCTACAGGGAGCAGCAAAGCCTCCAGTTCTCACAGAGCTTAAAGTTCATTAGAGAGACAAGACCAGCATGTGACATAGCAATACTATTAGCACATATAAGCTGGAAGCAGGACAATACTCCAGGCAGGTGTCAGTAAGCACCAGGTGACTTCATCTGTTACACCCACAGTGGTGGAGCTGCTGTGTGACCTGGGGACGAGGGCTCCACACTAGAGAGCAAACTTCCAGTGACTGGGCAAGGCCATGACCCTGAGAAGGAGAGGGGAGACAGCCTGGGGGGCTTTGCTGACCTTACCTGGGGGTCTGGAGTCCCCCTTCCTCTCCTTCATCCTTCTCTCTTACCTGTGGCTGAGTCTCTTGGTTATGGGTTCTTAACATTCCATGCTTCAAATGACTATATCCCCTGTTTTCATCTTCTGTCTACCCAATTTTGGAAAGTGAGATAAAAGAAAAATATATACCCTAAGGAGAGACCCAAGGAGGAAATAAATAGAAGTAAATAGAGCCATAATTATCAGGTCCAGAAAAGCAGGTTACTCAGAGTAATTCACACATCATGGAGAGACCAATTAGAACCATTAGCAAGTTGTTAGCACTGACTTTAATCTATCTGCTCTGATTTTGCCCCCATCATTCTGTAGGAGCTGTGTGGTGTCTTTAGATTAACCAGTATAAAGAAAATACACAGACAACCCTCAACCCACAACTGTGTATTGGGTGCTTTACCTGTGTGTGCATTGTGGTACCCCCAAGGGAAGAAGACTTGGACACACACACACACACACACACACACAAATATCTAGTTTCAAGTCTTGATGGTGGAGCTAACATAAAAGATAGGGCAGGTCCCCGGCAGTGTAAGGCAGTGAAATTTCAGCAAGGGTGGAAGACTCCAAAAGTTCAGGAACTCCATGCTGGGTTGCTCGGATAGCACATTTCAGAGTAGTATTTATTTTAGGATATTCATCTGTCTTTGAATAATCCTTCCAAAGCTACTTTTAACTTGATTATTTTAAAATATCAACCTGATTGGAACTTTTTAAAATAAATCACATAAAATGAATTCATGTGGATTTATACGAGAAGTTATAAGAGGCATATAGCTCTTACTATTTTTATATGTACAGCTTTTACTATTCTTTTTTTCAATCAACTTGCATTTCCCCTTCGTTTCCTTTTTATAGTCAATGGTAAAGGGAACCCATATGTCTTAGTCAGCTTGGGCTGCTATAACAAAATAGCGCAGACTGGGTGACTTAAACAACAGACGTTTATCTCATAGTTCTGGAGGCTGGAAGTTGTGATCAGGGTGCCAGCATGGTCAGGTTCTTAGTGAGAGCTCTTTTCCTGCCTTGGAGATGGTGTGTTGGGAGGGGGACAGGGAGTTGAGGGTAGGGGGGTGTTGGGAGGTGGGGAGGCGTGGGGTTGGAGAAGGCAAGGGTGAAGGAGTGGTCAGGATTGGGGTTTGGGGAGAGTTTCCTACTCTCTTCTCATAAGGGCACTAATCTCATTGAGGACCCCACCCTCATGACTTCATCTCCCAAAGGCCCTACTTCCCAATACCATCCACTTTGGGACTTAGGGCTTCAACATATGAACTTGGCGGGATACCAACCTTCAATCCATAATACTCTACTTAAAAATAAGAACAAAAGATTCACACTTACGTGTTATGAATGATCCTATAGAGCTAAGCATTTATAAGTTAAAATTTTAAGGATAAAAGAAAATTCATCATGATAGAAATGCTTTTGAAGATTAAAATTTAAACTTTATTGACCAAAACCAGATATCACTTTTAAAAATTATACTTAGAGTGTTTGAAGTTACGGAATTCAGAGATTCTGGTAGCGTGAAAGGGCAAAGAGGAGATGGTTTTATTACTTGTGAAGGGGAGGGGATCATCTTTCATTCTTCTTATATTAGTTTGTTTATAGTCATTTAATAATGATGAATAGCCAGAGAGATTATTCCGTGATAAAATGTCTAGTAGATTTAGCTCATGCTGACCACACCGATTTGCAGGCAGCTCCTGCTGCCATGGTTTATCTAAGGAGTCTCCCAGCACCTCAGCGCCCCATCTGTCTGTCCCTCCCAGCCACTGTGCACGATCTGCCCGCTCTTCTGCAGCCCTTGCCGGAAGTTGCTGTAGTCCCACTGCCCCTACTGTAGCAGTGTGCACAAAAGTGTGCGTGTGTGTGTGTGTGTGTGCACATAGTGGAAGTCTCCACTCTTCCAGATTTGCAGAGGAGGTGGGAGAGGTATCCTCAGGATCCTGGGTGAAATTAGGAACGAGTTTTCACATTAAATGTTTATCAAAGCAGTTAATTTCTATGGAAATTTTAGCACCAAAGAGGGGTGTACTGAGAAGCAAAAAGGGGCTTAAGTCCATGACCCCTTAGTCCAAGGGGTAATTGCATTTTTGTGTTCCTTACCTTGAAGATGACTCCCCAAGTTGTAAGTGCTTCAAACCCTACAAAACCTGGATTGTTTCTGGTCAGCACTGCTGTTTAATTACAGGATTCCTCTTGGGGGCTTTTTGTAGTCTACCCTGAAAGCCTCGCTACCATACAGAATGGTGCTTCAAGGAGTATCTACTGAGAAACAAACAACACTGACATGCAGCCTGCTCTCGGCCCTGGGAAGTTGTCTCGTCCCTAACTAGGTCCTTAATAAGTGTTTGGTGATTGAATAATAGCGAAATAAATGAAGGGGAGATGGATATACTTGAAGCACTTATCGAGTGCTTCTCGCTGCGAGGTAGAATTATGGTGCTTTTAATTTTCTTCATGCTCGGCTGAGTTTCTGAAATTTCTAAATACAGTTGACCCTTGCACAACACAGGGGTTAGGCGCACCGACCTCACACGTCAGAAAATCCACGCATAACCTTTGACTCCCCCCAAAACTTAGTTGTCTCTCAGTCTCTGGGGGGGATTGGTTCCAGGACCCCCATGGATGCCACCATCTGTGGATGCTCCAGTCCTCTATAAAAGAGTGTAGATCAGTGCATCCAGTTGGCCCTTTGCTTCTGTGGACTCCCAACTGCAGGTCATCCAAAACAGGACCGGTATGTTTTGAAAAAAAAATCCACATTTAAGTGGACCCACACAGTTCAAACCCATGTGATTCAAGGGTCAACTGGATTCTACAATGAGTATGCATTACTGTGAATAATTGAAAGTGTGCTTTAAAAAGGCATGGTATAGATGTTCTTTAATGTATGCAATGCATGCATGAAGTGCCTGCTCTGTGGCCTTGTTAGTGTTTAGGATGCCAAGTCAAAGAAGGCACACAGTGCCTCGCCCTCAAAAGAAATCTACATGCCAGTCACTGTTCCCAGCCCTGAAAGGATAAAACACAACACAGGCCAACATGTACAGAGCTTGGTCTATTCAGGGTGGGCTTTGTAGATGAGAGGAGAGAGGTGGGGAGACACAGGAGCTTGTTACCCTTCAGGATCCTTTAGGGTCACATCTAGATACAGACTTCTTTCATTTTACATAGGAGTAGGGGTCAGGCACCAGAGAAGGGTTGACTACATTTGGGATGAACCCAGCAGATAGATTTCCCCTTCCCCTCAACTTTAAGAAGGAATGCAAAGAGAAAAAAAAAAGTCTACTAAATTGGGGGTTAAACTACATATCTGAAATAACAGCTGAGTTATGGAGTGCTTGCCATGTGTCAGCATCATGCAAAGTGTTTTGCACATATTGCCACCTCATTTTAATTTCCTTGTACTTTCACAACAAGCTTATGAGGTAGGAGCTCTTCTATCATGAATCCCATTTTACAGACAGGAAAGAAAGGCTAAAGGAAGTGAAACAAGTGGCCTAATGTAAGAGATGGCGGCTGGCAGCCCCTGGCTGGAATCCTAATTAGCCCACTTTCCCTTCTTAACTACCCCTCTTCAGGAAGCTAGACTACAAAGAGTTCTGGTCCAAAAAGAAAAACAAACTAGAATACGGATAGCTTAAAAAATAGAATACAAGCCAGTTTCAAAAACAATGTGATACCAGCCTTTTAAATTGAAAAAGGGAGCCCACTGGAAAATCCTTTTTTTTTTTCCCCAAAAGGCCGACTTCCTAGCCATTATGGGCGGTTATGAACTCATTTCACTAAACTAAATTATGAATTTGCTTTTCAGTTAAGAGTCTCAACATTGCCACAGCTCTGGTGTGCCCCTTTCCATTTTCCCACTTCATCTCGGCTGAGAGTGAGAAATGATTGGATGGTGAGCGATCCGCGGGACCCAGGAGGCTCTTTCTGACCCTATTGTTTTCTTGGGTGTCCTCACCCTGGAGGCCTGACATTCCTCACGTGTCTAGGGCAATGCAGGCGCAGCGAAGCGAGGGGAAGCCACACAAAGGCATCCAACAGCTATCCACGCTGAGAGATCAATTAAGTGCACACACGGAGCACCCCATATGGCCGGGGAGAGGAGAAGAGTGCCTTTGCCCAAAGGGTGGGAAATTCACCCCCAGCGAGGATCCGCTAAAACGGAACAGATAAAGTGGTGGACGGTGATCTTTGCAGACCCCAGCCATCCCAGACCTGCCCAACTGGCGCGGCCTCCTCCCTTTAGTCCCCAGAGGCCGGGAAGGGCGGGGAGGGGCGAAGGGCGCCAGATCTGGGACCCAGGGTGCGCCCGTCACTTTCCCTCCAGTGCCGTTCGCACCGAGTGGCCGGTGCTTCATTCATTTTGCAGGAACCACCGCTCCAGGGCAGGGCGGAGGCGGTTTGGTGGCGGGGCCGGCGCCGCTGGGCTGCCTGGACCGCGAGGATGCCCGGCCTTCCCCCCGTCTTTATCCCGCAGCCACAACCTTACGGCGGGGCCCACGGGCTGGCCTGGGTCTCCCGCAGACCTGGGCCCTCGGGGCCCCTGAGCCGCCCCGCGGCTGCCAGGCCACCGCCCGGGTGACAGGCCCAACCTCGGCTTTCGCGCCGCGCGCTCCGCTCCCGCTGGCCCCAGGGCGCGCGCACACAAACCACAAACACAAACACACAGGCACACACGCCCGTCCTCGCCCCCCGCTCCTCCCCGCGGCCCTTCGCACCCCGACCGTCCTCTCGCCGGCTCCCTTTCTCCCGTGCGCGGCGCCCTCGCGGCCTCCGCAGGCCCCTCCCCGGGGGAGGGGAGCCGGGCGCGCGGGGAGGGCCGGGCGGCGGGGAGTGTCTGGCTGCCCCCGCCCCTCGAGCGAGTGACTGGGCGAGGAGGTCCCCTCCCTCCCCGGCTCCCTCCCTCCTGCTCGGTCCCCTCCCTCGCGCGCTCCCTGCCCACTCCCGGGGGCCGTGCCTGCCGCGGCCGCCGCTTCTTTCACACTTTAGTTGGGAGCCGCGCGCCGCGCTCAGTGACTGGCGAGCTGGCCGCGCGCCGCCGCCTCCCGCCTGCACGCACGCGGGCCCGGCTTCGGGGCTTTCGGCGGCTACTCCCGGCCGCGGGGCGGAGGGGGAGCCCGGGACCCTCGGTGGGCAGGAGGAGGAAGAGGAGGAGGAGGGAGGAAGAACCCGGCGCGGAGGCGAGGGGCGGGGGGCGGGAGGCTTGCCACCTTCAGCCCCCCCCGCGAGCGCCCAAGGTAAGCGGGAGCCGCCGCCAGCCCCGGGGCGGGGGGAGTGGGCGGCGGTGCGCGCCCCGTCTCGGCTCCCCGGCACGGCACGGCACGCCCGGGCGGGCAGGCAGGGAGGCCTGCGGGGTGTCTGCGGCGCGGAAGGGATGGGAGCCGCGGCCGTGGCGCTGCCCGCGCGCGGCCGGGCCGAGGCTGCCGGGGGTGCGGGGCTGGAGGGGTGGCCTGGGCGGAAGCCGGGGCGGAGGGCGCCGCAGGGGGCGTCTGCCGGCGGGGGCGGAGGGGTGGGATGCGGTTGGGGCTGCTGACGGCTTTCGTCACCGCGAGGCCTGGGTGGCTGGGGTGAGACACCCCTCCCTTCCTACTCGCACCCCCGCCGCCTTCAGCCTGCCTGCACCGCTCTAGCTTTGCATGTAGCCTTCGTACTTTGCCAGCCGGAGCCCGAAAGAAAATAACAATTCAGAACCCTCTGCCTGGTCCCCAAGCTCCTTCTCTCCCGCTGCGACTGATGGATGTGTGTGAGGGTGCCGTGATCCCCGGCATTTCTGAAGTTTTGACCTTTTGCGGGGTGGCTGGTCCCGGTGCATCTGTGTGCCCACCTCCATGTGTTTATTATTCGTGCCCCTGCGAGGCTGGCAGAGAGGGCTTGCTGATTGAGCGAGGAGATTTCACTGCTCCCTGCAGGCAGCTGGAGAAGTGCGCTGCTTGGCGGCCTTTGGTCGGCAGCTTAATGCCCTTCCTCTATCATCCACCAGCCGCCTCCCTCTACCGAGGGTTTTTATTATTTTTTTTTCCCCATTTACTGTTTGTGTGAGAGAAGTCCCCGGGCTTAAGGGCTCTCATCTCCTATTCAGTCCTTTTCCCAAGCTCGTCATTGGCTCAGGCAGGACGGTAACATTTGGGGCGGCTTTCGTTGCTCCAAGAGTTGCACGGCCAGAGATGAATTATGTATACACACAAACACGCATTAGTCCTGACAGATGACAAGCGAAGTGTGAGACAGAAATGTTTTGTTTCCAGTAGGAAGTTGAAGACCTATGTAGGAGGCATCTTCCATGCATGTGGGCTAGGACAAGTGTTTTAAAATAGATAGCGATTATGTTGTGTGTGGTTGGAAGACAGCCACAAGTTCAGCTCCCGGGGCAACTCTGAAAGTGATACACCCTGGTCACCTAGAACCTCGGTAAAGGCAGGCGGGCTCTGACTCAGACCTTGGGAAGGGGCTGACACACCACAGATTTCATGTAGAATTTTTTTTTAAGGAAACAGTATGGACCGTTTGGGGAAGTGACACCTTGGTTACCCGGACAGATGTTATAAACACTTCCAGCAGTGGGCTCACCCTCTACTAATGAGAATAGCCGTTCAGCTGGCTGGACTCGGGATGTACCAGGGTAGAAAACAAATCCTGGGTTACCGCGGGCCTGGCCTACTCTAGCTCTGTTGAGGGGAGAAGGTGATGTTTTTGAAAGGGTCTTTAAGTCCAAGATGCTCCATTTTCCGTTTTCTCCCCTTTTTCATGCTCCCAGAGCTGGATTGTAGCATCAGTAGAACATGTTTGCCCTGTGTTGCCTTTTTGGGAATGCAACTGATCCGACATGGAAATTAGTTTAGGCTTGATCACCTGGTTTTGTTGCGCTACAGCTGAGCGTACTTATCTGTGTTACACCGCTGCTGGGACCAGCACTTCACCAATGGCAACAGCCACGTTGAAATTAACCTCCCCTCCTGGCGCCTGTGTGCAAACCGGATTCAGAGAAGGGCTGTGAGGCTACTGGGAGAAGCAACAACGACAGCAAACTCAGCACTTGGCTGAGTGGATGCCGGAGGAGGGGTGGGGTGTACCTCTTGTCAAGCTTATCTCCATTCAAGCAGATTTCGGAGAAAACTGGCTTTGGTTGGATAGGGAGGTCTTAGAGCCATGGCTAAAAGTTTATCCTCAAAGACCCTGAGGTTCTAGCTTTCTACTTCAACACTGACTCGGTTTCACTGGGTGAGAGAACGGATCGTTTGGTTTTCTTGGCTCGTAATTTATCCTTCAACCCCTCGTGTCTCCCCACCCCCGTCTTACTTTATTGTGAAGCATGGATTTGGGGGGGGGGGTGACTAGGCCACCCCCTAAAGTGGTTTGAGCATCTTGAGGAATCCCAGGGCGGAAATCAAGAGCTTGTTTATTCATTGGTACTATTTTCTCGGACTGATTCATAAAACCTACCGAGGAAGAAAGTGGCTCACCCCATGAGGGGTATCATTTCCAGGCCGATTGACGGGGCCTCCACTCCGTGTTGGACCTTTGACCCTTCAGGCCTTGAGTATTAACTCCTGAACGGCTTGCTCCAGGCTCTTCGTGGTCCCCTTCCCCTGGGTGTTTTCCTTCAGAGAATGGGACACCGGCTGGGACAGGGAGGTATGGTACCTCCCATGAGGGGCAGGGAGGGCGGGTGACTCATTCCCAGAGGGTCCTGAGTGTTAAGTATCCAGCTTCTCTCAAACTTCTCAATACGCCGTAGAGCCCCATGGAGCACAAACAAGGGCATTTGGGGCCATTTTATGGGCCTTCTTCGGAATTTTAGAAGTCCCATAGCATGGGAAAAGGGAATGTTGCGATTAATCGGGTTCTCGTTAAAACGTGGAAAGCGGAGCGCAGTGGATCCGTATGAAATGCTGCTCAGAAAACTGAGAAGACAGGACGCGCCTGCGTGCAGGGAGGCTTGCCACACTGGAACGGCCTTTGAACGCTGGTGACGGCGGTGACTCCCAGGGATCATCATGCAGGAGCTTATCTGAAGTGGCATGTACATTACAGAGACACGTCTTTTTAAAGTAGGCAATTATTTAGCTTGACTATCTCAGTTCTGAAGTTTAATTTTACAAGTTACAGTTGCAACAAGAAACAACTTGACATGCTGTGGTTATGCAATTATGACAGGAGCGATTGGGCGGAAACTTGGCGAGGAGGCACGTAGCAGTCACCAGGTATTAAGAGGTTCCTTGACTTCTTAACATTAAACATGTTCCCAGGTAACGCGGTCCCAGAGGAGACGGCTTTCCCAGTCTGAAATGGACACGGATCCATCGTGTAATGGTTAGCACTCTGGACTCTGAAATGGACACGGAGAAGACCCTCGGTGCAGCCCCTCCCCCGCCCCCACCCAGTAGCCACCACTTTGCCTGGTAGTTGGAAGTCACTCACTGAGTGAATGGAATGGAATTCACCTAATTAGTTAAAATCTAGAAGGCATTAAAAAAACTCCTTGGAAATGCATTAGATGCGAGCTTCCATTTTACTAAACCAGTAAGATGGTTTGTGAAGAGCTCCATGGCACGTGCCTCAGGTAGGGTTTTAAGTGTTGAAAACTATGTGACAGGAAAGTAACATACCAAGGGCCAGGTCCTCTCCAATGACTGGAATTTCTGGTTAGGGCATCTCGATTTGGAAGAGGTACAATAGCCATATTTGCCGAGTATTTCTTCGCTCACGGTTGTCACGCTGGCCTCACTCTTCTGTGTCTGAGGGACTCAGGGGATGACAGCGCCTCGTGTTTGCAGTGTGCTTTATGGTTTTCAGGATCCGTCCTGTAGCCTGTCTTCCTGTGCTGCAGCCTCCGCACTCGGGGTCTTCCACGCGGGGGTCTCTTCAGGATCGGGGAGGGGAGGAGGGTCCTGGGACAGCGCAGGTAGCCCCACCTCTTGGTTTTTCAGATTTTCCCAAGAGAGGCTGTGTTCAGCAGTCACTGCTGTTCCCTCTACAGTAACTTAAAACAAGCAAAGGGAGATCTGTCTCTTGCAGTGAGCGCCCCTGGGCTGCCCGCATCCTTGGCTCTGCCTCTCACTCTCTTCTCTCTCCAGCTGCTTTTACCTTTTATGCCTTAAGACGAGTGCCCCCTCACCTTCCTATCCTTTCTGAAGGTTTCCCCTCGTTTTCTGTCTCACAGATTTTCACCATAGACCCTCCTGCTTCTTGGTCCCACTGCCTAACTGCTGCCTGCAAGGCTTGGGTTGGATGTGTCTGACTGATCTCCAGTTCTTAACCGCATCTCCAGCCCCCGTGTTCTCCCCGACTCCTTCCACCTCTCTGTCAAGTGTAGACTCCTGCCCTCAGGGCCCTCTACCTGCCCTACTTTGCCCCACACCCCCTGTTACTCCCACTTCTCTCCATCAAGCCTTTAGATCTTCCAGGTGCCTGCCTCTGCCTGTTCCACAGGCTCACGCCCTCCCAGCAGGTGTGTTTAGAGTATTCATGACTCGAAGTCCACGTGCTTTGTACCTTGCAGAAAAAATGGAATTAGAGCACCCCCAAGTTCAGGGATCTATCTGCCTCTTTCCCCCCCCACTTTTGATTCTACTATATTGTTGGACTTTTTAAGGCTCTTGAAGCCATTTAATGGTAGCTGAAGTACATTGCTTGTTTACTTCATTTAGCTATTCCATACTATGTTGGATTATAAATAAAGGACTAGCCCAATGATGATTGTTATTTTGAAAGATTTGGACAACAAGTCTTGAAAAGCGTTTTATAGATTTTCATAATAGCACCATTGAAAAGGCTTTATTGCCCACCAAAACCTACTTACTAAACACAGAAGGGGAATGGTTTATTTAATTTCATCCTCATTACCTTGATTTTTTTTTCTCCTTTGGTTAAATAAATGCTGGTTAAATAAATATGACTCTAACTTGAACCACATTTTTTTCTCATTTGTTGTGGTTTTACTGCACGCCATGAAAATTTTATAAGCTCACGGGACACATTTATGCCAAACAGTGTTATCCCTAACAGTGTTGGTTTTCCCTGTAAGTTTGTGGTCTATGTTGGCCCCTTCAGTAGGGTCAGTGGGAGAAAAAAATATTAAGCTGAGGACCACTACTGGCAAATCATATCCTATGGACTCGTTGCATACAAAGTTGAATTGGTCTTTTATAAAACTGTACTTCAACAGTAGACCCAACATTGGTTGTGCAATATCCTGAGTGCTCTAGGCCTTTGGAAAGAAGGAGCTTCAGAGCAGAGCAGGAAGAATGGCTTTTCAGTAAGAATTCCCTTTCTCTGATGGGCCTATATTTATTTGAGTGCAGTGGAAATCGAAATAATTTCAGTTCATTGTCAAGCCATGTGTCAGGACATAGCTTGACCTCCCTTGGTGACCTATGGTTGTCCCCGCCTGGGCAGGGGAGGGCAAGGGGAATGGGGAGTCTCCACACTCAGGTGGGACGTGGGGACATTTTTTATACCCATCCTCACCGATGCTAGTGAAATTGGTGAGACACTCAACAACTCAAGAGAAGCGGCCACTTCTAAAAGCGTCTCCCTGAACCCCAACGTCAACAAGGAGGTCTGCCCCATGGTTGCTTACATGTAGTAGCGCCCCAGTATGAACACCATATTCTTTCATGAGAAGACCGAAAGGCCAGCTGTCGGGTAAAGAGCGCTATAGGCTGCCAAGCTGTGGTTTGCTGAGAACTTTACAAAGACATCGATGGTTCATACATGCCAATGGGTGACTTCAGCAGTTCTTCCATCTGAAAGTTCTGCCAAAGGTAATCTTCCTAAGATTATGTTTTACCAGGTCTCACAACTAAAGAGATTCTAAAGGAATGAGCAACCTATATGTCTCAGGCAGATACTATTACTTTTTTTGAGGAAGGAGGTACGAGTCCAGGAACCTTTATGAGTTGCTTCATATTTGCTGAAACTAATCCGTGAAAGTCTAGTTACAGCTCCCAAAACAAATCTTCTTACCCCCGGTGGTCTCCCCAACATCTACCCCTGCCCCGCTTGGGACTTCCTCCCTGCTTCCCTCATGGGCAAAGCTATTTCTCAAGGCTTCGTTCAAATCCCATCATTTCAGGGAGCTGCTTTTCTGAACATAAGAGTGGTGTCTTTCTTGCCTTCCGTGAATTCCTGTAATACTTATTTGGTGTTTATGTATTTTATTTCTTTATTAGTTTTCATTTTTGTTTATGCATTTTTTTTGTCATCCCACAAACTATAAGCTATTCAGTTATACCCACTGGGCCCTAAGAGTGTATTAATGCTGAATAAATAGCTGTTGGTTGATTGACATCTGGCCATTGGTCTGAGGCTTAGAATTTTTCTCTGTGAAGACTTTGTTTTCATTTAAAACTCTTTAATCAAATGAAGAAGTGTAGTATGGAATGAGAAAAGATAATGGGGATTTTTTAATTCCTTTGTTGGCCAAAGTTAAGGCAACTAATCTTTCTTACTCAGATAATTTATTAAACAAACATCTGCTTTCATTGATGACACTTGGTGTCATCCGTGCCTGGCCCTGGAGAGATGCTGGTGATACAGGTAGAAAAGGCCTGGCCTGGTCTTTGTGGAATTGTCAGATAAGTGCGGGAATCGACATGCGAACACATGCTATGTAGTGAACAGACAGAGGTGCATTGGGAGTTCAGAGAAGAAAGTGGCCAACTCTGTCTAGAGGTGGGCTGACCATGCAGCCGGATTCCCTGGGACAGTCCTGGTCTGGGCCCATTGTTTAACATTGTTTTTAATGGCATCTCCTCTGCCCTCAAAGTCTCCCAGTTTGGACAATAAACAATAAACTGTGTGATTCCCCAACATCGAGAAGTCATGGAAGGCTTCTTAGAGGAGGTATTAGGATGATATTCAAAAGCTACACAAGAGTCCTTAGGGTATTATTTACATTTCCCAAAATACTGGGGGACCTCCATTGGGTTGCTAACTTTATTTTTCTCACTTTACTATGGATTCATAGACTGTTCAAAGACTGGCATGCGGGGATAGAAGGATTTGGGGGCAGGTAGAAGATGAAATAGGGCGTTTCAGGCAGAAGACACGCTATGGTGTAGAGACAGCTGGAAATGGGTCATCGTGCCTGGAATTTCCACCTGCACTAGAGCATGATGGGACAGGGGACTGATGAAATATGCACAGCCTCCTAGTACAGTTTGGACTTATTGCCCAGAACATAAGCAGTGAGATGCACTGAAAGAGGGAGAGGCATACTTTGCATGGTAGGTTGTTCCATCTGAGTGTGGGTAAGACTGGACGGGGACAGACACTGGAGTCCGAGCAAGTGTGCTCTGGTACTAACTTGGTAAGACATGATGGGAGCTGATGCTTGGGATGGAGTGACGGGACAGACAGGAAGCAAAATTGATAGGACTTGGTGACCAATTGGGAATGGAGAGTGATGAAGGGGACAGAGGAAAGGATAATTGCCACATTTCTGGATGGATCACACTGTCACTGAGATGGGGAATTCAGGAATTGGGAGGAAAGATGATGCAGTTTGGAGTATGCTGAATTTTAGGTATGTGTACTTACATTCTTTGAGATGGAGATATACTGAAATTCTGGTCTGGGATTCAGACGAGAGGTTTGGGATGGAAGGGTTTGACGTCAGTTCAGTCATCGCTTTCTTAGGGAATCATTCCCTGATCTCCACGATGAAGTTAGATCCCTCTGTTTCTTACTGCACCATGCTTATGCATTGACCACTTTTATCATTGCACATTTATCTTGTGATTCTTTAGATATGAGCCTCTGTCCTCTCACATACACTCCTGGACGTTGCATGGGTTACATCCTGATAAACCCATCGTAAGCCAAAAATTTCATAAATAAAAAATGTGTTTAAAAAACAAAAGCCCTAACCGGTTTGGCTCAGTGGATAGAGCGTCGGCCTGCGGACTGAAGGGTCCCAGGTTCGATTCCGGTCAAGGGCATGTACCTTGGTTGCGTGCACATCCCCAGTAGGGGGTGTGCAGGAGGCAGCTGATTGATGTTTCTAACTCTCTATCGCTCTCCCTTCCTCTCTGTAAAAACTCAACAAAATATATTTTTAAAAATGTGTTTAATTCATCTAACTTACCAAACATCACAGCTTAGCCTAGCCTACCTTCACATGCTCAGAGCACTTCCATTCTCAGGATATAAACTCATCCTAATTTGGGACCATCCGTGATTGCCTTCCTCTTATTCTTCTCCTCAGAAGCAGGTAACATAGATGGGAGTTTTGTAGACACGATGGGATGTGAAAACACAATATTCAAAAAACGCTGGCACACAGCGCGCTAGAGTTTCTGTTGTTCACCCTTGTGGTCCTGCAGGTGACCCTGAGGTGCACTCGCTGCCGCTGTCCAGCATCACGACAGAGCGCCTCCCACACTTCGCTAGCCCCGGGAAAAATAAAAATGGGTAATTCAAAGTATGGTTTTTACTGAGTGAGTATCACTTCTGCAGCATCGTAAACTCAAAAAAGTGTAAGTTGAGGGCCATCTGTCTATCTGCTTTGATCCTCTTGAATCCCCAGGACAAGATGCCACACAGTGGGGGCCCAGGACATACTTGTTGAATGAATGCACAAAGAACGAATGAAAGGAAGTTTTTAAAACATGGTAGTTGAAGCTACCTGGTTTGGCCTGAGATTGCCTGGGGCAAGTACATAGAAGAAGCAAATGGAACAGTGGGTTCCAGGGAGCACCAGCCTCTAAGGGCTTTGGATGGAAAAGGATAGTGAAGGAGACAGTCTCCCCTAGAGGCAGGAGAGCCAGGCAGGCATGGCTTTGGGAGAAAAGAGGGCGGATCAAGAATCGGCATGTGGTCAGAACTGTCACATGAAGAAGTAAAATAGCATTGAAGAGGCTTTCTCAGGATCTGTAATCCAGTTGTTAAGTAGAAGTGGAAATGTTTATCTTATTGGAGATATCAAGATTTCTTATGGGTCCTTAGCATTGTAATCTTATATAATAAAAGGCTAATATGCAAATCGACCAAACGTCAGAACAACCGGTTGCTATGATGCTCACTGACCACCAGAGGGCAGACACTCAATGCAGGAGCTGTCCCCTGGTTGTCAGTGTGCTCCCACAGGGGGAGCACCGCTCAGCCAGAAGCCAGGCTCATGGCTGGTTAGTGCAGTGGCGGTGGCAGGAGCCTCTCCTGCCTCCGTGGCAGCCCTAAGGATGTCCGACTGATGGCTTAGGCCCTCTCCCTGCCTAAGCTGTCAGTCGGACATCCCCTGAGGGCTCCCGGACTGCAAGAAGGTGCAGGCCAGGCTGAGGGAACCCCCCGAGTGCACAAATTTTGTGCACCGGGCCTCTAGTATTATATAAGCTTGTGCCGCATGCGAAGCTTGATGCTTTATCACTTGGTTAGTTTTCTGTGTTGGGATTCTGAGGTTTGCCTTACATCATTTACGCCAGCACCCAGTGTGGTACAAATCTGAGGCCATGTTTTGCGAGGATGATGCAATAGCTCAGTGTTTCATCATTGTGAATTTATGCATGTGCATATTGATTTATAAGGGGGTTACAGTACTTGAGTGTTTACATTCCACCAGAGGAGGAGCTATCCACAGTAAGGACACATTAAGTTACAGCGTTACAACACAGCATGGCTCATTGTCTGATTCCAGAAGCCAGGCTGCATAGCAATGCCATTAAAGGTTTTAGTATAGCATCTCTCATTGCAGAATGTGACTGTTACTTGTTCTCAGTCTCCACTGAGACTCAGGGTGGAGCTGGGGGCAGCATCAGAATGTATTGGAAAGAACGTGGGTTTGGATTTAGCAGATGCCCAGCTTTGTGATCTTGAGTAAAGGTGGTAATAACTGACAGTAGTAATAATCAAAGGTAAAATGTATTGAGTGCTCACTCTGTGCCTGGGTACTGTGCTAAGTACATTACATGCATTTTCTATAATGTTCACAACAGTCCTATGAGGAACCTACAATGGTTACCTCTACTTTATAGGGAAGGCAGACCTGAGGCTTAGGACCTTGACCAAGGTCTTGTGGCCAATAAGGGGTGGTGCTGAGATTGGGATCCAGGCTCTGGGACTCTTTTTTTTTTAATTGCTTAAAGTATTACAAAGAGTATTACATATGTCTCCCCCCCCCCCCCCCCAGGGTCTGGGACTCTTAAGTTGGGCTTTTAATGAACAACTCCTAGCCAGTTGTGTTTTCTCCATATGCCTCTTCCCTTCCAACACACACACACACACACACACACACACACACACACACACACACACACACACACATACACTCCCTTCCCTTCACCTATAGGTCCTTTTTGAAACAAATTATGTCATCTTGTCTGTACAAACTAGATTAGGTTTATAAATGACTAGAGGCCTGATGCACAAAATTCATGCAGTAATAGGCTTTCCTTTCCCCGGCTGCCGGCACCGGCTCCCCTCTGTCACCCAGGACCCGGGCTTTCCTCGCAGCCCCAGCTTTGTCTGGAAGGATGGAAGGATGACTAGAAGGATGTCCGGTCTAATTAGCATGTTACGCTTTTATTGTTATAAATAAGGACTTTTTCTTTTAACAACCACAATATCATTGTCATGCCTAAAATTTTTAATAATTCCTTAATATCAAATATCCAGTCATAAAGCAAATTTCCCTGATTGGCCCATATTTTTAAAGAATGATTTATTTGTTACATTCAGGATTCAAACAGTTTTCACACCTGAGAATGCTTCCGGCCTTAGTTGTAGGCGTCCTTCCTCTATTTTTCCCTTTTCTCTCCCCCCACCCCCCGTAGTTTGTTTGTTGAGGAACTAGGGATCTATCCTAAGAGATTTCCTGCATTCGCCTTCTGTTGTTTGCTGATTGCATCTTTTTTCTTGGTGTTCATCACTATATTCTTTGCCTATATTTCTTGTAGTTAGATTGAAAGCTTGATCAGATAGTTTGGCAAGAATACACCGTGGACAGCGTCATGCCTTCTTGTTTCTTCTTTTGTGAGGGTATGACTGATCAGTGGATTTAGATGTTGTCGGCCAGATCTTTCCATTATAAAGTTTCCGGGGCCCTTTAGAAACCACTGATGGTCATTGTTTAGCTATATTGTTTCTATAAGAGTTGTAAAGTGATGTTCTCTCATCTCTTCTGCATTAGCTGGAGTTTTTCTATCAAGAAGAATCAACTACATCAATTACTTGGTTACCTCGGGGTATAGTTTATATGGGAATATTAATGCTTAGTGTTATTCCCTCTATATTAAATAGTGCTCAGAACAATGAGTTGATTTTTCTACAAACTTCCAAAGAAGATCATTGAGGGTTTGGTTTGTTTGTTTTTGTTTTAAGTATCATTTTGGACGCATGGATTTTAACACAATTTATGTGTTTCGATCCTTTGCAGTTACTGCTTTTGAAGCTCTACATTTCTTTGGCTTGTAGGAGATTCTCTTTTAAATTGGCTTCTGAATTCTTTTGACATGAATGTAGTGGTCTTTAATGACATCTTTACTTTCTGGTATAACAAGATATTTCAGACTTACCTAGAACTCTTCCTGCCCCAGATCTCTTTAATGGTAAATGGTATTTAGAGACCATAGTCTGGGTGTTAGGGGTTCTCATTGTGAATAGGCTTGCAATTGTTTCTAGGTCTGTTCAAGTGGACAAAGTTAGGAAATATATATGTATGCATAGCTAGCTACTAAGATACGGATATGTATATATATGTATGTTTATAGGTATGCTTTATGTATACATATGTATGTGTGACATATGTATATATACATATATGCATATTGTTTCTATCTAATGTAAGCAAATATATATTTCTTCCCTCTGAGGAAAAAAATGTAGCATACTACAGTTCTGTATCTTGCTTCTTGCACTTAGTATATTTCAGAGATCACTCTGGAGCCGTTTTTAAAAGATTTTTTCATTGTGTTTTATAACTGCAGAGACTCTATTATAGTCAGTTGGCTATCTGGTTGTTTCCAGTCTTGCTCTTACATTGTAGTGGGATGATTTGTTTTTGTTTATTTGCAAATCAAAAATAAAGCCAGAACTAAAACATTATTTTTCCTGAACTCACTGGACAGCTGAGTGAACTGTGCTGCCGTGAACAGCTGTGTGAATATTTACGTCCGTATTCTCGCACAGCTCGATTTGGTCACTAAATGTTCTGTTATTAAAATTCCATTCAATTTATTTCAACCAATAAAACATCTGTAAATACTGGATCTGTATTTTAAAACTTCAAATTTAGTTCCTCAGTTATTATTAACATTTAAATCTGTGACCCATTTGCAGTTTACTTCCATGTGTGGAATGGGGAGTGGATCCAATTTTCTCTTTTTTCTACGTGGCTATCTGGGTATCACAAACCATTTATTAGAAAGTCCATCTTTTTTCCACTGATAAGTGACATGCTTCTCTCATCTACCTAATTTCATGTTCCAGAACCCTACTATTTTACGCATAGAGGCAGTATAATGTACAACATTAAGACCACAGGCAATACCATTTATAATCTACCAGATTGGCAGTGTCCGTCCACATCAAGCTTTGGGGAAGGGTATGAGCAGAGGGAATATGCATACAATGCTGGTGACAGTAAAAATTGGTGTAATGATTTGGGAAAGAAGATTAGAATAACATAAAATGGTCCTCTGATTCCCAAGCCTTTAGGATAGCAAAGCAAGGGAGCAGAGCAGATAACTTCAGTTTGCCACCCTAATGTTATCATTTGCTATATAAGTTGGGTTATGCAAAGGATGGGAAGCACTGCCTTAGAGAAACTCTTACACGTGCAAAAATGCTCACAGCAATGCTACTCATAATAGCAAAACAACTGATATGGCTGCCAATAGTATGTTGATTAAAGAAATTGTGGGTCATTTACAATAAACAGTAGCGAGAGTGCTCTACAGCTGAGTATGTCAACAGGGATGAATCTCACAAGCGTAACAATGAGTGGAAAAGCAAGACAAGAATAATACCGTGTGATCCCAGTTATGTGAAGTTAAAAAATGCTAACCGAAAGCACACATCATTTAGGATTTACTCTAGATAATAGTCCCAATAAGAATTAGATACGCTTTCCATGTTACTGACAAATAAACTTGGCACGCCGAGAGGTCTAGCCACACAGGAAGTACATGATGTCCAAAGGTCAACTCGGAGGACACATGATGGGATTTCCATGAAGGTTTTTCTGGCCCTGAATGCCAGGTTCCCAACTTCTATTCCAGAGCATCGTTTAAGAATTTCAGGTGCAAATCTGTCCCCATCCTTTTGCTCTGTGGAGGCCCATCCCAGAAAAGTTAATATTTCTACACATAAAATTTTCGAGAAGAAAATCCTTGGATCTATTGTGACAGTTCTTCATAACATCTATGTGAATTTTGGGGGCTATTATCTAGAGTAAATGAATTAATGTACATGCTGTATTTGCCATATAGCATATGTTTGCTTCTCTTCAATAGCATCAAGCAATTCCACGCCACCCCTGTCATAGACTATGGCCTATCATAGACTTGCTGGCCTCAAACGAATTTGATTGGGCAGTGAGAGAATTTCCAGGGTTTCTGCTTGCTTTCTGATTTGAAACCTCCCCTAATTTTTCATCCTCAAGATCAGTCTGAACCCCCAAACCTCTCTTGACGGGGCCTGTGCAAAATCTTTGCAACCCACTTTCCCTTCCGGCATTAAGATTCTATGCATCTATTTCTCTATCTTGTGAAAAATCTTTAAATCTGTTTTTTTGTTTTTCCCTTGGTTCCTCAAGGATTATGTTATATATCCCAAATTGTGATGTCAGCAAATGAAATTTATTTTATCTTTTATCTGAGTCGTTATTTGGCTTTCTTAAAAAATCAGCTCCCCCCCCCCCAAAAAAATCAGACCCAGTACTAATAATTAACGTTATGCTTTGAAGTGGCATCATGTTTATCTTCAAAGTGCCCCTACCTTACGTCTCTGAGGGGGATAGGGTGAGAAGGAGGATTCACATGAGCATTTGGTTGCTAGGGAACCTCACTTACTGAGGAACTGTGACTTCCCAAAGTTATATGGAAATGATGGTAGAGCTACTCGGAATCTCTGAGAACACAGTCCCTTTTAGATCAGTGCCCTTCAGCTCGCTGAGGAAATACTAGAGATACTCAGCCTCTGTCCCTGAGGGTCATTACACTTGCTGTTTCAAGGGCCTGTATGTGGCAAAAATTTTTTCTAATCAAAATGAGAAGGTCTTTTTCTAATCAAAATTAGAGGTGATAATCCCCAGCTGACCTTGTGACTGTGGATGGAGGGGTGTCTTTCCAAGCCCTAGGAGGGTAGTTTTTATAGTGATACTGAAGCCATCTTTATATCTTCCATTTTCATCATATTTGAGTCTCTACCAAGTGCGCTTAGGTTCTACAGTCAAGAAAAATACTTTCCCTTCGTATATTCTCACATGAGATTTTCACGATGCTTGGTGTGAAGATAAAATCCCTTGCAAGTGTTCTGATTTTCCACTTGAAAAAAACCGTGGCCCTGACTGGTTTGGCTCAGTGGATAGAGCGTCAGCCTGCGGACTGAGGGGTCCCGGATTTGAATCTAGTCAAGGGCATGTACCTTGGTTGCGGGCACATCCCCAGTGGGGGGTGTGCAGAAGGCAGCTGATTGATGTTTCTCTCTCATCGATGTTTCTGGCTCTCTACCCCTCTCCCTTCCTCTCTGAAGAAAAGTCAATAAAATATTTTTTAAAAAATCATGATAGCTAAGACTAACCAAGGTAAAAAGGAACCAATTAGAATGAAAGCCCTGTGATTAGCAAGGAAGCACAATGAGTATATCCAGAAATGAATGCATGTGAGATTCATGTTGGCTTTCTATTGCTTGGTTAGATCCTATAATGATTTTTTTTTTTGGGGGGGGGCTCTTCTTGGGATATTAGATGTTGTCAGTTACAAAAGTGAGATTAGAGTGAGGGTGGGGGAGTAATGACATTTGAAGAGCAGAAAAAGAAACACTTATGATCAGGAATTGCTCTTTGGGAAACGTGTATTAGAACTTAGTTAAGTGGCATAGAGGACCGCAAGTATGAAGACATTCAGCTCCAGTGAGCATGGCTTGTCTTCTCCACACAGCCTGAAGGTAAGCTTGCCGTTTACAGGAACACATTCAGGCTGCATTTCCCTCATTGCCCCTGGAGAGGACTGTTCAGGAAGGACCGAAGTCTCACTCTGCCTGTTACATTGTGTGTAGTGGGCCAGCTGCGTGTGTGTGAGAAGTAAGGGAAACTTGTAGAAACCCAGGCCTAAATTTGGATGCGTTCATGAGACTAAGTGGGTTTTGTCCTCCTTGGTGGACTAAGTGGGTTTTGCCCCAGACCCCATTTCTCTATGGAACTGATGCTTTGATGCGAAAGTCACTGCTTATCACATTTTACTCATCTAAGATGAGTGGGTGAAAATTCATTAGGTACCTAACTGGCATTTTCCATAATTCAATGAATATGCATCTACATTTGGTACATTTAATACGATAAACTCAGAAAATCTCTCAGGTGTAAGATTTGCTTTCTATGCTAAATAAAACTTTCCCCATGAGTCACATCCACTTAGTGCAGTGTATGCATCTGGTAAACCAATGCTTGCACGGTAGTTCAGAAACGCACAAACACCATTTTTTCTCTGAAGTAAGTGAAAAACATCGTCCTCCAATTAATCTCTAACCTGCTTACCTTTGAAGCATCATGCCTTTTTGGGGTGGGGGGTATAGGGGAAGGAAGGACCCTGGTTTCCCACAAACTACTCAGGGTTGTAAAGATGCCAAATGAGCATTATATTTGACGTGACTATTCGTGTTTTTCATCAAGTGTAAAGAAGTCTAAAATAGAAAGTAATATATCTTCATTGCATTGAAGGTCAGGATAAGGTCATGATGAAGTTAGGACAGGACCCAGAGTCTGGGGTTTGCCCTGCTCGGGTGGGTGGATTCCGACGCAGCTGTGCTAATGGGTATCAGGTGAGGAAGAAGCCAGAACTTTCCACTCTCAGGGTTTGTAGACCATGAGGTGGGCCACTGGGAGTCTGGGTTCCCATTTTCACGTTTTTACTAACCTGACTGTAGTGGGAGTCAGAGATTGCGTTGCTTCCCTGAGAACAAGCAACATAAGAAAGAGCAGTTGGAGAATTAATAACTCGATGGCAGTAACAATGAGATTGGGCCAATAAGAATGAGAAGAGTGTCCTAAATAAAAAAACGTAGCAATTCACTATTTCCTTGCTGAGTAGGTACATGACTCAGTGCACGTAGTAAGACATTTAAATTGCTCTTTTGAAACTGGGAGCTGTGTGTTAATATTGTGACATCGCAGTGGAGGAGGGTTTATTTTTGTTGTTGGTGGTGATGTATTTGCAGGTCAAACATAAAGCCTGAACTGAAACATGACTTTTCATGAATTAGAGGGACAGCGAATGAACAGAGGAGGTGAGGGAATTCATTCGGGAGCAGCAGCCCTGGGTATGGAGGGTCTGTGCTTGTTGGCAGACCCTATCCCCAAAGAGACTTCAGTGTCTCAACAGAGGGACCCATTCTGTCAGTGAGAAACACCATGCTTTACTGGGATTTTTATTGCCTTGATTTTTTTTTCATTTATTACATTGTTTTGAACCCAAACCCACGGAGGGTTATAATTTAGGTCATTTGCCAGGGGTTGGAGCTCCCCTAAATTGAGTTGTAAGTCACAGTGTTTGTCATCCAGGAGGAATTTTTAACGGCATTGGGTATTTGTGAGGAGGAACGAGGAATCCCTGATAAGCACTTGGGAACAGGCATGGTCACTGAGCCACTCAGCAGCTAGAATGTGAAGGCATTGCCGCCCCCCCCCCCTCCGCCCCCTCCCCCTAAAGGCTTTCCCCTCCTTTGGGGATAGTCTGACCTTTGAAAACGCTTGGTCAGGTTTCACTCCCTTTTCTCTTGCATCCCAATCTGATGAAGCCTCATGCATACTCAAAATGGCCGATTAGGGTCCTTTGACTGAATCCTGACAATGTTGCATCAGAAAATCTCAGAACAGAGTCTGTGCCTTAAACACTTGACTGTTCTCACAGGGACCCAAGGGTTTCAGATGTCGGCAGTGTTTCTCCGCTAGACACCCAAGCGTTATTTTAGCCGAGAAGGTGAGCTATGGGTCGTTTCCAGCATTTCCATTTCCTGTTCAGCACTTGTTGGTTTTCATTCTTACTCCATTTTCAAAGAACGTTTCCTTCGGTGTGTTTTGCATTGTTGGGAAGATGTCAGGCCCACAGTTGGCTAAATGACTTGCTGTTGCTTCTTCTTCGTCCAGGTGAGTGACAGCTGAGGGACCAGAAATCTATTGTTTGTCCTTTCATTGAGGAGGCTCTGTGTTGGCGTTGGTTCTGCTCTTCAGCCTTTGTAGAATGAAATTACCTCACATCAGTATTGGGGAAGTACGGGAAATGAGGCAGGAATGGAATGGATGTGGGTGTAGACTGTGGGCTTGAGATAGGGGATGGGAAGACAGCTGGAAATGACCTGTGGGTGGATTTTTAACACAATCCCCCTTTCAGCAATCATCCTGGAATAAAGGGACTCATATTGGATCTTGGTGAATTAAAACAGAAAGAAGAAGAAGAAAGTGATCTTTCCTAAAACGAACATAATTCCCTCAGTCATGCATGAGAAGTTCTTTACAGACCACCAATTAATAACTCCTTGCAGACTGAGCACTGTGGTCCTCACGGCCTGCCCCATTGCCTGGTTCCCTGCAGGCCGGGACACATTCGTGCAGAATTGAATTAAATGTGACTCCACGGGCTCTGGTCCTCATTGTTTCATTTCCCTTCTCTGCGGGTTACTGAGTAATATCTTACCATTCTAAGCTATACCCTCAGTTGACTTTGTTCTTGTTTTTGCCCTTTCTCAAGCCGCACTGCAGAGGAGCTACCCACAGAAGAGAATCAAAACATTTATATAAGTTTGTATAATGGCAGGAAGAGACAAATAGCGGAATAGGGATAAAGTGTGAAAATTAGGCAAACTTAGGAGAAATAAAAGCGATCGACTATGGAGAAGAAAGTGTAGGGACAGGAGGAAAGTTCTTTTTTTCCCAATAAACTAGAAATAAAGTGTCTATTCTTAAAATTTAAGATTATATTTAATAAACACACTGCAAGATTATTTTTAATTAAGAATTTATTATTCTTGTCAACAAAAGAAAAAAGGAAGTATCTATATTAATAAAAGGGTAATATGCTAATTAGACCGGATAGACCGGACGTCTTCCAGACGTCCTTCCTGACAAAAGCCGGGCCCGGACGAAGCCGCCCGGGGTCCTGGGTGCCTGCAGCCGGCCTGGGTGAAGCTGGCCCAGGTTCCGGGTGCCTGTGGCTGACCAGAGGGAGGGAAGCCTGGGTCCCGGGTGCTGGAGGAAAGCCGGTGCCAGCAGCCAGGGGAAGGGAGGCCTACTCTTGCACGAATTTTCATGCATTTGGGCCTCTAGTATTAGATAAATGATCTATGCATAGTTTGTTTATCTACAAAATATGGCTTTGGAAGCAACGTCCTGATCGCTATACCCGTGTCTGGTTAGGTGAAGAGGTTTCAGGAAGTTAGAACTTGTCTTGGGAGGAAGGGATATGCTGAGGTCCAGGGTGTTTTCAGGTGGATATCATGGATTTTATACTTTCATCATGACTTTTAAACATGTTGAATGACTTTGATCAAATCCATAATAGCACCAGAACTGTCTTAGAGCCGACCTCTGATTTGATGTGCAAAGTTGAAACAAAAATGAAAGCCAGTTCATTTCCAAATGCGCATATTTCTGTAAACTGTAATGAATCACAGCTGATTTCATGCGGATGAAGGCGGCTAATGGTAAATGACAGTGTTGAATGAGAACGTACCAGTTTTCAGATTTTTCTTCTCATACGTACTTTGAATTAATTCTCTCTGATGTAGTGAAAGGTTAATTTGCCAAAAATATTTCTCACCTTAAATCTCTGCGTCAACTAGACTTTGTTTCTCTCAGGCAGTTCTAAAATCCTACAGAGATCATATAAATGAAATATTTCCCATTTGGAGAACATGCCCTATTGATTCTCTGTATTTTATTGCCTTTCTTTTGGTTTCAATATGTACGGAGGCTTAAACAGGAATATCTGTGCCTCATGGGAAGATTTATGATCAAATGCAGGAGTCAGTGAGGCCCCATCTGGGTCTCAGGTTTGGGCTTTAACTTGGCTTAGAAAGCCTTCTGGATCCTCTAGCCCCTTGAGGTCTCTTCCCCAATGGACTAGGAGGCAGGACATCACTCCCTTATTCATGGTTGCAAAATAAATAAGAATTTTTTTTCCCATTAAAGTGTGGCTACTGGGCAGCTTTCCATGCTATTTTCGAATTACAGTGTGGAGGGCTCAATGCTATCTCTTTGCTAAAGTCAACGTAACTGAAAGTTCCTGGTTATAGGGATTTCTTTCTAAATGCTACATCCTGAGCTTAATGTCTGAGGACACCACGTTCTGGGTGGCTCAGAGCGTATTTGACTCCTTCCTAGTGCTCATCCTAGAGTTGGGACACCCAAAATGGCACAACATGCACATGTAGAAACTACTTTTTATGGCTGTTCTTCATCGAATAAATTTCAAAGAGAACTGAGAGAAGAGGCTTTCCCGTCCGCGCTGCCTTTCTTTATTGTGCAAGGACAGATGGCTTTTTAATGGGATGGATTCTATGGCAAAGGTGGCAGCATTGGCTGCTTTTTATCTATATACATAAAAGCCTAATATGCAAATTGTGCCCGCAGGAGTTCGACCGGGAGACCTATCACTCACTATGACGTGCGCTGGCCACCAGGGGGCGGCACAGAACGAAGGAAGGCCCCAGCCGGCAGTCGGCAGTCAGCAGCCAGGGAAGGGAGGCCCTGGCTGGCAGCTGGAAGGCCCCGATCGGCCCTGATCGCTGGCCAAGCCTAGGGACCCTACCCTTGCACGAATTTCGTGCACCAGGCCTCTAGAATTTCTATGTTTTAGTTTAGTTATTCTACTTCCTTCATCCCCATTATTTTTCAATATTCCTATCAGATTAAAAAAGGATTTCTTTACAAAACTTAGAAGCCAGGTTTAGTGACCGGAGGAAGACAGCACTATACCCGAGTGTGTCAGCCCTTGCGATGGTCAGCAGGCCAGAAGTGGGCTTTCTTGGATACACCACAAGCTACAGACTCAGGTAACGTGAACGTGTCTCCTTGCTTGGGAACCTCCTTATTGGTGGTGAACCCTTAGGGGAAGTCTCATGACAAATGATGCTTAGGTACTTACTTGTCTGTTTTTTAAAGAAACACATTAATGGAGACAAAGAAATCAGAGCGAAAATGGCAGAGGGATCGAACGATAAAACCGGGAGAGTGTTAAACTCCAGCGATGCCTTCTGTTGGGCTCTGCCTCCTTCTGTTAAAGGCAGTCTGCAGATCTAACCCTGAGATTCCCTGTGGCCAGGCAAGAGGAAGAAATTTCCTCCGTGGCGAGATTCAGTTCTGAGATATAAATACATCTGTGCACAGGTACCACTGTTGCTCCCACACGGGGAGAGATTTCTCCTTGGGAAGGCGCACTGAGTGATGCCAGTGTAACTGTGCTTGGGGAAATCCAGATTTCTCCCCAGGCCTTTCTAGAAATAATGCTGTTGATGAGTGCGGTCAGGGAGCAATGCAAGACATCATGTTCTACACGTCGGGAGGGATTAACTCTTGGGATACAGTCATCCTAAAACCCTGCGAGCAAGCAAAATCATCTAATCTCTGCTGTTCTTCCTGTAGTCTCTCTGGTGGACGTGTGTTACCAGGGTGATCCCGCAGTGTCCGCCATGAGTAGCTTCTTAAAATCTCCCAGCGAAGGTGTGACTGGAGAGTCATACATGATGTGACGGACATATATGTAGATGTATGACCAAATCTATGTGGGAGAGATGCTTAAAATCCTGATATTTGTCATCAGAGCTCCATAGGGGAAGCTCATCCTGGTAGCAATTAGACAGCGCACTCACTGTTTGTTGTTGACTTTATTTGAGCTAAATCACACAGTTCTCATGATGACAGGAGGAGTGGAGAGAGGCAGCCGCTTTGGATCAGGAGAGACATCCTGTGTGGACATCTGAGTGATGCCAGGGCTGGCACTCTTTCTCGGTTCATGAAAGCGTTGGAAGCCTGTAGGCTGCTTCTTTCTCGTCCTGGTCAGCCGCAGAGCGCGGCGGGAGCTCTCTGAAGTAGTGCTGGGCAGACCTGAGTGACGGGAGGAGCACTTTTCTGAAGAAAGGCCTGGGAACCTGAGCCTCTGAGTCTGTGGGCCTGGTTGGCTGTCTCACTGACCACCAGCTTATAGCGAATACCCACAGGGAATCTTGGAGAGGGATGTAGGAAGTGAAGTGGGCGGGTGTGTCATCATTGCCCTTCCTCCCAGAGCCTTGTGAAGGAGTATCTGTGCCCTTGAAAATATGGTCGCGTGTGTGACTCCGTGTGTGTGTGACAACTGTGTGTGTTGCGGGGGTGAGGGGTGGAGGAAGGGGGGCATCTTTAAGCCACTTTTTCCACCACCTACCCTTTTCCAGAGAAGTCACAAGAAAGGGCGGAAGGAGGAGTCTCAGAGTCAGAGGAGGGGCAAGGGAAGGGACGGTCATTCTGCCTCATATTTGCCCATTTCCCTGAAAAAAGGTCCCCTTAGGTACGAGTCGCACTTGCTTTCTCCTTCCTTTCAGGTAAGTCCGTCAGCCACTGTGGACCTGCTCGTGTGATTATTAATAATAACCTTATATTTTTGTACAGCCTGAGAGATTATTTTGCAAATAGTTGCTCAATAAATGCATATTGAGTTCATTTGATTCTAGACCCTGGGAAACTATTCTTGGGCAGCTTCTGAAAGAGGAGTAAACATCACTCAGCAGACCCTTCGTAGAGGACTGGTCATACTGTGGGAACGGCTGTGTCTGTGGGCACTAAGGCTTGACCTCGTACACTTGAACTAACTGGAGGAGTCCTTTAGGTAGAAAAATGATGTTAAAAAGGAAAAATCAGTAAGCCTAACCAGCCTGGCCGGTGTGGCTCAGTAGTTGAGCATTGACCTATGAACCAGGAGGTCACGGTTCGATTCCCTGTCAGGGCACATGCCTGGGTTGTGGGCTTGATCCCCAGTGGGAGGTGGTAAGCAGGAGGCAGCCAACCAATGATTCTCTCTCACCACCGATTTTCTATCTCTCTCTCCCCTCTCCCTTCCTCTCTGAAATCAATAAAAATATATATTTTTAGAAACCTAACCAAACCATAGATTTGGCAGTAAATGTTCCAAATCCATGGTTTATTTTTATGCTCTTACATAGCTTTATTTAGAATCCTAGATTGACTTGCTTTTTTTGTTAATATTTGTTCTTTTGTTAAAATCTGAGAAAACCATGTGTAAGTTTTATGATTTAAGAGCTAAAACTGATGCTTCCCACCCTGGCCCATGTGGCTCAGTTGGGCATCATCCTTTGCACCGAAGGTTGCCAGTTCGATTCCTGGTCAGGGCACATCCCAGTAGGGGCCATGCAAGACGCAGCCAATCAATGTTTAGCTCTCACATCGATTTCTCTCTCTCTCCCTCCCTCCCTCCCTCCCTCCCTCCCTCCCTCCCTCCCTCCCTCTTCTTTCTTCTCTCTCTAAAGATCAATTTACAAAACCACAAAACTGATGCTTTCCATTCCTAGTTTATTGATTCTTTGGGCAACCTTTGCATCATTTCTGTAGGTTTCTTCTTGTCTATATGGAGGGAAAGTGAAGCGCCTTTGCCTCCATTATTTCATTTTTCAACATTGGAGGTCATTCATTTTGTTAGATCAGAGATGCATTTGGCGAAGATGAATGCTTATTAAACCATGTGCTCGTTATTAGATGGACCATGTGTGTGATTATGGGCTCCTTGACTTCTTGGAACTTTAATTTTCAAAATGATGACATACATTTTATGGTTCTTCCTAACCCCCACCCAGACATGGCCTTGTTCTAGGCATTGCAGATACAGCAGTGAGCTTGACCATGGAGTAGAGTGTGGGGTGCTGGATTCGAGACGGGCATGAGTCTTCATGTGTTTAAAGTGCACTACTCAGGAATACAGGGTCCTGTTAGCTTGGCTACTCATCAATGGTGTGACCTTGAAAAACAGGTAGCCTCGTTGGACCTATTTTCCTTAAGTCTCACGACCTGATACCAGTCTAGACAAGTTTTCAAACTTCAGTGCACATCAGCATTGCCTAGGAGAGGGATTGCAATGACAGTTCCTGGGCCTTACCAACACATCCTCAGGCAGCAGGTCTGGGATGGAGCCTAGGAATTTGCTTTTTTTTTGGCCTGTTCTGTTCTAATGCAAGTGCTCTGTGGACCACACAGTCAGAAACACCTGGTCAGTGTTTTTGGAACCATGGGAGGTGACCCATTGATGAGTCATGAGGTCAATTTGATGGTTTTTGGAAAGCCTTTCAAAATATGAAATAGAAAAGGTCAGGGGCCTCCTGCAGCAAAGAGCAGTAAGATGGCAAGCCACCATGTACATTCTTAGGTGTTTGTGACAGCAGCACCCACTTCCAGGAGCCCAGTAGACGAGGG
This sequence comes from Myotis daubentonii, assembly GCF_963259705.1. Lineage (NCBI taxonomy): Eukaryota > Metazoa > Chordata > Mammalia > Chiroptera > Vespertilionidae > Myotis > Myotis daubentonii. Next base: position 18,827,185 of record NC_081857.1, on the reverse strand, counting down.
CGCCTACCCTCGCCCATTGACCTGCATGTGTGGGTAGGAGTTTGGGAATTCCTCATTTCCTGGAGCGCTGGTTATGTCAAGAAGGCGAATTTCCCTGGGGTAGGGGCTTTAAGACGTAAACAGCTCCGGAAGTATTGATCCCATCGTGACCGGGAAAACTCTTCCTCCGAATGCCAATACAGAGTAGGAAGATCCTTCCATTGAGTAAGGAGTCTTCTCCCTGGAATATAATAGGAAACCCTGCTCCCTTCCACTTGCCAAAAACAACTTGGATAACACAGAAATAACAGTCCCAGGCCAAAAAGGCTGCCAGGGACAAACTACATCTTCATAGCAACGAAGTCATCTTCCTTAAAGAGATGACTTATTGCAAGGAGGTCTAGAGGGTTAGCTGGTTATTCCTGACAAACTGAGCCTCTCTCTCTGCTCAGTACATATCCTTTGGCTGAATGCTCTCTAAAGCCACTTCAATTCTAAAATGCTAAATAAGGCTTTTCTTTTATTCATTCAATCATTTTTTTCCCCTTGAAGGAATCATATAATCTAATATTTTCATCCATCACAGTGAAAGATTTTAATTTATGGAAATGATAATGGGAAAAGAATACAGTTTTGTGAAAATTAATCAGCATGTTAGCTTAGGAGGCAGTTGGCAGAAATCACTAATTTAATTTATTATAGATACACGTATGTATGTGTCCAAATGGGAAACATTGGCTTCAAAGTAGCTTTGGTGATTTTGTATTAATTCCAAAGATCTTGGCATTGCTCGAAAACACGTGAAAAATGAGAGTATCCACCACCTAACATCTTGGGAACGCTTTTTTTGCCATCAGAGTCTGATTGTGATCCTCATTCGAAAACCAGTTTCATTATTTTAATGGTCACACCTCATTTTTATGGAAACCAGTATTACTCAGCATGATTACCTACCTTATCGGGCCAGCTTGGCTTTGAACGCCTTTTGGTTGCTTCCCAGAATCAAATCCATCTTCATAGAACGACAGTTCCCTGTCCCGAGCCCTTGAAATGGGACAGAGCCTCAAGGCAGTTCAGAGAGTGGGGTTTCAGTCATAACTGAGCATCCCTCTTCATTGTGTCACCCGAACAAGCGAACGCTCCAAAATGCCGAAATTTCCGAAGCATTTGTTTTAAGACACAACTTGGTCACACTTACTCGATTTCGATAGACAAGTTTTGCCAATAAAGTGTCCGGAAAAGAGATGGGAATTAGTTCGGTTTATCGAGTGACAGGGACCCCGGTGGATGCGGGCACTCCGGCTGCTCTGTTTTCTACCTTCAGGCTTGCAGTTCAGCTGAGAGCGACACTTGAACAGGAAGAGGACGGGTGACGGCCTAGGCAAGGCAGGGCATGCCACAAACTCGGGATTATTGTCAAAGCCGTCCTCCGTGGAAAGAAAAGCTGCATATGAAGAATATGGCCTTTGCAGCATAAAGAGAAACAGTCAAAATTTAGAGCTGCTTCCATAGCGACAATGCTATTTTTCAAGTACAATTAGATCCGAAGTACCCCTCCCCCACCCCCACCCCCAAGACACGAACGTGGCAAGCAGCCCTCAGTGGTTAGAGCATACTTTTCATTACATTTTTCCCCCCCGAGGGACCACTGGTTGGTTTTAGATGACTAATAAGGTAAAATGTTCTACTCATAATAAACCTCAAAAATGAGGACTTCAGGATGGTTATCTTGATTAAAGCAGTTCAAGCAGGGATTTTAAGTGGGGGATTTCTAACAGTTCTCACAAGAGGAATTCTTGGCATTTATGCATAATCCAATTTTAGATCTTTGAGCTCACAATTTAAAATGATCAAGTAAAAGAAAAGCTTCCGTTACCCGTGTGATACTTGGAAGGGTTAGATATTTCATCTGCTCGAGGCAGCTTCCAACATCAGCACGCTGGAGTCTCCGTTCAGCTCTGTCCCTGGCCACGGAGGTTGCCACCTCCCATCTTGGAAAAGTGGGAGCCACTGTTTTCTTAGTCAGGGTCTGGGTGAGAAACCCCCAGGCGAGTTTGGGCGGAAGATCAAATGGGTGGTTTTGGAATAAGGCCAGGTCTGGGGACAAAGCATTGTCATGCTCTCTGTGTGTGTGTGTGGGGGGGGGGGGGGGGGGCGGGGAGGGGGGCGGGGGACCAGCAGAACCCTCCGGTGGCCTTTCCGCCCTCCCAGGGCCTGTGGTTCAGGAGTTGCTTAAGGGGGTGACAGTCGTCCCTGAGATGGCACCCCAGCCTTGACTCACCACACCGCTTATTCTAAGCCCTAACAGTGGGTGACTGGGGTGGACTGCTTCCCCCTCTGCCTGAGGGCGGGCTGACCCTTCTGGAAACGTTGGCTCATGGGTCCCGTCTCCCTTGTGGCTTGGTGGCAACTGAGACGTTGGTCCACCACTGAGATGATTCAGTGGAAAGAGCCTCTGACTTCTCCTTTCCTGCGTCCGTCTGGGAGCTGCTGGGCTCCGCTCTCTGAGTTCACTTAGGTTTCGGGCTTGGGAAATGGCTCTCAAACTGCTCCAACCCAACTCAGAAATTGTGCTTAGGAGGTCGCTGTGTTTAGAGAGTGCCTTTCTTCCTCATGTTCATGAATTTTGCACGTAGATTTTTCTCATTTAGTGTGAAAACCTGCAGGCCACACATGAGGCTGGGGGCACTGCCACCGTTTGCCGAGGCTCAGTGCGGGGTCGGGGGCCTATGCTGGCCTCCCAGCACGTCTTGGGGAGACCACGCTGATTCCCTGGGCCATGCCATGTCCCTTTCATGTCCTGTCATTGTCGGTTTGGTTATAACAGTATCAGGATGATTTTATTAGAATGACCATATGTTTTATTACGGAAGTGCAGCACCCTGCAGTCTTCCTATAGCATAACATGTCTCTGGGGTCTGTCTGTTGTCCGGTGCTACTGAAGAGGTAAGTCAGTTTTATTTATTTGTTTACATTTTTTATGTTTCAATTGGAATTGACATACAAGATCATACCAGTTTCACGTGAACAGCACAGTGATTAGATATTTATATAACTTGCGAAGTGGTCACCCCAGTAAGTCTGGTACTCACCTGACACTGTACATCGTAGATAGTTATTACAATGTTATTGACTCTATTCCCTCCGCTGTACTTCACAGCCCTGTGACTATTTTCATAACTGGCAACTTGTGCTTCTTCATCCCTTCACTTTTTTCACCCAGCCCTCAACCTCCCTCCCATTTGGCGACCATCATTTTGTTCTCTGTACCTATGAGTCTGTGTGGATGAATTTTATAATGAAGGAAGCAGAATGGACATCAGATTGTTCTGGATCTGTCTGCAGAAAGCCCAGCACAGGCACACATCGTTGTCGGACAGTGATGGCGAACCTTTTGAGCTCGGCGTGCCAGCATTTTGAAAAACCCTAACTTAACTCTGGTGCCTTGTCACATATAGAAATTTTTTGATATTTGCAACCATGGTAAAACAAAGACTTATATTTTTGATATTTATTTTATATATTTAAATGCCATTTAACAAAGAAAAATCAACCAAAAAAAATGAGTTTGCGTGTCACCTCTGACACGCATGTCATAGGTTCGCCATCACTGCTGTAGGATCTTGGCTATTTACTTAATCTTTCTGAGTCTGAGTTTCCTTAGGCTCCTTAAGACATTAGGGAGGAATGTAACGTCTTTCTTACTTGCTTTTGGTGAAGATTAAATGAGAAAGCACTTGTATAACGCAGTATCTGGCACATAATAAATGGTGGCAGTTGAACGTTTTTGTACATTAGCTACTCTGTTTCTTGGGTTGGTTTCTGTGGGGAAATAACTAGTTAACAGTTTACCAAACAGGAAGTACTGGATATTCCATGGAATCATAAGAGGTTAGAGGAATAAAAGATCTCATGCATTCATTCTGGAAATATTTATTGAACACTTACTACATACCAGGCTCCTGAGATACATCAGTGAGGGACACAGGTAACTCCCTGCCCTCCAGGAGTATGCACTCAGGCTGGGGACACGGACAATGCACAGGAAACACAATAAATAAGTCTCTTATGTTCAATCAGAGTTGGGAAGTGGTAAGTTTTTCAAAAAAAAGAAAAAAAGGGCTTGCAATTTTAAATGAATCTAATTGGAAGGGAAACACTTAGTCAACGATTTGATGGCAACAGAGTTAGCCAGGTAGCAGTTTGGGAAAAAAAGAGCACTTCAGGTGGAGAACAGCCACTGCAGAGAGAGACCAGCGCGGCTGGAGGGGGCTGGGCAAAAGGAAGAGCAGGAGTGAGCACACAGGGGCCAGCATATGTGGAGGCCTGAGGGCCATTGTCCCGCTTGGGTTTTACCCTGAGCGGGAAGGTGAAGGGGGGTGTGGAGCAGAGGCATGCCATGATCTGGTGCAGTTGTGTGTGTTTTTCTTTCCATTTTGTTTTGTATGGGTTTCCGGCGTGCATGTTAGTGGTGAGACAATCACATACTTTGCATAGTGTTCCCCTGAGCATTTCCAGTACCCCAACTGGCACCCTCCACCTGTAGTTATCACAGTGTTATTGGCTATATTTCCTATGCTTTACTCACTTCCCTGTGACTGTTTCGTCACTGCCCACTTGTGCTTAGTCCCTTCACCTTTTCACCCACTGCCCCAACCCCCTTCCCTCCGGCAATCACCCTCTCTGCGTCTAAGAGTCTGTTCAAATTGTGTTTATTTTGTTGTTCAGATGCCACTTATGAGTGAAATCATATGGTATTTGTCTGACTTAGTTTTTATAGGATCTCTCTGACCGCTGCTCTCAGAGCAGTGGAGAAGAGTGTATCTTGGGGGTCACCTTTAACCCCTTCATGTCAGAAGGAATTTGGAATCAGAGTTTGAATCCTGGGTCTACTGCCATACCATGGGGGAGTGGTGGAGTCCGAGATCCCAAAGTTCAGGAAATCTTCAGCCGAGTCTTGAAAATATCCTATTACTCTCAGAGTGCCAAGATTTAGGTTCTTTGTATCTACGAGTCTGTGTGCAAGAAGGGAAAAAAAATATACTGATTCCATTTATTTTACCAAGAATATATCTTTGAGGGATGAATGTATTTTTGTGCACAAATTACTTTTGATATATATTTGTCCATATAGCTCTGGATATATGGATTGGAAACTTCAAATAAGAAATGAGATTTCACACAAATGAGGTTGCTTGTGATATTTTCTTAGACGTTCTCCAGGTCTGGTTAGCTGAGGAGTCACCTGTCGAGCAGTTATGGAACAAGAGTACTTCAGTGATGTAAAAAAGGGAGGTATGGGGAAATATGTCATTTTTACCTGAAGAAAGGTGGCTTTTCTAAGGCATCGGATTTTAGACAATTAGGAGGGAAAAAACAAGTTGGTTTGCTGGGTTTGCCTTCCCATGAGGCTTCTCATTCTTAACCCTGGTCAGTTACTCAACCTGCCTGTCTTTCTGCTTTGGAGAAGCCCCCAAATGCCTTATTTGGCATCAGATGCCTCCTTCCTGTTGCTTAATCTGAAGTTATCAAAACTAAGTTAATGCCTTAGAAAAAAAACACCCACAAAATGCTAAAAAGTCAAAAGACATTTTCTCCTTTAATTCTAATTTTATAAGAATTTTTAAGCCCATGATTTTTTTTTTTTTAAATAAGAAGACCTGTAATAAAGATTGATCATTACTCAGATGCCAAGGTACTTATAGGGAGAATGGGTGATTATCTAATTTTTTTATTATCTTGGTCTTTCTATTTCTTTTTTGTCACTTTCCCTACATTGCAACCCTACTCCTATGCTTGGGCTGAAAGGAAAAAGCGACGGGATTCATTCATATGTGTCCCTTTGAGCCATGAATGTCACCGTTTCACCATTTTTTTTTCTTTTTGGTGCATTTTCCCCCTGACCTGCAATTACCCTTTGGTTTGAATTGCATTCTTGAGGTGTTGAGTCAAAAATTGTCCATGGGAAAAATAAAGTTACTTTAGTCTTTTAAATAAAACATTACTTGATGTTGGCTAGCATTAGGCCATTTTATTATGTTTCTGATAATTTTTAATATAAAATTCCTTCTCCCTTTCTCCCACTCCAGCTTACAAAGAAGCCGATTTAACAGAATGCCTGGTTTATAATAATAAATAATTCCTATTATTTATTATTATTATTGAATAAGTGTTGAAAGTGTATTCAAATGGTGTTGGAAAAATTGGATAGGTACATGCAGTAATGAATTCACCTTCTTACACCATACATAAGAATAAACTAAAAATGGATGAAAGATTTCAATGTAAGGCTCAAAACCAATAAAAATCCTAGAAGACCTGTAATAAAGATTGATCATTACTCAGATGTCAGGATTGTGGACTTAATTGAATAGGCGAGGGGAAACCATTCAATTTTTTTGAGTAGGAGGGTGACATCAACAAAGCTGTCCTTTAGGAAGATTAATCTGACAAAACTATGTAGGATGTGTGTAAAGATCACATAGACCTTTAATGGAACCACCTACTTGGAATAGAAATCCATTCTGCAACATCTTTTACAGTGAATGCCTGAACACACCCAGAAAGAGGAAGATCACTACCTCCTGACATAGCTCCCTCTTTCCCTTCTTCTTCCTTTGTTTCCTCCTTCCTTCCTCTCCTCCCACTCATCCATTCACCCATCCACCCACAGATCCACCTACCTATCCACTCACTTATTCACCAGCCTATCCACCCATTCACCATCCATCCATCCATCCATCCATCCATCCATCCATCCACCCATCCATCCATCCACCCATCCACCCATCCACCCACTCACCCATCCACTTGCCCATCCATCCAACCCATCCACCTAGTCACTCATCCATCCATCCATCATTTCTTAAGCATTTCCTATGTGCCACTTACTAGCCTAGGTGCTGAGAGTATAATGTTGAAAACAAGGTTGTCCTGCCCTTGAGGACCTCACAATCTTTAATGGCCACAAGTCCATTATTGAATCACTGAGGCCCGATGCACGAAATTCGTGCAAGAGTCGGCCTTTCTTTCCCTGCTGCCGGCACCGGCACCTGGGACCTGGGCTGGCTTCTCTCTGGCCCTGTCTTCGTCAGGAATGACATCAGACGTCTGGTCTAATTAGCATATTACCCTTTTATTATTATAGATTTTTATTATTGGAAAGTTCCTTTTTCCTTAGCTTGAGTCAAAAGCTGCTTCCTTCGAGCCCCTCTCCTATTGGCCCTACTTTTCTAATTATTTCTTGTAAAACAGACCAAATGTTCTCTTCTTTCATGTGATTGCTTTTATCCTTTTAAGAACTGGACCATGGAGCCTCTTAACTCTTCTTTGGGAAAATGTATTTGCCTTAGAAGGTTCTCATAAGGCAGGGTCTTAAAATGTAAGGACTTTTGGAGCTGATGGAGACTTTGGAAGTTATTTTGAATTCATATCTCAACCCTCATCACTTTCCGGGTAACATCTGAGTCACAAATAAGTTGTGACTTGCCTAAGATCACAGAGCAAGTTAGTGACAAAACTAGGACAAGAACTCAGGCTTTTAGGTGTCCAGACTTGCAAGACTAGTGTGTTCTCAAACCTTCTCTCCTGATAACCCTTCCCAAGTGTCCTGCAAATGTGGAACCAGAAGTCAAGTGTGGTATCTCAAGTGTGTTCTGACCTTGGCAGAGAGCTTTGATGAGAGTTAACAGAATGTGCCAGGCTTCATGCCAACCCCATTACCTCCATTTCTCATCAGTTCTCCCAACAATCCTTCCAGGGTGGGTTTAGTACTCTCCTTTCTAATGGGGAAGCTTCACGGGGGAGTGAAGTAGTTTTCAGTCCATAGCCATAGAGCTACCAAGTAAAAGGACTGCAGTCCTCAGGGAGTGGGAGGATGGGGTTCCCAGGTCTGCGGTGGGGCTGGCGAAGGGGTCTCAAGAAGGTCACTTTTAAGCCAAATCCAGCTCTTACTTTGCTATTTTCATCTCCAGGCGTCAGACGACCACATACCCTGCCCAACTCTTGACTCTAAGTGAACCTGACTTTTCTTGCTCACCAAGAACTCCGTCAAAAACAGAATAATTTGACATGGTTTCCTAGTGAATTCTTGATAGTGCCTGGTACTTACCAAAATCGGCTACAACCCCTTTTTAGCTTGGACAGAACTCTGTCTATTGGTTTAGTTTCCTGGACCTACCCTATTTGGGGGGGGGGAAAAAGGAACAAATACACTCTGACCTGTCTCCTTTCGTTTGTAGAAACTTCTCTCCCTCTTTGTGGGTCCCCAGTGATTTCCGAGAGGCTTCCTGGTCAGGCCCTCCTTCGGTGCGCTGGGTCGCTTCCGTTTTTTCTTACATTAGGTTGCTGTTCACTTCTCACCTGAAGGCTCCAGGAGGCAGTTGTGGGGAGAGAGCCCGGGGGTGGAGCTGGAGGCCTGGAACAACCTCCGGCTGTGTGATCCTGATCCTGGGGTGTTATTTCACCTTCCTTCGCTTTGGCTCCCCATCCGAAATGAATGAACTCAGTGTCTCCCCTCCCTGAGCTCCTGGGATCAGGAAGCTCCACCTCCTTACAGAGTGACCCTCCAGCTCCCAAACAGAGGCTGGTTGTCTCTGCCATGGGTTTGAGGAGCGTGCCCCTGACCTTTCCCATCTTTCCCATCATCCTTGCTCCGAAAAAACCCATGGATTTTCTTTCTTCTCTTCCTGCCTGCGCCCCCCGGCCCCCGCACCCCCCCCCTCCCCGACGTAGCTCATTTGAGGCATGGCCATCCTAACATTTTTACAGCTTTGAACAACTCTTGGGCAACGACCTTGTTTGTCCACTTGACTTCAGGGCTGGAGCCATCAACGACTTATCTCAAACAGGATCAAGTCATCCAGGTCAACCAGGATCAAATCCTGGCCCAGCTGTCTGCCCTCTGCCTCGATGCTTGACCTGTCTGAGTCTCAGTGTCCTCGTCTGTAAGATGAGGGTGATCCTAGGCTCCAGTTCTGCGGCATCAGGGTGTCAGTACCTCCCTGAGCAGTCATCCGCGCACAGTGAGCACTCGTTCAGAGCCATCCTAACATTTGTGCCTCTCCCTTCTCCAACCATCGGAACCGGGCCCAGCAGACCTACACGGAATTCTTAGCTGCCCTATGCGGTTGGTTCATCCCTGTGTGTAAGCAGACGTGCTGCTGCTCGGAGAAGCATTTAAAATCAGGGCCTTCCTGCCATGAGCAGCTCTGAGGAGGAGGATAGGAGACGAGGAGGGACCAGAAGTGATTCTTTGTCTAAACCTTGTGAGAGCTGGTTACCAGTAACGTACACGAGAGCAGCTTCAGATGGCCGAATGTGAACAAGGCTGGCCCTACTTCACAGTGTATCAGAATTCATAAATGCACCCACATCCCACATTAAATAGGATGGATGTTTAATGATGTGAGCATCGAGCTGTATTTGATTGTTGGCCTACTACACTCATGTTTTTTAGACACTTGAGCGTTTACTCGTTTTGATAGTTCTGGTTTCCTTGTGGATTCTGGAGCCAGCTGTGCTTCCCGGGGTCACAGATGTTTCTGAGGTTGGTGTGAGTCCGTGGCTCACCACCTGTGCCGGCAGTGATGGTCTTAGAGAGGGCAAGTGGGGGATCTGAGCTGACCCCGGGCTGAGACCCGGTGGCTTTCCTGAAGACCCAGATGCAGGAGTGGTGACATCTCTGCATCATGGTTTGCAATGGGGCCCCCAAAGGACCCAGTTAGGAAGATAAAACCGAGAACAAGGACTGTGGTGATCCTGCCTTCTCCCGTCGCCCTGCCCTCAGACTTCCCCTCCTGTACTCGGTTCCCCATCTCACCCGCTCTCCTCCGTCGATACACATTTGGTCTGATGGCTCAGGTTTACTCATTCATTCGTTCATTCGTTTATTCTTTCATCAAACATTCATTGAGTGCCAAACACTTGGGTTAAGCAAATGAATTCAATACTCATTCGGTCCTCAGGGAGCTCACAGTCCTTTTCTTCTCTATTTGTATGACCACGTGTCCAAAGGGCCTCGAACGAGGTGCTAGCATTGGAAAAATAAACACCCTCCTACGGGAGAGGCACTGGCATCTTCTTGGCTCTCCTGTGATTAAATTGGTGCCCACGTCACTCTCCTCGCCCCACGCTGGTTACACGTTGTAGGAAACTTCTTTGCGCTTGGGAATGGCATCATCTTTTTTCTTAAAAAAAAAAAAAAAAGAATTCATGCAAATCTCGAATTCTAAACTTTTTGTGACTCCATGATTCTAAATTAGTTTAGGGAACGAGGCAGACAGTTTTTGAGCGTGTCTCCATGGACACTGTGAATGCTGTGTTGAGATGTCTGCTTACTCACTTTTGGTACCATCTGGCAGAAAAGAATGCTTGGATTTTGGTCTGAGGGCAACTCAAGGTATTTAGAGGGGCCTGCTGTTCTCCTGATATTCGGCTGCAGTGTTCTAACAGCTTAGCGAACCAACAGGTAGCAGATTGGCCAGATAAAATACTAAAAAATACGAATACTTTAAAAAATATAAGTATATGCCATGTGATATACTGTGGGACATGCTTATACTAAAAATTATTTGTTATCTGAAATATACATTTCGTGATTTAAAATTTTTTTTCTTTTTGCCTACATCTGGCAACTCTAGGGAGCATCCACCTATATTTGTGATCGTGGGAACGTCGTGGTACAGGTCATATACTGCCCCGAATTATCTACCAGATAGTGAGAAATTCTTCAGTCAGCCCTGCCTCCCACTGGACGGTCTCCACTCTAAGCCCCTCCCCACATACAAGGAGTTGCCATTTTAAGGGTAAACCACTTTGCTATTTAGACTTTGATTATGTCTCTGCTCCCCCCACTGCTGATGAACAACCATTCTCCTGAAATCCCTAAAATGTCCATCCATAGAATCTACATGTTAATTAGCAGTCAGTTACTTACAATTTGAAAACTAGACTTTTTTGATTGAAAAGTATTTGGTGAAATTAGAATGAAATTTATGAGTACTTTTTGGCTTTGTACTTCTTATGGGATAAAATAGCTCTGGAATTTATGTAGGGTCAGGACCTGTTAACTCGAGCACACGCCAGGAGCTAGCCCCCAAATACCAGATTTTTCTACAGTTCATCTGTGGTTCTCATTCGCCTTGAAATATTTATAACTATAGCCACTCATCATGCCTTCTTTTGAGATCTGTTGTTTCTGTGAGGAAGAAGGAAAAATACAGCCCCACATCCTTGCAAAATTTATAGGCTGTTGGTGAGTTAAGATAGTTGCTGAAGAACTAAATGGAGAACACGAGAGGTTTTGCAAAATCCTTAAGATGGCTAGGAACTCCTCCTCTTTGCTTTTTTGGTTTTCAAGTAAAAGAAAAGGGAATATGGAGTAATAAATATACTGCTTTTCATTATTGTATTTGATATCAAGAGACAAATCTCAGTCTTTTTTAAAAAATAGATTTCAGAGAGGAAGGGAGAGGGAGAGACAGAAATATCAATGATGAGAGAGAATCACTGATTGGCTGCCCCCTGCACACTCCACACTGGAGATCAAGCCCACAACCCAGGCATGTGCCCTGACTGGGAATCAAACTGTGACCTCCTGGTTCATAGGTCCATGCTCAACCACTGAGCCACGCTGACTGGGCTCAGTCTTTTTTTTTTTTTTTACTTTAATTTAGTCGTGGAACTGTGGGCACTGAAGTTCAGGATCAGTGGTATCCAAGAGGTACATGCTTTTGTTCTCTCAAGTGTATGGTGTGGGGACCATTGGTAGCGCTCTTTTCCGAGCTGCGCACAGACACGGGTGTGTGAACTCTTTTCAGGGCCCTGGATTCGCCCTCACCCTGGGCATTCCTTAGGCAGGGAGCTATCTGCTGCAGCTGAGGCAGCAGTGTGGGGTCCCCTCCTCGTGGCCTCCAGGGGCACAGCAGACCTGGCAGCTCTTCCCCTGGTGCCATTGCGGGGAGTGTGTGTGTGTGTGTGTGTGTGTGTGGTCATTTATGCCCTGGAGTCCTCCCTGCTCTGGTCCAAAACCATAACCATAGAAAATCCTTCTGCCTCTGCTCAGGCTGCCAGGAATAGTGCTCTTGGCACTCTCTGCTGGGCAGGCAGAGAGAAGGGTAGGTATGCAGAAGGCTTTCTTTCCCAGTCTCCTCTTTGCAGTGGACTGAGAAAGAACTGATTTAAAATATGCAGGGTATTGCCTGGCTGGCGTGGCTCAGTGGTTGAACATTGACCTATGAACCAGGAAGTCACGGTTTGATACCCAGTCGGAGCATATGCCTGGGTTGTGGGCTCGATCCCCAGTGTGGGGAGTGCAGGAGGCAGCTGATCAATGCTTCTCTCTCATCATTGATATTTCTGTCTCTCCCTCTCCCTTCCTCTCTGAAATCAATAAAAATCTATGTTTTTAAAAATGCAGTGCCTACGTTCTGCCCCTTGTGTGCTTATCTGTGTAAAGCACAGATGTGAACACACTACCTGTCCACATGGAAACTTCCAGCGGTTCCCATTATGTGTGTGAAGTATTTTAGTTTTCATTGCTGAAGAATTTTTTTTTTTAATCCAAGGATAGCAGCATGGTGAGGAGGAGAGGAAAATAGGATGTTAAGATGAGAACGATCCAATAAAAAGGGGGGTGCCGATGATGCCGAGAGAGGGGGTAATTGCAGGAGAGAAGGCCTTGGTAGGTGAGAAGGGATGGGGAGGTTGGCCTTAGCAGAAGGAACACCTTTTGCATTGTAACGGGTGAGAGGGTGGAGTGTGTGACATGGATGCAACTAAATTGTTGGGAAGACAGGATTTTTTCTCATTTCATGGCACCTATTTTCTCAATGACGTGTTACGATGTCAGCTGAGAGTAAGGGGTGAGGTATGAGAGTTGAAGAATTGGAAGTGGTTCCCGTGGAGAGCTGGAGAGGACACACACACAGAGGGAGAGCGGAGGTATCACGTGACGAAGCTGAGTGCCATTGGAGCAAGCGTTCCACGTAAAGAGAAGCCATTGCTCAGTGGGTCTGAGGCAGAGTGGCCTTGGGACCCAGTTCTACCTGACCCCTGGGAGCCCGTGGCCTAGTCACGTGCTTCTCTGAAGGGCAGAACATGAATCTGGTCTGTGCCGGACCGCTTCGCGCCCCGCTGAATCGACGAGTTGTTGGAACACTTACTCCCCTTCCTCCCTTTGCCCTTCCTATGACTTCTCCCGTCGCTTCCCCCGAGCTCGCCCTTATTCATGCACTGAACACTTAGTGTGGCACTGACCTCTGTGCCAGGAATACAGCCGTAAACGAGGCAGATGAGGCTCCTGGTCTCATGAACCTCTGTTCTAAGCGGGGGCAGCAGCACAGTAACTTCAGATACTGGTCGGTGTTGTTAAGCCAATGAACTGAGGCAGTGAGGCTGAGTGACCAGGTTGTCTGGTACAAGGTCCGGGGTGGGGAGGGTACTTTAGAAGGCCCCTTTGAGGACGTGACCTTTGAGTTGAGTCCTGAAATGTCGGAAGAAGCCAGCCATGGGGAATCTTGGACCCTTTGGAGCCTTTTCTGTCCCTTTTAGAGAAGAGGAGATTAGACGAAAGAGAATTCCTGTGGGAGTGGGGTGTTGGGATGGGATGAGGAAATCCTCTTGGAATTTTTGTTCAACAGATTAACATATTAAAATATTTAAGTCTCATCATGGAAGGAATCTCTCTCTTGCCTTGCCCACTCCCCCCTCCCCTCCTTCCCACCCTCCCTCCTTCCCTCCCCCATATTTCAACAACTGTTCATTTCAGGAAACAAAATCATCCTGGCAACACAAAAAGGAGTTTGATCTCCGGATCAGAACCCCACTCCAAAATGAACTCAGCAAATGGACTTGAAACTCAGGATCAAGGCTCTCCTCTCAGTAACAAAATCGAACAACAGTAAATAAGGAAATCGTTCCTCCTAGACCTTCCCTTGGTTCTTGTCTTTCCTCCTGTCTGAACTCCGATGTTCAGTTCCTGTCTTACCTGAGAACTGTTTATCCTTTGCTGTCACACCCTGAGTGTAAAGATGGCCACAGCTGGGGGGTGAGGGGCAGGCTGGCGGGGGCAGGCTGTCTGTGTGCTTGTTGGGTGGGGCCAGAGGAACTTAGGTTTCGAGTAAGTTATTATGCAGCCATAATGCCATGTTATGGACTTTTCCCAGAGGAAAAAAAAAAAGGAAGGCTAAAGAGATCACATACTTAGACGCTCAAAGATCGGGCTCCTCCTCATTCTTGATGGATATGATACAGACCTTAGCTCAATTAAAATAAATGTTATATACATATATATATATATATAATGTAATATATATATAATATGTAAATAATTTAATATATATTTATATGGGGGGAGTAGGAGAGGAGTGTTTGGTAAAGTTTGTGTCACTTAGAAGTCTGTGGTATTAAGTTATGCAATAAGCATTAACATGATAAACATTTTAGGTGACCTGATTTATATGTTTTACCATGAAAGGGACCTGGCTGAAGAGACCTGCTAGATTCTACGTTTTCCAAGAAAATCAAGTCCTAGAAAGGTTGCATTTCCTTTTGAATGTTGCTGCCAGAGATACATCAAAGATATGGGGGGGCGGGGAGGTGGGGGGGGGATCTTATCAAGTTCTCCCTAAAATTTGAACTAAAGAGTCCCGCTTGAGGCTTTGTTGTTGGACCCAACACGCTAGGTCAAGTGCAATTCCACCTCCAACCTTTGGAGAGGCAGCAGGGGAGAAGAACCTCCTTAAAATCCCAAGTCTTCCACCAGAAGACAGCTTCCTCCTTTGGTTAGTGGAAATTTCCATTCCCAGGATACATACGCGTTTTTCCCCAATGCAGCTTCCTCTTGGTTTTGTGATTATTTTTAGTGAGTTACCGTGTTTCTCCTCATTCCCTATTTACGCTGTATCTCTTATTTCTCCTTCCCCATTACTTAATTCCCACATCTCTTTTCTTAAGCTTTTCCTACACTAAGAGAGATTTTGTTTTTTTATGTTTCTCTTTAAAAAAAAAAAAAAAAGGAAACATCTGGCTTGTCTAGAAATCAAATGATCAGATGTGCCTCCAAATCAGAGGCTTGATTCCAGGCTTGTACTTCTGTGTCTTGTAACACAGTTTGAATTCACTCTCTGGTTTCTTAGTTATTTTATTCTTACTCGGCCTAAGAGACCCCATTTCAAAATAAGAGACAGGAGCAATGTTGTGACTGGCATGTGCCAGTGCTGTGCACGTCCATGACTTTGGTGAAATCTCACACAGCAGTCCTCAGATGGGATCATCCCCAAGTTACAGGTGAGGAGGTAGAGCTACTAACCTTAACCACTGTGCTGAAACTGCCTGGTTATATATTCTCCAATAAATGTACAATTCTGAGCTAATTGGAAGTTTATTCGTGTATTTAAAGCTGCTATAAACCCAAGATACTATTAAATTTTTGGACTTGGTTTAGAAGCATGACAATAATAAAAGAAATACGTAGGCCCATTTTGCACTGCTCATGTCCAGCAAACATCCATGTTCATAGGGGTTGGTATTCCTTAGTAATATTATGGGTAGGTATCAGTGAATGTCACAGCCAGACACTTGGACTCCATTCAGTTATGTTGTAGTCAGTAGATAAGATAGCCCTTTAGTTGAGTGCACCATGGATTTTCAGATCCAATAGAACTCAATTCAAATCCTGACTTTTCCCCCGTTCTTGAAGGACCTTGCAAGCCTCTCAACCCCTTTAACCTCAGTGTACTCATCTGTAAAATGGGATTAACAATAATTGGCGTTGCTGCGGAGGTGATTACCTTAAATGGGAAAATCTATGTAAATTGCTTAGAGCCTTGCACATAATAACTATTCTGTGAAATTGTAGTTGTTCATAATGATTGTTATCATCGTAGAATCTTTGAGTTGGGAAGGACCTTATGGTCCGATGGACTTAGTACAAGTTCTGGTGCTCCTAGCATCAACTTCAGCCAAGTCGTTTGCCTGCCTGAGTTTCTCTTTCCTCATCTACACAATGGGAATGATTTTTAACACAGGACTGTGACATCTGTAAAGTGTCTACCACTAATGGACCCTCATAGATGGTGGCGACCCCCTCCCTTTGGCTGCCAACCTCTAAGGACAAGGCAGCCCTAGGGAGCTGGGATTGTTTAGCTTTACTAACAATTGAGCATTAGCTTCCCTGTGACATTTGCCAGTTTGGCCCTAATCCCATGATTTAAGTGATGGAGAAAGTTATTTTTGCTCTCTGGGTCATGACTGTGATTAGATCTAGAAATATAATCAGGACCCTAACCCACTTGATTGTTAAGATTAAAGTCTTTATTCTTCTGTGCTTGATCTTTATCTCCATCTTCCTGGATACACTCTGTTGCCGAACAAAACATTCATGTACATGAGAAAACCAGCTCTAAAAGAAAGGAATGTGGCAGGCGGTCTATCCGTTTCCATTAACGTGTGGCTTGGATGATCCCCGCTCGCGCGTGGTTGTTGCCAGTGATTCCACATTTAATATTGAGATCATCAACACGTTAAATAATTTAATGCTGAGGGTGACATTTTAATTCGTTTTATATCTCTGCTCCATTCTCCCTTTCGGTCCAACTGCGCGTGAAGCACTGTAGCTTGACATCGTAATAACAATAGTAATAGGCTGGGCTTCGTGAAGCAAACCATGAACAAAGCAGCTAAATAAAGAACCCTACTGTGTATTTTCCTGAAGGGAGTTCCCCGCCTTGCAGGATCATCCCTGAGGTTTAGGTGCTAAATCCTTAATCATAGTCTTGGCATTTTTTTCTCCTTATGTGCAGATTTATTTGATTTCTGTGGGCTGTTCCCGTGTGTCCTGCATAAGTGGCTCTGGGTGAGATTATTATGTGTAATGTTAGGTCTTACGTAACCTGCTTTTCAATGTTTTGGACCTGGGAGTGCAGTAGCTGTTCTGATGTGAATAATCTGATTTTAAAATCCAAAATATGGTTGGCCACTGGATGCCAGATTTTCTTTCTTTCTTTGTTTTTAAAATATACTTTTATTGATTTTAGAGAGGAAGAGAGAGAGAGAGAAACATCAATGATGGGAGAGAATCATCGATCAGCTGCCTCTTGCCGATCAAGCCCACAACCTGGGCGTGTGCCCTGACTCGGATTTGAACCATGACTTCCTGGTTCATAGGTCGAGCTCAACCACCGAGCTACACTGGCTGGGCTGGATGCCAGGTTTTCTATTCCACCAGCTGGCCAGTCTACAAATACCACGCTAACTTTCCTCCCTCCTCTCTTGGAAAGGAGACTCCAATTCCAGGAGCAGTCATTGTGAACATATGCCCTGTGGGCTCAAAGCAAAAATTTTTATAAGCACAGGAACTGTGAAAGATAGTTTGTCTACTTCGTTGGGAGAATTCTTCACCCCAAGTTATTGTCCCTGATGATTACACGGTTAGTGATTTATTCCTCTGAGTCCACACACCTTCTTCCCAAACTGCCTGGGTCTCTGAGGGACAATGCTTAAGTCCCAACGACTTGATCCCAGCGCGTCCCTTTAACTAGCTCCCTTTTCTAGAGCTGGAGAAGGGATGGTAGGGCAAGAGTGGTTCTCATTGGCCTGCAGTCCCTGAAAGGGGGCATCAGGCACAGAAACCCAAGCAAAGCCTGGAGTCCACTGGGTCCCACTGCGTTTAGAGCCTTCTGTGCTGTCTGGGCAGGAGGCCAACCAGAGGTTAGGCTGTATATGGACAGCACCGTCCATGGTGATTCGAAGCAAAGCACAGCCTTTTAGAATGAACTGGTCATTGAAAGTTCTTCCAGTTAAGGAATTCTTGCCCTTGCGTGGGTGTGGGGAGAGTACTCCTAAAACACCTTTTCCCCATTTGTTTAACCTGGACCTCTGGGGCGGGCCCTGCCTCCCAAGGAGGCCCGTCCTGGAAGATCCCCCAGAGCCTCATCGTCAGTCTCTGCAAAGGAGGATTTTAATCTTTTTCCTCGATCTGTGGTTCTTCTCACTCATCTTCCCTCAAAATGGACTGGGTTCCAGGGCACCTGCCTACCAGCTGGGAGATTTGGGGAAAATCACATTACCTCTGAACCCAGTTTCCTCGTGTAAAACTAAGGGAAGGATGTATGACCTAAAAGAAGGGTATATGACCTCTAACCTTCCTGTCCACCTCCCACGGCCGTTGTGAGGAAGATGAAGAAAGTACTTCATTCAAGCCCATGACACACACACACGATACACACCAAGCAGGGTTTGTGCCAAGGGCACGGGCATGACGTGGTTCCATCTAGTGAGAGAGAGAGCCTTCTTCCAGCAAAGAAGATTCCTCCATGCCTGTTATAGCCTCGGCGTGTACATAGGGCTTGTTCATGTGTGAGTAGAGTGCTGTGTACTGTAATGTTATATGTGACCTAATAAGGACAATGGTGAGATGGTGGATTAGAACTTCCGTGGCCGCAGAAAGGCCGCCTGGCAGAGGTAACGTTTGGGTCAGGCCATGGTGGGTGAATCGAGTTTCATGAAAAATTTCACAGGTCGCCCTTCTTTTCTGCGTTTCACAGAGAACTGTCAGTGGTCCCTGGCCTGGCCTGTGGGAAGCACGTCTTGATTTTCAACGTGTCCATCCGTCCTAATGAAATCAACCCGCCCATGTGTGTGTAAAGACACGAGGCACGGCCTTGTTTTCAGATGAAAGTTTTTCGAATGTAAAATTTTGTAATGAAAAACCGATGACTTTACCTGAGCCCCTCCTTTTTTTTTTTTAACCTGGTACTACCGCACTTTAAATTAAAGCATGCTGTATTTTTAGACCTGGCGTTTGTTTCTAAGGCAGAGTAATTATAGTGAACGGGAACACGCAGTGAATTGGAACGCACTTGCTATGGATGTGGAAACAGAATTCGCCTTTTGGAGGCGGGGGCAGGAGAAAAGCCAGGGCAGTGAGACGGGTTTCCAGGGAGGGCACGTCACTAGAGTGAATGTGTTCCTCAGGGGGCATCGGCTAACAGGGCCCTGTGTTTCCTAGAGGGGCATTTTGTAAAATGAAAGTTTTGGTCCCTAGAAAAAATGTCATGCGGGGATAATGGCGAAAATTAATTAAAAGGGTACACGTGACTTTCCATCTCTTTATTACTGCTTTACCGTAGTAATTACATCAATGTTATCTTGTTGGCTAAATATTTCCCTTGCGGGTCAAGGGATGTGATTATTTGGGCTCCGTGTTTACAACACAAAATAGTTACCCGTGTAGGTGATGCTGTAGAGATGCCTCCTCAGTGAATTTTCTTGGGGAATTAACTCTTTAAGCACGGGGACTTCTAATTCAGAGAATGTTAATGAGAGAAATGCTTCACATGTTCTTTCCACCAAAGTACATGAAAACTAGTATCGTCCTGATGCCTTTTGGGTCATTGTGGGTGCCAGTTACTTATTACCTTGACTCTATGGAGAGGTGCCCGGGCTGCTTGAAGTGGTCCGAGAGCCTGGAGCTCGAAGAGTAGGTTATGCAGGTGCGTTGTCTAGATGTCTGCTTCTTTTATCACCATCCACTGTCTTTCATGCCGTGCTTTATCCTGCCCTTCAACCTCATGTCTTTCCCATAGCAGATAAGCATGCTTTGTCAGCCCTGTCTTTTTAAAAAATCCTACCTGTATGTCTCCTGATGGAACTCAGCACCCCCTCGGAAGTATTGTTGGGAAAATATTGAACCTGGGCCTAATCAACCCTTTAAATCTAAGCACCAACTTACACGATGTAGAGGAATAAAATGAACAGTGATTGATACTTCAAGAGTGCAGTCAGGAAAACAAAGCAAAACAAAAAACAAAAACACTCTTAGAGAATAAATGGCCAACTGGGTAAAAGACAGCCGTGCAAGGGGACCCATAGATTAAAAGAGACTACAGAAACTCATCAGCCAGTTATAATATGTGGGTCTTATTTGGATCCCGATTTAAACAAACTGAAAAGAAAATGAGAAAATATGAGGCCCTTGTGGGAAGTTGACATTAACTAGATATGTAATGATTTTAAGGCTGCTTGTTTTTGTTATTCTTAAGATGTGACAATGGTGGCATGGTTATGTTTTTTCAGTGTGGTCTTTTAGAGATAGGTACTGATATTTAGGAGTGAAATGTTATGAATTGGTGTGACTGAAATGAAATAAGTTGATCGTTGTTGATAAATGAAATGAGTTGATAACTTTGAAGTTCAGGCATAGGTACAAGGGACTACATTAGACCGTTCTCTCAACTTTAAATATGTTTGAAATTTTACATAAAACGACAACAAATCAAAACTCTACTTGGAAACCCAGCCCTGTCTGTGTACTGCCTGTTTTTCACATACATGTCTGTAGAGCAGGGATGGGGAACCTTTTTTTTCTGCCAAGGGCCATTTGCATATTTGTAACGTCACTCTCGGGCCATACAGAATCATCAGCTTAACAATTAGCCGGTTATATTTGGTCAGACATTTCATTAACTCACTCCTCATGCCTGGCAGGGCCAGACCAAATGATTTGGTGGTGCCGGACATTCCCCACCCTGCTGTCGAGGCTCTAATTATCCTCAAAAACTCGTACAGCTTTTTCTTCTGGGCCCTATTTCATCTCTGTCTCCCGCCTAAGCCTTCTTCTCTTCTTGCTTTATGCAGGGAGTTCTTAACCCGTGAGTTCATAGACGAGCTTCAAGGGATGGATGACTCCTCTGAAATCAACGCTTTGTCCAGCTATCCAGCTGCACATTTGTTTAAGGGTTTGGCTCATCACATTCTTCAGACTTTCAAGGTTCCATGATTCAGGAAGGTCAGGAACCTCCTCACTGCACGCCCTGCTGAACAGCCACATTCGTAGCTTGTCCTCCTGCCTGCTTGTTTGGTCTCTCAGATCTGATCTCTGGTTCCCAACTCTATCCTGTGCTTCCGCCCTGTCCGCTCATTGTCAGTTCTGTATCTCCACTGACACCTCAAGGATGGTTTTGCCGTTGACCCAATGCTCATCGTGCCCAATACCTTTGACTTAGCCTAGATTCACTTTCTTCCTCACCTCAACATCGGCTTCTAAATGGCCATCGGATTCTCGTCATTTTTCCTGCTAAACGATATCCTTTGTGTCCTCTTCTTACGTGGTACAGTGTCTTCACGTGGAGGCTCCCCACCTCTCACCTGGCTGCTGGACTGGCCCCGTAAACCGTCTTCCCAATTCCTTGCCGGTAGTCCAATCCCTTCTGTTTCTAGAAATGATGTTGCTAACATAGGAGTCAGGTCGTTTTGCCTTCCTGCCCACATCTGGCTCACAAGGTCTTAGCAGGCCCCTGTCGATCTAAACCAGCGGTTCTCAACCTGTGGGTCACAACCCCTTTGGCGGTCAAACGACCCTTTCACAGGGGTCGCCTAAGACCATCTTGCATATCAGATATTTACATTACGATTCATAACAGTAGCAACATTATAGTTATGAAGTAGCAACGAAAATAATTTTATGGTTGGGTCACAACATGAGGAACTGTATTTAAAGGGCCAGAAGGTTGAGAACCTCTGAAAGCAGTCTCATTTCCTGACACTCCCTCCTCGGACCTATTTAGAGCTTGACATATTTGTCAAGGCTCCTGGGCTTTGCTTATAAATTCATTCCACCTGGAAGTCACCACCTAGCCTACCCTTCTTGACCGCATAGGGAACGCCACCTTATCTTTCAGGTCTCCGGGTGGCCCTTCTCTCAGAGGCTTCCCTGATGGTCCCCTCGAGCACCTGGGACTTCCCAGCAGTGCTCCCTCCGCCATCTGCAGGTACAGCCATTCAGAGTCGTCGCTTTCATCGCTTTACAATTGGTCACAGGGCTATAAGCCAACCTGTTAGTACCTTCATAGCATCTTTGAGACCGTCTAGCTCTTGCCCGGTACTGAGGGCATGAGTGTTTCATAAGTGGTTGCTGAATGCACGTCGACCTGGGCGTCCGGAGACCCTCTGACATGTGGGCTCCACCTTGAGCTACTACAGGAGATAGTGGCAGGGAGACCACAGGGCTCCTTTTTCTCGTGGATCTCATTTCCTTAGGAGAGGGGAGGTGCTCCTTCACTGGATATACTGGGGTCAGTGAAATGGAGAGCGTGGCCACCACCCTCTAAGGAGTCCTGTGAGGCCAGCGCCCTCTCCCGGCGGGGTGCTATTTGCTGCCCTCTGCTAGACTCCCCCAGCCCCCAGTTGTTCATTGGTAGGTGTCTACCCAGCTCACCTGTAGCACTAAATCAAGGAAGGGGATTAATGGTAGACTATGTTGTCTGCCCAATAATATATGCATTTTAATGGATGTCAGCAATGCCTTCATACCGCGAATGAGACATGTGTGAGTTTCATGGTGACTTTAGCAGAGATGACAGTCACAGGGAGGTACCTGCCTTGTAGGTTGTGCCTTGCCCAAAAAGTGCATACACACACATACACACACACACACACACACACACACCAAAAAAAACCCCACACACAGAGCTTGGTAAAAGTTACTAAAATAAACATGTAGCCAAATTGCCTGCCTTTTGCTTTAACTCTCCTGTCCTCTGTTATGTCCATATCAATATTAAACTTAATTAAATTTTATCTGGATGAAAGGCTTTATAAAGGTCAGGGAAAAAAACTAACTCATTTTTTGTGCTAATGAGTTCTTTTGTAAAAATCAGAAATGAGAATGGAGGGGGAAGAGTTTCAGCTTCCCTCTGAATTCATCAGTATAAAAAATGCTTATTAAAGCTATGATTTAAAAAATGAATCATGTAAAAATAATTGCCTTTTCTTTTTAACATTTTATAGTTTTACCCAATTTTAAAAGATTGGTTTTAATCTCAGTCTGCCCATCAATAATTGTAATATTCTGCTCTGTGGCTCTAAAGAATTCTACCCACCCCCACCCCCCCACCCCCCCACACACATGCACTCACATTCACACACAGTTCTTTAAAACTTAGGCATGGTTGCTTAGCATGCTGAAAAACAAGTGAATTAAAAGTTAGCTGCAGAAGTCCCCCCAAATCAGTATCTCCCACCCGGGTGGCCTCTCCAAGTTCACAAAAAGGGCATTAGTGAATTGTAAGCATCTGAAAGCTGAACTTTTCCATGTTTATAAATTTAATGAGCAAATGTTCCATTAGGTGATTACATCCTTTATAAATAATTTTGTTTTGAGAAATAAATATTAATGTTAGTTTGTTATTGGAGACGAATAAAAGCGCTAATCCATCCCCAAGTGATTTTTTGCTTTGCCTTTAACACTGAAATCAAAAGTTGCAGCCAGAGCCAACGACTTGAATGAAATTTCCCTGGGTAGTGTATGGAGTGCTTCTTAAACTGCTCCTAGACACGTATATGTGCAAAGTTAGATGTCTCCTGATGAAAATGTTCTAGAATGCTTCTTGGAAGGAGCTCATTTCTTGTTGATAAGACAGAGGCCTGGTTGGCGGGAGTGATGGTATCACCGCCATGTCTCCTCTGAAGGGCTTATTCCCTTGAAAGGGTTTTAGGTAGAGTCCCCAAAGCCTGGACAAAGCGAAATTCCTCTTCTTTGCAAGTGTGGGGGTGAGACCAGCTTTTATCCGTCTGAAGGAAATCACACTTCTCATCTCACTAGTGGGGTCGCCATCGGATATGGGCCATTGGATAATGTTGTGTTTGTCAGAAACAGCAGAATGAAGGGTTGCCCCCAAAGTAAGCTCTGTGTTTTCCTGCTTGTGAAATCAGGCCATATTTGCCTCGAATAAGATCAGCCTGCCCCCAGCCGGCCCAGTGGCAAGAGGGGCGTGTAACCACCATGTGCTTTGTTTGCACGTGGGAAGGCCGTGATTTGTATACCTTTCCACGACATGTCTGTGTGGCTGATGGCTCAGAAAAAACTTCGGTCGGCCTTTCTATAGCTAAAGAACATCGAGCAGTGCTGTGAATCACTTTATGTATGTGTCACACCAGATCGATGAGATTATCCAGGTTATATGGGGTAGCAGCGTAGTCTGTGTCTTGCTTGTTTCATCTCCCTGCCTGAACCTTCTTGATCTCTCTCTCTCTCTGTGTGTCTTTCTTGTGACGCAGTATAGTTTGATTATAAACTGCTCTGTTTGAGGAGCCATTTTTAAGGCCTTAAAAAATGTGGTAGCTTTGCCTCACTCCTATTGTTTGTGCCATAAAAGCTTCCTCTGGCCCCATGAGCGGAAGGCTTTTGGTCAGAAGAAAGCATAACGCCCTTTGCTGGGAGGATGCTGTGCTCCAGGGGCCGATGCTCTCTCTTCAGCCAGGGTTATTCCCCTCCGGAATGGTAAACAAGCTACAACCTATTTCCAGAAAAATCTTGAAATGTCTCTAAGTGGTGAGCAGCACAGCCCACGTCACTTTGGGGAGAGGAAGCCGTGGTATAGCCAAGCTTACCTTGAAGAACTGAGCCCCATCTCCTTCTCCGGAGCTTCCAGGGGCCGAGGGGAGAACTCTATATTCACTACCTTGACTTTTGCATCTGTGAAGCTCCAGGTAAATGCATCGTTGCCTTGGGTGCAGGTAGAGCAGAAAGCAGTGCTTCTGGCATTGTTTTTGCTTTGCTGTTGCAATTCTTTCTTTACTTCACACAAACATTTTAAAATTTTGACTAATATAGGATTTAGTACCACTTTTTACTAGATGTGCCGTTCTCGGGACACGAGTGTTTCATTTTCCTAAAGGAAATAACCCAGGGTCCACATTGGCCTGTGGTTTCAGTGTTTTGTCTTTTCATTCGTTTGCTGAATGTACTGATGTTACTATCCTTTCTTGTTCCAGAGCCTTGACTTGGCTTGACTCTGCCTCCTCTGCTGGTTTTTCATCTCTGAGGAAAGCTCCACCAAAACTGGTTTTTCATTAGGTTATTTGTTTATAATTGCCGTGTTTGACTTGTCCTTCAGGAAATCGCTGTGAGTTTTCATCTGTGAAGCTTTGGGGATTAAGGGACAGTGAGTGCCAGATACTTTCTAGCTTTTTAATAGTTCTTGCAAACTCATCAAGAAACTACACGATTCTCTCTCTCTCTCTCTCTGTACTTGAACCTAGTTCTTACTTGCTGTGATTTGTCAGGTTGATGCCTGATCTCCTTTCATTGCTTTTTGCTTAAATTTAACTTCTTCTTGAATGAACCAAATTAAGTAATTTCCTTCTCGTAGCTAACACCTCAAGGCAATATGAAGTTTACTTCTGAAGTAGAAACTTGATGGTCTTCAGTGACATGTTTTTATTCTGTCACAGTAAAGGTATTCCCATTCTTCCTCTTTGGAAACAACTATGGTAGTACAAGTCCCAGATTTGAAAATTTTCATGTTAAAATTATCCCAGTGTCAACTCAAACCCTACCTTCTGCATAGTCTTCCCTGAATCCATCCAGGCATGCACTGTGACTTTATCTCTCTCCTCTACTTGTTTTTATGCTAGCTCTGTGCAGTTTCTTACTTGCTCATCTTTTACCTCCTGCCAGTCACTCCATTGGCGACAAATACTTTCATCTATATATTTGTATATGACCAGCTGTGCCTAGTCTACTAGTAGTGCTGGCCCACAGAAGAGTACATGTTGAATGGTTTGAGCATTTTGAGGGGAGAGAAAAGACCAAGCCAGGCAGAAGTTATCTGGGGAAGCTTCCTGGGGAAGGTGATGGCGATCATTTGGTTGACATTATCTCTTGCCTTATAAGTATGATAACACTGCTGCCAGTATTTTAGAGTTGTAAACAAACACTCCATAAGAAGATGGTGTTGCTGCCGAAGTAGCAAACTGTGAAGATATTTAAAGAATATTCTGAATTTAATTCCTATTCATAGGAAAGAACTTGTTGGGGTCATAGATGCGATTAGAATTGCATCTGTCATCTCGAAGGGAAAATTGGTACAGACAGCAAATACTTACTGAGCAAAGATGGATAAAACTGGTTACCTGCTCCCAAGGTACTTATGCTCTGCCGATGCAGAGACTAACACCAGTTAGACCGTGAGGAGCTCTGCAGTGGAAAAGCAAGCAGGATGCTGTGGGAACCGAAAGAGAACAACATGGATTCCAGCTGCAGGGCGTAGGGGCTAACTGGTTGGATAGAAATATTTTTCACATAGATTTTTATCTCTCTTATCTTCTAAAGTGGAGTCAACCCACCACAGGCAATCTGACCTCTTTGTGATCATTCACGTGAACGTTGGATTTGGGGCTCAGTCACCTGAAAGCCGCTGCCACTGTACTGCATTTCCCGGACTCTTCTGGACTCTTGCATCTGCTCACGATTCCTCTCTGCTTCTTTGATGGGTATCTTGCCAGCTTTCAGTGAGCTTGCTTCCCACATTCTCAATCTGATTTGTTGCGGGCTATAACACAGATGAAGGGAAATTGTGATTGTATCAACTTTCAGTATCCTGAGGCTTTCGTATGGGAGTCAAGCTTAGCATAAAGATCATTTAGGCAATAATAGCCATTTTTAAAAATATTTTTTATTGATTTCAGAGAGGTATGAAGAGGGAGAAAGAGATAGAAACATCAATGATGAGAGAAACATCGATCGGCTACCTCCTGCATGCCCCCCACCAGCTATTGAGCCCGCAACCTGCACATATACCCTGACCGGAAGTCGAACCATGACCCCCTGGTACATAGGTCAGTGCTCAACCACTGAGCAACTCCATCCAGGCAATAATAGCCAATTTTATCATTTTAAGGCATATACACTTCCTGATGCTTATTCTCTTATTTATAAGATCGCTACCTTCTATTAAGTGTCTAGTCAGTGCTTGGATCATGGCAGCTGCTTTGTAGACTTTGCTTCACATGCTCAGAAATGTCCTATAATGTAGATGATATCAGACCCATTTTATAGAAGAGGACACTGAGGTTAAAGAGATTAATTAATGTTCCCCAGGCCTTATAGCTGGTAAACAGCAGAGTCTGAGTCTTCCCTAATCTGTTTGCCTCCAAAGCTTAGGTTTTTTTTAACTGTCCCGTTCTGCCTCTGTGGGTCGTGTTGAGTGGCCTATGCTTTGTACGGGGACTGAATGGCTGAGGGGACTCTGACCCTGCCCTCTGGGAGCTTTGGGTCTGGCGGCCAGGTATTTGAGGGCTGGACAAGTGATCCCAGTAGAGGAAGTATCACTAATTTGTGGTCTGTGGTATAGATTGTTCTAGGTATCTGCCCTTTTGCCCATCTTCGGCTAATATTTGCTTTTCTTGGGGAGTTTAACCAAAGAATGATAGGGGGGAAAGGTTTGTAATAATCCCCTAGGCATTCATTCATCTGTGCTGGGTCCCCCTGGGGAATCAAGTGAAAGGAATCTTCTCTCAAGGAGTTAACATATATACTGCTAGATCTAGACTATTTGAAGCAATGAAAAACCATATATTATGCTTGGCACTTGTGTACTGAATAGTAAGTGGGTATGGTTTTGACTTGGCTGTAATTTGAAGTAATACTCCAAAAGTATTTCGGTTTTACATCTTCATTTATTTACACCAACGCCGGCTTTTACAACAATCTGGCTTTTGCAAGTTATCACAAGAGATTGGAAATTTTCTCATAACAAAGTTAATTTTCATTCATTTCTAAAGATCTGCCATGAAAAGAATTACACTTAGACTAACTTGGAGTTTAAGGGGCATTAAAATTTGCTTCAGGAAACAAAATGAGGATGGAAGCTGGAACTTCAAAAAGAGTGAGAAATTAACTGTTGCATAAGTGAGTTTGTGGCAAATTTAAATAAATAGGAATTGGAGTAGTATTTGTATTTCTAGCTAGTTTCTCTGTTTTAGAGGTAATTCTATCAAAGGTTTTCCCATTCTTTGAATAAAGCTAAGCATATTCTTTCTTTAAAAAAAAAAAAAAACCACCACAAAACAGAATATCTTAGTAGTAATTATATTTACTTAAATATTATTTCACTGCCTTCTATGGAGGTCACCTGGTATTATTTGTTATGAAGTACTTTTGCTTCTGAATCTTGATTCCTTTCTTGGAAATGTTAACATTATAGAGATTTTTCCAGGGCCCTAACTTTTCATCTCAGCTTCTACCATCTTCACTAACAAAGAAGATTAGCAAGTGATCTGGGAAGTAATTTATTTAGTAAATAGCCTGATAGCCAAGAAGTTCATTACTCTAACAGAATGGGCTGTATTTTTCCAACACACAAGTTGTTCCTGGGGAAGGGGAAGGGTAAATCAGACACTTTTAAGGTTTGCCTAGACACCTGTAGGCCAAAGAGTACGAAGTGTTACATCTGTACCCATAGGATGGGTGCCAGGTATAAAAGTGCCTGATTGGGCCATGTGGAATAGCGGAAGAACCTGCAGGCAGCTTTCCTTGTTTATCCCCCAGTGACTGAATGCCTTTCCTTTCTTATTAAAGATTTTGTTTCTCTTTGTGGTGCTATCAGTTTAAGACCCCAAAGCTACCCTGGGATTGTTATGGCCAGTATCCATTGAGTAGCACCTTCTTCATTTTCAAGATTCGTGGTATTTGGCAAACATGTGTTGAACACCTTCTGTGCATCGGTCACTTTGCTAGGAATTGGGGATAAAGTTTTTTTGTGTGTTTTGTTGTTGTTGTTGTTGTTGTTTTTAAAAGAAATGAATTGGCGAGTCCCTGCAGTTGTCACTCAGTTTCTAGTTCTAGAGACAGACTTTAGGCAGGCTGAGAGGATGCAGTGTGGGGAGAATGGGGGTGGTGGTGAGGATCACAAAAGGCCTTCTGAAATGTTACACTCTGAGCAGTCTAGAGGTTGAGTTGACCTGCCAGGGAAAGCATTCATAAAAGCTTTTACACACATTCCCTTCTCTTTGATTTTTCTTTCTTTTACTCTTCCTCTGGCTGCTTCCTGGTTCCTTCCACCTCCCACCCCAGCCGCTCAGCGTGTCTTTCCCTTACACCCCATTTCTCTCCTGCTCTTCTGTTGTTCTTCAGGACTCTTCCACAGGGGGACTCGCACGCAGCCCCTCCCACAACTAAGAAAGCCAAGCGAGCCAGCGCCCAGAGAGAAAACACATTTCCTCTGTGCTGGATTGGAGACCGTCACTGCTTTTCTCTAGACGTCTTCGCCACAGATTTAATTCAAAGTCATGTTGAAAGGTAGTTCTAGAAATTGTTTGCGGTAGGGGGAGGAACTAGCAAGAGGCAGGAGGAAGTCACTCAGTGAGTCCCCAAGCCCCAGCGCTCACTCTGCTCATAGCGGCAACTACAGCATGGTCAGGAGAAACAGGACTCCTTTATAGATGTCTACATCCCCAGTAAAAGTAACTTCAATAGACATTCAACAGAGATTGAGTTGTGGGTGTGCCAGCAAGGGGCACTAAGGTCGGAGATGTTATAAATACCATTGACTATGCTTTGATATTCTTATTGATTTTTGTTGTTATTCAGTAAAATCGTATTGCTCTCAAGCGAAGGAAATCAAAATGAGGTGACTCCCTCCATTTCTGAAGGTGGCATTTCCCCTTTATCGTCTCTCCAGAGGCGCGCTCGACCTGATTAACTTTACTGGCCTCTGGAGTTGTGCTGTCATTGTCCTCTAACTCCTCCAGTGAAGATGCTGGCAGATGACAGAGCCCGTGTGGTGTGGGTGAGAGGCTCTGCATATGGGAAAGGGTGTGGAAACATCAGTTGTTTTTGTATCTGTGATGCCAGCGGGTGCCCTGAATTCGGTAGCTCTCCATCACTGTTTGACCTTGAGGACAGGTGTCCTCCCTTGTCTCCAATTTTCTTGTCTCGTGTTTGTCTTCTCCATAGAAAATGTTGATGCTTGCGTGCCGGCCATCATCGGAGCATCGCTGGTAGAGGTGGCATTTTTGTTGCCAGCACCTGTTCCACTCCCAGGACCCAGGAGCACCCATGTGGTTCATTGTGTAGCCAGGCATCTTGCTTAGGACCTCAGAGCACTCAGCCCACCAGGGTTTGAACTGACTTGTCTCTTATAAGCAGCATAGTAGTCCTGTCCATTTAGTGAACTATGCTAGTGCCAGTGGACAGGCCTCCCTAATGCCTTACACACTCTCTTTGGTCATCTTGACAGAATGTTGTTGGCATCCACCTTGTAATAAATGTGGGTGGTTGAGTTGGAGGGGAGAGGAGCACCATTGGCTACCTCGCATTGGATTCAATGGGTTCATGATTTTTTACCTGAAGCCCCCTGCTGTGGAGAGCTTGGGCAGGTTTGGCGCTCCATGTCCTAGGGCGCTGCCATCCATCGGTTCTCCTGGTCATTGCCGCTACCCAAAACATGTCTTGTTGGTGAGCCCATTTCCTGCATGCAAAGCCAGAGCCACCAGCCAGGAGTCAGCCAATGTTTAAAAAATGATGCAAGTCTGGCTGCTGCACTTCCTGTCTCAGAGATTGATGATCTTTGGCTGTTCTGCTGAGGTCATTGTACATCTGGTTTGGGGAGAGTCTAACAAGGAAGGGGACTAGTCAATCTAGCAGGAACCCATTACGCCATGAATGATGAAGGGTGTGCTCCTGTTTTATTCCTATCTGAGTTGTTTGCTTCATCCGGGAAAACAAATGGTCGTGTCACCTTATAGAGAATTTCACTTTCTCTTTGACATACAAATAAACAGCCTCCCACGTTTCATTTATTTTTGCTACTGGTGGAAGTGTTCATTAAAAAAAAACCCTCACATTGTTATGTTCTTTTCCTATAGCATGACCTTCACTATGGGGTACGCAAGGGAAACCAAAAAAAAATGTATATTTTTAAAGAAATGAAGGATCTTTCACTACAAATGCCCCCAGAAACCCAGGTCCATTAAAGCAAGATGGATGAAATGATGACAAAAACTAGCAGCAGAGAGGAGGATATGAGCCTTATCTTAAACTGAGTCTTCATTTTATTTCCTGTAATACGTCTTGGAGATGAGAATTCGACTTTTACTAATTCATTAAAGTAAAGCATTAAAGTGTCCCTTTCCTTCCCTCTTGTCATCTTCATCTGGCAGAACGTTCCCAGTAATGGGCACGTTTATTTGTTTCCACTAAAACCCTGTGTTCAGCTTCTGGCATATAAGATATGTGTGAGGTGTTGGTTGTTAGCAGGTGATAGATGCTGGCTAATTTGGATTTTCCCAGGGCTGAATCCTAATTGGCCACTTTATGGGCTCTGGTCCCCAGTAATGTATACACTTCCTATTTATATTCCTTGACACTCAGGCTGTTGGAGCCCAGCAAAGAGACTGCTGCTGTGTTTGTGACCTTCCCATTGCTAGCCAGTATTGATTTGTGGTCAGCCAAACCTGATTTGAGCAGTGGGTTTGCAGGCCCATGTCTTGGGGGTATGTGGATGTGTGGCAGTGGAGGGTAGAGATTCGGAGATCTTGGCATTCTGTTGCTAGGTTACTGAACCCTGAATTTTTGAATCCTGAACATGTATTTGTGTTCCAGAATTGTATTTCTGGTTGAAAGCAGCTGCTGGGTATATTTTGGGGAGGAGCACTATGAGATATAGCATAAATATAATGAACTAGCTAGAAACAGTACATCAAAAAATAATTATAAGGAAATGTTTATGGCAGACTAAGAAAACGAAATTGACTCTCTCTCTTCCTCGGTCTGCAACACTGGGAGAATCGTTTTGTTCACAGGCAAGGAGTTGTTGGGCAGCGTTTTTGGGGCCATGATGGTAACTCAGTCATGAACTTGACCTTGTAATAAAAGTTAACTGATGCAATTGTGGATGCTGCAGCCACTCCTTCCCCCTTCTCCCCCCAGTAGGTATAGAGGTAGGGGTGTCAGTATTGGGTATTGGGTTTTCTTTCTCTTTTCATTCCTTTTCTTCTATATTTTCTCTTCTATTCATAATTTTGTATTCAATGGACAAAAGTTTCTATTTAAAAGTAACATTAGTTCAGAGAGTAATTGTACCAAATTATGGTGTAATTACGCTTTCAACATTTGACCTTTTAAACAGTCTCTAATAATTTGAAATTTTCAATAGCACTTTTGGAAAAAGTTACTTTTTCATAATTTCCATAGTTCTCTCAGCCTGCACACTTTTGCTTTCTAGCCAACATACTGGGTAACAAATATTTATACTCTTTTCCTACTTTCTGCCAAGAATTGTGCAGGATCAAAGACATCAAAAGCATGACTTGCCTTGAAAAATTCATAAATGAATTAGGACACCAAGACAAAAATGCACAAAAGTTAATAATATAAAACAGTGGTACAGGTGATGTACCAAGACTGTGTATATGATTATTTCCTAAATGAGCGGTAAATGCTGACTTCAGGAAGAGGGGATTCCCACAGGCCAGGTTAGACTGAGATGGGAAGACACGTAGCAACAAGTACATATGGACACATGCTGATGAGTTTGTAGAAGGGAAAATCTGTGTGGCTTGGGGCAAGGTTTTGTAGAGGTGATACGATTTGTTCTGAACCTTGAAGGATGGGTAGAATTTGAATACCACAGATTAATGGGGAGCACTTCCTATTTAAGGTACAACTGAGCAAAGGCACTTACTAGTAGGGTTAGAATATGAACACTGTCCAGGGGTTAGTAGATAGCGACTGGACTAGCTAGAGTGCTGCACCTGTTAACAGCTGGGCGAGATTGGAGATGTAGATGGAAAGTCTTGATTCCCATGAGGAGTTCATACTTTCTTCAAGAGGCATTCATTTTTTATTTATTTATTGAGCACATACTTTGAGCTAAGCATTGTTAGAAGCTGGGGATACAATAGGGAATAAGAAACATAGAGTCTGTGTCTCTCAAGGAGTTTCTATTCTAGATTTGTGGAAGAGGTAGACAGGCAGTTAGGGAATTAAGAATCCTGTACTATATGAGGGCTAGGAAGAGGAATTATCAGGCTCACGGGGCCCTTTTAGGAGGGACAACCCACACAAAGTAGAAGTTAGCCAGGCAAAGGTGAGGAAGGAGAGCTGTCTAGGCAGGGAAGGTAGCAGGTGCAGAGGTAGGAAGACCATGCCAGCCCACTGCTTGCTATTCTGCACAGGTTTATTGAGTTCCCACTCTCTGCCTAGGCACCCAACATAGGAGCGGAGACAAATACAAGAGATGGTTTCTTCCCTCAAAGCACTTAGTATCTATAGAGGGATGTCTAAGAAATACCAGATAACGAACTCTATAAGCAAGGGTTCAGGAAAGACAGAATAGGGAAGGAAAGAGCAGGATAGTGTGAAGGCTGCTTCCTGGAAGGCTTAATCGGTAGAGAGGTGAGCATGTGAGCGGAACATTGAAGGAGAAGGGTGGTCTGTGAGACCACCTGATGTGATGAAGAGGATACTAGTTACCTTAAGGCAGTAGGAAGAGGTGACAGTTAGTGGTCAATGGGTCTGGGACCTGGCAGGTCCTGAGTTAGTCACCTAAACTCCCTGGCCTTCAGTATTCTCATTTGTAACATTAAGAACCTTGACCTCAGTGGTCTCTGAGGACATGTCGAGCTTGAAAGTCCCGGAGGCATTAGTGAGCCCTGGAGGACCTGGGGCTATAGGAAGGAGATAGAATTAGTGCATTAGAAATCATAATTTGTCTTTGTTCTAGAAAATTCACGGGATAATTACTAACTTATGAGAAGTATGATTTTTTCCTAAAATTGTTAATCATGTTCTGATGCTTTTAAACCTACCAGTAGGACTATCCTGATGTCCATTGGAGCAATGCCAAGTGAGATTTTCCTTTCTCAAAAAATCTAAACTCCCAAAGAAATATGTCCTAGAAGAGGCGGATGAACAAGTGAGAGGTTTAGAGGCTGGGCCCAGGAAGTAATCTACAAATCCAAATTTTAATTTGGATTTTAAAAATTCTTTAAAAGTTTCAGGGAGATCTTGGAATTAGAAAATGTTTGCAGTTCGCTTCCCAGGGTGGTAATGACAGTGATGTAAGAGAGGCGATGGTGCGGGTGACACCCTCCCAGATACAGGAATACTAAGCAGCTTGCCAGATGTGCCTTTCTCACATTCAGGACCAAAGCTGTCTCAACCTGGCCACACTCTGGAGGTCCCCCAGACATGACAGCTGGGCAGAATAGAATGTGGTCGAGTCCTAAATGTTATAGAATATGGCGTGCCTTCCTCCAAGAAAAGGGTTTATCATCAAGCCATGCATCTAGTTCTCTAGTCAGAGGACGACTTGCAGCTTCCACGTGTTAGACTGGGACTGAATATGGGTCTGTTGGACGGTTCACACCAACAGGGCCGGCTGATGGGTCTGGATGCTCAATTGCGCCCTCCTGTTGGTGGGCTCCGGTCCTGTTGCTGCTGCCCAAGCCCTCCAGTCCTCCCAAGCTGTCATTCTAGGCTCAGTCTCTCAGTACATCTGCTAGGAAGGAACACCACGTTCACTAATTATACTACTTCAGATGGGGAACATTGGGCTGGTGATTTACAATAATTATTTCAGAGTAGACTACAGATGTTGGCAACGTTTATGAGGTCATGCTAGCTCATAACCTATAACCCCGTAATGTTCTTTAATAGCTTTTCCGTGGCTGAAGAAGAGCATCAAGACTAGGGAAGAGCTGCTTGTCCTCCCTTTTATGTTTTTGTTACCTCAGACCGTGCTAGACACTGCTGAGATGTGGTGGGTGCTGCAGGAAGGCAGCGCCATGCGTGAGCGCGTCAGGGCAAGAGAGCATCTCCTGGTACGTTAGAAAGGAGAGGCCATTATTCAGCCGACTTTGCTTTGTCCTCCTGGGTCTCTTCTCTCAGCTCCTTGCTTTTGTTTTCTGTAAGTAGATGATTGCACAGAATGTGCTTTTGGCCTAGCTCTACAAGATCGATGAAGCTGCCGAAAGCCTTGTGCGTTTCTTGAGAGCAGCATGAAAACTGAGGTGCCTTTTGTGTTGTTGGGTTTTTGTGTGTGTGTGTGTGTGTGTTTTAAACTCAGTAGGCTAAAGGGGCATTGATTTATTCTATCCGGAAATGATATTTATAGTTTCAATTTGTTTGGTTTTCTAAGGACATCATTCTTAAATAGTTCTTTGTCTCGAAGAGCTGATCAAATATTTAAATTTCAGCAAAAACAAACAAATAAACAAAAAACATACAAGCCAAAAAACGCCTTCATTTTCCAGGAAGGGTGAGTTTTAGAAGCACCGCTAAACATCCCTAGATTCTAATTGAAAGTCAGGAAATGTACATCCATTTTGGAGTCTCTGGTCCCTAATGGAATGTTGAGAGCTAAATAAGTCTCCCTATCCCCCAGAATGATTATTGAAATAAATAAAAGTGTAATTATCTGGGGAAGATTAGAGCCAACAGTGTAAGTGCCAAAAGCTTTCAAAATTGCATTAGACTAGTATAATATTACATATTATTCTCTTCCTAGCTTTTTAAATCACATATTGTATACAATTTTAAAGTATCTATGATGGCTCAGATGAACATCTTTCACTGTAGTCACTGGTGAGGCACTCAAGAAATTAGTGTCCATGCAGGTGACCTAGGGCATGGTGTGAGGAGAGCACCCTTTCTTAAAAGCCCCCAACATTTCTTTGTGAGAGGAGCTTTATAAGAGAATTCATTCACTCAACATCTATTGCAGACCTACTGTGTGCCTGACCTGTGCCAGAGGGAATAGAGAGAATAATAATTAGGGCATGATCGTGACCTTGGAAATCTACCTGGTGGAAAAGACAGACACACAAACACATAATAGCAGGACGATGGGAGCTGCACATTCACTGAAGCTGTGACAAAGCTTGGGAGAGCTCACGGACCTTCAGCTTGTGTACACACAGCAGCCTTTGTCTTCGAAGGCCTGGGAGGTGCCACACAGAGGCTGACCTCCCACCCCCAACACTACAGAAGCACAGGCTGCTCAGGGCTCTCTTTGCAGGGGCTGCACCTGGACCCTGAGCTTCTATTACAGAATGTTCAGTCGCCTGCTTATTTGGGGGCAATTCCTCAGGACCATCAAGATGCCACCATTCACCTCTCATCTCTCTTCCCATCTCTTCTTTCCAGTCTCTTTTGCCTCTGCCCCTCTCTTCTTAAAGTTCATCCCCATCCGACTAAATAATAATGATGATGGTGATGATGATGACAATAACTGTCAGGTGTTAACTGCTTATTGATTGCCAGGTGCTGTCCTAAGCACTTTATGTATTATCAGCTCATCGACTCCTCCTCAAAATTCATGCAGTCTTATCCCATCTTATAAATGAGGACCCAAGGCACTGTGAAGTGAGTAATTGACCCAACGCCACACAGCCCCTTTCCCTCAGAAAACCACAAAATATTGGGTATGGTCTTTGTGTCTTTAGATCTTTTATGGTGTGTGTGTGAGTGTGAGGAAGAAAGAGACACTAAGTCCTTCACCAACAAAAATATTTTACCTTTTTGCTTTCTTTAAGTTTTCAGGCACTTCCAGATCTTGAGCTGTTCTGGATGGCACTCGGAGGTTCCGGAAGACAGAATTCCAGATAGCCAAGGCTTACTCTTAGGGATGCTTATTTGAGGCAGCAGCTCTGCCCAGCAGGCGTGGTGGGCTCACTCAATCATTGGATCATTGTTGACGCCTTCTCAGACCTAGGATAGCGTGGCCAGAGGTAGGGCACAGAGAAAGAGAGAGATCTTAGATCAGAGTTTGCACCAGTCTCTAATGGTGATTTCATTTATTTTAGTCTGGAGGGGGGAAAAGGAGGAAAGGTTATTCGGGTAGGGAAGAAGGACTCATGTTTAGATTTTTGAGGGAAATACTGTTTATCAGTTTCTAGGATTCAGATCTTTTCAAAGTGTTACTACATTACTTTGTTAAAAGTATACAATTCTGAGGCCATTAAATATACCTACACTCAAATAGTAATACCAAAGTCTTCAAATAAAATATAAGCAGACTTTTTTTGGTTTGCAAATGATTCTCACATTTGCTCCTAATGATTAGTTTAGATAATTCATATCTTTTGTGTCTGTTGGTTGTATATATTTTTATCTACCACAGTAAGAAGTTTAAGGCTGAGGTCTGAGCCAGGCCGGTATTAAGCTTAGAGATGGGAATTGAGTAAAAAAATGCTTGGATCCCAGTAGTCTTGTGTAAAGTTGAGGCTCTTGATTGCGCGATGAAAACATTATGCGTGCTTTTCCCATGTGCGCATCAAAGATCAATGGCATTTGACTCTTGTCCTTGGCACATGAAAGTGACACTCACGTTTGCAAGGGGTTTGTCCAACTACAGTTCCGTTGTACTTTATAGTGTTAAAGAGGATCAGTAGCTCGAAAGTGCCATGTCATCTGTTTCACTGTCCTCATCAGTCAATGCTCTCTGAAGGTCTAAGAGTAGCACAGTATGCTGATGTTCTTACATCTCTTGTTGCATAAAATAAAGCTGAGGCAAGCACTAATTTAATTAACTTGAAGTAGCCTACGACTCTCGAGAACATCTCTGATCCTCTTTCCCTGTGATGTGCATTAGTCGTTGGAATTTTATTTTTAATATGTTTTTATTGATTTCAGAGAGAGGAAGGGAGAGGGGGAGAGAGATAGAAACATCAATGATGGGAGAGAATCATCCATTGGCTGCCTCCCACACACCCTCTATTGGGGATCGAGCCTGAAACCCAGGCATGTGCCCTGACCAGGAATTGAACTTTGGGTCGGAGCTCAACCCCTGAGCCACACCAGGAGGTGGGCTGGAATTTTATTTTATTGCTTATGATCTGTTAGCTGTGTCTGAATGCTTAGCCCTTCAAGGGCAGGAATCATATCTGCTCTTCACAATACATTTCAACATGCAGATCACCCAGAATGTTCTTCACGGCTATTCAGGAAGGATCATGACTTCTTTGTTTACATTAAAATCAAATTGTGCTTTTATAGTAATTCACACTTATTCTACTTTCAGTGTCTTGTCACTTCTTGATTTTTGTCTTTCCCTTTCCGTCTGTTTCGCTCATTTTCTCTGGGGCTGCCTATAGGAGTCCTCTGGGCAAACCGATTCCACCCAGTGTTCATGAAAGGCCATGGCTTTGAAAGGTAATGTTTTGCACCTGGCACAGAAAAGTATGCGAAGGAAAATATTACTTTGCGTTTAAAGTGCTTTTCAAAGCATTTCATTATCTACCTGCATTGACAAAACAATTTTTCAAAAGAGGGGAAACTGCTGTTATTATAAGGGTCCTGACAAAGAAATCACAGGGTTTTGTCCCAGCGACAAGGGGAACCAGCAGCGGAGCCATTAAGAGGTCCCTGTCTTGGGTGTCATGAAGCAGAAGGTTTCCCACTGACACAGGTAGACAGCTTCCTGCAGATACTCTTGGAATTCTGAATCCTGAAAGTGGGAAGAAGTCAGAGAACTCAAAGTCCAGGAATATCTGCCATTGGCTTTGATCACTGAGGAGCAGTTCTAGAAACAGCATCATTCTGCATAGGTTCTCCCTGGTGTGGGATGGGTGACTGTAATCAGGACGTCGTGGTTTTCTCTCTTGCCTTTCCAGAAATAGTGCCAGCCATGCATGAACCTGTGTGAGCATATGTGCAGGCAATGCACAAGTAGAGATTGCAGGTGCAAGATAAGGCATCAAACTCTTAAATCCTTAGCTGAAGAACAATTATTTCACACACTTTTTCTAACCAGCTTCCTACAAGAAATAGTTTTAAAATGCATTTAATTTTTATTAATTAAAAGCTGGATAGAAAAGAGGAAATGTTAGAACTAAGCTTTGTTCGTGTGTTTTTTTTGTTTTGTTTTGTTTTTCACTTTATGCATCATTAAAATCAACATCCTTGGGCCAAAACATCACTGGTGATAATCTTTAGGTCTCATAGGAAATGTTTTGGAAAACAAAAACTTGCAAGGATGTCCTAATTGGGTAAGCGTTGAAGCAAAGTTTGTAAATAAATTGGGTTCAGGTAAGAAATGGCCTCTTTGGCCCTGACCGGTTTAGCTCAGTGGATAGATCGTCAGCCTGCGGACTGAAGGGTCCCAGGTTTGATTCCGGTCAGGGGCATGTACCTTGGTTGCGGGCACATCCCCGGTGGGGGGTTCGCAGGGGGCGGCTGATTGATGTTTCTCGCTCTCTATCCCTCTCGCTTCCTCTCTGTCAAAAATCAATCAAAATAAATAAATAAATAAAAGAAATGTCCTCTTTGTAAGGGGTAATTTCATCCTTAGCATCACTTGGCATATTTTCTGGTAGATCATAGAATCGAAGAGAGAGGGTCAGACAGAGGAAGTCCAGCCTTGGTGCCCAGGCAGGCAGGTGACCTGAGCCCACTCCCATTCCAGCGCTCTTGCCACTTGTCACCTTGCCTCCCCATCCCCACCCCTCACTGCCGAAAATCCAGCAGAAATGTATCATCTTGCCTGGGATGTCTTGTTTCTGAGAGACACCTCCATACAGTTATTGTTTGGGGAAGTGAGAGTTTTCCCATAAAGAAAGCAGAAGCCACACTTCCCGTTTCTTTGGGGATAATAGCATATTGTTGATTGTCACGCCACCGAAAGAGTGTGAGGCGAGGAACGAATATCTCCTCTGATGCCAGCAATTGCTTATACCAGGAAGGCCTGACTTTCCCAGATTATTCTCATGTCACATGTGGCGTCTCTTCATGTGTTATTTTTAATGTGCACAGCGGAGTGTGAAATGGGGGGACAGTAGCCCTAGGATACAAGAGCTTCATGACTAGACATCACTTTAGGCTGCTGTCCTTCCTCCCAGCGGGCGCTGTATTAACACTCATTTGAGTGAAGCAGAACAGATGGGCAAACAGGCTGATTAGTTATTTATACATATATTTGTTTCTCTATGGAACTAGATGTTGACTCTTTCTTCAATAAAAGAAAGCAGTCTTCAGATATCGCCTTATCTTGATTTCCCTTTTTAATCAGGGGAAGAAAGGGGTACTTTGTTCCTGATCTATTAATAATGTGGCTGTCTCTTTTCCTCTTTTTTTAAAAAAAAAAATTTAAATTCTTTATTGTTTAAAGTATTACATGAGTCTCCTTTTTCCCTCATTGACCTCTCCCCAGCCACTCCCACCCCCCAGCACATGCCCTCACCCTCCCTACTGTCTGTGTCCATTGGTTATGCTGATATGCATGCATACAAGTCCTTTGGTTGATTTCTTATCCCCTCACCCCCTGCCTTCCCTCATAGGTGGGACAATCTGTTCGATGCTTCTATGTCTCTGGTTCTATTTCTGTTCATCAGTTTATGTTCATTATATTCCACAAATGAGTGAGATCATGTGATACTTATCTTTGTCTGACTGGCTTATTTTGCTTAGCATAATGCTCTCCAGTTCCATACATGCTGTTGCAAATGGTAAGAATTCCTTCTTTTTTACAGCAACATAGTATTCCATTATGTAGATGTACCACAGTTTTTTAATAATCCACTCATCGGCTGATGGGCACTTAGGCTGTTTCCAGATCTTAGCTATGGTAAATTGTGCTGCTATGAACATAAGGGTGCATATATCCTTTCTGATTGGTATTTCTGTTTTCTTGGGATATAGTCCTAGAAGTGGGATCACTGGGTCAAATGGGAGTTCCATTTTTAGATTTTTGAGGAAACTCCATACTGTTCTCCACAGTGGCTGCACCAGTCTGCATCCCCACCAGCAGTGCACGAGGGTTCCTTTTTCTCTGCATCCTTGCCAGCACAGCACTTGTCGTTTGTTGATTTGTTGATGATAGCCATTCTGAGGGGTGTGAGATGGTACTGCACTGTCATTTTGATTTGCATCTCTCAGATGATTAGTGACTTTGAGTGTCTCTTTTCCTTAACTGCTGACTTCACAGCTTTCAGGGTGCCCATTGCAATCAGAATTTGATTTTTCTTCAGTCCTCTAAGCTGCATGTGGTAAATTCATATTCTTTCTGGCCTAGGATTTCTTTATGGAGTTTACCACTTGTTAATTCATTTTTTAGAAGTATCTTTCTTGACAAGGAAACTGTTTGTAATATTTTGGCTTTTCTATCCAAAATGAAAAAGTCCCTGAATGATTGTTGGAAAGTGAAATTATACATCATATTATGTAAATATGAATATTTTCCCATGGATTTTTTTTTTTTAAATAGGGTCAGGTATCTTTGATTTTTCTAAGAACAGATGTTGCTTATTTTTTTTTCTTCCCAATTTCATAAAAGTCGTTTTTTTTGATAAAACTATTCCTTCAGTTCAAAACATTAAGGTAAAGGAAAAAGCCATCAGCAATTCCACTTCTGGGCGTATATACAAAGGTAAGGACACCACTACTTGGAAGAGAGAGCTGCACTCCCATGGTCATTGCAGTACCATTCACAGTAGCCAAGGTATGGATACAACCGAAGTGTCCATCAGCAGGTCAATGAATCAAGAAAATGTCATATATTTCCTTACAAGGAAAGAAATACTGCCATTTGCAACAACATGGATAAACCCTGAGGGCATAATGCTAAGTAAAATAAAAGCCAAACAAACGCTGTATGGTTGCATAATATCACGTTAGTCCAACTCCTAGAAACAGAAAGTAGAGAGTGGTGGTTGCCAGAGGCTGGGGGTGGGGATGGCGGATAAGGAGGGGCTGGTAAAAAGGTACAAACTTTGTACCCTTTGAATTAGAAGATAAATAACGTCTGAAGATCTAATGTATATAAATATAATGTGGTGCCTATATGATAATACTGTTTTATATAATTGAAATTTGCTAAGAGAGTAGAACTTGTGCTCTCACCAAAAGAAAAAAAAAAGTGTACATGTGTGAATATGGAACGTCTTATTCCATGGGACAGGTTATGTAGCCATACAACCATTTGGGGACACTTGTACACAAAGCCATGGGCGGTTCATTAGACCCCACGGTTTTAGAGGAGCTGACGGATCCTATCATGTAGATTATTTAGTTTTAAAAAAATCATCGTCATTGGGGCTTGGTATTCGAAGCTTCCATCAGACATCAAAGAGATGTTCCAGTTTAATTCTCATGCTGCGATCTGTGAGTTCAGAAATAGCATGGTGTTCATAACAATATGTGAAAACGAGACTCTCAGATCTGCCCAGCGTTGTGGTCTCTGCATGCACCGTTAGACTTACCTCGCTAAGTGGCGTGATTTCAGGAAGGTAGATGAATGGAGGGGGTGGGGGTTGGGAGAGAAAGGCTGAGCAAAGCTAATGGAAAAAATGGAAGATAAAAAAATTATGCTAGTGTTTATGTGAAGGATAGTACAAACCGAGGGGAAATGTTTTTGCGCAGATTACTGGAGCAGTCATTGTAGGGGTACATTTTTTAAGATCTGTTCAATTTGAGGTCTTGATTGGACTGAGGTCAAGTAAGAGAGTTTTCAGTAGAAATGAAACTTTGACTACATCAGGCTATAAAAGATGAAGTTCAGGGGTGTTCTAGTGTTTCCATCCTTCCTTCCTTCCTTCCTTCCTCCCTCCCTCCCTCCCTCCCTCCCTCCCTCCCTGGTCAAGTCTCAAACCAGGAACCCTACCTCCTTTACATTCCTTCTCCCAAGGCTGAATCAGGTGCCCTGGGGCGAACTCCCCTGTCATCCTGTGTTTAACCTGCAATACGTGTACCAACCACATTGCTGTAAAACTGGTCTTTCTGAAATCAGTCAACCAATGGGTCCAGGCTGCCTGTCACCACCTGAGCCAATTAAGCAGAGACAGTGTTGAGTCATAATATACAAAGTATGAGTGTTTATTCCAATAATGCCAGCAGGTCATCCACAAAAATCTGCTCTACCCTTCCCCATAAACCAGCTGCTTATATTGGGTAGAAGGACAATGATTACATGGGAAAGTAGGAATTACAGGCATGGGAAGTAGGCAAGGTATAAAGGTTACAGATTACAGGCAATGTGGTTTGGAGAGGGGGCAGGGTCACAGAGGGAGGGTGCCTCGGGGGACAGGATTGTTTCAGCAACCAAGTTATTAATCCAGGCAGTTCTCAGAAAAGGGGGATGGACTGCATTCCGAAGTTAGCTCCCACGTCCCAGGGTGTACAACTCTCAGCCCGGTTACAATGTGCTTTCTCTATACAGAACGGAACCATCATGATTGATATTTCTTATAATGATAGCTCGTCCCCAATATTCTATTTCTTTCCCTAACATTTCTAATGATCTCCTTTCTCTGTTCATATTCTGTGGGGACTGAGAGGAAAACCTTATCCTGGCTTATCCCCAGTACCCACCAAACACATGTCTGTCAGTAGTTTTCAGTCAATATCCGTTGATTAAATGAATGAGTGATTGGATAATTGTTTATGTGCAGAATGCAAATGGCATAGTAAAACACTTTCCCCAGTGATCCATCAGCTTTACGGAGATTTGATGCCTCTCAAATGGCTTTATATCACCTTCAAAATGGGCAAGATATTAATATATAGTTAGATGAAGTGAAATTTAAAAACATCAGTCTTGATATTACCGCTGTAAAATATATAGTGTGTATGTTTTGAAAACAAAATCTACACCTATTTATGATTTGGAGAGTGCTCCTATTGAGCAATAGTGTTTGTGTTTTAAAACATAATACATGGGAACATCCTGAGTGATCACTTGAATTGAATATAAATCCCATCTAATCTGGATGGTAACATGCCCCTCGCCTCCATGCATGAATAACAGAGAAGGCCTTTAAAAATTATTCTTATACTAGAGGCCCGATGCATGAAATTTGAGCATGGGTAGGGTACCTAGGCCTGGCCGGCAATCAGGGCCGATCTCTGGGGCAACAGGCAGAGCGATCAGGGGGCCCCCGCTGGCACCTGCCTTGGCCAGCTTGGCGCTGCCTGCTCGCTGGCTCCGCCCCCCCACTGCCACTGGTCGCCTCCCTCTGTGGGGAGACTGGTGGGACAATGGGGGGGACCCCCACTGGCACCTGCCTTGGCTGGTGGTCAGTGCACATCATAGTGACCAATTGTTCCCCCGGTCATTCCGCTATTTGGCCTATTTGCATATTAGGCTTTTATTATATAGGATGTTTTATGTTTGTTAGCTTGCTGCCATGAATTTGATTTTCATGTGATTTCAACTTTTTAAGTCAAGTAAGATTTTTGATACAAACACAACTTTAAAACGCTGCACCGTGCTTTTCAGAGGTAGGTAGCAAAGGGTAATTCACATCTGAGATCCTTAGATGTACTTCTTGGACAGCAAATGAGGAAAGAGAGAATCCCAGAGTGGACAACTGTGAATCGTCATGGGATTTCCCCTGTCCTTCGGGAATTTTGTTAGGTTTCCCGCTCTCCCTCCTATTTTCACTTCGTTTATTTGGAAGAGGTGGCAACAGACAGGGAGGCAAGTGAGGTTTCTCCTCTCAAGTCGGGTTGCTCACCTACGTGTGAGGTGGTTTTCCCACATTCCTTTCTAAAAAGGGAGGATTTCATTCTGGGAGCCCACACCTGTGGTCTTCCCTGGTAATGGAGGTGTGGAGGAAGGGGTGCCGCCCTGAGAAGTGCTGGCGGGGAATGCAGAACTGTAGCAGCAGCAGCAGCAGCAGCAGCAGCAATCACAACAACCCTTAGCAGCCACCTGGTTAGGATACCCTCTTCTACCCTTACAACTGAATCCGACTCCTATAGTTCTTCTTGTCTCATATGTCAATGATGTTTCTTTGAAAACCATGATGGATTGACAGAATG
Source organism: Myotis daubentonii (assembly GCF_963259705.1). Classification (NCBI taxonomy): domain Eukaryota; kingdom Metazoa; phylum Chordata; class Mammalia; order Chiroptera; family Vespertilionidae; genus Myotis; species Myotis daubentonii. The sequence goes on along the minus strand of NC_081857.1, from coordinate 18,782,667 downwards.
GATTTGGACACTACTCATTTAATATCTCTCAAGGTATGCTCAAGTTGGGATCAGAAAGTGTATGGTGACGAAAGGAGATTTGATTTTGGGTGGTGGGCATACAATGCAATATACAGATGACGGATCATTGCATTGTACACTTAAAACCTATATAATTTTATTAACCAGTATACCCCAATACATTTAAAAATAAAGAGACCCCATGTTTTATTATACAAAAATTTGGAATGAGGCTTTCTATATCTTATGACATTTTTCAGTTTATCTTTAAGTTGGATAAAGTTAGCACGGCCTCCTCCAGACCCCCCAAAAAGCGCGCGCGCGTGCGCGCGCGCACACACACACACACACACACACACACACACACAGACTGTGCTCTTCCACATTCTATTTAGTATCTTAGCCCAGGCGGTTCCTTACGTGTGGATGATGCTACCATCTTCTCAGCCTGGCAAATTTCTACCGAACTTTTAAGACCCTACAAAATAGCACTTCCTCTTTTAATCCTGCCTTTGCCCTGTCATCCTTTAATCTCCTTTTTTGAATTCTGCATTGTCATAGATTATTATGAAACCTCTATCGTGGCATTTACTACACTGTATTGTGTGGTTTTTTTAAAATGAATGTGAGCACATGTACCTCATCAAGTCCCTAAACTTTATAGCCCAGCATGACTAGACCATCAAATCAAAATACTGTTTCTTTAATGGCATTATTGCTAAATATAAGAATAGGGATGTGTGTGTGTGTTCCATATAGCTTTAAAACCATGAAAATGTGTTAATACGAGGCTACCTAATAATATAGAAAAATGATAAGCATTGGCTGGGGGCAGGGGGAGAATTTTTATTGTTTGTAAAACTCTACCAACTGTTAATGACTTAATACAACCAGTGATAGAACATAGTCTGAAAACTATGCAAAGACATGGTCAGTGTGGTAGCCGTAGAGTTTACTAGTATATTGAAATTTGCATTTGCTTGGCTCCATTTAAGAACATTACCTTTGTATCTCAGTTCATTTGTTAGATTGATTCAGAATTAACTTGTAGTGTTAGGGTAATTTGAAAAACTCCCTTTGCTGAGATTTTATGGTTGAAATGACTTGATTTCATGACACCGATGGATACATGTCATTCGCTCTCTAGGAAGAGGGGCTCAGGGGGGCAGCAATCTTGTTGGAAGAGGAAGCCTGCAGCTGCGTTTTGGTATCTGTTCTTGGGACTGAGAAGCATCAATTCTTTGTAAAGGAGGCAGGAGAGTGGTGAGAGGAGGGTGCTAATGAAGATTAAGAGCAGTAGCTTGATGCTGCTTTTCCTGCCATGAGCGTGAGGAGGTGAGGGCCTGTATTACGGTGGGATGGATGGAGATGAATGAATGGGTAGATGGTCCAAAGGAAACATCTGTAAGACTGGAGTAAGTCATCTACAATGACAGGTTACGGATAATGAAAGAGTAACATAAATAAAAATGAGCAAGCTGAGCAGAGCAAACCCTGAGAACTTGGGCCATGACCTTGGATGGGGTGGGGGACGGTAAATTCACTTAACCAGGGGATTATCTCCTTTGTCGTTCATCAGAGATCAAATGAAGACACAAGACTCTGAAAGAGATAGACAGCTGCTTTGTTTTCTTCACATTTCTACATTGCTCAGTCCTTAAAACATTCAGCTAGCTAAGCAGAAAATGGACAAAAGTAAATTGAAGTCCTTGCCCTCATCTCCTTCCTTCATTCTACAAAACAATGTCACCTCCGGTCAAATAAAATGCTGAATTATTTGCAGAACCCACCAGGAATGTGTAAACTAGCCCATGGTCCAGGAGGAAGGCCACCTCCTCCTGGCAAAATCTGAGAAGCTGAGGTCAGGCCTGCAGGGCAGGATGGGGAAGAAGAACTTTCTCCAGCCGCCCAAATGATGTGCATCTCATGAGCATGCTTTCCTAACTCTGAAGGCTTCTGATATTCCAGATCATTACCAAACGTGCTTGCCTGTGTCTGCCAAGTCATAGTACTCCCATATTTATTTGAATAAATAAATATGTATCTATATTTTTATCTCCTTAAAGAGTTCAGCCACGTGTGGTATAGGGTCCATGCCTTCTGCTCTTGCTTGCTGAGCAGGGATCAGGTGGGATGGTCCATGTTGCATTGCGTTCTGCAGGGCTCAGTGCCAACCCCAGCACAGTGAGGCCGTGCAGGGATTCTGGTATGTTCCTTGTCCCACAGCACAGCAAGACTCCCAGACATGGGCTTTGTCTCACTCATTCTGATCTAGCTTTTGCTTCTTGCAGGTGCGCACATCTCGACCCACTCAGCAGGAAGGCGGATTTTCTTCGTGTTTAAAGAGAAGAAAAATGTCCCCGTGTCTGTAGAGATGATTTGCAGTTCAGCCCGGCTGAAGCTGAGCGAATGAGACTATGGGCTGTGCCTCCGCCAAGCATGTTGCCACTGTTCAAAATGAAGAGGAAGCCCAGAAAGGGAAAAACTACCAGAACGGAGATGTGTTTGGCGGTGAGTGCCCTTGAACTTTCGTCTTGACCTGTTGATCCAGGCCTTTCACTTTCGAGGGAGTGAATCCTTGTACTGTTATAATGTTATACCATTTGGGGGGTGTTGGGGAAGGGCTGAGATGTGAGAGAAATCAATGCAGATTTCATACATTGGACAATTTTCATTGTAACTCATATGTAGGGGGCTTCGAGGAGGACCATGAGGGTTTTATGCCAAAGCTAGCATTTAAATCAAGTTTTCAATAGGACATAAATAGGTGTATGGGACAGCATCCACAGAGTGTCCTGGCAGAACTATAAGCCTGAAAACAGGTCCAAAAGTGAAGAGAGTGAGGATTAATAAATGAGAGAGTGAAGCGTTTCGAGGGGGAGGTTGTTAATAGAGTTATTCTTTATGTGAATGATAACATTTCTGAGTCACAGATACAAATACAATGAATCGAATAATCATTTTTTGGCCTTTCTATGATGTTTCAAGGTGACTGTAGAACATCTAGTGAGAAGGTCACAAACTGCTGACTTATGGCCACGTCTGGCCTGCAGATACAGGGTGCCCCTCACAAATGTATACACATGCTTTGAATAATTATAAAGACAGTGTTTATTAAAATAGATTTCAATTTCAAAATTGAGCTGTGAGCTGGTAAAGCATGTGGATGGCAGAGTGGGTAGCGTTTCCCCTGCATCAGGCTGTCGCCTCCAGTGACCACGAAGCCTCCCTGGTGGTCAGTTCACTCACTGCCCAGGGACTTTGCCTGCCCGGCCACTTCTAGGCTTTTGAGTTCACCTGACCTTAAGCTTGTTCCTTGGAAGATCAAGTATCGCTCTGATGAAGTATTATCTGTGTGTTAGTACAAAATTCCAGTTAGTACAAGGCAGCTGCAGCAGTTTTTATTGAGTTACTTGATCAGTAATACACACTAGTTGGCATTTATATGGCACTTGTATTCATAAAAGTACCTCTTGATCTCATGTTTGATCAAGAATCTCATTGAAATAATGTTTCCATGCAATCAGCTGAAGTTGCACTACACAGTCATTGTCACACAATTCTACTGCCTTTAGAGCCTCTAGGCTTTGATCCAGGGTAATGGCAGGTTCAGTCCCTGGATGACGAGTTGGGAATGCTTTGGAAGGCCCAATGCTCTGCTTGTGTTGGACGGGTATACATGGGGAGGAGGATTTTGTCTCTTTAAGAAGAAGTACTAGCCCGGCCAGTTTGGGTCAGTGGTTGAGCATTGACCTGTGAACCAGGAGGCCACGGTTCAATTCCCAGTCAGGGTACATGCCCAGGTTGCGGGCTCGATTTCCAGTGTGGGGCATGCAGGAGGCAGCCGATCGATGATTGATGCTCTCTCTCATCATTGATATTTCTGTCTCTCTCTCCCTCTCCCTTCCTCTCTGGAATCAATAACAAATATAAAAATTAAAAAGATAAAAAGAAGTACTAGTTTCCTGGAACAAGTTTGTTTCTAGTGTTGACTGCATAGGCTTTCGAGCTATGGAGAACAGGAACATAGCATCTTAATAAAACTAGAATCTAGATCATTGAAACCACAGTTTCTGGGAAAATGGCTCATTGGAACCTAAACATCCATTTGGTAACTTAGTTACAACTTTTATAGCCGAGAAGACTTTCTATTGTCCAAAAGTACCATTTGTATTTTGCAAATGTTAGTATTTAATAAAGGAGCCTGGTGTTGGGCAATTGTTGCCTCCGGGTCTCAGCGGCATTCAACAGTGAGCACTTCTGTCTCAATCACGAGTTGGTGGGTCAGCTGGAGTGGCTCTGCCCCATGTCTTTCATCTTCCTCCTGGGACCAGGGAGCCAAGGGGGCATGCCCTCCTTTTGCAAAGGGCAAATGCGCAAGGGTGCCTCTTAAGCTTGGCTTAGAGCTGGCACTGGTACCAACATTCAAGTCAAGTCACATGAACAGTTTCAGAGACAAGAGACAGAGAAGTACATCCAACCACAGTGCATTCATGGCAAGGGTGCGGATGTAGAGAAGGGTCCAAACTTGAGGCTGATTATCCAGTGCAGCCTGAGCCTGCCCAGTCTGTGTGGCTCCATGCCGTCCATGCCCATGCCATAAAGTGCAGCTGCGGCCTCTAACTTTTCTGTATCCTCCTAATACTCATATTGAAGTTTTATTCACTCCTGCATTTGTCATCTCGTTATTCTCTCTAGTGAACATTTGCAGGAATACAAGGAGGGAGAGAGCTCCCTAAACCAATCAAGGGACATTTTTCCTTATCCTACAAGGGCCTGGGGGGAGAATTGTCAGAGTCCAGTGTTGCACATCAGTGCCAGTGTCCTGGATACTACTGAACGCTAGTGCTCGAACATCACAAGAGCAGGTCCTATCTGTGTTTCTCCATTGAAATTTGTTTGCAAGCAGTGGAAATGTACAGTAGCCAATATAATCAAAGGTGAATGATAGATCTGGATGGACCACTTTTAACCATTTGATATCTTTTTTTCTTAAAATGTATTTTTATTAATTTCAGAGAGGAGGGCTGAGGGAGCGAGAGAAAGAAACATTAGTGATGAGAGAGAATCCTACAAGCCCCTACTAGGGATCAAGCCCGCAACCCGGGCACATGCCCTGACTGGGAATCGAATTGTGGCCTCCTGGTTCATGGGTCAATGCTCAATCACTGAACCACACCAGCCATGCCCGTTTGATATCTTTTGTCACCCATTGTTTCAGTGTAACAAAGTACCCCAAACTTAGTGGCTTGAAGCGGCACATGAATCTATGGGGTAGCTGGGTTTCATCTGCTGTTTTTGCCTGAGTTCAGTCATGCAGGTACCTCCAGCTAGGAATGCAACTCGGCTCAACGGACCAACCAAGCTCTAGGCCTCCCTGTCCCCTAGACCTCTTTCTGGCTGGGTCGTCCAACTTTTCACATGGGTGTGTGCTTCTAAGAGATAAAGTAGAAGCTGTCAGCATAATGCCTGGGCCTGAAGGTCCAAGAATGTCACTTTTGGCACCAGTCACAAGACCCAGCCAGCGTCAGGGGAGCCCAGGGGCTCTCCATCTCCTGGGTCTGTGCCACAGGGCGGGGAGGAATTGTTGGGGGCCTTCTTTGGAGACTGGTCCCCACACCCATTGAGGGAGGCAACGAGAAGTCCATGACCAGATCATATTCCAACCTGGACAGTTATATTCTGCTTTATACATCACGCATCCTTTTTTTAATGAATAAAGTAGCCTCATTCACTTTTTAAAAGCTAAATGTTTCTAAATGTTTGAAAATGTTATTACCATGTGTTGCTGACGTGTTGACAAAGTCTGTGAAGCGTGGTGTATTTTGGGGCCGGCTCTGGAGTATGTGTGCACACGCACATTCGATCCTGTTCCTAAAGGTGTTAATTTAATTTTGTAGCTTCCAAGGACATGCTGGGGAGCATTGATCAAGCAATGTGTTTTGACAGATGGTAATTTCTGTTTTTATGAAGCAGTTTGATCTCTGTGATATTTTGGTTTATTTGGGAGACTGACCACTCCAGAAGTGTGAGACAGAGTTTACGTAGACTATGCCACCATGAAGGATTGAGTGAGAAGTGGGCGCCTTGATTTCTAGATTTCATAGAATTCAGGTCATCGACGCGGAAATTTACCACTGACATTTACCCAGAGACTTTCTGTCACTTTAAATACCAAAGCATAGCAAGTTTTGGATCTAGAGTTGTGCCTTACATACTGTGGCCCTTTCAGAAGTAAAATCCAGGCCAGGAGCTCATCTCCAGATGGGAATTCCCTTCCCTCATTGGTCAGGGCAGATGTGAAGAATGGCCTGCAGATCTGGGAGGTCATTCAGAGGACAGCTGAGCAGACTGCCAAGACCAGTTTGCATAAAATAAGTGACCAGCAGGTTCACGTTATCATAAACGAGTTAAGCAACTTCTAAGGAAAGCCAGGTGCTTACTGGATTTCTTTCAGCAGTCATCCACTTTGTCTATTAAAGTAGGTGCATAGAACAGGTTTGGGAAATGAATATATCAAACCTGAGGTCACTATCTCTTCTGAGCTCCTCCCGACGAGGGGAAAACTCGTTAGTTCTGTTGACTTTCCTATTTGCATGAGGGTTACCAGTCCAGAAAAGGCTTTCAACCTGAGGACGTTGTCCCTTCCAGTTCCCAGATCCTATGAATCTCAGCTTTCTCTCGGCATCAGTTTTCCTGCCACTACCAGAATTTAGGTTGGGGTAGCCTGTACCCCAGAATAGTTCAGTGTCCTCTCGCCTGATCTCCATGAACCCCCTTTATTGTGTATTTGTTCTTTGCTTGTTTTTAAATGTCCATTTCTTGCACTATGTCAGGTTGTGTCCGATTTTCAAAAGTACACCCGTGTCGTGTCAGTGCTCCTGCTCCAGAACTTTCTATTGCCCCTACTTCTCAGCTGGTGAAATCCTAAATCCTCAGTGAACATGGAAATGGCTCACGCCTACCTTTGCAGCCTCGTTTCATACTCTGTCCGTCATGTTCCCTGTCCTCCAGCCAGACTAACAGCTCACCTGCGTCCTCATCGCACACTCCCTGTCCTCCAGGCCCCCCACTGCACCATCACCTCTGCTTGGCCTGGTCCCTGGCTCCTGCCTTCAGCTCCTTAAGTCCTGCTCTTTTCCCGAACTACACCTAAACTTGCATGAAACTTTCCTAACACCTTCACAAAGTTCTCTCCTTCCTACTGTACTTACACACTTGGTTTATTTGTTTATATGTCTGATCTTCCATTGTGTGTTTATATGTGTCATCTCTGTTAGGAGCTGGTGAGGCCCCCGAAGGCAGGGACTGTATGGTCCTGCGAGGACACAGGCTTCCCAGGATGCCAGCAGCTGGAGGCAGAGCGATCAGGTTGGGCCCTGACCATGTCAGTTCCCCCGTATGACCAGGTGGCCTTGATTGGTGCTGAGTTTGGTTTAAGGACCAAGAGAGTCTAATGTTTATAAGTACTACTCCCTGAAGTAGAAGTGCTTAGAACACTATAGAAATTTCTTCTGGGATCGTGGTGTAAAACTGAGCATAAAAGAGCAGCAGTGAAGCAAGAATTTGGCTGATTTCGTTCACTTGGGCTCTATATTGCTGCGTGACTTCGGTTCTGTTCTGATCTTTGGCTACATAAATTAAGAACATGTAACAGGTGAGTGTGTGTGTGTGTGTGTGTGTGTGTGATGTCATGCCAAACTGTTACTCATCTGAAATACTGTAGAGACCAACTTCACAGGTGATAGTGAAGATTAAATGAGAAAATTTATCAAATTCAAATATGTTAGATTCCAGATTCCAAGTAGCTGGAGGCAAAGTAATAAGTCACTGTTTTTTTCCTATAATAATTTCTGTGTACAGTGGAGATTAATTCGTCTGTTTGTGTTTATGAGACAGTAACAGGGAAAATAATATTTAACTCTGTGCCATTCAATACTGTAGCCACTAGTCACATGTGACTGTTGAGCACATGAAATATAACTAGTCCTAAGTGAGGTATGTTGTCCGTGTGAGGTATACACAGCATTTTGAGGACTTAGTATGAAGAAAAGAATATAAAATAGCTTATTAATAATTTTTTAAAATATATTTTTATTGATTTCAGAGAGGAAAGGAGAGGGAGAGAGATAGAAACATCAATGAGAGAAAAATCATTGATCGACTGCCTCTTGCACGCCCCCTACTGGGGATCGAGCCTGCAACCAAGGTATATGCCCCTGACCTGAATCGAACCTGCGATCCTTCAGTCCAACACTCTATCCACTGAGCCACTCGGGCTAGGGCATTTATTATTAATTTTTGTGTTACATGTTGAAATGATATTTTGAACATATTGGGTTAAATGTAACATTTTAAAAATTAACTTCACCAGTTTCTTTTTAACTTAATGTGGCTACTAGAAATCCTCCAAGTGCATGTGTAATTCACATTCCATTTGTACTGAGTAGTGCTGGTTTAAGTCACTGAAAGGCCGTGGTGGTGTTTAGAACTTCTTTTCAGGTTTCAGTTTGGGAGTTTACTTCGTACTGAATCGAAGAGAAAAGGGGTGGGGCTGAGGCAGCTGCCCCCGTTTTCTGCTTTGACACTGCAGAGGTGGGAGGTGCGCTCGGCTGGGAGGAGGGTTTCGGGTGCCCAGAACCATCAGAGAGGCCGAGATTTGCAGCTGGGCAGATGAGGAGGAGCACACTAAGTCTGGCTCATCTCTCTGCGCTGATTCGTGATGGTCCTTAGCTGCCTCCAACGTAACTTTTGTGCTGGCCTGGGTGGTTTCTGTTGACTTCTGGTAGTGTGATTTCCCAGAGGTCAGCGAGGAAATCGTCCCCCACCCATTTTGTTTCCACTGAGTCTGAAGAAGAACCGTAAGGGCAGGAGACGTGTTTGATGGGTTTGTGCAGAAACCAGCTTCTGTTCTGTGCGAGGTGTGTGAATATGTGTTATCTTTCAATCAAAAGACTAGTTTGACTCATACTTTACAGTTTGTAAGGCCTTTTTCTATGTGATTATCATTATTTTCCCCGCTTGATACAAAAGGAAACTGAAGCTAAGAGCCATGCCGGTACAGTGAACTAAAGAAGTGGGACTGGTCCAGCCAGCATGGCTCAGTGTTGGAGCGTTGACCAATGAACCAGGAGGTCACAGTTCAGTTCCCAGTCAGGGCACATGCCCGGGTTGTGGGCTCAATCCCCAGTGTGGGGCGTGCAGGAGGCAGCCAATTAATGATTCTCTCTCATCGTTGATGTTTCTATCTCTCTCTCCTCCCTTCCTCTCTGAAATCAATAAAAAAAAATTTTTTTCTTTTTTAAAGAAATGGGACTGTGGCTGGAATTGAGGATGCTGACTTAAAAAAAAAATTTTTTTCCCCCAGTTAGAGTTGACATTCAATGTTATGTTAGTTGTAGGTTTATAACATAGTGATTCGGTACTTATATTAACAGACAAGGCTGGCACCCATCTGACACCACCTGTAGTTGTACCATTGTTACCTACTTTATTCCCTAAGCTTCGAAGATGCTGGCTTTACCCAGCATACCTTGTTTGTCAGTTTGCTTTGTTTAGAATATGAGTCAAATTCTGTGCATAAAAGAAATGTCTGGAAGGCTGTTCACCAAAACATGAACAATGGCAAGCTCTGTGTCGTGGAGTTTCAGGTGGTTCTTAATCTGTCCTTGTATTTTCCCGTACCGTTTACAACTTTTCCAGTTAATATGTATCGTTCAGGACAGCTATCGATTTTGATAAGTATGATTCCATGATTCCCTCTTCCAAAGGCCTTCCGCTGGGCTTTCAGGGCAGGTGAGATCTGTCCCAGTGAGATCGGTCTGTCACTGAACTAGCCCCGGGCAACAGGGGTTTGACTGTCAGACTTGTTTGTCCAGGTAAGCAGAGTCTGATCACTCACTGGCACTTGTTGGTTTCATTTAAAACCTAGTAGTTCCGTTCAGTCTACTAAGTAAGTACATGCTAACAATCTGCTGCTCAGGTGCTAGGCACTGGGGCTATAAAGATGTACTAGCCGAAACCGGTTTGGCTCAGTGGATAGAGCATCAGCTTGCGGACTGAAAGGTCCCGGGTTCGATTCCGGTCAAGGGCATGTACCTGGGTTGTGGGCACTTCCCCAGTGGGGGATGTGCAGGAGGCAGCTGATCGATGTTTCTCTCTCATCGATGTTTCTAACTCTCTCTCTCTCTTCCTCTCTGTAAAAAATCAATAAAATATATTTAATAATAATAAAAAAGATGTACTAAACATGGTCCCTGCCTTTAGGACCTGATAATGATATGAGATGGGCATCTCAACAAAAAATGCGATATCGTATGTTGATGATGTAGCAGGGTCTAGGGGAAGACTTATAAAGAGGATGATTAAGCCCTTGCCAGTGTAGCTCTGTCATTAGAGTGTGGCAGCACACACACCAAAGGGTGGAGGGTTTGAATCCCAGTCAAGATCAGGTTTGATCCCTGGTCCTAGTCAGGGCTCCTGTGAGAGGCAACCAATTGATGTGTCTCTCCCACATCAATGTTTCTCTCTCTCTCTCTCTCTCTCTCTCTCTCTCTCTCTCTCTCTCTCTCTCTCTCTCTCTCTTTTCCTGTCCTTCTTCTCCTTCCCTTCCTTCTACTCTCTCTAAAAAGCAATGGAAAAAATATCCTCAAGTGAGGATTTACAAAAAAAAAGAGGATGATTAAGGTCTCAGCTGAGTCTTAAAAGACACATAACAGACAAAGGAATGAGGTGGGACAGGAGTTTCTGGCCAAGAGACAGTGGGAAGGCTCACAAGTACATTGGACATCAGATATGTTGAGAGGAGACGGGGAAGCTTTTACCAAACCAGTGGGGGAATGACTTTAGAAACTCTCACATTAGGGCAAGAGTTGTAAATATTTGGAAATTGTACACTAATTTTTTTCAAAACACCACAGAGCTCGCACAGGCAGCTCAGGAATCATAATTATGTCAGGCCTCTGGAAATTGGCTGAGCATTTAGAAAACACTGAACAGGAAGTCCAGATCTGCTGCTGATTTCTTAACATAAGTTTTCAGCCTCACCTCAGGTGAGATCATCACAGACCCTGAAATACGAATGCGGGAACAGGCCTCAAGTCCCTGTTGAGACTGTATTATCACTACAGCATCGTAGAACCAGACGAGCCAGGGGGTGCAACCACTTGGTGGTGTGGTGTTTGTCCCACGTGGGAATCCAACATGGCTCTGTTTATTAGAGCACATTGGTGGTGTCACCAAAGTAGATGCTAGAGCCATCATATATTCTTCATGTGTGATAGGATCAGGAACCTAAAACCATGGCGACAGTTACTGCCTTGAGAGGCATGTAGGCACTGGTTGCTGCAGGTAAGCCCCGAGCCTTTGCCCCCATTTTTAGAGGGAGGGTTGGGACACAGTGGGAGGTGGCAATGGCATGCCCATCCCCCTGGCACAGAGCAGGAGTCGGGCTGCCACGCCATTCACCCACGAGGCCTTCCTGAGTGTACTTCAGTGGCTAAATATTTCCAGCCGAGTAGTTTGTGATCCTAAATTGGTGTCACAGTTTAATTGTGTTTCTGATAACAGTATTCTCAACAGTGAGGAAAATTGCTTCATCCAATTAAGTCCTCCGGAGATAGCAATTCTGCCAGTGGTGTTCGCTGGCCAGTTACAAGGCGAGAGCAGCTCCAGTTGATCCTAACCAGGCCCCGGGTGCTGGTGAGTGTGGAGACAAACAGTCAGGTGACCTGCCCGCAAACAGTTTACCCAATTTTAGAAAAGACACCATTTAGGCCCAGGAAGTAATTCGGCACGAAATAGACATTTGAAAACATGAAACAAAGCGCTACACTGAGTGTTGGCCCAGATGTGCATGGGTACCGTGGCAATGGGAAAAGTCACTGTAGGCCTGCTTTAGGGGTACAGAGGAGTAAAGTGATTGGAAATAAAGGCATTTCCTTCTTAGAGAAGAATCTAGCTACTCTCCAGGATCTCATTATTTTATCATTGTTGAGTCCTTGAAGATAATTCTTATCATTTAATCACACATTGCCATTGTCTCATGTATCACAGTGCCTGACCTATAAGTTGTTTGATAGTAATGACCTGATCTGAAAAATAATGACAGCTGTTACTTACCGGGTTCTGTGATGCCTATTCACAGGTGAGGGAGTGGAGGCTGTGAGAAGTGAGAAACTTGCCTATGTTCACGCAGGTAATACGTTCCCGTGGAGTCCCTGTCTGATTTCAGAACTTCAGGGAGCAGACGTGTGCTTTAGAAAGAGGAGGCACTGGGTTAGGTGTAATTGGGGATTTTTACACTAGTACACTAGTGTAACTGGTACACGGTTCATCTAGTCCAAGAACTTTCAGGCCAGTGGAAGAGCAGAGCGTCAGATCATACGTCTTCCTTTCTAGCCGGGTCATCCATTGAGCAAGCTCTGATTTACTGAGCCCTGTTGATTGCAAGGCCTGTTGGGCTGGCCCAAACCCTGTGCACTGATGACAGTCCGCTGGCCCACCCCTCTCAGTGCCAACTTCGCCGCCATGAATTCTCCGTGACAGGGTACTCCAGGGCTCTGAAGAGAGAGCACACTCATGTTATGGCCCATGTTGTACACTGAGTTTCTTTTTTTTTGTTCCCTTTAAAAATATATATATTGATTTCAGAGAGGAAGGGGGAGGGAGACACATCAATGATGAGAGAATCATTGATTAGCTGCCTCCTGCATGGCTCCTACTGGGGATCGAGCCCGCAACCCAGGCATGTGCCCTTGACCAGAATTGAACCTGGGACCCTTCAGTCCACAGACTGACGCTCTATCCACTGAGCAAACCCAGCTAGGACTACATTGAGTTTCTTTTGGTGTTGTTGGCAGATAGTCACTAGTACTGGTAAGAAGACACCCCCTGTTTTGTACCCTGTTCCTGAGCCAGCTCCTGTTGACTAGGATCTGGGGGACTTATTTCTGAACTGAAGGAAGGGGGAAGGGCAAGCCTGTGTTTTAGAGGCTGGGAACTCATTTGCAGGTCTGACTCTGTGTGGCTCTGCAGTTCCTTAGGCCAAATGAAACCCAAGTGTCTGGAATAATTAATCCCAAATTCTCTAGACTTTGGGGATAGGAAGATAACAAAAATTTCAAAGTTGAGGCTTCATCTCCTTGTTTGGGTATTTCTGTTTGTTCACTTCATTGTATTAAAATTCTCTGAGGTTAAATGGAAAATAATCTGGTTATGAAATTTGGGCATGTGGGATGTCTTCATTTATTGAATGACAATGTATATGCATTTTTTTAAATTTTAAAGATATTCTCTTTGATTTCAGAGAGGAAGGGAGAGGGAGAGAGAGATAGAAACATAAATGATGCGAGAGTCATTGATTGGCTGCCTCCTGCACACTCCACACTGGGGATCGAGCTTGAACCTGGGCATGTGCCCTCCTGGTTCATAGGTTGATGCTCAAGCGCTGAGCCATGTCGGCCAGGCAGACAATGTATAGTTAATGTATATGCACATGGGCCGAAAAGAAAGCCTCTCGGTGTTGACTGAGAAAGGCGAGAAACGATGATCTCTGATCAATCTTTACTGGTGGTGCCGATTACAGGCGAGTCTCTATGCTTCTGGTGTATTTTCCACATATTTTAACATCTCTTTATTAAATACTTTTTTTTTGGAAACACACTAGGATGAACATCACTCTTAAAAGAGAATAATCTAGAAAACGTTCTAAACGCAGTTTCTTTATTCAGTACCTTTTCTATGGCAGGCATCATTTCAGGTATTCTGCCATTTGTGAATTCATTTAATTCTCATACTACCATATGGGATAGGTTTTAATAGGAACTTAGCAGTTCAGTCCCCAAATCTGTACATTTAACCACCATGCCTTGCTACCTTATCGTCCCGTTCCTTCTTAACTTAAAGTCACTGCTTGCCTAGGTTATAATAATGAAAAGCAAAGTGGTCAAGATCCCAGCAAGTGCGGCCCTTTTCCTTGTTTTCAGAAGTATCCTTTAGGAATGGTTACCCAGAACAAAGGTCTTATGTCCCCCACCCTCAACACGGACTTCACCGTGGTGAAAACTGATGACAGTGAACTTCAGGGCTCTGGAAAAAGAGCTAACTTTGCTAACTCGTGCTGCTTTTATTTGCCTGTTTTCAGACCTGTACCCAACAAGTTGCTTAAGATTTGAGAACTAGCTGTAAGGTAGGAAATAACCATGATAGAATGCCCCATTTTAAGTTTATTTTTAGCCAGTGGGCTCTTCATTTCAAAGCATAAAGAGGAGAAACCAACAGGGTGATGGGGGGGGGGGGGGCGGCGGTGGGGTTGTCACGTGACTAATGTTAAATTGAGCTGTCCTCATCCTTTGTGACTTGAATCTCAATCTCTCTGTTCGTCTCCAATTTTCCACTGTCATTCTTTGCCGAAGTAACTTCTCTTAGAGTTCACAGTGGCCTACATACTGCATGAGGTTTTATTTAAATGGACAAAAAACCAGTGCCTGTCGCCTAGTCAGCCCAGTTTATAAGGAAGCTGTTGACTGGAGCAGCTGGAGATCTGGGGGATTTCTGGGTTCAGCCAGAGTCTCTGCTCCAAGGTGACCTCTGTGAGCTTCAGTTTCTACATCTTGGGAGTGAGTGGACTGAGCGCAGGTGATTGCTCTGCGAGAGTTGGGCATCAGTGTTCAAAGTCTCTACTTGGGCCCCCAGACTGTGAACAGCTCACACAACTCCGAGTTCTCCAATTTTCTGAAGCCATGGGGCCACTGAAAAGATGATATTATCACACTGTTTTTATTTTTTTTAAATAAAATGATAGTGGTGGTCGTGTTCAGTAATGAATAGCTTTATGGTCCAGAGTCAGTTAAGGTGTTGATTGCTTCATGATGTCATTTTTTTCTTCTTCTAAGAAATTAAAAAGAAGTATTGCCAGTATCTTCTGTAGCTTCAAAGCATTACCGTGAGCTAGAAGGTGAGAAAGTTGGAAGTGTGTGGGGCACTGTCCTCCCCTCTATCTTGTCTGGCTGGGTTTTTATCTATCTTTCACCCAGCGATGCTTAAATTGGTGTTGTGCACTTGCTAGTCAACGTGAGATTCAAGTTGCTGACTTTCTGTTTTTCTTTTTTCTTTTTTTAAATATATTTTATTGATATTTTACAGAGAGGAAGGGAGAGGGATAGAGAGTTAGAAACATCAATGAGAGAGAAATATCGATCAGCTGCCTCTTGCACACCTCCTACTAGAGATGTGCCCGCAACCAAGGTACATGCCCTTGGCTGGAATCGAACCCGGGACCTTTCAGTCCGCTGGCCGACGCTCTTTTCACTGAGCCAAACCGGTTAGGGCCTGACTTTCTGTTTTAAAGTTTTTGTTAGACGCAGTGGTAGAGGACATTGATTCTGTTATTTGAAAGGGATAATGAACTCTAAAATAGAAGGTAATTTCAAACAAAATCAGTCAAAAAGAGAACATTTAATTTCCCAGATGACTGACTTTGTCAAGAACTACTGTACTGTAACCTGGTCACTTTCAAGACAAGAGACAGTCAAAACTTACAGAAAGTAAAATTCTAAAGGATAGCAGAGACAATAGTCCTATGGTTGTAATAGTAAATGACATCTAAATCACCCTGGCTGATACGGTTCAGCTGGTTATAGTGTCGTATGGTGTACCCAAGGGTCCCAGGTTCAGTTCCTCATCGGGCACATACCCAGGTTGCAGGTTCCATCCCTGGTCAGAGTATCTATGGAAGGCACCCGATCAATGTTTCTCTCTCTTTCTCTCCCTCTCCTTTCCTCCCTTTCAAGAATCAATGAAAAATATATTCTAGGGCAGGGGTCCTCAAACTTTTAAAACAGGGGGCCAGTTCACTGTCCCTCAGACTGTTGGAGGGCCGGACTATAGTTTAAAAAAAAACCATGAACAAATTCCTATGCACACTGCACATATCTTATTTTGAAGTAAAAAAAAAAAAAAAAAAAAAAAAAAAACGGGAACAAATACAATATTTGTATTTGCATGTGGCCCGCAGGCCATAGTTTGAGGACCCCTGTTCTAGGGTGAGAATTTTCTTAAATGTATATGTAAATAATAACCTGCTAACATATAATTGCCAACACATTTTTTAGCTGTGAATGAAAATGGTCTTTGATGGCTTTTGAAAGGTTGCGTAAGTAAAGTCTCTTAGAAGGGCCAATGCTAGGGAAGGGGATTAGTGCATAGGAGGAAGTGCAGCCCTTTAAAAAAAAATTAAAATAAGATGGAGGAAGGCCGTGGGGGACATGTGTGCAGTCCACTTCCTTAAAGGTAATTTAAGTTCATGCTCCAGTTATAATGTAAATGGATATTTGCATTTATGAAAAGTTGAGGGTACAAGATGAAGGTTGAAGTGAAAAAGCCTGGCACTAAAACAGCAGTCTACCAAACTAATGAATATTTTCAAATTGTGAAACAAAACCAAACTGGGACAAATCTCCATTTAGATTACGTTCCATTTCCATTTTAAAGACCACATTGGAGACCAGCTAAGTTGCATTTGAATTCCCTCCTAGCTACAGGCACCCGTGTTTCACTGTGTAAATGTCACTGTCAATTTTGATCTATGACCAAAGAAGGAATTGTCAAACTATATATGAAAAAGGATTTTCTTTTTCATGTTGCCCCCAGCATTTTTGGCATTTATTGTTTCAGCTATTAAACACTTTTTTTTCATTCATCTTTTCCTTCCCATTGCCTTCTTTCATTCAAGAAATGTTTCCTCATTAAAAGAGTGTTTAGATTTTGAATTTTGACCACAGCTTTTCTCCTTCATTTCTTGCCTTATTTCCCCCAATGCAGTTACTGAATTGCCAATTATTAAAATAAAATACAGTATGCTTTCAGCTCCTACAGAACTCTGAAAATGGTAAATATTCATTCACAAAATGTTTATTGAGAGATTATTCAATTGGCTTTTAGTAGCAGAGGTGACACATAATAAGACAGTGACAGCCCTTATTTTGCCTACCTCCTCGATGACACAAGAAATAAGCAGAGAGACATTTAATCACTGTCAGGCGGGGATGAGCCATGAGAAAAATTAAAACGGGGAGAGTCACGGGGCAGCTATTTTAGACTCGTTGGTCCTAGAAGATTCATCTGAGCAGTTGATGTTTTTGAGCAGACACCTGAAGAAAGGGAGGAAGGCTTGAGAATACCCAGGGACAGTGTTTCAGGCGAGGAACCACAGGACCAAATTCCTGAGGAAGGTAGCTGATAGGTTCCAGCGTGAAGCCTGAGGTCCTCATGCCAGGAGAGTGGTAGGTGATAGACTCAGAGGGGATGCTGGGGTTGGAATGTACATGCCACATGTGGACTAAGGTTTTTAATTGAAAGGCATATTTTTGCTGCTATGTGGTGAATCCTATATAATAAAAGCCTAATATGCAAATCAACCAAACAGCGGGACGACCGGTCGTTATGATGCACACTGACCACCAGGGGGCAGATGCTCAATGCAGGAGCTGTCCACAGGCCCCAGGCCAGCCACGGTGGGTGTGAGCGGAGGCGGGGGGCAATCACCCCCCTCATCGCCCCACAGATTGGCCCTGATCGCCAGTCAGGCCTAGGGACCCTACCCATGCACAGATTTTGTGCACTGGGCCTCTAGTAGACTATAAGAGGCAAGAGTGGGAGGAAGTGACAGAGGCTGGTTAAGGCAAGAGGTGAAGGCGGTCTGGATTCGGGAGATTTAATGGAGATAGTGAGACCTGGCCAGGCTCGGTATGTATTTGGGGAGCCATTAAATACGAGCTGCATGACCCACGAGTTTTTCAGTTCGGGTTGGGAGTGGAGGGTGACATTCTGTGACAACAGAAGCCCCTCCTATCTAGTGATTCATAGGATACCCGGTTTTTAAGTTCTAATTCAATGACTGTGTTCTCAGTCTTAGCCACATAGAGTGAGAAATGAAACTATGGCCTGTTGTATAGAATTGCATAGGCCTGTCATACTTTGCTACATGTTGAAAATACCTGATTTAAAGCATCCAAAGACTTCGAAATTACAGTTCTTTTTTTTCCCTACTTTTCCAGCTTTATTTGTATTTAATTGACACATAGCATTGTACAGATTTAAGGTGTATGGTATGATGATTGAATATACTTACATATTGCAAAGTGATTGCCACAACAAGGTTAGTCAACACATCTATCACCCCCCATAGTTACCTTTTTGTTTTTTTGTGGTGAGAACTTTAAGCTCTACTCTTAGCAACTTTCAAGTGTATAATAACTAGAGTCCCCACATTGTACCTAGGTCCCCAGAACTTCTGCCATTTGTAACTGGAAGTTTGTACCCTTTGACCAATATCTCCCCATTTCCTTCATTCCCCGGCCCATGGTAACCACCATTCTACCCTGTTTCTATGAGTTCAACTTCTTTAGATTCCGCATAGAAGTGATATCATACAATATTTGTCTTTCTCTGCCATTTGGCCATCCACGTTGTTACAAATGACAGGATTTATTTCTTTCTCATGATGAAATAATATATATACATACATACATATATATATAAAACATATATGACATTTTCTTTATGTATTTCTACATTTAGGTTGTTTCCATATCGTGGCTATTGTGAATGATGCTGCAAGGAACATGGGGGTGCAGATATCTCTTTCAGATAGTGATTTTATTTCCTTTGGCTATATACCCAGAAGAAGGACTGCTGGATCCTATGGTGGTTCTATTTTTAATTTTTTATGGAACCTCCATACTGGTTTCTAGTGGCTGCACCCATTTACATTCCCACCAACAGTGCACAAGGGTTCCCTTTTCTCCACATCCTCACCAACACTTCTTATCTCTCACCCTGTTGGTAGTAGACATTCTAACAGGTATGAGGTGATACAGTGATTCTTTTTTGTTACTATGCATCCCTCTAGGAAGCAAAATGGAATGCTACCTTTAACAATATTGGAGACCACAGTCTACCTTTAAATAGGTTACATGTACACGGTGGGTGAGGGTCCTAAGGACCACCTCTCCGTCAGCTCTCTGTCCTCAGGCTCCCACTACAAAGCCTACTTGGAAATTGCTATGTCATATAGGTTAGATGACAGGAATTTAATTAAACTGCTCAGCTGCCCTTATGAATGACTCTCATCCTCTCTCCCCAAAAGATAAATATTCAAAACCACTATCGTTGTTTATAAACAAATTGAGCAAATGTGTTACTGAAACAGGCTTGTTCTTGCAATCACCACACTGCTGTTTATGTTCATGAGTTTCAGTTTTATATCCCACATGTGAGTGAAATCATATCGTTCTTGCCAGGGGTCGGGTAAGAAGGAGTCCCAATGTAAGGTGACAGGAGAAGATTTGACTTTGGGTGGTGGGTACACGGTGTAATATTCAGATCTTGTAGCAGGGGAACCCACCCTGAAGCCTACATGTTCATATTGACCAGTGTCACCCCAATCAGTTCAATCAGTCAGTCAATAAAAATAAAATAGGCTTGTTCGAACCAACCAGGTTGTGGAAGGTGGTGTGTTTTTATGTACTGCATCGCTCTCCCGATCAGCTCTCCCAGACACATCATTCCCAAGGGCCATTATTTGTCACCACCAGAACACACTTTGGTCCCCTAGGCCAGGGGAAAATAACTTGGCGACGCACAGTGATCTTTCATCTTACATGAATGAAGCTCCCGTGAGAAGAGGTACTGACTTGTGAAAGGAGAGAAAGAGGGTGAGAGCCCTCCGCCTCCTTCCCAACCACGTGTGGGCCCTCCCCCAGCACCCCAGGACCTTCCTTCATGAACGCGAGCCTTTCGTTCATGAGCTCTGCAGGGAAAGTCAAGTCATGCATATTTTTCATAAGTGGAGAAGCTACACTATTTTATCACATCTTCCCCTTTTCAAGATTCAGTGGCGATGCTTGTGAACTGGGGAATGACTTTAACTGAAAATGACTCTATCTAGTTTCTTCCTGTTCTTGTGAATGGTTTTACTGCCACTGAATATTTTCTAACGGTTGTATAACCCAGATCAAGTCATCCCCCTCTTGCCCCCGGAAGCCAGCTTCAATCCAGAGACGTATTAACAAGAAACACTAAGATCATTGAAAAGCAGTTTGCATTTTTACTGAATAGCATCGAAGAACCCCAAAGAGGTCTTCCATTCATAAACCACTCTACACCGGACTGGCATCAACTCTCATGAATCCCTAGCTCTCTGCCAGTCTGGTGACCTTGGTCTGTCTTTCCACTACCTCAGAAATCTCCCCCTTTCTCTAATCTACAAAACTTTCCCCTCCATCCCAGCCCCCTTGGGTTTCTTTTTGTTGTTGCTGTTGGGGTTTTTGTTGTTGTTGTTTTGTTTTTTGCTTCAGGCCATATTATCTTCTCATTAGTTCTGCTCTTCGCAAAGTGCGGGAGCCCATCTGGCCTGATGGTGAGACAGGTGCCTGGGGGTGGGGGCGGGGGGCTGCTGGGATGCTCCAGTGCGAATGCTTTTCTCTGTCCGGGTCATTATCTGAGAATCTGTTCCCTCACAGGAATCCACTTAAGTCAGAACTCAATTAAAAAATCAAATCAGTTCGATTCTGGTCAAGGGCACATGCTAGGGTTGTGGGCTCGATCCCCAGTAGGGGGCATGTAGGAGTCAGCCAATCAATGATTCTCTCTCATCATTGCTGTTTCTCTCTCTCTCTCCCTCTCCTTTCCTCACTGAAATCAATAAAAATATGTTTTAAAAAAATCAAATCAGATGGACATCAACATATGCTTTGTCCACATCCTTTTCGAACCCATTCATGCTCTAAGCCTCTATCATCTCACCAATACATTTCTTCCCTAGACTCAGACCAGCCTGGATTTGAACCCACCACTGCCCCTTGACCACCCAATCAGGGACTAATCTCTGCAACTGTAAAAAGGGGCTTGGAATACCGGCCTCACGGGGTTAACATGAGGATTAAAGCAGAGGGCAGGACAGAGGACCAGACGGGCTTTTGTCTTGAATGATTACTAAGACTATTAAGGTTATCAATGGGCTGGCATTTATCTTAAACGGTTATTAAAGGTAACAGGAACCCCACTAAGAACAGCAGGGAGGACTTAGCTGGCCTCCAACTTTTCAGGCGTCCCAGCAGTTGGTCCTGCGGTGGGCAGAGAGCCAGCCAGCGGTGCAGGACAGTCAGAGCAGGGCTCCCGGGACTCCTGATAAACTGCCAGCCCCACAGCCATGCAAGCCCTCCCTCTCGGGGTGCGGCTCTGCCTCTTCTGCTCCTCCTGGGTCTTGGTTGGGAATTATTATGATGTGACACAGAAATGAACCCCTCCCATAGAGAGCTCTGGTTGCGCATGCATTCCTGCAGGAATCCAGCCTGGCTTGGAGCTGGCTATATCGCTTGTCAGAGATGAATGTTGGGGGCCCTTAATGACTGGATAATAGTCCCCTGGTCCCTGGATAATGAATCCCAAGTGAATGAAGGAAACATATTGTCTGGCCTCTGAAATGATTAAGTGATTCAAGAATGGGGTCTGCGGGGTCCGGTCTTCGTGATTAAAGGTGCGGCCGTGAGAGAAGCTGTGTCACCCTCCGGTCCTGACAGCCGAGGGCACCTCTCATCCTGTCTTCTCCAAACACATGGACGAGACCCTGGAATGCTAAGGGACTGCGGCACTCTTGCACTGGGCATCTCAGCACGCTGAGCCACTCCGAGAGCTCTACCCCCTGCCTCCAGGGCACACAGCTGTGAAGTCACAAAGCCAGGCCCAGAAGAGAAAGCCTTTAAATCAGGGGTGGGCAAACTTTTTGACTGAGGGCCACAATGGGTTCTTAAACTGGACCAGAGGGCCGGAACAAAAGCATGGATGGAGTGTTTGTGTGAACTAATATAAATTCAAAGTAAACATCATTACATAAAAGGGTACGGTCTTTTTTTTTTTTTTTTAGTTTTATTCGTTTCAAATGGGCCGGATCCAGGCCGTAGTTTGCCCACGGCTGCTTTAAATCCACCCATTGTGATCCATGTATGTCCTGTGGAGGGAGGAGCTGGGATCAGGTGCGATGGCACTTCCTTTGCCCCTAGGGTAGACCACCCCCTCCATCTCAGCCACTCCCTGACCTGAGTGCTTTGGGGGAGGCAGGAACTAGGTCTGGCAGCTGTTGCATCTCCCGCTCCATCCCTACCAGTCCCCCGCCCCCCCACCCCACCCCGCCCCAGCTGACTTCAGGATAAAGATGGCACCCTCTGAAGCTTCTCTGTGTCTTCTCTCTCTGGCTCTTTCCCTGTCATATTCCTATGTCCTTCCTCCGCTTCCTCAAACATCTGGTTCATGTATGTTTCACCTTCTTCCAGAGAGGCAGAAAGCCTGAGATGAAGGTGGTTGGGTCTCTCCGGAGGAGAAGGCTGGGACAGCCCAGAGGATGGACGCTTTGCCTATATTAGTGGCTTCAGTGCCGAGACACTGGGCGGTGGGGGGTGGTCATTTCCCTTCAACATGGAGCCTGCCTCTTGTGGAACTTGGCACCAGGTCTCTCTGGAGTGGCCTCATCTCTTCACCTCTCTGTGGCCCCAGGAATTCCGTGTGCCAACCAGGAGCCCCTGCTTGCCACGCTCTTCTGGCCTTTGAACTCACTGTCCCCTCTGCCGGCACCTGTCCTTCCCCACACACTGGTGCCCCTCAGAATCCCGGGGGGATGTGTCACCTCCTCCAAGACTCTCCCCAGCCTTGCTCACGGGGGCTCCCTCCTTGCTGTTCTTATCACATGTGCTTCTCATCGTTACACACACTAGACCCCCTCCTTGCTTATTTTCTTATCTCCGCCCCAGGACTGAGTTCTACATGTCCTAGCACGTAGTAGGTGCTCACTAAATACTGCTGAAGGAAAGAAGGAGAGAAACACAGAAAGGACAGTGGAGGATAGCCTGGCACTTGATTCAAGGACAGAAAGCAGGCACTTCCTTCCTCTCACGTCCGAACTATAACCAAGAAGTGTTGTTCCCAGACCTTTCAGGACAGAAGTGTGTTCATAAGTTGCTGTCGTTTACAGTCAATATGTCTTATTGACACAGCAGTCTATAAGGAAAGCGCTACAGCTCCAATAAGAAAAGAAAGGGCCAAGGATACGAAAAGATGCTACACAGAAGGAACTGCAAATGAACGATCAGCACATGGAAAAAGTATGCAGTATCACTAGTCAACTTGGAAACATCAAACCAGTTTAAACATTTGGTGCCATTTCGCCCTTCAGTTCATAACATGTTTTTGAAAAAGGTAACACCTTTATGAGGGAGGGTGTGCTGAAAGGAGTTTTACACGAAGCAAGACGAAATGGAGCCAGCACCAACACAAGCCCTTTTATTCCCGGTGTTCAGTATAAACAAGCATTAGGTTTCACTGGAGAATAAGGGCACACTAGGCTTCTGAGATCTGCTGTCTTGGTGACAGTAACATTTTTGGATTATGAAATATCATAACGGGGGATATAGACAAATATGTATAATCTCCATGCCTACCCCAGTAGAAACCCCATGGCCAGATACCTCCACGTCTTTTCTCCACAAATATAGTCTAAAAACATAATTTTCCTGCTTATTTTTTAACAACTTATATTTCTACACCACTAGAAGAACTTAATGTATCAAACCATCTTTTTAAAAATATATTTTTACTGTTGACAGTATTATAGATGTCTCCCACTTCACCCCCCTCTATCCCCCTCCTCCCAGCCCCTGCCCCATGTCTTCACTACCCTATTGCCGGTGTCCACGGGCTATGCATGTAAGTGTATAAGGTCTTTGGTTTATCTCTTCTCGTCCCCGCAACCCCACATCAAGGTATGTCAGTCTGTCCCATGCCTCCATGCTTCGGGTCTTACTTTGTTGGTCAGTTCGTTTTGTTCATTCGATTCCACAAATAAGTGAGATCATGTGATATTTGTCTTTCTCAGATTGGCTTATTTCACTTAGTGTATTTTCCAGGTCCATCCATGCTATCCCCAAAGGTAAAAGGCCCCCCTTTTTCACAGCTGCATAGTATTCCATAGTGTAAATGTCCCACAGCTTTTTTAGCCACTCATCTACTGATGGGCACTTGGGCTGATTCCAAATCTTAGCTATCATAAAAAAAATGCTGCTGTGAACATAGGGGTGCATATATTCTTTCTGATTGGTCTTTTGGGGTTTTAGGATGTATTCCAGAAGTGAGATCGCTGGATCAAATGGAAGTTCCATTTTCAATTTTTTTTAGGAAACTCCATACTGTTTTCCACCATCTTATTTTAATTTTTTTTAAAATGTGAAACACACTCTGAAAAGAAGTGAGAGTATTTGATATTTGATATAAATGCACCAAAGCCTTATTTTAGAAATGTTCAAACCATTTAGAATGGGCAGTTGTCCGCAAATCATTTAATAATTGTTGCATTGGCAAGAACGAAGTCACTTGCTACAAGTGAGGACAGAGTGAGGATCAGTCGGGGCTGCCTGACTCGGAGAGGTGCTGATGGGGAGTGAGGTCCTGCGGCCGAGTCTCCACCTTGTGCTTAAGGTTGTTGCATCACAGCCTTATGGCCTCTTCCCCCACTGGATGAGGACGTTACTTTTCTTTCTTTTAATTCTCACCCAAGGATGTTTTCCGTTGATTCTAGAGAGAGAGGAAAAGGAGAGGGAGGGAGGGAGATGGGGCGGGGGGTGGGGGGGGGGAGAGACATCTATCAGTTGCCTGCCCAATGCGCCCCAAAGGAGAATCACAACCTGGACATGTACCCTGCCTGGAAATTGAACCCGTGACCTTTCAGGGCATGGAAGGACGCCTCAACCAACTGAGCCACACTGGCCAGGGCTGGAGATGTTAC
Source organism: Myotis daubentonii (assembly GCF_963259705.1). NCBI lineage: Eukaryota > Metazoa > Chordata > Mammalia > Chiroptera > Vespertilionidae > Myotis > Myotis daubentonii. The sequence goes on along the minus strand of NC_081857.1, from coordinate 18,757,835 downwards.
TTTTGGAAGTACAATGCAGCTGGGCTTACAAAGTCAGAGTGATTTTCTGTGATTAAGAAGCTAAATTTTGATCTAAGCTATAGATACTATTTTATATTTGTGTCATGTATTGTCTATGGCAGTGATGGCAAACCTTTTAAGCTCGGTGTGTCAACATTTTGCAAAACCCTAACTTAACTCTGGTGCCGTGTCACAGAAATTTTTTGATATTTGCAACCATAGTAAAACAAAGACTTATATTTTTGATATTTATTTTATATATTTAAATGCCACTTAACAAAGAAAAATCAACCAAAAAAATGAGTTCGCATGTCACCTCTGACACACGTGTCATAGGTTCGTCATCACTGGTCTGTGGTATTCCCAGTCATAGAAATGTTATTGTGCTTAGTTTTATATTTACTTAGAAGCTTGCAGTTTAGGTAAAGCCTTCACCAGAGTCAAGCATATGGTTAAAGGCACTCTAACTAGTTATAAAAACTTTGTAATGCCACTTATTTCAAGTTTTCAGCTAACCTGTTCACCTGCTTTTTGTGGCTTAGCCATCTTTGAACTCAAGAATTGGTCCAAGTGTTCTGCATCCGGGCCCCAACATATAAGAGATTCTTAGAAGATTCAGTTCTATCTTAAGCTTGGAACAGTTTGCCATTAGTCTACATCACCTCATATGTGAAGGAAATAACTTGGAGTTTTGGGCAAATTTTAGAAGTGAAAAGTGAGAACTTTAGAAATTTGGAGGCAGAAGAGATACTTGTAGCCCAGAGAGATTAAGAAGAAATTTCATAAAGAAAGTGAGACTTGGGCTACAATAGCCTCTGAGTCAACTGAGAGATTGGAAGGAGATTCCAGATAGGGGAATAATATAAATTTTCAAAAGCCTAAATATAGTCCAGCCAAGAATTTCACATTGAGGCTATCCACAGACCAAAGGTGGACTTGAAGTGGGCAGTTTTGCCCACATTGTACTTGTCGTATTGATATTTTTTAAATTAAAGATCTTTTTTTTTCTTTTTTGGAGAACCCAGCAGGGGGAAAAGTAGGACCAATAGGACTGAGCCCCTGAGGAAGTCCAGGGCTTGGTACCCAGCAAATGTTGCACGAATGTTTGTTGAATGACTAACCAATGGAGGCTTGAACAGCTGATGAGGTGGATGGAGTGCTCCACAGTAAAGGCCGCTCTTTCCTAATGCAATGGCCTCATCTGTCCATCCTTGCTTTGTAGTGCCAGCATCCTGCCTCTTTGTCCTTCCAGAAAAGGGGTTTTCCTTCCACAGTTACTTTCTTTAGAGCAGCCTTCACCCTTTAGACTCTGAAACAGTCATTCTAAATTGGAACTTCACCCGTTCACTCTGGTACCCTCACTGTAGGCTGTGAGCCAGTGGCAATAATAGTGGGAAGATATGTAAGAGGACAGAGGAGCATTATTTTGTCGTACCTCGGGTCTTGCTTAAATAAGGATCACTTTTCTTTTTCCAAAAATAAATGTTATTTATTAATCTTTCAGAATTATTTCCTATTTTCAATAAAGTAATATAGGCATGTAGTCCAAAAAAAAATACTAAAAGCTTATTATGGACAATAAGCCCCCTTCTCACTTCCTCTCTCATTTGTTAACACAGTAAAGTTGCAATTTTTGGTTAAAGCAGTTGTTGATGTTTACATTATATTTTATGCTTTAAAAATAGTGTTCCCTGCAAAACCAGCAACGGCGAACACTTATTGAGCATTTACTATGGACTGGGCACTGTTTTCATGTGATAACTCACGTGGCTCGGTGTGAGATCAGGCACCATAAATATTACAGATGGAGAAACCAAGGCACAGAGGGAAAAGTAACTGGCCCAAGGCCATAATGCTGGGTCTTCTAGCTCCAGAGGCTGCGCTCCTCGCCACTGTGAATGCTCATTTGTTGAAAAAACATCCTTCCAAGTAAGGAAATAAAGATCGTAGGCAAGAATTTGAAGTTGTACCAGGAATTGGGGACTCAAATTTAGTTTGCTTGGAAGACAGAATGTTCAATGGAAAAGCCCAAGGGGAATAAGTTTATGCTATAAAGCAGGATAGTTTGTTTCTTTTAATTGGCTTTTCTGTTTTTGTAAATACTTCTTGTACCTTCTTTCCCAAGCCCTCATGTTTCCCTGAGCATAGAATAATAGTCCACCAGAGAATCTTCATGCAGATTCTGGACGAAGAGGCCATCCAGCTCATTTCATTAAGATGTCCAGAAGCTGGGCTATTTAGAGATGAGGATATGAACACGGAACTTTTGAAACTGGAGCAGTCTGGAAAAGATGGGGTTTATTATTATAGATGTACCACTGATCGAAGGAAGGCTGGGTGAGAAGGTATGAAAGTTTAGTAAACAACTGTAGCCCTGGTCGGGTGGCTCAGTTGGTTAGAGCATCGTCCCAATACACCACTGTTGTGCATTCCATCCCCAGTCAGGGCACACCCAAGAAGCAACCGCTGAATGCACAATTAAGTGAATAAACATATAATTTTAAAAATACAACTATTAGATTTCTTCTTACCTCAGAGTGCAGCATATATTGGGGTCTTCTGCTTTCTTCCTTCTTCCTCATCTAATATGTACACTTAGGAAAATGGTTAACGTTTTTTATACTTCCGGTATTATAAATTCTTGCAGTACTCATCTCTAGCTGATTGACTCCTTTACAAGTCAGTTCTATTGATTACAAAAGTAACTGTGTCACAGATCTATCCGAGAAGCCTGGGAGATCTGGGACATGCCTAGGAAGTTGTCCATAATGGAAGAATTGAAGGGATCCAGAAGATGGGGATGATTCCATACTCACCTAAAGGCAGTCCAGCCAATCAATACCCTTCTAACTCTAAAAACGTACATGCATAGAATATACTTTATGTCAAAAGCGAGGTACCGGCATTTGGTGGGAAACAGTGTTTTCGGCATGATGGAGCTGCCACGGAAACAATTGGCCCCTCTCTGATGTCCCCTGAGGGATGAAATGCCAGCAGTATCACCAAAGCACGGCTTTTCCCCTGATCTGTTTGGCTTGCACAGCGTGCAACTGCACACACACACACAGGATGGGGAGGGGTGTCAGTCTGTTTCTGATGTGCATTTGAATAAGCCACCTGACAAGACCAACAGGAAGAAAAGAAAAATTGTGAACAGGTGTGCGGGAGCTGCAGGAAGACGATCCTGCTCCCCCTCCCCTTAATCAGGTTGGCTCAGTGTCCTGTCGCCAGGACCCTGGGGCTGGGACAGTGGCCGGGCTGATGAAGAGGGCCTGCAGTCCCACATCGATGCCCCTGTGCCTTCAACAAAAGGGAAACCAGATTTCAGTGGTGGTGGCTGCACTGTCAGAACCGAAGGGCTCTTTTATCTGCACAGAGGCCGGTTGGCAAGTGCCGGTCCTGAGGGCTGCGTCGCCATGGAAATGAGTGACACATTTGTGATGAGTTGTCTGTTTCCAGATGGACAGCTTCGTGCCGTTGAGAAATCCGACAGCCCATTTTTACGTATTTCCATTGTACAAACGGTGGCTTATGTAAGGGTCTTGCTGGCTCCTTTGTTTTCTACCCGGATGACTTTTGTGCAGTGTGTGTGTGTAAGTAATCATGATGGGTCGGGCTCTGTGGCTGTTTGCTTTTCCTTTCTTCGTAGCCAATCACAGTGCGTTCCTCTAACACAGCCTTGGCTCGCCAGCCGTGGCTGCTGATGACACGCTCAGTCCTACCCTCTTTCTACATTCGTGGTGACTCTGCCTTGATGCTAAAAGAAAGCCTGTGTTTGGGATAATGCTGCTTTGAAAGTCACGTAGCCAGCAGCTCTTCCAGTTCATTGAAGAAAAAAATATTAGAAAAGTATGAATAGCGTGTCTGCTTCTTTCAGTTCAGTTGTGTTCCCTGGAGGGATGAAGAGCCTGAAGATTGAGTATTGCAAGGGCGCTGAGAGAGCAGTGGGCTGTGGCTTGGCAGATGGCAGAGGACGGGGCGAGGCAAGGGCAGCTTCTCTCTGCAGCTGGCTAAAGGGCCATCTTTCGGAAGGTTCTTCAGAAGGTTTCTTAGGTCCTAAGATGCTGTGCTTTCCCCATTCTATCATATGAGTGTTTGAATCCTATAAACAAAAGTCATACAATCCACTGGAATTGTGTTAAAATGTACTGTGTGTGTGTGTGATTTATGTTTAAATAATTAGAGCTCACTGTAAGTCATTAAGATCACAGTTTAGATCAGTTAAATGTTAGTAATTATCCCAGCGAACCATGGTTTATAAATATTAATGTCCCAAACTGAAGTTAAGGAGGCCCATCTTAGCTATTATTTTTTCCTTTATTTTTCTTTCTCTAATTGTACTGGATGCATAATTTGTCAGTGTCCTTTTTTTTTATTAAAAAACAAAAAAAAATCAAAACTGCTTTTCCAAATTCTGAGTAAATAGTCCTTAATTAAATGTGCTGATTTTATTAATTCACTTTTCTTCTCTTCTGAATATCAAATTGGAAAGTGAAATTCTTGTGTGTTGTAATTGTGGATCAGAATTCATTGATTAACTTGTTAGCACATTTAGGACTTGGTATTCCTACAGGGCTCATTACTGTAACCTCTCACCAGTTTTTCTAATTTCTTTAGAAAGAAGCAAAAGCAATAACTACCTTGAATTATCAGGTGGAAAAAACGATTGGCTTAGCCATGAACATGGAGTCTTTATTCAGATATATGCACATGTATTACTTTCATAAGGGTGATAATTTTAAGAGACGTTTGAACAGCATAATTACCTGGAGGAATATTGCTATAACAAGTATCTTTGGTAGTAGTCTACTAAGGGATAGTATGAGGAAGCCTGAAACTATAAAGAAAGTGGTATAAATAATAAGGCAGGAAATTATATAAAATATGTCATTGTATCAAATTAGTCATAGGCAATAAGAAAATATATTGCAACTGCCTGAACTGATATACAAACTTCTTTATTGATTGACATCTTTCAAGTAACCTATTATAGACATTATTTCATACCATATGCTAGGCTATCATCAATTTGTTAGCTGATGAAATTTTCTAATTCAGTTGTTTCTGTGATTTTTCCCCCTGACGAATCGGACTAAAGATGAATCAAAGTCACACATATTTTGGACCTCGTTTGCTCAAGTCATATCCTGTTGATAGGACTCTGATGAAAATGTCATCATTGTTATCACCAAACCTCTGCCCTGGAAAAAGAGCGTTTGCTGTATCTTTTCCTGAGTTTGTCTCATGATGTTTATCAATATTGGGATTTATTCTATTCTCTCCTTGGCTGTTGTGAAGTTTAGGTCTCACCATGACCCACTGTGCTCTCCAGTCTTGTATGATATACCCACCTGTTACATCCATTAGAATTACAGCTCTTTGTACATGTGACTTTATAGAGAGGTTAAATGAAAGTGTGTGCATGTGTGTGTGTGTGTGTGTGTGTGTGTGTGTAGAGAATGTGAAATAATTGCAGGATGCTCCATATTTAATATGGGGATCACAAATAGGGACAATTTATTTCCCATTGTTTATATCGGTTTGTTGATCAATTAAACTCTTTAGTCTTAAACAGTACTTTGTTTTTTCAAAAGAAAAATTCAGAAATTAGGTGTACCTGAACTGCTGAAAATTGCTGCCACTGGTATTTTGAACTCGCCTTCTCATAAAGAAAATATTAGTTCATAGGAGAAACATCTTCCTTAGACCATGACGTGATATGTCCTTGAGTGTACAGACCCCAAATAGTTTCACAGGTGGAACCGCCTGCTTCCTCGGCCCCTCTGCCTCCTGTAAAAGGGCCAGGCGGTGCCACTGTCATTAGCTGTCCTCATGGCGCCGAGCTTTCCCCGTAGACAGGGGAGTTTGCGTCTTAGAAAGAGGCTGGTGAAGTTCAATCCAGATGATTTCAAATGAACCCCAAATAAAGAGCGCAGGAAAAGGTTCTCAACACATCACACTATTGGGCTTTTCTCACTGACACTTGCCTACTTTTGTGAAAAAAGTTATCAAATGTCTTCTTTTTTTTTTTTTTTTTTTTTTTTTGGTACTCAGATGAGTATAGGATCAAACCGGTGGAAGAGGTCAAATACATGAAAAACGGGGCAGAAGAGGAGCAGAAAATAGCAGCCAGGAACCAAGAAAACTTGGTAAGAATTGAATTTCTCACATAACAATGCATTTTGGTGACACCGTTGTAATAAAATCGGCGCTGCGTGTTTAAATGGCAACTCCCTCACTGGGCATAAGATTTCTTGAAAATGCTGTCACTATTTATAGCTTGCCTGGAAGCCAACCATGACTCCTGTATCCTGTTTGTTCCTGAATAAGCCCTTCTTTAATCTTGATGGAGAAAGCTCCAGGGGAAACAGTAGCAAAATTATCAGTGTTTTAAAATGCTTAGATTTAAAGGGAAAAGCATGAAGTAGGGTTGAGATGTATGGGGAGAGGACCATTCTTTTCTTTTTCTCCAGCTCCTTTAAATCCTATACAGGTCAGGGTGTGCTGGGCATGTAGCATGTTGGGGAAGTTGCCTTCCAAGGGAAAATAGTGTACTTTCAAGGTAGGTCTCTATCGAAATAGCATTTCACATTCGTCATGTTAAAGGTGTTACGGGGATTGAGTTCATGTGAGAATTGTAATGACCCGAAACAGAAAAGGCCGGAACCTTTTTCTTTAATATGAATCAATAGACATGCTTTCACTTGATATTCCGTCTCTATAAAAACATTTAGTTAATTGTCATATTGGCTGATTTCTTAAAAGAGGTTTCAAAATCATTAAAAATATGCATTTATTCAGGTTTGCTGGAGCAAAATTGCTTTTATGTTTTATTGTGGGATTAACTATTTGCTTTTTTTTCATGTTCGACTCAATGTACTTTTAAGAAGCTTGCAATGTCATAAAATATCTTCACTTGACTTAAACTCCTTTTTCTGCGATGTGCTTTGTTTTTATGACTTCTGCGATAGCGCGGGGAGGTTGCAGAATATTAACTCAGTGCGCATGAGTATCGAAGGCTGTCATGTTCCACAATACCCAGTGCCCATCCCTACTTCCCATGCTGGTATTTCTGAAACTTCAGGAAAGAAATGACCTTTATCTTACAGCGTGTGAGTTTTCCCTCAAGGTGCTCTTATCATATTTAGGCCAATTCAACATGTTTCCTTTCCTCTTACTGCTGGTGTATCCTTTTTCAGCACAGTGGCCAGTATATCTACACCAGTGCTTTTTTTCTCTGCAGATTGTAGATTCAAAGGTACAGACATTTCTGGTCTCGTTTACTTGTGGATCACCTGTGACCACCCCATACCCCTGAACTCTGCCCTCCACTCAGAGTCTAGGCCTCCAGCAGCAGTTTTCAAGTGTGTAAAGACTTCCACAGAGAACGGAGGTCAATGGTTGTCTGATTCTGAGACTTCTAGACTGCTTTCCAAAGTTAATGACTTTCAGCTCTCCGGGAGCATGTCACCTTGGCCACCTGGTCCGTCCTTCAGGGTGCGGACTACATGCATAGTCAGATATGGACCAGGCATGTAGCTTGAGAAAACTAGTAGCCTCCTAGATTTGAAGCTTACATTGGAAGATGGATGAAATAGATTTAGCAGTTCTTGAATTTTACCTCCATTAACATGATCTGAGTCAAGCAGTTTTTTATGTTTCAAAGAATGATTTTCTTTAAGATGTAGGTCAAAGTATTTTTAAACACATTCTTATTAAAACTGAAGAAATCTGCCGAAACCGGTTTGGATCAGTGGATAGAGCATCGGCCTGCGGACTGAAGGGTCCCGGGTTCGATTCCGGTCAAGGGCATGTACCTGGATTGCGGACACATCCCCAGTAGGAGATGTGCAGGAGGCAGCTGATCGATGTTTCTCTCTCATCGATGTTTCTAACTCTCTATCTCTCTCCCTTCCTCTCTGTAAAAAATCAATAAAATATATTTAAAAAAAAAAACTGAGGAAATCAAGGGGCTCAGCAGGGTGACAGTGGAGGCAGAAACTGCCGGGTTCAAATCTCAGCCCTGCCACTTGCTTGCTCACTGGGGGATCAAGTTACTATTCTAAATCTCCCACCCATCAATTAGGGAAAAAGTGCCCCCTGATGGTGCTGTTTGGAGGATGACATGAGTTATGTATTGTAAGGCTTTGAGTGCAATGCCTGGTACACAATAGGTACCTAATAAGAGTTAGGCATTATCATATAAAACAGAAGGAAAGAATAGAGGATGTTAGAGTCGGTGTTTCTTTCCTTTTTCCTTCAGCTATTTAGTGAGAGATTTCTAAATGAATAGGTTAATGTCAGTGTTACATACACGCCAAGAAATCTTGCTCTGGAACTATGAAATAACTTAAACAAGTATGTTTTGAGCACTATTATGTGTAAGGACCTTACTTGTATTGAGAGCCTCAGGAAGGTTGAGAGAACAGTTCAGTTCAACAAATATTTTGATTGCCTCTGTGTGCAAGACTCTGTACTAGACTCAGAAAACTAGAAAAATAAGGAAGGCACTGACCTTCATCTTCAGGCACTTGTGTTGCAGTGGACAAGGTGAGCACCAAATGATTATAAATAAAACAGGGTGAGTCCGGCCGGTGTGGCTCAGTGGTTGAGCATCGACCCATGAGCCAAGAGGTCACTGGTTCGATTCTGGTCAGGACACATTCCTAGGTTGCAGGCTCAATCCCCAGTATGGGGCGTGTAGGAGGCACCCAGTCAATGATGTTTCTCTCTCATCAATGTTTCTATCTCTCTCTCCCTTCCTCTCTCTCTAAAAATCAGTAAAAACATATTTAAAAATAAAACAAAACAGAGTGAGATTTATTCCAACCAAGAGGGCAGTACAAAGTGTTGCCAATGTCAGAGGAAGCAAAGATCTGTCTGTTGGGTTATCGGACCCCACTTCATGAAAAAGCTGGTATTTCCAATGGGTCTCGAAGGACAGAATGAGGACGAGGGCCCCAGGCAGAAGTGACAGAACTGGGAAAGGCAAAAGAGATTTAATAAAAAGCTCATAGTCCTATTTGATTGGGGAATAGAAAGGAAGAAGAGAAATTGTCGTTAGGGTAGCAGTGGGAAATTAGAATCAGAATGTAGATGAGGTAATATAGAGCCTCGATATCTAGCTGAGAGATCTGAAATTAATTCCGTGGATACAAGGGAGCCTTTGGAGGTTTTCGGCAAGACCTTGGCATGATGCGATTACGATTTGAGAAAGATTGTGTGGCAGCAGCACGTGTACATGGATTGGTGTGGGGTGCTCAGGTGGGAGATCATTTATAATAGTTTTTGCAAGAAGCAATGAACCTGAATTAAGGTGGTGGCAGGGAGAATAGTAAGGATTTGGTCGGGTTGCAATAGAAGCAACAACAGTTGACAACTCATTACAGAAATTAACAAACAAACAAAAAAACAGAGGAATCAGAATATAATGGTAGTACCAAGATTGTGATGCCTCCCCACCCCTAACCCTGAAAGGTGACGGTGGCAGCAAGAATAAATAGCATCTTCAATGAAGTCGGACAATCACTAGGAAGATTGTGTTTGCTGAAAATACAAGGTCTTCCTTCCTTCCTTCCTTTATCCCTTCATTATTCGTTATTCACTGTTGCCCACCCTTCAAAAGATCACAGTGTGTCCATAAGAGAGAAAGTTAAGCCACTGTTCACAGGACAATGTAGTAGGCGCAGTAACAGGACAGCTGTACTACCAGGATCTGTGCTCTGGAGGACTCAGAGGCCCATCAGACATAAATCCCACCCCAGGGAGCTCGCTTCTGGTAGCAATTAGAAGGCATGTGACCTAAATGACCACAATTTAAGGGACATTGTGAATTTAGAGGTTGGATTTGAGCAAGTTTAGGAACTTGCGGAATACCTAATAAGAGAAATCCAGCAAAGCACAATATGGAGTTAGGACCACTGCCTGAGATACAATATGTTTACTTGAATGTATGGGTGAATGAATGAATAAGAGGAGTTGGACCTAGGGGTCCAGCTAGTAGTTGGCTCAGTAGTATTTAAAATTTTTTATTAATTTATACTTAATTATAATTGACATACAGTCATATATTAGTTTCAGGTGTAGATTATAATGTATCTACATTTATATACCTTACAAAATGGTCACCACAGTAAGTCTAGTACCCATCTATCACCACACATAGTTATTATGATGTTAATTCACTATTTTCCTTACCCCCATGACTTATTTTATAACTGGAGTTTTTAGATCTCCAGTCACTTGGGCCCCCTGACTGCAGTTTCTGTGGGTGGAGGAGATTCGTGCTGTTTTTCTGAAGCTGATGAGGAATCATTTATATGCCAATCATTTATGTCTCTACAGAGATGTGTGTTAATTCCAATTTTCAGCATTGCTAGACATGGTATATCCTACTTTACTCTCTCAGACTTTAATGCCTTCTTAAGAAAGGTGGTGTGACTTAGAGATAACATATAGATATACAGTATGGGTCTGGGCTCCGTCATTTCTAGCTTTATAATTTTGATCAAATATTTAAAACTTCTGAACTTCAAGTTCTTCCTTTGAAAACTGGGAATAACAAAATTATTGTATTAGAAGAAAACCTAGGATATATTTAAAATCTTAGCAAAGAGAGGCTTTCTTAAATAAGACATGGAAAGGCAAAGCTATGGAGAAAGAAAAGTGGTTATTTCATCAGATCAAAATTAGTGCTTCTATAAAACAATAAATACCCAAAAAAGTAGTTAATAGATAGGCAACAGCCTGGGAGAAAATAATTATGACATATAAGTGGCAAAAGATTAATATTTGGGATTTAGAAAGAACACTTGTAAATAACTAAGGAAAATATAATCCATTAGGAAAGTAGGTAAACGAAATGAACAAATGGTTCATGGTTAAGGTATTAACAATAAGCATATGAAAAGATGTTCCACATCACTAGTACGGTGGGTGATCTCTTACCCGACTCACTGCATTAGAAGGTTCACAAATTCCTCTCCGAAAGATGCTGACTGCAGCCAAAGGGGTGCTTACGTGGATGGCTGGTGGGCTGCTTTCTAGAACACCTCTGTGCTTTTGCTCCCTCAAGTTAATTGTATGTTTTCCAAGAGCCGGTGTGATGGTTCCCAAGCCTGTTTATACTGGTTGAATGTCATTGTAATTATGCGATTTAGTTAAGTAACATGTACACCAATGAAACACAAGTGTGGAAAGAGAGCCGTTTGAGTGAAAATTAAATTGAATGCCTTAGAAAGTCTTGATGAAGGCACAGTACTGAAAGCTCGCTGTTAAATTAAATTGTGCACTCAGATTAATTCACAGGGTCTTTATACTCACATAAGAAACCAAACCAGGGAATCTTGGATGTGCATTGTAAGGTTGTTGTTAATGCCGGGGCGAATGGAGTTCCAGCCAGTGGTTCCTCTCTTAAGGGAGCATCGTTCCTACGTCAGAAGATGGGAGATGGAAGGCACAGCTCTGTTTTTAAAATTAAATGACATACTCATTTTTATGTTGCCCTGCTTTCACTGCCTTTACTGTTTAATTACCAGTCTAGATGGCATTGCCTAATACACCTTTCACTGTAGTCAGGGAAATGCAAATTCAAGCATAATCCTTTAGATTGGCAAAACTTTCAGGTTTGATAATATCGTATGTTGGCGTGGTTGTAGGAAAATCTGTATTCACATACTAGTGGTAAATAGCTTGGAGGGCAATTTCGCAGAATCTATTAAAATGCAAACAGGTACACCCATGAGCCAGCACTGTCACATCTGGGTATTCACCCCAGCAGCTGCCTGCGTGCATGAGGAAGCTTGCACAAGACTTCTCACTGCAGTACTGTTTCTATTAGTGAGAAATGGAAAAGGACCTCCATGCTTGTCAGCAGGAGAGTGGCATAGCTGTAGTCTAGTAGACAGCAATTATATGGAATGACTTAGAGCTTATGAACTGTCTTGGAGAAATGCAAGTGGTAGAATGGATGTGTATAGTATGATATCAATTAAGGTTTTTTAATAAAACAGAACAACTATCTATATATCTACATCTATATATAAAGATGTATATGTGTGACGAGAGAGAAAGAGAGAGAGAGAGAGAGAGAGAGAGAGAGAGAGAGAGAGAGAGAGAGAGATTCTGCTAAATTGTCATCCGAGTCTATACAAAAAAATCTGGATAGATGTGTCCAAAACTACTAACAGTGGGTATCTGAGCTGATGGGGGATGTAAGCATGCCAAGGCTCAGTTTCCTCCCCTGCAAAATGGGGATAATAATGGAACCCACTTTAGCAGGGAGTTGTTAAAGTTAAATAAGATATGCCTGCAAACTTTCAGCACAGTTTCTGGCATAGAAAACGCCACCGTTGGCTGTTGTCAACAATGGAGTTGGATTGGGTGAGAAGGATGAGACTGAATTGGATGTGGTGCTAAAAGGGAATTTCAATGTTATTAACTTTTTAAAGAAAATACAAGTAGATTGTGTGATCTAAAATTTAAAAAGGTAGGATAATAATAAAGCTCCAACTTTTGACTACTTGGGAATCTATAATATAAACAGGATTGTGTCATTTTTTCATTATCATAAGTATTCTTGGTGTTTCTTCATTCTCTGATATCTGATTAACAGAAGGCAATTAAAGGGAAGCCCAAGGATCATCCAGCTTCACTTTGTGTAGGTTAACACTTTGCATATAAATAATTTAAATTATTCCAGACTTGGTAGTATCCAGTCCCCTTGGTTTCTCCAAAGTAAGTATCTTGACAAAGAAAGACATTCGGTTTTAGTTGTGAAGTGCTCCCCCTTCCTATACACTAACACATTATCTTGTTTTCCTTGATTAACATTTGTCATTCTTTAGCTGTCCTCCCATAGATGTTAATAAATCATTTTCTGGTGGATTTTTTTTTTGTTTAGGTGTTTAGTTGTTATTGATGGGTTTGTCTGTTGTTTTGGTATTTCTTAGATTTATATGTATTACAGTGTTTTTTTATTCGCTATTTTCAGCTATTGTTGTGTAAATGAGATGACATACATCAGATGACATATATCTTGGGTGGCTGCACTTTGATTTTATACTTATGCATAGAGGTGAAGACTGATTGGAAACACCCTTGTATAACTCACCAGCTCCTGAGTACAATCAAATGGCAAAATAAACAGTGTTCTAATGTGCGTTTGTGGGAGAGTAGAATCAAGCTGTAGGCATGACTACATTCTCCCTCTGCCTGTTGAGTTTGTAAGAGCCTCCATACCTATCTCCAATGTGTTCCATTTCCAGTAAATGTCAGAGCATCTAGATGCAGAAATTACGACTTGGACATTAGAAGATATGTTGGATAAGAGGAAATGTTCCAGAAACTATGAGAACTCCCCTTGGAGCAGTGGTTAACTAGCTGGTGAAAACTGGGACGTGCCCCTGACCCACAGAATACATGTGGCTGAAGCAGGCCCACGTAGTGTTCCCCAAAGCATTGGATTGATTGACAGCCTGAAACCAGAGAATAGTCAGCAATTCCATTCGTCACTGTAGGTCAGTGGGAAAGCTAAGCACTCAAGACCACAGTCACCATATCACTCTCTTTATTAGAGTAGGCCTGTAAGGAATAAAATGCATGTGAACATTATAAACTTTGATCTATAGTGTTTATTATACCAAGATATACGCATTCCCATAACGATGTTCTCATAATTGGGAGCCCTCTAAGAGTCGATTGAAATTCTTCTTTTTAACAAATTCGACGATGTTTACTCATTCAGTGACTCTCTAGAGCAGCTACTAGACCAGCAACCTGACTTTCTGCTTAAAGGTTGTTCCTTGTGATCTTAGCAATGACTGTTTATCTTTGAGTGTTTGTCCTCAAATGGAAGGTCAAGTAATTATTTTTAGAAAGCAAATAAGACAAAAGACTGTGACTTTGAGTTGTCCCAATTTCCCAACCATTTAAACATTCCTGGTTCTATTGAGAATAAGGTAAAATAAGCAAACAGACGTGACAGACAGAGTCCAGCTCTGTGAAGCACCTCTTCCCTCTCCTCCTTCCTTCCAGGTGTATGCTGGATTTGAGCTCAGGCTGGGCCTGGCATGGGCTGTAGGGGGAGGTCTACTCTTGAGGGAGATAATTCCTGGTTGGGGAAAAATCTAGAGGACTGAGGGTTCCCAAACCAAAGTGAAGATAGAGGGTGGTCCCGAGAGTAGCTGATCCAGACAAGAGAAACTTCCTCCTAGAGCAGCTTCATAGACATCACTTTAGCACGAGACTCATCCCCAAAGTTCCCCTGCTTCTAACTCAGTGGTCCCATTCCCACTTCCTGTTCGCTCGTGCATCAGCCTTGGGTGCTTCCAGATTATTAGAAGAACAGCATCAGGATCCCCGGCATGATCTACCTGGACCTTTTAGTTTCTTAAAGGAATAACAGATCGGGTGGGTAGAGGTTTTGGTGGCACAGAAGGAAGGAACGAGAGGGAAGGATGCTACCTCTTCATCGATCTTGGAGATGTCCTCTGTCCAGCTAGCGTTTTGGTGTTATTTGAGCCAGGCACATTCAAGGTCTTACAGAATCCTCTGGCACTGTGCCCATTTGTTTTAGCGTAGGACAGGAGGAGACTTTGATTCTCTACAGATGAGGGATTGTCGAGTCAGCCTTGTGAGTTTCACGTGTTGAACAAAAGCAAAGTTCCTGATTCAGGGACAGAATGTTACGAGAATAAGAGCATGCCCACACAGTGCTTTGTAAACACAAAGCCCACTGCCAATTAGAGTGATGATTGTTGTCACTCCAGGACACCTGGGTTTGTTTCTCAGCTTAGTTGCTATTTCGCGGTGGAAACAAAGGCAAGGCACAGCATTCTTCTGGTTTTAAGTCAGAGTTAATGCCAGTCCCTTTGAACCAAGACATATCATCAAACACACTTCATTCTCTAACAAAGAAAGCACAGTGTTAAAGTTCTACTCAACAGATACAGAAACCAATGAATCGAAGATGGTTTTTGGAGCAACTACTATAATCATCCAAAAACGCTAGGCATAGCAGAACATGACTGAAATCCCATTTCAAATGGCTTTTTCTTTCTCTTTTCCATGCTAGTCCACTGAGCCGACTACACGCACGTAAACATGCTCTTAGGGTTCTTGTACAACAGACCTCTTGAATCCATCTCTAATTCAATGTCTTCAGTTCTCGCGGTCAACTACGCATTGTCTGGGCACTGAAGGAATATAAGGATTGACAAAGCACAGCTGCGACTCTCAGGAAACTCAAGGGGCAGCAGATACATACACAGCAGGTCCCTAATAGTGACCCTCATGAAGTCTTTCGGGAGAGCAAGGATGGGACCCTGACTGGGAGATCTGGGGAGAGTCTCAGAGAGCTGGCCTTGCAGCTGGGCCTTGAACTAAAGCAAGGCTTCATTGGCAGATAGGTTTGGAAAGGGATTTCAAGCAGGAGGCATGGAGATGTGGCCTGAGTGACGAGTTGATGGAGCACGGTGTGCTTATTTGGTTAGTTGGTGTGTGACAGCTGTTTTTTCTGTTTTAGCACATTAATTTCTGGTTTATAGATAGCCACATTCTTCAACCAGTTTGCAGTGTTTGTAACTACAGAATAATTAGAGCAGACCTCTGCTCATCTAATTGAAAGATTGAGGGTGTTGATAATGACTTCCCTTTTCCTAGCATTGTTGCAAAACGTGATGGCTTTTACATATGCTGTCCTGGGACGCAAGGGGCTGTCTGAGGTTGTGGTGCAAGGCTACTCCTGACCTTCTCCTGCTCGGTAAAGGGTAGCTGCTCATTTATCCCCTGAAACGTTCCCTGTTCAGCTGTGGGAAGTACAGCAAACACAAACAATACCTGGGGTTTAGACTGTGGGCCTCTTCTCCAAGCGCAGTAGAAATAGGAAGTGAAAAGAAGCCCTTCTCGAAAGCTCGATTTGATGTGATCCACTTGGTCATTTCAGATATTGGATTGACTTATCTAAAACATGGGTATTTTTTACCCAAAGGGCCCCATTGCACAGCAGAGTGGAGAGGAATGAGTGACAACTGAGCAGGCCACCTAAGATGCAACCATCGCTATTAGACTATCCAGAGCAATAGCGCAGAGGTGAGCCTTTTCTGAGGGTTGTTCATATTTCTCTCTTATCTCCTGCGTGATGCTAAAAATAAAACCAAAGCATCTAAGTTTCACTCATCGGTTGGCAAACTCAGTGAGGTAGCTTACCGGAAATTAATAATGTATGCCCCGGAGGTGAGGATATCGAAAGAAAGGTTAATGTTTCCAAGAGTCGGCTTTGAGATGTGTCTCTTCTTGTGGACTTTATTTGTGAGCAAGTCATACCCAGTACTAACAGAGATAAGGACTCTACCAGCCCTGTTTGTTTTGAAAAGATTGTTGGTAATACTGACAACAGATTCTACACCTGCCCTTCAGGAAAGAGAGAAATAAATAACCAGGCATAAAAAATTCACACATCTTCTTTAAAGACAGGGGGATGTATTGTTTAGCTTGTCAACCTCCCAATAGATGTATGAAGATGCCATCGTCACCGCCTGCTCCGTTCATGCTCGGCCTAATTTAATTTATTTCCTGGGTTCTCCATATGGTAATAGGTGCCAAACTTCCTCCTTCCTTGAAAATAAATTGTATTTATTTTCCAAAACTTAATGAGCTGGCTCCATTTTGTTGTTGTTGTTGTTGTTTATTTCAGAGTGTGATGGTATAGCATAGATTTCTATTTACTGGCAGACTTCTGCTCATGGCTAGATCATTTGAGGGCTTGCTCCATTGGAGGCTGACCAGGTTTTTTTACTACTTTATGGATTTGCAAAGTGGAGGGCACTTAGACCAGAAACAAGACAGGAATCTGGTGATTGGGCCTAGAAGATGAGGTATGGGCTGGTCTCAGAAACAAAGCAGACTGTCACTGTTGGAAGTGGGGTGCAGCAGTTCTGACATGAACCTGGGTCTCCCAGGTGCTAACTAGGGTTCCTTTACTGCTCCTGAGTCTGAGACACGCAGAGCCTGAAAGGAGTGTCAGGGAACACCAACCGTTCGCACGGAACTCCGCATTCTAGTGAGACGGTCCATGTGATGAGGTCTGAACACTCACAAGGTTTGGTATGACTGACACCACGTCCTATCAGAACATCTGCTGTCCAGGAGCTGGTGGTCCAGGGAGCAAGGTGAACAAGCCATAGCCATTGGACTTGGTTTGTTCCTGTTATTCTCTATTTCACTGTGCTTTTAAATTAACTGTTCCCTGATTATAAATGTGTCACTTGCTTGAATTACTTAAAAGCATCCTTGGGAAATAGAGAAGTGGATAAAAAGAAATAAAAAATCAGTCATAAATCCCATAACTTTTTTTTATGTTTTTATTCCTAATGTACATAGAGATATAACTTTTTTTTTCCTGAGGAAAAATAATGGACCTGAGTTTCTTACAGAGCTAAGCAGAGCCTTACCTAACATCCAGAAATCATGCTCCTGGGGTATTTTCCTAAGTGATTTTAAAAACTAAGATCACACAAAAACCTTCACATGAATGCCGGTAGTAGCTTTCCATAATACTTTTTGTCTTCAGTCATTCCTTTAGGATAAATCCCTGTACGTAGGATTCTTGAGACAAATATATCTACTTAATTACCCTCTCTCCAAAAAAGAAATCTTTGGCCAACTTGCCTTTCTACCACCAGACTATGAGAGTGCCCATTTATCTTCTTTACCTCATGGGGAATTTTGCAATTTTTAGTTGTTGCTACCAAAATTTTTTTGTTTTGATTTGCATTTCTTTGATTACTACTGAGTTTTCACCTTTTAAAATGTGTTTGTAACTTAGAATGTAGGTCCACTGGGGTGAGATCCTTATCTGTTTTAATTTGGGACCTGACCTAAGGCAGGTGCTAATAAATATGTCATGAATAGATGAATAAGTTGTATTTCTGAAGCTTTACTTTTGCTGGAATCTGCTATTTCCCTTTTATTGGAACCTAGAGAAAAGCAAGGCAAGAGGATTGGTTCATTCTCTTCTTATACCGGGATGTAAAACTGGATATCCTCATGAGACTTCCTAAGTAATGGCCTCCTTGGGCCTGACTCGGATAAGTTGGCCCATCCTTATGATGCCGCCTTTGAACTTGACCCAAGACATTGCCCCATGAGAACATTGCACAAGAGGGGAGGAATGGTTACATTCAGGGAATCATGACATGAGCAGAAGTTTAATTACATATTCTAACATCAGTCACCCACCCGTCCATTGGTACATCCCTTCAATTAGGATACAGAACTGGGATATCAGTATTTTTTTAGACATTTGAAATATTCATCAGTTATTCCAAAAGTGCTGAATTACACATATCAATACAGTTGGACAAGATCACTTCACTGGCTGCTAGAAGATTTGGGTCATTCAGTAGATTTCAGCGTCCTAAAGAAGAGCACCCTTACTCAATACTATGGACCAAGAACTTCAAAACTTATAAGGTTCCTGCTTCAACCTCAGGGCAGCTTGAAGTCTCGTAAATGATGAGATCATTGAACTGAGGTGAAACTCTTTGGATATTAGAGTATTTGTAGAAAATACTCTAAAAAGTGACTGCTTAAAGTAGCCATTAGTTTGGGAGTACGTTAAGATGAACTACTAACAATACCAATATTTTCTGAGTGGAAACAATAGTGGACTTTCTTTTCCCCTTAAATAAAGACTGTTCTGCTTCTCCACTTTTGCAAATAGTGATATTTTGCTTTGTTTAAGGCAAAGATAAACATGCCTGCAGGGGTAAATGGAAGAAAATAGCTTTTATTTTAATCTTAACATTAGTTCTTAAAACCTTTATTTTTACATAAATTTGATTATTATAATTATCTTCATACCATTAGTTTCCATGGAAAATTAACTTCCATTTGTAGCATCTTAATTTGTCATAAAATTACCATAAAATTTATACAATGTACTCTTCCTATGTATTTCAGTGTGATTGGATCATAAGCTTCTAGTTTTGTCTTAAAAGCTTTTTTAAATATATTGATTTTAGGGAGAGAGAGAGAGAGAGAGAGACACCAATTTGTTATTCCACTTACTTATGCATTCATTAGTTGCTTCTTGTAATGTGCCCTGACAGGGGATTGAACCAGAAACCATGGCATATCGGAACAAGGCTCTGAGCTTACCCTGTCAGGGCTAGTTTTATCTATCTTAATTTTTATCTTTTTTATTTCATGACATCTTCTTTTCTATCATTTGGCTTTTGAGCGATTTTTTTAAGTTATTATCTTAAACCAAGAAAGCATATGAGCATTAAGAAGTTTTGGCCTAAGGTTCTGATTGTGTAAGCAGAAGCCATATCAGTGTTGCGATATATACAGGAATTTTGTGACTGAATCATGAAATGCACCTAAAGACTAAACTCCAAGAGAAGTTTGCTTGTGTTAACTGACCGAAAGGGTATGGGAGAGTTATCTCTGGGGAGCAGGGTTATGAAACATTCCTCTTCTTTTAAAAAGAATCTTTTCTGCATTCAAAATGTTTTCCTCTTAATTGGACATGTATTGCTTTTAAAACTCAGGAAAAGGAAGTTATACCAAAAGCATTTAAGACAAGGATTTACAGCCGAGCACCACAGCAGCGCTCTTACTGTTTCAGATGTTAGTTCCTTTTTCCCTTGTCGTGGACACTGTCATGGGAGGGAAGGCCCATTCACACAACTTTCATCTCAATCGAGAACCGGTGGAAACTTCATTCTGCTGTCGGTGGCATGGTCAGGGAGGGAACGTAGCCATATAACTTCTCAGGGTTTTCTAAACTCGGAAGGTAGATACATTCACATGTGGACAAATTGCTTTGCTATTTACGAGGTCTTTAAAAAGACATAATTTAAGTTCTGTTGTGAAACTGTTCTCATTTAGTGCGAAATAGCACTAAATTTTTAATTTTATTGTTAGCATTAGTGACAGGAAAGTTGAGTTAACCAGATTTCCCAGAGAGTGGAATATGCTGATGAAACACCATAATTCCTTTATTCTTGCCTGGTTATGGAAAGTTTTTTGAAAAATATTTGCCCCCTCTTTGTTAGTAAGTGCAGGATTTTGAACATTAGTAAATTTTTCTTTCGTGATTCAGTTTCTTGCTTGGCCTTAAGGTCATTGTCAAAATACCAAAAACTGAACAATAGGAGGTGAGGAGATTTGGTTAAATTTGTGCTAGTCTTCTGACATCCCCTAGAATAGACTTTGTTTTTTTTGTCTACACACTATTTCCTTTCAGACTTACCCTCTAAGTATTGTTGGAGCATCCTTCCATTCCCAGCACTTTATTCTTTCACTTGGGATCATTAGTGCTGAATTCTCTCTCGTCAGCTCAGGTGGAGTTTCGCAGGTAATACAAACATCAGTGAGGTTATGGGCATTCTGAAACTGTTCAGGGACTCACTCGGGTTGGTTATTGCTTTAAACAGAGAATCGTTTGACAGCCGGATGGTAAACTCACTGCAAACATATCATTCTGCTGAGAATGCACACTGTTCGCTGGGTAAAAATAAAAGCATCGGTTTTGAAAAAGAACACCTCTGTGTAGCCTGTTCATGGAGAAATAGCCCAAAATGTAGGAATGTTTACATAGGTACATCTTTTATCATCCCTCAGCCCTTTAAGAGAATCACCCTCTCCTAGGGAACTGGCTCAGCCACCACTCTAGGTATGTATGATATCTTAATATTATCCCCCGCCCCCAAATCTCCCAGTTGCTTAAAGAAATAGTTGCTTCATCCTAGAAGAAAACCAACACCACCACTACTGTGATGCTCTATTACTGATGAACAACCCACTACAAAATGTAGGGCCTTCAAATAATAAGGTACTGTTTCTTGGTTCTGTGGATGGACTGACTTCAGCGAGACAGCTCCTGCCTAGGGCTGCTCACACACTTGCACTTGGATGTTGGCTGGGGTTGTAGTCACACTAAGGCTCAACTGTAGGTTCCAGATGGCCTCTTCACAGGGCGGGTCGCTGATGCTGGCTGTGAGCTCCACTGGAGCTATCGACAAGCACCGACATACAACTTTACCACATGGCGTGGGCTTCTCACCGCACGGTGGTCTGCGAACAGTCTCCCTTCTCACCTGACAGCTGGCTTCCTAGAGCCAGCGGCACTTCCTCCAGTGCCATTTGTCAGAGCAGCCACAGAGCCTGCCCAGAGTCACGGGAGTGGAAAGGTAGGCTCTCCCTCTGGATGTGGGTGTGGCAGGGCTGCACTGCAGAGGGGCACAAATGGGAGAGACTGTAGCAGCCGTCTTTGGGAACGACAGTCAGGTATAGCCGTTAACCTGCTCCAATGTCAGGGTGGGTAGGGACAGCTTTATGTGAAAAGCGTTGTGGGAAATCCAGTTGGCTTCAGAAACCTGCATGATGTCTATGGTTCAAGTTTCTATTTTAAAAGAAAAGCTGACGGAGAAACACATCTACTTCATACTTGGGGAAAACGCCTTTGTAGGTACCAGCTACCCAAAAGGCTAACTGTACCTCATCCAGGGAGACAAAACCATTGTGTTGTTCATGTCTCAGACAGAGGCTGGCATTGGTCCCGAGTCTAGGGAAAGAAGTCTTTGGCATCCAGCCTGGCCAAGCTACGTTCTGACTGATGACCTCACTCAAACTCCATGAGCCGTGGTCTCTCATCTATAAAATAGGAGTAGTGATTTCTACCTTTCTGTGTTGTTTGGAAGAATATATGGTAATTTTTGTCAAACACCTGGTATTCTGCAGCTCATAGTAAGTACGTAAGGAAAGCCAGCTGTTTTCCTCTTATCTCTATTTTCTCATTTCTATCTGTATCATATGCCCGGAACACCTACCAGTTACTAGAGGGTTTTAAGCACTTCAGTGCTTGATAACTTAGGTTTTACTATTCTGCTGAGCGTCATCCATATAATTTTGTAATGGAGTCTTCTAATTAATTTCAGTTTCAGGTCTTTGAACTTATAAATCTAGTATATGATTTTTTTTTTTACTTTCCTAAAAATGTTTATGAATATGGTGGTTGATGTTGTATCATTGCATTTAAAGTTTTATGGTTCAATTTTCAAGTTTAAATTAGTCATGTTATTAGAATTTAATTTCAGTATGAGTGAAAATGCATGTTTAACTAGAATCTTTCATCTCTCATTAATGAGGAAAAAATTGTGTCTATCACTAGGCAGTCCTCTTGTCTCAAGAGCCTGCTGATTAGCTAAATGTTTGGCATATCTCAGTAACCCTAGTAAACTGGATAATTAAAATTAGCTTCTATCACACAGCATCGCACATCTTATCTTCCTTCTTAAGAGCATCTTCAGCTGAGAGCTTTCTAATAATAGTTCCTCAGTACCGAACTGACCTCGGGGTAAAGAGAGAGAACATGTCCACCAAATGAATCTCTTTATTTTGTGTGTTTTTAAAGAACATTTAAGTGGGAAGCATTTTTACTTTCTCAAAAGGTTCTAGTCTGGTTTTAGAGGAAAAATAAATCGTTTATGAGCTGAGCTCCCAGTGATCTCCCAATCATTGAAGATTCAACATTGATGGACAACCTGTTTAACCTTTTTAAGTTGTTCCTTTAATTGTTACACACAATTTTAGGAGCATCATGGACTTGAAAGGTTTTTGTTTTTTTTAGGTTGGCACTGGTATAGAAGAGCACTCTACAAGTTGAAATATGTTATCGGTGACCTAAGGAAAGAAAATGTTTCAACCCCACTCATTTATTAATTCATTTAATCAATCAACACATATTCCTTAATCACCAGTTACATGGCAGTGACTGTCCTTGATTTGGAGAATTATGAGGGAGTTCTCTAGAAGGGGAAGGCAAGCCATAGAGTCTGCAAACAGGCCTAATGAATAAACACATGGTACTAACGCACTTACCCCACACTTAGTACATCAGGGAAGCCTTCTTGGTGAACAGAAGCCTTCTTTCTGTTCTCGTTTAGCTAAACTACCTTCAATATCAAAAGTCCGAAAAACCTTATAGAGAAATATGGACTGGTTGGAAGTATTGGTTCATTTATTTACCAAGTAGCCATTGGGTCTTTATCATGTGCTGGGAACTGTACCTAGAGCCGGGAATACAATAGCACACAAACCTATGTAAAGCAAGATATTTTCCTTGTGAACTGAGTTTGGAAGGAACAGGCTGGTAAGAAACATAAAAACAACATGGTACGTAGTGACTTAGAGGCACAAATTACTATTTAAAAGAGCAGCAGATAAGGGAACAATTAATTGTCTCTCAAGATTCCAGAAGGTGCAGCCTTGAAGGATGAATAGGAGTGTGGAGGAAGACCAGGTGGGGGACAGCAAGAGGAGAGGCCCAGGGCTTTAAGGTTATGCCTTCAACTCAGAACTCTCTCAGATGTGGAGTGAGGAGCGTGTGGGTGAGGTTTGGATTCTGAAGGACCGAGTATACCATCCTAACAAATTTGAGCTCACCAGCTCACAGTGACACAGCACCTGGCTCCAAATTCAGAAAGATCCATGTTCAAATCTTGGCTCTCTCGCTCACTCGCATGTTAACCTGTCTGGGCCTGACTATCCTGAGGACACAATTGCAGGACCTACCTAATGGGTTATTGTTAAGGGCTACATACGATAAGGCAAGGGAAGCGCTTAGCAGATGCTTGCCCATTAGCAGACACTCAATAAATGTTTGCAGTTGCTGTAATTGCAAGATTTGATCCCATGGACATTGGAAAGCCACTGAAAGTTACTATCTTGCTATTGTCAATGGAGATTTACTGAACCTCTTTGTGCATCATCTTAAAATGTTGTTTTGACATTAAATGAGGCAATCAAGTCAGTATTTGTAAGGTGTTTACAAACAGTGCCAGGTACATAGTCAGTGCTGTCTAAGTGTTCATTGCATAAGTTGATTGAATTTAATTGGCTAAGGGATAGAAATATAGTATTCTCATTGTGTGGATGAATAAGCTAAGTTCCAAGAAGCTAAGCTTCTTGCCTAAGGCAGGATAGCTAATAAAGTGTGGAACCTGTATCCAACCTGTGTTTCATTCCATATCGTGACAGCTGCTTCTTAAAATTTGATTTGGAAGTATATACAAAGTCCCATCATCACAACGCATTTGTCACTTTTATGAATTCTTGTCAGACTGTTTCTCTTCCTGCTCAGGTGCAAGCAATTGTTTTCACAGAGTGGCCATCCTAGCCAGCATTTAATTTTGCATTCTGCTTTTTTTTTCTTCTCAGCATTATATAATTATCCATTGTCCTTTAGAGTCATCGTGTTAAATTTTAATGGATGCGTAAAAGTACTTCAAATTGATTTTCCTTTGCTTTTGTCCTGCTGTTGGGTATTAGTCTATTTCTGATTTTTCATTATTATATCGTACATAATGCTGCTGTAAGCATATCCTCCAATACAGCTATTTTCTTCTGCTGATTTATTTCCTCAGGTAAGTTTCCAGGAGCGAGTTCAATGGGTTGACGGTTATGAATAGTTTTATTGTTTTTGAATAGTTTTATTGTTTTTGACAAGCATTGCCTAGTGCCTTCCACCAGCAGCGTATGGAGACAGCCAGTTTCAACACCAAGATAAAGAAGGGGCCTCTCCAGCAATGAATGTTTTAATGTTTAAAACTCTTGCCAGTTTTAATTAAGAATAAAAATGATACCCAAGGCCATTTTATTTTTTGCAGTTTTGATTATTATTTTCTATAACCATTCTTCAACTAGATTGGCACCTAATGCAATACCCTCTTTTATGCGTTCTTTCTACTCTTGTTTTTATCTTTCAATTCATAAACATTTCTTGAGTATCTACCAGACCTTTACAACTTGTTTTGGAAACAGAAGTGAAAAGATAAGGGATTTTATCGTCTGGTGGACAAGATATATGAGCAAATAGGCAATTTCAGCTTTGCGTAATAAAGACGATAAAAGGTATCCACACACAGTAACAGGGAGGGCAAGGAAGAACAAACAGTTCTTTGTTGAAAGAGATAGATGTTGCACGTACACATATGTGTGCGTGTATTTAGCAAGCAGATCCAGATACACATATATGTGGGTGCATGCACCTGGAGAAAAATCTGGAGATGTATATTTGGTCACCATCATCATAGGTTGACAAGAGGAACAATTTCCCAAAGCTAGGAGCACTGATGAGAAAGGGGACGGGAGGAGACAGCAGCCCAGGAAAGGAGAATGGAAGGGAGAGGGCAGTTAGGTGGGAGGAGGGAATTCAAAGAGGGGAGGAGTGGTAACCTCGCCAGGTGACTGAGTGGGGAGACCTCTGTTGAACTGAGCTATTAGGCGATCATTGGTGACCTTGATGGAAGCAGTCACTGTGCCTTTCTAAAAAGGAAGTCAGCAGCCTGCCCTGGCTGGTGTGGCTCAGTTGGTTGGGCGTCATCCTGTGCACCAAAAGATTGCCAGTTCGATTCCTGGTCAGGGCACATGCCCGGGGTTGCAGGCTCAATCCCAGTAGGGGGCATGCAGGAGGCAGCCCGTCGATGTTTTGTTCTCACATCAGTGTTTTGCTCTCTCCCTCTCTCTCTAAAATCAATTTTTTTAATCTTTAAGAAAGAAAAAAAAATAAGTTGGCCTGATACTCGTTTACCTTATAATGCCACTCAGAATGTAAACATCCTTCCTGTCCCTATATGCGATGGAGCACAGTGGAGAAGGAACCTGGGCTTCAGGGTTCCTGGTTCAAATCATGGCTTTGCAACTTACTAGCTGGGTGACCTTGGGAAAGAATCTTCATACTTTTTTGTTTTTTACAATGCCTTCCCTGTACAGGGCTTTTAGTATTTAATGAACTGATGTTTGTACAAAGCTTAATGCAATGCCTGGCAATTGCAGTTCCTCTGCATGTAATAGTTGCTATAAATATCATTATTACTTGAAATGTAATAGAGATATACTTTAAAATAGTGATTACTATACCTATCCTGTATTATCCTGCATTCTTCTAGTCATAACTGGGCATAGCAAGGCAGGAGAGTGGAGTGGTTAAGCACTGGATTGGCATCGCACTTACTTAGCCCTGGCCTCAGGCAAGTTATTTATCATTCTGGGCCTCAGTTTCCTCATCTGTGAAATGGAAACAATAGCACCCACCACATAGATTTATTTTAAGGATTAAAACACAGTGCTGCATAATAAGTGCTATATCAAAGCTATCTTTGATGATGATGATGATGATGATGATGACAGCTACATCTTTAGACAAAGTAACTATCTTTTAAGAATATTAGTAATTCTGTGCCTTTTGACTTTTTCTCTTCACTCTCTTTCCCATACTTTATTTATTCTGAGAGTCTTAAAATTCTTCCTTTTGAAGTTTCACTTATATTTCTCTTTTGTTTCAGTAATTTCATCAGTTATCAGATTTGTCAATCAATACTTGTGATTTTTTTTTATAGCTCTTGTTTTTAATCACTAAATGTTCTTCCCTGAATTGATGCTTGTGCTTCCTTATTGCTGGGAACTTGATTCTATGGGAAATTGATTCTATGGTCACCCAAGCCCTTTTTAATATCAGTATCTCCCATGAAGTGATTTCCCCTTTTACTCTATATCTGATATTTGGGGCAACAATCTCTGATTTTTGTAGAAATTGATGTTGGGGTGGTACAGAAGCCATTTAAATATTCTGTTGATCACACACACACACACACACACACACACACACACACACACCCTGCAGTCCTTGTACTCTCGTTCTCCTGCCCCCTCTGTTAGACAGTTTTTACAGGGGGAAGCGAAAACTGTACTCACTTTCACCTCTTTGCAAGTGATCTGGTTTTCTGGACTTGGGCTTCCGAATACTCTTGTTTGCTTTTGTATCCTTTTTTTTTTTTAATATATTTTATTGATTTTTTACAGAGAGGAAGGGAGAGAGATAGAGAGTTAGAAACATCGATGAGAGAGAAACATCGATCAGCTGCCTCCTGCACATCTCCTACTGGGGATGTGCCCGCAACCCAGGTACATGCCCTTGACTGGAATCGAACCTGGGACCTTTCAGTCCGCAGGCCAACGCTCTATCCACTGAGCCAAACCAGTTTTGGCTGCTTTTGTATCTTAACTAGGTCTGCCTGAGTGTATGTTTCTGCTTTCAAATATAACACAGCACACGAGGTAGCACTTCCAGCCTCCAGTCTACAGGTTGTTTGCGTTTGGCCTTGGTGTTAAGTTCTGGGAAGCTATCTTTTGTTGGTTCTTCTCCCCTGAGAGAGCCCCCTTGCTTGCGGGCTACGTGTCCATGCTCTTATTTTCTATGTCTGCCATCTTCTCTCACCTTCTTTTCAACGTCTGATTATTCTCAACCCTCCATCAATGTCTCTTCTATCTGTTTCTGATCCACTAGCCCAACTCTCTGCAGAGTGGGTTTTAATGTTGACTGTGTGCAGGGATCTTATTTCTTCTATCACGGACTGAGAGCGTCCTGGCCTGTTCTTGTGTCTTAGGGGGGTTGATTCCTTTTATCTCCCTGGGAATGAGTAACAGCTGTTTCCTGAAAAATCTCTTGCATGGTCTGCAAGGTTTATTTCAAGGGGATTATGATTGCTTCTAAGCTCTTCCTAGTTTTCCATTTTTCATTTGGGCTATGTAACCTTCTCATTAGGATCAGATTTTTTTTCTCTGTTTTTATACTACCGCTCCAGTTGTTGGAGTGTTTACTATATGGAAGCTGACTCTGTTTCATTTCCAGCTGTTTGGCGGGTCGGGAACAGGTCTCTGAGAGATGGTCCCCTTTTTCTCCACTGCACCCCCCCTTCTCCGTAACCAACAGCACAGTTCCTTCCATTGAGATTGTAGATGAGACCATGTTGAGGTGACATTTTCATCCTGTCCCAGCCATGTGGTTACGGCCAGTACTTATCTCCTGAAACTAGTTGGTGGAGCATTTTAAGAACGTTGTACCATTTGTGTAGTAGATTAAAACTAAAAAAAGTTCATCTGATTTCCTCAATTCACATTACTCCTTGTGGCTTTTTTCATTTATGTATGTATTTATTTAGTGAATTTTTCAGAAAATTTCATGTAGCTCTTGTTTTAATTGAGGGAGATAAGACTTTCCCCTCCTGATTTTCCCAGAAGACCAGAATGTGGCATTTGATAATGATCAATCTAGAGCCACTAGACTGGCATGGTGGCGAGGTCTGGAGCCACAGGGGACTGGTGGACCCCCGTCACAGTTCACTGCCTGTGTGACCTTGGGCAACGTAAACATGGTTCTGAGCCTCGTGTCCTCAACTGCGGAACAGTAAAAATAATACCTACTTTACAAGATTGTTGTGAAGATTAGATGTGGAAAACACCTAACAGGTTGCCAGGCACGTGGCAGTTTCCTGAGAAATGATTGCTGCTATTATTAGCTTCAAGTTCAAAGTCAGTTCTGTGCTTATGCGTGAATGAGTGGGAAAGCTATGACTTGGAATTCACAATTAGAGGGTGGAGGGTGCTATTGTAGAAACATAAAAATAAAACAACAACACTGGACCGAGGGTCAGAAAAAGGGGGTCCTGCCAGTATCTCTCGCTGTGCTCTTGGTCACGTGACTCCATTTTTGAGGCTCAGTGTCTTCATCTGTAAAATGAAGGGGTCCCTGCCCTCAGGTTCTCTATGTGTCTTACCTCTGTCCTGGGTATTAAAGTCCCATTTTGTTTTTGCTTTTTCCTGCACATCTGATCTTGCTACTCCCCTGTTCAAAACCTTTCTTCCATGGCTTCCCATTGTTGTGGGGGTCCCACCTGAGCTAGATGACCCCACATGGCCTCTCTGGGTTCCCCTGCTGCCCCTCCTGGCTCATGCTGTGGCCAAGCTCCTTCCCACCTGCAGCCTGCACCCCTTAGAGTTCCCGCCCAGGGCCGCCTCCTCTCTCCTCTTTCCCCTGGCCAGCTCCAATGAGCCTGTCTCAGCCCTAATGCCCTTGTCTCAGGAGAACATCCTCTCACCCCTCCCCCAGCCCTCCTCGCCGCCCCCCCCCCCCCCATCTCATTTGGGCATGGAGCCTTACATTTCTTCTTTGCCACGCTTATCGCAATGGTAATTAAGGTTACTTGTGTAACTGTTTGCCTTAGGCCACCTCTTCTTGTTCGTGTTCGTTCCCCAGCACCTCGCTTACTGCCTCGCATATCATAGGGCTAAGTCAATGTTTGTAGGATAAATGAATGAATAATCAGATGGATGTAATCTTCAACGTAATGCTAAAGGAGGCATAATCTTTTATTTTTAATAACTTCCTGTAGATCCAAAATTTAGCCAGGTTGGATGCTAAAGAATAATGCATGCTTCACGAACAACTTCAAAAATAAACGTTCTAACGTGAAATTTGCAGCTATGGTTTCTTTCATGTAGAAAAAAAGTAAAATTAGATTAGATTGCAGTCCTCATTTCCAGTAAGAAGTGACCAGCTCTGCTGTACCCCGTCAGATTGGGGCGGGGCTGGGAGTGGGTGGTGGTGCATGGCAGGCCTCTGTATTTTGTGGATGTCTTGGCCTGTTTCTTCGCTGTATCGAGACTTGCCTTCAGTTCGAGACTCAGACCCATGGGGACTGAAGTTGGTTGTGGAGTGAGTCTACCTGAGGGTGGGTGGGCTCTGTCTGGGGGAGCCCTTGCCAGGGCATTCCTGGGTTTTCTTTGACTCATGAACACCTGCTACCTTACCTTACCTGGCCCACCATAACCACTCTGAAGAGGGCTGTTGAGTGAATGGCACTTATTTCCTTTTCCTTTCCTTTTATGATAATATGACTTTCATGAAATGTCATTCCATGGTTTATAGAGTGCTTTTGTGGCCATCAGCTCATTGGATCCTCACACACTGTGAGGAAGGTACGGCAGGTAATTTCATACCCATTTTAAACTAATTTTAAAAAGGGAAAGAAAATCTCAGAGGGGTAGTCCTTGCCGACTGTCACCTGAGACTACCTTGGAATGCAGTGGGATCTAGCTTTTAATTTTATAAATATAATGTGCCCAGAGTTAAGGAGGCAGGAAGCTCAGAGACTCAAATTTCTAGTCTTCAGATTCCTAGTCAAAGACATCAGTCAAAGACATCAACCAACTTTTTTTGCAGCATCAATTTCCTGCTTCTTTCCATCTCAGTGCAAAAGAAGGAACAAAAAGACACTATTATAAATGAGTATTTCTTTTACACATCTAGCTTGGGTTTTTTATTTTAATGATTTAGACTGCATAGCTTAGGATCCTTTTCCTGTGATTCCCTCAATGATTCTGCAAGCATATATTGAACATCTTCTCTGTGCTGAGAGCTGTCCCAGATGTTTGGAATACAATTAGGATAGGATTCCTCTCTTTGGGGTGCTCACAATGTGACAGGGGCATGGATGCATAAATAACTAAAATACAATGAAACGAGTGATACTGTAGAGATAGCAAAGTCTAGGGCATGATCATTGCTACATGGGAGTCAGAGACAGAGCTAGTCACAGGAACACTCAATGGAGAATAGAGAAGCGTGTAGAAGGGATCAGTCCAGGCAGAGACAACAGAAGGGGGGTGGAGGGGGCGGGGTAAGGAAGTCCCTGGAAGGGAGAATAGTCCAAGGTAGCTGTGGCAAAAAGGAACAATGGAGGAAGAGCGGTCTTGAGAGGGAGGTTGGGTAGACTTGGAGGTCTGAAGCTGTTAAAGCTCAGGCATTCTCGAGGCAACAGGGAGCCCTTGATACTTTTTTCAAGAAGGTATGTGACATCAGATTTCAAAAATAACTGCCATGAATGTGTTCCCTTCTAGCCATTCTGAGTTCCAAATGGAAGATTATGTGAGCTAGAAGTGAACTTTTTGTGTGTGTGTAGGAAAGTGAGCCCCGTTCCCACTGGCTGTCGTTTCTGAGAGTATAGTGAAAATGGCTCAGGACAGCCGTGTGGGAACTTGGGAAGAGGGGTGGGTGGGACTGAGACCAATGGCTTTGCATGCTAATGGCTGGTAGGCTGAGGATTTAGCTGTCCCTGATTCTGTGATGTTGGGACTGATGTTAGCCCTATGAACACGGGGACACCAAGCAAAACCTGAAAGAAATGCTTCCATGGAATATGCCAAAGGAGAGGAAGAATTCTTGTTTTCCATGAACCATATTCAGAGTTTAAACCAACAAGGACAGATGTTTTGCTCTCTGAAAGCGTTCCCAGCCCTTTCGCAACTCCTTACAGCATCAGATGCATGAACCACGTCAAACGGCGTAATTACTGCTGAATGTCATTTTCAAACAGCAAATGAGGATCAGGGAAAATGGTGAATTGTGAACCTTTTTTCCTCTGAGAAAGTTAACTAAAAGCAAATGCTGTTC
This sequence comes from Myotis daubentonii, assembly GCF_963259705.1. NCBI lineage: Eukaryota > Metazoa > Chordata > Mammalia > Chiroptera > Vespertilionidae > Myotis > Myotis daubentonii. The sequence continues at coordinate 18,726,538 of NC_081857.1, read as the reverse complement.
AATGGGTGGACTTCATTTTTGTTAATTAAGCCTGTGGTTTCTTGTATGTGTTCTTAAAGCTGGGTGCTTACACCATCAGAGCCAAATTTCAATCACGTCTGAAGTCTTACTCAGAAAGAAGTCCAAAACAGTCCAACCCATTGAGTGTCTTCCTGTGGACTTTGGGAAATGTATTTGGAGAATCTCTTCCAACAATTTGGCTATTTCCTCAATCAAAACCTTCAGAATTTTCCATTAGCTTTGAGCCCTGGCAATCTACATTGAATTAAGTAATTTCTATGAATAGCTTATGTTGATTATCCTAAGAAACTTGAAATGATGTAATTCTTAGCTTTAAGTTCTCTTGTTCCCCCTTCTGATTGTGACATTAATCCAATAAAAAAGAAATTTTAAGAAACTTCATTCTTTTAGCCATGCCCATGAGAGATGAGCAACTTCCATCTTTTTAATGTACAGTATACAGAGGAAATAGCTCTATGTCCATGGAAACATCTTTTAGTCTCTCTGGCCTCAGTTTCTTCATCTGAAAACGAGAGATTTGAACCAGCTGACATGGGAGTAGTTAACATTTAATTAAAACCTGTGTTTCTCTTACATATAGTCCTCCCATCCCCACTGTGGGGCTGTTACGGAAGCTTCACAGTTTCCGAGTTCCAGATTTCTTCTAAGTCTTGCTCTGCCACACTCAACACACCGCTTTCCTCCTACTCCAGCACCTACCGTCATATCCACATTCACCCAATGAGAAGAGGGAAAGGACCAAGGGGAAGGCACACCCGTTCCTTCAAAGGCGGGATTTAAAAGTGAGTGACATGCCCTGGCTGGTTTGGCTCAATGGATGGAGCATTGGACTGTGGACTGAAGGGTCCCAGGTTCAATTCCAGTCAAGGGCACATGCCTGGGTTGTGGGCTCGATCCCCATTTGGAGGTGTGTGGGAGGCAGCTAGTCAATGATTCTCTCTCATCATGGATGTTTCTATCTCTCTCTCCCTCTCCCTTCCTCTCTGAAATCAATAAAAATGTATTAAAAAAATAAAAGTGAGTGACATACAGCTTCCACTCATACCCCCTTGGCCAGAACATACGTGGTCACACTCACTGTGAGAGGTGGGAGATGGCTGTCACGTCACGTCCTTGTCCTGAACACTGCACCATATAGAGGGAGGAGAGGGGTAGATCTCTGAGGACAACCGGTGGTCTCCTATCAACATGTGAGGTCCTTTCCAGTTTCAAAATAAATGGAGTGTAGACTGGCACTTCCTTCCTCATGTTCCCATTACAACGAGTGTGCAGTTTCCCCGCCCCAGGAAATGCGGTTTTATTTGTTTCTTTTAAGCCAGCGTCCTAACGAAGATGAACTCAGTGCATCATCCTAAGTGAATTTGCTTCCTCTCATCATTAGGAGAGACGTCCTTGCCCTATTGATCTCCGGGCATCTGGCCTGCTCTTCTCCACCCCAGCACATGGGATGCTGACTTCACTTCCTTAGGTCCTGGGCTTGGCCTTTTTCTAGGTGTCTGGCTGGTTATCTTCGGGTGAGAGAATAAGGATATAAATCCTGTCTTCAGAACCTAGCAGAAATGACAGGGAGAGGATAGCAGATCCTTACCTATTTACCCAGAGGTAGCCTCAGGGGCCCCTAAGGATGTTGGGGGCCCTGACAGCCTAAATTGTTCCTAACATCCTCCAGTTAAAACTTGAGAAGCATTGGCCTGGCTTGCTTCTTTCGCTTGATAAGCTGAGTGGACCTGGCAGTCCAGAAGGGAAACTCAGGGTCTTAATTGGCTTTTTGAGAAAGATGCGCCAAGGAGTGCATCTGCATTGGATAGTCCGGAAGCCGGGGGCTGACACGGGCTGGTGTGCAGAGCTGCTCATTTCGAACCTTCTGAACTTGAGCGGGAAGGTGACAACCTTCCAGGTGGCTTCTGGCAGGCGTGGCATGTCCGCGTGGCCAGCTATCCTTTTACAGCTTCTTGGACGCAGAAATTCCTGAGTTTGCTGAAGCCGAATGTTCTGGGAAAGGAGGGATGAGGGTGATTAATTGCCTGAACTATGCTTTTTGTTTTTGCTTTCGGGCAAATTCCTCCTCCGCGAGGGGTGCAGTCATCTTTAGCTTGTCAGCATGTTATTGTCACAACACGTTGGGAGGCTCAGCAGCTTAGCCACTTACAGCTGAGTAATTAATTGAGCAAAAACCCCCAGCCCTTCTGCAGATCTCACCTGAAGATCTCATCAGTGTGGGGACATTGGCTTGCAGAACAGGACAGCTCATAGGAGAATACCAAGAGTGAACACTATGTGTCAGAAAGCATTCTAGGCATTTTACAGGCATTACCTCATTTAATATTTATTAACAACAACCTATGGAGATGTGTTTCATATCCCTACTTTGCAAATAAAGAAATTGCAAGCACTGAGGTAACTTGCCTGGGATCAAGCAACCAGTAAAACTGGATCTGGATTCAAGCCAGGCAGTCTGGCTCCAGTGGCTGGAATGACCCAGCCACAGTTCACAGCAGTATTCACTCAGGATGGTAAGTTACAGGATTAATATGATTCAGAGGAAGGAAATGCATATTTTAGCAAAACTTTATTATCATTTTTAATATTTTAAAATATACTTTTATTGATTGTAGAGGGAGAAGAATAGAGAGATAGAAACATCAATGTGAGAGGAACATCGATAAGCTGACCCCTGCACGCCTCCAACTGGGGATTGAGCCCGCAACCTGGGCATATGCCCTGACCAGGAATTGGACCTGTGACCTCTTGGTTCATGGGTCAGTGCTCAACCACTGAACCACACCGGCCAGGCTATTAATTTTTTTTTTATTGTGGGAAGTTTATAGATGAGTACCTGACAAGCAGGTCAGGAGCTGCTGCTACTGGATGCGACACTCCATGTGGGAGAATCCTTGATTCCCCGCCCCTCCCACCCCCGACGGGGAGAGTTAGCAGAGTTTGTGATCATGAAACAGTGCTCATACTTAGGTAGGTCAGGAGAGAATCTCTGTGGAGTCGTGTGGAGCATGGAGCAGTGACAAGACAGGAGTGATTGTCTTCGTATCTGCCTGAGGAGCCAGCAGAGCCTTGGGGAGAACGAGTGTAATGGCCCAGAGCTCTCGCCGGAGCCCACGTGCCTGCCTTCCATGGCCACCGCATGCGGGAGGACAGAGTTTCAGTTCCGTGACCTTCCCTGAAACTCTTTGTGAACAGGGAGGAATCCTTTGGGGGATGTCACTGTCATAGGACCAAACCTTGGAGCTTGAAGCATGGCATCCACTGTAGGGGCCACATAAAAGGGCTGAGGGTCACTGAAAGGGCAAGGTCACATTGGTTGGTGGCCCAGATGCACCACAACAGGGGAGAGAGCCCTCCCTCACCCCGTGAAGAACATACGTGTGTGCTGAAGGGGAGGTGTGGCCAGAGCCTGTCACGAAAGCCCCCAATCATGGCAGGAACAGCTAGGCCAGCCCAGGTGAGGGCCAGGTGGGGGCGCGGCTGCCCATCAGAGGTGGCCCTGGCACAGGGCAGAGCAGCAAGGAAGCCTCAGTCCCCTAATACCTCGCCTGGGTTTCCCTGACGGGATAACGAGGGAGAGGCATGGAGGTCCCAGCAAGGCTCCTGGGAAGAGGCCATCTTCTTACCCACACCCTTCGATTTTTCTTCCTCAGACCAGTGTGGCCTGAGGAAGCGACCATGATGATTAAATGATATTATCATATGCTAAGTGGGAAGTCAGCTGGTTAGTTTCATAACAATACAAGGCCTCCGTCGCTCGTTTATGTGATTAATGTGATCGTTTGATATCATGCAGCCAGTTGGTCTTGGTCTTTGGCTCTGGTTGCCTCGATGTTGAGGAAGGCTTTCTAGAATTTCTCTGGGCTGCTACAAGAAGTGTTACAAGAAGTAGATTTGTTTTTCTCAAAATGTTTTTTATGACTTCTGGTAGTGGAAATGTCTATTTAATAATTTAGTGAAATGTCATCAAAAATAATGCTGGACTTTTAAAAATAACTAAATATCCATTTGTCTTCATTATTATGGGACTTGAGGGTGCTGGCGGTGGGAGACCTATAATGATTTCAGGTGCTTTTCGCTAGTGAGGAGTATTATTTTTGCTTCCCTCAAATATCACTGAGTTCCACTCTTCTTTATAACTTTTTATAAGGGATATTTTCCAGAACCATTTATACTCCCCAGGAATTGAAGCCAAATAAACACTCAGTTGAGTTCATATTTGATTTGAGACTATTGCGATGTTTCATTTAAGTAGTTTGGGAAAATACAGACATTGAGTTCCCATTTGATCCCAATCACTCATTCTGTTTCTGTTTTTAAACTTCTGGTTCAGCAACATTAAAGGGAATTAATATTTAGATTTAGATCACTTCTGATTTAGGGTTCATAGCTTGAGGTTCGAGGTCATGCCTCTTATTAAAATCACTTAAAGTTCTGTGTATTTTTGAGAAGGTAATCAAATCGAAATGATTACTTCTACCTCCAAACCCACATTGATGTTTCTCTTTCTCTCTTCCCCACCCTTCCTCTCTCTCTAAAAATCAATAAGAATGTTTTTTAAATATCTTTAAAACATACTACTAAAGATAATCATGGTAGAAAGTGCTGTTTAGTATATTTTATATACTTTTTAAAAATATATAGATATAATCTGGTATAGCATGCACCTTTTTTGAGAATGAAACACTTTCATCTTTTTCTCTTCATTTTCCTAATGAGTGATTTTTTTTTTCATTTTTCAATTACAGCTTGCATTCCATACTGTTCGGTAGCAATTTCAGATGCGTAGCATAGCAGTTAGACAACCGTATACTTTACAGGGGTCCCCCGATATTTCAAGCACCCATCTGTCCCTCTGCATGGTTGTTATGATGTTATTGACTATATTCCGTCTACTGTAACCTCTTAAAATTTAAAATTGGGGCACTGGAGCCTGCCCTGGCGCTCCTGTTGCCCTCCCCTCACTCTCCCCGTCCCGCACCCTCACAGGCTGGGCCCGCACTACACAGCACAGATCCTTCTTTCCCAAGCCCCGGAGGACACAGAGGTTGCTGGGCTGTAACTGGACCCACACTGGCCTCAGCATTTCGTGTGCAGCCTGTTGTGTAGGGACTGGCTGAGTGACGCGTGGAGGCTTCCTGCCTCAGTATCTTCAGCCAACTGGGCAAGCATTTTTGTTTCAACGAGTTTTGCAAGTTCCAAGATGCCCGGCTTACCTGCAATCTTATGAATCATTAGAATCATTTTTTTTTTTTTGTCTCCCTTAGGTTTCCTCCCAGCTTAAACAGCCTGTCAAAAACTCCCCTTATTCCCATGCAGGCTCGTGAGGCCCTGCGTCCTGACTCTGCTTACTCCTAGAAGCAGTGGGTTTCTCTCTAGCCCGGGGTGAAATGTTTCTGTGGAAATTCTGCCCTCATCTATGAAGTTATGAAGGGCATCTTTGGCCTCGCAGCTTCCTCTTCTTACTGTCGAATCTTTGTATTTTTTTTACTAAGTGTAAATAAGTCTGCCCCAAGTCTGGTTATTTCTTCCAGGACAGCATCTCCATGGCTCTCTTCTCTATTAATTCACTCCATACATATGCATTTAGCACCTACTGTATGCCAAACACTGTGCTAGGAACTGGAAATAGACTTTTGAGCAAAATCCCATGGCGGTTGCCCTAGTAGATTTCACTGTCTAGTGTGAGAGACCGATACTACGCAATTAAGCAAACCAGTCAGTGACTACATACTTTAATAAATGCTGTGAATGAAAAATCCCGGTGTGGATATAAAGCAGGGAAACGCACAAAGCCAATGATACAGTGCCTTTGTGCAAATGAGAAAAAGGCACCCCCTCTCGATAGACAAATTAAAAGGCAGCCCCTCCAGGTATGTGCAAACCTGTGAGAACTCAGTTTGGCAAGCTGTTGGAGTCTTTTTCTGGTTTGCACAAAGGAATCTCTATGTCCAGGCAGATACTGCCTAGTACCAGGGCACGTGACTTGGCCAGTCGAACAGCCTTCCCCTCCCCCCCCACTTGACTAGGAGCCCTTACTGAGAGCACTGTCTGCCCAGCCACTGGCCCTGGGAGCCTGGCCCACCTGGAGGGTCAGGGATGGCTGGGACAGACCTGAAGGATGAGTAGGTGTTAATGAAACGATGGAGGAGGGACGATGGGGAGGACCATCCAGAGTTCCAGACAGAGAAAAACTGCTTCTTGGAGTCCCCAAAGTAGGAGAGAGTCTAGGGCAGTGATGGCGAACCTTTTGAGCTCGGCGTGTCAGCATTTTGAAAAACCCTAACTTAACTCTGGTGCCGTGTCACATCTAGAAATTTTTTGATATTTGCAACCATAGTAAAACAAAGACTTATATTTTTTATATTTATTTTATATATTTAAATGCCATTTAACAAAGAAAAATCAACCAAAAAAATGAGTTCACGTGTCACCTCTGACACGTGTGTCATAGTTTCGCCATCACTGGTCTAGGATGTTCCAGGAACTGAGACTAAAGAAGGAGACTGAGGGCAAGGGTAGGGGGAGATGAAGCCAGAGCAGCCAGAGGCGTCCAGACCATAAGGGCAGGATTGCCTTGGACTAGGCAGTAGAGCTAGCTTGAGGGTGGCCTTGAATGCCAAGCTCAGAAATTTCAACTGGAATATTATTCCTTTATTTATACAGGGTCTGAATTATTCTGCCGCCTTTTCTATCTGTAAATATAATCAATCTTTATTTAAGTGTGTCTTTATGATCCTACTTCCTTTCCGATTAAAGATACATACAAATTTATTGTTTTCTTTCTTGAAAAAAGAAACTGCAAATGGAATGCATGCTCTGGACAAGTCCTTGGGCTTGCTGTTGGGAACATGGTTTCTGAGAACCACAAGGGGGAAATTTAGAAAGTTATCAGGAAGCTCTCTGTTCCCTTCCCCACCACCAGAGCGCACACACATGCATATACACATGCATATGCACACACACGCACGCATGCATATGCACACATACGCACACGCATATACGCACGCATATGCACACACACATATGCACGCATATGCACATGCATATACGCACGCATATGCACATACACATATGCACGCATATGCACACGCACATATACGCACGCATATGCACACAACGCGCATATACACACGCATATGCACACACGCATATACGCACACATATGCACACACGCGCATATATGCACGCATAGGCACACACACAACCGCAGGAATGTCCTCTCCCACGTACAAAGCCGAGAAAATTAAGCCAAATGGGTTTTTCTGTTTTATTTTGGCAGCGTTTCAGGTATTTAAAACTGCAGCTAACATCTTACTCATTTAAAAACTTGAATAGGTTAACTGAACATATCCCATCATCCATGAGAACAACCAGAATGAATATACTCTTCTCTAGGAAGATGGTGTGGGTGACTCTCAGACTCAGGGGGGATTGTTTGACATTTGTAACAACCTGAAATGTTGACCTCAAAGGGAATCAGGATGTACATTGAAATATGTGTATTAAATACATAAAGTAAGGGAAGGGATCATATAGACTGACGTTTTTACCTTTTTAGTTGTTGCATTTTAAATATTTTATCCTCTAATGTTCTGCTAAGTTTCTGTTAATAACATTGCATTCCCCACTGATTTTCTGCCTGGCGGATATTTCTGTGGGTTTTTTTCTTTTTGTCTGATTGCTTTTGTGATGTGTGAAAATTCAGCTGAAAAGGTACTGCCGGCCAGGCGGCTCCAGGACATTCCTGGCAGGTATTTAGGTGGTCTTTCCCTAGCCCATCACTCTTCTTTTTAATACAAAATGTGTCCATAAAGCCCCCAAATGACTAAATTTCCTATTTATTTTTATGTAGTCATACAGTGTAATTTTAGATGAAAATACCTGTAACTAAAAATACCTAGTCATATGTAAAAAGCGCCTTCCTAACTATGGCTAAAGGACTGGAGATGTGGATGGATGTTTTTCCTTAAGGTTACCAAGAACTATTATACGTTGTGGGGTGTAAAACCCAATAGTATCAAAAACACCTAAACATTAATTAAATGTCCAGGAAAGCATATTGTTCCAGATCACATTGTAATGTCTGTTAATGTCCATTTTAAAGACCTCTTGGAAGGAAAGTAGATTATTTTAATTATGTAGTCTACTCAATTTTTTAAGGCAAATTATAATGCTGCCCTTTTTCTAATTTGCTAAATTTCTCTTAGCCACCTTCTTAGTGTAATCTGACAGCTGATGATCAGGGGTCAGAGTCAGTTAAGTCTCTTCTAGTTTCATAAATATGGACCATAGCTACCCGTGCTCGACTGACTGTGTCAAGAGCTTGAGTTAGTGACATGATGAAAAAAATATCTGTTTTTAATAGAGTTTTTCCAGCTTTATTGATGTATAATTGACAAAGTTATATATATTTAGGGTGTACAATGTGATTTAATATATGTATACACTGTGAAATAATTACCAAAATCAAGTTAATGAACACACCTCATAGTGAGAACACTCAAGATCTACTCTCTTGGTAAATTTCAAGTACACAATGCAGAACTATGAACTGTAGTCACCATGCTGTACATTAGATCCCCAGAACTTATTCATAGTATAACTGAAAGTTTGTATTCTTTGACAAAATGCCATTTCCTCCACTCACAACTCCCTCCCCCCCAAAAAAAACAAAACACAACACAACAACGTATCTTCTGATAGCAAAATAGTTTTGGGCAGGGTAGCTAGAAAATATTTCAAAGAATGGTGAAAAGGAACTTTTTATCTCAAATATTAAAATATATAATGAAGCTGTGATAATTAAAATTATATTGCAGACATAGGAATCAATGGAACAGACTAAATAGCCAGAAATACACACACACACATTTATGAACACTGGAACACAGCAAACCAATGGGAGAAGAAAAGAATTATTCAGCAAACCACATACCAAAATAAACTTCAGAGAACTAGAGAATTATATGAGGGGTTTTTTTTTAAATGTTGGGTTTTGTTTTTTGTTTTTCTTAATCTAGGCACAAAAATAGGTGACTATTTAACCAAGACTAGGATGGGGAAGGATTTTGAAATATGAAAGCAGTGGAAGAAGCCACAAGGGAAAGAATTACTTTAGTTCATCATATTTTAGCGAAGATCGTTATGAATGTGAGGAACCAAACCAAGTCAAAATACCACAAGTAAGTGGAGGGTTTACAGGCGAGGGATCCGGATAATCCAAGGGCAGGGACTGTGATTGGACGGGGCATTCCCTGGGCTGACATGGAAGAGTGACCTGGATTCTGGAAGGACCAGGAATCCCAGCACTGGATCTGCGTCCAGTTACACAACCTGTGTCTGTCCTTCTGGTTGGCTGTCCCACCTGGGCCCATCAGCCTTGGTTGGCCGGAGACAAGACCCATTGCCTGCTCCGGGCAGGAGCAACTTCTCTAAGAAAACGATGTGACTTGGACAGAAAGGGGCTCTGGACAGGGCAGAAATGACTCATGCCTAACGTATGCAAATCAGAAACTCCTCCTTGGATCCAAAAGTACAGTAAACATTTAAAGGTAAATACCACCCCGTAAAAAAATATTTGCAACAAATATTTACAGAAATTAACAAATATTACAGAAAAAGATTTAACTTCTTGAACACAGAAAATGCTTTTGTCAGACAATAGGGATATTCCTAACAATCTAGTTTTTTAAATGGACCAAGGATATGAAACAGATAGTTTATAAAAAAAAGAAAAAAAAAGAAAATATACATAGAGGATGGAGAAGACTAACCTTATTAATAGCAAAAAGAAAAAAGATTTATGAAGACACTAAGATAATTGTTTTTGTCTAGGAAATTGACAACATTTTTGTGACCCTTTTTTGTGTTTTTAAAGTCATGCCGTCAATTCCGGCCAGGGTAGAGTGGGTCAGACGCTCATATCTTCCTGCTGAGGGTGTAAATTGTTCCAGCCTTTCCGGATGGAAATATTTCAAGCCGTGAGGTGCACGTGTTCAAATCGGTCAAATAATTCTTACTCTAAGAAGAATGTAGTCAAAGATGTGTATAAAAATAGTTACTGTAGCATTACCTGTTATGGTGGAAATCTGGAAATAACCTAAGTCCCCAATATTATCCTGAAACAGCATAAGCCATTAAAACCATTTGTTCAAAGAATGTTTAATTACAAAATTCCGATTGTGTAGATAAACAGCAGAGAGAAAGAAAAGAGAGGAACAAAGAGATGTAAAACGTATATAAGAAATACTAGAGGCCAATGCATGAAATTCATGCAAGGGTAGGCCTTCACAGCCCCGGCTGCTGGGGCCCTTGGAGCTCTGGCTGCCTCTCGCGCCCCCCCCCCCCCCCCCCCCGCCCCCGGCCCGCAGCACCTTGGCCTGGGGCTGCCCGCATCCCACACCCCAGTTCCTGGTTCCACGAAGGGCTCCACATCTCCCCCGCCCCTCCCCCCCCATCGATCGCCCCACAGAGGGTGGCCTGGACCCCGCTTTTGGGGGAGATCCCAGAGCCTCCTGATTGATAGCCCTGCTGGCCGTGGCCTGGGCCTCCTCTGCGGAGCAATCGTGCGGCAGTGGCAGGCGCCCCCAACCGATTGTATCGCACCCCCAACCGATTGTATCGCACCCCCAACCAATTGTATCGCACCCCCAACCAATTGTATCGCGCCCCCAACCAATTGTATCGCACCCCCAACCAATTGTATCGCTCCCCCAACCAATTGTATCGCTCCCCCAACCAATTGTATCGCACCCACCTTCGCTGGCCTGGCACCAGTGCGTGTCATAGTGTGGTCGTCCAGAAGGTCGTCCAGACAGTCGTTCTGCTGTCCGGTCGTTCGGTTGATTTGCTTATTATGCTTTTATTATTATAGATTCCCAGTTAGAAAAGGCTCTCAGTAGTTTTCACAAGTGGTTTATTTTATACTACGAAGATATTAACTTTTCCGAAAAACAACAGCAACAGCATATTTGGTATTGATATTGAAGTAAATTAAACATTTTTATCATATGACCCTCAGAGGGAACACAGCTGCTCAGGAAACAGGTCATTGCCATATATTCCTGGCCTATTGGTTAAAAATGAATAAATTAGAGACATGCATCTCTAAAGGTCCTGGTCCTTGCCCAGGATGCATAATAGATGCTCATTGTACATTTGAATCCCAGATCTCTGCACATGTGCTGAGGGCCCTGAGTCCTGCGGAGTGTATCTTCTTGACTGTTAATGTGATCTGGTGTGGCTTTTCACAGAACCAGGGTGAGGAAAGATACATTCTGTTATTTTAGGTTAGGGGGGAAAATAGTTTTAAACTCTGTTAATAAGTCCAAGGGAAACAAACTAATTCCATTTTTTCTTGAGAATGACTGCCGGATTTCTATTAATAATCCTAGGTTCAGAAGTTATTTCACAGGCTGTCTTTAATTTTTATTTTTAAAAACTAGATTAGAATTCACATAAATCACATCCTACTATTTATTCTTAAATCAAAAAAATGTCAGTGTCTGCTTACTGTTTGCCCAGATCTGTGCTCCACACTTTAAATGTGCTATTTTATCTTCACAATCGTATGGTTATGGTTTTTACTCCCATTTTACATTAAGTAGAGGCTTCAAAGTCAAGTTTAAAAGAGATGGCTTTGAACCCATCTGTTAACGGGGTTATATAGGGCCTCATTCATTCATTCATTCATTCATTCATTCATCTATCTATCCATTCAATTAATAAAGCAAACATCAATACAAAGAAGTCTGTATATAGCAAAGATTTGTAAACTTTAATTTATGGCCCACTTCCTTTGATTCATAATTTATAAAATGACATTTAAATACAATAAGAATTATGAACAGTTCCTTAAAAATTCTTTGTATCTTAAATGGGTCTGTAATAAGATTCTTTTAATTCAATGGTTGGAAGATTCTTGAAAGTGGAAATAAAAATTCAAACTTTTTATAGTTTAGTATAAAGTTCAAAAGTGTAGTGTGTGTCTGTGTGTTTTTAACAATGATATAGACATTTCTCTAATTCCAGAGATCTTGAACTTCCCAGCTAAATGATAGTCTTCTCCACCAACTCCCTTCTCTATCAGCCTGCTGTATTCTCTTCTTAACTATTTCTCGGGATTTGATTTGATTTGATATTACTTATATGTTTGCTCATTTTTATTGCCCGTGGCCTTCACTAGAATGAAAGCTCTATTAGGACATGAGCTTTTGACTTTTTCCACCCTGCTCAGCCCCTAGAACAATGCCTGGCACATGGCTAGTCCACAGTTCCATTTCTGTGGAGTGACTGAATGAACGAATGGACAAACGAATGGATGAAGGAGTGAATCTCTGCCTCTCTCTGATATATTGGAGCAGACCCGCCCCCCCTCCTTTTTGAAGTTCCTGGGATTTCCAGGAGATATCTGATAGGTGACTTTGAACAGAGTTCCAACACTACCAGGTGGCACCGCCGGGCCCCCGGCCCCTCAGCCACTCTCCCCGGCTTCCTGTGCAATCTTCTGCTGGATTCCCAGACCCAAGAAGCCATCAGTGCCAGCACCAATGCAGCCCCTCAGGACCCAAACCAAGGGCACCAGTGTCCCCAGCAGGATGCTGCTGCTTTCCTTCTGGAAGAATCCTCACCAAGCCCACCATTCTGGGAACTGCATTACCAGCCTTCTCTGCACATGTGGGAATGTGTGCACACTCACATGCACACATGCACACACTGACTACACATACACACTCATGCCTGCACACACATGCACACTCACATGCACACACAGGACCACAGCTACCAGCGCTCCCAAATTCTTCTCAGGCTTTTGGTAAAAGCTCCCTTGGTTTCACTCCCAGGTCAGGGGTGTGATCCGAGGGAGAGTGTGGGTGGCGTGGGAGGCTTGACCAAACCAGACGTTCCAAGTGAGGAGAAGTGCCTGCAGCTCCCCTCTGACACTGGGGCTTTCAACAAGCCTCCGGCAGGAAACAGTTTCCCTGGAGGCAGCGCTGTGCCTGGGACAAATGGTCACTGCAGCAGCCCGCAGGGCCATCTGGACACAATGGACCCCGAGGTGAACTCACTTCAGCCCCAGCCTGGGACGGCTGCTGCAGGGAGATAAAGCTTTGCTGCTTCCTTTCTGCTTTGTTTTGCACTGTATTCTAGAAAGATACGTAAGAAATGTTATCCTGATTAGCAGTGGCTCACTCCTCTCTCTCATCCCCCCAAACACACTCATAGACACAGACAGACACACATGTACACACACACACACACACACACACACACACACTTAGAGGCATTCACAGTGTTCACCACTGTCTAAGTGCTCACGGGGTTTGATCTGGCTTCTTGGACACATAAACCGAGGCCTGTGAGAGTTCCCTGCGGCCATGGCAGGACTCGCGTCTCCCAACCTGAGAATAGGAACCTGCCATGCCTGTTGACATACACGGCTTAGCATGTCAGCAAAACATGTCCAAAAACCTGTTCCCGTGTCCAGAGCGGAGACACAGAGCCGCTGCTGGTGAAAGGAGGCTTTGTTTGAAGAAGGGTGCGGCCTCTCATGGGTCTGGGCCCAGGGGGGCGCAAGGCCCCTGCCAGGGGCTAGGCCAACCCAAAGAAAGAATCGGGACAGCCCCTCTTTACTTAAAACCAAAACAGGAAGGAAGGAACCTGCCGCCATCACTACCAGTTGTGGCTAGGGCTCATTCTTGTTTCAGGTTTGCGTACTCGCATAATGCTTTTAACCAGAAAAAAAAAAAAAAGCTGTTTTAAGTTTTATTTTGCAACAATCTGTGTGTTGAGAAAGAGTGAAGAAAGGGAAACAGAACCAGCCTTACAAAGGTGATATCGGCACCGTGACAGGAGGACCAGGCCGCAACAAGAACCATATTCCACCTTTTTTATAGGAATTCGGGCACAGGTCTTATATAAAATCTAGCTGGTGTTGCTAAGAGGTTAGAGCATCGGCCTGTGCAGCAAAGGGACATAGGTTCGATCCCCAGTTAAGGGCAGCGTCATCCTGTACACCAAGAGGTTGTGGGTTCAATTCCCAGTCAGGGCACATACCTAGGTGTGGGTTCCATCCCCGGTTCCAGCGTGTACAGGAGGCAGCCGATCAATGATTTACTCTCACATTGATGGTTCTCTCTCCCTTCCTCTCTTTTTAAAATTAATTAAAAAAACAAAACATATCCTCGGGTGAGGATTTTTTTAAAAAAGGTGATCTTACTGTTCAGGATGATGGCTATAATTTTAGGAAGGGAACGGTGAATGGGAGATTGTCTTGGCTCAGACAATCGCTTCTATTTTTTGTCGAACTGAGTCACCCCGGGATAAAAGCAGCCCTGGGCATCACAAGGCTTACTAACCTTTATGTCATTTCCCTCCCACTCTGTTCCCGGAATGCTAGTTGCGGGGTCTCTTTCCTGTCAGTTTTTATCTTGCTTTGAACGGTAAAGAGTTTCTCCTCGTTGGCAAACGTGACGTCCACTTGTGAACGTTAGTGGCTGTATTTGCAGGCATGGGAGCTGCCCTGACTCCCAGGATTGCCTGTCCAATCGGAACTCACGGCGATATGCGTTCGTCTCCGGACTCGCATGAATATCAGTGTGGGGGTCATGGATTGATCCATTCTTGTTCTTATAGTGTTGCGTTAGCCTTAAGGGCCCAATTTATTTTTTTTTTAAATTTATCTTTATTGTTGAAAGTATTACAAATGTCCCCCTTCCCCCCCTCCCACCATTGGCCTCTTCCACCCCATTCCTGTCCCCTACCCAGGCCTTCACTGCACTATTGTTTGTGTCCATGGGTTATGCATATGTGCATATAAATTCTTTAGTTAATCGGGGGCAGAGGGTAGAGGGAGGAGATGAGAGGCCCAATTTAAAACATCTTTCTCTTCAAGTTTTATTTTCCATTGATTTTAGTGCTCTTTGATTATATGTTCCTTTGGTTCTTTTTTAAGGTAATTTCACTTGTAGTACTACCACAGAATGTGGCTCATGGAGCCTTGAGTTCTAGATGACCCATTGGGATTGGGGCAGAGCTAGTCAGATTTTGTGAAGTGGGGCATTTTGGTGGGACTGCACCTGCATGCAGTTGTCCTAGAAGGACATTGGAACTAGCCCTTTTTTTATATGAATTCAGGCACAGGTCTTTATATAAAATCTAGCATATGGCTCTGGCCAGTGTTCTCAGTGGTTAGAGCATCAGCCTGTACACCAAAGGGCAGTAGGTTCGATTCTCAGTCAAGGGCACATGCTCAGGTTGTAAATTTTCTGTCCTGGCTGGGGCACATGCAGGAGGCAACCAATTGATGTGTCTCACTCTCATAGCAATGTTCCTCTCTCTTTCTCCCCCTCCTTTCCTCCCTTCCAGTCTCTCTAAAAATCAATGGGAAAGAATATCCTTGGGTGAGGATTAACAACAACAACAAAAAATCTATCATATGTCCTGCTTTACCTTCTTGGTATTTGAAATGATAAGAGCAACGGGCCGCTACCTGCATTGGCCATGGCCAGCTCTCAAAGGGCCTGGTCTTGCCAGCCCGTGTCCTGTCTCCCCTTCCCTCTTGTCGCTGACTCATTAGCAGCCCTGGAAGTAGAAGCTCAACTTACTGTTCTCACCTTAGCTCTCCGTTTTCCTCTTCAGCATGTGTCCCAGCATGGACAATCTCTACCGTCCATCAGTAACTTGCCCTTATGATTTCTTGGCCCAGACCTGTGTGTGTGAGGACTGCTGATTTCCCTGGGGCTCTCAGGACATTTGATCTTGGCAAAGTGACAAAGTGTGCATTCTTTTATTTACCAGGGTAACTGCTGGGATTTTTTTCTTAAATTACCCATTCTCCGTGCCAGGAATTCGGAAATCAAAATATACGTAATCCATTAGGTTTCGAACACAAGCATCTCGCTGGAAGAAGGTCAGAGGTCTCGTGCAACCATCTACCCAGTGAAAGGACCCTTCTTCAGCATCCTGGACACAGGGCCCTTTGGCGGCCAGCAGCCACTCCGGCTGCCCCAGGTCACCAGGTGCTCCTCTGGGTGTTGGGCGTCTGGAATCCGATGAGAAACTTTGTGTAGGCTGGGGTTGGGTCCCTAAGCTCTCTGTTCCTTCATCTGAAATGGTGACTGTAAGAATCATAGTAGCACTTCCTTATAGAATACTGCGAGGTTCACTCAGTTAATACACGTAAAACCTTTGGACATTGTTTGGCAAGAGCTAAGCGCCAGTCACCGCTAGTCAGTCATGCTGCCCTGAAGGTGGAAGAGGTGAGTCAGGCTGACTGATAGACTCAGACTCTGCCAGCGCCTACCCAGGTGACCATGAAAATTAAGTTGCCTAATCTTTTCTGAGCTTGAATTTCCTTATCTGTGGCGTGTGGAGAAGGAGTCCCCAGTAGGTACTTGCTGTGGCAGGCAGGCAACAAGATGCCAAGTGACTTGAAGGGAGAGCAAGAATTCATGTGAGATGCCCGATACAGAGTTGACCTGCATTCAGCAATCACGATGAGTCACATTTTTCTGCTCGATAGAAGAGGCCCAAAAGAAAAAGAGATTTCTGGTTACTTTGCCTTAAGAGACGATACAGCGCCGAAACCGGTTTGGCTCAGTGGATAGAGCGTCGGCCTGCGGACTGAAAGGTCCCAGGTTCGATTCCGGTCAGGGGCATGTACCTTGGTAGCAGGCACATCCCCAGTGGGGAGTGTGCAGGAGGCAGCTGGTCGATGTTTCTCTCTCATCGATGTTTCTAACTCTCTATCTCTCTCCTTTCCTCTCTGTAAAAACTCAATAAAATATATATATATATAAAAGAGACGATACAGCACCGTGCCTGTCACATTAGTGCTTCATAGATAGCGGATTATTTCACTCAGAAGAGAGAAAGGGAAGAAACTGAAGGGTAATTCAGGCTTGGAACTTCCAAGCACAAAAGAAAAACACACAATATTTTTGCAAGAGCCTTTTATGTTAACCTACGGGAATGTTTAAGGTTCTCCGATGTGTATAAAGTTAGAATTCCTAGTAGCGCTTCCTTGGACTGACAGCACATCTCGACTGGTTCCTATGAGCCGAAAGAAAAGGCAAATCAGAATATTTTTAAGGAAATTCAGATTTCTTTCCTTTGAGGTATTAGAGTATCCCCCCTTCCCGGGAAATCTGTAACTAGCTGAAAGAGTCATTGGCTACCTCGGTGGGGTACCCAGTCTCTCCCTGCCATCGATTCCAGGCCAGCAAGCCATGAGAGCCCAGAAGCAGGCTCCCTGAACCCTCCCGTGTGGCAGGCAGGCTCCCTCGCTCACCACCTCTCAAAGGAGCCAGTCCCTGGCCAAGGTGCGCCTATGAAATTAATTCTTCCCTTCACCCTGAACAATTCTTAGGTTATAGATTAATGAGATGGTGACGAATGGCGGCTCTTACATTTGGGCCCGTTTTAATGAACAGACAGTAGTTCTTTTTAATTAACCTGTCGGTTGCCTATATGTAAACGATGCTCTCTGATGTGCATAAGGGCCTTTGAAAACTGTTTATGTTCCTCAGTCTGTTAAGCATTGCCTAAGCACTCTTGTGTGCAATGCTACCTGTGTTCTCAATGAGAAATTAGTTGCTAAGTAGATATCATTCCCAGCCTTTGTGGAATAACCCAGTGTGGGTGGAGATCACCGTGACCAGGTCATTGACCCTATTTATTCAGGATAAATTGGCATGGCAGGGGGTTGCCTCACCCAAACTGAGTGGCCCAGTGCCCAAGTCAGAGGCATTTTCCTGCATTTCAGAGCTGGTTCCATCACTCAACCCTCTGCCTCCTCAAAGATGCAGGAGCATGCCTGCCCCCCAATATCCATATCTGAGGCTGGGCTTAGGAGTGGGGGTGGAGAGGATACCTGCTAAACTTCCCCAAACCCCCTTGAGCAGGGCTACAGGCCCCTGACCTGATATAATTAGGTAGATGTTACCTGGGTGACAACATACATTTAGTGACAAGATGAAGCCCAAAGCTGGCATTTTAGGATCCATAGATGTGAATTAAAGGACATAATGAGTTCACTTGCCCCAATACCACCCTCAAAGTGTTTCCTCTCCTAAATCCTTGAACTTGGTCCCTGAAACGTAACTTTTGGCTCTACAAGTCTGACATTGCCTACTGAATGAATGTGTATATACTTAGGAATTCTTTAAATATAACACGTTAGGTTTTTTTACCCTAGTTTTTTTTTTCTTCTTCAAAAAATCATCTCATACACACTCACCAAAAGGCTTTCAGGGTTTTCTTTTTTTAGTCTGTGTCCCAGAATAGTAGTTTCCAAGTTGCCAGCTGAGAAAGGACCTATGTGTTGTGTATGCCGCTGAAAGCTATTTCCAAGCACAAACTAAGTGGTTTTTAAAAACGAACACATGGAAAGAGTCCCGTGGTTTCGTGCGTAGCAGGAAAATCCACTTCACCTCCATCCTACTCCAGAAGCTGTCAGGCCTCCTAATCGTAAGCAATCATGATCTTGGACTTGAGAGCGGGGAGGAAAAGATTATGTTTGACTTAGTAATTTTCAAGAAGGTCAATGGTTCTTTTAGCGAAATGGTGTTGGGCTGTTCACCTCCACTATCAAGCCACAGTTAGGAGAGTAGCCTGCCCTGAACTACATAGGAGTTCACCCATGAACTTGGCTGAACTCCAGGGGCTCATTTGTTAGCTCACATTTCTGTCTGTACAACTTCTCAGTCAACAAAGTGCTCACTGAGTTCCTTTTGCCTCAACTGCTGTAGGAGCTGCATAACATCGGAGCTGTGCCTAACGCGTGGCCTTCAACTTCAAGTCCTTCCCTCCATGGGGAGAAGCGATGAATGAGCCGGGAGGGGACACACAGTCATATCTCGGTCAATTGTTATTTTCCGCACAGCGCCTTTCAGCATAGACAGTTCTACTTCGTTTCCTTTTAAGAAGCAAGTGGTAAAGTTCTGCAAATGTGTTCAGTGCTGGACTTAATAGATAATGTTCATTCAAAAAAATGTTAAACAGCTTCTCCTAAAATTATTTTGTGTAGTGGGCACAATTCTGGAACAAATACTTTAAAAAAAATTTTTATTTTTCATTGAAAGTTGACTTTTTTTAATATTTTTTTTATTGATTTCAGAGAGGAAGGGAGAGGGAGAGAGAGAGAGAGAGAGAGAAACATCAGTGATGAGAGAGGATCATTGATTGGCTGCCTCCTGCACGCCCCCCAATGGAGACTGAGTGTGCAACCCAGGCAGGTGCCCTTGACCAGAATCAAACTGGGGACCCTTCAGTCCACTGGCCAACACTCTATCCACTGAGCCAAACCAAGTAGGGTGACAGTTGACTTTTAATATTATATTAGTTGCAGGCGTACAGCTTAGTGGTTAGACATTTTTACACCTTTCCAAGTGATCCCCCAGATAAGTCTAGTACCCACCTGGCGCCGTACATAGTCGTTACAATATTATTGACTATATTCCCTATGCTGTACTTTACATCCCCATTTCTATTCTGTAACTGCCAATTTGTACTTGTTATTCCCTTTAACCTCTTTCACCCAGTCCCCCAACCCCTGCCATCTGGCAACCATCAGTTTGCAGAACAAAAAAAATTTTAGACCACTATTGAAAATTCAGAGAAGGATATATACTTACCTACATTTATAGAAGGATGTATATTAATTCCTAGTTGTATCGCCTATGGATGTGGGTCTGCATGTCCTTTGGCCTTTTATATGTTAACTACATTCCATTTTCTACTTTGGACTGAGCGTGTGTGGCCACATTCAGCATAACCACTGCTGTACTTTTCTAACCTTCCTAATCCTATGTATTTACGGCATCATGATTTATTAACATGTACTTAGGTAATTTAGCTTAATTGTGGAGCAACGGAGTTAGAACTAAGATTTCCTGATTGCTAATGATTTTGGTTCCACTAATTTGGTTCTGTGCTTCCTTTAGCTCACAGATTCTATTAACTGCCCGAGACACAGTCTTTTCACCATCAATAATGCTCTAGAAACAGTGACACCCTCTTTGCGTTTAACACCTCCAATTCATTATCTTTTAATTGAGTTCTCAGATTTGCAGGTGGAAGAGAAAATAATGTGTGATTAATGCCTCTGCATGAATAAGAAGGAACTGTACATATAATGAATGTAACTTATTTTAAAATTTCTCCTGCAGTAAAGTATTGTGTTGACTAACAGTTACCAGGCAGAGATTAAACAGGTTTCAATGAAAAATTATAAGCTCTCCTTACCCCAAAGCTCAACTGCATGCAAATCCCAAGAACACCAATGAACACAACCCCTAAAATTGTTCAATAGCGCCCCCTAGCATACATAGTTTTAGGCTATCACTAGGAAGCCAATTCTAGTTGTCGTTTCTTCTCTAAAAAGTGATTTTTAAAAAATATATTTTATTGATTTTTTTACAGAGAAGAAGGGAGAGGGATAGAGAGTTGGAAACATCAGTGAGAGAGAAACATCGATCAGCTGCCTCCTGCACACCCCCTACTGGGGATGTGCCCACGACTAAGATACAAGCCCTTGACCAGAATCGAACCTGGGACCTTTTAGTCCACAGGCCAATGCTGTATCCACTGAGCCAAACCGGTTAGGGCAAAAGTGATGTTTTTTTATGTGTCTGATTATATTGGCACATTCTTCACATTATTCCTGAATTGAATTTCTGAAAGTCACTGTAAACAGAGGATACGTAATATAGTAGAATAATTTCTTGTGCAAATATTTTCAAAATGATTTTACTTTAACTCTGGCTGTCTTCTATTCTGTCTCTGCTTTGGTTGGCTGGTGTAAGGAGGTTTTTGTTTTCTTTTGGAGTAAGTCATGTAGGAAAGAGAAAAGAGCAGAGCTGGGTAGGTTCCTAAAGTAGATTGTGGAAATCCACAAGGTAGACGTAGTATATTGAACTGTGTCCTTGGGGCGTGTTAAGAGCACAGCCTCCGGAGCCAGACCCTCTGGGCTCTGTGATCTTGGGAAGGCTCCTTAACAATTCTGTGACTTAATTTCCTCACCTATAAAATGGGTTAATAGCTCACAGAGCTATTGCACACACCACATGGTGAATGCTCAGTGACAATCAACAGTTGTTACCGTTATTTCACCATGGATGCTTGCAGGTGGTCGTGACCTACAGCTTGGGCTCTGATATCAGAAAGGCATGAGGTCAAACCCTCCAGGAGACCTTGGGCAAGTTGCTGAAACTCGGTTTCCTCAGCTCTAAATGAGGAGCATAATAACGACTGCATACAGGTGTAAAATTAAACAATGTACACAACGTGTAGGTTAAATGAATAGGACAAGTAGAATGTAGACCCCTTTATTTCCTTCTGAAATGCTAGGAAAACAACAGGTAAAGGACTCTTCGGAATAATAATAATCCTCTTCTAAGACCAAGAGAACAGAATACAACACATCAACATTCTGCAAGGCGGGAAGCAGGGAGAGAGGGGTGGGAACAAACTTAACAAACCCGAGAAAGCCATTTGCACTGCGGAATGAATAAAAGGCTCAGGAATTGCTGGCGCCACGCGTCTCTGGAAATGGAGGTGAAAGTGGGCTAAAAATAAGAGGTTTCATTGTAAGATGGAAGAGAGGGAGAAGGGGGGAGAGAGAAACATTGATGTGAGAGAAATATCAATCGGTTGCCTTCCGTATGCTCCCAGATAGGAGGTCAAACCCACAACCTGGGTACATGGCTTGACCTGGAATTGAACCTGAAACCTTTCTGGTGTTAGGGACAACACTTCAACCAACCGAGCCACCTGGCCAGCGCAACAGCTGTTATTTTTATTGTTGTCGAGGTTTTGTAATTAGAAAAGACCATCACTGACAAGGAATCGAAAGCTCTGTTTATTGTCACATTATCACAGGAGCATCAGTGAAATACATACGTATTGCCTCACGTAAGAAACAAATTAAATATGATTATATCTGTGCTCTAGGAGTTTCTCTTCTATAACAAGAACTGTGATAGACAGCGTGGGGGAGGGGGAGAGAGAGAACACGCATGTAGGGAAATGTGCCAGCATACATACGTGCTGTTTTTGTTTTGTTTTGGGTTTTTGTTATTTTTGCCCTTAGCGTTTCCAAATGACCCTTGCACATCAGATATAACATTCACATTTGTGAAATTTCACTTCAGTTTCCCAGTTGAAAAATGGCTCCATTGGTTTTATTAAGCCTCATCAGGAAACCTTGGATTTTGGTAAAAGATACCCTGTAAGTGATCTGCTACATTATGGTAGATGCCAGAATAGGGGCAGGGTTTTTGTTTTTTAAATTATCCTTCAGAAAAGTGGATGCAACCTTGTATTTGAGTCACGTGGTATAGGACACACTTGATATTTTGAAAACAGAGTTTGGGGGAAAAACTTATTAGCCTAAAACACTGACTTCAGTCAGGGGTCATTTTAAGTTCTTCTGAAAGAATCAGTTTTGTTTCTAAATGAAAAAAAGTTCTTAGTTATTCTTTCTGTGAATCATCTTAGCCTTTGCACAGTTACTCTGACACAGTAACACAGTAAATGGTGAGCAGTGTGGAGCTCACCACTACTAAATGGGCATGTGTGGCTTAGAATCCAATTTCCAAGACAGCAAGCACACAATAACCCAAACTGCATTTTATGTCAAACGAATTAGGGGCGACGATGTTAGAAGACTCAAATAGTGGACGACCCTGAGTGTGAAAACACAGATGTCAGGTGCCCCTGAAAAGCTTAAATTGTGTCATAAAATGTGAGTGTGGAGAGAGCAGTGTTTCTAACTTAATATGATTTTTCACACACTAAGTGTTTTAAATGTGTGGAGCTGAATGAACAGACTGTATGTTATAAGTAGTTGCCTGAGTATATCCACAAAGGAACATTCCTTTTAAGCTCCCAAGACGCATCTCCAAGGGTCTTTGGAAGAACGTGGAGCGTCCATTAAAGCTCTTAAGCATGTACTTTCACATACTTTTCTCCTTTGCCAGTTCCACACTTTTTGGCCTTTTACTCAGGAAAAGATGTTCACCTAAGTTGAGAGGCAAAGAATGAGGCAAAAAGCAAACTGTCTCTTCAGACTTATTTGCCTGTTAGGGTCTAGAGAGAGAAGAACAGAGACCAGGAGATCAAACGCTCAGAAACCACCTTGCGTAATGGTAGACCGAAGGCTTGCTGTATCCTTCCTAAACCCTGAATTTGAAAGCCTCCTCAGAGAGATTAGAAATGACAGGTCATTTGTTCTTGCTTTTCTCCCCAGCTTGGTGCCGGGCTGCCCAAGGGGGCCCCCTCCCACCACGCTCCCACAGCAACAGTAAGTGCTTGGCTCAAGTGTCTCATGGGCGTGGAACACAAATTGGAGGGGGACATGTGGAGAAAGGAGCGTGGGAGAGCATGGGCGCTTTTCTGGAAAGCTTCTAAGAGCTCGAGAAGATAAGCAAATAGAGGCATTGGTGGTTAAACACACCCCTTTTTAGCATTTCAGGATCAATTCTGTTTGCAAAGTTTAGAATGAAGATATTTCTAGCAGCACCCATTTCTCCAAAAGGAGACTAAAAAAAAAAGGAAGAAAAAGAATGGTGCTTACTCTTCATTGCCTAAGTACCCTATTTCAATTTTAAAGAGCTTTTGCAACCCAAATGCTAGCTATAACCAAGCAGTCTTTTCCTAGCCTCGGGCTAAAAGTACATCAATAATGGAACCACGCCAGGTTGGATTATTGCCTGTCAAGACTGTGGATAGAATTCTAGTGACTGGCTCCATCCATCCACATTGTAAAATAATCATACCAGGAACGAGTTGATGCTGGTGTTGGCTAGCAAGCCCGGGGGTGCTAGTAAAACATTTGTGTTCTCTGTTTGCTCCAACCTCTGATGGGAGAATAGAAGAGAATGTATGGGCAACGAGCTAAATTTAGGGTTAACCAGGACAAGTCACAGAAGGGATTGAAGAAATAATAAATGGAAAGAAAAGAAAATTCGTTATTTTCCACCAGTCAAAAACTCAAAACTCATATATGTGAAAACATAAAAAGTTTAAAAATAAATAAGTACACTCTTTGCCTGGCCTGTATGGCTCAGTGTTTGAGTGTTGACCCACGAACTAGAAGGTCACCATTCAATTGCTGGTCAGGGCAAATGTCCGAGTTGTGGGCTCCATCCCCAGTGTGTAGCATGCAGGAGGCAGCAGATCAATGATTCTCTCTCATTATTGATGTTTCTATCGCTCTCCCCCTCTCCCTTCCTCTCTGAAATCAATAAAAATATTAAAAAATAAATTAAAAATACACTTTTAAAAAATCCTAATACATGCAGTAGAGAGTTTGTATATTTTAAAATATGTATAGTAATTGGGGAAAAAACTTCAAGGTGAGAATTCACAGGCAGAAGAATAAAAGGTGTTGTGGTCACTATTGCTTCATTTCTCCCAGCAACCCCCTCACTCCTGCTGAGAGATACCCCCTAACCCCCAGTGGTCACACCCAACAAAGGGCAGGGGGTTTGTGTAACTGGGCTCACAAGGCCTGTCAGGTCACAGAGTTGGAAGGATTGCATCTGGGGTTGCCACAAGGCCATGAAAAGAATGAAACCAAGGTGACAAGCGGGAAGAGAGAGGAGCCATTGCCTGGTCCCCTAGATCCCGTTGGCCCTGAGCTCAGAGTCACAGCTGTGAGGCCAGCCCACCTACTCTTGACCTTCGGACAGATGTTCTCTCCATCTGCACCGCTTCTCTGCCCCGAAGCTTACGTTTCATCCCCTGTAAGAAGAATGCACTCCTGACCAGCCCTGTTTCTGCCATGACAGCCATGTCACCTTGGCTCTGCCTGCCCAGAAAAACACCTGCACTTGGAAGGTCAGCCCACCCATCATGCCTTACAGCTGTGGGGTAACAGGTGTCAGCTCAGCCAGAAACCTGGCTGTCATTCTCCACTATACCTTTTCCTCTTCCGTCTCCCCTACACATTCAGTTGACCTCCAGTCTTCTCCATTCTCCAATTATAATTTAGCATTGGCAATGTTTTTTCTTGTTTGTCTTTTTCTTGTTGTTTTTCTCAGAGCCTAGCAAAGCGCCTAGCATGGAGTGGGCACTCAGCAGTTCTCTCAACAACTCAGTTCTCGTCTCTATTCCCAGAGCAGCCGTCTTATTACTACAGGCTGTCATTTGTGATGCCTTCCTGTACAGCAGGCTCCCCAGGGGAGGAGGTACGACTTTCATTGCCATTTCACTAGTGAGGGGGCTGACGCACAGAGGCTGTGGCACCTGCTCAGGGTCCCACGGTAGGAAGCAGAGAGGCGGTCTGACTCCGGAGTCCAGACTCGGGTTCTGCTTGCCTACATTCAGCTTTTCATCGATCCCCTTCTGATTTACAGACAAGTTTCCTGACCGCTTCTCTGCTTCCGCCTCTGAAACACAATTCTGGACTTTTGGGAAAATCCAGATGCCCAGGCCCAGCCCTCCCTGGTCCAGCCCCTGCCCACCTCACCCCCACATCTCTCATATGCCCTCCCGGCGGCCCAGGCTCCCTCTGGCTGGACCAGGTTCGTTATGGTTCTTGGTGAGTGCCATGTTCTCTCCTCTCCTACCAGGCTACGCATTCCTCCCCTGGACCCAGCCCTGCCCGGTTCCCTCGGCAGGAAGCATCCGTGACCTCCTCCTCTGAGTGAGGTGTCACCCCCAGCACTTCCCCACACGTCCTTCTCTCACTTTGAAACATCTGCTCACTTTCCTGTTGGTTCCTTAGGGGATGAGGATTATATCTCTGATTTCTTAGCACAGTCAGGCACTTAAGTACCATTGAACAGTGTATTCGTGAAGAATGGGCCAGGAGGTTCCTCTGCCATGGTGTTCCACTGTGAGTGGGATGAGCAGAGCCTCCTGCCACCATGGACATGTAGCAGGTGCAAGAGATAAACTTGTATAGTACGGAACTACTGTTATTCGGGGTTGTTTGTTATTGCAACATAACCTACCCTATCCTAACTGATACACATTGGGCAAGAATTGACTATGACTCTTCCAGATCAGTTCATTCTCTGGGTGTGTGTATGTTACTTCTTTGAAAATCTTGGAGATGCATCATCTTGTTGAAAATATCCTCAACCCAGAGTCCTCAGTGTAATGTATAACAACACTATGGCCTCCTCTTTGTAATCGGTGACATGGTATCTTAAAGCCTTTGTTCTAATTTGGTTGGTATATAATGAAATCATTTCTGAGCAATTTCTTAAAGCACTATTTACTTTTTAGAGATTATTTTAAACATTACCTTGAGAAGCAACTGTGTGAAAAATATTGGGTGCTTTAAAAATGACTTGCCCCACTTGACATTTGCTTGATATAAAATGAGGTACGTGGCTGTATTTTATTTGTATTTTAATTTTTAGAAAAGGAATTTCCTTAAAGCAGAGACTTTTCAGGCCAACTTCATCACTACTGAATAATTCTTACAAAAGCCTACTAATTCTAATCATCTGTTTGGGTGGGTAATGATAACAGAAGTGTTGACTTTGCATAATTATGATCCTGGTGAGCCCGAGTCAGCAATTGCATCTCACAGCATGGGCCTTGTCACTTGTTAACGTTCAGAAATTCTCACAGAGTGAATATGACTCAGCGGATCGTCATCACTCAAAAGACACAGACAAAACTCCTTTATATTTGAGGAGGCAGTGTCCTAGCTCATGTTAATACCACTGGAGAAATCACAGATGAAACATCAAATGAGATTGTTTCCTTACAGAGTACATACTACGGGTTACTCCCCAAATGCTGGAATGAGTTCTCATTTATTGTATAGCTGAAGGTGTGCCTACATTTTAAAGATATGCATGTGTCCCCCTAAATCTCCTAATTCTGGTTCATAAATAACCTTTTCTAGTGTACAGGTACTTTCTGAAATGCAGCGGTTCCCATGTGCACAACAGCACAGTCGGTGTGGAGGGCGGAATGCTCTGCCAGTTCATATTCAGTGCTTGGCGTCTCTTCCCTGTGTAGATCCCTCGTTAGCAGTCTCCGGAGCTATTATTCCCACCCCCACTTCTTTTCTCTGCCTCCAGCTCCCTGCATCCATCTGTCCCCTGGGCTTTCTTTATAGTTCTGGGCCCAGAAAAAAGAAAATGAGATTTCTCCCACACTGCCAACCCAGAACCAACTCAGGGAACCTCACAGGGCTGCGGCTGCCTAGCTCCTTGCAGACTCAGCCGGACAACACAAAGACTCAGTGGGGAGCAGCAGCGGCATTGCAGGTGGTGTGACTGTCTCCAGCATCAGAGAAACTACTCTGGACACGGACAAGGGCGTTTTGTTCATAACGAAGTAAAATTATTCCAAGCCCGGGAGGAAGTTGTTTGATTTGCTGTTTAAATAAAACTGTCACTCCCTGACATTAGTTTGCAAACCCCTTGGAGAAAGGGAGGGGTTTTTTCAATGGATGGAGCCCCTAAGTAGGAACCGTTCGAGGGGTCCCTGCCCTGCTGGGCCTCTCTGTGGACCCCCGGGCAGCTCTGTGGACCCCCAGCGCTGTTTGAAACTGTCATGTGGAAAACCAACTGGGGGGATCCCTGAGTGTGAAGGTGTCTTTTCTCTGAAATAGAATTCAGGTCACCTGGGCCTCTTGTTTGAGATGCAGATTCCTGGGCCTGGATCCCAGACACACGCACTCGGCGAGTTTGGGTGGAGCTTGGGGATATGGGTTTCTGTGCGCATCCAGATGATTCCGAAACCAGCATGAGCGGGTCACGTACAGCGCTTCTCCCTGGGACCGCTATGCTGCACACCTGAAACTAACACAAAATAATGTTCAATGCAAACTGTAATTGTGAAAGAAAAATTTAAAAATATGTATAATAATAAAAGTATAATATGCTAATTAGACTGGACAGCCGAATGACCTCCCGGACGAAGTGGGGGCTGCGAGGGCCAAGCCCCTTGCACAAACCTCATGCATCAGGCCTCTAGTAATAAATACGAGTAATCCTATCTAATAAAAGAGAAAAATGGTAATTGGCGTATGACGATACCCTTTTCATTGGCTAATCAGGGCTATATGCAAATTAACTGCCAACTATGATTGGCAGTTAACTGCCAACAAGATGGCGGTTAATTTGCATATGTAGGCACAATGCAGGGAGGCGAAAGGGAAAGCAGGAAGAAGCCCCCTGCCACTAACAGTGATCGGAAACCCAGGGGGGAGCTAAGAGCTGGGGGGCAGGGCAAAGGCGGCCCTGGGGCCACCTTTGCCCTGCCCCCCCAGCCATGATCAGAGAATCAGGTGTCTTTGCCGCCCTGGCCAGTGATAGCAGGAAGTAGGGGTGGAGCCAGCGATGGGAGCTGGGCACGGTCGAAGCTGGCAGTCCCGGGAGCTAGGGGTCCCTTGCCTGGGCCTAAAGCGAAGCCCACGATCGCGGGGCCGCTGCAGCTGCGGGTTCCCGCTGCCCGGGCCGGACGCCTAGGCCAGAGGCGTTAGGCCTGAGCAGGGGCGGAGCCTGCAACCACGGGGAGCTGGGGGTCCCCTGCCCAGGCCTGACGCCTCTGCCAGAGGCCTCAGGCCTGGTCAAGGGGCCGATCCAGTGATTGGTGATCGGAGGGTGATGAGGGTCAACTCCTCTGGCCGAGGCATCAGGCCTGGGTGGGGGGCGGAGCCGGGGATTGGGGGGATACGATGGTCCCCTTGCCCAGGCCTGAAGCCTGGGTCAGAGGCGTCAGGCTTGGGCGGGGGGTGGAGCAAGCGATCAGAGGGAGATGGGGGTCCCCTGCCCAGGCATGATTCCTGGGCCAGAGGCATCAGGCCTGGGCGGGGGCCAGAGCCAGTGATCAGGGGAAGATGGGGGTCCCCTGTCCAAGCCTGACACCTCTGGCGGAGGCGTCAGGCCTGGGCAAGGGGCCGATCCTGTGATTGGAGAGTGATGGGGGTCAATGCCTGAGGGCTCCCAATATGTGAGAGGGGGCAGGCTGGGCTGAGGGACATTCCCCCGTCTACACACACCCAGTGCACGAATTTCGTGCACTGGGCCCCTAGTACTTATATAACTATATAAATGTTACTAAAGAGTTGACATTTAAAACAACAACAACACTGCTCTACAACCTGCCTGCAGAGGGCCCTTTCAATGGCTTCCACTTAGTCTCACTTGGTCCCAGTTTATTTTAGGTACTTGGTTTATGTGTCACATACTAGTCAGGTGTTTCTTGCCAAGGGAAACAATATCTTAGTCATCTCTCACATCACCTCCCAGGCTAATTCTCTTCCTGGCACAGCCCTCTCTGTTGGGTCTGCTCCATCCCAGGCTCCCATCAGCCTCCTTCCTCCTCCAGCCCTTCTTGGTGTTGTTTGTTTGCTTGTTTCATTTTTTAAAATCTCTCTCTCTCTCTCTCTCTCTCTCTCTCTCTCTCTCTCTCTCTCCATATATATATATATATTATTGATTTCAGAGAGCAAGCGAGCAGGTGAGAGAGAAGAACATCAATGATGAGAGAGAATCATTGATCCACTGCCTCCTCACAGGTCCCACACTGGAGATACAGCCTGCAACCTGGACATGTGCCCTAACCAGGAATCAAACCATGGCCTCCTGTTTCATAGGTCAACGCTCAACCACTGAGCCACGCTAGCTGGGCAAGACATCTCTTTAAACCTTCCCTTCCCCAATAAACACCCTGAGTAGAAGTTAAATGATATCTATAAGCAAACACAGAACTGATATATGGATGCAAATGCAGCTAACCAGTAGGCATATGAATGTTCCGTTTTGCAAGATACTAGGTATTTTGAGGAATACAAGGACATGTAAGAACAAATCCAAACTTTATTTTTAAAATAAAGAAAGCCTTGCCCTGGCTGGTGTGGCTCAGTTGGTTATATTGCCCCATGAACTGAAAATTTGCTGATTTGATACCCAGTCAGGACATATGCCTGGTTTTCAAGCTCGATCCCATAAGGTTGGTTCAGGAGGCAGCCAATCGATGTTCTCACATAGACATTCCTCTCTCTCCCTCTCCCTTCCTCTCTCTCTAAAAAGTCAATTTTAAAAAAGTCTTTCAAATAAAGAAAGCCCACAATGAGACACCCACTCAAATGGCAGTAATGGAAGACATTACCAAGCGTGGGTGGGAATGTGGAAAGCTGGAATCATTATGCATCACTGGTGGGAATGTAAAATGGTGCGGCCACCTTGGTCACATCTTAAATAGTTGACTATAAATTTACCGTATAATCTAGCAATTTCACTCCTGGGAATGGAATCTGCCCAAGAGAAATGAAAACCTATGCCCTCACAGACATGTGTATGAATGGTCATAGCAGCATTATGTGTGATGACCACAAACTAGATACAATCCAGATGAATGGCTAGACAAAATGTGGTATAGCCATACCCTGGAATGTTATTTGGCAATTAAAATAAGTGAAATACTGAAATAGGCTACAATATGGATAAACCTCAAACACATTACCCAAGTGGAAAACGCCAGGCTATCTATTATAGGAGTCCATGTATATGAATCTAGAAAAGGCAAGTTTGTAGGGAGAGAAAGCTGACTGGTTTCCTGGGGCTACAGCTGAGAGCAGGAAATAACTGCAGATGGATTTGGGGAGACGTTTGGAGTTGATAGAGCTTTTCTAAAACGGGATTGGGGTGACAGTTGCACAGCTCTATACATTTACTAAAATGTGTCACTTAGTAAATGATGAATTTGCAGTGCCAGGCCCCTGAGCCAGGCAGTGTGACCCTGAGGGTACAGGGAGGACATGGGCCCGGCCTTCCTGGGCTTAGTGCTTTAGAATTCTCTGCTCGTTCTCCCACCTGCTTTGTAAGAAATTAGGCAGCTCATCTGTTGTTCCCTGATGACATCAGCAGAGGAAACAATGTCTATGTCATACATTTCAAATGTTCATGAAAACATTCTTAAGTTTAGTGTGAGGTAAGGAAGGTAAAATAGACTGCAAAGTGTGCTCAGTGGTTAGAGCAGTGATGGCGAACCTTTTGAGCTCGGCGTGTCAGCATTTTGAAAAACCCTAACTTAACTCTGGTGCTGTGTCACATAGACATTTTTTGATATTTGCAACCATAGTAAAACAAAGACTTATATTTTTGATATTTATTTTATATATTTAAATGCCATTTAACAAAGAAAAATCAACCAAAAAAAAATGAGTTCGCGTGTCATAGGTTCAACATCACTGGGTTAGAGGGTCAGCCCACCCACTGAAGGGTCACAGTTCGATTCCTGGTCAAGGGCACATATTTGGGTTGCAAGTTCAACCCCCAGTCAGGCATTGTGGAAAGCAACTAATCTCTCTCTCTCTCCTCCCTCCCTCCCCCCGCCCCCCCCCCCCCGTCCCTCTCCCTGTCTCCCCCACCTCTCTCTCTTCCACTCTCTCTATAAATCATTGGGAAAAATACCCTGGGGTGAGGTTTAACACAAAAGAAAGATACACTGCAAAGGAATTGTAGCGATTCTTTCTTTTCTTAGAAAATCACAAAATTACCCTATGTTTTGGGATAGCAGTGTTATACAGATAAGCTCATGTTTGGTGGTCAGTAACAAACGACTACCAGAACATATGAGTCACTGGAATTTCATTGATGTACATGGCTTTTGTGATCCTGGGAGAAATACAAACTCAGAAGAGTTCATTTGAGGGCCCATCTGTCTCACTGCCTTCTCACATGGCTTTGCATGTGGTAAGAAAGGTGGGGTGACCCATGTGAGTTTCATTCTTCCCCTTAGCCTGGGTCTTGAACTATTGCCACACCCCTGGTTCCTGGAGACTATATAGTCACTTCTTAAATTGGTTTAGAATAGTCTTTCCTTTCATTTTAGGGGTATGTTTTGTGAGCAAAGAATAAAGCACCTTGAATATATCTTTTTAAATAATGTCTGTGAAAGTAAAGATGAGTAGTGTTATTGAGCTAGTGTGCTGACTGATATATCAGTATTTTAAGATCTGAGAGAACTTCTTTCCCATCTGGCTGGTTTCCTGGGAATAAGAAATCAGATTAGGCCAACAGCCAGAATGTGCCTCTTGAATACAGGCTAGTACTGAGCTTTACTCATCCAGTTCCAGTATTCCTCGTGGGTGGGAAACGGTCGTTATTTTTAGGCCTGTTCTTGTCAGTGTCACTGCTGGAGCCTTGTGCAAACTTTATGCCGCAGTAACTCGATGCCTTTGTCTTTTACAAAGAAAACGCACTGAAGTCGGTTACCTGGGCAAGTCCACAAAGGCTGCTCTTCCTGGCCCGAGAATCTGCTCTTGGATTCTTACTGTTTTCAGGAACTCAGCCTAAAAACCACATTCCAGTTGCACATCATTTTCTAAACAGAGTCGTAGCTGTTATAGAGCTAGTTGCTTTCTTCGTGACCACATTCCCTGCTAAAATGTTCGGTAGTCCTGCCTGGACCGCGTGACCTCTCTGCCAGGACTTCAGTCCTTGTGAAGCAGCCGGCTGTGGAGGGTCCCAGCCATCTAGCGTCTCTGTGATGAAAGTCCATGCTGTTGCTGAAGTGCTGATTCTCATCTTGTCTTTTGTGTGTGTGTTTCAGGAAAAAAGTGCCAGTTCAAATGCAAGACTTAAAACTAACAAAGAGATTCCGGGATTAGTTCATCAACCCCGAGCAAAGTAAGTCCTAGTTCCTATATTTTTATTGTTTTGAAAGCTAAAAATATTTTCAGAGTGAGTTCCATTTTGCCTATTAGATAATCAAGACTTATTATAAAGCTGTGTTCATTATGACCAGTGTAGTTTGGTCTAGCAGCGGTTCTCAACCTGTGGGTCGCGACCCTTTCACTGGGGTCACCTAAGACCATCGGAAAACACATATATAATTACATATTGTTTTTGTGATTAATCACTATGCTTTAATTATGTTCAATTTGTAACAATAAAATTGGGGGTCACCGCAACATGAGGAACTGTATTAAAGGGTTGCGGCATTAGGAAGGTTGAGAACCAGTGGAAGGAACAGATTGGAGAGTCCAAAAACAGTCCATAATATATGACAGAGCAGGCATTTAAACGATCAGTTAGAAGAAAATAAAGGGGGATATCTTTATGGGGTAGAGAAGAATTTAAATAAGTCACAAAGGATGCAGATCTTAAGGAAAATGATTAATTACGGTGACCACATTAAAATTAAGAACTTCTGTTTATCCAAATACACTGTAGGACAGTAAAAGGCCAAAAAAGGATGGAACAGGTGTAATACATGTCAATACATGTAATTGACAGTAGTTGGATTTGCAGAATACCTGGTATATAAAGTATTCCTACAAGTCCGTGAGTAAAAGGCGGAGAACTCATAGAAAAATAGGCTGAAGACATGAACAACCCTTTCACTGAAGAGGAAACAGGAATGGCTAATGGATAGGAAAAAATACAAAATGTTGACCGGGATATGGAACACAGGCACTCTTAACGCCTGCTGGTGGGAATCTAAACTGGTGCCATTACTTTGGGAAACAATTTGCATTATCTACTAAAATTGTACCTGCACACACCTTCTCCCCAGCATCGTCACCCTCAGGGCAGAGGAGGGAAACGCCCAGCCCGAGGACCATATAAGGCCCTTCAGAAGTCCTTTAGTCTGGCCTTGCCGAGGCAACCGCAGGCGGGACTCGAATTCAATAAATCTATGAGCTTTTTTCACAGCAACATAAATTTCTATCAAGTAAATTATATTATTTGAATGATGTTATAAATATCCAAAAGACTCTGGGCAGAAAAAAGGTCCCCAGCCCTGCTGTAGAGAAGGCCTAGGCATGTGTGCCCGCAGAAATATCCATAGCAGCACTGTTTCTGTGAGCTCCTGAAGCTCTTGGATAAACCCAAATGGACAGTGTAGCTCAACCGGTTGGGCGTTGTCCTGTCAACTGAAAGGTTGCTGGTTCAATTCCCAGTCAGGACAATTGCCAGGTTTCTGGCTCGATCCCCAGTAAGGGGGTGTGCAGAGGCAGCCTATCAATGTTTCGCTCTCTCCTCCCTTCCTCTCTCTCTAAAAATCAATTTAAAATTTTTTAAAAAACTTTTAAAGATATATAATGGCTAACAAAAATGCGGCATATTCTTTTGATGGAAATACTACATATCAGTGAAAATGAACAAACTATAGCTGCACATATCAAGAAGGAATCTGCCCTGGCCAGTTTGGCTCAGTGGATAGAGCGTTGGCCTGTGGACTGAAGGGTCCCAGGTTTGATTCTGGTCAAGGGCACATGCCCGATTTGTGGGCTCTATCCCCAGTGTGGAGTGTGCAGGAGGCAGCCGATCAATGATTCTCTCTTGCATTGATGTTTCTCTCTCTCTCTCCCTCTCCCTTTCTCTCTGAAATTGATAAAAATATATTATTTTAAGAAAGAAGACAGAATCTCACCAATGTAAAGCTACAGTGGTAAAGTAAGTAGTAGGACCTGCCTAGAGGTAGTTTCATTCATATAAAGTTCAGAAACAGGCAGAACGAAGGAACGTAGAATATATGTATAAGTGATAACACAATAGACAAGCAAAGAAATGAAAAGGCATTAAATTAAGAATCATGGTTCTCTCTGACTCGATGGAAGACAGTGGGACCACAGGTTCTAATTCTTAATTTGAGTGGTGACTCCATGGATGTCCTTTTAGTATTATTTAAAACCAGACAAATAACATGCTATGTTTTCTCTACTCTGTGTTACACATTTCACAATTAAAAAGTTAGAGAGAATAATGAGTCATTTTCTAGGTTGTTCTAGAACTGAATCTACCTTAGTGATAAAATGCACTGTGTGTGACGTGAGAGCCAACTCCCTTTTCCTCAAAGACGCTCGGGTATCCCAGAGGCTACAAGAGCTCTTCTGTGGCTCCCCTAAATATTAGCAAATCTCCTGGCGGTCCGGGTGACATGAATAAATTCTACACAGCCCCACCCCGTTCCAGGATAAATGCGACCATTACATATGTGCAATCGTTGCCCCACAAATCAAAATCATCAGTAGAATAAATTGTGTTATCTCTGGTTCCTCCCAGGAAATTGAGACAAAAATAGCCTAGTTCCTAATCACGTTAGCCTGGTATCTGGCATTGCTACAGCCATGGCTGCTGCCATGCGGCGATTAGGGCTCTTCAGAGGGCGGTCAATGAGCTCAGGGATTAAAGTTTGTCACTTTCAAAGAACATGAGACATTTTTAAAATCCACTTACTCCCTACGATGTCGGTATAATGGGTCGGCCGGTGTGTGCGCCCTCAGGTGAGTGTGATGCTATACTCACAATCTCCCTCGTTCACTTCCCTGGGAATCACTTTGATCTACACTAACGACAGATAGCTGATGACAGAACCTCATCATCTTTCCATCCAAGCCACGGGACACGGGCTATTTTTAAATGCTTCCCTGATCGCTGAGTTCTAAGCAGAGACCGGATTAAGGAGAATTTCTTTTTCGTGTAGAGTGAATACTAATTGAACTTTGACACACTGAAACAGCGAGTTTTGCAAACTGGCATGAAGCTCTCAGAGAACTTGATTAAACCGGCTCACATGTTTATTCTAAAATTATGAAGAAAATCCTGTTATCCATACAGCAGCATTCGTGTGTGTGTGTGTGTGTGTGTGTGTGTGTGTGTGTGTGTTGTAAACTGTCCGTCAAAGCATAGGGCTTATGGAATTCAACTCAGAAATCCTTCTGGGGCCCAAGAGAAGAGTGTTAACTTGTCCTACTTGCCAACTCACAGGATGAAGGGAGCGCATTTACTATGCAGTTGCATAAAACAAGATAACGAGCGTTTGTTGTTTTTCCCATGAGTGGAAGGACAATCTCATACCAGCCAATGGCAGATTTGTTAATAACAACGGTAGGTAATTCTCACATCTTCATTTGATGCAACACGTGGAACATACTCTTACAACTTTGTGATCTCAGGCAAGTGACCTGGTGTCTCGGAGCTTCAGTTTTCTCAGAGAAACAAGAGGGTGAGCAATCCTGTCTCATAGGGCTGGGGAGCAAATGAAATCATGTACGCCCAGCGCTTATCACAGTGACTCAGTAAGAACGCCTTCATATTGAGAAAACACCCAAATGGCCTTTACCAAGAAAGTGGGGAAAATAAACTCCACTGTATTCGCACAGTGGAATATATTCGAGTTAATATTAAATTAGTTCATTTAAAGTTAATATTTAAATTCGTTAAGATGAATGCACAAGGCTGGATGGACCTCGTCAATGTAATATGCCAGAAGAAATGAGTAAGCCCTAAAAGATTGCATAGAGCGTGATGCACTCTTTGTGAAGTTAAAAAAAAAAAAACAAAAAACAAAAAAAACTAAAGTAAGTCATGGTAGGAGGTAAGTTAGCTCTAGGTTGTTGTCAAGGTCCTAGCTTTTGTTTTTCATTTTGGTTTTATGGGTGCTTATTAGACTATTTTGTAAAAACTAACAAACAAAATAATTAATTAAAACTGAGCCTGAGCCATGCATGAGCTACAAACAAGGGTGTGTCGTGATGTGAGGACTAGGATTAACCCCACTTCCCTGAGGTCCAATTGAAAAATAATAATGATGACCATGAAGAAATAACCATGTTCAGGCCAAGATCTGCCAGGAACCCACTGAGTAACTGAATTTCATTTTTGCAGGTGACGTCTTAGGGAATTGGGACCTTGCCTTCTCATACTTTTCTGGCTTAAGTTTTTATTATTTGGAAACTTTCCTTTCAGTCATTGAACATGAAAGCCACGTGTCTTTCAGCTCGAAAGCTCATTTTGCTCACCTTCTTTCTTTTTTTTAAATATATTTTTATTGACTTCACAGAGGAAGGGAGAGAGAGAGAGAGAGAGAGAGAGAGAGAGAGAGAGAGAGAGAAACATCAGTGGTGAGAGAGAATCATTGCTCAGCTGACTCCTGCATGCCCCACACTGGGTCTCGAGACCACAACCTGGGCATGCCCCTGACTGGGAATCGAACTGTGGCCTCCTGGTTCATAGGCTGATGCTTAACCACTGAGCCACGCCAGCAGGTTGCCCACTTCATTCTGTTCATTTGCTTACTTGTCAGATTCCATCATGTTATCATCTCTAGTCTCGTGAAGCTGAGAAGTCACAGAAAGAAGGGCCTATGCTAGCACAGGGTTAACTCACAAGAGCATTGCCAAGGTCAACAGGGGCCACACGTTGTCCTCCATGCAGCACTGGGTTTTCCCAGTTGGAGTTGTCATTATTAGAGAGAAACAAGGATTACTAAAATTGTTAAGCTTTATTAATTAAATCAGGCACCACCATACAGGCTTTTTTTTAATGTATACTTTATTGATTTTTTTACAGAGAGGAAGGAGGAGAGAGAGAGAGAGAGAGAAACATCGATGAGACAGAAACATCAACCACCTGCCTCCTGCACACCCCCTACTGGGGATGTGCCCACAACCAAGGTACATGCCCTTGACCAGAATCAAACCTGGGACCCTTCAGTCCACAGGCTGACGCTCTATCCACCGAGCCAAACGGGCTAGGGCTACCATACAGGCTTTTATAAAAGATTTTTATATCTAATTTAGCATCAAGTATTTATACTTTTTAAACTAAATTATAATTCAATTATTCCTTTCCAATACCTGGAGGAAACATTGAAAACCCATGTGCTTTTTCCTCCTCCTGGCTCCCCACTCACGATCCTCAAATTGGGCATCAGAAAGCACCCAGGAATCTCGTTTCTCACAGTGCAGCGTAAACTTTTGAACGAAAAAACTATTATTAATGCCAGTGTGTTGACAGGGTCTCCATAGGAGAAGAGGTCGTTCACATTTATCTAAGCGGCAGTCAGTCCACATGGGCTGATTTATTTTGTCAGAGTACCAATCCTGGCTCTGCCCTCGTTGGAGGGTTTCGGGACTTCTCTCTGAAACGATCCCCTGGGAAACAGCCGAGTGAGCCTCATGCTTTTAGGTGCATCCCCCCCAAGAGGATGCACAGGTGACAGGGACCGCGTGCAGCCTTTGTGCCCTCCGGCAGCGTCTGTCACTTCCAGGGACAACAGAGTTTGTCTGAAAGAGCTTGTGTAGAGTGTCAGGATTGGACGATAAGTAAGTCACCCTACCGCTCAGTATTTTCTAACGCAGTCCACACACTGTCTTTCAAGGGGCATGATAGTGAACGCGCCTGGTGGGTGGCTCTTCCTCGTAGATGTTTGAATGAGGCAGAGATGCTGGACCGCCCTTAGACGAGGGAACACCGTTTCTGTATCAAGGTTGTGATCCTAGAGACACGCCCGACGGAAGGCTTTGGTTAGAATTGTTTCTCCAAGGGCGAGCGGGAAGGTGGAAGTGGTCGTTTACTTCCTGTCTTGGACCCCTACCCAAAGTAAGGTGACGATTTCGTTCCAGATCCAGGTGGGGTTGGAAATACACGGCCTTGTCTAATTACTTCTGGGTTGGGCGGCTTTCATCCAATTTGTTTTAACCAAAGGGATACCTGGTTTTTGTTGTGTGTTTTTTATTGATTACAAAACATGTAGTGAAACCGCACAAAGCTGAAACCACTGAGGTTTTTGAGTTTTTGCTTTACCACCTTGGGGTCGTCACCATCAACCTTGGTCCCAAGCTCCTGATACGGACCCTTGAGCCTGGGCATTCTTTTGTATTGACTTTATTAGGGTGACATTGGTTAATAAAATAATATTGGTTTCAGGTGTACAATTCTATAAAACATCGTCTGTGGATTGTATTGTGTGTTTACCACCCCAAGTCAAGTCTCCTTCCATCACCATTTTTCCTCTCTTTCCCCTCTTCTACTTCCCCCTCCTCCCCTTTCCCTCTGCTAATCACCTACTGTTGTCTGTGTCTATGAGGTTTGCTGTGTTTCTTTTTTCCTTAATGGAACCCAGACACTCTTGCTAACAGGAGGGCAGACCCATTTGGAGAGTGGATTTTACTGAAGAGTTCCCCTTTTGTCCATCTACTGTGCATATGTTGAGTACTAACCACACGTTATTGTTTTCGTGCTGTGATAGTTCAATAAAGGAGTGAATGGAAGTTAGCAACAGTCATAGAACGTGAGAGCCGGAAGGTTTTCTAGATGAGGAATCAGAGGTCTGTGCCTCACCCCTGCGCACATCTGCGCTGCGCTGCCTCTGTGAGGTCATGAATCACATGCATTTAAATAGCGATCATGTGGTCAATTAATATCATATATATTGCCCTTCCCATTGGTGATCTCGGCTCTGCTTACTGGTGTTACCACATTCATCTCACAAGGTTTGCTGTTAAATGGGGTAAGACAAGCAAACACACAGGGCAAGTGCCACCCAAACCTGCCTCCTGACTTTCTCCTTCATTCCAGGGGAATTTCTGTCCCTGGGAGGCACATTCGCTGTCGCCAGTGCAGCAGGTGTTCAGGGCCAATGTCAAGTTCTCGGCTCATTTGCCGCCAGCCCACATCTAGACAGCTGAATATCATGCTGATGCTTTGCAAAATACACATTTCCATATAATAACTAGGGTTATGCACAGGGTGGAAATATGCCATGTGCTGCTTGCCTATCCTTTTTTAAATCACAAATATGTATCTGAAGAAAAATTTGGCACATACCTCCCAATAACACCACTGTAAATAACATGTACATTGACAGGAAATTGTATTCCTTAAATCGCAGGCACTGATAGACTCTTATGAAATGCATCTGTAGGATTACTGTAATAACACTTATTCTTACTATGACTTCAGAGTATTTCTGTGGAAAAGTCTGCAATAAAGAAATGTCCACCTCCAAGTTTAGGGCCTCAGCATTTTTCCTTGAAGGAGGAGGTTTAAGAAAACATTGAAATGTGCGCTCTTTGTTTTTCAGCATGCACATCTCTGAGAGCCAACAAGAATTCTTCAGAATGCTGGATGAAAAAATCGAAAAGGTAAGGAGTCAAAGTACATGTTACAAGACTAATTGCCTCTTGGGTGAGGGTAACAATCTTCTGGATCCTGTGTCACAAAATTATTCTTGTAAGGGCCTGGGTAGAGAGTTAAAACAGAAGTTCCCCCTACACCAAGAAAATGTGACTGTGAGAATGTTTCGTGTCTAAGGAGGCTTCCCAGGACCCTGGGCTACCCCTGATCATTCATTAAAGTGGGCAACAGCAGATAGAGACACGTTGTCTCTAGGGACAGTGTTCTGATCGCTGTGTGTTGTCTGCCCCTGAGGCCCTGCTCTGACCTCAGACTGCAAGCAAGAAGGTACCTGCCAACAGCTACCTAGTGCCTGACACTACTCTTAAGTTCTTACCTCGTGTGCACGTTGCAATCAGTAGCCACCTCAGGGTATATAACTGTGAGACATGTACTATCTGCGTCTTACAGGCAAGGAAACTGAGGCTCAGAATGCTTGAGTAACTTGCCCCGTTTTGCAATGATAATAATAATGGTAATAACATTGGGAGCCCACTTCTCTGAGGCTCCAAAGCAGTCTCTCCAAGTTGCTCCTCTAGGGATGTGTGGATTTGACACTGACAGTGAGATGCAAGGTTGATCCATGTGGAAATTGAACCCATACTTATGATCTCTGAGTAGCATATGCTAAGCAACTGAAGGAAGTATGGACTATGGTTAATGATTACAGGCTTGCATCCTTGGAGAATTTAAGTTCATCACTGCAGAAAGGTGAATTTTAACTATTAAATCGGAGTGTTATCGTTGGAAAGCTTTATTCAGATGAAGAGTAAAATCTTAAATTCAGAACATGTCATTACAATAGGAAGGCATCACCGGCCAATTTTACCTTTGAAATTTTTTCTGTTTTAATTTTTCTTTCTTTTATTTTTTTTTTTCACTTTTTGTGGTCCTTTTATCTGAGGATTTGTCCATGAATTTCTCAGTTGTGATCTCTATCACTCAACGGAAGATAATGAAGAGGCCTTAAATTCATCAGTATTTCAGCAGCAGAATAATTGTATAATAAGAATAATTGTATAATCTAATGCACCACTAAAAGACCAGCAAATAATCACCAATGTGAAAATAGAGATAATGAATTTAAATGGTAGTTTAGTCTATATCACTCCCTGACTGTGCCAAAACCTCATTTTAGGAATATAATATTTTACTTTTATTTTTAGTGAAATTTTGGCTTATGCATGACTTTTCAGATGGAAAATTTACCAAGTTTCACATATTGGTTCAAAAGCTGTTCAACTTGCCGATACGTTTTGTTTTGGTAAAGAAAAGCATAAAAAGAAATTATCTGTCCCCACTATTTTGGTGAAGATCTTTTCATTCTCAGTTTATTTGGACTTTTTTCCTCTGCGAGCTTTCTGGCAACAAAAAGATCTGCTTAGTAGTCAGGGGTAGTCTGTAAAAATTGAAATCCAAATTGTAATTTATCTTTTAAACAACATATACAAATCTGACATGGCGTTAAAATGACCTCATTCCTTTCTGGTGTGTTTCCATAATTGAAATTCTACCTCTTTTTACTCAAAAGTGAAATTCATTGTTCCCATCTGCAATTCAGTTTCCACTTTTCCTTCTGCATCGGGGTATAGAGAGAATGATGAGTTAAAAACAAGTTTTCCACTATTGAGTACATTTTTTAATTTTTAATTTTTCAATTACAGTTGACATGCAATATTATATCAGTTTCAGGCATACAGCCCAGTGATTAGACATCATATAACTTGTTAAGTGATCACCCGATAAATCTAGTTCAGCAAGGGGGTGTCATTTAATCTGACATGGGCCAGGGCTAAGTCTGAAGTCCCTTAAATCCAGGTCCAAAAAAATCAAGGGTTTACTGTATAAGGAATCAGTTACAACAGGGAAAATTTTTATAAGATGATGTTAAATGTGTCAATAGATTGAAGTGATATTAAAATGACATATATATGAACAGAGATTTAAGAGAAACTTGAACATGCTATTTATTAGGAAGATGGGGCTGTAGGAAATTTTTTAAATTTGATTTTGATTGATGGTTTTCTTGTGTATAAAATAAGAACAGTTTTATAAAACACCATTTTGTAGAACTCTGCTGTTTGATGGTAGTGCTAGTCTCTGCAGCGGCCGGGGGGCCAAAGCCAGCCACCAGACAAGAATGCTTTTTACATGTTCTAATGTGGGGAAAACAAGAAGCAGAATCATGTTTTCTGACATGAAAAAAACATGTGAACTTCCAAATTCAGTGTCCACAAAGTTTTATTGGAACACAGCCCCGCTTTTTCTTTTTTCTTGTATCTGCGGCTGCCTTCACCTTACATCGCCAGAGTCGAGTTGCAGCAGGAACCATACGGAATGCAAGGCCTAATGTGTTTACTGTGTGGCCCTTGGCAAAGAAAGTGGCCCACGCCTGCTCGAGAACATCAGTTGAGTGTGGCCCAGAGACATGGGCACCCACCTTCGTTATCCCTGCTCCTCTTATCCTCACTCCTGCTCACTTCCTCCTGGGGACAGCATCTTTGAGGTCACCTGAATGCCATAGTCAGAGAAAGCTTGACAACTGTGTGCCATAAAGCTTCTAACATAGCCTCCCTTTTGTCTGTAGGATGAGGATTTGGGTTTATTAAACACTTTACGAGGGGAGGGGATTAAAGCCGTTTAGTTAATACTCATTCTCTCTTGGAAGTGAAAAGCCCAATATACTGGAATTGTTGTCACTGCTGTGGGTACCCCGGGGATCCTTCCCTTAGATGATCCAAGCAGCTGTCAGAGGCTGGAGGCTGTCACACTCCTCCTGCTCATTACAAACCCAGACCTTTTTCCAACTGAAATAATAACGTGTGAGTCTAATTAGAATAAAGCCTGTTAGAAA
The DNA here is from genome assembly GCF_963259705.1 of Myotis daubentonii. NCBI lineage: Eukaryota > Metazoa > Chordata > Mammalia > Chiroptera > Vespertilionidae > Myotis > Myotis daubentonii. The sequence continues at coordinate 18,683,776 of NC_081857.1, read as the reverse complement.
CAGAGACAGCCATTAATGCCTCGATTGGTTTTTCTAATGAACTAAGTCGGGGGAGGAGACGAGCATGACTTTTGCTTTTCTTCGGCGTTTGTTGTAAATTGTTGTTGGACCGTAAGTGAAAATGCTATTGAAACACACCCTGGCTGGAGACGCTCTGTGAGTCCAGCCCTGGCCATGGCCCCACAGGAGGAGGGTGGAAGGGCGGCCCTTCATGGGGCCGGGGGAGGGGGAGGAGGCTTTCATTCTACTTTCCCAGCCTTTCCCGCCCCCTTCTGATCATGTTTGTTCTGGATCCTAGCTCATTGTTCCCACTGCCCAAGGGGTGGAAGGCGGCTCTCCCGCCCTGTACTCCTGCTTCAGGGACAGAGCTTCATGGCCAGATGCTCATAGAACCTTGCATCTGAGGTTGTCTCTGGCTGGTGATACCTGGAGGGAAAGGTTGCGGGGGAGGGGTGTTAGGGGGGCAGAGACGGAAGATGACCCGTTAAATTTCTGCACCAAAATCCAGATGTGGCATTTGGGTTTCCTTGCTCACGATCCTCTTTGGTGCTTGGAAAGCCGGGCAGTCGCACAGTGCAGGGTAGAAGGCTATGCAGGAGGCATAACTGAGTCAAGAAACGGAGTTTCAGGAAGCCCATAGTTAGGAAGAGAGCGGAGGAAGACGAATCACGCAAAGGAAGCAGATAGTGGGTAGGAGAAGCGAAATACCACACAGGCCAGAAACTAACAGGTGCTCCCAGCATCATCCCGAGAGGTAAAGGAGGGGAGGATACACTCTTCGGTCAGTCAGTCAGAACACAAGAGCCTGCTTTGTGACAAGGATCACTCACACTTCCAGACAGAAATAAGCCTCGTTTAAGCCAACTTCTATAATGAGCCTTCATTACAAAAATTCATGTTTGGTGAAAGCAAAGTCTTGACTAGAATATCTAGTTTATGTTCCTAGTACATGTGAGGTTCTGTTTTTTAAATTGATTTTAGAGGGCAGGGCAAGGGGGGAGGGGAGGAAGAGATATCAACTTGTTGTTCCACTTCTTTATGCATTCATTGGTTGGTTCTTGTCTGAGTCCTGACTAGGGATTGAACTGGCAACCTTGGCCTAGAGCAGTGGTCGGCAAACTCATTAGTCAACAGAGCCAAATATCAACAGTACAACGATTGACATTTCTTTTGAGAGCCAAATTTTGTAGGTAGGTACATTGTTATTAACTTAATTAGGGTACTCCTAAGGCTTAGGAAGAGCCACACTCAAGGGGCCAAAGAGCCGCATGTGGCTCGCGAGCCGCAGTTTGCCGACCACGGGCCTAGAGGGACGATGCTCTAACCAACTGAGCCACCTGGCCAGGGCTCAGTGTGAGGTTCTTTAATGCAGAACCTGGTGACAACAGCAAAAGACATAATTTAGGATGCCTGACTGAATATTGTGGAGAGTAAACTAGATGTCATTCCAAACGTGGTTTACGCAGGTGTTACCTATATACATAAAAGTGGTGAATAACGGGCTGTGGCCTTCTGTTACCCACTTTTGTGCCCCCTGCCTCTGACTTGCCTCTCCTAAGTTCCAGGCCATCCTCAGAACCAGTCTGTGCCCCCGTCTCTGCTGATACTTCTGCTCAAGCCATACTCTGTATCCACTGACTTGCTAAAGAGGGCTGCTTTTCCCACCGTGACCTGCAAAATGTTGACAATTTGCTTCGCTTATGAGAGTCCCAGGACACCTCCTATATCATGTCATTCAGTAGCCTCCACCTCCATCCCTACACACACACACACACACACACACACAGCACTCCCACCCTCCAGACACCCGCCATTGTGATGGGGCCACACAAGGATTCCATTAGGTATCGAAAGACATGTTGGCTAAAATTACTATAAAACGTGGTGGTGGGAAGGACCACTGGGAGAGGAAGAGACCAGCCCCTTGAACAGCTGGGGGAAATGTCACTCGAAGAGATGATGTTGCGATGAGATCATAAAGATGCCATAGGCTGGGAGTGTGAGAGATGAGAACAATGTGTGTGGAAACAGTGGTACCCAGCAAGGACCTGCCTGTTTGGGACACGTGGTGATCGGCCCTGTTGGTGGTGTTTGCGTGGCAGCAGGGAGCACAGGAGCCATACCTCAGCAGGCTTTTTTTTATTGGGGGAGGGGAGGGGAGGGGATATTCGATGGATTTTTGTCATGCTTGATAAAAATGCTGCAATGAAAATATTTTTACACGTGCTCTTAACAACTTTATGGAGCTATAATTTACATACCAGAAAATTTACTCATTTGAAATGTACAAGTCAATGAATTTTAGTAAATTTACCAAATTGCACAACCACCACCACACCCCAGTTACAAAATTCCTCATCACCTCAATAAGACCCCTCCTGCCCACTTACAGTCCATCCCCTCTCCCACCTCCAGCCCAGGGAACCAATGCATGTGTATTTTTTAAATATGTGTTTGGGAGTTTATCTTTGGATACTGATTTCTATGGTTTCTGTAATGAAGGGTGTGCACATTTTTATGACTCACAATACCTATCACCCAATTGCTTTTCAAGGCAGCTATATACCATTTTATACTGAGGCCAGCAATATATGAGAGTCACATTTCATTGTGGGTGTGGCTATTTTTAAGTAATAGTGTTATTTTAATTTGTATTTTTTATTACTACAGCAGACCACTTTTCTGTTGGTGTGTTTACTGGTTTTAATTTGCTCTGAATGAGTTTCCACTTGTGCCCTTTTGAGATCCTCTCCCTGTTCATTTTTTTTATTGGTGTGAGCGTCCCACGTAACTTCCATCACGCGCACACGTATGCTGTGGGTATTTTTCCCAGGATGAGGTTAGCCTTTGTACTTCGTGGCATTACTTTCTGACATGCAGAGTCCAGTCTCCCGTGATCGGATGGGCTCTTCTTTCCTTTCACCTTGTGATCTCTTCTGTTTCCTTGAAGCGTTGTCTCTCTCCAGAGCTTTGACAGGAGTTCAGTTTGACATTCTGTTCTATTATTGCCAAGATGTAGCACTTTGATTCTTTTGGAATCTGTTGTTACTGGTGATTCCTTCTGTCAGTACTTAACTTTCACACATCTTAGGCTGCATTCCTTGGATGTTTTCTTCTGTGTTGGTAATTTTTTGGTGGGTCCATTTAAAAAAACCACAACTGTTGTAAAACAGAAGCACATGCCAAGGAGGGAGACCTCGATGGAGACCACGTTATTTGCAGATGACGGACCAGGGGACGCTGTTGGTCGGGGAAGGCCTATCCTCCGGTCCCAAAGGCCCAGACGAAGCCGTTCTGTGGGCACAAGCAGGGTTTGGGCTCTGCTGCTGAGGGCTTTCACAGGCAGCTTGGAAAAGCGCCTGACGTGTTCTGGCCGAAAAGACAGGGTTCCCTGTCTGCAAGGTGGAAAGCGGAGGCCGCCCTACGTTAAATAAGAGGTCAGAGGGGAAAGCCTCTAGGTCCCGTCCAGCTCCGAGATTTCAGCTCTCTCTAGTGTTTTTCATCCTTTCATTTATTCAGCAAATACCCATCAAGCATCTGACAGGCTGCCGACACTAGTCTAAATCCTGAGGGTGCAACAGAGTGTGAAACAGTCCTGCCCACTCGTTACTTCCATTCAAGGAGAAAGACAGCCAATTAAGAAATTAATTAGTACACTAATAATGTCAGGTGATGATTAGTAATATAAATGAAAATGAAGCAGAGTAAGACGTGTTATTGAGTATAGGGTGTTCAAGGAAGACAATGAGGTAACATTTGAGCAGAGATTTCGAAGGAGAAGTAGTGGATGCATGAGGGCTGGGGTCAGCAGGAGCCAGCCAGGAAGGAAGAAGGACAAGCATCCAGGCCCTGAGGTACACGGCTTGACTAAGGATCTGAATGTAACGAATTGATCTAGCTGTGGGCCGAATTTCTCACCTAAGCAGTTTATGAGCTGTTGGATCTATTGATCTCATTTTTCAATATCATCATAAGAGCTGTAATTTACTAAGTACCTACTATGTGCCATGCTTTGCTAAACAGCCTTATGTATTTTACTTCTAATTCTCACATCAACACTGCAAGTTAGGTCTTACCGCTCCCATTTTAAAGATGGAGAAACTGAGGCTCAGTGCTTCCTCTCAGTCATTTTGACCTAGCTCTAATCCACTCCGTTGGGAAAGTACGCAATTCACAGTTGATTGTTAAATGCCTGAGGTGCATGTATTAGTCCAATGCACCCTTGTTTACAAAAATATACTGAAGACTAACAGGATAAAATTGCACCTGAAACTGCACTGTCAGGCCTAGACTGCTTGTGTACTTAAACTTGAGGAGGAAAGGTACTGTAGGCACTTTGCAGGAACAGTTTATTTGAAGTCACTCATTCAACTTGCAGAATTTTAGAATTTGATTGCATATAAGCATAACCCATGGACACAGACAATAGGGTGGTGAAGGCCAGGGGCAAGGCGGGGGGTAGGCTAAAAGGGATCCATGGGGGCACGGGGCGGGGGGGAAGGGAGGACATATGTAATACTTTCAGCAATAAAGATTTTTTAAAGCTTGCAGAATTTGAAAGTAGGAGAATGTCCTTTCCCTTGCTATTCCTTAATATCTCTAATTCTTAGCCTAGACATTTCAACAGACAAAATCGTTTACCCTAGCGCCTTGGAAATGTATGTTCTGAGTTGACATAAACTTCCGTACGTTTCCAAGAAAGTAATGCAAACAGCGGAAGAGGATAGCGGGTGTTCCCCTGCAGAGTAAGGGCACGGTCAGGGACACTTCAGTCAGCAAACACTGTGATTTGTGTGTATGTCTGCACCAAAATGCCCATGTGGTTCTTCCAACACCCCTTCCTGGTCAGCATCATCGGGCATTTCCGGTCCTCCAGCTTGTGGGGCCCTGGGAGGGACCCTGCTCTCTGTAGCTCTCAGTGGGGCCTTGGCACAAGGGTGGAATTGTGTGCAGCAGGCGCTCATTCCAACTGCCCAGAGCCCCTTGACAAAGACTTACAGTTTGTAGTCCCTTGTAGGGGAAAGGGCGCGCTCCAGCTCAGAGAATGCTGTGTGTCTCCCACACCCAGCTACTCCCACTTCCTGCCTTCTGACAGCTGAAGGTTTTAAGGCGCTCTTTTTTAGCACAGCTCTTTAAAAATGCAAATGAGACTTGAAGTCGTGTCACAGAAGCCAGCTCCCTGTCCTGCCCCTGCCCGGTAGGGCCGGTGTGCAAGTGGGGCCCCAGGTGATGCCAAGATGAGGCCGCTCACGGCGCAGCTCTCTCCGGTTCCCATTTCTTAAAGCGATGCCGGCCATCCGGGAGCTCGTGCTCTTGATGTTTGTGATTTTCAGGTTTCTGTTCATAAAATATGTGTTTCTCAGAGCTGCTGACAGGTGATAATAACAAAAATGAAACTGATTTGAATTTGAATTTTGTTACCAACTTACTGCAGTTGGCGGGGCGGGGGCGGAGGGGAGGGCACGGATTACCCTGGGCCCTTGGGCTGGTCTGAGGTTTGTCCACAAGTCACAAGGCACCCCTCCCGCCTTGCAGGGTTGGCGTGAATACCAATGAAATAATGTCTGCAAAGCAACCAACGCCATTTTCCTTCTCCTTCTCGCAGCAATTATGGTCATTCCAGAGGAGCCGATGCTTGGGAAATCCAAGTTGCGGTCTTGAGTTTACACAGACGTTTATATAGATTTGTTCCTCCCAAGGAGGCACTTGTCATAGTCAACATGGAGGGTCTGAAATGCACCTTCTACTTCATAAGCCGTTTATGGAGTTCGAGACGCTGCTTTATCAATGAGTGCACCAGTTCACCTGTGTGTTGTCTGTCTGTCTGTCACTGGGCCCAAGTCTTCCTTGTGGATGAGGGGCCCTCTGAACCCCATCCTGGCCAGCTGGGCCTTTACTTCGATGTGAGGCCTGCGTTAGATAGAAGAAGGGAAGGGACTTAGGTGTCTGCCACAGACGTTTTATTCGAGAGCGTGTACGTGTGGCCTGTCTTGGGTGCAAGGCTGTGGTGGGAGGAAGGAGTCCCTGACAGGTCACAGTTTAGGACCTCAGTCCTCACCTGGCAGTCGCAGGACGGGGGTCCCTATTCCTCTGCCAGGGGGCTGAATGAGCACGCGGTTTAATAGTCATAATAATACCAGCAGCTAATATGTATTGCCTACCTGCCAGGCACTGTTTTTTTCCACTTAATCCTGATCATGACCCTCCGAGGCAGAGACGATGACTATCCCCAGGAAACCAAAGCCCAGTCATTTGCCAATGTCACACAACAGCGTGTGTCCCCATATGCACTGGAAATGTGTCCTCTGTCCTTACTTTTGAAAACTCCATGAGCCCTGCCTTTCCCCTCCAGCTGAACGCCCCGTGCCCACTTGCAGGTCTACTCCTGGGCCTGTGAGGAGAGCCCCACCTGGTAGGTGGGCTTCTAGCATAGCGTTGCTATGTCCGGATGTGTCCTGTTTCCCACCCTGGGGAGTAAACTCCCAACAGTCAGGGTCCGTGAGGCTCTCCTTTCTCACTCTTCACCATGTGGCCTGGAGGGTGTCTCCTGATGGGTCCCCATTTGCTTGGGAGGGGTCCCAGGGAGGCCGTCACTGTGGGGTGACTGCTGAGCGCACTCTTCTCTTCTCAGGGAGGTCGTTGCCCAGTTTCTCTGCCTAGAAGGCGTTTTCATGCAGCGAATAAAACCAGCCTGGCGACCATACTGGGGTCAGGCACTCCGCAAGTAGCAGGGGGAGAGCTGGCAATCAGACAGTGGAGGAAACTAAAATACGCTAATGAATGCCAGGAATTTAATCTCCAGCAACCCTGTGAAGTAGGGACTGTTGTTGGCTTCGTTGTACAGATGGGGAAACTGAGACCCAGAGAGGTAACTTAAGTGAGATCCCAGAGCTAGAATCAATCAAGCTAGAATCAATCACCCTTCAGCCAGATGGCCCAGTAATTCATCACAACAACAGTTAAGTATTAGGAGAATGGGAAATACTCCCAATATACAGATACTGTGACAAAGAAACACGTAATACACTTGGTAAATAGTTTTATGCAAAATTATTATATTCTTTAAGTTTGAGGTGCTTTTATGAATAAGTTCTAGTTATTGAGAAAATTCTGTTTTTGAAGGAATATTTCCCCCCCCCAAAAAAAATTGAAACATATAGCGTGCATTTTAAAAGAAAAAGGACAAAGGATGCGAAAGTATTAATGGTGACTTCTACAAAGCCCTCATCTGCGACACTGTGATGCGGGCAGGTGTTCTGTTCCTGTGATGGATTACAGACCAGGAAGCCGTGGGGTTTGACCGAGGCAACCCGGCCAGGTCAGATGTGGAGCTTAAACCCCAGTCCTCAGGGCGCCTTCATAGCGTTTACGTCCTGCTGGAAAGAAGATGAAATATGTTCACATGTCGCAATTGCATAGAGTCCGCAAGCCTTCTTGTAAGCGAATGAATCAAAGGCATTTCTGTCTTTCTGGTGCATCCCACACATGCCAAACATAGTCTTAAGATATGTTATAGTCATCGAGTCCTTGTTGTTGTTTTAATCCTGCTTTAATTTAGAATGGATTAAAACTAAGACATCCTGGATTACTCCATCCCCTTCTGTAAAATTGTAAATTCCGGGCACGGAGACGCAGCTATCAGATGTGAACTGCCCTGGCCCCAACGGTGAAAGGCTTGGGTCCTGTATGATAGTATGAGTTCTTACCCATATAAAGTAAGGGCTTATTTGGGTCTTGGTCAGATTGCCATGCCTTGAGGTCTCTGCAGTTTATAAATCGGTATATACAGTTTCTAAACAGGTCGTTGTGACATATCTATCCTGTTGGCCGGTGGTCGCTGATGAGCTCTGGGGTTTGGTGCAAGGAGACAGAAGCCGACAGAAAATGGATACAGGAGTGACTGTGTCGGGCTCTGCTTGGAATTTCTCACTCACAGTCACTCTCTTCCTTTCCCCTCCAGGGTCGAGATTACTGTTCGGAAGAAGAGGACATCACATAGCACCGACCTGGCACCCGAACCGGGAGCTACTACTGTGTAAATAGGTGACACCCCAGTCGAAATCTCTGCAAAGGTCGGTCCTCTTCACGGAACAGCACTATAGCAAAAGAAGATCATTCCATATCGTATGCCCCATTAAATTACAGTGTTTCCTAATGAACTCGCAAAGGAATATTGCTAAAAAAACAAACAAAACAAAACAAAAAAAACCCTGTCATTGAACTTTCTTTGTTGCTGCTAGTTAAAACCTGTTGCAACTTTTCACTTCTCTCATGCAGCAAGATTCTGCGATTTCACCTTAAAGATACTGTCGGTCTTACGGGGCTCTCCAGCCCGTTTCCTATAAGATGAGGTAGTGGTGAACTCGGCTATCAGACTTCTGTTCTCGGGCGGTCCCGCTTCTAAGCGTCTCCTTCCCTCTCTCCTTCCTCCCTGTGTGTCCAAAGTGGTGCAGAGCCTTGCTTCTCACGGGCGGGCGATGTTGCTCTTTGGAGATGGGATGGTTGCTACGGCCGTGGTTCCCTGCTACGAAGCGGCAGAAAGCATGCTGTGACCCTGACTCCTGGGCGCCACCCAGGAGCCCGCAGCAGGCGGTTTCGTTTACTGGGGTATCTCCATTAAGCAGTGAGCTCACGACATTGGCTTTGCTCAGAGGCAGTCGGACGTGTGATCACAATCATTTCAAATCCCTCTCCCCCACTTTTTTTTCTAAGGAAATAAACATTTTACTGTTTTTATGTATCCTTGTCTTCTCCCATTCATCCAGTTCAGTGTTCTCCAATGCTCCTGGGTGCGGAAGAGGAGCCTTCCTTTGCCGTGGCACCGAGACTTGGCCTAACGGCTCCCTACCCCTCCCAGGGGTAAGCGACCACGCATTAGCTGGGCAGCAAGTGGTCAGAAGAGATGAGGGGACCCCCCCCCCCATGACTTTCTAGGAGGGCCCGAAGCCACCCTGTCACCTTTTTATTAGCAAAGAAACCATCCTACTTCCTACTTCTCCCCCCTCAGTGACCCAGAGCCTGGTCACTTTATTTCCCCCTCCTTGTAGCCCTGGATGGGACAGTGAGAAAGGGTTCCCTCCCTGAAAACGTAGCGAGCGCATTGACCCTCGGAGGAGGTCTGGAGGCCGTCGTGGGCGATGTGAACTGTGGTTTGGTAGAGTTTATTTTTCCATATTATATGAAGAGAATGATCTCTTCCCAAAGACAGAAGTAATATTTTTAACAAATGTCACAAGTAAATAGCCATCAAAAGGTGAAAAATAACTTTTGTATTTTTTTAACGCATTTGATAGCTGCGACGAGGGTTGTCTTTGCTACTTCCTGGGGAGGGCGCCTTATATTCAATGCTACGCCCGCAGTCCAGGTTCCAGTTTGTCCCACGGAAACACGGAAGGGGCGCTCTCTCTCTGCCTGTGTCTCTCTTTGGGGGTTGTGAGTGGGAAGGGCCTCGCCATCGGCCTCCCTCCGAAGGTGGGTAGTTGGTATGTTCTGGGAGTCGAGCGATCGCCTGCCACAGAATAGAATCAGAGTCTAAATTTGTTCTCCCTGAGAGGAGGAGCCTTGACTTTAAAATCCATCCACGTGGCCCGTAGCTGAGGGCGCCCCTAGCTAATGGTGAGGTCCCTGGTCTCCTTGTAGACCCAGGGCGCCAAGGGGAGAGGCAGGAAACTCAGTGAAGAGCCATAGAAAAGGGACTCACACGTTAGCAGCAAGAGCCCTTCCTCCTTCCAGCCAGCAGCTATTCTGGGGAGCAGCTGCGGTTGTTACATAAATAGAGACGCAGCCAACATGCAAGGCTTTTTATCCCGCTTCAAGCAGGAAAATGCCGGGAGAGTCGAGTCGCCCCGGGGTTTTAAGTTCCCTCCCTGTGTATGGTTTTGGCCAAGTGACTGAAACAGTTTTTCTCAACCGTAAGCGAACTGCTGAGCCCTGAGCCCTGAGCCCCGCCTCCAACGTGTCCATGGAGGACTGTGCTCACTGCTATGCCGACGCCCTGGCCCCAGGATTTCTTGTTCTTAGGAAGCAAACGCTAGCCATCTCCCGTGTCCCTCCTCCACTGGGTGTCTCAGGGAGTGACTTCCCTGAAAATCGCCACCTTCTTTCTACCCGAAGACGAAACGTGCTCGTGTCATTTTGCTGACAGTCACGTTTAGCATGTTGACATGACACACGTGTGCACAGCACCCAGTGTTTCTTGGGAACCTGGCGGGTGAGTGTTTTGTGAAACCGGAAACCGGTTCCCGGGAAACTCGGACTTTTCACCTGGAGGTCTCTGTCTTCCGATGTCGATGCCGGAGACCTCTTTGAAGTACAAGAGTGATTTTATCTGCAGACGCGTTGGGTACCGCTAGAAATAGATCTAAGGCATGGGGTGGCGGAGCGGGTTGGCAAGACGAGCCGGATGATGTTAGCAACACGCAGAGCTGTCTGTTTCCCATCCGTTGGTTTCAATCATAAAATTGTCAAGTGATTTGTGTTTGTACGTTATATATATAAATTTTTTATGGCTTTCTGAAAGGGTCGAAAGCAAAAAATATTTTGCCTTTTTTTCCCCCCCTGCATATCTGAACCGTAAGCAGATTGTCTCAGATACAATGAAAAGAATAATCCAGAAGCTTCTGCTGGCTGTGATCTCTGAGGCTCAGGGAGAAGGAAGGAGGGAGGGAGGGAGAGAGGGCGGGCGGGAAATGGCCTGGCGGGCGGAGGTAGAAGGATGAGAAATGGACTGAGAGCATTTAGAAGAGAGGGCGGATGGAATGGCCGAGTGCCGGGTGCAGCTCCACACCCAGCTGCCCAGCGGCCAGCGGGTGGGGCGGGCTGTCAGCAAGATTTACAGCTGGATTCCACCGGCCTTGTGTGCTCTGAGCTGTCGAGTTGTAAAAGTTCAGCAGTGTATGCGGGCTTTCTTTGGGTTGGCGGAGACGCAGGATCACGGAGTACTGCTGCCCTCAATGAATGCGTATTTGTTGCTGGCAGAGAACCCTGAAGGAGGCTCTTACCTCGGCGATCCCTCCTAGACCCAGCGGGGCACAGAGCGGTGATGTGGTCTATTTAAGGGCAGAGAAGGTATGAAGTCTAGAGATGAGAAGTCTAGAGACGAGATCGGCCCTCAGAACCGGCAGTGGCCACCCCCGGGCCTGCTGGGTCTCTGCCATCTGCAGTGCCCATGGCCTTCGATGACTCACATAAGAGGCGACCTGGCTGAGGAGCAGCTGTGGTTAGTTATTTAGTCCTGGGCGCTGTGAGGCAAGGAGGCACCTTTATCCCGGGCTCCCCAGGGTCAGGAGTGGCCACGCCTGCCACCTGACAGCCCCTGGGGGCAGGCCCAGGGATGAAGGCCCCACTCTCGGTCCCACGTGATGCCATTCACTGTGAGTTATAACCTTGTTCCCCTTCCAACCTCGCTGAGACTTTTATTTTTTCCTGCTAGGGCCAGACTCTCCCTTAGGCCTGTTAAAAACAGAGATGATTCCTCCTATGAATTTTAGGTCAGGAGCCTGGGATGCGGGCTGGCCTATTGATTACAAGCCCTGCTTAGACATCAGGCAAGAATTTAAAAGGGTGTTTCATCTCTACTCGTCTTAGAAAGAAGCTAGATTTAGAAAAGGAGCTAGATTCAGTTTTATAGGAAGAACGGTTATCGAGTTCTTCATCCAGGAAAATACCGACTCTGAATCTTGGATTCCTGGGCCCTCACATGTTTGTTATGAAAAACAAAACAATTGGGTTCTGAGGCTCCCTCCTTCCTTCTCCCAACTCCCTCGTTTAAAAAAAAAAAAAGTATTAGACTGCGCTCTATAATTTTACATAAAAAATCTGCCTACCATGCTTTTCCCCCTGGAAGGCATTCTCGGAGCTTTATTTCTTTGTACCTCTCAGAAATTAAACTTTTTAAGTTGCTTAAACCCCGAGACAAAATACGGTGTGTTGTGGGGGAGGGAATATATGCTTAAGGGCATAATGAAAAGGGGACTTCTCAGTGTCACAGGTCGACCAGTGGCCCCCACACTCCTGTGTAAGGCTGAGTGAGGCAGTCGGCTCTCGCACTATCCCTGCCATAAACCTTTGGAGTTTCGTGAATGAGGTCTGTGAACTGTTGCCTTGTGCCAATGAAAGGACGTGTTTTTCCAATGGGAGGGGAAAAAAGTCCACGGTCACCTTTTTGTATGTCTCTGGAAAAGGGCCAAAAAAGCTCTGGCAGACAGTGAGGATTATAAGTGACTCTGTTGCCTTCTGTGACAAACCTTTGGGCTCACTGGCCATGTTGTGTTTTTCCAGGGACCCTTGTACCTTATCTGGGCTCTAATCTAATCTTGGGGAAAGAAGAAAAGGAACTACTATTTATTACTTATACTCATGCTGTGCCAGATACTGTGCTGGGCATTTTGTAACAGTTTTGTGTCACCCTCACAACGCCCCTGTGCTGTGAGCCCATGTCCCCCCCCCACCCCACCCCCCGTTCTCAGTGGTGTGTCTGTGTGTAGAATGCATCTACCCCAACATAAATGCACCTGTTGGAAGAAGGAAAGCTGTCCTTCTGGTATCCCCCCAGTTTCTTTCATATGTCTATGCCCTTGGCAACACTGTGAAAACTACCCCGGGGGGGCACCTACCTTCCAGAATCTCTCTTGGGCTCATCAGCCATGTGGTTTCCCCAGGCGGAGTGTTTTACGTGGCCTTCCAGTATCTGATGAGCTGCGCACAAACAGGAGAGGCCCCTGGCTCATAGGACACGAGTACCCCGAAGGGGAAGGCTTTGGGGATTTAGGCACCTGTCTCTCCCTGGCAACTTTTTCCGCACCTGGAAAAGGAACTGGCACTTCTGCGGTTAGACACCAGATGCAGCCAGGACAGGCGTCTATGAGTGCGGGTGCTGTTTTCCTGGTCCCCAGGCTCCCTTTCTCACAGCCTGCATCTTTTCAAGGTGAAGGCTTTGACCTTGCAGAGCAGTTTGGGAGAATCTGATCGCCAGAGATGGAGGAAAGGCCTGGACCGTTGACTTGAAATCCTTTCTTGTGGGCTAAGGCTTGGTGTTTCTCTTTGATCTTTGAAATGTGGGTCTGGAATTTTCCAGACTAGTTTAAGCACTGAAACTAGATGTGAATCTCTTTCGAGACCGTAAGTGTTTGGGATAGTCCTGTAGTGACTTGGACAGCATTTAAATAACTTGTTCCACGGTCAGCAGAGCCCAGGAACTCCAGAGTTCCTCTCCTTGCTCCTAAAGGCGCACCATCTAAAGACAACTCACGTCTCCAACCTCACTGAGTTAGCTCCACAGAATCAAAAGAATTTCATGTGTAGAGGGGGCCCTATGGCCAGTTTTCCCATGAAAACTGTCCCCAAGATTCTGACCCAGTGACTGTCCGATTCATTCAACATAATGTAGGCAATGGCTCTTGGCTCTTGGAAGCCAGAGAAATTGCTTTAATTCAGCAAGATTCACCCCTAAAACCAAAGGCCTCATTCTAATACTATCTTTCCACTCTAACCAACCCTGAATTCTCCCTTCTTCCCTTTCCAGGGGTTATTTTTAGGCCATGGCTTTGAACTTGATTAAGATTTGGAGGCAGTGAAAAGAGCACGGTAAACTCAGCCAGAACTGCCTTAGGGTCCCTGGGGTTAAAAATAGCTGTGGAGCCTGGGGGCTGCTTGGCCTCAATCCAGAAGTGACAGAACAGCCCCTGGTTTCCTGCATTTTGGTCCAGACCTTCAGGGACTGCTCTCTCTCTCTCTCTCTCTCTCTCTCTCTCTCTTTCTCTCAACAGATAGTCCAGTGAGCAAAGGAAGTTTTGCAATAGATTTCAAGCCAGCTTTTCTGTTCAAAGCAAGATGCAAATTCATTTTCAAAAATTGTATCTAATTTTCTGGAGCAGAACCAGGCAGCTGTCTTATTAGGGCTCTAAATTTGGATCTATTTCCTTCACACACACACACACACACACACACACACACAGAAAAGAAAATGTAACTACTTTGTCATTGAAATAGTTCAAGGAAGAGCTGTGCTTTTGCCTTTTCCAATCTCTGAGACAATGCCTAGGAAGTATTCGTTACCTATAACAACACCAGAATGGGAAAAGCTAGTGGTCACTCTTGCAAAAGTTTGAGTTAAACTCGCCCAGGAGGGCAGAGGTCTGCTGGTCATCTTGCCCTGTGCCCCGTCGATGCCAGGATGCCCTGCCACTAGCCTGTTTGCCTCTACCCTGGATGCTGTGGCTGGCATCCTTGCCCCATCCCGGGCACATACAGGACACATCCCTCAGGTTACACGCCAGGCCCAGCTGTCTACAACCACCGCGGCTCTCACACTCTCCCATCGTCCAGGGTGGCCTTGACTGCAGCATTTCAGCAGCTCCACTGGGAACCCGTGTGGGAGTCAGGGCCCCTCGGTCAAGGTTGTCCCAGGTGTAGCATGTTTAGCATTGCCTCCCCCAGGGCCGAGGACTCATTCATTCAACGCAGTGTTCCTAGGCACCTGGTGTCCTCCAGGAACCGAGCTAACCGCCAGCAATGCGCAGTTAAACCAGACGCAGGCCCCGCCCTCGAGGAGCCGGCCGTTAGTCCTGGGGACAGTGTGGGAAGGACCGCAGGAGGGATGAGTACTGGGTGCAGCTCACGGGGCAGCTGCCCAGCTGCAGGATCAGGGGGCTTCCGGGAAGAGGTGACGTGGAAGCCCAAGGTTGTCAGAGGACTTCCAGGGAGGGTTGCCAATGGCCTCCCAGGCTGAGGGGACAAGGTGGGACTAGGGTCTACACCAGTGATGGCGAACCTCTGGCACGCGTGTCAGAGGTGACACGCGAACTCATTTTTTTGGTTGATTTTTCTTTGTTAAATGGCATTTAAATATATAAAATAAATATCAAAAATATAAGTCTTTGTTTTACTATGGTTGCAAAGATCAAGAAATTTCTATATGTGACACAGCACCAGAGTTAAGTTAGGGTTTTTCAAAATGCTGACACGCCGAGCTCAAAAGGCTCGCCATCACTGGTCTATATGCAGTCCAGCAGCTGGAGTTGAGAGTTGAGGGAGAGAGGGGTAAGGCCAAGGCAGTCAGTCAGCCACCCACCCAGAAGGCCCCGTGGACTTGGCTGGGGTTGAGGGGGCGTAAAGAAGACCTGCAGGTGATACTCTGCCCTGTGAAGCAGAGGTCACTGCTGAGGTCACCCGGAGAAGTGGGCGTGGTCAGCATCAGGGCCAGGTTTCCCCTCCTCACTGTGGAAGCACCCATTTCTTTATTTTTTAAATACGTTTTCTTTGATATAGAGAGAGGGGAAGGAGAGGGATAGAGAGAAACATCAGTGAGAGAGGAACATCATCAGTGGACTGCCCCCTGCACGCCCCATACTGGGGATCGAACCCACAACCTGGGCATGTGCCCTGCCAGGGAACTGAACCCTGACCTCTCAGTTGCTGGGTTGCTGCTCAACCCCTGAGCCCGACTGGCTGGGCAGAAGCGCACATTTCTTGCTGAGATGAGTTATCCCCATGTTGCCCCCACCCCAACTACTTGTCCCCTCTCCAAAAGCTGTTTGAACCCAAGGGCTTTCATCTGGGCTGGGGCTGGGTTAGAGTCACAGGGACAGGCCTCCTGTCCTCTCCGTAGAGCCAACCTGGCTAACGACGCCTCTGGGGAGAGGCTGGCCTAGACGCCAGGTGGAGCTGAGGGTCCACCCTAGGATGAATACAGGGGAAGCAGCGAGGGCTTCCCCCTCAGTGTGTGATGCCTTCATTCATTCCCGCCGAAGGCAGCTGCACTGGGACACGTGGCCAGCCTTCCCCTAGGTTAGATCACACCTGGGGTACACACCTGAGTCCCACCAAAGAAAGGGGGTATTTTAAAAATTAAAGCACAGATGGATTGCATGCGCATGGGAATTATGTACAAGCCTAGACCGCTGCCATGGACCCCGTGGGGACAGGGAGGTCACCCGTGGGGACACGGAGGTCACCGGAGCTCGGGGCTCTGTGTCTTTAGGGTACGAGGCAGGGGAGGCTCAGGGACAAGCAGAGTCTCTCTATGCAGACAACTCGCAGTGCCTTTTAGGTTTTCCAAAGAACCTGCTCACCCACGTCACCCACCAGACAAATAATTAGAAACTCTGTAAGGAGAAGGAAAGAATCAGAGGAAACAAAATGCTAGCTGTGAGGCATCGTGGTCTCTAGAAGCTCAAGAAAAGGCTCAAACAAGTGACGTCATTTCCCTGAGAGGTTGGAGGCAGCTTTCCTAGCCTGTGGCTCAGGGATCCCAAAGGGCCCTGAACACTCCTCAGGGCTGAGCTCTTTTGCAAGAGCTCCCCCTCCCTGTCCTCCCCCCACCCACCCACCACCCACCCCCCGCCCACCCCGCCACACACACACACACACACACACACACACACACACACACACGCCCCTTCTGGGCGTAGCCTGGCAGACTCGGCAGCAGCACCAGCTTCTGGACCCTCGGAAAGATTTTAGCTCAAACACCCACTCTTTTCCCAGATATTCTTTGGATCCTCGCTGTGGAATTTCTGATTCTGTGTCTTGTAGTTCCCACTCGACTATCCCAGAAGCTTAGGCGTGTTGATTAGAATTTGTGGCGATTAGACATGTGGCGATCGGGATGCTGGAAACTGATAGAACATTTGGCCTCACACACGCCTACTTTAAGGCCCTGGAAGGTCCCTTTCGGGGGTTGAAGGTGGTCACGGAATGTGGCCAGCCAGGTGTGCCTCAGGCACCCTCTCCCCATTGCCTGCCCTGGTGCGGTTCCCACCCCGTCACCAGGAAAAGCTCCAAAGGGCCGCCCTCGTCAGTGGCTGCAGGTTTGCTCTTCGCAGGGGCATTCGTGTTTTATTCAGGAACGAGGCCTCACGTGCGAGGAAAATCTAGCAGGGGGATTAGGAGGCGCCAGCTGTCAGCAGGTCTGAGTGGTGTCTTGGGGGTGGCTCCTCTGAGCACCTGCAAAGGCTTCCTCAGGTGGGCACGGGAGCCCCCCAGGGCGGCCTCCCCAGGCCCCTGCACACACTTGAACTCTGTAAAGCAAGTGGGTGCCCATCCGCTTCCATCATGCACGCCGATCAGCAAACCTCTGAGACATACCCCCTCTGTCTGTTTACCAGTTATTGAAAGCCTGCATTCATACTTCTGCACTAATATGTTAGGCACATTATACAAGGTACACGCATAGGCATTTTAAAAGAATAAGATACAAAATCGTATAACCCAAGGTTCTGGTATTTTCTCTCTGAACCTCTGAGGGGGACTTTAGGGACCCCCTTGGTGTGTGCACACCCACTTTGGACACTACTGTTTTAAGAGCAAATCAGCACACCTTCATGGCATCCATCCCAACCCACTGTGCTGGCACTTGGCCTATGGAATAGGGAGGTCTTACGGCAACATCCCCAGGAGTTTGTAATCTGGGAGACAGGGCAAGCAAACTCTCAAACAACGGAAATGTAAAGAATGCAAAATCCCGCCGACAGGAGGGCTGTCCCTAGACGGTAGTGGCTACAGGTGCTAAGGCGAGACCAGGGACCCTGGACAGAGCCCACCTTCCCTCTCTGGGTCTCCCGGAAAAGGCATTTGGCAATATCCGCCCCCCCTCTCTCGATCGGAAGTCTTCAACCCTCAAAGTGCATGGGCAGTACTTTCCCTACAGCGCCAGTGGGTCCACGTCGCTTGAATATTATTTTTGATTTGCCCACGAGATGTAATGATTCTGTTCCATTTTGAAAAAAAGGTCTGAGAAAGTGTACAGGTCTAATTATATATACATATTTATACACGTGTATTTTTGTTTATTGTTACATTTTGACATTGGACTTTCTATTAAATAATTTTTAACAGTTGGCCTGGCTTGGTGCTTTTTTTTTATGCCTTTCTTCCTTCCTGGGTCTCAGGGAAGGGACCGTGATAAATGTCTGGGCAAGATCTTGTGTCTTGGTCCCTCTGGCCTTCTCTCTTCTTCTCTCTTCTATGTGCATAAGGGCTTCTCCTTGCCATTCCTTTAAGTCCTTCTGTTTTCACAGGATGTGTACTACGTCAAGCACCCACTGGGACAGCCCCCAACCTTGTTTTCATCACCTCCGACTTTCAGGGGCAGCCTGGTTCGTCCCATCAGCTTGTGCAAAACCACAGATTCACAGACTTGATGAAGTTGCAAGAATGAGCAATGATAAGAAATGATGCGTGAGCCTTTTGTATCTCTTGTTCGTCCACCACCATCACCACCACCACTATACACTGTCCTAACTTCAAGCCCTTAGACAAGTTACTGAACCTTCCTGGTCCTAGTATACCTTATCAGGAAAAACAATACTCCTTCCAGGGTTGGGGGTCGGGGGGTGGGGGGCCGGGCTGGGACCTCACACACAGCCCCCCGGACTTGCCCCTTCCCTCAAGGTCTCAGAAACCGCGGTCTGCAGTCCAGACCTTGAGGAAAATGTGTGGCAGGGGTGGAGTGAGCCTGGATAACTGAGTGAGTGACTAAGACTTCCTTATTCGGCTCAAAACATCCGCGGAGAAATACAAGCCAGGGGCTCCCCTGCCAGAAGGTGGGTTCATGGCTCAAAGAAATGGTATTAACTAGGGGTCCTCAAACTTTTTAAACAGGGGGCCAGTTCACTGTCCCTCAGGCCGTTGGAGGGCCGGACTATAGTTTAAAAAAAAACTAGTCGGCTGCTAAGCAACAGGCAGCGGCGGCAAAAACACCCGGTGGGCCGCATGTGGCCCGTGGGCTGTAGTTTGCGGACCCCTGGTGGGAAATGGTCAGGCACAGGTAAGATTTGAGAATCCCCCACCTCCAGACACCAAATAAAAGAGAAGGTGTCACTTGGTTTGCGGCCTCATTGGTGCGTGTAAGACAAGCTTTCACTGATGGTCTGTCTACTCCAGGGGGCAGGGTCTCCATGGTGGTGGCTGCCATTAGAATCACCTGGGGAGCTTTCCAGGCCTCAGGTCAATGAAATCGGGATCTCGGGGAGCGGGGGTTGGGCCCTTTTAAGTCTCTCCCCAGGCGACAGGGAGGGTCCCAGAGCCACTTGTTACCATCACAGGCCCCTTCTCACTGTCACCAGCACCCTGGGCCCATCCTGGCCAGCTCCCAGGGTGCTGGGGTGTTTTGTAACGTGCCCCCCTCCCCGGAGGCTGGGGAGAGAGATCCTCACCCTTGCAGGCTGGGCCTGCTGTGTAAATTCCAGTGTGGGCTCTATGGCCTCCTCCCCTTCCCTCTCAAGCCCTTCCCCCCATCCCCCCAAATATGAATTGTAGAGACTATTGATACTGAATTCAGGACTGTCCTTTATTCACATTAAAAACACGTGGATCTTGAAAGGATAAACGGTGTCTGGAGAAATGATTGGCTGCAGGTTGTCACGTGCTCTCCGTGGCTGCCGGTCTCTGCCAATCAGCAGCAAGAAGTGAGTGCTCCGGAGGCCGAGGGCTGGGATGGCCGCCTTCACTGTCTGTTGGTCCCATTAGACAGGGAGCAGATTTAAGCCAATTCAGTGGCCACTCATTAAAGGTCCTGCACCAGCTCCTCTGACAGGCGGGTGTGTGGAGAGCTGCGGAGGCCGTGGCGGCAGGAGCCTGAGGGTGCCACAGCCACCCTGTCCCTGTCGTGGGGGGAAGAGGCCAGAACCTAGGGGAACTCCCGTGCGTGAGCAATGCAGACCCCCACGGTCTCCGGGCCATCGAGCTGGTGAGTAGGAAAACTGGAAACGCAAACGGGAAGCTTGGGGAGGTGGAGAGGGAGGGAGGGCGGGAGCCAGGCTGCCTGCGTGCGCTCACAGGCCTCCCGGCAGGCATGTCCCCAATGAGCGGTCCTGGGTGGCGTGCCGTCCAGGAGGGACAGATGCGGGGCAGCTGTTTCGGGTGGAGGAAGGGAGGCCTCGGGCATCCTGGGAGGAGGCGGCTCCATGCCAACCCAGGCAAAGAAGGGAACCACACTGAGTCCCAGGGCACAGCAACTGCAGGCACCCGGGTGAATGGCCCTGTGAGTGAACTAGAAGCCGGGCCTCTGCCCCCCGGTAACCTGATCCTGGCTCTCCCACTTCCTGCTGTGGGACCTTGGGCGAGTGGCCTAACTTCTCTGAGACCCAGTTTCCCTGTTGTACCATGCGGATCGTAGGGGTTACAGGGGTCATCCCGAGCAGGGAGGACATTTAGTCGCCGCTCATCAAGTTGCAGCGACTGCTGTGAGGACGGATCAGTTGGGGCGGAATGATGGTTCTGACATCACATTTCCCCAGGATGACTCCGCTTTGGCTAAGAAGCCCATCTCACCGGGGACTTGAGGGCGGGAACTGGGTGCTGGTCACAACCAGGTTTCAATGTGTGAGGAAGCTTCAGTGTGCCCCTGGGTCTTCCTACTCTCCCTGATGACCCAGGTTGCTTATATACTGGAGGGTCCTCAAGCTTTTTCCTTCCAGGTGTGAGTCTTTGTGGGGGGGGGGGGGGCAGGGGGATGTTTGAGGTCAACTCTGTGGCCTGTGGAGGGAGATGAGGGCACCTGGAGCACCAGAACCCCAGAGACACAAACACCGGATTATCTCAAGGATAAAAGAGGATTTAGGGCGGCTGGATTGAAAGCTTCCCTTTTTCCTTTTTTGGGGGGCAAAGGCCTGGGAGTAGGGCGTGGGGACTGAAAACAGACAGAGCCTTGTTAGGGACTTGAATTTTCGCTTGTAGACTGAAGGCGCTTTGAAAAGGGGTTTTTCTCCTTTGAGGGCCCCTCCCATCATGTGCCATCGAACCCGATCTTTAAATCCAAAACCCCATTTGTATGCTGGTCTGGTCATGGGAGACTGGGATCCTTGCGGGCCCCAGGCTCGGTGTGTAGCTATGAATGTTCAGGGGAGCCTTCAGCTGATACAAAAAAACGAGTGCGGGGAAGCCAGCCAGCACCCCTCCCTGCATCCTCACCCCACAGCGGGGCCCTGGGAGCGGGTGGGGGTGGGTCCACCTTTGCAACTGCGTTTCGCTGGATCATCTCTGTTGGTTGTAATCAAGGCTCTCAGTCCCCGCTAGTACAGCAAACCATGAGGGCCTGGTCAGGCCAATGACCAAGTGCCCAGCATACCAATGACCAGGCCTCTGGGGACAATCGGAGCAAGCGCTTGACATTCCACCCGGGAGCCTGGCTGCTCCCTGTCGGGGGACGTATGCGTCTGGGGTAACATCCCAGCTGGCAATTCCCAAACTTGCCAGGAGTTCAACCTCTGCTGTCCCGGCTATAACTGGTAACACCCCACCTCCACCGAGGGTTTTGGGGTGTAATCCTGCTTTTCTGTTTCTTTAGTAGAGGGACCCCTCCTTCACACAAAGGCTTTCTTCGGGGTGGGACCCATCTTCGTCTGCCCTGGAGTCATCAACTGTGGGGAAAGGAACTCATTCCCTGGCCCATGTGTTCCCTCTCCTCTGAAAGCAATAATATATATAATGCTGTTTCATCCTGGCCAGTGGTTCAGTCGGTTGGGCATTGTCCCATGCACCATATAGTTACCAGTTGGATTCCTGGTTAACGTACATGCCTGGGGTTTCAGACTGGATCACCATCAGGAGGTGTGCAGGAGCAACCCAAGAATGTTTCTCTCTCACATGGATGTTACACTCTTTCCCGCCCTCTTCCTCTCTCGCTAAAATCAATTTAATATATATATTTAAAGTGCTGTGTCCCGGCCTCTGTGAGCAAGGCGACCCAGCCTCCTGTGGACTCAGTGGTTTCCAGCCGGTGGGTGGTTGTTTTTCCTCCCAACCGTTGGCCAGTCCTGCATCTCACCCAAGGGCTGTGGTTTGGGGAATGTTTTGACTTGGCGGTAGTCGGAGCTGAGAGACCCTTCTGTGCTAAAAGCGAAAATGAATGGTGTGTTTAGAGCCTGCTCACAATTCACAGTATGAGGAGCAGGCGACAATTCTGCTGCTGGGATGCGGGCTCTCTGGGCAGCCCCTGGGAGCTGGCTGTGTGGTCATCCTGGCCCCTGCCCTGAGAGTCCACGGGAAGGGCTCCTGCCCCCACCCCCACCATGGCCACAACGCTTCCAGAAGACGGTGCCTCTGCCCTGGCTGTTTCTGGGCCTCTCCGCAACCCCTTCCCAGAAAGAACGCTCTGCCCCTGGGGCCTGTGCTGTTCTTGGGCTGTGATGAGGCCACTTTTCCTCAACCAGATAAGGTCGGCTCCAGACAAAGGAGGGAAGGGTGGCTGTTTGGGAATGTCTAGAACAGCTTCATGTGTGTCCGAGTTGTGAGGGTTTAGCTCTCCAAGGCGGACACAGACAGCTCACCTGAAGGACGAAGCTGCTTTCCTCCCAGGACGAAATGACAGCCCTGGAGCCTTGGGTACACTCCAGGGTGATGCTGCGTTTCCCTGCATTTGAGGATCTGAAGAGAATCATAGGCTTCTAAACACGCAACCTCATTGAAAACGGATCAGGTTACCAAAGCACCAAAGCTTGCTTCCGAGGTTCACCACCGTTCGGGATGGTGCTCGTCGAAGTTGTCAAAATGAGCAAAACCCTGACAGGCTTTTGTATGCAAACTGGTTTTAAAACTTATATGGAAATACAAAGGCTCTAGAACAAAAAAAAAATCAATTTTGAAAAATAAGAAAAAAGTTGGGAGATGAAAGCTACCTGATTTAAAGACTTATAAAGGTGCAGAAAGAAAGATAATGGGGTCTTGGACATACCCATGGTATAAGCACATGAGTACAGACACATGGATTAATGGAACCGAGTAAGAATCCAGCTACAAGCCCCCACGGTTATGGGAAGGAGGGAGGGAGGGAAGGAAGGAGAGAGGGAGGGAGGGAGGAAGGGAAGAGGGCCAGATACTAACCTTGGAAACTGTCTATATATGGCAGAGGATTAGTCAAGCTTCTCAAATCTTACCTGAGGGGCTCAGCTTGCTGCAGAGGCAGAACTTGGAGCTAACTCCTGTGTTTCCCACTAGACAGGGAGGAATGTGAGGAGAGAGGCTGTGGCCTTCATCTTCTCTCTACAGCATGGCACAGGCCCAAGGACCCCACTTCCTCGTTCACGGAGGATGCCGCCCAGTGAGGCAGGGAAGCGGGGCTGCCTGGCGGGACTCCTCTCCGTTGGTGGACGGAGGATTTTAATGAGTTTTTCAAGAAGACGATAAAGAAGAGCCAAAAACATGGCCATCGGACTGCAGCAACTTATGAGAAAATAAGACCAGGAAACAGCTGGTTAATCTCTCAGGAGAAGCCAAATGAGTTTAATCCTCAGGGAAAGCCGTTTGGTGGGTGCATGGGCAAGGCTGTGCCGGTCACTGCTGCCTGATGAGGCTGCCGTGGGCTCCTCCAGCGTGGGACCAGGGAGGTCAGGGCACCAGGCAGATGGCAGGGCAAACGCAGGAGGGCCTGGCAGTGAGTTTCTGGAGGCCAAGATGGGCCTAAAGCTCCTGTGGCTGGGAGACCTGTGGTGCCCTCATTCTGCCAAAGATTCTGAATGAGACTGAGAAATGCACTTGGGAGGGAAAATTAGATTCCTTTGCTGAACAATAGATTAAGTGGTTCTGAAATGACTGAGAAACAACGAAGATAAACTATCCAAACCCACCTTATGAATCCATCAACCAAGGAAACAGGTATTTCCATTATCCAAGATGTTAGCAAAGCTAAATATAAACATCTCAGAAAGACTAGAATGTCAAATTTGGAAGGGAGGGGAGGAGAGAGGAAGGAGGGCCAGATACCAATCTTAAGAACTGTCCGTATGGTGGAGGATTGGTCAAGGTCCTCATATCCTATCTGAGGGGCTGATCTCGCTGCAGAGGTGGAACTTGAAGCTAAATCCTGGCTTGGCCACCACCTAGCTGTGTGACCTTTGTCAGGCCGCCTAACCTCTCTGGGCCTCAGTTTTCTCATGCAAATAAGGGTGTAGAACACAGGTAAGAAATTGCTCCCAAGAAGGATGGAGATAAGTGACAGGAGTACACATGCCACTCCTAAATGAGTTCTATCTTTTATCTCCCAAGAGAATAGGAGCAGGGACCTTGAATTGCTCAATCACCACTAAGTTTTCTGTACCTCATGCTGTGACTGGCCAAACACAAGTGGAACTTAGGTTGGCCACTTCTCAGTCCGCTGTGCGTGCTCTCTGCACCCAACTGACACCCAGACCTGGCTGTGGCCCCGCCTTGACCTTGACCTGCCAAACAAATCCGCATGCAGGTTCCTTAAGCCATTGCACCATTGGCTCTTCTGTTAGAGCAGCCCAGCCTTCCGCCAGTGACTACAGTGGCCAACATGTCAGCTTTCCAGCTTCCACGGAAAAAAATGGAAGGTCTAGCAACAGTCAAGAGACACTGAGCCCCGGTGGTCCAGAGATCCCACAGAGACAGCCAGGGTCCCTGCCACAGCCTCCTCTCTCTCGCCTGCCTGACTCTTCACTCTTTCCCATGACCTGCCTCACTTGCAGCCAGCTGTGTTTTCAGAAACAGTTGAGCCCCAAAGTAGAGCATGACTCAGGGAGACCAAATGCTGATGACTCACCTGCCTGGCGCTCTCTCTCATGAGTCTGCGCTGCTCTAACCAGTTATCTCAACCGGGTTTGGACCTGGGTCCGACCCAATGGCTCCCCCACAACGAATATTCTATACCATCACCTTTACATTCCTGAAATTAAATCAGAATCACCCCCCTTACACACC
Organism: Myotis daubentonii; assembly: GCF_963259705.1. Taxonomy (NCBI): domain Eukaryota; kingdom Metazoa; phylum Chordata; class Mammalia; order Chiroptera; family Vespertilionidae; genus Myotis; species Myotis daubentonii. The sequence continues at coordinate 18,659,119 of NC_081857.1, read as the reverse complement.
ATTCTAAAAATCAGTATGAGGCCCTAATGGGAACATAAAGGAGAAGTAAAAGAAAAGAAGCTTATGATAATATCACACGTGTATCATTACGTACAGGTTTGGTGCAATGACATCAGCAGCCAGGGTGAAGGAGCCAGATGCTAACGTGCCCAAATGGAATCACCGGGAACCTGACCGTTGCCAGTGCAGACTGATATGGGTGTGTGATTTCGGTAACTCAAATACCCCCAGTGGCATTGCCATCAGGGATGTGATTTTTTTCCAAAAGATGGACAACTCTGGGTAAAGTCGGGAACAAAGCAAAATCCATTGTTTCCTTGATTTCCACAACAGTGGCGTTCCTGGCAAACTCCACGCACTTGAAAACATGCAACAGATATTCTGAGTGAAATAAAGTTTTGTTTAAGACTCAGCCTGGTTGGTGTGGCTCAGTGGTTGAGCATCACAGTTGGATTCCAGGTCAGGGCACATACCTGAGTTTCAGCTCCATTCCTAGTGGGGATTGTGCAGAAAGCAGCCAGTCAATGAAATCTTTCTCATCATTGATGTTTCTGTCTCTTGCTCCCTCTCCCTTCCTCTCTCTAAAATGAATAAAAAAATAAATAAAAACCTCAGATAATTCCGAACACGTGCTCCACTCAAGAATGCCCAGTGGGCACCCAGCAGTCATGTGGGGTGGGGGCAGTTCTTGGTTGGGACACTGTCCAGAACATTTCTGGCTGTGAGCACCATCCCAACCCAACCACTAGGACAACCAATACATCACATATTTCCAGAGGCCCTCCGGCAGGTCACTCCCCAGGGAGAACCGCTGTCCCAAACCAAGAAGACACACAGAGACATGAAGGCAACATTGATGCTTTTTCTGAACACGACTCGACGTTTTCCTTCATAGCTTGCTGAAAATGAGGTATCTCCGCAGCTTGCTTTTCTGTGGCTCTCTGGACCTGTTAGGCTTTCGCTTAGCCATGGAACGGGCCATGGTCAGAAAGGACTCTGCTAGGCCTGCAGGGGGAGGGACAGAAAGGACTCTGGCCCGGCCAGCATGGCTCAGTGGCTGAGCATCGACCTATGAACCAGGTCACCTTTTGATTCCTGGTCAGCGCACATGCCTGGGTCGCGGGCTCGATCCCCGGTGTGGGTGTGCAGGAGGCAGCCGATCAATGATACTCTCTCATCATTGATGTTTCCATCTCTCTCTCTCCCTCTCCCTTCCTCTCTGAAATCGATAAAAAATACATTAAAAAATAAAATAAAAACATTTTTTTAAAAAGGAAGAAAGAAAGGACTCTGGTAGGCCTGCAGGGGGTGGTGCGTTGACTGTGGGAGAAGAGGAGGTGGGCAGCCTGCTCTCCCCACTCGCCTGGGAGCCCAGCAGGACAAGCTTTACCTGTTGGTGTCTGGCTTTGAAAAGGAGGCATCAATAAGCACGTGGCTGCAACTGAATGAAATCCTGCTCTCCGTCCCTCTCATCTCCTGCCTATTAATAGCCTCGTGGAATGAGTCACATTGAGACATTTATTCACCGCCTCTGAGGCTGAGTTAACCTGAAATAGTTCTCGGGCCATTTTTCTTTGCTGTTGGGATGCTGGGCAGCCAAGACCACCCCATTTCTCACAGGAACGTGCCTATAAATCAGGTGTCACTGGGCTGGGCTGGAGCCCAGAGTCAGACACCAATCAGCCCCTCATAACCTTGGAAAAACCAAGGGGCATTTAAACCAAAGGCGTTATTTTCTGGACCCTCCTCTGAGAGCAGCCTGCCGGCTTCTCCCCATTGAAGAGGCCCCCCCATTTTCTCCACAGACCTTGGGGTTGTCTCACCTCTTATATGGTTCCCTCCATGGCCTGGGGAAGTGCTGGTGGGCTTACAGATGTGGGCAATGTAGGGACCGAGGGATGAGCAGGTATTCTTCAGGCCAGGATGCTAGGATGCCAGGGCCGGGGTCTGCCCCTCCTGGTCCCTCAGATCCCGTCCCCTCTGAGCAAACGCCTCACGTCCCTCGTTTCATGCCGTCCAGCCACCTCATTTCCCCCTCTGTCTCAAGCCATTTTTAACTGTCTGACGGGGAAGGATCTAACCTGACAGGACAATTAAATATTAATACCATGATTGAAGAGTCTTGTGCAAATCAATTAAAAATAGGACATGTGGAGCTGAGACATTTCAATCCATCTATCCATCTGTCCTCTCTGTCAGGGGAGCTCTGGCCATGGGGCTCCAACCCCTGTGCGCGAGGCTGGGAGTGACCCTGGGAGATGGCCACACCCTCCCCCAGCTGCGGAGCTGGTGGCCACCCTCCTTGGATGGGGCCATGAAAAGGCTGATGTTGCCTTTCTCCTGCTGTGAGGCAACATCACTCCCCTCCATCAAAGTCTTCCCAGGACCAGCCACCACCCTCTCTGGGGTCCCATTCTGGGCCAGCTTTCCTCAGATGCCTTGTAATTCTTAGCTTTTTTGATTTGACCCAAATCCTAGAATGTGAAGGGAGCACAGTGAGAGCAGGAACCGCCTTCTTCCTCTTCCAACAAAGATCCCCACTGTGTGCCTGGAACCTGGTGCACAGCTAATAAAGTCTGTGCACTAAGCCGACAAGGCAATGAGCCTGCCACTGTGTTACTGCTTCCTTATCTGTCACAGTCACTCTGTTGAATGACAAGTAAAAGTCCTAATTCTACCCTCTCCCAAGCCAACTTGAGGTGACATGTGGATGACGAGGTAGCGTACTCCAAGAAAGTCCAGGACAAGTGAGAATGTATCTCCGTGCAGAAGCAGAGTGGGCCCTGCTGGAGTGGTTCAGTGGTCGAGTGTTGTCCTATGAACCAGGAGGTCAAGGTTCGATTCCCGATCAGGGCACATGCCCAGATTGCAGGCTCGATCCCCAGGAGGGAGTGTGCAGGAGGCAGCCGATCAATGATTCTCTGTCATGGATATTTCTATCTCTCCCTCTCCCTTCCTCTCTCAAATGAATTATTTTTTTTTTAAATAAAGGACTGGACATTTAGACATTCCAGGACTCCATTTCCAGTACATCACGTACCAGCTGGATGAATCTGAGGAAGACATTTACCTCCTCTGAGCTGCGATTTTCCCTTGTTCACAGTGGAGACAATCATGATGCATTGCATTTTATTTATTTTTTGACAGGACCATGCAAAAAAATAAAACTAGACCACCATTTATACCACACACAAGAATAAACTCAGAATGGATACAAAACTCAAATGTAAGTTGTGACACCATAAAAATCCTAGAAGAAAACATAGGCAGTACAATCTCCAGACATCTCTCATAGCAATATGTTTTGCTGATACATCTCGGGCAAGGGAAACAAAGGGTAAAATAAACTAACGGGACTACATCAAAGTAAAAAGCTTTTGCACAGCAAAGGAAACCATCCACACAATGAAAAGGGGATCTACTGAATGGAAGAGCATATTTGCCAATGATACATTGCATTTTTTAAAGTGGGGGTATATATAGTACAGTAGCATCCAATAGATCACCAGTTCGGCATGAAAGAAAGCAAATATATTAACGAAATGCTAAAAATAAAGAAAAAATGTTTAATGTTTTAGCAGTAGTCATCTCTGAGCAATGGGAAGTAAAGATTTTTTCTTAGTATCTGCTTTATAGTTCCTGTATTTTCCATAATTGGTGCATCGACATGTAACACTACAACGGGAAAAATATAATGCATGATTTTAATTTGGAAAATATTAAATGAAAACAAACCCATGGCCTTCAGGGAAATGATTAGACTGATTTCATTCTGATTTAAGGTCATGTTTTTGCAAGAGATTTAATTTGAGAGAAATAATAGCGATGAGCATGGGCATTGCAGTCCTCTGCCCATGGAGGGGTCAGGGACCCCCCTGCACCCTAACCCTCAAGGACCTCTCCCATGGGCCTTTTACATTATCTCTCATTTTCACAAAAAAACTGCACAAAAGATGCTCTTTCTTTCTTTCTTTCTCTCTCTCTCTCTTTTCTTTCTTTCTCTCTCTCTCTCTCTCTCTCTCTCTCTCTCTCTCTCTCTCTCTCTCTCTCTTTCTCTCTCCCCTCCCTCCCTCCCTCCCTCCCTCCCTCCCTCCCTCCCTCCCTCCCTCCCTCCCTCCCTTCCTTCCTTCCTTCCTTCCTTCCTTCCTTCCTTCCTTCCTTCCTTCCTTCCTTCCTTCCGAGGGCCGCCTGGGAGGCACCTAGGCGTTTTCTTATAATTATTGTCAGCTGAACTCAGAGCCACGCCCTGGGAACATGCTTCCCCAATAAGGCTGGACATGTTAACCAGGCAGGGACGGAACTAGATATGTAAATCTAGGCCTTTAAAATAAACCTGCTGTGTGGCTCAGCCCGCTTTTTGCCGCCTCTCCATCAGAGAGGATGGCGCCCACCTGGCCCCAGCTTAAACTCTATTTCTGCGTCTTGGTCTTTCTTTAATTTCTTAAATCCCCAGCTCCTCCACTCAGCAAATGGACTGTTTCCTTTTCCATGGCGGACATGGAGAAGAGAGAAACAGCGCCCCACTCTCTCTTTCCTTTCTTTCTTTCTTTTCTTTCTTTCTTTCTTCTTCTTTCTTTCTTCTTTCTTTACTTTCTTTCTTTCCTTCCTTCCTTCCTTCCTTCCTTCCTTCCTTCCTTCCTTCCTTCCTTCCTTCCTTCTTCTTCTTTCTTTCTTTCTTTCTTTCTTTCTTTCTTTCTTTCTTCTTTCTTTCTTTCCTTTCTTCTTTCCTTCCTTCCTTCTTTCTTTCCTCTTCTTTCTTTCTTTCTTTCTTTTCTTTCTTTCTTTCTTTCTTCTTTCTTTCTTTCTTTCTTTCTTTCTTTCTTTCTTTCTTTCTTTCTTCTTTCTTCTTCCTTCCTTCCTTCCTTCCTTCTTCCTTCCTTCCTTCCTTCCTTCCTTTCTTCTTTCTTTCTTTCTTTCTTTCTTTCTTTCTTTCTTCTTTCTTTCTCTTCTTTCTTTCTTTTCTCTCTCTCTCTCTCTCTCTCTCCTCTCTCTCATCTTCTCTCTCTCTCTCTCCTCTCTCTCTTCTCTTTCCTTTCTTTCTCTCTTTCTTTCCTTTCTTTCTTTCGCTGCAAAAGGTTTTATTGTTCCCATTTGGTTCAATGCATGGCGGGGGGTGGTTTAAAGAATAGTCAGTAGCCCTAACCGGTTTGGCTCAGTGGATAGAGCGTCGGCCTGTGGACTGAAGGGTCCCAGGTTCGATTCCGGTCAAGGGCATGTACCTGGGTTGCGGGCACATCCGCAGTGGGAGATGTGCAGGAGGCAGCTGATCGATATTTCTCTCTCATCGATGTTTCTAACTCTCTATCCCTCTCCCTTCCTCTCTGTAAAAAATCAATAAAATATATTAAAAAAAAAAAAGAATGTCAGTAGTTTTGGGGAGACGCTCAGGCACAAGGCAGACACCAGGGGAGGCAGAGGGGCCCCTCACAGGCCTCGGGGCTCCCCAGGCTCCTAGTGGTGCTGGAGGCTGAGCCTTTCCTACAGCCACTCGCCCGCCGGGCCTGGGGCGCAGCCTGCGGAGGGAGCCAGGTGGGGCCCATCTTCCTGATGAGCTCCCCCTCCTCACCCGGAAGCGGCTCTGCAGGACTTTAAAGCTGAGCGTCCGGGGGCAGAACCAGGGCCTGCAGGGTCAGGTTTCTCCCCAAGGCCAGGGCGGCCTCCCTGGCGCCCAGAGTTCTGCCCACTCCTCTGGGGAGGCCTCAGCGCGTCCTGGGGGAGAGTGCGGCCACCGCGCTGGGTTCGCAACTTTACCAGACAGCTCAGTGCCCTCGAGCTTCTCCGCCATCTCGCCCAGAGAGAGGTAGGTGTGGGCGCCCGCAGCGGCAGGGGGAGTGGGGGGCCAGGCGGTTGATGGCAGCCTCCGCCTCGGTGGGATAATGCTGAGGGATCTGGGAGCTCATGGTTGTTCGCATAAGGGGTTAAGGTAGAAAAGAAACCGGTGTGCTGGCTGGTCTCGGAGGTGGTGCTGAAGGTGGTGACTGGATAAGACGCTGGAGGGTGGCCGGAGGCTGGGAGAAGGGGCGTCCCTGGGTCTGTTCGTCCAAACACTGTTGAAGCAAGAGGCAGACCTGAGGGCACTGTGAGGATGCACCTTATTAATTCCATGTAAGAGATGATGAAACTGGGAAACTCGTTCTCTGTGTCCGTGAGGACAGGCCCTGTCTCATCTATCGTGGCCCCACACAGAGTGTCCACTTATGGGAGCCTAAGGGCCAACGGCGTGGTCTTAAGTCAGACAGTTAAGTTCTAGGCCTGGCACTGGCGCTCTCTGGGTATGTTTCCATGGGCAAGGAGTTGAACTAGGCTTCCGTTAATTATTATCTAAATAATAAAGTAACAGCTCTAGCTGGTTTGGGTCAGTGGATAGAGCGTCAGTCTGCAGACTGAAGGGTCCCAGGTTTGATTCCTGTCAAGGGCGCATGTCTGGGTTCCGGGCTCAATTCCCCAGTAGGGGGTGTGCAGGAGGCAGCCGATCAGTGATTCTCTCTCATCATTGATGTTTCTGTCTCTCCCTTTCCCTCTAACATCAATAAAAATATTTTTAAAATAATAATAACAATAAAGGATCATGTATCTCCCTTAAAAGGTTGTTGTGGTAGTAAATGACAGAATGCACAGGCACAGGCAGGGTTAGCTACAGTCAGCCGCAGAGCTGAGCTTTGAACGTAGGTGTATCTGGCTCCAAGGTCCACAGTGTCTCCATATGCGAGCGTCTTTATCGCACCAGGTCCTCTTCTCTGTCTTCAGTGGCGGCACAGCGCCCCCAGCAGTCCCGGGCCCCGTAAACATTTGTGTCTTCTTGAGGGAAAGGCTCTTGGTGGTTTCCCAGGACCTGGGGGGCTCCTTGGGCCTGGCAGGTGCGGAGGCCAGGAGGAGCTCTGCCGAGTCCCGAGTCCGGCAGGGACTCTTCCTGCTCCCAGGTGAGTCTCCTCCTGGCTGATCCAGCACCTTGAGCAGCTGCATCTCAGCTGCGTCCCCCCTTCCTCTGCGGGTTAGCTCTGCCAGGCTGTCAGGCCCCTATTTTCCTTGTTTACCCTTCCTTCCTCCCACTCCCCCCGCCCCCCATTACACCTTCGTCAGGCCCCCAGAAAATGTCAGAGCGCAAGCTGGGCGCGCGGCCCTCCTGCTGGCGAGCAGGCAGCGTGGTGCGGGGTTCTTTTGTGTGTGGAGCAGCCCTGCCAATTAGCTTGTACTCTGCCCACATGTCCAGGGCTCAGAGGGAAGCAGGCCAGGCCTACAAAATTAGACAATGGTCTCCCAGAACACGGAGGGGGCAGGAGCACCTGCTGTTCTCCCCGGTCTGGGCTGGAATGGGGGGTGGAGTTGGAGAGCGGGGATGGGGCGGGGGGCGTGAGGGGGAGGCTGCCAGGGAGCGGGTCAAGCTGTTCACCTGCTGCAGAAAGTCCTCTGAATTCCAGATTCCCAGGGGCAGCGCCAAGCTCTGCGGCTGGCTCCTCTCCAGGCCCAGGGAGTGCTGGCACTTGCCTGGGGCCAGGACGAGTGCCCCCAGGCCCGGGTGTGGCTCCTCCCTGTCAGTGTCCTGCCTCATTCCGGGTACAGTGCTGGCCCCTCCGGGCTCGCTTGTGGAGGGCAGTATGCAGACGTGGTTGAGGAGGACGATTCTTGGTGCGAGGTCGGCGTGGGTTCTTGTGCATCCGCTCCGTGAGCCTCAGCCACTGCCTGCTCAGCTGGGGTTTCTTCCTCTGAAACCGAGAGAATAAACATTCCTGCCTCCCAGGGTTCCTGTGAGGAGGAAAGGAAAGGAGATGTTGAAACACCTGGCCCATAGATAGCACTCCGTACGTTCTGGCATCATTATTCACAGACTCTGCAGAGAATCTGTTGTTAGAATCACTGGGCTCTCTTCTGGAGAGTCCATAAGCCTTACGAAGGCAGTTTCATCTCCGAGGTGAGTCAGCTGGGGCAGCAGGAGGTCAGAAGGCAGAGATGACCCGGGGGATGTGATGGAGACGCCCAGGTGCCTCACATTGGGCCGGGTGCCTCCTGTGTTATCTCATTCTGCACTGGGTAACATTTTGAAAGCTCAGGCAGTTAAGGAAACAAAAGAAATGTTCAAGACTGGGAGGCCTGCTGCGCCAGGACCCCTAATTAGAAAACAACATCATCGTGAATGAGTTGAGCAAACCTCCAGTGTTGACGGAGGAGCAGGAATAAATGTGCCAGCGGGGGAATCACAGAGCAGTCGATGGACATCCTGGTGGATCGCGGACTCCACACGCACGGCTCCGAGGTCTCAGGACTGAGCATGTGTTGTCTTCATGCCCCGCTAAGTGGTGGTGCCCCCAGACACACTTGTCATATCGAGAGAGAATCCTATTCCAATCCCAGACCTTCATGTCAGGTGAATTTGTCTCATTATAATAAGGAAACATCGAGGTAACTCAAACTACCAAAATAAAATACCTTGACGATGACTAAGCAACAATAGGATAATAGATTTATACAGAGGTTTTCTTTCAACGTGGCAAGACATTTCTCAAAGGAAAATCATAGATTATCCTCAGTTTCCATATTGGGACTGAGATATCCATTGCTCCAGTCAGATTGATATCAGTCATTCATTCATTCACTCCATCTCTCACTTAATTTTCCATTCATTCAGCTACATGTGTTGAGAGCCGTATCATAATGGGTAGAGGTGGAGAGACGTTAAATGCTGAATAAGAAATGGTACATTCCTTAAAGGGACAGTGCCTATTTGGGAATAATCCAACGGCAAAGACTGGCCGTGACTAGATTTGGACAAGGATGGGTGTCTGCTAAGAAGTTGGGCATTGGTTGTGCAGGAGCGGATGGCACTATGGGAGTATTTTGAGCCTGGGAGAGTGTATTCCGGGAGCAAGCGGTGTGCAGGATGGAGTAGAGGCAAGGAAGCCAGTTAGGAGAGGAGTGCAGTCAGTCCTTACGGAGCCCACCCCGTCCCAGCTACTGTCGTCACGGTCCTCCTCCACCTCTTGGCTGAAACGGTTCTTTGCTACGTCATGAATAAACTGCTACTGGCCAAAGCCCCCAAAGCACTTTCTAATGCTTTAGCTTGTCAGTCCCGGCTATTCTGCTTGCATGGTTAGCCACATACCCAAGCTGACAGCTTTTCTCTGAAACACAACCTTTTGCTGTTTTACCAACTGCTTCTCTGGCAGCTGATGCTCTGATTCAGGTTTTCCATGACCTGCCCATCAATAAGTCCTGTGTTCCTAAGGCATATCTTGAACCCAGTTCTAACCTGACTGTGTATCTTGAGCCCAGTTCTAACCTGAATCTCTTCTTGGGAAATGTCTTGCTTACTTGCAACTTTTACAGAAAACAAACAAACAAACAAACAAGCAAACCAAACACTCCTCCATAGAAAATCTATTCATAAAAGGAATCTGAAAATGGAGACTCTGGGGGGGAAATTTTGTATCCACCTCATATTATAATAAATCCCTCTCCATCTATTTTAGGATGAAGATTTGGGATCAGATAAGGTCCCCTTCCTCTTTGCCCTTGTTATAGCTGTGTTGGGGCCTCATTGTGCCTGTAGTTGGACTAGTAGATTAGGTTAAAAAGAGCAAGATGCAACCCGGCCCATGTGGCTCAGTGGTGAAGCGTTGACCTATGAACCAGGAGGTCACAGTTCAATTCCTGGTCAGAGCACATGCCCGGGTTGTGGGCTCAATCCCCAGTAGGGAGCATGCAGGAGGCAGCCGATCAGTGATTCTCTCTCATCATTGATGTTTCTATCTCTTGTTCCCTCTCTCTCCCTTCAATGAAAATATATTTTAAAAAAGAAGAGCAAGATGCAGAAAGAGAGTGTCTAATCTTCTGGGGGAGTTGTTGTGGAATGAATGTCTTGGCAAACACCATCTTCGGCTCCTTAAGCCATGTCCTGCCTCTGTCTCGCCTCCATCAGTGAATTGTTGACTAAAGGGGCTTCCTGGGGCTGGACTTTGCTCGGTCCATTGCTGCTGCCCTGCTGCCCGATGCCAGAGACCAATTCCAGCATGACAGCAGGGCTGCATCTGGGAATGGCTGAAGGCGTTTCCCCAAACCTGAATAGGATACATTAAATTGATTGCTTGGCTACCAGACAGCTCAAGGCATCTTAATCTACATGTTATTGCCTCCTACTGGCCAAACACCTGAACAGCCCTAAGCTAATTCTCCCCAATCTGACAATGGACTCTGTATGGGAAACCCTGACCCTCTGGAGTGTATATCTCTGCCTCGCCTCAGGACAAGTTGTGTTAATAAAAAGCATGGGGTCCTGGGATGAGGAGCCTTAGACTTAACACCAGAATTTAGCTCCTTTAGCTAAGCTCCTCTGACCCCCAAATGGCTTTCAAAATTATATGTCGTCTCTGGACTCTTTAATCTACGCACGGCCTTCTCCAGATTCCTGAACCCTTCTTGATGCTGGGACAAGAACCCCGGCACCCAGGACGTAGAAGAGTGCCCGGCACAGACAGGGGACTCTGACTGGGTGTGGAGTGAATGAGGGCCTCTGCTGGAAGCCAATTCCAGCATGTCAGCAAGGGCTGAATCACCTGGAGTGGTGAGGGCATCTCCCCAAACCTGAAAAGGATGCATTAAATTGATTGCTTGCTGCCAGACAGCTCAGAGCATCTTAATCTACATGTTATTGCCTCCTACTGGCCAAACACCTGAACAGCCATAGGCAAATTCCCCCATTCTTGTGTATATGGAAACCCTTTGAAGTGTATATCTCTGCCTTGCCTCAGGACAATTTCTGTAAATAAAAAGCATGGGGTCCTTAGATGAGGAGATCTTAGTTTCTTTAGCTAGTCTCTCCTCTGACCCCCAAATGCCTTTCAAAATTATGCTTCATCTCTGGACTTTTATTTAAGTTACACACAGCCCTTCTCCAGATTGCTGAACCCTTCTAGATGCCGGAACAAGAACCCTGGCAAGGCTCTACCTGTTCCGCTCCCTTTTCACTCCCTGCACACAGGAAGGACTGTGCTCACCTGTGCCCTAGAGACCCAGACGATGGTCAGGGACCAGGAGTTTCATATTGGAGCAAGGGTCCCGGGTTTGGCTCCTTCATCGTTATCCACAGAGTCAAGTCTCATTTCCTACTCGGTTGGCTTTGGAAAGACGTGACCCTGCCTCCTGCCACACAGTCTGCTGTTCCAGACGGTGCTTCAGGTCTCCACTCGGTGACCCTGCGACCTCACGGTCCACCCTGTCCGTGGTTCCTACTTTCTTGAACGTAAAGGGCTTCCAGCTGAGTTGGTTGAGTGTCCTCCTGTGCACTGGAAGGTCGGGGCACATGCTCGGGGTGCCAGCTGGTCCCCGATCGGGGTGTGTACAGGACTTGATGTTTCTCTCTTTCCCTCTTTCTTCCTCTCTCTCTCTCAAATCAATACAAAAAAAATATTAAAAATAAAATAAAGTACTTCTGTTTTTATAAGAAATCTGATTTTTGAAACTAAGTATGTTAGACCAATGGTCAGCAAACCGTGGCTCGCGAGCCACATGCGGCTCTTTGGCCCCTTGAGTGTGGCTCTTCCTAAGCCTTAGGAGTACCCTAATTAAGTTAATAACAATGTACTTACCTATATAGTGTAAGTTTAAAAAGTTTGGCTCTCAAAAGAAATTTCAATCGTTGTACTGTTGATATTTTGCTCTGTTGAGTAATGAGTTTGCCGACCACTGGCCTAAGACCATCGGAAAACACATATATAATTACATATTGTTTTTGTGATTAATCATTATGCTTTAATTATATTCAACTTGTAACAATGAAATTGGGGGTCACCACAACTGAGGAACTGTATGAAAGGGCCGCGGCATGAGGAAGGTTGAGAACCACTGCTCTAAAACAAGGTGACTCTCCTGCCTTCTCCAGAGCCCCGGAGGACCCTGCTGTCACCCTAATTGGAAAACCGCTGTCCCAAGGCCTTTGATTGACCTGGTGAGACCGCCCGGGAGCTCCGCCTCCGGGCCGCCCTCCAGCCTGACTCAGAATCCCGGCTGAGAAGCACTTCGCCCTCCAGCCTATCTGGTTGTTTTTCTGCGCAGTCTGTTTAAATGGGCTGCCCACCTTCCTCGGAATCAGTGGGCAAAACCACACAGCCCCGGGTCCATCTGGCGCTCCGTTCCGCGTCCCAGGCTCCCGCAAAGGGGCAGAAACTGGGGACTCGCTTTGGGAAGGAGAGGCGCGCAGAGGGCCGCTATTGAAACGGCTTTTCAGTCCCTACGGTTCCCATTTCTTATTCTTCAAGGTGCTTGTGCAGGGAGCCCCTGACCCCGCTCAGTGTAACTGGTAGTTGCTTACTCTCTAGCCAAGAAAAAAGAAAGCCCTGGGTAAGCACGTCAGTTGTCTGACATTTGCAAAGGCAGTGTCTGGGGAACACCTTGCAGAGAATAAAAAGGTCCAGTGTTTGTATTTCAGGAGAAAGAAAAAGGGGGTGGGGTGGGAGAGAAAGAGAGAGGGAGAATGTGAGAGAGGTTTCTAATTTAGACCTGCAGCAGCATGTCACCATCTGCGGGAAGAGTCCCCCAGTGCCCGTGACACACAAGCCTGTGTCGCGCCCCCGCACTGTTCCCCTCTCATTGCCAGGAGAGGTTTCTAGACCGAGAGGTTTGGAAGCTCTCAGTGGAGGGATTGTTTTATACGCTGCCTCTGGCGCCCCAGATCTCCCCAGAATTTGGGGGAAAGGAGGGCAAGTACGTCTTTTTGTTCCTGTTTGATTTTGAAACAGCCTTCTTTTTCCTGAATATAAAAGCCATACATCTGACACCACCCAATGCTGGTAAGGATACAGAGCCACAGGTTCTCAGTTGGTGGGCATATATAGGGGGTCCCCAAACCATGTATATACACTTGGAATAATTATAAAGGCAGCGTTTGTACTTCCACTGCATTTTCAAACTCCCAGGAGCCTTTTAGGATGAATTTCCTTTGTTCAAAGCTTAGTGTGGATGAAAAGAAACGAACATCAACTGAGCTATCAGCTATTAAAATGTGTATACATTTTGGGGGGTCATCCTGTATATTATAGACTGTATTTGACTGATGCAGCCGCTTTAGAAAAACAATTTGACACTCTCTTTTATTTGTTTTTTTGAAAAAACATTTTAAATTAAATCTTCAGTGTTGAAAGTATTACATATGTCCCTTCCCACCCCCAATTAACCCCTTCTAGCCCGCCCCAGGCCTCCACCACCCTATTGCCTGTGCCCATGGGTTATGCATATATGCATACAAGTTCTTTGGTTGATCTCTTCCCACCCACCTTCACCTTCCCTGAGATTCCACAATCTGTTCCATGCTTCTATGTCTCTGGATCGATTTTGCTCATCAGTTTATTTCGTCCATTAGATTATACCTATAAGTGAGATCATGTGATACTTGTCTTTCTCTGACTGGCTTATTTCTGGCTTATTTCGCTTAGCATAATACTCTCCAGGTCTCTCCATGCTGTCTCAAAGGGTAAGAGATTCTTCTTTTTTATTGCTGCAGAGTATTCCATGTTGTAAATGTGCCACTGCTTTTTTATCCACTCAGCTGTTTCCAGATCTTAACTATTGTAAATTGTGCTTCTATGAACATAGAGGTGCATATATCCTTTCTGATCGGTGTTTCGGGTTTCTTAGGATGTTTTCCTAGAAGTGGGATTACTGAATCAAATGGCAGTTCCATATTTAACTTTTTGAGGAAACTCCGTACTGTTTACCATAATGGCTGCACCAGTCTGCATTCCCACCATCGGTGCATGAGGGTTCCCTTTTCTCCACATCCTTTGCTTTTTGTTAATATATTTTTAATTGATTTAAGAGGAGAAGGAAGAGGGGGGAGATAGAAACATCAGTGATAAGAGAGAATCATTGATCGGCACACCCCACACTGGGGATCTAGCCCACAATCTAGGCATATGCCCTGACCAGGAATCGAACTGCGACCTTCTGGTTCATGGGTCAACGCTCAACCACTGAACTACAACAGCTGGGCATCATTTGTTGATTTGTTGATATTCTGACAGGTGTGAGGTGATGACACCTCATTGTTTTAATTTGCATCTCTCTGGTGATCAGTGACTTCGAGCATTTTTTCATATGCCTCTTGGCCATCTGTATGTCTGCTTTGGAGAAGTGGCTATTTAGGGCCCTTGCCAGTTTTTTAATTGGATTGTTTGTCTTCCTTTTGTTAAATTGTATGAGTTCCTTATATGTTTTGGATATTAACCCTTTATCAGATGTATCATTGCCAGATCTGTTCTCCCATACTGTGGGCTCCCTTGTTGTTTGTTGATGGTTTCCGTTGCTGCACAGAAGCCTTTTATTTTGATGTAGTCCCGTTTGTTTATTTTCTCCTTGGTTTCCCTTGCCTTAGGGATGGATCCGTAAACATATTGTTATGAGAGATGTCTGAGATTTTGCTGCCTATGGTTTCTTCTAGGACTTTAATGGTGTCATGACTTACATTTAAGTCCTTTATCCATTTTAGTTTATTCTCTTCTCTCTCTCTCTCTCTCTCTCTCTCTCTCTCTCTCTCTCTCTCTCTCTCTCTCTCTCTCTCTCTCTCTCTCTCTCTCTCTCCTCTCTGTTGCACCTCCTCCCAGGTGCAGACTGGAAATAAAACTAAATTGAGGAACATTCCCAAGGAATTACCAACTGAGGTAGAGCTGAGGAGCATGTCAAGAAAGGACAGGAAACACCTGGAGACCAGTAGGAAGGGCTAGGTTAGGAGAGGGGCTGACCCAGCTGCCGCGAGGCGGGCAGGCCCAGGGTTAAGAGCAGTCTCAGCTGCAGGAGGGTTATTTCCCTGAGAAGGTTGAGGCCCAGACGGAGGCTGGAGGCTGGCTCCACAGCTTGAGCAACGGAGCCCTGAGAGGTGGCAGGGCTTCTGGCCACAGGGGAGACCAGAGCCTGTAGGAGGTAAAGCCTCAGGGTTTCTTTTTCTTTTTGGGGGGCGGGGGGTGTTTTTTTAAACCCAGGCACAGGATTTTCCTTGCAGCTACTCCCCGGAGGCTTGAGGCTTCTGTGGAGGGAAGGGGGGAGGGGAAGGCGGGAGGGTGGTGCAGATTCAAGGTGCCTAAGTAGAGGCTTGGGTGGGAAGCATTGGGGGGAGACCAGGAAAAGCAGCAGCCAGGAGACCTGCATTCGGTCTTGCCCCCCAGACTTAGTTCCTTATGTTGAGGTACGATTCCTCTATTCCTCTTTTGCTGAGAGTGTTTATCAAAAACGGGTGTTGGGTTTTGTCAAATGCTTATTCTCTTTCTATCGATATGATCATGTGGATTTTGTCTTTTGATCTGTTTCTGTGATGTATCACGTTTATTGATTTGCGAATATTGTACCAGATTTGCATCCCTGGAATAAACCCCACTTGGTTATGGTGTATGATCTTTTGGTTATGGTGTATGATATTGCGGGACCCGATTTGCTAATATTTTGCTGAGGATTTTAGCATCTGTGTTCATTAGGGATATTGGCCTGTAGCTCTTTCTTTGTAGTGCCTGAGACTGGTTTTGGAATTAGAATAACGGGGGCCTCATAAAAAGAGCTTGCAAGTCTTCCTTTTGGAGTGTTTGGAATAGTTTGAGAAGGGCAGGTGTGAGCTGTTCTTTGAAGGTTTGGTAAAACTCCCGTGTGAAGCCTTCCGGACCAGGGCTTTGTCTGGTGCGAGTTTTTTATTATTATTATTGCTTCTGTTTCATTGTTGTTATTGGCCTCTTCACGTTTTCTAATTCTTCCTGATTCGGTTTGGGGAGATTGTATGTTTCTAGGAATTTGTCCATTTTGCCGGCATGCAGTTGTTCATAGTATTTTCTTACAGTTCTTTGTACTTCTGTGGTGTCCATTATAATAGCGCCTCTTTCATTTCTGATTTTATTTGAGTCCTCTCTCTTTGTTTCTTGTTGAGTCTGGCTAATAGTTCATCACTCTTGTTTATCTTTTCAAAGAGCCAACTTTTGGTTTAATTGATTATATTTTTTTTTTAGCCTCTATGTCATTTATTTCTGCTTAATATTTATTATTTCCTTCCTTCTACCTTCTCTGGACTTTTTTTTCTTTTTAAATGTATTTTTTATTGTTGATAGTATTACAGATATCTCCAATTCCCCTCCCACCCCTTTACCCCTTCCTCCCAGTCCCTACCCATAACCCCATCCCCTCCATGTCTTTACTGCCTGTTGCCCATGTCCTTGGGCACTGCATGTAAGTATATAAGTTCCTCGGTTTATCTCTTCTCATCCCTCCAACTTCACATCAAGGTATGTCAGTCTGTCCCATGCCTCCATGCTTTAGGTCTCATTTTGTTGGTCAATTCATTTTGTTCATTAGATTCCACAAATAAGTAAAACCATGTGATATTTATTTGTCTTCCTCAGATTGGCTTATTTCACTTAGCATAATATTCTCCAGACCCATCCATGCGGTCCCTCTTTTTCACAGCTGCATAGTATTCCATAGTGTAAATATCCCACACCTTTTTTATCCACTCATCTACTGATGAGCACTTGGGCTGTTTCCAAATCTTAGCTATTGTAAATAATGCTGCTATGAACATAGGGGTGTGCATATTCTTTCCGATTGGTGTTTTGGGGTTTTTAAGATATATTCCCAGAAGTGGGATCACTGGGTCAAACGGAAGTTCCATTTTTAATTTTTTAAGGAAACTCCATACTGTTTTCCACAGTGGCTGCACCAGTCTGCATTCCCACCAGCAGTGAACTAGGGTTCCCTTTTCTCCACATCCTCACCAGCACTTGTTTAGATTCCACAGCACTTTTTGTTGATTTTTTTTTTTTTTATGATAGCCATTCTGTCAGGTGTGAGGTGATAGCTCATTGTGGTTTTAATTTGCATTTCTCTAATGATTAGTGCCTTTGAGCATTGGGCTTCTGAGTACTTATTACATTATAAGTACTAACCAATTAATAAATAATGGCTATGCATGGAGCAATGAGGAGAGTATTTACTGAGCTGAGGATTATGATTAACCCACTTCAGAGTGTGTCTGGGTTCCAAAGGAAAAACTGAAAGCAAAAATTGTTCACTTATTGTGAACAGTTTAGAACCCCGGCAAAGTATGTGAGGAAAGAATCATTCCTCATTGCATCACTCCAAAGATAATACATTTTGGTATATCTTCTTCCAGCTAATTTTTTCCTAATTCATGTTTTCTAGTAAAATAATTACCTGGGTGTTTAAACAGTAGTCTTATTCTTGACACTTAACATTATATAACGTACATTTTTTTCCATGTGATAAAATATTCTTTGAAAAGATGTTGTCACTGTGTCCCTGGAGACTGAATGTAGTGGCTGCCACCACACTCGCCTGAGGAGATTCCAGCTGACCCCACCTTAACACTAGATTGCCCAAGAAAGTCATTTTGACTGCTTTTTAATTTCAATTAGAAAAACAATTATGTATATAAGGACACAGTGTCTTAGAATTTTGTGACTTTTTGTACAACATATAAATGCATTTATTAATAATTGTAGTTACCTCCCCCCTCCTTCATTTCTGGTATATATATATGTGTTATACCTATATTGCCCAAAAGCAGTCATTTTGACTGCGTGGTGGTGGTGGTGGTGGTGGTGGTGGTGGTGGTGGGAATTTTAAATAATCAAATGACTCTTATTATTGAATTGAGTAAATTTCTTATATGACCAGTTCGGCTGTGTATTGAAATAACAGTTTTCATTTTTTTTTTCGATTACCGTCACATGATAACATACAAGTACATGATAAATTGTCGATACTTGATAAGTTGCAGTTGCTCAATAAGCTAAACTAGTACTTGTTATTCGAGTCTTTATGCAGTGATACTTGTTCTAATAAGTTGTTTATTTTATTTCTTTTGCGCCCTAAATTCATGAAAGAAATGTCGAATAGAAGTGAGTTATTGGAAAAGCTAAGGAACATAAGTGAAGAGTGCTCCGATATTATTCTTTCACAATGCAGTCATTTTGACTGCTTTTGGGCAATATAGGTATATACTAAGTTTCAGTCTTTCTAGTGTTAATTCAAAGCTCCAGCTCACAGAATTTAACCCCTGAGCTCACTGCCCGGCTGCAAGGGAGGCTGCCAAAGCAAGACCGTCTCTGATGGCTCTTGTTTCTTTGGTGGCGATCCCACTGTCTGCAGGGTAGAGTTCACTTAGAGAAAATGGAGGGAAGCCAGGGGCAGACAGCACCAGCGCTCCACAGAGAAGAAAAGCGAGTCTCAGAGAAGTTAAGTCACTGCCGAAGTCCCACAGCAAGCAAGTGGTTCTGCATTTACCAGCTCAAATGCTCCCTGTTTGTACTTACATCCCTGTCACTATTTTGTAACTACCAATTAGTACTTCTTGGTCCCTTCTTTTTTTTTTTTCACCCAGCCCCCCAACCTCACTTCCCTCCAGCAACTATCAGTCTGTTTTCTATGTCTATAATTCCATTTCTGTTTTGTTTATTTCGTTCTTTAGATTCCACATGTAAGTAAAATTACATGGCCTTTGTCTTTAGTCAATAATGCTGTAATCACTATGCATGGTGCCAGGTGGGTACTTGAAATTTTGGGGGGACACTTTGTAAAGTATATGATGATCTAACCCACTATGCTGTACACCTGAAACCAACACAAAATAATGAACGTAAACTCTAACTCAGGGGTCCTCAAACTGCGGCCCGCGGGCCACATGCGGCCCGCCGAAAACCTTTATCCGGCTTGCCGGGTGTTTTTGCCGCCGCTGTGTGCATAGGAATTTGTTCATAGTTTTTTTTTAAACTATAGTCCAGCCCTCCAACGGTCTGAGGGACAGTGAACTGGCCCCCTGTTTAAAAAGTTTGAGGACCCCTGCTCTAACTGAAAAATAAAATTTTAAAAAATATCAAATACTTTCTAAGCAAGTTCTGAGAACTAGAGGTTTCAGGAAGAAGTTTTGGTTCTTATATGTGAGAGAGAAAATTCAAGGGGGGAAAAAAGAAACAACAGGACACAGCCCTTATGAAGCAAGGAAACGGTGCCCCAGTCTGAATCAGTAAGGTATTAGGCGTGGCCTGAGGCTGCTCCAGGGAGATGCAGTCCCCTGCCTTTTCCAGGGAGAGAAGCCGTGCAGTGTCCTTTCTGACAGAGAGATTACAAGTCCCAAGAAAGTACCTTTGTTTTTCATTTCCTTGCAAAGCCAGCGATTTATCAGAATATTTGCCTTTTATTAAGTCCCTCCCACCGCTGTTCGCACTTGGCTCTCCGGCAATGCGGAGCTCTTTTTCTGATCTGGGAGCTTTTGCGAAGAGGTCTGTTCCCATTGGTGAGATATCCTCCTCCATCTCCACCCCGACCAATAAGAAGTTGGAGGACGGATCACTCAGCCAAAGCTGCCACTAGTGATGACCAAGCCTTATTCACACAGTTGTAATTTATAGATGAAGCTCAAGGACGGCAACCTGGTGGAGGAGACCACAGGGCGAGGGCTTGAAAGCGCAGTTACATTGCATTTCAGCTAATGATTGCTATGGTGTGAGTTCCCATGGTTGCGGCCATCTCTAGAGATAGGTCCTATAGTTATCCCCACTTTACAGATGAGGAGACTGAGGGGCCGAGTTCAAGGTCACATAAAGGAAGGAGTGGAGCCAGGATTCTGATCTCATCAGTCTGGCTCCAGAGTCTGTACTCTTAACTTCCAATTATACATAATAAAGAAAAGGATTGGGAAAAAATGTGGCCCCCCTCCCTCAGATCCCCTTGTGCCATCTCTAGAACCTTCCAAGATCGATCTCTCTCTCTCTCTCTCTCTCTCTCTCTCTCTCTCTCTCTCTCTCTCTCTCTCTCTCTCTCAACATCCAATAAGTAAACATTGTCATGACAAGCCTTGAGAGAATTTAAGAGAGATTTGGAAAATACAATCTTTTCGTTTTTTGATCATTTATTTTTCAATTATAGTTGACGTACACTATTATATTAGCTTCAGGTATAAGACAGTGATTACAAATTCATATAATGTATGTATGAAGTAGTCACCCTGATAAGTCCAGAACCCATCTGGCACCATCCATAGTAATTACGACATTATCGACCATATTCCCCATGCTGTACCACACATCCCCATGACTGTTTTTGTCCCTGGCAATTTGCACATCTTAACCCCTTCTCCTCTTTCACCCATTCCCCACCTGGCAACCATATCAATGTTCTCTGTATCTATGAGTTTGTTTCGGTTTTCTTTACGCGTCTATATTGTTATTTTAGACTCCACTATAAGTGAAATCGAATGGCGGTTGTCTTCCTCTGTCTGACTTATTTTACTTAGGGTAATACCTCTAGACTCCTCCCTGTTGTGGCAGGTGGCAATAGTTCATTCTTTTTTTTACAGCTAAGTAACATTCCATTGTATACATGTACTACTTCTCCTTTATCCATTAAGAAAATACAATCGTAAGATGTCTGTAGCTTCGTTAGTCCAGAATTCTCCATTAGAGCCTTACCAATACAGAGATAAGCGGGCTGCTTATCATTGAAGCTCTCTATCTTAGAACGTCAAATTTAGCAAGTTCAGGTTCAGTGATTCGGGTCTAACGAAAATCATTTCTGCCATCGCCACAAAGAAAGCTCGGGAACCCTTGGGTTTGAGACCCACAGGAAGGCCCACCCAGCAAAGGATCCGTATCCTGGTCTCACCACTCGAGCTCTGCCCACACATGTTAATTCAGATGAATAGCAGCGCAAAAGCAAAGGCACGGTGTATTCTTTCATTCATGGGGTTATTCATAGGGAAAGGGAGAGAATAAATGCTGCCTATGGGACTAGCCACTTTTCTGGGAATTAAAAGACGTTTTTGCTCAAATGTGCTAGAAGTTTAAATAAGGAACAATAAATTACCTAAGTCAGTAGTTTTTCAACTGTGTTCAATGGAGCCCTGGAGTTTGGAAAAGGCACCTCAGGGGCAGCTCTGAAGTTAGCAATTATCCCGCTGGCTGAATGCTAATTTGCAAAGGAATGGATGTACGGAGGCTATAAAGTGTGTATGTGGGGGGGGGGGGGGAGTGGGGGGGGGGGAGGAGGACTAAAACAGAGGCACCAGGACCTTCATCCTTCCTAAAGGCATAATCAATCCTGGAGCCTGTGGCCTTGGCCTCCTCACTCCCCACCTTGGCTTCCGATTGCTTTTCTATCCAATGAGGAGAGCCAGCAGCGTGATGATCACAGAAATCTGCTGGCGCTCAAATTCTGCGGCCACTACTCGCTGTGTTCTCTTCAGTGGCTACCTCCAACAACAGGGAGCATAGTCTTAGGATTAGCTTCATACAGCTGTCTTCAAAGCTGGGCCATCATTTCTTTGACAGTTCTCAGGCACTACAAATCCTAGGTCTTTCAGGATAAATGCAATTTTTTTTTTCTTTCAATGTTTGTTTTCTTGATTTGACTGTAAAATCCAGGAGAACAAGATCTGGATATGTGTTGAACATCATACATCCCAGGGTTTGGGTCAGTGAATGGCAATGGTAAGGATAATCAGTCTTTGCTTAATTGATCTGAATTAACTGCATGCTCTTAGATATTTTTTTAAAAACTTTTTGTAAACATTTTAATGCATACACATTATTTTTTTTAATTGGGCCATACTTTTCTTAACCATTACCCCACAGACATGTAGATTCTGTCCAAATTTTTCCCCTTATTCACAATATTTGAATGGAAATTTATGTCTACCCGCTATTTCCTTAGATTCCTAGTAGTAGATAGCTAAGTTAAAAGGAAAGAAATCCTTTTAAGGTTTTGATGTGTACCGATGAATTGATTTCTAGAAATATTGCACCAATTGATACTTCTACTAACAATAGAAATAAAACAAAAATAAACACAAACAGATAAAAAGTATAAGGAAAAGAACTTGTAACATAGAATTTGGTGAATATTTTATTGCCCAACTTCTCTGAAAGGAAAAGAGTGTAAGTCAGTGTGTCTTTGAAAAATTTTTAAAGGTTTTATTGAGATATAATTCACATAGCATTCACATACAATTCACCCACTTAACGTGTGCAATCCAGTGATTTTAATAGAGTCACAGAGCTGTGCAAACATCACCACAACCTAATTTTATTTTATTTTAAAAATATATTTTACTGATTTTTTTTACAGAGAGGAAGGGAGAGGGATAGAGAGTTAGAAACATCCATGAGAGAGAAACATCGATCAACTGCCTCCTGCACACCCCCTACTGGGGATGTGCCCGCAACACAACCTAGTTTTAGAACGTTCATTTCATTCCATTGTCACTCCCATTCCTTCTCTCTTCATCCTCCCACTGCCTGAGGTGACCATGATTCTACTTTCTGTTTCTATAGATGTGTCTGTTAAGGACATTGCATATAAATAAAATCATATAATGTGTTTATATGACTTTTGTGACTGTCAGTTGATGGATATTATGGTTGTTTCTACTTTTTGGCTATGTATAAGTAACGTGCTGTGAACATTTGTGTACAACTTTTGTGTAGGTATATGTTTTATATACCTAAAATGAAAATTGTTGGTTTATAGAGAAACTATATTTAATTGTAATGGAAACTGTCCAACTGTTTTCCAAAAAGCTGCACCATGTAAATTTCTACCAGCATGTATGTATGAGGGTTCCAATTTCTTCACATCTTCACCAGTGTTTGCTATTGTGTCTTTTTTTTATTATAGTCACATTAGTTGATGTGAAGTGCATATCTCATTGTGTTTTTTCATTTGAGAATAATTTTATATGTTGCTGGATGCAGAGCTAATGTCTAATTAAGGATTTATGTGTCCATGTTCACAGGAGCTATTACTCTGCAGTTTTCTTGTTATCTTTGAATGGTTTTGGTGTCTTAGTAGTAGACTAACAGAACAGAAGGGGAGTCTTCCTGCCTGTTCTACTTCCTGAGAAAGTTTGTGAAGGATTGGTATTATATATTTTAAAAATATTTGATAGAATTTACCAGTGAAGCTGACTGGGCCTAAGCCCAGATTAAGAATTTTTTTTTTTATTACTAATTCATTTTATTTATTCCCCCTTGGTTGGTGTGTTCAGATTTTATACCTCTTCTTGAGTCAGTTTTGGTATTTTGTTCATTTTATGTAAGTTATCTAAATTGTTTCCATAAAGTTATTCATCGTATCCTTATAATCATTTTAATTTCTGTAAGGTCAAAGGGGTTATCTTCTCTTTTATTTCTCATTTTGGTAATTTTGCACATTCTTTTATTTTCCTACTGGTCAATCTAGCTAACAGTTTATCAATTTTGTAGATTTTTTAAAAACTACCAACCTTTGGTGATACTGATTTTTTATGTTTTTCTATGATTTCTTTTATGCTTTGATCTTTGTAATTGCCTCATTTTTGCTTGCTCTGTTTGCTCTCCCTTTTCTAGTTTCGTAAGGTGAACACTGAAGTTGTTTATTTGAAATGTTCTTAATGTTTGATGTGTCCATTTATAGCTATAAACTTCTCTCCAAAAACTGAAGGCTGTGTAGCATAAATTGTGATATGGTGTGTGTGTTTTTTTTCCATTTAGTTCAATTATCTTATGTTCAGAGAACATACCTTGAATAATTTCAATTCTTTTACATTTATTGAAAATTTGTTTATGGCTTAGCATATGGTCTATCTTGAAAAATGCTCCATGTGCTCCTGAAAAGAATGTGTGCTGTTAGGTGGCGAGCTCTATAAATGCCCGCAGGTAAAGGTAGTTGCTTTGTGCTGGCCTTCTAGACATTTGCTGATTCTCTGGGTTTTTGTTTGTTTAACAATTATTTTTGAGCAAGCTGTTAAAATATCCAACTATATATTTTTTCTTTTTAAAATATATTGTTTTTATTACTGATAGACTACAGATATCTCCCATTCCACCCCCACTTTTCCCAGCCCCTATCCACCCCTCTGCCCAGGTCTTCACTACCCTATTGCCCGTGTCCATGGGCTATGCCTATAGTATATAAGTTCTTTGGTTTATCTCTTCCATTCCCTTAACCCCATATTGAAGTATGTCAGTCTGTTCCATGGCTCCATGCTTTGGGGTCTTAGTTTGTTGGTCAATTCATTCTGTTGATTAGATTCCACAAATAAGTGAGATCATATGATATTTGTCTTTCTCAGTTTGGCTTATTTCAGTGAGCATAATATTCTCCAGGTCCATCCATGCAGTCCCAAAGGGTAAAAGATCCCTCTTTTTTTTTTTTTTTTTTTTTTTTACAGCTGCATAGTATTCCATGGTGTAAATGTCCCACAGCTTTTTTATCCACTCATCTACTGATGGGCACTTGTGCTGTTTCCAAATCTTAGCTATTGTAAATAACGCTTCTATGAACATAGGGGTGCATATATTCTTTCCGATTGGTGTTTTGCGGTTTTTAAGATATATTCCCAAAAGTGGGATCACTGGGTCAAAGGAAAGTTCCATTTTTTAAGGAAACTCCATACTGTTTTCCACAGTGGCTGCACCAGTCTGCATTCCCACCAGCAGTGAACTAAGGTTCCCTTTTCTCCACATCCTCACCAGCACTTGTTGTTGATTTTTTTTGATGATAGCCATTCTGACAGGTGTGAAGTGATCTCTCACTGTGGTTTTTGCATTTCTCTAATGATTAGTGACTTTGAGCATTTTTTTCATGTCTCTTGACCATTTGTATGTCTTCTTTGGAGAAATGTCTATTTAGGTCTTATGCCCATTTCCTAATTGGATTGTTTGTCTTCCTTTTGTTGAGTTATATGAGCACTTTATATATTTTGGATATTAATTAACCCCTTATTAGATGTATCATTGGCAAATATGTTCTCCCATAAAGTGGGTTCCTTTTTTTATTTTGTTAATGGTTTCTTCTGCTGTGCAAAGCTTTTTAGTTTGATGTAGTGCATTTGTTTATTTTCTCCTTAATTTCCTTTGCACTAGGAGATGTATCCGTATACATATTGCTATATGAGATGTCTGAGATTTTACTGCTTATGCTCTCCTCTAAGATTTTCATACCTTATATTCAAGTCTTTTATCCATCGTGAGTTGATTCTTGTATATGGTGTAAGTCTAGTTTCGTCTTTTTGCTTGTGTCTGTCCATTTTTCCCAGCAGCATTTGTTGAAGAGACTGTCTTTACTCCACTGTATGTTCTTGCCTCCTTTGTCAAATATTAACACTGACTGTAATGGTGTGGGTCCATTTCTGGGGTCTCTGTTCTGTTCCATTGATCTATATGCTTATTCTTGTGCCAGTACCAGGCTGTTTTGGTTATAATGGCTTTGTAGTATAGTTTGATATCCGCTGTTGTGATCCCTCCTACTTTATTCTTCTTTCTTAAGATTGCTGCAGCTATTTGGGGTTTTTTATGGTTCCATATACATTTTTGGAGTATTTGTTCTAGCACTGTGAAGTATGCCATTGGTATTTTAATGGGGGTTGCATTGAATATATAGATTGCTTTGGGTAATATACTAGTAGGCATTTTAATGATCTTAATTCTAACAATTCATGAACATGGTATATGCTTCCATTTGTTTCTCCCTCTAATTTCTTTTTTCAATGTCCTATAGTTTTCTAAGTCCAGGTATTTTACCTTCTTGGTTGTTTATTCCTGGGTATCTTATATTTTTGTTGCTGCAATGCTTTCTTAGTTTCTCTTTCTTAGAGTTCATTATTGGTATATAAAAATGCCCTCGATTTCTGGATGTTGATTTTGTATCCTGCTACCTTGACAAACTCATTTAAGTGTAGTATTTTTTGGTGGAGTCTAGGGTTTTTTTATGTATAATATCATGCCATCAGAGAATAATGATGGTTTTACTTCCTCCTTTCCAATTTGGATGCCTTTTAGCTCTTCTTCTTGTCTAATTGCTGTGGCTAGGACTTCCAGTATTATGTTGAATAAGAGTGGTGAAAGCGGACATACTTGTCTTGTTCCTGTGCTTAAGGGAAATACTTTTAGTTTTTGCCCATTGAGTATTAATGTTGGCTATAGGTTTGTGACATATGGCCTTTATTATATTGAGGAATGATTCCTCTATTCCCACTTTTCTCAGAGTTTTTATTAAAAATATGGTGGATTTTGTCAAATGCTTTTTCTGCATCTGTTTATATGATTAGGTGGTTTTTATCTCTTGTTTATGTGATGGATCACATTTATTGATTTGTGAATATTGTACCAGCCTTGCATCCCTGGAATAAATCCCACTTGGTCATGGTTATGATCTTTTTAATATATTGCCAGATCCAACTTACTAATATTTTGTTGAAGATTTTAGCATCTGTGTTCATCAGGAATACTGCCTGTAATTTTCATTCTTTGTAGTGTTTTTATCTGGTTTTAGAATTAGGATGATGCTGGCCTCATAAAAAGAGGTTGGGAGTGTTACTTCCTCTTATATTTTTTGGAATAGTTTGAGGAGGGTAGGTGCTAGTTGTTCTTTGAATGTTTGGTAAAACTCCCTTGGGAAGTCACCTGGATCAGGGATTTTGTTAGGTGGGAGTTTTGTGATTACTGCTTCTATTCCCTCAAGTCATATGGATTCAGCAGGCAGATGGGTTGGTAGTTAAGGTCATTCTCATCTGCTTTTTTTTTTTTTTTTTTTCAGTGAACTATGGGGTGACATCTCCAGGTGAGTGACAGGCAAGGGATATGGGATATTTGAAAAGAAAGGTAGTATGAAAATTTTCTCAGAGTGGGAAAATAAATTAGCTAGAGAAATGTGGTTGGAATTTGGGTAAGTATTGAATCTCATTTGAGATATGTGGTCATGATTTAAAGTGAGGCCAGTTAGCAGTGGAGGTGTGATTTCATCCAGTTCTAACAGAATCAGTAAGTAGTTGGGATTAATAAGATTTAAAGTTTTGCCAAGTTAATTCAACAGGAAGAGAGGTTAATGGTGAGTAGGTTGGGAAGCGAAGGGTGATGGATTGGATGGAGGTCCTAAAGAATCACCCAACTGGACGAGTTAAGAGTATAGGAAGTAATGATTAGAGACTGAGATCAGAGGACTTTAAAAAAATTTTTTATAATGATACAATAAGGAAGTCAGTTAGCTTAATGCCTCAGTAAGGCAGGAGTGGCTGAATAAGCAGATTAGCCCTTCTAAAGGTAGCAGCTGGGACTGACTCCTGAATTTGATTTACTCTGCAAAGGGAAGAAGCAGGATGGGAGAACAAGGAAAGGGAGTACAAGACAAGCTATCCTGCAGTGATTGTCAGCTTGCCTCTTGGACCTAAGGTCAATGGCTTTTCTTAGAGGTTCAGAAAAGATAAAGGTGGGGATTCCTATGTAAGACGTGCCTCATGTTGCTGCAAACTCCAGCACCAGGGTGGTGGTGGGGAGTAGCAGCCAGTTCCTTAGTATTAATTTCCTCTACCTTGGATTAGTCTTTTTAGGGACTTTGGTTCTCTCATCAACCATGTGAGGGAGGGTTTCATTGTTTTTAAGAAATTCCATCCTATTATTGGGTAGAACTTTATTATTATTATTAAGGTATTACCTATGTGTCCTTATCCCCCCCTTGTCCCCCACTCATGCCCTCACCCTCCCTGGTGTCTGTCTCCTTTGGCTAGGCTTATATGCATGCATACAAGTCCTTTGATTGCTTTCTCTCCCTTACCCCCACCCTCCCCTACCTTCCCCTCTGAGGTTTAAGGTCTGATCGATGCTTCTCTGTCTCTGGATGAACAAAAACGGATCCGTAGAACTTTTGAGCATTTTTCCTGTCACCTGGATGGCGAGTACATCCTGTGACTTAACACATTGCGGACCAGTAGTTTTATTGCTAGCTTTACCCAGTGGCCAGGTAAGTTTCTATTGAATGAATACAAAAAATGTTTTACAGAAATGTTAAAGGCACGCTTTAAAATTAAACACCCATTGCATTTTGAAGTTATTTATTACATGTTCTTACAAGCTAATATCTTTGTAAAGTATTCTTGTGACTGGTCACAAGTCCTAGAAAAGACGAGAATTCTCGTGACCCACCCGCCATGTGTTAAGACAAGCCCAAGGGTCTGTCAACGGCCTCCCATTTGCTCTGTGGAGGCGAGTGGATAAAACCATAGACCTCCAGGCTTAGAGAAGGACAAGCCTTACTCGCAGACAGGTGCTGACACATCCTTCCCCATTAACCAGTAAATTACTTCTCTTACAAAGACCCCTTAAGTTTGCTTTATTCAGAAAAGCAAGCTCACCTTTGAAATCTTCCAAGAGCTACTATGGATCCTTTAGCTCTTTCCTGAAATATTGGTGCTTTGTCCTATAGGAATGGAGGCACACGGACCGGAAAGAATGCCCAGAGACCCTACAAATGGATGCTACCACTTCTAAATGTCAGTCCCCGCTGGGAAGGTGGTGGCTGAGCACAGAAAGGTGAGCCGAAACTGAAATGAAGGTGGGAGGAGGGGTGAGGCCTGGCAAAGGGAGGGCGAGGACAGCACACGGGAAGGAGCACGGGCTCCCAATGCCACGTCACCAAAGGTGGGGCTAGGGGTAGGAGGCTTAGAACTTAAGTCTTTGTTTGCTCGTCTTTCAAGATACCTGAGCTCAGAAGCCCTGAAAGAGTACAGATGAAAAGCACAGTATCACAGGAGCTGAAAGTGGCTGCTAATAGAAAATGTCACTGGAACTGAGGTGAGTGCTACCTTTGACGACAATATTGACACTGAATCACTAACTCTGCGCGGAGGGTCCTTGGCACTGGCGGAGCTGTTGAAGGTACGTTTGTGTTTCTTTACCCTAAGATGTCCCCTACACTTACTCCCCTGGGGTAATATAGAAATTAAAGGAGATCAAAGTATAAACATATGCAAAGACACTAAAAGTTCAAGTTAAAACTAGACCAGAATATTTACATGTTTTATTAAATCTTTACAATCAGTAATTATAATCAGATACACATTTATATACAAGGATTATATACATTTTGCCCAGACTTTTACATCACAGTACATAGTTTCCCTTAGAAATATTGTATACATTTATCATTTATCACCAAACAATAAAATCCAACAACAGTAGTGTTACAGCACCTGTTAGTACAGACATCTTTTTCATAAATTACATCATAAGAAAATATACGGCTGTAAATTGGGCTTTTAAAAATGTCTCTTATAAAATCTGAACATACAATATTTCATTCACAGAATGTTTTTTTTCTATGTTCTGACTAAAGCCTTGTGCAGAAAACGACCGGTTGGAATATTCACTAAATGCCCCCACCTAATAAACAATTATAAGCACTATTTGAATTACTTATGCTGAGCTTTCTTTATGATGAATTTGGCATGGGGTTTGGTGAGAGAACAAATGCTGGTTTTACTATGAAAAGGGCTGTGTGACAGTAATTTGAGACAAATTCTCAAGGGAGTAATTATCAGAGCGTGCACAATTTTTCATTTTACTCTTTAATACTGTGAAGTAAAAGGTATAATGTCAAAAATTATTTGTTCTGAAACAATAACTATGTTCTTGTTGGAAGCCTATTAAGGTTAAAAAGAAAACCTACCCAACAAAATATCCTGCGCCAAACTAGTAAATTACAATTCTTTCACATCTAAAACTTTATGGGAAATAAGGTATTGCAAATTAAGGGAATATCGTTTCAATGAACTCTGGTAAGCAGAAAAAACTACAGCTATTTTTAGTTGGTAAACAAGTTAAACTTAAATACCTGAATTAAATACTTACTCTAATAACTTTCAGATAATAGTCTTACTTGATTCCAGGTTTGTAAACATTGTATAAATCCTTCTTAGTCAATTTTATGGCTGTGGTGATCACTTCAGCTCTATTTCTATGCAGTCAACAGTTAACTGAGGTAGACCAGATGTTTCTAAAATTCAGGGTTTCATAGACTCCCCTGAATCTTTAGGAAGTAAATAAAATCTCTATAGAAGGTATTTAAAAAAAAAAAAACTCTAATGCTGTTGGAATTTTTAATGAACTGAAAAACTAACTTCATGGCAGTATGTCAAATAAGAAATGTAGAGGCAATGTTAGAGTTATACCTTTTCTTAAATGGGGAAAAAATCAAGTATAATTCCTTCTGGGCGTTGAGTGTAACTTAATTTTCTTTCCTGTTTTATAAGGATTCACTTTCCTAAGCAATTTGCTTCTAGACCTCAATGAATGGCAACAGCTCCCCCTAATGGCCAAAGGAAGGTAGAGTGGCAATAAGCTGGCTTTTCCTTCTATGCCACAAAAATATTTGCTGGGGAGAAAAAAACGTTGTTTTGATAACTTAGAAAAGTGAGATTTAAACAACAATGGCTCTGAGCTACAAACAAAATCAAATCACTAAATATAAGGCTTCTGGAATCAAAGTCTTAGAGGAACATCTGCTCCCTTTTGCCAAGCCCCAATCCTATAAATCAAGGCAAGTAATTAAGCTTCAGCTATTTTGGCAGCTTTACAATTAAAGTGAATAAAGCACTATGTCTATCCCTTCATGAACTCTATGTATTATAGTTCTATCTTCTTACGCCAAATTTCACATGCAGTGACTAAAAAATATCCATTTTGGTGTCAGGTTTAATCAAGGGCCAATGAAGGTCTTGTATACTAATCTACACCCCCTAAGTGAATTCTCTATTAGATTTATGGTTCACTGACCCAATTAAGTTTAGCTGGAGTTTCTGAAAGCAGCGATTTTTCCTCTTATAAAGGAATACATCTACCTGGATCTAAGACACACTGTACATGAATATACACAAGTACAATACAGCACTGCTGTTTTTTTAACAGCTTCATACACAGTTTCAGTTCGTCAGTACCTCAAAACTGTCTTAGGAGAAGGTTATATGTAATGTCATGGTAAAGAGAAAGAAAATTAAGTCTCATAAAAAATATGCCTTTAGAACACATTCAGGTAAATTAAAAAAATAAATAAAATGAATAAAGTTATGATTTCAACTACAGGACTGTCTACAGATATCAACAACAAAAAATTAAATGTGGCCAGCTCCAGACTGCCACCAAAAAAAAAAAAAAAAATTAAGCTATATGGCTGCATGTTAGTACTTGGTACTGTGTAAGTTTTCTACACAGGTTACCATAGACTAATTTTCAAGTCCATATCAGAAGGAATATTTGTTTTAAAAAGAAAAAGCAAAACTTAAAAACCATGATTCAACAGAAAATGTGACAGGCTCCTTAGGTACAACTTTAGGAAGCACAGTTACCCCAGGATTTTTAGATCACTACCACAGCATGACCATGGCTTCCTAAGACAGAAATGGAACAAAATGTATTAAGCTATCAGTCACCTGGGCCTTGTGGCTCAAACTGCATACTAAACCTGGGATGGAGTAAGGCTGATGACTAGAGGGAATCGCCTCTAAGAGAAATGAGCTGGAAAAGGTTTATCATTCACCCTATAAGGATCTAGCATTAAGTTCCACTTCAGAGTCGTCACAGCTTTCCCTATGGAAGGCCCAATGGCAAGCTCTTATTGCAACATTACAGTTTCTCCCTTGCTCCATTTTTCAAAAGTACTAAGTAACCAATTTCCACAATATAGTAGATGACCTTTTTACCTGGTCCCAATGATTAGTCCTTATGCAGAGAACTCACTGAGAAAGCACACTGGCTTCACCTTTGGTTTAAATGAAAAGGACATGGTTAAGAGGGGGGGGAAATCAAGTCATCTTGATCATCTGTTACACAAGGAAGCAAGTGATGAGCAAGACTGGTCTCACCGTGAACACATTTGCTTCATAACCACTTAGGTCACTTCGAGTGTTTCTGTGAAGGCAGCACAACCAGAATGCCCACAATAGGCTTGGTGTTTCCCAAGAGACTCTAACCCCCAAACCTAGAATGTCAAGCTTCCTTTAATTAGGAAACAATACGAGTTCCTACTCCCCACCCCACCACTAACCGGATTTGTTTCTCGTCTGTCCAGAGCCTGCAGAAACCTGGATCAGAGGCGCGTCCACCAGTAGTCTCCCGGCCTGAGGCGCTGCAGGGTGGTGCGGTGCTGCCATCGAGGGGACTGTGAGTTTCCATTTCTCATGGGACAGTTTGAAACAAGGTCAATTCTAACATAGCAAGCTCCAGGCTCCTATAACCAACTATCCCAGTCAGAACGCGGTTGCTCGTTACCATACTAAAGCCTCCCACTGGAGAGCCTGCTTAGTATGAGGGTGTCTATTAACCACAGTTTACCTATTTTTAAATACCTACCACCGCTTCTTCAGTGAGTCATAGTTCGCCCTTCATCATTTCCCTCTTCTTCATTTCCTTCTCCATCATCTCAATTGCTTCCATATCTTCATTCCAGTTTGCCAGTATGGGGTGCACGGGCTGGGCCTCTTTACCCCAGCTGGCGTTGGGATTGGAATCTTCCTCAGTTTCTGACTGTTCTTCATCTTCATCTAAATATGTACATTCACCATCAAAGCCTGGAGGCCCACGGTTTTCCGTGGGATCAGAATTCTGCTGGGAAGGAGAAGCGCTCGCAGCAGCACTGTCCGTAGCTGCCGGAGATGATGCTTCTGGGTGAGAGTTCAGAGGGCTGTCCTCCGGAGACGCCCCATCCACCAAATCCACCTCCTGAGAGCCTGGTGTGGTCTGTTCAGCACTCTGATTCTGAGACTCATTTTCCGTTTCAGGATCTGTGTATGAAAGAAACGAGCTTCATGAAACTTGTACCCTAAGAGGGTATCACACGTTCAAAAGCATACTGGGTTTTACAATCAAATGAAAAAAAAAAAAGTCTACTGTTCTGCATTAATATGTTTTTTTTAAACAGTAATATTAAATTATTGGCTTATAATGTGACAAGAAAAAAATAAACATGTTTCCAAATAACAGATAAGACTGCCTTCAGTGGATATGAGTAAATGCCAAGATATGCACTAAATAATAATACTATTAAAATGCATATACATTTTGCATTGTAGCTCAAAAATTTATTGGAAGCTTGCATATGAGAACATATTACATATTAAATAGAATTTTGAACAGCACATATCATTGCTATATTTTAAGATCAAAGTCTTTTGGACAGTGAAATCCCCACTCAGTAAACCATGAAAATGCAGATAATACAAAATGTTGGATGATTTAAAGGCATTAATGTGATTGGTCAAATAGAATATTTTCATGACGACAACAACCGAGTTATCTGTTTCATTTTGTAGGTCTAAGAATTCTAAACTATAATCATCCTAAAATCCACTGGAGGGCTGACTAGTAAGTTAAACCCTCTTGTAATGAATACATAATGAAAGCATCAGAGGCATTTTACTTAGGGTTTTGACAAAGTGTTTAAATAGCGGCCATGGCCACCTGCTGCACCCCCCTCTCCCCCCATCTCTGCAGTAGGTCAGCAAACACCTCCTGAGCGTCCACTGCGGGGCAGGCATTGTGCTAAGGGTAAAACAGGCAAAAACAAACACCAGA
Organism: Myotis daubentonii; assembly: GCF_963259705.1. Lineage (NCBI taxonomy): Eukaryota > Metazoa > Chordata > Mammalia > Chiroptera > Vespertilionidae > Myotis > Myotis daubentonii. The sequence continues at coordinate 18,625,766 of NC_081857.1, read as the reverse complement.
AATGCCCCTATGGATCTTATCAGTTGGAGAAAATGACATTTCCACAGAATCACAAAATAAATGGAGAACTCTGACACATGTTCTTAGTGCCACTATAATCAAAACAACGCGGTACTGGCACAAGAACAGACATATAGATCAGTGGAATAGAATAGACACCCCAGAAATCAACCCCAGCCATTATGCTCAATTAATATTTGACAAAGGAGGCAAGAACATACAATTGAGTCAAGATAGTCTTTTCAATAAATGGTGTTGGGAAAATTGGACAGATACCTGCAAAAAAAAAGAAACTAGACCACCAATTACCATCATACACAAGAATAAACTCAAAATGGATAAAAGACTTAAATGTAAGCCTTGAAACCATAAAAATTCTAGAAGAAACCATAGGCAGCAAAATCTGACATTTCTTGTAGCAATGTGTTTGCAGATATATCTCCTAGGACAGAGGTTGGCAAACGGCGGCTCGTGAGCCACATGTGGCTCGCGAGCCGCAGTTTGCCGACCACTGCCCTAGGGCAAAGGAAACTAAGAAAATAAACAAATGGAACTACATCAAAATAAAAAACTTCTGCACAGCAAAAGAAAGCATCAACAAATAAAAAGGGAGCCCACTGGGAGAACAGATTTGGCAATGATACATCCGATAAAGGGTTAATATCCAAAACATAAGGAACTTAACATAACTTAACAAAAGGAAGATAAACAATCCAATTAAAAAATGGGCAAAGGACCTAAATAGCCACTTCTCCAAAACAGACATACAGACAAGAGACATATGAAAAAATGCTCAAAGTCACTGATCAGAGAGATGCAAATTAAAATGATAATGAGGTATCAATCACCTCACATCTGTCAGAATGGCTATCATCAACAAATGGCAAGTTTTGACGAGGATGTGGAGAAAAGGGAACCCTAGTACACTGCTGGTTGGAATGCAGAGTAGTGCAGCCATTATGGAAAGCAGTATGGAGCTTCCTCAAAAAATTAACTATGGAACTGCTATTTGACTCAGCAATTTCTAGGAATATATCCTAAGAAACCTGAAACACCAATCAGAATGTATGCACCCCTATGTTCATAGCAGCACAACTTACAATAGTTAAGATCTGGAAACAGCCCAAGTGCCCATCAACAAACGAGTGCATAAAAACGCTGTGTGGTACATTTATAACATAGAATACTATGCAGCAGTAAAAAAGAAGGATCTCTTACCTTTGAGACAGCATGGATGGACCTGGACAGTATTATGGTAAGCAAAATAAGCCAGGCAGAGAAAGACAACTAACTCATGATCTCACTCATATGTGGAATCTGATGAACAAAATAGATTTGAAGACATAGAAGCACAGAACAGACTTTGGAACCTCAGAGGAAAAGTGGGGGAGGGTGGGTGTGAAGAGAGCAAAGAACTTGTATGCATATATGCATAACCCATGGGCACAGACAACAGGGTGGGACGACCTGGGGTGCGTGTTGGGGATAGGCTAGAGGGGGTCAATGGAGGAAGGAAGGGGACATATGTAATACTTTCAACAATACAGATTTAATTTCTAAAAAAGGGAAAAGGAGACTTGAATGTTTCCTTCAAAAAGTGACACTTAAAAGGTAATTTTTTAAAAAAAGTGACATTTGAGCTGAGATTTATAAAATAAGTGGAATTAGTCAAAGAAGTGGGGGAGATGGGCCAATTCTAAAACCAGAAAAACTGAAGGAAACACAGGCATGTAGGCAAGTATAGGTGGGTGTACATACACACCAATTGATTAGGTAGGATTACCTGACTAGGGAAGTTTACATTCTCAGGGTGTATGTGCTGAGGGAGGCGGAAGTTGGGGGGGTGGGGAGGGAGGAGGGCCCACACATTCTTGTCTAAGCTGTGAAAAAGGTGCATTTTAACTGAGACAATTAGGAAAATTGGGGTGCCCAAGGAAGAGGAAGCAGGGCTGCTTAGAGCTCATACATGCTAGGTTACCCTGAATTCTAGGGAGAACAACAAAAAACCTTTAAGTTTGTTTCTAGATGGCAATAATCTAGTGTAGAAGGAAAGGAAAAGGTGCAGTGCTATGCTATCTAGAAATCAAGATTGTACTTAGGTAAAACAAAAAAATTACCCTAGGTTACCTACTATACAACATTATTTTAGAAATCTAGCTAACACAACAGGGTAACAGAATAGTCACTGTAAATATAGAAAAAGAAAAGGTCAAATTGTTTTTAGACTGTGTTATATACTTAAACTTAAAGCAACTCTTAATTTTTAAAAATACTATTAACATAGTTTGATAAGGAAGGTAAAAATAAAATAGATATATACCAATGATCCCTCTATAGTAGCAAGTACACTTTTCGTAATAAAAATAAAAGCTACAAAATATAGAACTAAATTTATTATGAAAGATACATGGTCCATATTGCTTAATACTATAAAATCTTAATGAAAATATAAAAGAAGTAAATTTCTAAGTAAGGGTAAGTTCCTGGATGGAAAGTCTTAATATTTAACAAAATTTTCCCATTTATATGTGTATTTAGGAATGGTGTATCAGAAACACAGAAGCAAAAGAAGAAAGATTAAATGTGTTTAATCCTCACTCAAGGATATGTTCTTACTAATTTTTTTAGAGATGAAAGAAGAGAGCGAGAGAAACATCAATGTGAGAAACACCAATCTGTTGTCTCTCATCCCCACCCTGACGGGAAATCAAACCGGCAACCTAGGTGTGTGCCCTAAGAATTGAACCTGTAACCTTGTGGTATATGGGATAATAGTTCAACCAACTGAGGCCCCTGCAGGTACAAAATTATTAAGTGTTAATAATGAAAGGACAAGGGAACTTTGGGCAGAGACTTAAAGACTGGATGTTCTACAGTCGTTCATTCTTTACTGAAAGCAAAGATTCAGAGATGAGAAGTAGGTAAAGCAGCACAATGTAATAGGACCAGGGGCTTTTAGGGATTGAGAGGCATTTCCAGAAAGAGGGAAGTGACTTTGCAAATGTAAAAATGCATGAGAAAAATGACATGGCTGGACAGAGACGGTAGGTACCTATCAATTCCGCTAACAAAAATGATTTCGGCGCTACTTTCCTGCAATGAGGCCATCTGCATACAGACTAGATTTTTCTCCTCAGAATCAATCCTTTCCCACAACAATCCAGCTTCTACAGTCCAACCTTAGAACACGCTTACCCCAATCAACTTTCGGGGGAAAGGCTTAGGAAGAGTTGCTAACACTATAACACTGCCAGTCCAAAGCAGGGACCTTTTTCTTTCCCCATTTTCTCTGGCTGCCTCTTTCTCAGACAGACACAAATATAGGAGTAGCCCTGAAAACATCTGCCTGTAGCTGTCAAGGGTCTGCAGGCCTACTTGCAACTGCAAACATAAAAATGTACTGAAATACTGATCTCTTTTTCCCTTGAGAAAAGGAAACTGATTCTTATTGTAAACTGTTTCAAGTTGGAGCTACAGGCAAAAAACACAGTGTCTTTTGTTCGTGGGCACAAGATAAGAATTAGTATTAATAGACTTCACATTTTGCAAAGATGGAACACATGAGAGACAGGGTATTAAAACTTCTGTGGATACAACATTCCCCCTTGGTAAATTACTAATTCTTTACTTCTGTGTACAGTTCTTATTTACAGGAGATACATTCCAAGACCCCCAGTGGGTGCCTGAAAGCACAGAGTGCCAAAACCTGTATGCACTATGTTTTCTTCCTATACATACATATCTATGAAGAGTTTACTTTATAAATGAGGCACAGATATTAACAACAATAACTAATAATAGTATAGAACAGTTATAACAACATACTGTAATAGAAGTCATGTGAATGTCTCTGGCTTTCAAAATATCTCATAACTGACCTGGCTACTAAGTGACTAAGGGGCAGGGAGTGTACACAGCATCAATATGCTGAGTGATTCACATTCAGAACAGCAGGCAATTTAAAACTTAGAAGTTGTTTACTTCTGAAGTTTTCTATTTAATATTTTTGGAGAGTGGCTGACCAGGGTAATTGAAACCGTGGGAAGCAAAACTATATCAGGGGACTCCTGTAGTAAGATAGCTGAACATCCTTACTAGCAGACAGGACTACTGTGGATAGTTCTATATGAAAGGCTGGGCCTTAGCATCTGAATCCGAAGGTGGGGTGGGAGTGGAGGCTTGTCCTGGGGCTTCTATTTCTGTATTAATAGTGGGAAGAACTGCTTCATCAAAACGATGTGACTTTATGAGGGAAATACGGAATTGTGGAATGAGATTTTTAGAAAGAGAAATCTGGAGGTCATCTTATTGCTCAGATTTTAAGGATGCTATCATTTGGTGTACTGATATAATCCCTCGATGATACAGTATGTCGAGATACATAGCGGGGAGATAAAAAGCGGCACCTTCTTGGTCTTGTTCAGTGTTTCTCCAAGTGTACAACTACCTGGGATGCTTATTTAAAATGTCATATTCTGATCCTCTGCCTTCAGAGAGTCTGATTCAATATTCTGTATTAGAACTCAGGAATCTACACTTTTAACAATACACTGGCTGATTCTGATGTGGAAGGCAAGCATGACATATGCAATCATAGCCCAGGACAAATGAACGATAACCACTACCAACATTAACTTCTTAGGATATTTCCCTAATAAAGTGGTTGATTTCATAAAACTGTTATCACTGATTTTTTTATATCGATAAATATTAATTATACTGCAACTTGTTGCTGATTTAGTCAATATAGCTGTACAGTTCTTGAAAGAGCTACACAAGGGGAGTTTTCTTAAGACTTTTGGTCAAAAGATCACTCTATTACAGAATCACAGTTCAATAAATGTATAGTCTATCAACATTTTAAAAATACATACTATAGTTTAAATAACACCCCTTTACTGCAAGGTTCTTAAGGGAATACTGTTCAGATAAATTTTTTTGGTAGTAGTAGAACTTATCTTTTCTTATATCCTATCTCTGTTATGGGAAGCACATGCTTTTAAATTATCTCATAGTCCTAACCCCATGCACCCTGACAAACATACGTTTTTTAAAAACAAATCAATATTTTAAAGAGTTTGTACTATATTCAAATAAAAAGTGATCAAAAGTAATACATCCAAAACAACAGTGTCTTTGATAGTGACTCTTGCACGGACAAAGACTAGTGTGAATTCTTATTCCATGGAATATTTATAGAATTTGTTATAATAGGATCAATAAAGAATTATTATGGGACAGCTGACTAGACATGAAATAATCTAATCACATTAAATCAGATGCTATTTTGGCATCCACTGAACCAAATTTATATATATATGTACATGTGTGTGCATATATATATATGTATACACACACACACACACATATATAGGTAATTTGAGGCCTATTAATGAAAATACTTACTACTATTAATATTGTAGCTTGGAATCATTTTACCTTTTAATATTGCTGCTGAAATTCCAATGGTAGCAAAAAATAGGGGGGAAAAGCAAAGGTATTAAAGAGTTACATGGAGTAACAATTTGCCTGTTAGATGTGCCTAAATGCATAAATGTAGGAAAGAACCAGCTGCCTGATGGCTCTTTTAACTTTGTCCCACAAATGCTCAATTGGATTGAGATCTGGTGATTGTGGGGGCCACCTAAGCAAGGTAATGTCTCCCTCATGTTCTTGAAACCACTCCTGCACAATACGAGCACTGTGGCATGGCACATTGTCTTGTTGGAAGAAGCCATCTCCATTGGGATACGCCATCAACATGACAGGATAAACTTGATCAGCAACAATACTTAGGTATGTTTGAACATTTGTGGGACAAAGTTAAAAGAGCCATCAGGCAGCTGGTTCCACAACCATCAAATCTCACAGAGCTGGACAGTGCTATTCATCAGGCATGGTGCCAGGTTCCTCGCATCACCTTTCAACATCTGGTGGAGTCAATGCCAAGAACTGTCGCAGCATTGAAGGCAAAAGGTGGCCCAACAAAGTACTGATGGGGTGGCCATAATAATCTGGCCACTCAGAGTGTGTGTGTGTATCCCACATTCAAAGGCTGTTAAATAGCGTTGTTTACCCCTATCTTCAGAAAAAAATCACTTCTACTGTTGTGGTAAACAACCTGCTTCCCTATTTATAATGGTCTGGCCCTCTAGCAACTTCAGTGCTAAATTATAGCTAATTTGCCTACAAACATCAGATGGTCATAATAATCTGTGTGTGCGTGTATATGTGTGTGTGTGTGTAACAAACAAACATCCCAGGGGGTTCAACAACCCCATAGAAATTATATAACTTTATTCATTTAAGAGGGGTGGGAGGAGTATAGCTCTCTCTGTAAGTGTCTCTGATGGATAAGAAAAACTGCTACCAAAACAGGATCACAGTCTATGTTGGATGGTTCGCTTTCCCCGCTATTCCTGGGCGTGAAACTATAAAACAATAACAGTAAGGCATTGCCTTTATATAGTAATTTGGGTTTCAAAGATCTTTCAAATTACCCACAAACGTTTGGCCTAGAGAGGAAGAGATAATCTCACGCAGTAACAGGGCTTGCCATCTTGTTCTTCAGACATCACCATTTGCAATTCTTGTAACCTATAAACAGATCTCTGTGGAGAAGAGATGCTGGATTTCTACTGCCTTCACTACGACTGTGGTCATTTGACTATAGGTGGCTGGTGAAACCTCATTACTATTATGTTGTATACAACACCAATCTACACAATCTCTTTTTACTCCTTATAAACGAGATGTAAGATGCATTATCAGTGAAATTAAATAGTGAACACCTGTGGATATTAAAATGACTCTTGTATTATCATCACTGGGCAGAATCAAAGCAAAAATTATAAATTACATATTAAAATACAGTTCTAAAAATATCCTAACTTGGCAAACAAAGCCAAATAAATGTTTTACTACTCTTCAAATGAAAAATATATTTGGAAATCATCTTTTAAAAATTGTACTTATTTTACCAGTAATCTAAAAATAACTTCTTGTCACTCACTTTTGTTGTAAAACCAGTAAAATTAATGCTGAACTGCATTACGGTAAAACAAATGATTTTATCCATACCTCGATCTTTTGCTTTGTCAGAAAGGAGCACTTCCACCTCCTCATATTCCCGGATAGCATCCAGTATGATACTTCCTTCTTTACTGAACAGGAACAGCATGGGGATCTTGATGTCATCTGTGTCCTTTCCGTCACCTGCCATCTGGAACAGAGGGGCAGTATCACTGCTGCTTCCCTCATTGTCATCTAGACACAAACACAAATATATCAATTAAGAAGGTCTACCTACTAATTGCTACTGTTTTGTACCTGTTGGCCGCAATGATTTTATGCACCAAGAGTCATAAAAACAACAGACATACTTTTTGGACCCACTAATTCTATTCCTAGAAATTTATCCTGGGAAATAATTCAGAAGAAGCAAAATGATCTATGCCCAAAGAAGTTTACTGACGTGCTTGCTATCTATATTTGTGAACTCTACTTAGCAGGACACATGGAAAACCAAAATATTACAAGAAAAGAGTATAATATAAAAGTCTATAATTAGGACAGTAAAAATTTCATATGCTTATGAAAAAGCCTAGAAATTGAAAAATTCAAGGACCTGGTTGGATGACAAAGATAGAACTATAAATAAAATTTTATTGTGCTCTAGAATTCCCTCTAATGGCATCATCTTCCTTTACAAAATTACAAATTCATATTCTTTTTTATATACTATTCACAAAGAATAATGATGACTGTAGCGGTTTTTCCAGTAGGATCAAGCACTGGTGTCAGTTTACACTGGTTAAATACTAGTTGTAGACTGCTAAATACTGTTTTACTGGTGATGCCAGTACTATGCACCGCTAATCTCACATGCCTGTCTGCCTAGAGAACCTGCCTGTCCCTCCTCTGAGGACTCACTCTGCTAGGCCCTGCTAAGTGGAGAATACCATGTAGGACCCTTCCCCTTTGCAATAACTGATTAAACAAAGGACGGCTTCCTGACCCTCATTGTCTCTGGGGAAGTGGCACACAGATTGTTTCAGTTAGCAGTGGGAATGGCCACTTGAGAACTGATGAGCAAAGAGGGAGCAGGCTGGTGAGAAGCTGGAGAATGAAGCAGAATTGCAAAGAAATGCAGAGTTCTGCCATGTCTCCAGGACCCCGAGATAGAGACAGAGATGTGAAAAACGTGAGCTGTCATGCTCCTGATGATTTTCAGCTCCCACTTCCACTTCCTCAGAATGTTCAGTTCTATTTCTTACTCTTGGGTTCAATGAAAATATATAACCCATTTCCACGTAGTAAACAAACCTCTCAAACTAGCTTAAATAAATGTCTCTGCAGCTGAATGATTTCTAAGATAATCCGTACTTCTAGTACTTGCAATAAAAAACAACTAAGCTTTAATTTGATCATTTATATATAACTAGAGGCCTAGTGCACAATATTAGTGCACGGGGGCTGTGGGGCAGCCTGCCCCCCAGCCCGGCCTGCGCCCTCTCGCAGTCTGGGACCTCTTGGGGGATGTCTGCCTGCTGGCTTAGGGGAGCGGAACTAAGTAGGCAGGTGGACATCCCCCAAGGAGTCCTTAGCACTGCCTCGGCCGCTGCACTCACCAGCCATTGAGCCCAAATTCTGGCTGAGCAGCGCTCCCCCTGTGGGAGTACACAGACCACCAGGGAGCAGCTCCTGCATTTAGCGTCTGCCCCCGGGAGGTCAGTGTGCATCATAGCGACCGGCCGTTCTGCTGTTTGGTAGATTTGCATATTAGCCTTTTATTATATAGGATTAAAACCAGTGAAAAACAAACAAAATGTCTCATCAGAAATGGAAAGAAGTTACAACACAAGAAAGTTTCCCTTCAAAAATTAAATTTTCTGAGAATAAGGATCATAGCCTCTTAATGTATTTACCCACAGAACTCAGTATAGGATTCTGTAACAAATAGAAAATGTCAGCCTTGACAAACTGCAGAGTAGAGAGCACATGGGAATTAGAGACTTCATCACAAAACAGGAAAACTCTAAAATACTCCGCATATGTTCCAGACTTTATTTTCACTATTTTATCTTTTTAGTCTCAGTAAGAGATGTTCAAAATGATAATGATGCCAAGCTATTAAGTTCTTCAAAAAATAAAAAAAAAACTAATTGTGGAAAATAGCCAAGGATAAAAAGATGATTTCAGTCAGGCATCAGCAACTTTTCATGTAATTGGTCAGATAGTGAATATTTTAGGCTTTTCAGTTCTCTGTTGCAACCACTCACTCCAGCACTGTAGACCGAAAGCAAGCACAGATAATATGTACACATACTGGCATGGTGGGTGCCAATAAAGCTGCTTTACAGAAACAGGCGTGGAGCTAGAGCGGGCCTGCAGGCTATCGTTTGCCATCCGATTTAGGTTATTAAGCAGCATTCTCCTAATACTACTTCACTAATGGAATTTATACACTCATTAAATCAACATTGGAGTGCCCACAAGGGATAAACAAAAGGAATAATAAATACTTTTTCACTGAAATAAATCCTAATATTTTTAATGCCTTACTTTTATTTACCCTAAATTCAAAAAGGAAATCTATCCTAATTAGAAAGAAAAAATTCAAAATGGATTTCCCCTGTGAGAGAAGCTATGCAGAAGAACTAACTGTGTAATTAGGATGTGACCTCAGGTCTTTAGTTCTTTCTAAATGTAAATTCCTCCCTACTTAAAGCATAGAAAAAATTATATTTTCCCTGGCCTGCTTGTCATGATATAAATGATTTCCTACAAAAAATAAAAAAATCAAAGCTCACTGGTTGAAATGCATGAGTGAAATTATTTAAAGTTTGTAATTTCAGAGGGGAAAGACCTAAGGAGATAAAAATTTACCAGCAACTAATGCTTATATCTATGATATGTCAGCTATTATGCTAAGAAATTTTATATATATTATTTTCAAACCTTATAATCATCTAAAAGATATTACCACTTTCACTGAAGCTAATAAAATATTCTACTGAATAAACAGATACACTAAAGCTGGGCCAACATTACACCATGATTTTGTGGCAGAGCCAAAAAGTGCGCCTCTATATGTCTGATTCCAAAGCCTGAAGGTTTGAGGCAGAATGGGCATTTTCAACAGCTCCCCCTGGAGGTGGCAGGATGAGGATGTAAGTCTTGCCCTTACAGGGCTTTGGCTCTTGTGGACACATTTTCTTATTCATGGTGTTGGGTGACTTTACCTCTCCCCTCTACCCACCTTCACACCTGTCCACAAGTACTTTTACTGGCATTAATATACAGAAACCCATATCTAGACTTTCAAAAAAGATATGAGACCTACAGAAATTATTAAGAGAGCCACTGGATTACCTATTCACTATGCTGTCTAGTGAAATAAAAACACAAAAAACGTTTTAATATAATTTTGGAAAACAAAAGGGGAAAAAATTCTAAAAATTACCTCCTTCTAGTCAACAGAATGATGCTGATGTGGAGGATGACTTACCAATGACAATGCCACCGATGGCTCCAGCATTCTGGATGTTGCGTGCCTTTTCTGCAAACATGCACTGTCCTCTTAGTAGCAAAGCAATTTTTCCCATCACTGCCTCGGGGTTAGTAAGCTCTGAGCAACCATTATATGGTTTACTGCTTGCAACAAATCCTCTTGTCTGTCAGAAATAAAAGTGACTTCAATATTCATTCATCTTCTCAAATCGCTATCTAGTCATTAAATAAAATTTGATATATAAAGCTTTAGGTAGACCTTGTTTCTTTGCTAATGGTAACATATCCAGTATATATATTTGGAATAAATTTTGTTTTGAACATTTTGCATGTCATAGTACACAATCAATATTTCTTTCTATTGTGCTTTGCAGTTTATAAAGCATTTTTACATAAATTACTAAACCTGATCTTTATAACAGCCTTGAATGAAATATAGATAATTCATTTTATATATAAGGAAACTGAGACGTTACGTAATTTGCTCTAAGACACAATGTTAATAAGTAGTAAAGTTGGAGCCTGTAGCCAGATTTATGACACACCCATATCCACGCTTACAGCAGCTGGGAACCACTATAAAACCATCATTGGTAACCAGAAACATTTTTTGAAAGAGGAAAAAAATAGATTTAGTCTACATGAATCTGCAAGCAGTTCTTCTAGAAAATTAAATGAACCAAAAAACTTTTTAAAAGATATTTAGTGTAAAGATGCTTTAATATTCCTCTAGAACAGCAATTTTCAACCTTTTTCATCCCATGGCATAAATTACTAAAATTCTGTGGCAACCAAAAAATATATATATATTTTTTGCCAATCTGACAAGAACTAAGTATAATTTTGGTTCATTCACACTGAACAGCTATTGTTGTGCTGGCTGTTGTCATTTTTTAATTTGACAATCTAAGGGAAAAGAGGTCAGTGCTCCTGACTAAATAGTCAGATACTGCATGTTTTAAAAATTCTTGAAGCACACCAGTTGAAAATTGCTACTCTAGAATGTAAACTAGACAAGGGAGGGTGTAAATTTTTACTGGTTTGGTAAACTTGACAGATTGTAAACACCTAAAACAGTGCCTAGATATAGTAGGGACTCAATAAAGAGTTGCTGAATAGATGAGTCAATCTATAAACCGGCAAAGCTTTCAAATACACACTAGATTTAGTCTAAATTAGGGGTAATAGAGTTCAAAGAGCATTGTCATTAGATTATCAGGACACTTGGGCTCTGGTTCCAGCGCTGCCACCAATTAGTTTGATGAACTTGTGAACTGTTCAACTGTGCAGGTCTTTGTTTCCTGAGGAAAAACGAGCCCAGTGGTCTTCCATGTCTGCTCAGTGCAAGCTCAGCATCAGCTCTCCACAGCCACTTGGGCACTTCGGCTTTAAGCCTCCAAGTCAGATTTTGGTTCAAAAAAAGGGTCTAGCAGTTGTTAAAAAATCTGTTTCGGCTCAGTGGATAGAGCATCGGCCTAAAAAAATATTACTTCTGAAAATGACATCTGTAGTTTTTACCAATAGCTAATTCACTGTTTGTTCTATAAACCATTTTTTGATACAAAAAATGGACCAAAGGGTCCCGGGTTTGATGCTGGTCAAGGGCATGGCATGTATGTACCCTGGATGCAGACTTCTCCTGGGCCCAGGCCCTGGTCGAGGCTCGTACAGGAGGCAACCAATCGATGTGTTTCTCTCACATCGATGTTTCTCTCTTATCTTTCCCTCTCTCTTCCACTCTCCCTAAAAGTCAGTTGAAAAATATCCTCTCTTCCACTCTCCCTAAAAGTCAGTTGAAAAATATCCTCAGGTGAAGATTAACAAAACAAAGTCTGAAAATCATTTCAGATAAAGGTACTAATTTAGAGACCAAAAATTGGACAGTAAATGACCAATATTTTAAGTAAAATTTTATAAACATATTGTAGATGTACATTATGACTCAAAATTTACAAGATATGTTTTAAACTTTTATTTTGGAAAAGTGAATATTTAGGTTTTTTTTAATAAATATTTAAAAATAGGTCAATTTTTAATTAGAAAAGAGACTAAATCTAAATAGAAAAAAAACTAAGAAATTAGACAATATTTTTAACTCAGTTTCAGCAAGCACATGGTAAGCGTACACACCTCTTTATGTTTAGACAGATCTAGCCCAAACTGAGCTGGTCCAGCAGTCAATACTACCCTGCCAAAAAATGGGTGGGAAACAATTTGTACAGCTCGTGGGGGTAGCTGCTGTTCTTTCTGTTGCTGACTTGACAATTCAATCATCTCCTGCATAAACCTCAACCCATCTTCAGCATCAATTGAACTAGCAGCCTAGGAAAGAAACAGATAATTTTATCCCTTCTGGAAACATTTAACTTTCTTTTCTTTTTTAATATTGAACTTTAATACTATTGCACTGGTCTTCCACTCTAAAATTTTCTCCTTTCAGTTTTTGGTCCCTACCAAATATTTATAGCCTGATTTTTCTTAAAAAAAAAATATTACTTCTGAAAATGACATCTGTAGTTTTTACCAATAGCTAATTCACTGTTTGTTCTATAAACCATTTTTTGATACAAGTTGAGAATTGGACTTCCACCCAATGATCAAATGCTCATTTTGCTTGTCTTCTCCACTGTTTCCCCCTTTAAGAAATAAACACCATACCTGATCCATACTTCCTTTCTTTGAAATTATGAACCAACAATCAGATTAAATTCAAAACATATTTATCAGGCAACTATTATATTCCAGCACTTGACTAGACACTGGGGAGACAGACTTTTTACTTTAAGAAGTTTTTATCTAGAGGAGAGAGACATGTGAAATTAGCTATAATTACATTTTTCAAGTGGGAAAGTGGACAAGGAAATGACAATTCTGCCAGTGTGGATCTGGAAAATAGAGTGACATCTGAATTGGATCTTTAGAGAGGAAAAGCTGAAGATTGCCTCACAATAGTAGAAAAAGATGGATTCCTGACAATTTACAGGAAAAGTCAACGGGACTTGATGGGAGTTAAGAGGATAGAGGACAGAGAGGATTTGGGAGACAGAAGTTCAAGCCTATCCTGAAATTATGGTGGCTTAATTTTGGTGACTTTGAGTATGATGACAGAGTTTACTGAGATGGAGAACAAGGAGGAGGAGAGCTGGAATAAGGAGGAGGCAGGAAGAGAATTCAGATTTGCACATACAGAGGCCGAGATGTAGAAATGTATGACAGGTAGATCAAAGCTGGGTTTAAGAGTGAAGTTAGGAATCGGGGTTACATATGTATAAGAAATCAAGTGTACAAAGATGACAGCTGAGCTTGTAGAAACAGATGAGATTGCTGAAGAAGAGTAGAGAGAGAAAAGTGAATGAACCAGATCTTTTGGTAGTGCCTATACTGAGTGGTTCTGCCCAGAAAGAGAGCTATAAAGGCATGAACAGAGAAGTGGAAAGATGTATGCTGGAAGCCAAGAAAAGGATACATTTTAAAAACAGGGCTGTGCCCGATCGGTGTGTCTTAATGGCTGAGCGTCAACCTATGAACCAGGAGGTCATAGTTCGATTCCCAGTCAGGGCACATGTCCAGGTTGCGGGCTTGATCCCCAGTGTGGGGCATGCAGGAAGCAGCCAAACAATGATTCTCTCTCACTGATGTTTCTATCTTTCCCTTTCCTTCCTCTCTGAAATCAATAAAAATATAATTAAAAACAGGGCTGCCAAACCCTGGCCAGTGTGGCTCAGTTGGTTGTCCGTCATCTATGTACCAAAAGGTTGCCAGTTCAATTCCCAGTCAGAACACATGCCCGGGTTGTGAGTTCAGTCCCCTGGTGGGGGTCGTGCAGGGAGTCGGAGGATCAATGTCTTGCTCTCACATTGATGTTTCTCTCTCTCCTCCCCTCTCTCTAAAAGTCAATTTTAAAAATATTAAAAATAAATAAATAGGGGACAATCAACTGTTAGAGAAAAATTCAGTCACATTAGGATTAGGAGGTCACTGAGTGACAGTTAAGTTATTGGTGGACTAAGTGAAAGCAATGCCACTAGAGATGCCACTCCCACTACTGAGGAGTTAGGGTGGTGAAACGTAAGGAAACAGGCAGAATATTCTTTAAGGAAGAATGGATGTGGCAAGAACAGAAATAAAATAGAAATCTGAGGGGAGGGGAGGTTGTGGGAAGCTTGAATTTGAGATTTAGGGATACCTGATTATGACTCTAGGTTGAAATAATTTAAAGACCTCATGTTATGAAAACTTTTAAAGCAAAAATCAATAAAAATTTCCTCAAAAGACATGTTATGTTTTCTAGGAGTAGAGAGATAAATGCAAATTTTGATTTCTACAGTGAATAAAATACTTAGATTCAGTAGCTCTTTGGAAAATAAAATAATGTAAAATATAAATATTAAAACTAATTATTACCATTTAAGATTATGCTCTAAATAAAAACAGTGGAAAGACAAGGGACTGAGAAACAGAAAACTTAGGCTTGAGTCCTATATTTACCTTTATTAACTTAAGCAAATTGCCCAGCCTATTTGTGATTTAATCGATCTATACTCTGAAGGGTTGAATTAGATGGCTTACCAACATATTTTCAAGTCCTTAAATTTTGAATCTCTAACTTTAAACCATACATTAAAGTTTTTAAAAAGCCCAATGTCATTATCTTATGAAAGCTTATGAGACTAAAAGAGCAGAGTTGCATCTAATTAATACAGCAATGTCTTACTTGGATTGCATGTTGAACCAACTGGACTCTCCCATCTTTGAGGTGAATCAAACTCACCCCCATCTTCTTCAAGATTTCTAAATGCTCAGGGTTAGTGGCCATGAAATCTCTGGCTCTCAGCGGGGGTCTAGATCCACTCCTGAAACTCTCCTCTCTGCTAAAAGTAATTATAAGCAAGGCTTAAAAAACTACAAGTCAGAACTGGAGAAAAACATAAAGCAAATAGGAATAATGTTAGATATTTGCAACACTGCTAATTTTAGAACTAGTAAAAATGGAATAACTAGAAATAGGCATTTTCCTCCATATAACTTAGGTTACTAGTAAGTGATATAGCTTTCAAATAATATTTTATAGTTATAAAATCATGTATATTATCAATAAGGTAGTATTAGTCAACAGAATTATAACCATTTGAAAATACAGAATAGTTTGGGTTGGGATTTGTTACTATTGATTTCTTCCTTGAAAACCAGATTTCTCTCTCTGCCATTTTAAAAGCAAAACAATAGTTACATCAGTGAATTATAACATTCACTTAAATTTATTTTTATTTCCCTAGTAATGGCCTTTCTAATTTAAGTATTTAGAAGAAAATGAACTCATTAAGGCAAAAATTTAACAACCAAGAATAAGTACCTCATCAAAAAATAAAACCTATATTTGCACTACACACATTGCAGGTAAAAGGAAAAATACTTCCTACATATATAAGACATACGGAAATATTTGATGAAACTATTCTATAAATGAGCTACACAAGTTGAAAACTGCCCATTGACTACTATTATTCAGTTCATTAAACAAAAGATAAATAGAAAATTTCCATAATAATAAGGTATCACAGAATAAAATTTGCTATCTAATTTTACTAATCATTTTTATTTTATTTTAATCAGCAATACCTACATGCCGCAATATTTTCGGTTTAAGTGAATGTCTACTGTTATATGTCCCTTTTGTTCTCCTTCATTTACTAAGAATGACTCTGATTTTAACAAATATAAAATAAGACATCTTACACTCTGATGACGCCTCTAGGACAGCTCTTATCCACCACATTTTTCAAGGGTTCACGAATGCTCTGAGCATACAATGGATCATTAGGGAAGAGAATCTGAGTATTTGGACAAGTCCAATCAAAATTACTGTCATCCAGTTCTATATATTCTGAAGTCTACAATATAAAAGAATGTTATGTGAATAAAAGTATTTTTTTTACTGAACATTATAGTTTGTTCAAAGAAAAATTTAAATAAAATGTAAGTATATAAGATGCTGTAAAAGAAAACAAAATAAGAAAACATCAAGTGTACTTTTCCTCCTCCCATACTACATTTACTGAATTTTAGTCATGGATTACTTTTCACTTGGAAAAATAAAACAAACACAGGAAAGTAAATAAGAGAGTAAGACATTTGAATTAAAAACATAACCTACTGTGCTCTTCTTAGAGACGCTTTGATTTGTAGTAGAGAGCCAGAGAGGTAACAGATGAGCTTCTGTTGTGAATATGTAATCTTCTATGTCAAAAATAATATCTTCTTTATCCGCAAATAACAGGTAAAGATATTTAAACATTTCAGCCAAGAAGAAAGAATCCATTCTAAAATAAGAGGTTACAAATAAATCTAAGAATACAAAAATATCCTAATACCAACTATCTGAAAGTCAGAGTCCAGGTCAATAGACATATTACACTAACTTAGATGTCCAAGGAACTATAGACTATATCTATCCCCTGGTGGTAATGGCATTGACTCACCAATTATTTTCCAAAGAAACAAAAAGACTAGTGTGCTGCCTACCACACAGGTACACTAGATCTTGCCAATACTGCAGACCAAACCTTCCTACTGGCCCTCCAAGGAGCGAGGGTTTTCCATTCCTTCTATAGAGAACCAACAGCCAGGAGGTAACGCAGGTAAACTTTACTGCTGAGAACCACGTAATCCTTAATTTATATTAATTGAAGGGGATGAAGTAATACAATTTTGATAACAGTTTTTATGCAGCCATTTAAGTGATAATTTAAGAAGGCATTAAAGGTAAAGGAATGATTTACAAAAAGTTTCATGAAAAAAGGTACAACACAAAATCACATGGAGTATAACTTTATAAATATTTACATACCAGTCAAGAAGAGAATCCTATATAATAAAAGCCTAATATGCTGCTAAGTGTCCGGCTGACCGGTCGGCTGTTCAACCAATCAAAGCATAATATGCTAATGATATGCTAAGGCCACTCAACTGCTCACAATGATGTGCACTGACCACCAGGGGGCAGACGCTCCAACCGGTAGGTTAGCTTGCTGCTGGGATCTAGACAACCGAGACTGGGTGAGATGGGCCAGACACACCCTGGAGCCCTCCTGCAATTCCTCCCCTGCTGGCCAACCTCCCATGTCCCTCCACCACCCCGATCATGCACCATTGGGGTCCCTCAGCCTGGCCTGTGCCCTCTTGCAATCCAGGACCCCTCGGAGGATGTTGGAGAGCTGGTTTCAGCCTGATCCCGCAGGCCAAGCTGACCAAGCTTAGAGACCCCACTGGCGCACAAATTCATGCACTGGGCCTCTAGTATGAAAAATAAAGGGAATAGAAATATGTGACTTTACAAACTACTTAATGTTGTAATGTTTTAATAAGCAATTTTTTAAAGTTTTAATAAAATTGGCGGAGAAACCAAGATGGCGGCATAGGTAGTAAATACCTGAGTTTGCTGCCTCACACAACAACTTCAAAAATACAACTAAAAGACGGAACAGACATCATCCAGAACCACAGGAAGGCTGGATGAGTGGAAATTCTACAACTAGAAGGAAAGAGAAAAGCTTACCAAGACTCAGAGGAGGAGCGGTGAGGAAGTAAAATACTAAAGTACAGAGGCGCACACGGAGCGGGCTGGCGGCTGAGGGCGCGGTTGTCTTTTGCAATCGGGAGGGAGGCTCAGGCTCTGAGCTCCAGTTCTGGGCGAGTCTTTGGGGACCCAGACTCATACGGGAGAAGTGGGACTTTCTGGCATCGGTCAGAACTCGAGGGCAGCTTTCTCTCGGAAGTGCTTGCAGCGATTACCAGGACATTGAGAAGCGGAGCCTCTGAGGGCAGGACTGAAAGCAGCCATAACTGCTAGCCCCGCCCTGTTGATCCCGTGAGACCCGCCCCGCCCAAGCCCTGCACGGAGGCTTTTGCTGGGTAGCCTCAGGCAAAGGCTAGATTAGCACCTCCCTAGAGAACCAGGAGCGAGTGTGCCCAGTGGTCAGAGTGGGACCATCCAGTTTGCAGCTCCGTGGAAGCATAAAGGATGTACTCAGGGGACAGACTCAGTGAGCACCAAAGCCCTACTGAAGCAAGTCTTGCCCCAGAGGGGTGTCTCCAGCACAGAAGTTCTTCTCCCACTGCAGACACAGCTGATTCTCACAGCCAACTGGCCTGGAGGTCAATTCCTCCCAGTGATACCTAAAACAATCAAGGCTTAACTACAACAAGACTGTGCACAAAGACCACAAGGGGGTGCACCAAGAGTGTCCTCCTCAGGTAATTGGGGAGGCTGAACCACTGGGCCCTAGAGGACACTTAGCAAAGAAAACCACTTTATCAACACAGGGAAGCATAAAAAAATGTGGAGACAAAGAAACAGGACACAAATGACAGAAATGGAGGAAAGCAAACTACCAGATATGGAGTTCAAAACCACACTATTAAGGTTTTTCAAGAACTTTCTAGAAGCCACCGATAAATTTAGTAAGACCCTCGAAAAGACTGGTGAGACCGTCGATAAATGTAGTGAAATCCTCAAGAAATCTAGTCAGACCCTCGAGGTTATGATAAAGGACCAACTGGAAATTAAGCATGCATACACTGACTGAAATAGAGGATATTATACAGACTCCCAACAGCAGACCAGAGGATCGCAAGAATCAAGTCAAAGATTTGAAAAGCGAAGGAGCAAAAAACACCCAACCAGAAAAGCAAAATGAAAAAAGAATCCAAAAATACGAAGATATTGTAAGGAGCCTCTGGGACAGCTTCAAGCGTACCAACATCAGAATTATAGGGGTGCCAGAAGAAGAGAGAGAGCAAGATATTGAAAACCTGTTTGAAGAAATAATGACAGAAAACTTCCCCTACCTGGTGAAAGAAATAGACTTACAAGTCCAGGAAGCGCAGAGAACCCCAAACAAAAGGAATCCAAAGAGGACCACACCAAGACACATCATAATTAAAATGCCAAGAGCAAAAGACAAAGAGAGAATCTTAAAAGCAGCAAGAGAAATAAACTCAGTTACCTACAGGGGACTACCCATACGACTGTCAGATGATTTCTCAACAGAAACTTTGCAGGCCAGAAGGGAGTGGCAAGAAATATTCAAAGTGATGAATGCCAAGAACCTACAACCAAGATTACTTTATCCAGCAAAGCTATCATTCAGAATTGAAGATCAGATAAAGAGTTTCACAGATAAGAAAAAGCTAAAGGCGTTCATCACCACCAAACCAGTATTATATGAAATGCTGAAAGGTATCCTTTAAGAAGAGAAAGAAGAAGAAAAAGGTAAAGATACAAATTATGAACACCAAATACACATCTATCAACAAGTGAATCTAAAAATCAAGTGAATAAATAATCTGATGAACAGAATGAACTGGTGATTATAATAGAATCAGGGGCATAGAAAGGGAATGGACTGACTATTCTTGGGGGGGAAAGGGGTGTGGGGGATTCGGGTAGAGACTGGACAAAAATCGTGCATCTATGGATGAGGACAGTGGGTGGGGAGTGAGGGCAGAGGGTGGGGTGGGAACTGGGTGGAGGGGAGTAATGGGGGGAAAAAAGAGGAACAAATGTAATAATCTGAATAAAGATTTAATTAAAAAAAAGAACCAGGGTAAAAAAAAAAAAAGTTTTAATAAAATTAAAAGTGGCAGAAAAAGAGCAAAAGAGCATAGCTGTTAGATGTAATTATAGTAACATGAAATTTAATCAATTTACCACCTCCCAAAGCATCTAATTTTTGACAATAATAAATAACTTGTAGCATACTGGACAGAATGCGTAGTTTCAGACCTCAGGCCAAGCACAATTCCTGGCACACAGAATGAACTCAATAAACATTTAATAAATCGAAATCAAGTTTACACAGCATTACTAAAGAATGAAGTGGAGAGGCCATGGAACACAGTGGTAAAGAACATGGACTTTGGGAACAGAAAAGAACATCCACTGACTAGCTGTAACCTTGGGGATATTATACAAGGACTGTGAGCTTCAGTTTGTTCTTCTATAAAGAACATAATAGCCGAAACCGGTTTGGCTCAGTGGATGGAGCGTCGGCCTGCGGACTGAAGGGTCCCGGGTTCGATTCCGGTCAAGGGCATGTACCTGGGTTGCGGGCACCTCCCCAGTGAGGGATGTGCGGGAGGCAGCTGATCGATGTTTCTCTCTCATCGATGTTTCTGACTCTCTATCTCTCTCCCTTCCTCTCTGTAAAAAATCAATAAAATATATTAAAAAAAAAAAAAAAGAACATAATAATTAACACCTAACACTGATGTAAAGACTAAATAAGAGATTATATGTCCATTGTTTAGCATAGCACCTGGCATAAATATGAGCTCAAAAATAGAGAAATTATTATTTTTCCTACCTATAAATGATGTTTTACTTTGGAGTAATAATTCATCTGTCACCTGTCAAAACCTTTTTGAACATTTTAGATGTTAATCTTCATAAAACAGATAAAATAGTTCCCTGTCAACCTGAGTACACCTGTCATAATTTAATATTTTCTGAAGGACTGACAATTATTATTACAAGCAAATGCTAGCTTGAGAACTGTAGACTCATGAGCAGAATGTTGATTTTTGACAAATTCTAGAACTGACTTCGAAACAAAAGAATAGAGACATAAGACCACTAGGTATGAATTGGGTAAAACTAGCAAGTTGGGTATTTTATATATCTAACTTGTATTAAAAACAATAAACATGTACACAAATGCATAACACACAGGCATTAAAATGTCTTGCCCTGGTGGGTAGCTCAGTTGGTTGGAGCATTATCCCTATATGCCAAGGTTGTGGGTTCTATCCCTGGTCAGGGCACATACAAAAATTAATCAATGAATGCATAAATAAGTGGAAAAACAAATCGATGTTTCTCTTTCCATCTGTCTCTTTCTCTTCTCTCTCTCTCTCTCTCTCTCTCTCTCTCTCTCTCTCTCTCTCTCTCTCTCTCTCTCTCCTTCCCCCCGCCTATCCTGTCTTTAAAATCAATAAATAAAAATTTTAAAAAATGTCTGGAAGACTGTTTATCAAATTGCCAACAGTGGTATCTTAGGGTGGGCAAGTAGGGAAAGTGTCTTAAGATACTCATTTTTTTTTTTCCACTTAAATTCTTTCCAGTGATCATCTACTATTAGTAAAATACAGATCTTTCCATTTGGAAAACTGTGGACGTGTGGACACTGGTGAGCCAGACAAAGCACTGAAAGATCTGCAGGGAAGAGGCAACCAAACGCAGAGAGCATGTAATGGAAAGCTCTCAAATGCCATGCCATGAAGTCGTGGTCCTATCCAACATTCTGCTCCCCAAATTTTTTTAAGGCATGTTCATCTAAACTGCAGATCACTAAATATAGGTAGATTAGCTAATACATTAGATGACTGAGATGAGATTCAAGCTCTCTTTTTGGTAAAAACAAAACAAAAGAACCCCAAAATCAACAAATATGAACTTTTGCTGGGATGAGTATAAAGTTCTAAGTCAGTTGCTCAACAGCAGGGTGGAGAACACCTATTTGCCACCAGGTCATAGTTAAGTATCTGAGGTCAACTAGCCACAAGTTCACTGTGAGTTGAACATAATAAAGTCGCTAAAAAAAAAAACCAAACAAACAAAAAAACAAACACCAAAAAACTAAAGCACATCTAATAATAAAACATTAAGATTAGTAGTTTTCAACCTCTTGTTAGGCCAATGCATCAGAGAGGTACATACTGCCATGTATGGAGGAAATGCAAACTCCATTTGAGTCAATGAAGCAGTGATCCTCAATTGCCCTTCAGCCCCTTGGAAAATGAGCAATCTCATGCCTGAATTCAGATGGTAACAGTGCTGTTGTGCCAGGCACCTGATGAGTTTGGTTAATTCTGGACATGATATTTTAAGAGACACTTTAAAGGAGTAAAGGCAGTGATAAGAGGTCCAGAAACAATGCCATGTAATTCTCTGTAATTCCTCAACCTCCTTCTACTATAGCACCTATCACATGGTTGTGATTAATTCTGTACACACCTACTTTTTCACTGATTCTGATATATCTTTCCATCCTCAAGTTAAGTGCCATGCCTGGCAGGCAGTAAGTGATTAATGAGCATTGTAGTCAAAAGCCAATCTGCCTTGATTAGAATTAACTTAAGCTTACTAATTGTGTGACCTAGGGCAAGTTCCCTAACTTTTCTGTGCCTTGGTTTCTTCAGCTATAAAATGAAGATTATAATAGATAGAAATTACACATCAGAAGGTTGTTATAAACATCAAATGAGTTAAACAGCCAAAGTTCTTAATTAGAAGAGTGCTTGGAATGTAGGAAGCAGTCAATAAATGCTACAGATAAATACATAGGCTACATGCTTTCATTACTTGCTGTTTGTTATCTATATGCCTGCTTACAGAAACCTATCCATTCCTCATCCATCAGCTGTGCTCAGGGAAGGAGGTCCTCGACCTAATTACTGGTAACTATTATCTAAATACTCTGAGTAAAGGAGTAAGGGACAACTCTGAGTAGAAGTTGAGTGCTATGTTTCATCTGCCTCTAGTACCCTTGCCCGGAACTCCTTCTACCACTTTCTTCTAATTCTTGCTCATCCTTCATAACACAGAAACCTTTCAGTGACTACCACACCCCAATTTGTATTTCAAGTCCCTTTAATATGTTCCGTAGCACTTACCCAATGTTTTAAAGCTGTTTATCTGCCTGTCCTCAGCGATTCATGACAGGAAATAAATGTTTCTATATCATTAATCCTCAAAAACTAGTATAATTGGTGCATAAGACACCTTGAGAAATATCTGTGGAATGAGTATTTGCTAAACAAATGAGCAAACAAACTTTACTGTTCTTTCAGAGATGTGTTGCTATGTTCTGAACAGCTAAAATAACCAGATTGCCCGGCCAGTGTGATTCAGTGGTTGAGCGTCAACCTATGAACCAAGAGGTCATGGTTCGATTCCCAGTCCAGGCACATGCATGAGTTGCAGGCTCAGTGCCCAGGGTGGGGAATGCAGGAGCAGCCAATCAATGATTCTCTCATCATTGATGTTTCACTCTCTCTCTTCTCTGAAGTCAATAAAAATATATTTAAAAACAAAAAACAGATAAGTGAGTTTGGAATAACTGGAATGCTAAGTTATTAACATTTGGTCACATTAACCAAAGCGTGCTTTTTATATCCTGAATACTTCATACCATCTACATCTATCTAAGTATCCAATGAATAGAAACTGCCAATGGTCTTTCCCAGCCCTCCAAATCAGCAACCAATAAGAATACACACATTAACCATGATATTATTTTTTGTGGAATTCTTGTCTGAAGAAAAATAATCCAGATCATTCATTATCACCTTGATAATTTCTAAGATTTTATATAATATAAAAAAAACTATTAACAAAGGAAACTAAAATCTCAATATTCCTAATACTCCTAATATCAAGGTTCTGATATTTAACAACATTTATTCATCTTTTTAAAAATACTTGGAGCACCTACTACATGCCAGGCACTATGATAAAAATATAAACTTTTCAAACAATTAGAACTGAGCCTATTCAAGAGTTTTAAAAATAAACACAACAAAGTAAGGTTTTTACCTTCAAATACGCTTTGTAAAAGCATTACGTATATCTGCCCTAACCAGTTTGGCTCAGTGGATAGAGTGTCAGCCTGCAGACTGAAAGGTCCTAGGTTCGAATCCGGTCAAGGGCATGTACCTTGGTTGCGGGCACATCCCCAGTAGGAGGTGTGCAGGAGGCAGCTGATCGATGTTTCTCTCTCATCGATGTTTCTAACTCTCTATCCTTCTCCCTTCCTCTCTGTAAAAAAATCAATAAAATATATATTTTTTAAAAAGCATTAAGTATATCTGAATTCTAGCTAGTAGTCATATGTTTAGGAATTGTTTTACCTGTCCTCGTGACTTCCGGTACGAACATCCTTCATGGCAGCGAATCCGCAAGGCACTCTAGCATATTTATTTAAGTTTTCAATAAGTGTTTTCCCTACTTCAAGGTAGTAAGGGTCTCCTGTAGCCTATTAAAAAGGAGAATATATATATATATATATATATATATATATATATATATATATATATACACACACACACACACACACACACACACACACATACACACACACATATACACATGTATGCAGCTTATATATTACCATGCATTCATTTGTTACATATTTATAGGTATCAGGCACTGGAACACACTTTACACAGAACCTAGCTCTGAAAATAAGCCATAGACTCTGCTGTATAGAATTGCTAAACACATAATTGGAAAGCCATCCAATTGTATATCTTAGCCTTTAAATTTCTAATACCCTCAAAGTTTTCCTGATTAAAAGAAGGCAAGAGATATGTTTTAGAAAGCAGCTCTAGAATATAAATTTCTCTTTAAAGAAATGATATATCATAAAAAGATAAAAAACTTAGGTGTTGATTCTTGTATCTTTTAACAACTCTATGAGCTAGATGATTAAGAAGCATGATATATCCAACCACTATAATATTAAAAAAGATCTTTGAAAACCCAATTACTATTATAAGATAGTAAGATATACAACAGAGGATTGGGGGGAGGGGGAGTTAAACAGCAAAAAGGAAGGTGAATTAGCTTACTTTATACAGGAAGTAGGTACTTTCTGCAAATTCCGGTCTTAAAGGATGTTGAGCCCAATGTACCCTAAAATCTGTGGTAAATGCCTGCACACAAAAAATTCAAATAGACAAGAAAAAAATGTGATTAAAAAATAATAAACAAGTAGGTTCAGGTATATAAATTAGATCATAAGCAAGTAAAAAGAATTAAAACACTGATAACAATTTTCATCTATAAAATGAAATTTTTTTTCATTGCTTAAAATCACAACTCGTTTTTGCTATTTTTACCAATTGAATGAAATTATTTTTTAAATTATCATTTTGGCTACTAGGAAGCTTAGAAAAAACTATGAAACTAGTAATGACACTACATGGATCCTGGTTGTCCCACATTATTGTGTTTTTTTTCTTTTTCCTTATTTCCGCTTTTTCTCTTAGTTATTATGTCTCTAGTTCTCATATTTCTATTTTAGCATATGCTTTTTTTTATAACAACTTCAAATCCTCTGTGGAATAAGGAAGGCATCATTTAAAAATAAAACTAGTCTCACTTGAAATGTATTCAGTAATAGAGCCAACTAAAATGAGAACCAAGTAAAATTTCTTTTGTGATAGCATGTATTTAGTTGAAACCTTAGCTTCTTCTGAGTGAATATGAATTTTCTACAACACAGTACTGAGTCCTACTCACCTGAAGGCTAGTAAGACTACTTTCTAAAGCAAACACTTTTAGAAAGCATTCTAAATTGTTGGAATGCTTAGATATCTCACAGAGGGCATTGAATAAGCAAGGACAGAACAAGGCCATAGATAAATTTGCAAGTTTTTAATGGTAAATTTCTGGAAAGCCAAAAAGTATGTTATTAAAATCCTGCCACAAGAAGCTAGCAAGAATATTATTGATACAATGTATAAAAGCCATGCCGAATAACTGTCAATCAGCATGAGGAAGAGCTGGGATTCGCCATATTGCCAGGGAGCATGCGTGATCAGCTAGAGTATATTCAATGTGTATCATTTTTATAATATAAGCTTTAGAAAATAAAAAGTAAGCCCTAACCGGTTTGGCTCAGTGGATAGAGCACTGGCCTGCGGACTCAAGGGTCCCAGGTTCGATTCCAGTCAAGGGCATGTGCCTTGGTTGCAGGCACATCCCCAGTTAGGGGCTGTGCAGGAGGCAGCTGATCGATGTTTCTCTCTCATCGATGTTTCTAACTCTCTATCCCTCTCCCTTCCTCTCTGTAAAAAATCAATTAAAAAACAATGAAGAAAAAAAAAGTAAAAAGGTCTCCCTGGGGGGTATGTGTAAAAGTTAGAACGTAATAATATGAAATGTCGTGGATTAGCAAAGGTTGAGAACTACTTATTTGGAGTATTTTTTTAACATAAAATTAATAAAATGTCAGAATTACCATAAACTAGACTTCTCTGAATACATGAAGCCTAAACATATAAAATACTGTGTAAACTAAAAAGAAATTAAATAAACTACTTAACCAGGAAAAAATAATAGGAAAGAATAGCCAACTTTGAAGATGACATTTTCTACATTTAAATTAGCAATTTATAGTATACATAAATTAGAATTCAAAAGATTATTTGCTTACCTCTGGTAGAAAATTGTGTTTTTTAATGACTTGATATAACATTTCATGAGTTTCAATAGCAGGTCTAATATCTCCTTTTAAGACCTAGAAATAAACATAACAAAATTACCTAATAAAACATGAGTTGATTTTTTAATCTATAATCATTTTATAAAGAGAAAAAATGTAGATTATACAATTCTGAAATGTGAGTTTGTTTGGTAATTCAAATTTAGAGATCAAAAATGCACTCAGTTATAATCATTTTAATTTTGTATTAGAGAAACAGAGTTACTGGGGTTTTTTTACCTGCAGACCTGGAAAAAAGGCAAGCAAAGCATCCATCCAAGTCCGAGCATTCAGCATTGGCTTATGGATATGCACATCGAGTAGCAGAGGGGGCTGGCTGATGTACCGCATTATGGCATCGTAGTGCTGAAAGATCACAATGTGTTCAGGAAAGGAGATGAAAAAAGATGAGCTGTTCTAAACACAGCATTTCATTAAATAGCACTGTAACGGAATTAAACCTGGATTCATAAATAAACGTATGACATCATTATGTAAATATTTAAATTATTTTAAATGGGATTCTTTCTAAAATATATTGTATATACTCCCCTGCGTTCTTTAACTCTGATGCACAACATTAAAGACTATAGTCAATATGGGAACTTCTGGGGAAGTAGATCTGAACATGGCTATCCTAAGGGATTAGCCCATGGTTAGTACTCTTCTGGCCCATAGGTGCTCTTACATCCTCTTGAAATATAGTTACAGGCTTCTAGATTAATAGAGTTAGTTTTGTTTTCTCCTGTGTCTAGGAAGTTTGGGCCCTTCCCAGCTAAAATAATATTCTAGTGCCCACCACTACCCAAATTAATGCATCTAATTAATCACCGTTGCTGCTCTTATGGTCTACTATGTCTCTTAGGCTCTTAAAAACTCTTTGGCTGCTGAAACCAGTTTGGCTCAGTGGATAGAGCGTCGGCCTGCGGACTGAAGGGTCCCAGGTTCGATTCCGGTCAAGGGCATGTACCTGGGTTGCAGGCACATCCCCAGTAGGAGATGTGCAGGAGGCAGCTGATCGATGTTTCTCTCTCATTGATGTTTCTAACTCTCTATCTCTCTCCCTTCCTCTCTGTAAAAAATCAATAAAATATATTTAATAAAAAAAACAAAACTCTTTGGCTTCTTCTATCTTCTGCTAGTCACTTCTCAGCTGTAACAACAATTTGAGCTGTTAGAGTCAATGAATGATAATGAGCCAAAAAAAATTATCTGTCCTCATTTACAAGAGAATGTTGTTATAATCCAAATGAGGACTTACTTGGGACACTTACCAGTGGTTTTTTTCCTAACTCATCTACTATTTATTTAATCACGCCATATGCATCAACTCATTTAATCCTACCC
Source organism: Myotis daubentonii (assembly GCF_963259705.1). NCBI lineage: Eukaryota > Metazoa > Chordata > Mammalia > Chiroptera > Vespertilionidae > Myotis > Myotis daubentonii. Next base: position 18,597,642 of record NC_081857.1, on the reverse strand, counting down.
AAAACTCTATAAATAGTAATAGTACTCACATTTTGTGGATGAGGAACAGAGACAAAGCATGTAAAATTATTTTCCCAAAGTCACAAAACCAGTTGTACAACCAGGATTTAAACCCAGGTACGAAAACTGCCATACTTTTAACTACTATATCATACTGTCTCACAATAATGTGAAGAAACTGATGGGTGGGCAAAGAACTGGTAAATTATTTCAAAAAGAATACAGTGATGCAACTGATGAGTTTGCTGTACTAATTTCAGTTTCCTTCAATTACAGACAAAGGTGATCCAATCAGGTTCAATAATACTCTCCTTCTCCCCTAAAAATATGCCTGTGGCTCTGATCTAGACTTGAGACTTATAGACCTGCTTTTGAAATGAATACTTACTAGTTTCTCTAAGTTTCCAAAAACCTGTATGCTTGGTGTGATCAAGGACTATGTCAAACTTCCAAGATTTAAAAAAAAAAAAAAATGGGGGTGGGGGGGAGGGAATCCAAAGGAAAAAGCTAACGAGTAATTCCAATAAATTCTCTTCCTTGCATAAAATATTAGATTTTACTGGCAGATCTTGAAATCTTCTGATAAGAGATGAAAATAAAACTACTTTGTAAACTAATTTTTGAATTTATTGCTTTTACCCTGTTCCCTGTCCAATATCATCAGGGAATACTAACAAAAAGCCTACTACAACACATTTAGAAATAATTATTTTTCAGAATATAACTCAAATAATTGAGTTTCTATCAAAATCTGGCACTCAAATTAACTTGGCTCTAAAATTAATACAAAATTGGATCAACTTACTGTATTAAATCTTTCCAGAAAACTGTCATCTCCAAGCAAGACATAGGCTTTCAACAGATATTCATAATAGGAATCAATGCCAGCTCCAACTCCACTATCTATGGAAAACACATACATAATTCTTTATGAAACTAGTAAAAAATTATTTGTATAGTACAACCGAGGGTACTAGTACACTCAGAATGAAAAATTAGTCTAAACATGAAACTGTTTAAAGTAAAAATTACACATTTACAGAAATATTAACCCTATTATATGAATAATTGTTCTTTTGTTCATAGTTTATATGGTAAAAAATGCTACTTTGCAAAATAGTTTACAAAGTCTTACTGAAAAGCAGGAAATATTAGTTTTAAGAATGTTTTAAGCTCATTTTCTCATTGAGGAACTCCAAAGAAGAATCACTAATTATGTATTTTTTTTATCAGACCCTTAATCAGGAAAACCAATGTTTAAAGTTACAATAGGTACATAAACAAGGCTACTGTTTGGATGTATCCATTCTCATTGCTAAAATTAGTACTGATTGTTGGCTTCTTCCTCCAAGAATTTCATGGAGATTCAAAAAGAGAAAGTAACAAGAAAAGTATGAAACCTGGTGGCAGAGGGTGGGGATGGGGGAGAGGGGTGGGGACGGCTTTGGCTTGGAGTGGAGGCAGCCAGGCATGCTACAGAAGGATCAAAGAGGAGGGATACTGTTGGAACTTTGCTCTTGCTTCTCTCCTACCATGGCCTTAAGACACCATGTCTCCTCCCACACCTGCTGCGGGTCAGATCTATGCTCCAGGTATCCGCAGGGGTAAAACCAGGGCAGCACAGAAGCCCTGCAGAAGGAGCTGAACAAATGAGGCAGAAAATAACTTTAGACATTCTCTTCCCCACCTTTCCCCTCCAAACTCCTAAGGCTAGTGAATTATAATCTAAATTATAATTCTATAAATTATAATTTATATGCCCTAACTGGTTTGGCTCAGTGGATAGAGCATCGGCCTGCAGACTCAAGGGTCCTGGGTTCGATTCCGGTCAAGGGTATGTACCTTGGTTGCGGGCACATCCCCAGTGGGGAGTGTGCAGGAGGCAGCTGATTGATGTTTCTCTCTCATCGATGTTTCTAACTCTATCCCTCTCCCTTCCTCTCTGTAAAAAATCAATAAAATATATTTTTTAAAAAATTATAATTTATAGAAATCCCTATACCCAGGGCACACTCCAGGGCAATTGAATCGGAATCTCTAGGGTTCCAGGTAACGGTATTTCTAAAAACTTCTTAGAATTCAAGCCTAAGACCACTGAGCTAGATAGAAATTGGGATTAGATCTTGCCTCAAAGTAGGTGACAAGGAAATATGAACTTATAGGTCCAAAACATTTAAGAAGCATGACTTTAAAAAGAACAAGAGAATACTGGAATAAGAGTATGTCAGAAAAATAATTAATAGAATAGCAAACCAAAAAAATTTAAATTAGCCTAATAAACATCTAAAAGTGATAGGGAAGATATTAACAATACAAAATAACAAAAAAATTTAATTGAGCAGAAATACATGAAATAAAATATATAACAGTTGCCTGGTTGGTGTTGCTCAGTGGTTGAGTATTGACCTATGAACCAGGAGGTCATGGTTCAATTCCCGGTGAGTTCACATGCCAGGGTTGCAGGCTCAATCCCCAGTAGGGGGCATTAAGCAGGCAGCCAATCAATGATTCTCTCTCATCATTAATGTTTCTATCTCTATCTCCCTCTCCCTTTCTCTCTGAAATCAATAAAAAAAATTTTTAAAAAGAGACACTTTAAAATACATATATAACAGTTAAAATAACATAATAGATGGGACATAAAACTGAGAAACATAAAAAATATACATATAGCCCTGACTGGTGTGGCTCAGTGGATAGAGCATCGGCCTGTGGACTGAAGGGTCCCAGGTTTGATTCCGGTCAAGGGCACCAAAAAAAACAAAAAACAAAAACAAAAATAACAAAAAAAATATACATATACACATATGCTAAGATATGTGGAGGATACAAATAGCAGTGATTTTGATAATAGGAACTACAAAAAGAGATAAGTAAAAATGAAAAGGATAAAGTATCTAAAAAATAAGCATCAATTTTTCATAAATTAAAAACATAAAGATTTTTAAATAGAAAGGGTCCACAGAATACCAAAATGAGAAAATTCTACATTTAAAATTATAACAACATTTTTAGAAATTTCTCTTTGGCTTTGATACTCTTCCTCTTTCAGAGAGAAAGAATAGATCATATACAAGGGCATAAAAATCAGAATAATATCAGATTGTTAACAGGATATAAGAAGACAATAGAGTTGTATTTTCAAAGACTTCTTTGAAAGAAAAGAATTTAAACAGAAAATTATATCCAGCTCAACTGTCACTCAAATGTGAAAGCATAATAAAATTACTGTTAGGCATAGAAGGCCTCAGAAGTTATTTAAAGCTACTAAAAACAGTTTGGGATAAATTCCAGAAAAAAAAAAATAGAGACAAATCTAAGAAATATTGCAAGTGATATACAAAGTACAAGTGACCAGCCCCAGCCAGTTTGGCTCAGTGGATAGAGCATAGGCCTGTGGACCAAAGGGACCAGGGTTTAATTCCAGTCAAGAGCATGTACCTTGGTGGCAGGCTCCTCCTCAGCCTGGGGCCTGGTTGGGGTTCATGCAGGAGGCAACCAATCGATGTGTTTTTCTCACATCGATGTTTCTCTCTGTCTTTCCCTCTCTCTTCCACGCTCCCTAAAAGTCAATGGAAAAAATATCCTCGGGTGAGGATTAAAAAAAAAAAGACCAAAGTATAAGTGACCGAATATCTTAATAAAGTTTATCATTAAAAAAAGAAGGAGTTAAGACCAAAAAAAAAAAAAAAAGAGAGAGAAAAGGTATTCATAATAAGAATGCATTATCTATATGATATCGACATAAAGAGGGATTACGGAGTGGAGTTGCGGGGAGACAAAGGGATAGGAGAGCATACTAAAGTTCACGTCTTACTAGGAGGCAATTGTAGGGTTCAATTAACAAAAAAGAATTAAAGAGAAACAGAAAAGGTGGGACACACTGAAATAATAAAGATGATATAAATAAGTCCAAATATATTGCAGAGGTAGGCAGAGTCAAGGATCATATGCAGAAACAACAGGTTGTCAAGTAAGTTGCTTTTGTAATGTATGATCCATTTGTGGGTGCTTGTTACATATTAAAAATGACTAAATAAAACAGGTCATGCATGGACCAATGATGAGAGTGTGATAAGCCAACTATTAAAACTAATTTAAAATTAATTAATGGTTAATTAATTTGCACCTGAGTTCCAACGCAAGTAAAAGAATAAAAAGAAATTGCAGAATTCTAAAGCCAGGACTTAGATTAGTTTCAGAAACCATTTAGATAAAACTTAGAAAAATTATATACAATACTGAATAGAGTCAAAATTTTAATATATCCAAATTAGTAATTCTATTTTTAATTTATTTAATTATAGGCAGTTATTTTTTATTTTAGATGTAACAACATAAAAGCCTTTTGGGAAATAGAAAAATAAGTAAACAAGATAACCTCATTAGGAATCCTATATAATAAAAGGCTAATATGCAAATGGTTGTGACACCCTCACGCCCCATCAGCAGGAAGCTGCATGTGTAGCATGGGCGGGCTGGGTGAGCGGTGAGGCGCACGCGGGTGGGCAGGGACTTGACCAGAAGGTGCATTGGGGGGAGCGGCCAGCAGGACTCTGGGACTTGGGGCAGTCCCGCGGTACAGGTGGGGTCCCAGGTCGGGTCACTAGTATTCTAATATATTTCCATTCATCTATGCTTATTTTATCAAGATAAAATCATATTCTTTATACAATCCTATATCCTATTCGCTCATATAACATTGTTATATGCTGTCTCATAATTCAAAATAATTTTAATAAGAATTATTAAGAACATTGTTAAATACAGATTTCCACTTAACTATACCTTCATGTGAGCTGGCTAAGGTATTCTGATGGCTGAGGTTCTCAAATTAGTTCTACTGTTTCAACTATACCCTCTATCTTTAATGCTAAATCCATTAAGGTATGAAATAGAACACTAAATCACCTAGAAAAAGTGTGCTATTATTTGGCACACCAAAGAAAAAAATCAGGCTAATTAGTGATAATTCCAGGATTCTTGTGAGAAACACTGCTTTATACTGTCCCAAAAATTATTTTAACAAATGAAAATCCTTTATTTCCCAACCATTCTAAGGATGTTAAGCAGTGGGTTCCCAACCATTTTTTGGCCATGCCCCACCTAAGCATCTCTAAAATCCTGATGCCTCCTCTGTGACATATAATTCTTATTATTCAAAAAGTGAACTCCTATTCATGTGGAGGAAGCCTAAAAGGCCATTAATTTGGTCTAAACAAGCTTCCAAAGAACACGGCATACATGACAGAGAAAAAGAAAAGAACGAAAGGACAGTTGAAGTACTGAGGAAGAAATAGCTAAGAAATTGTTTAAAAGATCCTATATAATAAAGATATAACATGCAAATGGTCGTTACGCTGTGAAGCATAACGACCGACCACATAACGACCAGATCACAGATCAGCAGGAAGGTGGGGCAGTGAGCTACAAGTGGGCAGCGGAGAGCTACAGGAGGGGGCAGGGCAGCAAGCTATGAGGGGGGTCCTGGGGGAGAAGGGAGGCGGGGGAAGCTACAGGAGGGTGTGACAGCGGGCGGAGAACTACTGGAGGGCGGCAGGGCAACTAGTAATAATATAAAGTGAGATGAAAAAATAGCAAATCAAGTTTCAAAACATAATAGAGAACTGAAATGCATATATATGTCACAATATATATTTATATTCTGTATACTAATATGAGGCCCCTAGAACCATAAGAAATGCAAAAACTTCACTGTTAATAACTCATTCTCAAATTTCCCCCCTTAGAAATCAAATTGCTCCCCTGTGGGGTTGTGCCCCACGTTGGGAAACACTGATGTAGAAGCTTGATTTGAAAAAGCCAACTTACATACCTTTTCGCACCCAATCTCCTGTATGGATATTTATGGTCACACCTACTAAATTACTACTTCGCTGTCTTTTTTCCCAGAGAAAATCAAGAGCTTTTCTTGCATATTCCTGTAATTAAAAAGAGGAAAAGCATACTTGAATAACTTCATGTCTCTGGAAAACAGGAAACAAAGAAACAAAAATCAAAGACTCATAGCATACTTTAAGGATTAACTAAAATTCCCAAGATAACAATTAGTAGTATATGTTAAATTTCCTTACAAGCCAAATTTTGGCTTTTTTTCAGCCAATCAAATCTAGTTAAAAAGAATGGCTCTAAAAATGCTATTTAGTGGCAGTGATCTCACTTTGAAACCATCCAGGTTCATTTACACTTGCAGTACAAGTTCACATTCATACACATGTATTATTAAAGTGTACTAATTTCTGGCATAATTAAACGTATTTGATAAAATAATTTGTCATTTAAATTCAAAGTGAAAATCTCCTTAGACTCTTATTTAGAAAATTGGAGGAGACAAGTTTGTACACCATCTTTGAAACAAACAAGCATTTCAGATCCACTTTTTAAATAGCATGTAACTTTGTGAGAGAAGAGTCAATAAATCAACTAGTGTTCATTTGAAAAATTGTATTTAACACATTTACCTCACAATGACTTCTATATTTTCTGACAAAGACTGTGATAAAATTTAGACAAAAGTACACTAAAATAACAGTAATCTTTTGATTGATAATCCTAATAGTTGACCAATGAAAAAAAGATATAAAATTAGTTATGCCCAATACCCAGGAGATCAAAGACTATGAAAAGCAAACCTCAAATATTGTTGCTCCTGTGAATCGACTTAAAGCAGCAAACTCAAGGATCAAGGTACCTGCACATGCTGTACAGGTATCCGTCTCAGTTCCTGTCCGAGCTTCTGGTTTTCTGATACCAAACTTTAAATTAATCTAAATAAAGTCAGAAGGTGATTATTAGCCATTATCAAAAGATAATGATTCCTAGATAAGACAAAATTTTTCAATCAAGACTTCTTATCAAAATATGAAAATAATTCACAAAACAACTAAACATTGAAATTCCATCTGTTGATCTTTGTGACTTTCCAATTAACATCTAGGGAAGTATATTCATGGAGTTAATAAGTTTTCATTTAGTTCCTTCCTCAACGATATTGAAACTCAATGTCATTATAAGAATTACACAGAGAAAATAACTTCTGTAACAATTTTGTTTTCAGGACATTTTAACTAATTAATATAAGAATAGGGAACTAGACCAACCCTAGAAATTAGGTTTACTTGAGAATTTGTGAAAAACCAGTACCATATTAAATAGTTCTTCATAAAGAAAACACAGATTAAATCATGGTATATATTTAAAAGGAAATTAGAATTTCGTTTTCAGGTTTTAAAAGTTTTGAAATATTGAGTACAGCTTTGCTAACAGACTGACAAATAGTACAAAACTTTTTTCTCAAAGGAATACTTTTTTATAATTCAAAAACAGCCATACTGTCTTTCTATGATACTACAGTATAAACCTGGATTAACCAGAACTAAACTGACCAGAAATTGATTAAAAATAGAATGTTTTACTGTAGTCCAAATAAATAACCAAAAGAAAGTAAATGCCAACGATTTAGCATAAAAACAAAAAATCAAATATAAAAAATCATGAGTATGTTCCCAAATCAGTTATTTTTCAGCCTCTTATAAAGAGAAACTCAAATAAATGTATATTTCTACTTAACTGCAGAAACCAATCAGTGGGGATGCCTATTACCTTAATGCCAATCAAAAGACTCTAGGACTATCTGAGCAAGGAGACAGGCAACATCAACAAAGACAACAAAAGTGAAATGTAGGTGAGACACGGGGAGTGGGTCGCTATGTTGGCTTCAGTACTGCAAAAAATGATGATTCCAATTTTTTCTCATTAGACTGACAAAAGAATGATAATATATATACACTAAGGACAACAGTACAGTAACACATACACTTTTATACAACACTGAGGAACTATAAAAGTAGAAACTTTCTGAAGAACAATGGACAATAAGTTCCCAAAATCTTAAAAAGCATTCTCTATTTCTGTGCTTATTATTTCCTATTCTAGTAATTTATCCTAAGGAAGAAATAAGTATAAAGACATGTATAAAGAAGAGCTATTTAAAATATCAAAAACTAGAAATTTAAATAAGAGATTTAATGTTAGTTTGTTTCAAGGGGGAAAAAAGTGTTGGTTACAATCCACTATATGGGTGGGTAAAATCAATGGGCTGTGATCTCTAATTTGAGAAGCACTGCCCTATTATCATGCTGTATCTCTAGTCAGAGACTTCTTGATGGAGGAAATGAGTCTTATTTGATTTAATTGGTAAAGGGGTTATTCCAGATTATAGAGATGCAGGCTTAACGGCATGGCAATGAAAAAAATAATAAGTAAAACCCCAGGTGGTTTGGGGGACACTAATAGACTGTTTTGAAATGAAATACTCATTTCGCTGAGGTTCAGGGTACGAGAGACCATCAGAAAGGAAGTTTATTGCCACACCATAAGGAATTCTGAAAGTTAAGACATTTAGTACAACAGAGAGAATCAATAAAACTTCTGAAGGTAATTTAATAAAAATGTTTTAGGCCGAAACCGGTTTGGCTCAGTGGATAGAGCGTCGGCTTGCGGACTGAAAGGTCCCAGGTTCGATACCGGTCAAGGGCATATACCTTGGTTGTGGGCACATCCCCAGTAGGAGATGTGCAGGAGGCAGCTGATCGATGTTTCTCTCTCAACGATGTTTCTAACTCTCTATCTCTCTCCCTTCCTCTCTGTAAAAAATCAATAAAATATATATTTAAAAAAATAAAAAAATAAATAAATAAGAAAAAAAAATAAAAATGTTTTAGTAAGATTAATTTTTTAAGTCTCTAAAGCATAAACCAGAGAGAAAATAGTAAGACAGGCATTTACAATAGCTTCACAATAAGATGATATTGGTTTCAACTAGAGTAGTAGCAATAAGAAAAAACTGAACAGAGCTTGGTAATGGCTGAGGTGTCTGATTTGGATAAGAGGGAGAGAGTAATGGTGTTAATAAAGAATGAAATAAATCAGAAGAGAGTATTTTTCTAACTTTGAAGGCTTCTAACCCTTTGCTTTAAATATAACCTTTTTGCTTGGCGGGGGGTGGGGTTGGGGAGGGGGCCTTCAAATGACTATGCCACCAAATGACTCTAACCAACAGAGAAGAAATCTCAAAAGAATGGTCCTATACTTTCGTCGACTGAACCCTTCTTTCCCCTTTATTCTACCACATTACATCTTCAAGGCTCTCTTTGCACATAGTTCTAATGTTTTCTAGAATATCTCCTTTTGGAGCTTTCTACTTAAGATTTTCTGATGCCATACACTACTTTGTATTTCTCCTCTCTCCATCCCTGCATACTCCCCTCCTCACCGCTCCACTTGCTCCCCATTCCCCTTCTCTCTCTAACCTCTCCTCTGGACAGTTAATACCTACTCTCACTGCTTCGACTGCATCTTCTGCACCACCCATTCTGTGCCCAAATTTGAGTCTGGCATCTGTTTTTTCCCTCTGCAGCATAATCTAATCTGTTATGCAGTGACACATAAAAGGTTTAAAATCATCTAAATTCTCACACCACTCAAATCCAAATTAACTGAAATGTCAATATAAATTTATTTAGCTATAAAGCACTTGTCTCCAGTCTCAAGCAGGAGAGGAACAATGGCTCCAATCACAAAAATTCACTGTTGTTTTAAATAGCCAAGGCAGTATATAAAGACTTTATATATTAAAAAATATAAAGTATATGTTTTTCAGAATTACTTACTCTTGGATAAGGAAGGCCACTGGTAGTATTGAAAGCTGGTAAAAGCTTGTAACCCAATTGCTTTGCCATTTGCAGAAGTTCATCATTGTACCACTGCATGTACTCGCCCTTTTCTTTCAGCATGATTGCCAATGAGTGTCCACCCAAAAGACCCCTGCAATCACAAAGGTGAAACATAATCCACATCTTACAGGTACGTGAATGTCAACACCCACAAAGATGTAGGTGTTGCCCTTGCCAGTTTGGCTCAGTGGATAGAGAGTTGGCCTGTGGACTGAAGGGTCCAGAGTTTCATTTCGGGCAAGGGCACGTGCCTGGGTTGCAGGCTCAATCCCCAGTAGGGAGCGTGCAGGAGGCAGCCAATCAATCATTCTCTCTCTCACCACTGATGTTTCTCTCTCCCTTCCTCTCTGAAATCAATAAAAATATATTAAAAAAAAAAAGATGTGGGTGTCTTGTTATCAACAATTTTGCACACATAAGGAAAGACCACAGAAGAATTTAATTTCTTACCTAACTCTAGCTACTCATTTATGGCAAATCTTTATAATTATGAAGCCAGTATTAAAAAAATTCAGATATTCTACCTTTGTAAAGTGTTTGGCATTCTTAAAAGTCTAAAATTTTCTTTTTTTTTTTTTTTTTTAAATATATTTTATTGATTTTTTCACAGAGAGGAAGGGAGAGAGATAGAGTGAGGTAGAAACATCGATGAGAGAGAAACATCGATCAGCTGCCTCTTGCACATCCCCCACCAGGGATGTGCCCGCAACCCAGGTACATGCCCTTGACCGGAATCGAACCCGGGACCTCTCAGTCCGCAGGCTGACGCTCTATCCACTGAGCCAAACCGGTCTCGGCAAAAGTCTAAAATTTTCTTAAACAACATCAAGAAGTCACTTATTTTAACAAGCTTGACAAATTTAATTTTAATAAAATTTTAATTTAACTAATTTAATTATATCATTATGAAATCTTTACCTCTCTTAAGTATAACATTAAAAAATTAAAAACAACTCCCCACTCTGTATTAAATGTAATAGATTAATAAAGTCAAAAAAGCTACATAACTATTTCTTAACTTGTTTTTAACTTTTAAAAATTTCTTAAATGTAATTGAACAGACTTACTTTGACAAAAGAAAATGAGTTCAACACAAAAGTAACCATTAAATATAGAAATTAATAGTGTTGAAATCTGAATTAATATTGTAATTCATATTTTTAAATGTTCCAAGAGTATTTCAAATTGTGTAGTTGAAAGGTAATCCTATAAATTTGGTTCCATTTGGCTTGAAGAAGTGCAGGCAAAGGTTAGCAAACTATATTGCTAGTGAAAAACCTGTGATGTAGCTAACAGGCAAACATTCAACCAAGTCTTTTAAACACTATACAGGGACGTATACTGAGTCTACAACCTTTCCAAAACCTGCTGCTATCTGAGCCTGATTCAATTCACAGTCCTCTCACAGCCTATTTCATAATACCCCAACTTTTTTATCTTTTAGGCATAAGAAATGTCCTGCTTTACTACCATTAAGAAATAAATAGTATACCTTAAGCTTTTCTGTTATTAAAATTATAGCTTTAGTGTCTTACATACTTACCCAAGAACTCTGATGTTTGTTTCAAAGACTGATACAACTACATCATTATCTAAATTAACATCTCTTAAAACTTTTTTCACTGCATCTTCAAATTCTTTAGTTTTATTTAATACCTAGAAAAATATAAAAATCGTTATTTACTACAAAGTCAAAGAAAAATATCCTCAGAACGAGCTACTAAAAGCAAATTAACATCTTATGACTCTGAAAAGCAACACATACAAAATATTTCCCTTAAACATATAATAAAAATGTGATATCTAAAATGAAAACAAACAAACAAGTGCTTAACTATATTATAAGGACTCTTTTTTTTTTAAAACCTTACCTTTTTTAAAAAATATATATATATATTTTATTGATTTTTTACAGAGAGGAAGGAAGAGAGACAGAGAGCCAGAAACATCGATGAGAGAGAAACATCGATCAGCCGCCTCCCGCACATCCCCCACCGGGGAAGTGCCTGCAACCCAGGCACATGCCCTCGACCGGAATCGAACCCGGGACCCTTCAGTCCGCAGGCCGACGCTCCATCCGCTGAGCCAAACCGGCTTTGGCATTATACGGACTCTTTATAAATGTCTTTTTAAGACATTGAAATATTATTAGGACTTTAATCAATCATCATCAGAACTGTTAACTGGTTTCTTAATATATTTAATCCATGACCTACAGCTACCTGAGGTGAGCTCCACAGGGATGTGGTTTCCAAGTCTAAACAAACCATCCTATGCACTAAACATCATTTTAAAAGTTGCTTCCTGAAAGAAAGCACATCCTTCAGGGGATGATCCACTGACCCTAAACCATACACCACCTGCCACCTTCACCACATGGATGCCCCAACCCTGAACTAAGGAGGCACTAGAATATGAGGTCGAGAGCAAGCTGACTTGAATTTTGGTTCCTTCTCATTACCTATCTAATCACAGTAACTTCCATCTCTGAGTTAGTTCCTACATATACAAAAAGAGGGAATACCTACTCTCAAAGGATTGTTTTCTTAAACGAAGCAATGTATGTGAAGTACTTCTAGTAGAGTGTCTGACTTAAGTGCTTATTATTATTATTATTATTATTATTATTATTACCACCACCACGAGGGTCTAGAATCCTGACTAAGCTAAGAACTCCATGGGTTCTTGCAATGAGCTCCATGAAGGGGTCACTGTCACTACACAGGTTGCACTGATTTTTCAGTCTAAATTAAGATGACACAATTAGATGTTAGTTAGATCCTAGATCCGTTAAAAGTAGTTTTCTGATCCTGGCTAGGTAGCTCAGTTGGTTAGAACATCATCCTCATATGCCAAGGTTGCAGGTTCGATCCTTAGTCAGGGCACACACAAGAATCAACCAGTGAATGCACAAATAAGTGGAACAACAAATCAATGTTTCTCTCTCTCTCTCTCAAATCAATACATAAAAATTTTTAAAGTAGTTTTCCTTTGCTTGACTGTTTAATCTTTTCATTTGATAATATTTTGTAATGTTTTACTTGATTTGATACTCTCACTAAAAATTCTAACTTAGACATAAAATATTCCTTGAGAATAGCTGATTGAAATTCAGGTAAAAGTAAAATTCAGGGTAAGGACTGAGTAAAATACAATATAAAACCTGATTTTAAATTGACTGCTTTCCCTTCTCATTCTCAAAATCCATGTAAATTCTGCAGCAACAACCTTCCTAAGGAAGGTGTCATCATATAAGCTGACATACCTGTAAATTATCTGAGTATCTCCATGGTTTCACAGAATTTCATTTGACATTCATGTAACATTAGTAACTCAATAGTGTAAAAGATTTATTTAGAAGCAAAGATCAATACATATGGAATTCTAAAGGCTTCTATTTCAGACTTACTGTGTGCATATTATGAAATTTATAACAAGTAAATTCAAGAAAAATCAAACCTACCACAAGAGTGTCCAAAGAATCAATCAGTGTCAGGGAAAATCTAAGAAACAAGTATAATGAGATACAAAACATTAGAATTCTGATTATTTTAGCCATGAATGTATAAGTAGATGGATCTATATCCTACTGACTGGTAGTTTCTATTAACTAGTATCCCATGCATCTGTAGTACAATTTAACCGATAAGGCACTGGAAGAACTATAAAAGCCTTAACATTATATTTTCAGCTCCACATCCTTCAAAATGAATAGAAATATTCAATAGCTCTTTTTAATGCAAATAAAAATATTAAAGCATCAACACCTTATGTCAATGACTTTATATATGTTAAAAGTGACATCCTTCTTAAACAACTCAACTTTTCACTAAACTAAGAGGCAAATTAATTAATTTTTTTACAAAAGACAACAGAGGGAAGAAAGAAACTTAATGTAACACTTAAAGCAGTCACTGAAATTCAAGCGATCCCCAGAAACACGACTGTACAGTGCCTCTAAGACAGTGGCTCTCAACCTGTGGGTTGCAACTCCTTTGGGGGTTGAACGACCCTTTCACAGGGGTCGCCTAAATACATCCTGCATATCAGATATTTACATTACAATTCATAACAATAGCAAAATTACAGTTATGAAGTAGCAACGAAAATAATTTTATGGTTGGGGGTCACCACATCATGAGGAACTGTATTAAAGGGTCGCGGCATTAGGAAGGTTGAGAACCACTGCAAGAAGTCTCAGACTTAGGAACGTTGAGATGCCTGCCATCCCTGTATTAATACTCACTTTCCCAAGGCATCGTCAACATCACCCCGACTTGGCTCCTCGCCTCTAATTCGACCTCTGCAGGTTAAAGGCATGAGTTCATCAGCTGGGTAAGCATGCTCCTACAAGGAAAATCTGAATGAGTCACTAGTGAGACACATCATTTAGAGAACAAAACCTTTTCAGTTTTGTCTTGTTTTTTAAGTAAAATAAAGACTAGTCCAAAAATGCTACCATTCTTACAGTCTATGGAATCTTTTTCTAAAATGTAGTTATAAATGTAATACATGCTTTAAAAAATAAAACATTTCTTTAAAAACATGATAATCTGCTTCCCCTCCACCCAACTTCACTCAAAAGAGGTAACTACTGTTAAGATGGGAGTTTATCCTTCCAGATTTATCTACATATATTAAGATATATGAACATACATCATTAAAATTTTTTATTTACAAATAGGTGCTTATGCCATATGAACACATTGCTCTAAAATATGTTTACTTAAATTGTGGTGGGGATTTTCCATGCTAGAATTTTATAAATGTCTTTTATTCATTTTATTAACTGCAAAGTCATACATTAACCTAGACTAATGTTATGGAGCACTTATATTTTAAGCACTGATCTATACAATTTGGTTTAATAGCCACACAAATAGATTCAATTACCTCCATTCTATAGATGAGAAAACTAAGGCCCTATGTCATGCATCTGGCAAATGATAGATTCAGAATTCAAACCTGACAACTTGACTCCAGAGCTTCCACACTTCATAGTACCCTCTCCTCACAGTATTCCAGAGTACAAACATGTTGAAATTTACTTATTCCTCTATTAATAACATATAGGTTGAACTCAATTATTCACTACATCAACAATCCTATATAATAAAAGCCTAATGTGCTAAGTGTCTATTTGTTCGACCAGTTGCTATGATGCGCACTGACCACCAGGGGGCAGATGCTCCGACGGGTAGGTTAGCTTGCTGCTGGGGTCCAGTCAATCGGGACTGGGCGAGATGGGCCGGACACATTCTGGAGTCCTACTGCGGTCCCCCCACCCCGCCAGCCAACCTCCCATGGTCGCTCCCTGGTGGGCCAGTCCTGATCAGGCAGCCCCACCTGGGACTGAGCAAGACGGGCCAGACACGCCTGGAGCCCTCCTTCAGTCCCTCCCCAGCCCCGATCATACACCAGTGGGGTCCCTCAGCCTGGCCTGTGCCCTCTCGCAATTCAGGACCCCTCCGGGGATGTCGGAGAGCCGGTTTTGGCCTGATCCCCGCAGGCCAGGCCAAGAGACCCCACCGGTGCATGTATCCGTGCACTGGGCCTCTAGAGCTTTAATAACCATCTATACGCATATATCTTTTGTACACGTTTGTATTGCTATGGATTAAATCCCTAGAAGTAGACCCGATGAGTCAAAGGTATGGATATTTAATTTTTGATAGCTACTATCAAACTGAAGACATCAATTTATACTCTTTCTTGTTCCTCCTATACTTGTATGCCCATATGATTTTTAATTTTTGAAGTTCAGCAGCAATATTCCTGATTCCAAGTCCAACTCTATCCTAAACCCAATTACGTAATTCCAAACTCACAGCACATTAGCAGCAGAAAAATAAAATAGAGGTCAGGAACACTAAATACATGGTCAACAGAAAGGGAAAGACCCTCCCATCCTGCCCCAAATAACTAAAGTAGGCTAGAGAATACAAAAAAGCACTGAAAACTGCAGTCCTTTAGATATTTTTAAAAAGTGCAACAAATGTTTTGATATAATTACACTTCGTGTGCAGCTACTAAATTCTGAATTGGATATTTTGTAACTTTAATATTATATGTAATTTTTAGTATAAATTCCTAGTTATTGTAATGTGTCTTTTACATGACTAGTTCCTAACTACTTTTTCAGTGTTAATTCCAATAGAATTGTAATTTCCCAGAAGGCACACTATTTTTATTGCTTTACAGTTTCATATCAACACATATAAAAACACTTAGAACTAAAAAAAAATAGTATTTTTAAAATTTGCTGATGTATTTCAAAAGGTATCATTCAAATATTAATTTGATTTTTAAAAGTTCCTTTAAGATCAAGAGTAAGCTTCATACTGCTATTTTTAGAGTTTTGCAACACACATACACACACACACACACACACACACAAACACTGATGTCTGAAATTGAGTATGAAACTCAAACCCTAAGCTTAGCCAGATAAGAAAAATATTAATAGCAATTGCAAACCAGAATAATCAAATAAGGGAGTTTTGAACCAGGTGTAAAAATACTTCATGTCCTCCTGTTTCAAGATTAAGGATAAAAACAAAACCACAGCCTTTTCTTCAGGTTAACCACAAAGCGAACTACAGTTGGTTTGCATAAATCCAGAATAATGCATACGTGGCAAACAAACATCCTGACTACTTGCAGTACAGTAATACTTTCTCTTCACAATGTATTGCCAGAACTAAGGATATGTAATCACATTGCTATGACTCAGAACTATGACAAACATTTAATAATGATCACTGAGAAACAAAGCTCAGGGGATAAAACAGTTCAGTATGAATTAAATAGTACGTGTGCCTAACTAAAAACAAGAGGAAAACAAAATAAAACAAAACATATTAGGCTCCCTCCACATTAGATTCTAAACTTACTAGAGCTCTGAAGTGATAAAACTCTGTCTGAAAACACTCAAGTCAAAGCAACATCAAAAACTAACTTTTCATAAAACCAATCCCAAGAATTAGGCAAAAGAAAGAGACTTTATTCTACTAAAAACAATAATAAAACAAGTGTGTTATTTATAAAAGTGAGTTACTGAAAATATCCAATCTATTTAATTTCCAATAAAATTATGTTCATTTTTAAATGTTTATTCATTTCTAAATATTTTATTATAGATCCTTAACAACCTCCCTCCTTGAGGAAGATATTCCTTCCTAAAATAAAAACTAATGATATTTATTAAACCATCTATAATGCACTGATAAAATATGTTAATTAATGAATTTGTATAATTTGTAGTTTTTCAAATTCTCTCTTCATTTCTAGGTTAAATTTTCCTATTCCCTTCTATTCACTATTTATATTCACTTAGCAAACCATTTTTCAAGCGTTTAGGATTGCATTTATTTGAATTTGATCAATGATAAATCGACCTCATGAAATGTTATATGAAATAAATGACAATATAAACGTTACTAACAGATTTTTTAGGAAGATTATCTCAATAGATATAGAAAAAGCACTTGAGAAAATTCAATACCCTGTAATGATGCAAATTTTCAGCAAACTAGAAAGGAACTTAATCTAATATAAGGCATCTGTGAAAACCAACAGCTAACATCACACTTAACAGTAAAGGAAGCTGTTCTATCCCTAAGATTAGGAGCAAGGCAAGGATCTTACAACGCCTTTCAACATGTGAAAAGTTCTAGCCACTGCAATAAGAAGAAATAAAAGGTACAAAGAGTGAAAAGAAGGAAAAGTCTCTGTAAATGACATGACTGACCATGTGGAAAATGCTATGCAATCTACCTCAAAAAGCTACTAGAAATAATACATGAGTTAAGCAAGGTTGCAGGATATAAGATTGATAGACAAAAACGGTTTTGTATTTCTGTATAATATCAATGGATATTGGAAATTAAAACTTGAAAAAATACAATTTACAACATCATCAAAAATATGAAATATTTATGAATTAATGTAGCACAAGATGTGCAAGACCAATAATCAAAAATTAAGATCTGAGTGGACAGAGACACCATATGGGATTGGAAGACTGAAAACTGTTAAGTCAATCCCCCCAAATTGATCTAGAGCAGTGGTTCTCAACCTTGGCTGCACATTAGAATCACCTGGGAATCTTTTTAAAATCCTGATTTCTGAGTCTCATCCTCTGGAAATTCTGTTTCTTTATTATGGGGTGGGGCCACAACATTAGTAACAAAGAAACAGAATTTCCGGAAGATGAGGCCCAGAAATCAGGATTTTAAAAAGATTCCCAGGTGATTCTAATGTGCAGCGAAGGTTGAGAGCCACTGATCTGGAGTCAACATAATCTCAGTCAATGGCTCAACAGGCTTTTTTTTTTTTTGTAAAACTGATAATATAATTCTAAAATTAACATGGAAATTCAAAGAACCTAAAATATTTAAAACAAATTTGAAAAAGAATAAAGCTAAAAGACTTAATATCACACTCAAGACATTTGTGAAATTGGTGTACAAATAAATATTTAGATCTATGGGGGGGAAAAAATGAAGGATCTGGAAAGAGACCCATGCATTTAAGGTTAACTTGATTTTACACAGGTGCCAAAGTAATTCAGTGGAGAAAGGGTATTCTATTCAATAAACTGTGCTGGAACAATTGGATATCCACATAGAAAAACTATACATATAAATCAACCTTTACCTCATACCATATATAAACATTAACTTAAAATGGGTAATAGATCTAAAGAAACAAGCTAAAGTTATAAACACCTAGAAGAAAACAAGAAAATCTTTATGACCCTGGGCTAGGCAAATATTATTTAGGTAGGATATAAAAGACATAAACCATAGAAGAAAAAAGGGTAAATTGAACTTGGTTACAATTTAAAACATTTGCACTTCAAAAGACAGTTAGGAAAATTAGAAAAAGCTAGAAGATGGCGGCACAGGTAAACGCGGTACTCACTGCCTCCCACAAGCACATCAAAATTATGACTAAAGTACAGCACCACCATCATTCAGAACCGCCTGAAAGCTGGCTGAATGGAAGCCCTACAACTAGAGAAGTAAAGAAAGCACACTGAGACTGGAAGGAGGAACTGAGGCACAGAATAGGCCCACATGTGCCATTTATTTAATCGGGAGGGAGATCATCCCTGCAGAGGCCATCCGTGAGGAGCAAGGGATCCCAGCCCCACACCAGACCAGGGTTCCAGAGCTGGGAAGAGAAACCCCTGTAACTGCGAGTGGTAAAACCAGTGGGGAGTGTGGCTGAGAGTCTCGGAGGCTACTGGAGACTCAGGTTTTCCTTTTAAAAGGCCAGCAAACGAACTTACTCAGACTCAATCCCTCTGAGCTCCAGCACCAGGTGGGTTTTGCAGGACCCAGACACATACAGGGAGGAACTGACTTGTCTGGCATCGGCAGGAACTCGGGGGCAGCTTTCTCCTACACAGGGGTGCTCCCAGGGATCACTATTCCTGTGCTGTGACCTCCCCTGTCGCAGGGCTGACTGGGAGCCATATCTGAGTTTCCATCAGCGTGGCCCACACGGTTCGCTTTGCCCTTATATTCCCTGAGGCCCCGCCCCATCCAATTTGCAGTCCCACCCAAGTTATTTGCAGCAGCTTTTCCATATGAAGGGCCTGTCCTAGCTCAGGCTTAGACTTTGCTAACATCTCTCAAAAAAAAGCTGCAGCTGGTGTCAACGTGCCCCAAACCTATCAATAAAAGGCCAAGACACAGCATTAGCACCAGCCTGTCTTGCTTCACAGCTGGGCCTTGCCTGGGCACTTCCAAACCAATACAAATAGCAGGCATCTACAGATGTCTCTGTAGCTCCTGCCAGGTGGTCCCAGGCAGTGGCTGACTTTGCATCTCCCTGCAGACCATAGAGTCAGTGCACCTGGTGGACAACTTCAGACCATACCAGATTACAACTCTACACATCCACTGTGACACACTCAAGGGGAAGACTCAGTGAGCACCAAAGTCCCACTGAAGCAAGTCCTGCTCCATAGGGGTGTCTCCTGCACACCAGTTCTCCCACTGTAATCACAGTTGGTCGTCACAGCCAATTGGCCTGGAAGTCAATTCCTCCCACTGACGCCAATAGCAATCAAGGTTCAACTACAAGAAGACTGTGCACACAGCCCACACAGAGGTGCACCTAGAATGCCCAGCTCAGGTGACTAGGGAGGCTGAGTCTCTGGGCCCTATAGGACACCTACTACACAAGGCCATTCTACCAACTCAAGGAGACATAGTAGCTCTACCTAATAGAAACAATCACCGGGAAGCAGCCAAAATGGGGAGACAAAGAAACATGTCACAAATGAAAGAAATGGAAACGCCCAAACTACTAGATACAGAGTTCAAAACATGGTTATATACTCAAGGATCTTCATGAAAGCTTCAAGGGACTTAGTGAGATTTTCAAGGGTCTTAGTGAGAATGCCAGACATGGAAAAGGAGCAGTCAGAAATTAATTATACACTAACTGAAATAAAGAATAATTTACAGGGACCCTAGCCGACTTGGCTCAGTGGATAGAGTCTTGGCCTGCGGACTGAAGGAATCGAAGGTTCGATTCCGGCCAAGGGCATATGCCTGGGTTGCGGGCTTGATCCTTAGTAGGGGGTGTGCAGGAGGCAGCCAGTCAATGATTCTCTCTCATCACTGATATTTCTCTCTCTCTCCCTCTCCCTTCCTACTCCTAAGTAAAAAAACAACAACAAAAATTGTTTTAAAAAGAATAATTTACAGGGATTCAACAGTAGAGTAGAGGATTCTGAGAATCAAATTAACAACCTGAAATATGAGGAAGAAAAAAACACCCAATTAGAAGAGCAAAAAGAAAAAAAATCAAAAAATATGAAGATAATGTAAGGAGCCTCTGGGACAACTTTAAGTATACCAACATTTACATTATGTGGGTGCAGCAGGAGAGAGAGAGCAAGATATTGAAAACCTAGTTGAAGAAATAATGATAGAAAACTTCCCTTACCTGGTGAAAAAAATAAACTTATAAGTCCAGGAACCACAGAGTGTCCCAAACAAGAGGAATTCAAAGAGGCCCACAGCAAGACACATCATAATTAAAATGCCAAGGGCAAAAGACAAAGCCGCAAGAGAAAAGCAGTTAGTTACCTACAAGGGCGCACTCATACTGAATTTTCAACAGAAACTTTGCAGGCCAGAGAGAAGTGGCAAGAAATATTCAAGGTAATGAATAGCAAGGATCTACAACCAAGATTATTCTACCCAGCAAAGCTATCATTTAGAACTGAAGGTCAGATAAAGAGCTTCACAGACAAGAAAAAGCCAAAGGAGTTCACCACCACCAAACTAGTATTACATGAAATGTTGAAGGGTATTCTTTAAGAGAAAGAAGAAGAAAAAAAGATTAAAAATATGAACAAAAAAATGGCAATAAATACATATCTATCAAAAATTAAATCTAGCCAAATCAGTTTGGCTCCGTGGATAGAGTGTCGGCCTGCGGACTGAAAGGTTCCAGGTTCGATTCCAGTCAAGGGCATGTACCCTGGTTGCGGGCACATCCCCAGTAGGAGGTATGCAAGAGGCAGCTGGTCGATGTTTCTCTCTCATTGATGTTTCTAACTCTCTATCCCTCTCCCTTCCTCTCTGTAAAAAATCAATAAAATATATTAAGAAAAAAAAATTAAATCTAAAAAACCAAAATAAATGAGCAAGAAATCTAATGAACAAAATAAACTGGTGAATAAAATAGAACCAGAGGCAAGAAAACATGGAACAGACTGACAAATCTTCTCAGAGGGAAGAGGGTAGAAGGGGCATAAAGAGATTAACCAAAGAACTTGTATGCATATATGTATTATCTATGGACACAGACAATAAGAGTGGTGAAGGCCTGGCACAGGAACCAGGTGGAGGGGGACTATGGGGAGAAAAAAGAGCAACATCTGTAATACTCTCAACAATAAAGATTTTAAAAAAATGAGATCCAATAAGGTGGGGGGAGAACCAAGATGGCGGCATAGGTTAACTCTGGAGTTTGCTGCCTCGAACAACCACTTCAAAAATACAACTAAAAGACAGAACGGACATCATCCAGAACCACAGGAAGGCTGGCTGAGTGCAAGTTCTACAACTAGGAGGAAAGAGAATAGCATACCAAGACTCAGAGGAGGCGCAGTGCTGAAGTCAAATACTAAGGTGCGGAGGTGTGCGCAGAGCGGGCTGGCGGCGGAGGGCGAGGTTGTCTTTTTCAATCGGGAGGGAGTCTCAGACGCTGAGCTCCAGATCCGGGCGAGTCTCTAGGGACCCAGACTCAAACGGGAGAAGCGGGACTGTCTGGCTTCGGTCAGAACTCGAAGGCAGCTTTCTCTCCGAGGTTTGCAGCGGTTGCTGGAACTCTGAGAGGCAGAGCCCCTGGGGACAGGACTGAGAGCAACCATAACTGCTCGCTCAGCCTGCCCTGTTGATCTCCTGGGACACGCCCCGCCCAAGCCCTGCACAGAGGCATTTGCGGGATAGCCTCAGGCAAAGGCTAGATTAGCACCTCCCTAGAGGACAGAAGTTCTCTCACTGCAGACACAACTGATTCTCACAGCCACTTGGCCTGGAGCTCAAATCCCCTCTAGTATTACCTACAACAATCAAGGCTTAACTGCAACAAGACTGCGCACAAAGACCACTGGGGGGTGCACCAAGAAAACATAAAAAAATGTGGAGACAAAGAAACAGGATGCAAAGGTCAGAAATGGAAGATATAGAGTTCAAAATCACACTTTTAAGCTCTTTCAATAATTTTCTAAAAACTGCCGATAAATGTAGTGAGATCCTCAAGAAATCTAATGAGACCCTCGATGTTGTGATAAAGAACCAACTAGAAATTAAGCATACACGAACTGAAATAACGAATATTATACAGACTCCCAACAGCAGACCAGAGGAGCGCAAGAATCAAGGCAAAGATTTGAAAAGCGAAGAAGCAAAAAACACCCAACCAGAAAAGCAAAATGAAAAAAGAATCCGAAAATACAAAGATAGTGTAAGGAGCCTCTGGGACAGCTTCAAGCGTACCAACATCAGAATTATAGGGATGCCAGAAGATGAGAGAGAGCAAGACACTGAAAACCTATTTGAAGAAATAATGACAGAAAACTTCCCCCACCTGGTGAAAGAAATAGACTTACAGGTCCAGGAAGCGCAGAGAACCCCAAACAAAAGGAATCCAAAGAGGACCACACCAAGACACATCATAATTAAAATGCCAAGAGCAAAAGACAAAGAGAGAATCTTAAAAGCAGCAAGAGAAATAAACTCAGTTACCTACAGGGGACTACCCATACGACTGTCAGATGATTTCTCAACAGAAACTTTGCAGGCCAGAAGGGAGTGGCAAGAAATATTCAAAGTGATGAATGCCAAGAACCTACAACCAAGATTACTTTATCCAGCAAAGCTATCATTCAGAATTGAAGGTCAGATAAAGAGCTTCACAGATAAGGAAAAGCTAAAGGACTTCATCACCACCAAACCAGGATTATATGAAATGCTGAAAGGTATCCTTTAAAAAGAGGAAGAAGAGAAAGGTAAAGCTACAAATTATGAACAACAAATATGCATCTATCAACAAGTGAATCTAAGAATCAAGTGAATAAATAATCTGATGAACAGAATGAACTGGTGATTATAATAGAATCAGGGGCATAGAAAGGGAATGGGCTGACTATTCTTGGGGGGGAAAGGGGTGTGGGAGATTCGGGAAGAGACTGAACAAAACTCGTGCACCTATGGATGAGGACAGTGGGTGGGGAGTGAGGGCGGAGGGTGGGGCGGGAACTGGGAGGAGGGGAGTTATGGGGGGAAAAAGAGGAACAAATGTAATAATCTGAACAATAAAGATTTAATTTAAAAAAAAGAAGAAAAAATTAAAAGGCAAAAAAATAGTACAGACTGGGAGAAAATATCTGCAAAACATACAAGGGTGGGCAAACGTAGGTTTAGAGTTGTATGTGAAAGTTTATTCTCGTATTATTACTTATCTATGAATTATTGTATTATGTATTACTAACCTATTTTTGCCCACCCCTGTATATGTGATAATTTTTATCTTGCCTCCTCCAAGTCATTAGTACCACTTCTAGACTACCTTATTTACGGAATTACTCATTTTGGTGAGCAAACTATCAGAAAGACACATTAGGCAGATTTTCAAATGGGGAATATGAAAAAATTCTGGAGATACTGATGATTGCATAATGCAAATGTACTTAATGCCACAAACTGTACACGTTAAAACGGTAAATTTTATTATGTATATTTTATCACAATAAAAAATATATATTTTTAAATTAGGGAGCCCTGGCCAATGTGACTCAGTTGGTTGAGTGTTGTCCCTTGCACCAAAAGATCACAGGTTCAATTCCCAATCAAGGTCCGATCCTCAATCCCTGGTAGGAGGTGAGCAAGAGGCAGCCAATAAATGTTTCTCTTTCACATGAATATTTCTCTCTCTCTCTTTCCCCTCTTCTCCCCTTCTCCCTTCCTCTCTCTAAAATCAATAAAAACATAATGAAAATAAAATATGTTTTTAAAATTGGGGTGGGGGGGAGAGAAATTCTAAGAAAACTCACATAAACCCATAAAGAAGTTACATTCTAAAACAGTTCCTTTTGGTTTGAACTATAAAAAAAGATGATGTTTCTTTGAACTGTGCTCTCACAAAATCAAGCATAGAAGTAGTTATTAGATATGATTCTATCAATTAAAATGTGCTTACCAACTCTTTTAGAGTCTACTTGCAATGTTTAGAGCGCCACCAAAGTACAGTTTTAACATATAACAGTTTAATTGAGTTGTCTACAGTAGACAGGAAAAATACTGGAAGACAAGGATCAGATCAGAGCACAGGTCCCAAACGGTTCTGCATTTGGTGGCCTAAATACATGTCATTTTGTCAACTAAATTAATCTGCAAACTGACCTCAGCACAAATAATGAAAACATGCTAGCAGAAGCCCTAAAGTGGCTGTAGTCTGGGGTTAAATAAGGGTACACAAGAACTGCCAAAATAATCAAATTTCATGTTATTTGGGGAAAAG
Source organism: Myotis daubentonii (assembly GCF_963259705.1). Taxonomy (NCBI): domain Eukaryota; kingdom Metazoa; phylum Chordata; class Mammalia; order Chiroptera; family Vespertilionidae; genus Myotis; species Myotis daubentonii. Next base: position 18,572,836 of record NC_081857.1, on the reverse strand, counting down.
AGAAAGCCAGCTGTGCAATTCACTGTGGACAAACTAGTTTGACGGGGGCTATAGATTTGTCAAACATAGCTTGTATAATATGAATATTTATGCCCATAACTGATAAAATCAGAAAATTCCCGGAAGTAACACCAAGGGATAGCAGAGGTGTAGTAATCTATCTAAAGCTGGCAGAGCACGGTTACAGAAAAACAGTATTAACAGAAAAGGAAAGGAAAAAAATACCCTCAAAAGGTACATGCCTAAACAGGAAATAATGTATATGTTCTAAGGAAGTTCTAAGTAAATCCAGGGAACAAGTTATGAGTTAGAGCCTAGAGGAATTTTAGGAGGGCAATTTCAATCTCAGGCAGAGAATGAATAATGATAGTAGTAGTTTTAGTAGCAGCAGCAGTTGGTAGCAGCAGTAAACTTATACAGTGCTTCCTATTTGCCGGACACTAGTTCTAAGCACTTGTATTAACTTGTTTAATCCTTACAACATTGTGAGGCAAGCAAACCATTTCAGAGCGATGAAGAAACAGCCTTAGGCAGATTAGAGCCCAGCCGGTAGGTGGCAGAGCCACGTCAGGGTGTCCTGCTCCATTTCCAGAGTTCTGGCTCTTAATCATATTCTAGTACCTGTCTTTGGAAAATACCACTGTTTGCCTGGGAACCAAGAAAGCAAAAAGGAACTGCTCTAATTATAGACTAGATTGGAGAGTAATATTAAAAAGAACGAGTGGAAAATGCAAAGCTTTCAACATGTATTAAAAGCCCACTATGTGCCAGCCATTTTTATATTTTAGCACAGTAGGCAACTGACTACTATAGAGTAAATTAAATATAAAGACTTATATATCCCAAATTCACCATAAACGTGTATTTTAGTGAAGTTTATTGAATGATATATTTGAATTTAAAAGGCAAAGATATATTACAATAACCAAATGTAAAAACTAAGCACTATTTCATTGCATCTTCACAAGAATTCAAGTCAGTTCTTAAAAAAAAAAAAGTAATAAGCATTTACATACCAGGCATCATGCTAGACACGGAACATATAAAAGATGAATTTATTAAAAATTAAAGAAAATGGTCCTTGTTTTCAAAAATCTTATACTCTATAATAGACCCTTTGCAATTATCCCCATTTTACATAGAAAGACACTGCTCAGAAGGGTTAAAATGATCTGTGTAGGTCCAAGCTATTAAATAGCTGAGAAGAGATGTGAACTCAAACCCACCTCACTCCAAAGCCCTTCCTTTTTTCTCTACAGCAAGCTGGTAGTGCTTCTGGGTGTAAAAACTGGAAAAAAATATCAACTGACTTCAAATAACAAACACAGAGCTCCTGCTCTCTGTTTAATATTTTAGGACTGTTTCATGTTCCTTGAGAATCTGAAAAGGGGAAGTGTAAATTCTAGACTAAATCTTGGGTTACAAAACTCAAATAAATGGAGTGAGCATAACACAGACGCACTGTAAGAATCACTCATGCTGTAAACAGTTGAACATTTAAAAACAAGTATTGCACAGACTGCAGATGGGTGGACCTCTACCAGAAAAATGGAGGGGAATGTTAACTGCAGTAGTACCCAGTCTTTGGAGCTGAAATTCCTCTCCTTTGTATCTTGTAGGTGGGTAGTTGTAATAGAAACCCAGTTAGGGTCCAATAGCTGCCCTCAATAGCTGCTCTGTCACAAACCCACTTATTAGGTGCATTCTATAGTAAGAAAAGTATGCTTATAAAACTTTCTACTATTTACCTAATAAGTGACAAGATATTAAAGATACTGTGCTTTATAAAGAGAGGAGACTCTTCATAGTGAGATGTATTGAATGGATGCAGCTATATGCCATTTTACTTAACTTTGGATCCAAAAGTATGCATTTATGAGATGGCTAAGGTTTGAGAGTGTAGCATGGATCCACTTGATCACCTCAAAACCATTAGCCTAGATTTGTTAAATTATGCTTTGCCCAAACTGAATTCACCAGGGATAAATGATCCTCCCCACCCCACCCCCGCCCCACCCCCTCCACACACAGGTTTCCAGGACCAACAATCACCAGCTGCCCAGATACCAAAATATTATGCTTCCAAAATCTCTTGATGTCAATTTCACACGTAGAGCAATCAAGCTGCCTTATGTGTGCCACTCTAACAGAGGCACCGTTGTTGTTGTTGTTTTTTAAATAAATAATTTTGAAAAAAATGTTAAGGAAATGACTAAGATCTTAAGAAATGAATTTAATGAGTATACAAAACTTCATCAACATCATATTCTAAAATTATTTATTAAGAACTCAATATGTACTCTTAAAAATATACAATATAAAAGGGAACAAGGATCATCAAATATAATACATATTTAAAGATACAAAAATTAAATGTTTAAAAATACAAAAATGAAAAAGTATATGTACTTAGATGTTATATTATTATATGAAGATATCTGAGTAATACATAATGAAAAATGGATTCATAGAATCCCATGAAAAATATTTAAAAGCAGAATGAACTAAAGTTAGTTCTCTATCAAACTTTTCCCAACTACATTTTTATAGGCCTTATCATAAAAGAAAATCTGCTGACATTTTCAAGTGTAAAAACAAGGTCATAAGCAGTAATTCTTAGAATAACTTGATTGAACTCTACAAAATTACACATACAATTTTCTTTTGAGCTCTAAAATTTGCTCTGTTGTGCAAAAGATCTCCAGAACTTTTTCATCTTGAAAAACTGAAACTGCTATTTCATCTCAAGTGAGCACCAAGACATTTTAAAACATTATGGGTCAGTGTACCAGAAAGCAAAATATATTCAAATCAAAGCCCACCATGAGGACATAATTTGGACAGAGACTACAAGTATTACTGAAAACAGGTTATTTATTTATTTATTTATTTTAAAAAATAATTTCCTTTAAGGCCAGAACTAACATCTTATTCATGTTTATGTCCACAATACATAGCTATAAAAAGCACTCAATAAACATCGTTGATAGCATCAAAGGAAACTGTTTAAATATACAGTTTCATAATGTAATTCAACTTCTTCTTACCTAGTCAATAAGTTGGTTCTCTAAGAACCACTACCAGGAATACTCTGTTAGCTTACATTTGTACTTATTTTTAAAAACTTTATTTTTAATGTGCTACTAATTCAGGTTTCAAAATTCCCATGACTATGCTCACAAAGTAATTTGTTCACATGAATGGTATATAAAAATAAGCTTTCTACTTACCATATAGTTGCCATAGGCATGATCAAACATTTCCAGTACTTGATTCCTAATTTTAAAAGAGCAGAAATAGAAAAAAGTATATTCTATTTATTGTTTTCCAAAAAGTAAATGTTCATTCATAAACATATACCAACAAAAAACATTTACTTGGAAGAGGACATAAGCAGAGTCAGGAAATACACCAGTGTTAGTCGACAAGCTTTCATGAACCACACAGAGAGGGGCCAAAGTTTTAGTATTCCTTCCTAACAACCCATGTAAAATTCATCTTATAATTTTTCCAAAGAAAACTGATGAATGATACATGCCATGCAGAGAAGGAAATGTGTTGCTGAAAAACAATTACCTCTTAACAAAATTATCTAACATCTATCTTGAAAGGGAGAATATTGTTGGAGAACCCCCAAAAGAAATACTATTACTTACACTATATAGTCTACCAAGAGAGAGGCATGGTGTATATATTGCTATGAAATAACAATACTCTATCAAGCCTCTGCCTCACCCCTTAAACTGAATAAAATCATTATGCATAGTTTAATACATATTTATTAATATGTTTGTCATGTTTTCATGAAGATAGATTTGATGATTTTATGGTGTACTCTTAGCTCTTTTTTAAAAAAAAATGTCAAAAGTCAAATAAACAATATTCACCTCTAAAATGAGAAAATTAATCCTCAAAAAGAGATTTGTGTGTTTGGGCTGTTTCTCAAAATCCCCAAATTGATTGTTAAATGGAGATTTCTGATCCCCACACCAGATTTACTAAATTAAAATCTGCAAGGTTGGGACCAAGGAATCAGTCTGTCAATTAAATGCTCTCAAGTTTGGGGGATTGAGTGCTACAGGAAAAACTATGAAAGTTAATATTATGGCTAAAATCTCAATAATTAGCAAGGGAAAAATAGTTTAGTAATCTTTTATTAACTCTTAATATTATTTCTAAGTTCCTAATTTTAAAAAAATGGCTGGGTGTAATTTTATTTTGCTTCTTGCTATATTGCACTTGCCAGTTTAAAATTTGTAATCATGGATGGATGAAATAATGGTAATAATAAAGCTAGCAGACAGAAACAGACTAATTTCCAGATCCTGGCTACAATGACCAGCAAAATCAAGTACATTCAAACTAGTGAACTGAATAAAGTAAGTCCTGACAACATTTTAAATTAATCATTTAAAAACACCTGACTCCTAAAAACAAGATCTTATCACTTTGCTAAAACATTAAATCTTTGTGTTTATATGTATCAAGTTATCTCAGAACATTCATTATATGCAGGTGATAAGGTCTCTCAAATTAGCTAATAAACCAAATAAATAAGAAATTAAAATTTCCCTTTCAAGCAATGATATCAATAAATGGAATATGGGAATTCTTTTTCCTTCCCCTGAAATAAAATTAATATAAGATTATTGCCAAGAAGTAGAAATTCCTGTGTCAATGTTAGTGCCTACCCATGTGTATTACAGATAACACAAGCTTTAACTCATTAATCCAACTTTGCAAGCATTCAATTTTCAAGAATATGAATTATGAATGCATACAAGGACATTCTTTTCCAATCCTTACATTTATACAGCACATGATCAGCAAATTCCACAACACAGACTTCAAAGTGGAGATATTTGATGTCCAGTTATCTCTCTCTCTCTCTCTCTGTCTCTCTCTCTGTCTCTCTTACTTTAACATAGAAGTCTTAACTAAATCATCTTTAAATACAGATGGTAGGATAATTACTGTATTAAACAAAAAATATTTCTTTAAAGTTTTATATCTATTCAACAAATTGGATTAAAATGTGTTGGAAATCAAATTCACAGTTTAAAAATTATGTCTTTTCATTTCAAAATAATTTCTACAAGTCAGCTTTTTCTAGTTAATTCACATTGCCTGCCAATATGCTACAGAGATTGTTTTATACTTTTAATGAAAATGTGATATTAACAACTGCTGCAACATTTAAAACACAAAAGCAAAAAACATCTTATTCCAGAAAGACTAGGTGAAATATTCCAAAAACTATACATTATAAGCGACTGAGTAATTGCTTACTGTTTGGGACAATTCCAGTCTTTATCATTAGTTTGGTTTGGGAGGAGAGGAAAAGAGGTAGGGCATTCTGCTTATCATAAATCATATTTGAGCTTAAAAACAAATCTCATGAGTCAAGATAAACCTCATGAGTCAAGAGTTCATCTTCCTGAAAATTTCCAGAGGGTAAAGCAGTCAAGTAATTGTGTACTTGAGGTTTATAGCTCTGGACTCTTATTCTACACTTACTCCAGAATAAGGAAATCTAAATCAACAGGCCTAATTACTGTAACTTACTTGCATAAATGTTCTCAAAATTTGATGGGAATTGGTTGGACTTTTTCCAGTTAAAAATTAACGTTGGTGAAAAATGACTATTCTTCAATTAGAAGTTTTTAATAAAAAAGGGAGAAAGGGGAGGAGTGGTGGTCAAATAAGATGCTTGAAGCTTCTTTTTCTAAGTCTTTGGAAGTGCAGGATAGTGGAGAGAGCATGGGCTCTGAGGCCACACAGACCTGGGTTTGAATACTGGCTCCACTATCTAGTAGCTTAGTGACTTTGAACAAATCAACCTTGAGTCTGTTTCCAAATCTGCAAAATGGGAATCACACCCACCTCGTTAAGAAACAGGGAGGATCACAGAGATAGCATGTAAAGTGCCTTGGGGCAGAGTAGGATTTTTCAGTAAAACAGTTATCGATGATACCTTCAATTCACAGAGAAAAAATTTAAGGTACTTATTAATTTACTGGTGATTTCTTTTTCAGAGCTGATATTTTCTCTTTTTTCCCATCACGCTCTTTCATTGCTATTTTATTTTAAAATACAAGACTCTTGCCCTAGCCAGTCTGGCTCAGTGGATAGCGCATCTGCCTGCGGACTGAAGGGTGCTGGGTTCCATTCCCGTCAAGGGCACATGCCCAGGTTCTGGGCTCAATTCCCGGTAGGGGGCGTGCATGAGACAGCCGATCAATGGTCCTCTCTCATCATTGATGTTTCTCTCTCTCTCTCTCTCCCTTTCCCTTCCTTTCTGAAATTAATAAAAATATATTTTAAGAAATAAAAATACAAGACTCTTGCCCAGCCAGTGTGGCGCAGTTGGTTGAACTTCTCCCCATTCACCAAAAGGACACCAGGGGTGTAGGCTCGATCCTCGGTAGGGGGCCTGCAGGAAGCAGCCCATGGATGTTTCTCTATCTCTCTCCTTTCCCTTCCTCTCTCTCTAAAATATCAATAAAAACATACTTTAAAAAAAAATACAAGACTCTTGCAACAACATAAACAATAAGAAAGTATATAAAATAAAACCTGATGGTTTCACCTCACCTTCTAAGCCCAAAGGGTAATAAGCTTCCCATGTTTTTCTGAGCTTAGACAACTTCTTTTCTTTAAAAAAAAAAAAAAAAAATATCCTGGGAATACATACATCCTGGATAGCCTTCCCATGATCTACCTCCTCCTTAATGTCTGAATATTATTCCATAGTATGGATGCTCCAAGGAACAATTTTGTAAAATGCACACGTTTGCACAGTTATCTCAACGTTGACAGAGCTTTTGCTTCTGCGGAACAGATTCCTGGAGGTGGGATCAATGAATCGGGGCGCATACGATTTAAATTCCAGGAGCCACAGCAACGTCGCTCCCATCAAGGTTCATTCCTCACACCTCGGCGAGCCAAGGCTCTCTCCATATGTTGTGCATTTGCTAACCTAACGATAAAAGGCAGCTGCCTCCTTGCTTCAAGGTGCACCTCTCCCACTGATGAGGTTGAGCTCCTTTTCATGTTTACTGACCATTTGAATCTCCTCTTGCTTCGTGAAATTAACTCTCCAAGCCCTTTGCCCATTTCCTATTGTTCTTGGCTTTTTTTGTTGTTGTTGTTCCTTATTCATCTGTGGGACCTAAAGTGTATTAGGAATACTGACGCCGAACTAAATGCTGTTAGAGTACCTGATCATTTTACGTCACTTTCAAGACTGATCAAACGAATCTGAGTGAAGTGAACGGGTATTACTTCATTGGGGCTTTTGAAAACACCATCGAATGAGTGTCCTCTTATGAAAATGGGGCGCAAGAAATGGTGAAACGGGTGAAGTTCACGTTCCACGGAGCCGCCCCTTTCGCCCTAACAGGTGTAAACATTATTTCCTTAACTCCTGGGAGATCGGCCACGTCTCCCCGGCCAGCGGGAGCGCACTCGTGCGCGGCGCCTAATCGCATCTTCCAGGAAAAGCCACCGCAGGACTCTCCCCGCGCGGCGACGCGGGCCACGGACACGGCAGCCGCGCTGACCCACCGCGCGGGCCTCCCGGAGCCGGCACTGTCCCCGACGGCCACGGCGACGCCCCGACGGCCCCCGGAGGTCACCAGGCGGGCGGCGGCCCCCACCTTCCCGGAACCTGTCCACCCCGCTAGGGCTCCCGCCAGGCCGCAGACGTCCCATCGCGGCCGGAGAGGCCGCTGCACGCCGGGTCGCAATGACAGGCACCTGGCCCGGGGTCAGCCCCACGAGGAAACCCACCCACCTGCCAAGCACCCTTACCCGAGCTTCTGTTTCTCCTCCCTGGTCATGGGCGCGGCCCCCGCCGTCCACATGGACGTGGCCGTCACCAGGCAGAGCGCGGCCGTCGTCGCCACCAGGCTCCAGGGCGCTCGCTGGGGGGCCGGGGACCCACAGCCCCGGTCGCCTCCGGCTTCGCTCATGGCCCCGCGGTTCCGCGCACGCGCAGCGGCTACGCCCGGGCCGTGGGACACATTGCGGGACGCGCGTGGCCAGGGGGCTGCGAGCTGTGCCGAGGGCGGGATGCGGAGTCCAGCGAGCGGCCGCCGTCGCCGAGCTGTTTCGCGAAGCCGCCGAGCCGGTCCCCGGCGCCAGCGCTGCCACCTCTGCCACCGCCCTCCGCCCTCGGCAGCCTGAGCGCCTCCCCCAGCTTTCCGGTGTCGTAGTCTAGGAAACCACCTCCCCCGGCGCTACTTCCGGGTAGGGTTCCAGACGACGAGCCCCAGGACCAATGGGGACCGGCGCGGAGAGGGGCTGGCTCCGAGGATAGGAGACAGCATTGGCCCGGAGAAGTGAGACGTGGACAAAAGGCGGGACTAAGGAGCGAATCTGGCGCTTGGGCCCGCCTCCGACCCGTGAACTTGCGACCTGAAGACTACCGGTCCCAGCGTGCACTGCATCCTCCCCGGCGGTCCCGCAACCCGACTCCACCTGCGGAGTTTCCACTCCGGGTGGGCGCGCGCGGCACCCTGGGACTTGTAGTCCTCCGAGGGTCCCGGGCGGTTCCTCGGATCCCGCTTTTGCGGCTCCCAGTGGTCAACCCTTCCTTGGTGGAGCCAGCCCTTCCTCCTGGCAGCTGGCCAGCTCTTTAGCCCTCTTGCCGCGAATGACGTTTCCCTGAAGGCCGGCAGAATGAGGCTCACATGTCCCTCGCTCGGTGCCACACTCTTTAGGGAACAGTGCTGGCTGGAGTAATCCTCTGTCCTCAGGGAGGTTGCAAAATACTAACAGCAATAATGACTTGAGCCTTCGAAAGCAGTATGCTGCGAGTTTTACTGGCACTCTCTCATGCACTCTTCCCAACCAAATTGCAAGAGAAAACTCAGGCTAGAGAAGTTAGTTAGGGAACAAGCCCTTGTCACACTGCTGGGTTAGGTAGGAGTCCAACCACCCTTATGACTCTGGAACCCCTTGCATGTAACCACTGCCTAACACCAGGAGCGTGAAGGAGAGCACCTGAGGCCTCAGACTTGATTAACAACAGTTATCTAAAAAGCTCACTGTAAAGAGAATGGTGTGAGTTGCAGACAAAGTTTAATGCAGGAGGTTGGAACTTGCAATTTATTTTTGATGACGTTGTCCCAGGTTAACCACGGGTAAAGTGAGGCTAGGGTTCCTTTTGAAAAACCACATTGTTATTCTTGTGTGATAATTCAGTGGGTAGGTGCAGCGGTTAGGAGCTTGGATGTGATCACCAAGGCCACAGGAAATGGCTTACTCATCCCCTTCGCAGCATTCAGCTCTCTGTCTGGAAATGTTTCTTCCTTGATTTCGATCACCTTGCATCATGCACCTCCCTCTCAGACTGACCATTCAGGGGACACCAGTGACTCCTCTTCCTTCACTGCGTCTCTTCCCTGTACATTAAGGTTTCCTTTCTGTCTTTTTTTTTCTTTTCTCTTTATACTCTATTTCATGATGATTTCTTCCACTCAGATGAATTCAACCATTTCCCTGTGGCTGATTTCTCAGTCAATATCTGCCTGATCTCAAGACACACATTTCCAGCTACCTAGTAGAAACTCCCTTTTGCCTGGCCCAAGGGACAAATGTCAGATGTTCATTGGTTCAGATTAATGCATCAGGATCATCTTCAACCCATCCCCTCCTTCATGGTTCGTGCCCAATCAGTTGCCAAATTATATACGTTCTCCTTCTGCTATCACTATCTTTCTTTCTACTCCTACTTCTGCTCAGTTCCAGGCTCCATTACCTCTTCCTGAACCATTGCAATGCCCTCCTGAATTACTTTCCTGCCAACCTACTCTTCTGTACATTGCTACCAGAGTTGGCATTCAAGGACATCTGTAAACCCTCTGAACACTTGTCTCCCTGCTACCCTGCCCTGCCCTCAAAGCCTACATGATAAATAACCAGATTCTCATGAACTTCCTAAGTTATATACTCTCTCTGTCTTTGCTCTTACTATCCCCTCATGTATCCCACCATCTTTGTCTGAAGCACCCTCACCACCCATGAAGTCTCAGATTCCATCTGAGACCCTCCCCAAACCTTCTGATCATTATACGTTATCCTCTCCCCTCTTCTTCCATTGCGTTCTGTGTTTTATTATTGTGCCATGTCCTCTATATTATGACGGCTCAGAGGATATTGACGTCAGTTTATTTATATGTGTGTTCAAAACCTCAGGACTATGCCTCTCCTGTTACAGATGCTCAAAAACTGTTGGATATACTTGTTTCCTTATTCCTTCAGTTTCCTTATCTAGAAAGTAGGAGTACTATACAGTGGGGCCTTGACTTACGAGTGTCCCGACTAACGAGTTTTTTGAGATACCAGCTGTCTCTCCGTGGATTTTTTGCTTTGAGTCGACAGAGTAATTTGAGTTAACGAGCTCCTTAACGAGCTCGGTCTCCGAACGAATTAAACTCCTAAGTCCAAGGCCCCACTGTAGTCCTTTTATCTACTTACATGGAGGCTGTGAAAACACATGAGGTCACTTCTGAACAATATTTGATTTTATCCTTTTTATGGACCTGCAACCCTATATCCGCCCCATCCTGGATCCGCGTTGGCAGCTTTAAGGATGAAGTTAGCTAAATAAATAATACCTGTGGATTGTTCTTGGCCCTGGCGCAGAGAACACGGTGAGTTAAAGGTCAACACCCATCGCCCAGTACTTGAAAACTAAGAACAAAGAAAACAGAAAAATAGTCAGTGACCTTCAGTACTGACTTTTAATGTGTAGAATTCTCTGGGTTATTTTTCCTTCCTCGGCTTATTTGTTTGTTTTCAAATGAACTCTGCACTTTAAAAGTGTATAATGAGAGCCTAAAATATGTTCTTTGTTAACTTGCTAAATAATAAGCACCTTTTTCTTTCTGGCTGAAATTCAATTTCTAGCCAAAACTGAGTCCATTTGGAGCCTAAAAGCATTAGAACTTTTATCATATCCCAGGTGGAGCCCCTGGAAGTGAAAGAAAAATATGTTCACACAGTGCATTTCAAAAGAGAACCCATTTTAACCCTTTAATGGAAATAACAGAATCTCTCAGTTAATTGGCAGTTTATGGACACTGGGAAAAATTTACACTCATCATTTTAAAACCCACACATGTTATTTTAGTGACAAAAATGACATAGGAGTTAAATAGGAGGGACCTTGGCCTATTGTACTGGGGGGAGAAACACTAGTGGGAAGCATACAAGAGAAGAAGGGTTTTTAAAGAATATGGACAAGATTTTGGATGTGTAACGCCCATTCAAAGTGACAAGAAATAAGACGCCCTTTAACCAGTTAAGAGTTTGTTTGCACAGCCTTGTGACTTATGTAAATAGGTGTGCTCACCTGGTGTTCTCTCTATTTACTTGCCGGGATGGATCAGGAGTTAGGGAAAGGGAGGAGTCCTGCTTAGGGTCTCATGGCTCAGATATAGTCCCAGGAGGCTGGGACCCGCTGTGTGACACTGGCTAGACAGCAGCAGTTGTCCCTAAATCACTTGAATTATTTAATATGACGGATCTGAAAACTCCTAAAACTCTGGTGTGGCATTGGGGAGTGGTGCTTTTGGCATTCTTCAAATCACTGTTCCCATTCTCTGGTAGTGTGTGGCATTCACAGAACACTTTTCTTCTTGAGAACCCAATCTTGCAAACACTAACAAGGACAGTACGCACTCTACGTTCACAACCAGAGACTTTAAGACCCTGGAAAGGGTGCTTCACAGAAAAGGTACTCAGGGAGTGTTGTGGACTGACTCCATGCTGGGCTGTCCGCCTGACTTCTCCAAATTCCAAGAAAGAGACTAGGAAATGTGGATGATTTATTGCCCCCAATGACGTTTCCGGGGCTTTTTCTACCTGTCAATCAAGATGTAAGACAGTGGTTGTGAACCTTGGCTGCACATTAGAATCACCTGGGAATCTTTTTAAAAATCCTGATTTCTGGGCCTCATCCTCCAGAAATTCTGTTTCTTTGTTACTCATGTTGTGGCCCCACCCCATAACGAAGAAACAGAATTTCCGGAGGATGAGGCCCAGAAATCAGGATTTTAAAAAGATTCCCAGGTGATTCTAATGTGCAGCCAAGGTTGAGAACCACTGATGAAAGATCTTCAAAATCACTCTAACCTCAGACTCTTTTTTTTTTTTTTTTTGCAAATATATTTTATTGATTTTTTTTACAGAGAGGAAGGGAGAGGGATAGAGAGTTAAAAACATCAATCAGCCGCCTCCCGCACACCCCCCACCGGGGACATGCCCGCAACCAAGGTACATGCCCCTGACTGGAATCGAACCCGGGACCCCTCAGTCTGCAGGCAGACACTCCATTCACTGAGCCAAACCAGTCAGGGCCAACCTCAGACTTTTATTCCACTTCCCTCAGTGACTCTTGCACCAGCTCTCACAGGCAAGTCGTATTTAATGTTAAGCTTGCACATGTGGTTGAGTGTCTCACTTAGCAGCCATGTACTTTATGTATCAGGAAAAAATGGGCAAGTCCATGGCTCGTCACAAGCTAGTGCCTACATCCCCATTTGCACTACCAACATAGTTTTTACTTGACATTTCAGTTGGGACACACAGGTTTTCAGGCAGCATCATTCAACATCATTCCACACAGGTAGCACAGGTAGTGTAGGTGGCCAAGAACAATGGCTCTGAGCCAGTTCTGCTACGTATTAGCCATATTATCTTAAGCAAATTACTAAATGTCTTTGTGCCTTCGTTCTCTCATTTGTAAACAGGAATAAGAATACAGTGAGCCCTCCATATCTGTGGGTTCCGCATCCGGGATTCAACCAACCATGGATAGAAAAGATTCCCCTGAAAAGCTTACATTGTTGTTAATGTGCTGTCAAGATGATAGGATGATGTGTGTAAAATATCTAGCACGATTTGAAAGAACTCAATAAAGAGTAGCTATTGATACTCTCATTATTATGGGGTAGACAGTTACGGCTAAGATTAAGATTCTTGGGTGAAGGCAGCTCTTCCACAGCCCCCAGCGCCTTGATTTCACATGCGGCCCTGAGTCTTGTTTATAACTTGAGCCGTTTATTGGATGGTGACGCCACTCACCAAAGTAGAAACCACAGGATGAAGAGCAGTTGGGGAGAGGAAGCTATATGATGAGTTCAGCTGGGACGTGGTGAGTTTGAGTTTAAGGTTCATGTTTGACATCTAAGTGAAGGAATACAATAAGCAACTGGATATATCTGAGAGAGAGAGAGAGAGAGAGAGAGAGAGAGAGAGAGAGAGAGAGAGAGATTGATTCTGGATAGGAGGTAGTTAAAAGTCATGGAACAGTAGTTCTTAACCTGAGGGATAAGGACCCTGAGGAGGTCACTAGTTGCTTCAGGATGTTCATGTAATCCTAAAATAGCATGCAACAAGCCCCCGCCCCTCGCCCCCCCCCCCCAAGTGTATTTCATTATAATCTCCAAGGGGTTCGTGACTCCAAAAAGTCGAACAATGAAGGGTGAAAAGAGAAGGTTCAGGAAGGAACACGGGGGATCGCCAACTTTTAAGAAGTGGAAGAATATCAAAGGAAAGAAGATCAGAAAGTTTGGAAGCAAACCAGAGAAAAGAGTCACAGAAATCAAAGGAAGAGCAAGTGTCAGGAGGGAGTGGCCAATAGTAAACCAGGCTGCAGGAAGTTCAAATGAGATAAGGACACAAAGGTCTTTATTTTATTTGCAAATTCCCTCATGGTGGGTTCTGTAAGCAGTGAATACTCAGCAAATGTTGCCAGGATCATTAATCCAATAAACAATTTGAGAGGAGTTGAAGTATAAATGATACGGCAATAGAAGGATTCATTAGATTTGCTTTTACATTAAAGCATGAAACATTAAATTAGACAGCACCAATGAGGCCACTTTATAAAGTCTGTTAAGTGGTGAACTACGTCAGTCTCCCAGGTAACTGGAGCTAACTTCATACACAATAAAGTAGGCTGCCACTTCCATGAAGTAGTCAAAAAGATAATGTCTCTGCGTAGTTCATTACCCCTCCTTCTGCTATATTATAATGCCTGGAAAACCAATTATTCTGGAAGCATGCGCATGTCCACTGGATTGTGTTATCTGAGAGGTGGGCCGCATTAGATGGCTAAAATGTTTGCAGAAAAACCATTAACCCCACTGCTATCATGGATGGTTAGCTCAGTGGTTCTCAACCTTCTGGACCTTTAAATACAGTTCCTCATGTTGTGACCCAACCATAAAATTATTTTTGTTGCTACTTCATAACTGTAATGTTGCTACTGTTATGAATCGTCATGTAAATATCTGATATGCAGGATGGTCTTAGGCGACCCCTGTGAAAGGGTCGTTTGACCGCCAAAGGGGTCGCGACCCACAGGTTGAGAACCGCTGTGTTAGCTTGCTATTAACATAATGATTTGTTGTTTGAAACCTTTTTAAGTTTACAAAGGTTTCATAAACACTGTATTGTATCGTTTAATGCTAACAATCCCCCTAAGCAGTTTCTTTTATAAAGGATGTGACCAGCCCTAGCCGGTTTGACTCAGTGGATAGGATTGAAGGGTCCCAGGTTTGATTCTGGTCAAGGGCACATGCCTGGGTTGTGGGCTTGATCCTCAGTAGGGGCGTGCAGAAGGCAGCCAATCAATGATTCTCATCATTGATGTTTCTTTCTCTCTCTCCCTTTTCCCTTCCTCTCTAAAATCAATTATATATATATAATTTTTTTTTAAAGGATGTGACCAGGAAGGTCCACACATCACATCCAATGCTCACTTCTCATTGGAAAAGAGTTAATCAATTGGTCACACTTAGCTACAAAGGAAGGCTGAGATTTTTAGCCTCTAACTGGGCAGACACATGCCCAGTTCAAACCCAGGAGATTCTATAACTAGAAAGGAGCAGAGGATAGCAAATATTAGGAGACACTTGGCATTCTATGCCAAAGTCTTGCTTTGGTGTTTTTACAATCATGGTTATATATACTTAACAGTGAAGACGCAAATATGACTTTTATATATGTTCCTGGATTCCTATAGGGTGTCCCAAAATTCACACAAGAAGTAATTTTGATAGAAAACACAGGTTTATAATTAAAAATTGTAAATTTTTTATTGATTCATAAAGTTTACAGTATAGGGTTATGTATGGAATAGCACATCGGGTAAATGGCCTCCACGGCTTTGCTGGCACATATGCAAAGCCGTGGTCTTCATTGTCCCTGCTCCTGGGCCATAATTGGTACTTGGTAATGCTTATCAAATTGAAGGGATTGAAAGGGCAACAGATATTAGAATCTGATTCTTTTAAAGAGATAGTCAAAAAGTTTGAACACAGTACAAATGATAGTGACGATAATGCCAGGCCCTTTTATTTTGGGACACACTATAAAATTGGTTAACTGTGAAAAATCTGTCCCATTTTACTTTTAATTTTGCTTATCATGTATAGTTTATCTATCAAATCCCGAAGTACTATCAACAAATAATAGGATCTCCTTAGAGAGGTGTTTTTAAAAAATCCTTTTTGTCTGAGCCTTGAGTAAATTTTACAGTTGCAGAGGTTTTGCCAGCTTATCTTTAGGACCTTCCTTTCCCGTTCTCCTCTGTGTAAGATGCATAGGAATAATGCGTTACTGGAAATACTGCCAGGCAACTTCCCTTGAGAGTATTTACATCTCCTGTTGATAAAAGACACAGCTAGTAAACAGTAAAGGCTGTAACACTAGTCATTGCAGTTGCTCCTGGAATTTTAAAAAAATTAAATATGATTAAAAGTACACAGGGTTGTTATTTACTGGTCCACTTTTGGACAGGTGGAGTCTTTTAGAAGTTTTAAAAACAAACTTAATGGTTTGCCAAGTTCTTCAACTTACTTAATATTAGGTTTTGGTGAGAAAGCAGGGAAATTAAGAGACAGGTCACCCAAGGAAGTGTGACTGTATACTAGTCAAACACAAGTGGTTTTGCCTGACCTATATAGCTCAGTGGTTAAGTGTCAGCCCATGCACCAGGAGGTCACAGTGTGATTCCCAGTTGGGGCATCAGTATCTGTTTTAATTAAGTGGAACAAAGTTATTGCTTTTATGATAATGGTTATATAACTAAGAATGAAAAATATTTCATTTAAAGGAGTGTCTCCAATTTTTATGGGTTTACTAAATTTTAAAGAGTAATTATGAGATTGTCTTGTTCACGGAGATTTATATAAAATGCTTTGTGTCACCCTAGCCAGTTTGGCTCAGTGGATACAGCGTCGGACTGCGGACTGAAGGGTTCCAGGTTTGATTCAGGTCAAGAGCACATGCCCAGGTTGCAGGCTCGATCCTGAGTAGGGGGCCTGCAGGAGGCAGCCGGTCAGTGATTCTCTCTCATCATTGATGTTTCCATCTCTCCCTCTCCCTTCTTCTCTGAAAGCAATAAAAATATATTTAAAAAAAATATTTAAAAATAAAATAAAATGCTTTGTGTCAATGTGTTTAATCTCATCCCCTTTAACAGAGTCTAGCAATTTTCAGGTGATTTTTACCCACCTAGAGAAAGTTTCTATCTGTGGTTTTGATCTGGAAACCACTATTTTTCAAAGAATCAAAAAAATAAAAGGCTTATACATCAAAGGATATTCAGAAGAAAAATTTTAAAGTTAGGCTTTTCAGAGTTCATATAACCAGATGTTGTGTTTTTCCGCCCCCGCATGTCATGTTGTGCTTTAATGAGTGTGAGCTCTCTCATATTTGTGATTTCTTAAGGCATGTCAAGCAAGCGGTAATGGCCTTAAGTAAATGAAGTTGTCTTTCATAGACCTCCTTGGGGCTTCCTCAGTAGCACATGACTGGAAGTAGAGCCTAGGAGTTCCTCACCCCCCACTGGGCAGTCTGCCAGCACTTGTCATGCCCAGGTGCCTAGCTCTCCACTCTGGGAAGACAGTGCCAGCAAGATGGTCTGGCAGATGCCAAGGCATCATCATCGAAATTCTGGGGAAGATTTGAGTCCGGATCAGAACTTCAAAGGAGCAGCAGAGCCCTGCAGAACAGTACTCATCAAATGGTTATTTTAGGGAACCAATTTTACCTTGGTGACCATTTCTAGTGACTTTTCCCTTTTGGCTTTGTGTCACTCTCAATTCTATACAGGCCTAAAGACAGGAGTAAATGCACCCAAAGAATCCCTTTTCAGGATACAGTTATGTGTTAACAAATGCATATAGTCACAGAGCAACCACCATAATCAAGATCTAGAACAGCCAAAACCGGTTTGGCTCAGTGGATAGAGCGTCGGCCTGTGGACTGAAAGGTCCCAGGTTCGATTCCGGTCAAGGGCACGTACCTGGGTTGTGGGCACATCCCCAGTAGGGGATGTGCAGGAGGCAGCTGATTGATGTTTCTCTCTCATCAATGTTTCTAGCTCTCTATCTCTCTCCCTTCCTCTCTGTAAAAAATCAATAAAATATATTTAAAAAAAAAAAAAAGATCTAGAACAGTTCACCCCCCAAATTCCCTTACATGCCACTCCACAATCAGTCTCCCCAACTTACTGACCTCCAGCTGCAGGCAACTGATGATCTATTTTTATCTCTAAATTTGTCCTTTCCCAGAATGTCATGTAAAAGGAAGCATATAGTAGGCATCCTTTTTTTTGGTCTAGCCTTTTCCATTCTAATTATTTTGAGACTCATCCATGTTACCCTATATGTCAGCAGAGCATTCCTTTTTATTGTTAAGTAGTAATCTATCATATGGACGTACCACAGGACATATGGGTTGTTTTCTAGTTCTTGACAATTATTAACATGGCAACTACAGACACTGGCATACAGGTTTAGTTGTCTCCTCTCAAGACCTCCATCAGTCCCATCCCAGCCATACCACGTAAACATATAATCTAAGAAAAACTACGCTGAAGTAGTTTCAAATCAACCCACTCACCTCCAGTTCCAATCTGATTATTGGCCCTAAACAGAAGTTGTGGGGGAGCTGCTCTGGGAATGGTTCCTGCCCACCGGATGCTTGGTGTGGAAGGAGGAGAGAAGTGGTGAAGTTTATGCCACACTGAGTGTTCCATCTCCCCTGGACTTGATTTCTCCAGTGTTCCTTCCTCTCTTGTCTGAAGCTGTTGGTGTAGATAGAATTAAAGCTGAGATTATAGACAAGGTTCATGCCAGGCAAGGAAGTAAATACCTTTTTGCGCTCTCCCTCGCCACGTTCACCCTGCAAATTTGAGGTGTAGCGATCACACCTGCCATGTTCACCTCTGTTTGTCCAGCACCCACTAGAGTGCCTGCATACGATAGAAACACAATCATTATATTTAGGGTGAAGTGGATTCATGGATGAATGAGCAACTGTCAACATTAGTGAGTAAACATTGTGTTGCTTATAAGCATAGAAAGAATGAATGTTTCACTCAGGGTTACCCGCTGAAAATAAATTGGTTTGAACAGCAGTTCAATTACGTCAAGAGTAATTGCCCATTGCTGTACTTAGACATAATCTAATTCCTAGAGAAATAAGCATATGCAGTTTCAAAGCGTAATTACATCTGACATTACTAGTAAGTGATTTCCCTGTGGATTTCTTCCTGATGACAGAAAATTAAAAGTTCCGTAATACAGTGACTGTGACTCACCTTCCGTCTCTGAGGGCTGTTCCTCCCAGCTCAAGTCATGGCATTTGCTAAAAAAGATGAAACCAGCCCAAATCCAAATAAATACGACATCCGGACCCTTCTCCAAGGATGAACATTTTATTGGAATATTGGCACTTGGCAGAGTAAATACATGGTTACAAAGTGTTTTATGTTTATTTGCTTTATATAGTGACCAAAAACAAAATAAAATAATCAGTCCACAGTGTCGATTTTTTCCTTGAAGTTGCATGCTTTAGAAGGCAAATCCCAACCCTGTTTGTTTATGGGAAAGAGAAGGCACAGGCAGCCACTTTTTCTACCTAGTGAAATGGTATTATTGTTTTAGTCAGTGATGTCCTTCTCTTCCCTGTCATTTAGCACTTATATAATAAAAGCAAAGTATGAAAATTGTCCCCTCGACCAGGAGTTGTCCAGAGGCAGGGCTGGCCAGGGGAAGGGAGGGAGGCCCCGGTCAGCAGCCGGCAGCCAGCAGCCAGTAGGGCCCCTACCAGTGCATGAATTTTGTGCACTGGGCCTCTAGTAAAGAAATAAAGTCACCTGTCTGGGAGAATTGTGACCCCTTAGAAATCACTGGCTGCAACCTGCAGGTTACAAAAGCAGGCTTGGGAATCTTCTTAATCAAATGTAGAAGATCAAGCCTCCTGACCTGCAGTTTTTCTCACTCAGCCTCTTTATAAAGCTTTTGGACAAATTGGAATCTTATCCTTGTGGTTCCCCAAATATTTTTTTTAAATATATTTTATTGATTTCTTACAGAGAGGAAGGGAGAGGGATAGAGAGTTAGAAACATTGATGAGAGAGAAATATCGATCAGCTGCCTCCTGCACACTCCCTACTGGGTATGTGCCTGCAACCAAGGTACATGCCCTTGACCGAAATCGAACCTGGGACCCTTGAATCCGCAGGCTGACACTCTATCCATTGAGCCAACGCGGTTAGGGCTCAATTTTTTTTTTTTTTTTAAGAGAATTTACTTTCCATAATGCAAGGCACTACTGTCTCAGCTCCAAGCTGCAAAGGAGGAAATGATGAGCTAATTTTTTCTAAGAAAAATATTATTTCTTTGTGAAAGGTCAATAGTAACGTAACGAGTTTAAAGTTACAGAATTTTTGCCAAACACTGTGTCTTGAGGTTTGATGCCTTTCTAACAGATTTGCCCATGGGAGAGACTCCCAATGCAGCCTGCAGAGAGAGGCTCGCCTGCTGCTCAGAGAAATCACAGTCACCTCGCTCCAACCCGGAAACCGCTGGAGCAATACAAAGACATCCGTATCGAAAGCAACAAACGCGCGGTCATCTGAAGTTATCCCATCCAACATGTGAAGATGAATAAGGAATACTTCAAATGCACTCTAGTTTCCTATTCCATCTAAAAACGGAACGGTCATCCTGCATAGCTCAGTGAGTTTGTCTTTTGTGACACGTGCACAGAAAAATCCTTTGATGGTGTTCTCGAGTGCATCCTCCCACTCAGTGCCCCGTCCCCTGGGGCCCACAGAACGGGTGAGGGAGGGCACTGATGCTCATCCTTCCAATGCAGTGACATGGACCCTCCTCTAGGGTTGGAAAAATGACTCCTCTTTCCAAGGGTTCAAGAAGCCCCGATGAGAGAAAAGGGAGGAAGCCGGGAAGCCCCTGTGTGGTGGTGGCCTGGGCTGGGACCTCCTCCCTCGCCACAGTTCTCCTGGAGAGAAGGCGGTCCCTGGCAAGGCTGGGCGCTGCTCCTTTGGCTCCTTGCTTGCTGGCCAGGGCATCTGACCAGATGGCCATCTGCCCTTTGGACTTGATTTAAGGGGAGACTCCCCAAGGGCAGAAAGCCCAATTTAAGAAAAAAAAAAAAAGTCTCCCTGGCTGACAGCAAGCGCCAAAAAGCCCCAGCACAGCGGAGCGGTGGGTGTCGGGTGCTCACATGTCCTGAGCAGCTTGCCACAGGCCAGTTCCTGGCTAGGCACTAAGGATATTCATGTGACTTGAGGAGGCAGGGAGCCAGGAGTCCAGACTGCGTGTTTCTATTCTAGCAGGAAGCGCATAGGATGACTAAACCCTAGTTTCTGTCCTTGAAGAGAAGAGCCCCTAAAAGAGACAGCTTCCATAGTCCATGCTAAATGCAAGGACAAGAGCGAGTGCTGGGTGTTACAGGGCCCAGGGACCTTCTGTATCTGTAAGGAGATCCTTTCTAGCCGTGAGGGTCTCTAAGCACTCAAAGAACGTTGTCATAGGAGACGATGTTGATACTGATTCTCTTTCATCCTTAAAGACCTAGAAATTCAAGAAATTCTTCCTGAGGAGGTGGAGAGGGAGATATTGGAATTCCTGCTTAAATGGTTGAACTCTGGGGCAAATCCTCTAGAGAACTGATATAAACTTACAAGATGATGGTGATCAAAACGAGCTCTTGGGGCAGTATGTTGGGATCTGATATTGAAATCTGTGGAAGGAAGTATGAAGATGTGGTACTGGGACTGAAGCTTTTAGGAAATAAACTGGTATTTTCTGAAGGACAATAGGACACTCCTTTATTCGATCTTTTGGAGGTCCAGTCCACCTTGTACGTTAACAGTTGTAGGTCACAATGGATTTAGAAGATGTCTGTGTCTATTTCCGCTAACAGTGTAAGTTCTGGGAGAAAAGAAGAGATCTGTTTAACCACCAATCTCCAGCACCTGGGACATAATGACCCCAACTTGCTAAACGACTGAACAAATGATTTCTACTTTTGGTAACATCTTTGGAACCTGATGGTATATATATATATATACCTTGGCTTCTCTCTCTCTCTCTCCCTTGTCTCTCTCCCTTGTCTCTTTCTCTCCCTTTTTTCCCATCTTTCTTTCTTATTCATTTTTTTTCATGCACTCACTTTATTTCCTTCTGGGAGTGAAGCAGGACTGTTTTAATGGAAAGACAGGAAGCTTTCATGCCAACACAGAAAACATATCATTTGAAAATAGGTGTTTTCTTAGAGTGAATTCCCTTGGGCCTTTTAATGTATACTGAACAAGGCATCTTATCTTTCCTTCTTCTCTCTCTCTCTCTCTCTCTCTCTCTCTCTCTCTCTCTCTCTCTCTCTCTCTTTGGTATGATGCCTAACACACAGCATGTGGCATAGAGTATCTGTTTCAATAACATGTGTTTAATTGGAAGACTTTATGCCCAATAATTTAGCTAAGCTCTTTCTCTGCACAATTTACAGCTAATTTGGAATGCTTAAACATGACAGGGAAATTTTCCTCTGAATTTCCTCAAGAGGTGATTAATGAATAAGAATTAACAAATCAATTGACAAGACATTGAGAGCAGATTTAGTACCAGGCCCAGACAGTTGCACAGACCACCGCCTTCCTCTGTTCCTGCCCAGCCTCCCCGAGCTCTCAGGCCCTGTGGGGCTGCCCACAGCGGTGGTGCCTGTGCCCTCCACCTACCCTTTCCTGCAGCCTGACCGTGGGCAAAGGCCGAGTCCTTAAGAGACAGAGGAGTCCATATAGTGTAGTGGGATTTACAGCATAGATCTGCATTCTTACAAAGAATGGAAAAGCCTTAAAGTGCATTAGAAGACACTGCAGAGTGTATTGAAAACCATGCTCCTACTGTGTTCTCTGTCCTCAATGCGACCCCCACTCCCTCCCCCGGACACCCTCAGCTGTCTCTCACCCCACACCCCCCATTACCTTTGTAATTCCTATGAAAACGCTAAAGCAGGAATTCATGGCAGAACAGCTCAGTTCCACAAGGGTTTGCCTCAGTGCTCGTGCCCTGTGTGCATCCCCTCTGATTTCATTCTACAGATTAAGGAAGTAGGTAATACTTTTTTTTTCACTTTTTTGTAACAATCCCATGCACCCCCTAAGTGTACCCATAATTAACCCATTGGCTGCGTTTGTTCATAGAGATACTTTTGCCAAATTGTCCCTTTCACTCCTCCGAGGGCTGCTCTGGGGGACCCTCCCTCGCATCCTCTTCCTGTGGACCTAGGAGGTCAGTGTTTGGAGCATTCTCCACCACCCACTGACACTCGTAGACACGGGGACCCTTCGCCTCCTCTGCGTCCACGCCGGCAGCAGCCTGGGCTGGGCCACTTTTCCCTCCCACCGCGTCTTCCACAGAGACCTGGCTCTCCCTGGGGCCCAGGGGGTCAGAGTTTAAAATGCAGCCTCCCTGTGGCACGGCCTTACCTCCTTCATGGGCGTCCCTCCCGGCGGGCTCCCCAGCCTCCGCCTGCTCCTCTGTGGGGCCTGGGCCGCTGGGGCCCTGGCTGAGCCCCCCGCAGGCTGGCTGAGCCTCTGAACATCCCCCTGACTCCACCCCACTGGCCCCGGCCTCGGCCTTGACCTCAGCAGCTGGAGAACAGGCCTCCCTCTCCCCGACTCCACCTTCTTCACTGTCGTCCTGACTGGAGGCAGCTGCCTGAGTGGCCTCCGTGTGGACTTGGGTCGTTTCCTCTTCTTTGTCAATTTCTTGGGGAACAAGGGTCTCCGGGTGTGTATCTTTTTCAGTCTCGAGGGTGGCAGACACCATGGGTACCTCGACGGTCACCGTCAACAAACTTCTGAGCTCCTTCAAGGAGCATGAGGCAGAGAGGGACTGTGGCTCCTGGTGGGTGGCGGCTTCCCTGTCCGCAGGAGTCCCTGCACTCTCCAGCTCTGATGAGCGGGTGCCCCGGGCTCCTGCTGTGTCCTCTGCAGCCACGGGGCTCACGACAGGATCACCGGTGCCTGAACGAACCCCCTGCGCGTCCCCACCTGGGGAAGAAAGGCTTTCTCCTTGGGCCCCCGGACTAGGGACCCCAGGCTGCTGCTTTCCCTCTGGTTCCGGGAACACGTCGTTACTGGGGGTCTCACCATCGGCCACTCCGAGCAGAATGGCCGAGGCTCTCCGGGCGGGGCTGGCCTGGTTGGACCCCACGGGGGTCTTCAGGTCGGTCAAGCTGGACACGCTCTCACTGGGCAAGGCCATGTTGTCTTCAAACAGGTTGTGTTTCTTCAGGATCGCTGCTTCCTTTATCACTGAGACACCAGAACACAAAACACGACGTTAACGCCCTGCCCCGGCCAAACGGCTTTTCTTGATTTTTTTTTACCCAGAAGCCAGACACCCCTCTCAGCTTTTCTGGCTGCCCAGATTTCTCAAGTTCAAATCCCAGCTCACATCCCCGCTCTTCCAGGTAGCCCTCCCTGATGAGCGCAGCCTCATTCCAAACTCTGGACCTCCGTGGTGTTCGTTCCTTCACATATTTCATTTACTCAAAGAGCAAACACTGGACACAGACTAGGGGACAGGCTCTGGGATGCAAAGATGAATAAAACGCGGCCTTGGCTAGCAAGGGGCTCACAATCCGTAATGCTATCACCTGGATCGCTCATGAGGCCCCCGTCACATTTTATTAGCTCTTAGCTGTGCGGTTCCAGTCTATCCATGGTGACCGAAATGCCTCCAGGACATTAAGGAGCATGACGTACATTTCTCTACTTTTTCCCATAGGCCAGCCCTGAATGTGAACCTGTTCAGTACAGGCTCTCAGTACTGAACATGTAGAGAGAGCCCTGTTGGCCTGTTGCCTCCAAAATGGATTTGGCTACCTTCGCCCTAGCATCTTTGCTGTAGATGTCTTTGCCACAAGCATTAATATGTGTGTGTGTGTATGTGTGTGTGTGTATATATATATATATATATGTATACATATATATATAAACATATATATATAAATATAAATATATATATAATTGATTTCAGAGAGGAAGGGAGAGGGAGAGATAGAAACATCAATGATAAGAGAGAATCACTGCTTGGCTGCCTCATGCATACCCCCCACTGGAGATCGACCCCACAACCCAGCATGTGCCCTGACTGGGAATCGAACCGTGACCTCCTGGTTCATAGGTCTACACTCAACCACTGAGCCACCGCAGCCGGATGCCACAGCATTTTTTATGAAAACATTTTTGATGCATAACTAAATGGCTGTAAGGCAATTTTGCTGTTAAAAAAAAAAAGTTAAAAAACTGGGTGACAGTTTGGGTTTTTGTGGTGCTGTGTGTGTGTGTGTGTGTGTGTGTGTTTTTGTCAGTTTGGTTTCATTTCTCCATTGACAAAAAAGTGGAGAAAATAAATAGTGGTGGTCTTAAAATAGTTAGCATTTTTTCCGGGTGGTGATGATTTTTGCCCCAAGAGGTAGTTGGTTGCTTATCTTGAAACACTGAATTGGGAAGAGAAGGAGAGGCCCCAAGGGCCTCTGAGGGCTCAGAGTTGAGCCCGCATTTCCCGTAGAACAAGGACAAGACCTTATGTACAATCTACAAAACAATATCAGCTGTTTGCGCAGTATTGCCTTGAATCCATGCACATTTGTAACAAATTCAAATATTTTGTATTTTGCAATGAAGTCTTTCTAATTTGGTTATTCAGTTTTAATATACCTCTTTTATTTGTCATAATTTTATCTTTTTTAAAAAATATATTTTATTGATTTTTCACAGAGAGGAAGGGAGAGGGATAGAGAGTTAGAAACATCGATGAGAGAGAAACATCGATCAGCTGCCTCCTGCACATCTCCTACTGGGAATGTGCCCACAACCAAGTACATGCCCTTGACCAGAATCAAACCCGGGATCTTCTACACGATGGAATACTATGCTGCTGTAAAAAGGAAGGAACTCTTACCATTTGCAACGGCATGGATGGAACTGGAGAGCATTATGCTAAGTGAAATAAGCCAGTCAATAAAGGAAAAATACCACATGATCTCACTCATTCATGGACAATAGAGACCATTATAAACTTTTGAACAATAATAGATACAGAGGCAGAGCTGCCTCAAACAGATTGTCAAACTGCAGCGGGAAGGCCGGGGAGGGTTGGGGGGCAGGAGGTAGGGGGGTAAGAGATCAACTAAAGGACTTGTATGCATGCATATAAGCATAACCAATGGACATAAGACACTGGGGGATAGGGGAGGCTAGGGGACTGTCTAGGGCGGGGGGATAAAATGGATACATATGTAATACCCTTTGTAATACTTTAAGCAATAAAAAACAAAAAAACAAAAAAAACCCGGGATCTTTCAGTCCACAGAGCCAAACCGGTTAGGGCATAATAATTTTATCTTTTTTTTTTTTTTTTTACGATAAAATTGCCTACGGCCAATTAGTTATAGGGCAAAAAATAAAATAAAATAAAAAATGGTTGCAGCAAAGATGCTAGGGCAAAACCAACCATGCATTCCAAAATGAGGCTGTCTGCACACCCAGCTCAGCCTTAGAGGCCTCCAAGGAGGAAGAACAATGATGACGACAGCAGCTGGCAGTTTTGACACTAGTCCTTTGCTTATGGCTGTGCAGGCTGTGCTATGCCCAACAGTATCACCTCCAAGCGGGTGCTGCTGACATGAGAGACAGGATAGGTCTGCACAGTCAGCATAATAACTTCCCAGCAGCTAGCAGGAGCGTGTCCTGCTCTCATAAAATCAGCGTATCATGGCACTATTTGGACAGAGAGCAGTCAAGCTCTTTTTCCTTCCTTTTTGTACATAAGGACTTATTTTATTGTGGTTGTTACCATTTTCCTCCCTAGATCAGACAAATTATTTCTTTTTCATCATTTAAATTTTATTTTTCAGTTATAGCTTACATTCAGTATTATTTTGTATTCGTTTTAGGTATACAGCATAGCACTTAGACATAAGCCTATATTTCACTGTGGACCCCCCCCCCCAATATTTCCAGCACCCACCTGGCCCCATATATAGTTATTACAATATTATTGACTATATTTCCTATGCTGTACTTCACATTCCTGTGACTATTTTGTAATTACCAATTTGTTGGGTTTTTTTAAATTGAATTTATTGGGGGTAACATTGGTTAATAAAATTATATAGGTTTCAGGGGAAGGTAGCCTTTTTCTAACTCACCCCAAGGTGCCCTAGTGGGCTGGCAGTGGCCTTGACTGTGCCCTTCCCAGTGAGTCCTTCCCTTTACATTCCTATCTCATTCGACCCCCTGTGAGGGGCTACTGTGACCCGGGGCCTGTGCTTGGCCAGTGTTCTTTGTGGAGGGGTTTTGCGATGCTTAACATCCTCCCCATGGAGATCAGATGTGTTTCGGGCCTACAGTTTTATGGATGACCCTCCGTATCTCCATCAAAGTTTTCCTAGCCACACTCCTGTGCCGAGCAAGGCCTGCCTCCACAGTGGGTGCTGGGGTCCTGGCAAGCCTCCCAGTGTGCTGTGCCATCACCCTGTGTCCTTTTCTGTCCCACTGAGAGGAGGTGAGGAATGTGCTGGGAGAGTAGCTGCTCCTGGGATCACCTCCTCCTGCTCTGGGTGGGGTTCTGAGCCTGTGACTAAGAAGAGCCCTTTTTCCTCTGCTCTGTCTGGAACAGATAGAAGAAGACAGCTGTTCATAAGTTTAATCTCTCCCAACCTCGGTTTTCTAATCTGAAAACAGAGTTTAAAATGTGCATCTCACAGAGTTCTTATTTGTAATGAAAGAGAATGAATATCTAATGGGCTGGTATAGTGTTTGCTTGCTCAGTCAGGGTTAGTGTCCCTTCTCTGTCTCCCAGCAACATCGATTTCCCCTTCCCTTTTCATACCTGTTGAGCAAGCCCAGCTGGCCATACTGGGCCTCATTTCTGGGGGGCTACCCTCTCTCCAGAGTTCCCTCTAGCACCAGGTGAACCTCCCTCACCTTTCAGGGTTTCATCAAGGAGCATCTGGTGTAAAATCTCCTCATACACGTTCTCAACATGGATCATGTTGGTGTGATCAGCGAAGATGAACTGCTCGTATTTCTGAAGTTCCTGGAGAGCAAGAGACCGAGGGCAAGGCATGAGATGCAGATATGAAAAGGATGAGTCCCACCCTGGCTGGTGTTGCTCAGTGTTTAGATCGTCGGCCTACACACTAAAGTGTTTTGGGTTTGATTCCCAGTCAAGGGCACGTACCTGGGTTACAAGTTCATTCCCAGGCCCTGGTCAGGGTGCAGGAGGCAACCAATCAGTGTGTCTCTTTCATATCCATGTCTCTCTCTCCCCACTCCCTCCATTCCATTCTAAGAATCAATGGAAAAAATATCTTAGCGTGAGGATTAACAAAACAAAAAAAGAAAGAATGAGTCCCACTCCTGACCCCCTGTGGCACCACTCCTTATGCTGGGTACACACAGAGGGTAGACCCAGAGATTTGATCATCTCAAGGGGTGTCACTGAGTCTGGGGCCCTCCTTTTTTTTCATAACCAAAGTATTTTCTTCTTCCTCTTTAAAAAAATATACCAACAGTACTTTCCAAGGTATATGCCACACACAATACAATGCAAACATTTTAAAAGTACAGCTCAGTCCTACCCGGTTTGGCTCAATGGATAGAGCATCAGCCTGCAGACTGAAGGGTCCTGGGTTCGATTCTGATCAAGCCCAGGTTGTGGACTCGATCCCAAGTAGGGGGCGTGCAGGAGGCAGCCAATCAATGATTCTCTCTCATCATTGATGTTTCTATCTTTCTCTCCCTCTCCCTTACTCTCTGAAATAAAAAAAAAAAATGTAGAGCTCAATGATTTTAAACACATAAATAAACCCATGAAACCAGAAGCCAAATCAAGACAGAGGAAAGATCATCATCATTGATGTTTCTATCTTTCTCTCCCTCTCCCTTACTCTCTGAAATCAATAAAAACTATTTTTTAAAAAATGTACAGCTCAATGATTTTAAACACATAAATAAACCCATGAAACCAGAAGCCAAATCAAGACAGAGGAGATCACTCCCTTGCCCTTTCCTAGTCTAATCCTCCAGAGATAAGCACTGATCTGATGTCTATCATAAGAGCTCAGTCCTTCTTGTTCTCGAACTTTATGTGAGTGGAATTGTCCATTCCTTTGGGCTTGTTTCTGAGATTCTTTCATGTTGCCACGTGTATCCGTAGCTTGTTCCCTTTTATTGATAGGACATTCATCATATGAATAAACTAAAATTGCTTATCCATACTACTGTCGATGGATACTGAGATTTTTCTCCCGTTTTTTTGACTGTGAGGACTATAAATGCTATGAACCTTCTCGTGCATGATTTTTGTAGATTTAAGGACCTAGTCATCTTGGAAGTGAGACTGCTGGGTCCTGGAGTAGATGTGTGTTTAACTTCATTAGAATGGGGCCCCTTTTCAAGTCGTTGGGATCTCAAGTCAAGGGCTCCTCTTTCCCTCCCTGGCCTGACACTCACCTATTCCCATAAGACAACCCAGGCAGGATGCAAAGTCCTTGAACCCTTCTGCTTCCCAAGGGTCTCCAAATGGCCTGCCTGTTACCAGCTTGAGGACGGAGCAGGGATCAAAGAGCAGCAATTGCATCCCAGTGATTAACTCAGGTCCTTGCACCCAATGGTGCTGGAAAAGGGCTCCCGACATGTGGCTTGGAGAGCCGGGGACTTAGAATGGGATTTGACCTCTTTTGCCTGAAGGGGCAGGATTTACAGCAGACAGTCAGGAGTCACCACATTCAGACAACTCTCGGTGCTAGGACTTGGGGATCTGGAGTAACCCAGGACCAGCTCATAGCGGATTCTCATGGGGTCCCTTTATATGTACCCGAGAGGAAAGACAAGGGATTGAGAGACAGGAGCTTCCATGACTCTGAGAGGGTCTGAGAGACACACAGACAAGGATGGATAGTAGAAGCACTACCCAGGAGCCCGGACGCTGCCCTGGACCGGCTGTGGGATGCTGGGCAAGCATCGTCACCGCTCTGCACCCCTCTCTTCCTCTGAGAAATGAGGGGTCTGGGCTCATGTCTGCCGCACCCTTTCATGTCCCCACATGGTCTCCCACTCCTCGTTCCCCTGTTATTACTCATCCCTCGGGACTGGACAAAAGCAGGACTCTGCAGCCCTCCTTGACCCCACAAGCGAAGTAGGGCAACCTCTTTGGAACTCAGCCATGAGGAACTCTTTCTATGAGGCTACTGCTGTGCCCATCACACGGCATACCATGTGCCTGCCTCCTGCCTCTAGGCTGTGAACCCCAACAAGCAGGGGCGCAGGCCTGGCCCAGCGCCCAGATCATATCTGATACATATTTAACATATGTTTGCTTTAAAATTTCAGCCAGCTACATAATGCTATGGAAAGGAATAATTTCTAGGGACATTTATACTGTCATGACAATCTGCCATGACGTGTCCAGCTTTACAAAACAGGGACTCGATCTTCCATATTAAATAGATTGAACAGTGACATATGTTTAATTCCCTGGATCAATTAAATTGAATCCCTGCAGGGGGACTTGGGGAACCATAACTTTTTTAAAGTTTCCCAGGACATCCCAACATGTGTCTTGATTTTAGTACCACAGATCTGGGAAGCTTCGACTTTAAGAGCCAAAGGAAATAAGATAAAGAATTCTTCTCTGAAGCTGTACCCCGTGATGTATCTGTTCTGCAAATCCAGATTTTTAAAACTCTCTTGACACCGATACCGTATCCTTCATTACGGAAAACCTTGGGTGACAGGTCCTTTGGAAACCAGTCTCTCTTGATTGAAAAATCACAAGAGCCTGTTACAAATTGGGTACCACTGGGCTGGCGTTTGGAAAGAGGGGGGCAGGTGGAAGGGAGGCTTGCCTTGCCCTTCACCTTTCACCTTTTCTGGAGGCTCTGAGGCCCCCAGACCGTCTTTGGGATTAGAAAAGGAAAACACGCTCAGCAGGAAGTCTGTGTGCAGACGCGTCCACGGGCGGGCTCAGTCACCCTGCGGCGGCTGCACTTTCCACCCCCGTGGGCCACGGGACAGCCATACAGACAGATTCTTTACCCCTCAGTGCATCCCTTTCTATGAAAGAAATACACCCCACAAAGAAATGCCAGGAACTAGATATGCTGATGACACTTGGAAGAAAAACAGCATGTAGAGAATATAAAAATGACTGAAGAAACTGCTTCAGTCAAATAACTCATGGGAAGGAGTCTAATGCTCCAATGCGTGGAGACTCTCTACGCTGCCAAAAGGCCCTTTTTAAATTCGAAACGCTCTTTGTCATTTGCTCCAAGAGGCAGCAGGCCTTGAAAATGTCCAGGCTCGTAGATCATTT
Organism: Myotis daubentonii; assembly: GCF_963259705.1. Lineage (NCBI taxonomy): Eukaryota > Metazoa > Chordata > Mammalia > Chiroptera > Vespertilionidae > Myotis > Myotis daubentonii. The sequence goes on along the minus strand of NC_081857.1, from coordinate 18,542,117 downwards.
CTGAAACGGCCAAGTAGTGATAGCAGTATTTGCCTTTTTCCCAGAGTATCACATGTTACCAGGGAGTGTGAGCTGGGGGCAGACTCTGCTGGTGACCAGCTCTGTGATTTGGGGCCCTCTTCTTAACCCTCAGGTCTCCTCATCGCTACAACCAGCGTATAAATGGCACCTCCTCCTAGGGCTGTCCTGAGAATCACTGAGCTAATCCATGCAAAGGGCTTAACACGGTGCCTTGCACGTGGTAAGCACTCATCAAATGTTAATTGCCTCATGCTAGTCTTCTCAATATCTTTTAAAATGTATTTTTATTTTTTAAAAAATATGTTTTCATTGATTTCAGAGAGGAAGGGAGAGTGATAGAAACATCAATGATGGGAGAGAATCATCAACCGACTGCCTCCTTCATGCTCCTCACTGGAGATTGAGCCTATAAACCTGGGCATGTGCCCTGACAGGGAATAGAATCTATGAGTCCTCTGGCTCATAGGTTGATGCTCAACCACTGAGCCATACTGGCCGGGCAAGTCTTCTCAATCTTAAGATGACTACCACAATATATTGCTAGCTCCATTTTTTTACAAGAGGAAATCTCAGCCAAGAGAGAGAAAAAGTGATTTGCCCAAGGCCTGAGAGCCAGGACTTGAACCCAGGACTTGCCCCAGCCTCCAGAGTCCGCTCATCCATTTCTCTGCTCTGCCGACTAAGTCACACTTCACAATCATGGCTGTCTCGGGTTGCCTGGGGCTCCTAACAGCTTTAAATGATTTGTTTCATGGATTTCACTAAACAAATGTTACTGGATTCAACAGAGCAAATATCCTCCTGTAATCAATCATGTTACTTCAGATCTTTTCCTGGAGGTAGTGGCCAAGTTTCAGAGGACACGTTGGACCTAGGAGTCATTCTATAATGAGGGACATCTGGTATTCTCAGGTGTTCTACGGCAGCCCTTAGTTTGGCTCAAACTCAGATCATTACCCTTCGAGATTTTTGTCTGGTCCAGGGCTCGGCAAATCCTGCCGGCTGCTGGGTTTTGTAGATAAAGTTATGCTGAAACACAGATGTGCCCATTTGTCTACGTAGAGTCTGTGGCTGCTTTGGAGAAGAGCTGGGTAATTTCAACAGAAATCGTATGGCCCATGAAGCCCAAAATATTTACTATTGGACCATTGACAGAAAAAGTTTGCCAACCCCTCCTACCATTTGCAAGCACATCGTGGCCAAAATAAGTAAATAAATAAGCCGTGCTTGAACTTCACCGGCCATAGGAGCAGGCTCTGCGGAGGAACCCAGCCCTTACTGGTTTGCAGGTGGACGCCAGGGCCTTCTGCACGGTGGGAAGTGTGATTTGAACGAGTGCCTCTTGAAATATCCTCTTCCGGATGGTGCTGCTGTCATAATCATATTGCTGTCGATACACAGAGAGAAACATATGCTCAACAGCAACACTGCAATCTGTTAACTTTCCCTTCAGCAAAAACCTCAGCCACCCACTTCATCGCCTTCTCCCCTCCCCCGAATTTCTAAGGACCCCTGTGGCATTTCCAAGGTCTCAGAGAACTTTTCACGCAATTCTCTCACACTCCAGGTGGAGGTCATGACCCATCTTACCCTCCCCTCTTACAGATTTGGAAACTGAGGCAAGATCAAAACAGCAACTCCTGCCTTATAAAGAAGTTGGGGAGAGAACCAGGGGGGTGAATTTATGCTTTGTCACCGCTATCCTGGGTGGGTCCTTGGGAGTGATGGTCATCTACTTCTTTCATTCTACATCCTAAAAGTAGGATTTGTGGGTTGTAGTGGTTTCCACAAGGGAAGAGAGAGCCTAGCTCATAGCTACATCAACACCGTGGCATGTTAACCAAAGAAGTTTAGTATCTAGAACAAGAAAGGTGATGATTCACTTTGTAAGCAAGGATCATCCAAACCGAGAGGCCAGAGTTTGGTTTTAGATGTCACTTTAAGGGACTAATAGACAAACTGGAGCACAGTCACAGGCATGTGAGCAGAATGGTCAGGCTAAAGAAGGAATGGTGAAGGACAGGGGTCCTCAAACTTTTTAAACAGGGGGCCAGTTCACTGTCCCTCAGACGTTGGAGGGCCGGACTATAGTTTAAAAAAAAAACTATGAACAAATTCCTATGCACACTGCACATATCTTATTTTGAAGTAAAAAAACAAAACGGGAACAAATACAATATTTGTATTTGCATGTGGCCCGCGGGCCGTAGTTTGAGGATCCCTGGTGAAGGAGATGAAGACATTTATACCGGAGGTAGTGACTTGAGGCTAAATTACAGTTCTATTCAAACAAGGAAAGGCTGCCAGGTGGAAGAAGGAACTTAACAAAGAGGGTAGAGCTAAATGGATGGCCGCTGAGAACTTTGGCTTTATATCAGGAAGCATGTTCTTGCCCTTAAGCGTGTCCAGAGAAGAAAGGGACTGTTTGGAGAGGTATAAAGTGTCCTGATACTGGAGGTGATACTGACATTGATATCTTTTCTTCCTCAACTTCAAGTTCATTATTATTTGTGTTCCCGTGATAAATATTGCTTTTAATTTCAATAATTTGGTTGCCAGAGTCTCCTACTGCCTGTGACACCTCAACATCAGGTCTGAAATTCAGGGACCCCTCCCAGGCTCTGAGGAACTTCGATCTGCTGCTCCAAGCACTGTTTAGGGCAACAATTTCAACTTTTTTCATCTCGTGGCACACATAAACGAATTACTAAAATTCTGTGGCACGCCAAAAAAGATATTTTTGCTGATCTGAAAATAGATATAACTGATTAATTCACGCTGGATGGCTATTGTTGTGTTGGTTGTTGTCATTTTTTTATTTGACAATTTAAAGGAAAAGAGGTCAGTGCCCCTGATTAAATAGTCAGGTATTGCATGTTTGAAAAATTCTTGTGGCTCACCTGTTGAAAATCACTGGTGTAGGGCAAGGAGGAAGTAAAAAATTAATGCGTTAGTTTTAAGGGTAATTTAAGCTCTAGGGTCACCATTGACTAGCCTGGTGAGCTTAAGTAAGTCACGTTAGCTCTTAGAGAGTCAGTTTCCTCATCTCTCCAATGGGAACACATTCTAATTATCTCACAAGTTCTAGTGAAGATCAAATGAAACATAATAGGTTTAAACAAGCTTTAAAAATACAGCACATATATGTAAACTATTATTACAACTATTTTGACACATACTTAAACATTAAACACATTAAAAATGGAACAATTTAATGTGCCAACCTCTCTCTCTCTCTCTCTCTCTCTCTCTCTCTCTCTGGCAGGTATCTTTTTCTTGGAGTATATTTCCTTTGCCATGAGGTGCCGATTTTTCTAAAATATGCTGCCTAATTTAAATGGAAACTATTTGAAGAAATAGGCGGTGCCTTGCCTATATTTATATTCCATGCAATACCCATCACAATGGTTTGCTTATAGTGGACAGCCAATAAATATCAAATCCAATTGCTTTCAAAGTAAACTAGGACATGTCTCTCCAGCTGATGGGCAATGGTGAGGACCTGTGATCTCAGAAATAGCCACTAGATGGCGGGAGAGGCATGAAAGTCATGCTGGGGGAACAGCTGGTACCTAATAGTCCCTGGAACCCCAGGAAGGAAAGATGCGAAAGATGAGAAAGAAAAGGGGGCGCGTAAAAGAACTTGGTATTTTCCAGTTAAAGAGAACCAGGGGCCACAGTCTTGCTTTACGCTTCCCACATGAAAAAGGGGTTTTACCTTTAGGACTCGGAGCTTCACCTTCTCAATGGCGATGGCTGTTTTAGAGGCCTCTCCTTGGAGATGCGGGGAAAGCAGTTGTTCAAAAGTGAACACTGCGTTCTCCATGAGCTAGACACCAAGGCAACACAGAAACAGCACGGTCAGAGGCGGGGGCACCACCACAGGTCCGCCCAAGTCAGCTGGAGAGAAGGGAGGGGGTGACTACCTCTTATTTTATAGATTTCCCAGGGGTGAGTCCTCACCCCACCATCTGAACTGTGAAGTAAATAGGCACATGGCCACAGTGGGATCAGTAAGAGACCGGGACACACACACACACACACACACACACACACACACACACACACACTTGCGTGTATCTATATACATGTATGCATCCTTTCTTCTCATCTCTTTCTACCCTGAACTGGAAACCCCAAGACGATGTAGGATTGAAATTACTTCCATCTCCGGTGGTCACCCCCTTCTTCTAATCTCTGATACCTGCAGCCAGGGCTTACCAAGATGAGGTGGGAGTCACCTCCAATTATTTTTGGCTCCTTTAACTCTACACATGCACGTTCAGGTGGATGTAAGCTACCCAGCATCTCTCTCTCCACCTCCCATCCATCTCCTCACACCTCCGCCAGGATGGGAAGGGAGGCAGGGTGAGGGCTTGGGGCAGACAGTGGCTGGCACGGTTATGGGTTAGGAAACAGAAGCAGCTCAGATTTCGTATTCTCTGCCCTCGTGTCCCTGTAAGCTCCACCGGGTTCAGTATTATCACAGGGACTCTATCAAACGATCGCCCAATTTTGTTCCTTGTCCATTTTTAATCTCTCACAAGTCAGAGGTTAGGTAATAAGATGTGTCACTTAATCCTGCCTATATTTTTAAGGAAAAAATAATAAAAAGCTCCTTTCTTTTCCAAGCCTATAATTCCCATGGCATTCAACACATATCTTTCTCAGCGCATTCTCAACATGGGAGTGAATTTATCTAAGACTCTGCCTCCCTATCAGTTCCCTAAAGTGGGATCTGGCACAGTGTTCCACCCCATAAGCTGCCCTGGAAAATCTGGAAAACAGAATTGTGCTCTTACGGCTTCAATGAGCACACCCTCTCTTCATTGATGAATCACAATACTATGAAAGAGTCTGTGCTATCCATTCCTGTTCCTCGTAGGGAAACAAGGAGCCTATCAAATAAACACAAGACATCCAAAAAGGAAGCTATGAGTGACTGATTGGTTCTAGGTTAGGGGATTAATTGAAGCCAGTGGATTTCAATCCTGGACACATATTAGAAGCAGTGGAAATGAGTAGGGGAAATCTTTAAAAATTATTAAAATATAGCCCTGGCCAGTTTGGCTCAGTTGGTTGGGTGTCATCCCATGCACCAAAAGGTTGCCGGTTCAATTCCCTGTCAGGGCACATGCCCAGGCTGCAGGCTCCAGCCTCAGTAGGGGACATGCTGGAGGCAGCCGATCCATGTTTCTCTCTCACATTGATGTTTCTCTCTCTCTCTCCTTCTCTAAAAATCAATAAAAATATATGTTTAAAATTATTAAATTATTTTTAACATTATTTTTAAATATTGAATTTTTAAAAATTATTGAATTATAATTATAGATAGATATACTTTTAATAACTAGAAAATTATATATATATATATATATATATATATATATATATATATATATATATATTCAGACTCACTGGAGGTGGGGCCTACGCATCAGTATTTCTCAAAAGCTCCCCAGGTGATTCTAATGTGCAGCCACAGTTAGGAACACTGATTTGACAAACCAAGTAATTTTTTTATGTGCCTCAGGCATGAAACAGCTCTGGCCACCGACACAGGCATCAAGCTAGGATGAACTAAGGACTGTACGTCTGCTTTGCCCCTGATTGATATAAGAGCAACACCACCAATCAGGTGTCTCCTTGCCCATTGCCAGGGGGTTGATAAACCAAGTAATTATTCATTAATGCCACTTTATTTCCCTGGATGTTTCTACTCCATGGTGTTCTACTCTATGATGTTTCTACTCTATGACATGGAGGGAAGATGAAGCCAGCTAGAAGCACAGATACGATGACAAAGGCAATGGCCGTGCTTCCTGGCTGCAAGCACGCCAGTCCCATCTGCCTGAGCTTGCTTCCCTGCTGGCTCCGTCCTCATCCCCAGGAGGCCCCTGCAGGCACCCACCTCTTGCATGTAGTTCTGGGTCCGCTGCACCACCAGATCCACGTGGGGGAATCTGAAGCGGCTCTTGAGATCCTGCAAGCGCTCCTGGAGCAGGTTGACTTTGATATAACAAGGCTCCATCTTCACGGAATCCAGTGGGAGATTCATAAGACGGTCCAGATGCTGCGATTGGGTGAGGGGAAAAAATTAAACCATTCAGACTTAGGAACAATATTACACAATCCTACATAACAAAAGCCTAATATGCTAAGTGTCTGACTGTTCGTTCAACCACTTGACCAGTCGCTATGAAGTGCACTGACCACCAGAGGGCAGATGCTCTGACCGGTAGGTTAGCTTGCTGCTGGGATCGGACTGATTGGGACTAGGTGAGAGGGGCCAGACACACCCTGGAACCCTCCCATGATTCCTCCCCGGCCCCTATGTTACACTGGTGGGGTCCCTCTACCTGGTCTGCACCCTCTCGCAATCCGAGACCCCTTGGGGGATGTCGGGGCCTCTAGTATTCTATAAATTCCAAACAATCAAATGTATGTCTTTAGAGTGAACCACTTCTCAGATCACTACATTTGTGACATCTTCAATTGTCTTCCTTCAGTGGGTTCCTGGGGCAGCTCTGTTGCTAGGAAGAGGCCGGGAGAAGAACCAACTGGCCGATGGGAGTGCCAGGGATGCACTCAGAGCTCCAATCTTCTTACGCTCTTGATGGACTGGCTCCCAGCTCCCACTTCCAGAATTCCAGAGCTAGGCAAGTAGGTCCTTTTGCACGTGGAATTGTTACTGGGCTCATAAGCCCCCATAGCCTTCTTTAATGACAGGCAATCCCAGAGAGGTCAGAGTGCCCCCCAAAATCCTGGATGTAAAGCCACAGTCCCCACAGTTTTCTGGGGCTCTGTCAGTGCATAGGGGACTTCCCTCTGCTGTCGGTTCTCCATGGTGCTAGTGGATAGGGAGTGGGTGGTAGGAAGAGGCCTGGCCTGGGAGAGGTATCCAGTTGTAAAAACTGGGGTTCCTCCTCCTCCTCTAGTTTGCACAAATGATGACTTGGCCAATGAGGCTTCCAGCAAGAGGATGACAACAGACCCCATCTCCTAGAGACCCCCAGGGTTATCAACACACTCAGACACGATGGCTGTTGTTGCCAACAGAATGCATTTTAAGTCCCAAGCTTATTTAAAATTAATTTTTAAAGTTGAATATTGGAGACCTAGAATAAACAAGGCAGGTAGAAAGATGCTGAAAATGGACACCTAAAGAGATCTGGGGAGTACAGGAGTGAGTGTGAATTATATACAATATGCTATCTCACTTTCAGGTCACAGAAAAGAGGAGAAATCTCGACTTTGAGATTTCTCTAAGCAGAAATTTAAAGACGGCCCAGCTCTGGCCTGATGGCTCGGCTGGTTGGAGTGTTATCCCTTGCACCAAAGGGTTATGGGTTCGGCGTGCACGTTGGAGGCAACCGATTGATGTTTCTCCCTCACATCGATTTCTCTTTCTCTCTTTAAAATCAATAAAAACATATCCTCAGGTGAGAAATAAATAAATAAATACATACATACATACATAAATAAATAAAACCCATTCTCTTGGTGTTTGCAATGGGAAAATATTACTCCCTTTCAGAAGGGAGTTACAGAGAGCTCCACTAACCTGGAATTAATTATCAAAACCACGCTGTAGAACTTGCCCCTCGTCACACACTATGCAATGTGACTATTTTTAAGACATGTCGACTAGGCAGACAAGAAAGGATTCATGGGTCATCGCTTTGCTCCGAGCAGATTGGCCAAAGTTTAAACAAGTGATAACACTTGTCTCCGATGGGAATATGAGGAAGAAAGTCCTCTGCCACACACAATGGGCGGCGATGTAAATTTGAAATCCTTTTTGGGGAACGCAAATGGCAGCATCTTACCATGAGGAATGAACCTACCTTTCGACCCAGAAATCCTGTCCTAGGAATCTATCCCATAGAAAGGAAAGCATCAACATGTAAGAATATTTTAATAAGGTTATTTATCATAGCTTCGTTCCATGCCAGCAACATCTGGATGGTTGAATAAATCATACATGACATATTATGCAGCCATTATAATGAACGACTTGGAGCTACAACAGTTAACTTGGAAATAGTTTCATGAGGCATTTTTGAATAAGAATACTGATAAGCAGTCTATACAACATAATCCCATGTTTCTAAGACCAAGCAATCACAACAAGTAGCCCATGAATGTGTGTGCTTTATATGCTATAGAAGCGTGGGAAAATCCCAGAATGGCACAGGCTGAGGTGTTGACACTAGATACTTGAGGGAAGGTGGGAGGTGTGGGGGAGGATGGAAAAGTAAAGGCCAGTTTAAAAAGAAGGCTGCGATAAGAAACCTCAGAATATGTACAAAATGATCTTGTTTATCTACAATGACGTGTATGTATGCACAGAGACACAAGAAAGGAAAAGGAAGAGACGTATCTGATCTTATCCACTGACTTGCACGGATGTCCATCATGTGTCAAGTGTAAAACCAAGTTGGCAAGTCATGTCTGTCAGTGACTGTCACCCTTTAGGGTGCACCGGGGCCTCTGGAGGCCTCCTAGAACTCACTGCCCAGAGTTTCTGGCTCGGCAGATCTTTGGTGAAGGCCTGAGAATTTGCCTATTAACAGCCCGGTGCTGCTGCTGCTGCTGATGTAGGGACCACGCTCTGAGAAACGCTGGTTTATGTCATGAATCTATATTTTTAGCAGCAAACAAATCAACAAACAACATTTATATAAATGAGACTGTCTGCATATGAATTTGTATGAACAAGGGAAAAGTATGTGTAAACACATTCTGAGCTACTTGTATTAGTTAATTCAGGGAGTTGGGGAGAGGAAGTGGTATAGGAGCTGGGGGTGGGCTAGGCTTGGGTGGGTTTGGGTGATTCATTATTATTTTTGCAACTAGAAACCATCAAGAAAGGAAATCAGGTGGATGGATGGATGAATGGGTTGTTGGATGAATGGAAGACAGACTAGATGAATGGCTGGAAGGGCGGATGAATGAAGGAAGGAAGAAAAGACTAGATCAGCGGTTCTCAACCTGTGGGTCGCGACCCCTTTGGAGGTCGAACGATCCTTTCACGGGGGTCGCCTAAGACCATCGGAATACACATATATAATTACATAGTGTTTTTGTGATTAACCACTATGCTTTAATTATGTTCAATGTGTAACAATGAAAATACATCCTGCATATCAGATATTTACATGACGATTCATAACAGGAGCAACATTACAGTTACGAAGTAGCAACAAAAATAATTTTATGGTTGGAGGTCACCACACCATGAGGAACTGTATTAAAGGGCCGCGGCATTAGGAAGGTTGAGAACCACTGGACTAGAGGAAGGCAGATAAACCCCAGGGAAGAGGCAGCCCCACTCCGAACTCCTTGGCTTGCCATCCTACCTCCTTCAGCTGGGCATTGTCTTTGCTGGTCTGAAAGTTCTGGCTAAGTTCATCCACTTCTTTTTCAAAGAGTGAGCGCACTTCGCTGAATCCTGAGCTCACCGGTCCCATGAGCTCCTCCAGAATGGACGCCAGGAATGGCTGCACGCTCTCTGCACAGCTTTTCTCCGCGGGCTGGGCCACCATCGCTGCGGTAGGAAATAGTCAGGAAACCGTGGCTTAGGGCGAAAGTGGATTCAAAGGCACTCGACCCAGGCCAGGGCTGGAAGTTGCCCCATAGGGCCATTGGACCGCCAAGGCAAGCTCAAAGGGCAAGACAGACCAGCACAGCGAGGCCTGGGCCGCATGCACCAGGATAGAAAACCATTAGGTGGTTTGAAAATGGAAACAGACAGAATGTCTCCCCTCCCCCAAGCTTTCCTCTGCCCTGGGATGAAATGCATTTTTCTGCTTGGTCCCTATAAGCATGCAGTGTCTAATACAAAAAAAAAAAAAAAAGAAAATGCCAGACATCGTCAATCATTGTCATTATATACAGGGATGGGCAAAAGTAGGTGTACCGTTGTTCATATGGAAAAATACATAATACAAGAGTAAATAATAATACAGAAACAAACTGTTTCTCATACTCACAACTGTACACCCACTTTTGACCACCCCTGTAGACATAGTTTCCTTCTAAAATCAAAATTTATTAAGGTTTTTTAAAAATTGAGGTATGACATATAACATTATATTAGTTTCAGGTGTACAACATAATGATTATTTGTGTACAACAATTTATATTTTTAATTAATTTCTCTAAGAGTCAATCAATATAATATAATTCAATTCCCCTCTTGCCTTCTCCAGAGACTTTTAAAAACTCAAGTACAGTCATTTCTTGGGCAAATGGAAACAAATTCCTTTAAGTTTGTCCCCCCCACATCCCATTCCCACCCCCAATTTTTTAAAAAGCATTATTTTTTTGTTCTGATAATCAAGTACAACATGTGCAGTGACAAAAATGTAGAGAGCACAGAAAATCCAAGAGGGATGGGAAACCCAGCCGGTGTGGTTCAGTGGTTGAACGTCGGCCTATGAACCAGGAGGTCACAGTTGATTCCCCGTCAGGGCACATGCCCGGGTTGTGGGCTCGATCCCCAGTGAGGGGTGTGCAGGAGGCAACAGATTAGTGATTCTCTCTCATTATTGATGTTTCTATCTCTCTCTCCCTCTTCCTCTCTGAAATCAATAAAAATATACTTAAAAATAGAAAGAAAGAAAGGAAAGAAAGAAAGATGGAAAAAATATAACCATGCTCTCACTTCCCAGAGGCAAATGCTGCCCTTTGATTTAGACGAGGAAGAGCATAGTAACGATTCCGCTTTAGGAAGTCTGGCTGGGCCATGAAGATCTGTATTATTATTATTTGTTGTTGTTGCTAAGAGCTAAGGCAGTGATCGGCAAACTGCGGCTCATGAGCCACATGCGGCTCTTTGGCCTTTGAGTGTGGCTCTTCCACAAAATACCATGTGCGGTCGCGCACGTACAGTGTGATTGAAACTTCGTGGCCCATGCGCAGAAGTCGGTATTTTGTGGAAGAGCCACACTCAAGGGGCCAAAGAGCTGCATGTGGCTCGCGAGCCGCAGTTTGCCAACCGGGGGCTAAGGTAATTCTCATGTTTGGCCATGTTTGGAAACAGCGATCCCGTGCAGGAAACCTGGGCTGGAAGAGGCCTGAACTCGCTCCATGGACTGGAACGCTAGCTCTGAGGAGTTAGGTAAGTCACATGGCCTTGTCATTGCATCACGGAACTGAAGAGGGAAGTACACACTCATCTGAATGGCCAATCCTCCATTTTACATATGGAAAAATAGAGGTCTGAATATATGAGATGGCTTGACCAAGGTCACGTCCTAATATGCAGAAACAGAACTTCAAGTCTATTTCTTATTGGCACATAACTTGCTTACAGGTTATGTGCCAATAATGGTCACATTCTTATTTCAATTCTCAGAACTAGTTCACAGAAGTATGGAGGGTCATACTGCCTCTTTTTCTGAGAATCTAAGATGACCAATACTATTAATATTATGTATAACTTGTAAATATTTGGGATATGAAATATTAAGCAGGTCATGGAATTACTAGAGGGGAAAAAACTTTCACCCCAATGGCATGATTCAAATATAAAACAATCTCTAGTTTCTAAAAATGACTTGCACCCAGCTGGTGTGGCTCAGTGGTTGAGTGTCAACCTATGAACCAGGAAGTCACGGTTTGATTTCCGGTCAGGGCACATGCCTCGGTTGTGGACTTGATCACCAGTAGGGGCACACTTGACCACACAGGAGGCAGCTGATCAATGATTCTCCCTCATCATTAATGTTTCTCTCTCTCTGTTCCGAACCTCTCTCTTCCTCTCTGAAATCAATGCAAATATATTTCAAAAAATAAAATAAAAATGACTTTCTTGATACCCAAATGCAACTTTGTCTGCCAGGAGAATAATGACTTCTTTATCAATTAACTTTGAGAGAAGACATATAATGCATGCCATGGAAATTTCAGAATGATCATGAACATGGGTCATAAGCCAAGAAATGCCCCAACAGGGGAGGTGCAGGTGGTATCAGAATACACAGCCCCCTCCACCTCCCACGAGGTAAGACGCCAAGTTTCCTCCCACTGGTTTCACTAAAGTTTCCAATGGGGAGGGCCAGGCCCTTAACAGCACCTCTAAGCAGGCTCCTATTTACAACCCTTACCACTTCTTCCCCATCCCCTAGTTTTAATTCTCCTCTGAAACCATGATTTCTAGCTATTCAAATATAAAACAATCTATGGTTTCTAAAAATGACTTGCACCCAGCTGGTGTGGCTCAGTGGTTGAGCGTTAACCTATGAACCAGGAAGTCACGGTTTGATTCCTTGGTAGGAACATGGAAAATCTCCACTGACCTTTGATCTTCCCAGTTAGGAAGTTCTTTGAGTTGACGATCTGATCCATGTCTGAACGGATGGTTCCTTCCAGGCCCTTGGTCAGAGCTCTGCATTCCTCCTTCAAGGCACTTAATCCCTCTGAAACTTGCTGCTGAACCAGGTTGTAGGCCTCCTCGAGTAGCTGCGACAGGGGTCAACACATAAATCGGGGCTCTGTGGTGTGTCAGAGCCCGGTGGAGTCACGGACAGGGGGGAGGGCTCATCACAGATGACCACACCGTCAACAAAACTGCACACACATTCGTTCGAATGTTTCTTTCCAAGCTAGAGTCTGCTCGGATTAGTCCTCATCTCAGTGAGACTGAGCAGACTCGACATAGGCCAGGGAAGGAATTAGCTTTTAAACAAGAAAAAGGTTCCCTGAAAAGAGAAGGGGCAGGAATGTGTTTGAGGAGCACCGAGCAGTGCCATCCCTTACCCCGAGCCAGGCCCTCTTCCTGTCATTCTTCTTCCCCTTCATTTTCGGCAGAAGGTCTGCCTGGAGGGTTGGCAGCAGCTCCTCCATCACCATGTGACTCAGGATCTGCCGAGCAGAAGAGGAAGACAGCCCCCCATCCGTTAGTTGGTAACGGCAAACACTGAGCATCACGCCAACCGAAGATGTCACAACTGGCCATCCCCATCGCAGCTGCATTGGGGGTGGTGGTGGTGGGGGGGGGGTGGTGTCCTGAGCTACATGAAACCTGCTAGGTTAACAGTTTCATTCTGGGTCAATGAAGACAACCTCAGAGGGCAAACATTCATAAACATCCTCAAGGAACTGTAACTCCTGCTCATGTTTCCCCATCAGAAAGGACAAATTCCTCAAATCAAACGTCTCCTGTCGGAAAACCGGAAGAAGCTAATGCATTTGGGAAGAGAGGGGACACTTCAGTTCTGGATAAGGGCATCCTTAGGAAAACTGTGGAGGGGACAGGCTTGGCCTTGGTGGCTTGAGTCCTTGTCTGTATCCCCCAGACTGTCGCTCCTCCTCAGACTCCCTCGGGTTCCAAGTGTCTTCATGCTCTTGACTTCACTGTTCCCTGAACCCCACCTCCATTCCCTTTCAAGTTTAGAAAAAGAAGGGAGTCACAAACACTTAGGAATAACTAGACATATGTGGGATGAGCAGCATATAAGTGTGTGTTGGGGGGGACAGGGGGTGTCTAACATTTTCAAGGTGATTTTTAAAAGTGCTCCCGAGTCTCTTCTAGCATTTTGCTTGGTTCAATGAAATTGTTTCTTCTGAATCTGAGCGGGATTCCACAGGTCCCCACATCACACTCCAAGTACACCGGCCATTTCCCCGTTCCCTCTTCTTTACATCCTCATACCCCCCACTTGGAGCTGCCTGATTGTTCAAATTCACGTTGCCCTGCGTCTTTCAGGGCTCACAGCTCAGCTTTCAGCTCTCAATACTGCATCTGGCTGCAGACCAAGATTTACAAAAAAACCCCAACACAAGTCATTTGGGAAATGGAGGCAGGCACAACAGTACAGAATCATTTGACATCTGCACTATGAATTGAAAATAATATTTGTCCAAAATAATTGACCTCATAGAAATTAAAATTAAACTTGGGGAATTAACTACGAAAGATTTTCTCTGAGGTCATCGCCCAGCCTCATGCTGGTGGAAAATCCTCGTGAGCTCACTGGACGTTGCCTTTCACCAGGGCTGCTACCGCGGGGTGTGATGGTCCAGCTGAACTTAGGAGGAGCACTCCCAGCGCGGAGGTGGGCAAGCCATCCATCAGTCCCCTGCACCTGTGGGTTCCTGGGAGAGAAGGCTGCTGGGGCCAATGCAGGAACTGGGGGCCCGTCATCTGAGACGTGGAACTCGGTGGTGTGACAAAGAGCATGATGGAGAGAGGATGTCCTCTAGTTCTGGTAATTCACTGGGGGGCGTGGAGGGGGAATGTTTATACCTTTCTTAACCATTCTCTTGGGGAGTTCAAAAGGTGAACCAGCATCTTTAGGAAGTTACCATGTGCAAACGCCATGGAAGCCAGCAGATCCAACAGCTAGAGATTCAAGTTGGTAATTAATGATCCATGGACCCTCCCTCTTCCCCCCCATGCTCCCCACCTGCTCAACGGGAGTCAGTTCTTGTTTGGAACACATCTGCCCAAGAGTGATGAAAGTGTGGCGTGGCGAGAGTGAGCTAAGAGCGTGAGGAGACTGAAGCCAGAACTTAAAATCAGTGGGAAATATTACCTCAGCTGAAAAGTGTTAACTGCGAGATAATTGCCCTAACGATAGTAATTGCCCTGATTCATCTTTTTACACAGATTGCAAAGTTTTGCAGAGATTTCAATCTGCACATCAGCATGAACGGGGAAATGTCACAAAGTAAAAGAATGCCCCATTGGGGTGGGCTTAGCGTTTTCTTTTAGTCTTCCCCACGTAATGTTCCAAGAAAGTTGGTTCTATTTTATAACTTCAGCAATTGAAAAGGAAATATATCTAGGGGAAAAGAGGAGGGTATGGGAGTTGCCAGGGCAGGGGCCGAGGGATGGCCACAGGGCAGGGCAGGGCAGAGCCTCTGGGTGCAGAGCCCACCTGTATCTCTTCCTCTAACCCCGAAACCTATGGACAAGGCCTAAAAAAATGTAGATGGTTTTCCTGTATTTTAGCCGCCCTATTCTGTGGCAATGCCGCTTTCTCGGGCCCACTGATCATTTAAAGGCAAATGATAAATATCCCAAATAACAAAATCCTTATATTCTGCAAAATGCTTTCCCTCATGACCTCATTTGATACATTGATGCTGACAAGTAGAAGATATATTTACTGCTGTACAGATAGAGTGGCCCCCCCTTATTGGGAGGGATACATTCCACGACCCTTGGTGGATGCCTGAAACCTCAGGTGGCACCGAACCCTAGATACAGTAGGTCTTTTCCAATGCATACATAGCGGTGATCAAGTTAATTTACAAATTAGGCACAGTAAGAAATCAATAACGATCACTAATCATACAATAGGACAATTATCATAATATACTGTAAATAAGAGTTTATGTGTATGTGGTCTCTCTCTCATCTTTCTCTCTGATAACTGATCCGATAACGGAGGTGGCTACTACGTGACTAAGGGGCGTGTGGCACGTACAATGCGGAGACGGTGGACAAAGGATGATTCACCTCCCAGGCAGAATCAAGCAGGGCTGTGAGAGATTTTTATCATGCTACTCAGAATGGTGCACAATTTAAAACTTATGAATTGCTGATTTCTTTTTTCTTTCTTATAAGTATGTTTTATTAATTTATTTCAGAGAGGAAGGGAGAGGGGGAGAGAGATGGAAACTTTAATGAAAAGAGAGAATCATTGATTGGCTGCCTCCTGCACACCCCCGACTGGGGATCGAGCATGCAACCCAGGCATGTGCCCTGACTGCCCTGACCGGGTAATTGAGCCCTGACCTCTTGGTGCATTGGTCCGTGCTCAACCACTGAGCAACACTGGCTGAATTGTTTATTTCTGGAATTTTCCATTCAGTATCAGATCATAGTTGACCGCAGGTAACTGAAACTTTGGAAAACAAAACCGCAGATAAGGGGGAACGATTGTATTTTTGTCTATATTAATATTCTGTATTAATAGCCTGTCAGGAAAGTTATTCTGAGAGATCTGCTTTGCCTGGACACTTGCCTAAAATAACCATGGCCACGAGGACCTGCCAAACGTGTTGTGTGAGTCATGACTGTGAAGATAATAGTGTAACAACGATGAACATATGAATACAGGCCCCTAGGGTAGCGGGGGTTAGAACAATTTTATGACTAAGTTCTTAGTAGAAACAATGCAAATAAGCCCAGTGCTTTAAATAAAAGATGTCATATTCTCAAACCCAGTCACGCCACACCACATCCTTCAACTACTGGGCAGCTGCTTTGGGCCCCCGACCTCTTTTTTCTGTGCGTCTGAGGACAGACATTGCTCCAGCTCTGTGTAGAAGAGCTTACAGTGCAGCTTACCCTCACCAGGCCCCACCCAGGAAAGTTCTGGAAGCCATTACCTTTCACGGGCTTCTCCAGGGAGAGCCTGACATGGCTCAAAAGGCATTTCTGTCACAGATGGGCTTTGTGACTTCCGCCAACTAACATCTCTGGAGGTTCTTTCTCTCTCCTGGAGGGTCCGGGACAAATGATCTGGAAATTCCCCTCCAACACTCACGTTTTATGAGTCTATGATTTCACCAAAGATGCTCAGATTCTAGGGGGAGCCAAACCTCTTGGGTCACTCGCTAACTCCAGCGTTTACTGACCTCTTCTCGGGTTTTTCATTGGTTTTGTTTTTCCCCTTAGGGTATTTTTATACTTCCACATTAGCACCTTCCTCTGACTGCTCTCTGCTGATGCTTTAAGATGCCCCTATATGGACAGCCCCACATACGCACCCACCCACACTTCGAAGGCTGCCTTGTTCTCTGGATGTTTCTGGGTAGGTCTTGCCTCACTGACAGGGCAGGGGATGAGTCATTTAGCTCCCTCATGCCCTAGAGCACTCTGCACGGATCAGCCCAAAGCAAAAAGCTGAGTGTCAACAAAAGCAAACACAACAGACTCAATAGTCAACCCACAGGAAGGACTCATGAAGTGCCTGCTCTCCATGGCATGGGGAAGGAATGTGAACTGACATGAGATTACAAATGAAAGAAAAAATATGAAGCAAGTGGCACAGCCTGAAGCAAGGAGCTCACTAATTGTGTGAGTTAGTGTATTCCCACGGTCGGTGCTGATCTTTCACTGGACTAGGAGTCAGAAGCTGTCATTACCTTGGCCATTGTCCCCTTAGCATGTGACCCTGAACCCATCAGCTCCACAGGACAGCGACCGTTCTGCTTTGCCCATCCCTGGGTCACCGGCACCCAGCAGAGCGCCTGGCATACGGTGGCGCCACAAACAGTTGTTGAATGAGAAAACCGGACAAGTCACTTAATTGCTATAGGCCTCCCTCAGTTTTCTCATTTACAAAATGAAAATAATAATAACTGCTCTACCCACCTCATGAGACTGGTAAGATGAACAGATAGAATTAGGCTGTGAACATAAAGTATTGCACAGGGGCACTTTAATATTGGTGCATCTATTCAATATGTCTGTTCATATGACAGACCAATCAGGGTCAAGTACTTCAGCCTCCCCTTATAAATATGGTTGGTCCTCTCAGATTTATAAAAGATGTGCTTCCCCAAAATATCAGAAACCAAGAATTGGTGAAAGTTCTTGAATAACCTCAGGGTGGGGAATAAAAAATTTAGCCCAGCCAGTGTGGCTCAGTGGTTGAGCATTGCCCTATGAACCAGGAGGTCACGGTTTCATTCCCAGTCAGGGCACATGCCCAGGTGGCGGGCTCAATCACCAGTAGGGGGCGTACAGGAGGCAGCTGACCAATGATTCTCTCTCATCATTGATGTTTCTATCTCTCCCTCTCCCTTCCTCTCTGAAGTCAATAATATATATATATATTTTTAATTTTTATTTTTTTTAAAGAATTTAGAATCCACCAGAAGAAGAAGAGGGAGGAGGAGAAGTTTCAGAGTCACATGGTAAAACAATAAAAACAGTTCTATCTTCATGTGAAAGAGTTTTCAACTTTGGATGTTTCATGACTATACAAAGGCAGGGTACCATCTGGCATCTTCCAAATATTGTTCCCTAATAACATATTTTACTGGCTTCCAAAAGAGGCACCTCTGGGAGATGAGGGGAAATTAAAGAAAACCATTCATGGGCTCTGTGTGCCTCTAGTTAAATAAGGCCCATACCCAGCCTCCTCTTCCTGCCAAATCAGCCCTGTGACTGGCATCCTCATGGAGGATGGGCTCCCATCATGAAGCAGGTTGCCTTGGAGATTTGTAACAATGCCCCAGGGACCAAGTCATGGTGCTTAGCCCATGACTGGCATTTAATTAAGGTCATGGAAAATTATACTGGACCACAGAGAATGGCAAACTAGAAACATACAGAGAACTGTCTCATGCTTTTAAAATGTGTCTCCTTTAATCACTTCATTTATAAGTCATTTAAAAGATAAAGACAACTGTGTGCCAAATACTTTCCCAAAACATCTCATTTAATTCTTACAACCCTGCAAGGCAAACATTATCTTTCTTTCAGAAGAGTCACCTGAGACTGAAAGAGGTTAAATAACTTGGCAAGATTTAACTAACCCAAGTCTGCTGCCCAAAATCCCCACCACACACTTTGCACTCAACCATGCTGTTCGCATTTACTTCTCCTCTGGAAGCAGAAGGTCATCTGAAAGAATAATCACTTTTATAGAAAAAAGTAGAAGTAGTTCTTCCCATTGCCCTTGCAGTTTTGGGCTGCCCTAGCTCATGTCTGGTCTGGTGGTCTTTGGAATGGGTGCTGACCAAAAGCCTCTAGACAATGAGAGAAATGGTCTTTGGTTCCACATCTTCCCATTCTTATAACGTTCTTTGTTTGATTGTTTAGCATGACCCTGGCCTCCCACCTCCCAGACAGAAAACCAGATTCAAAATTCTGAGCTCCGTGTTACCTGGATTTCATCCCCAGTCATCATTTCCCATGAGCCATAGTGTCCTTTCTCCTGTCGGAAGAACTGCACGGCTTCTAAAAAGGCTTGGGCTTCGAACGTTGTCTGCTTCATGTAATCTAAAAGAAAGAGGTAAGAACGTTTAGCAAAGAAAAGTATTTTACATCTGTCTGTGGTTCTTTAAGCGTAATGGTTCAGCATTCTACCCACCATTACCTGAATATTATAAGGAGCAGAATTATGGGACACAGAAAAATTAAGCAAGTACTGAATTCAAAGTTCATTTGCAGGTACAGATCATGTTACTTGCTCAGCAGGCTAGCTGATTAATTCTATCAATTACTGAGTGTACTGGTTAGAACTAGAAGTCTCTCTCTCTCTCTCTCTCTCTCTCTCACTCACTCTCTCTCTCTCTCATTGCTTCCCTCTCTCAGGCACCTAGGTACCTGTTGGCTGTACACTACCTACCTCAACACCTTATCTTGGACTTCCAAGACTATGGTATTTTTGTTACAGCACTCCAAACTGACCAAAACAATTTTCAACACATAAAACCAGCTCTTGTCCACAATGATAACAGAAAATTATAGGTATCTTAGCAGGGAAGTGAATTATAAAAATAACACCATCTTACAACAAAGAAATCAAATTGTAGAATGAGAAATAAAGTGGGCAAAGTGAAGCAATTCAAAGGGCCTGGTTTCTTGCCTCCTACTTCTCTGTGTGTAGGTCACAATGTGTTCTGCATTTGCAGGGCAATCTTAGATTGGTCAGCTGATTCATAGGGGACTTTCAAAGCCTTAGGCAGTCAAGGACTGAGTGGCTCATACGGGGACTGAACAGAACTAAAAGAGGACCGAACTGCTCTGAAAGGTGACAATCAATTAATAGGTTGTGGATGACTCTTTTGAGATTGGCTTATTAGGTTCTAAACCTTAGGAACGTGGGAAAGAGAAAATGAAATTCAAGGCATCGCCTCTGTAAAGAGTCCGAGCAGGCCCTGGCTGGGTGGCTCAGTTGGTTAGAGCATCATCCTGATCCATGTTTCTCTCTCTCTCTCTCTCTCTCTCTCTCTCTCTCCCTTGGTCTCTCTCATTTTAAAATCAATTAAAAATATAACAACAACATATCCTTGGGTGAGGATGAAAGAAAAAGAAAGAAAGAAAGAAAGAAAGAAAGAAAGAAAGAAAGAAAGAAAGAAAGAAAGAAAAGAATCGAAGCAAAATGCTTCACAGGGAAGGTGCCAAGAAGTCCAGAAGCTCCATCTTCAAACATGTGAAACAGTAACTGACATTTCTTATATCAACATAGAGATTTTGGTCAAAATCTACATCAGAAAAAAAAAAAAAGCCATGTCCTAAGAATCAAGTTTTTAAATTTAAGTATTTTCTTCCTTGTTATTTTTTCTGGTTTGGCAACTGATTTAGTGTTTAATCTTAAAAGCTTGGAAAACAACAATTAAGGTCTTGGTATGCAAAACTGACAGCAAGGGGGCTGTGATACTGGGCTCAGTACACTGGGAGGGGTTCTACCAACGGAGACGGAAGCTGTAATTATCACATTGAGATTCAAGATTGACGCATGTGCTCTTATTTCTAACAGCTGTTTTCATTTCCAACCTTAGGAAACAAAAAGATGGAACAAAATGTGGTACTTGGATGGAGTGAGTATTGCCAGACCCGAGAGCCTGGGAATGGAATTTTAAATTCTCCCATCCTTACAATAAGCATAAATTTCCTTATTTCTTCCCCTGCTGATCTCAGTAAGTGGAGGAGGTATTCGAAATCCTGTCCATACTTAATTTTTTTTTAATTTATTGATTTGAGAGAGTGGGAGAGATTTGTTGTTCCTCCCATTTATGCATTCATTGGTTGCCTCCTGTATATATCCTGACTAGAAAATGAACCCACAACCTTGGTGCATTGGGACAACGCTCTAACCAACTGAGCTACCTGTCCAGGGCCTGTCCATACTTTTTATATCTACGTCAGAGCAAATAATGACACCCCCATTTTCAAAGATCTTTGGAGGGAAAATAAGTGAGGAAATGGGATTTGAGACAATAATGTGTGAGTCAGAGAATAGTCAAAGAATAAATGGAAGAGCTAGAATGTAGTAGCAGTGGAGGCTAGCACACCTTACTATAGGCAGAGAAGGAAAGTATTGTTAATCAAATGGACCACAGAGGAAATTATAGTAATTGAACATCAGCACTGAAGCTTAAAAGAATGAGAGTGTGGATCTGAATTCTGGACTCTTTATCATGAAGACAGACTTTAATGGATCTTAGCTACTCTTTCACCATAGGGGAAAGGATCTAATCTATTGCTTCATCATTAGATTTTCAGTTTATAAACTGATTAATTTATATAAAACTTTAAGAACAGTCTCTGCCACATGGTAAGTTGCTTTATGGATACTGGCTCTTAGGATTATAAACAAAGCTCAACAGCAACAGCCAGATCATCGAGGAAATAAAGAACAAAGGTTTGCTTTGCAAAATAGAACTCTATTGCGATGGTAATATGATCTCCATTTCTCTCAAGTTGTTTGCAAAGGCATTGCTGAACTCGGCCAGAAAGTACAGGTGCTTGAGAGGAACCAGATTATCAGTTATTTGATCGACTTCCTGCCACAGGTCTCATGGGAACAAATTCTAGGATCACAATCACCCACTCTCCTGCCAAGAAGCAATTGAGACTTTAGTTCAATACCCCACAATCAACAATGGTTTTTGGTTTTTAAAAGCCTTCTCCCTGCAAATAGACTTCAACAAATGGCAGATATCAGCTCGAACTCTACTTTCCCAACACACTGTCATCATGAGGGTGCTTCAGGGGACAGATGTGCCGGGGAGGACTCAGACATCATTCGATCCAGCTCCCTCATGTTATGGATGAGGAAACTGGAAGAAGGAACGGTTCAGTTCTTAGCAGAAGGTCACACAGCTGGTCCAAATCAGAGCCAAGAGCTGAAAAAGTGGCTCTGGCATGTCATAAGTGACCTTGGCATTCATGCTTACGTAAATTATAGACCCTGGGAGTTAGAAGTGGTCTTAAAGGTCACCTACCCCAAGCTCTTGTTCAATGCTGGGAGCCTTCAGAATTCCAGACAGACACTCATCCAGCCTTAGCTTAAATATTTCCAGTGACAGGAAGCTCACAATTTAAATGAAATAGTCATTTTCACTGAACTGCTCTAATTATTTGAAAAGATTTCCTTCTACTGAGCCAAAATCTGTTTCCATGAACTCTCTCTCTCTCTCTCATTAATCCCATTTCTGTCCTTGAGAGCAAAATAGATGTTTATTCCTCTTCCATATGGTTACTGTAAAAGACAGCTAAATAGCCTTATTTTCCTTCAACCATTCTTTAGAGAATGTAGTTTTTGGATTTTTAATTTGATCCTTCTTTTTCCTTCTTTCCCTTAGTGACCAATTCCAATTTATCAATATCTTTCTTAAATTTGGCCCCAACATGAATATAGCACACCAAGTATTGTCTTACTAATGCAAATTATGTAAGGTAGAAGGATTATTTTCCTTTTTCAGGTCTCTAACCTCTTTTTTACAAACACATCATACTGTTGAATCATACCTTTCTGTAGTCAAATACAATCCTTATACCTTTTTTTCATTAAAAAACAACAACAAGCCTTCTCAATCTAAGCCTTCCCTGACCTGTACTTTGCTTTTGATGTTGAAGTACAGGTTTTAACATCACCTCTACTAAATTACAGCTTGCTGTGATCAGCTCAGAACCTGCCAAAATTATTTAAAAATTGTAATTCTGTCCCCAAACTCCCTTTCACCTTGGTATCATAAAAAATTTGGCAGGGTTGCCTTCTGTGTTCTCCACCATCTCACTGATAAAAACATTCAACAGGACAGGGGCAAGGATGGAGCCCTGGGAAAGTCTAAACATTTTAGGAAAACATGTGGGAGACACATCTTGGCCATTCAATCAACGATCACATCCTCAGGACCAGCACACGTCTGTTCTCCTTCATCTCTCCCTCGTCTCTCCCTCCTTCTCATCTGTGCAGCTGCCTGGAAAACTCATATTCGGGAGACATGATTAAGGATTTTTTGAGGGAAGGAAAGCTGCTCTAGGCCCCATGGGGACAGTTATTTAGGGGACCAGCCAGAGAGAAATCGCTTTTGCTTTTTCCACTGAAACAGATTTACAACATGTCTGAGTCCGATGAAACACCAGCGCTCCCAGGCCCATGTATTCACCCTGGATTTTGACTGGCTCCTTTGTCAGGACTCCCTGACTCAGGCTGGGTTTGGAAGCTGCCTTGTTATTTTATCGGTCAGCCACGCCAAACCATGTTAGCTGATCTGCCTGGTGATTTGCAGAAGTTATGTAACAGCGTTACTCACTACACTGTTATGGGGTTCATCTCACTAATGTATGCTTCTGAACTATCTTTCGCTTCAGGTCATGTGTCTTTTCTAGGAGAGCTACAGCAAGGCTGACTGTCCTAGTTTCTTCCCTAAAACAAAGGAGAGAAGCACAGGGGAGAGTAACTAACATTTATTGAAGATGATCATGGAGTATGAGCCATACAAGATGCTTACACACACGCTGCCTCATAAAATCCTCCCAACAATCCATTGGGTAGGAATTATTATTCCCACTTTAAGGCTGACAAAGCAACTGAGTTTCAGAAAGGTTCAGTAACTTGTTTAAGTTAGTGTGAAGATCAAGTAAGGCCTACTTACTTCCAAAGTCCTGTTATAACATTCTATGGTTTGATTATTTCTAAAATTTTTATTTTGAGAAAACTGTAGATTCACATGTTTTTATAAGAAAAAATACAGATATTCTAATGCTTTCACCCAGTTTCCCTTAATGGGAATATCTTGCAAAACTACAGTATAAATAAGCACAACCAAGAAACTGACATGGTTGCAATCTAACCACCTTATTCAGATTTCATGTTTTCCATGGAAGCACAGGCACATGTGTGTGTATGTGTGTGTGTATGTGTGTGTGTGTTGGTTTTTAAATTTTAACTTTCCTTTCCTTCTTAAAGCTTAGAATCATATAATTCTAGAATCTGAGTATACCATAGGAATCATCTAGTCCAAACTATTCATTTCATGAGTGAGTAGATTGAAGGCTAGACGGATTGTGACATGACATTATTAAAAATAACACAACACACACACAAAAATAAATAAATAAATAAAAATAACACAACACAAAACTCCCTCACTGGAATTAAAAATGAATGGTGTCCATTTTAACGAAATGGTAATATAAGTTCTGGTTTTTATTAAAAATCTTATTTATTCATGACCCACCTAAGCAAATATTTATTGCCATTTATAAATGATAACCCTTATAAGAACGAGCCCCAGGATTACTTAGAAGTCCCTGAATTGCATTTTGGAAGCTACTAAAGTATTCATCTCCTGACCAAATCATATCTGTGTTAATGGACACAGACCCACCACAAAGAGAAAGGGCATAAGCCAAGAAAAACAAAAAACAAAAAACATATACGTCCTGGAGGTACAGGGACCCTCGGATGGATTATAATGGTATTGCTCTAGGTCAGTGGTCGGCAAACTCATTAATCAACAGAGCCAAATATCAACAGTACAACGATTGAAATTTCTTTTGAGAGCCAAATTTTTAAAACTTAAACTATATAGGTAGGTACATTGTTATTAACTTAATTAGGGTACTCCTAAGGCTTAGGAAGAGCCACACTGAAGGGGACAAAGAGCCGCATGTGGCTCTCAAGCCGCAGTTTGCCGACCACTGCTCTAGGTGAAAATACAAAGAAACAAGAACTCAATGCAGAGAATAGAAAAGACTTCACAAATAAATGGAGGTTTCTAGCAAACATATTGCTTTGATAGAAATTTTCGACCACGCAGGAAAATGCTGCACATCTCAGCCAGCTAAGAGCAGTGCATCTCATGAATTCTTGACTTGTCAATAAACAATCAAAGACTGTTTGTCAACAGAGAAAAGGAAGTGGTGTTTACTAGGACAGGTGAAGGCAGACTAACCTTATTTTCTCTAGATAGACATACCAGATTGGTAGACTAGCAGGCTGTTGGAGACATCCTGTATCTAGATTTTAGCAGGGCAATTATTAAAGTCTTGCATGATTTTGATTGACATGCTGAAAAAATTTAGATTGGTTGAAAACGGAAATAAACAAAATCAGAGGATTAAACAACCTAAATGGTAGGTTCTGGCTAAAGGGCTGAGGTTACTGCTTTCCCAAAGGAAAAATTCTAGTGCACTTTCCTTAAACATTTTCAATTGCTTGGAAAATGTAATAAACAGACAGACAAACAGATGACTCTAGGGTTTCACTGAACTGTGAGCTCATTGTGAGTCAGTGGTGTGATACAGTTGTACACAAAGCAGGTGAGGATGAGCCACGGGAAGGGAAAGGGAGTGTAAATAACAAGGACAAGGACAGACATAGATGGATTCTGAGATACGCTCCTCTGAGCAGCAGAATATTTTACAAAAAAAAAAAAATTTAAATAAAGAAAAAAGAAGGCAGAGTACTCCGAAAGAAAATCAAGTGAATGAGGAATCTCACAGCCTTGAGGGAGGAGATCTTCATGGATGGGAAGATGCGCAATGTAAAAGAGGACTGGGTTTGTTCCTTGTATATTCAGATGCTAGAGTCCGATCACTTGAAAAAGGGGAAGGGATTAAGAAGTACAAGTTACAAAATAGGGCCGAAGCCGGTTTGGCTCAGTGGATAGAGCGTCGGTCTGTGGACTGAAGGGTCCTGGGTTCGATTCCGGTCGGGGGCATGTGCCTTGGTTGCGGGCACATCCCCAGTGGGAGATGTGCAGGAGGCAGCTGATTGATGTTTCTCTCTCATCGATGTTTCTAACTCTCTATCTCTCTCCCTTCCTCTCTGTAAAAAATCAATAAAATATATTTAAAAAAAAAAAAGTTACAAAATAGTCAGAGGGATAAAAAGTGCAGCACAGGGAATATAGTCAATAATATTGTAATAACTATGCATGGTGTCAGATGGGTATCAACTAGACTTATTGGGAGGAATAACTTCATAAATTACATAAATATCTAATCACTGTGTTATATACCTGAAACTAATATAATATTGAATGACAACTGTAACTAAATTTTTTATTTTAAAAATAAAAATACAGGGGAGAAATAAGAAAAACCATGTTAGTTATCATTATAAATAATGGTGAAAAGGCAAAACAAATAAACAAACAAAGTAGAGTGTGGCAGATTTTGACTCAATATCGAGTGAAAAGGGCTCGAATAGGATGTCAAAAGTCCGCCCCTCTCCCCTTCCGGAGAGGGAGAGGAAATGCTTATCAGAACGATGGTGCTTGTTAAAACTGTGACTCTTGACCTTGCCCCAGCCATTCCGATTCGGCAGGTCTAGGACTGGACCAAGGAATCTACGTTTAAACGAGCCCATTAGGTGATTCAGTTGCAGGTGATTTACAGACCACATTCGTGAGAAGAAGAAAAAAATGCATAGAAACGATACAATGGAAGACGATGGCTCTGGAATGCTTCGAGTGTTAATGACCTCAATCCCTCACTGTCAGGTTAAGCAATGTCCCCTCTGGCTGCTCACCCACTTAACACGAACGAACCCTTGCACTTACTCCAAGTGGTATATGAAAATAGTACCATGCTGACGCTTTATCAAGAGGTATGTGGATAAGCAGACACCTCGGGCAGGTTCCTAAGGACATTACCCCAAACAACCAGAACTCTGCCCGTGGCAGGGAACCCCCACTCACTTCAGAAGCGATCATCATTGTCCGGACCTAAAGCCTCTGATGTAACCCTGGTGGGTCTCATCTTCCCTTTTTGGGTAGTCAGTGGATATGTGGCCTGTATTTCCTCTGTGGCAGCCATCTTCTCTCTAGCAGTTTCCTTTGCCTAAAGTTTTTTTTCAAAGCCTTACAAAAATGACAATGACCCATGCTCCCATCTCTTCCCAACGTAAGGATGGTGTTCAGACTTCAGATAAGGGATGGGCGAATATTTGCTTCTTTCCACACACCATGAAGCTGTGTTGGTCAAATATGCCTTCCATCCATCAGCCTGGAAGTGTTCATCTATCTCCCTGTGTACCTGGCAGAGTTAGACCGAGACAATAAGGACAGGACCAATCATCTCCTATCATCCCAGGTCAAGTATATGGCTTTATATGGGTGAGATTTGTATTCTAAGATAAATCTCAACCCCCTGATAACTATTTGTGGAGATGGTGCTTGAAATGACCTGGGGGGGGGGCGGGGAAATAAATTATACCATAAAACCTAAGCAAAACAAATGAAAAGGATCTAATTTCCTCTTTAAAATGTGAATTTGAAAAAGCGTTCACTATGTAATGATGCAGGCAGCTGTGGGACTGCACACACTCGGGCGCTCTTTCAGCTCAGACCACAGAAATTGGGTCATGTGCCTCCCACTGGCATTGTGGGGAGTGGTGTGGCTGACTCCCTGCAGGCAAACATTTACCACAAAGCCTGGACACCATCAGAGGCAAGCCTGAGTTTTCAAATAAAGAGAGAGAGATGCTCCCCCAGCCACAGAGACGTCCTTTATTTTTGATGACACTTTCTCTTGGGTCTTGGCATCATCAGTTACTGGAGCACACAAAAATATTAGGGAATTTTTTTTCTCCCCGACGGATCTATGGGTGACCTTCATCTTGTGAGCTCAGAACACCGTGCCTCGTCTTATCCGCATCTATGGGAACATGTTTTCCACAAGTCAAGGCAGACAGTGGAATGACTTGGCCAGGTTTACATTGCAGAACAAATCACGGGTGCTAAGTGGCATCATCATACCCGAGCCTGACACACCCACAGAGCATCGCACTATCTGATGCTGCTCTCTGGGGACTTTCCGCCCACCGTCATTACCAATGCTTACAGGTAGCATCCACCTTGCACTTGTGAGAAGATTTTACAGTTTATTTCCCATCGGATTCTCACAGCAATCTCATGAGACCGGTGAGCCAAAAGTAATCATTCCCAGGTAGAAAATGGAAACAACAACAACAACCCTGAAATCAAAGGCGTTTAAGTCATTGCCCAATATCATATAAATATATAACTCATCTTACAAGGTCATCAAATGAGAGTAAAAATAATAGGATAAAATAAGTTTCTGGCCCCACACAGAGTCAATTTCAAAAAGGATGTAACCTTTCTTAAAACTTCCAACTACAGCCCTAACCGGTTTGGCTCAGTGGATAGAGCGTCGGCCTGCGGACTCAAGGGTCCCAGGTTCGATTCCGGTCAAGGGCATGTACCTTGGTTGTGGGCACATACCCAGTAGGGGGTGTGCAGGAGGCAGCTGATCGATGTTTCTCTCTCATTGATGTTTCTGACTCTCTATCCCTCTCCCTTCCTCTCTGTAAAAAATCAATAAAATATATTAAAAAAAACACCCCCCACACACAAAAAAACAACTTCCAACTACAGCAGAAGTTGTCGCTACTTTCATCTAAAACAAACTGTCTTGGTTTCCTCACTTTGTAACTTTTCACCAAAGACCTAAACATTAAATTGGCCTGTGCTCCATTCCCCTCCAAAGAGGCCTGGGTGGCCTGGGTGGGAACCCATGACCTTGTCCTGATTGGACGGATGACACTGGTCAGTTTCATGGTCCCCTCTTCGGGTGCAGAGGGCAGTATACAACTTAGTCCTCAGGTTCTTAGGGACCAGGTCAGTTTTTAAAAACAGAACTTGATCAGTCATGTACCAATAAAAACAGTGTCTGCATTCCTGACTTATTACAGACACGGCAGCGCTGCCAACAGTGTTCCTTTTAGTTTCTGGATTGGAGGGGCCCACAGTGTGTACCAGTTTTGCATAATTGCTTTAAGCCAAAGACACTTGGGTGGTTGAAGGCCCAGGATTCCGCATCAGCATATGTTGTCTCCCTCAGGGGTCCACGGAAAGTGGCTTTACACCTAAAGCTAATATGCAAATTTATTGTGAACCGATAAGCATTCACAGTTATTTTCGGTGAAGTGCAAGAAACATCTTGTTTAATAACAAGTTTAAGTAAATCATGATAGGATTACCCAGTCACTAAAATAACAATTATGATGACTGAGACTCATCATGGAAAAGTAGTGTGGAGGTCTTTTTTTAATCCTCACCCCAGGTTTGTTTTTGTTTTGGTTTTTGTGTTTTTTGTTTTTTGTTTTTTGTTTTTTGTTTTTTGAGAGAGAGAGAGAGAGAGAGAGAGAGAGAGAGAGAGAGAGAAAAATTGATGTGAGAGAGAAACATGGATCGGTTGCCTTATGTCTCGGCCCAGACTGGGGACCAAACCTGCAACCTAGGTATGTGCACTGACTGGGAATGGAACCTGACACCTTTTGGTGTACAGGACAATGCTCCAACCCACTGACCTACCCGGCCAGGGCTGGAGAGCATTTTAATTGCAGGCACCAGATTATAAAAATTACACATACATCCTGATCTGGCAACGTCAAACATTCACCTTTATGAGCAACGATGGAAAGGGAATGCATGAGCAATGAAAAGTGAGTTACGGGGGATTCTGTATTTGTGGCTCAAATTTTACGAAATGTTATACTATTATCCTTAGGGAGATCTGTGCTGATCTAATGACTTGATGTTTCAAAATCAATCTTCTCGTGAGCCGTAGTCGCCTTTCCCGAGTCAAAACAGTCCTGGAGCAGCGAGCCTCCTGGAGCCTCAGAGAGCTCCCTGAGCACCGCAGCTGCCAAACGCGGCCAAACGCGGCCTGTTCCAGGGCCCACACGGAGGCGTTCGCCAAGCAAATGCACAGACGTGAGGGGAACAGCCTTTCTCTCCCCCAGGACGGTGGAGCTCGAGCCTGGCTCCTCACTCAGTCACCGAGCAGTTTCCAGTGTGATTTCAACTGAGCAGGTCACTCATTTTTCTTCTCCTTCAAGATACAATTCAATGTGGTTTCCTCAGAAGAGGTCTCCGCTGCCTCCTGCGAGTGTTTTCTTTCCATGAATGCAGGGAACACCCTTGCCCCTTGAAGCGCTCCTGGGCTTGTCACAAATGCCCTTGGAAGCAAGATCACTGTCCTCTGCTGGCCATGACAATGGAGCAAAGGCAGGGGGTGACACGAGAGTGACACGCATCAGAAGCTGGAGGTCCATCTGTGACACCACTGGATGGTGCCCTAGGCCAGTGGTCGGCAAACTCATTAGTCCACAGAGCCAAATATCAGCAGTACAACGATTGAAATTTCTTTTGAGAGCCAAACTTTTTAAACTTAAACTATATAGGTAGGTACATTGTTATTAGCTTAATTAGGGTACTCCTAAGGCTTAGGAAGAGCCACACTCAAGGGGCCATATGGCTCGCGAGGCCACACGCAGCACGATGCCTGATACGAAATGTTCTTTTGATAGACCAGGGAACAAAGAAATGAATGACTTAATAATATGGAGGCACCACACAGTAGTGGGGACAAGGACAACCATCTGTCTAGTGGGCATGAACACCGGGTGCTGGTTCTACCTCTGCCACTTGGGCTATGGGACAAGCGGCGAGCTGCTTGCTTTGCTACTCTGGCCCTGATTGATCTCATCCGAAATGAGAGACTGGTGGTCAGGTCTCCTTTTCCACCTATGAGATGACATAATTCTATGATAGCCTACGCGTACAGTCAGTTTATCAACATGACAGCGTTCCCGCTTGGGGCTATAAGGTTCCAGCTGCAGGAGGCTGTAGGACCACCTTATCCTTTTCTCTCTGCGAAACGATCTCACTCAAATCTGCATCTTCCTCTGCAGAAAGGAATCAGTGTGGCCACCAGAAAACACTGAGTTCCATACGGGGCTTTCATTACATTTCTATCAGATCTGTGTCTCTTTGTCCTCCCTTTTTCCCTTTCCATTAACCCGAATGACAGTTCGATTCATGGTTATTTCCACTGGGCTCACCACATGGGCTATTTCATTAATTAAGCTAATAAAACACTGAAATGATTCAAATTTGCTGTTTCATGGTCTATGACAGGAGTGTAGTAAAACTGATTTGTCTCAGATTAAACACTAAATCATTAACTCAGATGGTCACCTGGGCTTAATCTCTACAATACCCATTTTTTTCCTCTTGGACAAGTTGAACCTGCCTGCCAGCTCTTAATTTAACATGTCACAAAAGCACTGTGATTTGCAAAATCTTCTGGTCCTCCAGAAAAACCACCGTATTATTACAGGCGTTTATCTGAGCCTACACACTCCAAAGCCATTACAAGATCCCATCTCAGCCAGAAATTTCTCTCTTATGAAATGCTGCAGCACAGAACACATTACACCCTTTGTCCAAATCAGAATTATCAGTTTGGATTACAGACCAGTTCTCCGTGATCTCTGTTAACTAAGGAAAGCGATGGCAATGGTTCTCAAAACGTGATGTGTGCTGAGCTGAGGTTTACCGAGGCTTTGCCTGTGTTTACATTTGAACTCAGATGAGTCTGATGTTCCAGTGATTCACTCTATTCCAAAACAAAGAGCGAAGCTGCCTCGAGGGGAACTAACTTGGCCTAGCTATGCCTCCTTCTTTAAGTAAGAGTGGATGGCATCTCAGAAGGAAATTGATCGAAACTGCTCACTTCCCTTCCCTTCCTTTGTTCCTTCTTTTTCCCTCTGAACATTCTCTGGTCTCCACTCCCGCCCCCAACACAGGCACATACACGCAGAGACACAAATCTTTCCCTGAGCTGCAGACAGGAATCAATACTGGTCTCAAAGGCCTACTCCAGGGTAATGGAAGGGAGCTGGGAGGGCAAAGATACTTGAGACCAGTGCTGTCCCATAGAAATAGAATAAAAGCCGCACATGCAATTTTAAATGGGATAGTAACTACATCAGAAAAATTTAAGAAAAACGGTTAAGATTAATTTTAATATATTCGATTTATACCAATATGCCCAAAATATGCAAGCACTATAAATTATTAATGAGATATCTTACAATCTTTTTTAGAACTAGGTTTTTGAAATCTTGTATTTTACACTATGGCATTCTTCATTTCAAACTAGGCACATTGCACGTGATCAGTAGCCACATGTGGCCACCATATGGGAAGCACAGTTCTAAATGCTCACGGCTTAAGAGTTAAGATTGCTTATCTGTATGGGGACAGAGGAGGGAGGCCATAAAAGTGGGCGTGCCTCTAGACACTTAAACCGTATTGAAACAGCATCATTACCAAGTGGATCTTTTCAGACATGCTTCTACTCTAAACCAATAAAGAAGGGAAAAAATATGACTTTCTCTCTAATTCATCACTATACACACAACAGCCCATCTAATAGAACAATCACAGGATCAAAAGAATGCACAAAAATAAGAAATTAGATGACTTGTAACAAGTCCCTGTATGGATTATGGTTAGAGTTTAAGAGCCTTGACAAGTACGTCTCACTCATAAACCCTGCATTATGGGCAGGGAGGAATCCTGTGGCTTGGACTTTGAGGGCGCTCTAACAATAATGCCATATCATAATAGTCCTGTTGCAGAAAACTGCTAACCACCAACAGACATATTAGATGAGATCATTTCCAAACAGGATACAGCCTTACAACAATCTGCTATATTTACTGTAACAAATTGTTCACCCCTCCACCAAAAAGAAACAGCTAAAATCCTTGATGGGTTTCGATGCCTCCCGTTCCTACTGTAGAAAATCTCAGTAGTTGCTATAGACTCAACATACATGATGTCATTAATTTATTCTAAGAACCTATTTGGAAGAATTGGCCCAGTGATCTAATTCCCTTATGGTAAATCAGAGAAAGAGGAAATGAAAACAAAACCTCAATTCCTGCCTTAATTCCTGTGTTGGAAGTCCCAAAACTTCTGAAAGTATGACGGGGGGGGGGGGGGGGGGGGGCGAGGGGGGGGCTTGCGGGGGGGGGGAGAGAGACAGGGAGGATGTATATGTACATCTCCTATGATGATATGTTAGTTATAAGAAAATGCCTTTTGAGTGTTCACAGTTCTTAATAGAAATGTTTACCATTAAGAAAGACATGATGGAACCATACAAATTGAAGGTACTTTTAATGTCTACTTCATTTCTCTACTAATAGGACAGCATTTGTTTATTAAATAACTGAAACAGCATATAAATAATTCCAGAACTATAATCATTATCAAAAATTGTAAAAGCAAATATTTATTAAGTAGTGCATTCCATGTGGGTTTAGAAGTTTAAATTCATCAAGTTTAAGTTTTTCCAAAGACATTCCCTTAATCTCTCCATATATCACATATTAACACACAAGAGTTCTTATTATCAGGCAGTTCCTCTCATGGGTAACCTACACTTCTCATGGTACAGTTAAGGACATTTTTGCAAGTATTGTCTTCAGTGGAGTTAGAGGGACCATTACAAAGTCATGGTTGTGGGCTTGATCCCTGTTGTGGGGTGTGCAGGAGGCAGCAAATCAATGCTTCTCTCTCATCATTGATGTTTCTATCTCTCTATCTCTCTCCCTTCCTCTCTGAAATCAACAACAAAAACATATTTTTAAAAAATAAAAATAAAAGCTAAGGGAAAAGTGATAATTAATTGATACAGAACTGAGAAAATCATATTTTAACCAGAATTATTGTTCTCATGGCCAATCTCTATCATATATTCACTCACTCACCAAATAGTGGTTGAACATATTCTATGTATGAGTCACTGTGAGGCATGCTCTGAATACAAGGGAACAAAGATTCGGTTCATAGCGTGACATTCCTTGTGGGAAGCAATGATAAATCCACCACCTGTTCACCACTGTATCTCCAGCACCCCCAAACAACCACAAGGCAGATGCCCAGTTTGGTAAAAGTTTGGTCAAAAGGATACATAATTATCCATAGTATAATAAAGAATGTGATCAATGCCACCCGAGAAAGCAAAGGCCTATGGGAGCTCAGAAGAGGCGGATCTCGCTGGTGTGGAATGGGGACATTTCCCTGGAACAGGGAGCTAAGCCGACAGGGTAGGTTGGATTACAGTAGGAGGCAGGTGTTCAAGGCAAAAGGGAGAACCTGACCCAAAGCACAGAGGCAAACCACACGGAGCACACATGGCCTGTCCTCTTCCAACAGCATTTCCTGTTTTTAAACAGCCAAGCTATGAAATTTCAAACCAACCTGCAGAAAGTGTTTCCCTTATGTTGGGTGCAAATATAAAGCTGTGTGGTTATGAGGGCTTCAGGCAGAGTGCGAGCCAGGGGGCTCTGGGGTTCAAGAGGCCTAGCGCCCTTCTGACTGGGAGCCGGATGCTGTTACGTGAGACACCGCGACACGGAGCCTGGCGCTCAGTAGGCTCTCTGCGGCTGTTGGTGACATTCCTTCCTCTCCTTCACTCGGTGTCCTAACCGCAGGCTTGAGCTTAGTACTGGCTGTGAAAATGCACATTGCAACATTTAGACTATCAGCGTGAGTCCGGTCTTTCAAATGAATTTTTAAAGTCCTTCACTGAACAGAACATGTAATAGGCTAATAATATTTTCTAAAATACTTTATAAATTAATGTGATTGCAATTAGAATCCCAGCGGGCACTAGGGGATAATTAGCTACCATGAATGTAAATTCACAAATAAGAACAGATGGCTTAAAATAGTAAAAAAAAAAGTATTATATGAATGAATTATATGGGGAATTTATCAGATATAAGAACATACAACAAAAATTTACTATAATAGAATCAAAATTGCATTAACATGGGAATAAGTGGATCAATGAAAAAGAAAAGAGAATGCCTGGACAACCTCAAGATAACATGTAATATTGCATATATAATTTAAATAGCAAAGACAGTAGCTTAAGTCAATAGGGAAGGTTATAATTAATAAATGTGCTGGCTCAATTGCTTATTCTTTAAAAAGGGTAAATTTTAGACCATTGACATATCTATATAGACATGACTTCCAGGCAGACTAGAGAGTTAAATATTAAAGATAAAGCAATATAAAAACTACAAGGAAAATAAAGGAAATTACAAAAATGATCTAGGAGCAGGGAAATCTTAACAAACGCAAGAAATCCAGAGGCCTTTAAAAAAAGATGACCCTATATGACTGTATACAAATGAGAGATCTTTGCATGGCAAACTATATCATAATTAATGACAATATAATTAGTTGGTAATAACAGACAAATAATGAATTTGAAAAAAAAGTGGGGTTTCTTTCGCTTTGTGTTTTTTTGTGTGTTAATCCTCGCCGAGGACATTTTTCTCATTGATTTTTTTTAGAGAGAGTGGAAGGGAGGGGGAGAGACAGAGAGAGAGAAACATCAATGTGAGAGACACATCGTTGCCTCTTGTATGTGCCCCAATTGGGCCGATGCTCTAACCACTGAGGAAACCAGGTAGGGCGAGAAAAATGTTTCTAATGAAGATAGAGAAAGGAGTTAATATCTAAATTTTCGCAGAGTTCTTAGAAGAACAAAATAATGAATAAATGAAAATTGGCAAAGAGCACTGATTCACACAAAATTAAATCCCAGTGGCATTAAGTCAAGCCAATCATGATTCTCATGATGCTGTGAGGCCATTACCGTGGTGCAAACACACTCACTCGCCGTCCATTGCTAGTGAGTCTGCAATGCTCACTACATTTCTGTTGGGTAACTGCTGGCCACTGAATAGTCATTTTAAGGGAAGGCTGGGTGCCAGTTTCATGAACAGCATGGTGAGAACACCATTGCTCAACAGGGAACTGAGACCTGGAACAGGAAAGGGGACAGCTGAGCAGGATGGGTGGAAGGCAGTCAGCTTTCACCCTTGCCACCCTTTCACGTCCCCCTCCAGATGATATTCACTCAGCACCCATGTGCTGCTGCACAGCAGAGCCAGAGGAAACTGGAACCAAGGCCAGAACTTCAGGGCAGAATGGGCCAGAGTGAGGTGGGGGGACTGGATGGGTCTGTACAAGGACTATAGATGACACAGAGAGAGGAAAAATAAGAAAAGGCTGAAGAAAAGGCCCTCTCATAACCAGTACAGCCCTGAGCCACACTGGCCTGGCTAAATTCCTTTATTATTACTAGTTTGTAACCTCTCGGACGGCAGGCAGGGACCGTGTCTGTTTTATACACCACTGGATTCCCAGCACCTGTCAAGTACTTGATACACAAAAGGTACTCAATGAGTATGTGTTGGCAGAAGGAATGGAGGGAGGGTGGCAGTTCCTCATACTTCACCTGGTTCTGCGTTCTGGATGGAATCAGTGGGCTCCTGAAAGAGCCTTCCAGAGCACCGCCATGACTAGCCTTGTGCAGTCTTACAGTGCCAATAAGAACCAAAGAGCCCAAAGTCCTCCTATGTAAGGGAAAAACAAATCTTCTACCCTTCCTCCACAGGTGCAGGGGCACCCACAGGAAGATCCACCTGGTCGTTCCCTTGCACCCAGTCAATATCAGACCATGCCAGAGTACATATTAGAAAACCATCTGCAGACCTGCCCTGGGTGCTGCCTGTCTATCCTTAAGTGCTCCCCCTGCCCGGGTAACAGCAGCCACAACACTGCGGTGGGAAGTGACCAGCCAACTGTCCAGGTCTTGATCCTCCTCACATCACTTCCTAGCTGGTGCTCAATCTCTCACCAGGTTTCATTCGTTAAACATTACATGCCTCCTCTAAAAAGCTCCGAGAATGTCTGGTCTAACACTTGACTCTCACCTCCTCACCACAATATTGTGGTAGGTGCTAGGGTTGCCTTAACCAATGTCCTCTGCCTTATGAAGGCTTTGAACACTAAAGCGATTCTCCTCTCCTACCCACCAGGTCCTTTGGAAAGAAATATGGACACCTTATTCCTAGAGGGACAAAAAGAAGAAAGGTGAGATTATTTTTGTTTTCATTATGGCAGGCATGGGACAAACTCGAGGCTTTACCTCTGTTTTTCTGAAAGTGGCATTCCTTCTAATACAAGAAAAATGCATATTTAGAAGATGCATGTAATAGAAGACGCTTGTGCTTTAACCAAGCTCAAATTTAGTTTTTAGTAGTTTTAAATTATAGATTCAATTTCTACTTGTAATTAAATAAAACGCCTAGGGGCAAGCAACTGCTGTTGTGATTTCAGAACCTGGTTCATTTATGAGAGACACGTTCGTCTTTCAGAGCAAAACAAGATGCCTGATCCTTCTTCTACGTGACAAAAGATATCTGAAGATTTTTTCTTCTTGTCAGTCATTGTGAGCGCCCATACCCAGTTTTCTCAGTATACAACCTAGTCTCCTGACCTCATCATTCAACACCTCTCTGAACATCTCTAGTATATTGCAGCAGCAAGAACACAACCTGTGTGTGAATCAGGCAGAGCCATCTAATCGCCTTGTGACTTTAAACAAACGTTTTCATTTCCATGAGTCATCTCAATTTCTTCATCTGCAAAATGGGGCTAAAGATGAATTCTCCTTAGTATTGTCTCACCTCCTCACCACCAAAAAAGAGCATATAACAAGAACCCAATACATTAACTGGCATAGCAGACATTCAATAATTGAATGCTAGTATTATTACTTTTCAAAACCCCTCTGGAAATGTGGCAGGGGAAACGAAATAGAATTCCTCAGGTGCTGAGCTCTTTAGCACACAGCGGTTAGGGACATGGGCTTGGCAGTCAAAGGTTCAGGACTGAATTCTGAGTCCATCCCTTGTCTGCCTCCAGGCAGGTTCCTTTACCTTCCAAGCCTCAGTTTTCTCAGAACAACAGTAATCCATACAATTGTCGTCAGCCTTAGCACAATGCCCGGCACATAGCAAGTAGCCAATATTAGCCAATATTTATCCATTACAATTTGTGATCTTAAATCTCTGACAAACTACAATGTACCAACCATTTCATTTCCATTTTCTTTTTCTATGAGCTATATAATAACAAACAAACATTTTATACAGGTGTTATTTTAGTGAACAGACGTGACTTGCATGTTTGAATAAGGGTAGGATTGGAAGAAGTTCTTATCTTCCTTGGCATTGTTCCAGTAAAGCTTCATGGAGGGGGTAGGTAGGGTTTCAGAAGTCAGTTCAATGAGAGGAAAAGTCTGAAGAAGGGAAGAAATATTGTTTGTATTCTTCTTTCGTTAAATTACTTATTCCAAAGTGGCAGTCAAGTTACCAATGTGACTGTAAAGAAGTATGTGTAAAATGAAAACATGTAAAAAAATATAATAAAGAGCCCTATTGGCGTAGCTCAGTGGTTGAGCATCGACCTATGAACCAGGAGGCCACAGTTTGATTCCTAGTCAGGACACGTGCCGGGTTATGGGCTCAATCCCCAGGGTGGGGCATGCAGGAGGCAGCCAATCAATGATTCTCTCTCATCATTGATCTTTCTCTCTCTCTTTACCTCTCCCTTCCTCTCTGAAATCAATAAAAATATATTTAAAAATAATAATAAAGAAATGTTTAAATAAAATGAAGGGATGTTTAATGGGGCACAGCCAGCAGAACAATTAATTTAAATAAACCATATGCAACAAACTTTCCTTTGCCTAGCCAGTCTCCATAGTCAGAAATCTGACTGGTAAGTTTGATTTTCACAAACCATCCAAAAATTAAGCCAAAATTTCCATTTTTATATCAAGAAGAAAGCCTCAACAGAAATGGTAGGAAATTATGAGGAGCATGATAAAACGTTGCAAAGTTGATGCACCTTTGGAGAAATGGAAAATAAGCAAATAACTCCAAGTATAGTTGAGGAAGAAATCTTCCAAGGAAATCGCCTTTTCTGTCAAATGGACCCTTCTTCTAAATCATCTGGATAGCTTTATTAACTATCCATATCGTTTCCAGACACTTCTGCAAATAGTGACCTCCTCCCTACTCTCACTCATTCAATTACAGCAATGAAATAAAATGAGTGCATGCTTATTACACCACAGGCCTGGTGACAGGGGCTGAGATGCAATAGTGGATGGGCATTGGCCCTGCCTCTAAGAGTATCTAGTTTTAGCAGTTAGATGAGTAAGCAGTCGATGACAATATAATGTGGTTAGTACTGTGATGGAAGTACTAAGAACAGGGAGGAAAGAAGGAAGGACAGATGAATGGACAGATAGAAAGAAGAAAATCAGAGGAGCTTTCATCTAGCCCTGGAAGAAAAGCTTCTAGATTAAGCAAGGCTTTCCAGGGGTAATCACGTATAATAAGGCCTTCAGAAAAATCAGACTAAGGAGCCCGACTGAGCTACTGCCCCAGGATTTACTTCTAAGGCAGAGAGAAGCAAAAGGAAGTGAAAAATAGTGTAGGATGTGTTCTTTGGAGGAAACTTAAGAAGACAAGAAATGTAATTTCAAGATTATAATGTGTAATAGTCCATTGAACCCCAATTATTAGCTCCCTCTTTATAATATTTCTATTTCAAGTCTGCTCCCTTCTCTCCAGTTATTAAATTCACATTTCTAGGGACACGGTAATTAGACCATAAACAACTTAGATTCCTAACCTGGTAAAAGACAAATGGTATCAATAGAATAGTACTGTGTTCATTTAAAACAACCAAATATGAAACTAGAAATCAGAAGAGAAACTAGAGATAGAAAAATGTTAGGCAACCTCCTCTGTTTAACGGCAACCCACTCATCTATGTCGGCTATTTCTCTATACTTCATCACAACCAAACCCAACCATAAGAGTCAACCAACCTATCTCAAAATCAATGAGATTTAGAGCTTTCAGACAATCTTAAGAAGCTTTTGTTTGCAAGTTACTTAGAGAAGAAATACTGGAAGTTCTGCACTTGTTTCAGCCAGCCAGAATTCAATATTTCTCTGCCCTCCTGTTAGTGCTCATTCATCAGTACACATGTGGGGAAATTGGTTCATTTCAACATAAAAAACTGAATATGATTGGCTGTATATGCACTAAAGTATGAAGTGCACACCTGTATTAGTGCAGTAGCATCACTAAGGGCAATGAGGAAGCTGGGGGTGTAGATCCCATCACACACAACAAAACACACATGCTTACACATGGGCACACACCATACACATTGAAAGTGGCCCAGCTGGATGCCCCTACTGAATGGTCTTGTTGCAAAATTGTGTGGTTTGTGACTAGGGCATCTAATGCCAGGAAGTACAAATCACTCAGTGTATGTCAGAAGTACTAGACAGAGGCAAACGACCTACATTCTTGGCAAGAATGACTCATGACTAGTGCCAAAGGGGTCTATAACTTTGTGGAAAGGCTTATGACTCTCAAAGCATGACAATGTCTAATCTGGTGTCTTAAAGAAAGAAAGAAAAGGAGAGGGAAGACCTTCAGCTATTATCTATCTCCCAGGAACTGAAGGAGGACACGGGAATTGATAAGATGTGTCACAAGAGGGCTTCCAGCCTGACTCTCCGTGCTCCCTGGAACAGCCACTTCACGTTGGGCAAGAGCCAACTTGAAGTGAGATGGAATGAGGTGAGATGATGTTCCTGGCCTCCTTTCCAGTTCTTTTATGCCACCTCTCTTTGAAAGCCAGGAAAAATTAATTCCAAAGTGCTCCATTTCCAATTGAATGGGTGACCCTTATAACTGAGTCCTGTTTACCAGTAGTGGCTGTACATTTTTAGTTTCTTCCCCTTCACCCAACATCTAAGATAATGTTCTGGATACGACAGACACTTAATAAAAGTTCTTTTGGCCCTAGCCGGTTTGGCTCAGTGGATAGAGTGTCAGCCTGTGGACAAAGGGTCCTGGTTCGATTCCAGTCAAAGGCATGTACCTTGGTTGCAGGCTTCTCCCCAGCCACGGCCCTAGTCAGGGTGCATGCAGGAGGCAACCAATCAACATGTTTCTCTCACATCAATGTTGGAAAGCTGGGAAAGGAACAGGAAGTACAAATGAAGAGAAGTTTCCGTTCTTTTCTTAGCTTTGGTTTTAATGCAGAGACCATGCCCTGATCTCCCACAGGAGAGGGAACTTAGGGAAGATGTGATGATGTCATTGCCCCCCTCCAACTTCCTTCTCTTTTCACCTCCTTTTCTAAGTCCCTTAAAATAGGAAGGTCCTACTAACAGCCAGATGGTGGTCACTTGAAGCGTAATTTGTGGTCTCAACCAAAAAATCAGGTCAAGTCAGAACTCCCCCTCCCCCTCCACACCCCCCTTCTGCACTCCCCGCCCCCCACCCACTCAGCAATAGCCAGCAAGGGATTCCAGTCAGCATTTGAAAATGCCGGAGGAAAAAAATAATACTATGGGCTAAGTACATAAGCATAAGGAGATGGTAAGTACCATGAATTTATAATCCCACCTCTGCAACATACCCCATAAAATTATTCTCAGCTGTATATTTACATAAGTCAAAAAAATTCTGACTTTGGAGGGCATTTTTATAGTTTACAATTTACCGTGGGAACACTCATCTGGGTTAAGGCACAACTTCATGTTTCACAGCAGAGGAAAAAACTTCACTTCTGTATCTCAAGTGCCACCCGAATATCAACAACTGTGCAGCAGCTGACTGGACTTCTAGACAGATATTATGAAATTAACTTGGGAGTCAAGTTCAGTGAGAAGTGACTAACCTCAAATCATCTGGCCCCAAATAAGGGCTTGGATCAATTTTTTTTTTTTTTTTTACAACAGCTAGTCAAATAATGGGTACACAGTAGGTACTTAATAAGCACTTGCTGATTGAGAGGTCACAGGGTACAGTGAGTTCCACAGAGGATGGGCATTGGAGTCTGACAACCTGGGTTGAAAATGTCCTAATCACCAGCTGGCTTCCCAGCTACCTTAAGAGGTGAGGGGGAAAACCTAGCAAAAGAAAGCCCAAGGAAATAGATGACAGGCAATTAAAAGGGTAACACCAGAAATCAGCAAAATAAAAAACAAATATGCAATAATCTGCAAAGCTCAAGTTTGGTTTTTAGAAAAAGTTTGCAAAATCAACAAACTTCTAGTAAGAATGACCAAGAAAAACAGAGAGTAGCTACCAATAAACAATATTAGAAATAAAGAGGGAACAATTACAGATGCTACAGAGAATAAAGGGGGCATCGTGAATACATGCTTAAAAATAAGAGGATATTATGCATAACTTTATGTCACTACATTTTAAAATATAAACTAAATAGATTGGCTTCTGGAAAACTCAGTAGCTTGAAATCTTCCCTCAAAAAGAATGCCAAGCCAAGATGGTTTTATAGGCAATTCTCCCAAATATCAAAGATACAAGCATTCCATTCCTACACAATCTATTCCAGATTATTGAAAAGAAAAAATGAGAAGGGGCACACTCTCTAACTCAGTTTATGAAGCAAGAATAATCCTGATAGTAAAAATCTAAAATGTCATTGCAAAATAGAAAAATTACAGGCAAAAATACACTCAAATACTTATGTAAACATTCCTTAAATTAGCAAACCAAGTCAAAATGAAATTTCCTTAAACCAGCCACAAACAGAAAGTGTTCGTAGCGGCACTGTTAGTAATAAATAATGGAAACAACCCAAATGCCTATCAATAGTAAACTGGATATTAGAAATTAATGGTGCATTCATATAACAGATTATATGCTGCAATGAAAATCAATGAAATACAG
The DNA here is from genome assembly GCF_963259705.1 of Myotis daubentonii. NCBI lineage: Eukaryota > Metazoa > Chordata > Mammalia > Chiroptera > Vespertilionidae > Myotis > Myotis daubentonii. The sequence continues at coordinate 18,499,686 of NC_081857.1, read as the reverse complement.
CTACAAGGAATAACACGGGTGAATCACTGGAGTGTAATATTGAAAGAGGAAGTCATGAAAGAAGACATGTAATCCAATTCCACAGGATGTCTAAAAACATGCAGAATTGATTACATATGTGTAATACAGCTATAAAAAGAAACACACAAAAAAACAAAATCCAAAATCCAGGATGGTGCTCTCTCAAAGGGAAAAGATCAGGGAGGGGCACGTAAGAAATAACAGCAGTAACCGCAATGCTCTATACTTCACAAGCATTCTTTTATAGCTACTTAATACTTAATTTTAAAAATTCAAAACATCGAATCGAATGAACAAAAGCCAGCTCCTAGCGCAGTTCTCTTCCATCTCACATTCTCTAAATGTGTTCACAGTGTGAGAAGGGGAGCTGTGGCTCACCACAGCAATAGGTGAGAATTTTCTCCAAGCTCCCCTGAATGTTGATTTTTTGAAAGAAATCCAGAAATATATGCCAAATAGAGTTATTTCCTAATGTTGATTTTGCTCTGTCATTTCAATAAGCATGTTTCAATTTCACCATATTCCATCCACAACTAAGAAAACTTGAAAGCTATTTAAGCTTTGCAAAGTCCGTCAAAGTAACATCACTAACTGTCCAATGATTTTGGAATTTACCCAGTCCAAATAGCACAGACAAAAAAAAAAAATTGCTTGACTTAGCTTCAACTGTCAGTTTAACCTTTTGTATTATTGTTGCAACTTGTCACCCTTAACTACCATAATAACACAACTGTTAGATCTTCCTACCTGGGTAACTACTGGTTCATTGGAAGTGGAGGGGGGTGGCAAGAATCAGTGGTGCCACTGAAATGATAACTGTATGACAGGCCAAAAGAAGTATTCAGAAATAGTTCCATGACAACATAGCTTTAGGCAACAAATGACACTAAGACTCTCTATGTTCTGGTGGTGATAACTGCTAAATGGCCGAGAGGGAGCAGTTCTATTTATTCCAGTTTCTTTTTTTTTTTTTTTTAAATATATTTTATTGATTTTTTACAGAGAAGAAGGGAGAGGGATAGAGAGTTAGAAACATCGACGAGAGAGGAACATCGATCAGCTGCCTCCTGCACACCTCCCACTGGGGACATGCCCGCAACCAAGGCACATGCCCTTGACCGGAATCGAACCCGGGACCCTTCAGTCTGCAGGCCGACGCTCTATCCACTGAGCCAAACCAGTCAGGGTCCAGTTTCTAACGGAGAGCTGTTCTTTCGATTCTAACTCAGATTGTGTTGTTTTTAATCCTTACCTGAGGATATGTGTTTAGTGTTGATTTTTTTTTCCTTTTAGAGAGAGAAAGAGAAAGAGAGAGAGAGAGAGAGAGAGAGAGAGAGAGAGAGAGAGAGAGAGAGGAAAAGAAACATTGATGTGAGAAACATAGATCGGTTGCCTGCTGTACACACCCAGACCAGGGGATCAAACTTGCAACCTAGGTATGTACCCTGACCAGGAATCAAACCCGCCACCTTTTGGTGTATGGGACGGCACTCCAACCAACTGAGCTACCTGCCCAGAGCTCTTAGATTATTTTGAGAGATTAAAATGATTTAAGTAAATCCATAAGTATAAATAATATGTTTGGGTAATACATTTGAATAAAACATGTTTGGATCTATTATTTCAGCTTGATTGAGGTGTACTGGACATGTAAAATAACAAGATATTTAAAATATGCATCTTGGTGATTTGATATACATATACATTGTGAAAGGATTCCCCCATCTAGTTAATTAACTCATCCATCGCCATATGCATTTACCTTTGGGGGGGGGGGCTGAGGACATTTAAGTTCTTCTCTCAGCAAATTTCAATTATACAGTACAACCTCATCAATATAGTCACCATGTTTACATTAGCTCCTCAGACCTCGTTCATCTTATAACTGAAACTTTGTACCCTGTTACCAACCTCTCCCTATTTCTTTCACACCCCAATCCCAGCAAACACTTTCTACTCAGTTTCTATGGCTTGACTTTTCTTAGACTCCATGTATAAGTGATATCATGCAGTATTTGTTTTTCTCTGTCTGGCTTATTTTAGGTCTATTCTTTTTCAAGTATTCCAGCCCATGTCCTCACAAGCAGTATAATCTTCCTAAAAATGAATTCATTGTTATTTAAGTTGTATAAAACCATATATAGTTTGCATTTTACACTATACAAAATTGAACCGGTAAATAAGGCACATCATCAAATATTTTATCTTCAGAGCATACCTAAACTAAAAGATTTACTCGTGTTTAGCTGAACAAAATACTGACTTACACTTACTCTACTTACCAAGAAACCAGACCTATCCCCAGTCTCAGATGACCTCAAGTGAAAGCTCTGGGCTTGCTTCACTTTGGATTATGTAAATGTATCACTAGAGCAGTTTGATTTAATAGTATGTGTTTTAAATGACAAATAGATGAAAACGTCTTTTTAAAAGTACTGCTGAAAAGACAATATGATACATACAATTGAAACTGATGTCAAGAACCAGGTGTCGCCTGACCAGTTTGGCTCAGTGGCTAGAGCATCGGCCTGCGGACTGAAGGGTCCCAGGTTCGATTCCGGGCAAGGGCATGTACCTTGGTTGCGGGCACATCCCCAGCGGGGAGTGTGCAGGAGGCAGCTGATCGATATTTCTCTCTCACCAATGTTTCTAACTTTCTATCCCTCTCCCTTCCTCTCTGTAAAACAAATCAATAAAATATATTTTAAAAAGGGGGAAAACACTACAAAGTTAAAAAAAAAGAAAAAAAGAACCAGGTGTCAGGACAACTGGTCCTATCCCTATAACTAGCTATCACCTTGGGCAAGTAAGTGCCTCTTTGAACCTTAATCATTAATCAACTCGGAGGGGCTGGAACAGGTAACCAATAATCTCCCTTCCAAATTTAGAGTTTTATGAACAGTAGCAAGGGTCAGAGAGGAGAAGTGATAACTTCTTAAGAGAAAAGGGCATATTCACAAAGGGACAGAGGGCAATATTTATAATTTGTAGAGCATTAATTGTGTGAGGCTAAGAGCATAGACTAAACTTAAGGAAAGAATGTAGTCTCTGAGCACAGAAAATCCTTTGAAGAATTTTGTTTGGGACAGTCATATGGAAACTGGAATTAAACAGTGACTTAGAAAGTATCATTACTTATAATGCATAGAGGTTTTTATGCACCACAACAAAAGTACACTATAGAACACCTTTTGTAAGTAAAAGCATACAAAGAGATATTTATAAAAATTATACTTTTACTTATCTATGTCCAAACAATATTCATTTGTAGTGAAGTGCTCCAAATAGCTAGAATTTTCTAACTCATAGACGTGTCTATAAAAATAAGCACGTACCACAATTTCAGAAGTATGTTTTCATATAAAATAAAATTCATTGTATATTTTCAGCTAAAATTAATAGATGCCCACATCAGACACTGAGTCCCTCAAATAATGAACTTGCTTCACAGATGATGATGACGATGGCTGAGAAGATACTGCTCTGAGTAGAAATTCAATTAGTGAAAATAGATTTGAGATCTGCTGTTGAGTGCTGAAGAGTACAGAACATTGTGCTCAAATGAACATGCCAGAAAGGATTTGCTCTAATTTGCATTGCGAGATCCTTTTGTGTTTTAAAATTCATTTTGATTCAATATTGAACTAAATCGTGCAAGTGTCAAAATTAAATGTAATAAAGGCATTTGATTTAACATGGGATTTCTGGGATAAGAGCTCAGGCATATAATCTCAACAGCAACCGATTCCAGAGTTTAATCACTGTTTTAAGACTCACTCCATCACAAGCACTCTAGAATGTCATAATTGTCATGGGAGGTTGAACAGTCATCTTGAAGTAGGGGCTTGCAGAGTGTCATTTTATGATTGTGTTCTTTTCATCAAAATCCTCTGGGCCCTAGCCAGTTTGGCTCAGTGATAAAAGCGTCAGACCATGGACTGAAGGGTCCTGGGTTCAATTCCGGTCAAGGTTCTGGTTGCAGGCTCCATTCCCAGCCTGGTCATGGTGCATGTGGGAGGCAACCAATCAATGTCAATGTATCTCTCCTCCTACTTGCCACTCTCTCTAAAATTCAATGGAAATATCCTTGAGTGAGGATAAACAACAACAACAACAAAATCCTCTGGGCTCTTCTTTGATACTATTTTTTTTCAACCCACATGCCTTATGCTTCCCAGATATTCTACTGTCTCTTCTTCTTCAGTGTTCATGGTGATGGGGACACTCGCATTCATTGGCTTAATGGTCGTCCTAGCTGTCCTTCAAGCCAGCACAGTGCTGCTGAACAAAACTTGGCAGCATTCCATCTCCTCTCCAGAATCCCCATTCATCCAGTGGATGGTGACATATTGACAAACTCCTTTACTCACTCATGCCAATGTGTGTAGCAATTAGGCCAGCGGTTCTCAACCTGTGGGTCGCGACCCTTTGGGGGTCAAACGACGCTTTCACAGGGGTCGCCTAAGACCATGGGAGAACACATATATAATTACATATTGTTTTTGTGATTAATCGCTATGCTTTAATTATGTTCAATTTGTAACAATGAAAATACATCCTGCATATCAGATATTTACATGACGATTCATAACAGTAGCAAAATTACAGTTATGAAGTAGCAACGAAAATGATTTTATGGTTGGGGGTCACCACAACATGAAGAACTGTATTAAAGGGTTGCGGCATTAGGAAGGTTGAGAACCACTGAATTAGGACAAACCACATTTATTTATAACTGTCATCCCCAAAATCCTACTTAAATTCTGAAATCAGCTTGACTTTAGTACTAAGTTACTAAGTCACTCGTGTCTTCAAACCATTTTATGAAACATGAGATATCTGACCGCTACAGGGGGATACAAAGGTTGACACGAGATTTCCCTTGAGGCACTTGGATAGAGTTAGAGGAATAGGACCACTAGGCAAGAAAAGGAATCATGTAAGGCAGAATGTAGTGAGTATTTGATCAGTGGGGCAGATAATAGGTGCTAGCAACTTCGCCTCCATGGTAGGGGTCAGACTATAAAGCTTGTTCTCTTGAAGAAGCAAGATAATTTGAACAGGTGAGGAGTGGGTGTTCCAGCTGTATTAAAAGGCCAAAGACGTGCCCATAAAACTTCCACTGGACTTGGGCAGGAGGGGTGGTGCAGCAAGGTTGGGGAAAGGAGGCTTATGCTCGAGAACAGTAGGAAACCAGACACAACCACTCAGTCCTTCAGAATGAAGTGTTCCATCTTTTGGACAGTAGCAGTGCCACTGAAAGATTTTAATCAGAAACTGTTTAAAGATGATTTGTCACATGTAGAAGGAGATGGCAGTAACTGGCAAAAGAAAGATCAACTAAAAAAAAAGGAAGCCTTATGGGAATGTTTTATATGAGTCCCAAAGTAGGGCAGTGGCAAGGAAATACAGAAGAGATGCTGGCAATTGAGTATGAAGAGGGTGAGTCAGAGAGCCTGAGTCACCGAATTTCACAAGGGCTCTGTATTCCTAATAAATATATTTCTTAAAGTTTCAATAGTAAATTCCCAGATCCACATAGTGAGTGAATACGTTAGTACTTAACACAAAAGCACTCGAATGCTTCAATTTTGAGTGCAAACATCTTTTTTTTTTATTGCTTAAAGTATTACAAAGGGTATTACATATGTGTCCATTTTATCCCCCCGCCCTAGACAGTCCCCTAGCCTCCCCTATCCCCCAGTGTCTTGAGTGCAAACATCTTTAAGCGGCACCAACACGCATGCCCCCAGCTTTTTCCTGCATGGGCATGTTTGCAAATCTACCTAAGGATGGAGGGTGGACATATCTCAGAGCCTGTACCAGGCGCCAGGCCCTTGGCCAATGGCCAGGGATCCAGAGAGAGAAGACAGCCTGTGCCTTCTTCACAGTCAGCCGGGTCTTCAATGACCACAGCCAGGCTGCTGACTCCCCACTTGTGAATCCACAGCAGATTGTGCTCCCGCTTCCCAACCTTGCCCGGGCATCTAAGAGACTTCCTCGCCTGGCTGTCCCAGATGTCTCCTTCTCAACATCTGCAATACTGAACATCAGCCGCTTTCCCGGGAACCTACTCCTTCTCCCGCAAGGTCTCCACCGCAGAGAATGGCAGAAAGGAGGGCTCTTCCTTGGGTTGCCCGCCTCCCTCCCCACATTATCTACCCTTAATTTCTGTTGATTCCACTTCCTGCATGTCTCTCTAGTGCAGCCACCTTTCGCCATCTCTACAGTTGCCTCTTCAGTGCAAGCTACCGCTATCTGTTGCCTGTCAAGGCTTCCTAAGTGGCCTCCTGGCACCCCAGCCTGCAAGCCTCCCACCCACTGACCACACACCAGCCAGTGTGACCTTTCTAAAATGAATATATGACTGAGTTGCTTATCTGCCTGAAACCCTTTAATGGTTTCCTGCTGCTGCTGTTAGAATCAAGTGCAAATCCCTTAATATGCATTGCAAAGCCCTTTACAACCCGGATCACGCCCGTCTTCCCATCCTCACTTGGCTTCTATCTCCTCTCTAAGCACCAGTCCTGCAAAGTCCTTTCCGTTCCGCTAATGGTCCATGCTCTGACTCTCTTCCTGGCCCCCACCTATCCTATTCTGCCTGCCAGAAACACATTCCCCCTTCCCTGCAAGTTCCCATGCCAAGAAATGATTACCTGAGCTGCAAGGACAGATGCACGTGAATAATGACCATTATTCCACATTGCATGTGTTCAGCCCTCTACATTTGCTAAGAGTTTTAACTATATCCCTCTAAACTACAATGTGGTATAAATACAATATTTTGCAAACAAAATGCTGAAGAATAGGACTGAATTTGGGGCATCAGAACCATCTTGGAATACCGTGGTTTTATGTAAGTTCCCGTTTTGTGGCAGTGGACATTTAGAGCCTGGCCTTTCCTCATCGGAGACAAGAGATTGCAGAGTAATTCCAAAAGGGCAAGTCAGCAGGTGCTCTAGGCACATGTCATGCAGTGAGCTGGCTATTTAGTCCAGTGTGTTGGAGAAAATGTTCCTGCTCAAGATGAATTGTGGAGTTTTATTATGGCTGTTCAATGAAGAGGTGCCAGAAGTAACACACACACCTCTGTGCTCCTTAGACGTGTAAATCATCTTTGAGGCAGCCAGAGGCAGCTTCCTCTCTTGAAGGAAGAAGGAACAGAGAGCCATCTCTGTCCTTACCTAACTTACGACATTTTGTCCAAGAACAGGCTGTAATCAGACCCTTCGTCGGGGTTAAATAGGAAATGAACCCAACCCACAAGGAGAAACAAGAGAAGCAGTTCTGGATTCAAAATAAATTGGACATAGATACCAAGTCCAGTTCGAACCCAGAATTCCTGGGGCAAGTGGGCTGCGTTGTGGTGGGATTTGAGCACTAAGGGACATTTGCTGGGAACCGACATCCTTGTTGGAACTTATTAGGAAGGCAATGAAATGATCTCCCCCCCGAATATCCCTTGAGGGCTTTATGCTACAGTGTCAGACAGAGAAATACAACACTGTAGGATCTCACTTATATTTGAGATCTTAAAAATAAAAAAACAAACTCATAGAAACAGAGAACAGATTGGTAGCTGCAGAAGCAGGGGGTAGAAGGTGGATGAAATGAGTGAAAGGGGGTCAAAGGTATAAATTTTCAATTATAAAATGCATCCTGGGGGTGTAATATGTGACAGGTGACCACAGTTGACAATACTGTACTGTATATTAAAGGCTGCTAAGAGAGTAGATCCTAAAAGTTCTCATCACAAGACAAAATTATAAGTATGTGAGGTGATAGACGTTAACTAAAATTTTTGTGGTGATCATTTTGTACTATATACATATATCAAATCATGATGTCATACCCCTCAAAGGAATACAATATTATAAGTCAACTAGAGGCCCAGTGCACAAATTTGTGCACAAGTGGGGTCAGGCCGGATTGGGCTGGGCCTATCGGGAGTAGGAGATGGTGGAGGTTGCCAGCCAGCCCACCCTGATTGGGCCTGATCAGGGCCAGTGACTGGGGGAAGGGGCCACGGGTGATTGGCCGGCAGGCCCTACCCTCAATTGAGGTTGGGGGCCAATTGGGGGCTGGGCCTGCCATGGGGAGGGGCTGTGTGCAGTGGGCCAGCTGGCCCCATCCTTGAGTGTGGTGGGGGTGCCGATGGGGGGGCAAGCAGCCTGAGGGCAGGGCCATGGGTGGTTAGCTGGCTGGCCCTGCCCCTGATCGGGTGGGGGACCGATCTGGGTGGGCCAGGCGGGGAGAGGGGCTCCAGACCAATCAGGGTGGTGGGGGCCCATAGGGGTCAGGGCCGGCTGGGGGGAGGGGCTGCAGGAGGTTGGCTGGCTAGCCCTGCCCCCTATTGGGGTGGAGTGGGTGGGGGGAGGGGCTGCAGGAGGTTGCCAGGCTGGCCCTGACCCCTATTGGGGTGGGGGGTATGCTCAGGGATGGGTTGGCCTGGGGGAGGGGCTGTGGGCCTATTGTGGTGGGGTGGGCTGGCCGGGCGGGGGGTTGGGGGGGCGGGGTAGTGTGGGGGCTTTTTGGCCTGGCAGTCCTGCTCTTGATCGAGGTGGGAGAGTTCAGTTAGGGGCGGACAGGCAGGGGGAAGGGGCCACGAAGTTGGCCGGCTGGCCCCACCCCCTAATCAGGCTGGTTAGCTGGCCACAGTGGGTGTCATAGCGACCAGTCATTACAGTCTCGTTATGGCTGTTACAGTTGCTGGCTTTTTATATGTATAAATTATATCTCAATAAAACTGGGGGGAGGGGAAGATCCCTGAGGACTTGTGAGTGGATGGGATCAACAGTAGCCCAGCCTCCGCTGCCAGAATATCTCCGACCTACTAAACAGAGGTGCCTGGTGGCCTGAGCCAATGGTGCCAGAGAAGCAGGGGGACAGCACTGACTCTCGTTACCTGGGGCAGAAGTCAGCAGCCTCCTGAAGGCCCCTCAGGGTTTCTGGCCTGTATCACAGCCCCAATATTACATCTATTTATAAATTCTTCTGGTAACCATGAAATGAATAATAGTTAACTAGGAGTCTGCGAAACCTCTCATTGAATAACAGGTAGAGATGGAAACAAATTTTAAAAAATGATTCCGTGAAGATGAGTGGTGCTTTGTGCTGTCAAAAACACAGACACAGAGGAGAGAAGGGAAAGACCCATGAGCTCATCGGCACGGGACAGGCAAGGACCGTTCCCTACAGTGTTTTGATGGTCCCCGGCTCGGATTAGAGCTACTGCCAAGTCACATTAAGCCTGCATGAAGCATCAGTGAGGAAAAGAGGCTTCTGGACAGAGGAATGCGACATAGAAGCAGGGCAATGTGACTAGACCTCATTATCTTAGTGCCTTTGAGAGCATACTGGAGAGCAGAGCTGGTTTGAATCGACTCAAACCTACCATAAATGGAGTCTAAAGGCAGGCTAGCAACTCCCCAGAGAAATTCCTATTATGTCCATGGAAGGGGAATGAAGCAAGTTCCATCTGGCTGGGCCCAGAATATCCTTTGCTTAGGGAAGCTTGCGGTGGTTGCATTTAGTGCCGACGGCATGTCTGTACTAGACCAGAGCCCGGACACAGAGGTGGAAGCGCACTGGAAAATGAGCCAGATAGAGCAGGCGGTGCTGGGCAAGCCTTTGTCTCTAAGACATCTAAACCACAAGGCCAGATATTAAGTAGGTATCATTTTTATGAAGTCCCCAACTGATTATGAGACAATATTATGACTAATGTTGCTCAGAGTTGCTATAGCAAAATACAGTGACTTTATCTTTTTCCATTCGTCTATCCATATGCAAGCTAACATCAAAAACTGGCTGGTGATTTTTTTCTCTGTGGGGCTGACACTCTCGGGGAAACCCCAGAACTTTAAAGTAAGTGCACAATGAAACTGGCCCTATTAGGAAATAAAGGCACATGGGGGTGAGGTGACAACTCCAGTGTTACCTGCTCAAGAGACGAAGTACTGGGCTCCCCTCTTCACGATGTAGTGACCTCTAGCTACTCTCTACCACATTAACTTTCAGAACTAAGTTATCTTGTGAAGTAGCTGTAACTGGAGGCTTCCTGGAGTCCAGAAAACCAGCATTCACATCCATTCAGCAAAAGCGTGACATATTAGAGCGAAAGTCTTTATTCTAGACATACATTACATCCATACCTTGAGCACAGTGGTCTGAGGATACACTGCTACAGGTGTGGCCATGAACCTGCGGTACCACCAGCCCTGACAGTTTGTCAGAAGAACAAAATGTAGGGCCTGCAACAGACCCAGTCCGTCCGAATCGCTGAGAATGGAGCCCCCAAATCTGCATTTAAGTTCTCTAGGTCAGTGGTCGCCAACCGGTGATCCGCGGACACTGGTGGCCCGTGAGGTCCGAAGGTTGGCGACCGCTGTTCTAGGTGATTCTTATGCATCTTAAAGTTTTGAGTAACTAGTATTTGAAAATAAAGAAGGGAATAAACAATAAGTATCATAAGGACTAGTATTTTGCCAGGGACAAGTGACATGTTCTTGCTGTCATTTAGACTTTTAATAATCAGGGAAAAGGAGGAGGATGAATCAAATGCAAAATTACATGTGTGAAGGAGGCGCCTCAAATGCGTGCCTACAGGTGCGATCAGATACCTGCTCCACATCCTGTCTCACCGAGGCCTCTGGACCGGGCTAAGCAGCCAGCACGCTGGCCTCGCTCCCTGAGGGCAAGACTCTGTCTTAGCTGGGGGACAGGCGGGCAGGGGTGCGTACCCTGGTTCAGATGCCGGATGCAGTCGCTCAGGAGAGCGTGGAACTTCTTCTGCTCAGCGGCCTCCTGGAAGCAGAAGTAGCCGTGCCTGAGGAACGGCTGCCACAGGTACACGGGGAAATCCTTCGGCAGGACCACAAAGGGCGGGCTGCTCTCCTTCTCATTGGACGCTACGGAAATATTGAAAACACAAACATGGTTTGTACTGTGCATCTGCTATTTAAAATACTTACTTCAGGCTGTGAAGGGAGCTCTCTAGGGCAGGCCACGGGATGGAAAGGTGGTGAGAGATGTCTAGGGGAGGAGGGACTGAGAGTCCAGGCTCCTCCCACATCTCTCCACCAGCTTCACCTGTCTCACACCAGCAGGTGGCCTCACCTCCTACCCACAGGGACAAGCAAGGCCATCGGACACAATCTTTCCCAGCTTCCTCACATCAACGAAATGCACCAACAGAGCTCCCTCTTCCCTAGTGGTCCTCTGCACGCCACTCTGTCCAGCTGTGCAGGCCGCCCCCCTTCTCTCTCCCAGGCCCCGGGTCACCAGGTCTGCTCTGGGCCCTGCACTCTCCCCCTCCTCCCTGTCACTTGTTGTCTTCCTGCCATCAGCCCCTGTTCTCACCACCGTCTGGTTCCTGCCGCTCCAGCCCAGAAACCAAGTCGCTGAGGTCACTAACGTCCCCCGGACGGCCAGGCTGCGGCTCCTTCTTTATTATCTATCCCTTGAACATGATCTGAAACGTCTGTGGCTGCTAACCACATCTTCTTCTGGAAACATTCTCTTCCCGTGACTTCCAGGAGCTCGCCTCTCCTGGTGTCCTTCCTGCTTTTTAAAAGCTGCTTCTTCTTCGTCACCTTTTCCGGTTCCTCTGCACCTTCTCTCCAGCCCCCAGTTAAATGTTGGCGCTCATTCCCTGTCCTGTACTGGTTTCCACTCTCAGTCTCCACTCTCCCCAGGTGTGGTCAGTGACTCCACGACTTTGCATAGCATTTCTGCAGTTCATAGTAACGTTCCCCCTTCCCTTCCATCATGATTTCCCACAGAAAATTCTCATTCATCCTTCAAAAGTCCATTCAACAGCCCCTGCCCTGGGGTGCCCTTGTTGACACCTCCCTCTGCCACCAGACAGACGTGGGTGCTCCCTACCTTGTTCTCCCAAAAGATTGTAATGATCTGTTTCCATGTCTGGCACCCACACTCGGGGTGAGGGGCACCGTCTCAGATTAGCTCCCCTCACTGATTCTCCCCAGGAAGCTACACCACTGCCCTTAGGGCCACCAGAAGATGGAGACTGCATCTGACATATCTTTGTATCCTCAGCACATGGCACAGTCATGGAACTTAGTAGATGCTGAACTATAGCTTGTTGAATGAATAAATGTGCTACATTGTCCCAGGACATTTTAAAAGCCTTAAACAATGGGGACTTTTACCTCGTCCCTCAAAATCAATTCCTAGAGACTCATGTAAAGCCATCCTGCTCAGATCCTGTTAGTCTCTAGCTACCTCTCATTTAACCTTTTACAGGAATTTTCCAGATGCCATTAGTCTGAATTTTTTTCTGAGTTGAGTCACAAGGATATCACAAACGATCTACTGTAGAATGTTCTATTTTTAAAACTCAGAAGGCCACCGATATTAATGAAAAAAAAGAAAGTCATTGAAATGCCCCAATCCGAAGCCCTGAACCAAATGGCATTAGTCACACAGGACTCGTGTTTTTTATTCCTTTTCATTCCTTCCGATATGATATCAACAATAAATCAATAAGTATATTGTGTGTTCTGAATGATTTCATTGGAAAGTCCTTCTGGAGAGATTCTGAAGGGTCGGCATGTTGATATTCCCATTTCCAGAGCCACGGTGACATATAAGTAGATGTTGAAAGAAAATATAATAATATGTATAGAGCACATAAAGTGTTGTTTTAGCCTGAATTACTTAATAATAGTTTGTTTAATCTAGGTTTATGGTCCATGTACTAATCTAATAATAGTGTTACTAAAAACACTATGCTAAGCATTCCTCACCAAAAGAACAATGGAAAAACTAACTATATTTTCTCCATAAATTCTAATAAAATGATTATAACCATTAATAAGAACCAGCGCTCTCTTCAAGAAACCAAGTAATTACTGTGGAGCATGATTTACACAAAGCCAGATGGGATTATTACATTATCCACAGTTCATGAGTCTCTATGCAATGCACTACTTGGCCTATATAGGCACATTATCCATCACTTTCTCTACACGGTAAACATAGAATGAATGAAAACCCAAGTACAGTGGGGCCTTGACTTACGAGTTTAATTGGTTTCGAGACCGAGCTCATTAAGGAGCTCGTTAACTCAAATTACTCTGTCAACTCAATGCAAAAAATCGGCCCAGAGACAGCTGGTATCTCAAAAAACTCCTTAGTCGGGACACTCGTAAGTCAAGGCCCCACTGTATATTAGAGATGGAAAGATCCTTCTAGATTTTCAAGTTCAAGGCCCTGGAGTTGGAGGAACAGTAATCAGAGAGGTTTAGTAACACTAGCGGAACACCTGTTAAACCGCACAGTTAGAACTAGATAAAAACTCAGTCTTCCAATGCTCAGTTCCATGCTCTTTCCATGGCAGCATTCAGCTATTATTTATAAATACGCTAATTAATTCAATGCTTTTTTACACGGTAGCTATGAGTTACTGTAACACTTGTTAAAAACATTTTGTCGATTTAGGATGCTCTATTGCACATCTTCCTAAAACTAGAAAAAACAATATTCCCTGACATGCTTACTGATAGATGAGGTTGTACCTTTCAAAGGCGGGGCCCTGTCTGTTTATTTCTGCTGTCCTGTGGAGCTATGAAAGCCACCAATATATTCCCCACACCTCCCGGTGTCTAACCAGTGGCCCATTTTTGAGGCACTAGAAACGTAGCAACTGAGGTGTGCATTACTGAATGTGGTTTAAAATAAGAGAAGCGGTACAATGTTTACCTAAATGTGGGCAATCACATCTCCCATGTGTCTGTGGTGTGCATGTGTCTGACCCAGAGGCCCCCAACTTCAGCAACTATCCATATTGTGCGCCAGGCAATTCTTCACTGTCAGACTGTCCTGTGCATTGCAGTAGGTTTAACAGAATCACGGGCCTCTACCCACTAAATGCCTGCAGCGCCATCCTCCCAAGCTGTGACAGCCAAAAATGTCTCCAGACGCTGCCGAACGTCCCTGGAGAGTGAAATGCTCCTCCCCCGGTTGAGAGCGGCTGGTCTCCCCAAGCAGAGCAAGTCTAAGAATTGGCCTTGGGAAAGAATGCTCAGCTACTCACCAAGAGGGTCTGGGAAATGCCTGTCCGATAATAGATTGTATTCCTCTTCGGAGGTTAACACTTTGCCACCAGCTGGAAGGATTCGGCTTTTAGGAGCAGCTCCTCTCTGATAGGCCTGGGAAAGGAAAGGCATAAAGGAATGATTATTTTCCCCCTTTTGGATTTTTTTGAAAAATATCCAGAATATTAGAAATAGACAGACACAGGCACTCAGAGATAAGCAATTCCCACACTATGTCATTGAGTAAGAGCCATTTATTTAAAAAATAGGTTTTGTGTAACTGCTACTTGCGAGGTCTTACTTTAGTACTTCTGTGTGATGTTCACAACATGGGAAGTCAGAGTCCCTAATCTCAGGGAGATTCACTGAGGAAAGCATCATCTTAGTAACTTCCTGCGCCCTGGCACCTGAGTCATTCTAATAACCACAAGGGTGATGATGCAGACAGACATTCACGACACAACATGTGCAGACCGATGACTAATGAGACTGTGGGACAGGTAACTACGGTCATGGTTGCCATGGATTGTCACCAAAAACATAAAAATGTTGCTGTGATAAATATGCCACCACTTTGCCCTCTGACACGAAACTGGTTTTTTTGGGGGGGGTTTTGTTGTTGTTGTTTGCTTGTTTTATATATTTTTATTGATATCAGATAGAGGAAGGGAGAGGGAAAGAAAGAAACATCAACGATGAGAGAGAACCATTGATGGACTGCCTTCTGCACACCTCATACTGGGGATTGAACTTGCAACCCAGGCATACGCCCAGACCCAGAATCGAACCCTGACTTCGTGGTTCATGGGTCTGTGCTCAGCCACCGAGCCTCACTGGCTGGGCGGGCATGAGACTGTTTTGCAGTCAAATGATCTGGGATGGAATAGCAAGGTCATGACATCAGAACAAATTCTGGCCAGCAGACAAACAGCTCTGCTGTTGGGGAAACGTACAAGAGGTGCGAGCATTGCTAAGGCACTAAAGTATTTGTTAAGCAGATAAGCCCACGAGGACATACAGATAAGATAAAAATTTAAGTGTGTGCGTCTGACGGCAGGGATTAAGTCAAGGCAAAATGTTGAAAATAACAGGCTGAAAGCAAGTTGCGAATGGAAACCAAGCCACTGTGGGACCCAAATGTAGCCTGTACTCTTGGGAATAACTAAAAATAATTGATTGGGGCAACGTGATCAGGATAAGAGCACATTCTCCCTCAATAAGGTAGTGACTGAGGAGACCCAAACAAAACAAACTCTCGTATCTAAGAAGGTTGTTTTCATAGTTGTGAAATCCACTAATCGTGCAGAGCCTAACAGACAAGAATCGAAAGTTGTGTGGTTTTGAAAAAGTTCAGAAGCAGTTTGATTGAGACTGCTAAATTGTGTTAAATCTAAATTATGTTATTTGTTATAACAGGCCCCAATCTGGGCTTTTATGAGCACTGCATCCTTTAATCCTAAAAACAGCATTATGAATTAGTTATTATCTCCCTTTTATAAATGAGAAAATGGGTTAAATAACCTACCAATGGCCCATCGGTGAGTAGGTGACAAACCCAGGACTCATACCTGGGTCTGTCTAGCCCAGTGCAACCATACAGGAAGTACAAATTAAATGATTATCCAATGAGAATGTTTCATTTTTCCTACTTAATTACCATACAAAACCGAACCCACCCTCCCTCCCCCGTAAAATAATAGGCAATTTATAGGTACTTAATGTATAACTCTTGGGTGTAATTTTTAAAAACACTCTTCTCTAAATAAAAGAAATATTAAAACTTGGAGGAATTATGGCAAACTACATGCCATTTTTTAAATTTCCAAGTTTTTAACACTTGTTTATTACCAAATTCAGTAATCATATCTTTAAAATACATATCTTAAAAATCCAAACTGGACCACTTGAAAATGATGAGCAAAATAGTTTTTAATACTTTATTATTATCTAATTCAGTAACCGTATCTGAAAAATCCAGTTTCACTTGAAAATAATGAACAAATAAATTGAAAGTTGAGGGAGAAAGCTTTAAAAAACTAAAAAGAGGAAAAACACCAGTTTTGATTCAAAATGAAACTTCAATTAGTGCCAAATATGGTTAAAACCATAATAAATATAAGAGGAAGCTCTGTGAGTGTTTCCTCCCAATTATTTAGTAGTAATCATACTGACAACTGCTATACATTGGGCTCTGCCAGTGCTTGGCCATGTGCTGAGGGCTTCAATACACTCATTTGTTTAATCCTCATAGCAACATCATGAGGCAGGGAGCATGCTCACCGTTTCACAGATGAGAAAGGTGAGGCTCAAAGAGATTTATGACTTAGGAAAGGACACATCAATAATTGATAAAGGTGTGGTTCAAAGTCCACAGTATTAACCATTCTGCAATACTACCTCTTCTCAAGCTTCTCTGAGCGGACATTGTACCATGTCATACAAAATAAAGATGACTTGAGCGTCAACGCATGAACCAAGAGGTCACCACCTTGATTCCTGGTCAGGGCACATGCCCGGGGTTATGGGCTCGATCCCCAGTAGAGGGTGTGCAGGAGGCAACGACTGATGGTGTTTCTCTCTTATCAATGTTTCTATCTCTCTATCCCCTTCTCTTCCTCTCTCTGTAAAATCAATAAAAACATATTTTTAAAAAATAAATATAGGTGACTTATTATCATTATTATTTGTAGTGTATTGATAATTTGCTACAGAGAGCAAATCAAGTGTTGAATGAAATCCTAATATAGGTAAGTCGAGAAAATATTAGCTTAATGAATGTTGCAAAGAATAAGACTACTCAAGGCAGCATTGCCTGATGGCCTGAGGAATAAGTTTAAATTGTACTTTATTTCTATTTTCCATCAGAAATGGGAAGGAAGGAAACACATTGGTCTGCTGCCTGAAGTCTCCTTTTATCGGTTTAGTGTCAAAGAGCAAAGTGGGATTTTTTGGTTGTTTTTTTTTAAAATATTTTTATTGCTTTCAGAGAGGAAGGGAGAATGAGAGAGAGATAGATAGAAACATCAATGATGAGAGAGAATCATTAATCGGCTGCCTCCTGCATGCCCCCTACTAGGGATCGAGCCCACAAGCTGGGCATGTGCCCCTGATTGGAATTGAACCTGGGACTCTTAGGTCCACAGGCTGACACTCTATCCACTGAGCCAAACTGGCTAAGGCAAGAGAGCAAAGTTTTAAATCTGTAATTACTAACTGAAAAATAATAACTATTCATTTCAAAGACAGCTTGAGATTCCATGTAGATTTAAAATGTGTATAGTAGGAGATCTGAAAGGAACTGTTGGGATCAGTCAGCCTAATTCTCCAGTTTAATGGAAGCCCAGCCTAGACTTTAGTTTTTCTGATTCATGGTCCAGTGTTCTTTCTTCTACGCCACTATACTTTCCATGGGGAAAGAAATGGGACCAATAAAAAATGAAGCCCTCCTGGCTGCTAGGCACTTTACTTATGTTCATAATCTCATTTTCCCCCACATTTCACAGACAAGAAAAATAATGAGATAACCAGGAACAAGTTTAAAGAAAAAAATCCATAAATACAGGTGGAGTAAGTATGTGAAATGCTCTGAATTCCTAGGAACTCATGAAAATTCAATCACAATCTTTTTTTTATCCTCACCCTAGGATGTTTATTAATTTTAGAGAGAAGAAGGGATTAAAAGGGAGAGAGAGAGAGAGAGAGAGAGAGAGAAACACTTTGATCGGTTGCCTCCTTTATGCACCCTGACCAAGATTGAACTCTAAACCTAGGTATGTGCCCTGACTGGGAATCAAACCTGCAACCTTTTGGTGTAAGGAACAACACCCCAACCAACTGAGCCACCCAGCCAGGGCTCAATCATAACCTTATTAAATAACTCCTCAGCCACCTGACATGTAGGAGGCTTAAGAATGGGGAGGCTAGGAGCTCCAGTGGCGCAATCGGTTAGCGCGCGGTACTTATAAGAATGGGGAGGCCCGACCAGTGTGACTCAGTTGGTTAGAGCATTATCCTGTGAACCTAAGGGTTGTGGATTTAATTCTCAGTCAGGGCACAAACCCAAATTGCGGTTCCATCTCATCAGGACACATAAGGGTAGCAACCCATAGATATTTCTCTCTCACCTGGATGTTTCTGTCTCTCTCTCCCTCCCTTCCTCTCTCTCTAGAATTAATGAAAAACATATCCTCAGGTGAGGATTAAAATGAATGAATGAATGAACAAATGAATGAATAATGTGTAGGGAGACACAGAGCAAAGGGAGGGGCAGCGGGGCAGTGACTGAGAAAGACCTTGAAGCTGAATGGTCCTAGGAAAGGCTCCTGCACTCGTCACGAGGCATAACCTGTTTCACACTCACTTGCCATGAGTTGTTCAAAGTCTATCTTGCCCACTAGACTGCAAACATCTGTCTGCAATATGCCCAGATCTTTCATGATATGCGGCCTATACCAGTAATAGGCGCTCAGTAAACATCTGTTAACTGAAATGTGTGCCTGCTAGAGAGTGAGTGCTGATTGAAAGAACCAATCGTGAAGAAAACAACAAACACACCCAATCTTTAAGAGTATTGGGAGAAGCCAGGGGTAAAAAGGAAATATCTTACCTCTTTGTTTTCATAGCTCTCCACAGCAAAATCATTTTTAACCACCACATATCTCTCCTTCCACTTCTTTATATCTTCGGCAAACTGGCATAGTTCTGCTTCATACAAAACGGTCCCAGGATCCAATGGTGGCTTAAAGAAGATGAATACAATTAGTGATGGCCACAAAAGATAACATACCATGCTACCACCAAGTCTGTCCCTGGCATTTCAAGGAATATTTCAGGAAACTGACATCCTGGAGAAATGGTTGCTTCTTCCCCTCCCTCCACACTTCCCTTTCCCACCCTCCTGATCAGATGCAAATATTTGTCTTATTGATATTTTTGTGGCTTTCATTTCCCTCCATGGTGCCGCAGAGACAAAGCTATGCCTGGCATATACGTGGCACTTAATAAATCCTTGATAAACTCTGTGGAAGAGAGGGAGGGAAGCAGTTAAGTTGTAGACATCTATCCCAACACCAGGAATCTGCCTGAGTTTAAGTTCTGAGAAACAGGAAAATTAACAGGCTGTTCCCCTATTCATCACAGCTTCAGGCAGCCTCAAAAGTCAGGCTCAATGGCCTTGGCTTGGCTCAGTGGATAGAGCATCGGCCTGTGGACTGAAAAGTCCTGGGTTCGATTCCAGTCAAAGGCACATCCCCAGGTTGCAGGATCAGTCCCTGGTGAGGGGGTGTGAGGGAAGCAGCTGATCAATGATTCTCTCTCATCATTGATGTTTCTCTCTCTCTCTCTCTCTCTCTCTCTCTCTCTCTCTCTCTCTCTCTCTCCCTCCCTCCCTCTCTCCCTCTCCCTTCCTCTCTAAAACCAATAAAAAAATATATATTTTTAAAAAATGTCAGGCTCACTGGTTTTCCCAGGCCCCAAAGCCCTGGGAGCCAGGCTGTAAACACTGAGCCTGTTCTCAAGGAGACCCCGTTGGCTCTCTGATCAAAGAATAACAGGCAAACCAGTACAGCCCAGTTCTGCCTCTACTTAAATGTTTGAGGATTCTTTTTCATTAACTGGTGGCATAGATGCCGTAGAAGAGTCTCTGTAAGATTTCCAGTTACTTCTCCCACACGGTTACTCGTGGAAAGAACCATTCCCATCCTGCCTCACAGTGCAATTCCTGATTTATCTCAAAATATGGAAATGGATCTTCTGTCTTTTACATGAATTTACATCTACTTTCCCTTTATTAAAGGTCATAATGCCTTTAGAAACTCGTTCCTCCACTTTCAAGCAACATTTAGAGGAACCACCCAGAGAGGATAGAACTGCTCATCTTTTTCAGGGATGAAATAAATTCCCTTCCAAATCCCAGGGCTTAATGTTCTGTCCTCGCAAATAACACTTAAAATAAACACCCGATTGTAGTCTACAGGTCCCACGTGGTCTAGTCCCTACCTGTCACTCCATAGTCATTTCTCGTCCCTCCTCCCTTGTTTACACAGCTCTCAGCACACCAGCCTTCCCAATGCGCTTGTGGCTACCTCACGGTTTCTATACTTGCTGTGCCATCTGCCTGGACCAATCTTCCCACAGATAGGCACACAGCCTACATTTATTTCACTCCAGTTTCTGCTCAAATGTCACCTCCACAGAGGGGTTCTCTGACCATCTACTCTAAAAGAGGACTCCTGCTCTATTTTTCTTTGTAGCATTTATTATCACCTGATACTCATTTGTTTACTGTCTGTCTCCTACATTTGAATATAAACAGGGGGCACAGGATTTGTCTGGTTCCCCAGTTCTTGGCATAGGGCCTGGCACATAGTAGGTGTCAATCATTATTGGCTGAAGTCGTGAATAATTATTATAATAGAGCAAAGGAGAAAGAATAACTTAGGGGATTAGAAGAGAAAATCATATTTGATCAATGACCAAAATAAAAATGACGGTAGTACGAGGCACTAAAATTATGACTTTGTAAACTGAACTTCACTACAGCAAGTCAAATTGGCTGATATCAATGTGAGGAAAACATAATAAAACTGGATCATGCTAGTTTTCTTAATATGGATTACACCACATATGTTCTAACTTCCAGGTAAATAAGACTTTTTTGAGCATGAAATGATCTGAGAACACATTTTTTAAAAAATTGCCATTCAGATGAATGCTTCTTTCAAATACATTATCCTATATAATAAAAGCCTAATATGTTAAGTGTCCGGTCATCCGGTCATCAGTTCAACCAATCAAAGCATAATATGAATGCTAATGATATGCTAAAGTCGTTTAACCACTCGCTATGATGTGCACTGACCACCAGGGCGTAGGTTAGTTTGCTGCTGGGGTCCGGCCAATTGGGACTGAGCGAGATGGGCTGGACATGTCCTGGAGCACTCCCATGGTCCATCCCCACTAACCAACCTCCTGCATCTCTCCCCGGCCCCGATCGTGCAACAGTGGGGTCCCTCGGCCTGGCCTGTGCCCTCTCGCAATCCAGGACCCCTTGGAGGATGTTGGAGAGCCATTTTTGGTCCAATTCCAAGGCCAGGCTGAGGGACCCCACTGGTGCACGAATTCGTGCACTGGGCCTCTAGTGACTTATAAAGCATTACTCAGTGGGAGAAAGATATAAAGCCAATGGTCATGGGCTACCTTGGTCTTCAAAAATTGTGATGTTAAATCTCTTTGTTGTTCTACTTCACTGCGCACATGATTGCAGAAGGCCACAGAGTACTGGCGACTGTAGAAGGGACTGAAGTTTTTGATTGCAGCCTCAGTTTTCCCTGGAAAAACATGAATATTAGAATTTAGACATGTAGCATCTCTCACAGAATAGACACACATCTATATAATTCATATACACTCCTCCAGTCTCCCTAACACCACCGTTTCCCAGAAATGAATTACTCCATATGCACTGAAAGCCTTGATACATGCTGCGCATGCCTTTATCTCTCCCTCCCCTTCTGAGGTCATCCTGAGAGACTCTGCTGTCCTTATGGACCATCCATCCAGTAACCAATAGAATTTTTCTTCATTTGACATCAACAACCCATTGCCATGGCCATAAACTCAACATCCTCCCAATCCTCAATGACTACCATCTTACCTCACCCTGTTCTCATTTCAACTGGCTCTTCATTCCCCTCTACTCCCATTGATCAACTCCTGCACAGCAATAATCCCACCATTTCAGCTCTGCACACTCATCACTCCATTTGTCTTCAGATGCCTGAGGCTCCAGCCCTTGTCTTGCTGATCCATAGCCCTGGATAAAACACCAACAAACTATTTCTTCTACTTCTGGTCCTGTGTTCTGGTTTAAATTGTGTGTGTGTGTGTGTTTCAAAGCATCATATAATTACTGTCATGTAAAGGTAGAGGGGAAACCTTTAGGAGTCTAAAGACCTGAGTTCTGGTCACAGTTCTACCAAGACAGAAAGCAGCTGTATGATCTGTCAGGTCACTCATTCTTTCTGGGTTCCAGTGTCCCTAACTCTAAAGGAAGGTGTCCACTAGTCCACACTGTTCTTGGAATCTACGTGATACTGAAGTATAACCATGGAAGTACAGCTGCCTCACAATAGTGACCAACCACTGCACTACGGTCTCTTGGCACCAGAAGAAATAAGGCTGAGAACCAACCATGTGGGGGCAGCTCGAGGACCCAAGATAAAGGGAGAGTCAGGCAATGAGAATAGTCTTGAACTTTCCCAACCTGTGCTTAGCTTTAGAGAGTAGGGTAGTTGCAAAGGAAGGAAAAAAATAGGAGAAATAAGAGAGAAAGGGCAAAGGAATATTTTAAAGCAGATTAGAAATCTTCACAACCTTTCAGAGACTTTTATGGAAATCAATACAGGTCCTATTGACTGTGCCTAAAAGCAGTTAGGCCTTGGAATGAGGTATTAGCCTGAGAAAAAATAAACCTGATACAACATTCCAAAGTATTTTTAAATACTTTCAAGTGAACTTGGCATAACTTTTGTTTTCCAATTTGATATTATAGCCAATAGAGAAATATTAAAATATAACATACTGACAAGATTTGTTTTGAGTTATTGTACATGTAAAATTTTAACAATGGGAATTCACATGGTTGAGATACTCAATACAAGAACCTTGAATCCGTGACTATCAACCTCTAACCTATAAATCACAGCCCCAAACACCCACAGTGCAGGAATATTCTCTTTATATGGACAAGTCTATTTTAGCTCGGGCATTTAGGTCTCATGATATGTATGAGGTAAAGGGGACCTCTTACTTATTCCCTCAATAAAATGCATTTCCTGGCTGTATTTATGGGCTTTAATAATTATTACTTGTAAGGTGCTTTGAGACCCACTAATAATAGCTTTGGTGGAAATGCAAATGAAAGCTCCTATAATTTAAACCAGGCATGCTTTTGCTTGCTCTGTGAGTTTATGGTATTACTATTAATCAATATTTGCATAACACTTTAATACACTCAGGCTTTATAACTGTCTAATTGGTTATTATTTTCATTAACTTTTATATAGTGCATAAGAAATAAAATTCAATACCCTTGTCTATAATTTTCTTACATAGGAGTGAGACATCTTTGAGAATTCCCACAATGAAAATGAGTCTCACCTCACGGAAACATATAAACGATTAACAAAATGTGCCCTTTAGATCCAAATAACCACTATTTTGTCTAGCAGAAGAGCAGCCTGCTAATTTCTGATGCTAATTTTTGCACTCTGGCAAGAATTTGGATTTAAATGAAAGGAGATGGATGTCGTTTTATGTGAGCTCTACAAAGCTTTGAAAGATGATTTCCTGCCACAATACCAAGCCTCCCTTCAAGGATGCCTGGTCTCCACCGAGGTGCTACGATGCCACCACTCCCTCCCGATGTATGAGAAGAATGCTTCTGTGATTTGAATATTGCATCCGGTACCATCACTGCATCACCCACTAGGCAACACTTATAAAAAAGGGGGATCCCAGCTTCCTTGGGTAATTAACCTAACAACGACTGGTTCAAAATGTGAATAACATAGCTAAGAACATCACAAGTTACGGGGGAAAGAGAACCTACAGCAATCCCCAAAATGCATCTAGATTTTATATTAAGCCTAACTAAGCCCCAGTGAAGGAAAGTCCAATGTGGGGATCGTGACACTTTGAGGAAAGCCTATTGCTGGGGCAAAATGCCACTGTGGTCAGGACCATGGACTCTGGAGTCAGACAGACATGGGTTTGAGTCCCATCTCTGCTCCTTAGCAGCAGTGGCTTCCTACGTGGCTTCCTCTTGTATAAAACGAAGACAAGAGGAGCAATCTATTGTTGTGGTAATTACATGAAATAACGCAGTAAAGTGCTCAGCACTGGCTTCGGCACATAGAAATGGTTCACTAACCCATAGTAATTAAACTGATGACAATGGTGATAATGGTGCCCCCAAGCCAACTACCAAGGCAATGTCCTTAAGCTGAACTAAGAAGTCAAGGAGAAGCCAAAAGCAGGTTGTCTGTGTAACCCTTTAACTGGGGCCATCAAACATAACCTACGTTTTCAGGGATGCTTCAGACTTATCAGCACATCTGAGGTCCTCAGTGCATCCCCGAATTGAAGCCAACTGAACGAAACATTAGCATTAACGAGCCAAAGCAAAAGCATGAGTTAGTGGCTGTGTTACATGGAGCCTCTCTCTCTGAGCCTCAAGTTTCTCTACCTATAAAATGGGGAGAATAAGACACCCATTTTCACAGGATTTCGTCTGGATTAAATGAGACAGTCTTCAGGTAAAAGAGTTTCTAGAGTGGTGCCTGACACTTTAGTTGCTCAATAAATTTTGACTATTATTACTATCATTTACTATCCCACTGTGAAAGCGTTCAAATGAAGTCCATCAGCCCACAGGCACCACAAGAACTTCCGCTGGAACCAGCTTGTTTTCAGTTTTCAAGACTCTTGGGTTTTGAATTGCCTTCCTTCCCCACCCCACTCCCCAATTTAGTATCATATTTCCTTTCTGAATTTGTTTATAAAACACAGTGCCAGATCTTTCACTAAAAGGTAGTTACTCAATAACATAAAGACTAGAACCAATGGAAGGACTACTTTCACATTTTGTTATACCAGCATTTTTGGTAAATATTTCTTCTAATTCTACTCAATTATTGCAGCCTGTGCTGGGCATTGTGTTGGTACAATTTACTTCACCAGGCTGCTCATTATACCCTTCAGGATAATCACCACTAAAGCTTTAAAAAAAAAAAAATGCCTCTTCAGCAGCTCTGTCCATAACATTTTTCTTCAGTTCAACTTTGTAAAAGTAAGAAAAGTGTCTTCTGGTCCTTTCAAAACCATTTCAATTCACAGAGTTTCAAAAACTCAGCACTGTTATTTGATTCCTTCTCCCTCACACTCATATTCAACCATCAGATCTTGTCACTTCTATTTGCACAAGATTTCTTGAATTCATCCCCCCATCTCCCCACACCTTGAACCAATCTTTATCACTTTTTAACATTGCAAAAGTCTCTTCCTCTGCCCTATGTCAGCATCACAGCGGAGCCAAAAAAACTTACTGGCTTTCAGCTCTCGTAAAGAAACAAAAAAGTCAAAACCAGAGTGGGAGGCGGGAGTGCCATCCTGTTACACAGATCCTGGAGGATTATGGGAATCAAGCCACCGCATGGCCTCTGTGGCAGAGGCAGGTTCTGGGAAGTGGACAGAGTGAGTCCAGGGCTGATAGAGCAGAACGGGAGAGGCTGAATCCAAGCTGGCCACCAGGGTCCCACTCAAGAGAAAGCTGGCACGAGTTACCAAGGCCCAGAGGTTACAGTGAGGAACTGTCCTTCAGAACCAAGTCTTGCCATTAATGCTCCCAGGGAACACTTTTGAAAGCCATAAGAGGCACACCTCAAGTCACAGAGGCACACTCCTCTGTGTCCTGGTCTGACAAGTTTCATTTGACACACTGCTTCAAGACCATGCCACTACTACCCTTGTAAAAACCTTCAGCAGTTCCCCACTGCTACTCCCCAGAGTAGTAACCACTTAACCTAGCACCAAAGGCCCTGTGCTCTGGCCCCCACTGCCCTTACTGCCTACCTCTCCTACTGCAACTATACCTCCTGTGCCCTGTACGTGTCCATGCCTCCCTCCCTCCATCTCCCCCTAAATGCCCTGCCAGCCAAATTCAGACCCTTCACGCCCAGATGGCAATCCCAACCCAAGAAGCCTTTTTGGCTCTCCCCAGCTGCAAACAGTCTCACCTTCTTTTGCATTCTCCCCAAACCGTGTACCACCATTGCTACAGCTGTTTAAATAGAGCTTATCTCTCCTCCCAAGGTATACTGTACTTATGTACTCAGCAAATATTTGTTGGATGAACAAAAGAATGGCTGCGTAAATATTTAAGAGTAACGCAAAGTACAAAGCATCATAATCATGGAACCCACGTCAATACCCCAAGAAAGGAGAAGGGCAGATTTCTCAGACTGAATACTTATTTCAAATATACACTCTTGAAGCCCAACTCATTTGTTTTTGAGAAAAAAAACACCCAGACTCTTACTGATTAATTCCTTTCAAGTTTTTATTTTTTTTTTCTCTTTTTTTTTTTTTAAATATATTTTATTGAGTTTTTACAGAGAGGAAAGGAAAGAGATAGAGAGTCAGAAACATCGATGAGAGAGAAACATCGACCAGCTGCCTCCTGCACACTCCCCACTGGGGATGTGCCCGCAACCAAGGTACATGCCCTTGACCGGAATCGAACCTGGGACCTTTCAGTCCGCAGGCTGACGCTCTATCCACAGAGCCAAACCGGTTTTGGCAATTCCTTTCAAGTTTTTAAATGGATTTTGTCCATGAAATTATATGTGGGAAAGTATTTACAACAAAAGCCTTCTTTGTTTGTTTTTCTTTACTAGTCTGTAAACCTGGGAATTATCTAAGGGTCTAGCTAAAGCTTACATTAAATCTGAAGGACCTGAAAGATTTGTATATTATTTCAGAAGGTTCTTTGCTAAACTTCCAGTTCTGTCATAGTTCAACTCAAATCCAGTCTTTAGCATCAGTTTTCTTCCTTGGAAGATACTGTTTATAGTGGATTATTCCCAGTTTCCCTATTATTCCCAATGTCAATGCAACTATATGCTATATTATAAAATCTTCCCTGAAATACACAGATTCTTTCCTGTCTCACTTTCAGAAAAGCAGTTCAGAAGTATAGAAAGATACAGAAAAATCCAAACACTATTTTCGCTATATTTCCTTCTAATCTTTTTTACACTTTTAAATAGTTGAGATTATTACATTTTGTATCCAGTTTTATTTCCATAACATTTCATCCTTGGTTTTTGCCTATGACATTCCTTAAATAAATTAACATATTTCAGATGTTACATTTTTATTGTTATTATGGAAGAAAAAAATATATTTTTTAAAAGGTTTTTTTTAAACAAAGTGGCTGCTTCCTGGGAATGAAGGCGAGTCCACCTAGTAGAGAGGGTCAACTAGGCCTTTGGAAGAGTTTCTTAGAATTTGTTGAGGTTTCAGGGGAAGATTAATTTGGGGGAACAAGAGAAGTGCCTCTAAGTTATTTTTAATATTTATAAAATAGAGAGCATACTATCCATTATTGTTTATTTTCCCTCGAGTTTCTCAGATCATAAAAGTTTAAAAGTCCTGATGAATTACAACATCAGCTTGAGCCTCCGGTTTCTAAGCACCATCACTTTGCACCTTAGGGTGGGAAAACCAGGAATCCCAATTCACAACACAAAAGTGCAAAAATCTAATTACACAGAACAATGCCCAAGGACTCTCTTCTAGTCAATGCCGTAGAGAAAGGGGATAAATTGAATTCTCCATAATTGAACGTACCTGAACTATTTTTTAAGCACATTTATCATTGGTGCTTGAGTGACTGGTTTTTGAACAGACTCCACTAGGCAAAGTCAAAAATTTTTTCCTGAGCAGCCTTGATGCCCGCAAGTCCCTGCATTCTACCCGACAGAAACTCCACTTTGAGCTAAAAATAAGAGACATGTAAACCAACGTACATTCTCTGTGATTTACTTCAGCTATTAATCCACAGAAGAGACACACACGCACAGTTATGATCCCAAAGCTTATATTAAATGTACGAAGTCATTCCAGGACCCCTCTCCACATGCAGAAAGCATCTGGATAGAAAGCAGACGCGTTCAGGAACAAACAATAGAACTGTTTCCTGGTTTCCAAAACTCACACTCATAGAAATCCAAAACGCTGAGTTAGGCTTGCCATGTACTTGACCTTGGACTATTAGAGACCCTCAATTTTCCCCAAACCCTGTTCTAAAAGCAGGCCCCACACCGTCAATTTGGCCACAAAGCTTAACCCATTAAGGCAGTGGTTCTCAACCTTCCTAATGCCGCGACCCTTTAATACAGTTCCTCATGTTGTGGTGATCTCCAACCATAAAATCATTTTCGGTGCTACTTCGTAACTGTAATTTTGCTACTGTTATGAATCGTAATGTAAATATCTGATATGCAGGATGTATTTTCATTGTTACAAATTGAACATAATTAAAGCATAGTGATTAATCACAAAAACAATATGTAATTATTTACGTGTTTTCCGATGGTCTTAGGCGACCCCTGTAAAAGGGTCATTCGACCCCCAAAGGGGTCTCGACCCACAGGTTGAGAACCGCTGCGTTAAGAGCATTCAGTGAATCCACATGCTCTTACAGATGCTACAACAGCTCCAGTGGGTGAGGCAGAAGTTAAAACACTTTTCTGCAGATGATCACAGCCCCTGGAATAAATGAAGGTTCCCTTTCCTCACTACATATTTAGAAGAGCAATTGCTTCACAGGGTAATGTAAGTAAGAGAAACAGGTGCAGGGGGCGGTCGTGGGGAACATTTAAAAAGGAAAACACTCTACTACTTTATAAGTTACAGTTCCCTTTATCTTATTCTATGAAAAATAAAAATGCCACAGTGGTCAGCTGTTCCAGAGAACAGCTTTCTAGCAAAGGACCTTCAGTCTGGTCTCTTTTTAGGGGAAGAAACCTGTAGTATTGTTGGAAAAATAGATATGCCCATACTTTTACGCATACATCTTTCTTTTGCCATAATTAGGTGGAAGCTAACTTTACATTTTCTTCCATTTCATTTGGGAAAAGTGCTTGGAAAATTTCAAGATTATTTCGCCATTACCTCACAGCATGTGTCCAATTTTCTTATGACACAGCTGATGAGAATAAATCGTGTTTATTTTGTCACCTCTCTAAGCTGTCTAAAGTCCCCCAAGGAAGCTGAAGATTGGCTATCTTTTTCTTTACAGAAATGAGAAGAGTGTGAAAAAGAAAATTAAATCCATCGGACACAGCTCCATTCTCCGCAAGCATCACAAGAACTCTGAATTCAGGAGGAAATAATAGTATTGTTGCCCGTTAGACAACCTTTTGTGGGTTTTGAAGAAAACAGGTAACTAAAATTCAGAAACTGAAGTATTGAGATTCCCTTTGCTCTTCTTGAGTCTAATTATAGTTATTCAATTCTTTCTGCACATGTTTTATCAGAGGCTCTCATTCCAAAATCCTGAAAATTTTCTTTCCTTTGAGATTGCAACCATGCAAATGAATACAACAGGCACATTAAAAGGAATCAGGCCAGACTTAAAATAACCCAGGACACAAGCCTAGGAATTTTACTAAGCGGTTCTCCTTCCAAACCAATAGGTTCTGGTGTCTCCCCCAGACTTATTTTCCTAACTATATCCTTTCTTTCTTTTCATTCCACTTTCTACTTTTCTTCTTTCCACACAGAAGTTATGTTTGTCTGAAGTACTTTCTATTACAGTTTTTAGTTGGCCTGTGTGATGCAGTTGGTTGAGTGTCATCCCATGCATTCAAAGGTCCCTGGTTCAATTCCTGGTCAGGGCACAAGCCCAGGTTGCAGGTTTGATTCCCCAATTGGGGTACATACAGCAGGCAACTGATCAATGTTTCTCTCTCTCTTTCTCCCTCTAAATCAATAAAAATATTTTTAAATTATATATATACACACACACACACCATTGATGTAAAAAAAAAAAAGCATTTCTAGATAACTGTGTTTGGGGCCCAGATACGCTTGTGTTGTGTTAGTCTGGAGGTACAGATGACAGTAAGAAAAGGTAAACTTGGCTAGGAAAATGAAATGTGGCATTGCTAGACATGGTGGTGGAGGCTTGGTGATGGGGGTGGGGAAGTCCAAAAAAAGTTCATAAGCTATTCAACATTTCTGCAGGCCAGCTGGCTTTTTGAAACTATTTACAAGGCAGATAAGGTACTCATTACTGAGAATTATCTGAACAGGCTCTAACTTATCCTCACAAGAATGTAAGAACTGCCCAAATGATTCTGACTCCTGTCCACTTGATTTGGTCAGGCACTGTGTCCTCCGAATACAGTTTTCTTGATAACAACTCAAACATCTCCAATAAGAATGCCTGACCTAGCACAGTCCAAAATACAGCTCATCACAGAGTCAAATTTTGCATTTTTGACAATCTAAGGCTTGCCAGTCAGTGGATCAGTTAACCACTAAATTTAAAAATTCCTAAGTAGAGCACATTAGTGAAAAAAGTGTCCAAAAGCTGTGTGATGCATTAACTACTTAGGTAGTCCCAAGTTCTTTAAAATGACCTCCTTCTTATCCTATGGAAATTGCTCTTCTATAAAAATGAGTTCACGAGCCCTGACTGGTTTGGCTCGGTGGATAGAGTATTGGCCTGTGGACTGAAGGGTCCCAGATTTGATTCCGGTCAAGGGCATGTACCTGGGTTGCGGGCACATCCCCAGTAGGGGGTGTGCAGGAGGCAGCTGATCGATGTTTCTCTCTCATCGATGTTTCTAACTCTCTATCCCTCTCCCTTCCTCTGTAAAAAATCAATAAAATATATTTTTTTAAAAATGAGTTCACGAGGCACTTAATAAGTGTGCTGGAACCTCATACGATTAGCTCTGCTTGGAGTCCAAGCCTCCCAAATGAGAGTCAATTACTCTAAACTAGTCATTACACGCACCAAGGAAGTAGAACTGTAAATAACTGGGAATACCTCCCACAATACCCCTGAGAAAGCAGCTTCAGTTCATCTGGATGGTAAACACAGACAAGCCAGGGTCAATCATATTCCAACTTACATATATTGATGAAAAGACCAAAGATTACAGACTTCCAGAGCAGTGGTTCTCAACCTTCCTAATACTGCGACCCTTTAATACAGTTCCTCATGTTGTGGTCACCCCCAACCATAAAATTATTTTCGTAGCTACTTCATAACTATAATTTTGCTACTGTTATGAATCGTAATGTAACTAGATTGTAATGCTTATTTCCATCCTTCTCCTATTTTCAGGTCAAGAAATTAATTGGCCACTGGTCAGATTTCTTATTCTGTGAATTCATAGCCTCTCCCCATGTGTCTTCTTACCAACAAAACTAGTGAGTAATGGAACATTTATAAAAAAAACCAGTGTCAATGTTTTTAACAGTGTTTCTCTCTACTAATACTACATGGGTATTTATGGAGAAATCCAAGCACTTCTTTTATGATACACATTTACAATCAATCGAAATACATTATCGAGTCCCAAACACAATTATCAACTTCTTTAATGAATATTAAGCTATTGGATCAATAAGTTAAAAGCAATGCTAATGTCTACTGCTTCAATGTAATGAGTTTTCAATTTATCAGTAGAATCAGCATGCCAATGTGTTTCAGAGTCCACTCTGCATAGACAAGGACTCTGTATTCAAAACAATCCAGTAAGTGATGTAGGAGGGACAGTAAAAGCATTTGGCTCAGGTTCATCCCAATTGGCAGAAGTTGCCAGCAAGAAGGCAGAGACCCAGCAAAGCCCTGGGCACAAGAGATCAGAGCCGACCTTCTGAGTACCCCTTAATCTCATTCATGTGTCCCAGTTAAGTGGCATCACTGTCTCAAGTCAAGCTGCAGTCTTTGCTGGCAAATATAAGGCTCCCTGGGAAAGGCACTAAGTAGATTTTCTTATCTGCTGATTAAGAATCTGTTTTTTCATCAAATGAAAGTTAAAAGGTACTGCTATGGACCAGCCCAGCCACCCACATGATATTTGAAATATCTTTAACAATCGAACCACTCCTTTGAGATGCTCATCACCACGTACCTATGTGGGTTGTATGCATAAGTAAATGTGTGTTTTCTCCTGCTATTTTACCTTTTATCCGTTTAAATCACAGGCCCCAGCCACTGAATTTCAGACGGTAGAGGAGAGCTTTATTTTCCTCCCTTACAGTACCCAATTCAAAGGTCTCTGATGTGTATGGTAAGACAATCTAGTTTTAAAACTTCTGCGTGTTGCCCAGCCAGCGTGGCTCAGTGGTTGAGGGTTGACCTGTGAGCTAGGAAGTCACAGTTTGATTCCCGGTCAGGGCACATGCCCGGCTGTGGGCTTCATCCCCAGGATGAGGCAGCCAATCGATGATTCTCTCTCCTCACTGATGTTCCTGTCTCTCTCTCCCTCTCCCTTCCTCTCTGAAATCAATAAAAATATATTAAATAACTAACTAACTAAATAAATAAATAAAAGATGTGTTAAAAAGTAAATAAATAAAAACAAAACTTCTGGGTGTCAAAAAGCTGCGTGCACTTTACCAGTTTTCATTTGTTCTGTTGGAATGAGAAGAAATAGAATGTAAGGTATGACTGATGATGGGTAGCTTGAAGGCTGGATGATCTCAACTCTACTGGACGGGGTATAATATATTGGAAATCTGGCAAAGGAACTTGGAAATCTGGGAGGTAATAGGAAACTACTAAACATGTAACTATACCATCAAGGTAATTGGAAAAACAGAAGTAAAAGAGAGGGAGAGAGGGGGAGGTCGAAAGAAAAAAATTTTGCATAGTGAAGACTTTCTCAATGCCAAAGTTGTTAACTGTATGATTGAGAGAAAAGAAAGATCTCAATAGGACTGGAAATGGCTTTTTCGACAAAAGGCCTGCATTCTAACCCATTCCCGAATTTGCCGCTGTTTCAAGGGACATATAATATAATCACCACAGGAAAGTCTAACATTTCAGTATAGTTACAGAAATCCATGAACATCCCCATTTTGTGAATGTGGAAGCCATCTGCTTATCTACTTTCCTTTAGAGAATAGAATGAGATTCTCTCAGAGTACTTGAAGCTCTCCATAAAAGACACACACAAAAGAAAGGTTGTTACTTGCAGAAGCAGAAACATCATGCGCTAAAAAAAAAAAAAAAAAAAAAAAAAAAAAAAAAAAAAAAAAAAAAAAATGTGTCTAGTATGGCTTCTATGGGCTATCCTAGGCAAGAAAACTGATCTGAAATAGTACAGACACCATTGGCTCTGTTTGTCGTAGAGATAACAAAATTTGGGGATAAAAAGATGTTCACGCTGGGAAGCAGAACGCTGCAACAAGGTAATAAATTATATAGCAGTAAAGCTAAAAAAACAGCTGGGGCTGTCACCGAGTTCACATTTTAAATAAACTTCACTTTATTTCATTGTAACATGTATGTTATCATGTTTGGCCAACTGCAAAATTTGACTTTTATTGTACTACTACAGCAGACGGAAGATAACTTAGCTATGTGCAGAAATGTAAAATAATTCATTGATCCTTCTTTATCCCCTCTGAATAACTGATTATGTAAAAGAAAACAACAGATAAATTATATATAACTTGGTCAAAGGTTTAAAAAAATTTTTTTTAAAGAAGTAAAAGTATTTCATCACTAAGATAAGATTAAAAGTTATTTGTTCCATTTAATATAGCAAAACATAAAGATCTTATATTTATAATAATAGAACAAAAATAAATATTTATTAAATGAATGAACTAGGTATGTATGAAAACATCACTTTTGCTTACAACAGTCTCTCCTTCTTTCTCATTCATAGTCATATTCTCCCTCTCCCTCCATTTAAGCTTGTAAATACCTCTACAATTCTTTAGAAAACTCTATTTCAAAACTGTTCTGTTTCTTACATACTGTGAGTTTATTTTCCCTTCATTAGACAACCAGAAAGACTTCAAGTAAATATTAATTTGACAAAAAGATTTGTCCTAAAACAATGTGTTAACTATGCAGCGATTTTGTATGAAACAAATTGGGGTGGGGGGAAGCAATAATCTTAAGCCTTTAGATATCTGGTACAAACTGGGCTCCCCTGACCTGTCGTCGATGAAGCAGGGTGACCGGCTCCCAGCAGCCTGGGGCTCCCAGAAGGAACTTTTTACTACTTTTCTCCAAACCTGATCTGAAGTTTACTGTTTCCCTGGAAGCAAATCATCGCAACTACACATTTACAAAGAAAGCTGTGAGGTGAACATTTAGATTAAGACCATGCTTATGTGGCACAAAAATACTTGGTTGATTTAATCCAATTTAGCAAGACGGGGGAAAGGATTGAGGTGAAACAGTCTGAATATTAGAAATTTGCTACTTTTAGAAAAACAAAACAGACCCCAATTTACGCTGGAAATAATTCTTTTTTTTTTTTTTTTAAGATTCCAGAGACTCTTAAGAAGAAAAGAAGGGAACTACCTTGTCATCTGTTTTGCTGTTTTCCAGGAAGGATCTCTGTGGTGCTTTACACTTGTCTATATTTGGGTAATGGCAACAGGTGAGGAATAAAACACAGCTGCATAGTAACCCCCTGGAGTGTTCTGTAAACATCCTAGGTAATGAGTGTAAAATACACCTGAATGCACAATGCTTTCTATGAGTCAGTCACAGGCTCTTTAATAATCTCCAAATAAACAAATTAATAAGACAAATACTAAACAATAACCAAAAAAATTTTTAACCACACATTCTCAAAAATATCTCCAGATTGAGGGAGCTTCCTTTAGGAGGGAAAGAAAGGAAAAATGTTTGTCTCATTCATTTATCCCAGGCTAGAAAGAAAAAAAAAATGTGTGTGTGTGTGTGTCTCTTAGTTGTTATGGTTTTAAATAAATAAGACCTGCCAACGAAAGCCAGGGAAATGAATGACAGGAAGTGAGGCACACTTGAAAGAGGAAGTGGTTTTGCATCAGGAAAGGGAGGTAGATTGAGGAGTAGGAAACCGACAAGATGTGTAAAAATGGAAAATCAAGGGCCTCACCTTAAGACGCTCAGAGCCCACGACTAAATTATCACCAAGATGCATAATCCAACCAAATAGTCCTTTATGGCTATTTGAAGATATAGGAAGATGATCAAGATAGACCAAGAGACAGAAGATGTATCATATATAAAATTTGCCATCAAAGTGTATGTAAAACATTGAATCATCAAAAACCTAAAGAAAACACATTTAAAATGTGAAATAAGAATACCTGTTTTTAAATTATATACACATCTGGGGTTATTTAAAATTTGGTAGTTTGACCTTAGATTTCTTTTCTTCCTTCCTTTCTTTCTTTCTTTTTTTTTTTTTTTTCCCTACTCCTCACCTGAGGATATTTTTCCATTGATTTTTAAAGAGAGCGGGAGAGAGGGGAAGAGACAGAGAGAAACATCAATGTGAGAGAGACACATTAATTGGTTGCCTCCCACACGTGCCTGGCCAGGGCGGAGATGGAGCCTGCAACTGAAGTACATGCTCTTGATTGGCATGAACCCAGACCGTTCAGTCCAAGGGCAGATGCTCTATACACTGAGCAAACCAGCTAGGGCTGATCTTACATATCTTGATCGTTACAAAATTCAGTAGTTCATCTGACACTTAAAGTTTTAGTATAAAAGTTGAAGCAAACAAAAAATTTTCTTCCCTGAAAAAATATATATTTTCATGTTTAATTATGTATAATGAAGTATAAGATAGTGGTAAGATCAGGGAAATAAAGTATGGAATATTTTTAAATGAATGCTACCATTGAAAACATATTTGTGAAAAGGAACTGACATAAAAATAGAAGGGAAAAAGTTCATCCATGGGCCTGGATAACAATAACCGAAAAGTGAACCTAGAGACTGATCACAGAGAAGTAAAAGAAACAAAACCAGCCCTGGCTGGTGTGGCTCAGTTGATTGGGGATTGTCCTATGCATCAACAGTTCGCTGGTTCGATTCCCAGGGAGGGCACATGCCCAGGCTGCTGGCTCAATTCCCATTGGAGATGCATGCAGGAGGCAACCAATTGATGTTCTCTCTCTCTCTCTCTCTCTCTCTCTCTCTCTCTCTCTCTCTCTCTCTCTCTCTCTTCCCCCCTCCCTTTCTCTCTCTGTAAAAATCAATAAAAACATATACATTTTTTAAAACCATCTGGGCAGAGAAAAAAACTGTAAGGAACAAAACCAAAACACTATCAGTGGTTATCACTGAGTAATAGGCCCATGAATGGATTTTTTCTTCTATTTTTATAAGGGCTATGTTTTTTAGACCTATTTTACTTTAAAATAGGTTTAAAAAACTTAATCCAGAGAAACAATACAGAAAAAATAATAACCTGCTTAAAGTCTTAAAAAACCTACTGACTGAGTCCAAATAAAAACATCACACAATATTAAATTACTATTTAAAAATCAAGGTAAATAAGTGTCCCATTAACTGAAAAAGCATGGCAAAAATCAATCCAATCACTTTAAGAGCAGAAATAATAAAAATTAATCTCTTAAACAGCATCAATTCTACCTTCAGTTTGAAGAATACTTGTACAGTTAAAATAAGCAATTGATTTAGCTAAACTTATGATTTTTGTGCTCTAGTTATTTTAAGCATGTGGTCCCAATTTTAAACAACCAGTAATTATATAATAAGAGCAACTTTGGCTTTACTGTCTCTTTTCTCCTTTTTGCTTCTATATTACCATTTTGACATGTGACTCTTTCACAATATATTAAATGATTATTATATGCACAAAATTATAATAAGTGAATTGTTAGGGGTAGAATTAAAAGAACTAATTCTCCCCACCGGGGCCCTCACTGATTCCCTTGTTCTTTCCTTCCACTTTTACAAAGCAGACCCACCCCCACCCCGTCACCCTTACCCAATGCCACCTCCACACAGAGAAATGGTTATAAAGTCACTGGAGAAAGAACTCAAATGCACTGGGAAGTATGATCAGCAGGTAAAATACAATGGCCCTAGATCATTTTTCTTAATAGTTACATTATATTTGGCTTCTGATTAAAATAATAATTTCTGTTCCCATTTATAACCTTGATGTCATAGCTTGTTCATAGATATCACTTCCTTGGGAGCCTAGCCTGTTTGTTTCTAAACCCCCCAATATTTTGTGTCGATGTTATTGAGGTATGATTTACATATAATAAAATTCGCCAGTTTTAAGAGTTTAATTCAGGGGTCCTCAAACTACGGCCCGCGGGCCACATGCAAATACAAATATTGTATTTGTTCCCGTTTTGTTTTTTTACTTCAAAATAAGATATGTGCAGTGTGCATAGGAATTTGTTCATAGTTTTTTTTTTTAAACTATAGTCCGGCCCTCCGATGGTCTGAGGGACAGTGTTTAAAAAGTTTGAGGGCCCCTGGTCTAATTCAATGAATTTTGGCAACTATTTATAATTTTACAAACACCACATTATCATGATATAAAACAGCTTTCTCACTCCCCAAAACCCAATTTAAAAAAAAATAATTCAAGTACCCTAAAATCATAATATTTAAAATGCTTCCAAATAGTGTTGTCCTTTGACATAGTGAGTGAGATTTAGTAAGTCTGGTTTCCAAACGTTTGAAAGGAAGGTCTATGCCACTTATTTTTTGTAAACAGCCACTTCCTAGAAAACTTTTTTTCCCTCCAAAAAGGAAGAAGTATGTGGCACTGATTTAGTTTTTAAGAAATAAAACTCACTTGTATAAGAATTTCCCCCTGAAAGGATGTCTTTATTTTTCCACCAAATAAATGTACACTTAAAAATATTTTTTTCTTACTTTAACAATAAAACAAATGCTGGGTAATTGTGTCAGCTTCATCAAAAATGTTATCGAGTGTGCCTGATAGATTAGATTATCATGAAAAGCTCATAGGAAGATTTGTCAAACTTTTACTGCGCGATGTGCTTGGTACTTTAAACATGGTCACATTTCACCATCTCACCGGACATAAGACTGCACCCAGCAGATTAGAGCAAAAGCAACCCTCCAGAGATAGTAATAGGAGGAAGAACAAAAACAGGAATCAGGAACCCTTTCACCCCAAGAGAACGCACAAAGGATCAGTACATCCAGCTCCAAGCTCAAGTGGCCCCCTTCCGGCTCTAGGGACCTTGGCTGCCAAAGACCAAAGCCACCACTGTCCCCTTTCCATGTCTCTCGCAGACTTTTCAGGAATATGCAGTTTGCTAGCTGTTGCTTTATCCTCTTTCACAGCTTCCTACTCAGGGATTTCTTTCACCAGGAAGAAAAACAGGATACGGTAAAACCCAAATCTATCCATCTTTTAAATAATCAGCAATGAAATAAAAGTCTTCAGAGATTAAATCTAGGTAGACTACCGAGAGAAAAGTTTGAAGTCTGCTCAATTCAGAGTGAAGGCTGCCAAAACAGCGGTGTCTAGCCATCGTTAGCCTGGGAGATAGAGAGCCTGACAGTTTGATTTCTTTTGGCAGGTTTCCCACATCTCAGTTCGTGGGGACACACCCCCGCAGTACACAGATGCCTGAAATGAGCATGCTCAATGTGGAGAAAAAAAAATGAAACTGACTCGAGAATAAGTTATATGATTTCAACCTTTGCTTCCTGTGTGTACATGAAAAGATATGCTTTACTAAATGAGGACATCAAGAAGCAAATCAGATAAGAAAGGCACAAAATCATCCATTAAACTAAGTGCTAAGACTAACTAAACCCAAATAGTGCACGCATGTGATAGACGGAAGGGGGCAAGAGCAAGTATGTTTATGATGCTTCCACCCAAAAACATACAACCATCAACTTGGAAAACAGTTGAGGAGTTTGGGTGCTCAGTGTTTCAGCCTCCCTCCCGGCAGACCCCTTTGGTAAAATGTGGTCACCAAATGTACATGATGGTTTTAGGACACATGTCAGTGCACATCGAGAAACCACAAAGGGATGTGGCCCAACCAATTTAGTCTTTAGTGATAGAGGCGATACTTCAGCAAGAGGTAGGCTGGTCTCTGGGCATGTTTTGAAGTACATGCATTTCACTGCTCCTAAAAGGCATGGTTTCTTCACCTTTTAACATCTCTAAATTGGACCTGTGTCTTAAAATCAATTGGGTCTTCCACAAATTGCTATCATGACGTGGTTGCATGTGCACAAACTTGGGTCATAGCTCTTCAGACTGCTGTTACATTAATTGAGCTTTGTTTATAGACAGTATTGAATTTCATTGCCATTTTTAATACATCTTTAAAAGATTGTACTGATTCAATATAAAATTATTGTGTAAATAAAAAGGCATGGAAATGGAGTTTCAGGATAACGTTGGTATCAGTGGAATAAATATTTACCTTTGGGAAAAAATGACCACAATTCCTTATTTGATCGCAAAGCAACAATCAATTATTTAATGGGATCTAAACAAGAGATAGAAAACGTTGAGATGCATTTTGTTGCAAAGATACATGCAAAGGGCTGTCTACTTTGTGCCAAGCAATACAACTGAAAGCAGGCAAAGTGCTAAATATCTCAGAAGAGATGCAAGAAATGCCAAAAACAATGGTAAGCCAGTATGGCCAACTCATGTGTAGTGCGGGATGATCCTTAAACATAATTGGCAGCACTTTTTTTCTTAATGACACATAAAATAGTGGTGCACTTACCACTGAGATCATACGCAAGTCAGTGAAATACCACAGTCAAGTTTGTTTTCAGTACCCTCTCCATGGTCCTCCCCTCCTTCAGTTAGCTCAGTACACTCTCCAGCTCTTTCTGCAGGTTAGTCTTGCCTATCTCGGGGATACTAATATTTCAAACCTGTATGAACTAATGGACAAGGCTGGTTCGAGCTGTAAACTGTTTTTGCATTACTCCTTGAAGTAATTTATAATATATGAAAAATCCACTTGAATTTTATGATTTTTTTTTAAGTTTAAAAGTTACTACTGTTAAGAAAGACAGGTCTGGGTATAATCAAAGAAAAATGTATTTGCCTTTCTTTCCCCTCTTAGTAACAGTCTTTTATATCTGTTTTCTTTAGCATATAGAAAAACTATTCCTTTATCCCTACCAAGGACTGCCTATGACCCTACCAACAAAAAGTAGGTGACAATTATAATGGTAAGCTCTCAATAACCGGGAAAGCATGACAAAAAAAAAAATCTCACCCCCCAAATTTGGCTGGAGACAGAGAAATTAAAGCGTAACTAGACTGAATTAAGTACAAAACCTCCAAGTCTAACATTGGAAACCCTTTCAATACCCACATCATAATCCCAGCATACATTTCCCTTCACTTTTCCCACTCCCGTCAAATAGACTTGTCCTGCTAGCATGACCTGCACCTTCCCGTGACCATGCTGTGCTCTCTGCTTGGAATGCCCTTTCTCCAAGCCATTCCAACCCACCAGAATCCTATCCATCCTTCTGAGCCCATTCATTTAATATATATTAAGCATAGTCTATGTGTACATGAATAAGGGGTTTTAAAAAGTAATTTGGAAGGTATCTGCCCTGAGGAGCCACCAGTCTGAGCTATCTTAGATGTTACATCTTTCACAAAGCCTCTGCTCTTTTATTATTTCAAATTAAGAATCTCTTACTGACCTCCAACTATATACCAGGAATAATACTGGGCACTTTCACATATACTTACATCATTTAATACACACAAAAGCTTCACTAAGCAGACTCTCCATAGACCCACTGGTCATATGAGAAAAACTATGCTCACCCGGGCCAATGTTTCTTAGTGGTTAGAGGGTCGGCCCATACACTGAAGGGTCACAAATTGGGTTACTGGTCAAGGGCATATACTCGGCTTGCAGGTTCAATCCCTGGCCCAGGTCAGGGTGTGTGTGGGAGGCACCCAATCAATGTGTCTCTCTCACATCGATGTTTCTCTGTCTCTTTGTCTATCTCTCTCTCCCTCTTCCTCTATCTTCCCCTCTCTTCTACTCTCTCTAAAAATCAATTGAAAAAGTATTCCCAGATGAGGATTAAAAAACACACACACCAAAAGCCTATGTTCATAAATACTGTTCTTAGCAAGTGTCCTGTTATGGACCTAGACCCTAGGTTTATTTCCACCAATATTCCAGCAGCATTCACTTAATCTTATTATTTGTGTGGCTATCTTAATTTTTCTATTAGAATGAAAATTTAAAATTTCTAATGTGTACTTTGAACATTCACTATATGAAATACCTGGCTTATAACAGGTACTCATAACGTATTTACAAAGAAAGCTGTGTTCCAAGTATTCTGGTGAACACCAATGCTGGTTCATAATACAGAGCTGAGGGTCTGAGAACCAGCCGACCTACCTGACATTGCGACGATGGCACATACTGAACAGTACGAGAAGTGGGGATGAGAGTTGTGAAGGATGTCAGAATGTATATGAGAAAATCATTGGTTCCAGGGAAGGGAAATAACCTATGTTGACCTGATTGAGACTGGAAGGTCTAAAGTAAACGATATGCTAAAAATGCATTAACAGAAAAAAATGTGAAAAAGAGAATAAAAGTTTGCAAGAATTCAGACTGGCTTGATCAAGCTCCGTTCACAGACACGGGCTGAAACGTAGATACCTGGGACCACAGAAAGCTTAGTTGGCTCAATTTCAACATCTGAATCTAGGAATACAAAATGAATCAAGAATTAATGCCGAACCGGTTTGGCTCAGTGGATAGAGCGTCGGCCTGCGGACTGAAGGGTCCCAGGTTCGATTCCGGTCAAGGGCATGTGCCTGGGTTGCGGGCACATCCCCGGTGGGGGATGTGCAGGGGGCAGCTGATCAATGTTTCTCTCTCATCGATGTTTCTAGCTCTCTATCTCTCTCCCTTCCTCTCTGTAAAAAATCAATAAAATATATTTTTTTAAAAAAAGAAAGAATTAAGGTGTGTGTGTGTGTGTGTGT
Source organism: Myotis daubentonii (assembly GCF_963259705.1). NCBI lineage: Eukaryota > Metazoa > Chordata > Mammalia > Chiroptera > Vespertilionidae > Myotis > Myotis daubentonii. The sequence continues at coordinate 18,458,030 of NC_081857.1, read as the reverse complement.
GTGTGTGTGCGCGCTTTGACCAGGACCTGGGATCCAGAAAGAAAAATAATCCTCCTTCTCTAGGAACTTAACGTAGCTGAGAGAGAACTCGACTTGGATCTAACAGTGGAGGGCGAAGCTGCGCAGTGAGAGCAAGCTACAGACTCATGGTTGAAAGCAAATACAGACCAGTGAGAGAGGGACAGGATCCCAGAGTTGGAAGGAGCCATAGCTATTATCTAATCAAACCTATTCTTGTGATAGACAACAAAACAGGGGAAAGTTGAGTCTATTTAAAGGTTTACACTTATGCTAAACTAATTAAGTAACACGAGCTTGCCCACTTCTAACTGACCTCATCCAAACAGAGCTGTGTTCCCAGATTCCATCACCACGCAGCGAGAGTCATATGGACCCCAAAGGAATGCCCATATGCCCTGCCTGAACTGGATGGTGCTGGAATCAGAGGGGCCTGAGAAAGGAAAGCACTACTCCTGGAGAGCTCACGGAGTCCAGGAGCACAGTTCTAGAGGTGGGAACTCTCCATGCCTGATTCCCTGGAAAGGACAAACAGAAAGCTTTCCAGAGGAAACGGGATGGAGAGCCACTCACAGGAGCTCCCTGTTTATGGGGCTTCATATTTACCCTTTTCCCAGATTGTTGCCTCCCAGTGAGCATCAGTTTCCTGTGGTTGCTGTAACAAATTACCACAAGCTAAAAATAACAGAAACTAGTTCTCCTCATCTTTGTTTGAAATAACAGAAGCTTATTCTCTCACCGTTCTGAAGGCCAGAAGTCTAAAATCGCTATCACTAGGATGAAATCAGGGGGTTAGCTGGTCCACCCTCTGCTGGTAGGGCCACACCCCTCCACAGGGTCTAGGGGAGAATCTGTTTCTTGCCTCTTCCAGCTGCTGGTATTCCTTGGTTTATAGCTACATCATTGCAATCTCTGCCTCAGTTTTCACATTGCCATGTCATATGTACCTGTGCGTGTATCTATGTGTACATGTGTGTGTGACCTCCCTCTACCTCTCTCATAAAGAATGCATGTGATTGCATTTAATCACCTTATCTCAAGGTCCTTAAACCTAATCACATCTGCAAAGACTCTTTTCCCAAATAAGGTAACATTTACAGATTCCAGGGATTAAAATGTTCTTTAGGGGACATTCTTTGGCTTGCTATACCATGTCAACAAAAGTCACCTCCACTGTTAATATAAAAACATTTTCAAATGAAGAAACAGAGGGTCTTGTATGAAGCTACACTGCAAGACTCTCCTCCACTCTATGCCATGTCCCTTTGTTACTTTCACAGGCACATTGCTTTTTTAAAAAAATATATTTTTATTGATTTCAGAGAGGAAAGGAGAGGGAGAGAGAGATGGAAACATCAATGATGAGGGAGAATCATTGATCGGCTGCCTCCTATTGGGGATCGAGCCCGCAACCAGGGCATGTGCCCTTGATGGGAATCGAACCCGGGACCCTTCAGTCCACAGGCTGATGCTCTATCCACTGAGCCAAACCAGCTAGGGCCACATTGCTTTATAAGAATTAATTTTCAGTTCATCTAAGGAAGCAATAATATTAGGCAGTACAAGTATTTTTTAAAATCTAATAAAATTATCTAGGTATTCATTCCTGTCTTCTTTTAGTAGCTGGTTTTAAAACCATTCCTAAGATGGTTCCTGAGATTGCCCAACGTTTCTATTGTCTTCCTGTAACCCTTCCACTCAGAAACTGGCCTCCTTAGTTCTCCCCCGCTGCTTCTCCATACCACCACACAGAAAGGGCCAAGAGCTAGTATTCCCTCACAGGCGGTTGGAGTTTATATATTGTTTGCATATTGCTTGGTTCATTAATTAACTCAACTACTTCTTAACTACCTATGAACCATATACTGGGCTAATCCTTGGAGAAACAAAGATGAGAGGTGGACGGATCCTCTCAATGAGTGGGGAGGAGAAGTGGAGAATGGCCAACACAGTAAATGTGATAAATGCTGTAATGAAAGGAAATACACAGAGAGAGAGAACAGGATGGTGCGAGAGGGGGATTGGCTAGGGAGAAAGGAAAACCGTAGGACAGCCTTGTTCATAGAAACAAAGGTAAAAAACAGATTCAAATGAAAGCAGTTACCTCAATGGTAGGGAAAAGGAAGACAGAGGCAAACAGGCTTCGTGAATAGAGGTCACTGATAACATGAAAGCAGTTTTTGTAGACATGGAGACAGGAATATAGGGTGATTCGGAGTGACAGTGAGAGAAGGCAATGACTATAAAATCCTCCTCTTGAAGAAAGGTCGGAGATGAAGGAAAGGAGAGAGAGAGGAGGCAGCACAAGGAATAACAACTGAAAAGGTCAAATACAGGGATTTCTTGGTAGTGAGGAGGGAGATGGCGATGATGGTGCATGTGAGACAGGAAAGACATTCCCTTGTTTCCAAGAAGAGGAGAGGCAACCAGTGAAGAAACAAAGACTCCAGGTAGAGAGTAAGAAGAAATGGACAAGGTGGTCAGTTCCTGGGTTAGCTTGAGGAGACACCCCTTGCCTTAAAGAAGGACAGTGTGGCCATTCCAAGACCACTATGAAAGCCCAGCAACCAAAGCCCCCGAATTGCTACAACAGCTCTCCCGGGTGTTGGTGCCGGCAGAGCTGTGGCTGGACTTCAGAGGCTAAGCAAGATCCTCCACATCCACAGCAAGACACCCAGCGACTGTGAAGGGTAGCAAGGAAGTATGAGAGTGAATCAAATTCCCCAAAGTACTTTTGCAGGCCTTCTGGAACTTTAACATTTCTCAAATCATATAATACTATAGGATCCCTCCACACCACTCAGCGGAGTCTTAAAAATGTAGGAAAGAAAACAATTTAAAAATATTGCTGTTAAATACTTTTCTGATGAAAAGCACAATGATAGGTATATAGCAGCGTTGGGGAACCTTTTTTTCTGCAAGGGTCATTGGGATATTTATAACATCATTCACAGGCCATACAAAATTGTCAAGTTAAAAATTAGCCTACCATATTTGGTCAAACATTTAATTAACTCACCCTAATGCCTAGGCAGGGCCAGACCAAATAATTTTGCCAACCTTATACAACCCTGGAGCCAGACCAGACGTTCCCCACCCGCTAGTATATAGGATCCCAATTAGTGTAAATTCATATATCCTATTTTAGTAGGGGACCAGGAAGAGGACTGCTATTACCTTAAAATCTCGTGACAACAATATGATTTATATTCCCTTACTATTAAAGCAGGCACTTGGCAAGAAAGTTAAACAAAACCCTTGTATAATAATTTTTTAATGACTTGTTCTCATTAGTTTCATGAGTAAAAATTCCTAGGCACATTCTGCATTCTCAGTTAATACGTAAAGTAATCTTTGTAAAGATGTGAGAAGGCTTTCTTTATTTCTAAATGAAGAAGATATAGTGACATCATCAACATTGTGTCACTCATTATGCTTGAGATGGGTTGATGGAGTTGGCCTCCTACATCTCCTGCCTGGTTAAAGGGATAATATGCTGCAAATCTAGATACAACAGAAATGGTATGTGGACCTACTTCTGTCTGCTCTTCCTTTTTTAAAAAGAGTTTTTAAAAAAATAAATTTATTGGGGTGACATCTATATATATAAAAGGCTAATATGTCCCCTTGGGAGTTCGACCAGGAGGAAGACCCCAGCTGGCAGCCAGAAGGCCCCAATCAGCCTTGATCACTGGCCAGGCCTAGGGTCTCTACCCATGCACAAATTTCGTGCACCAGGCTTCTAGTTGGTTACTAGCATTATATAAATTTCAAGTGTACAGTTCTATAATACACCATGTGTATATTGCATTGTATGCTCACCACTCAAGGTCTGGTTTCCTTCCATCACTATATATTTGACTCCTCTGTGTCCTCCCTTCACCTCCCCTTTTCCTCTGGGAACCACCCTTCAGTGGTCTGTGTCTATGAGTGTATGTTTTGTTTGTTTATTTGTTTGTTTGTTTATAAAACCTCTGTTTTATACCTCACATATGAGTAAAATCATATGGTTCTTGTCCTTTTCCATAGGACATTTCACCTAGCATGATACTCTCAAAATCCATCCAGGTTGTGACAAATAGTCTGCCCTTTCTTATGTCCCATTTTTTTCTGCTTTACATTGTGGGAAAATGAGACAGATATTTTATCGACTATGGTCATCACTTGTAACAATACCTAAACCACGTAGGGAATTTGGCAAACAGAAGAAGAAAAGGGAGAGATTTTAAAGAAAGAGAAGAAATTGAGGCACGTAAATGAAAGCCAATTGAAGTTCTTTGGTAGTCCTTTCCATCTCCACTCCAACAGGTCTTTTTCTAAATTAGGAAAGTCAAACACCCAAAATGTCCACACTTTTATTTAAAGAATCTGGAGGAGTTTCCATGCACCTCCTGAATTTAGATTGAGGTGTGGGGTAGACACCACCCATATATCCTACAATACTAGCTACTTCATTCTGGTTTCTAAAAACCAATTAGAAGTGTCCCTATGTCCCTTGCTAAATGGTGTCACAGATTGGTATTTGTTGTCATGTTCTTGCAACATTCTCCGAGATGCATCTGTAACTGAGCTTAAGCCACAAGCCAGTTGCTGGGAGATGGAGGAGGCCATATTTGCCCTAATTTGTAGCAAATTTTTCAACCATTCCTTCTGCAGCTATCTGACCTCCTCACACCTAAGGTCTGTTTTTCCCAGTTCTCTTTTAAAAAAAACAACACCACACACAACAAGTTACATGAAGGCATTAGTCCCACCATGAATTGTGTCTCCAGGACCTGGAAAGATGTACAATATAGTACAAGTGATGGAGCTCAAGTCAGTAGTGCAGTGCTTGAGGTTACAGCTGAACTGATGGGGTCAGTTGCTCTAACAGGAAAGTGCAGAGAACAGATGAGTCTCCCACCAAAAGGATTTTCACAGTTCTCAGGAGAAGAGGGAAGTTTTTAGCCATAGAGAAGAATATGGAAAGGACTCAAAGATGGGTGACATTTAGATAGAGGACTGATCTTGACTGAATTTTCCACAGTTCACAGCCCAGTGACAGGGCCTATATTAAGATAAGACAATATGCATATATGCATAACCCATGGACACAGACAATAGTGTGGTGAAGGCCTGGGGCAGGGTGGGGACTGGGGGGAGGGCTAGAAGGGGACAATGGTGAAGAAAGGGGACATCAATAATACATTCAACAATAAAGGAAGTTATGCTTTTTAAACCCCATTTAGTTGTTTTCAGTTTATAAGAGAAGATGCATTTTGCAGGTTATAAAATACAAAAACATGTCGTTTTGGAGCAAATCTGTGGCACAGCAGGAGGAACATAAGTGAAATACACAGAAGCCTTGAATTTCATCACCTGTTCGAAGAAATCGTTACAAATACATTTAATGGGTAAACTTTAAACTGAGACATATGTGCAGTAAAAATATACTGGGAGCTGCCATTTCTATTTTATCCTATCTAATAAAAGAGAAAAATGGTAATTGGCGTACGACGATACCCTTTTCATTGGCTAATCAGGGCTATATGCAAATTAACTGCCTACTAAGATTGGCAGTTAACTGCCAACAAGATGGCGGTTAATTTGCATATGTAGGCACAATGCAGGGAGGCGAAAGGGAAAGCAGGAAGAAGCCCCCTGCCACTGACAGTGATCGGAAACCCAGGGGGGAGCTAAGAGCTGGGGGGCAGGGCAAAGGCGGCCCTGGGGCCGCCTTTGCCCTGCCCCCCAGCCATGATCGGAGAATCAGGTGCCTTTGCCACCCTGGCCAGTGATAGCAGGAAGTAGGGGTGGAGCCAGCGATGGGAGCTGGGCACGGTCGAAGCTGGCAGTCCCGGGAGCTAGGGGTCCCTTGCCTGGGCCTAAAGCGAAGCCCACGATCGCGGCGCCCCCCGCTGCCACTGCGGGTCCCCGCTGCCCGGGCCGGACACCTAGGCCAGAGGTGTTAGGCCTGGGCAGGGGCAGAGCCTGCAACCACGGGGAACTGGGGGTCCCCTGCCCAGGCCTGACACCTCTGCCAGAGGCCTCAGGCCTGGTCAAGGGGCCGATCCAGTGATTGGTGATCGGAGGGTGATGAGGGTCAACTCCTCTGGCCGAGGCATCAGGCCTGGGTGGGGGGCGGAGCCGGGGATTGGGGGGATATGATGGTCCCCTTGCACAGGCCTGAAGCCTGGGTCAGAGGCGTCCGGCTTGGGCGGGGGGTGGAGCAAGCGATCAGAGGGAGATGGGGGTCCCCTGCCCAGGCATGATTCCTGGGCCAGAGGCCTCAGGCCTGGGCGGGGGCCAGGGCCAGTGATCAGGGGGAGATGGGGGTCCCCTGTCTAATCCTGACACCTCTGGCGGAGGCATCAGGCCTGGGCAAGGGGCCGATCAGGCGATTGGAGGGTGATGGGGGTCAACGCCTGAGGGCTCCCAGTATGTGAGAGGGGGCAGGCTGGGCTGAGGGACACTCCCCCCCCACACACACACACACCCAGTGCACGAATTTCGTGCACCGGGCCCCTAGTTTTATTATAAGCACAATGCTTAATTCCTGTGTTTAGAAATCCTATCTGGCTTACAGGAAAAGCTTTTTAATAAAGATATTTCCTTATACTTAAGTGTTTGCTGCAGCCCTACCTTTTCTGACCCCAGCTGCTCCTTAAGGAAAATTCCTTTCCATTTCCCCCCATATTCTGATCACACAAAGTAGATATAAGCCACGAGAAAAGAGAGAAATGAGAGGCGACGGTGCTGCTCTGGGAAGTCAGGGAGCCAGATGTTCAGGGAAAATCTACAGCAGAATACTTTTTGAGCTTAAAAATACATTTCTGTCCATCTGTTAGGCAATGCAGAATACCCTTCAATCAAGAACATCATTTCCCGCCAGCTGTGCTGTGCTGTGTCCCGGGGCCACGACTCAGACAGTGACATTGTAGCCCTCAAATGACCCTTTTAGAAAGAAGCCCCCAGGGCTCCTGGTCACTTTCAGAATTCAGCATAAAGAGCTCGTCTCACAGGGGTCGCCTAAGACCATCGAAAAACACATCTATAATTACATATTGTTTTTGTGATGAATCCCTATGCTTTAATTATGTACAATTTGTAACTATGAAAACACATCCTGCATGTCAGATATTTACATGACGATTCATAACAGTAGCAACATTACAGTGATGAAGTAGCTACGAAAATAATTTTATGGTTGGGGGTCACCACCAACATGAGGAACTGTATTAAAGGGCCGCAGCATGAGGAAGGTTGAGAACCACTGCTCTATATACTAAATTAGTTTTGACTTTACTTTCTAAAATAACCTAATTTCATTAGTTTCTACCCCCAAAAGATGCGGCGATACTCTCCCTTCTTTTTAGTTCCCTGGATTCTCACTTAACATTTGTAAGAACTGCTGCCATTTTTTAAAGATTCGCGTTTCTCCTGGGCACAGTCTCCTGACTGACTGCCCACATTTAGCACCAATGTAATGACTGGTGGGAGCAGTCTCTCAAACTCTGTAACTCCTGGCACGAAAAATAAAACCAGACTTGTCCCATCAAATACTTTCAGGTGACTTGAGAATCAATGATGTTTCAGAAGAAATCTCAACCCAGAACAGGAAAAAGAAACATGTGAAGATAAGAACATCAATGAGAATGCAAGCTAAGTGTTTTGCTTCTTTTGGAGAGAAAATGAAACCATTTCTTGTAACCTCTGATGTCTTAGGAAAATGGCTCAGCTTTTTGGGTCACAGGACCCTTTAATAATATGCTGAAAGTTTTGGATACCAGAAAAATGAACAAAGACACAAAATTCTGCCACTTCAAATTCCCTGACCCCAAGCCAAGACATTTTGATATAGATGTCTGTGAAGAATTCTTCTGAAGCTTGCGGGTTACAAAATTAGATCAGAATGAGTTCTGCAGGAAGCCTGCATTGGCCAACAAATGAAAAACCAATGGGCTTGTCCTGAAAGAGTAAAATAAAAAATATTACATCTATATTTATTTAAGGTTTTAGTTCAGACTTAAATTCAATTTTTAAAATGGTGCCTCTGAAATGAATAGGTCCCCGATCACTGCAACTTTAATATACCAATGCATCAATGCCATGTCTTAGAGAGAAATTTCTATTTTCTTCATAAAAGCAGAGAGGTTATATTTGGTTTATTTATGAAGCTAGCACATGTTGATGCTGAATCACACACACACACACACACACACACACACACACACACACACATATACACACACACACACAAAACCCAACCCAACCATACTATTTAGAAATTGACCACATATCTTGCTGCTACTCGAATATTTGCAGCTTGCTAAAGAAATACAGTGCAGTAAGTCAAAACCATAACTCAGCAACTGCAAATTACAGTTCAAAAAATGACTTCCAAAACCTTTGTTCTTCTATTAATTAACCTTAAACGTCTTTATTTAGTGCTAAATTCTCCAGCACACTGTATTAGACACAGAGGGTGATACAAAGGTGTATATAGTTCACTGTGGGAGAATATGATCCAAAGGGGGAAAGAAAGCTCAGGATTTGAAGCTTGTCACAAAACCAGAGGTAGAGTGAAGAGGAGGATGATCTTCCAAAAAGAAAATGAAAAACTCATGAACAAATCTTTGCCTCACTGTACAGAAATCGCTACCCAGTTACCGCTGGGGATATGGCCGATGGCTGTCTTTGTGTACATGGAGCGTCAGGACTCATCTCCGGAAGACATCCACGCACCATTGGAATAAAGAAACCTGCTACTGGCCTGGGAGAGAAAGGATGGGTAATAGTCACCCCTCCTTGTTGGGAGTATTAAGGACTCTGTGGAAATATGATTTGGTCAGTCATGCTGCTGTCCATCGTTGTGGTGACTGGTTCTGCAATAGAATAGTCTACTGAGATATTCTAAGCCCTACCAACCCATGAATCAGTCCTTGGATCTTCATGGGAATGGATCACATCACTAGCACACAAAGGGAGCATCATTAGTACCTAAGAAGAAGTCACAGGCTGGAGACTAAAAGACCCAGGAACACAGGTGGGGATCTTTATGCCCCTTCCTTTCAATGTTAGGACTTTGGGAAAGTGAAAATATTGAGTCAGTGAACAGCTTACAGTGAAGAGGTGATTGGTAAGAGGATGTCATTTTCTGTTGGATGCATAGTGTACTGCAATGATGGGTTGCCAACATCTCATGAGGACAGGGAAGAAAGTCTTGAAGATGACTAGTTGATCTTTAAATTGAATATGGAAGAAAAAAGAAAGCAATGAGCATGTAAAACCATGAAAGCAGTTACCAGAAAGGTCTTCAGTCTTGTCATGGGAAAAAGAAGAATAGTTAGGGAGGAGCCCTACTAATCCTATAAGAGAACTGGGAAACAAATGAAAAAAAGAATAAAGGAAAAGAAAACTACTGGGAAAAGTTCCCAAAATGATACTCTCAAGAGTCTCATAGTTGTATGAGAACAGTACAGAGCATGGTAACTTGAGAATAAGATGGTAAATACAATTTTGTAATAATTACTGATAGCTGGTAGTATTCCAAACAAATATCTGTAAGGAAGAGAGATAAAGAAATATCACTCATCATCTATGTGAAAATCCATGAAGCAAGGTAGTAAGGATGATGAAGAGGCATTTCAATGAGGATTAAATGAGAGGAAAAGATATCATAATGTTGATGAAACTGAAATTAACAGACTGTCTGGCCCAATGGAAGAAATGGATGATGTTTTCCTAATTTAGTTTACAATGTTGGCACAGAGGCATGAAACAGTTGGGATGTGAAACTTCAATGACCCCAAACATTTGATTGGAGATGCTAAACTAAAAGCAGAATGTCTCTCAAATTGCTGCCTTGACTGGATGGCAATTTTATTTCTCTGTAGAGAGAGGAAGTAACCAGGGAAACTACTATTTGGATCTAATTCTGAACATGAAAGATGTCAGCTAGTGAAGTGAAATAACGAACCTGGGGTAAACACAATGATGTCATTATAGCATGTGACAGAGCCCTCTTAACCATGCTACACGCACTCTCTACTACCTCTGCTCCACCTCCAAGTTGTGTGCTTATCAAACATCTGTTGAGTTTCCTTCCAAACCTACGCATCCCAGTTGCACTTACTGTGGATTAAGCAAATTAAATTTAATATTATATGAACTGACTAAATATTAGTGCAAAAAGAAAAGAATTGTTAACTAAGTTAAATGTTTTGGAAAGTTTTGATAAAGAATTCTAAAAGTAATTGTTAAATTAGGTATAGGCAATTCAACAGTGAACATCATTTGAAAACTTAATAACCGCAAAAAAATATAGATCTATTTGGATGCTGTGATCAGATTTTTTGTACAAGATTTGCCCAACTTAAAGGAAATAAAAACTGAAAATTATAGATGATACCAAAAAATGACAGTAGGGAACTCTAATCAAATTTAAAAAAAAAAAAAAAAAAGACCTTTGTCCTGTGTCAAAAGATTGGGAATGAAAAAATTTGTTTCATTAATATGTTTTAATTTAAAATATTCAATGCACATGTATCTTTTATAATTTGCTACTTTAACTGTATTGTTTTATTAATTGCCCAACTTTATTCCAACAGTGACAGATAAAAGGTATATCCTGGCATTTTTAATAGTCAGATACAGGGGTGGTCAAAAATATGATAATAGCCCTGCCAGTGAGACTCAGTGGTTGAGCATGACCTATGAACCAGGAGGTCACAGTTGGATTCCCGGTCAGGGGGCATGCAGGAAGCAGCCAATCAATGATTATCTCTCATCATTGATGTTTCCACCTCTCTCTTCCTCTCCCTTCCTATTTCAGAGAGTAAATATATATATATATATTTTATATATATTATATATATATTATTATATATATATTATATATATTATTATATATATTATTATATATATATTATATATATATATATATATTTTATTTCATGCAAGAGTAGGCCTTCCTTCCCCCCGCTGCCGGCACCAGCTTCCCTCTGGCACCCGGGATCCAGGCTTCCCTCGCAGCCCCGGCTTCATCTGGAAGGATGTCTGGTTTAATTAGCATATTATGCTTTTATTATTATGGGTATATATATATATATATATATATATATATATATATATATATATGAATGATAATAAAACCTGAAACTTCCAGAAGGCAGAATCAACAAAGCTCAGCAGAAGCAGAACCATGACTCTGGTGCAGTAGACTCCGAAAGAAGGTTGAGTGGTCCCCATCTGTCCACCTAGGCTGTAATTCTGTCTACACAATCACGTGTTGTGATTCCACCCAGGGAGACTGACGGGGGTTCCTACATAGGTCTATAATGACCTCCGATTTCAACAGGGCTAGGATGAAAAAATAGAAAAGGTTGCTCCCAAGAACAAATCAAAGGGAGTGCTAGGGCTCCCCCAAAATAGTGACAGATAGATCAAGACCTATAATTTTTAAGTACAACTAAGAGTGTTCTTTCAGTTATGTTAGAAACAAAAGGAATACCAAGAAGAGATAAATGAAATGTTTGACACCAACGATGTGATGTTGGTGGAATAACAAAGAGAAAGAGCCCAAACAGTGTGGCCCAGTGGTTGAGCGTTGACCTATGAACCAGGAGATCACAGTTTAATTCCCAGTCAGAGCACCTGTCCAGGTTGCAAGCTTGATTCCCGTAGGGGACATGCAGGAGGCAGCCGATCCATGATTCTCATCATTGATGTTTCTACCTCTCTCTCTCCCTTTCCCTCTGACATCAATAAAAATATTTTTAAAAAGAGAGATAGAAAAAAACTGCTCCACTATTATTTTTATCCTTGTCTTCTCTTCCATGAAGAACAATTTTTGAACTTAAAATAGAAGACTAAATATGGTAAGAGAAAAAGAAAGTCCAAGACTGGTAAAAGAAATTTAAGATGAGCAGAAGGACACTGTAAAGTAACTGAAACCCAGAAAATTCACAAATAAGATCTATAAGCCATTGCCAACCAGTAGAGGTTCTGGAAGAGCTGAATAGACAAATGTAGATCTGATTCTTTTAAAAAAAAAAAAAAAAAAGAGGAGGAATAAATGCAGATTTTGAAATCTACATGACTTTGAACTTAAATTGAATACCAGGAAAAATTATAGAATTGCTGTTAATGGGATGATTTGAAATTTCAAAATAAAAAATAGATCATAAATAGTATCTGTTTCAACCTAAAAGCAACAATCAAATTTACTGGACAAATATTCAAGTCATTTCTTTTAAAAAAAAGCAGGATCACAACCAGAATGACTGCTATAGGGGGCGAGGGAATAATTATTCTCCATTCTTCATATTTTCATAAAAGGAACTCTGATAAACAGAAAGGAGAAATTGCCTAAACAGGAATTTAGAGTTAAGACAAAGAAATAGTACATTGGGTCTCCTGCCTTGCCTTCTATACAAGCAAATGACATGCAGGCAAAACCTTTGAGATCTTTGTAGAAGTGTGGCAGTTTTTGGAACTGAATGAGTTGGGGAAACTTTAATAGACAAATGCATTAGTGATGGAGAGCAACACTTACAATGAAGGTAGGGTGTGGCAGTAAAAAGAAGCCCAGCTTCAGACACAGAAGGATAAATCATACATCTTGTATGATTCCACTTAAATGAAGTGAATGGACAAATTCATAGACAGAAAGTAACATAAAGGTTATTATTGAATGGGTATAGAGTTTACATTGAGGATTAGGAAAAAGTTTTGCATATAGGTAGTGGTGATGGTTACACAAGAATGTGAATACTTTAATGCCACTGAATTGTGCACTTATAAATAGTCAAAATAATAAATATTATGTTATGTATATTTTACCACAATAAAAAAAAAAAAGGCAGACAGACCTGGGTTTGTAATCCCAGAATTATAGGTTGAATCCCTTTCCTACATGCAGGGAAGCCAGGAACTGGAGACCAAGGAGAACTGGCTGGTACTTGGCAAGAGTGGTGGTGGAGGACCTGGGGCAGGAGCTAAGAGTGAGCCAAGAAGCAAGGATGGAAACTAGGAAGAATTCAGTTGTGGCACAGTTCGCTAACAAATTAAGCTGTCCAAATATGGATTTATTGGCTCTAGGAGATAATGAGTTGCCCAATGGACATACTGTATTGAAAACCGCTCACAGGTTTAGGAAGGGCATTCAAGCTAAGATAACATTTACCTTTGAATTACCTTCCTGAGGGGCAGGCAAGTGATGTTTATTCTTTTAACATAATCTCCTTAAAGTATGAGACATATAGAATGAAGTGGAAACATAATGGGGATGGGGGGAAAAAGTCTTAAATTAATTATTCAACCTACTCCCAGGTAAGCCCAATCAAGATATTCAAGAATGTATAGCAAGAAGAAAAGATCCTTAGGAATAAGAATTGTCAAAAACAATAATCATCATTATATACCTTTATGGACATTTTTTTCAAGGGATCTATAGGAAAACATGGTACTGAGAAGGGGCTAATTCACATACATTTCTGTGTGAAAGAGATCTAAAGAGATCACTAATGCATTTGTCTATTTAAGCTTCCCCAACTCAGTTGGTCCAGTTCAAAACATATATTTGTTAACTTTTTCATTCATTCAACAAACAAGTATTGAGGACAGATCATGGAATACAAATGGGGTGAGAGAAAAAAAAAGATAAATTTCCTGCTACCAAGAGCTCAAATTAGTTACTGTGTTCCAGGAGGTTCAGAAATTCACTGTGGCTGATGCATTGTGCTTCTATTGTACCTTTCATTTTAAAGCTATAATTTTTAAAATTGTTCACACTCTTTGACATGTAAGAAGTACTTCTAAGAAAATAATCAGAGATGCACATAAATATTTATGCATTCGAATCTCACTAAAATATTATTTACAATAATGAAAATCTGAAAATGACCTTCATGTCTAACAAGGGGAGAACAGTTAGATAAATTACAGGATATATGGAAGCAAGTGCCCTCCACAGTCAATAAAACTTATGCTTTAGAGGAATATTTAGTGAAGTAGTGAAAAGGGAATTGTTTGTGATGGAGTGTGCAGTAGCAGTATACAGACTTGCATAAAAACATGATCTAAAGAGATAGCACACTACAATTTCCTGTCAAAACAAAGCCATTATTAATCTTGTGATAATGCTTTTCTTAGAGTAGCTAGAAAAACTGAGCTAGGGCAATGCTAAGGGGCATAAATTGCACATATTCTAGTGTAAAATCACAAACTGGAATTTAAGTCTCCATTCCTAATCTGGAAATGAGGGTGATAATATATATAGAAAATTATGGAGACCTGGGTTTGGGTCCCTGCTCTGCCACAGACCAGCTGTAAATAAGGCTCTTGCACCGCCAGGCAGACAGCAGGCATCGCCATCACTATTGCCATCATCATATTGAGTAGAGGCCAAGAAAGAAGTAATAAAAAGATCATTCAATGGAGTGTTGATTTAAAACAACTCAGTCAAGCCCAGCTGGGCTCAGTGATTGAGCATTGACCTATGAACCAGGCGATCACAGTTCAATTCCCAGTCAGGGCACATGCTTGGATTGTGGGCTTGATCCCCAATGTGGGGTGTGCAGGAGGTAGCTGATCAATGATTCTCTCTCATCACTGACGTCTGTGTGTGTGTGTGTCTCTCTCTCTCTATCTCTCCCCTCCCCCCTTTCCTCTCTGAAATCAATAAAAAATATATTATTAAAAAAATAAAACAACTCAGTCAAGGTGATGACTTTTTAATCTGCTTTATCTCCAAACTAGTTTTTAAATCAAGAATTATAAAGTAAGGAGCCCACCCACCCCAACCTGAGTGACTGTATTAGCCCTATTCATGGGTATGTATGGAGGAGTCCTCACTAATTTAGAAGTTGATGGTCTCATGATTGACCACTTACTTGCTCGATGCTGAATAAGGAATCTGAGCCTGCTTGGTGAGAAGGTGCACAATTTTTTTTCAAGGCCATTCAGAATAGTTTAACCTGGTGAGGTGAAATTTGCAAAAGGTAACTGAATAATAAGAGCTAATGTAAATGGTTCTCCACTGTAATTGACTCCACATTCATAAGCAGGCAGGCCCTGGACACACTGCCTTTCCATTCCATCATTCTCCTTCTATGTAATAGGGGCCATTAAACTAGGTAAGAAGATGAATTGCTAGCGATGATTATGCATGCCTTCAGCAGCCCATGAAATGTACTGGAGAACAATAAAGATGTCTGATGACCTGTCAGGGAGATGCCTATGCAAATGAGAACATCATGATTATACTTCTGCTTCATCTAAAGGCTATCATGATAGATAGAGGGAAAATTTTCACTTGCTCATAGCATCATGAATAAGAAAGCTGGTTTCAAATGAGGACAGGCTAGAAATGAAAATTCATGGCCCAATGCCTAATTCAGCTATAAAAGAGGACAATAATGGACATAGATCAGCATCCAAGCTTATTTCCTTTGAAAACAATAAATTCATCAGATGACAGTTCTTACTGCTCTCCTGAAATTATAGTATTTGGCAGTAAAAATTATTTGTATTCCTCGGAAGTCAAATATGTTGTAAATATGTCATCAGTACCTTTCTGCTCTTAAATAATAAATGATGTTTCTGACCAGAATTCAAAAACCTTCAAGGTGTCCAAGAAATTAAGACACAGAGAGATCAAGGCAGCCGATATAGAGGCAAACAGCAAACTCCTTTCGGGAGGAGGAACTCAGCTCGGTTTTTCTGAGCCCCGTCTCCTCCTCTTGTGGCCACATAGTGACATTGTACTAGAGGACTCTGGCTTCAGGGAGAATGTCATCCATTTAGTATCACATGTGTGGCCTTTACCATGGACTTAATCTCCCTGGGCCTGTTTTGCCATCTGCAAAATGAGCATGAAAATAGTACCTATATCAGAGGATTATTGTGAGGATTTAAATGAGGTAATGTGTATAAAGTTCTCAACATAGTGCCTGGCAGGTAATTAAAGGCTACACTTCACAAAAGACAGTTACCATCATCATTGCTTTTATTATCATTTTAATTATTCCATCTGCCTATCTGATATCTCCATTTGGATATCCAACTTAGCATGTCCAAAACTGAACTCATCATTTTCACCCCCAGTTCTCCCTGTTTCAGTAAGTGGCAACTCCATTCTTTCTGTTGCTCAGGTCAGAAACATTGGAATTCTATTGGAGCTACTGTATTTCCTCCTATGCCACAGACCTCATCAGCAAACCCTGTTAGCTCTACCTTTACTTTTTTAAATATATTTTTATTTATTTCAGAGAGGAATGGAGAGGGAGATAGAAACATCAATGATGAGAATCATTGATTGGCTGCCTCCTGCACACCCCCTACTGGGGATTGAACCCACAACCCAGGCATGTGCCCTTGACCGGAATCAAACCCAGGACCTTTCAGTCCACAGGCCAACGCTCTATCCACTGAGCCAAGCCGGCGAGGGCAGCTCTACCTTTAAATATATTTATAATCCAACCACTTCTCACTACCTCCAGCTACTCCCTAGCCTGGGCCACCTCTGACCTGGTTTATAGCTTTAGCTTCCTAACTGACCTCCAGCTTCCTCCCTTGTCCCTCTTACAGTCTGTTCTCTACATAGCAGTCAGAGAAACCAGATTATGTCACTTTTGTGCTCAGAACTCCTCATGATTTCTTAAGCCCAAGTCTTTACAATGGCCTGTAAGTTCCTCTGTGATGTGGTCCTACTTACCTCCTCCCCTCTCCCTCATTAGCACACATTGCTCATGTCTCTCTAACCACACGGGCGTTCGTTCTTGCTGTTCCTAAGACAAAACTGGCTCCTTTCCAAATTCATAGCCTTTGAACTTGCTGTTTCCTTTGCCCAGGATGTACCTCCACCAGATATTCCTGTATCCCACTCTGGCACTTCATTCAAATGTTAGAGAGGACTTCCCTGGTCCCTTGTCTGAAATGGTAGCCCTCATCACACTCTTTCCTCTTCCCTGTTCTTAGGTTGCTTCATAATTTTATTGCCACATGCCATCTTAATATTTGTTTATTTATTTCTCCCCACCACCACCTCCATAATGGAAGTCCCTCAGGAGCTGTTTAATCGGTTTTGTTCACCTCAATTCACAGAAGAGGGCACATTCTATTGGATGACTAGAATGAAAGGTATGACATGACTATCTCACCATTAGAAATAGATGTGTTCCATTATGTTTTATAAGTTCATCCTCAGTAAAATTCTTTAGAGAGACTTAATCAAGCAACTTTTGCACTAAGAAGAAAACTGAGGCCTAAAGACAAGCTCAAAGTCACATGGTAAGCGTTAGAACCAGGCCTCAAACAACCTCTTCCCTACCAAATTTCATGTACTTGCCCCCAAAGTTCATGCTTCCTACTGAGCCTGGAGCACACTGTAGTCTCAACTCCATAAATTATAGAAAATGTACATCAGCTCAGTTCTGGTTCAGGGCAGTACTATGAACCCCATTTTACAGTGGGAGAAACCAAGGTTAGAGGCCATTAGAGATCTCCAAAAGGTTGTATAGCTAGCAAGTGATGGGGCCAGAACCTGAACTTGGATAGTGTACCTGCAGAGTCAATATTCTGTTGAATTAAGAAAGCTGCACATTTAACATTCATGATGAATGTTTTATAAGAATTGATCTGCTCTGTACGTTCTTTTTTTTATTTTGTTCACTTTTCTAAAAATGGGGCAAACATATTATAAATAGCATTTTGCACATTTTTATTACAAATCTTAATGTCTTTCCCTTATTTGCAAAATACATCACATGTATATATTTCTCCTTTTAATAAGCAAGGCAATGTTCTAATATATCCCAGGAAAAATGCTGAGTTTGGCTATCAATGCATCTCAAGGCATCATGTGTTTTCATAAAAACCATATGGAAACACTGAGAGTTTGCATTCTCTTTCTCAGGCACCCGTTGATGTCAGTAGCTGTGGTGATATGAAATAAGCATAGTGATGGTATCCCTCAAGACTGTCTCATGAAAGTGTCAAATAACAATATTGAAGAAATGAAATACCAAAACACGAGACATGTTAGTAAGAGAGACACTGATGTCGTAATGGGTCAGGAGGCATTCCTATGGTTCTTCTCAGAACTTAGAAATCTAAGGACCACTGAAAATGCAGAGAAATGCGAGTACAGAGAAAATGGAACATTCCAGAGTGTAGGTGACATATAATCTTTTCCAAAGGGTCTGAGCAAGGTACTATGTTATTTCAATTTCAACAGCAAATTATATGATTCAAAAATCACTTGCATTATTAAAAAGTCCTAAGAGGGGAAAGTGATGTATTGAAAATATAGCATTTAAGGTAAGAGCTTTTTAAAATCTAAACTCTTATCTTAAATATAATTTAAAGACACAATGACCCAAATGCAATCCTATGAAAATTGGTGCTTTACAAAGGGAGAGTAAGTTGGAGGGAGAAAAATCCCATGGGAAGGAATATTCTAGAACCAAAAGATCATTAAAGATTCCAGACATCCTCTTAAGTTTGGCTACAGAGTCGAGTGGTAGCCAAGAAGAGAAAATGGAAGAAGAGAAAATTAAGCCCATCATTTATTTATTTTAATTGCTATCTACTCTACCACCTCCTGGCTGGGAGAAAGAGGGAGTCATGTTAAGTCCTAGGGTGACACATATTCCCATATCTTCCAAACAAAATCCTGGAGAGATAGGAATAGTTTAGCACTTCTTTATGAGCTTAAACATTCAACAGGGGGACAGAGGAGAATGACCTCAGTGCTCCTTTTTTCTGCGTTCATCAGAGAGTCAAGTACCAGCCAGTCTGTCTACCCACCTGTGAATGCAATTCTTCAATACCAAGGGAAAGCTATACTTAAGTTTTAAATTTAGGGCTGAATCATACGGTACATAGGATTAAAAAAAGACTTGCCATTTTCAGGATTTTTACATATAACGCTGAATTACAGTATATTCTGCTTGGACTGGAAACTTAAAATTTGGAGATTTGGGATTAGTTTAATTTGATTGACATTCCATGGACTATGAAAAGAACTCTGTACCAAGGTGTGGAGACCTGAGTTCCAGTCCCATATCTGCCATTATTAACTATGCCGACAGGGGTAGCTCACTCAGTCACTGGGATTGTAATTAAGAGATTGGGTTAAGATGCTTCTCTCTCAAGTCCCTTGCAGCTCTATGAATCTTCTACAAATCTTTATTCAGAAACAAGAGTCTAAAAGAAATATCATGTGAGCCACAGATGTGAGCCTCTAGGGTAATGTCAAGATTTCTTTGGCACATTAAAATTTTTAACAGTGCATTTAACCCACTAGAACCAAAAGAATATTGCTTCAATATGTAATTGCTATTAAGTAATATTAATGAGACATTTTACATTCTTTTCTTTGTACCAAGACTTAAAAACCCAGTGTGTATATTTCACTTGCATTATATTTGAATTTGAACTAGCCACACTTCAAGAGTTCAATGGTCATACACGTCTACAGCTCAAGCTTAGAAGGCTTAAATGTTTCTTATCTAAAGATCATGTAAAGAGATAGCCTACCTTCAAAGTGAGAATATAAAGTAGAAAACCTATTCATTAAAATATTAGAGTCAACCTGTTGAGGGGATGTAAGAGAAGAGGTGATCAACCAAAGGATAGGACTTTTGCCCGCCCAGTGTGATTCAGTGGTTGAGCATCGACCTATGAACCAGGAGGTCAGGGTTCGATCCCCAGTTAAGGCATATGCTTTGAGCCTCAATATGGGGTTGAGCCTCAAACCCAGGTGGGAGGCGTGCAGGAGGCAGCCCATAAATGATTTTCTCACCTCATTGATGTTTCTATCTCTCTCTCTCCATTCTTCTCTGCTGAAATCAATTAAAAAAAAAAAAAAAAAGGATAGGCCTTTTGATGAAAATTGCCAAACAGATACAGAAGGAAGCTGGGTCATGTGGAAACACTAAGGTTGAACAGGAACGGACCCTAGGCCCGGTCCATAAAACATTGGCAACTAGTCTGCCACGATCCCTCCTCTTATCCACAGACACATGCAGGGTATCCAGTTAAGGTCTTTGTGCCCCTAAGAATAATGGAGTCACTAAATCGGAGTCCTACTCTAGAGTCTGTGGACCCTTATGGGATCTGCAGATAGAATTCGGGGGGTCCAAAAGTTGAACGGGAGAAGTAACAATTATTTTGATTAACTTCCAACTCAAATTCAGCATCTCCCTCAGTATTGTGTACAGGCAACAAACCATAACAGAGTATAGCAGTGCTTGTGACTGTCATTGGTCGAGATCACAGATGCTTCACCGCACATTTCATGTGCTGCACGTCTTAGAAAAAGGCATTTCATCAAGATGACAGCAGTTATTAGACCCACCACAAGACCTTGCCATTAAACGCACAAAGAAGCCCATACATCATTATATTACAGATCTTAAAAATATTTTGATAACTGCATTTTCATAAAATTGGTTTCTTTTATAATCCTGTGAGGTTGTTTTTTTTCTTTTCATTAAAAAAATGTCATTCTGAGAAGGAATCCATAGGTTTCACCAGTCTGTCAAGGGGTCCATGGCACAATGTACTAGAGAGAAAGACTCTGGGTCCCTGAATGACCCCACCCCCGTCTCTACCCCACAGGGGATCACATTGGATTGTATAATGGGTGAGCTATAAATCATTATCATGTCAAGCTACTGAGATTTGGGGAGTGTTAGAGTCGGGCCCATTCTAATATGCAACTGAAATCAGGCTTCAGGCCACTGGCAATTGCTTCTCTGCGACCAGATTCCATGCCCTGAAGACAGCGGTACTGGCTGTGATGTGCTGGTAAACTGGGTCCAAACAAACAAACAAACAAACATCTATCATGGCTGACTGCAAGCTACCAATATGATGTCACTGATCTCTGAGTTAGGAAGTGATGCCCAGATTCAGCGCTCACCAGCCAGTGTCCCAGCACACAGCTGCTCTCCCCAGACTAGAAAGCTGGGTTGCTACCGCCCTCCCCTGATTCGAGGGGAGGGGTATGTGTAGAATCTTGAGAATAATTGTTTAAAGGCTCCTGTTTAAACCTTTGTGCCTGACTCTTTCATAATGAATAAATAAAGCAGAATACCTTAGACGCAGTAATTTGTAAATGCAACAAGCTGTTGAAAAGAATCTAATTAGCACTAATTACAATCCTAGAATGTCCCAACAAATTATGCCGTTGCTTCTGTAGAGGCATTGTGTTTAAACACTCTGAAACATTAATTAGTCTGCAGAACAAATGTGTGAGATAGGTATTATTTGGCAGCATCTGAAAGCCAATTATTTACTCTGGGAAGGCCTGATGCCATCTCTGATAGTAAAAACAAATTTATTAGCATAATCGTAGGATCGGGAAATCAGAGGATTATATGGCCTTCATTTCCGAGCTCTTCTTATCTCACTGGGCATTACTGCTTGTCCCCATTTTATATATGAGAAACTGATGGCAGCCAGCTGACAGATTCAATATAACAGATTCCAGCTACGGATTCAGTGAATCGTCCGTAGAGTATCATGCCTGCTCCTCAAAACTGAAAGCTCCATTTATGAGTCTTTTGTGTCTTGCTCCACAAATAGAAACATTTTCTTCTATGGCAAAGAAGGTCCCTACAGCTACCAATTTACTTCAAGTTTTAAAGTGACATACTACGCCTGCTTTTACCTATTTGTAAGTGCCATATTTATTAGGTTTTGCTAACTTCTGGATGAATTTTAATTTCTGGATTAAGCTATTTATAATCACATCAATATTCACTTCAAAAAACAGCCCAATAACTTAGAATTAAGATATAGTCAAGCATTTAGTAAATGTTTCAGTTTATACCAAAGGATAAATTACTAGTTTAGCTCATAAAGTAAATAAGTCACTGTTCAAATCCTATCAAGTTGTTACTCTTTATACTCCTGTCCATTAAAGAAAAAGCTATGTGGCCCTGGCTGATGTGGCTCAGTTGGGTGGAGTGTGGTCCAGTACAGTGAAAGGTCTCGGGTTCAATTCTGGGTCAATGCATACACCTAGGTTGTGGGTTCGATCCCAGGTCAGGGCCCATGTGGGAGGCAACCAATTGCTGTTTCTCTCTCACATCCATGTTTCTCTCTCTCTCTCTTGTTTTCTCTCTCTTCATTTCTCTTTCTCTCCAACATGCCCTCAGGTTAGGATTTAAAAAGAAAGAACAGAAAAAACCATGTAGAGAGGACTTGGGATTTCTGAAAGATTTGATATTCTGCTAACTTTTCTCTGAGACATTTACTTCCTGCTACACAGTAAGCATTCAATAAATATTAGTGTTTACTGTCATTATTATCATCACCAGAGGCCCATGCATGAAATTCGTGCAAGGGGCTCGGCCCTCGCAGCCCTGGCTTCGTCAGGAAGGTGGTTCTGCTGTTCAGTCTCATTAGCATATTAGCTCTTTATTATATAGGATTCCTCAGACTAGGAGCTATCATTTTTTTCACTAAGAATTGACATCCCATGTAATATACAGTATAGAAAATACAGTCAATAAATAATAGTTTAATATCTATGTACGGTGCCAGTTGGGTACTGGAAATATCAGGAGGCACACTTTGCAAAGTATATGATTATCTAACCACTATGCTATACACCTGAAACTAATACAAAATAATATCGAATATAAAAATGTAATTTAAAAAATTTAATAAATAAAAAGATTTTTTAAAAAAGAATTGACATCCCAGTTGATAGTCATGCTCTTAGGTCTTAGTCATGCTCTAAAATTATTATTTACTTTAAGTTTAAACAGTACATTTCAAAAAATGTTACTCACGTAATCCTCTCCAATAAAACTATTTTAGATATTTATACTCCAGATAGTACACATTTTTCCATTGTTGCTAATGCAATTTATCTTAATCCAACTCCAAGCTCATGTCTGCTTTGTTCAGGCAATTAATTATCCAGCCATATCTCTCTAACTCATTCAGCATGGCTTACATAGGAAATTTATTTTTAAACAAGTGCGTTCAATTCAAATTGGGGGAAAAACCTCTGAATTCTTTCGAGCTGATCACAGAAATGATCACTCATCCCATGTAGCCCCAAAGATAATGGCACGTGCAATATCCACAGTTTTCCTTCTGAGTCGATCCTGCTCATTTGTCTTGGCCCCAGACCAGCGCATGTCAGCAGTTCCACACGCAGACCTGCTCTGCCCCCTTCCCAGATCTATTGAGAACGCTGGTTACAGGCATACATTCTCCAACAGATATTCCAACAGACTTCAAAACGCAGTAGATATATTGCTCTTTCCTTAAGACTGGAGAGAAGGATTTTTTTTAATATCTTCCATTTCTCTCCTCAATCGTAGTCATGTTTTTCTCTTTAACATATGGAATATATTTATAAAAACTGTCTTAACAAACTTGTCTGCTAATTTCACCAGGTCTGTAATTCCTGTCTTTTCTATTGATGGGTATTTTTCCTTAGAGTTGTGGGTTTTTTTCCTGCTTTTTCCTTTGCCTGGCACTTTTTGCTTAGATCCTGGATATTGTGAACTTTACATTGTTGCATGTGTTTTGTTGTATTCCTATAAAGAATGTTGGACTTTGTTCAGGCATGCAGTTACGTTACGTAGGATCAGTTTGGTCCTTCTGAGGTTTGCTTTTACATTTTTTTATTTTTATTAGAGTAGGTCCAAATCAGCCTTGAAGCCAAGGGCTAATTTCTGCTTGCTGCTACCGAGGACTCTATACAATGCCCTGCGTATTACGAGGTCTTTCTATTTTGGACGATGGGAGCATGAACAATGATCACCTCTGGATGAGTGCCAGGCATTGTTTGGCTCTATAAATCTAGAGACACAATCTGCTGTTCTAGAAAAGTTTTTGTTTTATATATTTTTTTAAATATATTTTTTGTTGATTTCAGAGAGGAAGGGAGAGGAAGAGATATAGAAACATCAATGATGAGAGAGAATCATTGATAGGCTGCCTCCTGCACGCCCCACACTGGAGATCGAGCCTGCCACCCGGGCATGTGCCCTGATTGGGAATCAAACCCTGACCTCCTGGTTCATAGTTTGACGCTCAACCACCGAGCCACACGGGCTGGGCTAATTAGTTGTTTTTAAGAGCCATTATCTTTTGCGGGAGCTAGATCACTGAAAACAGTGGTTATATGAGGAGAGACAAAAAAGGGCTAGGATTGGGATGGGGCACCTGAAGGCTACTGGGATAGCTTGTGAAATCTTTCCTTTTCTTGACCTGGTAATAGCCATCAGGAAATTTGCGTTATAATGATTCACTAAGCTCTGCACTGGTTTTGTGTGGTTTTCCAAACCTATATTTTACTTTAAAACAAAAAAAAATGGTTTATTAAAAAAGAAAAGAAAAAATATCCCTGTGGTTTGGCATAGAGACATTTACTCTTCTTCCAAAATTCCTTCAGACTATGGACTCTTTCTAAATCACTTCAGGCTCCTAGTAAAAACTATTAGTTTATTCTAATCCTACAGACATCAACCTCCACACATCCTCAAGCATAAGAATATGAGCTTCTTGGGTCCTAGACCTTGCAATTTGCAAAACTGAATTAATTGCTTTCACATTTCTAAATCTTTCCCTCTCTCCTCTAAGTGAGAAAAAAACATGTAGTACAAAAAAAAAAAAAAGGCACTTTTATAAACTGGCTTGCATTTCCTTATTGGCAGAAACTTGCTAGTCCCTTTTTTAAATGAATTTTCAGTTTCAAAGGAGAAAATCTGTATTGCATTTGGAGTTTTGTTTGGTGGTGGTGGTGATGGTGGTGGTGGTGTGTGTGTGGTTTAGTTTGCAAATGTTAGCATTTTAGCTCTCAAGTCCTAAGTTTTATTAAAATGCTTTAAACAGACTTTAGCAGATGAATTATACTCTTTTATTCTTTTGTCTTCTTTTCCATTATTCTTTCATCTTCACTTCTGACTTTCTTTCCCATTCACAATGCAAACTGTTGTATGTACCTTGTTTCTTTAAATGGTATCACCCAGCTTCACTGACAAAATAAATTACAATTTCTGATTAGGAGATTAAAATTCACCATCAAAGTTCACACTGCATATTTTATAAAACTTTCACAGTGCATTTATTTTAGTTATATTAGAAACCACTGTTATGGTTTAGCTCCTGCTGTTGCACTTTCCACCTGGGAACCAAATATTACAACAGGAGTAAAACTACAATCAGTTCAGTAGTCCACAGCAAAAGTATACTTAAAAATGAAAAACATTAAAAACACTATTGCCATGTTAGGACTTAATATTATTTAAAGCACCCTTGGTAATGCAGCCAGTGACCATAGAAAAAAGAAGTGTTTCATTGAGCAGATCTTTTTTAAAATATATATTTGTTATCATTTATTTCAGAGAGGAAGAGAGAGGAAGAGAGGAATAGAAACATCAATGATGAGAGCGAATCACTGATTGGCTGCCTCCTGCACACCCCACACTGGGGATCCAGCCCCACCCCAGGCATGTGCCTTGATCAGGAATCCAACTGTGACCTCCTGGTTCATAGGTTGATGCTCAACCACTGAGCCACCCCAGCCGGGCCAGATCTTGATTTAACATCTGTCTCTATGAGTTTATCAAAGGATAAATGAAGACCCAAGAAGGAAGGTCACTGTTTCTTCCACAAGTACAGGAGAAAATGTGAATGTGTCTGAGTGAGTGTCTTTATTTCTGTTGAAGCTAAGAAATTCTCAATTCACACTAAATTCCCAAAGTCTTGGTTTCCGTTCACAACATCTAAAGGTGGTCAAAAGTAATTTTGGCCACTAGAAATTCCCAACCTGCGGTCATTTTCCTAATTTAAAACTCCTACTAGCTTCATTGGTAGGTTGGCAAGCCTGAAGGCATTTTTTTAAAATATGTATCTTTTTATTGATTTCAGAGAGGAAGGGAGAGAGATAAAAACATCAAGATGAGAGAGAATCCTTGATTGGCTGCCTCCTGTATACCCCCTACTGGGGATTGAACACACAACCGGGAATGTGCTCTTGACAGGAATTGAACCTGGGACCCTTCAGTCCATAGGCCAACACTCTATCCACTGAAGGCATTTTTTTTTTTTTTTATGAAAAGACAATGTGATCAATATAGGTTTGTGTGTTATTTATACTGGGTCTGCTCCTTCTTTCTTCCATCCTTGCCCCTCCCATCGGGGAAGCTGCAATCCCTCATTTCTTAGGAGAACCCATTCATTTCTGCAAATTAGGAACTGAAACAAATACTAATGTTATAATCATTGCCCACTTCCTACTGCCATTACTAGCCAGACAAACTGGACCCTAAGATAACTGTCATAATTATCCAGATAAGTCAGACCAGGTCTATGCCCATCTCCTACCAACAAATCCTGAGTGAAGAATAAGCAACTGTGTGGACTGGTGCGACACACCTACACTGAGAAGCCTGCAGACACGCACAGCTCTCCTACCTTTCATTCGCCTGGTCTATGAGGACTTCACTCTGGATACTGTTATCTGAATAGTTTCTATACCGCCACCTAAGTTAACTCTTACAGTACACACTTAAGAAAAGAACAGTTTTCCTAACTGCTACTTGCTGCTACCAGGCCTAGAAGTGCCCAGCAGCCCCCACCCAGGACCTGTGTATCCCACAGTTCTCAGCTGCAGCACTGATTTTCCAGTACTTTCTGACCCTCCATAGGATTATGTGGAAGAGTTTTCAGATTTTTCTTTTGATAAATTAACAATTAAATGGTAATTTTTAAAAGGAAAAAAAATAGTGCTTAAACAGGAAAATATTCTGTTTTTGAAGATATAGTTCACTTTTAGGCATACCAACAGTTTAAGAAGGAAAAAGAAATAAGACATCAAAAGAGAAAACTGTCTTAAATTGGCCACTGGTACCTAGATTGTCTAAGCTTTCTTTCTCATCAAAAGAAGACACTTTTAGGTCATTCCCTGAAATCTAACAGATGACACCGCCCATGTGCTTGTAAGTTGGTCTCTATATTTATTGGTAAAAAAAATCTTATCAAGGGAAATTACTGAAAGTCTTCTAGAAACAATTCTGAAAAATTATTTTGTTGTGGGAAATGTGAATGTGGAAGTAATTTTCAAAACTAGCATCGTTGGAAATGAAGTAAGTTTTTAACACTTATGATACTCCTTTACCTAGAGATTTAATAAATTCTAAGAAATAATGTACTTTCAAAACATCCATGTGACAAAGATCACTATTCACACACAATTTTGAGGCACACAAACCAAATGGCAGCTGTTCAATGATTCACCTAAAAGTAAATGCTGATTCAGACAGCTGTTTCTAACACATACAAGATGAAGTTAACAAAACTCACTCCAAATATACTGACTAGTTATTCTCCATATGTTAGCAAGTTTATCAAGCTTGAAAGAAACTTATTGTCTCCGCACAAGAGCTTTCAAATCTATATATAATATTTCACTGGCAGCTACTTTATGAGAAATGGGTCATAAAAATGTGTTTAATTTTTACTGTCACACTTTCGATCATCCCGCTTACAATTAAATCATAGCTTGAGAAAGGGCTAAAGAATGGGCAAAGCCAAGAAGATAGTTTTTTTTTTCAGGGATCAGGAGCTTCAAAGCCATCAGGAAATCCCAGCCCAATGACCTTCATTTGCTCACGCACTAACAATTCACAACACCATGCATTTTTTCCAATGCACTTTTCTTCTTTGGCAAGACTTGTATGCTCAAATGAGGCAATGTCTCATTTTCCCTGGAGGTATTCTGATTTTAACTCTGCTCTTCCTGACATACCTTCAAAGTTCCCTCCCTAACAAAGAATGAGGAGATGAAGTTGAACAAGACTAGAGGATGCAGTCAAGGTCACCCAAATCCTTCCTGGGCACTAACTCCCTCCTATCTCTTCTGTGTAATAATCTAATTTCAGAATTACAAAGGTAACACATGCTCTGATCACATGAGTACAGTGTCTGCATCAACAATAACCATGACCCTGAGGTCTTCTTCAAGCAAGCTGATCCCTCTCATGGCTGGTCTTCCAGTGATTACTGTAGATGGCCATGCTTCAACATCAGGTGTTTTTCAGTGAGATAAAATCTTACAAAATAAGTGCCAGAAACCTGTTTTGCTAATAACTCAAAGCAAGCGCCTTCACACTATGTTCTACATGACTCTTTCAGTCCCCTGCACACTGGTGAAAAAACAATCCTCTAGCCAAATGCGTAAGGCTAAGGTAGGCTTAGTTTAGCTCTTTCGCGAATATAAACAAGTCATCCATCTTGTCCCCATTTTACATAAACAACAGCCAAGAGATACGTGACCACATTTGATCCACTTGACAGTATGGATTGTGGGTGACCTTCTAGCTCCAAAAACACCAGGGCAGGAGTCTGCAGAATCAATGCCACTGCGCTCAAGTGCCCCGACTTGATAGCCTTTTCAAATGTGTCTCAGTGTTGTGGTGGCTAAAAGCAAATATGGAATAGGAACCCTAAATACGTGTTTTCTTCTTAGAAAAGGGCCTAGGGGGTCAGCCAGAGGTATTAGGAAGAACCGCGCCATTTCTTTAACAGAAGTCGGGTTTCAGGCCAGAGTTCCGTGCCCCATTTAGAAACTACTTCTAAAACCAGAGAAGCATTCAATTCTAACCCAATGTTAGGTAGTGGCTGCGGGCAAGGTTGTGGGGAGGGAAGACAGGGAGGCCGAGTACCACCCAGGAGATAAGAGTCATGATTTCCTGCAGTTTCACTTCAGGTCAGGTTTTTCTCTTCTGCCTCACACTCTTTTCTGAGTCACCACATCTCTGAAATTCTCTCAAAATGAGTTTCTCCTCCCTCTCGGTGACTTTGGCAACAGTTACAAAATATTTTCGTGTTCCTCTTTTGGGTCCCCCGTTCTCCGGGGAGGGAAAGGAGCCCTACAACCTGGGCGCACTATGGCATTGTCCCTTCTGCCTCTGATGAAACCGTCCCCCCCCCCCCCCATGGACTCTTTGAAGTTCAAGTGGAACCCTGGCCAAGCCCGCGTTTCAGAAAACCAGGCCAGCATGACCAGGAGGGAAATTCTGCTCCAGGGGCCGGGAATCCCCAGGGAAATCTCTAGAAACCAGGGATATCCCCGCGTTTCTGCGAGGCGAGCTCAGAAGGAAGAAGCCCTGGGCCTGGAGGGACAGGTGTTTCTGGACCGAGGGCAGCCCAGACACACACACACCCCAGCCCCCCGGGGGCCCCAGCGGAGGAAAGGAGGTCCTGCCCCGCCCGCAGCCTGCACCTGCCTCTCCCCGCCCTCCAGCGGCCCTTCCCCAGCATCCCCGGCGCCGCCCGAGCCCCCCGCGCCGCCAGCTGCACCCGCGCCGCGTGGAACCTGGGGACCCCCGCGCCCGCAGGTAGAGAGCGGGGCGTGGCAGCCGGGGCGCCCCCTCTGGGGCCAGTGCCCGGGCGGCCCGTCTGGCTCCAGGCCCCCCGGGGCGTACCTCGGATGTAGGCGCACTTGCCCTCGTCCAGCTGGCTGGAGGCCGAGGCGCCCATGGCGGCGGGGCGCGCGGTGCTGGGCGCGGCACGGACGGCTCCCTCCGGTGGGCACCCGCTGCTCGCTCCCGGCGGCTGATGCGACGGGCCACGGGGCTCTGCAGCAGTTAAAGGGCAACTTCCTCCGAGAGGCGCCGCCTTCTGGGACGCCTCCTCCAGGCCCGCGCCCTCCTAGGAGCTGGGGGCCGGCCCCGCGCCTTCCCGCCCGCGCTCCGCTCCGCCGCTGAGTCCCCAGGGGCTGTCTAGTCTGGAAGGACGTCCCGCGCCTTCACTTCGCCGACTTCTGCTTCTTATTCTCAGCGGTTCAGGGCGGCCGAGAAACACCTCGGGGTAGGTGGACCGTTTCCCAGGGGACTGGAAAGGCCTGTGAGCTGGAACCTTCCCTGCTCACGTCTCACCAGGCGGAGTTCTAGACTCACGGCCTCTGATACAAGAAGCAAGAGTTCTTCTCAAGCACCACCGGAGAACGTGTAAGAAAATGCAAAATGTCAACTCCCTCCCTCTCGGCCTCATCTACACACACACACACACACACACACACACACACACACACAATTAGAAACTCTGGGAGTTGGCCCAGCAATCTGTGTTTTCACGACACTCCAGGTAATTCTGACACCTGCTGGAGTTTGAGAACCAAGTGTAAACTGTACCTTCCTGCAGGTAAAAAGCGGGCCAAGGAGGGAGTGGGGAATGAAGAAAAAGAACAGAAGGAAGGGATGGAGGAAGGGAGGGAGGTAGGGTAGCAGGGAAGGAAGGGAGGGAGGGAGGGAGAAAACTTAGGGCAACCCAGGGCTGGGTTCCACACTGTGTTCCCAGCCCAGAAACTCCTGAAGACTTGATCAGCCTGTTCTTGCACCTTTAGGTTCAGTTCCTCTCCTTGACCACCTGGAAACAGTTCATTGGAAGGGGCATCTGTTCTTTTCCCACAGCCACTATTTAGCTTGGCAACCTCTCCCAAGTGTTGAACCAGCTTGGGCCGAAGGGCTACCACTCATGTCTTCCTATTCTTAGCAGTTAGAGTTTCAATGACTCCTATTGACTTAACCTCCAAGGTCAAATGGTCTGTGCACACAAGGGCCAGGCCTGAGAGAGACTTTGAAGGCTCTTCCCTCCGAAGTTAATTCTCTAGGATGTTAACACAAAGATTTCTCACACCTCACACCCAATATCTCACACCCTGCAGTCCAATCCATCCAGATATCCTCTCAATTCTACAGCTGACCCTTAAACAACATGGCTTTGAACCGCGAAGGTCCGTTTATATGTAGTTGTTTTTCAATAAGTATACAGTCGACTTTGATATACCCAGGTTTCAAATTCCTTGATTTTGATATCCACGGGGATCCTGGAACCAATCCCCTGTGGATATTGAGCATTTAGGCCGCAGGGGTCCTCAAACTTTTAAAACAGGGGGCCAGTTCACTGTCCCTCAGACCGTTGGAGGGCCGGGCTATAGTTTAAAAAAACACTATGAACAAATTCCCATGCACACTGCACATATCTTATTTTGAAGTAAAAAAAACAAAATGGGAACAAATACAATATTTGTATTTGCATGTGGCTCGCGGGCCGTAGTTTGAGGACCCCAGAATTTAGGGAGTCAGAAGTCATCCGTGAATTTTCTTTTGGGAGGGTTGATGCCCTAATTCCCTGTGTTGTTCAAGGGTCAACGGTACTTTCAAAATTCCTTCAGTGTCCAATCATGTGTCATTCCCTCCACTGTCATCACCCACATAACTTCTCACCTGGATAATTACAATAGCCTCCTAATGCTTCTCCTTTCTTCAGAGAAAAAGCCACAAAGTCTATCACTGACAGTAGGCCCAAATTCTTCTCTACCCTCACCCAGGACAGCTCTCCCCTTCCTCTCTCTGTTCCAGCCCCAGTGGCTGTTTTGCTCTTGCTAAGACCACACCATGCTCTTCCCTTAGATATTCGCATGGTTCACTCTGTAAGTCTCACTGATTTTATATCTCCACTTAAATGGTAACACCTCAGAGAGGCTTTCCTTGACCCCCTATTTAAACACCAGCCCTCATTTCTCTGCTCCTTACCCTTCATATTTCTATTGGTATCACGTAGCATCATCTGACATATATTTCTCTCTCCGTCTCTCCCTGCTGCGACAGAAACTCCATGAGGTCAGGGATTTTCTTTGTTGATGCTGTTTCTTTTGTTTGTTTTTCATTATTTATTTTTTCTTTAGGGGCAAGGATTTTTATTCATTATGTTCTCTGATGTATCTCAAAATGCCTCGAACAGCACCTGGCACATAATAGGTACTCAGGAAATAACCACTGAATAAGTGAATGAATGAAAAAACATGTAAGACTCAGGACTCAGTAAAAGCTGTGATCTCATTGACTAAAGAACGTTTCCAAATAGCTACAGACACAATGATTTAATCTATTCAATGTTCAATTCTTTTCTCAATATTGGCTCTAAGGATTAAGCACATCTCTTCAGAGCAGTTTTCTTTTATTAATAAATTGCTATAAGTGTGCCTCAGAATACTGTTTATTATTATTAATAATAATAATAATAATGAAAACTAATTTGGGTCTTCTGCAAGAATATAGTTTTAGTTTGTCACCTTTTAATGGGAATACTCTGAGAGTAGGCTGAGTGTTCTGATTCATCATTCTTTGCTCATTTGCAGCATTCACAGATGGAACAGGGTACAAGGAAGAATTTGTATGGTGTAGTATTAACAAGCTTTGTAACTCAACAGTTCCAGCTTCGAATCCTAACCTGATAACTTAATAACCATTGGACCTGGTCAAGTTGCTCAACTTACCTCTCTAAGTCTCCTTATCTATTAAATGGAGCTAATAACACCTCCTGAGCTGTTATCAAAATTAAATTTGATCAGGTCTATGAGGCACTCCTGGGGACATAGTGTTCAGTAAGTGGAAGCTAGAATTGTTATTATCAATAAGAACAAGAGTGGTCAAAGAAGTAATATTTTAGAGAGAATGAAATTTTAATTGGACCTTGAAAATCATTAAGAAAGAACATCTGTTCCCTTTTTTTACCCAAACAAATAAAGCACTTTTTCCCAATCGGTTTACAGAAAGAAAAAAAAATTAAGGAATTCATTATTTTAGTCGTCATATTTAACACTTGCAAATCCTATGTGGGCATCATTTTATTAATCACACACTAAAAATTAGTCTCCAAGCAATTCAATAACTTTATGAACCAGATTCAACTTCATATGATTCAAATCAGCTAGTTTAGAAAATTTCCTAAGCAATGTTATATTCTCTATTAAAATATTCTTAAAACCATTTCTTTCAGGTAAATAACACATACTAAAATAATTGCCTTTTTAATGTCTTAATTGAGATAAATCCACATAGCATGAAATTCACCCATTTAGGTTACATTTTTTAAAGGGAACAAATGAGTTAAATAGACATCTAGTACCTTTAAAATGTGTATTTTGGGATGCCCTCGCACGACATAGAACTATGAACCCCTTGGATACCCTGTTCCCATTGGATTTAGTGACATCGGTCTATTTGGGCAGTTAGTGACCTTGTCTATTTAACTGCCCACAAAAGAGGTACAATCTCAAACTTCTTTGAACTTCCCCAAGTACCTTGCACAGCCCCATAATATAGGAGGAGGAACTTTGCAAAAACGTGATTGATTGTAAGTTGCACAGTTATCTAATGTAATCTTCACAGAAACCCACTAAGGTAGGCACTACCATCATCATCATTTTACAGAAGAGGAAACCAAGGTTATGAAGTTTAAAGGATTTATCTATCTAAGATCACCTATAAGCTGGACTTATCTGACTCCAGAGCTCATCCTCTTAAGCACCATACTACTACTTTTATCTTAAATCTTGCTTTTGTTTATTTACATAAGTACTCTAGGTTTTACTATAGAAAATTAGAAACTGTTGATAAGCAAAAAGAAAAAATGGGGAAAACCACCCAAGTCTCAATATCAATACAGTATCTTTAGATAATTTCAATTACCAATAACCCCAAGTTGGTTTAGATTCCTACAGATTTACATATGTGCAATTATAATTTATAATTACATATAAATTTAGTTACAATTATTTACAAAAAATTCATACTATATATATTCTGTAATTTGTGTCATAATTTTTTCATTTTGTATATTTCCATTTAAATAAATATCTAGATCCAAGTCTATGGGAGTATAAATGCAACTTAATTCACTTATCTACCAGTAATGTATACATACCTTTTCCCATTCCTCAATCACATTCGACATTTTCATATCTTTTATAATTTTCTTATCATCATTATTTTCATTCCTTTTAATATTTGACAATTTGGGAATAGAAATAGGTATCACATTGTATTGTTTAATTTTGAAATTCTTAATGAGAAAGATTCATTATTTTTTCTGTGCGTTTTCTGGCTATACATGTATGTTCCTTTGTGAATTGACTGTTCTTGTACTTTTCCGTTCTATTGATTTCTTATTCTTAGTGATTTGGAGGAGCTTTCTATATATTAAAGACATTGACCCATTTACTGTGGCACACATTGCAGATTAAATACATTTTGCTTTTAAAACATATTTTCCTATGTTCTTTATTGAATTATCTTCTTAGAAAATTGTGCTAACCACAGAGAAAGTGTAAAATCAATTAAATTAGTCTGTGGTACCCTGCCATCTTTCTTAACACTCTCTTCTTTTCTTTGTACGGTTTCTAAAGAATGCCTCACCTTATCAACAATATCTTTTATAGGCTGTTGTACAAAGCAGGTTAACATTTTATAATTTTTTTTTTTAGTGAAGGTACTTTAATTACTAGCAAGACTGTTGTGATAATCTAATATGTTGTCTTTCTCAGGAGTGTAAGCTCTAGAACCTCCATTCTCATTTTGATACTAACTTGCCACATAATTTAGGGAAATAATATAAATTTTCTAAGCCTTATATTCCTTATCTTCAAAATAAGTGTGAAAATTAGAGCATATATGTAATACATTGGATATGCATTACTATGCCTAGTACATATTTAACATTCTCTAAATGAAGCTAGCATGACAAGAAGTAATAAATGAAAAGGTATCTTATAACTGTTTAACTGTAACTATTTTAATAACATATTCATGTTTGTTTGCCTTTTATTCTTATGCTTATTATAGTACCTTTGTTTTGACCAGCAAATCACACTTTACAGGAGGGAAGGCACGAGGACCAATTTCAAAAAGGAAAAATAGGTACCTATTATATTTAAGTGGTATATTTGGAAGACATAAATTGTTTATTTTCATAATACAAACTATAGAAAACTAAGCTGGATAAAATGTTTTCTAGGGATAACATACACAGACGGACTCCAACTTATGCTCATCAGTGATTCTTGAGGGGAAGCTTTCAGGAGCTCTGGGGGTATGTGAAACGTATTAGAAAAAGATTTCTTCTAAAAAATTGAGAAACATTGCTTTTTCTCAACATACAATATGAATCATCACAATTTTATATAGATCTCTAGCATTGCATAAGACTTTAGACACAGAATCCATATATTTTAGCAAAAACCAATGAAGGCTTAGAACTAAGGATGGCAAACTCTAGAACCAAAGGGGCACTGAGATGTGTAGATACCAATCTCCAAACCCGACAAAGACCAGATCAGTGCAGTTGCCCTTGTAAAAGTTATAACCATATTATTGCCATAGATAAACAGACCCTACGGATTCCTCTGAAGGCCGGGCTCGGAACTACCTTGTATTCGGCTGGTTGTTAGTTTAGTACCAGTGCACAAAGGGAAGAGTGCCACCTGCTGGACCAGCAATGATACTCCATGAGGGGGCAGGATTTATATGCTCATGCGGGACATGACACACAGCCTCTGGTCCAAATCAAATTCATATGCTTGCACTTAAATTAGTTTAACAGTCATTTAGCATTATTCAGCTATTTGTTACAAGTGTCTTATGCTCAGCTGACAAGTGAATTTACTCTTCCAGAACAGACTTTTCCTGTTGAATTAATTTTGGGAGCTAGTTCTATTATTTTATAATCCAAGCTTTTATGTACTGTTTATATCACATTTTGATGTTGATCATCATCTATTTTGTGAAGCACAGTCTTTTGATTAATTCTTCCTGGAGTTATAGTTCACTCTTTTTCTTATAGTGCAAGTCACCAACACATTAATTCTCCGAGTCAGGTATCAATAGCTGTGAAAAATAAGATACCAGCCCTAACCAGTTTGGCTCAGTGGATAGAGTGTCGGCCTGCAGACTCAAGGGTCCCAGATTCAATTCCAGTCAAGGACATGTACCTTGGTTGTGGGCACATCCCCAGTACGGAGTGTATAAGAGGCAGCTGATCGATGTTTCAAACTCTCTATCCCTCTCCCTTCCTCTCTGTAAAAAATCAATAAAATATATTTAAAAAAAATAATAAGATACCAGAGCTCTGACTTCTATTCTGATGTCTAGAATGGGGAGATGTAAGTATTGACAGGGAAACCCCAAGGGGTGCAGGAGCACTAGGACCGGTCCATCGAGGTGGGAAAGGATATTATACCACTGACATTGTTTAGAATGCCTATACCTGATGATAAAAGTAAGGCAAGCTGACTTAGTTTTATCATTGCTTTTTTGTTCTCTACAGACAGTGCACCCCTCATTGCTTAAACCAAGGGTAGACCACTTGCACAGCATCCCCCAATAGAACTCCAAATATTTCCAGTTACAAATGGTGTGGGCAGGTAGGGCAGAGATGTCCAGATAAATCTGACGTAGGGTAGCAATCATCTCGGGTAGAAACTATAGTTTACCTTTGACCCTGCTGTTTGGCTTTTGTACCTATTTGCTTTGTCTAACAATAGACAGGTTATTTTGATTTTCTGAATTATATAAATCACCCCATTCGATTAAATACCTATTGATTGTAATGTGAATATCCCATTGGTTGTGGTCATACTGGTCTTAGAAAGCACATTTTCCTTTACCTGGGAAGGACAGCACAATCATCCCAAGGTCAGAGGGCTCCAGTTAACGTGTCCCGGTTGACTCAGTGTTCTGGAGAACCCAAAACAAAAACTGTAATTTAGATAACATGCCTAAGTTTAACCCAGGTTCCTCATTCTAGACCCGAGGGCTCTAGATAATGTGTTTCTGTCAATTCAGTGACCCCGAGACCCAAAACTATAATTAACATGCTGCTTCTGCTTCTGTAAACTGCTTTTTTGCAAACCAGGTTCCTCATTCCAAACCTTGAGCTGTAATCAATACCTTTGTGATTTTTGCCTATATAAGCCTGGTTTTTCGACCATCTTATCACTATGAGATTTGGGGAATGGCCCCTCATAGTCCCGGATTGCAATAAAATTCGACTTCTTGAGGCGTCCTTCTGTGATTTGCGGGGTACATTACAACATATCTGCCTCGCATATGAGAAAAATATATAACCTCTTGTACATTGGTTTGATTCATTGTACCTGCTTAAAACTGTCTTCATCCACACTACCTTAAATTCCTTTTCTCATTTTGACCTTGTACCGATCTGCAGTTCATTTAGATTACAAATGATAAAGCTATCATAGGAAATACTTCAAGGCGAATCCATTTAATCAGATTACAGGCTCCTAAAATTTAGCTAAAAATCAGCTCATGGCAGGAACAACAGTTTTGAAGGAGAAAAGCATAATCTAGGCCAGTGATGGCGAACCTATGACACACGTGTCAGAGGTGACATACGAACTCATTATTTTGGTTGGTTTTTCTTTGTTAAATGGCATTTCAATATATAAAATAAACATCAAAAATATAAATCTTTGTTTTACGATGGTTGCAAAGACCAAAAAATTTCTATATGTGACACGGCACCAGAGTTAAGTTGGGGTTTTTCAAAATGCTGACCCGCCGAGCTCAAAAGGTTCGCCATCACTGCTCTAGGTGCATGAAAGCCTTTAAATACATTTGGTGAGTCTGTTTCCAAACAGGCCAATCAGGATCTTGCCTGGGATTTCGCTATTTTAGCAATTGAAAAAGACTGTCTTTGGGCTTGATAAGCTGGTAGGATATGAATGCTGAGCTGCTTAGTGGACATTCCTCCACCAGAAACAGAGCCTCTGATCGAAAGAAAGGAATTCTCTGATGACATTGTGTTAGTCCAGTCCTGGCTTGCCCAGTTATAGGAAAAGATAAATGCTCCCCTTTTTGTTATGTAAATTTGAATTGGATTTCTGTCTTCCCAACCAAAAACATTTTGACCAATATAAGGCTTTAAGTATAGGGTTTATATACAAGATTAAAACACTCTATAACTATCCTATATCCCTTTATATAATTGGTTAAAGCAAATATAAGTAGACATTGCTTTCTATGAGTGATTTACAGCATATGCCAACAAACGGCAGTTAGCACAATATATAACAATTCACTCTTCTTTTCTTAGTCATTTTTCATTCTCTGTAGTCAGTTCTGAAAGTGATTTCTTTTCATTCTAGACATCTGATGAAATATTGTCTCATTCAAATTCAGATTTTAAATCAGCTCAGATTTTAGCAAGAGAATTACCAGTCCTTTGGCATATCATGACCTAAATGTATATAGAGTCCCTTATTAGTCTCATCTTATTCATTTTTTAAAACATTAGATTCATGAAATTCACATTTTTATTTCAAGTCATGCTGTAATTAAATTAGGAAGCATGGCAGAGTTTGGATTAGAACTAAATCAGATTTGCAGAAATTCTGCAGCCTTAATAGCTAAGTTTTACATGGTTTTTATTAAAGTTATAGCCACATAAATTATATCACTTAATCCTAGAATTCTTGGAAATTAACTACTACAAGAGCAATAACGTTAGCTTAGAGAGGGCCCAGTGTAGATAAACTAAATAGTATTGAGAAAGCTGCCCTGAAAGTGTAGTATCAGGAAAAAACCACCTGGAGAACAAGGTGGCATCGGCCTCCTGGGTTTTCTATGTTTATATGTTTGCTAAGGCTGATGCACTATCATCTCCATGGCTATGACCTGGCCTCTGATGCCCAGTACAGCACCAGGCTTATGGTCAGCCCTCCTCAAGAAAGGCTTGTTGAATGAACGAATGTTCTACATAGACACAAGTCTTTGGTGTGACAAGACTTCCTGTCATTGCTATAAGGTTCTAAGACATAGTCATTGTGGTAGGCTAAACCAGAGGAATTTTTTTTCAAGTTTAATATTGAAGAAAATGAGATCCGAAGAGGTAAAATGACACCCCAAAACAGAGATGGGGTAATAAACCAGCTAACAAACATTTATGGAATACCCACTACTGGATAAATGTTTGGCCCTGTCTCAGATAATGGCGGGGCACAGCAGAGTATCAGATAGCCAAAGTCTCTCCTTCAAAAGAGCTTATCTTCCAGTGGGGACACGGGAATAATTAATTTCAGGTCCTGATCATAGTGTTGCTCTGTGTAAATACTAACATAGAAAGTTGTGGTGGAGAATGATGGAGGGTGGGGAGAGACGTAATTGAATTAGTAGATAAAGCACAGGGCTCTCTAAGAACTCTCACATGAGCTGAGCCCTGAGTAAGAGGACACTTCTACACAAATGTATGGAGGAAGAATATTCCAAGTGTAAGTTCAAAGTGCTTGAGGCAAAGAAAAACAACCATAGCACTTCAACTGGAATGAAGAGGAGAGAAAATGACAGAGAAGAAGTTAGGTAGGCAGGTACCACACACTGTAGAGCCCTGTGCATCAGGAAAAGGAATTGGGTTTTATTACAGAGGGTGATGAGACACCATTTAAAAAGTTTTGAGAAGAGGAGTCATATAGCCCACTTTTCATTCTAGGAAAATCACAAAGACTACTGTGTGGAGAATGGACTAGAATGAGAAAGAGAGGAGATTCTGAGACTGACTGAAAGACTGTCCTAGTAATCCAGGATAGATGGTGGTCACTTGGACTAAGGTATAGCAGTAACTGGATTCAAGACTTGTTTTGTAAGTATCTGTAGGACTTTCTGATAGGCTGTGGCCAGACCATCATTGGTTAGAGCATCATTCTGATACATCAAGGACTTTCTGCTGGATGCATGTGAGCATTTAGGAAAATGAAGATACCACTTACAGTAATGGAAGCAACTCTGGGAAGAGTGAATTGGAAGAACAGGAGAAATGATTCATTCTCCTTCGGACATGTGAAGTTTGAGAGTTCAGGTAGAAAAGAGAGGAGAACTGAGTTCAGAGCGTGGAGCACTGCAAGAAGTCTGCTGAGGGAGGAGGAGCCAGAAAAGGGGCTGAGAAAGAGCTGCCAGGTGAGTCAGAGGAAAATCCAGAGTCTGACTTCACAGATGTCTACGCAGACGACCTTAATAAGAATTGTTTCTTATCAGTGTGGGAATGGGAGAATAAAAGTGTGACTGAAGTTTAAGGAGGAGAGAATAGGAGGTGAGGACAAAAAGTAGCTTTCAGAAATTTTTTCCATTATGTGAGAAAGAAAAATGGAGTGGTGGTTGGAAGCAGAAGGGGGACCCAGAGAGGTATGTAGGCTGCTGATAGAAACAATCCAGGAGAAGGGAAGAAATGGGAGATGAAGGAGAGCAAGGTAATAATGAAGGTACACAGCCACGTGGAAGGATTGGACTTTGGCCTTGATAGAAGAAGGATGCTTCTTCCCTAACTCAAGGGCAAGACAGGGACCCGGGTTCAGATGCAGGTGGGCTGCAGGATTTGGTAAGGAGTTGAATCCAATTTTCCCAAATTCTACTCCAGAGTGAAAAGTAACCACATAGCCTCCGTTAGAATCATGAAGCCGTATTTGTTGTATTGGACACAATAGCTTTTGAAAGATGTGATTTGGTTGATTTATAGTGTGAAAGTATTCTGCAAACCTGGTCATCTAAGTTTAGTGGTACACAAATGTCATTATCTAGTTAAATGGATTCTTATAGCACTAAGCTTGTTTTGAGTGCACAGCCCTCATTTTTCAGTTTGAATCAGGAATGAAGTCAACAGCCCAGCCAGTGTCAACCTATGAAGCAGGAGGTTATGGTTCAATTTCTGGTCAGGGCTCAATCCCCAGTGTGACACATGCAGGAGGCAGCCAATCAAGGATTCTCTTCTTGTCATTGATGTTTCTATCTGTCTCCCTCTCCCTTTCTCTCTGAAATCAATACAAAAACATATTTTTAAAAATAATAATGAACACACTGAGAAGTGGAAAGAAGCAGGGTCTTTGAAGTCATTGTTGAGCCACTGAATTAACTCTCTGATGACCTTACACCAAATTTTTTGGTTATGTGAGTTAATACATACATTGAATTCTAAAGCTGTTTTTTGTTGACTTCTGTCACTTATCACTGACAGCATTTTAACTGGTATGGTATTTTATTGCAACAACTGGTAGCCATCTGGAAAAAAAGACCCTCAAACATAACATAAAAATAGATTCCTGATAGATGAAAATATAATTTAAAAAGTACTGCTCAAAGCTATGGGAAAATTCTTCTATAATCTTAAATTAGCGAAAGCAGTTCCAAGTACAACACAAAAGAGTTGAGGCTCCATCTGGATGGAATAATTGTTGAATAAACCATGATACTTTAAGACATGTTGCAATGTTTATGTGGGGAAAAAAGAGGATACCAAACACATACACACTATATATATGTTGTATAAGACTATGGCTCTGTGTCCATTGGGTTCTTTTTGTTTTACTATGAAATTTCTTATATATTTGATTTTTTTAAAGATGTCAATTTTATTATCAATATAATGCAA
This sequence comes from Myotis daubentonii, assembly GCF_963259705.1. NCBI lineage: Eukaryota > Metazoa > Chordata > Mammalia > Chiroptera > Vespertilionidae > Myotis > Myotis daubentonii. Next base: position 18,416,780 of record NC_081857.1, on the reverse strand, counting down.
CACAAAGAAACCCTGGAGAACCTATAAGGAAAGATTGATAACCCATATAAATATTTAAAATTCTTCATTTAAAAAGAGTATTACAAGACAAAAGACAAATTAAATGTTGGAAAAAATTGCAATTTGAACCAGAGATGAAAGGCTAATTTCCCCAATACATCAAGGATTCCTTTATATCTATTAAAAAACACCACCACCAAAATAGAAACTGATAAAGGATATTAATAAGTATGTTGGCAAACAAATGGCTCTTAAATATAGAAAAAAATGCTCAATTTACTCATAAAAAGAGGACTTCACTTTAAAGCAGTACTGAAATATTATTTCTTGGATCACATCTTCCGTTGGGAAAAGTGTGGGAAACAGGCCATTGGACACAGTGTAAATTGATACAACTGAGGAGTAATTTGCATATCCATCAACATTAAAAATGTGCATCCTTTTTGAGGAAGCAATTCTGCTTTAGGAATGTATCCTATAGAATTATGTGTACACTTGTAAAATGACCTTTGTACAAGGTCATTCTTTTTGCATTACTTGTGAAAAGATGTTTTACTGTTCTCAAAATGATTATAGTCTTTATTCCTAACCCTGGCTTGAGAAAAAAGAGGGCTTGTCAATAATAGATGAATATGAGCATGACTCCTGTGGTCTTTCTTTTGGATGTGCCTTACTGACAGGTTTCTCAGGAGATGAAGGCAACCACTTTCTTAGAATCATAGGTTCATGGTTTGGCCTTGGCTCAAGTAGAGAAAATGATGCAGAACCATTAACAGAATAGCCTGCTGAGCCACTGGAGACAAGAATGCCCAGTAAAGATTCTCTAGTCTGGGTAGCCCTCAACAGCAGAATTGCCTTGAATTTGTTGCTTGTAGCCCAGGGAAGAAAGCAAATAGTCTCTATCTTATCAGAGTCAAAACCATAACAGACAGGGGAGAGATTTCACTAAATTAAAGACACTTAGTAATGGCAATTAAGTACATTGCTTCGCACATCAAAAAAGCACTCAAATAGCTATTTAATTTGCTGCACTTAACACATTATAAGACTATTAAATATATGAAAAGCTTTAGTGCTAAACCATGTCCCCTCCAAGCACAAAATTCACCACACAGATCTAATGCTATTTCTCAAATAAATGTCAGCCTTGAAATAATCCGTTTTCTCAAAATTGTCCAAGAGTCATTTTTTACTCTAGTGCCCTTGGACCTTGCATCTCCATTTTCTGTTTTTCATCTTCTGGAGCCTGGCTTGAATTACTATTTGATGAAAATGGCGAGCTGCAGATTTTTTACTTCACATCTAACAGTACCCTCAGTGAGGATGACAGCCGGTATATATAACTATGCAAATTATATTACTATATTATATTAATTGTGATGAATCCAGAGTAGCTAGGTAATTACAGATCAGGGTCACTAGTCTATCTACCAAGAACATGCTGAATAATAAAATAGGTACCACTTATTAGCCATCTATCATGTCTAGTCATTTCAAATGCATGTTCTTGTAGCCTTGCAGCCTGGCTGCAGGTGAGTCTATGCAACCCTATTTTATAGTTTAGCAAATGAGGTTGTCCCTCACCACCAAATTAAACAACTACAAAGTGACAGAACTTGATAGGAACTCTATTTTCTTCTGACTCAAAAGCCTATGCTCTTAATGCACTGAGATTTTGTCACGCACGACTGCTTTTCATTTTAATATACACATTTGCACTCAGGGTTTTTTTTATCTGAAACTAGGAATTAAGGCCGTTTTCTTGATACTGTGGCTCAGTGAGCTGAATGGATACAATTAAGGGAGCTTTTCATTACAAGAAAACATGCCATGAGTTTTAAGTAATTTTAATACGTCCAAGACACATTTAAATTATTTTTCAAATAACAACTTTACTTATGTTTTAGTTGATAAACTATGCAAATTTTTCAGACAATACTTATTGAATTCTGGCAGGTTTTAATTTTCCCCCCAAACATAAAGAAATATACAAAATAATTTCTTAAACTCATTTCTTAATCATTAGTATTAAGAAAAATTTTAGTTTTTATCATCACATAATTTGTAATGGACAGAAAATATTCCTCAGGTATTAGAAAATGCGTGTTCAGAAACATACATTCTTTCATTTATTTTTTTTATAGTATCTATGTGAAGTAGGTACTGTTATCACTACTTTAGAGATGAAAAATTTGAGGCTAGGAGATTTGAAAGTCACATAGCAAGCATTTGATTAAATTGGGGTGTTTTACGCATTATTTCAGAATATGGGGAAATGCTTAGAATATAATAAGATTTAAACTATATACTGGTAAAAAATTGCAATTGTAGCATAATTCAAAAAGGCCTAGAACCTATTGGTATAAGTATATTAGCCCAACTTTTCTTTCTCATTAGCCCCTCGCTGTGTCTCCCCAGTCTTCCCCCAGGCATTCCATTCCCACAGCATCCAAGTTACTCCTGGTGTCACCTTGTCCAGAGCAATTGGGTTGAAATTTCTTCAGCCTCCAAGATCAGTCCTATTATTAAACTAGAGGCCTGGTGCACGAAATTCGTGCACTCAGGTGGGGGGGGTGTTCCCTCAGCCTTGGCCTGCACCCTCTTGTAGTCTGGGAGCCATAAGTTGGACATCTTAGCACTGCTGCAGAGGCAGGTGAGACCCCTGAGCTTGCCAGCCATGAGCCAGGCTCAGGGCTTCTGGCTGAGCAGAGCTCCCCCTGTCGGAGCACACTGACCACCAGGGAGCAGCTTCTGCATTGAGCGTCTGCCCCCTGGTGATAAGTGCGCATCATAGCAACCTGTCGTTCTGCTGTTATATTTGCATGTTAGCCTTTTATTATATAGGATTATATAGGATGTGGTCTGAAATTTTCTGCACTTCTTGGCTTTGTCACTTGAACCGACACCAAAATATTCTCTAACTGTCCATGGAGAAGCAATGTTGCCTGACTTCTACTAACTTTGCTAGTAATTTTTCTCTCCTTTTATTATTTTTGGGGGTCATGTGTACCTCAAAATCAACATCTTATTATATGCGGCCTTATTTTTAAATTTTCTTTCTTAGGTATATAGTAAGTAGTCATATTTCTTTGCCATTTATTGACTGACTTGTTTACTGATAGTGACTTCATCTCTTTAAGTAGGTTATAAATTCCTTAGGAAAAGAGGCTAGGTTTTTTTCTTGAGCATTCCCTATAGAATTATAGTATAAATTTACCATAAGCATACAGTATGAACTCAGGAAATTATCAATGCAGTCTCAAAAATTCAATGAGGAATAAATCATGGAATAGATAACTTAGACTCAGCAAGAAATTCTTTGACCCTTATAGGTGGGACCTTATGTGTGGTTCCCCATTGATCCCCACACCACCACGATCCAGTCCGGCCCAAAATAGTGACAATTTGTTCTGGGCTCTGCTGACCTGGCAAATTCCTCCCCCATTTCGGCCATTGAGGCTGCTGAACCTGAGACATGCTTCCTTAAGGAAAAAGGCAGGTGGAGGCATTGGGGTGCTGTAGTCAACATGTACTGCCCTGTATCCTGGGTCAATTTTATGCGTATTCTTTCTTAAGTGAAAATGAAAATAATCTCGCCCTAGCCAGTTTGGCTCAGTGGATAGAGCGTTGGCCTGCGGTTCGATTCGTTTCAAGTGCACATGCCCGGGTTGCAGGCTCAATCCCCAGTGGGGGGCATGCAGGAGGCAGCCAATCAATGAATGATTCTCTCTCATCATTGATGTTTCTATCTCTCCCTCTCCCTTCCTCTCTGAAATCAATCGACATATATTAAAAAATAATAATAATCTCAACCAACTTGTCATTCTCACCAGGAATTAAACCTGGATCAGCCTTTGTGGTCTGACCTAGCTCATCAGGTACGACTTTTATAAAACCTTTATATGCATTTCATCTAATCCCCACAAAACAAGGAATGATGTAGCAAAGGCACTGAGTGCTCACCAATAACTACATAACCTCCTCTACATTTCCTCGCCTCCCTTACAGATAGATTGGGGCCATATGACTAGTTCTGGCCCATGAATTGAATAGCAATCTCATTTGTTTCTTTCAAGCCAAGGAAATTAAAGGCTGGTATGCCTCCCCCATGTCCATCCCTCTTCCTGCTATAACGATCGTGGATTGGAAGCTATTAGTCACAATAGGGAGGACAGTTACCACAGCCACAGGGAAATCTATGAGAGCAAAAAACATAATTTCATTGTGTTAAACCACTGAGGTGTTAGAAATTATTGCTGTGGCATAGCCTATTGACACAGATGATATAGATGATATTCCTGATTCACATAGATGATATTCACAAAATATAATAACTAGTACCAAATGGACACTGGCCTATCAGGATGAGTGCAATGACCAGCCAGAATAGACATTGGCTATAAATAACAGGCATGGCCATATGAATTCAGGCCAGTTGAACATCCCAGAAAACAACCCTACAAATGTATCCCAATTTTATGCTTGATGAAATGGGCCAAGTAGCCTGCCTAAAATCAATACTTGTGATAGTCAATCCAGCTCTGTTTGATACAAAGCCCACGCACAGTCTTTCTAGCTCAACACTCTGTGTTTTCTACTTGTTGAATATGTCTGAGTGACCTCAACACCTTATCAAAAGTTGGGCTGCAATAGAACTATCCAAATAGCTTAATTGTTTATCTAAACCATGGCAGTACAGCCCAATAGCGTATGTTTATTATTGTTGAGTGTTTTTTAACTTGCACACACTCTTGTTTCTGTAAAGAATGTCAGCAATATATCTTGCCTTTTCTTTTAATTTTTCCTTCTGTCATTATTTGTCATTAACCCTGAACTGTGTTTTTTTTAAGTTGGTACACCCAACTTTATGATGTAATAAATATTTAAAAGGCAAGAGAAAGTAAAATTGGATTAAATGTTTGGCTTTTGGCATCGTTCTTTTGCTCCTGCTGCTCTTTTTTCTTTTTCTGCTGCTCATTCTTTATTTAAATTCATAAGTCTCTTTTCTCCATGACAGGATAATCATCTCCACAGCAACTATTCTATCACAAAGGACGATGCCTGTGAGTGAGAAGTGATCAGCAGGAGCTGAGCAACACTTAAGTAGCAGAGATTCTATTTTCATACAAATATCTCTAATTATAATAAGCTAAGGAAGAAATACATCATTCTTCCCCTCACCGCCTCCTCCAATACAAGCAGAGCTATCGCTACATAGTTTCTCACAAAAATAGGGTACCTCCCGCTACAGACAGACTTAATAAGAGCATATCCCTATGTAGAGATGATCGCCACCTCTTATTGCAAGGCATGCAAGACCTTACTGAAGGGTCAGGGATAATACAATGAATATCGCATTAAGAGTAATGGATCACAGGCTACTAGATAATTGCTCAGGGCCTACAAGCTCACCTGATGCTCCTAGAGAAAATTTCATAAGCCCCTACAGCTAGTTTCTGACATGGCTACATGTGCAGAAGCTAGCTTTACCCCTAGAAGGCCAGTTATCCTTAGGCACAGTGCCTAAGGCCCATAATACTTTTAGGGACCCATGAACATGTGGAATTTTTAAAATGGATACAATTATAATAAATACGTGTAAATTATAATAATGAATCGAGCCTGGATTATACATCACAATCATAAAATAAAATGTGTATTGAGCAGAATAATGAAATAAAAAATAGATCCACACATACTATACAGTCAATTGAGTATTTACCAGGTGCCAAGTCAATTCAATGGGATAGGGAAGTCTTTTAAACAAATGGTGTTGGAACAACTGGGAAAATGTATGAAAAAAAATAAAACCTGAGTATTTTCTTTGGCAGCACATACTACAATTGGAATGATACAGAAAAGAATAGTATGGCCTTTGTACGGGGATGATATGCAAATTCATGAAGCAGTCCATATTTTTCAGAAAGTTGATCTTACGTGTTCTCACCACACAAAAAATAGTAACTATGTGAGGTGATGGAAATGTTAATTAGCTTGATTGTGTTACTATCTTTATAATGTTTACATACATTTTTAATTAGATCAATCTGATTAAATAATAGGCAAAAACCTTAACAGACACCAAGAAGATATACAGTTGGCAAATAAGTATGAAAATATGATCAATATCATATGTCATTAAGCAATTGCAAATTAAAACAATAATGAGATACCAATGTCACCTATCAGAATGACCATCTAAATGTTGGTGAGGGTGTAAAGCAACAGGAATTCTCACTCATTGCTAATGGGCATGCAAAACGGTACAGTCACTTGAGAAGGCTGTTTGACAGTTCCTTACAAAACTAACATCTTCTACCATATGATCAAGCAATCGTACTCCTTGATATTTACTTAAATGAGTTGAAAGGTTATGTCCACACAAAAACCTGCACATGGATGCTTATAGCTGCTTTATTCATTAATTGCAAAAACATGGAAGCAACCAAGATGTCCTTCTGTAGGTGAATGGATAAATAAACTCTGGTATATCCAGACAATAGAATGTTATTCAGCGCTCAAAAGAAATGAGCTGTTGCCGAAACCGGTTTGGCTCAGTGGATAGAGCGTCAGCCTGCGGACTGAGAGGTCCCGGGTTCGATTCCGGTCAAGGACATGTACCTGGGTTGCGGGCACATCCCCGGTGGGGGATGTGCAAGAGGCAGCTGATCGATGTTTCTCTCTCATCGATGTTTCTAACTCTCTCTATCTCTCTCCCTTCCTCTCTGTGAAAAATCAATAAAATATATTAAAAAAAAAAAGAAAGAAAGAAATGAGCTGTTCAAGCCTTGAGAAGACATGGAAGAACCTTAAATGCATATGACTAAATGAAAGAAGCCAATCTGAAAAGGCTACATATTATATGATTCCAACTATATAACATTCCGGAAAAGGCAAAACTGCAGAGACAGTACATCAATGGTTGTCAGGGATTTGGGGGAGGGAGGGATGAATAGGGAGAACATAGAGGAATTCTAGGGCATTGAAACTACAACATATAAAGAACTCCTACAAATCAAAAACAAAAGAAAACACACACACAATTAAACATAGGCAAAAGACTTGACGAGACATTTCACAAAAGTAGACATACAAGTGGCTAATAAGCACATGAAAAGGTACTCAACATTATTAGTCATCAGGGAAATATTAAAACCACATTGAAATTCCACTTCACACCCACTAAAATGGCTAAAACTAAGAAGACTGACAACATCAATTGTTGCTGAATGTGTAGTGCAGTGGAACTGTCACACACTGCTGGTGGGTGTATAACATGATACAGCCTCTTTGCATTATTGGGAGCTTTTAATAAATTACACCCGCCTAATGACTGAGCAGTTCCACTCCTGGCTTATCCAAAAGAATGAAAATATATATTCACAAAAATGTAACCAAGAATGTTAATGGCAGCTTTATTTCTAACAACCCAAAACTGGAAACAAATACAAATGTCTGCCAACAAGATTATGGATTTTTTTTTTAAAAGTACATTTATACAAAGGAATATTAATCCATGTTAAAGGGAAGGAACTACTAATACAACAATATGAATGAATCTCTAAACCATTGCACAGAGTAAGCAAATCAGACAGAAAATAACACTTACTGTTTAATTCCATTTATGTGACTTCAAGAGCAGACAAACTCACTGATGATGACAGAAATTAGAATAAAATTGCCTATTTGGGAAGGGAGAGTGACTGAAGGAGGACATGAAGGGACTTGCTAGGGGTGGTGGAAGTGTCTTATATCTTGACTGGGCAGTGGTTACATGAATATACACACTTGTTAAGACTAATCCAATTATATACTTAGCATATATTGCATTTTGTTGCATGTAAATTTAACTTTTATAGAAAGAAAGGTCACCAGATAATTACCTTACACTGGTTAAGCAAGACATATCATTTATGAATCTTTTTCATTTTCTTTCCCCCTATGCCTAGGAGAGTATTCAGAACACAATGAGTGCTCAATATATGTCTGAGAAAAGTTAAACAAATGAACCAATTGTTTAGGCAGTTATAGGCATACAATGAGACGTTCACGTAGCTTCTTTTAGGCATGTGTTGAATTTCCTTACACAGAAAAGGGCTTTCCTTCTGTGCTTTTCATAGACTGTCAATGACTGCTCTAGCTTTGAGCAAAGTAACTCTCTTTGGCAGTCAATCTACATGTAAGAGTACACATGTGCGTGTCTCCTTTGTATAATCAATTGTTTTGGGTTGTTCTCCTGTGATATAACTGTTTAAATGGACTAATCGTTTTGAAAAAAATTGTCTTATCACATAAAATGTATAGTAAAAATAAACTGAAAACTAAACCACAAGTACTTTTGAGAAAGATATCTTTGCTCAATTAATTAATGCTTTTCAAGATAATTTCCCCTCAAAAATAGAGGAATGCCTGCAGGTATTCCATATTGTGTATTTTTTGCTCCAAGACTGTTTCCAAACTAAAACATTTATTATGAGAAATATTTCTTCCACTAATAATTTTAAAGTTTTAAAAAATAAAAAAATTATATATTTATAGATTGATAATTTATGTTATGCTAATGTGAAAAAAATCTTTTTTTCTTAAATGTACATCCTTAAAATAAAGTAACTTTTGGTATCTATATATATAAGCCCAAGCGACCATTATGACTGAACGACCGGAACAACCAGAATGACTGGACGACTGGCCGGTAGCTATGATGTGCACTGACCCAAACCTCGCTGCTGGTGCCCTGACAGCCCTGAATCTGGTTCACCCGCACCCAGACCCAGACAGGAGGGAAAAGGGAGCCCGATTTTTGGTGGAATCAACTGTTGGTTAGCTTGCTGCTGGGGCCAACCTCCCGCAGTCCCTCCCCCGAGCCAGCTACCCGCCCCCCCCACCCCCCCACCCCCCCATTGGCCCTGATCGCTGGCCAGGCTGAGGGACCCCACCCGTGCACGAATTCATGCAGCGGGCCTCTAGTTTAAATATAAACTTGAAAGATATTTTAAAGCTTCAGTTAAAAAACAGATGGCAGACAAAAATGTGCTATTGAATTCTAGCTATTAGAATGTGATGTCTAAATTCCACATTAAAATGAGCAAACGGGGATGAGTAGATGTTAATATTTACACATTAGAGCTGCATTTTCCAAGAATGTTTTGCTTTAGATTAAATAAAAGTTACTCTGAAAATATTAGGTCTTTCTCAAAATGAAAATAATGTATTTCATAAGCCAGAAATTTCAACAACTTCCAAATTCAGAAATGAAGCCCTGGTTAATTTGAAAAGATGATCAAAGAACTTTTACTCTATTGTATAACTAACATAAAAGGAAACTTCTGAATCACCTACAAGTTCTCATTCTCTACTTTCTAGATGAGGTCGCATTCCTTTCTTCTCCCCTGTCCAGCATGGGATGGCCCCTCCGTTAAGCAGACATCTGGTTTAAATTCCTGCCATATGTGATAAATCAATGCATAACAGGTAATAAATTTAAGAGATGATATTCCTGTAGGCTGTGGCTTCTATTCTCTAAGTCTTTGCAAGGTTGATGATTTTTCCATCTCGGCTTGTGTTATAGTAATAAGAGAAGGCCCAAAACACAGAATGCACTTTAGAACTAAGAGCTTATCTCCAAAGGCAATCAGCAGGAAACTTGAAATAATATCCCTACTGCTGCTGTGTCTTTATGAGCTTTGAAAACTGATCCTACCATTTCACAGCTTCCTATGCTATTGTCCTTTTTATCCAATTGTGTTTAGTAATTGGGGATTATTACTAAAGTATAATGGATATTCACTATTTGGATCATTCATACATTTATTTTTTTATTTTATTTTAGTACAGAGACAGAAAAAAAACACACACAAAAAAACCACCTACCACCATTTTCATTAGTTAAAGCACTAATTGTAAAAAGGCAGTTTAGAATAGTGGTTAAGGATATGGATTTCCCCACCCTATTACTTGGGGTGACTTAGGCAAGTATTGAAATGCTTTAAACCTCCATTTTCTAATTAAACAAAATGGCAACTTTCTCATAGGGTTATTGTAAAGATTAAATGAGATGATGCTTATAAAATAACACATATCGGACACATACAGAGTTTGTGAGGTTATTAGCTATAAGCACAGTTGTGAACTTACCTACAACTCTTCTAATTTCCAGGATTAAAGCTAATATTGCCAAGACTGGAGCCCTCTGAGAAATGGTGTTCCATAGTGTGTAATTAACAATGACCCTCAAGAGGAAGTTACTCTTATTGCCTTTCTCTTCTCCGCCTCACTGACATTTGTTATGTGTCTGTCTCCACTACTGGATGCTGGGTTCTTTGAGGAGAGGTTCTATGTCTTATGCCTCTTTGAATTGCTGAGTCTGGTTAATTGTAGACTCTTACTAAAGGAATGTATAAATGAACATGTATGTAAATAGACTTGAAACATTAATTTTAAAGTTGTACTGTTTATGTCATTTTAAGTAATTATCTAAAAAATAATTTATTTTAACTGGGTCTTATAAAGCAATCTAGTTATTATAGCTACAAACAAAAGAATAGTTAACAATTATATAGTGTTCTTTGTTTACTTCTCAAAAAGAATGTCCAGTTAAGGCATTTTACATCTGAGATATCTATTTGATATCTAAGTGGAGGGAGTTGGATATAAGTTTGGAGGGGTCCTACATTTCCAGAAACTTACAGAAGTTCTTAAGTTTGGAGAAAATTAGGAGTTGTCAACAAATGGATACTTAGAGCCATGTGACTGAATAAGATCACCCAGGGAGAGGATATGAATTAAGAGAAGAAACGGTTTTAAGACAAAATCCTGGAACATTCCAAAACTTAAGAGTTGGAATGAGAAGTCACAAAGACACTGAGCTGAACAGGGTCAGAAGGTCGGAGAAATTAGGAAAGCCAAGAGAAAGCCAATCATCATATGTTTAGCTCTCATTGTCCCTGTCTGTCTTCCATCTCATTCTCTGATTCCTACCATTGACCTCAGGAGATGTTGCCAATTTTGGTGCTGTATTTGGATCCACATCCTTAGTTTTCTTATGACTCTGTGCTCCTCAAGACATGTCATGCTCTGTTTTGCATGTGTCTTCAAATTTGGCCCACCTAACACTTTAGGATCTAGAGCAGGGGTCCTCAAACTTTTTAAACAGAGGGCCAGTTCACTGTCCCTCAGACCGTTGGAGGGCCGGATTATAGTTTAAAAAAAAAACTATGAACAAATACCTATGCACACTGCACATATCTTATTTTGAAGTAAAAAAACAAAATGGGAACAAATACAATATTTGTATTTGCATGTGGCCCACGGGCTGTAGTTTGAGGACCCCTGATCTAGAGAGTTAAGGTCAGGGGTGTCCCTATGCCTGCTTCAGCTCACATCCATCATGTTGTACCTTGCCCTTATTCCTTACCTCACTTGTCATCCTCTCAACTGGAGGAAAAGAAGAGATGGTTTCTCTTGATGCTCTTGGCTTCGGACCCTCTGATTCAGTTTTCAGGTGAGTACCTTGCACACATTTAAGTTATCCTGAACCCTGTTTTTCTGGACTTCCTCCTTGCCTGTGTATTGTATTCTTGTTCCAACTATGGGCATTTGGCCACTTTGGACCAACAACCTTGTTCTTTTCAGTAAGTCCCAGAGCCCTTTTATCTCTGCACAACCCCACCTCTACTACAGCCCATTTTCAGTGGCTAATTCTCTTGCTGGGACCCTGCGGGACATTTGAGCCATATTTGGAATAAAGTCAATTCTCCTGAACACAGCCGAATATATTGCCCACAGTTTTTACCACATGGGATCTCAAAGAGTCTGGAAAATAAAAAATTCCCTGGAACAGAGGTGTATAAGATGGAATAAAGCAAATATTTGATTCTCAACCTGCAATTGGTGCTTGCTTCCAGCAATTACATGCTAATTCAGTAAGAATTTCTTGAGAAAGTACCGGAGAGTCTAATTAGCAAATAACACCTGATATTTCCCCCTAGAGATTGTGGGACATAAATTAAGAAACTAGAATCCCAAGATAATTACATAGGTCCTAGAATTATTTTAATGGGTTGTTATTTGAGGGATCTATAATCATTGGTTTGTTCCCTTTTAGCCTAAATTCTTACTAAGTAGGGTTAGAAATGTTTATGGGAATGGTGATTGAGACCTAATAATAAGCATTAGAATTCCTGATTTTCAAGGCCATTGTATCACTAGATCACTAAAAACAAAGTAAAGAGTTTCCAAGTTCTAGTTTTCCTATGTGTGTTGGCTAGTGATGCTTGATATAGAACAGCTGTATTCTTTACTTCAGTCCTTCACCTAACAAGGTAGATATCTGCAGAGATTTTTCACTCATTTTTATTAGATTTTTATATGTAATTGTGTCTTTGCTGCTTTCAAAATAAAACATGTTTTATTCCATTGTGAAACATTCAAACAATACAGAAATTAAGAAGTAATTTAGAAACTCAAAGTCCTCACAGGTTCTTTTTTCCTTAAATATAATCCTTCTTAATAGTTTGGTGTATATTATTTTGAATATTTTTGTATTACAAAAGTGGAATATGGTACATATTGCGGAGAAACTTGATTTTTTTACTTGATAATATATCTTTGATATCTGTCTACATCAGTACTTGCAGCTATCATTATTTTAACAGTTATATGTATGAATATACCAAAATTTATTTAGCCAAAAATGTGCAGTTTTTTACCAACACAAACTGCAAAAATTAACAGCCATGTATATATTTTTTGCACACTTGTGTGAGCTTCTGTACGATACATTCCTGGAATTGGACTTCTTAGGTTAAAAGATATTTGCACCTAAAACTTTGAAAGGTAACTACCAAATTGCCCTCTTTAGAGGTTGTTTCATTTTCCATGCACATCAATAATGTATGCAATATTCGTGTTCTTAATAAACATTGACTAACAATGAGTATTTTGATTGCATGAACATGGTAGACAGAAAATTATATCTATTCAAATTTGCATTTTCTAAAAGATATTGTATGATTAAACTAGATACTATTTTGTAAAAATATAAATCAAGTATTTTTAGTGATTGTTTTTTAAAAATTGTAATTATTATCAGTACTTAAAAGCATAACAAATGTATCTTAAGAACAAGGCAAACAATGTGTACACATATACATTTAATGCATATATATTACATTGGGTCAATTGCTAGGTCCCATATATCCTTATAAGAAAAGCCTAGGTGGCGTCACACGCAATGTCATCACAAGATGGCCACCATGGGAGGGCAGTTGAGGGAGACCAGGCCTGCGGAGGAGGGCAGTTGGGGGCGACCAGGTCGGCAGGGGAGGGCAGTTGGGGGCGATAAGGCCGGCAGGGGAGCAGTTAGGAGGCAATCAGGCCTGAACCAGCAGTTGGACATCCCCCAAGGGGTCCCAGTTTGGAGAGGGTGCACGCTGGCTGAGGGACTGCCCCCCATGAACAAATTTCATGCACAAGGCCTCTAATAAATGAATAAGGACTGATGTTGAAAGATGAATAATGACATGGTGCACACTACTAATCTAAGCAAATAAATAGGAGAGGAAGTTGTTAAACATAGTTTGAGAACTAGTCAAATTTCAAGTTACAGTTGGAATATTAGGATTAATGTACTAGTATAGCATTTAAGCTTCTATTCTTAGTATGAAATGTTAGTGTTTTGACAATAGTCTTTAAAATCAACATCCAAGTACACTTCTTTTTGAAAGTACACCAATAATGCCCTGACCTGTTTGGCTCAGTGGCTAGAGTGTCGGCCTACGGACTGAAGGGTCCCGGGTTCGATCCCAGTCAAAGGCATATACCTTGGTTGTGGGCACATCCCCAGTAGGGGGTGTGCAGGAGGCAGCTGATTGATGTTGCTAACTCTCTATCCCTCTCCCTTCCTCTCTGTAAAAAAATCAATAAAATATATTTTTTTTAAAAAGAAAGTACACCAATAATGAACCTTCCTGTTGGTCATTATTTTATTTTGGGTAGCTGAAACAATATCATAGGGCATTCCGAACATGTGGGTTCCCCTGACTCAAGATCATTCCTGGAATATTCAGTACCAAAGATAGCAACCTCATTGCTCCTCTGTTCTTTTCCACTAATGAGCTCTGTATCTTCTGTGTTTGTTAATACAGACGGCTCTTTTTCTGTACCACGAATGGCGTGGTGTCTACAAGTTGTTTGTGACACCTTCTTGTAATGCAGTTTGTTTTCCCTATGTGTCAAGTCCCAAGCTACAGGTTGGATGAAAATATGATCAAGCTTAATTAAGGAGCGAAGTCAGGAAATGAATAGGTTGCCAAATAGCTAAGAACTGGATCATGTGGAAGACGGGACAGTGGTGTTGAGGTCAGGCCCACAGTAGTCTTTCAGTGTTTTAGGAAAAGGTCAAACCAGAGCAGCTAATGTGATGAAGTTCAAGAGAGAAGATTGGAGGCTAAGGATGTGCAAATGTCAAGAAGTCAAAGAACTGAAATCCCACTGACTATGGATATCATACGGTTGTAGAACAGTTCATTTGCAGCTACATTCATCTCATCTTACTACCCAGTGGCAGACTTCATAATTCTTAAGGAAGCACAAATTTGAATCTTATACATGATCTATGAAATATGTTTATTTAAAAAAATGATAAAACAAAATTTTTCTACACACAAAAATCCTTAGAAAAATCTCTCTTCCTGTATGTAACACAGAAAACCCTAGTTTTCTAGGTTACCAGGATGATTTTCAGATTTATCTAAGTCAGAGATTTAAAAACCTTTTCAACTCATGGCATATGTAAACTAATTACTAAAATTCTGTGGCACACCAGAAAATATGTTATATTTTTTTTGCCAATCTCACAAATACAATATAGACATAATTTTGATTCATTCACACCAGATGGCTATTGTTGTGTTGGCTGTTGTCATTTTTTTATTTGATAATCTAAGGGAAAAGAGGTCAGTGCTCCTGACTTAAATAGTCAGGTATGGCATGTTTTAAAAATTCTTGTGGCACACCAGTGTGCCTGGCACGGCACACCGGCTGAAAATCGCTGACCTAAATTATAACCTACTTTAGTATGTTATTCAATGTATACTTAAATGGTTTGCTTTTGTGGAGTAAAAAATGCTAATGAGTCAGCAGATGGATACTGCAGAGGTTTCCAGATCTTGATGTAGTCTAAAATAAAACAAAACTTTCTTTGTATGGGTGGGATTTGGCAGTTCTTTTAAATTCTCTACTAAAAAAAACCACAAAACACATTTCTAAGAAATGTGTTAATTAAGAGATGTCTTTACCCTCTACTCTCTCACCCCACAAAAATCATTCTAGCCCCACGCTTGCTTTAGATGGGAAAAATTTAAATGTCCATAAAGGCAGTTTGAGCAAGTTGTAACTTGATTTAAATAGTTTGCATTCTTCATCTGTGCTTTCCCTCTGGGATCTTCTAGCCTTCTTTCCCAGAGAAGTTTCCATTTGAGTTCTGGATTTCAATATTCATCATCTATTCCTTGTTAGTTCCCAGGATGATTTTTGGTGTTTCTAGATCCTTGCCAAGGCACAAATTTCATCTCTTGCAGGAAGCATTTTGAAAGAAAACATCTACAGAGTTTGTTTGAATGGAACAAACTTTCTTCATATGAGAAAACGAAAGCCATTTACTATTAAATCCGACTTTATTTTGTTTGAAATTTGCTGTCATAATAATATCTCCTATTTATGTATTCCATTATTAACTGCAAAGAAACAGTGGACTCTCCATGCTGCATCAGAATGAAAAATTTTATTCATTCTTTTGACTTTTCAAGCACATGCTAGTTCATTATTTTAATAAAATGCTCTAACAGATGTTAGGCAGAATGTGGTCACATCTGGGACATATAAAAATACCATTCCAAGTCACCATAGGAGGGAAATAGCACTATTGTTTAGTTCTCCTCAAAAGCATAACTAGCCCATCTTATTTAATCTGTTTCACTCCTTTAAGTTTGATAGTTAAGAGTAGCACCAATTATGTTGTCTTGGGAATACAAAAAGGAACAATGAGCCAAAACACCAAGGGAAGTGTCACAAAAAGAAATACACTATGCTGAAACACAAATAAAACTCCACTAAAGCTTGTGGCTAGAGTTATGTACTTTTCTTTTTTTAGCTGACAAGGTTGTAAATCTTGAGTTGCTTGGCTTCCTGAAGCCACCCTGAATTATAAGTCTGTTTTGGCCTTTTTACGATGTCCCTACTTAACTTGACCCTTTCAAAGAAAGCATTGCACATATATTCCAGTCTTCTAACCTAGCTTTTAGTTTTTATTTGGTTGTTTTCTTAAAGTAAGTGTTCTAAGAAAACAAAAACAAAACCTGCTGGTTTTCTGCCAATGAATCAGGTCCATATACTGTTATATTTAGTATCATCTGTTGTTGTGCCCAGATTTCAAAGTTCCCAAGACCCCCAGGGAGCCAGTCAGTCCGATGCAAAAGCAAAGAGTCATCTATTTCAAACCCGGGTTTGGCTCCCCTGCCACACTCACCGATGTAACGGTAAGCTCCAGTGGCCAAGAGAGAGAGAGGCCTGATGGGACAGGGGGTTTTAAAGGGGGGTGGAGTGAGGGCAGGAGAGGGGACTGTGGGCCCCACTGATTGGCCAGGCGCGAGTCGGGTCATCTCTATGGCGCGCACGTCCCTTGATTGTCATTGGTTAGTTTAAAGAAATCCTGGGCGTGGCCAGCAGGGGCCTGGGCTTCCGGGAAGAAGGCACTCTCCTGAGCACATGGCGGCCGCCCCAAAAATGGAGGACCCAGGGCAAGATGGAGGGTGCAGTCCTAGCCCCCCCCAGGGCGAGCTGAGCCCGGGCTCCAGGGGCCAGTCCGGTTGCTGGGGGTCCAGTAGATCGACCAGTTCCAGCCCAGGCAGGAAGTCCACATCCTCCGTCTCGTTCCCGGGGGTGTCGGCGATCGCCTCCTCCTCCATCTCCTCGGGCGAGGGCACGCGCCCCGCCCCGCCACTGCTGCTGCCGCGTGGGTCCGGTCCGGGGGCGGCGGGCGGTGGCAGCCTGCGCCGGGCTCCCGCCGTGGGCTGGGGAGTCGGTGCCCGAGGCCGCCAGCAGCGTGGTCAGGCCCTGAGACGACTGGCCCTTTCACTGTAGCTTTGTGAAAATAGACCACGCTGAGGATTAGAATAATAACTAGTGCTGAGAGGAAGGTAGACGTTTGTCTCACATAGTGCTCACCAGTTAGAAAGAAAAAAGTCTAAACTTGTGTATGCAGTGTGGAACTGGAAGGCACACATGGCTTCATGGAAAGTGTGTTGGATTTGGAGTCAGATGACCCAGGTTTGAGCCTCAGCTCTGCCACTTTGCGCTCGATGTAACAAAAGTCATATTTCCCTTGCCTATAAAGTAGGAATGATACCTCAGAGGACTGTTTTGAAGATTCAGTGAAATCATGGATATAAAAGTGCTCTCTGCCCTGGCCAGTGTGGCTCAGTTGGAGCACTGTCCTGTACACCAACAGGTGCCAGGTTTCATTCCTGGTCAGGACACATTCTCAGGTTTCAGGTTCGACCCCTCGGTCAGGACATGCGCTGGAGGCAATTGATGGATTTTTCTCTCTCACATCACTGTTTCTGCCTCTCCCTCTCCCTTCCTTTCCTAAAATCAATGAACTTCTTAAAAAAAAAAAAGTGTCCTCTAAACTGGGTTAGATACATAGCTTATCTGTTGGTGGTCTGCAGTCTTCATCTTAGATGAGCACATAACAGTTAGATATTTGGAGAACAGCTGAAAAGAAATCCATGTGGTAGATATAGAATAGGCAGGTGTGAAATTCCATTTAAGACACACTGCCTAAAGAAAGCAAGCCCCTGGAGGAACTAAATGCAATCTTGATAGAAATTTCGGCTCTTAAGTAATAACAGTGAGAAGTAAACCAAGCTCATTCTATTTCACATACACATTGGGATCAAAGATTCCCCGTCTTTCACTCTCTTAACACCTAATTCTTGAGCATCTAGGATATGTGCCAAACATTGTGCTTATTCTCTAGGTGTACACCGATGGGCAAGATTTCTGCTCTTAAGGAACTAATGTCCTAATTACATAAGTTACACTAATACCTTTATTCCAAGCATTTGGTAAAGTGTAGGCACATAATAGATGCTTGATAAAAGTTGATTGAGCTGAACTAATCTCCCTAATTTTGTAGCATTACACATCGCAGACAGCCAGTAGAGAGGCAATGCTGTGATCAGAGATGCTTACCTAATTCACTGTGTGATTAACAGGTTACTGCTTCTGAAGGGAAAACATATTTTTCCTTGTTTTTTGAGGGGAAAAATATTTTAACCGGAGTTATCTAGTCATCCACCTATGTAGTGTTAATGTAATGTTTTCCTACTTAAAATATAATGATCACTTCTAATTAATACTTTGGGAATATGGTGAACAATACTAATATCAACCACCCAGGACCCCTATTGTGCTCACAGGTGTTGTGAAAAAACTCCAAGTTTCATTTTATAACACTGGATCTCTTGAGTGACTTCCAGAAAGTTATGCTTGCCTAACATAAACTTGCCTAGTTAATATAGCCATAGTGCCAAGCTTTTGAGTAAGAGATAATATAGATAATATGAGTTCCATTAATTTATCAGTAGTATCTTCCATATTAAGGATGCTAGCCCGAGGTCTAGCTTTTAATCACACTTATTCCAGATATCCCATACGTTTTCCATTTTCCTACTAATCCTCATGTGAATCTTTTTTAAGTACTATATTTAACTTTCATCCATAAAGTTCCCGCGCTTTCTACAAATAATCACTTTTCCCAACACCAATTGACTTTCTTAATCTAACTGCACATCATTATTTTCATAAGCATTTTAACTAGAGCAAAATACTTTGAATTATGAAGATCTTTCATTGAACTACACATGCAGTCATCATAAATAAAGATGGGAGATGCTTCTGCAATTGCATTATTTCTAGAAAGTGGACCTTACTGGAAGGAAGAATTAGAAGCATTACTGATTATTTTTATTTTTCACATTGGAGGAAAGGCTTAACCTGGAAGAATCTGAGAATTGTACTTTCTTATTTAAAGCTCTAGATAGCAGGTGAAAGTTTTCAAGTCACTGAAATAATAATGCTTTGCTCTTACTTTAATGGATTGACAGGATATACAATGCATGTCTTTAATATTTTAGATACTTAAATCCTAGTTCTTTAGGAAATCGTCTGAACACACCACCTGAAATTGATCCTTTTCTTTTCCAAGATCCTAAGTAAATTCAAGCTACTTATTTGGCATTGCTTGTAGAGAGCTTTAGAGAGTTCGAAAGCTGGAAAGGACCTAAAAATCATTCAACACGATCCTCTCATTTTGCAAATAAGAAAAAATAAATCCAGAGGAGTTATGTAATTTACTGAAGTCCCATAGTTAGAGACACATGGAAGGCCATAAACCTAGCTTGCCCAATTCCCAATGCAGCCCATTCCTTTATGCCATCTGAGTGCCCCGCTACTGTTGATTTTTGGAAGAGAACTTTACATCTCACCAATAGTAGTACATCTTGAGATCAGGGAACTCTTTTACTTCTTTGTTACTTCTTCAGTGTATAGCTTAATTTTTGTGCACTTTATATAACTTTTTGTAGACGAGTTGGTTGTGTTTTAGGTAATGATTACAGGTATTTAACCTATTCTTACCAGTATATTCTCAGGTTCAGAAGGTAATACTGGAAGGGACCAAAGAGGTAGGAATCAAAGAGCAGCCAGGTAAATAGTAAGAGCTGATGAGAACGCTTACAGACGTCCCACGATATGCTTTGAGAACTGAAGGTCATTTTCCCCCGGGATCATTGCATCTTGCAGGTCCAGCGTGCAGGGTGGAAAGTGTGTCTTTGCTGAAAGGGGGCGGCAGGGTGCCGAAGTTCAGGGGAAGTCCCGGAGGTGAATGCCCGAGGAGGATTGCTGAGGAGCGTGCGGTGCAAGAGGGGGGGCGGCCAGCTGGGAGCTCAGCTCGAGGCGCACGCCCCGCCGCCGGCCCGGGAAGCAGGACGGGTGGGCCGAGGTCGGGGAAGGCTCAGCGAGCAGCCGGACGAGAACGAGGTGGCGCCGTCATTGCCGGGGGCTGCGTGGGCCAGCGGCGGGCGGGGGCGTGGCCGGCGGCGGGCGGGGGCGTGGCCGGCGGCGGGCGGGGGCGTGGCCGGCGGCGGGCGGGGCGGGGCGGGGCGGTGGCTCGGGCCTCCAGGCCAGCACGCGGCGGCGCTCCCGCGCCAGCACGTCTCCGTCCCCGTCCCCGTCCCCGTCCCGCGCCTCCGCCCCCTCGCTCGCTCCTTCCCGCCCTCCCCGCAGCGCTGGCCCAGCCGGCTTCCCCTCGGTCTCTCATGAATATTGAGTGGCCCCTGTTGTAGTTCCCGAGCTCCATTGCGGAAGCCCAGGCTCGCCATATTGTGCGGCGGCGCCGGCGGCCGCGGCGCCTTGGACCCGAGTCTCGCTCCGGCCGCGGTCAACGGAGTCCGGGCTGGGGCAGGCGCCGGTGAGTGCGGCGGGCGGCGGGCGGCGGCGAGGGGCGCGGGAGCGGCGGGCGGGCCGGGCTGGGCTGCGGGCGGCTGACGGCGGCCAGGGCCGGGGGTGTGTGTGTGAGTGTCCGCGGGGGTGTGAGGGGAGATGGCGTCGCCGCCCCCGGCCGCTCTTGGAGGGGGATGGCGGGGAAGGCGGCTTCTCATTGTTCCCGAGCCTTCGAGGGTCTTGGCGGGGGCGGCGAGTCGGGCTCGTGGCGGACCCCGGGGGCGAGGCTCCGGGATTCCTTCCTTGGCCGCGAACCCCTCGCGCCGGCTCCTCCCCGGCGGGGCCCCAGCCTCCCCGCGGCCCCTTCCCGGCGGCGAAAGGCGTGGAATGCGGGGGATTTCTCCGCGCTCGGCCCCTGGCGGCCGGGAGGGTGCGTCTCGGCCGTGGGGGCGGGGTGGGGGCGCTCTGTGCCAGGAGCCCCGTCCCCCCCGGGGTGCTGGCGTCGGGGTGCGGGGAGGCGCTCATGGGCGCCGGGGTTCCCCCGGGCCGCGGGGAGGATCCTGGGGTGAGAACCTGCCGGGAGTGCCGCCCGCCGGGGGAGCTGGGGGAGGGGGGGGTCTGCTGCTGCTTCTAAATCGCCAGGTCGACCCAGAAGACCGTGGGGGGAGGGGGTCTCGGCGTGTTTCTGCCGGGAGCTTCGGGGTTTGAGTCCTGTCGCTGACGCAGAGACCTGGGGGACCCGGTGTGGTCGGGGAGCCCTCGGCCCGGTTGTCAGGATAAGTTCCCTCCTTCACAAGTCGCCCCCCCTATTCCCGGAGGTGCTGTTCGTGCAAACCGGTCACCAGTTTTGAGGTTCATTCCCGTTACTTGCCCGCCAAGGCCATAGTCCTAGTTAATGGCTTATCTCCTTGAAGCTTTTGGTCTGTTTGGTTTTTTTGGGGGGGGGGGGGTGTCTCTACTTTATGACCGTCAGAAGTTTTGGAGACTGTGTGCCTTTATGTGTGAACATGGCAGGTTTTGCAAAGAAATTTTGCTGGGAGGTGGGTAGGCGTGCATTCGGTTGCTTGAATGCTCACGACGCTTTATTTACTTCTTTTAAAAATTCAAACCGAGACGTGGGGTCCCCGCTTTAGACTGGGAAACTGGCGTGTGAGTGGTTCCGCATGACAGGGTCTACTTTTTGGCAGTTCCAGGAGGATGGGCTGAAACACTTAGCGTGATGGGTAGATCATCTACCTTCCTCGCTGGCCCTGGGGTATGGTTGTTGAATATTTTAACAGCTCAGATGGGTGTTAGATCTTGGTTCTTATGATGAATATTTGATCCTTTGGTTTATAAAGAATTTAAGTGGCAGCAACGCGGTTCGGTTATGTTCCTGGTTCCCCCCGAAGTTTCTGCTTTTGTCACAATCAACAGGTATCTTTTTAAAATCTTGATTTGTACATTGGTCGCACTTTCTAGCGAAATAATTGGTCGTTATGTGTAAGACTCCATTTTCCAGGGATAGTAGCACAAGCAAATATGGCCTCTCCCTTCTAGGGATTTGAGTTATTTCCTTCAGGTACCCTTGTGGAGTCCACGTTTGAGGTTAATTATAATAGGTGTGGGAGTGAAATGGAGATTTTTATGAAGGAAGAGTGCCTGAGTAGGCTAGTCCCCTTTGAGCATTTGAAAAATATGCTGATGGTCCTTCAATGTGCTGCATAAAAAAATATTTCAAATTAGAACCGCTAACATACTGCAGACAATGCAGACATTGAGAATTTTTTGGTTTTCTCGTGCCTGTGAGGAGCACTCTGACAGCTAGGTTCCTGGTTTGTATGGATAGAAATATAGAGCAGGTCAGCAAACATCTTTGGATGTCAGGTCTATCTCTTAATCTGATTTATTCATGATTTGTGTTTATATTATGCAGTCGTTGGATAAAGGTGATATATGTCTAATGAATAATATATAACCAGATGTTTCAGTGACAGTTTCATTTCTATACATTAGCAAAGAAGCATTATTCTTTCCAGCCAAGAGAAGTGAGTTAACATTAAAAAGCACTTTATTAAAATTATGACAGCATTTCTAGCATGACTTAAAGCACCTCATAATGTTGTAGCGCCTCATTTATTAAATCTGGAGAAATTAAACAGTGCATTACAGTTTGCAATTTTTAAAAAAAGAAAAATACCATGAGGTTATGTATATTCTGCACACATACAGATCTATGCTTGATTTTCAATTAATATTGTTTATTATACATGTTGTGGGAGACATACATTGTCATCAGACACCAGTTATTTAATTTCCTGTTGTTTTTTTTTCTTTGAAATCTCTGTTATTGTAGTAACTTATTGAATGTTTAGATCCCCATATAATTTTGGGTACAAAGGTACAGTAACATTTACCCTGTTCATTCCCTGAAGGTGCATCTATCCTGTATGTTCCCCACCCCCAGTCTTTTCACCTTTTCTACCTAATATGTCACATGGGTCCTCAGGTGTCTCTTTTAAGTACAGTTTGGTTGATTTTACATGGATATGCTGACTGTGCTAATGCAACTCTTGGCACTGAAATAGAAGCTGGTGTTCCTATGTCCATAGGTAGGAGGTGGCTGTTAATCAGTTTTATGCTATGTGGAGGAACTCCCATGGAACTGACTATAGTTTTTCAAGTTTGAGATTCTTTTTACTTCTCTTTTGTCTTACAGATGGTAGGCAGCCGAAGTGGACTGATACTTGTCTGGGCCTAGTGATACCTCTTGTTGGATGCTTAGAACCTACATAAATTACTAAACATTCTTAGAAAGAGTCCTGTTGCTTGAATTGGCCTTCTCACATTTCATTTAGAGAGTGTGTTAACAACATGTGTGCTGCTTCTACATGTCTCCATTTTGTTATAATTCTTAAAAAATCAGTTTAAGTACAATAATGACATATTATTTTTGTTAACCTCAGAATAAATTGTTTAATGAAGTCATCTTATTAAGCATTTCATTAAAATATCAAAGCATTTTGGTCATTTGTTTTCAGAAGATGTGTTGCTTGTGGATTCCTTTGAGAGGGATTTCTTTTTGTTTCTGAAGTCAATAAAATGAAAATCACGTGTAGTAAAAAATTAAGCTTAAAAATCCCTTAAGAAGGGAGAACAACATACCTGTAAGTTCAGCTCAGTTTTAGTGTTGGAACAGAGTGCTGTCTCTTTTGTTGAACACTAGAGAAGTAGTTTGCTTGCATTTAGAGGCCATGTTGAACAGCAAAAAAAAAAAAAAAAAGTTTTTAAATATAACAGTCACATTCAGAATGGTATAATGCTCATACTAGGGGAGGAGGGGAGGCTTGTGGGAACTGAGATCAGGTCTACCGTCTCCCATTTTCTCTAGGCTGTGTCTGTAGTAAAAAGAGGTAGGTGTGCATACCTGGAATAACCTGCATTGTTTAAATTATTTCTCATCTCCTCTCTGTTTTCTGTGTTGTTGTTGTTTTTTTCTTTTCATCTTGAATAGTTTAAAGTATAGAAGTTAATAATTTTTGTGCTGCAACTTAACTGGCACAGATTTAAAAGGTTTTGACTTATCCTTTATAGAATAGATTTTTATCTATAGGAATAATTCCAAACGTTCTTTATCCTTCATTGAAATAGCCAGAAGGTATCTCAGAGGAGAGCAGTTAGAATCACTGTGTTTAATAATGTATTTGGTGCCCAGTAAAGAAAACAGAAACTTCAATAGGAATTTCAACAGTGGTGATTTAATATAGGGAGTTGGTTAGATGGGTGTGAGAGCATTACATTAGTCAACCGAAGAGCTCAGTGAAAAGATTCCATGGGCCTGCTTCTAAACTTTTGAGGAGGTCAGTGTTCAGCTGCTGATATGGCTAGTTCTGGGAGTACAGAAAGAATTTGGGGGCTGGAACCAGTTGCTGCTGTCAGCAATTGTAAGAAGTCCCTTCACCCTCTTCTTCCTTTCAAATCTTCGTTTAGTACCTCCATTGGCAAAGTCTAAGGGGGAGCTCCTGGCAGAAGAGTAGCTTAGTATAGTTGCACAGTCTCAGCTCCCGCACCATAGATCAGAGGCTAGCATGGTAGTTTTGAAGTTGAGAATCAGTGAGTAAACCTGCACAGATAGCCTAGGTTAAAATACAGTAATTTAAGTAGGGAATCCTGTCCTTACCTTGCCTGTTCAAAAAAACAGTTATTGATTATCATGTGGGGCTGTCCCTATGCTAAAGATTATGTATAGAAAAATGAACATGGTTTCTGGCCTTGGGGGATTTACGATCTGAATGGGGATGATAAATAAATGACTGTACAGTGTGTTAAATGCAGTAACAGATGAGTGATGTGCTTTGCGAACCTAAAGGATATAGCAGCCTACATACCTCTTCTCTTCCAGCTAAACGTAATGACTATTCTTTTTATTTTGTCTCTTGATCAAATCCAACTTCATTTTTTCTGACTCTTCTGGTCAGCCCAGTACCTAGGAAAACTATTTCTGATATGCCTCAATTTTGTCATGTAATCATAATCATAATTAGTTAGGCATTTCTCTGTGTTGCATTTATCTGGATTAGGAAGACTGTCTCTCTTCACTTTTAGGCTAGCCAAGTACTGTGCACATAAAAGATATTCAAGGAATATTTATTTTTGTAGTGGATAATGGGAATTAAAATATTGATCATTACCTTTGCAACATTGTTTACTCCTTCCGAAGTCATAAAAAAAATAGTTTGGGTAGAGTGTTATTTGATTTACAGATGTGAGAATTTAAAGAGTAAATAGTTACTTTAAACTGTGTAAGACCAATAGCTGATTTAGAAATAGAACTTTGGGTTTCTAACGTGTTATATTCCAGAGCCAGCAACTTTGGCAGGGATTTCTTTCTTTTTCTTTTTCTTAAGTTAATCCTCATCTGAGGATATTTTTCCATAGATTTTTTCGAGAGAGTGGAAGGGAGAGAGAGATAGAAACATCACTGTAAGAAACATGGATTGGTTGCCTCCTGCGTGAACCCAGACCAGGGTTGGGAAATCTGCAACCAAGGTACAGGCCCTTGATCTGAATTGAACCTGGGACCCTTCAGTCCGCAGGCTGACTATCTACTGAGCCAAACTGACTAGGGCATGGGATTTCATTTGATGACTAACAAAAATCTTCTACCTCTTTTATTATAGCCTAATCTTCTAAAATCTCACAGTTATTTCTGGGGGGAAAGAAAAGACAGAAGTCCCTCATTTTATTTCCTTAAATTAGACACATCATGTAGTTTCCTTTTACATTGTTCTTTTTAGTTGTCCACTTTTTATCTCCTTTTTTTCTACTCCCTGTATTAATTACCACTCCCTCCATTAGCTATTGTAAAATGCTCAAACTGCAATACTTCATTTTGATTTCTTTTTAGACGTGTCCTGCTTGCTTCCCGCCTGCATACACACATTATGCTGATTTAACTTAAAACCAATCGATTTTTCACTTTAAAAAAGATGTATGCTTCTATGCCAGTAATTGCATTAAACCTCACTGTTTATACTATTTACTATATAGAGTCTAATTCAGTCTGGGACGTTGGTCTTGGAATCTAGCCAAACATTTTATAGAAGGTGTAGTGTTGAGTATAGTAGAAGGTAGGAGACTACATTACAGAAGGTGTAGTGTTGAGGCTAGTAGAAAGTAGGAGAGTTGGTTTCTAAGTCTGGTTCTACTACTAGCAAGAATGTTGGCTTTTCTGTTTTCTGTTAAAAGAAAAACAACACCACACTTGGTGGATGAAGCAGTCGTCATCGACATTCTAACTGTAAGAAACAACGCACAGCACAGCATCCACAGATCGAAGCAGCAGATCTCCAGGAAAAAGGAAAACCTCTGGATGAATTTCTGATGAAAGCCCTTACAGGTCATCTCAAGGAAGTTTCTTTGGCTCTAAGAAACTCCAGCCCAGTTGGATACTGATGAACTCCTTGCTGCCATGACGGGTCTTGGAATTGATAAAGACACACTGAATGAAATTTTGGCGTCAAGAACTAACAGAAATTAACAGAATCTATAGAGAAGTATTGAAGAGAGAACTGGCTAAAGACATCGCCTCAGACGCATCTGGGGATTATTAAAGGCTTTGCTTTCTCTTGTTAAGGATGGCTAAGCTGAGGATCTTGACATAAATGAGGACTTGGTTGATTCAGATGCCAGGGCATTATATGAAGCAGGAGAAAGGAGAAAAGGGACGGATGTGAATGTGTTTAATACCATTTTTACCACCAGAAGCTGTCCCCACCTTTGCAGAGTGTTTTGGAAGTACACCAAATACAGTCGGTATGACATGAACCAAGTTCTGTAACTGGAGATGAAAGATGATGTCAAGAATTGCTTTACAGCTCTGGCTAGTGTGGCTCAGTTGGTTGAGTGTTGTCTTGTGCACCTAAAGGTCGCTGGTTCAATTTCTACTCGGGACACATGCCTGGGTTGCCAGTTTAATCCCTGGTCTGGATGTATATGTGAGGCAACTGATGGATACTTTTTCTCTCTCCCCCTCTCCTTTCCTCTTGCTCTAAAAATCAATAAGAACATTTTTTTTAAAAAGAATTGCTTTACAACTATTTGGAAGTATGTCAGAAACCATCCGGTGTTCTTTGCTGAGTAGCTTCATCAAGCCATGAAGGATGTTGGAACATGTCATGAGAC
Organism: Myotis daubentonii; assembly: GCF_963259705.1. Taxonomy (NCBI): domain Eukaryota; kingdom Metazoa; phylum Chordata; class Mammalia; order Chiroptera; family Vespertilionidae; genus Myotis; species Myotis daubentonii. The sequence goes on along the minus strand of NC_081857.1, from coordinate 18,389,615 downwards.
ATTGGTCAGGATTATGCTTTCCCGTTCTGAAATTGACATGAATGATACCAAAACATGCTATCAGAAGTTATATGGTATCTCTCTCTGCCAAGTCATCCTGGATGAAACCAAAGGAGATTATGAAAAAATTCTTGTGGCTCTCTCTGGAGGACAGTAAACATTCCCTTGATAATCGGAAGATTTTTAAAATCATGTAACTATTTTCATTCCATATTATAGACTTAAATAGGAAAGTTTCTTCAGCAGGATTAGTCTAACTGCTTTCTGACAACTGTAGCCTATAAATCATTTTTATATTACAATTCTGTATAACAGAGATAGGCTTACTTAAAAAAATATACCCCAATTACCTGAGAAAGCTGTTTATGTAACAGAAAATAAAATGTTTTTACAGGAAAAAAAATACCTTTGCTTACCTTACTGGTTATTTGTAAAGACATAAGAGGTGATGTAGGTAAAGACGTTTTGTAAAGAGCAAAGCACATTATAAATATAAGGGCTGTATGTGAAGAGAGACAGACTGATTGATTGATTTATGACATGGATCCTGGGGCTAGTTTTGTGTCTGTTTCCAAATTTTTTATTTTTAATATTTAAAAGAAAGTTGTTGGGCCCTAGCTGATTTGGCTCAGTGGATAGAGTGTTGCCCTGCAGACCAAATGGTCCCGGGTTCGATTCTGGTCAAGGGCACATACCTGGGTTGCAGGTTCGATCCCCAGTAGGGGGCATGCAAGAGGCAACCGATCAGTGATTCTCATCCCTGATGTTTTTATCTCTCTCTCTCCCTCTTCCTCTCCCTCTCCCTCTCCCTCTCTGAAATCAATAAAAATATATTGAAGGAAGGAAGGAAGGGAGGGAGGGAGGGAGGGAGGGAGGGAGGGAGGGAGGAAAAGAAAGTTGTTGGGGTGAAAATGATGTATGGGAGTAGTGGATGTTCTTTAATCCTACTTTTCCCAAGTCTGGTTATAGTGTAATATTCCCTCCCCCAACAGGTTTGAGGTGGTATCTCATTGTGGTTTGATTTGCATTTCCATGATGATTTCAGCATCTTTTTGTGTACTTGTTGGCCATCTGTACGTCTTTGGAAAATGTCTGTGCAAATCTTCTGCCCATTTTTAAATCAGATTTTTTTTCTGTTGAGTTGTATGAGTTCTTTACATATTTTGGATATTAGCCCGTTGTTATATATATGACTAACAGTTATTTAATTCATTCAGTAGGTTGCCTTTTCTTTTTGTTGATGGTTTCCTTTGCTGTGTAAAAGCTTTTTAGTTTGATTCCATTTGTTTTGATTTCGTTGCTTTTGTTATAAAATATATGTGTATATTTAACTATAGTTTCATTGCTAATAAGATCGGGATGTCCATAAGGGCAGGTATTATTCGCAATTAATATACGTATATTTAAAAATATATATCACCTAAAACATGCTCTTTTTATCGATAAAGAGGTTTACATATATTGACTCACCAAAGTCACGGTGATTTCTAGTATATATGAGCTATGCCAAATTTTTGCAGCTTTCATGAACCTAAAATTTATGCTAATCTTTAGGTTTATCAGAGCTGTAAGATTTCTTTCTATTCTTAAAGTTTTTGTTTTCAATTTCATGCTTCTTGTAAGACCCTTGCTTTTGAAATTGCAGAAGCTGCTTTTCCAGTTTTAAACTTTGGATCTGAGTTGCAGAAACCAGGTGACAAGAAAGTCCTGCAGAGAAAAAAAAAAAAAAGATTAAATTAGTTTACCTTTTGGAATTGAATCCCAGTCTTACTGCAGCTATTCCCCATCGTAGTTGTTTTTCTTTTTTATAAGAGAAAATCTACCCCATGTAACAGAGGGACACTAGAAACATATTCTTCACTCTTCTGTTCTTATCTATTGTTGTCTTAAAACTGTTAAAATCTGTGCTTATTGTAATATCGTAGTAATATTAATAATAGGAATTGAAAAATGGAGAGAATCCTGCCTCCCCACGAACTCCAAACAATTTTTACCTTCTGGAACATAACTTTTTTATAGCTGTAATTGTAGCATAGATGCAAATCAGTGGCTTCTCTCATCACTTTACCTTATAAGTATTACTAGTCATTGGATATGGTAGTAATAATTACTACTTTTAATGATTGAAGCAATGTCATGTTGGTTTGCAGCAAATGTCTCTATGCTAATGTCATTATTATTGTAGTAGTAATAATTGTATGTTTGGTGCAGTGGCTAAGGGCATGGCCTTCTTAGTCAAACAGACCTGCGTTTGAGTTTTGCCTCTGACCTTTACTATGAGACCTTGAAGCAAGTTGCTTATTTATTTATTTATTTATTTATTTATTTATTTATGTATGTTTTGGCTTGATTCCTTATTTATTAAATGAGAGCAATTCTAGTACCTACTTCATAGGGTTATTAGGCTTAACCAAAATTTCAGAGAGGAAGGAAAGAGAGAGAAACATCAGTGGTGAGAGGATCATTGATCAGCCACCTCCTGCATGTCCACTACTGGGGATCGAGCCCGCAACCCTGGCATGTGCCCTGACTGGGAATTGAACCGTGAGCTCCTGTTCCTGGGTGGACACTCAACCACTGAGCCACACCAGCTGGGCAAAAGTTACCTATTATTAATAACAGTAGAGGCCTCTTGGCCTGGCCTGCAGGGATTGGGCAGAAACCGGCTCTCCCGACATCCCCCGAGGAGTCCCGGATTGTGAGAGGGCAGTTCTTGGGTGACACACCCCCAGAATCAGGCTCCTTCCTCTCTGGTTCCGTTGCCTCACACGAGAACCAGAGCTGCCAAGTCACCGCAACTCAACAGCTCCTGCATTGAGTGTCTGCCCCCTGGTGGTCAGTGCACATCATAGCTACTGGTTGGATGGTCACTTAGGCTTTTATATATGTAGATAGATAGATTGATTGATTGATTATTTCCTAGGACTGGGATAACTCGGCGAAAGAATATGAATATGAATTTATATCTCTGGAAATAATTGGGCTGCTTATTAAAAGGGTCATTCCAGTTGCTGTTAGAATGAAGGCGTCAGCTTTCAACCTTTTTTTCTTTATCTAATTGTGTGTGTGTGTGTGTGTGTGTGTATGTGAACTGCCTCACCACAAATTTTTCAGTAGATTATGCTCATGCCATAAAGGCAGACCCTGTTGGTGTTTGCATTTTCAGTTGTATTAAGGCAGGGGTGGGCAACTCCTGGCACGCGTGCCAAACATGGCACACCAGTAACTTTTGCTGGCATGCGAAACCCTCTCTTATTATCTTCCATTTACAATTGTGAATCTTTGTTTTCAGTGATGAATTTTGTTAAGTCTCATAATAGGGGTAGCCTGACGGATGAAAGTAGTTTGTGCCTATCTCTGAAGGTCACGAAATATAAACCTGATGTAAAATCTCTGTCATCAGTGATGCAGCAGCAAAAGTCCCACTGATAATATCAAACAGAGTCATAAAGTTTTCTCTCGGACTATCAGTGCACATGTATACATTAAAAAATACCGTAAATGTATTTTTCATCATCATATACTGTATTTTTGTCGCTCGAATGAATTTTTTATTATTCAAGGTTCTTCACGTACACCTTAAGAGATATCAAGTAGGCGTAACATGTTCTCAAAAAATTAGGGTTGGCACACAGAAGAATTTTGAGTCAGAGATTTTGCTGGTTTCGGCACGCACTCACAAAAAGGTTGCCCACCCCTGGTTTAAGGGAATGTTTCTGTGACTTCTTACATTGTTACTTGCTAAAGCTGACATGTGTTTATCAGCACCTCTGCTGCTTCTGACAGAAATCTACACTTGATGGGCATGTCTCTTCCTAGGAAAGGAGGACAACCTCGGTATACCACTTTTCAAAAGTTAACTTCTGTTCTGGCATGTGGGGCTTTGGACTGCAAGTCAATAGTTACTAGATTTCTCTTTTTAGCTTTGTCATTAATGATACACTTATATAAATCTTTAAGCTTTAAGATGTGAAGTACTTGTCAAATATAGAGATACTGATCTGTCTGTGTCATTAAATATGTAGATATTTTTTGGAGGCTAACCATGTGTGCTGATGGCATAGAGTCCACAGCAAATAAAACTGGTTATTGCTGCCATATCAATATGCCTTCTTCTTTGCAGTTTCTTATAATCTGGGTAGGGATGTGAAATGAAGTTGGTAGCCTCCCTTGCTCTAATTAGGAACTCAGGATTTTTCTGCTTTGCTCAGGAAATGACCATTGTTCTTTCTGTCTCTTGGTCTTAGGGCACTGGGAGAATTAAAAGTTGCCCCTCTCTAATAATGTAGTTAGTTTTTGGTATAGAGTTAGTGTGTATTCAAAGCTGAGAGCCTAAATTATGCCAGAGTCTGAGGTCTAAGCTATTAAGTCAGTAGTTTGTAGGCCGCTAGATTCAAATACAGTGGGGCCTTGACTTACGAGTTTAATTCGTTCCGTGAAGGAGCTCATAACTCAAATTACTCGTATGTCAAATCACTGTGACGTTCGCTGCGCCAACTAGCGGTGGCGTATCTGAAGCTGGCTCGTAACCCGAATTTTTTTGAGCTTGCAACTCAAAGCAAAAAATCGGCCGAGAGATGACTCGTATCTCAAAAAAACTCGTTAGTCGGGACACTCGTAAGTCAGGGCCCCACTGTACTGGGATGAAGGCAATATACTAGAAACCCCTTAGGGAAGCAGGGATTAAGACAGTCTTAGAAGTTACAAAATTTAGACTGGCAGATGAGAATCAGAAGTAAAGCACCAGTGTAAGGAATGTCTTGTCAGAGAGACAGATGAGTTAGAATTCAGGAAATCAACAAAAACGGAAAGTTCTGACAACCTGGGATAAAAAATGAAAACACAAGAGAAACAACTCCCACTCCCAGATGTACATTCTCTAGCATCAGTATACAGTTCAGAAAAAGATCTATTGCTAACTTATTATTTAAAAATATATATATGCCAGATGGACGTGGAGATGTATAGTTTCAGCAATTTTCTTGAAGACAAAGTGCAGAAACCCTTGGCTTTGGCTTTTGAATGATAGATGTTTGAACTTTAATACACAATACGCCTCTTATTTTGAAAAGAAAAGATTGGAGGAAATGGATGACTGACTGGCTGTGTTTGGAGTATTCAAGTTAAAAGATGTTGCTAATGGTAGACTTTCTTAGGTCAAGAGAAAGGACCATTGTTAGGCATCATAGAGGTAAGGATCTTTTTTATAGCAAGCTTTTGATCCACAAAATATTAGTGCTAATAAGGGCTCTTGATGCTACTTAATATAACATTTTATTTACAAAGAAGGAAACCGGATCCTCAGATAAAGTGGTTAGCCCCAGTTCACCCAAGAATTTAGAAGTAGAGCTTTTTTACCACGTGCATGTATTTGTAGAAAACTTGTGGCTACTCCTATGTGAGTAACCAATATTCCTATTATCAAATTGTCTCCACCTAGTGGCAACAGTTATTTTGCAAGGCTGAGTATAAACATGGGAAAAACTGTTAGGGGTAACTTTATTGATCACTCCTTTTGAAGAAGAGTCAGCCTGGTGACAAATTGTGTTGCCTTTGCAAAGGGAAAAGAGGAGACTGTACCTAATAACCTTACTAAGGAATTTGTAAACTCTACAGTTACACGTGAATTAGGCAGTACATTTATTGCAGAACTTGGTGTGTTAAATTTGTATTTTAGAGTTTTCATACACACACACACACACACACACACAGATATTATATAAGCATATATATTATATAAGCATATGTATATTCACATGTATAATTTTTCCTCTTTGTTAAGATAGCATGGTAAATCAGTAGAGAGAGATGAGCTAAACAATAACTGATTTGTTTAAAGTATTTACATATGAATCCTTTTTCCCCCGTTGACCTCTCCCCACTGGTCCCTGCTGCCCCCCCCCCCCTCCGCACATGCCCTCACCGCCCTACTGACTCTGTCCATGGGTTATGCTTATATGCATGCATACAAGTCCTTTGGTTGATCTCTCCTCCCCACCCCCCATGGGTTGGATGGTCTGTTCGATGCTTCTGTGTCTCTGGATCTGTTTTATTTCATCAGTTTATGTTGTTCATTATATTCCACACTAGAGGCTCAGTGCACGAAATTTGTGCACTTGGGGGGGGGTGTTCCCCCAGCCCGGCCTGCGCCCTCTTGCAGTCCAGGAGGGCTTAGACCCGCTCCCCACGACTGTCGGTCGGACATCCTTAGCGCTGCTGCAGAGGCAGGAGAGGCTCCTGCCATCGTTGCTGCACTCGCCAGCCATGAGCCTGGCTTCTGGCTGAGTGGTGCTCCCCCTGTGGGAGCGCATTGACCACCAGGGGGCAGCTCCTATGTTGAGTGTCTGCCCCTTGGTCAGTGCGTATCATAGCGACCAGTCATTCCGCCGTTCAGTCTATTTCCATATTAGCCTTTTATTATATAGGACTAGTAGCCCTGCACACGAATCTGTGCGCCAGTAGCTCCTTGCGGGACCTGGCCGCTCCATGCCCACTGCCCAGAGGCCCTCTGCGGCCTGCGGGGAATGCTTGCCTCGTCGCTGCAGCAATGAAGCAAGCATTCTGCCAGGCCTGTCACGCTGCCTGCTCTCAGCGGCCACCCCTCTACCCCGCCCCGGGACTTGGGGACTCCGGTGGGGCTGGGCACCACCATCTTGTGGCTATGGGTGCCGCCATCTTTGTGACAGAGTGATGGTTAATTTGCCTAGATAGATAGGATAGGAGTGAGATCATGTGATACTTATCTTTCTGGATTATTTCGCTTAGCATAATGCTCTCCAGTTCCATCCATGCACCGGTAGATTTTTTTCTGTCCAGTAGCATTGCTGGTGAGTTGTTTTTGAGCTAAATGCAAATAATCCATAACACTGATATATGGTGGGATAATTTTGAATATAGTACTCTTCCTATAACCTGTGGTTTAATTAGCAAGCCCAGTTTCCTTTAATTCTTATTCTACATTTTCTTCACACTGCATGTTCTTTTCTCTTACAGTTTTGATTGCTATAAGCTGAAATTTCCCATCAGAACCTTTCATGCTTCAGGTGTGTTTATGCTTCTGGGTAACCTGCATATACCCCAGATGCAACAAGCCCAAAACTGAAGTTAGCTTCTCATCCCTTTCTAGAACATGCATATCATTTCCTGTTTAAAAATATATAGAAATTTTTTAAAATATATTTTGCTATCTCACTTTAGATTTTTTTTTCTTCTTCTTCTTTTTTTTTTTTTTTGTACTGATTACTAGACGGCAGCTTGGCAGCTTGTGGTTTTATTCTCCTTTTTTTCTCATTTATTGTATCCCATGTATTTTACTTCCCAAGAGTTTTTCAGCTCTGCCCCTTCTAATTCTTACTTATTATAAAAATGTAGGCATTTTTTCATTTGGATTATTGCACAGTTCTTTAACTAAATTTTGCTTCCACAGGTCCATCCTCCACTGCTGCTGGAATTGATTTGTGTGTTTCAAATGTAAATCTGATTTTTTGTCATTCCACTGTGGATTTTTCTCAACACCTTTGCAAGGCATAGTAGGCCTCCCTAATCTGGTCCACCGTTTAATTCTTCAGCCTCTGTTTTACTTCCAACCTCCCTCTTTTCTGTTAAGCTAAAAATAAAAAACCAAAAATGAGAGGCAACAAGTATTTATTTGGGGTCAAAAGAATTGCAATTCTGGAAATACTGATTCAGGCAGAGACCTAAAAAATGTCCTAATTACAGGGTGAGCACAAGGGGTTTTTATTAGAAAAGGAGGGAATAATTACATGAATAGAAGAAAAAAATTTCTATTGGTGCCAACAAACTGAGTTAATATTTTAGCTATACATGGCTGGTAACTGATTCTGTCTTCAAAAAGAATCCATAATCATTAGTTTTTGTGTTCAGAATGTCTGCTTTTCTGTTGGCTTTGCAAATGGTTGTTTGTAATACATTGTTGGTTTTGCCCAGTCCAAAGCTTATTTTGCCCAGTTCAAATATTCCAAAGGTTCAAGGCCCAAGGCATACAAAGTACTTCCTCTGGAATGGCTTCTCTGGCTCCATTTTTAAATGGCTTCACTTATTTCAACTTCTCACATTTCACTCATTTAGTAGTGAACTACTTGGAGTTTCATAAACCCCCCATATTGAGTTGTGCCTTTGCTTATTATGTTGGTCCTTCTGGACTGCTTGCCTTTCCTTAGTTGGTTAACTTACACTTAACCTTAAACTCTCCTCTTCCAAGGGAGGAGTCTCTTTCTCTAGGAAGCCCTTTTCTGATTTCTGCTCCTCCATGTGACTACTACTTTGTGCTTTTGTAGCATTTACAAATTGTATGGAAAACATGGTTCAGGGCCCACTAGCCAATAAACTCTTGGAGGGTCTCATTTCCTATCACATAGTAGCTCTCAATAAATGTTTCCTACTCAGTTGGTTGTCATTGTGGGTCTGTTAGCTTCTAATATGGGTAGACAGGGACAGAAGGAAAACAAGGCTGCTGCTGATGTAACTGATGCTGCCTAATATTAGACCTTGATAGGTGTATCTGAAGCTTTGGGGAAAGACTGTATTGGGCCATTAAGAAAGTATCTGCGTTGTGGAACAGGGGTTGCAGGAGTAGTGTAGAAGAATGAAATAGTGATGAGTGATAAGAAATATTATAAGAGGGCACAGATGATCTAGATTATCTAGGTCTGCATTTTAAGTGGTACTTTAAAAAATCTTAGAACATTTATTCTTCCTGTAACAATAACTTAATTATATAGAGGTTAAAAAACATTAAGTCTGTTACCAGTACTCAAAAACTTAATTAAGACTGGATAATGAAGCTCTGTAATTCACCTTTGAAATGTTTCTGCTCTGTGTTCCATGATGTGGAAAAAAATACAATCCAATTAGGAGTTGATTATATTTTTAGATAAAGAAGCTATTAGGTTAGCAAAAATAATTTAGATGAATATTCCAGTTGTTTAGTACAATGACAACTGTCAGTAAAGAACACTTTGTCTTTAGATGCTTACAGAAATTAGTGTCTGTTTTAGAGTTGTCACTTCAGATTACAAACTGCTGCAAGTGGTTTTCATGAGGTGATACTGCAGGCAATGCTATGATGGCAGTTGAATTGCTTACTCAGAATTTATCATTGCTCCCTAGTTTGCCTAGTCTGACCAAAGGATAAAGGCAATATAGGGTTCTCTACACTTTACCCCAATATTCTTGATGATCAGAGAACAGTCTTCCTGGCCTATATATATTATCTTAATCCCTTCAAAGATGGTATGTGGGAACTTAGTGTACTTTTGTCCTGAATATAATTTCTATAGAGTATTCATTTTAAAAAAAAATTGTTAGTCTTCTTAAAGCCTAAATTATAGGATAGTTTTAGGAACCAAATTCTGCATGGTAGAATGATAAACATTTAAAAGCTATATTTATTCATATTATCCTGGAAGTAGACACAAAATTTCAGGGACAAGGATGGATAGATTATTATTACAGCAATAACTGCATCAGTTCCCCTGTGCCTGAGTTCTTCTCCCCACCCCACTCCCGTCACCCTGCAAGCTATGCAGTAAGAGCTATCAGGGGTCCTCAAACTACGACTCGTCCCGGGCCCGCAGTGCGCATGTGTGGAATGTCCGAGGGACAGTGAACTGGCCCCCTGTTTAAAAAGTTTGAGGACCTCTTAGCTAGATGTTCATTTGGTAGGCGAAGAACCTAAAAATATGAATCTGGGAGCTTGTGTAGTTGTTACCTCACCTCCTGAGAAAGGGAGAGAAATCCTTGCTCCCTAATGGAAACAAATTCTCCTTAGTTGAAAAGGAGGATACAATCTTTAGCATGTAAATGAACTTTTCTGGGCGGGGTGGATATCAGAGAGGTCTTAACCTTTAAGGCCCCTGGAATGTCTCCATACTCTCATCCCTCCTGAAATATAAAAGCATATGTCTAGAAAGATAAATCTCCTACCTATTCAGTTACCTTTGTGTTTTAAGACTTTTCTGAAGGACAAGTGTTTTCCTGTGTCTGTTGTTGTTTTGCTTCGGGCCCTAACCATACAGAAACACAAAAATACTTTCTATATGCATAGAAACTGATAAATCTTCCTTTTGTCTTCCCTTTCCCATGATAATTTGAAGTGACACTTTTTTAGTCATGAACAGGTCAAACACTGTTATGATTGTCTAACTTGAGCTCCTTTCTTTCAATCATAACCGTTGTTGAGGTCTTCAGCAATAAATACCCTGGCAGGTTAGGTTCTGGTTAACCAGTTTTTCCTGAGGGCAGAGCTTAAAAACAGAGTGACCAGTGACTTAAAGTGCTAGAAAGCAGCTTTTGTATCTTTGACAAAAGTTGGACTAGAGGCCATGCTGTAGAGTCTCAAATTTTCCTGATTTAGTTCTAAGTTCCATGACCATGACTTTTAAAAAAAGTATTGTTTTAAATAGCTGTTGTGTGCCAGGTACAGTGCAAGGTAATGGGGATATTGTGGAGAATAAGATAGATAAAAGTGCCATAGTGGGAGGGTAAGGGGAGCGGGGGGAGGGAAGACATGAAAGAATGGCAAAGTAAGAATTTTGTTAGACTTCATGAAGGAGCTAGCTATGGGAAAATCTTTGGGGAAAAGAGCCTTCTGTTACAGATAGAAGGATGAGCTAGTGAAGGTTGTAAAATGAAAATGAGCAAGATTGATAAAGAGAAGAATGACAGATGTGGCTGACAGATGGTGAACAGAACTCAGAATCACAAGCATCTTTAGGTGTTTGGATTCTGTTTTAATTTCTAAAACAGGCATGATAAACATTTTGCTCTAAAACTAGCTTTTTAAAAAAATTTAATGTTTGTTGTGTACATCTGTTGAACTCCATGTCAGACATACAGCTTATATAGTATTCTGTAATATATATGTATATATAGCCATATTCTTATTGACAGGCATGCATAGACTTTTTTTGATATTACAAATAATGCTGTCAATTTTTGGTTCTTAGTTTTTTCCCTCCCCGTCTCCCCAATAGGTGAGAATAGGATGGCTAGAATGCGCAAGAGTTGTGTATTTTCCTTCCCCAAGTCAGTGAGGTTCTGGATAATACTCTGGCAGGTTAGGTTCTGGTTAACCAGTTTTTCTTGAGGGCAGAGCTTAAGAACAGAGTGATCAGTGGCTTAAAGTGCTAGAAAGCAGCTTTTGTATCTTTGATAAAAGTTGGACTAGAGGCCATGCTGTAGAGTCTCAAATTTTCCTGATTTAGTTCTAAGTTCCATGACCATGACTTTTTAAAAAAGTATTGTTTTGGTTAAGACTGTTTTGTATACCTTCAGTAATAATTAAGTACTTTCTGTGTTTATTTTGGGCATTCAGAGACTGGTTAGTCTCTCTTGCTTTCTAGTAGTTTGTATTATAAATGGAGAGATTCTTGAGCTTTTTTTTTTAATTTTTGAGGAGCCAGTGTATAATTTTTATTTTTATTATCCTCAGGATTTACAATTCCTAAAAATCACTTTTGAGATTTATTTCCCTCTCAGATACTAAAATTGTTTTTTCTTTCTTTTTTATCCCTAGCAATGTCTCAGGCTGTGCAGACAAATGGAACTCAACCATTAAGCAAAACATGGGAACTCAGTTTATATGAATTACAACGAACACCTCAGGTAATGTAGACTAAGATAACAGGGGAAATATGATACATATGTAAATTGGGATACATTTTTAGAAAATGAAAACTTGAAAGAACATAACAGTAATAATAAATTGATATACAAGTAGTACTGACTTGTGTATATTTGGTTGACACTTCATTCATTCATTCAACAAATAATTTGAGTGCATATTCTACAGGTTCTAAGCTAGGCACTAGGTGAAATGGTGAATAAAACATGTAGCACCAGCTCTTAGAATTTATAGACATTAAACAGATAAACATCCATAGAATTATACCTTGAGAGATTGGGTAAAGGAAAAGTCCTCATTGCTGTAATAAATAATAGCTGGGGGAAGTAGAAAAGACTATTTTCAGAAGGTAAACATGGGGAAGACTGGGAGTGGAAGCAGGGTTGAAGGAGATAAGCGTACTTACAACTGATCTCATTTTAAGTTGGTGATGCCTATAAGACAGGCAGTGATGCTAACTAGAGAACTGGACTAAAAGTTAAGTTTTAGAGATTGTCAGCACATTTACAGCATGGTGAATAGATAAGATCGTCTAGAAAGGGAGGAGGCGAGGGCCCGGATCTTCGTCCAGAGGAGCTTCAACATTTAGAGATTAAGTAATGGACAAGCAGCCAGCAAAGGAGACAGGGAAAAGCAAGGAAGAGCGAGAGAGAGGGGATAAAATCTATGAGGAAGTGTTTTGTTTTGTTTTTAAATATATTTTATTGATTTTTTACAGAGAGGAAGGGAGAGAGATAGAGAGTTAGAAACATCGATGAGAGAGAAACATCGATCAGCCGCCTCCTGCACATCTCCCACCGGGGATGTGCCCGCAACCCAGGTACATGCCCTTGACCGGAATCGAACCCGGGACCCTTCAGTCCACAGGCCGATGCTCTATCCACTGAGCCAAACCGGTTTCAGCGAGGAAGTGTTTTAAGGAGGAGGATTCAGTTATTGTTTCAACAGTATTCAGAAGATGAATAAGATGAGCATTACAAAAGTGTACATTTGATTTGGCAATATGTACTTGGTGATTTTTTTCAAGAGATTCACTTGATAGATTGTGCTGCTATGTCGAAGGGGGAAAAAGTGAAAATGCATAGGCAATTCTTCAGAAAAGTTTGGCTCTGCAGTGGAGCAGAGAAATGGAGCAAACACTGGAGGGGGACATAGCATTGGGAAGTTTTAAATTACTCCTTCCACTTCCCTTGTTCAACATTCCCTTCTCCTCCCCACCTCTCCACCCTTGACAGCTCTAAGGTGCATCATGCACATTTCTCTGTGCAGCAACTCTATGGAGATATTACTCTGGGCTGATTTAGTGGAGGAAAGTTAGCTAAAATCTGAGAGCAGATAGAATAGTCAAACGAGTGATACACTTAATAACATAGGAAGGAATGTATTTTCAGTAGGAAGAGGTATACTTCCTCCTTATAGGAAAGAAGATGATTATGAAATTTGAGGTAAGGTAATGTATTGAATGTTCAGGTGGAGAAGGTCTGCAGATAGAAGAAAAGGTGTACAATAGTGTAGTGAAAGGAAAAATGAGTTTGTTAGAGAAACCAATTACTGAGCAATATTGAACACCCATTTGAGTCTGGTGAAAGTTTTAGTGATACCCGTCTGGTTGTGAGATTCCCCCCGTCTTACCCCCAAAGTGCTGCTCTACCTGCACAGGTACAGGCCTGGAGAACAGGGTTGGGATTTTGTTAGGCAAGTTCTTTCTAAACAGGACAGACTTACTAGCTGAGTCATCATCATTCTCTTTGATTATTTCCTCATTAGAGGTTATAATTCCTAAATCAGAAGTTTGTGTATGTATTAAAACTAAGTAAAATAAAATATAGAAAGTGCTTTATATAGCGAGGCTGAAACATGCAGACACTTGATAATAGTGATAGTTATTGTAAATGTAAATATATTTTACTTGCGTTCTTTATGGACAGTACCTGTTATTTCTGTCTTTCCTTGTGGGGTCACCAGTCTTTGACCCTTTAGAGAAAGCAGGTACTATGGAGAGGCAGTGGAAACAAGGGAGTGTCACTAACATGGGAAGCTCCTTATTTTTACTTGCATCTTCCTTTCCAGTAGTTACTGAATCTCTTTTCTTATTCCATCTGGGCCATATTGGTGGCTTTTGAGCTAGGTAATTTGTTCTCAATGCCACTTTGTAGGAAGAGTGGATAGTGGTAGGAAGAAGTAGGAGTCACTAGTCTCTCAGCAGCTGGGAGATGTGTACATTGGAACTCCAAATGCATTTTATCACATTTTTTAGACATGACAAATAAAAATACTTCAGATATACTATGGTTTAAATCAATTAGCCTGAGAACCTGACCACTTTGTGTAAAATTGCTTTTGTGGATCAAGACTTTTTAAGTTCCAAAAAAGTGATTTTAAAATGAAATAGTTAAATTGTGTATTAGTTAGAGAATATTTGTATTGGAATCTTAAAATCTTTTTAATAGATAGCATGAAATGTATAACTTACAGTAGTCCCCTCTTATCCACGGGATTACATTCTCAGACACCTAGTGCATGCCTGAAACCACAGATGGTACTAAACATTAAATTCCATCTTTTTTCCTATACAAACATACCTAGGGTAAAGTTTAGTTTATAACTTAGCCAATTTCAGGGCTAGAAGATTCCTTCTTACTATAGATCTTAGTATCCTTATTGAGAACTTTCACCTTTTTATTTAAAGAAAGCACTTTATGGCTTCTCTCTGTCATATCTAAATTGCCAGCATCGCTACGCTACTCTTGTGCTTTGGGGCCATTAGGAAGTAAAATAAAGATTACTTGAACACAGCTCAAGATACTGAGACAGTTGATCTGATAACTGAGAAGGCTCCTGTCGCCAGCGTAAGGGTAGCTTGTGTATACAGTGGGGATATGCTGGGCAAAGGGCTGATTCACCTCCCAAGTGGGATGGAGCAGGACAGCATAAGGTTTCATCACATTACTCAGAACAGTGCACAATTTAAAACCTCTGAGTTGTTTATTTTTGGAATATTCCATTAAAAATTTCGGACTGTGGTTGACCATAGGTAACTGAAACCTCAGAAAGTGAAGCCACTGATAAAAAAAGGGGGGAACTATATTATCAAAATGGTGTAATTCTGAAGACCGAAGAAACTTGCTCATTTTGCAGGGTAAAGAACGATGTCAAATAGTTATTTAGAACCACATAACTGGTTAATATGGCTAGAACTAAAACCTAAGGTATCTGATTCCTAATTCAATGCTTTTTTTTTTTTTATTACACCAGGATAATTTACTCCTAGTTGTCTTTTAGATACATTAATATATTATCTTTAGCATTAAAATAAAAGCATTTATATATAACGCATTGGTGGAGGCAGTGAAAGGAATTGGGGGACATTATAGCCGAAACAAGATTGGCTGTGAGCTGACAGTGGTAGTGGCTGGGTGATAGGTATGTAGATGTTCATTTTTGTCATTCTTAATACTTTTGTGTATTTGAACTTATCCACAATAAAAATATAGGTAGCGTTTAAATTTTAAGTTCCCTCTTTTACAGGAGGCAATAACGGATGGCTTGGAAATTGTGGTTTCACCTCGAAGTCTACACAGTGAATTAATGTGCCCAATTTGTTTGGACATGTTGAAGAACACCATGACTACAAAGGAGTGTTTGCACCGTTTTTGTGCAGACTGCATTATCACAGCCCTCAGAAGTGGGTATGTTGAAATGAGTTATACTAGCTGTACCAAGACAGTGCTCTATGGGTTTTGAGAAGTACATACTCTAGAAGTATTCATTTGAGAATTGGAAATTTTCTAAACTCTAGGTTTGAATTATTGGAGTATCTTTGTTTTGAAACAATTCATTTTATACATTTTCAGAAGCTTTATAGGATGCCTATTTGTTTTGAGGAAATTATGAAGCCATGGTTTTTCTATTTAAGTATACAAAATGATATCCTTATGAATTGTTTTAATAAAAGAATTGATAACATAAATTAATATAGGTGATTATTTTTTTGCTTGTATGTCATGGGAATGAGAAAGGGGAAATTAATATTAGGAAAAGTTGATTTCTGTTTCTAAAAGTGGCTATAAATTATCATTGGTGATAATCAAATTTTTCCTTTGACACTAGTATAGAGTATCTGAGGTTTTCAAAAATCTTGCTTACCCAAGATTAGTCAGATTTTTAATAAAGTTTAAGTTAATCAGTTTAAATTTCTATGACTTCTTAAAGATCTTAGAATAAAGATAATGTAACTATTCCAGAAGCTAGATATTTTTGTCTTTAGCCTAAAGGTACTGGCATTGTTTACATTGTTTTTCCTTTCTTTTTATTTAGCAATAAAGAATGTCCTACATGTCGGAAAAAGCTAGTTTCCAAACGATCACTAAGGCCAGACCCGAACTTTGATGCACTCATCAGCAAAATTTATCCAAGTCGTGATGAGTACGAAGCTCATCAAGAGAGAGTATTAGCCAGAATTAATAAGCACAATAATCAGCAAGCACTCAGTCACAGCATTGAGGAAGGACTGAAGATACAGGCCATGAACAGGTATATGGGGAAGAAGGTGGCCATTTTCCTGAATACTTTATTAAATATTGAATTTATTAACAGCCTTCATTTTGAAAAAGACAAAATACAAAAAGTAATAAATAGTAGTTCTGCAAGATTACATTTTCATGCAAGTGTGGTATATGCCTCCAGGTATCTTATATGCCTGGGTTTCTATTTAAAACACTAGAACTTTTGAATTCTCTTTTATACCCACTTCTCCCTCCACTTACCTACTGTTCTATTTCTCTTCTTTTTATAGCAATACTTCTTAAAAGAGTTGTCTGTGCTCACTATCTCTACTTCTTCCATTTCCTTTTGAACCCTCCAGTCAGACTTTAATTCCTTGTATTACTGTTATCAAAAGTTACCAGTGGTGTCAACATTGTGAAATCTAATTGCTGATTCTCAGACCCCATCTTACTTTAGTAGCTTTTTACAAATTAATTTCTCTGAATAATTTTCTTCTCCCGGCTTTCAGGAGACCATATTTTCCTGGTTCCCTTTGTATTTTATTAGCTATTTCTTATCTGAAACTTACCATGTATAGACATGTACTGAACTTTTTTGTCCCTACCCCCTATTTTTCTTCATTCTTGCTCATTTCAGTTGATAGCAGCTCCATCATTCCACTTGCTATCTAGGCCACCATTATCTTTCATTTGAAGTACTGAAAAATCCTCATGAGTGGTCTTTATACTTTCCACGCTTACCCCCACATAATCTATTCTCATCACAGCAGCCAGAGTGATTCTGTTAAATTGAAAGTCAAATCATGATTCTCCTTTGAGGTCTCTAATAACTTCTATTAACATTCAGGTTAAAAGACCTTGGCTTCTAAAACCCTACATAATTTGGGCACCTTCTCACTCCCATTCTCTTTTTCTCTCTGACATCTAACATATTCAGGCCTCATCATTTTCCAAAGTAGGAGATGACGGTAGAGTCCCATCCATATCTAGTTCTCACCTTGGCTGAACTTCAGAGTCACTTGGAAAGTTTTTAAATCCTAGGGCTTCAGGTAACACCTTAGATCAACTAAATCAGAATCTTTGATTGGACTCAGGCGTCACTATTTAAGGTTTCAGGAGTGGTTTTAAAGTACAACCTTTAGTCTGGCTAGTGTGCTTAGTGGTTGAGCCTTGACCCATGAACCAGGAGGTAACAGTTGGAGTCCCAGTCAGGGCACATGCCTTGGTTGCTGGCTCAATCCCCACTAGGGGGCATGTAGGAGGCAGCCAATGGATGATTCTCGCTCATCATTGATGTTTCTATCTCTTCCTCCCTTATTCTGAAATCAATAAAAAAAAATTTTTTATTAAAAAAAAGAGCAACTTTTAACCACTGGCTTAGAGGTTAAACTCCACTGAACTCACCTGAAATTGTATTTAGTAAAGCAAAATAAAGTATTAAAATTTTTTAAAAAATTTAAATCACTGTTTATATTCACTATTATTTCATTATTAGTTTCAGGTATACAGCATATTGTTTAGACAATCATATACTTCACAAAGTGTCCCTCCCTCAATATTTCTAGTTCCCACCCACCTTTCATCATATATAGTTATAAAGTACTAAATTTTGAGTGTATTTAAAGTTACACAATTCTTTTTTAAAAAAATTAATTTCTCTCTCTCTCTCTCTCTTTTTTAGAGGGGGGGGAGGAAGAGGGACTAGGGAAAGATAGAAACATTGATGAAAGAGAAACATCTGTTGGCTGCCTCCTGCACACCCCCTACTGGACTTCTCTAGAATTTTCTAGAATTCTAAAGTTCTGTAAACATGCTTCAAAAGGGGTTCATTAAATATGCCTAAGTACATTTTCTGCAACGCCTTTTTGTTTCTTAACTAGACTACAGCGAGGCAAGAAACAACAGATTGAAAATGGCAGTGGAGCAGAAGACAATGGTGACAGTTCTCACTGCAGTAATGCATCCACACACAGCAATCAGGAAGCAGGGCCCAGTAACAAACGGACCAAAACATCAGATGATTCTGGGCTTGAGCTTGATAACAATAATGCAACAGTGGCAATTGATCCAGTAATGGATGGTGCTAGTGAAATTGAGTTAGTGTTCAGGCCTCATCCCACACTGATGGAAAAAGATGACAGTGCACAGACAAGGTAAGTGTGCGGGTTAGTTTTAGATTATCTGAATTCAGGAAATTTAATTGGGAGTTAAAGGCAATTTTGCGTAAGAAGGAAGAGCAGTATTTGCCATCCAGTTGACTGTCAGGGTTCATTTGGATATTCTTGATGCCTAGGTGGTTGTTTTCTTCCTCTGTGCTTCCCATCCACACTTGGGTATCTGAAAGGAATGACCTGACTCTCCTTCTTAGAGGAGGGAGAAAAAAGGGTCACTTAAATTTCTTAACAGTGATACTGGGGTGCCAATAAACACCAGAATTCTTGCTGGTGAGGATGACACTGTACCTCAGCTTTCTGCCTGCCATTGAGTGCAGATAAACATCAAATATTTGCTCAGTGAGTAAGTGATGAGTATACCATACTTTAAAAAAAAACCCCAAGATTAGCACTTTTATGCTCAGTCTTAAACACCAGAAAATTGATGAATTTTTAAACAATAAGCAATTGGTCATATTCTTGCTGCTGTAGACAGCAGGACTTTGATCATTGGGTTTAGATGTTTGTTCTTTTTCCTCAGTACTGTGTATATTTGTTGGATTTTTATCATTTTATATCACATTTTTATGGGTGCTTTTGTGGCCTGGTAGTCTACTTTCAATAAGGAATTTTTAGATAATAGATGATTAAATTTCTGATACTATTTTATCAGTAATAGAGACATTTACATTTTATAGAAATGTATTAGTCCTATAATCTAATTACATTTTCATTATTAATTTAGAAATGAAATTTCTAATGATCTATTTTTCCAGATACATAAAGACTTCTGGTAATGCCACTGTTGATCACTTATCCAAGTATCTGGCTGTGAGGTTAGCTTTAGAAGAACTTCGAAGCAAAGGAGAATCAAACCAGATGAACCTTGATACAGCCAGTGAGAAGCAGTATACCATTTATATAGCAACAGCCAGTGGGCAGTTCACTGTGAGTATTCTATAATAATAAAAGTATAATATGCTAATTAGACCAGACAACCTTCCAGATGAAGCTGCAGCGGCAGGGGCCGAAGGCAGAGGCTGCGGTGGGGGCCGAGCCCCTTGCACGAATTTCATGCTCTGGGCCTCCAGTTTAAAAATTAGGCCATTGAAACGGAGTGAATTAACCATCTGAGAGTGGCCAGTGGTGGGGTGGGGCCTAATAAAATGGCACAGGACAGGATCCTGACACCCCGAGAGATAGAGAACAGGGTAGTTAACTTTTTGATATGTTTCATGAATAGTATAAGTGACAAGTTTATCCTAAGCTTTTTTTTTTTAAAGGTGGACTTTTAATAATGAGATGGAATACTATGCTTTGAGCAGTTTTCATAATTCTTTCTCTCTTATTGTTTTAGGTATTAAATGGCTCTTTTTCTTTGGAATTGGTCAGTGAGAAATACTGGAAAGTGAACAAACCCATGGAACTTTATTATGCACCCACAAAGGAGCACAAATGAGCTTTTACTAAAACCAATCTGGATAATGAACTTTTTTATAGCCTATTTCTTTATTATTAAAGATGTATCATCATTACTTTTATGGACAGTATCTTGGATATGTTGTTCAACTTTCTTCCTGAGCCAGCCTCGTTTATACTCATAGGATCTTTTCCCCTTAATTTAAGATTTCCTTTTTGGAAGGGACTACAGTTATTCAGAACCTTTCTTTCCTTTTAAAAATATATCTAAGTAGTATGTCTTTACAAAGTATGGTTTCATTTGGAGCACTCTTTGACCCAGGAATTTTCATAATTTTGGATTCTTTTTTTTTTTAATCTCACCTGAGAATATGTTTTATTGATTTCTATAAAGAGAAGAAGGGAGAGAAACATCAATGTGAGAAACATCAATGGTTGCCTCTTGTATGTGCCCTGACTAGGGTTGAAGCTGCAACCTAGGTATGTGCCCTGACTGGGAATTGAACCTGCAACCTTTTGGTGTATGGGATGATGCGCCAACCAGTGAAGCCACCTGGCCAGGGCATGGTTCTGTATTCTTAAGATTCATTTGGCCATCTTTTTCCCTCCCCTCAAAAGTTTAGGCCTTACAGAATGTGAAATAATATGTATTTTGACTTTTTTTCCCCCCTGGAGTCTTGTATGTTTATAGTTTTCTATATAAGCTGTAGTATTTCATGAAAACCAAAGCTCAAATTTACTGTGTTCAAAAATCAGTTCTCATAGGATTATTATTTTCATAGTCTTATCTTCCGTAATCTCCATCTCTCTCTTTTTTTTTTTTTTTCAGAAAGGTTCTTTATGAACTTAGTGTTCATTGTCATGCAATGCTATTTTTTTTTCCATTTCTCTCCTACTCTAATTTTGGAATTTCTGATCCTGGGAAAGAATCAAACAAAATCTCAAGTTCAGTGAGAACTTGGTTCATTTACAGATTTCACTGAAGAAAGAAATATTATATTGGTCTTATGTAATCTCCAGGTATATATTTAAAGAGGTCTTTTTTTTTGTATTAGTTCTGTCAGTGCAGTTCCTTTATTATGTATGTTTGATGATTTTCCTATTAAAATATCAGAGATATGGAGATATTTTGCACTTTAGCCTCGATGAAAAGTACAAGATATGTTCAAAGCTTCCCCAATTTTTTCTGTGTTGGTAGCTATGTAAGTTAATAACATGGCATATGAACTAATGATATGGGGGAAAATGTTTGCTTCTGTTTGAAAAATGTGTTTAGTATTTTGCGTTGCCATATATGTTTGTAAATTTGGTGCTTTGCTAATTACCCTCTAGAGAAGCAAGTTAACAGAGCTTAGACCTGCCTTGATATGTAGTAAAAGATAATTCTGCAGAAGGATGTCAGCCAGGAGAGTAAAAGTCATTGTCTTCTTAATTTAGTTTTATATTGAGGAACAGTGTTCAGCGTTTGGACCCAGAAGGCTTTATGATGGCAGGTCAGAAATAAGATGGGATTATGTGTTATTTTTCATCCCTGTTCTGATTTCAGGTATGTTTCCAAGTTTGTATTATCACAGTATTTACAAAGACATGTTTGCATTGAGAAATGGACCCTACAGGGTTTTTACCAGGGGGGAGACAGAACCGTAACTAAAGTCTTACCTAGATCTTGGAACTATTTATCTGTCATTTTTGACATTTTGGGGCCAGCTTGAGGTTTTAAATCTTCAATCCAATATTAAAACGTAAAGGCTTATTCAATTTTTTACCATTTTACTGAAAATACTTAAAATATGTTTTTGTAGTTTTTTTGGTAAACTGTGCCATGAAATTTGAAAACCATGAAAAGTCACGGGAACTTTTGTATTCAATTACTTTTTCTGTTGTAATGTTAAATTGTATAGACTATCAGTGCATGCCCACTCAATATAACCCTGGTTTTGTGATATAACTGTTTAGATTTTATTGGTGACATTAGATTAGTGGTTGCATTAAATAACTAAATTCTCATTGTGATTATTAATTGAAATTTTGTCTTTAAGCAAAAAGTTATTTGTGAATATAAGCTTTGTGCTTAGAAAATGTATGTGTTTATATTTGCCAGTTTGGGGGTGGATGTAAATTCTGCATCATTAGTGAATTCATTCATATCTGTAGTCTTTTGCAAAATATAGTTATAGATATTTGATAGATATCATAGGTATTTGATAGAGTAGTGAGTGCAGTGTTGTGTGTGTGTGTGTGTGTGTGTGTTTGTGTTTTGGGGGTAGGTACTGTTTATCATTACTACCAGCTGAGATTTTATAAAGTATTATCTAAATAAATTCTGTAACCACCATCTGTGTTGAGGAACAAAAGGCTCATCAAATGTGGTGAGGCCCTTGGATACATTATCATTTAAAAATTTACTATGGTAAAATACATATAACCAAATTTACCATTTTAATTTTTTAAATATACAGTTTAGTGGCATTAAGTACATTCACAATATCATGTAACCATCACCACTATTTCCTGAACTTTTTTTTATCATCCCAAACAAACTCTGTACCCATTCAACATTAACTCCTATTTCCTCCCCCCACTCTAGCCCCTGGTAACCTCTGTTCTACTTTCTCTCTTTGAATTTGACTATTTTAGTCACCTTATGTAAATGGAATCATAAAATATTTGTTCTTTGTGTCTGTTTTATTTCATATATTATGTTTTGAAGTGTCATCCATGTTGTAACATGTATCAGAATTTTATTCCTTTTTTTGGCTGAATAATATTCCATTTTATGTATATAAACATTTTGTTCATCTGTTGATGGACACCTAGGTTGATGGACATTTTTTGCTGTTGTGAATAATGCTGCTATGAATATTTTGTGTGTGTATCTGTTCAGGTCTCTGCTTTCAAATCTTTGGGGTATATAGGAGTGAAGTTGCTGGATTGTATGATAATTCTGTGTTTACTTTTAGGAATCCGAAACTTTCACAGAGTGGCCATAGTATTTTACATTTCCACCAGCAAAGTACAGCAAGGATTCCAATAGCTCCACATCCTCACCACTTGTTTTTGTCTTTGATAGCTACACTAATGGGCATAAAGTGTTATCTTATTGTGGTTTTGATTTGCCTTTCTCTTCTGGCTTTTGATGCTAAGCATCTTTTCATGTGCTTATTGGCAATTTGTATATCTTCTATGGAGCAGTATTTATCCAAGTCTTTTGCCCATTTTTAATTATTTTGTTTTGTAGTTCTTTATATATTTTGAATATTAATGATCTGATACATGATTTGCATCTAGCTTCTTATCTGTGGGTTGTCTTTACACTTTCTTGATAGTGTCCATTGATGGACAAAAGTTTTAAATTTTGGTGAAATTCAATTTGCCTTTGTTATTGTTTCCTGTGCTTTTGGTGTCATATCCAAGAAGACATCGCCAAATCCAATGTCATGAAGATTTTCCTATGTTTTCTTCCCAGAGTTTTATAGTTTTAGCTCTTACATTAAGATTTTTTATCCATTTTGAGTTTTGTATATGGTGAAAGGTAAGGATTCAATTTTGTTTGCATTTGTTGAAAAGACTGCCCTTTCTCCATTGAATTGCTTTGGCAGTCTACTCAAAAGTTAATTGACTGTATGTGAGGGTTTACTTCTGGGCTCTGTATTCCATTGGACTATATTACTCTCCTTTTGCTAGTACTGTTGTTGGAGAAATACGTGGGCCAGATTTTCCTGCTGCTTGTGGGTATGGGTTGGCTCTTGCGACATTTTGAGAAGATGAATTTTCTAAGATTCTTATTGGTGTGGACTTACATTTCTCTGGTTGCAAAGTCGTATGCCTCTTTAACCCAGGCCTGAAAAAGGTATAGGTAGGGGTCAAGCAGAACACAAAGGAAGGCCAGTGTCCAGAACTTCTGTTCCATGGTGGAGCTGGTTCTATACAGCATTAGGCTAGTCCTTAAGTCCGTTGTGTGAAGTCCACATGGCCGTGGGCCTCGTGGGCGAATGCAGGGGAGTGCATACCATGCAACAGGAGTCTCAAGAGAGTGAACTTCCTTTGTCTAGGAGTTTAAATATTCAGGTTGTGTGCCCCATTCTGGCCTCTGACTTGTTCCTAGGTGTGACTAACAGGTAAGCATCTTTCAAATCACTCAGACCTTATTGGGCATGCATCTAAACTGCCTTTGTCCAGTCCCTTCCTCCATGGTCAGCAGGGAATAGACTTGGAGAGTGTTAAATTACAGCTTTCTAGCTAAGTTGTATAAATGGCATATCTGTATTATCTAGTCTTCTCTTTATTTCTTTCCTGTTAACAATAACCAGGCTATTACAATGGTGTCAGTACCATACTGTTTTCATTACTATAGCTTTGTAATAGTTTTACATATTTTAATCCTCTGAACCCTATGAGGAAGATAGTATTTCCCTTGTACATTTGAGAAAACTGAAGCTTAGGATTCTGACTTGGATAACTAAATACAAAATAATTAAAATGCCAGATGAGAAAAGGAATTTTTTTTTAAAATCCTCACCAGAGGCCATTTTTCCATTGATTTTTAGCGAGTGGAAGGGAAGGGGAAAGACAAGAGGAAACATCGGTGTGAGAGAGACATGGATTGGTTGCCTCCCACACGCACTCCGGGGATTGAGCCTGCAACCCAGATACATACCCTTGACTGGAATCGAACCTGGGGACCCTTTAGTCCACAGGCTGATGCTCTAACCATTGAGAAAAACCAGCTAGGGTCCTCATGCAGGAGGCAACCAATCAATGTGTTTCGCTCACATCAATATTTCTGTCTTGCCCTGCCTCTTGCACTCTCTCTAAAAATCAATGGAAAAATACCCTTGGGTGAGGATTAAAAAAAACATGCAAAGAAAACCCCGGCTAGGGTGAAAAGGAGTCATTTTAAAAATCCCCATCACATTTCTATTTAGAAATACTTGGCTTTTTGAAATACTAGAACCAGTATAAGAAAAGAATATTAGTGTGCAATTGTTGTAACTATAAAAATGGCTTCCTTGAAGTGCTTCTGAATTAATGTAATTAAGGAAATTAACTATGAAAACCTGCTCTTCCATAAAAGCATGAGAACTATAAAAGTTGTCAAAATCAACTTAATTTATTCAGTAAAAACTAACAAGTTTTGTAGCATTTTAAATTGCCCTATGCCCATTTTCTCAGTTCCAGGGTAGACCTGAAAATGAATAGCCTTGTAACTATAGTAGCTGTGAAACCCAGCAGTTTTGTAGCCTGAGAAGTGGGTTGAAGTTCCCCCTTAAGCCAGTTAGATTGGACCTGTTTGGTGCCTCACTGAAAAGCTCTATTCTTAGAGCTACTCTTTATTTGACCTGATACCCCTCACTCTCTGCAAACAGCCCTATCTTCAGAAACAGCTGCAATTGTTTAATGTGGCAGCTGCCTTGAGGCAGTGCTAGAAAGAGGCTGACAAACAGAAAGGAGAAGCTGAGGGATGACATACCTGTAAAGGTTTGGAAAGGCTCCAAGATATTCTTGGGACTCTAGAGGGCGACAGGCATGTGCAAGGTTGCATGCACACCCAAGGACAAAAGGAGGCACCCATCGAAGCTATAGCAGAACTTGAGGCTCTTCAAGCAGGAAGTGAAGGTGAAGGCAGTGTAAGCTTCATGTTGGAGTGTTGAGGGCATATTTGAAAACATTCTCAGAGCACTTCATGAAGGCTGGGAGAGTAACTGTTTCAGGGCACCTAATGAATTTTCTGTCCAACCTTTAGCTGACCTTTAAGCTAACAAAGCAGAATGTAGTGCTCATATACAGCAAAGAATGCTCACTTTGCAGAATTAGTCCAGGTAGATTACTAAACAGCAAACTTGACAAATCCCAGGGATGTGAAGGGATTCTTTTATCCAACATTGCCCAGTCATATTTCAAATATCTAGTTTCCAACAAAAATTTGCATGTCATGTAAAGAAACAGGAAAGTGTGAGAAAGCCTAGATGTTGGACTTAATGAAACAAAATGTTTAAATCAGCTTTTAAAAATATGTCCAAAGAACTAAAGCCATTTTAAAATAACTAATTTGAGAACAGTCTTTCACCAAGTAGAGAATAACAATAGACATTATACTAAGAGAACTAAATAAAAATACTGGGTTGGAAATATACAATAAGTGAAATAAATCCAACAGAGGAGCTAATAGATTTGAACTTTGAACACAGGAAGAAAGGAACAAGGGAGAGACCTGTGGGACACCATCAAGTGTACTAAAATGTATAATGGGAGTCCCAGAAGGAGAGAAAGTAAAGGGGCACTTTATGTATTTGAAGAAATGCTTCAAATTTCAAAATTTGGTAAAAATCTACATCTAAGAAGTTCAACAAATGCTAAATAACAGAGAAACTCTTGGAAATAGCAAGAGAAACAGCAAGAGAAAAGTGACCCATTGCATACAAGGGATCTTTGATAAGATTAACAACTGGATTCTCATGAGAAGTCATGGAGGCCAGGAGGTAATGGAAGTGTTGAAAGGAAAAGGCAGTGAACCAAGAATTCTATATGAAGCAAATTCTCAAAAGTTAAAGATATTAAGGTATTTCGTCTGGAGTGTGGCATTCTGAGAACTGAAGAATTTTGTAAAGATATGGATGAATCTGTATCCTAAATCCTTCACTCCAATGAACCTCACTTAAAATGGATGTTTCCTGTTTTGGTGGATGACCCCTTCAAGGAGTTAGTTACCTTGCAAAAAGCATCCCATCTGTTTTATCCCTACAATCCCTCATCTTCAGATCCCAGCATGTTCTGGGGACAAGTACAAAGTGCCTCCTGAAAGAATGCTTTTTTTTTTTTTTTTTTATCCTGTATACCAGTGGTTCCCAAACTTATTTGGCCTACCGCCCCCTTTCCAGAAAAAAATATTACTCAGCACCCTCTGGAAATTAATTTTTAAAAAATTTTAATAGCAATTAAAGATATATGTATTAATGTTTCTACCTTTTTCATAATATATAGTAAAGAAAGGTGTAAATTAGAAACATTGAAGTTTGAAATTATGAAACTATTTATTGAACTCAGAATAGAAAGGTAATACAAAAAAAGTTAAAACAAATGCACCTGTGGCCATCACCGCTCCCCTGGATCGCTGCAGCGCCCACCAGGGGGCGGTAGCGCCCACTTTGGGAATCACTGCTGTATACTGATGATTTATGGAGAATACCTGTGGAAATAGATTCCGCGTATGTTAGATCTTGAAGTAAGAAACAATCTTAAAATTGGGTCAAATTATCAGTATGGGTACACTTACACGAGAGAGTACATCAGCTTGAATAGCTGGGAGTGGTTCTGTTTACTTGGTTGAAGTTTTGACTCAGCAGTGCTGAATCTAAATGGGCAATGAGGTGCCAAAAATTCCGATACATCATAGAGAAAGGAAATCAAAGACTTAGAAGGGGAAATGTTGGAGAGGATTTATGTGATTGGAGCGACTATCATCAAGAAATGCTCTGGTGAGAAGAGAAGTAGCACTCTGAAAAGCTGTAATATGGTCTGACAGGACTTTTTGGCCTTGGCTAAGTGGTCATATGATCCAAAGGACCAAAGTGGTCCCATTTGATTTATCTAACTGAAAACTGCAGGTCACTACAGCTACTGTAGAGATTAAGATCCCTTATCCATTTCCCAGGCCTGATTTAATTCACATTCCCAGAGCCTTTTGAGAAAGGATCCTGCTATAAGTTTGTATTATGTATATTCTTAGCCTTCTCCAAAGTAACCTGTGGCCATTTACCAGAGCAGTTATTTTTACACCAAGGAAAGAACTCCCTAGACTTTTTGAAATTATTGAACACCTGGTCTTAGTCATTTCTGCAAAATATTCTCTGGTGATTAATGAAGTTTTAACCAAAATCCACCACAGTGGCACCCAAACCCTTCAGGTTACTTCTCCCATTTCCTGAGTCTATGGTTAGAGTATTAAGATAAGCAACTAGCAGAGCCAGCACACCATAACAACCAGTTTCTTGTGTTTACCAAATTTTAAAGGAGTGATACAGATGCCTTTATGTTCCAAATTGTTATGCAAACAAGGTGCTAATGTAGAATTAGATGGAATTTAAAAGGATTTCCTCTTTAGGTTGATGTAGTTCCAAACTACTTCCTACCAAGTAGTGAAGTTAATATAGAAAAACATGTATTTTTAAAAAGTTACTTGCATATTTTATATCAAATTAAGCTCTCGTAAAATTCAACTTCACCAAAATGTTACGCTAAGCAATTAGCAAAATTTTAAACTGATATTCAACAACAAACACTAAGTCAGATGGGCCAAGTACTGATTTGCCTTTGGATTTATAGTAATTTTTATTTTTAGTTATTCTTATCTTTATACAAAGTAATACCATTTCTTTTTGTGCTCATTTGTGAGTTTAATTGTAATTGGCAAGAATTATAGTTTTATTATGGTCATAATAGAAACAAATGCACTTCACATATTCCTTTATTTTACCAAAATGTATGATTCCATTAATTGAAGGGGAAAAAATCCTCCAGGACTATGCTGTAATAAAGATTTTCCCTGGATTTTTGTGTATGTCACTGGAGTGCAGTGTATTAAAAACCTTCAGTTATTTCTCCCCCTTCATCCTCACGCTTCATGCTTATAAAAAAGTTACTTCCTTTAACAAATACTTCAGGGTAAATATGGATTAGATCCTTGAGACAAAAATCCAAACTTTATACTAAATCCTTTCATCGAAACTCATTCAAATGAAGAACAGTATTTATTAATGGAAACAAGATTTTTGTTTCAACTAATTTTCATTATTATGTTAGCCTGGTCTACTTTATACAAAAAATGAGCATATACACACAAACCAAACAACCAACCCCCCCCCCCTACATTCAAACAAAAAAAAAATCTACCCCCAAAACAAAAAATCCTCACTTCATAAGTGGGCAAGTTTTACATATGAGGTAGCACAACCAAGCAAATGAATATTTACATGCATTAACTGAGGCACTTGAGATCACCCAATTTGTTTTTAACAAAATCTCGAGAATTTCAGTGCTTGTGAACAATTATAATTGGAACAGTCATCTCAATTTACTTTGGCAAACTATTACTCTCAAGTGTAGTCTAGATCTAGACCTGAAACTTAGAAAAAAATGGATTTCTATCTCAGGCAAGTATTTAATTTCTCAAAAACTAAAAATTAAAGGATTAATGTGGGAGAGATGTGAATTCTTAAAATCAGGAATGTATTTTAACTTCGTAATTGTGAAATATATTAGTGACCTGAAAGGATACTCTTCTTCCCATTCAGCATCAATTTAAGCAGAGATGTGACTTACGTGACATACATAAAATTCCAAATACTTTGCATGTGAGAATTTTCTGAGTTATTAAATAGTAGGTGATCTCAGTCAATTCTAAGTTTTCTTTAAGAAAAACTTGGAAAGCCTAACTCCCAAACCAGTTAAGTTAGAAACTGCTACTTTTAAAATGAAAACAGCACTTTTTTATTTTTACACCACTGAATTGAAAGAATAAAAAAAGAACTACAGTTGGTATGGAGAAGTATTAGACAGATGATCTATAAAGATGTATGGGAATAAACACTTCTCTACTTTTACCATCTTCTGCAATTGCTTGCTTCTGCTTTGTCATTCACTGACATTTCAACCCTTTCAGCTACTGTATCTTCTGATGTAGATTGGACATGGCCCTCTGACTGTCCTCCAGTGTAGGTGGGGGTACTGTACTTTAAAAGGATAGATTTAAACTGCATCAGAGGTGCATCTGTACGAACACCCATTGGGTCAAAATGAGTTCGGCTTACTCTAAAGCCTGCTTGAGAAAGATAGCACAGAAACTTTTTTAACCTGCAGCAAGAAAAAGGAAAACAAAATGAGGTTATAATTTTATTTAAACCATTGTGTCATTAAATTATAAAATATACATGTTGCCATTGACTGGCTATCTTACTTTGGCATATTCATCCCTTTAATGCTGTGTCTGTGGATGTTGTAATAAAAGGGAGGATGTTCAGTACTGGCATCAGCCTTTTGTTTCTTGGCTAAATTTGTGATTGTTTCAGTACATTTTCTTTTTCCTGAAACACACAAATACACACAAAGTTAGCATTCTCTTAAAAATTATAAACCTAATACTTTTATAACTCTATGCTATCTCAAGTCTAAATCCTCTGACACACACCATTTCAACTATCCAGTCTTAATTCTTAAGAGAACTCATTGCAAGAATAAGATATTTTCATTTCCACTATCCTTAACTGATGTAATTTTAGTATTTAACTATTTGCTGAGTCAGAACTTACTTTCTACCTTCTTGAATGTCAAGCCTCAATTCTATTTTCATCTGAAGAAAGCTATTTGAATTCTGGGCCAATCACCTCACAGACTTCATTACTATCAATACTACTCAGAGTTTGATTAAGTTCTATCTTCTTTGATTGTTTCATGTGTGTAGGTCTTTTCTGTGTGTAAATCCCCCCCCCCCCCCCCAGATTATATTACATTATCCTGGGGATAATGCCCTTCCGTTTTTATACTTGTACTCTCTACCGAATGCCAATATTTGATAAATAGGTCTTCAATGAATAACCTGTCCAAGGTTATACAACAAAAAACACAAAGAAGCAGAATGATGCTCTTAAATCTAATGCTCATTACTGTATACCATACTGCCTTTTTCTTACCCCCGAGAGAGAAATTAAGTGTGCACACATCCCAAATTATAAGAAAGGCCATACAATACATTCTTATGGCTAGAGAATAGACCTTCTGGGTAATCAGTGGAATTGTTACGCATCATATGGTGGTGAAAAAGTTTAAAAGAATAAGAATAATAAAATGTAATCAATTCTATCAAACAGAATTTGATCTTATTTTGGTTCACATCGTTCTTTCAAGATATTACAGTTCTCTCAAAGGGATGCATTATATATTAGAACTATGAGTGCAGTACATGTTCATAGAAATTTTGAACTGTGTAAATGCCAGATAAACAAGTTTTACTGTAATTAGGTTGTCGGTATAATAAAAAAAAAATGCACTGTGAAATAGGCTACCAAAGAAATCTCTTCCTACTCTTTTGCTGTCTGATTTTTGCACTGATACATACACATGTACATACACATACACACATATACATACATACCTTGTGCAATGTAATTATCTGTTGTGGTATCATCTGTAGTTTTAATAGATATACCACATTCTTCTAAAATAAAAACAAATGGGAATCAAAATATTTTACAGGACGTTATCAAGTAACAAGTCAAAGTTTAAAGAAAGCTTATTTCTAAATTATATCCACACTGCTTTTCTGAATATATAGATTCTATGACAAAACAGGGCAAGAATTAATTTTTAATCCTCTATAACAACTGCTGCTTCTAATGAGTTATGAGAAATGTTAGGATGTCTAATAGGCCCACCCTGAGGTCAATGGCCAGATAAAAACGACAAAAGCCCATTTATACTAAAGAGAAAATAGAAAAAAACTGTAGTTTTAATGAGTGACAAGTGTATATCTTAGTTTCTGTGTCTCAATGGCTACACCTCTCAGAATTCCCTAGGGTTTCTCTTTTTAGAAAGCAGATAAGTGTAATAAAATCACAATAGACAGTACTTTTAATGTACTAAAATTTAAAAATACATACTTTTATCTTAATAAAATCACTATTCCAGGTTCTGAATATAAACCTGAAGAAAACTATGCAATTAAAAATAAAAATTACGCAGGTTATCAGATTCAGAGGGGATTTAAAAGCATACTACTTATACTGCTTTTGATTATAACATCAAAGGAAGTTTAAAAAGATAGAGTATTTTGGTAATTTGTAAGCTAGTAAACTAGTGTTAAATTGGTTACCTTGCTTGGTGAGATTTGAAGGTGAATGAACTGAAAACTGACTTTGAGGAGTACACTCTGACTCAAAGATTAATGTCTTTATTAGGGGCTGAATGTCATCTAAACCATGGTGAAGAGATTCAAATAGCATTCTTTTGAGAAATCCAGTATTGAAGAGGGAGCTTGACCTAAAAGAAACAAAAAATCCCAAGAATATAATATAGAGAATTGGGTTTGAGAGAAATGTTTATTATCTTAAATAATAAGATATATAATTAATTATATGATTGATTAAATACTTAAATTAAAAAGAATTTATGATTTAACTTAAAATTGTTTATTTTCTATTTCTCCATTCCTTTTTATCATGTTAGTTCTCCAAACTAGTGTTAGTCAAGGAAATTTCATTCACAGTTAAATCAGTCCTCATAATGTGTATAACCCTGTGTTACATATAGGTGTGGAATATACACCAAAGTATAAAATAAAATGTTAAGCCTATAAATCTAGACAGGGATGTAATATAATGCAGAAGTTTTAATGCATATTCCTGTAACAGTAAATACATGCATAAAATCTCTAGAACAAAGTATATCCTTAATGAATGGTAGCTATTATTACCAGGGTTGGCAAATACATGTGGAAAGCTATATGATTTTAAGTGTTAAATGAGCGATCAATGTAAGATTTACTAAAAAGGAATTTAGAAGTAATTTGGGTTGAAGCATTAAGGAGAGACTTCAAAGAAGTGGGGAAAGAGGAAGAGATTCTGTATGAGAGTAAAGATAGGACTATGGCTTTGAGTGAGGAAACCATAAGGCATGGGAACTCAGTCCTGGGAGTGAGACAACCCAAGTTCTTGCCCTGCCTGAGCTGCCAAATTTTGGAGGTCAGTTTTAGCCAGCACTTAAAAGCACTTTGTTGTAATTTTCTCATCTGTAAAATGAAGGACTTGGGCTAGATCTTCCTTCTGGATCCAGGGACTTGGGCTAGATCTTCCTTCTGGATCCAGCAGCTGTTAATTCGTTTCCCCAGTTCTGAGGTCAGTGAGTAGGATCAACATGTATCAGATGACATAGGAAAGAGAGTACCAGAACGTAAGACTAGCTAGATCATTCTTAATCTAAGGGTATTAACATAGGATAAAGATGGGGTGGTGAACACACAATACAACACACAGATGATATATAACTGGAGGCCCGGTGCATGGATTTGTGCACCAGTGGGGTCCCTAGGCCTGGCCTGCGGGATTGGGCTGAAACCAGCTCTTCGACACCCCCTGAGGGGTCCCAGATTGCGAGAGGATGCAGGCCAGGCTGAGGGACCCCACCGGTGCACGATCGGGCCGGGGAGGGACACGGGAGGTTGGCCAGCCAGGGAAGGACTGTGGGAGAGCTTCTGAGCGTGTCTGGCCCATCTCGCTCAGTCCCGATCAGCCAGACCTCAGCAGCAAGCTAACCTCCCAGTCAGAGCGTCTGCCCCTGGTGGTCAGTGCACGTCATAGCAACTGGTCGACCGGTCAACTGTCTGCGCCCTGGTGGTCAATGCATGTCATAGCAAGCGGTTGAACAGCCTTAGCTTATCATAAGCTTATTAGGCCTTGGTTGAACTGCCGACCGGCCGACCGGACACTTAGCATATTAGGCTTTTATTATGTAGGATTGTACACCTGAAACCTATATAATTTATTAACCAATGTCTCCAATAAATTAAATAAAAAGTAAAAAATAACAAAAAAGTTAACTAGACATGAAAAAAGATTTAAAAATGGGCATCAGCACAAACATTTACCATTTGTGTTAATGTTTAAGTTTAGTAGGTGGCTAAACCTTGACCCTGTAAATTAATGAGGTAGATATCTGCAATGATTCTTGTCACAATGTTGTTAGGAATTTCTGTGTACAAAAGCATACATACATTAAAAATTTGCAATTGCGTCCCATCTAAACAACTTTACCCAAAACAAAAGGCATTTACTTGCATTTTCCCTTTTTAAATTAAATTCCTCAAAGACTTTTTATATTAGTTGGCTCTTCTTTAAAAAGTTACTGTGATCACTTTTTAACCACACCCTAGAGTTCTATAATTATCAAATAAAAATAAAAAAGCCCAATTCTTACTATTCAGAAATGCATTATAGTTTGCAGAACAGCCAGGCTTCTCTTTAGCACTGTCACAAACTTGGGGGAATAATGTTATAGAAAAATCTGAAAACAGAAAACACTTCAGGTTCATAGGGGGAGAAGTCACAATTATTTGCTTAGACTTTAAAAGATTCAGTCAAAATTTGCTTGTCTTTTGCCTCACATCAAAAGTCAACAAACAAAATCAATATATAAATCAATTCTGAATATATTATCATGCTTGGGCACACATACCATAGAGGTCCAAGTTCTATTGCTGTCTTTCCAGGCATGCTTCCATGACAGTTACAGGGCAGCTGTCTATACGGGTTTTCTGTGAAAAGATTAAAAGAAATCAAAGCAGAAATGACAGATACATAGTAGTAATTGTTATACTCATAATAATTTGCAGCTACTATATACTGAGAATCTACTATGTGCCAGATATTGTGCTAAGTATTTTTATAAAATCTCAATTATACAGATCAGAGGATTAAAGCTTAAAACAGATGATAGAAATCCATGTCAAACAGAGATCTTTTAGTTAGTACATGAAATTAAATAGGAGAAGGTCTTATAAAGTCCACAAGATATCTGTATTTTAAAATCAGTGATTGGGGTAAAATTTACATGCAATAAAATGTATACATTTTATGTGGAAATATTAATGAACTTTGACAAATATATATATATATATATACATATATATATATATCCATATAACTGCTATCCCATCAAAATAAAGACATTTCTCATATTAACTCTTCTGCAATTGGGAAGAAAATAATTACCCTGTTCCCTAGACCTGATTCATAATCAGCCCCAAAATGTAAGCTAGAAGAATCTAATTCAATGTAAAGAGCAATAAGGCCCGATAGAATCACAAGGAAATTGGGGAGGTAGTTTCCAAGATGGGGCAATATTCTAGTATGAACTTTTCCAGTTCACTTAAGGTCCAGAATAGTCATTTTAAATCAGACTCTCTGCAACAGATTTCGCCCAGACTGTTCCTAGGTGGATCATGCACTTGCTTGAAATGGTTGGATCTGATCAGTCAGTCTTAGAGATATCCAGAATCCAAGGCTGTGGTGGTAGGGATAATGGTCTTTAGCTTCTCGCTATCTGATATCAATGTTATTCAGTGCAATTAAATGGCATAATACACAGTGTGAGATCTTATTTTAGATTTACTTAAAGGCTCTGTCACTGTTTTTCCTAGGGCAACTGTTTCTATATCCTGGAAAAGCAAAAATAGAAACACCTTTATAAGGGCAAAAGCCAAATTATTTTCCTTGGTTCCCAGGCCTGGCATATAGTAGAGTCTCAGTAAATATTTATTGAATGAATTTTGTAACTGATGGCTTTTATATTCAGCCAGAAACAGAGAGGTTATCCTAACTTATGTTCCTAAAATTAGTGACAGTGGAAACTAAGTTATTTCTAGATGTTTCAATAGAGAAGGGCAGAGCTGGAGAGTGTAAATTGTATAGCACCAGTAAATAAACTCACACAAATGCCTTTTCTGTTGAAGAAAGGAAGTCCAGGATAGGAAATAAAGTTAGCACTGTCATCTTTAAAACCAAAGGACAATATGTATAATTAGGGATGTGATAAAGGCTTATTTATTGGAGGCTTATACATAAATTAGACATAATTTATTGTGTCAATTAGGGGGGAAAGGAAAAATAGGTAATACTTTCAACAATAAAGATTTTAAAAAAAATAAATTAGACACAGTATACAGTCAAAAGAAACTTGAATTACCTTCTACCATATTACCATCCTTCTGAAAAATTCTCTCTTCACACCACTGACAATGTATCAGATACTGTATCTTCTTGGCTGTTTCATCTGCAGAAGTAGGCCCCCTCAAAACTCTCACAACGACCAAGACAAAATGT
Source organism: Myotis daubentonii (assembly GCF_963259705.1). Classification (NCBI taxonomy): domain Eukaryota; kingdom Metazoa; phylum Chordata; class Mammalia; order Chiroptera; family Vespertilionidae; genus Myotis; species Myotis daubentonii. The sequence goes on along the minus strand of NC_081857.1, from coordinate 18,354,028 downwards.
TCCAGAGCCACTGCAAATAGTACTTCTATGCCTTTGTTACATCGAGCTGCAGCTCTGGGAAAAAAAAAAAATTTAAGTTATTTTGGGTGCTTATCATTTTTCTTTGACATTATATTTACAATACTAATCTGGACAGTAAACTATGGGTAGGTGAAGGGAAAATAAGAAAAATTCAAGTCTTAGCAGCATACTTTTAAAAGATAATTTCTATAACTCTTACACAAAATGAAACACAGGAAATAAAGGATGCTTGCCGGAGTCTTCAGTAACTAGACATTTTCCTTTATGACAGCCTCTCAATAGGACTACAGGCTCTGGTTTCCAATGTCACTTTCTTTGTTGTCATCACCACCACCTTTCTGCCTTTTTACCTGTTTTTTTCTATAAAAGCTTCTTTCAAACAATGTTTACGGAATACTAACTATATGCAGGGTAGTAAGCCAGCTGCTAAATATTCAGGGAAAAGTGAATAGGCAGTCCTTGCTACTATTAATTTTACACACTTCTGGATTAAATTCTACTTGATGCAGTATTTATGTACTTAGTTTTCTCTCTGCAGTTACACACTAAACTTGGCTCATATATATTAATTTGAATTTGTTAGTGTAAACATTTTTAAGTAGGTCATGGGCATGTATAAACTGAACATCAGAGTTTTCAATTAATTAGGAATAACACAACATCTATTTATGCTGAGGTAGAAATTTCAATCTAAATGCTGTGAAATTAGTTTTGAGGCCAGTAAGTGAGCTGGCTGATTATCCATTATATATACTTGCAATGTCCATTTATATAGCATAAGAGATTCTGAACAAGAGAGGTGCTCAAAAAAATATTCCTTCAAATGTTTAGAAATATAGATGAGAAAGAGAGCTTTTTTTGTAGGCAAGGTTATTCTGCAGAATCAGGTTATAAGCCATCATTTTGCAAATTATTTGTTTAAATAAAGATTAGATGAACATAAAACAATGTTTCTCAATCTAAAAACAATCTTTGCCTTCCCTTTTCATTATGCTATCCTCTCATCTACCCTACATTGTTGAAATAACTGACTTAAAATTAACTTTCATTTTTATCTTTCTTACTACATTAATTGCTTTCATAATACTTTCAATTGGAGAGTGTACTGACTATTTTAAGCACAAGCTTTCAAATCAAATTTTAAAAGATACAACATAAGATCACAAAACCAAGGAAGATTATAGGTATGAAATACAGAATTTGCATTTTGTGCATATTTATAAAATGAGAGAAGCACGTCTTGAATCTGTTTTTAACATATGCCCAAACATTAGGTGTTACACTGTTGGCAATTCTGTACCTTGCCACTGCCGCTACAACAATTCTGGCTGCGAGTTCCTTGTAATATTCAGTTCGGACAATGTTACAGCCATAGTGTCGCCGGGCAACATGTTGTGCCTTGGCATATAAAGAACTGATATCTGTAGAAGTCACTGATACTATGCCAAGGTTTCTTATATTTCTGAATGCAGAATCTAGATAGTTCACGGATGTTCCAAAAGGGTCTAGGTGTCTAAAATCAGAAAGAATATAGACATATTTAAAATCATACTGGTAATAAAAATTATATGATTGTCATTATTTCTAACAATAAAATTCCATGTGTTCATAAGTACTTTACAAATCTATTTTAAATACATAATTCTGTTTTAAAAGTAGTAACATTGACCTTATGCTATGTTAGGTAAATAAAAATAAGTCAGGATTAAAGGAAAATTGTCATGCCCAGGCATTTTATTTCAGGTGCTGGAAAATGTTCTTATTGCATTCCTTAGGCCAATGCTAAAACCAAAACTGTATTTACTGAAATAAACAAAAAGCAACAAAAAACTGTCTTAACTTTTATCCCCCCCCCCCCCCCCAAATTCCAGACCAGTTTAGAAAGTGACACAGCAAATTTTTTCACTTACATGAAATCAAAAGATCTCAAATGCATCAGTACATTGGCATCCATTTTGGTCACCTTAATATTACCAAGCTTTCCCTCTCCTTCTTCAAGAATGTCATCTCCCTCTTCTTTTTCCTTACTGTCCACCACCACTTTCAATTTGTTTAAATGGCAGTTTTCCTGAATCAAGGTCACAGAGTTTTCATTCAAGTCATTAATGGTAACCTTGACTGCATTTCCAAGATGTTTTGCCCATTGTAATCCCATTATCCCTTAGGAGAAATGGGAAAGAAAATATGTTTTTAAATTGTAACAAAAAAAAAGTTGTATAACAATAATATAGAATATAATTCTATAAATAAATTGTTTCAAAATCTTAGTATTTTCATAAGTAATTCTTTTTCTACTTTCTCACTACAAAGCCTCTGAAGAAAAGTTATCAGACAAAAAAAGTTTTACAGATTTCATTAGTATTTCTTAAAAAACTTTTCTATGATCCCAGTTCAAATAAAATATCTAATTAGGAACAAAAACACACATGAAAGATTAACTCTCACTGGAAAAGTAATTATGTAGTAAAGGAAACTAATTACTTATAAAGCTAGTATGAAGGTTAAAAGACAAAGGTAGTAAAAATAACTAGGATTATAATAATTAGTTAAGGGATATATATGATGAAAATGTAAAATGTGAGATCAAAAACAAAAAGTGGATTGGGGGACAGTAATAATGTTGCATTTTATAATGGGATCAAACTTAAGTTGCTATTAACTTAAAACAGGTTGTTACAGATAAAGCTTTATGGTAACCACAAAGCAAAAACTTATAGTAAATACACGAAAGATAAAGAAAAAGGAATATAAACATGCTACTAAGCAAAGTCATCAAACCACAAAGGAAGAGAACAAAAGATGATGAAAGGAACAAAGAGGAACTACAAAAACAACTGGAAAACAACAAAATGGCAATAACCAATGCCTATCAATAATTATTTTATGAGGCCAGCAATACCCCCATACCAAAATCAGGTACAGTATGCCACAAGAAAAGAAAATTACAGGCCAATATTCCTGATGAACATATTGCAAAAGTTCTCAACAAAATATTAGCCAACTAAATTCAACAATACATTAAAAGGATCAAACACCATGATCAAGTGGGATTTATTCCAGTGACACAAGGCTGGTTCAACATCCAAAATCCAGGCAACATGATTCACATTAACAGATGAAGGATAAAAATCATGAGTATGTTAATAGATGCAGAAAAGGCATCTGACAAAATTCAACATTGATTTATGATAAAATTCTCAAAAAAGCAAGGATAAAGGGAATGTACCTCAAAGGCCATGTATAAGCCCACAGTTAACATCATGCTTATGGTGTAAAGTTGAAAGTTTTTCCCCTAAGATCAGGAACAAGACAAGGATTGCCACTCAAGTAATTATCTCAGACACATACACAATAGGTATATAGATTGATGATTAGGAGACATATTAACTGAAATAAAGTCTTTGTCTGGATTCTGATTTGATTAAAAAAAAATGAGATAGTTGGGCATATCTAAACATTTAAAGAATTCTTAATTTTTTAAGGTGTGATAAAGGTATGGCTGTATTTTTTAAAAGTCCTTATCTTTTACAGATCTAACAAATGTTTATAGATGAAATGATTTATGATTTGTTTCAAAATGGGATGGAGGATGGGGACATGAGGTCTGAGATAAGTGCATGGGATAGTTACAAGACTGAGTGTGAGTTGATAATTTGTGAAGTAAGTGATGGATACAAAGGAATTCATTTATTATATCCTCCAATTTTTTATATATTAGAAATTTTTCCACAATAAAAAATTTTTACCTTGGATCTTCAATTTTTTATTATTTTTTACGAGGGGCCCAGTGCACGAAATTCGTGCACTGGGTGTGTGTGTGGGGGGGGGGGAGTGTCCCTCAGCCCAGCCTGCCCCCTCTCACATACTGGGAGCCCTCAGGCGTTGACCCCCATCACCCTCCAATCGTAGGATCAGCCCCTTGCCCAGGCCTGACACCTCTGACAGAGACGTCAGGCCTGGGCAGGGGACCCTCAATTCCCCCCATCACTGGTTCTGCCCCCAGCCCAGGCCTGATGCCTCTGGCCCAGGCATCAGGCCTGGGCAGGGGACCCCCAGACCCTCCAATTGCTGGCTCTGCCCCTTGCCCAGGCCTGATGCCTCGGCCAGAGGTGTAGACCCCCATCACCCTCTGATCACCTGATCGGCCCCTTGCCCAGGCCTGACGCCTCCGCCAGAGGTGTCAGGCTTGGACAGGGGACCCCCATCTCCTCCCGATCACTGGCTCTGGCCCCCGCCCAGGCCTGAGGCCTCTGGCCCAGGAATCATGCCTGGGCAGGGGACCCCCATCTCCCTCTGATCTCTTGCTCCACCCCCCGCCCAAGCCTGAAGCCTCTGACCCAGGCTTCAGGCCTGGGCAAGGGGACCATCATATCCCCCCAATCCCCGGCTCAGCCCCCAGCCCAGGCCTGATGCCTCGGCCAGAGGAGTTGACCCTCATCACCCTCCGATCACCAATCACCGGATCGGCCCCTTGACCAGGCCTGAGGCCTCCGGCAGAGGTGTCAGGCCTGGGCAGGGGACCCCCAGCTCCCTGCGGTTGCAGGCTCCGCCCCTGCCCAGGCCTAAGGCCTCTGGCTGAGGCATCCGGCCCGGGCAGCGGGGACCCGCAGCTGCAGCGGCCCCGCGATCGTGGGCTCCGCTTTAGGCCCAGGCAAGGGACCCCTAGCTCCCGGGACTGCCAGCTTTGACCGTGTCCAGCTCCCATCGCTGGCTCCACCCCTACTTCCTGCTATCACTGGCCAGGGTGGCAAAGGCGCCTGATTCTCCGATCATGGGAGAATCCGCCTTTGCCCTGCCCCCCAGCTCTTAGCTCCCCCCTGGGTTTCCGATCACTGTCAGTGGCAGGGGGCTTCTTCCTGCTTTCCCTTTCGCCTCCCTGCATTGTGCCTACATATGCAAATTAACCGCCATCTTGTTGGCAGTTAACTGCCAATCTTAGTTGGCAGTTAACTGCCAATCATAGTTGGCAGTTAATTTGCATATAGCCCTGATTAGCCAATGAAAAGGGTATCGTCGTACGCCAATTACCATTTTTCTCTTTTATTAGTATAGATTTTATTATCATTTTTTAATCTTTACCCGAGGATATTTTTCCATTGATTTTTAAAGAGAGTGAAAGAGAGAGGGAAAGACAGTTATATCGATGTGACAGAGACCAGGGCTCAGGCCGAGGTGGAGCCTGTAATCAAAGTGAGATACGTGCCATCGCCCGGAATCAAACCTGGGACCCTTCGGTCCACACGCGGACACTCACTGCTAGGGCAATCTTCAATTTTTTATATCAAAATATTCTATGATAATCACATTTTCTAAGAAAAGATAGTGTACAAGTCTAATTAGCTGGATTCCAAAACAGCTTCATTACTGACCAGTGGCTCCAAAGGCATCCAGACATTCCAAAGGTTTCCGCTCCTCAGCCAGAGCAGCCAAAGTGCAGAATATTAGCTGCCTAAAAGAAAGTACAATAATCTGAATGACTTTACTCTACCATGGCTTCACCATTATAGCTTTTATTTTATTTAATAACAGTGTTGGCATTCCTATTTGGAAAAAAACAAAGGCCTAATAGCATATTTCCTACTTAACAGTATGAGAACTAGAAGCTTGTGAAATTAAACTATGAATCAATTGGGTTCTATTAGCAAACATTCACTATGAAAAAATGATTTTATAAGCAAATTTTATAAATAAAAGTTTTATAAACAAAATTTTCCCACAAAAGCATTGTTCATTAATTCTATAAAGTTAGGTCTACTTTACTCTGGGAGAAAGAAATTGGTCTGGCAAAAAAAAGAAAAAAGAGAAATAATCATTCTGAGAAATGCTAAGATAGATGATTTTCATTCTGTACCTAGTTTTAAATTTCAACACATTAGACCAGCGATTTTCAACTGTTTTCATCTCATGGCACACATATATTATTCATTAAAATTCTGTAGGCAACCAAAAAGTATCTTGCTGATCGGACAAAAATAAAAGTGTCATTTTGATTCATTCACACTGGATGGCTATTATTGTGAAGGCTGTTGTTATTTTTTTATTTGACAATCTAAGGGAAAAGAGGTCAGTGTCCCTGACTAAATAGGTACTGCATGTTTTTAAAATTCTTGTGGCACATCAGTGTGCTTCTTGCGGCATACTAGATGAAAATCGCTGCACTGGAACATAAAGATTAAGAGAGGGTATATTTGTAATGATTTGAAACATCCCATACCCTTTTCATAATTTAGCTTACCGATTTAGTTTCATTTTGGGATTAAAATAGGAATCTGTTTTCTGTGGTACAGAATAATTAGGACAAACTTGTACATCTGTGTCTACCTCTTTCAAAATTTCAGTAGGTGGTTTAGCAGCAGAAGCTAAGATAAAAAAGATTTCAAGTTAAATACAAAATATTATTAAATATCTAAAACAATATACACTTAAAAAGTAACTTTCCTTTATAATAATGTGTTAATGTAATTAGTTGTGTTAAAAACTGATCTACTCAGCACTGTCTCTGGAAAAAAGTATTTACTGAATTAAAATTTATCAATTCAAAATTTTAACTGCCTACTCTATCAATAATGATACCTAGTTAAGAGCAATCAACCTAAAAACAAACAAAAAAAAGCAAAAGAAAGAACAATCAACCTAAGATAGCATTGAATCCTAAAATACCTTTATTCATCAAATACTATATACATTTACATGGGTTAGCTGCTAAAGATGTTATTGTGGGATAATTGTTAGAAAAGTGGTATCTTTATATGATTACATTCATTAGCCAGCATGAGAAAGAATCATTGTATTTCCTGAACATGCTAGATTTCAGAACACTTTCTCATAATTATGATTTAAATCACAAATTACATTAAAACAGATATAAAGTAAAGGAAAAAATTCCTACATTTGCTATACATTTGAATAATTTAGCTATAAACCCAAATGAAAAGCTGATGTATTTAAGTATGTTTTGCATATTTAAGAAATGAGACACATATAATATGTGTGGGGGAAAATATCAGACTATATTTGGATTTCTTGATTATATTACAATCAGAATGTTAACTAAATAGCAACCATACCTCTCTTTTTACAACGCCAAGTAACAGCACCCTCTCCCAGCGTTGTTAGACATCTTCTCTACCCACCAAAGTGGCATCAGGTACCTCACAAGGTCAGCCTTTCTCAAACCAGAGTCAGTGAGAAAATTAAGCGCTACGGAAAATTATTTTAGTGGCTTTTTTCAGTTCTTAAAAGAATGGTACATAATACCATTCTAGATGTATAGACATTACTTCTTTACATACAGTGGATGCCTTAGGACAGTGGTCGGCAAACTCATTAGTCAACAGAGCCAAATATCAACAGTACAACGATTGAAATTTCTTTTGAGAGCCAAATTTTTTAAACTTAAACTATATAGGTAGGTACTTTGTTATTAACTTAATTAGGGTCCTCCTAAGGCTTAGGAAGAGCCACACTCAAGGGGCCAAAGAGCCGAATGTGGCTCACGAGCCGCAGTTTGCCGACCACGGCCTAAGGACAATGAGGGCTTAATTCTTGAGAAAGGCTGCCTCAGTAATAACTACTAATAACTTGATACCACTCAGGATAATAAGCGGTGGTTATGTCATTTTACATACTTTTTCTAGTGTGTTTTGATAAGTATAAAACAATTACTGGTGCAGGAACCATCATTAGTAATACAGTCCTATAATCTTTCATTAAGATACCTGTATTTACTTGAGCATCGGTTGCTTTTTCTACCCACTTGTGAAATATATGGTAACTGAGGACAGAAAAACATTGTTGGGAGGCTCACAGAAAAAGGAAATCTGAAGTAAGGGTGTAGTAGTCAGCTCAGTGACTTAGTTAAGTCACTATCATTATCTCATCGATGTCTAAAAAGAATAATTAGACCATTGTTTAAGGATTTACTTACTAACATGTTAATAAGATTGCTCAACTTACCAGCAATATACCTGGATTTAGTCTCTCCTTTATTCACATGGCGCCTAACATGTCCTAGCATGTCAGTCCTTCTGGTGATTGTTGCTGAACAAATGATACAATGATAATGGGCGCCCATTTTACTGGATATCTAGCAAACAGAGTATTTAATTTAATACATAAATAAGTTACTAAGACAATGAAATAGAACTTGATTCAAGGTTGTAAATTTACGTATGCGTCTTGGGTTTAATGGTATAGAAGCCAGTATTAATTTTGCCATGCGACATATACTTTTTAATTTAATTTTACAATAGGCTACAACTTTAATTTCTAAGATTTTCCCATTCATTCTAATCAACAAATAACTGTATCCTCTTTTCTATAAGCAGCACTTACAGATGGTATAATATTAGTAGCAGTGTGCTGGTAGATGTTTAACTGTCTCACCAGGAAAATAAAGTTCTGATTCGTAGAGTTTTCAGCTTTCTGTAGTATAAATACTCTACAATATCAAGAAAATATATTCTTTAATTTCAAGCTACAATTGTGACAAATTTCAAGTTACCAATGTGACATCACTGAACATGTATTTGGGAAAAGACAGCATTGCCACCATGTAGATATTATATAAATAACTGTAAGAGCATAGATAATAGAAACATGCAGTAAAATAATTAGGAAGTAGTGAGCTTTGAGTATTCATCACCTTTGTTTTTAATATAACTTATTCACTTTTAAGTTCATATAATTTAATATTTTTACATATGTTTTTATTGACTTCAGAGAGGAAGGGAGAGGGAGAGATAGAAACATCAATGATGAGAGAGAATCATTAATCAGCTGCCTCCTGCACGTCCTCTACTGGGGATCGTGCCCTTAACCAGAATCGAGCCCTAGACCCTTCAGCCTGCAGGCTGATGCTCTATCCACTGAGCCAAACTGCCTAGAGCTAATTTAATTTTAATGATGACCACATTTAGTAACCAGCTTTCAAGATTTCTGAAAATTAATGAAACATCTATTTTTCCAAGTAAAAAATTCTCACTTTATAATTTCTCACATAGCTGAGGGCCAAAAAACTACTCCAATGGCACTCCTACTTTTGCTGTGTCTACCTCCTATTTACTTGGAATCATATAGCAAGTCGAGAATATTCAAGAACATTGCAAAAGATTCCTATGGTACTGTGGTTATCATATTCAAAATATCTTGGATAAGGTTCATGGACAAGCATTGTCCTGACTACTGCTTAAGAAACGATTTTTTGTAATACTTTCAACAATAAGAATAATAAAAAAAAAACAACAACAAAAAGAAATGTTATTTTTTCTCTAGCACTTTACTCTTTTTAGTGATCCAAAAGAAAAATGAATAATAATAATAAGCTAATATGTATTCAGGATAGAATCACCAAAAATACTTTATAATTTTTATTCCCCAAAGGTCAAATCTATTCTAAAAATGAACATATGTACTTTTTAAAAAAGTTATCAAAGATTTCAGGAAGTTTCTTATTCTGTCCTTTGGCAGATTAATGGAAGCACACAGGGAGGATGATAAGAATGAATCAACGCATTTATTAAATCACAGAAACTGAAGGCTCTTTTTCTATAATCAAGATTTATTTTAAAAGAAAAAAATTACTTTCTATTTAATTCTCCATTCTAAAATTAGTAAATAATTTTCCTTTTGAACACAAGATAGCAATATATCAGACTGAAATTAAAACTATAAAAATTTCAATACAGCAACTCTTTTTTTCATGCATTTTATATTTTTCCCAATATGATGATCTGAAAACATTCAGATACAAAATCTTAAAGTTAACCTCATTGCTGAATATAAACATTTTAGCATTAAAGCAAGTAAAAACTGCACATTCTTTAAAGAGGGCTAAATTTCAAAATAAATCTAACATCTGATTACCTGTTCTCCAATAATATTCGGTTTCACTGGTCGACAAGGTAAGTGGCAGATGCACATTCTGTAACCTAGAATGAAGGATGGACAACCGTCATACCACGGTTCATTAAATATTCAATTTTCACAAAATTATTGGCAAATTTTATAAGAATAACAGATTATTTTTGTATTTGTAATATCATTTATTAATTTACTTAATGAGATAGCCTTAGTTTGCTTGTTATATATGGTACAGTATAAAAACAAATATGGGTGATCCGAGTGCGAATTCTGATTCTGCCAAGACTCTCTATGTTATCTTGGATTAGCCACTTAGCTTCCTTAGAACTGAATTCTGTCATCTATTCTCTGCCACTTGACTCTTTCTCAGGCTTCATCTTCTCTGCCTTATGCTAATTTGCGCTACACAGACTCTTCATTTATGACGCTGTCCAAAATGCGGATCCCCCAGGGCCATGGAAGGATGCTTAATAAATGTTTGCCAAACAAAACTACTTGTGTTACATATTGCTATTGCCTAGAGAGCAACATGATCTTTTACTAATAAACACATTAAAAGAAGGGTTTGAATCCCTCAAATTTTTAAACTTAAAACATTTGATTACATTCACTATAAAATTCCCAAACTGGTATCAAATCTTGAATTTCATTTACATCACTTTTCAGTAAGCACAAAAATACTAACCTTCAAATTCAACTGACACTTTCCAATGTAAATTTTGAAGGTGCCGACGAAGCTTATGGCTATTACAAGCTCTAAATTTTTCCTTAGGACATAATGGACAAGCCTGTTTATTTCCTGATAAAGAAAAAAGAACCGATAAGGCACAGAATATACTACCAATTAATGCTTCAATTCAGTTACAAAAAAAGTAACCGAGGACCCCAGTCCCACCCCACTTCTTACATAATGTCTTTCTTAACTTCAGTAAGACATCACCCTTGTCTCAGCGGGTAGTTAACAAAAATTGTTTTAGCACAGGGTGATTTTTACCCTAAAACTCCCCTCTCTGTGACTAGCTGCTATCCTTACTGCTACTGAGAACAAAACGGATGAAGAACGATAATCTATATATCCTTCCGGCCAAAGTGCCTGGCAGAGTCACTCTGTACTTTGCCCAGAGGAAAAGGCAGAGGCTGTCACCCTCCCAGAGGGCCAGGAGCTGGGTAGAGAGAATAAGTAGCTGCTGTGGCATTCTTCTACTCTGGCAGCAACAAAAACAGTTAACATGTGGAGTTAGAAAAATGGAAGAAGAAACTCAAAGTAGTAGGAGGAATTTAATATGATTGGTATTCTGAGACTGGAGGCCATGATTAGAAGCACTGTATCCTACTATTGAATTTGTGAGGTCTTCCTTCTTTATTAGTATGTCCTTGAAAAGATTTTGGATCATCAAAATAAAAGCCTTATTAAATTAGAAATGTATCTCAAATAAAAACATTGATAGTGTACCAAAGAATTAAAACCTGAATTAAAGTTCAGACTTAAAGCAATAAAAATATACAGAAACAATCAATAACCCACTTAATAAATTTTAATCCAACAAATACCTTTCACGTATAGCACACTGCAAGTATAGACACTATTTTTTTTAATACTGGGCCTACTTCAAAAAACCATGAGGTGATCTTAAGGATGGAATCCAAGCACTAAGGATGGCAAGTCAGAAAGAGAGGAGCTTAGGGCATTGACAGTACCGTGGACTCTTGTACCAGCCCTAGATTGCTTATCTTGGTACTTATTTTACATGAGAGAAGATAAGCCTCCATATTTTTTAAGGCAATGTTTTTTTTCAAGGCAATGTTTTTTTGTTACTCCTAGCCAAATGCAATAGAAATACACATAGAATACACATACCTTCATGCACTGGTAGGATCCCTAGCAGCTGCCAGCTGCCAGCTGCTGGCCGGGTACTCCCTCCCTTTCCCTGGCTTGCCCCGCCCCCTGGTTGAACTCCCAGAGGAACTTCTGATCCAGGGGACAATTTGCATACTATGCTTTTATTATATAGGATTATATAGGACGAGACTGTAATTTCCCTGAGTTGTGAAGTAACTCATTCCACAGAACCTTTGCATAGAGATGACTATCAGTTTCCTGCATAAAAATATTTACTACTCCTCTAGTTCAACAGAATATACAAGTCTATTTCTAGCAAATTTTTCATGCTAGATAACAAACCATTAGAAAGTAAGAAAACACACACACAGAGACAAACATGGAAATACCTGCATCAAGATGATCTGAGTTCAATGAACTAGCAGAGTCAAAATCCCCTTCAGTTACAAAAGCTAACTTCTCTAGATCAGCAAGCTGCCTCTGAATTGAGATGTGTCTCTCTGAAAGAAAATTTAAAAATTAGAAAATTAAGCTTTAACAATCTATATTCCCGTTCCATTATTAATTAATTACTTCACCTAGAGTTTGACAATTTTATTTCCTATAGCATAATGCCCTAATACCTAGATGGAGAATACTGCTGGGACTCAGTTTATAAATGACAAGTGTGCCTCAGAATGCAAACAGGATAAAACTACATTTATGCAACCTGACAGCTTTAAAATTTACTTAATTATTCAATATAATTCTTTAAAAATGTTTCTATTCTGTACAAAACACTGAAGAAACTTAAGCCATGTTTCCTATCTTCAAAGAACTTTCAATCAGGTAGGAGAGATTAACTGCTAACTATAACACAAGGCAGAATGAAAGAATACTTGGGGTGAATATAATGTGGACATACTGAGTAAGGGGCAATTAATTCCAACAAGAGCCTCTGAGAAGGTCTTTACTGAAGAAGCGCATTAAGGTATGAACAGAATTCAGTAAGATTTGGTGGCTGGCCTTATAAACTTAAGTAATCTCATGAACAAAGGAATGTGGTATAAAAAATACAGCCACTTCTATCCCACACCTGGCTAGATGGAGTCGGTAGAAAAACATGCAGCCTCAATGTAGTACAGATAATAAAAGGCATAAATTCTATGCAAGTTGGTTTGACCTTTTTTCTTTAGGCAATGCTAAGTCTTTGCAGGTTTTTGAGAAAATGAATATGATTTGACTGTGTTTCAGGATGGTATCTCTGGCTATAGTACCAATAATTGAAGTGAGAAACAGATAGGTACAGGAGACTAGAAGGTAAAACCAAAGAAAAAAAAAAAGAAGCAAAGAAATTGGGATGTGGGTGTAAAGTAAGACTGAAGAGTAAATTCAAGAATGAATCTAAGATTTCAAGTTTACATGGTTGAGAATAATGGTACCATTAACCAATAAAGGAAGAAGAAAATACTTTTGGCAGAAAGGAAGAGGAAAGGAAAAAAGGCAATTTAGTTCTTGACATAGTGTGTTTGATATACTACTGGTATTCATGTGGTCAAGTCCAGTAGGCAGTTTTGCTTTCGGAGTTCAGGAGGGATTCTGAATGGATATAAATAATAAAGTCATATGTTAGGTGAAACTATGAACACGAGGAAGAAAGCCTAAGGAAAAAAGAGAAGAAAAAAGTCAAAACCCAGGCCCAGAAACACATTTTCAGGTTTCTCAAATATTACACATCCTTCAAATTACATACTTCTAAATTCTGAAAGAGAACCATTACAAAGTGGGGGCCTGAATATACAAGACTACGAGGTGATAACTTTTAGGGACAGATTCCCAATCAGATCGGAGATGATGGGATAAGCCATAGGCTCTCTAACAGTCATTATATAATTAGGTTATACAATTTAGAACCATCAGCCTTTTAAATTTTATTCTTGACACTGCTACTGTTCTGCCTAATTCCTCTCTGAGCTTCACTCCCAGCTCCTCTGTCTAATTCGTGGCCTTATCTGTCTTCCCCCATCAATAAGCAGTAAGAAGGCAGGGGCTAGGTCTTATTCATCTTTGTTATGGCTAAGTGCCTAGAGCAGTAACTTGCACACAGCAGGCACTGACGTTTGTGAAATAACTTTTAAACATCACTAATCTTTTTGGATGCAGCAGGACATTCTATAATTTTGGAATTTAATACAGTATTATCAGCCATTCCTTCTCAAATTTATTAAAATACAAATTTTTTACCTTACTTTTAAATGAGAAAAATTTGTTATCATAAAGGCTTTTGGCTTCCATGGTTCAAAGGTCTGTATATATGAAACAAGATATAGATATAGATATCTATGTAAAAATGTGCTTTTTGAAATCATCCTAACTACTAAATAGTACAAAATAAAAGGAAGGGGCCTGGTAAGTTAGGAGAGAAAATGGAAAATCCTGTGGTCCACTACTGAAGAAAACTCCCAAAGACCTGTCTAAATAAAGATTCATGCCAAAACCGGTTTGGCTCAGGGGATGGAGCGACGGCCTGCGGACTGGAGGGTCCCGGGTTCGATTCCGGTCAGGGGCATGTGCCTGGGTTGCGGGCACATCCCCATTGGGGGATGTGCGGGAGGCGGCTGATCGATGTTTCTCTCCCATCGATGTTTCTGGCTCTCTGTCTCTCTCCCTTCCTCTCTGTAAAAAAAAAATCAATAAAATATATTAAAAAAAAAAAAAGATTCATGATATGCCTTATACCTCTGAAATCACTTTGTGGTTCAAGACAGTAGATATCAGGCAATCTGCATTTAAATCTACTCAACCTTTCTGGAACACACTAATAATCCAGAAGTCAAGAGAAAAACCCCTTATTAAATCAGGTGCTAGGAGGTTTTGTTTACAACTTCTTCTGTTACTTCTTCCTCAATTTTCAGTTCTATTTCAGAGGTGCCATCTTCATCTTGTCTATGTAAGACATCTAAGGACTAACCATCAGTAGATAATTTTTAAAATGCGATTAATATATATTTCGAATGCATTTCCAATTTCTCAGTTGTTACGTATGTGTCCCAGGTTTCTCAAAGATTGCATTCTTTGAATTACATACTTGTAAACTTTAAAACACATGAATAAATCTTCCCAAAGTGCTTAACATATTCTTGATGAGGAGTTAGAGAAAGCATGCATTCCCTAAAGCTGCTACACCACACCCGTGAGGGAGACTACTCAGCGAACCCCCTCTACCTTCTACCCTCTACCATTGTACAACTGGCCTTATTTTGCAACCACCTAGCTCTGACCTGAAGATGAGGAGGGCCTACCTTTGTCCTCTATGGCTCAATAAATCACCACTTAGAAAACATGCAAGCACATTCAGAAGCACTAACAATAATATGGGCTATACTTTTCAACAGTTGACTTCTGACCTAATGAAATACACAACTCCATTGGTATTTATGTCCGAGGGAAGACATAAATCCATAATTTAGTAGACTATTCACCCACTCGTCACCCTCAAATTCTTTCTGGAAGCAAACTGCTGTAAAAATGAAATGAGAAAAACTCATATTTTGTGTGTGTATGTCCGGACATAAAACCTAGTTGAGAGCAATGGTTTCTAAATCTTGACAGCTAGGATCTGCTACAGTAAACACCGGTTGCCTCGGTTACTATGTTACATTTCCAAAGGACCCCGTGACGGAAGCTTCAGAGAAACTACCAGATCAGGTGGAACTTCCTATTTTTGCACCAGAAAAAGACCCCCTTTAACGAAGAAGCCCTCAAGCTCAATTTGCAGCACCCCTGGCCCCCACATAACCTTCATCGCAATGTCCTCGAGGCTGGTGGACATGCCTTCTCCATTCGGTGCCCGTGTGCCGCGCAGCGCGGGTCCCTCCTCCTTCCCCATCGCCCTACCCCTTCCTTTCCCATGAAAGCCACCCCAGTGAAGAAGGGCCTCCCCAGCAAGACGCACTTTCTCGCTTCTCCTGCAGCAGAAAGACCTGGGCCTCCTGCACTTACTGCTTTCAGCTTCGTCAGGGGCAGAGGCTGGGGACGGGGACAGGGCCGGGGCCGGGGCCGGAGCCAGGGCAGGGGCTGGGGCTGGAGTCGGAGCCGAGTCCGGGGCCGGAGCTGGGACCCGAGCCGAGTCCGGGGCCGAGGTCGGGACCTGGGCTGGAGCCACCTCCTCCTCCTCCTCCGCCATATTCTCCATAGTTACCGCCTCCGTGCGAGGCCCGCGCGGGGAGCAGGAGTGAGCTCACGGCGGGGTCAGAAAACCGGCTGGAATGCCCCGAGGGCTGGATCCGAGGAGTGGGAAAGCTAGTGGGGAGGGCGGGCTGCGTGCAATAGACAAAAGAGGGAGAACCAGTGAGCAGCGCCTGTCAGCAGAAGAATTAAAAGCCAGAGGCAGCGATTCACGGTTCTATCCGCTTCCCTTTCCCCGAGGCGTTACGACGCCACCACTCACTGCGCAGAAGCGACCTGGGGACGGCGACCAATGAGGTCAGAGAGTTCTGTTTCCACTGTGCGTACCGGTTCCAGCCGTCAACCACCCAACCGAGCCAAGACTACAATACCCAGCGTGCACCGGTCCGACGGGGGGAACTTGGCGTTCCAAGTCTTAGGAGAGAGTGAATGCTCCTGAGTGGTAATCTGGAGCCGAGTGCAGAACTACATTTCCCGGCGGGCCTCGGGTTCAGGGGTCTCTTTCCCCTGGCGGGGCCTCTGGAGTCGCCACCGCCGCCGGCGCTGGTAAGGTGGGGAGCTGGTGGGGGGGATTCGTTGACGTTCTGCTGGGCAGGCTTCTCCGGTTAGTGCGGGACCTTGGCGGCAGCCGGCCGTCCTGGGGGTTCCGGGGGCCACTCTGAATGTAAGATGGGGCGGGCGATAGGTGGGCGGACCCGGGATCCCGCGGGCTCCGTGAAGGGTGTGGTACTGGCCCGGCCCTGCCTCTGGGGCTGCCCTTGGCTCCGCGTAGGTTCTAGTCCCCGCGGTTTAGGAGCCGCTGGCGAGTTCGCCTGTCAGCCCGGCCGCTTCAAGTTGGTGTCCGCTCCGCATTTCGCACCCTCACCCGCGCCGGGACCCGATCACTCTCGTTTTGTTTCTGCGTTTGCTGTAACCTGCGTTTTCCCGGTTTCTTCCGCGCTGCGCCGGGGTTGTAAGCGTCCGGTGACTAGGGCCACCCGCCCCCTCCCCCCTCCCGCTGGTATCTAGGCTTTCAATCACCAGAACTCTGAGTGTGTTGAGCTTCGGGCAGTTGATGGGTGCCATGCGGGTTCCCTGGGGCACATCCCAGGAGCCCCCTCCCCCACTTGGTGCTTGCCTTCCTTGGACTCGGGGCCTGCAGGAGCCTGAGCCGCCCGCACCGAGCCCGCGGGGCAGGCACCGGGGAAAAACAAGTTTTTCGGCCCTTCTGTCCGGGACGGGCTCGAGCGTTCCAGGCCACAGGAGAGGGCAGCTGCTTTGAGTCTCAGGTGCAAGACAATTTAAAAAAAAACCAAAAACGGGGTAAGGACACATTAAAACTTACGAGGTGTGGCTCACTCTATTTGTCCATTATCCAAGAATCGTTGCAAGGCTGGAGGGCGAGTGGAAAGCTTGATTCGGTGTGTCCGTCTGCTCTAAATCATGATTCCAGTGGTTGGTTCTCAACCTTCTGGCCCTTTCAATACAGTTCCTCATGTTGGGACCCAACCATAAAAGTATTTTCGTTGCTACTTCATCACTGTCATGTTGCTCCTGTTATGAATCGTCATGTAAATATCTGATATGCAGGAGTCTTAGGCGACCCCTGTGAAAGGGTCGTTCCACCGTCAAAGGGGTCGCGACCCACAGGTTGAGAACCGCTGGCACGCTAATCATTTCATACCAGCTGGAAAACAGATGACAAGGGTTAGGTTTTAGCGCGTACATTCTATGGGAGTTTTAGCAAGATTTGTTTTTCTTTAATTCTTTTTTTTTTAATATCTTTTATTGATTTTTTACAGAGAAGAAAGGAGAGGGATAGAGAGTTAGAAACATCGATGAGAGAGAAACATCGATCAGCTGCCTCCTGCACACCCCCTACTGGGGATGTGCCCACAACCAAGGTACATGCCCTTGACCGGAATCGAACCTGGGACCCTTCAGTCCGTAGGCCGACACTCTATCCACTGAGCCAAACCGGTTTTGGCTTTAATTCTTTATCGTTTAAAGTATTACATATGTTTCCTTTTCCCCCCATTGACCTCTCCCCGGCCACCCCCACCCCTCACATGCCCTTACCCCACCCTTGTGCCTGTGTCTATTGGTTATGCTTATATGCATGCATACAAAAAAAAAAAAAAAAAAAGAAAAAGAATTTGTAAGCACGGTTGCTGATCTTGAGACATCCTAAAAAGGAATCTTCCGAGTTTGAAGAATTATATTAAGTGAGTGTATTACTAATCTCTTGCTGCCTAAATTATCCCAAAGTTTAGTGGCTTAAAATGATAAACATTTTTTTTACACCTTGGTTTCAGTAGGTCAGAAATTCACAGATGGCTTTTTGGGTGTCTAGCTCCGGGGTTTGTCATGAGGATATGAAGATACCTGGCAAGGATGTTGCCATGTAAAGGCTTGATTCGGGCTTCAGGATCAGCTCCCAAGGTGGCTCACTCACATTCCTGGCACTTGGTGGTTTTTTGGGAAGAGGTGGGCATCTCCATGGACTCCTTGAATGTGCTCATGACCTGGTGGCTGGCTTTCTCTAGAATGAACAGTTCAGGACAGAGAAAGGCAGAAGCCACAGTGTCTTAGGTGACCTAGCCACATACTGCCATTTAGCAATATCTTACTGGAAACACAGATCAGCCCTATTTATTATGTGAGAGGAGACCATTCTGGAGGCTGACCAGCACAGGAGGTCTTCTCTCATTTAGTTTTTATTTTGATTTTTACAAAATCAATGTGAATTTCACATTTTATCCATATATATGAAAGGCTAATATGCAAAGTGTCCCCTCTGGAGTTCGACTGGGAGACTGGGAGTTTGATCACTGGCTATGACATGTGCTGACCACCAGGGGGGTGGCGCGGAATGAAGGAAGGCCCCCGATTGACCCTGATCGCTGGCCAGGCCTAGGGATCCTATCTTTGCATGAATTTCGTGCACCGGGCCTCTAGTATAAGTATAAAGCACTTGTCATGGTAAATATACAGGTGTTTTTCCTTTAATAGTCCACTATCTGCAGTGTTTTTTTCAATTTGTCTTTAGGATAAGAGGTTTAAATTTTAGCATTATTTTGTTGTTGTTGTTTTAAATATATTTCTATTGCTTTCAGAGAGGAAGGGAGAGGGAGAAATAGAAACATCAATGATGAGAGAATCATTGATCGGCTGCCTCCCATTGGGGATCAAACCTGGGCAGGTGCCCTGATCAGGAATCAAACTGTGACCTCCTGATTCATAGGTCAACGCTCAACCACTGAGCTACACCTTCCAGGCTTTCCTCTTCATATTCATCAAAGCATTCTAAAAGTTTGCTTTTATAATCGATCATTCTTTCGTAGAACTTCACTTACTGTGATCATGATGGACCAGAAGTAATTGCAGTTGCTTGATTTCTAGCCTTTCGGTCTGTCGTCTCAGTATGTGTTACTGCCAGCAATAAATGCTCCTTTGGGCTTTGATCCTAGCCCCCCTTTTATATTTTCCTGTCCCAACAGTCCTGGTGATGTTCCCAGTTTGGGGCCTCTATGTTCCAGCACAGGATGCTTTCGGTATACTATAAGTGTTTATGATCACAAGGAATGACTATATTTGTCTTAATGCTTGTGGGGGGGCGGGGGGGGGGGGCGGGGCAGAGGTTCAGAAACTAACAGTATTGACTTGATTTGGAGCAGGGCTGGAAAGGTGGGACTGGTAAGGGAAAGTGACAGAGCCTGAAATGGGCCAGAGTTGGTAGTGGCTCAGAATTAGAGTAAATATTCTAAGGAAGAAAACAATCACGTGTTCCCTCCCTCAGCAAGCATTTATGAGCACCTCCTACGATTTTAATACTGCATACTGTTCAGGGAGCTCAGGGTAGTAGGAAGACAACCATGTAAGCCAGTATTTATTTAGGCCATACTATGCTCTACTTGGTGCAAGGCATTTTAATATCCATTGTTTCAGTTAAGTCCCTCAAAACCCTCTGGGATAGGTTATCTCTGTTTTACATATAATGAAACTGGGACTCAAAAAATGTGTGTGATTTGCCTGAAGTCTCACTCAGTGAGTGACAGTGGGTGTGTCAGGAAAATGAAGACTTATGACTAATTGGTTTTGAGGTGTAGGTGGGACAAAATCCAGTAGTCCTGCAGGCAGTAGAAAATGATGATCAGATGCTCGAGAGAGAAGTCAGGGCTACGGACATAGTTTGGAGAGTCATTCCTAAAGTGAGATAGATGAAGTTGAAGGAGAGGGTAGATCATTATGAGGGAGAATCCTCATAATGGAACAGTGAGAGAATCCTATTATCTTAGGAAAGGTTAGCAAATAGAAATAATTTTGTAAAACTCCAGTCTTTAAATAACTGAAAGAAGAATAATTTCTAATGTATTTTTTGTGGTGGTGTTAAAATACACATAATGTGTTTTTAATGTTTATTTTAGCTTTTCAAAATGTCCAAAGAAACTTGTGAAAAAGGAGAGAAGTCTCAGAGAAAAGATACCACCTCATTACCCAACTTTGATGAAGTAAGAATTCTTTTACTTACTAACCCAAGGACACCCTTTTTTTTTTATTATTTATTTTTTTATTTTTATTGATTTTTTACAGAGAGGAAGGGAGAGAGATAGAGAGCTAGAAACATAGATGAAAGAGAAACATCGATCAGCTGCCTCCTGCACATCTCCTACTGGGGATGTGCCCGCAACCCAGGCACATGCCCTTGACCGGAATCGAACCTGGGACCTTTCAGTCCGCAGGCCGACGCTCTATCCACTGAGCCAAACCGGTTTCGGCGAAGGACACCCTTTTAACAGTTTATTTTTGTGTAATGTAAGGCATACTCCTCCATTTTAAAATGACATATGTAACTCTATCATTCTGCCCTTCTGGCCCAGAAGTCATTTGCTTTTCCCACTCTCAACTTTTGTTATTTTATTTATCCCTCACATCGCTTCTCAGCCTTTTGGCTAAGATCAAGTGTAGTATCTGTTCTTATCAGTTTAATATTTATCCCTCACAACTCCATCAGGTAGGTACTGCTATTGTCCTAGTTACATAAATGAAGAAACTGAAGCTTAGAGAGGTAAGTAATTTGCCTTGGCATTCCTGACTTCAATTCTGAACGTCCTCAAAATCCTCCTTTTCATAGAAATAACTCTCCATTAGACCATTTTCCACATCTTCCTTCTGCATTTACTCAGCATTGAGGTTATTTTTCCCATTAACTTTTAAAGAGAGTGGAAGGAAGGGAGGAAGGGAAGAGAAAGAGGGCTGGGGATTGAACCTGCAACCCAGGTATGTGCCCTTGACCGGGAATCAAACCCGAGACCCTTCAGTGCTGTGAGACACTTCAACCACTTCGCAACACTGGCCAGGGCCAACAATACCTAAATTGATCTCCTTGTTTCCACCTTTGCTTCCTTGTGTTCTCAACACATCAGCCAGAGTTATCCTATTAAAATGTAAGTCAGAGCATATCACCCCTTTACTCAGTACTTTGTAGTGGTTTCCCACTTCATCCAGAGTGAAAACTAAAGTCCTTGCTGGACCATTCCCCCTTTCATTCCAAACCCTTTGTTTCCTCCACCCCATAGCTTCCTTGCTGTGTTCCAGCAAGCCAGCATTCCTGCCTCAGGGCTTTGCCCCTGCTGCTATTCCCTGTGACCTGAAAACACTTACCCTACATAATCACATGGTTTGTTCTATCCCTTCTTTAGGCCTTTACTCTTTAAAATTGCAGCTCCCTCAGCCCCCACCTCCGAATGTTTCCCGATTCTTTTCTCTGCTTCCTCCCTCATCCTCCATAGCATAGTGTGACACACTGAATACGTTATTTGTAAACTCCTGCTCTAGATTTTAACCTCCAGGAGGGCAGGGACTTTTATAGTGTTTTCATTACTCTGTCCCCACTGTCTACGTCTTTTGCACATGGTAGGTACTCACAATATATTTGTCTTGGATCTGTTGAATCAGTACCCAGGGACAAAGAACTGGATATATGGGTTTTATTTATAGAAGACTGGTTCCACCATGGCCGAGACACCTCCAGTGCCCTTACCTGCGCCGTCAGATGGCCTTCTGCTATAACACTTGTATCCTACCTCATCGCTAGTTTTAGAGCACCTAGCTCTCCTGTTTCTGGTTGAGTCTCCCTTCTAGTTGGGTTACCCTTCCTCTTAACTATTTGTGTGCCTTTGTTCTCCTCTGAAATTTATTATTAATGTAGAAAGAATGTTGACTTATAATAGTGATGAAATAATGTGCTTTATTTTGTGCTTTCCTTCCCTTTTTTCCAAATGCCATTCTTAGGATAAGAAAGAAAAAACCTCAACAAGTTCTACTAGCTCATCTTGCTCTGTAAGATCAATTTCATCAGAGAAGAGAAAACTGGTGAGTGTTTAAATCCTATAAATAACTCAGAAAATTATTTATATTAAAGTTTGAATGTATACTTAGGAGGCTTATAATATAAATTCACCCCTATTTTTTCATTAGTTTTTTTTTTTTTGCTGTGTGTTATACTTACTTTTTGATAGCCAATGGAAAGAAAACCAGGTTGATTTTTTTTTTCTTCCTTCTACTCACCAAAAAGCATTTATCATGTTCCTTATTTCTTTGTGCTGATAGATCCTATCGTTTGGGATTAGACTACATGGATATAAATTTAGACATTTTTTAAGTCTTTTCCCATATAGGGTTGTATTTATCTTTACAATTTCCTTTTGAAGTAGCTAAGTTCTCAATGTCGTTGGTAGGTTCTGGGACTTTAAATGAAACAATTTATAATGAAATCAATTGATACAAATACAGTTAAGTTCCTACAGCATCTCATCAATGTTATAACAAAGCAATGAAGGAAACAATGTTATTCGAGGACCTGTTGTGCCCAGTGACAAAGCCAAGTTCAAAGTTCTTTCCATCCTCACACAAATAATTGGAAGTAGTGATAGCAGACGAAACATGTGAAGCTGGTGCATGGGTGATTGGTGAAGTGTACTTACTTCATTCAAGTTGAAGTTAGGTTTATATCAAGACAGCAACAGAGTTGTGGGTAATACGAGAAATTAGTGAAAGTTCCATGAATGCAGAATTGTGTTTTTAAGAAATTGTTTTCATATAATGAAACTGCTATTTCAACTTACTGTTACTATATTAACCTTCTTAAAACACTGATTTCATCATATTTTGTCTGTGTTAAAAACCTTCACTCATTTTTTAGTTTGTCTTTCAGTACGCTCTTAAATTTGATCACACCCTAACTCTTCATTTTTCTTTTTTCTTCTGCCTCAAAACTTCTGCTTCTAGGTAGGCTGGTTTATTTTGTCCCTACTGAATTTGTTCTCATCATCTTTAGCTTTTTAGAATGCCTAGTACTGCTAGCCAAGAATGCCTTTTTCTTTTGCTCATTAATCTTTATTCAATGCATATTCAATCTTTAGCATATATTTTGCCCACTTTTGTTCCAGGTATGTTCTAACTTTTGGTGGTTGATGTTTTAAAAATATACATATATATATTTTATTGATTTTTTTACAGAGAGGAAGGGAGAGGGATAGAGAGTTAGAAACATTGATGAGAGAGAAACAGCTGCCTCATGCATACCCCCTACTGGGGATGTGCCTGCAACCAAGGTACATGCCCTTGACCAGAATCAAACCTGGGACCTTTCAGTCTGCAGGCCAATGCTCTATCCACTGAGCCAGATTCGTCAGGGCAGTGGTTGATGTTTTAAACACTTTACAACTTATTGTCTCCTTTTCTGCTTTGATGCTTAATTGTATCCTTACATTAGGCTATTTGTACTTCGCTTCTACTTTTCTTTATTGTTTTACTATATAAACCAGGGGTCCTCAAACTTTTTAAACAGGGGGCCAGTTCACTGTCCCTCAGACCGTTGGAGGGCCGGACTGTAGTTTAAAAAAAAACTATGAACAAATTCCTATGCACACTGCACATATCTTATTTTGAAGTAAAAAAACAAAACGGGAACAAATACAATATTTGTGTTCACATGTGGCCCGCGGGCTGTAGTTAGAAGACCCCTGATATAAGCTCTTTCGGAAAGGGACTATATTCTGTTTCTCTCTTATTTTTCTTGTGTCAAGCCCTGTTTCATCAAAGTACATAGACAGGGTGGCAGAAGAGAGAGTCGACTGATCTGGTTTCAAGCCATGGCTCTGCTGCTGCCCTGCCCTGTGACATTGCAGAAGATAATTTGCTCTGTTTGAGCCTTGCCTACTTTATCTGTAAAATGGGGATGATAAAGATGTCCATTTCACAAGTTTATTGGAAGGATTAATTAAACTATTATGTCAACCAATTCACTACCACATAGTCATGGGAAAAAAATGTCTCCCAGTCTCTTTCCCCTGTAACTGTAGTGCCACTGCACAACTTATATTTCTTTAATGATAGATTTTTTTCTCCTCCAGAAATCAGATTGTATAGATGTTGTGAACTGTAATGTAAAAAGAAGACATGAACTGAAAAGGTAACTTCCCCCCTCCTTACTCTTTTGGTCTAGAATTGTGAGACTAAATACTTAGACTTGAAAAATCCTTTACTTACTTTGATTAGTACTGTATTTTTGTTTTGTTTTTTTTAATATATTTTACTGATTTTTTTACAGAGAGGAAGGGAGAGGGATAGAGAGTTAGAAACATCAATGAGAGAGAAACATCAATCAGCTGCCTCCTGCACACTCCCCACTGGGGATGTGCCCGCAGCCAAGGTACATGCCCTTGACGGAATCGAACCTGGGACCCTTGAGTCCACAGGCCGACGCTCTATCCACTGAGCCAAACCGGTTAGGGCTGATTAGTACTGTTTTGAATGCAAATATTTCTAGGTGCATCACAGATAATGATTTTTTGAGTTTTGTTATTATAAGTTCAAGGAAAAGTGGAGTGAAATAAAAAGTCTGTCAGAATTCTACACTATATAAAAGACACTTTCAAATAGAATGTAGATTAGAATGTAGATTTTAATCTCAAGTGATTTGATTTTTCACACCTTTATAAGATACATACCTTCATTACGTAGAGTAATAGAAGTTAGGAGGCTGATTAATAAAATTTGGATAATTATCTTTTTAAAAAATACTTTTATTGATTTCAGAGAGGAAGGGAGAGCGAGAGAGAGAGAAAAGCATCAATGATGAGAGAGAATCATTGATTGGCTGCCTCCCACACGCCCCCCATTGGGGATTGAGCCCCCAACCCAGGCATGTGCCCTTGACTAGAATCAAACCGGGACCCTTCAGTCCACAGACTGATGCTCTATCCACTGAGCCAAACCAGCTAGGGCTGGATAATTATCCTATCTAATAAAAGAGTAATATGTAAATTGACCATCACTCCAACACATAAGATGGCCTCCCCCATGTGGACACAAGATGGCCAGCAGGGGAGGGCAGGTGGGGGAGACCAGGTCTGCAGGGGAGGGCAGTTAGGGGTGACCAGGCCAGCAGGGCAGGGAGGTTGGGGGTGACCAGGCCTGCAGGGGAGGGCAGTTGGGGAGTAATCAGGCCAACAGGGGAGGGCAGTTAGGGGCGACCAGGCTGGCAAAAGAGGGCAGATAGGGGTGACTGGGCCAACTGGGGAGGGCAGTTGGGGGTAACCAGGCCTGCAGGGGAGGACAGTTAGGAGTGACCAGGCTGGCAGGGGAGGGAAGTTAGGGGCAATTGGGCCAGCAGGGGAGCAGTTAGGCGTTGATCAGCTGGCAGGGGAGTGGTTATGGGGTGATCAGGCTGGCAGGAAAAGCAGTTAAGGGCAATCAGGCAGGCAGGCGAGCAGTTGGGAGTCAGCAGTCCTGGATTGAGAGAGGGATGTCCGACTGCCCTCAAGGGTTCCCAGATTAGAGAGGGTGCAGGCTGGGCTGAGGGGCACCCCCCCCCCCCGCACAAATTTCGTGCACCGGGCCTCTAGTTACCTTTTGCTTAAGTTAAGGGCACATTTTCTAGCCTTTGGTTATCCCATAGACTTGTCCACATAGTCTTTGTGAGGAAGAAGAAAAAAATTTTAAGAATAGAATATAAAATTTTTGCCGAAACCGGTTTGGCTCAGTGGATAGAGCGTCGGCCTGTGGACTGGAAGGTCCTAGGTTCGATTCCGGTCAAGGGCATGTACCTGGGTTGCGGGCACATCCCCAGTAGGAGATGTGCAGGAGGCGGCTGATCGATGTTTCTCTCTCATTGATGTTTCTAGCTCTCTGTCTCTCTCCCTTCCTCTCTGTAAAAAATCAATAAAATATATTTAAAAAAAGAAAAAAAAAGAATAGAATATAAAATTTTTAAAGAATGCATTGAAGTTCTGCCCCAACTGGTTTTGCTCAGTGGATAGAGCATCGGCCTGCAAACTGAAGGGTCCCAGGTTCCATTCTGGTCAAGGGCATGTACCTCGGTTGCCGGCTTCTCCCTGTCTCGGGTCCTGCTCAGGGTGCGTGCAAGCGGCAACCAATTGATGTGTTTCTCTCACATCAGTGTTTCTCTCTGTCTTTCCCTCTTTCTTCCACTCTCTCTAAAAATCAATGGAAAAATATCCTTGGATGAGGATTTAAAAAAATCTAAATTTATACAAAAAATCCATGATGAACAAAATTTTAATTTAATAAAGGCAAGTCGCCAGCATATCAGAACCTGAAACAAAAAATATGCACCTAATTAAAATAAAAAAGAATGCAGTGAAGTTGAACTCGGCTTCAACATTTACTCAAAATCTGTTATTTAGCTTCAGCCCTTGCAATGCTGAATAGTTGAATGCCTCCTTAAAAATATTTGTGCATTTATCGCATATTTGATAGACTGACATGTTTCTTAGTCATTTCTAAAATTTTAACATTTATCTTGTACTTGATGCTTTGCTATTATAAGTAATCCTGAATTGAATCTCTTTTTTTAGTTTATTACTTTTTTTTACCATGATAATTTCTAAAATGAAAATTACTGAGAAATCAAAGAATATGAACATTTTTAGAATCTTTAATTATATTTTCAAATTCCTTTTTGGAACTGTAATCATTTTGTATTTTCACCAGCAATATATGAGAGAGGATCCATTTTTCAACTCCTTGCTAATATATGTTATTTTAAAATCTTTGCTAATTTGTTAAAAGAAAATGGTATGTTCTAATTAGCATGTCTGTGATTGCTAGGAAGTCAGATTTATTTTCCCAAATGTTTATTAGCCTTTCCCTTTTTCTCTTTCATTCTTGTTGTGTTTATGGGCTATTCTAGAATCTTAATACTTTTTGATGAGCTTTTTATCTAATAAGGCTAATTAGCTGCCATCTATCTATCTATCTATCTATCTATATATATATGCACACACACACACACATATACATATATCTACATATGTACATATAGATATACAAATATTGATACACATGTGTATCTATATATGTATATATATTACATCAAATTCCATTTTCCAGTCCTTTAAGTTTTATTAATTTTTAATATGCTAAAATGTGAAAGTAAATAGTCATTTACATTTATTATTTTCCCTTGTGATTTTTCCCCATGGCTTTTAAGTTTAGGAAGTTCTCTACTAAAAAATCAGACTAAAAAAAATAAATTAGATAAATATTTTTCCCCTGTGGTTTTTAAGGGTTTGATATGAAGTATAGCAATTATGATAATAATTATTTTGCACTTAAATGTTTAATCTATTTGGAATTTATGTTCTTAGGTTATTTTATAAAGATTTAAATTTGTTGTGTTGTTCTCCAAATAGCAAACCAATTATTCCAATACCAGTTGTTGAGTAATCCTTTTTATTTAATTCCTAATGTAGTAATTTCTACTTTTTATGAAGTATGTGTCAGGCTAGTTCTGTTATTTCCTAACTAAAATGATACAGTTTAAATTATGTATAATCGTGTACAATTGTAATGTAACCTAGGTTTCTATGCTGCTTTACAGACTGAATGTAGACACTGACACTCTAAGAAAGAGACCGAAAATCAATTCGTCATCCCAAGAACCTATTAAACTTCAAGAAGCATCATATTCAAATGACAATCAAATTATTTCACAAAGTCCTTCTTCAAATGGAACTAAAAATGATATAAGTAAATGTGTAGATTTTAAAGATAAAGACATTAAATTGATAAATGTTAGGAGTAACCTTGACCATGGAGTTAAAAGCCTTAGCATTCCTAAAATTGCCAAAGATGTGAAACCTAAAGCTGAAGGCCAGGCAAATGAAAAACTCCGGCCTCATTTACTTGCTCACAGGCAGAAGATGAAAGATCTCAGGAAAGAAAGGCACAATAAATACAGAGACAGTTTTGAAAGGTGTGTTTTGGAAAAGTGCAAGAGAATCCAATTTTCTCAGGATTATAATTCCAACAAGATATTTAAGGAACCCCAAGATCCTAGAAGAAGGAAGGTCAGTTTCAAAATCCCAGTAAAATCCCACGATACCCACCAGAAGCCTGTAGAAGAAAATATTTTCCTTTTAGAGTCCAGCAAGTCAACGACTAAGCAGAAGAAAAAAGGATGCCTCGAAAACTTTCAGGTTTCATTAAATTTGATGAAGCAAAAAAGTAAACATTTGTTTTCAGATTTCACTTGTAAGCAGGCTGTTTGTGAGTGGAAAGGAAAATGTCATCTTGAGCATCAAGAAAGTAATGATTCAAGTTCTAGTGAACACCAGACCCAGGTAAGGTACTACAGAATAGAGAATGTAGGTTTTAGCAAAGAGTAATATTCTTCCCATTACTACTAATGATCATAGAGGACTGGTTCAAGTTTAGTCAGGAAGATATGTGCTGGTTCCTGTATTTGACCCCTTTAATTCCATGTCTTTAGGAAGATATCCTGGCAAATATCAAAGATCCATAATAGAAGGGAATGCGTAAAAATGTAGAAACACGCAATTACAGATAGTCCTTTAAAAAAAAGCACTATTACCCTTTACGTTTTGGCTCAGTGGATAGAGCACCAGCCTGCGGACCAAAGTTTCCCAGGTTCGATTCTGGGCAAGGGCATACGCCCAGGTTGCGGGCTTGATCCCCCCAGTAACTGGCGTGCAGGAGGCAGCCAATCAATGATTCCCTTTAATCATTGATGTTTCTATCTCCCTTCCTCTCTGAAATCAATAAATAATAATAATAAAAAGCACCATGGCCCTGGCCGAATGGTTCAGTTAGTTGGAGGGTCGTACTGTACACCAAAAGGTTGGGGGTTTGATTCCCAGTCAGCACATACCAAGGTTTGGGTTCGATCCCCAGTTGGGTGCATTCAGGAGGCAACCAATCGATGTTTCTCTCTTTATATATCCCCCTTCCTCTCTCTAAACTCAATTAAAAAAACATATCCTCTGGTGAGGATTAAGAAAAAACAAAAACACTGTGGCAGTCTCTTATACTTTTCTTGAACCCTAGGTACTATAGAACACCCAGGAAGATGAATATTAAGTTGTAGAGGAGACATTTTTGCATGATTACTTTCTAGTTATTGGAATTAAAGTTCTTTATAAACTGTTCCTTTGATTGCAGCTTTATCTGACTTAAAGTCATTTAGACATAGAAGCAGTAAGTAAACATCCTTCTTATCTTGAAAATACTATCTTCAGCATGTGGTTGACAGTAGAGAATCATCTTAGTATTATGTTGTTTTGTTTTCCTCACAAATTTTTCAGTACATAATTATTTTCCTAAAATAATGATTGTACTTTACAAGGAAATAATTGTATTTTCTGGAAGTAGTAATCCTGGTATGCTTTCCTAAGAGAAAATACTCCTTTTGTTGCCTAGATTTTATAGTCTTTTGATACAGACCTTTCACAGATTGCACTCTATCTCCAGCTTTACAAATTAATGTTCTAGAAATTATGATTTATATACTACTTTTATAAACTTAGTACTTAAAAGTCTGTGAGGTAGAAACTCATCATGGTTATCTGACCCCAATGTCAATGTTGCCAAGGTTAGACAATCCCACTGTAGGTATATGCTTCATTCTAAACTAATAAAATTACTTTTCATTTCAGAGTTTTGAAGCACAATGTTCTTCAGTGTCATATGAAAGTATTCCAGATACAGATCAAGAGGTTAATAATATACTTATCTACTTCTAATGTTTTTAATGAAATTAAGTCAAATAGTTTCTATTTTAATAAAAAATAATGATTTTATATGAAGTATATATGGGTAATATGAAAATAACACCAATATCTGTCCTAAATCAGTATGTAAGTTCTTATGAATTCATGAATAACTTTTTGGAAAAGTGTTTACATTTTCTTAATCACCTTTTTGCTTTTGTTTCTAATCAACTTGAATCTATTTTTGAATAAAGAGCATAGAGCCCATTGCCCACAAGTTACATAAATTTTGATTTAATTATATCAGGCTTTTGCATGCTTTATGCCTGGACTTGCCAAAATGCAGTTTGATGCTAACATCTTTTTACCATTTTTAAAAAATCTGAAATAAGATGAAAATGTTATTCAGTGAAAGCAAGAGTACAGTCATATTTATTATTTTTGCCTCCTGCATCATTTTCCCAGCTAGAATCTCCTGATTGAACGTCATAGAATTAATTGCATATTTTGTGTTCCCTAGTCCTGAATTGAAATTAGATTTATAGAACAATGTATTTTCCTATTTTTAAGAAGACTTTAAAACCCATATTGATTGTGATGGATTTTTATTTATGACAGTCAGTTGTATTTTTCTGTCTTGTGGGCAAGTAATCCTTGATTTTCCCCTTTGCTTTAAAGCTATATTTAGATTTTCGTTTTTCTTAGAAATCTCAAGCAGAGCACTCATCATCTAGATATAAATACATTTGTCTCTTAAAATACTTATAGTAAGAATGGGGATAAGAATAACTTAATGTGAGGGTCTACTATGTACTAGGCCAGGGGTGGGCAAACTTTTTGACTAGAGGGCCACAATGGGTTCTTAAACTGGACCTGAGGGCCGGAACAAAAGCATGGATGGAGTGTTTGTGTGAACTAATATAAATTCAAAGTAAACATCATTACATAGAAGGGTACGGTCTTTTTTTTTTTAGTTTTATTGATTTCAAACGAGTGGGATCCGGCCCTCGGGCCGTAGTTTGCCCACGGCTGTACTAGGCTCTGTGGGAGGAACTTCGTAGCATTTTATTTAATCCTCCCAAAAATAGTAAAAAGAAATAGATATTTAACATTCCTATTTTGTAGGTGAACAAACTGGGACCCAAGGTGGTTAAATACTTTGCTTGCCTAAGGTTACCGCAATATTAAGAGAAGAGCTTTTTAAAAACCCTGTATATGTTTATAAGTCTGTATTCTTTTACCATGTTACATCCATATTTTTGTCAGTGTTTTTCTTCCCATAAACCATCTCATCTTAAGTGAATTAATTAAGAATTCATTGCTTTCTAATTAATTTGCAGAGTAAATAACTGAAAATATTTTACTGCGGGTCTTTTACAATTTAGATGCAGATTGTAGAAGAGCTTCATGCTGCACGTGTGGGGAAAACTGTGGATTTGCCTGTGGTCCCTCCTCCTGGAGAGTTATCGAGCATGGAGATTGACTTGGTAGAAGATGCTGTGCATTCCTCTGCTGGTATATCCGATATCCATATGATGACCATATTTATAGTCTCCTGTGCTTTCTTAAGAATGAATATGCCGACATTCAATTTTGATAATATTTGGATGAAAAATGTTAAAATGTGCTCATTTGAAATTATAAAGAACGGTGTATTTCTTTTAGCTATAGGAATAGGTCTAATATTTGTCTTAATCATCATTTGTTTTTATATTTCTCACATTATTAGGCAGCTATATCTTCTGTTTCTCTTTTTGCCAAGGGGCAGTAATCAGAGTCAAGTTGTTTTTTATTTCTGCTATTAATCATAACTTTTAACAACTAAGTAAAAGCACTGATCAGAAATAATGCAAATTGCTTGAAGTTATTATATGCCTGGATTTCTTATTTATATAGTAAAGTTTTGATCATTCTTACTAGTGGGAGAAGATAATGATAGATATTATTCAAAATCTATTAGTATGCTATTTTGAATTGTATATAAAAATAGTAATGATATATCACATTAACATTGAATTTTTCAATTTATTGTTTTCATATATATTAACCTGATTCTCTCACAATGGCCCTATAAATTTATCCATAAGCAATTCATAATATTCTACTGGTAGATTATTAATTATTACTGTTCCTTCTCTTAAAAATTGGAATAAATATATTTTTGTTTTTGTTGTCTGAAGGACTGCCTCTCTTAATGCTATCAAAGTTCTATGATATCAAAATTTTAGTTTTTAAAGAAGTCTATTTTAAGTGTCATGAAATCCTAACTTGTCTTTTTCTCTAGCAAGTACTGCTTCAGACAAACATCTTCTAATTGTTATTGATACAAATATTCTGATGAATCATCTCAAATTTGTTAGAATTTTGAAGACAACAGAAATCCCAGGTATTTAGGAAACATATTTACTGATTCTGACTTTATTTGAGTTGATATTTTATGTTAACAGTAATATGGGTATTTCTCCTTCCCCTAGCACATTTCCTTTTGGATATACTATTAAGCATATATTATGCATAATCAGTTTAAGTTTAAAAAAAAAAAAAGAGGTCCTTCGAAGGTTACCTAGCTATGGACTCTTCTTTAATTTCCAATAGTATTTACTTCTGTAACATTCTTTTGACACAACTGTTTTTTATTTCCATTTTTCAGATATGTGTGATTTAGTAACTCTAAATATTTCTTGACTTCTAAGACATCTTTTTTATTTTTTTAGGCTTTGACAGGCTTGTGTTAATAATTCCCTGGGTAGTTGTACAAGAGCTAGATCGTATGAAGGCAGGAAAACTACTGAAATATGCCCAGCACAAAGCTATACCTGCGGTTCGTTTCATCAATGACAGTCTCAAAAGTCAAGATAGAAAACTATGGGGTCAATCAATACAACTTGCATCTCAAAAACTTTGTAGGTATTGTTCTCTCGTGTACTTCCTGATTAAGATTTGTTGGGCTTGATTCATTACTGGAGGGAAATGGTGCAAAACTTAATAAAAAATTTGTAACCATTGCCATGTAAAATGGCAGGACATAGTGATGGGTTGGGGTATTCTATTAGGCTTGGTTTGGGGATCTTTGATTTTTAATTTTATGCTTCTCCTAGACCTTCTTAGGTTATGTCTATATTTCACAGATAGTGACATATGGTTCTGTGTGCATAGTTGTATATAATATACTACTTTGGATTCTTTTTTAAAAAATACTATTATTGCCTTGGCCGAGTAACTCAGTTGATTAGAGTGTTGTCCCGATAATGCCACGATTGTGGGTTTGATCCCCGGTCAGGGCACATACAATAATCAACCAATGAATGCACAGCATAAATAAGTGGAACAACAAAAATTGATGTTTCTCTCTAAAATCAATTAAAAAATAAAATTTAAAGTTAAAAATACAAAAATATAATAAGAACAATGCCATTATAGAGTGATGAGAGCTATAAGTGATCTAAGTTGCTAATCCATCACTACATGCAGTTAATACAGTGCAGAAGCAGGCATTGTCTCCTCTAGTTTGTCAGAATCTGTAATAGGGAGGTGTCTTTATAATAAAGATCTATAGGTTTTCTCTTGATTTGATTTATTTCCATATTCGTTTAATTCATTTTTAAATCATTCTAGCCTTAGAGCCTTTATGTTTTATAGAACTTTTTTTTGCGGGCGGAGAGGAATGTGTGTGTAAAGAACACTGTTGCCTCTGCAGAGTTTATACATCCATTTACAAGATTTATTTAATTCTTAAAAATTTGTTTCTTCCCAATTCAGAATTATTTATATATTAAGATTTACATTATTATAAATATCATGGACTTATATTGTCTACCATACCCGTATTTACCACAAGATATGAAAGAATTCATTCTAATATGAATATAATTATGGTATTAATGCTGAGAGGGCTTTTGGCACAGCTGTTTAGTCTTAGATGTTTGAAGAAAAGGGGCCTCCGCCATTCATTTATTCATTCTATTTATAAATATTTATTAGTATATTCCAACTACAATACTTATGTACTTTAAATAGGAACTTCATGTGATTTGTTTAAGAGCCTTTAAAGGAAAATCTCAAGTAAGTATCACTTATTAGAGTTAAAAAAATATTAAAATGTTTGAATACATTAAATTGAACACCTTAGATGGTCTTTTTCTTCTTTTTATTATGCAAAATTTCAAATGCAGAAATAGAGAAAATAATATAATGAATCCCTTTGTATTTATCACTCATTTTCAGTAATTATCAGCATTTGCCATTCTTGTTTATTCTCTCACTTCCTTTTTCTCTTCTCCCCTAATTCCTGGAACTTCTGTAATAGTTTGAGGTTAATCCCAAATATCATATCATATTATTTTTATCCATAAATACTTAGGTATGTGTTGCTAACAGAAAAGATTCTTTTTTAAACAACCACACAATTAACAAAATTAACCCCTTATGTAATCCATAATTTCAGTAAAGTCCCAGTCCTTAATAAGAGAAAGGAATTTTGCTTACTCAATCTTTTTGTTAGTTTGTTGGTACAAATGACATTTGATTATATAATAATATAGATAATTATGTCCATTATTTTCCAGACCCTTTTCCAAAAGCTTTACACCTAAATCTCATTCAAACCTTATAGTACCATGGAAGATAGTCATATTGGCCCCATTTTACTGATGAGGAAATGAGACACAGAGAGATTAAGCACTTGTTCTAGATAGAAACTTCTTCAATAGATTAGCTTTGATAATTAGTTTAGAAGAGTTCATTTGAGAATAGATATTTTGGCCACACTTATTATTTTTAGATGCTTACTACGTTTCTTTTGACTTTTCCATTTTCATGTGCTTTTTTGATGCTTTGACCTCTTCAGCCCGTGCTTTTTGATGGTTAAGGAGGACAAATCATAGTAGCTGTCTTAAACTTCTGTGTTGTTTCAATTTCTGGATGTCTTCCTTGAACTACATGTTTCACTTTAATGTTTGAATCTTATTTGGCCTTAGTTTTGTTAAGTTGCTTTTAGTTATAAAGTTGTAGATATAATAATAGATTATTTGTGTAATTGTCTATGTCAGATAATATATAAAGTACTTATGGTTTATGGCCTCAAGTAGGTGATAATTCTTGTATCCTCATATGAAAAGCTTATGCAGATTGATTAGAAAAACTAAATATGCCTTTCCCCAAGTGAATGAAGATTAGTAATAGGTAATTCACCAAAGAAAGAAATACAATTAGTCAGCCCTTTGTTCATTGCATATATCTTCCTGTCTGTTGGCTATTTTGAATGTTGTTAATTTCTTTAACATTTTTTAAAATTTCTTTTTATTGCTTCTAAATTTAGAAAGTTACTTTCCTCCAACACCTGCTAGGAACACTTACATTGCTTTAGTGCTTTGGGAATTATGAATTAGTAACTTTTCAGGAGAGCATTTATCTGTGTATATCAAGAAGCCTAAAATATAATTCTCTTTCTAGAATCCTAAAGAAATAATCAAAGATGCTCACAGTGACTTATATAAAAATGTTCATCACAGCATCATTTATACAGCAAAAAATTTGAAACAACCTGACTGTCTAACAATTGAAGTTACATTTAATTCTATACTATATGAAAGAATACTATATTTTGAGAAATGTTAATGACATAAAATTAAAACTTGTTGAATAAATATTTCATGAATATTCTTCTGGTTTTAGGTGTGTTTTCCAGCCCCAGGTATTTTAGAAAAAGTGATAGAATAGATATTCTTGAACTTTGATACCGTTAGAACAGTACATTATAACTTTTAAACCTTCTTTTGTCTGTTGGATTCAGTGACTTAGACTTATCTAATGATTTCGAGCTGCCGACTTTGCATTACTATGTTATTTTCTCTGTGAGCTAAAAGAAGGAAAATTGGCTGCTGTAGTATATGTCTGTCTGCCTCACTGATTGTCTGATTAAAGAATTGAATTAAATCTCCTTCAGGCTCATGTTCTGAGATCAGCTGAGTTATGTCTAGACTTCATGATAAGATTATGAGCTCCTAAACAGTTTGTCTTTGCATATCCAATTACTTAGCCAGTGACCTGGCACAAATTCAGTCCTGTATAAGTATTTATTGCAGAAATGAATGAGTTTTTTCATTTGAATGTTCAGAGAACTAAGTATCATATGGTAAAGTTTGAGGGAAACAAAACATAATCTGGTAACATTGCTCATTGGCTGGTATGTTTTGAATTTTAGTGTGTAAGGGACTTCCCAAGTGCTTAACTCAGTCTTTGGGTCCAGGCTCCAAAAATTATTATCCAGAAGTGGGTCTGAGAGTATGGTCATGCTATATGTGTATTATTGGCAGGCACCCTGGGAGTTCTGAGGCAGGTAGGATAAGGAACCAGGAGAAGCACTGTTTTTGGTTCTATTTCTGCACATTCCAATATTTCCATAAAAACCAAGCTTTTACCACCTGTTTTAAAGCTTGGAGAATGCCAGAAGACACCCTGTCATCCTCTGTTAAACATTTGTTAGAGATTATTTTTGTGTTCTCTGACTTCTCCTGTACATCTCTACACATTATTGCTTTGGAGAATAAGGAAAAGCAGACCCATGAAAGTGGTTCTGTTCTGGTAGAATAGTTGCTTATAATCTTTACAGATCTCTTTTAAGTTGACATCATTTTAAGCATGATGTAATCATAATTTACTAATAATCTCTAGTTGACTGAATTGAGACTAGAATTCATAGCTTTTGGTTTCTAACCCTGATCATATTTTTTTGAGTTTATTTATAGGTATATCCCATTACATTTTAGTAGAAAACTAAAAACTTTTTCAAACTCACAACTATATGCTACCTGAGTTCTAGATCTAAAATTCTTAGGGTATTATTTTGCTATGTCGTATCTTCTTTTTATTTACAAAAGTTTTTTTGTTTTATATGTTTTTGGTATATAAGTACAGCCCAGATTATACATATAGTACCCAGATTTCTAGTGTGCTGAATGATAATTGTTTTTACTAAATTTGCAGATGGATTCAGTGATGAGAACAATGATGATCGAGTATTAAAATGCTGTCTTCAATACCAGGAATTATTCCCTAGTTCTCTTGTTATTCTGTGCACGTGAGTTTCGTGGTCATTTTCTTCTTTTTTTAAAAAGTAGCAAAAATTGGCCCTAACCTGTCTGGCTTAGTGGATAGTGTCAGCCTGTGGACTGAAGGGTTCTGGGTTTGATTCTGGTCAAAGGCACATGCCCAGGTTATGGGCTTGATCCCCAATGTGGGGCTTGCAGGAGGCAGCCAATCAGTGGTTCTGTCTCATCATTAATGTTTCTATCTCTCTCTCCCTCTCCCTTCCTCTCTGAAATCAATAAAAATATGTTTTAAAAAAGTGGCAGATTGTACCAAAGAATTTTTAAAAATCATACTGAATCTATCATACCAACGATTGAAATAATGTATACTTTATAAGTGTGCCAGTAAGCATATTCAATTATATTTCATGTTCTTTTTTTGAATTTTATAAGGTTATTTGAGCCAAACTGATGACATATGCTGGGGACCAAGATTCCTCTTTTATTTTTCTTATTGAGGTATAATTGACACATAGCAAATTAGTTTCAGGTGTACAACAATGATTTGATATTTTTTATATTATTAAATGATCACCAAATTAACACATCCATCACCATACATAGTTATAAAAGATATTTTTTCTTGTGATGAGGACTTTTAAGATCTATTCTCTTAGCAGTTTTTGAATATGCAGTACAGTATTATTAACTACATTCACCATGCTGTACTATCTCACATTTTTGCTATGAAAG
Organism: Myotis daubentonii; assembly: GCF_963259705.1. Classification (NCBI taxonomy): domain Eukaryota; kingdom Metazoa; phylum Chordata; class Mammalia; order Chiroptera; family Vespertilionidae; genus Myotis; species Myotis daubentonii. The sequence goes on along the minus strand of NC_081857.1, from coordinate 18,316,343 downwards.
AAAGATTGAAATCTCAAGTAGATGAAGTTTCATTTCAATTTAATTTATATATAATATTCAAAAAACTTTTGAAAAGCAGGGAAATACCAGTTTAATATCCCAATGAAATAGTTTAGAAATAAGACTCTGACATTTTTTGGTTATGAGGCAAGAAGGTTAATTAATTGGTATCTGAGAAAGGGTCATTTATGTTGTAGTTGTGTCCTTGGTGCCTGGATTGGAGTCCTGGATCTACCACTTAGCAGCTCTGTGACTTTGAAAGGTTGCTTAACTTAGTTTCCTCTGTGTAAAACAGAGAGAGAAGAAGACCTGCCTCGTGAGGTTATTGTATTTAATCACATAATATATATGAAGGCCTTAGTGCCTAGTATACAGTGTGATCTCAGAGGTTTTTTTCCTTTCTCTCTTCTTCCTCGCTTTCTTCTATTCTCAACTAATATTTTCATAACTTAGCTCTGAGTTATGGAACTACGATAATGCTAACCAAGATTGCATTCATCATGTATTTTAAAGGCTCTGGGAAGCATTTATTGCAGTCTGTTGAGGTCTTGCTTCCAGGCATATACTCTGTTTAGCTCAAATAAACTTTAAAAATTCAAAAACAGAAGAGAGCGAAAAGGCTCTGAAAGAACTGAGAAGAACAGTTTTAATTTCCTGTTTTAGTCTGAATTTTAATCACTGCAAAACGGAGTTTTTACAGTTTCATGATCATGCCTAAATTCTCTGAAATGGAGTGATTATGGAAATGAATGGCTCTAAGATTTTTCTTGTAATGGGACTTGGTCAATTATTATTTTAGCTCTCTTTAGCTCTCTTTTGGTGTTAAAGGAAACATCACAGATTTCTATCTCTAGGTTTTAAATTATTTGTTTTTTTTTAAATCTATAACATTTCATCTCAGAGTTTGTTGAAGGCTGAAATAGAATTATTAATATGCGAATTATTTTGAATTTAGATTAGCTAAATTTGAGCACTCAATACATAATAATTATTCTCTAAAGCTCATATGATGTTATTCCATTGTGTGTTAATTCTTTTATTTTCTTTACTTAAAAAAAATTGGTCGCTTGTTAATATATATGCTGAGAATTACAAACCTCTGATTTAACCCTATGTATTTTGAGTTGCCAGGTGAGTGATTTATCTTATAAAAAAGTAAAAAATAAAATATTTTTTTCTCTTTAACCAACCTTAGGGATGATAGAAATTTAAGAAACAAAGGCCTAATAAGTGGTGTGAAGTCACTCAGTAAAGAAGAATTGAGTACAGAGTTCTTAAATTTGTCTCTGAACACAGTTACATGTCATCAGCCATGTGTATCTAAGCAACAATTGAAAACAGGTAATATTATTATGAATAACTAGAAATGTATCTTATTTTATATACTAAGATTATTGATAACAGTTGTAATTACATAGAAAAATTTTATCTTGTACATTGGAAATAATATTGGAATATTTGCTCACATAGATGTTAGAGATGAATGAAAATTGTAATGGTAATACAAAAGAAAACATAACAGTATTGCCTTCTATATATACTTTTACAAATTAACTTGAATGTTTATTGTTCACACACAGTTTACATATTTATAATTATTTTGTGCATACTATTTTGTAACTTGCAGAGTATACTTTTTAAATTAATAATGGCTTTGGGACATACTCATTTGAAGTAGAAATATTTAGTTTTATTTATTTATTTTTAAAAAATATATTTTTATTGATTTCAGAGAGGAAGGGAGAGAGAGAGAGAGAGAGAGAGACATCAATGATGAGAGAGAATCATGGATCAGCTGCCTCTTGCATGACCCTCATTGGGGATAGAGCCCACAACCGAGGCATGTGGCCTTACTGGGAATCGAACTTTGACCTCCTGGTTCATAGGTTGATGCTCAACCACTGAGCCACGCCGGCTGGGCTTTAGTTCCTTTATAAAATTAGCTTCATATTCATAAACTATTATTACTGTAAAAGCTCAATAATAGAAAAACTTGGCTCTAGTACTAGTTCTTTTTAAATTAATAGTTAAGAAAGCTAAAGGCTTTTTTTCCCCCTGACCAAAATAATCTCTTTTTCCCCAGAATAATCTCTTTTATAATATAGTGTGATATGTGATGGAGCATTATATATTAAGTCTGACATAATTTAAAAACACATACTACTTTTCCTTCTGTAGGGAAAATAATTATTGAAATATCTAATATTGTCTATACTTTTATATAACATGGTACAAAAATTCATATATACATTTGCTACTTGTTTGACCTTTCTGATAGTAAAATTTCTTTAGTCATAATATTCAAAATAGCATTTAGAAGGAATAACAGGACATGTTAGTTTATAGTTTTTTTGGGGTACCATGCTTTTATTTTGCCCATTATGTTACTGTTATTTTAAATACTTAGTTTGTGTTTGTAGAGATAAGCCAGTTAATATTTTGAATTTTACAATAAATTATAGTTGTTTTTGGGTATCAATTAAATGATATAAATTAAAATAATAAAACTCATTTTAAAAGGGTTGGGCATAAAGGTAGTTAAATCAGAGATTTTGGTCCTTTCAAAACAGTTTATTGACGTGAGCTTCAATTGGAAGGATATACTATTTTTTGGAAGAAAACACATTTTGATCCATACTTCTTAATTTTCTATTGTATATAGAATCAAAGCATTCTCATTATTTTTCTTTTTGAAAATATTAAAATCAAAATTATAGTTAAAATATCACACACATTTCTTTTCTTTTGTTTAATCCTCACCTGAGGACATTTTCATTGATTTTTAGAAAGAAGGGAAGAGAGGGAGGGAGAGAGAGAGAAAGAGAGAGAGAAACATTGACCAATTGCCTTCCGAATGCACCCCAGCTGGGGCCAGGGATCAAACCCAAAACTTAGGTATGTACCCCTACTGGGAATCGAACCTGTGACACTGTATGGATGATGCTCCAAACAACTGAACCACACTGGCCCTGGCCACACACATTTCCTTAATTTTTATTTCATTAACACTATTTAGTTGCCTTTTGTCAAAAAGATAAAGCATTTGCTAATATAACATGGTTTATGTTGAATCAAAAACAACTATACTAGAGATATGTTTCTAAATACTGATTTTAAAGTAAAGTATTGGTTCCGACCCTTGTAGCTCAGTGGTTGAGCGTCAACCTATGAACCAGGAGGTCATGGTTAGATTCCTGTCTTGCCCCGGTTGCAGGCTCAATGCTAGTAGAAGGTGTTCAGGAGGCAGCAGATCAATGATTCTCTCTCATCATTGATATTTATTTATTTTTAATTCTCACCTGAGTATATTTTTCCACTGATTTTTAGAGAGAGGGAAATACAGAGAGAAATATCAATGTGAGAGAAATACATGGATTGCTTGCCTCCTTCACGAGCCCCAACCAGGGCCCAGGTTGGAAGAAGCCTGCTACTGAAGTACATGTCCTTGACTGGAATCAAACCCAGGACCGTTTGGTCCGCAGGCCAACGTTCTATCCACTGAGTCAAACCGGCCAGGGCTCATCATTGATATTTCTCTCTCTCTCTCCCTTCCTCTCTGAAATCAATAAAAAAATATTTTTAAAAAACTATTAGTTTTATAGGTAATTAAAATACTAATTATATACATAAAATGCTTATTATTATGGCCAAATACTAACTACATATGTAAAATATTTACTGTTAGTGTCCTAAAAAAAAAGCTTATAATTGTTTTAAAGAGCAAACACCTTTGGGAAAGAGTAATGAGGAAGAATCTGTAAATTCTGGACTGCTCATTCTGCTTGAAGGCATAGTAGCTGATCTTGAAAAATCTCTTGGAACAGCCTTATCTTCAATATTAGAAACAGAAATGAAAATTGCTTTTGGAAACCTCTGGATGGAGGTAATTATTTCTACTCTATTAGTTGAAAAGTTCTTTTTTTGTTGGTAGATTAGTTACCTTATTTTAAGAAATAGTTCTTGGTAAGCTTTATAGTAATAATGTATATCACTTTATATTTTTTCTTGAAGTTGTTTTTTAATACATATTTTATTGACTTTTCAGAGAGGAAGGAGAGGGATAAAGAGTTAGAAACATTGATGAGAGAGAAACATTGATCAGCTGCCTCCTGCACACCTCCTACTGGGGATGTGCCCGCAACCAAGGTACATGCCCTTGACCAGAATAGAACCTGGGACCCTTCAGTCCGCAGGCCGACGCTCTATCCACTGAGCCAAACCAGTTAGGGCTCTTGAAGTTTTTGAAATAACATTTTGAAAATTAAATGACAGACATTTCCAAAGGATTGGGACTACTAGTATATTATATTAGTCATTTTTTTAGTGAACAAATATTTATTGTGCATCTACTGTGTCAGACGCTTTGCCCCCATAGAACTTCAATTGTATTCAGAAAAACTTCTCTCATGTTAGTTTGAGTCAAAATGTCTTGTATAGGGAATTCCCCTAAGTAAGATGTATTCAGAAAAAGAAAGGTATATTTTGGCTTATGTCACATAAATATGAGAATCGGTATAAATTTGATCATATTAGCAAGAATATTTTGAATTTTCTTTAGATTTACATCTTTTCTCCAATCAGTAAAACACCACATTTGGCAATGATGGCTTTTTTAGTTTAATGCTTGTTTGCTGTTCACATTTATAGCTAGGAGAAACATTAGTCCCCATCAATTGTAGATTGTGTCTATCCCAGATATTCAGTGAGATACTAATACTAGTATTTGCTTATAACGTGTTTGCTCTTGATTATATTATCAAAATTCAGAAGAATGATAATATTCTAGAACGGTTTACTTAAAGTGGATATTTCATAATAGAATCTAAGACAGTAATTTTATATGAAGGACATGCTGACATTTTGTAATACTAAATGATCAGTCTTCTTTATAAACATCTTTGTCAGAGTATAGCAGGTGTCAATTATAATTGACAACTTTTTCCTATAAGAATTTTTTCACCAGTTACATGAAACTAATTAGATTGGATTCCTCAGAAATGACCATTTTAAAAAGTAGATTGTTGACCTTTGGTAATTAAAATTATGCTTCTCATTAAAACTGTTTTCTTTTTGCACACGTAGTTTCTGAAACTATAAGGATTAATATTGATATCAGTTTTACAAAGGAATTTGTAATGGAATCATTTTAAGATGATGCTTGGCTTTGAATAACACATCTTTTATTTTAAAAGGAATTCAACTAATTATATTTTTCTCAGAAATATATATTGGTATTCCTGAATAGGTACAGTTGACCCTTGAACAACTTGGGGTTTTGAAGTTATGACCACTCATGCAGTTGAAAATCCACATGTAACTTTTGACTCCCTAAAAACTTAACTACTAATAGCCTACTGTTGACCAGAAGCCTTACTGAGAACATAAACAGTCAACTAACAAGTAATTTGTATGTCACATGTATTATATACTGTATTCTTGCAATAAAGTAAGTTGAAGAAAAGAAAATATTAAGAAAATCATGAAGAAGAGAAAATACATTTACAGTACTGTACGTATTTATTGAAAAAACTGCGCATAAACTGGACCTGCACAGTTCTAACCTGTGTTGTTCAAGGGTAAACTGTACTTTTTTAAATAATAGGAATAATAAATAAATCAGTATATGCTGATTTTTTCTAAATACTTTTTAGATGCTGTACTTGAAACCACCGTGGACTCTAATGCATTTAATACAATGCTTTAAAAAACATTGGCTGGCTGTCTTTGGATTAATTATGGAAAATAACTTGCTTTTAACGGTTGAGAGCTTATATGATAGTCTCTGTAAAGGTATGAATCTTTTATTTTGTTTTCAGCAGTGTTAAAGTGGGACTAGCAGATATAGTCTGTGGAATGTGAAGATGAGTTAATAAAAATTTCGTCTATTAATTGCTTATACTTCTCATATCTAAAGGGAATTTGTGGCAGCTGGATGCATGGAGCTGCCACAAATTGCTTTCCCAATTAAAGGTGGAGAGGTTGATGGGAGTATGGCAAGTGGTGAGGCTTTGGCCTTCAACCCCAGCTTTAGTGAAGCAGCTTTCTTTTATCTGTTTATATATGGAGATGTCATGTAGGATATTAAAAAAATGTTTCTCCGATAAGAAGAAAAAGATGTGAAAAGCACTGATCTGATGCTATTAAAGCCCATGTTTTGTGGTCAAGGAAACTAGTCCTGAGAGGGTAAATGATTTGTCCAAAGTCAAACAGCTAGATTTGTTGTGTTATACCTTTAAAAAGCAAAGTAAAAACCCAGGGGATTTGAAGTGCCTATCAGCTCCTTATAGCTTATACAAGGTAGATTTTGCATGAATACCTATTTTTCACAGTTACCATTTTTAAAGAAAGACACTTTTCAGGCATTGTGTTTAACTATAAAAGTTATTTATTAGGGGTATCCTATCTAATAAAAGAGAAACATGGTAATTAGCATACGACCGCTACCCTTCCCATTGGCTAATCAGGGCAATATGCAAATTAACTGCCAGCCAAGATGGCGGCCGGCAGCCAGGCAGCTGACGCGAACAGGGAGGCTTGCTTGCTTCAGTGACAGAGGAAGCCAAGCTTCCCTGCCTGCCTTGCTGGCCTCTCAGCTGCACTCTAAGCAACATTGTAACAAATATAGAAGCTAAACAAAACCTGGGGCTTCAGCCAGCAGGATCGCAACATTGTTTCAAATACAGAAGGGTAAACAAAGGCCAGAAACCTGCTTTCAGCAGTGGAGGTCTCATAGCTGGAGCCGAGCCTCAGAGCTAAAGCTGGCCCAGAATTAAAAAAAAAAAGGAAAAAAGGACAGGTTGGGAGCTTCAGTCACCCGCCAGCTTGAAAATGGCCCTCAGCCCCTCACCAGGCTGGCCAAGCACCCCAGTGGGGACCCCCACCCTAAAGGGGGTGTGACCAGATGCAAACAGGCATCATCCCCTCACCCAGGCTGGCCAGGCACCCAAGTGGGACCCCCACCCTGAAGGGGGTGTGACCAGATGCAAATAGCCATCATCCCCTCACCCAGGCTGGCCAGGCACCCAAGCGGGACCCCCACCCTGATCCAGGACACCCTTCAGGGCAAACCAGCTGGCCCCCACCCGTGCACCAGGCCTCTATTCTATATAGTAAAAGGGTAATATGCCTCCCAGCACCGGGATCAGTGGAGCAGTGAGGCCTCCCAGCACCGGGATCAGCATGACAGGGGGCAGCGACCAAACCCCCTGATCACCCTGCGGCTCTGTGTGTGACAGGGGGCGGGGCCACAACCTCCCTATCCGCCATGCTCTGTTCGTGACGGGGGCCTCCTCAACCCCCTGATCAACCCTGCTTTGTGCCTGACAGGGGGGAGCTCCCCAACGCCCTGATTGCCCTGCGGCTCTGTGTGTGACAGGGTGCGGCACCCCAACCCCCTGATCGGCCCTGCTCTGTGTGTGACGGGGGAGCTCCCCAACCCCCGATGGCCCTGCGGCTCTGTGTGTGACAGGGTACGGCGCCCTAACCCCCCCACCCCCCATCGGCCCTGCCCTGAGTGTGACAGTGGCGGCGCCCCAAACCCCTGATCCTCCCTACTCTGTGTGTGACAGGGGGTGGTGCCCCAACTCCCCTATCGGCTCTGCTCTGTGCGTGACAGGGGGGAGCTCCCAAACCCCCTGATGGGCCCTGCTCTGTGCGTGACAGGGGGGAGCTCCCCAACCTCCTGATAGGCCCTGCTCTGTGCATAACAGGGGGGAGCTCCTCAACCCCCTGATCAGCCCTGCTCTGTGTGTGACAGGTTGGAGCTCCTCAACCCCCTGATCGGCCCTGCTCTGTGTGTGACAGGGTACAGAGCCCCAACCCCCCTGATGGGCCCTGCTCTGTGCGTGATAGGGGGCAGCGCCCCAACCCCCTGATCGGCCCTGCTCTGAGTGACAGGGGGTGGCGCCACAACCTCCCTATCAACCCTGCCTTGAGTGTGACGGGGTGGTGCCCAAACCCCCCAATCGGCCCTACCCTGAGCGTGACTAGGGGTGGCATCGTAATCTCCCGATCCGCCCTGTTCTGTGCATGACAGGGGGCGGCGCCCCAACTCCCCAATCAGCCCTGCTCTGAGCCTGACCAAGGGCTGCACCTAGGGATTGGGCCTGCCCTCTGCCACCCGGGAGCGGGCCTAAGCCAGCAGGTCGTTATCTCCCGAGGGGTCCCAGACTGTGAGAGGGCACTGGCCAGGCTGAGAAACTCCCTCTCCCCCCCCCCCCCCCCGAGTGCACAAATTTTTGTGCACTGGCCCTCTAGTTATTATATAAGGGACATGGCACAATTTGCTGGACATGACTTCAAAGCAGTTTTACGAGATATATATAGCAAAATGTTTTTTTATATCTTTTACTAGTGGCATAATTTAGTTGGTTCTATCAAAAGAGAGAGTCCATAAGCCAGGTGTGATCTTGAACAAGATTTAGTTTCAGAAATATGGGGTATTGAGTTACTAGCCTCCATTTGTCTGTTTTTTCCAGGGGTGGGCAGTGTTTGGCTCTTGCATGCAGCTTAGAGGTAGTAGACAGCAGCTCTCATTGGCAATAGGGAAAGAAGTGAAGACATGGTAACTGTTTCTTTTTTTTTTTAATATATTTTATTGATTTTTTTATAGAGAGGAAGGGAGACAGATAGAGAGTCAGAAACATCGATGAGAGAGAAACATCGACCAGCTGCCTCTTGCACATCTCCTACTGGGGATGTGCCCGCAACCCATGTACATGCCCCTGACCGGAATTGAACCTGGGACCTTTCGGTCCGCAGGCCGACGCTCTATCCACTGAGCCAAACCGGTTTCGGCGGTAACTGTTTTCTTTTGCTAAAACATCATTTTTAGAATTCTTAAGTGCATTATTTATTGATCCTTGCTCTAGAACAGCGGTTCTCAACCTGTGGGTTCTGACCCCTTTGGCGGTCGAACGACCCTTTCACAGGGGTCGCCTAAGACCATCCTGCATATCAGATATTTACATTACAATTCATAACAGTAGCAACATTACAGTTATGAAGTAGCAACAAAAATAATTTTATGGTTGGGTCACAACATGAGGAACTGTATTTAAAGGGCCAGAGGTTGAGAACCACTGCTCTAGAAGAATCTGCTGCCTAATGTTTACTGACTTGTGAAGAATCCTATATAATAAAAGGATAATATGCAAATTGACCCTAACAGTAGAATGACTGGTCACTATGATGCGCACTGATCACCAGGGGGCAGATGCTCAACGCAGGAGCTGCCCCTGGTGGTCAGTGCACTCCCACAAGGGGAGCTCCACTCAGCCACAAGCTTAAGCCACAGTTGGACATCGCCCAATGGCTCCCGGGCTGCCAGAGGGATGTCTGACTGCCAGCTTAGGCCTGATCCCCCCGGGGAGCGGGCCTAAGCCAGCAGGTGGACATCCCCCGAGGGGTCCTAGACTGGGAGAGGGCGCAGGCTGGGCTGAGGGACCATCCCCCCAAGTGCATGAATTTTCATGCACTGGGCTTCTCGTATTAAATAGAATGGTAAAAGTACCTTCTGCTCTAAGATAATTTTGAGTAAGAGAATAGCAGATTTTGTTTACCATCTTTAATAGTGTCCTCACTATTGAATATTCCCATCTAATAAAAGAGTAATATGCAAATTGACCATCACTCCAACACAAGATGGCCGCCCCCATGTGGTCAAAGATAGCTGCCCCCATGTGGACACAAGATGGCCACCACAAGATGGCTAGCAGGGGAGGGCAGTTAGGGGCAACCAGGCCTGCAGGGGAGGGCAGTTAGGGGTGACCAGGCCGGCAGGGGAGGGCTGTTAGGGGCAATCGGGCCAGCAGGGGAGGGCAGTTGGTGGGACTGGGCCGGCAGGGGAGCAGTTAGGCATCAATCAGGCTGGCAGGGGAGTGGTTAGGGGGTGATTAGGCTCGAAGGCAGAAGTGGTTAGGGGCAATCAGGCAGGCAGGCGAGCATTTGGGAGTCCTGGATTGTGAAAGGGATGTCCGACTGCCCATTTAGGCCCGATCCCAGTGGCCTAAATGGTCAGTCGGACATTCCTCGAGGGGTCCCAGATTGGAGAGGGTGCCGGCTGGGCTGACAGATACACACTCCTGTGCACGAATTTCGTGAACTGGACCTCTAGTACATATATATTTAACTTCAGTATACCAAACAGGAATTCTTAGATCAATGCATAGAAAATTGTGTGGAAAATGACTAGTAGCTTTTTCTGACTTATTATCCATATTAACTTTGTCTTAAATAATTATTGTTCTTACATAAGCATTAAACTATTTCAATCACATAGATTTTTTTTTATGTTGTGTCTAAGTACTGACTTTATCACTGTTATTTCTCTTTTGCTCAAAATCTTCATAAAGAATTTTTTAAGACAGAAATAAAGTGATTAATTCAAGGATATAAGCCCTAATGAACATAGACTAGAGTGGAGAAGGACCCTTAGAAAAAGTTGTGCCCAGTTTCTCCTCCTCAGGAGCTTCCTAGGTTCATGGAATCTCCATTCTGTCCTGTGTGTAGCATTTCTCCCATCTCTCTTTTCCCACAGGAATTTAAACTAGTCATTGACTTTAAAAATAATTGAAAGTGTTTTGTAAGGAAATATACTATTTGTTTGGTAAAAGGAAAGCTAGAAGCTTGGCTGTTACCATCACATTAGATTAGAATTTCTGAATATTCTGTAATTATTAAAATTTATCTTTAATTTTCTTTTGACCTTTCAGTATTTCACAAACAAACACTTGCTCTATAAATGATACAGGGGAATTCTTTATTTTTTTAACTCATAGTGCCAGTGCTGGTGTTTCTGAATATAACAGTCGCTGAAACTGAACATTAAATAAAACACATTATAAAATGGTTATTTTGAATGCCTTGGAAAATTGTTAGTATGAGGGGTGGGAACAGCTGGGGAGAGATCAATGGGGTAAAAAGGAGACACGCAATACTTTAAACAATAAAGAATTAAAGAAAATAATTTGAAAAGAAAAATCGTTAGTAGCATTTTATCTTAATAATGGAAAAATTCTTTTTATTTTGAGTTTTGGTGACATCAGAAAGTTACTTAATCTCATTATTCATAACTTTTTAAATCTTTGAAATTATTTCCACCATCTCTTCTAATTGGTTTGAGATTTTAATGTAATTTTAATTCCTTGAGAGAAAGTTATATCTTTAAATTACTGGTACTATTAGATGAACTCACTTTGCTAATTTACAGGGGGGAAAAAATTGCTAGCTTCTCTTGCCCCAAGCGTACTGTTACCAAAATTATTTATGTTTTGCTAAATGTCATACACAGAGAGAAAGCAGGTTATTTTCAGTAAATCTAGTATTACATTTTATGTAATGGAATTTGAAGGTAAATCACTATATAATAACTGAGTTGATTATGAGAGGTACCACATATAACTTATGTGCTTGCTACCAGAGTGGGACTCTTCTGATGCCTCCATAGTAATTTGTATGTGAAACAGTCTCAGTTTTGAAAACTCTGTAGTTTAACTTATTTGTGTGATGACTGGCTCTCTTTTCTGAAATTGACCATGTTGTGGGAACTCCTAGAATCTAAATGCAGAATAGCAGAATCAGCTCCAAGAACTTTGTAACTAAGTCTGTTTAATTGCTGCTTTTTACACCAGAGAGATAAATTAGGAATGACTTGTAGATGTAAATGTGTACTCTTCTTAAATCTCATAATTAATATTAGGTTGGTTTTCCAAAAACATTTTTTGACTTGTATAGTCATTCTTACATATTTATTTATTCTTAATTTTCTTTTCCCAGCTAACAGTGCAGTAGATTTTACAACAGTGAAATTCCTACTCCAGGATTCTCAAAGCCTATTACATGCTTTCAGTACAAGGTCAGATTATGATGGTGTTCTTCCACAGGCCTTTGCTCAAGTAAACAAACTTCTCCAAACATTTACAGAGGTAAGACGCCTTTGGAATGCCGTTTAGAGTAGCTAATCACATACATTTTAATGTATTTAGCAGACAACAGTAGGTAAAGGCTATTTTAATTTTCATTTATTCTAACATACTGAAGGCATTAAGTAAAATAGTAAGTGAAGCCCTGACCGGTTTGGCTCAGCAGATAGAGGGTCAGCCTGCGGACTCAAGGGTCCCAGGTTCAATTCCGGTCAAGGGCATGTACCTTAGTTGCGGGTGCATCCCCAGTGGGGAGTGTGCAGGAGGCAGCTGATCGATGTTTCTCTCTCATCGATGTTTCTAACTCTCTATCCCTCTCCCTTCCTCTCTGTAAAAAATCAATAAAATTTTTTTTTTAAAAATAGTAAGTGAATTGAATGTTGAGTAAACAGTTCTTATTACACGTTATAAAACACATTGTTATATGGAAGTAGTATCATAGCAGTTGTTGGGGATTTTAATTATTTTATTTACTGGATAGAAGAAAGCTATGCACTGTTGTTTGAATACTCATTTCCCAGTGCTGTAGACCATGGACCACAACATGCATCAGAATACTTTGGATTTTTTTTTAAAACATGCAGGTGCCAAGCCTCTCTCAAATCTTACTGACTCAAATTTCTGGGAGTGGTGTTCAAAATGTTGTTCTTGTTTTACTTTTTATTCTGAAATAATTTCAAATTTACACAAAAAATTGCAAGAGTAGTACATAGAATTCCCATTTATATCTTTTACCCAGATTCTTCAATGCTAACATTTTATCACATTTGCTTTATTGTTTTCCATGTGTTCTTACTACCTTATCTTTCACATTTTTTTTCTGGACTCTTTGAAAGTACATTGAAGATGTGAATCCCCTTTACTCCTAAATACTTATATATATATACACACACACATATATATACATATATACATATGTATATTCTAAAGAATAAGCATACCTTATGTAACTAGTATAATTAATCAGGAAATTAATATTGAAGTAATATAATTATCTCACCTGTTTATCTTATTCAGATTTCACCCATTCACCTATCAAATTTCTAACAAGTATTTTCACATTATTCTTTTTTTTTTTTAAATATATTTTATTGATTTTTTACAGAGAGGAAGGGAGAAAGAGAGAGAGTTAGAAACATTGATGAGAGAGAAACATCGATCAGCTGCCTCCTGCACATCTCCTACTAGGGATGTGCCTGCAACCAAGGTACATGCCCTTGACCGGAATCAAACCTGGGACCTTTCAGCCCGCAGGCCGACACTCTATCCACTGAGCCAAACCAGTTTCGGCTTTTCACATTATTCTTATGCTGTCACCCTAGCCCTGGTGTGTTTTACCCCTTTTAAATTGACTGTGTAAGTTTTGTCCTTGGTAATAATCTATTTCTACAGTCTTCTAATTTTAAATCTGGAAAATTCTGGGAGTTTTATAGTCCAGAAGTATCTCAAAGAACTCAGAACCACAATTACTAGCTAAAATTATTGATTCTCTTTTTTCTGTTGAGTTATTGAATTGGCCAGATTTTTCCCAGTGATTTTTCACAGTCACATAGGTCCCAGTAACTATGAAGTAAAGAAAAGATTAGATGATACTAAACTTAGTCATAGTTGGTGAGGGAAGAACTAACTTGCTTAAGAGAGTATCTCATGGAGTAAAAGAAGCATCTTTTAAAATATATTTTTATTGATTTCAGAGAGGAAGGGAGAAGGAGAGAGATAGAAACACCAGTGATGAGAGAGAATCATTGATCAGTTGCTGGGATCAAGCCTGCAACCCAGGCATGTGCCCTTGACCAGCATTGAACCCGGGACCCTTCAGTCCGCAGGCCGACAAGAGCATCTTTTAAATGAACTAATAGGAAATATGTGATAATTCTGGAAAAAGGAATCAACTTAAGGGGCAAAATGATCTTTTGGTTTAAGATAACCAAAACATAGGTAGTTGTCTTTGTTTATGGCTTTTAGAATTAACAATAGGAAAGAATAGATCTGGAAAGTTAGTGGGTTGCAGCTTGAGTATTGTACTTGAATTGTGTAGGGAAATATATGTTATTCTTTTTCATCACAGAACTGAGCCCTGAACCACATCTTCAGTGAAACAAATATAGTGAACAACATGGAAAGTTCAAGATACCCACGGGCTTTGCAGTTTGTGATTTAAGTTTATTGAGAGTCAAAACTTAGGATTGATTGAGATAAAAATAATAATGAATATCAAGTCAAGGTCCTTCCATCAATGGAAATGTAGAGATGAGAAGTACCATGAAAGCGTGGTGTTAAAATTTATTGTCATTTATCAGATAATGGTATGCCCATTATATGTTGCACACTGAGTATTTAAAAATATTGACTTGTGCTCAAAGAGGTTCGAACTATTTAAAACACATGTCTAGACTTTATAGACATCCTAAATTTCTCTTATTTGTACCATTATTTTTCTGGGCATCTAGGTTAAAAAAAATCTTAGAATTCTTGAATGTAGTCTTTGGCAAGTTTTTAAAAATATTTCTTGTATACTCTTTTTTCCTTTTTATTCTGCATTTTCCTATCTAATTCAAGTTCTCAGCATTCCTTTCCTGGATTATTTCAGTAGCCTTCCAACTAGTTTCTTGTATTCTTTCTTTTTTAAAGAATACTTTATTGCTTTTTAGAGAGAGAGGAAGGGACAAGAAAGAAACATCTATGTGAGAGCATCACATCGATAGGCTGCCTCTTGCACACCATCAACGGGGATTAAGCCCACAACCCAGGCCCTGACCTAGAATTGAACCAGCAAGCTCTTGGTGCTCCAGATGATTCCCATCCAACTAGCCACACTGGCCAGGGCCTAATCAGTTTCTTGCCTCCACTTTCTTCTGTTCCAGTTTGTCTTAGAGTGCTATTCTGAATATATCATTTCTTGAGAAGCCTTCAGTGGTTCACAATTGCCCATAGGATAAGGCTTATATTCTATCCGGATTTTTTTTTATAGCACTTTGAATCTCATTCTTCTTAATGTATTATTAGGAACTTGGAGGCTTGCATATACCAATTTATCATTGCATTCTAGGTGTCCTTTCTCTATTTCTTTTATATATATATATATATATATATATATTATTGATTTTTTACAGAGAGGAAGGGAGAGAGATAGTCAGAAACATCGATGAGAGAGAAACATCGATCAGCTGCCTCCTGCACATCTCCTACTGGGGATGTGCTCGCAACCCAGGTACATGCCCATGACCGGAATCGGACCTGGGACCCTTCAGTCCGCAGGCCGACGCTCTATCCACTGAGCCAAACCGGTTTTGGCTCCTTTCTCTATTTCAATACCATATGTGCAGAAGAGTTCAAACAGTATTAAATTGATACTAGCATGCTAGCTAAGAAAGGTTGGAAATATTGTTTGATATAAATGAAAAAGGGAATTTTTTTGTTTTTGTTCTGATACTTTTCTGGGATTATTCTGTATGGAATCAAAAGACAGAGAATAGGCAGCACTTTCCAGAAAGCTAGAACATTTGGAAGCACAATTGGCCTTCTTTTTCTCTCACTAATGAAGGACTAGCTGCATTTTATGTAATACTTATTTCTCTAGGTCAAGGTAAAACGTAATCAAAATCCTTCAGAAAATACAGCGGGTAACAAGCAAGAAGATACTTCTCCAATGAAGTCTGACAGCCAAGAAATCACCATTTTCTCGGGTGCTCGTCTTTCCCCACCCAACAGGCATCAAGAAATCTGGTCTATCTTAGAGAGTGTTTGGATTACAATATATGAGAACAGGTACTAAATTTCTAAGAAGTGTTGAATTTTAGGGTTGGCCATCATTACCGATATTCATTAAACAGTTAGAGTCTGAATTGTGAGTTTAATTAACTAGATTATCTTATTGAGGGTCTTTTGTCAAATTGGTACCTTAAAAACAGTGATGCTTAAATAGGGGTGTACATCAGAATTACCTCAAGAGTTCTGGGTAATTTCTGGATAATATAAGTGAAAAGTGCTTATCTTGCTTTATCAGTGTAGTTATTAGAGTCTACTTCATTGATTCTCAGGCCTGATTGTGTACCTGAGTCACTGGAGAGTTTTTCAGCATATTTATGCTCGACGCTTTCATGTAGAGGTGCTCATTTGAAGTTCCGGTAGACCCCATGCACAGTCATTCTTCCGAAACAACTAGAGTACCTACGCACTTGGTACCTGCATCTCCTTGCCCTGTGCTCTCGTGATTCAGTAATCAGTTATGAACTTATAGCACACCAGCTCAGGTTTTTGCATCTTTTCTGTTTATGAGGAATTTGGGTAAGTATTAGGTACTATTAGTGATGAAGATCTCATGGATATTAATAATGCTTATCTCTAGTTGGTGGACTATGCGTACTACATATTTCCTTCCTTTTACTGAATTTTTCATATTTTATATGATGTCTAGGCTTTAAATGTATAAAAATTTTTAAAAGATGTGTCCTAAATAAGTTTATGGTTTTGATTTTTAAAGTAACAAATACACAAAACCAGTTGTATTTCTATACACTAGCAGTGAACAATCCAAAAAGGAAATAAAGAAACAATTCTACTTACATTATCATCAAGAAGAATAAAATACTTAGGAATAAATTTAACCAAGAAGGTGCAGAATTTTTACACTGAAAACTACAAAACATTTTTTGAAAGACATTAAAGAAGATCTGTGTAAATGGAAAAATCCAATGTTCATGGAATGGAAGTTTTAACAAGAAATTTGGAGGACTCATACTTCCTGATTTCAAAACTTACTACAAAACTACAGTATTCAAAACAGTGTGCGACTGGCTTAAATTAGACACATAAGTTAATAGAATAGACTTGAAAGTACAGAAGTAAATGCATACATCTATGGTTGGTTGATTTCAATCAGGATGCCAAAGCCATTCAATAAGAAAAGAATGGTATCTTTAATAATAGTGCTGGGACAACTCAATAGCTACATGCAAAAGAATGAAGTTGGACCTTATACTACATAAAGAAATTAACTCAAAATGGGTAGATGACCTAAATATAAGAACTAGAATTATAAAACTCCTAGAAGAAAACAGTTTATATAGAGCAGCATTATGAGAGATGAGTTATAAATATTTTATGCATTAGAAATGGAAATACTTGGATTCTTGTAAACATGCAGGTGTACATATGAGTATCTTTTCTTTTTCTCTATTTCAGCACAGATGTGTTTCAAAGATTGGGCCCAAATTCAGCTCTGACTTCCTCAAAAATACCATCATTTGAAGAAGCATTTATATATCTTCAAAAGTTAATGGCAGCTGTGAAGAATATTCTTGAAGGAATTCAGAGGTAAATATGAATTAATTTTAAAGTTTTATTTAATATCTTTTTTAATTTATTACCTTCCATTTCTTTTAGGCATATCAGCTTTTTCAGACTTGCTGAGAGTCTTCCAGCAAGTTTTATAAACTAATATAGTATCCAATAGGGAGGGGGAAGTAGGTTTGCAGTTATGAGTACCCAGCGGATCTAGGCATAAGTTTACGAAAGAACAGATTGAGGTAGTACTGACCTAAGAACACTCTGTCTACATGGAAAGAGTATTGACCCTAGTTCTACAGTGAAACCTGAGGATAAGCATTTTTACATTCCCCAGGTGATTCTAACATGGAGCAAGGGAACTTGTTAAAAGTGCAGAGTTATAGATACTACCCCAGAATTATGGAAATCACAATATCTGTAGATATTTTGTAAAAGATGGAAGTTGTATTCTTAACAAGCTTTTCAGGGGATTTGTGCGGGTGGTTGGAGACTATACTTAAATCCAGTATCCTAAAGTAAGTAAATCAGAACCTCTTGAGCTACCAGTAGAGGGCACTATTAATAAGAAGTTTGCTCCTTTTAGTGTGTCATTTACATATCTTTTGCTTATTAAGCTTCTAAAAAACGAATTTTCTTACCCAATCTTAACATGGGTACAAAACATATACTGGTATAATCATACATGATTCCTGGGGAAAGGAATCCTATAATCACAGCAGCTTTTAGATTCACTGATGATTTAGCTGCTTCAGAGAATGTGATGTTTGCATTGGAGAGAATATTTTATTAACTCAATACTGTAAATTCCCTGCTAGTAAGTCTTATGTTAAGAAATGCTAAAGCCAGCAAACACTACATTTTTAGTGAAGCAGATGGGATAAATAACTGAGTAAATCAGTGGGGTTAAGCATCAGTAAAATAAATGAAATGGGGGAAATCAATTAAAGGTGCTAAATAAGGGCTATTATAATAATTTAACTGAAACAGTAAGTATGTAGTAAATATGTTGGATAAAGCTAGATGATCAGTTCCAATTCCATCCTACAGAGTCGTCATACAAAGGATACAGAGTAGAACCTAGACCAGGGGTGGGCAAACTTTTTGACTCGAGGGCCACAATGGGTTCTTAAACTGGACCGGAGGGCCGGAACAAAAGCATGGATGGAGTGTTTGTGTGAACTAATATAAATTCAAAGTAAACATCATTACATAAAAGGGTATTGGTCTTTTTTTTTTTAGTTTTATTCATTTCCGGCCCACGGGCCATAGTTTGCCCACGGCTGACCTAGACTTTAGGATTAGTCTTATCTATTTGTGCCTCTAAAGAACTTTTAACATCGTGGCAGGCCAATCATTTGCTCCTAGTGAGAAGTGATGCAATCAGTGTCCTCAAGGCTGTTTTTCAGTAATATAAAAGATTAAGTCCAACTCAGAACAGTGCTGTCAGTCCTAGATCATGCTGTCTATTGGTGTTTCTCTGTTAGAATATGTAGATCCAAGAAACCACTCTAGGTATTTATAAAATTTAATATATACTTTGCATACTTTTAAAAATATATATTCATTGATTTCAGAGAGGATGGGAGAGGGAGAGAGAGATAGAAACATCAGTGATGCGAGAGAATCATTGATGGGCTGCCTCCTGTATGCCCCTACTGGGGTCGAGCCTGCAACCCGGGCATGTGCCCTTGAACAGAATCAAACCAGGGACCCTCAGTCTGCTGGCCAATGCTCTATCCACTGAGCCAAACCGGCTAGGGCTACACTTTACATACTTAATTTCAGTGCTGTTGGAAGGACTAGAGGAGCAAAAAGAAGAGGTTTTTGTTTTTTTTTTAATGCATTTTGAAACTTTCTGTGTTTTTGTGTTCTCTATACCGCCGGTCGCCAACCTTTCGGACCTCACGGAGCACCAGTGGTCTGCGGACTACCAGTTGGTGACTGCTGCTCTATACTATAGAGCACAATTCATGATTACTATAATTATTTTTAAGTCAACAGTTCCTCCAGATTGCTTGGAAATAGTTGTAAACAAGAGAAGGGATGTGATCCTGTAAAATATTTCGTGTGTAGAATTAGAGGCATTTTTCAGTGTGTTCCATGAAATTAAGCTGTAATGACTATTCTTCCTTTACATAGTTAAGCTCTGGGCCTAATTAATACAAGGAACCCTGCCCAGTTCCCAACACATAATATCAAGACAGACGTAAGATAACTACTGTGCACCTTCACATTACAAAGGGGGAAAATAAGAGGCACAGGGATCTCGAGTAAATCTAAAATCCAGGTCAGGCCCTTGATTAGGGCTCAGTCCTGCTGCCTGGGAATGACTTACAGCTGCTCTTGACTGCTCGCTGGGTTCTTAATTTTGGCCTTGACTTTTACCGTAAAAAAAAGCAAACTGCAGCGGAGGAGCATTCTCAGCCTGGTCTTTCCCGTAAAAGGTAGGAAGAGTCCAAAGACCCCTTTCCATTTCATATTATCTCTATCCTGTTTCGCTCAAGTGATGGTACTTTTACCAGAACATGCCAACTAAAAAACTGTTTTCTATGAATCTTATTGGGGTTCACTTCATTAGACAAAAACCACAACCACAACTTTCTTTGAAATTTATTTCCTTGAAATAAACCCTTCTCCTCCTTGGGTTCCCTGTGAAACTGGTATGGGCAATGCCCTTAACATTTTTGGAAGTCTTGTTTAACAGACAGATTTGTGAGGCATGCTCTTAAGCCCCTTAAAGGGCCTTCGGTGTTTCTGAAAAATTCTACAAGACACCTTCTTAGGTCTTTCTGAGGTCTCAACAAAAAGCTCTACAGCAGTGGTTCTCAACCTTCCTAATGCCGCGACCCTTTAATACAGTTGTTCATGTTGTGGTGACCCCCAATTTCATTGTTACAAATTGAACATAATTAAAGCATAGTGATTCATCACAAAAACAATATGTAATTATATGTGTGTTTTCCGATGGTCTTAGGCGACCCCTGTGAAAGGGTCGTTCGACCTCCAAAGGGGTTGCGACCCACAGGTTGAGAACCTCTGCTCTACAGTAATGCTGTTACTATTTTTTACCTTACAACCATGTTTTCCTGCCATACCTGTTAAAGGTAAATATTGAATAGTACTTAAACTTGTAACCTTAGAGAAACGTAATTGTTACTTCAGGAACTTTGGTTATACTTAATGCTTTGGCAGTGAGTTTTCTAGGCTTATCCTTAGATGTATTCTATCACCACCACATCACTGTATGCTCTCCATTTGTGATCTTATCTACTCCGATCTCTTTATGAATATTACTGTACTTTCCATCTTACCTCTGTTCTTGGTTCAGTTGTGAATTTTCAGCTCATACTCTGCTTAAACAAAACTTATTATTTTAACCAATATCACCTGATTCGATTCTGTTTTCTTCCTCTGTGTCCATTAGATCAAATACTTGCTGATACTTGACCAGTTCTGTGATTGATGCTAAAATTTCCAGTTGTATTTGTGAGCTTTGCAATTTCTTTGTAATGCAGTCAACATCTGCTTTATATATTTTGATGTTATGGTATATCTTCCTGGTGAATTGGTTCTCTTTACTGCTGATAGTACTTTTTGCCTCCAAGTTTACTTTGTAGTATGTTAATATTGCTAGATGAGCTTTTTTGTGTCCTTTTTTGTTATTTTTTCCCTTTATCTTCAACATTACAGGTCATTTTTTTTATAAATATATTTTATTGATTTTTTACAGAGAGGAAGGGAGAGGGACAGAGAGTTAGAAACATCGATGAGAGAGAAACATCGATCAGCTGCCTCCTGCACACGCCCTACTGGGGATGTGCCTGCAACCAAGGTACATGCCCTTGACTGGAATCGAACCGGGGACCCTCCAGTCCGCAGGCCGATGCTCTATCCACTGAGCCAAACCGGTCAGGGCAGGTCATTATTTTTTTACATGACATAAAGCTAGATTTCTCCTCATTTCACTGGTGAGTAGCTGAGGTGCAGAAAAGTAGGTAACTTGATCAAAGTCACATAACTAATTCAGGGTGTTAAAAGGAGTGTCAGACTTTGAGTAAGTGTTCAATAAGACATTATGTGTTATTGTTGATGCTGTTACAAAAGAAACCAAAGTACATTCAGATCAGACTTGGTTTGTAAGTGGTTTGTGAGCTTCAGATTAAATCCTACTTCAGATACCTATTTCCCAATTCTGATTCCAATTTCAATGATAATAAACAACTTGAAGATAGGCAACTGTGTCTTTTAATTTTGTTTTATATTCTGTAGCTTGTAGAATAATATACATCTGAAAAATAGTATGCATATAATAAATACTTTTTGATTGTTATGAATTTTTCATGAAAGGACAAGTGTAGATATATTTATAAAGAAAAAATAGCCATTTACTGAAAAGTATTTTATTTCCTCTAAGGGCTAATTCTTTCATTTTGTTATTCTTTTTCAAAGTTGCCATCAAAGGGTAATTTCACTCAAAGAGTCTTTTGTCTTCATACTGGTATAAGAAAAAAAACAGTGAGAAAGGCTGACCTCTCAAGAATTTTGTGTGGGGAATTACTAAGGCATAAAAATCCATAAACCATTTCTCTCCATTTTATTTTTTATGTATTTACAATAAGCTGTACTTCTAGTTAGTAAAAGTTGGCAACTTTTTAAAATATCAGGCCAAATTCCATTCTCACAAACTCAATGTTCATAGGACATGATGAAGTTGAAGTTCAGCCCTAAATTGAGTGTATTTTAATAAAGGTTGTCTGGTCTGTTTGTGGCCCAGTTTACCTCAAAACATTCTTTGAGGATAACAAGTTTTGTAGCCAATCCTATTATGTATATTTTATTTCTAAGAAATAATATGTATTGATTTATTTTGATTGTAACAGTAATATATATGAATGATGTTGACATACTAATAAACCTTTCTTCATTTGAATATAATTCTGTTCTGTTTATCAGGTAATCAAGTGTTTACATTTGGAGAAAATAACTTCTTTCTTACAAACTTCAAATTCTGGCATTTCATCACAGAAATAACTTGTAAACTAGTTTGTTAAAAGTAGCAATTAAAAAGTGGGAAGAAAAGACTTAAATAGAGAAGAATGCGATATTCTTCCTTCATTATCTTCCTCTGCTGGGTCAGGATTTTTTCTTTCCTGGGCTTTTTAGAACTATGATGCTTTGGTCTACTCTGAGTCTTTGGTTTTTGTTCACTGTTGTTTCTAAGGGCCTGGAATAGTTCTTGACTCATAGTAGGTCTCAAATATTGGTTGAATGAGAGAATAAAGGGGTCTTGTTCTGATCTGGGCATTTTGAGCTTTTTCACTTACCACATACATTGTGAGGGTCAGACGTTTTCCACTAGAGTTGGCCTCATCTAGACTCTGTATGCTGTTATTTATAGTACAACTATGCTTTTGTGATGGTGAGAGGAAAGATCTTATAGACCAGCGGTTCTCAACCTGTGGGTCGTGACCCCTTTGGGGATCGAACGACCCTTTCACAGGGGTCGCCTAAGACCATCGGAAAACACATCTATAATTACATATTGTTTTTGTGATTAATCACTATGCTTTAATTATGTTCAATTTGTAACAATGAAAATACATACTGCATATCAGATATTTACATTATGATTCATAACAGTAGCAAAATTACAGTTATGAAGTAGCAATGAAAATAATTTTATGGTTGGGGGTCACCACAACATGAGGAACTGTATTAAAGGGTCGCAGCAATAAGAAGGTTGGGAACCACTGTTATAGACGAAGAAAGCAGTGTAGTCCAAAAATGCAACTCTGTAGAGACAGAAAATAGATTAGTGGTTGCCTATAGCTGGGGTGAGAAAAGAGAATGACTATAGATAGGCAAGAGGGACCTTTTGTGGGTGAAGAAAATGTTCAAAAATTGGATTGTAGTGATTGCTGTACAGTTTGGTAAATGTATTAAAATTAGTGAATATTATGGTATGTAAGCTGTACCTCAGTTAAACTGTTTAAAATATAAAGCCAGATTGGGAGCTTAAAATTTCTCCAATTATTTGCTAATTGGAAAACTAGGATGATGTAATTATTTTATTTCTTACTTTGGATATGACTTCTTGTGATAGATAAATAACTGATTTTCCCAAAACTGGTTTTTTGTAAAGCATTTCAGGACAGAAAAATGTTAATTTTATTCACTAGTACTTTCTATTGTGCTTATCAGCTTGGAATTTATAAGGCTTCTAATAAAAACATCTCATTTCATCTCATTTTCTTACCCTGTTTTTAGATATTTCCAAAGCTACAAAAATGACTAAGTGTAAATTATTCTACTTTGCTAATAGTTTGTTTACACTAGTTACATGGTTAAAACACACTATTTCTATTATCTTTCTAAAAGATTGGTTTAACTTATTAAATAGCTTTGTTTTCATTTTTTTAAAGCAAATTATTTATGGACCCTCCCAATGTATTATAATTATCCTCTGTCTTTTTTTTTTCAATTAGGAGATTATTTGTATTTTAAAATTACTTGAGAGAAAAAGTTTCTATGAAATGGTATTCTTATTTAGATTTTTGTATATTCTTAGAGATATTCTGTATATTTCTCCTCCAAGGGAGTATAGCCTCTTTAAAAACTCAACTGTGTCCTGAAAAATTTATGAAAGCTCTTCCACAGTCTAAAAAAAGGCCAAGTAGATTAAAGATATAATAAGGTTATTAGGTCAGTTAACTCCAACAATATCAACAATAACTCTGACAATATTAAGCATTGGCAAGGGTAAAAGGACCTAGAGACAATATTTTTTCTTTTTGACTTTTTATACAACTTTATTTAAGCCAAACTGACCACATATGCTGGGAGCCAGATCTCAAAGAGATGTTGTAATTAAGGCACTCAGAATTTAAGAATTAGTTGAGGTGGCTTGATTTCTCATTAGTTAGATCTTTATGCACTTATTCTGTAGCTTGAAACTACTAGATGATGATAATAGTTGTTATTACTGTTATAATTGATATATAGTGTTTGCTGAATACCAGACACTGTTATAAAGGCTTTCCCTATAGTAGTTCATTTAATTCTCACAATAACCCTATGAAGTATGGAATGTTATCCATATCTTTTAACAGATAAGGAAAATAGCTCACACAGAACTCACCCAAGTTTCACACAGCTCAAAAGATCCAGGCAGGCATGCTACTAACCACTATACCATAATGAAAGGACTGCTTTCCTCTTTTTTTTTAAAGAAAAAAAAATTAATATTGAAAGAATTAAAAAATACATAGTATAAGAAAATGAGAATTAATACTTTACTGCTAGAAAGAGAAATAAGTTATTCTGTCTTTATTTTTTCCTTGTTTCCATTTATTTTGTGTTTTTATGTTATTTATATATTTATAACTTTTTGTTATTTTTATGATTCAGTATTAGCATTGGTCTGATTACTAATGCATTTTCATATAATGCTATGCTGATAGTTCAAACAGTTTTATTTGAATTTAGTCACAAAATCTGCCCAACCAGTTTGGCTTAGTGGATAGGGTGGCGGCCCATGAACTGAAGGGTTCAATTCTGGTCAAGGGCAGTCGAGGTGCATGCAGGTGGCAACCAATCGATGTGTCTTTCTCAAACATTGCTGTTTCTCTCTCTCCTCCTCCTCCCTTCCACTCTCTTTAAAAATCTATAGAAAAATATCTTCAGGTGAGGATTAATAAAAATAAAAACACAAAATATTTTATTAGTACATGTGTCTGGCAGTTTAATTAGTTGTCTGTTGGATAGGTTGAAAATTTCTCTGGGAGATCTTTAAGCTTTATCTGCAGCTTTAAATGATAGGGAGTACAAATGCACTTCACATTTCTATGTACCTTTTGAGAAATCTATACCTGTGAACTATTATTTCACAAAATACTTCTGGTTATTGATTAATTGATGATACAAATACCAATGTAAATAAGCAAAAATATTTTAATAAGTCCTCTGTTGAATTAAGCTCATGGTTTTATAATTTTTAACTGATAAAAACTAGAAAAGGTTGTAAACATTCTAATAAGATTATTATACAACAAGTTATCTCTTGTAGTATGGATATGTTTTGAGGAAAAGTTCAGGTATTGTATTTTTTTTTTAACCATTCATTCCCCTTCCTATGTTTTTATTATATTTTATTTTTTAGGATTTTGGCCCCCAACAGTAATTATCAAGATATTGAGACCCTCTATAACTTCCTAATCAAACATGAGGTATGAACAATACTTTAAAATGTTTATCACATTTCCACCATAAACGAATTTTAATATAAATTAACATGATAGAGTTCTAAAATGTAATGGTATGCTATTTAATTGATATTTACTTTAAATTGTTGAGTGCCACAGAAGGTTTCTGGTGACATAGTTTGTTTTTTTATTCTTTAAGTAAAAACATACAGTAGAACCCTATAATAATACTAGAGGCCCAGTGCATGAATTCGTGCACAGGTGGGGTCCCTTGGCCTGGCCGACTGTCAGGGCCAATGGGGGCCAGCCGGCCCTCTCACCCATCCTTGCTGATCCAGGGGGAGAATTCTGTTGATCTTCAGTTTCTGTTAGTCTAACGCTCTTTGCACATGTTCGCGTATTTGTTTGCTTTCCAAGTGCATGTGTCTTTAATTTTTTAAACAGTCAGCCTAATACTGCATAACCATACTATGTGATTAGGATGATTTCTTCATTTGACATGATTCATATTATTTCATGATAATTTCAAAATTTCAAATTGAGTCATTAATTCTAACTATGAAAGTATATTTGTGGAAATAATATGATAATTTTAAAATCACACCCTGGAAAAATGTGGGACATACTTAGTGCTTTCTGTTGCTGAGGTATTGGGAGAAAATACCTAACATTAGTTAAAAGAATATGTGGAATTGATTTCCAGATTTTTAAAATAATTTCTTTTAGCAGAACTTCCTTTCCTATATCAATTACTGCATTGGAGACATTTGTCTCATAAACAGTGATAGGACCATCCAAAGTTTTAAGATGTTTGGCTTTTATACTTAATCTTTGCCCTTTGTTCTTGATTTTTTTAAAATTAATAATATAGCCATGTCAATATTTGGCATTCATTGTAAATAGTACAAGAATTTAATAACACCAATTCCACAATCCACAATATGTCATAATTCTAATAAGGTTCACTGACAAAGGCATCTTTTAACTATTTGTTCCCTGGGAATTAAAATTGTACACTTGAGCATAAAAATGATATTTAACAGTGTAATTTAAAATGTCCCAATGTGAATGATCAAAAATGTCTTGAATCAAAATTAATGACTATGAAGAAACAAGATATTTCAGGCTAGAATCTGTGATATAGGTGATGAATTTGTATTTCAGTTTTCCTTTTTAGTAGTAAATTATCTGTCTTTTTTTTGTAAGTCACCTATGACCTGGAACCCTTGTACCCTAGCTGTATTCTGGGATAAGTGTCCAAATGTCTGTGGATGATAACTTTTAAAACTAAAGCGTCATCTAGATACTCATTTTTCTAAAAATACACTGAAGGCTTAAGGAACTATTTTTTATTCATATTATACAAGGTTCAAAAATCTCAGCTGATTTTTCTCAGTAATTGATGGACAATACGTTATTCCCTTCATTCTCTGATCAGACACCTGAAATATTGTTGACATTTGCTTGCCTAAGTTTGGATATATTATAGGTCCTGGTATGTTGGAGTAATAGTGAAAATAGTGAAGGCCCTGAGACCAGAGAAGAACATGTAAAGAAGGAGAAATTGGACTGGTTGATAGTTTAAGTACATATTTTAGGACATTTTTAGAATATAATTTTAAAAATTGTAAAGTACCTAAGGAGTTAATTATGATAAATTATATACCAATTTAATACACTTATTATAAATATATTAAATATATATAATTAAATGACAAATTTTAAGTAAAATTTTGGGATTATATACAGTTAAAGTGTTATATTTAAAAACTATGTATTTTTAACTTTGAGTGAATGAAACATTTTCTACACAAATGTGAATTTTTTATGAAAATACTGAAGAAGCTGATGGAACTTTTACAAATAAGCAATACCCTTAAATCTATAGAAGACACTCATGATATGAGTCTTTTAAGTAGTGTTAATGAATGCATACCAGTTAATATAAATAAATTGAATAGGAGATAGTCTCATTTAAGTTTCCCTTTCACTAATTCAGAAGTTCTTAAAATTTAGGTACTGTGCTGTTTGTTGAGTTATCTGGTAAAGGGAGTTTTCCTCTACAAATTTCTAGATTCTTCCCTACACATAAGTAAAATATAATCTAAATCAGTAGCGAAACCTCAAGAAATACAGAATTGCTTTTGTGTGTACTACAGGTGACACCACTAGCTTGTGTATGATAAAGGACTTTTAGTATTGTATGTTATGTCTGGATTATAATACGTATTTATGAACTTAAACACGTTAATTTACCTATTTAGACCTCCATAGTCTGAAAAATGCATTTCTTTAGAAAATGTCTGTAAATCACACTTTTTCCTAAACAGATAGATGTTTCCATATAGTTTATAACCTTCATATTTAAATGGAAGTGAAGGTTATTCAGTAATAATTTTTGAAAGGGTCAGCATAGTATTCAAATGTTGTTAGAGTTGAATACT
The DNA here is from genome assembly GCF_963259705.1 of Myotis daubentonii. NCBI lineage: Eukaryota > Metazoa > Chordata > Mammalia > Chiroptera > Vespertilionidae > Myotis > Myotis daubentonii. Next base: position 18,288,488 of record NC_081857.1, on the reverse strand, counting down.
TGACTTTTTCTCTCAGCTTGAATTATTTCTAATGTTTAGGATATAAACAAGATGTGGCTGTTTCTACTTATATAGTCTACCCCAAATCCACTTCAGCCCTTTAAGTTTTTAGTATTTTAAATTTTATTTTTTTATAAGTTATTTACTTTTCCTAGAAAATAAATATTGAAAATCACAAATATTTTAAGAGGTCAGGCTAACTGAAGCATGAATTGGTTTCATGGAGTACATTTTTTTCCCATTTGATCTACAAAGCAATTGTTTGTTGAGATTTTTTTATTAACCTCAAGGCCATCTCACTACCAGTCCTATGAACAGATTAGGTTGAAACAATAGGACTAATATTTTTACATATAGTTCAGTGTTAGCATTATGGTCATTGAGCTTCTGATTCTCAGTCTTCTGTCCTTCCTACGCAAGAACTAGAAACTTGACATTCTGTTTTCTCAGAATGTGGGCCACTCTGTGTTCTTACTACTTGTTTAATATTAAATTAATATGCATTTTTAGTAACTATATCTTGGTTCTTTTCAGGTAAATAAAAGTGTCAAATTCACTGCCCAGGAACTTTATGATTGTGTTTCACATACTGAGTATCGGTAAGTCATATCTATACATAGGTACACCGGTGGTGAAGAGGTTTTTTTGTTTTGTTTTTTATGGTTCAATACACTATGAGTTTTTACCTTTATTAGTATAAAAATATTTCATACATACAAAAAGGCTGTGTGTGTGTGTGTGTGTATGGGTTTAAAATAATTGTCAGACTTTTGGCCTCAAGACTCCTTTATATTTTAAAGTTATTGGAAGTCCTGACTGGGTAGCTCATGTGATTAGAGTGTTGTCCCAATGTGCATCAAGGTTGTGGGTTTGATCCCAGGTCAGGGTACATACAAGAATCAACCAATGAATTCATAGATAAGTGGAACAAATTGATGTCTGTCTGTCTCTCTCTGTCTCCTTATCCCTTTCCTCTCCCTCCTCCTCTCCTTCCTACCTCCCTCCTGCCCCATTCTTCTATTCCTTCCCCCTCCTTCTCTCTCTAAAATCAATAAATAAAAAAATAAGTTATTTAAGACCCTCAAAGAGCTTTTGTTTTTGTGGGTCATATCTATCTGTATTTACTGTATTAGAAATTAGAATTGATAAATTTAAAATACTTATTTAAAAATAACAGTAGTTAATTAATTACATGTTAAGGTCAATAACATAGAATTATGAAAAGAATTTTTCCCAAACCAAAAGTGTTACTGACGAGAATGGCATTGTATATTTTTGCACATCTCTTTGTCTGGTTTAATAAAAGAAAGCTGGGTTCTCATAGCTGTTGCATTTATTCTGTTTCCATAATCACGTCATGTATCACTGGGAAACTTCTGTGTACTCTTGTAAGAGTGAGATTGCAAAAGGCAAATCATGTCTCAGTCTTGTCAAGAAAATAGCTTTGGCCTCTTTGACATCTCAGACCCTTTGAAAGAGGCTGGCATTCCCCAGACCATGTTTTGAAGAACAACAGGTATAAAGAATACTCAGTTGACAAAATAGACCTTTGCCCAGTCCTATTTGTATCCTCCCTTCCATCCTCTCAGTGATTTTGTGTTTCTAATTCTCAACTTTATCTTTATGGTTTTACTACATATTATTTATTATTAAAAATATGGGGCCTGGCCAGTGTTGCTCAGTGGTTGAGTGTCGACCTATGAACCAGGAAGTCATGGTTCGATTCCTGTCAGGGCACATGCCTGGGTTGCAGGCTTGATCCCCAGTTTGGGGCATGCAGGAGGCAGCCAATCAGTGATTCTCTCTAATCACTGATGTTTCTCTTTCTCTCTCCTTCTCTCATCCTCTCTGAAATCAATAAAAATATATGTAAAAAAATATTTTAAGTGTTTCTAGTTTTTTAAAAAGGGATTAATTTAGCAGTATCACACACTATATATTCTTTAAACAAATAATTTGGTTTCTAGCATTCATATGTAACAAAAAAGGACTAGTATAAATCTGATTCTTGTATACACAGGGTATAGGTTTGAATTCTCCATCCCTGGGCCCAGACAAACAAATCCTGAGGAACAAAAACACATTTAACCTAAATCTTTCACTGTCACCCTTACTCTTTGAAAGTCAACATTGAGATTCACCATGTTGATGCATGGAGCACAATTAGTTCTATTATAACATGACAGGTGCATTCCTAATATCACCCATGCTCTACGCAAAAGCATGCAGTAGAAACCTCGGAGTGCATAAGAAAAAAATGGGGCTGGAGCATACCACTCAAAGATGTAAGGGACACATTGAAAAATCAAAATGGTATCCCAGATTTACACATGTTAGTGGTTAGAAAATATATAAATGCTAGAATAGATTTAATACTTTACCTTGTAAAAGAGCTCAGGTTGCTTATAGAAGTGGTTGTTGGAAGGCCGCAGTTCATCGGTTAGTGTGATGTGCTGGAAGAAGGGTTATCTAGAATTGAATGTAAAGTCATAGCACTAAGTGTGATTGGATGTAGCCCATACACACAGGAAGCTGAAGTAGCTGTTTGAGGTGTGTGCATGAGTGTGTTCTGTCTGTTTCTAAGCAGCTTGGGTCAGCTGGGTACAGTTTTCTATGTTCATCTAGCATCTCTCACTACTGAAATTGTGCATAGGACAGTTATGTGCTCAAATTGCTCTTTACTATATAAGTGGTGTTGGAACAAATATGTGCATTTGGAATAAGTGTTGGAGCTGAACTGACTGCATTTTTTATTTTCATTGCTATGTAATATGCCACTGCAACACTAAGTCACTTTTTTTTTTTGCTATTTATAATGTGGTTACAAAATTTTATGTGCAGGCTCAGGAACTAAGTTAACTATCAAGGTGCTTCTGTTAAAACTCTTAATTGATAAATTTGATGGTCAAGATGCTAGGACAAATGTCATTACGCAGTACAGCTATGAAGTTCACTCATTAGATTCAAATAAGTTTTCCCAGAAAATCTGAAGGCAGTGGGCATGCATGATGTTGTAACTGGGGGAGAGAATGTGTTTTTTTTTTACTGTAATCTTCAGACTATCAATCAGTTATACTCTTATTTATAGATCTTTACAACCAATTTACATGTAAATGTGTGCATGAGATTTGTGTTAGACTCTAACGTCTATGAACCTTAGCCATATTTTTGAAGGTGTAGAAACCCCACTGTAGATAATTGGAGCGCAGAGCCCCTTGCAGAATGGTTCCATCAGGTCTCTAAAATTAGTTTAACTTCCCCATACTGTTGGAATAGTTGGAAGGTTGTTGTTGTTTTTTTGGAGAGGGTGGTAGGCAGTAGGGAGGGTACAGAGATCAAAATTAAATGGTCAAAGTTCTAATTTGTTTTCTTTCCACTTACAATTCCAAGGATTTGAACTATGATATTAATAAGCTCCTTCTTATGCCCAAAAAGATGATTTTGAAATCAAATATACCTAATATCTTGAATGCATTGAAAGATGGCAATTGCTCTTTAGCAGGCTTTTGATTAATAGCTTTAGATTTGTTACTCTGCTGTTGTTTTGAAATTATTTGCCCTATCTATCTCCCATATTTGCCTCTGGTATAGTCCACAGCTCAGTTTTCAAATAAGCTGCCAAAGGAGACAGTGGTTCATATTAGACATGGGGCCAAATGCAATAGATAGTAGATGGCAAAGTTTTCCGGTGGCTCAGAGATGAAAATAGATGAGTGACTTAGCTTGCATATATAGCTGGCCACCTCTGAGAATGCTAAGAAGAGCAATTACTTAAAATGTCTGAATTTCCTGTTCTTTGTTTTTTAATATAAAGTGTTTGTGAGGAAGTAGACTGTTGACATGCCCAACATCATATTTACTGCAATAGGGATGTAATTAAGTAGTTGAAGAGCATAAAACTTTTTTTAGGTTCTGATAAACAAGGAATTGAGGTTTCAGACTGACAGTAGCTTTGATCCAAAGTTGAATTCCATGATACTGGAAAACCTCCGTGTTCACTGTCTATAAACCAGTTAACTTTTCTGTCTTCTGTAGCTGGTAGACTCTTTGTTTAGCTTTTGCTCTTGCTATCTGTCTGTGTGCTATTTACCCTGAGCAGATGAGGAGTTTGCTCAGAAAATCCAGGATGGCCTGGCTGATGTGGCTCAGTGTTTGAGCATCAACCTATGAACCAGGAGATCGTGGTTCGATTCCTGGTCAGGACACATGCCCAGATTGTGGGCTCAATCCCCAGTAGGAGGCGTGCAGGAGGCAGCCAATCAATGATTCTCTCTCATCATTGATGTTTCTATCTTTCCCTCTCCCGTCCTCTCTGATATTTATATATATAATCCAGGATGGTAAATTAATGAGATTATAAAACAGATTACCAAGTATATATCTTGTGTAGTGTCTTATATGTATGAGAAATAAGTTAGGAGTAGGTTTAAGTCACTTTGTTTGCCCTGTAAGTTCTTGACAGACTGTCCTGGCATGTTTGTGAGACAAGTCCCTAAGGTCATTTTTTTCTAGATAAAATGCAAGCTAGTTGTGACATTAGCCTCATAAAGCACCTGGCATGTCCAATTTACTACCTAAGATGGCTGTATATCAGAAGCTTTCTTTTGCTGTCAAGTGCTTTCAGGAATGACTGCTTTCCTGCTCCAGGAACCAGGTCCCTGGTAGTGTCTTCAAGTTTACATTCGAGCTGTAGTTGTCTTAACTGTGAGTCCAGGACCTGAGTGTCAGCATCACCTTGGAACTTGCAAGAAATGCCAACTCTGAGGCTCCACCCCAGACCTCTTGGATCAGGAACTCTGGGGTTGGTGCCCAGCCATCTCTGTGACAGTCCGTCCAGGGCATGGTCAAGTTTGAGAACCCCTGGTCTGTCCAAGAAACCTCAGACAGAAAAAGCCTTAGAAAAAAATAATCTAGAATTCAAATTTAGACCTTTGATGTTTCGGTCTTAATTAGAAAATAATTATATTATTTTTGTGTCTATAAATGCAATAATACTTTGTAGTACATTTGACTATATTATTTGTGAAAGAAGATAATACAAAAGTATATACTTTTTTTCTTTTTTTTAATTGAGGTAATACTCAGATAACAAAATTAACAACCATTGTAAAGTGTGTAATTCAGTGTCATTGAGAGCATTCATTCAGTTGTGCAGCTGTCACCTCTGTCTAGTTCCAAGACATTTCCATCACCCCAGTAGGAAATTCCATATCCACTAAGTAGTTATTCTCTGTTCTCCCCTTCTGGCCCCAAACCCTGGCAACCACTAAGCTGCTTTCTTTCTCTATGGAGTTATTCATTCTGGGTGTTTCTTGTCAGTTGAATCATACAACATATGACCCTTTGTGTCTGGTTTTGTTCACTTAGCATGGTGTTTCCAAGATGCATCTCATTGTAGATATATCAGCACTTCATTCCTTTTAAAGGCTGAATAATATTCCATTGTATGTATAATCACATTTTGTTGATCCATTCATCTGTTGTTGGACATTTGGGTTGTTTCCACTTTGAAACTAGTGTGAATAGTGTTGCCTTTGTTTAATTCTTTCAGTTCTTTATAGTTTGAGAAGGGTGTATACCTATGAGTAGAAGTCCTAGGTCAGATGGTAATTCTGTGTTTAACTTTTGAGGAACTTCCTGTTTTCAAAGCAGCTGCACTATTTTACCTTCCCACCAGCAATGTACAAGGGTTCTCATTTCTCTGTGTGCTCACCAACATTTATAAGTTTGTTGGCCATTTGTTTGTCTTTGGAGAAATATCTGTTCAAGCCCTTTGCCCATTGTTAATTGGGTTGTTTTTCTTTCTGTTGTTGAGTTGTAAGAATTCTTTACGAGGAATCTTGCTCCAGGCCGAAATCTTATGTGTGAACTTTTAGACCTGACCATTGACATTTATATGGCTTTTATCTGGCGGGCTCCATTGGGGAAATCTGCCTTCTCCATACCAGATTCCGTAGACAGCCAGTGAACTGCAGCCTTCTCAAGGGGGTTGCAGGCAATGCTCAGGCCCCCTGCCCCTGGGCATGCTCACATGCGTACTTGCATTCCAAGTCCAGGCAACTTCATTTGGAGGCCTCCGTTGGGGGGCTTTGGCTGAGGCACCTCTACTGAGACCTCTTTTTGGAGGCCTTGGCCATAGTATTTTTCTCCACTCTGACTCAATGCTTTTCTGCTCCTAGCTCTTCTCCTTTGCTGTGCTCTGAATATTTATGTCCCCCCAAAATTTATATGTTAAAATCCTGTTGCCCAAGATAATGATCATACTTTGGGAAATGATTAGGTTATGATGGTAGAGCCTCAAAGTGGGAATAATCCTATCTAATAAAAGAGAAACATGGTAATTGGCGTACGACCGCTACCCTTCCCATTGGCTAATCAGGGCAATATGCAAATTAACTGTCAGCCAAGATGGCGGCCGGCAGCCAGGCAGCTTGAAACTAACATGAATGAGGCTTGCTTGCTTCAGTGACGGAGGACTCCAACGTTCCCTGCCTGCCACTGCAGGCCTCTGACCTGCAACTCTAAGCAACTATGTAACAAATATAGAAGCTAAACCAAACCCCAGAAACCGGCTTTAGTCCCGGGCTTCAGCCAGCAGGATCGCAACATTGTAAACAAAGGCCAGAAACCTACTTTCAGCAGCAGAGGCCTAAGAGCTGGAGCCAAGCCTCAAAGCTAAAGCTGGACCAGAATAAAAAAAAAAGAAAGAAAAAAAGGAGCGGTTGGGAGCTTCAGTCACCCCCAGCCTGAAAACAGCCCTCAGCCCCTCACCCAGACTGGCCAGGCACCCCAGTGGGGACCCCCACCCTGATCCAGGACACCCTTCAGGGCAAACCAGCTGGCACCCACCCGTGCACCAGGCCTCTATCCTATATAGTAAAAGGGTAATATGCCTCCCGACACCGGGATCAGCGTGACAGGGGGCAGCGCCCAAACCCCCTGATTGCCCTGCGGCTCTGTGTGTGACAGGGGGCGGGGCCACAACCCCTCCCTCCCCCACGGGCCCTGCTCTGTGTGTGATGGGGTAGAGCCATAACCTCCCCATCGGCCCTGCCCTGAGTGTGAGAGTGGTGGTGTCCCAACCCCCTGATCGGTCCTGCTCTGTGGGTGATAGAGGGCGGCGCCCCAACCCCCTGATGGGCCCTGCTCTGTGCGTGACAGGGGGCGGCGCCCCAACCCCCTGATTGGCCCTGCTCTGTGCGTGACAGGGGGTGGCGCCGCAACCTCCCCATCGACCCTGCCTTGAGTGTGACGGGACGGTGCCCCAACCCCCCAATCGGCTCTACCCTGAGCGTGACTGAGGGTGGCATCACAACCTCCCGATCGCCCTGCTCTGTGCATGACAGGGGGTGGCGCCCCAACTCCCCAATCGGCCCTGCTCTGAGCCCGACCAGAGGCTGCACCTAGGGATTGGACCTGCCCTCTGCCACCTGGGAGCGGGCCTAAGCCAGCAGGTTGTTATCTCCCGAGAGGTCCCAGACTGCGAGAGGGCACAGGCCGGGCTGAGGGACCCCCCCACCCCACCCCCCCCCCGAGTGCACAAATTTTTGTGCACCGGGCCTCTAGTCCTATATAATAAACGAGAAACATGCAAATTAACCATCCCCCCACTACACTCAAGCCATGCCCACCAGCCAATCAGGAGCCAGTATGCAAATTAACCCAACTAAGATGGCGGCAGCCATGGAGCTGGAGTGAGCAGGAGGCTTGGGTTGCCCCCAGCGATGGAGGAAGCCAAGCTTCCCACCTGCCTTGGCCAGCCCTGGGCTCTGCTCAAGGCTACAAAGTTTCAATTATAGAAGATAAATAAATCCCAGAAAAAAAAGAAAGAAAGGAGAGGCTGGGAGCTTGGGTTGCTGAGGGGCGTGGCCAGCCTGAAAATGGCCATCAGCCCCTCACCCAGGCTGGCCAGGCACCCTAGTGGGACCCCCACCTCACCCTGAAGGGGCTGTGGGCAGCCTGAAAATGGCCCTCAGCCCCTCACCCAAACTGGCCACACCCCCATGGGGTGAGGGTCCCCACTGAGGGGCTTGGCCAGCCTGCAAACAGCCATCAGCCCCTCACCCAGGCTGGCCAGGCACCCCAGCAGGACCCCCACCCTGATCCGGGACACCCTTCAGGGCAAACCAGCCGGCCCCCACCCGTGCACCAGGCCTCTAACCTACATAATAAAAGGGCAATATGCAAATTGACCCTAACAGCAGAATGACTGGGAATGACTGGTCACTATGACACACGCTGACCACCAGGGGGCAGATGCTCAATGCAGGAGCTGCCCCCTGGTGATCAGTGTGCTCCCACATGGGGAGCTCTGCTCAGCTACAAGCCAGGCTGCCGGCTGCCAGCACAGCAGTGGTGGTGGGAGCCTCTCCCGCCTCCTTAGCAGCGCTAAGGATGTCTGACTGCAGCTTAGGCCTGCTCCCCGCTGGCAAGTGGACATCCCCCGAGGGCTCCCAGGCTGCCCAGGGAGTGGGCCTAGGCCAGCAGGTGGACATCCCCCGAGGGGTCCCAGACTGCGAGAGGGCACAGGCCGGGCTGAGGGACCCCCCCCCCCCAGTGCACAAATTTTTGTGCACTGGGCCACTAGTGTTCTTATAAAAGAGGGCTCTCACCAAAATGTAGCTATGCTGGCACCTTGATCTTGGACTTCCCAGCCTCTGCAACTGTGAGAAATAAATTTGTGGTTTAGAGCCCACCCAGTCTATGATATTTTGTTATGGCAGGCTGAAAGGACTAAGACACCCTTAGCCATTTGGGTCAACGAAGAGGCAGGACCTTAGTTCGGGGCTCCTCATTAGTGAGATACTGCCCCCTCTCTGCACTGCATATTGTCTGAGCCTTGCCTGGTGTCATTCTGTGGGGAAAACCGAGCATTAGGGAGCTGACACCTTCATTTGACCCCTTACTTGCAGTCGCAGTAAATGAATCAAGTCTTGTTACTTTTGGTTTGGCTTGTTGACTGTCAACCACCTTGGCACCTGGCAGCATGACATACATGTTCTGGATATTAGACCCTTATGAGATATATTAATTTGCAAGTTTTTATTTTTTTGAGAGATTTCTGTTTAATCATATTTTATGTTACACTTTACCCCAAAATAACATTGCCAGATAAGAAACCAGACAAAATATCGAAGACATAAAAGAGAACAAGGATCTTTGAGCCATGCAAAATTGTGTAAATGTCAACCCGAACAGGTGCTCGGGGCAGAGCACCAGGTGGTAGAAGGGAAAAAAAATTGCAGTCACCTCATCAGAATTGATTTTATCAAAAGTGCGTCTGGGTTATTTGCATTTTTTCTTTAAAATGTGAACTGTTTATATTGTCCCAAAGGGACAAAACAGAATTTTTGCTGGGCAGGTCATATAAATTCTTGCATTTTTACTTTTAAAAAATTTTTTATTTTTCAATTACAGTTGAAAAGCTTTAATTTTGATAGCATCCAATTTGTGTGTTTTTTCTTTTGTGGCTTGGGTTTTTGGTGTCATATGTAAGAATTCATTGCCAAGGCTAAGGTTATGAGTACTTACTCCAAATATTTTTCTAAGAATTTTATAGTTTTAGCTTTAACAGGTCATTAATCCATTTTGAATTAATTTTTGTATGAGGTATGAGTCCAACTTAATTCCTCTGACATGTGGATATCAAGTTGTCCTAGCACTGTTTGTTGAAGAAACTATTCTTTTCCCATTGAATGGCCTTGGCACCCTTGTCGAAAATCAATTGACCATGTATATCAGGGTTTATTTCTTGACTTTCAATTCAGTTCCATTGGTCTGTATGTCTGTCTTTATGCCAGTACCACACTGTTTTGATTAAAGTTGCTTTAGGGTAACTTTTCAAAATTGGAAAGTGTGAGTCTTCTAATACTTTTTTTTTTTTTCAAAATTTGGCTATTTGGGGTCCTTTAAATTCTATGTGACTCTTAGGATCAGCTTTTCCATTCCTGCAAAAATGATTGTTGGAATTTTGATAGGAATTGTGTGAAACGTGTAGATTGTTTGGGGAGTATTATCATTGTATTAAGTTTTCCAATGTATAAATATGGGATGCCACTAATTTAGGCCTTTAAATTTCTTTGGCAATGTTTTGCTTAAGTGTATTCCTAAGTAGAGGGAGCTAGTGATCTTTACCAAGTGGAGATGGCTGGGAGTAATCTTAGTGCCAAAGAAATAGTTATTGTCATTTACACAATAAAAGTAACTGCCTTTTCTTGAACACCTAATGTGTCAGATGCTGTGTATTCTTTGTGAACTTATGTAGACAATCTCTAGATTTAAATAGGTTTCAATGGGATCTGGACTCTAGGCACTTGAGAGTCCAAGTAGGCTTCATCTTGGGTAAATTGTTCGTAGGCATGGCATATATTAGGCATTACTCTGCTTCCACCTCTGGTTTTGAATAATAAATATTCATTTAACTGCCAGATAACTTATTTCAGCAATTTTAAGAGTTGAAACCCTGTCAACTTCCTATCCCCTCTAGTGTCTGTTCCTAGGGAGAAGCATTCTCTTAGAATCTTATAGTCTACCTGTTCTTTAACTCTCAAACTAAACAACACAAAAATATGTGCTCTACTTCCCCGCCCCCCAGCCTTGCTTACCACTCAGATTAGAACATGTTAACATCAGCCCAACATCTAGGAGAGGTCCTTCAGAAACCATACAAAGGACTTTTTTTAAGCATCCAATTTGGCTTGTTGATAGCAGGTCTGCCAATTTCCAGAATTCCAGGATCAAGATCTTCATGTTGATTATCTGAGAACTATTCTAAGTGCTTATCCTCCCATGTTTTGTCTGTGTTAAGAAACTGTAACTCTTGGTATTTTTCTCTCTCAAATATCAAATAATGTATTTCAAATCTCAGTGCTATCCTGTTGTCTGAAGTTTTTTCATTTACCTGACCAGCTCTCTTGCAGTGATTTAACATTTCTTTATTCCCCAGGGAAAAGTTAACCATCGGATGCCGCCAGCTGGTTGAGATGGAGTGTGCCATGCAGCAGTGCAATGCATCTGTGTATATGGAGGCCAAGAACAGGGGGTGGAGTGAAGACATGCTCAATGATAGGACCTAATCTGGTAACTCGAAAGGATTGCATTTGTCTTCAAGAACAACAGAGTAGCTTTCAGCCTTTTGAGCCAAACCCAAGAGACTTGTAAGAAATCTCATTTGTATAAAAAGGTGATTGCTTATTACTGACAGTCTCATTGAGGTTCTCTAAAAAGCCTAATGCATCCATTGTGGGATAAACTGTGAACTCAACTCTTCTGACGTTGACAATACTTTCCTACCTCCACTCCTGATACTGAGCCAGAATGTTTAAGGAAAGGAGAGCTGCTTTTTAGTCACCTTAGGGCAGAAGCCATTGTGGCCCCTGAAGAAGGCACAGCATTAGCGTCTCTCTCAACCCTGAATATATGGTTACATGATCAGGGACACTAACAAACTCCAAGAAAAAATTAGGACATGACCATACTCACCATTATTCCACAAATGAAATCTTACCCTGGACTGTTTTATGATTAGCATCTTCCATGTAGACCTGGTGAATGCAATGCACATCCCTTCCACTTCCCCAAGGTGCTGAAAATAGAATTGTCACTTCTGCTCCAACTTTTAATAGCAGCCTTTCTTCTGCCCTAGGCTTGTCACTTAACGGTGCATTTCTAGCGAGGAGCAGGGAGACCCCTATACAGTTTCCCCTTACATGTGAAGCAGCATGAGGTAATGGATTAGGTGGCAGTGACTGACGTTTGCCTCTAGGTAAACCAAGTGTTTGACTTATTTACTTATACTGCGAGTTGGAAGTCCTTGTTTTTTGGAGTATATTATGCTTTTGTTAGTAAATTAAATCTAATTTGGTATTCTATTATAAATGCTTTTTTTTAAGTAATAAATTATTTTTAGTAAAATTTAACTTTTCATTTTACTTCCAAATTGTATTTCTGAATGTGTGCAAGGTGTGATTATAAAGAGAACGTACTCACAATGCTCACTAGTAGTCTGTGCAGGATCCACTGAGCTTTGTTCACACCCGAAGTGCTGGGGCTCACAGTGCTGTCTGCTTTGCACCAGGGGAAGAAGCCCTCTGCTCCCCAGGAGCCAAAACATCCCTTCCCGTGGACCAAATGAATTTTTTTCAGGTCCTAATCCATCAGCTGCTTTTGGTTATTACTGTTGGGTTTCGGCTCATCTTTGTTCCCCGTCTTTCTATCCTGTCTTTTAATCTATGTTATGCATTTCAGAGCGTTTCTTTTCACTCCTATTAACTGCTACTTCCTATTTCACTCTTATTTATGTGCATTTTAATTTTACCTTAGTCTGTGTGTCTTTTACTTTGTGCATTAATTTGTCAATTAGTTCAACATTTCTTAAATTTTATTGATTTGTGAAAGTGTTTTCTTCTAATGTTAGGTTTGGGATTTTTTTGGTCTTTTTTATTTTTAGAAACATTCTTTTAAACTTTTTTAGTCTTTGTTTCTTTGAAATGTCAGGTTCCCCCCCCCCCTCCCTTGTTGCCTTCTCTTCTAATCTTTAATTTTATTACAGTAAGTCTAGTAATTGTCTGTCACTGTGCACACTTGTCACAGTATTATTGACTGTATTCCCCTTCACCTTTTTCTCCCCCTGGCAACCATCAGTATGATCTATTTATATGAGTCTGTTTTGGTTTGTTCATTTGTTTTGTTTTTTTAGATTCCATATACAAGTGAAACCTTATAGTATTTTCTTATTTTACTTGGCATAATACCCTCTAGGTCCATCCATGTTGTTGCAAATGACAAGATATCATTCTTTTTTATTTCTGAGTAATATTCCATTTGTTTATTTTTGCTTTTGTTTCCCTTGCTTGTGGGACATATAAATTATAGAGGCTAATGTCAGATAGTTTACTACCTGTGTTAGCTTCTAGGAGCGTTATGGTTTCAGGTCATACTTTGTCTTTAATACAGTTTTAGTTTTTGTGTAAGTGTAAAAAAGTGGTCCAGTTTTTTTTTTCTTTTGCATCTATCTGTCCAGTTTTCCCAACACTTTTTGAAGAGGCTGTTGTTTCTTCATTGTATATTCTTACCTCCTTTGTCATAGATTAATTGACCATATAAGCAAGTTTATTCCTGGGCTGTTCTGCTCCACTGATCTAAGTGTCTTTTTGTCCCAGTACCATACTGTTTTGATTACTGTGGTTTTGTTGTAGTCTGAAATCAGGGATTGTGGTACCTCCAACTTCGTTCTTGTTTAACATTGTTTTGGCTGCCCGGCCAGTGTTGCTTAGTGGTTGAGCTTCAACCTATGAACCGGGTCACAGTTCAATTTCAGGTCAGGACACAGGCCCAGGTTGCGGGCTCATCCCCAGTGGGGGTCGTGCAAGTCAGCCGATTGATATTCCTATCTCTTTCCCCCTTCCTCTCAATAAAAATATATAGTAAAAAAAAAAAAATGGTTTTGGCTATTTCAGGTCTTTTGTGATTCCATAGCCATTTTAGGATTATTCTAGTTCTGAGAATGCCATTAGTATTTTGATAAGGATTGCATTGAATCTGCAGGTTGCTTTCAGACATGTGTTTTGATGAATTAGCAGATCTTTAGAAGAGCAACTTCAGATTTTAAAATCTCCATTCTTTAATATGTATGGCTATTATATTTTGAGCAGAAGCCATCATATGCATGCCATGAACCAAAGTGGACTGATGGGGAAAGTCACACCAGGGTAAGGGGTGCCTACTTTATACTCTTGGCTGTGTCGTAGTGAGGAGCTGGTGAGAACTTCATGAGAAGCATCCATGAGGATTATCCTATCGAAGTTCCTGGCACCACTTTGCACTAGACTTTTCCAACTTACTTTTCCAGAATGCTATAAATAGAGCCGTTTGAGGCTGCCTTTTCATTTAGCATCCTCCTGCAATCCATCCATGTGTTATTAGTACTTCAATTCTTTTTATTCCCAAGTAGTATCCTATTGCATGAGTGGAATTTATTCATTCACTAGTTGGAAGAATGTTTGTTTTTTTAAATATATTTTATTGATTTTTTAACAGAGAGGAATGGAGAGGGATAGAGTTAGAAACATCGATGAGAAACATTCATCAGCTGCTTCCTGCACACTCCTCACTGGGTATGTGCCTGCAACCAAGGTACATGCCCTTGACCGGAATCGAACCTGGGACCCTTGAGTCTGCAGGCCGATGCTCTATCCACTGAGCCAAACCGGTTAGGGCAGAATATTTCAGTTTTAATTGACAATTGTGAATAAAGCTGCTTTATTCACACAGGTTTCTGTGTGAACATGGGTTCCTTGCACTTGGATAAATACCTAGGAATGGGATTACTGTTATAGGGTATTTCTCTAAGAAACAGCTAAACTGTATTCCAAAGTGACCTTACATTTTCTGATTTGTCCAATAATATGAGTTCGTTACTCTGCATCCTAACCAGAATTTGGTATTATTCAGTTTTAATGTGACATTTTGCTTTTTACATTTTCTTAGTGATTTATAATAATGAGCATAATTTCATGTTCTTATTGGAACCCATTTATCTCCTTTGAAGTGTCTATTCAAATCTTTTGCCCATTTAAAAATTGTTTTGAGAGTTCTGGATTCAAATCCTTTATCAGATGCTTTTTTTGTTGTTTTCAAGCCCTGTGCCTTTCAAGACTTGATACTTTTGTTTTAGAAAACACTAGCTTAATGTAAAAGATGGATCTTTTCATGACTTGCAAGTAGCCTTTGATAGATGCCTTCCATTTAATATAGCAACCCCATTCTTAAATTGCTGGATATTTCACTTCATTTCATAAGTTTCATTTTCATGAGTTTGGTATCTTGTTCTTTTCTCCAAAAGGCTAAAATTTTATCAATCCCTTAGCCACCTGTTCAAATGTCCTTTTTAGATTCTCCTGTTTTCACAAGATACCAACCTTGTACATACCGTTTCATAATTGAGCTTTTGCTTCTCATTCTTATTCAACCTCCAACAAGTGATGAAGCTATTAATAGTGAAGTTTAAATATTTTGTTGGCCATCTATTAATTTCAAGAATCTGTGGCATTCGAGAGTATATCCCTCTCCATAAACTCTGATTGATCAATGTTTCACTTTAAGAGTCTTCAGAAAGGATTTATTATGAAGGATATTGGTGCTTCACGTAATTTCTTTTTAACCTACAGATGATTTTTTTCTTGATTTTTAAAAAGTGAGTTAAATTTAACATGTAAATGTGTAAGTTTAAGTACAGTATTGTTATTTATATATTGTAATGATTGCTGTGTAGTTATATTTATCACATTATGTAATTTATATTGTCTATATTCATTATACTCTACATTAGATCTTTATGGCTTATTTGCTACTTGTTGCCAAATTTGTATGCTCCAACGTATCACTCTTACCCCGCTCCTGCTAATCACCATTTTACTGGTTTCTACAGGTTAAACTTTTTAGATTCCACATGTAAGTGTTATCATTACAGTGTCTGTCTTTCTCTGACCTGTCTTGCTTAACATGATGTGTTCAAGGTCCATCCATGTTGTAGCAAATGGAAGAATATCCTTTCTCATGGATGACTTATTTAACAAGTCTCCTGTTTATGGGACCAAATTTGTGGCTTGGCCCTATTATTTAAGATTCATATGTTGGTGTTTCCTTGCTTATTGTTCTCTTTTACACCCAGCTAATTTACCTTGTATCTTATGTCTTAGTAAAAAGACTCTTCAAATCCTTTTCTGGAACATAGTAGGATACAAATAAATGCCTGACACTAGTTTTCTGTGACTCATACTTTTTTTTTTTTTTTTTAATATTTTATTGATTTCAGAGAGGAAGGGAGAGGGAGAGAAACATTGATGAGAATCATTGATCGGCTGTCCCCTGCATACTCCTTACTGAGGATCAAGCCCGCAACCTGGGCACGTGCCCTGACCAGGAATCAAACTGTTACCTCCTGGTTCATAGGTTGACACTCAACCACTGAGCAACACTGGCTGGGCTGTGACTCATACTTTTCTAAAGGTAACTCTGGAGTTGCAAAAATATCCTAATTGTATTTCCTCTTTTGCCTACTTCAACTTTAAGAATTCTGAGGCCCAGAGAGATTATAGGTAGTAAGCAAGAATTTTAGCACTATATCATGTTCCCAAATCCAGGGGCTCCTCCTCAAAAATATGATCATGTAAGAAATTCTAAAACACGTTGAGTAATGGTAAAGCTTTTATGGCATACAAGCCAAAAATAAAAACTCTTCAAAAGTCACACAAAAATATCATGCCTGAGGTATACCAGGTATAACCAATTGTTTTGTTAATTCAAACAGGTATTTTATAGTTTTGCTACTGTTTTAGGGACCTAGTACATTTTATGCATTATGACAAACGAACTGCAACTGTGGTTATTATCAATATTATTTCTAAATCACTCCAAAACCCATACTGTTAAAAAATTTTAATTGGAAGCTTCTTATATTCAAAACATACTTGAAAAACATATTTTAGCCACCAGAATACCTGTTTGGCATCAATGGTAATAGAGGAAAACTTTAACCCAAAGTAGTCTCACATATTATTTGCATTTAAGTATTATTACCTAGGAACTGAGAATTTCAAGGATTTTGCTGCTTAAACTTAATTTTCCTGTGTTAAATAGAACATATACAGAGTCATTAAAAAAAGAAGTTATCACATTGGGCTCAGACTTGCCAACCTAGTTTTAGTTCAGAACAACCAACAATAGATATAGGCAGGAACTAGCCTCTAGGTGAACTGACTTCCTTTCCTGATGGTTTTTGTGTGATAAAGGGAAGGTGTCAAAGTGCCAGTGAAATATGCAGAAAATACCTCATTTACTTCCTAACCCAGAATAGCTACCACTGGATAGTCATCTTGTCCCAGCTGACTCATTAGATTCCTGTGTGCCTCTTTTGGTTTAGAAAACACTAGCTTAATGTAGTGTTTGTGTCTCTCTGTGAGAAGAAACCTTAAAACCTTACATCAGTCCTTATTTCAGATGTAAGATGACAGGTGAATATTTTTTCCCAAATACTTTAAGCTCATTGCTATTGGAAAAAATAAGTTTCCCCAGGACTTTCAGTAATGAATGAGCACACAAACAACATTTGCATATTAATCCCATGGTGCAAAGAATTCCTGCAAAGTACCTTTAATAGTTTGCATCAGCAGCAGGCAATTGGATGTGCTAATTTTGGCACCATAAGTTATATGTATAGCACTACATACTAGATACCAAGTCACCCAACCAATATTTATCTATATGAATAGAAAAACTGAACAAAAACATAGTTCTAATAAAGGCTGCATTCATAAATCCAATACAATTTAAATTAATTGTTCTCACAAATCAAGGGCTGCCATTTGGGATTTTGTTAATGATAAAAACAGGAATTATAAGATAAAATATGTCACTGTTCTTTACTGTTACATACTAAGTGGCTTGCTATATGAAATACCCTCAAAAAGTAATATTTAAAATCAGTGTTTCAAATAAAAATTACAGCTATGTTACTGTTCAGCAGCTCCATTCAAATAAACATTGGTACTTCATTCTCAAAAATATTATTGTGGCTGAGGCAAAAGCCCCGAACCTTGCATTCTGCTGTGTAAAACAAACACCTCCCTCTGCATACTTTAAGTCTACCATTCTACTTCAGTAACTTGAATGTGCCACATCCTACTTCAACGGGTAAAGCACTCTGCTGAGAATATAAAAAGTGATAGAAGGCAATCATACAAGATTAAATCTTGGTAGGCATGTCAGCTTTCTTTTAATAAGAAAAAGTCATTGCCATCTAGTTAAATAAGTATCTTCTGTTATAGAGTGTTCCAGTTATTGAAAAAGGGCCCTTAAAAAACCCAAATGCCTAGATCTTAATACTCTACCCCCTCTTGCCCTAATACACATTTGAGGAAAGCCATTTAATGTGCAAATTGGCAAAACAAATGTGGGGGTGAGGGGACTTCTTGAAATGATGTGCCCAATCAATTCTTGGTTTATTCTTTTACAGTAACAAGTTCCAAAAAGTAAAATAACCAAAGTAGCCCTAAAAATACACAAAACAGATCTTCAACTTTGCATTCCTTTCCCAATAACACAAAGAGTATGTACAGCATGTTTAATAATATGCAATATGCAAAAGCGTTGTGTTGCTGTGAGCAACCTCTAGACCCACCCACCCTCCTTATTCACAAATGTACCTCTACTAAACACAATTACATCACTAAGCCTGTTAGTTTGAAAGAATCTTAAATTTGTTAAAACTGAAAAATCTTTGTATAGGGGCTCCACTCATTTGACTCAAGGTTATAGACTTCTACAGTATTCAGAAATTCATTGCCATCAAATCCCCCCACTGCATAAATGGTGTTCCCTACAGCTGCAATCCCAGCATTGCTCCTTGCTGAAGTCATGTTTCCCATCATCTTCCATTCATTTCTAGTTGGATCATACATCTCCACACAGCTGATGGCGTGAGAACCATCAAAGCCACCACCTACAAATAGTTTTCCTAAAAGAGAAATGAGATACATAAGTCTAGATAAAGAGAGAACCCTGAAATCTGCCAAAATCAGTAGTTTTAGAAATGCCTCTTCATTCTGTCAGAAATATTTATTGCACTAGAGGCCCAGTGCATGAATTCGCGTACCAGTGGGGTCCCTCGGCCTGGCCTGAGGTATCGGGCCAAAACCGGCTCTCCAACATCCCCCAAGGGGTCCTGGATTGCATAAGGGTGCAGGCCAGGCTAAGGGACTCCACTGATGCCTGATCGGGGTAGGGAGGGATGCCGGAGGTTGGCCAGCTGAGGAGGGATTGCAGGAGGGCTCCAGGGCATGTCGGGCCTGTCTTGCTCAGTTCCGTTCGGCTGGACCCTGGCAACAAGCTAACCCACCGGTAGGAGCATCTGCCCCCTGGTGATCAGTGCATGTCACAGCAAACAGTGGAGCTCCTTTAGCATATCATTAGCATATTATGCTTTGATTGGGTGAATGGACAACTGGGCACTTAGCATATTAGGCTTTTACTATATTGGATACCCACTAGGGTGACAAGCACTCTCTAGAGATGGGGGATATAGATAGAATAAAACCAATAAAAACCACCTGCACACGGAACTTAGGCAATTTAAGGGGAGGGCAACATTTAACTAAAGTGCAATTCTCACAACAATTCTATGTGGTAGTTGCTATTATTGCCATTTCACAGATGAAACAAGGCACAAAGAAGTTGGACAACTTGCCTAAAGACACAGCTAGTAAGTTGCAAACCAGAATAGTTCTGTGCACTGGAACTTTTGTATTAGTCTAGTGTGTAACAACTAAAATTTAAAAGAAGTAATAGAAAAGCAGATTTCAGAAAACTGAACCCTTTCCAATTATATAAAATGATTTTAGTAAAGAAATATATTCTTGGAAACAAAGTTGAGAGTTATGACTTTTCAAATATACATGCAGAGCAGTTAACATTTTCAAACAAAACATTAGCATTAAATTCTGTTACTTAAATTTTTTTTATTACAGATTCTCAAATTCATCATTCCTACCTGCACCCATATACAATTAGGTCCTCACTTAATGTTGTTAATAGGTTCTAGGACTTTAAGTGAAAGACATTTAACGAAAGTAATTTTACCATAGGCTATAAACAAGAGTGGAGTTCCTATGGCATCTCATTTATGTTATAAAGAAATGTTATTTGAAGGGCTTGCTGTACTTGTAAAATAAATGAGAAGGCTCATAGAGGCTACAGATCATACTTTTCACCAGCTGAGCCACAAGCTTATTAATATTCTGCTTTTGTTCCAAAAACAATGTAAAATTCATTATAATAATTGTATGTAAATATACTGCATGTGAAAAGAAAGCTGTGTTTGTATAAAAACTTAAAAGTTTAATGCCTTGGAAAGACCTCTTAAAAATAGTCTAGAAGTTTTACTTCCAATTAGGTATCAAGTAGACAATTAGAAAAATAAACTAGATCTAGATGATTTGCAAATCAAATACTTTAAAATGCTTGCTCTAAAGAAGTAAACTCTTCAAAATGATGCATTTTGAGTATGGTTTATGAAAGAAAATGACTTACAACTTAACTCAGTGAACTTATCAAAATTGATATATTTACTTTATATCAAGTACTGAGTTTCTGATAAAGAAAGGCATTTCTAAAAAAGAAATCACCAATCCCCACTGCATCAGAAAAGATGGCAGCTTCTGAATTCTTAATTATACAAGCATATAGTTGTCACTGACATTCTCTTCGAATTTTAAAACAAACTTTTGCCATTTCCTACTCCTCACCTCTCCAAACCCCAATACTCACCATCCAGAACAGCTACCCCAGCTCCTCGTCGAGCCACATTCATGGGCGCAATTAAAGTCCAGGTGTTATTTTCAGGATTGTAACGTTCTACGGTGTTCAGGCAATTCCAAGACTCTGCACCTCCAATTATGTACAAATAACCACCAAGCTCACAGACTGCAGACTGGTGTCTACCTATAAAATCAAGTCAAACCAAAATTATTATTATATCTCCCAAAAATGTGTGTACTACACGTACTATTGATTCAGAGGTCTTTTTAGGAAAAAACAAAAAGAACAACTTTAAGGGGGAAAAAGTGAACTTACGAATGTTCAGAGGAGCACAGCTTGTCCATGATTTCGTTACAGGATCAAAAACTTCACAATTTTTTAGTCCTTTCTGACCATATGGATCAGAGCCACCAAGGATGTATAATTTCCCATTTAGAGCACACACTCCTATGTGAGTATAAAATAAGGTTACACATTGATAATTGGTCACATTTAAACACTGACTATCTTAGGAGAAAAGTGTTATTACCTGCATTACAGCGGTTAGTTCTCAATTCTGGAACAGGAATCCAGTCATCTATGTTTGGATCATACATCTCTCCACAACTCAGGTCATCTGAGTGGCCATTCGATCCACCAACCACATAAAGCTGGCCCTAGACCAAAAGTGAGAGATTAGCATTTCTGCCATTCTCAAGTTATGAGAAAAAGCCAAATAAGGATTGCTTCTTCCTGAAACATAATGCACTGACCATCAGTACAGCCATTTGAAATCGGGCTCTTGGTGTTCTCATGGGAGCAAGGAAGGACCAATGATCTGTATGTGGATCGTAGCATTCAACTGTTCGAAGACATTCCTCTCTGTTATAGCCCCCTAAAAAAAGAACCATAAAGATTTACATTTACAATATTAAACTGGATGAGGGTTTCTGGTCCAGAATGGCTTAGAAGTAATCAGCACAGCGAGAAAAATAATTTTTATCCACAAACTTATAAGGCCCCACTAGTTTGTTTCTTAATTAAGGGCTTATAGGTATCATTATGACTAAATGGCTTGGTGTTGGTCTGAAAATTAGAACAATTTACCCACTTTATCGTGTTTCTTAAGAATCAGAGACACTACGTCAAAGGTTAGACAATACAACAGTATTTACTTATTTATTTCTCTGTTGTCTTACAGTGTGGTAAAGTGGAGTGCCAAGCAAGAAGGCATATTAAACCCTCTCTTCCAAAGTTTGCATGTCACAAAGTGTAAAATGCCCACTGAAGGTTTGGCTGGTTGGAGGTTTCCGATAAGAAATCACCCTCCTTGCTCTTACCTGCAGCTATGAGTTTGCCGTTCATCTCCGCCGTCCCCAGGCCAGACCGTGCATAATGCATAGGCGACATGGGCTTTTCTATCAGCTCATCAGGCTGCATCTCAAAGCTTAAACTTTTAGTTAGTTTTGGAGTACTTGTTGGTGAGCTCTGTGGGCTGTTTCGCCCGTGAAGGAAAATGACACAGAATACACCATCCAGCACAGCCAGGCACAAGTAAGTGTTATCTGTAAAAGCACAAGAAGTCAATGTTTAGGATGCAATTATTATTACATTTGGCTGCTATGCAATCCTGAATTGGACTCCAGATTCCAGGCAGGAACAATCTGCTATTGTATTCCAAACTTAGTTGCTTCTGAGTTTTTTCCTCAATTTGAAAGTACTAAAATGGTTCCACTCCTTAAAAAAATAACTACATTTTTAATGCACTTACTTGAAGTCTTTTCTGAAGCAATGATTTTCCACTCGTGCTTAGGGCTTTGTACCGGGGCATTTGGAGAAGGGAGACATCCAGTGGAACTGCTACTTATCGGCTTATGGCCATTCTCACGTGGTGGCTTTTTCTGCAAAATCAAAAGGCAGCTACAGAAACCTAGCCAAAGACCATACCTGGTGTACCTGTGTTGCTATTTCACAACACTGAAAAAACACTTAGTATCCTTCACCTATGCATGACAGATATAGCATGCCTAAATTTAGCATAGACCAACATTTCCAACTGGCACAAATTACAGGTATGTTTCCATCATTTAGTAACAACTACACAAATTGCCTGGTTAGGAAAAGCTCAATTCAAACAATTAAGAAATATATTGTGGGTCAAGTATCAATTCCTTAATGGAGGGAAAAAAAGGAAGTTCTCCACCCCATAACCCACATCAACTCACATACTCTTTATTCTTAAGTACAGAATCATCTAAAAGAAGTTATAAATTTAAAATGGCATGAATTAACTGAGAACACATTAATCCACTGTCTTCATGAAACTCACACCTAAATAAATCGTATGCACTGGTATGTTCACACAATGCCAGCAAAAAGTGAGCAGACATAAATAATATCCATCCAGTCTCTCAAAGTATTTTACAGGAAAAAAAGTGGCAAATACAAGAAACACTTAATAGTATATTTCTTTAGGACTACCTTATAGGTATTATAGAGCGGTTTTCCAGACAAATAAAACTACATCAAAACAAACAAAATAGTAATCAGAAATGAAACAATAATACTAAAAGAGCCAACCATTCACTAAAGTAGAATACCCAGGAACACTAAAGGAGGGAGAAATGGGCAAAGTTGCAAATTTTCATATGATAGTAAGAGAATTACACTGTGTTCTCATGTGTGAGCTCCCTTTGATGATTTTCTTCCAGTTACTTTAGCCTATGACACTTCCAAACGACATGATCACAGAGACTTGGAAGAGCCAACACTAACTACCCTGAGAGGAGCTGCCAAAAGAACAGGTACCACTTACACCTTCAGTGCCTGGCCAAGTCTGCCTATTCACTGATTTTGGTCCCCAGGGTCAGAGTCTCATGGCAGGTAAAATTTTTAATGGAAATTGCTACTTCTAGTGGAAGCAAAAAGCCATGTAACAATAGAGAAAAAGATTGTGGAGCTACTTAAAGCTGTGAAAAAACGATTGAAGTTTGGTCTGCGCCCTTCCGCAAGTGTGGTTACAGCATACGTAGACTATTTTGAGAAAGGGTACAAAATGTACCATGTAAATGGTTATTAAATTCCATATGGACATGTATTCTATTCCTAGGTATTATTAGGCACTTTTTCACATCATCTCTTTTACTCCAATGAGGGCAATACTACCTACCCATTTTATAGATAAAAATACTGAAACTTGGAGAAAATATGTATTGCCTAAGGCAATAACAACTAAAATAAAGATTAGGAATTCTAAGTATAAAGCCACTCTTTCTACTATGACAGACTGCCCTCTGGTACTAGAATTATAAGGCACATAAAACCCCACCCAACCTGGGAAGAAGGGATCCAAAATATCACAAGTTGACCTTGCTCACGTTAAGAGTTATCACACCGAGAAAACTGTTCTAATGTTTAGAGAGAAAACCAATGTGAGAGAAAGCGCAGTAACAATGAAGACTGCTGGTGTTCTAGAATCAACACACCTTATACAGAAATGCTGGTTAACACCTTTCTATTTATTTTAAACATAATTCCTCCTAACTTCAGACTTTCCCACATCTACTTTTACCACCCAGCCCACTCACTGGCCCATGCTTTCTTCGCCTCTGTCTGCCCAAGAGGTGGCCTCTGGGGATTGTTTCCTTTTCAGCCTCTCACGCTATGGGTTTCTTAACCTTAATACTCTGGAAATTATAACCACTCCAGGGTTACTAGCAAGTGGTTTCCTAAAACTAATGTAGGAGAGGTATCCCTGACCACCTCTCCCATGACTTCTGCAGCAGACACTTGGGTCCTTCTTCAAAATTTCTCCTCCTGGGTTAACCAGCCTTTAACACACTATGTGATTCTGGCTGTGCTACCTTCCTAATGGCTGCTACTCAACTTCTGTCCCTATTCTCGAAGCCTAGTGTGTCCCTTCATTCTTTTTCCTTCATGATCTCTATTCATGGCACTACCTCCTAAGGAGTCATGTGTCAGAATCCCACTCACTCTCAAATTCTTTCTTAATTTTCCTAATCTGAACAATCATAAAAAACGACAGTCTCAACCTTTCTAACCATAAATGTCTAGAGTCCATCCTTTTTCCTTCGTGCCTATACAAATTAGTCTCATGAGCTTTAATCTACCTTCTGTACCTGGTTATAAAAATAAAAGTTTAATGCAATCATTTTGTAAAGTTACAAAAAACACAAATCAGCTGGAATCCCACAATCCACAGGCTACCACCTGATAGTTAAACATTTGCCTAAAACATGATTAATACACAGATCTTTGGTCTATAGAAATACCATAATTTAACCCACCCCTCTACTGTTGTGAAATACATCTGTTCATATCATTTTATTCCCTTGTCTAAAATTCTCTGAAAGTTCCCCACTATTTGTAGGATAAAGTATAAGCCCCATACAAGTGACATTTACCTACATCCCGTCTTGTGACCTGCAATTCCAAGTGTGTCATCCTTGGAGACTCTTTGCTATCTGACACACTTCTATCTGCTATGCAGACTCTTCTAATCCTCCATGACTCTTGTGAAATTTCCCCAGTTTCTCTCCTCTTGACTCCACTAAGCCCTACCTTTATACCTTAAAGTAGATAAGTCTTATAAGTCTGTATTGTTTTACCTACTCCTATAAGGTCCTACAAGTAGAAACGGTCTCTTACACATTTTTATGTCCCCATATCTAACACAGGGCCTGTCACACAGGCATTCAACCTTTGTTTATTCAAAGAGTACTTTTGGAAAATGTGAACTTCACACCCAAAACTTTTTCTGAAAATAAAGATATTCAGCCATTAACACAGAATACCTGACATCACCACCTTACAGGTTACACCTGATCATTTGTCTTCTAATCATTAAAGGAGAACACCCCTTAAACTGGGTCCTCTCTGCCTACTTTATCCCTCATAAATACAATGTTGAGCTAAAGGCCAAAAGAGGAATACATACTATAGGTATGTAAACTTCAAACATAGGCTAACTAGCCTATTGTTTCAGAAGTTAGGATGAGGATAGTGGTTTCCTTTGGGGGTAGTGTAGAGCAGTGATACAGAAGGGGCAAGAAGAAAACTCCCAGAACACTAGAAATCTTCTCTTCTTGACCCGTGTAGTATTTAAACTTGTGTGTTCATCATTATGTGACACTTAGGATTTGTGCAAGTTTCTCTGTTATTTGTCCATAAACTAAAAAAGTTTACATCTGAGATTTTTAAAAAAAATTTGGTCTATTTAATTGTCATTCCTGTTGCAAACAAATATTTTTCTAACTAAATAACTTCTACATTGCTTAATCTTATTTGCAATTTTTCTTACTATTTTTTAAATGCTATTGAGAAAAATTCTAAATGGGGTTTCCTAATTTGTTGAGTTAATTGAATTCTTTTTTATGTGGCAAAAATGGTCGTAACTCAAAGGTATGCTTGTTTTCTCCCAAAAATGTTTCTGTCCAGTCATACCAGTGAAATTCTTCCACTTTCCTTTATTAAAGGAAAATTTCAGTATACTATAAAATGCTCTAATCAAATTTCAACCTGAGGTTACCTCAGATGTGCAATGTGTACCTGCACAAACTGAATGTGGTCATCATCACTGCCAAACACCTCAGCCTGTCCATCTAGTAGGTTCCCATCAAGCAGCTTGTGATCAGCTGAGTAGTACAAGGTTTGAACCTGCAAAACAGCAACAGAACACCCATGTGGCTACTGTCTCCATGGCTACACCTCTAGTCCGCAGATCACACAACCGCCTCAAGGTAACCTCCAGTGTGCTTCTTGAGCTTCTTGACATCTTACTCTGGCAGGATCCCGAAGCAAAGAAAATACATGTCATGGTGTAAAAATTTTAAAAATAAAAAAATACAGAATCTTCTAATCCTGGCTGAAGAGTCCTTGGCTTGATTGGCATGAAAGAAATCTTCATTTTTTTTTCATAGCTTCTATTATATAGCATTAAGAAAAAAGGCACTAGTACAATATATAAGGTCTTAAAGAGTATACATATTTACAATAAAATACTGAATATGGTTTACACCTCTGAGGATAAGTGGTCTAATTTGCATAAACATATTTCTGTCCTATAGGCAATGTCAAGAAAAACAAATTCAAAAATTCAAACAAGCTGTAGAGTGCTTCCTTTAACAGATGCAAATACATGGCGAATGCATCTGACTTTAAAGTGGAAAACCATTAACTTAAAAATCGCCTGTTAGCCTTTTCAGAACATAATGATGACAGTATTTTTAAAGGTCTAACAGATTTTTGGTAAGCCATTAGTGAACCTGAAAGGCTTAAGTGGAGGGATAAACTCAAAGTCACTCCACTGCTCCATCTGCCTATTTTAATTCCCAATATTTCTCCATTAATTTTTTTCCTTGTGTGGTTTTTAAACGCCAAAGTTGAGTGACTACGTATGAACAACACCATTGAAAAACACAAAGCTTTAAAGAATCCTGTAAAGGAGTAAACACCATTAAATCATCATCGTTCTCTGCCCACAGCGGATTTTTCTTAGGAGAACTGGGGCAGGACTGCTGCTTCTTTACGTGTCAATACACTTGAGGTTTCTTCTTGTTTCTTCAGTCTTGGGTATCCTAGTTTTGTTAATAAACCTATGGGGAGATAAATCAACGGGGAGGAACAACCATTAGAAGCTTTTACCTACTTGTCAATTTTAAAGCAAAAACCTGTGAAGAAAAATTAAGAATCTACAGAAAATTTCAGTGTACCACCTCCCATTTCTAAAGCAAATTACATGCTACTTTAAAGAAAGTTAATAGCACATAATAAGCAAAGAAATTAAAAAAAAAAAAAAAAGAAAAGCAGAAGACCAAACTGAACAGTTCATTCAGCTCACCTGGACACCCCCCCTGTTTCTCAGCTTAGGGGTACCTATAGCAAAATTTAAATTCTTTAGGGTCATGGTTATAAAATAAAAGTGAAAGGGAATCCTTCATGTTATAGCAAAATAATTTTTAAGAACTGTTGCATCCCATTTACTTTAAAACTAACCTCTTCCATCAGCTCTTCCAGACTGTCTCCATTCTCCCAGATGCTACGCTGCACCCAGTTGATTACCTTTGTATACAATTTGCCATTGCTGGGCAAGCAAACATTGTCTTCAAGCATTACCTCCAACTGGATTTGGAAAAAACACAAAACAGTAACACATGGATCAGTGTTCACCCTCCAATTTTCAGCTTAATTCTCAATTTCATAATAAAGCTGTCAAGATGCCCAATTGCATTCCATGCATTTACCCTAACTTGTGAATTAGAATTAAGTAGTCAAGAAAACAAAGAAAGCAAACAAACTGACTGGCAGAAAATCATTACACTGGGAAAAATAACTATCATTTCAATGTACTGACTTTTTCATAACCATCACTCACTTTCTTGAAACATAGACAAAGATTCCATGCCTGGAGCTAAGTATTTTATAGATTTTACTCCTTACCTTTAGCCGTGGAAGTTTAAGAAACTCTTCCTCTTCAGAAATTTGTAACAAATGCTCTTGAATATAAGCATCAACCTTATTCAACAAACGGGAGTCTCCCATACAACTTGCAAAGTTCCGGTAGGAGATGCAGCTGGTAACATCCATTCTAGACAGTAAGTAATCGCCACAAACCTTGGAAAACAAATAGTATTTACATACGTTTTATTTAACAGGCATTTCATACTCAATAAATAAGCATTATGTAAAGATATAAAGATGAATAAAAAATCACTGCCATAATAGAACAAGTTTAATAGTGGGAAGAAACAATTTATACTATATGAATAATGAACAGCAAAGAATGCCATACAAATGTGTAAACTGGGTAAGGAAAAAAGTACTAAACTGAAATGCTATGATAATGCATATGAAATGTTAAGACAAGTACAATTTTCAACTAGAATAATGAGATCAGGCTTCATGAAGGCAATATCTGAACTTGGCTCTTCAGGACAGAAGATGGTGTAGAATGCAGATAGTAAGTAGGGTAGATGTTGCAATTTAGTTTGACTGGAGCAAAAGATAATTAGGAAATACTTTTGCAAAAACAGCAACTACTTAGGGAAAATCTAGTGCTAACCTGAGGGCTATGTACTATAAGCCAGGGAAGGATTCTTAAGCAGAGGAGTGCTATAGAGGAGGGGCCAGGAAACTTTCTTAAAGGGTCAGATAGGTATTTAGGCTTGTGGGCCTACTGCCTCTGTTACTACTACTTAACTGTCACTATAGGTGAAAAGTGCCATACATCATATGAAAATGAAAGCTATGTTCCAAATAAAACTGGACAAAAACAAGCAGCTGTTGGGAGGGTTGCAGTTTACTGACCCCCACCACAGAGGATTAAATGCCCTTCCTCATATGAATTATTAAGCACTTCTCAATGGTGTTAAATTCTAGAAGTAATACTTTTAAAAAACCAAGAAGAATAAAAGAACAAAGAATTGCTCTGACTGGGTAGCTCCATTGGTTAGAACATCATCCCGATATTTTTTTAAAAAAAGTAATGAGCAAAGAATTAAGGTTATGTGAATAATTTAAGAAAAACAATATTTTAATTCATGCTATCAGAGACTAACAGACACTCTGCCAGAGAAGACTGTTGGAAAAACAAGATTTTAGCCCATATTATCCGAGAGGAGATGTGACCTTGCTACATTACTACACCTGCAGTTAAAATAGCATATTCAGTTCTCTAGAGGAAAAAAAAGACTCTTAAGTTCTCGAGACTAACTAATAACAAGATATGGATTCTAAATAATAAGACTCCCCGACAACAGTAGTCTTTGTGGATTACTTCTGGTACTCTACCTGCTTTACTCGGTCCATCTTCAGCTTTTTGGCTGCAGAATAAACATCTTTTACTAATTCCTTATCAGCTTTCAACCTATTTAAAAAAAAAAAAAAAAAGGTCTTTATTATTTCCCATACCAAGGCCTTAAAACAGATTCTTAATTTAAACCTAGAGCAGGGGTGGGAAACCTTTTTTCTGCCAAGGGCCATTTGGATATTTATAACATCATTTGTGGGCCGTACAAAATTATCAACTGAAAAATCAGCCTGCTATATTTGGTCAAACTTTTAATTAACTCACCTCTATTGCCTTGGCAGGGCCAGACCAAATGATTTTGTGGGCCTTGTACAGCCCGCAGGCCGGACATTCCCTACTCCTGATCTAGAGAAACGTGGATTTTCCTGATGACATTTCTGATTAAATGAATGACTTCAAAAAACTTACTGTGCAGTGTAGGCATAATTCAACAAGACTTCAACAGCTTCTGGATTGAGATCATCGAACTTAACATGAGAAACTCTATGAGGATCACTGTCACTATTGAAGATTTCAAATAAATATGGACTGCAGCAAGCCAGGACCGCTCTGTGTGCTAACATCTCATGGCCGCAGACCTAAAATTATGAGGAATTAAAGTCAGAAACATTGTCGACTACGAACTTCTCTAGCTAATCATTCTTTTTAAAAGTTATTTCATTAAATGCTTCCTATGAATGAGGAAATAAGTAAATCCAAGATCATTCGGCTTTTAGTAAAAAATACCAATTCTGTAAGTTCCCAATTAAGTTTTAACTACCTGAAGTCGAACATCACAGAACTGGCCACTTTTCCTCAGGGCATTTAATTTGGCAACAGAAGACTCAATGAAATTTTCATCTTCAAACATTAAATATCCATTGGGAATCATTTTTCCTTATAAATTTGCCTGAAGGACAAAAAGAAATGGTTATTTTACTTGCGAACGGTGATTTTTATATTTTAAAGAGTAACACAATTATTTTTATTTTCAAATTCCATCCTATCAACAACAAAAACTTTATCATACAAAAGCATTACTGAAACAACACTGGCACTGAATGTCCAGGTCTTTGTACTCCTACGCTTTGGTCATCTTTTTAAGGATTCATACAGTACTGTGTATCTCAGCAATTTTGGCCATTTCCATGTCTATTAACACAGTCATTGTAAAGCGAAAAGAAATGTAAACCCAGCCCTATCCAAACCCATCCCACAAGCAAACGAAAAGCTTGGATAGCTGTGAGTTGGTCCTCATGTGTAGGTTTTAAACTGTTATTCCTTTACCCACAAATGAGAAAAACTGATATGTAAGATGAATTTAAATTCTGTTCTCTATGCAGGTTTCATATATCCTAAATCACTTATAGGAATACATGATAGAAACTTCGTTCTTTTAAAGTTTCCACTTCACCTTTTCTTGTGAACAACTGACTAATGGGCTATACAAGATGGATCATTAAAAAGCAGTAATAGGCCCTGGCTCAGTTGGATTCCAGTCAGGGTACATGCCCAGGTTACAGGCTCAATCCCTGGTAGGGGGCCTGCAAGAGGCAGCTGATCGATGTTTCATTCTCACATCGATGTTTCTCTCCCTCTCTCTAAAAATCAATTTTTAAAAAAGGCAAAAATAGGAGATTTCAGTTTGAAGTAACTTATTCAAATTCAAAATAGAAAGAAAAAATAGAAAAATGTGTTTTTACCACAAGCAATTACTAGCTTCTTCACCTTATAAAAATTATAAAAGGCTTTTAGTGTACTTGGTACAGTGTTCAGAAAAGCAAGGTGTCTTAATGCTGCATTGGGCATGAATATTCACTTACCTTCTATACTGGTGAGAAATGTATTTCTGGGATGTTTTAAATAATTCAAGGACAAAGGACTGTTAAAACTCAGCACTTCTTTGAGGTATGAAGACAGGTGGTTGAAGTGAAGGCAGAGGTGTCTTAAGCTCTAATGGTGATTCCAAAACTATCAGGCTTGGAAATGATGTAATCAAGTCCTTAAAAGCTATAGACATGAATTTCTTCTGTGATAATCATGCGTCATAATCTGTAACAATGAAAAATTTTAGATATTCAGAATGTCATTGATCTAGGTAGATTACATCACACAAAGTTGTGATCTTGAAGAGATTTTGACATAAATGGCACAGAGAGAAAATAACATACATAATGTGACTATTTATAAACATTTTCCATTTAATCAGCAACTACTCAGGTTAATTTTTTTTTAAATCCTTTTAACATAGAAACAAGTGATCTTTCTGTTTTCACCAGCCAGCAAGCAACTTGGGCATCATTCCCAGACATGTACACAATGTTACAGTCAAACCAGATATACTGTTCCCCAAAATGTGCTCTGTACTTCTGTACCTTCTTGGAATACCCTTAATCCAACCTCTGCCAGATGAAACTTTAGCTCCAGAGAGTCCCTTCCAAATCCCCCCAGGTAAGTTTCCCCACATACTGAACCCTCTCTGAAAAGTATGTGTCATCTTCCAGCTGGCCTGTTCTGGGTTGTGTTTCTGTTGCCTGCTTATCTTCCTTGACTCAAGGTCCCTTGAAGGTAGAGCCTCTACCAAAACAACTTAGCCAGAAACTTAAATATAAAGATTCACCTGAACTGCTATTACACCACTAATTCAGGAAACCAGAACCAAGAAATTACTTGAAAGATGAGGATAATTTTTTAAACAGACATCTTAAAATTACCTAAACTTTCCTTATACATTAATCAAACCTACAATTCTAAATCTAGCAATCATTTTAAGGTAAATAATCAGTAGAGTCTGGTCCAGTTCTAATTCAACAAACCTTTTGTGTTCAATTCAACACATACACGATCTGTAACAGAGTGTGATCCCATATGACCTAACTGTGTAACTTAGGTCTTATTTCACAGAAACCTGAGTATTCTTCTGACTCAGGACTGTGGTGTAATATTGATTTCCTCTGCTCTACACTTTTATCTAGATTAGTTAATTCAGCTTTTCTTAAGAAACCAGGGCTAATAAAATAAATGTTTTCCAAGTGACACACAATTCTCTATACATATAGAAAACACTATATCTTAAACTGTTCAACATTTTTTGCCAAGACAGCTCAAATTAAGAAAATTTTTGTACATATGGTATATAGAGGGCCAATCCACACACATTTGATAACTCCTCACTTTAATTTCATAAGCTGCTCTTAAAACAAGGGTGGAAGGCGAACCGCCCTGCAAATCTGTTGATATGATTAAAATGTGCCCTTTGAAAAACCAAAAACATTATATATGGAGGTTTATAAATATTTTAAACTTTGGCAAATTTTATTCACCATTTGTAAACTAGTCTTAATCTAACAATAAAATGGCACCTACTTATATTTAATAAATTGGAAGTTCTACTTGAAATTTATTTTTAAAAACAAAATCTGATGATTAAAATCACTTCAGTCCTTTGGGAGAACACATTAGAGAATTTTTGGAGCAACTCTTGGAATATGAATTTGTACAGTATTATTAGTTTTACAATAGAGTGAGTCCCACTACATTTAGTACTTGATTTTCTAGTACATCAAGGTCTTAATATGAACATCACTTCAATGTCTACTCTAAGTACAACCTTACTTGATTTTAAAAGCTAGTCCAAGTCCACTTAACATTTAAGTTAATGTAGCAAACTGTATTCAACTGCTGTCCTCATATATGTCCCTACTCTCACCCACCCTCAAGTGAAGGGGTTATAGCAAAACATGTCTTTCAAAAATTCACATTGGCTTTCACTAAAGTAAGACTGAGCAAATTGAGAGTTTTAAACTATTGCAAAAATTCACAGAAAAATCTTACTTTTGGTCTATAACACTCAAGCTCAAAAACCAGTGGCATAAAAAAGTAGGGAGAACTTTTTTCCTTTGAAAAGCCAAACCAAAAAAAAGTCCCACCATCCCAGAGTTTCTGTGAAAGTATAAAACTTAGACTTTTGTTTGATATATATTTAAAATATACATTTGACTAACCCACTTTTAAAATTAAAACCGGGATCAAATACAATATATTCTGGTAAATATACTTCAGTTCCTTAATATGGCCAGTTCAAGAAAAGGGAGAAGACTTATAAGTGAATAATTAAACTTCTTTAGTAACTTTCAGAAGTTCACATGTTACCACAGCCCCCAAAAAGATGAGCTTAACTGAAATACAATTTAACAGGTCTTATCAAAGAGTTTAGAAAAGGTAGGCACAATGTTGCCTCTCCCTGGCCCCCTACCTCCATTTTTCTCAGCCTTCAGTAAGAAGAGCAAGATAAAACCTTATTAAACTTTAAAGCATCCTTAAAACTTTGAAGCAAATCACAAACATTTAAGTTTCAAGGCAATCCTTTGAGGGTAGTCAACTCACATAAAATATCAACCAACTCCATTTTTAAAGGACTTTATAATAATATAAAGTAAACCAATGAATGAATCTTTTAAAACCAGAAGTTATAGATTCCCAGTGTCACCTATGAAACTACTATCACCATCCATCCATATCAAAAGTCACCAGACAGACCCACTTGGCTCCATGTTTTTGACCTCACTGTTCTGTATTTCTTTCATCCCACAAACACTCATGGCACCAGGCATATGGCAGGCACAATCTGGAATGGGGTGCTCATGACACATTAAGTTAACTCCACTCCTCAGCCTTGAACACTATGCAGACCAACCTGACGGACAGCTCAAACAAAAAAGGGAAAATGACAGCACACACATTCCAGAAACTGTAGCTATTTCTGTTCAATAGACTGCAGTTCGCAGGAGAGGAAATGCAAGAAAAGAATGCTAGGTTTAAATAATGCTGGAGGCCATCAAAGGATTTTAGCAAATTAAGCATAGGACACTAGCAGAAATGTGTGGATAGTCTGCAGGAAGGATAAAACATGAACGCAGGGAAATGAAGTACAGATATTATATACCCATGCTTATCCTAAGGCAGTAAGGATATTTTAGCTTGGATATGTGGCATCATTATCAAAATCAAAATCCCAAAAGGCAGAACAGTCATTTTAGTTTGCTGCATCCTGAAAGTTAGGAAAGGAGAGAGGAATTTGCTTTGGGACATTATAATGCTGAGGTACCTGCTGAGCATTAGGGTTGATACCACAAGTGTCAGAATATTGATACAGGTATAGGTTCTGAAATCGTTTACAAGGTGGTAATTGAAATTGAAGTGAGCATAGGCATGTATTTTCTGTGGTCCTAACAACAATAAATATCCAGAAATCACTCCCTTATTCATAATTCCTCCATTTACACTCTAGCACAAAAAGTTTGGAGGACCCCCAACTTTTAAGAATTCCTTCAGTAGGTTTGATTATACAGCCAAACTGTTGAAAAGTCAATGAAATTATTTTTAGTGGTACTTGATGTAAGTGACAACGATTAAGACATTTCCTTAACAAGAAAACTTTTTCAGTAAAAAACACTTACTTGCAAAACCACATCCAATTGCCACTTGAAATATCTTTCAAGCAAGGACTGCAAAATCCCACCCCAAAGTAAATGGTCAAAAACTCCATCAATTTAAAGCTAAACAAAACCTGGAATGTTTTGTCTTGGGGGGAAGAGGAAAGGGGGGATTAGAAAAATAGAACGATAAACTAAGAAATTAGTATCTATTAACCAGAGCTGTACTCCATTAGGAAAATACAAAGGAAAACCATTCTGGGTCTCCTTTTGGTCAGTGGCACTAGTCCTAGTCCTTTTTACAAAACTCCAGCTACCAAATTATAGACATTTGATAAGTAGTCTGCTTGGGGACATACTCTTCTCAATCGCATTCTAAACAGTCAGTGTTTGCCTCATCTCCGGGTGTACAAATACAACTAACTGCTCCTTGGCATCTTGAAGCCAGAAATTTCAGCAGGACTCTGCCTACGAACTTCATTAGTATTCTGTTATCCTTTAACCAACCGCCAGAGCTGGAATTGCTAAAAGAAAATACCGTCTGGTCCATGCTGTACCTGCTCAACTGTTACGAATAGCACTAGGCTTCCAGAGTTGTTCTTTATTACAAGCAGACGATCCAACACACACACACACACACACACACACACACACACACGTCCTCATAGAACGGCTTGAGGCCAGGGTGTCCTAACCCTCCATTACTACCAGACTTTAGGACACCAAAAATGCGCCTTTTAGGCATCCGATGTCTACCCGCTATCGTTTTCAAATGTCAGCTGTCTCACACACAGATCTGTGCAGGACGAGCTGGGGAAAAGTAAATCCATTTCTCAAGTCTTTGTGGTTCAAGTTTCCCTACGCTCATCTCTCAATCTGACACTGCCGGATACCTTCCTGGGCGCTTGTAAGCAAAGGCAAGGTGTGCAGAAGGCTGGGAAAGGTGCAACCCTCTCCACCGGTTTCTCGGGGCGAGCGCCCCGGTGACTGGCTGGCTGGCCCTGCAGCCCCAGGCCTCGATCCGCGCGCCCGTCCGCAGGCGGGGAGGCAGGGCGCCCGGCGCTGCACACCCCCGCCCGGGATTGGCCGGCCCCGCAGTCACTCAGCGCCGACACGTCAGGAGAGCCGCTCCCTCCCTCTTCCCGCCCCCCTCGCCCCGCGCTTGGCAAGAAAAGCGGGCAACGTGGAGCGGGAACAAAGGACCCCGCGGCCCACGGCGATCGGGGACGCGATGCCACCTCATTCTCGGCTCCGGGGCGCCGATGCGGGCCGGGCTCGACTCCCCGCCCACACGCGCCGGGTCCTGGGAGGTCTCTCGTTGGAGAGTCCGGACCCGGGCAGAACCACACACTAGGCATCGGTTATGACAGCGGGAACGGAGATTCTCCGCATCCTCCTCCCAGAAGGCAGGTCATCCCTGCCCCGTGGCGCCTGGACCCAGGCTCCCCGTGTTCCTCCCGCCCCGCTTCCCCTGCCCCAGCGCTCTCCGAGGCTGCGGGTCCCCGCCGCGGCCGCCAACGCCACCCAGCAACCATGGCAGCGCCCGGAGCGCGGGGCGCGGGGCCGCGCGGCGCCAGCCTCTCGTCCTCCGAGGGCGGCGGCGGCAGCTGAGGTGCCTCCCCCACCCAGGGTATCTATCGGGACATCGCTCCGCGCCTTCCACCCTCTCCGCGGCCGCCCGCGCCATCCCCCAGCTCCGATCCCGGCCGCGCCCTCTCCCTCCGCCGCCGTGGGCGGGAACGGGGCTCTGTACCTGGTTCATGTCTGAAGAGATGGAAAAACTCATCTCTGGAGCTTCGACGGGGAGCGGCTGGAAGCGGGCGAGTACAGGCCCAACGGAAAGCGCCTCGAGGCCGCGGAGGGGGGAAGCGGTCGAGCGGGAAGACGAGCGATCGGCCCACGGGGGTTGCCGGGAGAGGGGAGCGCCGCCCAGGGCTCGCGGGGACTCGCTCGCTGGCTCGCTGGCTGGCACGGCCGCGCGGAAGCAGCCGGCGGAGAAACTGCGCCCCGCAGCTCCGACAGACCGACCTCCACGCGCGTCCCGGAGACACTGCCGCCGCCGCCGCCGCTCGCGCGCGCCTCACCCCCTCGCACGTCACCACGTGCGCCGCCGCCGCCGCCCACGCTCCGCGGACGCTCCGGCTCGAGTCTGTCGGCGAATCACAGGCGAGCACCCGCGAGAGGCGGCTCGCGGCCCCGCCCACCCCGCCCGGCCTCGCGCTCGCGCTCGCGCGCTCGGGTTCCTTGCAGCGCCGCTCAAGTAGGTCAGCGCAAGGTGATCCCTGCGAGGAAGACCTTGCTCCGGGTGCGCCTCCGTTTCCTTATGGCGCCCGGGTCCCTCCTTCCCTCGCCCCGCGCCCGCACCCTCACCCTCACCCGCCCGCTAGCACTGCCCCAGAACTGGCTCCCTCCAGCCTCCTCCACCTGCTCGGTTCCCACTAGAAGCGCCGTCACCGGAGAGAGACAGAGGGGGGGAGATTAGATCCCTCCAGGTGCATCCAGGCAACTGCCCGTGACCAGCGCCGGTCGCCCTGCACCTCAGCGTCCCGCTGCAGTCGCCTTTGGCCCTTCCCTTGGGTGGAGGGTAGAGGGGTGCAGCGAGGAGGCATGGCGGTGGCGAGGAGAAAGAGGCACGCTGAGAGAACGGGTGCGAAGATTCAGGAACTTAGAACTTATTGGGAAGGCCCGAAAAGGCACGATAACTGTATCAGTGTTGCTATAGAAACCTGTTTACTTCTCCTTTTCGTCCCCACCCTAACCCTACCCTAACCCCATCCCCCCTCCCCGCACCGGTGTGATGAGCGTTTTGTCTGAGCACAGCTCTCCTCTCCAAGACGCTGAATCGGTTCTCTGCGGGTCATGTCCGCTTTTGGAGATAGAAAGTAGTCTGGAGAATGGGGAGTCCCTTTCCTAACCTTCTGGGGCCTTTTAGACCGGATGCCGCACGTAATTACCCCGCCCGACCACCGCCTGGCCCCGGGAGGCGACCTGTGCAGCGAGCGCGATGTGCATGGGCCCGCAGAGCAACTCTCCCTGGCTCCGCAGGGCTGAGGGTTTCCTAGGAAGCTGAGGGGGCTTAGAGGGGTGAACTTCAGTTTAGGGTTTGGCACCGGCTTCCAGGTTAATGTTCTGTTCGCTTATCCTGGTTTCCCAAGGGCGCTCAAGGGCCCTGAGCCTAGCCTTGTTTGTATTTGATCCCTCAGCTGCGGGTGCAGACAGTTCTAGGAGCTCCTGGTCAAGGCTTCCCACCATTCTTAAACATGAACTATCTGGTTTAAGCTCAGAGAAGCAGGAAAGGCAAGCGTTGCAACCCTTCATCTGCAACAGAACCTGTTCACAATGTTTTATTCTGAAATCTCCAGGCAAGCCTTGTTTCCTTTTGTCCCTCCTCCCAATACCCACCCTCCACGGCCATGCAATTGTGGGAGGAAACAGGAACTAAGATATCTATTAGAATTATTCTTCTTTCTTTTTAAAAAAAAATATATTTTATTGACTTTTTTACAGAGAGGAAGGGAGAGGGATAGAGAGTTAGAAACATCGAAGAGAGAGAAACATCGCCCAGCTGCCTCCTGCACACTCCCTACTGGGGATGTGCCCGGAACCAAGGTACATGCCCTTGACCCGAATGGAACCTGGGACCTTTCAGTTCGCAGGCGGACGCTCTAGCCACTGAGCCAAACCGGTTAGGGCTGATTCTTTTTTCCTAAGGAGAAAAAGACTGATATTTGCCACTGGGCTCTTGCTCTTTACTAACCAACAGCAATATTCACTTGTATTGCAAATGAAACTGCTAGAATACTTTTAAGTTCTTCTAGTGCTGTGGGCTTCATACTTCCAGCGAGAGAGTATGAATTGGCTGCTTGGGGAAAGCACATGACTGTGTGGCC
Organism: Myotis daubentonii; assembly: GCF_963259705.1. Taxonomy (NCBI): domain Eukaryota; kingdom Metazoa; phylum Chordata; class Mammalia; order Chiroptera; family Vespertilionidae; genus Myotis; species Myotis daubentonii. Next base: position 18,250,065 of record NC_081857.1, on the reverse strand, counting down.
CGCTGGACACATGGTCCCCCTTGCTGTACTCTAAATAGTGCCTTTTGTGACCTGGCACAGTCAACACTTCCCTTAAAGCGACAGTGTGATCCGTCAGTGCAGCTTGGCCTTGTATGGAATGTCACATACTGCATGCTCCATGAATAATGGCATAATGTATACATTCCATTTGTCTTCCAGGCAACTCCAGAGTTAAACCTCTCTATCCAGTTACCGTATAATCCAGATGAAAACCTGAAAGTGGAACATGGTAGGTAATTTCAGCCTTATAAAGTAACCAGTTATGAGATGTTGCTCTTCATGTTTAAATTAGACAATATATATATTTAGAGAGGGCTTAATAAAAATAAAAACGATCCACTATTTTGTGTCAGGCACTAAGAGAAAGATAAATAAGGAATTGATGCCAATGTGCAATGTTTCCATTTTCCTCTCTGATCCTGCTTCCAGTGTTGTCCCAGTTCTAAACTCTGACTTGTATTTTATCCTTTATGTATTAATTTGCTAGGGCTGTGGAAACAAAGTACCACAAACTGACTGGTTTAAACAACAGAAATGTATTGTCTCACAGTTCTAGAGGCTGGAAGTAGGAGGTCAAGGTATATGCAAGGGTATGCTCACCCTGTAGGTGCTAGGGAAGGTTCTGTTCCAGGCCTTTCCCCTGGCTTCTTATAGTTCCCTGGCTTATAGCAGCACAGCTCCAAACTTTGCAGGGCATTTGCCCTGTGTGCCTTTGTCCAAGCTTACCCTTTTTATAAGGACACCGATCATATTCTAACCCAGTATGACCTCGTCTTGTAAATTTACAATGACTCTATTTCCAAAAAAGGTCACATTTGGAGGTATTTTTTGGGGGGGTGAGAGGAAGGGTTAGACCTTAATATGAATTTTAGAGGGAACATAATTCAACTCATAACACTTTAGTTCAGTGTTTCTCAAGATTGGCCCACCGACCATATTTGTCAAAATCATCTAGATGTTCTTTTTAGAAATGAAGGTCTCTAAGCTTCATCCTAAGATGAGTGGTTTTCATAGAGGGGGAGTGCTTTTTGCGCCTTGGGGATATTTCACAATCTTTGGGGCAAAGGTGGTACTGGTATCTAGTAGATGTGTAATGCTGCTAAACTTCCTACAATGCACACGGCAGTCTGTCCAACAAAAGATGTTCCCACATAAAGTGGCAATAATGTCAAGATTGACAAACCCTAAATCTACATTTTGCCAAGCATCCCAACTTCTTAAAAAAATTTTTTTTAATTCATTTTAGAGAAGAAGGGAGAGAGAGAGAGAGAGAGAGAGAGAGAGAGAGAGAGAGAGAGAGAGAGATAGAAACATCAATGATGAGAGAGAATCATTGATCGGCTGCCTCCTGAACACCCCACACTGGGGATCAAGCCCAAAACTTGGGCATGTGCCCTGACAGAGTTTCAAACCGTGACCTCCTGGTTCATAGGCTGACTCTCAGCCACTTAGCCAGACTGGCTGGGCACATACCAACATTTTGTGCCCACACTAAAGTTTGAAAAGTACTACACTCCTAAACAAGAAAATGCTAAGTAAGTTCACCACCACTAAATGTTGAAGGGACTTCTTGAAGAAGAAAAAAAAGATGAAAAACCTGAATAATGAAATGTATCAGGGATCGCTGTGAATGTAAATGGATTAAATGTTCCAATCAAAACATGTTGGATGGCTGAATAGAGAAGAAAACAAAACTCACACATGCTGCCTATAAGACACTCACATGGAAAGACACACTCATTGAAAGTATCAATGGCCCTAGCCGGTTTGGCTCAGTGGATAGAGCGTTGGCCAGCAGATTGAAGGGTCCCTCCCAGGATCAATTCCAGTCAACGGCATATGCCTGGGTTGTGGGTTCAATCCCTATAGAGGGCATGCAGGAGGCAGCCGATCAATGGTTCGTCCTCATTATTGATGTTTCTATCTCTCCTTCTCCCTTCCTCTCTGAAATCAATAAAATATATATATTTTTTTTTTAAAAAAAGAAAGTATCAACAAAATGAAAAGGGAGTACACTGTATGGGGGAATGTATTTGCTAATGATACACCTGATAAAGAGTTAATTTCCAAAATATATAAAGACTCATACAACTTAACAAAAGTAAGACAAACAATGCAATTAAAAAGTGGGCAAGGGGCCTAAATAGACACTGCTCCATAGAGGACAGACAGATGGCCAAGAGGCATATGAAAAAAATGCTCAAAGTCACTACCATCAGAGAGATACAAATTAAAACAACAAGGTATCACCTCACACCTGTCAGAATGGCTACCATCAAAAAATCAACAAACCACAAAAACTGGCAAGGATGTGGAGAAAAGGGAACCCTATTATATTGCTGGTAGGAATGCAGATGGTGCAGCCAGTATGGAAAGCAGTATGGAGTTTCCTCAAAAAATTAAAAATGGAACTGCATTTGACCCTATGATCCTGCTTCTAGGAATATATCCTAAGAATCCTGAAACACAATCAGAAAGAATATACACACCCCAATGTTCGTAGCAGCACTACTTAGAATAGCTAAGATTTGGAAACAGCCCAAGTGCCCATCAGTAGATGAGTGGATAAAAAAGCTGTGGTAGCCCTAACCGGTTTGGCTCAGTGGATAGAGTGTCGGCTTGCAGACTGAAAGGTCCCAGGTTCGATTCCAGTCAAGGGCATGTACCTTGGTTGCGGGCACATTCCCAGTGGGAGTGTGCAGGAGGCAGCTGGTCAATGTTTCTCTCTCATCGATGTTTCTAACTCTCTATTCCTCTCCCTTCCTCTATGTAAAAAACCAATAAAGTATATTTAAAAAAAAAAGCTATGGTACATTATTATACAGCTATAAAATTCCATTTCTCTTACCCTTTAAAATAGCATGGAGGGACCCGGAGAGTATTAAGCAAAGCATAATAAGCCAGTCAAAAAAAGACAAGTATCATATGATCACACTCATATGTGAAATCTAATGAACAAAATAAACTGATCAAAATAACAAAAAAAAAAAGATCCAGAGACATAGAAGCATGGAACAGACTGATGAATCTCAGAGAAGAGGCCAGTGGGTGGAGGGGGTGAGGTGGAAAGAGATTAACCAAAGAGCTTCATATATGCATAACCCATGGACACAGACAATAGTGTGGTGAAGATATTAGTCACCTCTCTTATTTATTAGCCTTTCTAACTATGATAAGTTAGTCTAGTTAAATATTGCTGCTTAGCCATTCACACAATTTACAAGTCTTACTCTAATGTTAGTATTAAATTGGTAGCTTATTTACATTTTAAAACTTTGATGCCACATTACATTATTTTTTATCAACTGTCTACATTTTCTGCCATTTGCCTATTGAAAACTAGCCATTCTGTGGCTTGGCAAAGCAATGCTTTGCCTCCTCCAATCCACTAGTTCTTGTTTTCTGAGTGACTGACTTGTCTATTTCATCTATTGCTCTCATACCTTGCAGTCACTGCTGCTATTCTCTCAATTATTTTCTCCTCTTTTGGCATTTGGAAATATTTTTAGGTTACATTAGTGTAGTCTTAAGAGCAGAAACAAGAAAATGGTAGTGTCATAAAAGGCCCAAGAACCCAGGGGGAAATCTTAAAACGTCCATGAAAATGGGTCACTGGAAATTGGTAGGTATTGCAATGCATAACAGATTGAGAACTTGATGCCTCTAAAAAATCGTTTCCCTTTTAGAGAGAATCTTCCATTTTCCTGGTAAGACTTCAATACAGATTTTGCATCAGAACAGGCAAATTGTTCAGATATTACTTTTTTTTTAATCCAGAGATTATAAAGTCAGAATTCTTTTTTTGATCCTGCATTATCCTTACTGGCTATTACATTAGCCAAGCTGACTATTTTTCTAATGACCTTTTGCTCGTTTTCTAAAGTTAACTGCTGAAAATTTTGAGAACAATGTTAGCCTCCTCTTTTAACAACCAAAATCCCCTAGTAGTTTCTGTCTCTTTCAACAATTTCTTAGGAATGAAAACTTCTCATGTCATTCAAACATTCTTCCTGTGATATTATATGACCTTCAAATTTGCTGCCTTCTTTGGACTATGTGGCCAACAACTGGATATTCAGCTCTTGAATTCTAATGAGCAACCTAAGTTTCCCAAAAGCCTTCATCCAAAAACAACATCGAAAAAATAATTTGATTACTACGAGTAGCAAGGCATAGCATAAGCAGACTTAAAAGTAAGCTGAGTTTTTAATGTGAACATTAAAAGCAAACGTATAAACAAAAGTGCATAACGTGGCACAATGTCTACATTTCATTCCAGAAAGGGATCTTTTCTTTTTTTTTTTTTTTAATTAAATCTTTATTGTTCAGATCATTACATTTGTTCCTCTTTTTTTTCCCCCCATAACTCCCCTCCTCCCAGTTCCCGCCCCACCCTCCGCCCTCACTCCCCACCCACTGTCCTCATCCATAGGTGCACGATTTTTGTCCAGTCTCTTCCCACATCTCCCACACCCCTTTCCCCCCCAAGAATAGTCAGTCCATTCCCTTTCTATGTCCCTGATTCTATTATAATCAACAGTTCATTCTGTTCATCAGATTATTTATTCACTTGATTCTTAGATTCACTTGTTGATAGATGCATATTTGTTGTTCATAATGTGTATCTTTACCCTTTTCTTCCTCTTCCTCTTCTCAAAGGACACCTTTCAGCATTTCATATAATCCTGGTTTGGTGGTGATGAACTCCTTTAGCTTTTCCTTATCTGTGAAGCTCTTTATCTGACCTTCAATTCTGAATGATAGCTTTGCTGGATAAAGTAATCTTGGTTGTAGGTTCTTGGTATTCATCACTTTGAATATTTCTTGCCACTCCCTTCTGGCCTGCAAAGTTTCTGTTGAGAAATCAGCTGACAGTCGTATGGGTATTCCCTTGTAGGTAACTGAGTTTCTTTCTCTTGCTGTTTTTAAGATTCTCTCTTTATCTTTTGCTCTTGGCATTTTAATTATGATGTGTCTTGGTGTGGTCTTCTTTGGATTCCTTTTGTTTGGGGTTCTCCACGCTTCTTGGACCTGTAAGTCCATTTCTTTCACCAGGTGGGGGAAGTTTTCTGTCATTATTTCTTCAAATAGGTTTTCAATATCTTGCTCTCTCTCATCTTCTGGCACCCCTATAATTCTGATGTTGGTACGCTTGAAGCTGTCCCAGAGGCTCCTTACACTATCCTCGCATTTTTGGATTCTTTTTTCATTTTGCTTTTCTGGTTGGATGTTTTTTGCTTCCTCGCATTTCAAATCATTGACTTGATTCTTGCGCTCCTCTGGTCTGTTGTCGGGCGTCTGTATAATATTCGTTATTTCAGTCCGTGTATGCTTAATTTCTCGTTGGTTCCCCAATATAAGATCGAGGGTCTTATTAGTTTTCGTGTAGATCTCATTAAGTTTATCGACAGCTTCTAAACAGTTCTTGAGAGACCTTAAAAGTGTGGTTCTGAACTCTATATCTTCCATTGACAATTTTGTCCTGTTTCTTTGTCTCCGCATTTTGTTATGCTTCCTTGGTGTACCCCCTAGTGGTTTTTGTTCGAAGTCTTATAGTTAAATCTTGATTGTTGTAGCTAATTCCAGGGAGGGTTTGACCTCCAGGCCAAGTGGCTATGAGCCAGAAAGGGATCTTTTCTTATGTTCACATCCAAAACTTGATATCTGTTTGTGTGTGTTTTTTAATGTTTCTATTGATTTTTAGACAGAGAGGAAAGGAGAGAGAGAAAAATTGATTGGGTACCTCCTGCATGGTCCCCACTGGGGCTCAAACCTTCATCCTGGGCATGTGCACTGAGCAGGAATAGAACCAGCAACCTCTTGCTACATAGGTCAACGCTCAACCACTGAGCCACACCGGCAAGGCCAAAATTTTGTATCTGATGGATAAAAGTTACACAATATAATTCCATTGGGCTAGCCAGCCAGTGGTCATTGGAAATTGTTAGGTATTGCAGTGCATAACAGATTGAGAACTTGATACCTCACTTAACATGAGGTCCAGAGACTACTTCAAAGAAAAAAAAAAATCAGAAAGGACAGAGCAGTGTGGTTGTAACATCACTTCCCCCTTCTTCTTTAATGTTTCCTGCTGCCGGAAGAAGACTGGGGTGAAGTACAATGAGAAAGTGATGAAATTGTATAAGGTTCTAGTGAACTGGACTTTCCAAGTACTGAAGACACAGTCGTAACGTTGTTATCTAAAGGTTCCTACCCCTGAGAGTAAGCCCTCTTAGCCACACTTCTCCAAAAGGGGTGCCCTCAAGAACAGAATTGCCAAGTGAAATGTTTTCTTTCCCAATCATCTCTGATGTCTTACTAGAGAGAAAAATGTGAAAGAAAAACTGTGTATTCTACCAAATCCTTATGGTGAAAAAGGCCTGAGACACCCTTCTCCCTCCTCAACACTTCTCTCTTCTCAATATCCTAGCTATCCTTCAAGAGAAAATTATCACCTTACCACTACCAAGAAGTGGACTAGAATAATGGAAGGAGTGCTAGCCTTGAAGGCACTCCAAATTTTGGCTTGGGTTGCTTAACCATTTAAGGAAGACCTCTTGTCGTTTTGGTGAATCTGTTTTCTAATCTTTAAAATGGGACCAATAATACTCGCCTCACAGAATTTATATACACAGCACATGGTGGGTGATGAGTAAATATTTATGTATTTCAAGGCCTCCCCAAACTGCTCCAGTATACATAACTTCTCTCCCATCACCCTGAACCCTGGAACATCCTCCTAACACCCATTTATCACTTCGTCCGTCCACCACGGGGTACTTTTGTACTTGCAGACTTAAGAGATGAGTCATTTGAATCTGAGTACACAGTGGCAACCCAGGCTCTTAAATGGGTTGTTCCTGCCCTCAAACATCTACAAGTGTTAGATGAATGAATGTCAAAGTCACATGTGCCTCTCATGGCTCTTTCTGTCAAACTAATGTTTCCAAATAGCAGTAATAAGTGGTGGTGGAAGCTGGAGTGATAGAGGACTAGAGAAATAAGAAAGGAGGCGGTACCTCGGACGACTTAGAACAAAGACAACAGATCTCCTCGCTGAGTTCCTTTCTTTCTCAAAGAGGTCTCAGATATGTTGAAGGGGGTGTAGAATTCTCAGCTCTACCCTCCCTTCACTTAGGCTCCTGGTGGTTCAGACCCAAGGAATATTCTGTTCCATTAGTGATGGGAGATTGAAACACTACAGTGTTACAGAGAGGGAGAGGGTAACCTATTTTGCTTTGTGCTTAGTTCTATGTGGGTAAAGACCATGGTTCATTGTGAGTCTAACCATGGTACCGAGACTAGTGTTTCTGTGCATGACTTTTGTCTTATAGAAAATAGAATGATTGCATTTTGGGGAGTGATTTCCTTTATGTCCGTTAAATAGGGAAATTAGGGAAGATTTTTCTTCTCTCTGCAAAGTACTCACATTTTCTTTGCTGTTAAGGAGGTGGTGTCGATTTCTAGGCTTCTTTCTTCAAAACTTATTATAGTGTCTTAAATGATTTAAGGTCTCCTGAATCATAAAACTTTTATTGTTTTACTCTCTCTGGAACAAATTTGTGGATATCCAGTTTGCAAGTTAAATATACATGAAAGAGAAAAATCCTTTCAGTTACATGCATTTTTTAATGGTACCAGATTGCCTACTGAGAAATTAGCTTCATTAATCGACCACAGTGTCAGTATATAGAAATTTCTGGGTAAGCTCTTAGTGTTGTACCAATTCTTATTGGCCTTATTAAACTTAGGAAATGTGATGAGCTCTCACACGAAGAGATAGTAATATAGACATAGTTGTAATTAGCCTGACTTTTTTCAGGGTCTATATCAGAGAAGCAAGTTAAATACGGATTTTAAAAATCCTCAAAGATGCCACAGAACCACAGTCATTTTTTTGATGTGTTATATTTGAAGTGGTGTAAATTATGAAACCCAGCCCAGCAGGTGTGGCACAATGGTTGAGTGTCGACCCCTGAACCAGGAAGTCACAGTTTGATTCCCAGTCAGGGCACATGCCTGGGGTTGCGGGCTCTATCCCCAGTGGGGGCGTGCAGGAGGCAGCTGATCAATAATTCTCTCTCATCATTGATTTTCTATCTCTCTCTCTCCCTTTCCATTCCTCTCTCTGAAATCAGTAAAAACATATTTAAAAAAAAAAAAAAGAATGAAACCCAGTTTCCTGAGCAATTAGGGCACTTGTAATGACTTGAAAAGCTTCTAGAATGTATACTGCTTCCTGTGTATTTCTTCCAAGTGGAAAAATGTCAATATGTAGCTGTTTCTCAGATTTTTGCATAAAAGTCTTTTTTTGCCATAATAAAACGAATCCTATTTTTTTTAAAAGTGGAAATGTGTCATTATATAGCTATTTCTCAGATTTTTACATAAAATTGGGTTTTGCCATAACAAAATGAATCTTGTTTTCTTCCTTTGCATTTCCTAGAACTTTAAGAGAAGACTATGACCCGAATTACGGTGGGTTTCCAAGGTTCTTTCCTGTGTGTGTCTATGCTGTGATGTAAGGTCTGGCCCTAGTAATTTCATTCCTCATGTTCCTCCTGAGCCACCCTGAACCTCTCCCTTCTTTAGTACATGATGCCCTTTGGACCTGCTGTTAGCACTGACTGAAGCACCCTTCACTTGCTTAATTTCTACTCATTCTCCAGACCTCAGTGTAGAGATCGCTTCCTCCAGGCAGCCTTCCCTGACCAGCCAAGACTGGATAGGCTGTCACACCTATGCACTCACATTGCACCTTGGCACATCCCCCCTTCTTATAGCACTAATTGCACAGTAATGAAACTATTACTTGTCTGCGCCCCTGTGTGCTCCACTCTGGGAGAGAGCAAGCCCTACAGATAGCTGGAGGAAGAGAGTTTTCAGCAGAAAGAACAAGAAACCCAAAGACCCTCGGCATTGGGATGGAAAGGAGACCAAAGGGACTGGAAAGAAGTAAGCAAGAGGGGACGTGGCAATAAAGGACAGAGATTAGAATAGCATTGCATTTACCAAGGTGGGTAGAGAGTAAAGGAAGCGTGAAAGGTCACATCTCCTTGCCAGCTGTTGGTGCCTCAGTTTTGGGTTAGGCCTGGGCTGGAAGGTGGGAGAGCCCAGGGCAAACTTCCTATTAGACATTTTCCTTAAGTTCTGAAATCCTAAAAAGGATTTAAATTAATTTGTAATTACTTTTCATGGTGTTTATCCATTACAAGTGCATGATCTTACAGTTCTCAAGCAAATCTGCTAATACTTAATAATAAATAAACACTAATTGCTTTTTAGAGTTCTTATTTGCAGGATAGATAATCAGATATGAACAGATGTGTTGGCTTCAAACTCAAATCAAACTACAAACCTAAGGGCCAACTTAGGTAATTTGGGAAACCACTGTTCAGTGGATTGATGATTCTCTCTCATCATTGAAAAAGCATTAAAAGAAAATTGATAATAGATAAGCTGTTCCCATTCCCCAACCCGAAGATACTAGTATTTCCTGGCACAAGTCAGAACTCATAATAGGAGTTAGAATTGTAATGTGACATTCAAACAAAGTGAGGTGGAATTTTGGAGTCATCAAAAGAATGTTACCATTGGGAATGTGATAGTAGGTTTCCAGGCATAAAATTTGGGATGTTAAAAGAAACCTCTCACGAATTGTTAGATTTTCTAGCGATTTAATCTAATCCTGGCACTGCAAATAGATTTCCATCTAGCTGTCAATTAGTTGACAGTGTTGCTTGGAGTATTAGGTTTTGAGTCTCAATGCAGTGGAGCAAGTGTGGCTACTAATGAGCAATATCTGCCCTAAATATCGGGGAAGACAGGCTGAAGCTCCCCATCTTTATAGTTGCCATCCCCATTTTTAAGTCATTCTTGGAGGTATGTTAGGTCATAAATGGGCTGTGAGCTGAACTGGGTCAGAAACACCTATTTGAGAAGTGTAGCTTATTACATAAATGATTCAGAATATCTTGTCAAATCACCCAGAGGGTGAAAGAAGCTGGTGTACAACAGAACCATCTTACATTGAACTAGGTTAGAAATGTGAACTTTGCAGAAATATGGTACGACACTAGACCCCATAGAAAGAGATATTTGCAAAGAAGTCTGCAAATCTCTGTTAGCACTTGAAGTATATATGTCTTCAAATTTAGTATCTATATGAGATACTAAAATTCTTTGTGTCTATATGGGAACTTCTGTTGGAGATGAGGTAATTGATCTTTCCTGTGAGACACTGAGTTAATGTTCATTATTATCTATGTTTCGCCAAGGGGGACTGTAAATTCTTAATGAAATTATCAATGTAAAGAGTCTTATATGGTTTCTTTAGCAGTTGGGGCCTCTGTTCCCACCAGGGGTACCAAAGTCCCTACAATGGGAAGGATTCTTCACTGGTAATGGAAGAGGAAAATAGTACCGTATCCAGACAGATCCCAGCCACGTATCCCGGTGGGCCAGGCCTGTCAGGGAGGAACTGCCACCCAAGTGGAGTGACACACCAGTGAGTCAGGGACAGTTACACCTTCACACCCAGCTTCCTGCCCAGATACAAGCCCATTCTGTTTCTTAGCCAAGTAACATTAAAAACAACTTGAGGAAAATATAAAGAAGGTTATGCCCTTCTGAGACAGTCTATTGCCAGTAGTGTCTAGCCTGTGGCTAAAATTCTGGACTTGAAATTAGGAGCTCTGAGTGCAGATCAGACAGAGCCTTTCTTAGTTTGAACAGGCGGTGCCTCAGAACCTTTAACAATTCAGCTTCTCTGAGCCTCAGTTTCCTCATCTCTTTATTTGGGAAGAGAGAGAGGTTGGAGGCAGAGACAGTGAAGAAACCAATTTCCTATTGAATGAGTTCTAAATGTTTTATCTAAAGAGTTCCCCAGACCATGCCCAGTGCGACTCACCAGAACAGCAGTGAGATGCAGATCCTACAGACAGGATGAAATACTCAACCTTCCTAATGCTGCGACCCTTTAATACAGTTCCTCATGTTGTGGTGACCCCCAATTTCATTGTTACAAATTGAACATAATTAAAGCATAGTGATTAATCACAAAAACAATAGGTAATTACATATGTGTTTTCCTATGGTCTTCGGCGACCCCTGTGAAAGGGTCATGACCCACAGGTTGAGAGAACTGCTGAAATAGAGGGAGCCCCTCTTGACCATCCCAACTATAGCAGGAAGTTGCTCACACAGAGATTTGGGATTTCTGTGGCTACCTTGTGGTTTCAGATAATTCCCATGGCTCTTGAGATGGGCATCACCATGAAGGTCATACCCTGCCTCTCACTTGCATCATGGTCTGCCCTAAAACTGCTGTTTTGAGCTGTCTCCCACAGATGCCTAGGTAATGTGATTCTGTGTAGTTTACTGCTCTATTTTAGGTCTTTTTCCCTAGGAATGGACAAAAGTTCCCGAGGATCAGAATGAAAACAATCCAACTACAGTAAAAAAAAAATCTAGTTTTCCTTCAGAAGGCTTGTCATTAACATTGTGTGTGTACGTTGGCAAAAACCTTCTCTCCTGAGGCTAAGTTTCTTAGACCAGTGGTCTTCAAACTTCTTGCTCTCAAAAACTTTAAAAGACTTTTTGTAAAACTCTCTCTCTCTCTGTACAATTTCAAGTCCACATCTGAATGCTTTGTATAAAGACTATTTTATATCTCAGAGTTGCAGGTTTGCCTCATTCAGCTCAGACATTGTTCATAAAGCGAGAGAGCAAAATATGTGGCCAAGTCTTCGACTGACTTTCTGTCAGGAGCAGGCTGACTTCATTTTTTTAAATTGTGAATAAGCATCATTAATGCACATCTATACAACCTTACTTTTGAAATTGAAAGAAGAATGAGCATGAGTTGAGATGGGCATGACCATGAAAGTAGAGAGAGAAGGCGTGGTGACTTTCTGAGCTCTGCTCCCCTCTCCAGAAATCGGAGGTCCTCAGGAAATCTACACGGTCCCTGTTTGGAGGTGTTTACCCTGGAGCTAGCACAGAGAAGTTAGGGCTCAGTGGGGCTTTGCTTTCACTTTCTTTCTAAAGCGATGCCCAGCCATTGGTTGGGAAAGGGGATGTGGAAGAGGGAACCTCCGGCCACTGCAGTGTTCTCTTCATGACGCAGTGTTAGGAGAGGACCTGGGGGAGTTGAAAAATTTACCATTGGTTTTGTTCAAACCGTCCATGCCTGTGACTGAACTCTGGAAATCCTCCAGTTTTATACCCAGCTTTATTGGTACCCTGGTTTGAAGACCACTGTCTTGTACCCCCCATTCAACCGAGTCTGTGACATGCCCTGGTGCATCTGATTGTTGTTCTCAACTTGGGCCTGCAAGTTTGTTAAACATTTACAGCGTACTGGCAACTTAGCTACATAAGTTTGTTTTCCTAAGAACCTTGTTACACAGCTAATTAAGTATGTCATCCAAAGTCATGTAGCACAGGACTGAGGAACCGGACTGAGGTGCCTAAATCAGCTTCCCCCCCTCCCCCCACCACATGGGTATTAGTTGTACAAGATATGGTCTACTAAACATGTGAATTAGGGGAGGATTTAAAAAGAACCCTCAGCCTTTGTAGACCATTTCTGATCAAAGTCCTCATCACTGTCAGCCCCAGGTACTATCTCATCATCTGGCCTGCTTAATATTAGGATTCAGCAAGAATTCTAGTAGGTCAGTTTAGCGAGAATCCCTCCTTACTCTTTTTTTTAAAAAAATATATTTTACTGACTTTTTTACAGAGAGGAAGGGAGAGAGATAGAGAGTTAGAAACATCAATGAGAGAGAGAAACATCGATCAGCTGCCTCCTGCACACCTCCTACTGGGGATATGCCCGCAACCAAGGTACATGCCCTTGACTGGAATCGAACCTGGGACCTTTCAGTCCGCAGGCCGACGCTCTATCCACTGAGCCAAACCGGTTAGGGCTCCCTCCTTACTCTTAATGCTTCCTCTTAGTACTTTTCCATCTACAGGACCCCTCCCGCTGTTCCTTGCTATCTATCCCACTTTTCCTTGGGTTTGGAGCTCAGTCTCTCTCCCCTCCTACAAATCCCTATTGTAGTAGCCCCTTGCAATCAAGGCTTCCTTACTGTCTTTAACAAGTGTTATGAGTAATTGTTTCTTTAACACCCTTCCGGCTTGGCTTTAGATAACCTTGTGAAGTACTTTGATTTACATAGACAGATCTGCATAATATTATATTAATTAGATATGGTAATTCATAAAACAATGACTTATTAATTCATAGGACATTTTTCTAAGTTTTTTTTTGAGATAACTAAGTAGTGGAATAAAAAATCAACAGCTCTTAAATAGCTTTTATTGAAAAAAAGATAAATTGTCTCCAAATTACTCCTAAGTATTTTGAAAATCATTTTCCTTTAAAAATAGCTGGCCAAAAATCCAGAAAAACCTTTTAATTTAGAGAGTTTCCCTATCTTTTTACTTTACTTTTCTCTTGTGTCAGTCATTTTATTTGTTTATCCTGGGCACTCAGAAATCAGTTTTTACTTTACAATTAAAGACATTCATATTTTTGTCATTCAATCTTTAAAACTATATTTTACTTTTTTGGTATTGTCTTAGGCTAACTTGACAATTTCTAGTTTTTATTTTACTTTATTTTAGAGAGAGTGGAGAGGAGGGAGGAGGGGGGAGAGAGTGAGAGAGAGAGAGAGGAACATCGGTGTTAGAGAGACAACCAACAGACACATCAATTGGTTGCCTCCCGTTCACACCCCAGAGCAGGGGTCCTCAAACTTTTTAAACAGGGGGCCAGTTCATTGTCCCTCAGACTGTTGGAGGGCCGGACTATAGTTTAAAAAAAAACTACGAACAAATTCCTATGCACACTGCACATATCTTATTTTGAAGTAAAAAACCAAAATGGGAACAAATACAATATTTGTATTTGCATGTGGCCCACGGGCCATAGTTTGAGGACTCCTGCCCCAGAGCCTGGGAACCAGCCTGCAACCCAGGTATGTGCCCTTGACTGGAAATCGAACCCAGGACCCTGTGGTCTGAGGGCCAACGCTCTAACCACTGAGCTAACTAGCCAAGATCTAGTTTTTATTAATTAATTTAGAAGTACTAGTTTTACTGCCTCTATCCACTTGGATAAAAAAAAAAAAATAGCATTGCCTTGGCCAGTGAGTTCAGTGGTTAGAGCGTTGGTCACGGCTTCAATTCCCCGTCAAGGGCACGTATTTGTTCCTGGGTTGCAAGTTCAATCCCTGGCCCCTAACTTGGCTCTTACAGGAGGCAACCAATCAATGTGTCTGTCTCACATGGATGTTTTTTTCTCTCTCTGTCTCCATCTCATTCCTCCCCTCCCTTCCACTCTCTAAAAAAAGAAAAAATATCAATGGAAAAAATTGGGTGAGGATTAACAACAACAAAAGTAAAATAGAACCTAATTATACTCTAACTTTCCACTTTTTTTAACTTTTAATTGTATTTTTTTTCAAAATTGAGATATGACTCACATAGGCTTAATTAAAAATGTACAGTTCAGGGCTTTTTTAGTATATTAACTTACTTTTTAAGGCAGCATCTGGGGTCACTTTTTTTTTTTTAATCGTCACCTGAGGATATGTTCTTTATTGATTTTAGAGAGAGAGGAATGAGGAGAGAGAGAGAGAGAAACACCTGTTGGTTACAGGACTATACTCCAACGAACCTAGTCACCTGGCCAGGCTTGGGGACACCTTTTGAAAGGGCAGATTTCACAATGTGGTTCTGCCAGTTTACATATGATGCCCTTGGTCTGTTCTTGAAGCAGGAGCTCAGCAATTTATTGGCAGTTTATTGGTTCTCAATGGACATTTACTGAATGAGTGAAAGAACTGAAAGGTCTACCTTTGGATACTGAGCTGCTCCTGACAAGCTTAGAATGAAAAGCTTTGAATAGTCTCAGCATCCCTTTGAACATAGCGATTGGCTGGCACAGACTCTTCATTTTGCTCCTTTTTTGCAAATCACATTGGCAAGCGGCACAGACTAGCAAAACTGCCTTCCCTGAGGTTACATTCGCACCTGGATGTTGAAAATGTCATATGGTTGATGGGCAGCTGTCACTCATGTTCCTTTTCCTTTTTTTAAATACATTTTTATTGATTTCAAAGAGGAAGGGAGAGTGAGAGAGGGATAGAGAGATCAATGATGAGAGAGACTCATTGATCGGCTGCCTCTTGCACACCTCCTACCGAGCCCACAGCCTGGACTGGAATCGAACCCGGCACCCTTCAGTCCACAGGCCCACACTCTATCCACTGAGCCAAACCAGCTAGGGCACACTCATGTTTCTTTAGTCATATTCCTATTACACATCGCCTTACAGGTTCTAAAAAATTCCTTTGCCGTTATAGGCATATCTGCTCATGGAACTTGGGCAAAAAATCAAGCAGCTATCTGTGTGGGATCCACTAGTCCACTTGGAGAATGTGTATATGTGCACACATTGCTTGCTCCTTCCTTTCTCAGGAGCTCGCTGGAGCCAGGGCCCAGGGACAGTGGGCTGTCTCAGAGTTTGGTAATAGATCAAGGGCAAGGAATTTAGTTTACACGGTAAGAAGCTTCAGGGAGCTAGGAGCATAGCTGCCCTGAAAGAAAAAGAAAAAATTACGTATTTTGAAATAGTTTTGAAATGTTAGATTTATGTATTTTTATTTCATTTTCATCGGCTTCTTTTTCAAGGCAAGTTACTCAGATTATGGATCTACATTGAAAATGTGTGTGTTTAAAAATGTTTTCCCCCAAGGACAGTGATATCCACATATGGCTTTTTATTTTTGTTTTCATGTCAAGTTTAACATTGTAAACCAGTTCTATTGAAGTAAAAATGCAAACAAAACATTCCTCTCGCAGATAAGTCCCTTCAAGAATCCCATCTGGGAGTTAGCCCTCCGTCCTTCTCCAGTGGTAGGCGTCTTGTGAGATAGGGCAGCCGCGGTTGAGCCACAGCAGACAGCGGGGCCCAAAATGAATTGAGCCACACCGGTTCACATTGTGACCCTGCTGGAGAAAGGATCTACATAGGACAGCATTATGCTTATAATTAATTGGAAGGTTAATGATTCGGTGTTATATTTTAGCATATGTATTTATTTGTACTAGTCAGGCAGAGAATCCCTGTGAAACACGGCTTTTCGGGCTTCCTGCCTCTTGCCTGCGTTGTTGGCATGGTGCCCTCACTGGTGTGTCTGCCTCGGCTCTCAGGGGATATTGGAGTTGCCAGCTAGAGTCCTGAATGCCATGTGAAGTGTGAATTCCCGATAGACAAAGGAAATGTTTTAGTATACGGCTGTCCCAAAATATTTAGTATACTTTGCCCCCACCACATTACATAGGATGACTGTCACAGATGATGGCATGACTTGTCATGGAATCTTTTAAAAATTCTTTTTCCGACAGTGCTGGCCGCTGCTCAGTCTCAGGAACCAGCCTCCTGGTGCTCTCTAACCCGAGTGCCTCCATTGTGCTGTCCTGTAGGCAACACACAGAACTCCAAACTGATTACCTCCACCTCGCAGGTTCTCAGCGACGTTGCCACCGTTCATCCAGCTCCTGCACCATCCCTTTGCCCCACCCCCTCAGGCGGGTCTCTCAGACTTTTCATCAGCCTTTTTGTTCCTCTCCCTCTTTCAGTCTCAACAGCCAGGGATACCTTTACGAAGATGACAGCACATTCCATCCACTGCTCTCCCTTTTTCTGTCCTTCAAATCAAGTGACTTTTAAACATTGAATAATGACACTCACATGCACATGAGTATATGTGTATAGAGAATCAGAAGCTTTCTGAGCCCAGCCAGTGTGGTTCAGTGGTTGAGCGTTGACCTAGGACAGGGGTGGGCATCTCCTGGCACACGTGCCAAACATGGCATGCCAGTAACTTTTGCTGGCCCGTGAAACCCTCTCATAATCTTCCATTTACAATTGTGAATCTTTGTTCTCAGTGATGAATTTTGTTAAGTCTCATAATAGGAGTAGCCTGACGGATGAAAGTAGTAGCTCGTGCCTATCTCTGAAGGACACGAAATATAAACCTGATGTAAAATCTCTGTCATCAGTGATGCAGCAGCAAAAGTCCCACTGATAATATCAAACAGAGTCATAAAGTTTTCTGTCGGACTATCAGTGCACATGTATACATTAAAAATAAATGTATTTTTCATCATCATATACTGTGTTTTTGTCGCTCGAATGTATTTTATTATTTCTTCAAGGTTCTTCGCATATGTACACCTTAAGAGATATCAAGTAGGCGTAATGTTCTCAAAAAATTAGGGTTGGCATGCAGAAGAATTTTGAGTCAGAGATTTTGCTGGTTTTGGCACGCACTCACAAAAAGGTTGCCCACTCCTGACCTAGGAGATCAAGGTTCGATTCCTGGTCCAGGGAGCTCCATCCCCAGTGGGGAGCATGCAAGAGGCAGCTGATCAATGATTCTCTCATTATTGATGTTTCTATCTCTGTCTTCCCCTCTCCCTTCTGCTCTGAATCAATAATATATTTTTAAAAAGAAAAAATAATAAGTTTCCTGAAACTATACTTACAACCTATGGGCATTCTGCTGTTTCTATTGTCTTTTTTTTTTTTTTTTAAGCCATTTGGTGACTCCCTGAATTGATGAATGATGACCTGTGTTTAAAAACACACAAATACTGCCTATTCTATTTTACAAAAAAGATAGTCTTTATAAAACTTTGAGCAGATCATGTCCCTCCCTTAAAACCTGTCAATTCCCCACTCATCAACCTTCAGATAAAGTGCAGGATGCTTGTTGTGGCATTAAAGCCTCGGGCTTGCAGTGTTCTCCCTCCCAGCAGCACATCTTGTCCTGAGAGAGCACCTCCCTTTTCCCCAGAGCTCACTGCCCACGGTAAACAAGTTCTTAGGGCCTAGATGCCATTTCTTCAGTGAGGCTTTCACTGACCTCTTAGTCCAGGCGAATCCCTTTCCTGGATGGCCATCCATACTTAATACTTTTATAGCCGAAAGAACTTCTTAACGTAGTTTTCAGTCCCTAGAACTGCTCACAATCCTTAGAGACTCTCTGTTTCATTCAGACTAAAATCCTAAGTCCTTACGGTGGGCCTAGATAGCACTCCATGATCTCCCTTCCCAACCCCATCTCCCATGACCCTTTCTCCTGATTTCTTCTGCCCCAGCCCCACCCCCTCCCTTTGACCTTGTTATTCATTCAGGTTGGCCATGTGCTCTCAGGGCCTTTGCACTTGCTATTCCCTCTCCCTGGAGCACCTCTTATCCCCCCTCTCATTCCTACCAGCTTTCTCCAATGTCCCCTCAGTGAGGCCGTCTCTGATCACCTATTTTGAAATTGCATCCCCCACTTTGGCACTCCCTGTTTTCTTCTCTGCTTCATATTAACTTATTTGTTTTACTTTTTTATGTTGCTTATTATCTTTCTCCCTCCACTAGGAAGTAAGTTTTATGATGATCGAATTTTTATTTTTATTTGTTTTTAACTGCTAAATTCCCAGCACCTAGCAAGGTGTTTGGTTTTAGCAGGTGCTCAATAAGTTTATTTGAATAAATCTTGTATATCCACTTTCAAATCATAGTTTTCTTAGATGCCTGCTCTGTTCACCACTGTACTCACCTTAGTGCCTGGCACATAGTAGAGTCTCAAAAAATGATTTTTTTGAATTAAATTCATTTACATTGGGAGTGGTAAGAATGAGAATAGTGTGTATCACTCTAAGAATACTTACGTTTGTATTTAGAGTGTTTGGAAGGTGGGGGGAGGGGGAGCATTCCTATTCTGTTCAGAATCTTTAAAAGAGAAACCTACTGGTACAATGTATTCAGTTGTTACTGGAACAAATGTTAGGCTTATACTATTTGCAAATACTAAAAAGTTGGAGGCGTGTGTTATGTGGGAGCATTGTGGAAAAGGATTTTGCTGGTTTCAAAGTAGTGGCACCTGCACAGCCCCCCTTTAACTGTAATCATAATCAAATGGAATATAGGCCCACAGTTCCTTATTGAAGACCTTTAGGATCAGCTGGATTTAGGATTCAGATTCCCCACCTCCTCCACCCTCAGGTTTCAGAGGTAGAATGTGCTCAGTCATTCACTCCAGACCCACAGACCCTGGGGCAGTCCCATAATCAGCCATCTCAGCACTTACGCGGAGAAAAGTATCAGAAGTCACACTGGGTAGGTTAAAGGTAGCAAAGAGCCTACCTCCCTTCCATTTAGGTTTTTCCACGAAAGTGAGTTTCGATGCCAAAAGCATGGAAAAGTTTGTTTTTCAGAGCTTTTAAGTTGTTTTCCTGGCCTGGGGGTATTGTCGCTGGGCTTGTTGGTGTTGCATGTCCCAGAGGGCTGCGGTTTCAGGAAAGTTCATGTCCCTGCTCTCAGTTTCGATCTTAGTGATGGAACAAATGATGGAACGAATGATGCATCGTTCTTATGACAACTCAGTGTCATCCAGTACACCGATTGTTTAATTTTGAATGACTTCATCTATAATAATTCAAGCAAATAGATGCTAGGAGGCAAATGTCTTTTTCTCTTCTAGCCAGTATTCAGAAGCTTGACTAGAAGAACTTGGTCACATCATTAGTTACGCAGAAAGCAGTGTTTTGATGTATTGCTTATAGAGCTTGAAGTCAAGGCAGAGGTTCTCAAAGTTAGGCGTTGGGACTCTATCACAGGGGTCGGCAGACTTTTTCTGTAAAGGGCCAGACAGTAAATATTTTCAGCATTGTGGGTCATATACCTTCTTTATCTGTGCATATTTTCAGTATCTCCTCTGCCCCACCACCCCTATTCCCTGCCCAGAGAAGACTGTCTGACCCTGGAATTGTCAACATGGTAGGATAAAGCCATCCAAGGAAAATCCTGTTGGTATTTGGATTTCTGTGTCTAAAGCAGAGAAGCACCCCCAGTAGTGATTATTTTAAGCTCACTGAAGTCTTGAGGAGTCTATGTCTTATCAGCAGTGCCTGGGCTCAGGACTGTTTTTTGTGTGTGGGTTTTTTTTGTTTTGTCTTTCATTGTATAAGCAAAGCCCGACTGAACCTAGAAGAGCAATAAACATCCCTTTGGAGACTTTATCTTAAGAGAGGAGGCGAGAGGCTGCCTCTCAGAGGTAGCACAGTAATAAATCCCACTGGACAAAGCGGTGAAAGAGAAAGAAAGCCCACCTGTGCTCCTCTGGCACCAGCTATCAAAACCCACAGAAAGTATTTGCCCACCAAGTCTCCTTTTGCAGAGGCAACTATTTTCAGTTCTGCTGCTTGATTTATCAGTTCTGGGCAACAGATGCTGACTCCTTGCTGTAAAGGGTGAGAAGAATTCTCATAGAAACTTATACCTTAGTTGCTATCTTTTACCTCATGGTAGTTTTTAGCTTTTGCATTATCTTCACTGCTAGTGGTTGCCTTTGACGCCCGAACAGTACAGATGCCTATATTTTCCGACTGATTTTCAGATGTTCCTATTGACTTCTTGCTTTGAAAGCTGAGGAATTCAGCACAGCTATTCACCGTTTCACTCTTTTCCGCCCAATTTTCCTTAGTTATGTTTTTTTCTTTTTAACCAGCCAGAGTTGATAACGTTCACATTTATAACATGCTCCCTTGTCTTCTAGCATCTCTGTCAGCTGCTGGTTGTCCTCAGGATAAAGTCCACGTTCTCTCCTGCAGTGAATAAAAATCCGCCTGGCCCCATCCTATCTCCCGGCCTAATCTGCAGTACAGGAGTCCTCTCGGTCCTTCTAGGCACCATGGCCTTTGATCTCACTGGGACTTTGTGCATTTTATGAACTCTAACTAGAACTCCAACTTCTTTTATTTCACATGGCAAACTCCTACTCATGCTTCAAACCCCAGCTCCCCTGTACCCTTTTATAGAAGCCTTCCTGCATTGCATTTTGAGGTGGCCAGTCCCTATGGGCCCCGACATGCCTCCTCCTTCCTCCCTCACAGCACTTTTCATGTCAGGTTGATACTTCTGCTTCCTCTCCTTGAATGTGAGCATTAGGTGTGTGCATTTCGTTTCTGTGTCTCTAACCTCCAGTGTAGTTTGCATACAGAGAATGAATGAATGAATGAATGAATGAATGAATGAATGAATGAATAAACAAATGCACAAGAAAAAGTTTTAACAAAGAGATCAACCAATGCTTTTGGGGTGTTCTTTCTTTCTTTCCTTCCTAAACTGATTTTATTCAGCAGAGTTTTCAGTTTCTTGGTTTGGTTTATATTCTTTGCTTTGTCTCCTTTATGTACCTCTGTGGAGTAAGAATAATTGAGGAGAAAACAATTTCTGCCAGTATTGTTGGTAAATGCTTTCCTTTTCTACACTGGGATCAAAAGTGAGGAAGAAATGCCCCAGCTCAGTGGTCGTCAAACTGCGGCTCGCGAGCCACATGCGGCTCTTTGGCCCCTTGAGTGTGGCTCTTCCACAAAATACCACGTGCAGGCGCGCATGTACAGTGCGATTGAAACTTCGTGGCCCATGCGCAGAAGTCAGTATTTTGTGGAAGAGCCGCATGTGGCTCGCGAGCCGCAGTTTGACGACCACTGCCCTAGCTGGTTTGGCTCAGTGGCTAGAGCATCGGCCTGCAGACTGAAGGGTCCTGGGTTTGATTCCAGTCCAGGGCATGTACCTTGCTTGCAAGCTCAATCTGGTTGGGGCCTATGCGGGGTGTATGCAGGAGGCCACCAATCCATGTGTCTCTCACATTGGTGTTCCTCTCTCTGTGTCTCTCCCCCTCTCTTCTACTCTCTCTAAAAAAAAAAAAAAAAAATCAATGGAAAAATATCCTCAGGTGAGGATTAACAACAAAAAAGCAAGGAAGATCGTATTCTAACTTTTTTTGGCAGACTAAGCCAACCTTTAAAAAAAAATCACTAAATATACATTTGAGAAGGAAATCAATTCCCAGAAGTGATGTTTATTTAAAGCCTTTCCTTAGAAACTTCTGTAGCTGCACGATCTATTTTGAGTAAACACAGCATGTGGCCACAGGTTCAGTTGAATTGGCACAGTGTCAGTTCTCCGTTGACTAAAATCAGCTCACATGTTGATCCTCATGCACTTGTTAGATTTCTGTTACACACTTACCTCCTCCTGTTGTAAAACTGATTAAGCCAAAGGTGAAAAGCTGCTAATGAATTGAGCACCCAGATATAATTATAATTCTGTATTTCCTGAGACAGTATAACTTTCAAAAAAGGTGTTCAGGCAATACATGAACTACCTGATAAAAGAAGGAATAGTGACGTGGTGGAGACCTGGAGGCTCCCTGTCTGAGTTCGAATCCTGGCTCTCTGTGGCTTTCTACATGCACAACCTTGAGCAAATTACCTAACTTCTCTAAGCTTCTTTCCTTATCTGCCAAATGGAGACTTTTAATGTGAATTACTGCATATAAGGAGCTTAGAACCATACCATAAACACCCAGCCACTATTAGCAATAATGCTTTTTGTTGTAAGAGGAAAAAAGCACATGGTCATTTCCCTATGGGAGTCACTATTAACCACTTGGAGTGCATCCTAGGGCATTAACTTTTAACCAAGAGACCAGTATTGCTACAGGAATGACTTGCAGCAATGACTTGGTTCAACAAAACCTCAGTGTACAGTTTACAAATAGTTTTTCTAAGGAAATTTGCTTCAAAAGCCTGCTGTCTGTGTTACTTCGTGGTTTCTCAGTAGCGAGGAAGAGACTGGAAGCACACACAAGGGGTTATAGTTACTGAAGAATTCATGGACCAATGCACTTGAAATTCACACTGTCATTGTGGATTCAGTATTCGTGACAAGCATTCTGGGCAAACAGCCGAACTATGGGGCTGGGTCTTTCTTCACCTTCATATATGTGTAGATTATATTTTAAAAACTGGTCTTCTATATAGTCTATTTCTGGCCCTTGAGAGGCAAGCTGTTGCTTAGCAACCAGTGGTTGCTGCTTGGCTGGTGTGCAAAATGGAAAGCTTTGTAAATCAGAGGCAAATGATTCTGTCCATGAAGAGTGCCGAGTTACTGGTTTTAACAGCTCAATTGGCAACTTAGTTTATGGTTCTTTGTGTGGAAAAGATAAAATATGAGACAGACTCTGTATCATGATATTTACTAATTATTTTTAAAGAATACAGATTGATTCACGCGATGTAAATTAGTATATAAAAAGAAAATAACTCCGGGATGTAAAAAATTACCTAAGTTTTGAAGTATACATTTAAAGTTTCAGGTAAAAAATATTCACATCTTAAAACAAAAAGAAACGTAAAATACATATACTGAATTCTTGAGTTATAGCCGACAACAAAAATATGTTTATACCCTATACAACTTTTAAATATGTTTTTTAAAATGTATTTTCTTCATTTATATTTTTAACAAACATTATTCACCGGGAAAAGAGAGATTAGGTCGTATGGAGGTGAGAATCCCTTGGCTGCAATTAACAAAAACTCTGACCAACTGAAGCTAAAGAATATTTATTGGTGCAAAGGATTTGGTGGTGCTGATGGTGTGCACAGAATTAATAGGATATTGGAGAACAAGACTTGGAAGTGGGATAGAACGTTTGTGCTCCAGAAAACTTCTTATGGTCAGAACCACCGCGGTTTGCATATTTTCATATGCAATTTACTTGTACTGGCATCTCTCCCAAGTTTCAAAAGCCCAGGGAAAGAGCCCCTCTGGCTGATTCGCCATATGCCTGCCTGCCCCCTGGCTGGGGTGAGTTGGGGTCCAGGAAGGATCTGGTCTTTTCAACGTCCGTGGGGGCGTGAATCTAGATTTATAGGACTGAACACTTCTCAGCAGATTTCTTTTCCCCAAAGTAGAAATCTGGGTGCTATTAGGGAAGCCATGGATGATGGAGATGTACATATGGAGACATCAATATGAATATTTGTTGTGTGTGTATGTATATATTGTGCAAAACTTACAGTCTACGGTCAACTCATCAGTCACCCAATCGCTTCTTTCTCCTCATGTTCCTTACCTCTGAAGTGGATATAGAAACCTCAACTTCGTATATTTTCTAGGTACTGTAAAAATTATTGTTTAGTTAGTGGTGTCTGGATCATTTTAGAGAGGTAATATGTAAGTACAGTTAAAACCTGTGTCACAGTGGTGTTTGCATAGTTTCATATGCAATTTAAGTTGAGTTAATTTTTATGACTTGAAACTTTATACTATCCCTGTGAATATCAAAGACATTGAAGAAATCGATAGAATTGCAAAAATTAAATCAAAGTTAAATCTAATCAAGAATAAAATTCACCGAGGTCATTGAGTCTGACTTTTTTACAATGTAGAAGGAAGCCAAAAAGGCAATAAACCCCATCATTCCTTTTATATAACTGGATTTTTGATTCATATGTTAGCATTAAACATGGTTTTTAAATACCTTGATTTTCCTATCATAGCTAACCATGCAGGAAATGAAACAGATTCTGTTGGTAGAAGAGAGAAAAAAAAAAACAGGAGACATTTGTTTATAAGTAAGAACTGTAATAAATCTTCCTTTATGGATAAACAAATGTTCTTAGAAAATAATAGTGGCATTTATTTAAATGAAAATATTTCATAATAAATCTATGAAAAGTTTTTCTATGATCTACGCTACTTGATAAAATATTCAAGATCTTTTTAAGATATCTGGAACATCTTAATTTGTAATAATTTGTCTTGTGCACAATGCTTCTCAGATAATTTATGTACATATAATACATGTACATATATAACATGTATATATAGAATGTATAACATATACACACATATTTATATATACGTGTATAGAGAATGTATATACATCTATATATATATTCCCATTTAATCCTTACAACTACTATGTAAGCTGAATAGGGCAGGTGCTTTTATTTTTCTTATTTTATAGATTAAAAAAACTGATGCACAAAAAAGTTAAATGATTGGCCCAATGTCACAAAAAAAGATAGATATTGGACTTGAAATTTCCAACTACCAAAATCTGGACAGCAGAGTAGGATCCAGGTTTCCTTAGTCTCCCTCAATGAGGTGTACTCAAGTTTGAGGTTAATAACACTCTGGTTCTGAGGTCCTGTGACCTGTTTAATTCAACCCAACAGGCATCTGCTGAGTATCTATGGCTTGTTTGGAACTGTTCTAGTGAACGTGGGGAATACAGAAAAGGGCTGGACAATCGTTGCCTTCAGAGAATTTGTCACTATTAGGGAGGAAATGGCTACCTAAATGAAATGAATAATTAGGAGAAAGAATGAAATCAAATGCCACAATCTGGGAGGCTTCACACCGAAAATCCTTGAAGAATGGATCCGATTCAGAGAGAGCAAAGGTGGAAAAGCATCCCAGAGGTGCTTTAACAGTGAGAGAGAGAGAGAGAGAGAGAGAGAGAGAGAGAGAGAGAGAGAGAGAGAGAGAGAAGATATGTGTGTGCGGTGGGGTGAGAGAATGAGCAAGAGTGTAGAGGCTGGAACAACATATGTGATGCAGAGAAAGCAGTACCAGGAGAAAGATAACCTGAGCTGCCAGAAGCACAGCATGTGTGTGGTGATAGGAGATGGACTTCTTGGTGCCCAGTTGGCCTCAGAGTTACACAGCAGCCGAGAATATGTCAGATTTCCGGTGAACACTGCATCCTAGGAAAGTAAGGGAAGAGCAGTGCCGATTGTGAAAATGAAAACATAATGTTTAAAGTCCTCTTATTCTGTCTGATTGTTCTCTTCTAGTCCTATGGACTCAGCTCTTGGGAACTCAGCTCTCTGCTCCTGTGTTTTCTAAGGGTCATCAGGGGTGTGTGTGTGTGTGTGTGTGTGTGTGTGTGTGTGTCTGCTAACCCTTGTGTTGGTGTTTGTAAATGTATTTGAACACGTGGCCAGAAAGTTCCTTTAAGGAAAAGAGGCATCTTTGTTTAGGAAAATGTTTTAAGAGTGCAAGGTGAGAGCACAGTTTGCCAGGAGACAGGGAAATCAAAGTAACATCTATATAATGAAGTGATGGGAATGTAGGAGAGAGGGTTAGCTGAAGAAATTGGGGAAATGAATAGAAGGAAGCCAGAGCCTGAGGAGAAAGGACAGTTGGTGAGAAAGTTCTGGGGCCAGGGTGGTTGAAGGACTTTTAAGGACAGTGATATTTAATTTTTACTTTTAAATTGTTTTGGGGGCTCCTATGCAAATCTCCATTGCTTTGAATCTTCCATAAGAGTGACTTGCACCGAGAGCCTTGAGTCAACAGTGTTTTGGGAAGTACATGAAAGGAGGGGTGTGTGAGGAAAGCAGGCCATGTCTAGCATGGGACGGCAGTGACAAGATGATCACACTCCAAACCAAGCTGGAGCCCTGGATGACAAAGAGAAGTCTAGGTACATGTCCTCCTTCCCCTCCAATCCCTCTAGAAATTGGGAAGGATATTGAGTTTCCCATTTCAGGTAGGATGGGATTCCAGGCAATTTCAGTTGAACCATATTGGACATGATGACCCCTGCAAATATCTGGGTGGGTTTCATCTGCTTACGGTTAGTCACTTACAGGGACATTTCAGTCTCTGCTTCGTTGGGCGGCTCTGTCACCTTGGAAAGGCCTTTCTGTTTGCTGAAAACCACCGGGCAAGTGAGCCAGCTCCTGGAGGAGGAGGTAGAGTTAGATTGGCCAGGGGTTGAGCCTCTGGAGAGTGACTCAGGTTTGGCTTCTCATGGCTCCAGAGCCTATTTTCTATTTACCAGGGGATTAATCATGGTTTCCAAATTAGTCTGCCAGGACGCCAGCAGGACTGGGTAAAGAACGCCGAGGTGCTGAGTTTGGGATTTTTCCATGTCCTGGTGATTTTTCAGCAGGAAAATAAAGGGGTATAATTCCTCCTTTATAGGCTTGTGACAAATTATTGGAGGTCCTATAACTCACCTGATTCTATCCCAGTACAAATACACCAGATTTACAGCAATTGAGGTGAGATGCCTCAATTCTTCTTTCCGTTTTGGTTAGCATAAGAGTGAATTCAGTGTTTGATTAACCAGATTTGATGGGTAGTTGATTTAATTCAATCAAACAACTATTTAATAAATAACCAATATGTGCTAGGCTACAGCAGAAGCCTAAATTTGATATTTCCAAGGTAATCAGGAAGGGTGTGGAAACACACACACACACACACACACACACACACACACACGGTGGGGCAAAAGTAGTTTGCTACTGTTTGTATGGAAAATAATACAATAATTGATAAATAATAATAATACAAGAATAACCTTTGTTTCACATACTCACAACTGTAAACCTACTTTCGTCCCACCCTGTAGTTAGCTAGATGGACAGATAGATAATCTTTAGTCCTTCTGATGGTGGTTTGAGCCTCTCTTTTTGCTGGATTCATTATAACCCTATTAGGATATAATTTTTTAGTGTAGTCACATACAAGCAGTGAATCAACACAGTGTCTTCTTGCACCTGACAGTGATATCATGGGAGAAGTCTTCTTAGAAGTTGGAGCAATAATGGTTTTGCTCTCTCTTTCTCTCTCTCTCTCTTTTGTTACCATAGGAGGTGGTTCGATTGTTTTGCATTGTAACAGCTTCCACAGATACCCACACAGATTACATTTTCCCACTGATAGCAAAGAAGCTCTTGAAAACACCAGAGAACAATTGTAAATGGAGAACTTGTTTCTCAATTAGCTGGAATTACTTTATATATATTTTAAATACATATTTTTTATTGATTTCAGAGAGGAAGGGAAAGGGAGAGAAAGATAGAAACATCAGTGATGAGAGAGAATCATTGATTGGCTGCCTCCTGCATGCCCCCTATTGGGGACTGAGCCTGCAATTTAGGCATGTAACCCTGGCCAGAATCGAATCTGGGACCCTTCAGTCTGCAGGTCGACGCTCTATCCACTGAGCCAAACATGCCAGGGCTTGGAATTACTATAATTTGTGATGACTATACTTTAGAATTTAACATATAGGTATTTATTCTTACATTGATCAGAATAATTTCTACCTGGGGAAATTATATTAATCTCACAAAAAGACATTCTGAAGTAGATTGGTGAAAAGAAATGTGAGAAGTCTGTCATGGTATATTTTGCTTTATTAGTCTTTCTTGCAAAGTAGTAAAACCATTAGAATAAGGGAATAGTTTACCACATTCTAGCACATTGCTGTTTGAGTCCTGATTAATTTCCATCCCTCCAACTGTTTTCTTTCTATAAATCTGCATATCCAGCACAGAGGGACTAGCATTATTGTGATATGTGCTATGTCTTCACAAGAAGGGCCTAGAGAACATAAGCAAAGTTCTATCACCTTTGATAGAATAAAGGGAAAATAACCCAGTAGGGTTCATGTTACTTGCTTAAGGACACCATTTCCCAGAAGGCAACTGTGGGGGGTTTCCCGTTGAAGGACTTCCTTTGGGAATGTAGATTATTGCACCCTTAGATTTTTTTTCAAAAAATGATGTCAGTAGTTCTCTTTTTAACAGAAGGTTCCAACTAAATCATATTTCCTTTCTCAGCGGAATCTTAAACAGAATACTGTAGAAGAAAGGAAGTTAAGGGAGTTCCAGAAAATAACCTTAAACCATACCCATTTTGGGGGGAAAATACCCAAAGGAGACATTTTAAAAGCTATTTTTATTCAGAATTTTTTAAAAAAGGAAAAGGCAAGCTACCCAGATGTTGTCCTATAGTATACAAATGCCGTGTAAGAGGGAGAACCTAGGCATACCTGAACGGCAGAGGTTGGAAGTCTGAGGTTATTGGATTTGCCTTCCCTGTATGTACCACCTGGGTTACTCAGCGCCTGAATGTAAGCTCTCTTGTTCATCGCCCCCTATCCTGGGCTAGTCCAAACCCGGCTCTGCTCTGTCTGTCTGGGTTTGCTTGGTGGGCAGAGGAGGATATGGTCAGTGGCTGAGTCACAGGATAGAATGCTGCCTCTTCCTCCACTGACTCACGAGATGACTGGGCCAACTCACTTCCCCTTCTGATGTTTCTGTCCCTGTGTGTGTAGTGGAGCCCTAGCAGTCCTCACCACCTTTCTCCATTCCACGGAAATAAATGTGTGTATTTGTGAGCGTGCTTTGTGACAAGGCTTGAAAGAAGACTAGTTCTTGTCTTTGAGGGCAAAGCACAGATTCAGCTTCCCTTCCATTGCAGTGGCCCCAACTACACCCATGGGATAAATGACAGCTTTCTCAGTGTTGGCTTGTTTATTGCAGGGTCCAACAAATTCTTGGGCTAAACAAGTGACATCCTTCTCTTGACTCACTTCTGTACCTTCCTCCCAGCTGCTAGAGCAACGGCCAGTTGCCGGAAGGTTTATTTTAGCTTCCCAAAACAGGGTTCCGTGCACAGCATGGATTCTTATTCTTCTACGGACACACGGGCGCTTTATGCTACATGCTGTCTATAGGATGAGTTTTGTGAATATCAAATGTTTGTAAATAAATCAAATTTCTCCACCAGTTGAGATGACTATCTCAGAAGAGTTTTTTCTTTGTTTTGAGTTGTCTGCTTAGCATGATAGACTGGGAAGACCATCAGAATAAGATATAAGAGATTAAGCTTTCTTATTCTGATTATGCCCCTAATTAGCCACGTGACTAGTTTAGGACCTGGCCACGTGGAGCCTTAGTTTTGTCGTCTCTTGCCGGGAGCCGGTCCATCCTTGCTGTTTCAAGGGACCTGGCATATATGGCATACTGTTCTTAATATGTTTGCTCACCTTCTTGGCGCTGTGTTTTAACCAAGGTCACCTCTCCGAGAAAGGTTGTTTCCCCAGGTAGGGATTTTCCCCTGAAGTTAGGGAGAGAATAAAACCTTTTAACTAAGTGCCAGGCGGGTAATTAATCCCTTTAACTACGAACAATCATGCTTAAACTACATAATCTTTTCTCCCTGGAATGGAGATAAGAAACGCCCTAACCTTTGGAATAGAGATTGATGGGATTGGAATCAACTGGTATAAATACAGATGCAACAAGACAGCAAGAGACAGAACTCAGAAGACAGGACCAAGAGAGACAGAGCCTAGGCACAGAACCTACACAGAACGTTCTCTAGAGACAGAAGAACTTCGCTGGAGAGAACATGGCAAAAGATCCTGGACTGAACCTGACTACAGAAATTGGCAAGAGAACCTGACTAGAACCTGGTGACTGAACCTGACTGGAGTACCTGGAGAACCTAGCAAGAGAACATGGACACAGAACCTGGCTGGAGATCCTGAGCAGAACCTCTCTGGAGATCGAGACCAGAACTTGGCTGGAGATCCTGGCTAGGCTGCTGATCAACTGAACACTGTCTCCGTGTCATTCCTTCTTCGCTGACTCCGTCCACACCTTTGGGGACCCCTGGACCCGCTGGGGTTGGACCCCGGCAGTCTCTAAGATGTTGGGTTCTGATTAGATGATTTTTATGTTCCAATTCTGAAATTCTTTAAACAATCCCAGTAATCCATGATGCTGTTGCTTTAAATGTCTTCCTTTAGCCTTTCCTTAAAGGAATTTATAGTAATAATTATCCACTTTTGAGAATCAACTTGAAAGATGAATATATGAAAGTTAAACAGCAGTCATGCATTTTCCAAGCAGGATTCTGATTTATAATTATAACTTATCTTTACTAGCAAAATATTTGACTCTATATTTCTAGCAGTTTGATAAGTATTCTGCATAGTCTGGGCCCTGCTTAGCTCTCCCGCCCTCATACTTCTCTCCACACTCACTTCCTGAGTGATTTTTACACTATGGCTTTGTTGGTTCCAATGGTTTCATTTGTTGTTTTCAGTGAATTTACATATCCGGCCCAGGCTTCTCTCCTACAGGCTCATATTTTGTGATCTGTGACATCTCCATTTGGTTTCTTAGTAGCTACCTCAAACTCCACTTGTCCCAAATAGAATGCCTGATTGGCATTGCCTCCCCAGCTGCTTCCCCCATGTTGGTACACAGCTCTCAGACCTTCCACCTGCTCACACCAAAAGTTTGGTTGTCATCCTTACTGCCTCTCTTCCTTTGCCAATCTACTCAATGCCACCTAATTGGTGTCCCCACTTTCTGCTCTTGCTCTCTTATGAATAATTTCCCAAACAGCAGCCAGAGCCATCCCTTTAAATGCGATGTCAGAAATCATGCCACTGCTCTGCCTAAAGTTCTTTCTAAAATATATTTTTTTATTGATTTCAGAGAGGAAGGGAGAGAGAGAGAGAGAGAGATAGAAACATCAATGATGAGAGAATCATTCATCAGCTGCCTCCTGCACGCCCCACTCTGGGATCGAGCCTGCCACCCAGGCATATGCCCTGACCCAGAATGGAACTGAGACCTCCTGATTCATAGGTTGACACTCAACCACTGAGCCATGCCAGCCTGGCTGACCAAAGTTCTTTAACTGATGAGTTAGCAATTGATTCCTGACCACTCAGGGCATGAATGACACTCAGGACACTGGTAATCTTCTTTGTGTCATCTCTGTTTCTCCCTCTTTTGTTTAATCTGCCCTTGTCACATCAGTGTCCTTGCTCTCCTGCAATTTTCCAAACTGCCTTTGCATTTGCTGTTTCCTGTCCTATGATCTTCTTGTAGATATCTGCACTGCTAATGGCCTTGCCTTCTTCAGGTTTTTGTTCAGATGTTGTATTTCTCTGGTATTCATCCCTGAACTGTTTCCCCACTTTCTGCCCCGCTCCTGGTATTTCCTGTCTCCTTTCTCTGCTTTTTTCTCCATAACTTTCATCACCATCTAATATAGGGTTTTTCGACATTGGCCCTATGGCAATTTGGGGGGATACTTCATTGTTTTGGGGATCACCTGGGCAATGGAGGGTGTTTAGCTGCATCCTTAGCTCCTATCCACTAAATACTAGCAACCCCCCTCTCTCTTCCACAGTTGTGACAACAAAAAAATGTCTCCCGACTTTGCCAAATGTCTCATGGGGAGGGGAGAAAACCACTGATCTAATACAATATGTGTCTCACCTACTTATTTGTTTATTGTTCCTCCTTTCCCCACCCCTAGGATATAACTCCATGAGAAGGGGAATTTTTGTCTCTATTTTTCAGTGCTATAATGCAAGCACCCAAAATAGAGCTCAGTGCATAGTAGGTGCTCAACAAATATTTAAGGAATGAGTGAATAAATAAAATGGGCTCCTGCCTTGTTCCTCTGTGCTCATTAAGCTCTAATCACCCTGACCTTTCTTTTGCCTCTTGTACATCCTGAGCTCATTCTCACCTTCCCACCTTTTTGTTTCAGTTCCTGCTCCTGGAAAGCCTATCCACAGGTTATCACCTGGTGGACTTGAGCTTGCTACTCAGCTCTCTACTCGAGTGTCACTTGCTCAGAGAGCCCTTCCCTGATCACCTTATCCAACATGACCCTCCCTGCCTGCCTAGCTTACTCTCTATCATGTTACTCTGATTTAGTTTCTTTATTACATTTGGCTCTGAAATGATCTTGTTTGTTTTCAAGAATTTCTGTTTTTCCCATGAAAGTTTTCTGAGCACTTGACCTTATCTGTGTTGTTTATCACCGCATCCCCACAGTCTCTAGAACCATTTCAGGCCCGTCGTCTGTGTACTGATTGAATGAATAAGCCTATCTCCTAATGTTTCAGCATGGGAGAGATTTTCAGTAGTTGGGAGGTAAGGGTTATGTCTGTCAGGGTTCAGTTGCAAAAAAGAGAATCCACTGTAGCTAGTTTAAACTGAGAGGGATTAATTACAGCATGTGGATCACAGAATCATTGAGGAGGCTGAAGAAACAACCTCCAGGTTGTGGACCTCAAGAAAGAATATATCCACCAAGGACTCCTTCTGGATAACTGGGCCCAAATTCATAACCAGAGCCTAGCAGCCATTGCTGTTAGAGGCCTCTCAGGCATGCTGCATTTCAGAGAAACACTACAGACTGAACCTGCATGGTGTTCCTCTGGTCTGAGTCAACCCTTATAAAGGTGTTCCTAGTATCATCTTTTGACCAATGGGCTGAGACCTGCCTGTCCAATCGGAACTGTGCAGCTATATCCCTATTTGCATCTATACTGACCAAGCAGAGTGGCTATATGACAACCAATCAGAATGTGCGAAGTCGACTAAGCAGGACGTTGGTGTTTAGACCAATCAGACCATGCAAATTTAGAAACCTCATTTTCATAAAAATGAACCAGTTGGGAACCAGGCAAGAGCTTTATAAAAAACATCTTCCTCTTTGTCTCAGTGGGGCACACTTTAGGTTCCCACCAGAGACTGTATTTCCTTGGTTTGCACACTGTTTACCTGAATAAAATTTCTCCTTTTCCACACCCCAGATTGGGGACTCCCATTGACATTAGCTTGGTGGCAGCAAACTTCTGTTGACAAGGTTGAGCTTTCGAGAATAACCTTGCGAGCCAGACACTGACTGAACCACTGAGGGAGACTCTGCTCTTCAATCAGGAGACCTCCTGCTGATTGGGGAAGCCGAGGTGCCAGCTGCTGGCTCTGAGACCAAACCACCACTGCCAGGATCAGACAGCTAGCATGAGAAGGAGGTCAGCCCTCTCAGGAACTTTCCAGATCAGGAAACTGCCCCAGAAAAACCAGACACCACCACCCGACTGTCAGCCAGCAGAAAAAGCCAAATGGTGAAGCGTGTCCTCCACCCTACTCGATCTTCCAGCTGTCATGCCAAGACTTCTGATGAATGGAACAAATTAAAACTGAAATCTTGCTGCTAGGAGGTCTGGGAGATGTGTCCTTTGCTTTCCAGGCCCTGCTGCACAGGAGGACACATTGGAAGGAGGTATGGAGGGCCATACTACCATACACAGAGGCTATGGCTGATTAGACAGGATGAAGAGACAAGTGATGAAAGAAAGAGAGAGGGGAGAGAGAGAGAGAGAGAGAGAGAGAGAGAGAAGAAGAAGAAGAAGAAGAAGAAGAAGAAGAAGAAGAAGAAGAAGGAGGAGGAGGAGGAGGAGGAGGAGGAGGAGGAGGAGGAGGAGGAGGAGGAGGAGGAGGAGGAGGAGGAGGGCGGCAAGGAGGAGGAGAGAAAGAAAGAAAGAAAGAGAAAGAAAGAAAAGAAAAGGAAGGAAGAAAGGTAGCCCAGCTGGTATTGCTCAGTGGTTGAGCATTGACCTACGAACCAGAAGGTCATTGTTCAATTCCTGGGTTGCAGGCATGATCCCCAGTTTGGGGCATGCTGGAGGTAGCCGATCAATGATTCTCTTTCATCATTGATGTTTCTCTCTCTCTCTCTTCCTCTCCCTTCCTCTCTGAAATCAACAAAAATATATTTTTTTAAAACGGTAAATGAATCTTCAAGTTCATACCTGCCAGCTAATAAAGTCACGTTAAAACAAGTCAAATAGTCAAGAGTGTCTTGTGCATAGTCCTGAGTGGCAGCGTACATACAATTTCAGGATGATTACTTTTCCCTAAAGATGTGATAGCACATCTGTGACTGCAAAGTATCACCATTCCTGAAATATCATTCTCAGACCAACCAACTCAATACAGCCATGATCTGAGATCTCCTGGGGAGTGGGACTGTTCAGACCTTATAGCTCTGCAAGAAAAGTGAGCTTGGTCAGCCTGGGCATTGTTTTCCGTAGCTGGCCTTGTGCGTTTAGTTCCAACACAGGGGCGTGGTTATTAAAGTCCAGACCCTAGGAAAGGCTTAAATTGCACAGACGATCCGATGGAGAATTTTTGGATTGGCCAAAAGAGAATCCATTACTTGATTTCATTTTTATTATTTGAAATCCATAAAGACTTATTTATTTGAATGAATCTATTTCTTTCCATAAAATGAACTGTATACATTACATCAGATCACATAATGAAGTGTGTGTGTGTGTGTGTGTGTGTGTGTATTTTACTAAATTCATTTTATTGGAAGGATAAAATCCATAAAGTTTTTATTCCTAACTTTACATCTGCATGCTTTTTAATATTTAAAAGGCTCATTGCAATTATAGCTGTTGATTTCTCTGTTTTACACACTTAAATTCTAACTTCAAATAAAACTGATATGAAATGATAATTGGGGAATCCTTGCTCAACTAAAAGTATAGAGATTAAAAAAACTAAGCTAAATTTTAGAATGTGCTTTTAAAACTGATTATTATCAAATTTAGGAGACTTAAAAACTCTACAACTATTAAATTCTTCCTTTAAAGTCTTTTCACACTAAAAGATAGCTTAAGAATTTCTCCCGTTCTTTCCCCCCAGTTCCCTTGGGAAGGATTTATTATTATTATTGACAGAGAGAGAGGGAGAGGAGGGAGGGAGGGAGGGAGGGAGGGAGGAAGAAAGAGAGAGAAAGAAAGAGATTATTCCACTTCTTTATGCATTCGTTGGTTGCTTCTTTTTTTAAATATATTTTTATTGATTTCAGAGAGGAAGGGAGAGAGAGATAGAAACATCAATGATGAGAGGGAATCATTGGTCTGCTACCTCCTGCACATCCAACACCAGGGATCGAGCCCACAACCCGGGCATGTGCCCTGACCTGGAATCAAACCGTGACCTCCTGGTTCATAGGTTAACACTCAACCACTGAGCCACACTGGCTGGGCCATTGGTTGATTCTTGTATGTGCCCTGACCAGTGTTTGAACCCACAACCTTGGTGTATAGGGGCAATGCTCTAACCAACTGAGCTACCCATTGATGGCCAGAGGACTTTTTAAATAGCTGCTCTTTTTTGAGTACTTTCCATGTGCTAGGACTTGAACATTCTCTCATTTAATCTTCAGAACTCCTCCATGAGGCATAGACATTACTTCTGTTATGCCAATGTGAACACCAAGGTTCAAAGATACGTAGCTAGGAAGGGGCAGAGCTAGTGTTAGAAATTAGGACCCCTTATCCTTTCAACTTCAAAACTTACTCCTTCTTCTGCAATATTTATTTATTCACTCACACATTCATTAATTTATTCAGTGAATGCTCTCACATGCTTACTATGGGCCAAGCATGTGCTGTTTGCTGGGATTAAAATGATGAGCAACCATAAGGGCACCATCGCTGCCTGTATGAAGCTGAGAATCTCTGTTCCCTCCAGGTTATCTGTGTTTGCAGGAAGTTATGGATGGAGATTAACTTCCTGCAAACACAGACAAGAATGGAAAGATCCCCCCCCCCTTTTTTTAATGTAGGAGATGACCATTTTATAAATAACCCCATGTGAAAGAATATTAAAAATTACCAGCCCTAGGTTGTGTGTGTTTGCTTAGAGTCCTGGATGACTTCAGGATAAATGAAGCACAGAAGTTAATTAGAAAGGCTGAAACTCAAGAAATCCCTAGTGAAAAAAATAAGGTTTATCGGTTTTTCACACGAGGCAGAAGCAATGGCAGAAATTGAGTTCCTGTCAGCAAGGTTCTAGTAGTTAAGACATGGTTTAATAATGTTTCTGGGCTGTTAGCACCCTGAGCACAATGACCGACACTAATTCCTGAGCCAAGGTACTCACCTCCCCTGCCAGCAACTACTGGTGACAGAACCCATTACATATGTCAGGACGTCAGTGTTAGAGGGGCCAGCAGGCCGTGTACCACCAGGTCTATTAACAGGCAGGGATATTCTTCGCTTCCACACACTGAAATATGTTTGCTCTTATGGGGTGATTGTTCATTTTTGTCTCTTCTGATAAAGACTTAGCTCTAGGGAACATTTCACTTTCCATGACACCACAAAAAAAACAAAACAAAACACAAAACAGCCCTAGGGTAGTGATGACTGGCTGGTGTGCAGCCTCCCTTGGCAAGGCCTGGGGACCCTGTAAATAGCATGACTTGTTTACTGGGGTAGCAGTTACTCAGCTCCTGCTGATTGTGGCCATGAAAGAGGGTCAAATGGTGCCAGATATTTTATTTTCTAAAGAAAAGCCAGAAATCTGATATTTAAATCTAGCAGCTTCAAAGTCACTAATCATCCAAGAGATGCAAATCAAAACAGCAATGAGGTACCATCTCACACCTGTCAGACTGGCTATCATCAACAAATCAACAAACGACAAGTGCTGGAGAGGATGTGGAGAAAAAGGAACACTCGTGCACTGCTGGTGGGAATGCAGACTGGTGCAGCCACTATGGAAGACAGTATGGAGTTTCCTTAAAAAACTGAAAATGGAACTCCCATTTGACCCTGTGATCCCACTTCTAGGAATATATCCCAGGAAACCAGAAACACCAATCAGAAAGGATATATGCACCCCTATGTTCATAGCAGCACAATTCACCATAGCTAAGATCTGGAAACAGCCTAAGTGCCCATCAGTAGATGAATGGATTAGAAAACTGTGGTACATCTACACAATGGAATACTATGCTGCTCTAAAAAGGAAGGAACTCTTACCATTTGCAACATCATGGATGGAACTGGAGAGCATTATGCTAAGTGAAATAAGCCAGTCAATAAAGGAAAAATACCACATGATCTCACTCATTCATGGACAATACAGACCATTATAAACTTTTGAACAATAATAGATCCAGAGGCAGAGCTGCCTCAAACAGATTGTCAAACTGCAGCGGGAAGGCTGGGGAGGGTTGGGGGGCAGGAGGTAGGGGGGTAAGAGATCAACCAAAGGACTTGTATGCATGCATATAAGCATAACCAATGGACATAAGACACTGGGGGATAGGGGAGGCTAGGGGACTGTCTAGGGCGGGGGGATAAAATGGACACATATGTAATACCCTTTGTAATACTTTAAGCAATAAAAAAAATTAATTAATTAATTAAAAAAATAAAATAAATCTAGCAGCTGATTAAAAATTCAAAACAAAACAAACTCCTGGGCCAATATATATATTTTTAAATAGGGTAACTACTCATCCAGTTTTGTCTGGGACTGAGGAGTTTCCTGGCACCGGGGTCTTCTGATGCTAAAATAAGGGGAGTCCTCGGTCGATTGGGACAGTGGGTCCTTCTAGAATGTGGAAGGTAAAGAAAACATCTGTAAACGTTGAAGGAAGTCTGTAGGTGGTCAGTGTTTGACCTTTGATGAATAGGACAGCAAACCGGAATAGGGTTCACACTGTCACATTTTCACAGGAGGAGAGGATATTGATTAACAGAGGACTGTATACACGGACCAGAGCATGTTCAATTCTTCACTTCTGCTCTCTCCACCGTCCATTTCTGATGGCTGCAGCCAGGTTAGAAGCTACTATCAGATTGGTTGCAGTGCCGTAGGGTTCACTCTTCCAGCTGCCCATCCTCAGATTTGTTCATCCAAGGAACACACTGGGGAGAGAGCCCTTCCTTGGACAGTGGGAGATCCAGAGGGCAAAAGGAAGATGCCGAGTTCTCTGAAAGGATGCAGACAATTGAAGGAAATGTTGAAAGGTTATCTGGAAATGTCTTGGACCAGACTATTTTTATTCTACTTAAGTTTTGTAACTATAACTATAAGGGTTAATTTTTCACAAACTTTTTCTTTAAAAAGAAAGATTTTAGGTTTATAGAATATTGCCAGGGGAACGGAGTTTAAACACCATGAGTTCGAATCTTTCAATATGAAATTGGACAAATTGAGGTCCACTGTCCCATAGCTAGCTAATGGCAGAATGGTTCAACTTGGTCCTGTTTGGAGTGGGGTGAGGGGCCAGTAGGGCGATAAGGGAAGGCAACTCAGCTCCTCTAAGATGCATTTCTGTTGGGGTCCAACCCCAGCAGGTCCAGGGGTTCCCAAAGATGTAACAAGACAATAAAACACAGAACCTGGCTGGAGATCCTGGATAGAACCAGGCGAGAGAACCCAACCATGCTCATCAACTGAACGCTGTCTCCGTGTCCTTCCTTCTTCGCTGACTCCGTCCACACCTTTGGGAACCCCTGGACCTGCTGGGGTTGGACCCCAACACATTTCTATCAATTACATTTTTATGGCACAAAGAAAAATAATCATTAAAATCTAAAAACAAGTTATTTCACACTCTGCCCTTTGTTTATGAAATTAAATGATGATGAATCACTGAATGCTCATATTATTGAAACTTAATGCAAATACATAAAACGAAGGACATTGAAGCTGAAAAAGGCGTATCCTATATCAAAAAGGCTAATTGGCTGTATCTGGGCCATTTCCTGTGGGCAGAACCCGTTTTAAATGAAAAACCTATGATTCGAAAAACATAGGCAAGGAAGTTTTTTAAAAAAGTCTTTATACCCATCATTATATATTGGCATATATTTCACTTCATTCTTTAGTTCTAAATGCATCACAACAGAATTCTCTTTGAAGTCAGAGAATGAACTTTGTGGTGAGGGTGTACCACCAGGTTCGTATGGAACAACTAAAAACAAGGCTGATTTTTATCTTATTATAGTGGCATTCTGCACTAGCCAAAGAGCCTACTGGTCATATTTACAGTCACACAGAGGTACCATTAAGGTTCAAAACAAACAGATTCCTTGTTTGAATAATTAGAATCCTCCTTACTTCCTTTTGACCCAAAAATGAAATATATGATTCGTCTCCTCACCTGTTTATGTAAATTCCTAGGGATCTTAACAGAGTAGAATAGAAACAATGACTTAATAGCATGACTGTCACACCAACAGACCACAGGCCAACCTAGGTTCCTTGCAGACCCTAAGAAGCTCCTAGAGGCTGGAGATCAGTGTTCACGCTGACTTTATTGTGGGTGACTGCATGTAGTTCTAGGCCACTTACGGGGGTAAACATAAGCTCGGTGAATAGTTCAGGGTCAGATTCATCTGATATGAGAGGCCAACAATTAACAGAGTTTATGATTAACGTCCAGACTCACAGCTGCTCCAGCACTTACCAGTGAGAAGGGAGCGTTATGTTTATTCTTGATAACCATTTGGGGGTTGATCTAGGAATAGGAGTCAACAAAACACATCATAAAACAGTGTTTTGGTGTTCAGGCCAGACTCCCTCTAGGACAAATCTCTCACAGGGTAGCTTTGGCATTCTATTTCAGAGGCAAAAGAGAGTGTTTCCGAAGAGTGTTGTTGCTGCTGTATGTGTGTGTGTGTATGTGTTTAAGCATAAAATCAACAAACATTTATTATCTCACATAATTTCTGAGGGTCAGGAATCTGGGAGTGGCTTGGCTGGATGATTCTGGATTAGAGTTTCTCAGGAGGTCGAAGTGTCAGCCATGGCGGCAGTCATCTCACGGCTTCACTGGGGCTCAAGGGCCCACTTTCAAGATGGTGCGTCATTGACTGAAGGTGGCTCATTCACAGGGCTGTTGCCTGGAGGCCTCAGTTCCTTACATTTTGCCTTTAACCTGACTGTGGGCCTGCTTGAGTGTCTTCACAAGTCATCTAGTTTCCTTCAAAGTGAGCAATCCAAGAGAGAAGGTGTGACTGTGATTAACATGGCTTTCAGAATTGGATATTGGAGATTTCCAGAGCCATGTGCCACTAAATTGCTCCATTTCTTCATGCTCCTAAGCAGCATTATAGTTGGGGATAGTATGGACTTCCCAAGGGTGACTCACTTGCTTTAATATGGGAAGCAAATGAGTCCACATTGGAAGATGTAGAAGGTGAGAGTTGAAGACAGGAGGTGCCTTTTAAGTAAACTACTGTTATACATTGCTGAAAGTAGTGGTAAATTATCCTTTTTAACATTTGGAAATTGATATATTTATGCAAGTGTTTAGCTCAAACCTTTCATTTTAAAGATGGTGCTTGAGGGTACAATGAGTGAAATTCTACATATATATTTCAGAGTATTTTTATTTTGTTTTATTTTTATTGATTTCAGAGAGGAAGGGAGGAGGAGAAAGATACAGAAACATCAGTGATGAGAGAGAATCATTGATTGGCTGCCTCCTGCATGCCCCCTACTGACAATGAAACTTGCAACCCAGGCATGTGCATTGAACCGTGACCTCCTGGTTCATAGGTTGATGCTCAACCACTGATCTACACCAGCTGGGCCAGAGTATTTTCATTTTAAAGAGTTATCTTTAACCTTTACTGTGGGTAGGTTATTACAGTAGAGAAAAGATAAGCCATCTCTGGGCTTTCCAAGCTCATTGTGAACAATGAAATTTGATTCTCAGCAGCCTTTAAGTTGAATCTGAATGCAGAAGTGGGATCCAGATCATAAACGTTTCTCCCACACATGGGACAATGGGTTGTTGGGAAATTGTATAGAAAGCTTCTTCTTTGGGGCCTCAACACTTTTAGAATAAGTGTAATGGAAACTCTCAGGGAACTTGCTTAGTAAGCCTCCACTAAGATCCATTTCCTCTTCGGTCAAATGAGGCTGATGGTAGCCACCTTGTAGGATTTTTGTCATGATTGGAAATAATGTATACTAAGTGGGTGCTCAACAAATGGTAGCTGATTTTATCATTATCATTATATTTATTTAAGGCATTAAACTCAGAACCAAGATGCACTTATTCCTACTTAAGAGAACCCTTGTTCTATTGGTTCTCAAAACGACATTGAGGTATCTGAAAGGCGATGGTGGGAGGAGGGGGAGACTCCTCAGTCCACTGCAGCCTTGTGAGGTTGTATTTCTCCTAAGATCACTTACAGCAGAATTACCTGGTTGTTAAAAAACAGATTCATGGATCCTGCCACAGGTCTACTGAGTCAGTATATCTGGGGATGGAACCCTATAATCTGCATTTTAAAAAATCCACCCAAATGATTCTCATGCCCACTAAAGTTTGAGACCCACTACATCGGTGTTTTGGAGCCTTTATGGGGCTCACTGTGAGCAAGGCAGCTAAATTGATCTTAACTAGAATTAAAATATTCTTATTATTCATCCCTGTTGTATAATACTAATATTTGTGTCCTTATATTTATACATTTATTCATAAATCATAGGTACCACTACACTATACCATATACATTATAAAACAAAGTAGAAAATTTAAGAAGAGGAGATGGAAATGTTATGTACACATTTTAATATTTCCTTTCCATATGGGTTATATGATATACCCTTGGGATTTATACTCCCTACCTAACCTAGAGTCTGCTGGCTAAACCAAAAGTCGTCACTGTGGTTGTGATGATTAAATCACTCTCTAAGCAAATATTTACACAGTTCTTTCCAAATGCCAGGCCTGTTGTAGGCTCCAATTGCTCACTCTGAGTGATCATCTCCTGTCATATTGAAGCACTGATAACACCACTACCTCATCATGGGTAAACACGTTCTTATTTCCAGGTTTTATGGGTAGGAGGGTCCAGTTCATCTCCTCCAGGCAGTAGAGCATTGCTACATCTAGTTCAAGGCCATGTCAAGGTCACAAATATTAATATATAGAATATTCATTATGAACAGAATATTTAAGGTTGGAGGGAAGTCCAAGATAGTCTCGGTAAGTTAGTAAGAGCCCAAATAATGAAGAAAACAGATAAATGGCCTTCACTGAATTACACGGAGCAGACTCTTTTGGGGTTGTGTGGCACTGTGGAAAGAACACTGGGTTTGGTTTTGGAGGACCTATATGTGCGTATGTGCTTCTTTCCTTCAGGCTGTGTGACTTTCAGTAAATCATTTACTCATTGAGCTTCTGATAGCTCCTTTGCAAAACAACGGTAATAACAGCGTTTATGCCTACCTAACACAATTGCTCTCACAACCAAACTCTCCTCATCTTTGCTAATTATCCTGTTCAATTCCAGGCTTCATCCATCAGCTGTCAGTCACTGTGCACTTACTGAGGGCTTGATGGATATTCCAGAGCATCACCAGGTAAGTAGAACGTCACTTCTGATTTTACTAAATTAAGCAAGTTCTTATTCTCCTGAATTCAACCGCTGCTCAGCTTCCATCTGTCACCCTTGCACTCCCACAGGGATTGCAGAAGTGAATTCAAAGCCTGACGTTGCCACTTGGACATTTCCTTTCGTTAAGCTTTCACTCCCTCGTCTGTAAAATGAGGGTAATGATATTTGCCCCCTAAATCATTTTGAGGATTAAATGAGATAGTTTATGTAAAATACTTGGGTACAATTGAAACGTAGTGAAAAATCGAATAAATGATTACTACTTAATTTAAATGGCAAACATGGTGAGGTGCTCTTTCAACATTTTGGTAAATGCCAACTGCAACTTGATACATCTGCTCAGAATTGGATTTCGCTTGGTGATTCTAAAAACAAACAAGTGATTTGACCTTTCATTTTTTATATGATTAACCCTATACTGGTTATTGAGAATGAAGTTAAGAGATAAGTATCTTTTCACATTCAGTTAGAGAATGAATAATGACTAGCGTGACAAAATGGAACATTTTGCTGTCTCAGACTGGTATCAACTTAAGAACTGCCCCCAAAATGAAGGCTTAATATTTACTAGACATAAAAATAAAAGGAAACTATATTGCTAATGCAATCAGATGTGATCATCGAAGGAATAAGTTGTGGGTCTGTATGCGCCACAACAAAGCTTTGATCCTGATTTTTATGTTGCGACATACATCTTATCCCAATATTTAATAACAATATTTTGTTATTACACCAGCTATTGACATAGTTTAGATCACCCACTTAGTGACTCATGCCTGGCATTTCCTTCTTCCTCACCTATGCAAGGATGATTTGAATACACAGGCACATTTAGCTGATTGTAATTTACCTTCAGAACAGGCCTGGAGCTTAAAAAATGCCCATAGTTTTGTTTCTGGGTGAATTTGCATGCTAGTTTCCCTTCAGTGTCCTAAGTACAAGTCTGATCTTTAAAACAGGCTCTTCTATTGCCTGAGTTTGAAGCTGATTTTCTGTGTTTTAATTTCTCTCAGTATCTTATTCTGTCTTCCTGTCACTGGACTCATGGTGGCATGGGGTGTTAGAACAGGAAAGAACCTTAGAGACCTTCTAACTCTATGCCCTCATTTTCATTTATTTATTTTATGTTTTTGTTACTCCTCAGCAGAGGATATTTTTCCATAGACTTTTAAAGAAAGTGGAAGGGTCGGGGAGAGACAAAGAGACAGAAACATCAATGTGAGAGAGACACTGATTGGTTGCCTCACACACACACCCGACCAGAGCTGGGAGGGGATCAAGCCTGCAAACAAAGTGATCGGAATTGAGCCCAGGACCCTTCAGTCCATGGGCCAACACTCTATCCACTGAGCC
The DNA here is from genome assembly GCF_963259705.1 of Myotis daubentonii. Lineage (NCBI taxonomy): Eukaryota > Metazoa > Chordata > Mammalia > Chiroptera > Vespertilionidae > Myotis > Myotis daubentonii. The sequence goes on along the minus strand of NC_081857.1, from coordinate 18,205,963 downwards.
AAACCGGCTAGGGCTCTACTCCCTCATTTTTTAGATATGAAAGATCATTTTTATCAGCGTCAAAGTAGATTCTACTAGTAGACTCTAGGGCACAACTCTCAGCATTTGTTCATGGTTTATATCTCCCCAACTCAGCTTCTTCCTATTTCTCTGACTCTTGATTTACTTTTATGGTTCAGATGAATAAAAGATTAATCTGAAACATTGTGTTCAGTCCTTTCCCTAGAACATGCCTTGATGTGTGAGGAAACTGGTCTTTCCAGGTTCTCACCAGTGAGGTGTGGCAAGTTGGCCATGGATGTGCTCTTGGAACTGGCTGTCCTCATCGTATTCTATCTTTGGCATTGTGACTCTTGGAAATTGAGTATAGAATCATCTCCAATTTTAGTTAATATTTACATTGAGAAATTACATTTATTTCTCATTTTTCACTGCAATGTGACATAGATGAAGTATTCCGTAGTGAATTAATAACATAGAAGTTCTGGAAGCAAATTAGGATCTTTATATATTCTAAAAAACTTTTAAAAACCTAAGATATTAATTAATAGATTAGATACTGAAGACCCAAAACTCGTTATTGAACTTTAGTTAAAGAGAGCCATTCTGAATGATAATTTGATATCCTGGGAGCTGTAAATATTGTGTAGTAATAGCATATTTTATATTATTGAAACAGAAGATGCTATTTAGCAAAAGTAAAAATAAAAAATTTAGCAAAAAAGGCAAAGTAAGTGTATGAATGTAGCATCAGAATAATAAGAGACGCCCTAGCTAGTTTTGCTCAGTAGATAGCGTTGGCCTGCAGACTGAAGGGTCCTGGGTTCAATTTAGGTCAAGGGCACATGCCCAGGTTGCAAGCTCGATCCCCAGTAGAGTGTGTGCAGGAGGCAGCCCATCAATGATTCTCTGTCATCATTGATGTTTCTATCTCTCTTTCCCTCTCCCATCCTCTCTGAAATCAATAAAAATATATTTTAAAAAAGAAAAATAAGACAGGCTCTAATAAGAGAATTATATGTGTTTATAGAGAAAAATGATATAATGAAATTTGGACATACCAGAAAAGCGCTGTCTAGAAGCTGCACTTTCTGGGTACGTAATTGTGAACAAAGAAATAACCCCCAAGCCAAATATACTTTATTCTGTATTAAGGAATAGTGTAAAGTGTGAGGAATCTTCGACTTCTAGAAATGCAAATTGTATCACTTCTTTAGTCTCTGTACTTAGGTGTCTGCTCCACCACTCTACTGAAACTGCTTTCAGGGAAATCACCAATGAGTTACAGCTTTCCAAACTTCCTTTTTCAAGGAATATGACATTTGATACTATTGCCTGCTTCCTCCTGGGAACTCTTCTTTTTAGTTTCTTGATGTTGCCATTGAGTAGTTTCCTGCTGCTCTGCCCCTTCCTTCCCCCATGCATTAAATATTGACATCCAGGATTCCACACTTGGTCCCTTTTCTTTTAATGCTGCCAGAAATCATGAATATAAAATATGAACCAAATCACGCCTGCCCACTGCAGACATTGCTGATTGATTTGGGCAATTTTCTGTTATCCTCGATGCTATCCTAGAATTCTCAAAAATGCTTCAGGCAAGCACCAAGTGATTGGAGTTTGCACATGAGAAGACGTGTTTTCCTCCAACTCTCCTTTACATGTCCATCGTGGAAGAGCTCATCTGCCGTCATGGCTTTAAATTCCAAAAATCCTGGGGCTCATTTATCCGTCTCCAGCACCTCACACAGTGTCTGGAGAACGTGATTTGGCTTAGGTAAATATTTGAAGAATAAATGCTAAAATGTTTGATTAGCTTACAGTATCTAAGCATGTTCTAACATGTCTTGGGTGCTTGAATGCCATTAAAACTGAAATGCAGTGGTCACAGAGAATATACAAAATAGTGACCATATTACAATGAGGTATGTACATTTTGAGAAATTATACTTCTGAACAAAAATTCTTTCTGTATTAGACTGTGTAATTATTTTCAAATGAGAAAAATGTTAAGCTCTGCTTGATAATAATAATAATAATAATAGTAATAATAAAACACCCAAGGGAGCTGTGGAACCTTTTATTAGGGCTTTGAGGACTCAGTAACAGGCTAGTCCAGTGGGATATTTTCCTCAAAGTTGTAAATTCCGACCCAATGGCTAATGAGATTAAAATGTACTTTCTACTTATTCCTAGCCAAGGTCAAAGCAGGAACTATAATTTTGCACTCCACTTTGTCATCTTTTGAAAGAGTTATAAATCTTCAATCACCAGGGTTATAGCCTGAATTTTTTTCCTGAAAACTAATAAAGTAAACAAATCTCTAAAATGTTTACCACAAAGACACTTCCAATAAAACATGTTTATAGAGGTAGAATACAGCATTGTAAACTTTGAGACTGATTTTTCTCCTTCCTCATTGCCTCATTTTTTTACATTGATCTGTAAAGGAGGATTATTATACAATAGTGAAGTATTGTTCACTGAGGTAATGTTGCCTAAACTTTATTTGTATGCCAGCTCTACCATTGTTTCCATACATTCATGTGTCAGTGACGGAGATACATTCTAAGAAATGTGTTGTTAGGCAATTGGGCGCTTACACAAATCTAGATAGTATAGCCTACTGTGGGCGAAAGGGGCCACATGCTAACCTGACAAGCTCATGGGAGGCCTGCATGGCAGTCTTGCAAACTCAGAGACCTAAAATAACCACAAAGGATGGACTGAAATTAAACTTTAAGTAAAAGCAGTTATGGTGGGTAGTCACCTCCGAAGCCGGCATCTTCACTGACAAGGTCAACCTTTACCTTAACTGAGCCTGTCTGTCTTTTTGCATCTGTAATAATGTACCCTTTGAAATGTCTGGGTAACTTGTAACTTCCCTTTTTCTGGACCCCTTGGGGCACAACCTAATGTGTTGGGCGCCAGGACAGATACCACAAATTCCTTCATTATCATGTTAATCGTTCCTGCACCCACCGAAGTATGTGTCTATCATTTTACTTTTTATTCATTCCCAGGGATTTCCCCACTTTGCTTTCTCCCACCTCTCTAGTGTATCACCAATGGATTTCATGTAACCTACCTTCCTCCCTTTCCTTTGATTGCAATGTATAAATATAGATGTAACCTGCCATTCTCCAGAGCATTATCTCAATTCATTGAGGTTCTGCTTCCCAGCATAGGTCGACAGTTTGGCTCAAATAAACTCACAGAAATTCTTTACAGGTTTCAATGGTTTTTTATGTTGACACTACTATACACCTACGTTACATGGTATAGCCTACTGCTCAATTAAAAACCTGTACAGCATGTTCCTGTACTGAATACTATAGGCAGTTGTAACACAGTAGTAAGTATCTGTGAATCTAGACATATCTAATCATAGAAAAGATACAGTAAAATATGGAATAAGATAAAAAATTATACACCTGTATAGGGCACTTACCATGAATGGAGCTTCCAGGAGTGGAAGTTGCTCTAAGTCAGAGAGTGAGTGGTAAGTGAATGTGAAGGCCTAGGACAATACTGTACAGTACTGTGGACTTTATAAACACTGTACATTTAGGCTGCACTAAATTTATTTTAAAATGGAGTAGAGCCCTAGATCGTTTGGCTCAGTGGATAGAGCATTGGCGGACCAAAAGATCCCAGGTTCAATTCTGGTCAAGGGCATGTACTTTGGTTGCAGGCTCCTTCCCGGCCCAGGCCCTGGTCGGGGTGCGTGCAGGAGGCAACCAGTTGATGTGTTTCTCTCTGGTTTTCCCTCTCTTTGCCACTCTCTAAAATAAATAAATAAATAAATAAATAAATAAACAAATAAATAAATAAATAAATAAATGGAAAAATATCCTTGGGTGAGGATTTAACAAAAATGAAAGTGGAGTAGAATTACACTATGACATCACTAGGCAATAGGAATTTCTCAGCTCCATTATATTCTTATGTACCTCTGATGTATATGTGGTCCAGTGTTGACCCAAGTGTCATTATGCGGGACATGACTGTATTCTTATAAAAGCACAGTAGACCTAACATACAGAACTAAGTAAATGTTAGCTGTTCTTATATATTATCAAAGGTGCTTGGCTTACACTGAGGATGGAAAGCATACCTTTTTCAAGGTCTGTAATAATGTGGTAGTTGTCAGGGGCCTGGTTGGAAGGGCCACAATGTGACTTACCAACTCACACTGTGTTATACTCGTGCACATTTAATTTCAGAGTGCACCAGAAAGCAACAGCACAGAGGTGGGGTACAGTTGCTCATGACTGGAGGGCTGGCTTGTTTATGATGCATTAATTCTCTAGGATAGGTATTGGCAGACTTTTTCTGTAAAGACACCCTTGGTAAATAAATATTTGGGACTTTGTGAGCCTTATGGGTTCTATTGCAGCTACTCAACTCTGCTATTGCAGTGCAGAAACAACCACATATAGTACATAAACGAATGTATGTGACTGTGTTCCAATAAAGTTTTATGAAAGTTTTTGTTTCAGGGATCATAGTTTGTAGACTCGCTAGTCCAGTAGTGTGGTTGAGTATTGATTCCAATAATGCTGGCAGTATGGGAAAGCAGCAGGTCATCCATGGAAATCTGCTCTGCCCCTCACATACACCATAAGCCAGTTGCTTATATTGGGCAGAAGGACAAAACTTACACGGGGAAGTAGGCAAAAGGAATAAGAATCAGTATGAAAAAATGGGTATTAAAGAGATGGGGAAGTAGGCAAAAAAGAGTAAGAATGGATATAATGGTTACAGATTACAGGCAGTGTGGGTTGGGGATTTGCAAAGGACAGAGTGGGGACTCCATTGTTTCCACAGCAAGGTTGTTAATCTTTCCATGATAATAGGCAGTTCTTAGATGAGAAGGGACCATATTCCAAGGTAGACTCCCAGGTCCAAGGTTGACTCCCAGATTCCAGGGGATGGCGTACAACTCCCAGCCAGGTTAGAATGTGCTTTCTTCAAACAAAGAGGTCTGGAATTCCAAGAAAAACTCACCCAAGTCTATCTGATGCAAAGCGAGGAGCTGGTGGAACATAATGGGTCCCTGCTGGTACGTAGCACTGGTTTGGTTTTGCAAGTTGGTCCTGGGTGGGCTTCTCTGGAATCTGAGTCACAATCCACGTCATGGCACCATAGTGTTGTAGGCAGTGGGTACAGCACCAGGTGTTACCCCAGTGGGGTCAGCAGTTGAGTTCTGACTGGGGGAAGGAAAAGGAGGAAGAGAGAGTTGCAGCTGTGCTCCCAGGATGGAGAGTGCTCTCAGTGGTGTGGTTTTGCCGCTCAGTTTTCTTAACACTACAAATTCTTTTTTCATTTTATTGTTTTATCCTCTATGTGTGTGTTTGCCATTGCTATATCATTAACTTTTTTAAAATATATTTTTATTGACTTTTTACAGAGAGGAAGGGAGAGGGATAGAGAGTTAGAAACATTGAAGAGAGAGAAACATGGATCAGCTGCCTCCTGCACATCCCCCACTGGGGATCAAGCCTGCAACCAAGGTATAGGGCACTTACCATGAATGGAGCTTCCAGGAGTGGAAGTTGCTCTAAGTCAGAGAATGAGTGGTAAGTGAATGTGAAGGCCTAGGACAATACTGTACAGTACTGTGGACTTTATAAACACTGTACATTTAGGCTGCACTAAATTTATTTTAAAATGGAGTAGAGCCCTAGATCGTTTGGCTCAGTGGATAGAGCATTGGCCTGCGGACCAAAAGATCCCAGGTTCGATTCTGGTCAAGGGCATGTACTTTGGTTGCAGGCTCCTTCCCGGCCCAGGCCCTGGTCAGGGTGCGTGCAGGAGGCAACCAATTGATGTGTTTCTCTCTGGTTTTCCCTCTCTTTGCCACTCTCTAAAATAAATAAATAAATAAATAAATAAATAAATAAATAAATAGGTAGATAGGTAGATAGATAAATAAATAAATAAATGGAAAAATATCCTTAGGTGAAGATTTAACAAAAATGAAAGTGGAGTAGAATTACACTATGACATCACTAGGCAATAGGAATTTCCCAGCCTCACGGGGGCCATCTCAGCAACACGAAGTTTGGCATTCTGTCCTTTGTTGGGCGGCTCCTTGCTGGACAAAATCTCCAGGCGTTCCTGGTGGCTGAATATCTGGTATGCTTGCTTGGATTTCGTTTTCTACCAAGTGCACAGACTGCCTGTCTGCCGTCTCCCAGCGTCCCTTGTGAGATTGGTTCTGGTGGACCTGCCTGTGGGGTTGCTGGTACAGCGTTCCATGTTGTCGGCCCAGCCAGGTCGGCTCCGGCTTCCTCCAAACCTGATTCTGCTTCTTGAGTGTGTCCCTTATGTATGCGAGGAGTTGAAATCTGCATTCTGCTGGGCTGGGCTGCAAAAGCGCCGGTGGTTCCTTTGGGTGGGGTTGTAAATTGAGTAGGGCAGGGTCCCCAGGAATCACCAGGGGGGAGCAAAGGGCAATGGCGTCTCTGCGACTCCACATCTCGCGTCCCTGAGTGCCTGCGAGCAGTTCCGTGAGACAGCCACTCTCACTCTCCAGCCCATAGCAAGGCCCTCCCGCCTCTCCCCGTAGGGGTCTGGGACCTCAGAATCCCGCCCCAAACAAGCTCAGTGGACTCGTTCCAATTGAAGAAAAACCACGCATCCAGTTGCAGCCCGCCTGGCGCGCGACTCCTTACCGTTCTTGGAGCCTCTGCACAACCCACTCAGTCTCAATGCTCTTCTTTCTTTCCTTCCAGTTGTACAGCTTCCACTGGGCCAGCTTTCCCATGGTTCTGAATGATAGCTGTTTGTCTTATAGTTGGTAGTCTCGATGTTGTTGTGGGAGGCAGCATGCACAGGTCTGTACCTTACGCTGCCATCTTGGTTCTCCCCTAGATGCCTCTTTTTAAAGTTTATGGCACAGATTCTCATTTGAAAAACTTTGCTTCTGACCAATCTCACATGAAAGATTCCAGTGGGAACTGGAGAGAGCCTCCTCTATCATATCCTTGCATTGAAACTGGGAGATTCCAAAATGAACCTGGATGATTTTATCAGTATGGATCTTGAGGTAGGGTGGGTAGTGGTATACTCTCTGTCTGAGTTTATACATCAAAATTACTGAATTTGAGCCCGGCTCGTGTGACTCAGTGGTTGAGCGTCAACCTGTTAACCAGGAGGTCACGGTTTGATTCCTGATCAGGGCACATGTCCAGGTTGTGGGCTTGATCCCCAGTGGGGGGCATGCAAGAGACAGCCAATCAATGATTTCTCTCTCAATATTGATGTTTCTATCTCTCCCTCTCTGAAATCAATAAAAATATATTAACAAAAACAAAACAAAACAAATACAAAAAACTACTGAATTGACATCTGGACACAGAACCATGGAGAAATTCTAGAGCATGAACAGTAAACTTGATGGTACATTTGTTTTAGAATTATGTTTTCCTCTTTTAAATCAATTCAGTTGAAACATGACTAAACAAACAAAAAAAACACAACCTTTTAAAAAATATATAGATATCAGGTTGAAACTTAATGTAGTGTGTATATTTACTCAGATATTCCTATGGCTCATTTGTTAAAACATGTGATGACTTACGCCAGTATTTGCTTTTGTTGTGATAGATGTGTGGACTTTGTGTTTGTTCTGGATGTTGCATTTTTCTCCAGCTACACTATAAGCTCCTGGAGGGCAGGGCTGTGGCTCCTTGCTCAGTGAATCACTAGCAAGGAGCCCATAAAAGGTGGCGAAAAGATGTTTGCTAGGAATTATGTTGCTGCTTAAAGAGGGTTAATCTTGTGAGTGAATCAGCAATAAGTATTAGTCTTTTTGGACTATTAAATTCTTTAAAAAGATTGCAGTCCTTTCAGGCTTGAGTGTTATTTGGCCAATTTGTATATCTTGTTGTAAATAAAATTGATTTAAAAACTTTTTTAAAAAGAAAATATTTCTCAAAAGTGTACATCCACTCTCCTACCTTAATATTGAACACTAGAGGCACAGTGCATGAAATTTGTGCACTCGGGAGGGGGGTGAGGTCTGTCAGTCCTGATTGCAAGAGGTCACAGGCTGAGGGACCCCACCAGTGCATGATCGGGGCCAGGAAGGGTCGTGGGAGGTTGACCTGTTGGGGAGAGACTGCGGGTGGGGGGGCTCCAGGGGGTGTCCAACCCATCTGGCTCAGTCCCGATCTGTGGGACTCCAACAGCAAGCTAACCTATTGGTTGGAGCATCTGCCCCCTGGTGTTCAGTGCACATCATAGTGAGCGGTTGAGCAGCCTTAGCATATCATTAGTATATTACGCTTTAATATGCTAAGTGTCCTCAAACTTTTTAAACAGGGGGCCAGTTCACTGTCCCTCAGACCGTTGGAGGGCCAGACTATAGTTAAAAAAAAAAACTATGAACAAATTCCTATGCACACTGCACATATCTTATTTTGAAGTAAAAAAAACAAAACTTCAAAAAAAAAAGGCTCTCCTAACTTAAAAATAAAAGGCCCTACTAACTGCAAAATAAAAAAAAAATAGACCTCCTAACTTGTTCTTACCTCGGTCCTCAGGCAGCAGCAGGCTCTGCACAGGCAAGCTCATGACTCGTCCGATCATACCCGAGACTGAGAGGAGGAGTCGAGAGACAGAGAGAAGGAGGGGAGTCAGAGAGTGCGGCGCACATTCCACACATGCCAGACTATAGTTAAAAAAAAAACTATGAACAAATTCCTATGCACACTGCACATATCTTATTTTGAAGTAAAAAAAACAAAACTTCAAAAAAAAAGGCTCTCCTAACTTAAAAATAAAAGGCCCTACTAACTGCAAAATAAAAAAAAAATAGACCTCCTAACTTGTTCTTACCTCGGTCCTCAGGCAGCAGCAGGCTCTGCACAGGCAAGCTCATGACTCGTCCGATCATACCCGAGACTGAGAGGAGGAGTCGAGAGACAGAGAGAAGGAGGGGAGTCAGAGAGTGCGGCGCACATTCCACACATGTGCACTGCGGGCCGGGACGAGTCGGCTGCTAAGCAACAGGCAGCGGCGGCAAACACACCTGGCGGGCTGGATAAATGTTTTTGGCCCACCGCATGTGGCCCATGGGCCATAGTTTGAGGACCCCTGGGTTAAATGGATGACCAGACACTTAGCATATTAGGCTTTTATTTATATAGGATGAGCAGATTAGCTTGACTCATTTCTGACCCTAGGACTTAACCTGTAAGTCAAAGAATATCTTTGATTACAGCTTGTTTTTGTTTTCTCCTAAAAATAGATTTTTTTCATGAAAGAAAATTTGTTTCTTGAGTTTTGATTAATTGAAGATTTGATATTTTTCTCTCACTCTTGTTTATGTGCTACCACAGAATGAGGTGTGGCCATAATATTTGGTCACTCTGAGTCACTGTGGTTCATGAGGTCAGTTACATAAGTCAAGGTCTAATATTTCATAGTTTCTGTGTAGCCAGACTACATGAGATCCAAATGATGAAGGAAGTCTTTTAGTTATGTCTACTTCTACCATATTTGTATGAATATGACAAAAATGGAAAGAATGGTAGCATGCTTCTTTAAACAAATTAGACAACATTTCAAATATTCAGAGTAATTTTGAAAATAATATAATGGATTCCCAGGTTGCTATGATCCAGATTTAACACAAGATTTGAGGACATAAAATCCTTAAAAAATTACTGGTGAATGTAAAAAGTGAAGGTGCCTCCCTCCCCTTGATACTCCTCCCTTCCTTCTCTCCTTAAATGGTCATTGTTTTCAAAATGGTTTATACATCATTTATCTACTTATGTGTTAGAAAGTCACCCCAAATATGTAGTGACTTAAAACAACAACAACCACTTATTATTGATCATGACTGTACACGTCCAATAGAGGGTTCTACTAACAGGAAATAGGCTATGCTGATCTTAGCTGGATTTGTTGATGTGTCTGTGGTCAGTTGGCAGGTCAGCTGGGTGCTGGCTTATCTTAGTATGGGCTGAATCATGTGTCTGGTAGTTAGCTGATTGTAGCTTGGGGCAACAAGGTTGACGGGGCCATGGGTTGCTCATCACTCAACAGGCTAGCCCACAATGTAGTAGGAGGGTTCTAAGAGGGAGAATGGAAGTATGTAGGGCTTCTGGCAAAATATCTCTTCCACTGCATTCTGTTAGTGAGAATGAGTGTCAAAGATACCAGATTCGAGAGATGGGAAAGTAGACTTTGCTTCTTGGTAGAAGGAATGGTAAAGTTGTAAGAGAGAGTGGATTTCTAAGAGAGGAGGAAATTGTAGCCATTTTTGTCATCTACTACAAAGCATATGTATTTTTTTCCATATATGTGTCTTACATTTTTAGTAGATTTGCTTATACTTATAAATGAAATTTTGTATTATTATAATAATTAGTGTAATTAATATCCTATTCAATATATGGCTTTGTATATTATTTTTTTTTAGAAATTCACAAGTATGTTTTTATGATGAATTTAATGATATTATGTAATGCATATATCACAATTTACATTCTATTGTTGATGTACATTTAAATTCTTTCTCATTATTTTTTGCAATCAAAAGCAAAGCTGCAATGAATATGCTTGCCCACAATTTTGTGTGCAAATATCAGAATTTCTCTAGGTATATTTCTAAAAACGGACCTATTAGGTTGTACAGTACATATATTTTCAGCTTTAGTGGATATTGCAAATTATTCTCCAAAGTAGTTGGACCAGTGCACACACTCAATCAGGGTATTTAACAGCTTCATTTCCTTAAGAATCACACTTCGTATTACCAGGTATTTTTACTTTTTGTGGAGCCAATTGGAGAGTATCATCATTTTAGTTGCATATTCATTTAATAAGGTTGAACATATTTCATATGTATACTGGACATAAATTTACTCTCTTGGAAATTGGCTATTCATATATTTCAACATTTAAATTTTATTTTATAATTACTCTGGCAGCTCCTCTACTGAGAATAGAAGGTAAGGAGTCTGTGTAGGAGTAGGAGGCCAGTAATGGGACTATTGCAATAATCCAGGTGAGAGATGTGGTGGCTTGGACCCAGGTGGTAACAGTGTAAGTATGAGAAGTAGCTGAATTCTGGACCTGTTTTACAGGCAGAGTCAAAGGATTTCTTGATGAATTGGGTGTTGGGTATGAAGAAAGAGAGGACTCCAGGATGACTCCAAGGATTTTGGCATGGGCATCTGGATTAAAGAACTGCTATTAACTGGTTAGGAAAGACCGTGGGAGGAGCAGTTTTAGGGAAAGATCCGAACTCGGTTTGGGGCATGCTGCTTGAAGTGCCTGTTAAACATCTAAGAGGGGATGAGTCGGAAGTTTAGAGGAGAGGTGCAGAGTGGAGATACAGAAAGGATTCCAAGAGATGAGGAACTAGTGGAACTAGGAAAGGATATTTAAGAAGTGGACAATATTAGGGGAAAAACAAGAACTGGTGGGGTCCTGGCAAATGACTCAGTATACTTTTCATTCTCTTTCTTTGTCCTTCCTTGAATCCTTTATCTGCTATATTTTTCGTAGCTAAAAGTTGAATTCAAAAAAATATTAAGAATTGTGTTACTGCATTTGCTTCAGTTTGTTCTGAATTCAGCATAACATTCTTCTTCTGCCAGCTTCTCTTTTGGAGTGAGTAAAAAACTTTCAAGTGTTGCTAGACAAAATTCTCTCAGACTCCAAAGACTGATTAACGTTGGAGAAAAGGGGTAATGAGAAGGGAAGAGGTGACTTCACACAGAGGAATCTGTGCTAAGATGAGCCCTGCAGGTGTAGAAATAACAGTGGGACACAGCCATCAGATGAGTCCTAGAGCCCTGAGCATCCTCCACGGCAGTGAGTATCTTTTCAAGTAGAGAAACCAAGTTTACAGTAGTTTCAAATGACACTAAGCAAATGTAGAAAAATCCCTAGGCACTGGCTCTTCCTGCTTTTCTATAGAGCCTAGGACATACAGGTCAGGCTTCGTGACTTTAGGAACTGGCAGAGGGAGTAAGAGGCAGTGGCCGGTGCCTGTCTTCTGTATAAGGGCTCTGGGTAGCATTGTGCAAAGCAACACAGGGTTTTAGTTCCCACCCACGGAAGCCTCCACTTGAAAGGGTGTGGTGTGTTGCAAGATGCATGAAGTCACCTCTTAGAGGTATACTTAAGAAGGGAGGATTAAAGAGAAGCAAATACCGTTCTTAGGATCAGAAGAATAACTTGTGAGCAAGCACATATTCTAATTGTTCTTTTTTTTTTTTCCCCCCCATGCTGGGAAATCACATAAAAACCTGAGGCCCCAGTAGGGAAATTCAAAGTTGAACTCAACATATTAAAACAAAATTTAAGGGGTGAGAAAGCAACAGCTCATGGGTGGCAAAGAAAGTGGGAACAAATTCATGCCAACCTTCTCTGCCTCCTACTAGATAATACGATTCAATATGTTTTGTGAGGATGAAAATAAATGAGCTAAAGATTTAGAGCAGGAATATTTCAAAAAATTAGAGTTTGGAGCATTTCACTTTCACTACGACATTCTCATGAAAGATAATATTTGTTTTAGCACATCACACCCAAGAAGCTCAAAACTAATACATGAGGCCTGGCCAGCAATGGCTAGTGGTTGAGCGTCGAACTATGAACCAGGAGGTCACAGGTTTGATTCCCACTCAGGGCACATGCCCAGGTTGTGAGGGGCATGCAGGAAGCAGCCGATCAATGATTCTCTCTCATCATTGATGTTTCTATCTCTTTCTCCCTCTCTTGGAAATCAATAAAAATATATATTTAAAAAGCAACAAAAGCAAAACAAAGAACACACCCTAATACATGAGGGTAATTTTGGTTAGAAAGAAAATTCATTGTTTTTTTCTAACAGGCGTCTTAGTTCCTTAGATGTAGCTAATCTACAAATCACAGAAAGCTTTTAAAAAGTAGTTTGAATGTATTGTAATTTCATTTTATCCGGTGAAGAGGTCCTGCCATCAGGGAGGAGTAGGCAGGTGGCCAGTCCCCATACCTCTCAGGCAGGGCCTGTCTGGTACGGGTGGCACGAGGGAGCTGGAGGGTTTAGCATGCTTGAAGGTGTTTCTGATGGAAGAGAGAGCCAGTTCCTGTGAAGTGCACTGATTTTTGCTCCCGCTCCTGCAGGTGTGGGAGGGACAGTTTTAGAATGGTGGCACAGGAACCAGCCCTTCTCGTGGTTCTGGGCAAGTGAGTTTCTCCTCTAGGTCAAGCCTGTTAGGATCCCCGAAGGAGGAACGCATGAGGCCAAAAGGGGTGAAGAATTATAAATTTATTAGGTCATCTGGATGCCGGATGGGCTGAGCCCCAAAATGGTGCCAGCCCCCAAAGACGAGGAGTCAGAGGTTTTTAAAGGGCTCTGGGCGGGCTTTTTCTGGGCGGAGAATTCTCTATGCAGGTCCGGATTCCAGGAAACTCCGGAGGGGAGAGATAATGGTCTTACCAAGTGGAATGTGGTCTAAGCAAGTGGAATGTCCATTGTGAAGTGGCCTAAAGGTCAGTTCCCAGAGGAGGGAGTATCGATTTAATTCTTCGATCAGACTTAACAAAGCCATAAGGACAATAAATAAACCCTCCTGTTGTGCAGGCTGCACCTCACCACCGTGGGTCACTGGGACGGTCAGTAGAGTGAGGCAGCATGGAGTGGCCTGGTGAATGGGGGTAGCCATTTGCTCATTCATCCATTTAAAATGTGTTGTTGAGTGCCATCCATGTGCCAAGAATGGTGGTAGGAGCTAAAATACAAGAATGAACCAAGTAGACATAGAAACTGCCTCCATTTGTTTAACAAACTAATATGTAGTTGGAACTTGTGTTAAGTCCTCTAAAAGAAATGGAGTATAATGGGGTGGGGAGGGGAGGAGCCTAGGGAATAGTCAGGGGTGTGAGAGGGGAGAGAAAGGGAGCAACCACATGGCCTGTGGCCCAGCAGTTACGGCACCACTGCTCAGTTTTCCAGGAGGTTTGAGCCCTGCCCTGGAGGGGCACGAGTCCAGAGGCAGGGTCGCTTTGAGAGCGGGAGCTCACCTGGGTCAGCAGCAGGAGGAGCGTGGGGAAAGCCAAGGTCCACGTAACATAGCGAATGCATCGATGGGAGGAGGGAGTGCTGCCTCAGCCCTGACCCCATGAGGGGAGGGGCGGGGGGAGGATCATTTTTTACAATTGTAAAAATAGTGTATGCTTTTTTGAAGAAAAACATACCCAATACCTTTAAAGCAATACATAAACATACATAAAGCAAGAAACAGTTCAGATTTTTGAGGACTCGCTAATACTGTTTCAAGGACTACAGGTGTTAACTCATTTAATCCTCATGACAGTGGCAGAGATGCCATTTCCTCCTCTCCCCAAACTGGGCATAGAAGGCCAAAGCCACTATGCTGGGAAATCAATATGTTTTGTGAAGATGAACATAAATGAGCTAAAGATTTAGAGCAGGAATTGGGAAAAAAAATACCTATATTTCGAAAGATTAGAGTTTCTGACAATTTTTAAAAGTCAGAAAAGAAATGGGCAATATTTTGAAATCATATATTTAAGGAAAAAGGAATTAAAATTTAATGAATGAGAAAGATCCCAAAAGGATACCCTCCATATTTCTGACTGCTTTACTTTTTGTTCCTCCTTTGATTCCATCTGTTTCTTATATTTTCTCTCTTTTTGTAACTTGTTTCAAATTTCTCTGATCCCTCTGTCCATTCAGTTCTTTCAATCACTTTTCTTCCTTCTGACTTTTTGAATTGCCACCTGAGAGTCCTCCACCCCAGGTATTCCTCTGCCTCCTCCCAGGCAGCTGTGGCCGCACAGGTTTTCATTACTGACTCTGAGGAACTCATCGGTGCTTGAGTGGCGGCTCTCCTGATGAACAGCGGCCATCCCAAGCAGTTCTCATATTTCTAAGATGCAGGGTGAGGCCATAATCTTTCCCACATTTTATTGACAGATAAATTGAAATGATAGAGATTAAATTGCTTTCCCAGGAACAAACAATGAGTCAATGATAAATGTTTTGCCAACTATCCACCCATTAGAAATTGGTCCATTGACAATATCCTTCTTTTATAATAAACCTCAAAAAGACATAACAAATACTCTTCTAAACACAAATGAAAACTTTGTGAAGATCTGGATACAGGCTCTTGGGAGGGTTCCCTGTTTCTCCACCCAGTAGCCCCCTAAAGCACCCTCTTTTTCTCAACAGGCTCAGATGTTCAGCCCACCTGCTCTCCAGCCCGAATGCCCTTCTAAGCTGAGATACTATGTCCTACTTTTCCCTCCCCTTTAATAATACAAGACATTTGAGTTTCCTAAAGACTACTGAGTACTTAATTTGTTCCTACAAAGTTCACTGGGGTCTCTGTTATTATCTCCAGTTTACACAGGATTAGTACCACACGTTTGAGGCCAGTATTAAGCCCTAGAACAATTATTCTTGGTTCTCCCTGTTCAGCCTTTTAAAATCCCATAGAATTGGCTTTCAGTTAATATGTTCCTAGTTTAGATGTCTCATCTGTTTGGTGGTGAAATCAGAGTGGTCATTCCTGGACATTAGGTATTGATGTGTGACAAGCTGGGAGTGTCGCCTAAGAATTGGACAAGGCGGTCTCACCAACCATCTCTAGTGGTTCATTGCAGTAAACCGTCTGCCTTTCATTCTGGGAAGTTCCACAGTGCTGGCTCTATTTCTGCCACAGGTCAATGGAGGTTGTTTTATAAACTTAAAAATAGCCTCCTCCTTTTATTCTCATTCTTCTGTTACTCCAGCCCTCTGCCTTCCTTATTCTCCTTTCTACTCTTAGCAAGGTACTGTATTTGCGGGAGGATACGGAAGTCCCACAGTGGTGTGTGTGTGTGTGTGTGTGTGTGTGTGTGTGTGTGTGAGACTATAAATTGGAAACACAGCAGCAAAATGGAGGAAAGTGAGGACAATGCTTTCCTCTAATTAAAAACAAAACTCAAGTTTTTAAAGCTGACCATCTGGCCATGTTTATTCATCATCATGATAACACAAATAATAATAAAGAACTATGTGCTTTACACATGTTAAATCCTATGGAATATTTAAGACAAATCCTTCCTTTTTTTAATACCTTTGTTTTTAATTAATTAATTAATTTTTTATTGATTAAGTTATTACATATGTGTCCTTATTGCCACGTTACCCCCCAACCCCCCCCCCCCACAATACCTTTGTTTTTAGATGAGAAGACTGAGGTTAGAGAAAGTATAGCGTTTGCCCGAGGCTACACAGCCCATAAATGGTGCAGCAGGTTTCAAATGCAGGTCAGGATGACAACCAAGCCCATACTCTGCTGCTTCACACTCAAATGGGGTGGGAAGATCTTGTTGCCATAAAATAAAACATAATAAACACACACAACATCTGTGCTGTTTGCTGTCATGTTGCACAACAAACGTGATTGGAAGCACACACAAATTGACTCTGATTAATATCACTCTTATGCACTTGTCTATTTTTTATTGTTTCTTCCCTCATTTTGTTAGTTTTCAAATATCTCCAATCAGTGTGAAAGTGCACACTTTCTTCAGATGCCCTAAAGTTCATTTCTCGCCTAACACGGTTTCTTCTCTGCCACTTTCTAGTTCTGTGACCTTGGCCATATGTTTTCTAAACTTCAGTATTCCCATAACAATAGTACTTAGTAGGTTTATTTGAATTAAGTAAACTAAAGCTAAAAAGATCTTAGTGCAATCCTTGATATAGTAAGTGCTTAAAAAATGATAGCTATTACAATTAAGAATAAAATACTAATCTTGTATTGTTCTCTGTTATACAGTGAGAAAAGGTAAGAAATGGCTGAATGAATTCTATTAATTGTGTGATATTCATTTAGATTTTTTTTCAGGGGCAATCTTACGTTCTTTAAACCCTGTAATGTAATATGAAATAATAATTCTGAATTAGATTGAAAATATCAGCAAGCCTCTTTCATTCAGTTCATTTTGTTTTTCCCCCTTTTTTTCTTTTTATTATTTATTTATTTATTTTCCGCAGTTTTAGAGACATATACTTGACAAATGAAATTCTGTATATTTAAAGTATGATGGGTTTTTTTTTATAACTATATATTAATTTTCTTTATGTGTTTTTCAGTTTTATTGAGGTATGATTAACAGTTATAAGGTATGTAAAGTGTATACTAGTATCATGATGATTTAATATACATATATAGTGAAATGATTACTGCAATAAGATTAATTAACCCTTTTGTCACCTCAGTTACTTTTTTTTGCGGTGAGAATGCTTACTGAAAATCTACTCTCAGTAAATTTTAAGAATACAACACATTATTATTAACCATGTTGTATATTAGATCCCCAGAACTTATTTATTTTATAACTGGAGGCTTGTATCCTTTGACCAATATCTCCCCATTTCTCCCACCTCCCAGCTCCTGGTAACCACCATTCTACTTCTCTGTTTCTATGAGTTCAACTTTAAAAAAACAAAAAACAAAACTGATTTCAGAGAGATAGACACATCTGTGAGAGAAACATCAATTGACTGCGTGCTGCACACCCCCTATTAGGGATTGAGCCTGCAACCCAGGCATGCGCCCTGACCAGGAATTGAACCAGCGACCTCCTGGTGCATGGGACTAAGCTCAACAAACTGAGCCACACTGGCTGGGAAACTTCTTGTTTTTTGAGAGTCAACATATAAATGAGATCATGCGGTATCGATCTTTCTCTGTCTAGCTTGTTTTACTTAATATAATATCCTTTAGGCTCCTCAGAAGAAGTGAGTGTCAGAGAATTTGTGGACATATTTTAAAACAACAGTCTTCAAGAACTGCTGGACTCGATGATATTAAAGGGTATTTTTAACCCTGAATTTCCATGGGGAAGGGAAATGAGGTCAGTCTTCAGGTCTGAGTAAAGATCCAAGGGGTCCTGTTGTAAGTATTTCCCTCATTATTTCCCTGGCAAATTTCCACTAATTCTTTCAAACCAAGTTCAGAAATCACTTTTTTTAGAAAATAGGTAGGCCCCTTCCTCTATACTACCTCTGTACCTATTTCTACATCTGTGATTATGCTTGTTACACTACATTGCAAATATTTTGTTTCTTATTCTCTTTCCTTATTAGACTGTGAGCTTTGGAAGTCAGGAGTATTATCTTATTTCTCTCGTTAGTACCTAGAGCTGTGTCCCGGTAATCATCTTTGGGGGTCACATTTCCTCTTCGTTTGTTCCGTCATTAGTGTCAGATACTGTGTTAAGCTTTGGGACAAGATTCCCGCTCTAACTGTATTTTTAGAAGGAATACAATAAACAAGTAAACCAACAACAAAGATAATTTCAGAAAGCAATCCCTGCTCTGGAGAGAATAAACACAGATTGAATTATGTGGGTTGTGATGTGGAGTGGTGGCTACTTTAAGGGATGTGGTTGAGGAGCACTGTAAGTCTATATGTCTGGCTCCAGCTGGCCTAGCCTGGAATCTGGAAACTGAAGTTTATATAATGTTATATTAAGCAATAATATCTCAATTTTAAAAAGTTAAAGTAGCCCTAGCCGGTTTGGCTCCGTGGTTGGAGTATCAGCCCACAGACAGAAGGGTCCCAGGTTCATTTCCAGTCACAGAGGGTATGCAGGGAGGCAACCAATCAATGTGTCTCTCCACATCATGTTTCTCTCTCTCTGTTTCTCCCCCTCCCTTCCACTCTGTCTAAAAATCAATGGGGAAAAAAAAAATATCCTCAGGTAAGGAGTAACTAACTAACTAACTAACTAAATAAATAAATAAATAAATAAAAAGGCTTTTTTAGAAAAGCAAGAAACACATCTGAGGTGAAGAATCTGTAGGCTCAGGGTGGCCAGAAGAGGCACATCTGTCACTTGCCTGTGGCCATGTCTGCAGACTGAGTGCTTTAGTCACATTGGGCAGAAATGTGAGCACTAAGAAGGCTGGCAATTGGGCCTCAAACCCAGGCGGTGGCTCAGTGCATTTGCATAATTGCTGGCTGCACTAAACTTCAGGAACTTACTAGAGGAGACAGGACAGACCTGTTTGAAAGAAGCCGAGAACAGACAGTGGGTGTCAGGATACGGAAATGGAAATGCAAAGCGAGGCGTGGATGCGTGTGGGAGTGGCAGGGCTTGTTCTGGCTTTCAAGCTTGCGCTTGTGCTGGCTTCTTTCCAGTCCCATCCGTTCAGGCCCGGTGCCCTCAGGCTTCTTCCCCCTTGTGCACACCTGCTCTGGGGGAGAAGTCCCCAGTCTTCCAGGAAACCTTTAGCGGGTGCACAAAAAGGTGTGGTCCAGCTTTCCTCACAGCAGAGGTGGTCCGTTCAGGGAGTCTAGGTAAGAAAAGATTCCTGAAGCATTCTCCCAATGCTTTTCAAAATTAAGTCTTAGTTATTTTTTGTTTTTTTAAAAGCAGTTAACAAGCAAACAGCCCCCAAATCCTCACATGGTGCCTCCTCTGTGAAACCTCCTCTGACCACTCCCTTGAGTGGTCAACCTTCTCTCCTTTTTGTTGCCACAGTGTTTTGTATAGAGCTTTATTCAAGCACTAATCATATTTTATACAGCTTTCTCTCTTCTGAGGGCAGGAACGGCCATTTTTCACTTCTGGTATATTTTACTTGGCTGGATGATGAATAAAGGAAAAAGAATCCGAAACATTCACACTAAGGTGCAAGGGGTTAGTGTTTGCTTTAGATATTACCCGTCCCTAGACAATACCAATGTACAGCAATAGGAGGTGGATGACAGAATGATGGCATATCTTTCTTACAAAGCATTGCAAATAAGGGAAATGCTTATCTTATAATATTGTTATAATAGAGCTGTTAGAATTTAACATCTATAATAATGAAAGTGTAATATTCTAATTAGACCTGACAGCCGAATGAACTTCCGGACAAAGCCAGGGTTGCGAGGGCCTAGGCAAGCAGCACAAATTTTGTGCATCGGGCCTCTAGTAATATATAACAGTGCATAGGAGGAAGATCTAGAAGGAAATGAATCAAAATGGTAAAATTATCACCTGTAGTTGGTAGCATTATTGATGATTTTTATTGTTACCTCTCTAATTTTCTGTGTTGTCTGAAGTTTCTAGAATAAGTATGTATTAATATGTGTCAGATGAGAAATTTGGTTTTCCCCAAAAATATCTCTCAGAAAAGAGGGAGTCACCTTATATTCTAGTCCTTCCAGAGTCCTTTGCATTATGGGATTTTTTTTTCTGACTTATTTTCAACCACAAAGTACTATTTGGGGAAGACATATTCACTTGAAATGACCTGAAGAAGTTACAAACTTTTAAATGATTATGGTGATCTTCTAGTTAAAAAAAAAAAGCCAAGAAATTGAACGTAAATTTAATGAATTCTTTCTTTGGGGTGAGAGCCCCAAATGGAAAGCCTTGGATGTCACTGAGATATTGTAAGACAGCTTTCAGAAGGTCCCTCTGCAAAGCAATACTACAAGTGTCTGCACTGTGAAGGTCATGAACATACACTTGTAGAATGAGTGGGACAAATAGTTGTCCTTGTGGTTTGTGAATGGGTACTTGTAGCTTGGGATAAAAACTCCAATGGCATCATCGTAGCTAAAACAACAACATGTCAGATGGAAGAGAATAATAGATGTCTAGAAAACTGTCAGATGAATCAAAGGTGTCTTTAATGTCAACAGAGGACTTTTGCCAAAAAGACACATTTAGCAACTTTGTTCAAATACCTTCCTGGTTGGAGGATAAAAGGAGGAATTATTTCTAAATTGAATGTTGTTTTACATAATGTGATTTAAAATATATAGTATGCTTAATTAAATCGATATTAAACATTGAACGTAGATGCATGACTATTTCATCTATACTTCTAAAAGCTTATACTCAGGTTGGTCAAAACCATTTATAATTTCTTTTTCTCTTTTAGATAGTGACTTAATGTTAGGGTCACTTTCCATTCCTGAATATTTTTCTAATTAGAGCAAAATCAAAGGCACAAACTTGGTATCCCTTCCAGGGACTCTTAAAATTTAATAAGCATTTATGCTTTTATGTAAGCAATTACGCTTGAACGTTGAACCCCCAGGCATCAGGCGGTGGATGGAGAAGGTAGTTGGGGAGGCAGCTGTATCTCTGTGTCCTCAGAATCACAGCAGGGCATCAGCATACACCTGAGTGAGGCTCAGGCAACATTTCTTGGAGGAGTGCCTTCGGGGCTCAGGCACTGGACTTTTATTAGGAAGAAAGGGATAAAAGAGTATGTGTCAGGGTTCAACTGCTACATTACAAACCACCCCCAAACCGAAGGGTGTAAAACAACAGCATTTATTTGTCACTATTCTTTGGCTTGGCCATGGGCAGGCGGCTCATCTCTGCTCTGCATCTGTTTGCAGTTGCTAGTGGGTCAGCTGGTCGTGGATGGCCTTGTACACAGCTCACAGGCTGGGCCTCGGTCAAGGCTCCTGTAATAGCTGGGCTGCGTGGTCTCTCACCCTCACAGATGGGTTTGCTCCTGTGGCAGCAGTGTTCATCGAGGGTGGAAGTGCAAGCTTCAGGGCATCTGGAAGCCAAGGCTTCGAAGTCATAGGCTGTCACTGCTGGCACATCCTATTGGTCAAAGCAAGTCACCAAGCCACCCCAGATTCAAGGCAGTGGGGAAGTAAATTCTACTTTGTGATGGGAGTTATTGTACAGGAGTTGTGGCCATGTCTAACTTACTGTAGGGCATTTCAGAGGGGAGAGCGGTTTCTGGAAGGGGCTAGAAGCAAGCGCTGCACAGTGACATTTTGTTCATCCGTCGTCGCTAGGGGTTCAGCTTGAGGAGGCCTGTTGAGCAGTTTGAATGACGCCAGGTAGGCAGCCTGAGAGGCCCAAAGAACGGAAGCTTAGGAATAGGACTTTGACGTGAGGGTTAGCAAACCTCACGCATGTGCCTGGCCCACTGCCTCAAAGGGTTCCTTTTCATTCATCTTTCTTACTGTTTTCACCTTTTAAAGAAATGTTTGCTTTGAGATCTTAGGAGACCCTTCGTCATTAAAGTGCCATGTCCAGGAAGCCTTTATGGACAAGGGGACACAGGAGCAATAAAGGACAGTGGTGAAGCACCTGAGTTCTGGAGCCACGCAGACCTTGATTCAAGTCCTGTCCTAACCACTCAGATTCCATGTGACATTTCATCAGTCACTTAAACCATTTGAATCTTCACTATCCCATGGGGCTAAAAATAGCAGCTCCCTCACAGGATGGCTGTGAGGCTTAGATCATTTACTTATGGATTTATCTTAGGATCTTAAGCATTAAATATGTAAGTCCTCAGTTAATGCCTTTGGATTTTCGTTGTTCACCGAAAAAAAATGAGTAACTGCTGTGGAAATTCCAGGGTCTTATGATTAAAATAGCTAATAAAATTGAGCATCAAGAGATTTGCAAATATAAAAGGATATGCCCATCCCCAAGGATAGTGTTCTTTCTTGTGATCTGCGTCCAATGAAGAAGGTCTGTTTCAAAGCTAATTAATTCTCTTCCCTGAGAGAAAACTGACCTCTGTGTAAGCGCATCTTTCACAGAGTTGATGCTTTGCAGAAAAAAATGCATTTATTCTCTATTCGAATGTATCACGTAAGATGAACCAGGATTCTGGAGGCTGCTCTCTTTTAACCACATATCTTCTCTATGTTTAACAAATATTTTAAACCTCCTACTGTGTTATATGCCCTATGCTAGATATTGAAGATATAATGATGCATGAAATCAATATCATTGCTCTCAACAGCTGCTTTTTATACTCTGCATAACATCCATCTTCCTGATTATTCCATTCAGAGCATCTGGATAAGGTACAAGAATTATTCTGACTGCCCTACTGCATCCCACTATTGACTGACTTTCTACAGCTCTACTTGGAAGCATACATTCCCCATTCTTCATCTCTTTTTCCCACTCCTGATTCATCCTGATGATTCTCTGTTCAACCATTGTCCAGGAAATAGTTGAATCAGTCACCTTTTCTTATGTCAATGCTTTCCTTATAATCCAAAATGTAGGAAATAGAAATCTACAACTATCAGACAAAAAAAGCAGTGTTTCTTCAAATGTGGTAAATAGAGTAGCATGTAATCTACTGTCAATTATCTATGAATATGCCCATCTGAGCACTTGAAAACAAAATCCCCAAGAAAACTAAAAAATATATTTTTAATGGAGCCACCAGTGTCTCCAGGCCTTGAGAACTTTAACAAGGATCACTCCATAAAAATAGTTGCTGTAAGCATGTATAATAAATTAAACATCAATTTTAAATTATTCATTGAGCCTTCCTAAGGATGAGATGTTTTAGGGATTACGAAAATGCAGTGTTAATAAGCAGTCAGTAGTAATTTTAAAAAGTAAGTGAAAAAGAAGGGTTCATCTAACTTTTGCCTTTGCTGAAGAAAGAGCTAAATGGATAACTTCAAATTAGTAGTACTAATTAATGTAAACTTGCAATGCAAGACATTATGTATAGTGCAATTTCATTGGTTTATATTACATGTTTAATCATAGAATAGAGCTAGAGGTGAAATAGTAGTAACAATAAAAATGATAGATGCTATTTATGAGTAACTTTGATTAGACTTTTTCATAAATTATCCCCAGTTGTATAAGAGGCAACTGGACATAGAGAGATTGATTCACTTGCCTACGGTCAGACTAGGATTTGAACACTTTCCTGTTGTGAGGATAAAGCTTGTATTTCCCCACTATGCTATTCTAGCCAAACTATATTGCCTTCCAAAGGTGGATTGATGAAGAGAAGTAGCTAAGGGCTTTAGAGTCAGAGTTCTTGGTTTAAATATCAGCTCTTCCTCTTACTAATTGTGTGACCTTTGATAGTTTTTTCCTATATAAAATAGAGATAATGTAAGGATTAAGTGGTTTAATGTATACAAGGCCATTAACCCAATACCCACTATGCAGCTAGAGTTTAGTATGTGGTATAGTTATTACTATTATCATTATTATACTAAAAGTAAAGGAAAAAGAATGGTGTAGCTGCCTTAGATGACCAACTAAAGTGGTGCCATATGTTCTTGCTGGGTCTGGGAAAACAGCAGATTACTCACTGTTATGAGTTGTCAAGCCTGGGTGATCCCAGTCTGTCTCACTCGTGGCCTGCTGTCCAGAGTCCCTAATGCATCCTACTGAGTGGTACTTTCCATCTGTATCTATCATCTGGTGACAGTGTGAGAGAGCCTCCAGCTTCCTTTGGGTAGTGTCATAGCAGGAAATGATCGAGATGGTTTCTTTTTTTAATTCATGTCATCCTCCTGGAGCTAATCCCAGCAGAGAAATTTCCAAGTTTTTCCTTTTTGAAACATCTCTTCCACACTTTAGATGCCAGGCCCTTTTCTCTTTAAAGAAAGCCTGATTTAATGTTCCTAACTACAATTAAAGAACTATAGCTTTACCCTTCTGTGATTTTTGAGATTCCTTTCCAAAAATGGGAGGATAGTGTAGTGTATTGAATTATATACTTCTAAAATTCATGTGCTGAAGTCCTAATCCCCAGTACTTAGGATGTGACTGTATTTGGATATAGGACCTTTAAAGAGATGATTAAGGTAAAATGGGGTCACATGGGTGAGCCCTACTGTCATATGACTAGTGTCCTTATAAGGGGAGGAGATTAGAACAGAGGGACCCCCATGTGAGGACACAGCAATAAGGCAGCCGTCTGTAAGCCAAGGAGAGAGGCCTCTGAAGAAAACACACCTGCCAACACCCTCATCTTGGACTTCCAGCCTCTAGAACTGAGAGATAATTAATTTCTGTTGCTTAAGCCACCTTGTCTCTGGTGTTTGGTGATGGCAGCCCTTGCAGCAGCTAACACAGGTGGTCTTGAGGCAGATATTGCACTCTAGGCGCTCTCTGGTGAAGCTTGCGTCAGAGGACGAGCTTTCGTAGCAGGTCACTAAGGGTCTCAGGCTTGTGAAGGTCAATGGAGGGACAGACAAGAGCCCTGGGAACTTTGAAGACACACCCTCTCAAGAGGATCTTCTGACCTAAATGTATTTCTCCACAGGTCTGAAAGTATATCGTTAACAATTCATATGGAAGTCTGGAAGCCTTTTTTTTTTTAGTGTTTGACAGTCTCATGATAAAGTGAGGATGCATTAGATCGCTGGGATGCTGTTGGTAGACTCGGATGTGGAATATGGATTTTGGAGGATTGTAGGAAAAGGGCAGTGAAGGAGAGAATGGAAAGGCACTGATCCACTGGTCCTTCCCCTCCAGCTTCGCCTGGAAGAGCCTTTGATTTGGGCTGACAAGAAGAAGCGTGGAGTTTTGGTTTTTCCTTGGTGCTTCCTTCCTGGAGTTTGAGGCTTGGGGCACAGGGCTGTGGTGGTGATTGCTTCATGGTTTTATGGTTGACAGTTGCCCTTTGAAACTCTTCTTTTGAGCTTTAGGTGCTGCAACATTTTGATCAGAAATGCCTGCTTTCAGGTCAGCCTGCAGACCTAAGAGTCCTGGGTTCGATTACAGTCAAGGGCATATGCCTGGGTTGCAGGCTTGATCCCCAGTAAGGAGTGTGCAAGAGGTAGCCAATCCGTGATTCTCTCTCATCATTGATGTTTCTCTCTCCTTCTCCCTTCCTCTCTGAAATCAATTAAAAAAAAAAGTGTCTGTTTTCAGTGGAAGGGATGTGGTGCAATTGGGGAAGGGAGTATGGAGAACCTTCAGAACAAACACCCCGGCCCTAGTTAAGTAGAGAACACATTTCTGACCCCCGCCCACCACCAAAGTGTTTAACATTTCCTCATTTCTTTTTTCTTCTGATTCCACTGCATTGATAACTTTGATAGTTTTATTTGTCATCACTTTTCCTTAAACGTGCACACAAAGAAGACTTTAACAGTAGAGTAAACTGAGTAGCTTATAGAAAAGCTTTGTATTTGAGGTCAGATCAAATGTGTCCTTCAGTAAGAGCTCTGCTCCTGCCCACTCCCCGACTCCCTCCTTCCCTGGACTCCTTCCCCCAACGCTGGTCCCCACGCCCTCAGGATGTTAGCAGTTTTTAGGGAATAGGATTTACTTTCTTCTTTTCATGAGATTGTTGACAACTGGAAAAACGCCTTTGAGATTCCGGAAAACAAATTGCAAGGTCATGATTTCTGACATGGAGGGCAGATTTCGTGAGGAGGAGACTCTCCCAACGTTTGCAGTAGGTTAGTCTCTATAATCAATGAGAGTTTTCCACGTGCATGGAATAGAGGATGTGGAGAGGAGAATCAGGGTGATTACCTCTGGGTGAATGTCAACAGAGGTAGCCTCCTAGGAAAGTCAGAAATAGGCATCACAGTTTATTCTGAGTCAAATAGAATGTTACATATCAAAGGAAAGGAATTATTAGGTAATTACTTCTTTTATACCCTTTCATTTTAAAAGTTTCGTTTTATTTGAATGATAGCCATTTCTTTTTTTCTCTTTCTAGTTGTGAAAGCAGAATGTATGTCAATGTCTGGCCTCATAGATGGGGAGTGGTCACATGGAAGGGTGTGAAACTTAAAATCCTTTTAGATTCCCACCAGCATTGTCATTATGTTTAAGTTTTGTCCTCAGATTACGGCCCACCAGCACCAGACAACCTTATTGTTTTGACCTCTGAGCCTTACCTGATTAAATATTTCAGAAGGCTAGTATTGAAAAATTTTCATGCAGAAATATCCATCAAGATCAAAAGGGGGCAGGAAAACAAAAGCTAATTTCATTCAGAAGATTGTATTTTCTCTTGGCTTTGGCGGTTGTTTCCTGCTTGAGCCGCTTCCCTTGAGAGGGTAACACTGGACAGCAGCCTCCAGAGCCAGGCAGAATTGTCTCAATGAACAACAGAAGATATAAACAAACTTTCCTTCAGTTCATGGTAGTACTTATTTTGCATTGGAAAATATGTGTAATTCAAACTACTATAATTCCCATTCTTATGCCAAATGTAATCCTGGAGGAGGCTACTGCTGGCATGAGGTCTGGAGTTTGTACCGCCTCAAAGCCAGAAGCTTGTTTTTCCATCTGGGCTAGGCACAAGGTTTGTTTTACAAGTATTTTTATTCTGAGTTACTCACTCTCGGGAAAATTCCAGTCTTGGGCTACTGTCGGACAGATGCCAGGTTTTGCCCTAAGACTTGGACATGTAACGTGGCCTTTGTTTAAAAGTGTTTTGCTACTGGAAGTACAACTAGTTCTACTGAGGTTTGTGTTGGCCACCTCAAGCTTGAGGGTTCAGTTCAAAATTCCGATTGAGTTCTGCAAGGTTTTATGGCTTGGCTACCTGAGGGGCTGGCCCTCACACTAGTCCTTCCTCCCAGCTGGGAGGAGCGGTGGGAGTCCTTGGCTCAGGGTTTCCAGATTTTACTTTGGAATAGTCATGATGGTGGCTCCAGTGTTATTGGAGGGTGTTCATATTTGAAACTTCCCTATCTGGTCGGACGAGGCTCCAGGTGTTGGCTTTTCCTGATGTTTAAGTCCTCCACCTTAGGAATGCACGGAGTGTTTGTTGCTCTGAATTTATTTATATGGGTGTTCTCTAAGTTGGGAGCCTGTATTAATTTTCTATTGCTGCTGCAATGAATTCCACAAACATAAAACAGCACACAGTTGTTTTCTTGTGTTCGGAAGGTCAGTACTCCAAACGATGTCTTAAGAAGCTACAATCTAGGTACCAGCAGGGCTGGTCCTTTCTGGAAGCCACAGGGCAGAACCTGTTCCTTACCTTCCACTTGTAGAGCACCCTGCAGCCCTTGGAGATCACTCCAGCCTCTGCGTTCATGGACACGCTGCCTTCTTCTCTATTGCAGCCACATTCTCTTTACTTTCCTCTTACAAAGACCCCATGATTACATTACGACCCACCCAGACTACCCAGGATAATTTCCCCATCTCAAGATCCATAATCATATCTTCAAAGTCCCTTTTTCCATACAGGGTAATATATTCACAGGTTCTGGAGGAATCGGACGTGGACATCTTGGGGGGGGGGTGTCTTTATTTCAGCCCAACACAGAATGTGATGCATATGAATTTGAATCCTAACAATATTTTATACATTCGAAACTTCAGATGGTTCATGTCTAAATCGTGATAATGATGCTTATCTCTCACTAGGCTGATGTAAGATTTTAATAAGTAAAGTAAGTAAGCACCAAGGACCCCATAGGCATTCGGTTAATGTTCGTTTCCCCCCATCTTCTCTTATGATATCTGAAGAATGCAACCAATCTGCCATAAATAATTACCTCTAAGAGATTTCATCAAGGGTAAATACAATAGTATATTTAAGTACCTAGCACCCAGTAGAATCAATAAATTCTAATTCTTTCCCCTTTTATTCTTCTTCCTTACTTCTTTTGTATCAATAACGTCTGGAAGTTTGTTAGTTTTCTTAGCTGCAACATTATGTATCTTGGACTTAAAATCAATCCCAAACTAATTTTCTTTTTGTATGAATCTGCCTCTCCCATTCTATATTTATATGACACATTATATTTTCTAGTCCTAAATTTAGGATTTAAAATTTATCTTTAAATACATTAAAACATATTATGTGTAAAGGAATGGTCCATATTTTGTGGAAGATGTGTGTCACAGTGTGTGGTTAGGGGCACCTACCCTGGTAACAGACTGCCTAGGCTTGAATCCCAGCTGTGCACTCAGTAGCTCTCTGACCTTGGGCAAGTTACCTAACCTGTCCTTTGTAAAGAGAGTAATAATAGTATCTTATATAATACTAGAGGCCCAGTGCATGAAATTCGTGCACAGTTAGGGTCCCTAGGCCTGGCAGGTGATCAGGGCCCATCTGTGGGGAGACCGGCAGGAGGCCCCAGCTGGCACCCGCCTTGGCCGGCCTGGCACCAACCACTCTACGGCCCCGCCCCCCACTGCCACTGCTGGTCACCTCTCACAGAGGGAGGCAACCTGCGGGGCATTCGGCGGGGAGGGGGGGGCGGGGGGGGCGGGAATGCGGTGCTGCCCACTTGCCAACCGGCCCTGCCCACCATTCACGCCCACTAACCGTTCCGCTGCCACCACTGCCAGTCAGAGGGAGGCTACCAGCAGAGCGATCTGGGGGGAAGAGGGGCGCAGCGCTGCCTGCTCGCTGGCCAGCCCCGCCCTCCACTGCCCCAGACTTGCCGGCTGGCCCTGCCCCCAGCTGCCACCGCTGGTTGCCTCCCTCTGCGGGCCAACCAGTGGAGTGATGGGGGGCCCCCCTGCTGGCACCTGCTTTGGCTTGCCTGTGGGGCCTGCAGGCTGGGGGCAGCTCCTGTGTTGAGCATCTGCCCCCAGGTGGTCAGTGCACATCATAGTGACCGGTCATTCCACCGGTCGGTCATTCCGCCGTTTGGTCGGTTTGCATATTAGGCTTTTATTATATAGGATGATTGTTAGGAGAATCAATTTAATATTTTGAAGCCCTTAGGACAGTGCTTGGTATATGGGAAACTCTGTATGAGTAGTTGTTAAATAAATGAGGGAATAAATAAGTAAACTTCTCTTTTACCCTCAGGTTATCTCAGTTGTGGTCACAACTCTAGACACCGTTGAATGGTTGTAGTACCCTTTCTCCCTGAGCACATAGAAACCCTGTATAAACACTTATTAAATAAATAACTGTAGGACATCACAGCAATACACTGTGTTGTCTGGATGTAACGACCAGATAATGTCGAGTGGTTTCAATACTCTTCTCCCCCAGCCCTGCGTGCCTTTAGAATTCCTCTCAACACAGTATTCCAACAGTTTTTACAAATTATTCCAAGCAGATACCCAAGGAACAAACTATGTTTCCTACCTAGTCTCCTGGGTTGGTTCTGACCCTGCCAAAAATACTTTTGAGTCTTGATTCGTTTGTTTGTTTTCTGTTATCTCCCAGTTAGATTCATTCACAAACTTGAACATTGTTTTATCACCTTATTTTTGAGTAAAAATATTTAGAGACAGGCTACTAACCAAACTCTGTTGCACTCTATGAGGAACCTCCTTCCACGTTGGCACAATTGTGTCTTTTTTTTTAAATTGATTTTTTAGAGAGAGAGGAAGGGAGAGGGGTAGAGCGGTAGAAACATTGATGAGAAACATCATTGATCGGCTATCTCCTGCACACCCCACACTGCTGATCAAGCCTGCATGCAACCTGGGCATATGCCCTGACCGGGAATCGAACCCTGACCTCCTAATTCACGGGTTGACGCTCAACCACTGAGCCACGCCAACCGTGCAGTGCTTCTTTTTTTATGTAGTTTCAGCATCTCTGATAAAAATTCATTAATACTTACAACCACAGATTTATAGTCGTAGAACCACTGACCTGAACAAATCATCTAATACTCTCACTTTTCATTATTAACATACATACCACTCTAAGGGTAAAAAATTAGACCTCACCAGATTTCATTGCAAGACATACTTTTTGGATGAGACAGTAATGAGGCAATGTCTGGTTTTTATTAAAAGTCATAAATAAATGGTTCATAACCCTAACAAAAGTATAGACTTTGTTATAAATATCATTACTACTCAATGCATTGTCAGTGGACCATGCTTTCAGAAACATGGCATGAGACCTTTCTTTGTACCTTATTTTAGCTTAGTTGTCACTTGAATCCTCCCTGACAGTTTAACATCCAGCCTTTTTAAAAATAGCCAGAGAAAGAGATACATTGCTCACAATTGGAAAGAGTTGCAAAGGAAATTTACCCAAAGCCCGACCAGGAAGAGACCTATGGGATGTTTTTTTGTTGTGGTTGTTTATAGGTATATAGTTTTGTCATCAAACGGAAGTTTGAATGTTCCCTTTGTTGCACACTGCAGCCATGAATGAATGCTTTTTAATGCTTCTTTGCTACCACCTTGCTGGTGGGGGTGGGACAGGAAGTTAGCAAGCATTTCTTAGTGAACTGGCCCAGATCTTGAGACCTTGTTTGCTTCCAGGTTCCCTCTGACGTGTGAAGACTTTGCCAAGACTTTGGTGTCTGTGATGAGAAAAAGGCCATATTGCCACTAAGCATTATGCTCAGTGATAAGAATCCCCAAATGATGGTATTAAATGGACACTTCAGTAGAACAGTTCTTTCCGTTTACACACTCATCTCCAGGGTAACTTTTGAGAAGTTCTAGCATCCACTGCATACACATGCCAGTGTGGCCCCCTGACTGTGGAACCCTCGACCACATGGTGAACTTCCACTTGGAGCATGTTTTCCTGTCTTTACTTTGGTGTCCTGGCACCACTTGGGGGTAAGCTCCATGACTCACATTGGGTGGAATCTGGGTCCTGGACTCCTTACTCCCATTAGACTTCTCATCCCTAAATGATTTAGAGCAAAATGAGCAGGAGGAGGGATGGCTCCTTATATTTGAGCCCTAAGTGCAACCACTCTATTGGGGGAAAGATGGAGAGCCTTAGACCCTTCACATCCTCTAACGTTTGATGTTTCCTAATTTAGTCCCTGAAAATCCTAGCCCCATTCTTTTGTGATTCCTTCCATAGGCAATGAACTTTCTTGAAAAATCACCAAAATCTGAGATTATTTATTGATCTCATAGTAAATTCTTCTTAATGTAGGAGTTCTTTGACATTTGAAGATATTTCAAGGCAGTCCCAGAGAGAATATACTTAACAGGACAATTGTAAAATATTAAATATGAGCTCACTGTGCTAGTAATAGAAATTATGTCAGTTCAGAAGAGAGAGTTATATATGCTTGAATCCATTTTTTAAAACAGTGGTGGTATGTTTATTTTCACCTATATGTTTTTGGAGGTTTTCTTCGCCAAATACTATTTGAACAAAGAAATAATAGTAAATAGCTAAGCAAGTAGCTCTTATTTTGTGTAGGAGAATAAAAAATTCAATCCTTTGTGATATGACATAAGGAGAAGCCTTCTCAAATTGCATATTATTTTTGTTACAATGAACATAAAATTACAACAAATCACTGTAATACTATCAACAATAAAAAGTATATTTTAAAAAAGACAAAATAATACAAGACAACGAATCACTGAATTTAAGCCTATGGGCTATGTGTACATGCTTTAAATACTGTCTCAACAATAAAGTAAGAAATTCAAGAAAATTCTGCTTGTAAAAGACTCACAATAATACAAAAGTGAGAGATACTAAAGGAATATAACATAAAACATCCTTCTATAACTCAGTATCTACTTGATAATTCCTAGCTAATAATCCCATGCTTTTCAGTTTTACTTTCTCTTGAAGTTTATATGTGTTTTGATGTTCTGATTTCATGTATAGTGTACACAATTCTTGGCTACCTGAGGAGGAGGAGGTTTTTATGAATAAAAGTTAATATTACTGTTTCAAGTGAGAAGAAATTATTAAACTTTAAAAAGATTGCTTAATCAAAAAGTATCTCTAGTTACAGAGGAATATGCAGTCAAAGCCAGAAGATGGTTAGTAGAATGTTCCTCTTATAAGCCTACAGAAATCTGTGGATTATTTATTAATGGTGATTAGCTGACATAACGTTCATAAAGTTGTAGCCTTGATGTGTGACAACACTGTGTTCATTGTATTGCCAAGACCTTGGTCTTAATTGCAATAGTTGTCAAGTCGTCTCAAAAACAAACTTAGCAATATTAAATTTTACCTATTAGTTTGATGAAATATATTGTTCCATGTGAATGAACTTTTCTGGATAAGTGAAATTCACCACTTCCAGCACTGACATTTCCTTAAATGAGATTGTAATCTTGAGGATGGGACCAAGAGTTCTTTATTTAAGGTGTATTTCCTAGTGCAAATACTGCAGTATTGGGCACAGGCACTTAAGAAAGACCTTTTGACTTTTACATAGTTTGTTTTTCACAGCCTCATTAAAAAGCAGTAGGGTGGAGTGGAAGGAATTCTTTTACATAATCTGGTCCAATTACTTGTTTATGTGTTTTCATCCTCTCATAGACACTTAGCGTTCTGTTTAGTTCACCTCTGTACCCTTGGCAATCATCATGGTGCCAGCTCAGTGGCTCTAAGTGTCAAATGATTTGACCTGAACTGCTTTGGAGTTAGCTACTCTGGGTGTGTGTTCTCACTTGGCCAGTTACTTAGCTGAGTGACTCTTGCCATTTACTTTACATGAGTCTCAGTTTCCTCGTCTGTCAAGCTGGGAAACCACTGCAAAGTTTTTATGAAACTCATGCACCCAAGCGGGTGTCTGACATGCAATACATGTCTCCTCTCTTCCCTTCCCTTGTTGCTTTACAGGACAGATATTCTTTTCCCTCAGCTTATAGATGAAGTCACTGAGAGAAGTTACATGACTTACCAAAGTCCACTTTATATTTAGAAAAAGCACCAGGATAAGACTCTGTCTCCTGACCTTCTACCCATGATTCTGCTGTTAGATCATGCCATCTTGTGTTTGTTTACCAAAGTCCATAAACAGTTATTGGATTTGTCTGTTTAAGACCACATGAAGAAATAGATAATATATTCCAGACTAAAAGACAATGAAAAATTTTATTCATTTATGCAACAAATGTTTCTTCATTGTTAAACTCAGCAAAAAGTGCTAAGTTTGGTCTTATGTAAGGTTCAAAGTTGAATGTTGCAAAATCATTCCCTTAAAGAATCTACAAGTGGTGGAAATAAAAAGACACAAATCTAAAAGATAATGCTCCAATGATGTGCACAACAGGAGCCTCACAAGAGGTGGAAAGTGCTAAGGGAATTCAGAGGGGTGAGAGGGATCGCTTCCAGAAGGGGGCACGTTTGGACAAGTGTAATGATCCCTTCCTCCCCCACAGTGGTGTGGGGCTTAAGAGGACTCGAGCACTGCTCATTCTCCAGCTCCTCTGCCAGTGTTAATAATTCTTTGTTTTAGGTCCTGTCATCAGAAGAAAACACCTGGATTTAGATTCAGAGCTCTTTATAGAACCAGTTGTGCAATTATTTCTGCTGCCTTGTCCCCATCTGTAACAGCTGTTCTGGAGAGTATTGCCTTTGCTGCTCACATTTAATTAGTCACTAATGACCAACATGGGCTATAAATGAATACTCTGCTTATTGTTGATGATTCAGGTCAAATATGGCAGATGGTTCCTTATGCTGCATTCTCCAACAAGCATTTATTACAAGAAGATGGACACACCAAGTTCAACAGAACGGCCAAGAGCAAACAGTTTGCAGATGGCCAGTTTGCATGGGGATATTTCACCACAGGATACTTAACCACAAAGTTCAGTCTTCCTTTTGAAGCAGGCCTTCCTCTCTGCTTTCGCCTTTCTTCCTCCCTTCCTTCCTTCCTTCCTTCCTTCCTTCCTTCCTTCCTTCCTTCCTTCCTTCCTTCCTTCCTTCCTTCCTTTTACTTTTTTTTCTTGTCCTACCCAAGGGAAGTATACAAAAGAAATATAAGCTATGATTTCTTCCTAGGAGGAATTGACAATAAATTCAGGGAGATATAAAACCTGAAACATAAGTGATGTGTGAATATAGATAAGTATAGGGCGAGGCAACCCAACCTACACACTTAAGGATGGAGAGAATTCAGTGGGTGATCCACTTACGGTGGGGTTTGCCAAGAAGGTTTCTTGAAGCTGGTTTGCTTACTTTCTTTGCTGCAAAGCAAGTTACTTCAGGTTCTAATCATTTAATCCCATATGTATTTCATTCTTTATTCATACAATCAGCATGTCTACATTAGCGGGGGGGGGGGGGGCGGGGGGGGGCGATTTTTTATCATCCAATTCAAGCTGTCTGATGCTTAGTTTTTTTTCTCATTTCCTGATATTTATCAGTGATCAAATTTAAGGCCAATTTGAGATGAGTGTGGCCTTTTAAGCCTCCAGATGTCCGTTCCTTGGTGTGACCATGTGTCTTCCCATGGGATTACACCAGTGGTGTATAGGTGTCGTGATAATAAGAGGGCTTGTTTTGACCACAATTTGATTTTACACTCCCATTAAAACTTACCATTGGCTAAACATGGCCAGGGAAATCCTTGGGCGTACAAAGGAATGGAACCAATAACATGTTGGATACTGTGCTATGTATTTTAGACAGATTCACTCAGTTGGCGTTCATAGTAACTTCAGCTGACAGATGAGGAACTGAAGGTCAGTCCAGTTGCTTAAGATCATGTGATGGAGCTATGATTCAGACCTAGGTTTCTCTTACTCCCAAACCCATATGCTTTCCACTCCACCAAAAACTTCTTAACACAAGGCTGGGAAAGGATTCCCAAATGCCAGGAGGGCAACAGAATCCCAGATGTGCCACTGCCACTAAATCCGCCCCCTGGAGTCAGGGGCACCTGGTACTCTAGGAAATGCTGTGGAAACTGAGTGATGTGTGGAAGGAGGGGGGCTAGGGAAAAGGAGAAGATGTGTATAAAAGATGTTCCTCCATCACAGTTTGTTCAGCTATGAGCACGGTGCTGAAGAAGGTCTGTGTTCCCAGAGTTACAGCTCTACAGGAGCATTGGTCTCTTGCCCCCCCCCCCATATGTTCACAGCTACTTTGGGGAGAGTTGTGGTACTTTCTCTGAGGAGTCTAGATGGTATGATCTCCTGTGGATCCAGAACCAGTGTCCCCTCTGACCCTGTAGGGCCAGGACCAGGCAGGAAACTGCAGGGTTACAAATGTGGCTGGGGGAAAAATAAAGAGCAAAGGGATGTCTTTTTCTGTGGTAAGGGTCTTTCAGAAAACATAAATCAGTTCTTTTTATCTGGTTTCATGAATTGTGCAAAAGGTTGGGGCACCTGGCAAAGAAAGATTCTTCTTAAGACACATCCTGAGCCTGAATGATGGTTGTGTCCTGCATGCAGAGCCGGGCGCTGAGCAGAAGTGGGCCAGACCCCAGTGCCTCTGAGCACCTCCTGCCTCTGCTGTGGGTTTGGGTGGTTGCACAGACTTAGGCCATTCTGCATATGGGGAGTGAGGATGTCACAAGCTATATTCTGGGCTTAGCACATTCCCAGTGTTCAAAGAATCAAACATCCTTGTTCATGAAATAGCTAATTGGTGAAAACAGATTCATACCATGTACTTTTCCTAAATAGTTTGTGCTGAATTGTGCCCCCCCCCCAATTCATTAAGTACCTCAGACTGTAACTGATATGGAAGTTGAAGAGCTAATTAAGTTAAAATGAGAAGACGAGGGTGGGTCCTACTCTGATATGACTGGTGTCCTTGCACGAAGAGAAGATCAGGACACAGCCACATGTGGAAGGTGGAGGCCATGTGAGCAGGAAGATGGCCCTCTGCCAGCCAAGGAGAGAGGCCTCAGAAGAAAGCAAACCTGCTGACACCGTGGTCTGAGATTTCCAGCCTCCAGAACTGTCAGAAATAAATGGGTTGTTTCAGCCACCCAGTCTGTGATGTGTGGTTATGCCAACCCTAGAAAACGGATACAGCGTGTTTTCAACATTCTTTTTTACCATTCAAGCTCTGGACGGAACATTTAGCAGTGGTAATTTTTACCACAAGCCAGCCTGGCTTGATATTTCTATTTAAACTGCCAGCAAGATTTATTGAGAAGCTGGTGAAAAAGGGAGAACAATTCAACTTAATTTCACTGAAATGTACTGGAAGATGTAAATAGCCCTTGGTTTGAAAATCTGGTTAAAGGTTCTGTCAGTCCAGAAAAATGTTGCTGGAGAGAGAATAGCAGGGAAGGCTGTAAAAGTGCAGGCTTATCATGGAAGGGGGTGTTTTGATCTGTGTTTTGAATAACATGGTTGAGGTTAGTAATATGTTCATTTCAGGCACAGATGATTAATTTCAGTAATTACTTCTTGTGTATTATTATCAGCTGTAGAGTCAGCAAATGATGTGCACTGCAGCCCTCGGAGGCGGGGGTCTCAGGGAAAACACCGCTTGATTAGCCATAATTCATTAACCAGAGTTCATCTTCAGTCGGCTCACAGGATAAATATGTGTTATAAAAACAAAACAAACACGCAAGCCTTTTTAAAAAAGAATCACAGTTCCAGAGTACATCCTAGGATTCAGTATAAATTCAGGCCAGTCTCATGTATCACGTATATCTATTTAGTTTAGTATGAATTATTAAACATGCATTAGGATACTAAAGTAATGCTAATGTTCAATTATCAAAAATTGAGTTGATTTTTTTTCCTATGGAATTTACTAAGGCAAGGAAGTGAGCTGATGATAGTAAGAACGCATTTTATATTGCTGGGATAGAAACAAGGGAGAATTCCTATTTAATTATCATCTAAGAAGAAACTTCAGTGAATAAACCTCAGCCCTTAAAAACAGATGTCCTTGTGTTTCTAGTTCCATTAGCAATAGCCTTTCATACCAATCTCCCACATGTAAATGTTCCCTTGTTGGCTTTCACAATTTTCTGATATTTTTATTAGAGACAATAAATATTGTTAAGAAAGGTTTTTCCAAGAAAATATAGCTGTCCATCCCTGGCCCCTCGGCCAGAACTGCCAGGTGGGCAACCACCTTTAGCGGGTCTCTTCACCATGGATCTGCAAGCCCCCGATCGAAACCTCCATCCTCTCTCCCCTGGACCACTGCAGTAGCTTCCTATAGAGTCTGCCTGTTCCTCCCCTTAATCCTCAGTAGTCTATGCTTCACACAACAGCCAGGGGGACAATTTAAAATCTAGGTGTCATTTCATGGTTCTCCTCAGTTCAAACACCCCCCCCCCCCCCGCCCCCAGGACTTCCCACCTGTCTCAGAATCAAAGCCAAAATCCTAACAATGGCTCTCCAAGGCCCTTTGTGACCTGCCATTATCTCGTTAATGTTCAAGCAATTTGATAACAACGTGATGGTGTTCTTTTATTCTTGTTTCTTGTACTTGGAGTTTGTTGAGCTTCTGTAGTTTTTGTTTTCATCAAATTTAGAAAATTTCAGCTAATATTTCTTCAAATAATTTTTTAGTCTCTCACCTCACCCTTCCTTTGGCATTCTATTTACATAGACATTAGGCTGCTTGATGTTGTCCCACGGCTCACTAATTAATGCTTTGCTCATTTTTCCCCTAACCTTTTTTTCTCTGAGTTACACTTTTGATAATTTTATTGCTTAGTTTGCCAGTTCACTGATTATCACTTCTGCAGTATTTAATATACTATTAATCTCTTACAGTGTGTTTTTCATCTCACACATTATATTTTTATATCTCTAGAACTTTCATTTGAGTCCTTTTATATCTTCCAAGTCTCTATGTAATATTATTTATACCACTTTCCTCTAACTTCTTTCTTAAAAAAAATCTTTGCTGTTGAAAGTATTACATATGTCCCCTTTTTTCTCCCATTGACCCCTTATAGCCTCCCTTACCCCCTCTACCAGGCCTTTATCACCCGATTGTCTGTGTCCATGGATTATGAATATCTATAATGATAAAAGCATAATATGCTAATTAGACCGGACGTCCTTCCATATGACCTTCTGGATGAAGCCAGGGCTGTGAGGTAAGCCCGGGTCCTGGGTGCCTGCTGGCGGCTGGAGGGAAACCTGGGTCTCAGGTGCCAGAGGGAAGCCGGTGCCGGCAGCCGGGGGAAGGAAGGCCTACTCTTGCACGAATTTTGTGCACTGGGCCTCTAGTATGCATATAAGTTCTTTGGTTGAACTCT
Source organism: Myotis daubentonii (assembly GCF_963259705.1). Classification (NCBI taxonomy): domain Eukaryota; kingdom Metazoa; phylum Chordata; class Mammalia; order Chiroptera; family Vespertilionidae; genus Myotis; species Myotis daubentonii. The sequence goes on along the minus strand of NC_081857.1, from coordinate 18,167,366 downwards.
TCTCACTCACCCACCCACCCCCGCCTTCCCTCTGAGATGCAACAAGTGAAATACAGTTTTAAAAACTGTTCTAATGTCTTTGTCAAATTCTAATTCTCTCATCCATATAATTTCTTGATTTCTATTGATTGGTTTTTCTCAATGTGGACCATATATCTTCCTGTTTATTTGCATACTTGGTGTTATGGGTTGAATTATGCCTCCCCCTCAAACTCATAACTTGAGGTCCTAATCTATAGTATCTCAGAATGTGACCTTACATAGAAACAGGGTTAATACAGAGTTAATCACATTAAAATGAGGTCATTAGGGTGAGCCCTTACCCAGTATGACTGATGTCCTTTAAAAAGGGGAAATTTAGAAGCAGACACACACACAGAGTTAGCCATGTGAAGAGACACAGGGAGAAGATGGCCTCTACAAGACAGGAAAGAAGGCCTGGAACAAATTATTCTCTCACATCCCTCCATTCCTTAGAAGGAACCAACCCTGACAACACCTTGATCTCAGACTTCGAGCCTTCACAACTGTGAGAAAATAAATTTCTGTTGTTTAAGTCACCCATTTTGTGGTATTTTATTACAGTTGCCCTCGCAAACTAATATACTTGATAAGTTACAGAAATGGTGAGTTTTATCTTCTTGGGAACTGGATATTGTTTTGGGATCCATGTAAGGTACTTGGAAACAGTTGAATCTTTTCAGTCTTGCCTTTAAATTTCACTAGATGGGAGCAGAGCAGGATTTTGTCTAGGACAGATTTGGCCCCACTACCTGGGACAAATCCTTTTGATCCCTCAGTCTGATGCCTCATTAATTACAAGTTTTTCTACTGTCGCTGGTGGGAACAGGAACTGTTTCTGGCTCTGTGTGAGCTCTGGAATTGCTCTTTCCAATCTTTTTGGGTGGTTATTTCTCAGACGTTGGGTAGTTTCCTAACACTCAGGCTGATCATTAGTCACCTGATGACTCAAGGGTGACCCTTTGCAGATCTCTAGAGCTTTCACTTTTCTGGTATTCTGCCCTACAAATTCTAGCTGCCTTAGTCTTTCTGAACTCCCAGCTCAAGCTCCTTAACTCAGGGAAACTGTCAGTTCCAGTTGGAAAGGCTTGGCTCTTCTCCATTTGTCTCTTATGTCCTCTCAACAGGCTAACCTGGGCATGTTCTCATGGTTTTGATTGGAAAGAGAGCAAGCTCATTGGTCAAAGCAAATTACATGGGTGAACCCAGAATCAACAGATGGAGAAAAAGAAGATTAGGACTATTACTGTAATTAACCCACACACCCGTTTTATGGTCCTTGATATAGGTCAAATTAATATTTAGAAAGCATATACAATGTTACCAGCAATATTTATGTATACCTATTTTTCACATTGTCTGTTCATCTTAGAGTTTTACATTTTTTATTTGTAATTTCAGTGCTTGGTTATATACTTGTGTTTTCTTCTTGAGGAAACTGGTTCTGAGCCATTTATAACATATTATTGTTTTCAGACTCTTGTTTGTGAAAATACATATAGTATAATTTCTTTATTTGTTATCCTTGCAAATAATCATCTAAAGTCCAGAAATACTGATTTCTGTAATTTTTTTCCTCTCAATGGAATTACATCAATGCTTCAGGAGCTATAACCAATACTGGCCTTTATTTTAATGGGATATTTCTATATGACAAAGTCAGTTCACTTAGAGACAAGTCTGACTGAGAAACAATATGGAGGTTAGAATTGGACTTAGAAGCAATGATATTTAGAACTGCAAAGGACTAGAGTTTATGTGATACAATGCCCTCTTTATAGAGATAGGTACAGATAAGAAAACAGGGGCATAGAGCAATTTAGTTACTTGTCCAAGGTGAAAAACCTATTAGTGATGGTGGGTCTGGTACATAATAGGTATGTAATAAATATTTTTTGAATGAATTCATAAATACAAGACTAGAATTGAGGTCTCCTGACTATGTTTCGCCTCTTAATTATATCATCATAGAGGCATCCTGTCTCTAGGATTGAAAACTAGCCTAAGTTACAGGACAGAAAGAAGAAAGTTGGATCAACTTAGGGAAGCACAAACTTTCAGAATTAAAAAAAAATAAAAGTTCTACATTAAGAGATTGCTATGGCTTTCTACAAACATACAAGTAGAAGATATCTGACCATTCTCAGAGGTGTGTAGAACAATGAGAAAAAAAATATCACACCCTAATGTTAGCAAGTGACACCAGTAAGTCAGCTTCCCAAAGCTGACTGTGGGAATGTGGAGACATAGACTGGGTTAGGGGAAAACAGTCTAATGCAACGGTGCAGTCCAGGCCCAATGAATTTCAGTGCTTGGTTATATACTTGTGTTTTCTTCTTGAATAATGGATGGGTTGAATGCAAAGAAAGTATACCGTTCCTATTGAGAGAATGTAATTATCACTAATATGGAATACAGTATATTTTTAACTTTGTGATGCTTTTTAACCTAGAAGGTAGGCTCATCTGGAATGTCTACTAAAGCTCATCATTTTTTTTTTGTTGGATACTTTATCAAGTTAAGCCTTAGAACTTTTATGAAATTATTTATCCAGTATTACACACAAGCCCGAGGGTCTTAGCAGTATTTCACCATAAAGCAATGAGAAAGACAATGCTCAATTGTTAAGGACTGGCTTCCAACAGATTACGAAAAGTTATTATCCAACACAGGCCCCTGGGGACAGAGTGAGATGGGGTGAGGGACTGAGCGAGGTGGAGGTTATGCAGGAATGAATGGCTCAGCTCCCCAAGAACTGGGCTACATCTCCTGCAGCCTTATTTAGTAAGAATTTTATGGTTGACCGACTTGCAGAATGTGTTTTCCACAGCCTGTGGGTGTTAATCATCAACAGGTATGATCGGTAACTGCAGCTGGCTCAGATAGGAGTGCTCCAGAGGGAACCAAGACACAATAGTCCTGGGCATTTGGCGACTGCAGTGATAAGAGGGAGGAAAATGGTCTTATAGTTGTGATTTACATCCTTTAGTCTACACGATCAAGGTTGACAAGACTTGTGTATAAAGCTCATAAAGTCATGAAGAAACATACACAGTGGTGAACTCTCCAAGGGCAGGGGTTCCTGGGTCCCGTTCCCTCCTGAAGACTTGTATGGAAACACCCATTCACTGTGTCCTCGGCCTGGACTGCATGCTTGCTTCTTGGTAGTCAGGTCTTAGCTGAATGTCACCTCCTCAGAGAGGCCTTCCTTGATCACCCAATGTAAGCTAATTTCCCCTATAGCCACTTCACTCTCTCTCTCTCTCTCACACACACACACATCAGCCTGTCTGATTTCACTCATAGCACTCATTATTATCTGCAATTAAGTGTTTATTCATTTATTGCCTATGTCCCATGCTGACACCAAGAGAGGAGGAGTATTATCTGTCTTGCTCCCTGTGGTATTCCCGATCTCAATAAATGCTTGTTGAGTGACTGAATCGAGCAAATATGGCTTATTCCATGAGCCATAGGATTATGTCAGAAACAGAGGATACATTTTTTTTTCTTGAAGATTTTTTATGATTTTTAGAGAGAGAGGAAAGGCGCGGGAGAGAGAGAAACATCAATGTGAGAGTGAAACATCAATTGGCCGCAGAGAATACATCTTGACACTATAAGATAGTTTTCGTGTTCATTAGAGATAGAAAATCTATAGAAATTTGTACTTTGCTGATATTAATTGGTTCACAAGGGCATGAAATAGTAGTGATAGATCCATTAAAGTTCATTAAAAGGCCTTAAGGATTATGCAGCTGTAGATGTCTTTTACAAAATGACTTTGTGTTCCTGTACGAAAGCAAAATACTGTACAAAGCTGATTGTGGCCCAATCCAGAAAGATGTGTTGTTGTTTTTTTATTTTTTCTGTATCACATCTTTATTGGTGACCTCAAAGAGAGGGCCTATCTCTCAGCTAGAGATGGGGTAACTCAGGGAGAGACTTTGGGATATGGCATGGAAACATTTCTCTTCTGTTTAGGAATCTACCTAATTGTGGTAACACATTGGGGCTGTGATAAACAATATTTATTTGACATCAGACAGTGTAAAGAAGGAAGAGGAGGTAAAGGAGGAGGAGGAGGAGGAGGAGGAGGAGGAAGAGGAGGAGGAGGAGGAGGAGGAGGAGGAGGAGGAGAGGAGGTGGGGAGAAGGAAACAGGCAGTGATTTCACAAGGGTACATTTCACCTAAAATACACTTTATACAAAACCAGCAGTAGACACTCTGTGTGGCCTGAGGTGTTAGTTTGAGCAGGAATTGAGGAAATTTAGTAAGGGTTGGCTACATGACCCTCACACAGCCCAAGTTTGAATCCTGACTCTACCTCTTATAACGTTTCTGAGCCTCAGTTTCCTCACCTGTAAAATGGGAATAAGAGTGGCCTCTTTCTAAATTTGTTGTGAATGTTAAATGTGTTAACATATTTGAAGTGCTTAGAATGAAATAGATCTGCCACATCAATGTTAGTAGTTTTTTTAACGGAAGTAGCCAAGAGTATAGGAACTGCAGGTGGAGTCAAGAGTTCAATGGCATAGAGTAGGGTATTAGGAAAGAGAGTTAAGAGGGAAACAGAATAGGACCATGGTTATTGTTCAAGGAGCTGGAGAAGGCTAAGAGAGGAGGCTTTTAAAAAGGCTTTTAAAAAGGTCAGTTTTCAGACTGTGGAATTGCAGCCTTGGGTGGCTAGGGGGTGAATAGTCTTTGACCAGGAAAGCCACGTGGACTTGAGTACTGGGAAGTGGAATTGTAGAATGCCTACTTGGCAGTACACAGTGGTTTATTAGGGCTTATTAAAACTTTTTTCCCCTCAAGCATCTAAGTGCTTCCCTGTTTTGGCAACCATGTTGGAACTTCAAACTAGGGAGACAACAGCCCTGAGACATAAAATCAGAGAAGTATCGAACACTTAGGTGCAGATAGAATACACCTTCCGGCAGCATGTGGATTATTTGCATCAAAACCAAATGAATTTGAAAGCAGCTTTATAAATTACAGGGCAGGAAACTCTTTACAAGGTTTTTTAATGAGTAGGGAGTGGTAAATGGAGAAGGATACAGTAGTCATAATTGCTAATTTACAAGGTCTAAATGTCATCGATACTGTTTTTATTTAGCAAGTTGGGTTATGATTTGATTTTACTGAATTTAAAACAGCTCGGGGTTAATAATGCCTTTCTGTTTCCTAATCCTGTTTTCCCCTAATTTCTAAAGTTTCTCAACTGCAGACTTTCTTCCCACAAAGGCCGTCGGAGACTTGGAAAGTGCAGCTCTGCTAGCAGGAATGGACCTCAGTGGTAGGTGGGGTGGCTTCTGGAATAGCAGGGACTTAAGTTGGAGATTAAGAAAGGAAAAAGCCCTGGCTGGTTTGGCTAAGTGGGTAGAGCATTGGCCCTTGGACTGAAGGGTTGTGAGTTCGATTCCAGTCAAGGGCACATACCTGGGTTGCAGACTTGATCTGGTTGGGGTGTGTGCAGGAGGCAACCAATTGATGTGTTTCTCTCACATCAATGTTCCTCTCTCTGTGTCTCTCCCCCTCCCTTCCACTGTCTCTGAGAATCAATGGGGAAATGTCCTGTGGGAGAGAGAGAGAGAGAGAGAGAGAGAGAGAGAGAGAGAGAGAGAAGAAACTAGCATTTATTGCACTCTGACTGGGTGCCTTGCACCAAAACATACCAGGAACTTTCTACATGTGTCCGTTTTCTTTCACAGTAACACTATGAAGGACTTACTCTAATTTCACAGAAGAAACTGGAGGTCATAGACATGAAGTGACCAAATAAGGTGATAGTATCAGGGTTCGAGTCATAAATGTCTAATTTGAGAAATCTTGTTCTTCCTTCTACACCATCTCCCTTTAAAACTATCTTCGCAAATAGACATGATGAGAGGGGTGGGTAGAAATTTGTGGTGGGAGGTGAAGAAAAGGGAGAGGTATGGAAACAGCATTCGACATAGAGAGAACAACTTGATAAAATGAACAGAAGTAGAAAAAGTCATTCATTCACAAATCTGTGAGCTCATATGTGCAAGACACTACATAAAAGTTATGTAATTAGTGAGGTAGGGAGTATTTTTATTTTTTTTTATTTTTTTAGGGTATGTTGACTCTAGGACTGATGAGGGGATGGGAGGCTGTTTAGGTAACCTGGGTCTGGAAAGGTAGGTGAGACTTTGAGGCTTTGGGAGCACAGAAAACTCCAGCTGTGTCTTAGATTGCTTTTGGAATTGACTCGGTCATCTCTTGCTTTAATGGTCCAAAGCAATCTGGAGTCCCTTGAGGTTCTCTTGGTTATTTTGAGTGAGCTTGACTTCTCTAAGCTCACACTGGGGTTAGTCCACATTCTGAGGGTGGGTAGGTGAAGGACCTGCAGGTCCTGAAGTTTGTACTACTTTTTAAAAATCATGTTTGATCTTATGACTGATTGATGAAGTAATCCCTAAGTAAAATTCCTGGTAGAAAAGTAAGTGGTTTCAAAATGTGTTTTTCAAGAAAACAATTGAAGAATGGTTGAGTAACCTCACTTGTGTCCTTCCTAGCAGTGCAACATTGGCCACAATGAGTAATATCCTTCATTGCTGTTTTTGAACCCACTATACCGTCTATCTGCTTTTTTATAGCACTTATCGCTGGTTATCAATATTATCTGTTTTACATGTTTTTCTCCACCACTCAATTGTTAGTTCCTGGGTGGCAAGGTGAGTGTAATCACCTCTGCCCCAGCGTGGTGCTTGGTAACATAGTAGGTACTTAATAAGTATTGGTTGAATTAATCATAATAAAGACTCTCAGAAACAGGTTAATGATAATCGTGAGTCGTGCAGGGCAGACTATGATTGCATTATAACTAAGTTTACTGGAAGTTCTGCATGGAAAATCTGGGCCTGTTTTATTAGGCAAATGCTAATTATCACCTGCAGCACTCTTATCCTGCTGGCTAGTCCCCAAGGGGGAAATGCATTTCAGGCGTATCACTTAATCAGTACTAGTAGGCAGGTATGATAGCATCACTTTCACTTTCAGTGGAACTTTGCATTTACTGAAAGGACACCTGTGAACCTGGGTGTTTCCCCACACTGGGAATTGGAAATTGTTTCAAACTATTTGCATCCAGAACTTTGTAAACCAGTGACCTGAACAAGCACGCCATGTCCTCTGACGTTGCCACGAGGAAAATAATCTTTCTCCAAGCTCAAACTTGATTTATTCTTTGTCTCAAAAAATCTTATCGAAGGGAATCAGCTACATGTATCCTTTTATTAGGACTCCAGAATTTGCTCCCATTTTCTGGCCATCATTTTTTGGGGAAATTTACTACCACATGCCCCAAGTATGTCTTACTTTTCAAGTGGTTGATTGAATGAAACCGTCTCTCTCCCCTGTGGAAATTTCAGAGGTACTGGAGGTTTTGGTGGCAGCAGCATCTTAGCAAAGAGAATAAATATTTGATCCAAAGCTTAAATTGTTCTTGAAGTGAAAGTGGTTTTGGTGTCATGCTGACACAACTATTTGAACTATTGTGTCTATAGAGCAGAAGCCCCTTAGGTAATTTCTCATCTGAGTGGATCCCTACATAAATCCACTGTAAGTGACACACAAAAAATTTAGTCCTTTCTTTTTAAAAAAAAAATAAATAAATATTTTTTTAAATTAAATCTTTATTGTTCAGATTATTACAGTTGTTCCTCTTTTTACCCCCATAGCTCCCCTCTATCCGGTTCCCACCTCACCCTCTGCCCTTACCACCCCCTCCCCCACTGTCCTCATTCATAGGTGTACGATTTTTGTCCAGACTCTTCCTGCACCCCCCACACCCTTTTCCCCCCAAGAATTGTCAGTCCACTCCCTTTCTATGTCCCTGATTCTATTATATTCACCAGTTTATTCTGTTCATCAGACTTTTTTATTCACTTGATTTTTAGATTCACTTGTTGATAGATACGTACTTGTTCATAATTTTTATCTTTACCTTTTTCTTCTTCTTCCTCTTCTTAAAGGATACCTTTCAGCATTTCATATAATACTGGCTTGGTGGTGATGAACTCCTTTAGCTTTCTCTTATCTGTGAAGCTCTTTATCTGACCTTCAATTCTGAATGATAGCTTTGTGCCGGAAGCAGGTCCATCCTTGCTGCTTGACACAGTCACTGCAGGAAAGAAACATCTGCATAGCATATGTTTCAAGGGACCTGGCGTATATAGCATACTGTTCTTAATATGTTTGCTCCCATTAGCCCTATGTATTTTAACCAAGGTCACCTCTCCGAGAAAGGTTGTTTCCCCAGATAGGGATTTTTCCCTGAAGTTAGGGAGGGGATAAAACCCCTTAACTAAGTGCCAGGCGGGTAGTTAATCACTTTAACTACAAACAATCACGCTTAAGCTACATAATCTTTACTCCCTGGAATGGAGATAAGAAACGCCCTAACCTTTGCAATAGAAATTGACAGGATTAAAATCAACTGGTATAAATACAGATGTAACAAGACAATAAACACCAGAACTTGGCTAGAGATCCTGGCTAGGCTGCTGATCAACTGAACGCTGTCTCTGTGGCATTCCTTCTTCGCTGACTCCGTCCACACTTTTGGGGACCCCTGGACCTGCTGGGGTTGGACCCCAGCAGCTTTGCTGGGTAAAGTAATCTTGGTTGTAGGTTCTTGCCATTCATCACTTTGAATATTTCTTGCCACTCCCTTCTGGCCTGCATAGTTTCTGTTGAGAAATTAGCTGACAATCTTATGGGTACTCCCTTGTAGGTAACTAACTGTTTTTTTCTTGCTGCTTTTAAGATTCTCTCTTTGTCTTTTGCTCTTGGCATTTTAATTATGATGTGTCTTGGTGTGGTCCTCTTTGGATTCCTTTTGTTTGGGGTTCTCTGTGCTTCCTGGACTTGTAAGCCTATTTCTTTCACCAGGTAGGGGAAGTTTTCTGTCATTATTTCTTCAAATAGGTTTTCAATATCTTGCTCTCTCTCATCTTCTGGCACCCCTATAATTTGGATGTTAGTACGCTTGAAGCTGTCCCAGAGGCTCCTTACACTATCTTCGTATTTTTGGATTCTTTTTTCTTTTTGCTTTTCCAGTTGGGTGTTTTTTACTTCTTTGTATTTCAAATCTTTGACTTGATTCTTGCAATCCTCTAGTCTGCTGTTGGATCTCTGTATAATATTCTTTATTTCAGTCAGTGTATGCTTAATTTCTAGTTGGTCCTTTTTCATATCATCGAGGGTCTCACTAGATTTATTGAGGGTCTCACTAAATTTATCGGCGGTTTCTAGAAAATTCTTGAAAAACCTTATAATTGTGGCTTTGAACTCTATATCCAGTAGTTTGCTTTCCTCCATTTCTGTCATTTGTGTTCTGTTTCTTTGTCCCTGCATTTTTTATGCTTCCCTGTGTTGATAGGGTGGCTTTCTGTGCTAGGTGTCCTATAGGACCCAGTAGCTCAGCTTCCCCAATTACCTGAGGTGGACATTCTTGGTGCACCCCTTTGTGGGCTGTGTGCACAGTCTTGTTGTAGTTAAGCCTTGATTGTAGTTGGTATCACTGGGAGGAATTGACCTCTAGGCCAATTGTCTGTGAGAATCAGCTGTGTCTATGGTGGGAGAACTTCTGTGCTGGAGACACCCTTATGGGGCAAGACTTGCTTCAGTGGGACTTTGGTGCTCACTGAGTCTGCCCCCTGAGCGTGTCCCTTATGGATCTGAGGAGTTGTAATCTGGATGGTCCCACTCTGACCACTGGGTACATTGGCACTTGGATCTCTAAGGAGGTGCTAATTTAGCCTCTGCCTGAGGCTACCCAGCAGGAACTATGGAGAGATCTGCAGATTCCTCTTCTTTGTTTGGGATTTGGAGGTGCTCAGATGAGGCCCAGCTGTGAAGCAATGCAAGCTGCTGTGGGGCCTTGGGCCTTCTTTTGGATATTCTGCGTCTCTCTGACCCAGCTGCAGTTTGTTAGGTAATTTTAGATTCCAAAGGGCCAGGTCATTCATATGCAAAAGCCTCTGTGCACAGCTTGGGTGGGGCGGGGTCTCAGGGAATCAACAGGGCGAAGCAAACAGCTATGGCTGATCCTCAGCCCTGCCCTAAGAGGCCCCAAGTTTCAGTCTCCTGGTAATCCCTGCAAGCACCTCTGAGAAAAGCCACAGCACCTCTGAGAGAAAGCCACTCTCGAGTTCCGCCTGCTGCCAGACAGTCCAGTTTCTCCCCATATGAGTCTGGGTACCAAGAGACTAGCCCAGAACTGGAGTTCAGAGCAGGAGCATGTCTTCTTCCTGATTGAAAAAGACAACCGCATCTTCAGTTGCCAGCCCTTCCGAAGTGCGCCTCTGTACCTCTTCACTTTACTTCCGCACCTCCTCTGAGTCTCAGTGTGCTTTTCTCTTTCCTTCTAGTTGTAGAATTTCCACTCAGCCAGCCTTCCTGTGGTTCTGGATGATGTCTGTTTTGTCTTTTAGTTGTATTTTTGAAGTGGTTGTGTGAGGCAGCAATTTCAGGTGTTTACCTATGCCGCCATCTTGGTTTCTCTCTCTAAATATGTTTTTATTTGTCTGTTTATTTATTTATTTTAGAGAGAGAGGAAGGGAGAGGGATAGAGAGATACAAACATCATCAATGAGAGAGAAACATCATCAACCGGCTGCCTCCTGCATGCCTCCTACTGGGGATTGAGCCCACAACCCCAGGCATATACCCTGACTGGGAATTGAAATAGTGAACCTCTTGGTTCATGGGTCAGTGCTCAACCACTGAGCCATACCGGTCAGGCAAAATTTAGTCTTTTCTATTTCTCCCTTGAGAATAGTCAAGAACCTTGATGACTGAGTAGTTTGGGGTGGTAATTTTATTCTTTTTTGCTTATCTAAGCCATGTTGCTAAACAATGAATAAAAAGCAAGCATGAGCTCTGGCAGAGTAGTGTGCTAGGAAGAAAGACACAGGCAACCAGATGCTGTTCTTAAGAACTACTTACAACCTAGTTGAGGACAAGGGGCATTTGAAACAGTACAGATGTCACAGGCTTTGACAAGGCACATATGTGACAACTGAAAAATGAAAAGAGCTCTATAAATGTAAGATTTTTAAGGCAAGACATGATGAATTGCCGAATCGTGCCTTGAAGGAAAGGTAGGACAAGGGGAAAGATGGGAAGGGCCTCTGGTGAGGAGACAGAAAAGCACAATGTGATTGTGCTTAGAAAAGTGGTGAGTTTGCTTGTTTTATAAAAAGCAAAGGTCCTATTCAGAAAGATGTCTTCAGAACATTAATCCATCTGCTCAAGACCTTCACATGTGTGGCTTCCTCTGTTGGTGGCGAGAGTGGCACCAGTTGTTAGACCAGTGGAGTCAGAACGGACTTATTCAAGGGACTGCATGGGAATAGCATGAGGCCATTCTTTGGCCCCGTATTCCTCTTCTAAAGGGGTCTATTGCATGGCTAGTAACATACCAGGGGGAGGAACGGTCGGGGTGGGGTGCGGGATCTGAACCACATGACCAGTTCTAAACTGCATGATCATGGATATGCTAGGGGAGGAAAGGTTAACCTGGGGATGAAGCCCTTGTTTTCCCAGTTTTGCCCATTGATGGGCACCTGGGGCTTTCCACTCGGTGACCTTCTGTACCTGGCCCATTGTCCTTGCTCTGATCATGCCTGTCTAACTGCCTGTCACACCTCTACTTTTGAACCATCCCTGTACCATTCCATCTGGCTCAGCTTTCTCATCTTCAGATTCCGTTTTAGATCTTACTTTCTCTCACCAATGATCCTCTCACCACTTATATTAAGTCATTCTCTTGAACTGTTGTTATGAACTGTTAACCAACAGTAACTTCCTTGAAATTTCAAATGCCTTTTCTCTTCAGCTGGAATGTTAAGTTCCAATGTTGGGCCATGTGTTCACAAGGCCCCAGATATGTAACTCTTTGTATTGTAATTAGCTCTTTTGTTTACTCATCTCTGTCCCCCAAAGACTTCAAGCAGCCCGAGGGTGGGACCAAGTGGTCTTGCTGATTGTTTATGTCCCTAGACTAAGTGTCTGACACCTACTGCAATGCAATAACTTGTTGTCTAGTAAATTAAGGCATGAATGAACAATTGAACATACTTAGCAGACTTAAGGGGTAAACATTGCTAGTATTAAAGGAATGAAGGGCCCTAACTGGTTTGGCTCAGTGGATAGAGCGTTGGCCTGCAGACTGAAGGGTCCTGGATTCGATTCCGGTCAAGGGCACATGCCTGGGTTTCGGGAGGCCGCTGATCAATGATTCTCCCTCACCATTGATGTTTCTATCTCTCCCCCCCTCTCCCTTCATCTCTGAAATCAATAAAATAAAAATAAATAAAGGGAATGAAGGGCCTTTATTTCTCTGAGAACTATAACAAAAATTTGGGGGCTGGGGATTACGGAACATGGGGCGGGAGAACAGGAAAGAGAAATGATGAGAGGATAGGGAAGGAGGAAGGAAGGATATTTTGACAACCTGGTTTCTAGTCACTTACTTTCTTGATAGTTTCATTGAGTTAAATTTTATTTAATGTTCAATATTCTCTCCCTCTCATCCATTGATTTTCCTTCATTAGTTAACTCCTTTAATGAATGCTTGATGACCAATTCTATGCAAAATTTATAAAAACTTTAGTAACTGGATATATTTTGTGAAACACAGTAATTCAAGTTTTTACATGCTTAATTTTCTCTCTTTGCAACTGAAGTCCAGCGATTGATTTCATCCCTAAGGTTTCATTAGCAGGGAATAAGGTTTTAGATAGAAAGTACTGGCTGCCATGAATATTTTAATAATGGTAATTGGGTAAGGCCCTTTAAAGTTTTCTATACTAGGTTACAGTGTGATTTTTAAAAAAAATCTTGGTTAATTCTCCTCAACTCTCACCTTTTTAAGCTATTACTAGGAAGTAAATGGCTGGGAACTCAAAGGACAAAAGATTGCTTTCCCATTGCACTAATCCCTAACAATCTTTAAACAGGAAGAGTCGAGGCAAGGTGGAAGAAATGAACTATCTTTATCTCATCATTTTCCAGCTTTATATTAGATAGAGACAAGCAAAGATTTTTACTCTTAAATCTAGGCCATCTCAGATGCTTCTCTTAGCATTAAGGGACACACAGCAAATGTGGGCGCCATCACAAAACCCCGCTTTCGTCTAAGTTGGTGTTATGTATCATACTGTATGTCCATACCCAAATGAATGACCAGGATGAGTCAGAGTTTACTCTTTCTCATGTTGACTGCTAAGCCTCAGTAAATGACACTAAATGTTATACTAGTAACAGACCTTGTTCTAGGAACTGTGGTATTATCTGGAATCTAGGAAGCCAGTAGCAAAATCCAATGAGTGACTATTTCAATGGTCAGTGTTTCAAATGACCAGACAAATCACTTGGCACAATTAAAAATGGTTGGTTACCGGGTAAATCTGAGCACAGTTATGGAAAGAAACCTTAAGAGATATTTAAAATGATTAAGACCTGCTTAATATACTTTTCATGGTTCTTCCTAAGCTAGCTCTGGGGCACTCCCTCATTCTCTTCTGGCTAATTCTCCTATCATTTGGTCTGTTTATGAATAACTTCTGCTGAGAAGTCTTCCCTGATTCTCTTGTATATATGGTCACTGTTTCTTAGGCTTATATCTATTATAATGCTAATTGCACTGCGTTGCTCCCTCTAGACTTATTTTTCCCCTCCCTCCCTCCCTCCCTCCCTCCCTCCCTCCCTCCCTCCCTCCCTCCCTCCCTTCATTTGTTTCTTTCTTTTTTCCCCTTCTCTTAGAGCAGTGGTTCTCAACCTGTGGGTCGCAACCCCTTCGGCGGTCGAAGGACCCTTTCACAGGGGTCACCTAAGACCATCCTGCATAGCAGATATTTACATAACGATTCATAACAGTAGCAACATGACAGTTATGAAGTAGCAACGAAAATCATTTTATGGTTGGGTCACAACATGAGGAACTGTATTTAAAGGGCCAGAAGGTTGAGAACCACTGCTCTAGAGGTTAACTCAGGTTCCACTGGCTTTCTTCGCTATGATTGCTTAAATATGTTAACACATGATTCTCTGGCCACTTAAGAAATATTATACAAAAGGTTTACCAAGTAAATGCAGATTTTGTAAGACAGTAAAGCATTGATATACTATTTCTCTAAATATAACATGAATGCACATTAATCTAATTTTCTTATTTTCACTGCTTTTGGAAATAACCATCAAATGGCCCAGTAAAATGGCCTCTTTTTATGTTCTCATCCTATTTGACCACTTGGTGGTAGTCCCTTGGTGACAAGTTGACCTTCTTATCTAATATGCTTTCCTGGTTCTCTTATTAACTCTCTCAATACTTTTTTTGTTTATTGTTTCCTTCATTGCTCCTCTTCTCTCCACCTTCTGAATGCTGTATTAGCTCAGCTTATGTTTGGCTATAATATAGAAAACCTTACAACAGTGCTTAATAAGTTGGAATTTATATGTATCAAGTTATAAGAAGTCCTGGGGTAGTGTTGGTTTGGCCATGCCAAGTTTAAGAAGCCTATAAGATAGATATAGATATAGATATAGATATAGATATAGATATAGATATAGATATAGATATAGATATAGATATAGATAGATATAGATAAGATATATATTTAATATTTTTTATTGATTTAAGAGAGAGAGAGGGAGAGAGAGAGAGAGAGAAACATCAATGATGAAAGAGAATCATTGATCGATTGCCTCCTACACACCCCACACTAGGGATCGAGCCCACAACCCGGGGATATGCCCTGACTGGGAATTGAACCGTGACCTCCTGGTCGATGCTGAACTACTGAGTCATGCTGGCCAGGCCTATTAGATGTTTTAAGGAAGCCTGGAGATACATGAATTTGGGGCAGAGAGGCCTGTTCTTTTTTTTTTTTTTTAATATATTTTATTGATTTTTTTACAGAGAGGAAGGGAGAGGGACAGAGAGTTAGAAACATTGACGAGAGAGAAACACCAATCAGCCGCCTCCCGCACACTCCCCACTGGGTATGTGCCCGCAACCAAGGCACATGCCCTTGACTGGAATTGAACCTGGGACCCTTCAGTCCGCAGGCCAATGCTCCATCCACTGAGCTAAACCAGTTAGGACGAGGCCTGTTCTTTATAGACTGTGAGCAAATCATTATGTGTCTGAGCCCTATCACATGGCCTGGCTCATGGTAGGCACTCAATACATGTTTGATGAATGAATTTGCTCAAAAATATTCATGGAGCTCTTACCCTGTACCAGTTACTGGGTACAGAAGTGAACAAAACAGACAAAAATTTCTGTTTTCCTATGACTCAAATGAATGCATGCCTGCATGAATAAATGAAATGTATATCTAGAACTAGATACTTGATAAAGTGTTTCTTTTATTGTTGAAAGAATTACATATGTCCCTTTTTTTCCCCATTGGCCAACTCCATCCCACCCCCGTTTCTCCCTCTCCGCCCCAGACCTTTAGCACCCTATTGTCTATGTCCATGGGTTATGCATATATGCATTCAAGGTCTTTGGTTGATAACTTCCCACCCACCCTCCCCTACCTTCCCTCTGAGATTCCGCACTCTGTTCCATGCTTTCATGTCTCTGGATCCACTCCGTTCATAAGTTTATTTTATTACTTAGATTCCACATATGAGTGCAATCATATGGTACTTGTCTTTCCCTGACTGACTTATTTCACTTAGCGTGATATGCTCTAGGTCCCTCTATGCTGTCTCAAAGGGTAAGAGATTCTTCTTTTTTACTGCTGCATAGTATTCCATAGTACAAATGTACCACATAAAGTGTTTCTTATTTTATTTTTTCTCTGTCTTTAAAACATCTTTCAAAATATTAATCAAAAATTGATCTTTCCAGCAGGATCAATTATAAGACTAGTGTTGACTGAGACTTCATTATAATAACCCATTTTGCTTTCTGTTTTCCTTTAGGCCTTGATTTTTGTTATCTTTGTGTGCCTGAGACCTGTGCGTCAGTTGGTAGTAGAGTCATTGGGGTAGATGGGGGTTATTTACAGTGGCATTGGAGTTGATTTCTAATTTTCCCTTGGAAAATGTTCTTTCTAGGGGAACTACTTACAGGCTTGCTGGAAGGTGTGAAATGCTCTGTGCCACCTGGAGGAGCAAAGTGTCACTTCCGAGGTTTGTGATAACATTTCTTGATAGATTCTTCAGTGGGGTGGGAGGCCTTTCTCGCCGCTGTGACACTGTGCCACCACGGCCTGGAAGCCAAAGGGAAAATGCCTGTGCTTTAGCAGGGCGTGCCTGTGGCCTCACCACTGTGCTAAATATAGATCCGAGAACTCTGCTGTTAGTTAATACTCTGTGAAGGGAATTAGCATCTTCTGAGTTTCAGGGAGTTTGTAACGTAGAACATCCTACAGTGATTCCTTTTGTCCAGCGAGGTACCTTATTAAGTAAAACAAATAATTGGTTTGAATGAATCATAGTTATGTAGTTGGGTTCTTATACATTACATATCCATGTTCATTCCCAGGGCAGATTACTCATTTTCCACAGGAAGCCCACCTCAACATGATGCTAAAAAAGGTTGTTTTTTTTTGGACCCAGATGTTCATGGATAGCAAAGAGGAAGCTCCCTAGCAGGTCAGATATCTTTTGCCTCGTCAGCCAGGTGGATATTGCTTAGAAAGTTCCTTTTCAATCAGGATTTTCCTTTTCGATTGCCTTAATCAGGAAGAGACAGCCTGTGTAATGAAACACCCGATCTCACCAGAGCGATGTAAGGCACATACTTAAAATTAGATTTTAAAGGGCCTGAACTGAAAGAGAATTTAGTTAAAGTGTTTACACATTAAAGGATGTGTTCCTTAATCTACAGTATGTGTTTGCAAGAGGGTGTATAGATACTGATTTGGGAGAGCTTGAGGAGAACTTTGACACATGTACGTTTTATGATTTAAACATGCTCTTTTCACCCCACCCACACCCCACCCCCAATTCAGTGTATCACCATTTGAATATTTTGACTGCTTGTACCAGGTCCTCTCTAGATTAAGACTAGGAAGCTGGTTCAGAGGCACCCTAATCTGCAAAGAGGACTCTGCTGACGCCCCGAGCATTCCTTTCCTTCCTCCCAGACATCGCACAGTGGATGGGAGAAGATGAGCACTCCAGGGCAGGAAGTTATGAAGGGCCGGTAGCCCAGGCTAAAGGTTTTGACTCCTCTCCTATAGATGATGGCAAATATTGGAAGATTTGAGCTGAGGAAGGAGAGACTCAGATTCGTCTTTTAGAAATCAGACTGGAGATCGTGGGGAGGAGGGTTGGTGGGCAGGCAGGGATCTGGGGCAGGAGACAGGCTAGGAAGCAGGAGTTGACTGTTTTCCACTCCCGCCCCAGCTCTGTGTTGAGAGCTGTCTGGATGTGGGCTTCCTTCTCTGCTTTTTGCAAAGAGTTTGGAGTACAAAGAAGTTGCAACAGTTGACAGAAATAAAGCTATTCCATCCTCTTCACTCTTTTCTGCAGCCCTAGTCCCATTTTCCTTCCATGTTTGTAGGACGAAAATCTTTATTGGTATTGCCTTTCCAGGATCAGTTATCTTCTACCATTACAAAGTTTAGTGCCTTTTAAAAAAATAGTCAAAAGAATTGGGACATCTCTCTTTGGAAGATGCCCTGGCCCTTCTTCATAACCTGTTTCTCCAAGCGAACTTTTTTTTTTTTTATCATTGATTTTTAGAAGGAGGGGAAGAGAGAGAGAGAGAGAGAGAGAGAGAGAGAGAGAGAGAGAGAGAGAGAGAAACATCCCTGTGAGAATGAAACATTGATCAGCTGCCTCTTGCAGGCCCCCTATCAGTGATTAAGCCTGCAACCCCAGGTATGAGCCCTCACAGGGAATTGAACTGGCGACTTTACAGTGCACAGATGATGCCCAACCAACTGAGCCACACCGGCCAGGGCCCTCCAAGCAAACTTAAATTGCTTATTTACATAGGCATGAGGAAGCTCCTCTGTGAAGCTTCCTTTCCCATCTAAACGGTACTAAAGGTGATGTGTTCCAAGAACATGGCTGTGAACCCCCCACCCCCAGAGCTGTTGGTGCCATCCAGGCTCCCTGGGGAGGGGCTTAAGGGGCTTGCCCTGACGCCTTGGGTGTTGTCTTCCCTGGGGTTAGCTGGCCCCTTCCTTGGGATGAAAAAGAAATGGAAATTATGGTGTGTGCGATTCTTAACTATGTCTGCTTCACTGGAATTTGTCTCCTATGTTAGGATCAAGTCCAGCTTCAATGTAATTGTGAGGTGGGGGAGAGGGAATATTTCAAACCAGATTTCCTCCCCAATTAATGCTTCAACTAGGAAGAAAATTGGGCTGGGAGTCTAGAAGGCAAAGCTTTAAATGTATTCCATTACTAATTTTGATAAAAATTAAATAAAATTTTATAGTATATATTTTCTATACTCGTTTTTGCAGCTTTCATGTATTTGAGTTTTCATTTGATTTTAACACAGAGCCATCTCTCAGAAAATCTGGCCTAGCCTTAGCCATATATTTTTCTCTCCCCACAATGTCTCTAGTTTTAGTGTCCTCAAACTTTCTTTGATCACTCTTTTTAAAAAATTGCTTGAGATCTCATCTCATACGCTAGAAGAATTTCAGAACTTTCCATAGCTCTGAGGGGAGAGAAGGTGAGTTGGTTAGTCAGTCTACCTTACAGCCCGTAGTCTGCGTTAACGATGTAATGTGACTGCTCCAGACTTTGGACCCAAATTACCTGAGTCCTAATTCTGCCACTTCCGGTGTGACCTTGGCCAAGTTACTTTCCTTCTCTGTTCCTCATTTCCTTACCTTAAAGATAGAGTAACTATTGTATCTGCCTGGTAGGCTTGTTTGGAAGATGAAATGAATTAATAACTTAAAGAATTATTAGGAGCTTTGGTTAGACTAATGTCTATAAAATACACAACAATAGAAAACTGATAGCTACATAGAAGTGATTAATAAATATTAGCTATCATGATCATTAAACATCATCAGTGAATGATGTGCTGCATGGGACACTGAGGAAACAAGGTTGACCCAGATGTGGTGCTGTCCTTTAAGGAGTTTATAGTGAAGAGGATAAACCGTTTCAGTTTTTCTAACATCCAGGCTCTGTGAAGATTGACCCTTGTTGTATCTGGTGCACATTTCTTCTTTCCTTCGGTTTACTTCCTTTACCATAAATATTTATTCTTGTTTCTTTCATTTTTAGCCAGTGGCTAGACCATGTTTAGTGACCAGCAGCCACTGTTTGCCACGAGAGAGTTGGGGCTAGTATATGTTGGTTTTCTCCCATGCATAACTCTCAGGAGGTCTGGGGAGCTCCTGGCATTTGTGCTTAAATATTTTAAGTCATACAACGGGGACGTCTGATTTTAACGAAAGATCTATGCAATCTGTTATCTCTAGGACCCACCACCTGGTGTTCTCAACAGCCCTGAGCCAGAGCAATTCCCAGTTTAATCAAAGTGGCACACAAAGGGAGCGGTGGGGGCTGCGGTGCGCAATCCCCTTGAAGTCAGGCCCAGGGAGAGGGCCCTTTTGTTACAGAGACAGCTCATTTTAGAGTTCAGTGGCCCGTGACACTTCCCCAGCTGGCCGCTCAGCAGGGACCTTCTGATACTTTCCTACACTCAAAAGCCATTTTGGTGGGCAGAACAGTAAAACGGTCATTAAGAGCTACTTGGTGGGAGGGTGGGTGGGGGTAGAAGGAGAACAATAAGGGAACCGTGGTATTAATGAATGTGCCTGCAGTGATTTGATGGGGGTTTTTGTTCAAATATGAGCGCTGTCTTCATTTTCTGAGTCTTTATAAGATTGGTGAGTGTTTGTATATATTTACTCTAGTGTTGATGATTTCATTGGATTAAAAAAAAAAAATCCATGTTAAAGATCCTTGGATGGCAGCTGGGGTGGGAAGGGAGAACCTCTTTGTTGCCCATAATAATTTTGAAACGCCGAATCCCCTTCCTGGACTGGAAACTCGTTCCTTCTACTGAGGTCTTTCAGAGGAAAGACATGAAATATTCTCAAAAGCCACTCCAATATCAAAATAAGTTTCATAGAAACCTAGGGTTGTAGGGCTGGGGAGTATCTCACAGTCACTTGTTCTCACCCAGAAAAAAACTGCCCTTGTGGGTAGGCATCTCTCTGACCACTTTCCCAGCGACATCATCCCAGCGTTCGGCCAGCAGGTCACTCTGAAGAGCAGGAGTGTGTGTGGGGGGGAGGCAGGCAGACCGAGTTGTTTTACAATCGTCATTCCATTTCTTCCCATGTGATTTTGAGCAAATTATTTTTACACCTCAGTTTCCTTTCTGATAATGAGAATAATAATATCTAACCTTGTGATAATTAAAATAAATAACCAATGTTAAGTAGCTCCTCATCCTAAGACATAACATTTAAGCACAAAGATCTCCATCCAGCAATAGCTTTTAAATTTCCCTGGTATAAGTTATTGTGAAAAATGACTTGGGCAGATCTACATTTCGTTCGGAGAGCGGGAGAATAGGGAAGAAGAAGGGATATTAGACCAGGTCACTGAACACCAAACCCTTACGTCCAGCTATCTATAAGGAAGAGCTGTCTATTCTCCTCAATTTATTAATCATTTCTGTGTGGACTATTAGATATTTATTTTATTGTATGGATTGTAATTCAATACTATTGTGTTTCTCAAACTGTTCTAGCTCAGTACCACTGGCTCATTCCTACATACCTCCACCCTTAATTTTTTTTTTTTATTACTCTAAAAATGTGTCTGTTTCTATTGGCGAGGTGGAGGGAGATGAATGCAGGGTTGGTAAGGTGTCATGCAGGCTAAAGGGTCCTGTTGAATCTGTGGTCCTCCACAACTTCCTCAGGGTAGAAGGAACCTCGGGCACAAGAAAGTTGAATGCCTTGAGTATATAGGTGTTGCTGTTTAAATCATGTGCTATTATCAGGGTCCCAAGTGTTGCCTTGATTCCAGCTACGGATAACAGCAGGCCTAACACATGTCATCCCAATGAGTCTGAAATTAATATCTGATAGAAAAGACAGGACTCCCAACTCCCTAGCGCCAGTCCAGTACTATGTCTGTGTTCTCGAGGAAGCTTAAGGCTGACTGTGGCACTTCTGAGCATACACCATCTGGTTGTCTCTCAGCTCTGTGGATTTTGAAATATGATGAAAGCCGGAGAAAGTGGTAGCTTCCTGGGTGTGTATAAACTCTATTAAAGTGAACATTTCCATTCCTATTTTTGTTGGGAGAGCCAGTGATACTGCCACATAAAGAGTGCTTGATGCCTCAGATAAAATGGGCGCTTGTGTGAAGAAGCTTGGTGTGGGATTGCCGCATCCCAGCTCTCGGATGCTTGCTTCTAGTTGTCACCTGATACACCTAATCCCTGTGCTCTTGCCCATGACTAACCAGCACTGCTCTCGCTGGATCGGTCTTCAGGGATCACAGGACAGCTTGGCTGCTTCCTTCCTCCAGCAATGCACTGTTAATGCCAAGCACGAGGCACTTGGTGTAATGCAATACAGACACTTGGAATCGCTGAATCACTTCAGTGATGGCCATGCCTCATGTTGCAACTGATAATTTCCTAATAGCTGCATTTAAAAAGTGAAAAGTAGGTAAAATTAATTTTAATAGTATGTTTTACTGAACTCAATAGGTCTAAAATATTATGGCAACATATAACCAACATAAAAATTGTTTTTTTGTGTACCAAGTCTTCAAAGTTTGCTATGTATTTTATAATTATAGCACATCTCATTTTTACTAGCCACATGTTAAATGCTAGGTAGCTTCATATAGCTTCTGGACTGGGGAACTATAGGTTTACTAACACCTATACTTAATCACACAAATAAATTTTTAGAGCTTGATGGCTATAGTGAGGGAGGAAACTGCTGAATCAGCACTTGGGAAGAGTTTGGGGATACTAAAGGTGAGACTTGAGAGTTGCGTTGGAGTTAGCCCGGTACGAAGGAAGGTAGTTGTGCTCCAGGCACAGGGAACAGTCTGTGAAACCACTTTGAGTTGAAAAAGAAGGCCAGCAAGTAGAAATGTGTGAGCGAGGGGAAAATGATGCTACCAAGAACAGAAAAAGAGAAGTCTAATCGGAAATCCAGACCACAAGAATCTAGTTTCAGAGGAAAGATAAATTTGATTTTAAGATTTTTGACTTTCAGGTGCAAAAGATAGAGTGATGGAATAGGAAAATGGGGGAGGAAGAACTGGAGATTTAGCCTTCTCTGTTGGTGGAGCTGGCAAATCATACATTTTGTTGAACTTCTAATGTCTGGACTTCTTTTCTGGGGTCACTTGTCAGGTGAGCTGGAAACCAAGTGGGGAATAATTTGGTTAAATGGATCAGGAAGGGAAAAAGAGAGAATAAACAGATTGGTGGTTCCAGCAGAAGTGACCCAGAGACTAAAGAGAGGTCTGGAAAATGGGCTGATTCTTCTAAAGGCCACAGTCCACTTCTAAGCCTGGAGAAAGAGCTTACCTATTTGGGCACTGTGGGAAGCCTGTGCCCACGGTTACCTCTCATGTGCTTACGATCAGCAAGCAAGGTGTCTGCTGCTCTCAGCAAATCTTAAAGAGATGGTGGAGATGTATACTGATATTTATCTTTCAGGTGGTGAAGTCTCTCCTCTACCCATCACCAGAGAAAGCAGGGCACTCCTATGGCACAACCTGGTGAACAATCCCTCATTTTAAAGCTTGAACTCGGTTAAAATAATGGGGTGGTTTCTGCTATGGGGGTGAGCCTAGTTTTCAAGGACAGACATTTTGCTCAGTGATGTTTTTGGAAATGTTAATGTCTACTCTCTAGGTCATGGGTGGGCAACCCCTGGCATGCGTGCCAAACATGGCACGCCAGTAACTTTTGCTGGCACGCGAAACCCTCTCTTATAATCTTTCATTTACAATTTTTTTCTTAATATCGACTTTTTATTTTTCAGATAAATTCAGTGTAGGTGCATCATAGATAAATAAATAATTTTACATAACAAGTTATCTTAAAGACCATAGACATGGATTGACAAGAGAGGGGAAGAGCAATTTTTATGCCTCTGCCTTAACTCTCCCTGCCTTCCTAGATCTGACCAGTGTTTTGGTTTCATCCACATACGCTTGTGAATCTTTGTTCTCAGTGATGAATTTTGTTAAGTATCATAATAGGAGTAGCCTGACGGATGAAAGTAGTAGCTCGTGCCTATCTCTGAAGGTCACGAAATATAAACCTGATGTAAAATCTCTGTCATCAGTGATGCAGCAGCAAAAGTCCCACTGATAATATCAAACGGAGTCATAAAGTTTTCTGTCAAGCTATCAGTGTACATGTATACATTAAAAAATAAATGTATTTTCATCATCATATACTGTGTTTTTGTCGCTCAAATGAATTTTATTATTTCTTCAAGGTTCTTCACATACGTACACCTTAAGAGATATCAAGTAGGCATAACATGTTCTCAAAAAATTAGGGTTGGCACGCAGAAGAATTTTGAGTCAGAGATTTTGCTGGTTTTGGCATGCACTCACAAAAAGGTTGCCCACCCCTGCTCTAGGTCATGGCTCTCATAATCATCCAAAATTAAGGATGATAGGTACATGAGTAACAGGGAGTAACAAGACTGGGAGAGTAATTTACATCTGGGCTTGTCAAAATAACTGTGTGCCTACATGAGCGATTGTGTTGATTAAACAATGTTTAAGAGTTGTGTTAATCCAATCAAAAATGGGCAAAGGATCTAAATAGACACTTTTCGAAAGAGGACATATAGAAGGCCAAGAGACATATGAAAACATGCTCAAAGTCACTAATCATCCGAGAGATGCAAATCAAAACGACAATGAGGTATGATCTCACACCTGTCAGAATAGCTAACATCAACAAATCAACAAACGACAAGTGCTGGCAAGGATGTGGAGAAAAAGGAACCCTCTTGCACTGCTGGTGGGAATGCAGACTGGTGCAGCCACTATGGAAAACAGTATGAAGTTTCCTCAAAAAATTAAAAATGGAACTTCCATTTGACCCAGTAATCCCAATTCTAAGAATATATCCCAAGAAACACCAATCAGAAAGGATATATGCACCCCTATGTTTATAGCAGCACAATTTACAATAGCTAAGATTTGGAAACAGCCTAAGAGCCCATCAGCAGATGAGTGGATTAGAAAACTGTAATATATCTACACAATGGAATACTGTGCTGCAGTAAAAAAGAAGAAATTCTTACCATTTGCAACAGCATGGATGGACCTGGAGACCATTATGCTAAGTGAAATAAGCCAGTCAGAAAAAGATAAATATGACATGATCTCACTCATTTGTGGAATATAATGAACAACATAAACTGATGAGCAAAAATAGATACAGAGACAGAGAAACATCAAACAGACTGTCAAACTTCAGTTGGAAGGTGGTGGGGGAGAGGTAAAAGATCAACCAAAGGGCTTGTATGCATGCATATAAGCATAACCAATAGACACAGACACTAGCAGGGTGAGGGCATGTGCTGGGGGTGAGGGTGGATGAGGGGAGGTCAATGGGGGGAAAAGGAGACATATGTAATACTATATGTAATACTTTAAACAATAATAAAAAAAAGTTGTGTTAAATCATTCTGGAACAATGCAGACTTAAGATTTTTTTTAGTAAATTAAGAGAAAGTATGAGTAGGTGTTGGACTGTAAGCCATTTCTTGGACGGAAGTGCATTTAGGCCTTTGGTGGATAGGAAAGGAGGGAGAAAGGAGAGGGGCTGGAGAAGGTTGAAAGCTGCATAGGACCAGATCATTCAGGGATTGGAGGTCATGACAAGGAGTTTAGATTTTATTCTAAGAGTAAGAAGAAGCTAGCAGAGTGTTCACAAAATCTGATTTGTGTTTTTAGAAGCTTACTCTGGCTGCCTTGGGTTGCAGCCATATTAGATCGAGAGGGAGAGTGAAGGTTGCTTTCTAATTCTGGTCATGTCTCTGGTGAAAGGCCTGATTCCCAAGGACGATGGCAACACATGGAAACAACTCAGAGGCATAAAAGGAGCAGGACAGCACTGTCGCCCGAGGTTTCCACTGCCCACATGTCTCACTGGCTTCGAATGCCGCCAGAATCAAAGGAAATATCGCATAGAAAAGAACCTTTGAAGTTTTGTTTAAAGAGAAGCCATGCTTGGAATGGTTTTGAAAAATCTGAAAATGTGGTGATTAATGTCAGGCTTGTCCTGCTCAGGGGGCTGGCACACAGCAGGTGTGCTGGGCAGATTCCCCAGAACAGACCCCAAACACAAGCCTGGCACACACCTTGCAGGTTTCTCAATATTGTTTCTCCCACCCTGTGGAGGAGTCACAGGGGAATTGCCTCCAAAAAGACCATCTTGGATTGAAGCTCACCCCTTCCAATCCTTATGGAGACCGACTCCTCCACCTCTGGGCCACTCTCTCTGTACCCAGCACATCAGCACGCGGTCTCCCTTAGCCAGGCACGGTGCCCTCTGCCCTCCTGCAGTGTCTAGTGCAGAGAGGAGCCAAGCAGCCTACCCTCTGGCAGCTGTCTGCTTTCACTGTTACCAAGAGGAAAGGTCAAGGGACAGATTCCATGCAACCCTTTTTATCCTCCTTGGTTTGGAGTCGGTTAAGGAAGAAGAAGCCCCTCATTGTGCCCGGGTGCCTCAGCCGAAGGAAGCCGGGGTGCACGCCGGTAACCCCTCTGCATAAGTCTGCAGTGCTGAGCTCTTCCTTTCCAGTGCGTCCTGACTCCCGCCCTCCAGAGCTGGGCTGGACGGACTGGTTCAGCTGACCGGTTTCTCTTTCTCTGCTTCTGAGGTTTCAGGAGAAGCCAACTCCAATGTAGGCGTGGCCACAGACTTATCTCTTTAACCACAGGCTGGGGTGGTTTTTCTTGAAGCCACATGAACCCCAAGCCCCTAGCAACCTCTGGATTCTGCCCTGCGAGCTTGCCAGGTTTCACCTTCTCTTGGCCACAGAGACTGGGCTCCCTGCTGCTGCACTCAGCAGGGATTCCTGTCTCTGCACAATCTCGGCTCCAGGGAAGGCTCTGGGTCTGCGTTCCTCTGTTGAACCACGTTTGTCCTTCATAGGACTTTACCACTGAACCTTCCAGACACGGGTTAGCGTGTCCCCTCGTGTCATCTTTTGCATCCTGAGCAGTGGGATCTGATGAATGTGAAACAAACCTGCACTCACATTATATCCCCGGGGCCTCTATGCAGTGAATTTCACAACTTTGATAGATTGTGAAAGGCCATCTCTGGAGTTCTCTTAATTAGATTTCCTACAAATTATTCTCTTTATTTCAAAAGTTTTACCCTCTATATACAATTTTCAAACTCTCTGGATGCCCTGAATATATTAATAGCTCTCCCTAAATATCTGTTTTTCTTGAGGAATATTGTGCTCTCTCTCTCTCTCTATCTGATTAAATGGTTTTTATAAAAAGTGCTCAAATATTTTTAAATGTACATTTTAAACTTTAAGTTGAGACGTGTCAGATCTTTTTACTCCAGTAATTACAGTTAAAAGTAATTTTAGCTCTGATTTTTTAAAAGAGGTACACCCTAATAATTATGTCCCAGTGTGCATTAGTAATAATGAATATTTCTATTATTATAGAACAAAGGCTCATTGGAGTTGCCCCTTTGCTGAGCATTCTGGCGTGGCTGCAAGTGCAGGAAGAAGAATTAAAATAGCAGAGAGGGTCTGTACCCTGAGTGTTTCGCAGATGCAGGCTGAGGAGGGGGAGAAACAACCCTTGCCTTGAATTTTACTTGGGTCAGGCTTTGGGAACTAGAATGACTTCTCAGAAGTTAGGGCGGGCGGCTCCCTGACCATTCTTGGATATTTTCCCCACAGTTATAAATTCCCTGGAGGCTTAATTACATATGAAAATGTAGACAGAGAAGGGTCATTGAGCAGCCTATAACGAGGTCAACGGGCCTGTAGATTCTCCACATGCCTTTTGTTACACAATAGTATTTCCAGGTACTAGACAATGAACCGGGTGTCCAGAACCCTTAGGACTCCAACAGAAAAGGGCTTGCATAAAGTCCAGGTCTCACTGGCTTTGAAGTGGGTTCATATGAACTTAGAAAAGCAGGCCCTTTGCTGTGATCCCTGAGTCTTGGTGGGATTCCACATTTGCCCCCTTTGCTTCTCTTTGATCGGTGACTTTTAACAATTTATGCATCAATGGAGTTTATTATGAAAGTCATCTTTTCAAAAAATTAGGAGCAAAGGGAATACACTTTAGAGATGTAATCTTTTTTCCTTCTTTCTATTCACATTCCTCCCACTTGTCGCTGTGTCCAACAAGATTATTTTCTTCATCTGTAGAAGCACCCAATGTTTGCTGTGGAAACATTGGAAAATACAGAACAGCAAAAGAAAACGTTACCCACAATACCACCATGCGGAGGTGGCCAGTTTGGTTTATAGCAGTGTCCTCATCGGGATGCATCAACACACCAGTTTCTGTGAACTCTTCCTACGGGGGCAGCCTACCGTGGCTCGATGTATAAAATGTACTGCTACTAGAACCATAGAGAGACAAACTGTTCCTGAGACTAAGTATAGAAGGATAATGAGAAGCAGTAAGACTACAGTGTAATGTGCAGTTAGTGCATGAACGATGAATCCTGTGGACCATTTGGCTTTGTGAGTGTTATGCCCAGAATTCAAGATCCCCAAGAAACCACGCCAGGGAGCCAGTCCGATGCAAAAGCAGAAGGTCCTTTATTGAGTTAGCTAACCCGACCCAGGCCTCTAGCCGACGCAGCGACCGGAAAACCGAGTGATATCCATGAGAAAATCAGGGCTTTAATAGTGAGGGGAGGGGGCTAGCTGTGGGCCCTTCGGATTGGCCAGGCGCCAAGTCGGGTCTTGTTGCACAGGATGTGGTCATCTCTATGGCGCGAACATCCCTTGCTTGTCATTGGCTAGTTCAAAGAAATCCCGGGCATGGCCAGCAGGGGCCTGGGCTTCCGGGAAGAAGGCACTCTTCTGAGCACATGGCCTCTGCCCCAACATGGAGGATCCAGGGTAAGATGGAGGGCATAGCCCTCGCCCTTTCAGTGAGGACAGAAGAGGTCCCCCTGTCAGGACAGTGAACACATTGGCTCACACAGACCTGAACTGCAACATGACAGACTGACTATAGTATGGGGTTACTATGGGGTGGCGTAGTGCTTTTTTTTCTAAATCTTGGAATCCTTTTCACTGTCTGGCCTCGTTTTATAGTTAAAGAAACATTAATTGAAACAACTCTGAGCTCTCCTACTACCTATTACTTTAGCAAAAAAAATAGTTTCAGTGGCAAAATCCAGTGCTAATGGAGCTGTGGGAGAATAGATACATTTGTATGTTGCTAGTGACATTTAAATTGCTCCAATGGTTCCGGAGTGCACTTTGTCCAATTATAAGAGCAATATAACGGACTTTGTGCCTTTTACTCACTTATCACCCACATTATGGAATATAGCTCAAGGAGAGAAAAAAAAAGAAAAAAAGAAATTTACATAAAGATTTAGTTTAAATTATGGGTAATCAAGAAAATCATTGTCAAGAGTCTCCTCTTTTGTCTCATCAATCTCAGAAACGAGTTTTATCCACTTCAGAGAGCTCTTGTAAGTAATGGAGTCTTTACTTCATGAGAAGCGGTGCTCTGGCTTCTCATTATCCTGCCATACTTTGTCTCAGGAACAGTTTGTCTCTCCATGGTTCTAGTAACAGTAAATCTTATACATTGATCCAAGGTAAATTGCATCCTTAGGAAAAGTTCGTAGAAACTGGTGGGTCAGTGCACCGCAGTTGTTATCAGTGGGGTGCCTTCTGCATCCCCACCTGTTGCCAGGAGCAGTGGAGTTCTTGGGGTGCCGCTGGAAAGAATTTCCTGAGGCCCCCACGGGAGGATGAGGTATCATGGGATGCTTCATTGATGGTGTAAAATTAAGGGGGTCCCCTTCCAAGGTCCCATCACCCTCCAACTTGCCGTGGAAAAAATTCAATCATGTCTTCAGCAGGGCTGGGCTTAAAGCCACCGCCAAGAGTTTCCACTCGATATGAAAGTCCAGTCCAGTCCAGCATCTGGCTAGGTTAGCTTGTGTTCCCAGCTGCAGTCCATTGTTTATAAGGTCTACATAGCCATGGGCCACGTGGCTGCATAAGGCCACATGGTGGGCAAGTGCTGGTCATGGAGCAAGTGAGTGCAAGGGAGCAGGGGCGAAGCAAGAGAGAATCCTTTGTCTGGGGATTATAATTATAATTAACCTTTCAAGGTTTTGCATGCCTGTATTGGCTCCACTCCTTTAGCCAATTATCTTTTCCCCAGGTTAGACTGACAGGCAAGGACCTTCCCTACAACACCCCAAATTCACTGTACATGCGCCCATCTCCCCCTTTGTTGGATCCCTTCCCCTAGTAATTTGCCGGGCATGGACCAGTGATACCAGGGAAAGTGTGAAATTGCAGCTTCCTGGTGAAGCTGCCCAGATGACCATGCTCATAATGTCCAGCCTTCCCTTTGCTTTCTTTCTGTCATTAATATTGACTAGCTAATTATGACGAGAGCACAGTGAGAACTCTGCTACAAACCAAATTGGCCACCTCCACAGAGTGGAATTGGGGGCAACTTTTTCTTTTGCTATTCTGTATTTTCTAATGTTTCCACAGTAAGCATGGAGTGCTTCTACAAATAAAGAAAATAATCTTGTTGGAAACAGTGGCAAGTGGAAGGAATATGAACAGAGAGAAGCCTTCAGAGGAGAGAAGCCTTGTTTAGCTGGCAGCGTGGAGTCTGTGACTTTCTGCACAGAATAAGCCTCTTGCGCAGCTCCTTCATTCCCACCAAATGTTCCCAGTTTATACACTAATATTGATTAGGAAGATAATAGAATGCAGAATTAGCAGGGATCTTGAAAGACATTTAATTTAACTCACTAGCTGAGACAGAATCTCCTCTAAGTATATAGGCAGGTGTCTAGTCATTGCTTCATCAACCCATTACCTGTTGGGGCAATTTATTAGAGCTCCATTATTTAGCTAATTATTCCTTATGTTAAAATAAACCTACTTTCAATTTCCATCCATTAATTTCATTTCAGCCTTCTGAGGACTTGTAGAATAAATATGGTTTCCCCCTAAGTCTTTTTATTCTCTCCCCAGTCCAAAAAGCCTTCGCTCTTTTAGACTTTCCTCAGATGTTCAACATACGGTTATTTTTCTCTGGAAGGATACTAATTTGTTGATGTTCTCCTTAAAGCATTTCAGAGGAAAATGATCACCAGACCCTGGATAGTCTAAACATTGCAGAGAAGGCCTAGTAGGATGATCATTTTCAACACCACATTTTCTGAGTATTAAGACCTCATTAGCTGTTATCATGCCATTTGTCCAGATTGTGCATGTATAAAACTAAAATTTATTAGTGTTTTCATTTGTGTAGCTATTTGGGTTCTTCTTCTCTATCCTGTAGAATTGCTTATTTGAATCTAAGTGTAGCTCTTCATTTATTCATGTATATATATATATATATATATATATATAGAGAGAGAGAGAGAGAGAGAGAGAGAGAGAGAGAGAGAGAAATAATTTAGATACAGTAACAAGCACTAATCTGAATTTTGGCATATATAAATGCCTGTATAAGAACCACTACCCAGATCAATATGTAGAATTTTTCTAGCACCCAGAAGGGTCTCTCATGCCCCACCGCCCCCCAGAATCAACAGTTCTCCAAATGTAACAATTCTGACCTGTATGACCATAGATTAGTTTTGCTTATTGGAACTTAATATAAATGGAATTGTGCAATTCCAATTCTTACACTG
This sequence comes from Myotis daubentonii, assembly GCF_963259705.1. Lineage (NCBI taxonomy): Eukaryota > Metazoa > Chordata > Mammalia > Chiroptera > Vespertilionidae > Myotis > Myotis daubentonii. The sequence continues at coordinate 18,136,461 of NC_081857.1, read as the reverse complement.
AGTGTTTTTGTAGGAAGAGAGACCAGGTACCATATTGAATCCCAGTATCTGGGTAAGTGCCTCCCATCTCCTGAGCCATTTATGTCAGAAAAATAATGGAGGGCACAATAATAATGAACATGCATCTTTGGTTACTCATTAATGCCATCTGCTCAGTGAAACACTAATGAGGTTGCATTTTTGACCTGTGAAAATGGACTTTTAATTACAGTTCTTTTCTTTGTCTTTTTGCTAGTTGATTCTACCAGACTGCTGGATCCTTTGAATGTATTGTCCATTGTTTGGAACAGCAAATGAGCTCTCTGGTTTTGAGCTGACTTAAACGTGATGGTAGAAAAATAATGTATAAAAGCACATATCCCTTTAAGCTTTGGATGTTGCACTGTATATAGAATAAATGTTATAGGGATTAAACGTTCCCACAATCTATTTGATTAAGAAACAAATCACAATACTTTTGAGTAATAGGCAATTGCTCAAGGATTACAAATGAAAACAAACAAAAAAACACATGAAAATGAGCAATCTAACTAGTAATCAAATAAATTAGAAAATCTGATGCAAATATTTTTAAAAATAACATATCCAATTTTGTCAAGGATATAGAGAAATAAGCATTTATGAAAAGCCTATTGGCCAGTGATGATGTAAATTAATTCCATTTGGTCACTTTGGCTGGGCCACAGAAGCATATTTATAGGAATGTTGCCTTCTGAAATTCCAAAAGAGGAACATTAAATCTTCAGCTTCTTTTTCATTGGGGGAAAGGAATGTGCAAACTGAGCAACCTCACCTGCACTTTGGAGGTGCTATCTCAACTTGTCCCAAATCAGTCGGCCCCCAGAAATGTCACTGAAGTTGCAGATCTTGATATTATCTTTGAATTCTTTTCTTCTTCTTAAATATATCATCTTCCCAAAGGATCTAGTGTAACATACTCTTTTTTTGTTGTATACAGGATCACGGAGCTATGAGATGATGTTATTAAGGGACCCATCAACTTACTAGATTTTAGCACAGACCCAAGAAGTTGACATAACTGAAGGAACATGAAGATAGGGATTTCGGTGTCTGCATACTGAAGAAAAGGGGGGGGAAGGCATTTTCCAGATTAATAGCTGTGTATCAGGTACTAAGGATTGGGTTGGCTTAAGTTTAGAGAGTATCTTGAGGAGAGCAGATACAGTTAGAGATGCTACTTGATTAAGCTTATGTCAATCCACTATTGCTCTGAAGGACCCACCTTCGTGCTGCACTGATCAAAAATAAGGTAAGCGCTCAGCTGGCATGGCTCAGTGGTTGAGCATCGATCTATGAAGAGGTCACGGTTCAATTCCCAGTTAGGGCATATGCTTGGGTTGTGGGCTCAAGCCCCAGTGTGGGGTGTGCAGGAGGCAGCCGATTAATGATTCCTTCTCATCATTGATGTTTCTAACTCTCTCTCCCTGTCCCCTCCCCTCTGAAATCAATAAAAATATATTTTGAATGTTCTAAAAAAATAAAGTAAGCAGAGTTGTGATAAGAATCACCACCCTCACATCTATCACATCTTTGTTGATAGAACTATTCTTTGTGTTAGCAGTGGGAGTTCAAAGAGTTTTTACTTGCCCAGTTTTATCCTAATACTCCACAGCTAGAGATCTAATGTGCAGACTGTGCAATTCTGGGTATACCTATTCCAACCACACACTCAGACCTGGGGATGTAGTCATGTGATAGGCTGGCAGTCTCCCAGGGCCTATGAGTAGGTAGGCTTATCTGATATTCTAATCCCAGCTATGAATGGTATGTCTTCAGGAATTAGCACATTTTTAATGCCTATGTCAGAAAAGATTTCGATCTTTTCCTTTCTCCAGTGCATAGTTATCTTGTCAAATGGCCATACTTGCCATAGTTTTCACAGTAGGAAAAGCTAGAGGCAGGATGTGTAATACCTGCTCTCATGAGATTGCAGTTTCTTCCTCAAAGGTGCCTTTCCGGTTCTATGAAATGCTTCAGATCAAAGAATTGATCTGAAGCGTGGCTTCCTCTGATAGTGGCTCCAATCAACCCTTTGTTTGCCGACCTAGAATTTTTTAATTATATAAATCAAGTAGAACCTTAGTGGGCTATCCACTATTTCAGTGTGGGGCCCCACAATGAATTAGCCACCAAAAAGCACCACTGAAAATCAGGCAGTACTGCCCATTATGTAATCTTGCATTTGTCGACCTTGAATTTGAACATGAAAGACCAATGCTCTGCCTCTGTGACCCCAGAATCCTGGTATTTTCAATGAAATCTGTGGTGCCCGTTTCTGATGGAGCACCTCTAGCTTACAGGAAATAGTCAGGTGAGAGGTTATGAGACTTTTAAGCAAGATAGGGAGAGTTTTATTAAAAGGAGGATTTGAAGCTTTTTTCCAATGGCAATAAACTCTCAGGGGTAGTTGAGCTCAATGCAGTCAGTCATCTGAATCTTCCCATATGTCCTTATTCTAAATCTTGGGGTTCTAGTCTATTATTATTTCTGCCCTTAGTTTCACCTCAAAGATCTGCCTAGGCAGTAAATTTAGCTGACATTGTAAGTTGGCAACATCTGAGATCAATCTCTGAGTTTGTTTTTAGGCAGTTAGAGACCTGCAGGATAAGAAATAGGAGATTAATTCATACAGGACCATTATAGAAATTCCCTGATTATTGGTCTGTATTTTTGGCAATAATTTTTAGGCTTGAGCTTGTCTTTCTTTAAGCTATCCAGTGCCATTAACAACCACCCCATCTTCGTGGTCTTTGCATTTTTCATTTCCTTTATGTAGTACTTATATGACATTGGCTCTTCCATGAAATAGATTTTGTGCAGTCTCTACTTCTTTGGTCATTAACTTCCAATCAAAACCTGGAATCCATGTGTCTGATTATCCTGGCTTGGCTATTATGCTTACAACATAGCTGCAAGGGAGGTTGAGAAAGGGAATATCTGGATTATTTGGCATCTCTACTCTGCTTCAAAGCTGGTAAATTTCTTCAAAGCTGGTGACTTGGATGCTGGTGACCAGAAACAATGACTACGATCCCAGAAGAGGAGAGATTTCCTCTGTCTCCCAGGTCTGTTTCAATCTTGCTTGGGTGTTTTGCTGGCCCCTGTAACCAATTCCTGTTTAAGGTGTGGAGAGGTTCACTGGGCTAGCTGATTTTGGAGCGGATCCCTGACTGACAGCCGTTGATGGAAAGATGCAGATACCCAAAGGAAAAGTTATCAGAAGAAGGGGGGAAGGAGGGAAAAGGCACATTGTGGTAAAAAGAGCTTATGATTATAACTAGACCCATCTGAATTAAATCCTAGCTATACCACTTGCTTCCTTGCAAAATCGAATTTACTCAAACATACCTGCAGTTTACCAGAGGAGTTGAGTCCCAATTCTGGTGCCAAGTTGCCTGGTGTGTGTCCATCCAGGTTCTGTCACTTACCACCTGTGCGATCTTTGTGTTTCACTTTCCTCACGTGTAGCATAGGTATAAGAAAAGTACCTCCTCCATCGAATAGTTGTGATTAATACATGAGTTAATAACTGTATTGGGCTTAGAACAGCGCCTGGAACATTATAATAGCCATCACTAATTTATATTATTATTTTAATATGACTCACACACACAAAGAAAAGAAGTAAAATTCTTTTTCTACAACTGATTTAATCCCATTTTCAAACTCATTACTGGTAATGGTGATAGGGGTGTGGGTTGTGGAAGGAAAACTGAAAATTGCTCATAATGTAATTTCAATAGTGTCTTTTAGATATGAATGCAATTAGTTTAACTTTCAAACTCCTTATGAAGCTGCCTTCCCTCTTTATGGGGTCTCATGCTGCTCTCCTTTCCTTCCCTAATGGAACTGGATACAGAGAGAAAGTGTAGATCTTCATGGTGGCAGGATGGTGTTAGGACTGTACTGTATCTTTTTGTCCCTGGGTGGCTTGAGCTGGTAGCCACTGAAGTATGGCTGGTCCTGCCTGGTTTTGAGCATGAAACCATTGTCTTCCATCTGTTTGCTCTCTATGTACTATGGTGAGAGGTACCACCTGCTACCATTCCTACACTATTAACCGTGCATGTCAAATGCTAGTTCTTCAAGGAGTTTGCATTTTTAAAGGTGAGTTTTTTGAGAAATGAGAAAAAAGTCCCTCTGTACTTGGATTTTATTCCTACTTGCTCCCTACCTGGAGTTTTGACCCTTAGAGGACAGTTGGGATACCCAAGCCAGAACTACTTCCTTTATTTCTCTCATTTCTCATCTCCAGCTCCCCCAGTAAAATTTATTTTTCTTTTCTTCCTCTGATTTGGGTGTTAAATCATATCCCAGATCATTTCCTGAGTTCTTTCTGGCTTCATTTCCCGATTTTATCTTCCTGGCTCTGGTTTATATTATTTCAAGGAAAGTCTTTTGAGTTTGCAAAATTCTATTTCTTCTCAACAAAACCTGGTGATCAAAACTAAAAATGGAACTAACAAATATAATTTGCAAGTTAAAGCTGAACAATAACTTCTTTGTTCTTTATTCCTCTGAAAATGTTAAATGAATGTTAATTACTGGGTGAGGAGCACCAAGGCAAGGATGCTTGTTCAATATTTTCAAAATAGTATCCCCGTTCCACCAGCTATGCAGCAAAATCTTGATAACAAGCTGTTCTTGTTATTTTATGTAAATATACTTGTTCAGATGGAACCAATAAATAATACTTAACTTGATATGTAAGTATTTGAGCTGCTCAGCAATATACTAGAGCCCTGAATCATTCATTCATTCACTCAGGAAATACATATTGATAGTCCGCTGTATGCTAGGTCCTGCTCTGAAGTGTTCCATAACTTCTTTTTTAGAGTTTAGGCTAAACGGACGACAGTGGTTTTAACAGTGAAATTTCTACAAAGTGTTCCTAGGTTCTCCAGTAACTAAGTTGGAGATGGCTCCAGACGGACCAGGTGAATCCCAAATGCACACATTAACTAATTTTGTAACTTAGTGCCCCACTTCAGTGAGTTCAATTGCTTCCTCTGTTCCCCACCCAATAATCTTAGCTATGTATAGAGTGAATGCCAAGGTTGTTGGGGGTGGTACCACAGATCAAACCCAGCCCAGCACTATTGGGAGGTTCATGGATCTCCTGATGGTTTCCTTCTCCTTTTTGCTCAACCTTGGCCATGGCAGCAGAGGGAGGGCTAATGGCAGTTGTGAGTTGTACTGAAACCAAGGAGTAGTGCCACTCATCTCACTGATTTTTGAGGGGGGGAGCCACTGGTAAGATTGGTGTCTGTCTGTTACTAAGGCCTTGCCCCGAGTAGCCAAATGACTACAGCTTTTTTTACTCTCTGTTTTCTATTGTTGTGTACATCATGGTGTGACTAGACTTTAAATAGTGAGAAGGCCATTGACAAAGAAAGTAATTGGAAACATCTTGGTTATACTATATATCATGTCTAATCATATTTATCGTAGCCAGTTAATAAGATAAAATGTAGAAGGCTCAAATAAACTTACATAATTTCATTTGACCAGTTCTCAGCAATGATAAAAATATAACTAAATTTTCAGCGATCATATGACTATTTTTGTATGTGTGAAGGAGACTTTAAGTGTTTTGCTATATGTGAAATGTCAATTTCTAATGTGCAAAAGCAGCTTTTAGAAAGATAGCAATAGATATGTCAAGATAAAAATGGAGATGCTTGCCCATGCAGGAAAATGTCATATGTAGCCAGATTGGCTTGTAAATGCAAAAGTTTCTTGTGATTCTCTTCTTTTGATTCTCTGCAACATGTCCCCCCCCCCATTGTTATAAGAAAACTTAGAGAGGTAGCTCCCCAGTTGTGACATGCCTACTATGAGGACTGTTTTCTTTGAAAATCATTTCAGTTACTTATGCTTTTGGGACTAAGTCAAATACCTGAGAGATTCTTTAGAAGCAAGATGGCTGAGACATTTTACATTTTTTGAGCTCATTCTATACAACATATATGTTCCCCAAAAGCTATTTTAAACTATGTATTTGTAAATCTAATCGGTGTAGTAAAGGATCTAATTATTTAAAGTAACACCCAAGCAAGTATCCAGAGCAAAATTATCTCGCACTCTAATTACCTCTTAATTTATCTATTTTATAATTCTTTTCTTAAAAGTAAGACAGGCCAACTTTGTCTTTAAGATCAAACCATGTATTTGAAAATGATACCTTTTTATTTATTAATGTATAAAATACACAGATCATAACTGTACATTTTGATGGGTTTTGACAAATATATCCACCTATGTGACTAACATCCCAATGAAGAAATAGAACATTTCCATGTCTTGTAAAATTTCCTTATGTGTCTGTCTTTTTTTTATTACTATAGTTTAGTGTAACCTATTCTCTTTATTTTTATTGATTGATTTTAGAGAATGAAAGAGAAAGAGAGAGAGAGAGAGAGAGAGAGAGAGAGAGAGAGAGAGAGAGAGACATTGATTTGTTGTTTGTATCTGTATGATGCTCTAACCAACTGAGCTACCTGGCCAGGGCCTATTCTTGAACTTTCTATAAATGGATTACTCTCTTATGTCTGGATTCTTTTGCTCAACAAACTGTTTTTGAGATAGTTAAGATTCATTGATGTTGTTATGGGTATCAGTAGTTTATTCTTCTTTATTGTTCTCTCCAACACTCCATTTTATGATTATACCACGATTTGTTTGACCATTCTCCTGTTGATGGATATCTTAGTTCCCAGTTTTTAGTTATTATGAATAAAGTTGCTGTGCACATTCTTATAAAAGTCTTTGTGTGAACATATTTTCATTTTCACTTGTCCTGAATTAATTCCTAGGAGTAGAATTATTGGGTCATAAAGTAGGGATATGTATAATTTATTAAAAACCCAAAAGTGGTTTTCCAAAGTGGTTGCTGCATTTTTTTCTCCCACCAGTAATATGGAAGTTCTAATTGTTTAACATCCTTGCCAGTATTGTCAGTTTTTAAATTTTAGTCATTTGAATGTCATGTAATAGTATCTTATTGTGATTCTGATTTGAATTTCCCTGATGACTAATGATATTTAGTAACTTTTCATGTGCTTCTTGGCCATTGAGGTGTTTTGTTTCCTTACCTTTTTAGTGTATTTTCAAGTTTGCCTATTTGAAAAATTGGGTTATCGCTATTGTTGATTTGTGGTTGTTCTTTATATATTCTAGACATAAGTCCTTTATCAGTTGCATGGGTCACAAAAATTATTTTCTCAGTTTCTGGATTATTTATTCATCTTCTTAATGTATTTTAATGCATAAAAGTGGTTCAGACTTTTCTCTTCATTATAGAAATACATTTTTCCTAATACCATTTGTCAAAAAGACATTTTCCCCTTTACAATTGCATTGCCACTTTTATCGACATTCAGTTTTTGTTTTTGTTTTTGTTTTTATCTAGTATGGATCTATTTTTGGATTCTTCTATTCCACTGATGTGTTTGAATATCTGGACACTATTATACCATCTTAGTTACTGTAGGTTATAGTAAACCTTAGAGTCAGATGGTTAAGTGCTTTAATTTTGTTTTTCTTTTTAAAGAATGTTTTGATTATTTTCAACACTTTTATTTTCATAGAAATTTTTAGAAATAGCATGTTAATTTCACCTTTAAAAAAAACACCTGTGGGGTTTTGCATGTGATTACTTTAAATCCATAAATAAATTTTTGAGAAAATTGCCATATTAACAAAATTGAGTGTTCCCATACATGAACATTATATATTTCTCCATTTACTTAGGTTTTAAATTCTCTCAGCAATTTTCTATAGTTGTCACTATGAAAGTGTTCCATATTTTTTGTAAAATTTGTTTCTAAATAATTTATTTTTCAAAAATATTTCTTTATTGATTTCAGAGAAGAAGGGAAAGGGAGAGATAGAAACATTAATGGTGAGAGAGAATCATTGATTGGCTGCCTCCTGCATGTCCCCCATTGGGGATAAAGCCCACAACCCAGGCATGTGCCTTGACCAGGAATCGAACCATGACCTCTTGGTTCATAGGTTGACGCCATGCTGGCTGGGCAAGTTTATCACTTTTTAAAAATCTTTTCAAAGATCTAGTTTTTGTATCTTTTGCCTGTTTATCATTTCATTATTATTCATTCTTTTATGATTTCTTCTAATTGATTTGAGTTTCATTAGCTGGTCTTTTTCTACATTCTTTATGTAGACACTTAGATCATTATTTTAAAATATTTCTTCTTTTCTAATATAATCAACCAAAGCTAGAAATTGTCCTCTAAGCACAATTTTAGCTACGTCCCACAATTTTTGACTTCACTATCTTTTGCTTGAGCTATTTTCTAATTTATATTTGTTTCTTTGACTTATGGGTTATATAGAAGTAGGTTTGTTGATTTCCAAATACTGTAGTTCTTTCTACATCTATTGGAAGCTAATTTATAATTTAATTTGTTGTAGTCAGAGAAATGTTCTTTATAATTAACTTCTTTGAAATTTTTGAGATTTGATTTATGCCATATCATTTGGGCCTTCTAGATATTGCTCTATCTGCATTAGAATAGAAGTGTTTTTTAAAAAATATGTTTTATTGATTTTTTACAGAGAGGAAGGGATAGGGATAGAGAGTTAGAAACATCCATGAGAGAGAAACATCAATCAGCTGCCTCTTGCACACTCCCCACTGGGGACGGGAAGTGTTTTATACATAGATCAAGTTGATAGTTCAATGTAACACAAACCTGATGTTACTTTTGGTCAAATCTTTAATATCCTTATTGATTTTCTTTATTTGATACATTAGTATAATGAGTGAATAAAGAAGGTATACGCCAACTCTAAGGTATAACCCAAGTCTATTTGTCTTTTTCCCTTCAGTTCTGTCAGGTTTTTGCTTCATGTATTTTGAAGCTCTATTATTAGGTGCACACATTTTAAGAATGCTGTTTGTTCTTAATGAATGGACCCCTATATGATTATGGAATACCTTTTTTTTAAAAGATATTTTTTATTATTTTGTGTTTGTTTGTTTTTAGAGAGTGAGGAAGGGAGAGGGAGAGAGAAACATCCATGTGAGAGCAGCCCTACCAGGGATTGAACCTGTAGCCGGGGCATGTGCCCTGACCTGGAATCAAACTGGCAAACTTTCCATGCATGGGACAATGCCCAACCAACTGAGTCACAATGGCCAGGGCTGGAGTGCCTTTTAAAAAATCTCCGGTAGTATTCTTTATCTCGCAGTCTACTTTGTCTGGTATTAGTTTAACTAGTAAGAAAATGATAGACTTTAAAGTGTTTTATCTTCATTTTTCTCATCTGCCAACCTGCTATCCCTCCTGCTGTCCTTTGCCAGGCAGCGTTATTACATTGGTGGGGTACAGATGGTATCAGATACTACTGGTCATTGCAGTTTCTTCAGACTGGGCAGACTTGAGACCCATGAGGGTAGTAGCACAAGTAGTTTGTCAGTTTCAGGCTAAATGAATGGATGACTTGGCTTTATCTACCTTCAGAAATGTTTCCAATCTTTGCTTCCACCAAGTCAGTAGAGGTATTTTTTTTCCCTGAGATTAAAACTGAACATGTATTTTCAGGTGGTGTCAGTTTGCTGAGAATTATGGAGTCTGTTTTTCTTTAACTGTCTTTATTTTCTGTTATTTTTACATAGTAGAAGAATTCTATGGCATTTTGATTTGAAAAGTTTGAAATTCACTGAAGTGAAAGTTCAGTCTGAGAGTCAGGCAAATGGTAGGTGTTTTTTTTGTTTCAAATTCCAAATGTATGACTTAAGGTAAGTCATAAAATCTATCTCAGAAGAATAAAGAACAGTGATGTTTATCCTAATCCATACAACCCATGGAATTGTATAATTAATGTTATAAATTATAATTATAAATTAATTATAAATTTTATAATTAATGTTAGAGAGTATCTGCTCCTACCTGGTAATTTTATGGATAAGGAGATTGAGGCTTTGAGAGGCTAAATGATTTTTGCCTAAAGACATTCAGTTTCTTTATAACAAAGATGGAATTTGAGCCCTGGATTCTTGTTCTTAACCTAATGGGATTCTTTACTCAAGTATGGCAAATTTAGAGAGCATTTAGAAAGACTCCCAAGATTCCAATATAATGAGTCAATACAAATCTTTACTAATATAAGATGTTAAATTATTTAAAATTTTAAAAATACTGTTACATGAATTTCAAATAGCAGTTTATCTTCTACTAGAGGCCCAGTGCACAAAAATTTGTGCACTCAGGGGGGATTTGTGCACTTGGGGCGGGGGGTCCCTCAGCCCAGCTTGTGCCCTCTCACAGTCTGGGGCCCCTCAGGGGATGTCCACCTGCTGGCTTAGGCCCACTCCCCAGGGGATCGGGCCTATGCTGGCAGTCAGACATCCCTCTGGCAGCCCAGGAGCCCTCGGGGGATGTCCGCTTGCCAGCGGGGAGCAGGCCTAAGCTGCAGTCAAACATGCTTAGTGCTGCTGAGGAGGCAGGAGAGGCTCCCACCACCACCACTGTGCTGGCAGCAATCAGCCTGGCTTGTGGCTAAGCAGAGCTCCCCCTGTGGGAGCACACTGACCACCAGATGGCATCTCCTGCATTGAGCTTCTGCCCCCTGGTGGTCAGTGTGTGTCATAGTGACCAGTCATTCCCAGTCATTCTGCTGTTAGGGTCAATTTGCATATTACCCTTTTATTATATAGGATAGCTTATTTTAAATTTGAGCAAATATATCAGAAGAGCCCCATAAATCCTTGTCAAGTACCAAATAATCTGATTTGAAGATATCATTATCCTCTTTATTACTGACATAATAATATCAGCTTGTCCAGCTCTCAAAGATTACAAATGTATCATTATGCCAGAGGCAGTAGCATAGGAACAATAGGATGATAGGCCATGTATGGAATGTCACCAGGGCAGAAATCCTGGGGTGCCTAGCAACGGGCAAAACTAGGAAGCAAGTGTTGTAGGGTGGGACCTTGCCCCCAGGGTGACCTTTCCTCTTCTAGCATATTGCTAGATCTCTTGACCTTTTATATAGCTGGTCATGTGATTTGGACCCTCCCTCGATCTTTCCTCCTCTAGCATGTTGCTAGTCATGTGATAGACCCTTCAAGGAGGAACAAGGGGGCCATAAAATAGACCAATCAGTAGAGGCCAAGACCCTAAAAGGATACCCCTGGAAAGCTGATGAATATTCGATTGAGATCATCTCCCGAGACTCCCCCCATAAAATCCCCACCTTTAAAAATCCTCAAGATGAAGGACCCAGTGTGCTCTTGCTCCCTCTCTCTCCCTCCTTCCCTGGAAAGGCTGGTGCCTTTCCCCCTCTCCTTCTCCTAGATGTGTTTTCTTTGCCTTTCTTTCTCCAGAGCTCCAAGGGCCCTTCTTTGCCTCTGTAACTTATTTCCAAGTCCACGCAGCCCAGCTGGCTCACTTCTTCTACCTTTGTGACTTTCTAAATAAACTTTCTCCTTCAATATGGGTTCCTTGGCTCTGGACTCTTTCTTTGCCAAATTCAAGTACCAAGGTTGCTGAACCAAGGTCCAATCTCCAGTAACGTCTAGTGCTGTTTCACAGCTAACAATCGGATCCTCACAAACAGCACTATAAAAATAACATATGCCAAGAACTCCTCTAAGTGCTTTATATCTGCTAACTTTATTCATAAACAGCCTTATTTTTGCCCTCATTTTATAAATGCACAAATAATTAATTTGCTCAAGGTCACACAGCCTTGAGGCAGAGTTGGGAATGGACCTAGAATGGATATCATTTGCACTTTGTCACAGAGTTTCTTAGGGAGGCAGAGCAAAGATACAGATTGCTTTATCCTTTTTTTTATGACTGTGTCTCTCCCCCGTCTACCCCCACCTCCCACCTGGTGCTTCTATTTACATAGAACACTTTACCCAAGTACCCATTCCAAGGCCATATGACGCATTAACAACTTGGCACTGGCCAGGTCTAAGGCACTAGAGGAAATGTTTCTCAAGGTGTTAAGAAAAATCATAATTTTTCTTATAACTAAATGAAATGAAACCTTTAGTTTTTTTAAATTATATTTGAGTCTTAAAATTACAGCAGTTAAACCCTTAGACAATGTATCTATCTTGTTTTCTATTTCACCTTTATTACAAATGGGTATTTTCTCAATTACATTATTCAATTTGCCATTATTTATTTTGTATAATTTTATAGAATTATTTTTCTATATGCTCAAAAGAAAATCAAGAGTCTGAGAAGACAAGCTACAGACTGAAAGTAACTTTTTTCTTTTTTAATTTGAGAGGAAACATCTTTGCCTTCATTTGGCAACATTTTCTTTTCTTCTTTTTAAATTTTTTTTTTTTTAATTTTTAAAGAGAGAAGAATGTAAAGGGAGAGAGAAACATTGTTTTGAGAGCAAAACAATCCCTGGGGATCTAGACCCCAACCCCAGGCAGCTGACCCTGCTGGGAATTGAACTGGCAACATGCACAGGAGGAAGCCCAATCAATTGAGCCACACCAGCCAGGACTATTTGGGGGACATTTTCCATTGGGGCACCAAGTGAGTCCCAAACATGAATGCTCAAGTTTTCCAACCTTTTGGCGGGGAAACAAAAGGGGCATTGATCTGCTCTTTGTTTCCACTCCCATCCTGATCCCTTTAACATCTCCCCCATCAAAGAGTTAAAAGAAAGTTTCCACATTAGTGATTAAAAAATTGTTTGCTAGCTTCTAAGAGATTCCTCACTTGGCTAATGCACTTACTTTCTAGAAGAAGATCAAGTTCTTTGCAATAATTTCATGGTAATTAATCTAGTGCCTACATGATAATCCTATAATTAGAAGCAATTAAAATCCTGCCCAAGAATGATCTACTCAGTCGGTGTCAATCTCCCTATATGCTCATGGGGTAATCTCTCTCTCTTTTTTTTTTTTAAATTGATTTGTGAGAGAGAGGAAGGGAGAGAGGGAGAGAAACATCGATGGTCCTCCGACTGGGGATCAAGTCCACAACCCAGGCATGTGCCCAGACTGGGAATCAAACGACCTCTTGATGCATGAGACAATGCTCAACCAACTGGGCCACACATCCAGGGTACTCATGGGAAAATCTTGAAAGAAGCTCCAGAAATCATTTGTTTCTCCCCTTCCCAGAGATGCAGGCATTCAGAGTCCATCTTAAGAATGGCAGGAGTCACTCAAATCAAAGTGGAGGGACGACTGAGGCCCCTGGAAAGAATCCAGGGGCTTGAGATCGTCTTAAGCAGGAGAAAGGGAAGCCACGTCACCTTGAGCCTGGATACCTGTGACCCTGAGCTTTTCACCGGTGACCTCAGCTTCTGGCAGAGCTGCTCCTCTTCTTAGGGTGGTCTACCCCACAGAGGCTGGGGACTTTCGTCTCGCATCGCCTGTGCACATTCATAGAGCAGGCCTCACATTTCATCCCTTGACGGATAAGGCCGTACAGCAACGACCCACAGTGCTGACAGAAGGTGGGCCTTCGGTAACTGTGGACTTTAAACTTGTGCTTGTTCTTGGGGTCAGCGGTGTCGGGCCCCTGGCCTGCGCCCCGACAAGGAAGAGCAACAAGTTCGTGGCACCTCTTGTGAACCACAAAGCGGCAAAGCTGGCACTGGTAGCCTTGTTTTCCAAACCCCCAGATGAAGCCGGCGCAGTGGCTGCAGAAGGTGGGCTGCTTGAAGAAGTGGGCGGCGAATCTGTGGTCCTTCACCTCGTGCACTTTCTTCACAGTCCCTTGGCGGGCGAGGCTGCTGGTGGCGGTCTGGGCCTGGGACTCAGATGCCATGGTCCCTCTCGTCTAGGCCAACCTCTAGGCTCAGCCGGGGCGCAGCAGCAGGGAGCGCGGGCGGGCAGGGGCGCCGGTGGGAGGCGGCAGTCCCTGCGAGAAGTCCAGGAGGCGCCGCCGCGGAGAGTCGGGCCGGACTGGCGAAGAGTGGGAGCTGGAAGGGCTGGCAGACCCCACGCTCTCTGAAGGCCCAGCCCCGGCGCTTGCACTTTCAAGACGGCGGGCCCCAGCGGCACCGCCCACCGCGCCAGCCCGGAGTGCGAGTGCGCGGGCGGGGAAGGGGCGGGAGGGCACTGGCGGGGGCGAGTGCGCGGGCGGGGAAGGGGCGGGAGGGCACCGGCGGTGGCGAGTGCGCGGGCGGGGAAGGGGCGGGAGGGCACCGGCGGGGGCGAGTGCGCGGGCGGGAAGGGGCGGGAGGGCATCGGCCGGGGCGAGTGTGCGGGCGGGGAAGGCGGGGGCGGGAGCGCGGACTGGAAGGGGCAGAGGGCGGGGGCGAGTGCGCGGGCGAGTCGGGCAGGGGCGCGCCTGCTGTGGGAGCCGGGATCTTCGTGTTTGGGGGGCAGCCCAGAAACCGGAGGCGGCGGAAGCGGCCCGGGCAGCGCCGGCCGAAATTGGGAGCGAAGATGGGCATCAGACGGGCGGGACCGTTCTCTGCCGCCTTTTTCTTTGCTTTCCCTTTCCTCCCCTTCCCCCGCCCGCCTCTGCCTCTCCTTCCTCTGCTTCAGCTCCTCTCGCCTTGCCGGTTCCCCTCCTGCCTTCCTCCTTCCACTCCCGCTGGCTCCCTCCAGCTCCTCTTTCTCCTCCTCGCTTCTCCCCTCTCCTCTCCGGGTCAGAGCCTACGGTGGGCGCCTGGTCCACGCTCCCTGGAGCCCCCGCTTGGCATGCGGGGCAGCTGCCCCTTCCTGGTCTTGGATCAGCTGGTGTCAACTTGAGGTTTCACCTGGCACACATGAGCCAATTACTAAAGTTCTGCGGCACTAAAAACTAAACACGTTTTTTGCCATTATCACAGAAAAAGGTAGAATTTTGATTCATTCACACCAGACAGCTATTGTGTTGGCTGCTGCCAGTTTTTAATTTGATAATTGAAGGGAAAAGAGGTCAGTGGGGCTGACTAGTCGGGTATTGCCCGTTTTAAAAATTCTTGGGGCTCATCTGTTGGAAATCGCTGGTCTACACCCATGGCAACCTCCAGAAACTAGGAGACAGGCCCTCCTTCAGAATTTCCAGAAGGATCCAGTCCTGCTCACACCTTGATTTCAGACTTATTCCTGCTGTTTTAAGCTTCCCATTTTGTGGCGAATTGTTATGGCAACTCTGGGAGACTTGTAAACCTGGTGAACTTTGGCATTATTGATCAGGGCCTTATGTTTAAAGTTTGGTGTTCAGCCATCCCTTCCATGTGCTCTGTGACAGGACATGTCTTTCCAGCTGCTTCTCCTGGCCCCTCCACACAGGAAGCCTGTAGCCTTTCTGGTCTTTCTTAGGCACCTGATTGCCATGGATTCTCTTGAGCAGCTCCTACTATGGTCCCTCTGTGGGAGTGACTTCCAAACAGTAGAAGGGGTCCAGCGGGTGTGGCTCAGTGGTTGAGCCTCGACCTATGAACCAGGAGGTCAAGGGTCGATACCTGGTTGAGGGCACATGCCCAGGTTGCGGCTCCATCCCCAGTGAGGGATGTGCAGGAGGCAGCTGATCAATGATTCTCATCATTGATGTTTTTTACTCTCTCTCCCTCTCCCTTTCTCTCTAAAATCAATAAAAATATATATTTAAAAGACAAAAATGAAAATGTAGGCCAGAACTGAGAAGAGACTTTTAGAAAACAATTCTTGGCTTCCTTTGGCTGATCTAATTTTAATTTATAATTTTCATGTCAGGGTGATCACCAGGAAATTATTTTTCTTTAAAGACATTATCGAACAATATCATGACAATGTCATTTTATGTTGATGGGGTAATTTGTCCCTTTAGAAGGAGCTATTTCTTGAGTAATTATTTTGGGTTCTGTGTAACAGGCTCACACTATTTTAGGACTCTGTGGCCCTGCGTCAGGCAAGCATTTACCTTGAAGATAATGCCTGTGGCAGGTGTTGCCTGTGACTCATTCCACTTCTAGCAGTGTCTGCATTGTTCTTGTCTTCTGCAGAGAATAGCATGAGACAAGGATCGCTTGGAAGATTGGCTGCCAATGTGATGCTTATGTAAGACTGGCATGAAAGATTGTCTTTGTCCTTAGTAAGCATCATTTCACCCAGACCAGATTTTTTTTGGTGACAGTCCAGGATATTCACTAGATGTGAGGAAATATGTGATAGCCACATATTACATTTGATAGTTTTAGATACATCTTCCAATTTGAAGCTGCCCCACTTAAGCTAATATGGGTTTATAGAAAGTTATCTTTATTTATGGTTCCTAAAATGCAGAATTAACAATGTATTAATTTGAATGAAAAGGAGTAAAGAAACACGACCTATTTAAATTTATTTAAAAATATTTAGGAAAACCCTTCCAAAATTTACAAAACACAGTGCATTTTCAGGGTGATGACAAATGTATTAAAATAACATTTAAATCTTCCAACTTCCACTTTGTCCCCACCTTCACCTAAAGTGACCAACATTAAGAGCCTGTTGTGTATCCCATGTCATTTTTTGGTGACTTTGGGTTATAATTTCATTTTTCCAAAGTCTTATTTTGAAGCCCATAGCTAATCTCTGTGTGCCAAAGTTTATCAATGCTTAAGAGATGGAAATGCTATTTTGGTAGTATTACCTTTAGAATATGCAAAGCTCTATGAAGACAAAGGTGAAATGTCCATTGCCTATTGTGGGCAACAAAGGTGTGAGTGTTCAGATATAAAGACAAGTATCTCCTTTATATATTAAGGAAATGAGATTCAATAAGTATAATTACTTCCTCCCAAGTATATAAAACAGCAGCAAAACAGGAAGATGGCTCTATTCCAAAGACCCACTGATTTTATATCAAGAGTTTGAGAATCTGTACTTAGGAATATTTAGACAAAATCATAAAATGTAATGCAATCTTACTAATAAATGCATTGTATTTATTTTGGCCTGCATACAATTTAATTACCTTACTAACTATTAGTTACAAACTTTTTAGCTCCTTAGTGATTTTTAAAATGTGACAAAAACCTTAAACCAAAGAGCCCAAAGCAAAACAGAGTTTTCTTCTGATAATGACATTTTCCAGATGTGTTTTTTTCCTTCTGTCAGCATGTGATAAAAACCTCGTGTTTATAACTTGACCTAAGCCTTACCTGGGTCTTGAGTGGCAGAAATATGTGTTTCACTAAATTAACCACAGATCCCAAAGCAGAAAGAGAAATCAAGCTGATAACCAAAGTCTGTATTTTGTCCCCATAACTTGCAGGTGAATGAGGACCACAGTAATCAGCTTAACATAATTTTCCCATTTTTTTCTGTTCAAACTTCTGAGATGGCAACTGCTGGTGTCAGTTTGTCTGGGAAGTTCATCTTCCAGGCTATCAAGAATTTTAGTGGCCGTCCGAGGAGCAGCAGCCACACGAGCAGCCTGCCCCTGTCCAAGGAGCAGCAGCTGTGCAAACAGCATGCCCCCGCCAGCCAGCAGAGCCACCACTGCTGTGAGCAGCGCCCACCAGAGGAGCTGCTGCCAACTGAGGAGCAGCCACTGCTGCGACCACCCAAGGAGCAGCCGCCCCCCAAGGAGCCACTGCTGCCCAAGGAGCAGCCTCTGCACAACTTGCCACCTAGATCCTTTGGTGAGAGCAAAAATGGGGAGACAAAGAAATCTCCAAAGTAAACAAAAGGCGGAATTGCCAGAAAAGCAGCTAAGTGAAACAGAGGCATGCAATAGGTCAGAAACAGAATTCGGAATAAGGGTCATAGAGTTCATAAACCGGATGGAGGAAAAAATCAACAACTTATGTAAGAATCAAGAAGAAATAAAGAGTGATATAGCTGCAGTAAAAAACACCATGAAAAGTTTCAACAGTAGACTAGGAGAAGCAGAGGACCTAATTAGAAGACAGAAAAGCAAAACACACCCAAACTAAACTGCAATTGGAGAAAAAAATTAAAAGACAGGAGGAGAGCCTAAGGGAGCTTTGGGAAAACATGAAACAAAGCAACATACTAATAATAGGGGTACCAGAATGACAGGAAGAGAAACAAGGGTTAGAAAACCTACTTGAAGAAATAATGTCAGAAAATTTCCCTGATGTGGAGGGAAAAAAAGTCACACAAGCACAGAGAGTCCCAAATAAGATGAACCTAAAAAGACCCACACCAAGACATGTCATAATTACGATGGCAAACATTCAGGACAACAATAGAATCTTAAAGGCTGCAACAGAGAGACAGAAAGTTACGTACAAGGGATCTCCCATTAGATTATCAAATGATTTCTCAACAGAAACACACCAGGCCAGAAAGGAATGAAAGGAAATTTACAAAGTGGTGCAAAGCAAGGGACTGAACCCAAGAATACTCTGTCCAACAAGGCTATCATTCAAAATTGAAGGGGAAATAAGGAGCTTCATAGATAAAAATAAAAAAACAAAAAACTAAGGGAGTTTATCACTACCAAGCCAGCAATACAAGAAATGCTAAAAGGACTGGTGTAAAAAGAAGAAATAAAAAGGGAAGAAGGAACACAGGCACAAAAAATAAAAATGGCTACAAACAAGTACCTATCAATAATAACTTTAAATGTAAATGGACTAAATGCTCCAATCAAAAGACATCGAGTGGCTGAATGGATAAAAAAACATTACCCATATATATATACTATCTACAAGAGACCCACCTCAGAACAAGGGACTCACACAGACTGAAAGTGAAGGGATGGAAAAATATTTTTCAGGCAAATGGAAATGAAAAAAAAAGCTGGAAATAAAAAACTTTTCATGGTGTTTTTTATTACAGCTATATCACTCTTTATTTCTTCTTGATTCTTACATAAGTTGTTGATTTTTTCCTCCATCAGGTTTATGAACTCTATGACCCTTATTCTGAATTCTTTTTCTGACACTTATATCTGACAAAATAGACCTCAAAGTGAAGGCCATAACAAGGGATAAGGAAGGCCACTTCATAATACTAAAGGGATTGATAGAACAAGAGGATATAACCTTGGTAAACATATATGCACCCAATGCAGGAGCACCCAAATACATAAAAACTCCTGGAAGATATCAAGGGAGAGATCAATAACAGTACACTCATAGTAGGGGACTTTAATACCCCCACTAACGTCACTGGATAAATCCTCTAGACAAAAAATCAGCAATCCTAAATGACTCACTAGATCAGATGGACTTAATTGACATCTTCAGAACATTTCACCCCAAAGCTACAGAATATATGTTCTTCTCAAGGGCACATGGGACATTTTCAAAGACAAACCACATACTGGGTCAGGGGCAAAGTCTCTCCAAATTCAAGAAGATTGAAATCATATCAAGCATCCTCTCAGACTATAATGGCATAATATTAGAAATAAACTACAATAAAAACAATCAAAAAAATTCAAACACTTAGAAGCTGAATAGCATACTATCAAACAATGATTGGGTTACCAAAGAGATCAAAGAAGAAATTAAAAGTGTCCTGGAAATGAATGACAATGAAAACATAACAATCCAAAATCTGTGGAACACAGTGAAAGCAGTCCTGAGAGGGAAATTTATAGCTCTACAGGCCTACCTCAAAAAACAAGAAAAATGGTAATAAATCATCTAACTCTACAACTTAAAGAATTAGAAAGAGAGCAACAAGAAAAGCCCACAATGAGCAGAAGGAAGGAAATAATAAAGATCAGAGTGGAAATAAATGACATTGAGACCAAAAAAACAATACAAAAGATCATGAAACCAAGAGCTGGTTCTTTGAAAGGATAAACAAGATTGATGAACCTCTAACCAGGCTCACCAAGAAGCAAAGAGAGAGGACCTAAACAAAATCAGAAATGAAAGAGGCGAAATAACAACAGACCCCACAGAAATACAAAGGATTGTTTAAAAAAATACTATGAACAATGTATTCCAACAAACTAGACAACCTAGAGCAGCCGTGGGCATTTGAAATGAATAAAACTATTGAAAAAAAAGACCGTAACCTTTTATGTAATGATGTTTACTTTGAATTTGTATTAGTTCACACAAACACTCCATCCATGCTTTTGTTCCGGCCCTCCGATCCAGTTTAAGAACCCATTGTGGCCCTCGAGTCAAAAAGTTTGCCCACCCCTGACCTAGAGGAAATGGATATATTCCTAGAAAAATACAACCTTCCAAAACTCAACCAGGCTGATAAGTATGGTTGATGCTCAACCACGGAGCCATGTCAGCCAGGCCCCATCTTATCCTTTTTTTTTTTTTTTAATGTGCTTTCATTAAGCATATTAAAACTGGTGGCTTCTTGGTTCCTGGGTCAAGGCTCAACCTCTGAGCTACACTGGCTGGCCATTTAGTCCTTTTAAGTATTCCTTACCACAGCTTCTACAGCAATGCAAATTTTTTGTTGTTGTTTGTTTGTTTTTTACTTCTATGGCCATTTTCTCTCAGATGTCTTTGCTCATTCCTCCGTTCTTTTCCTGGAAAATGTGTCCACTCCCTAAGATTGTGCCTGAGATCCTATTCCCCTTTTTCTCTGACTCTCCTCTCAGGGCCTCAAGTGGCTCCCGGTGGAGCAATGATTTTACCTGTTTCTGTTCATCCTCCTCTCCCACTTTAAACAACAGCCATCCACGTTCCACCCTGACCCCTTCCCACTCGCTTGATGGTTGTGCCCCTCCTGGAATGAGAGAGCAGGTCTGTAGGGTGTGGCTTTCTATCCACAACAAGTTGACCTCCAAATGCACTCACCCTTACCTCCTGCCCCAGTTTATGAGGAAGTGGTGTGCCTTTCCTGTTCAAGACCAATCCTTTGATCCTACTCCTTCTGTCCTATTGATCATTTCCTCTCTATCCGATACTTTCAACTTATCAGATAAGTTGAACCCATACACATGCTCAGCTCTCTCCAGTCCTTCAAAGTGCTTGCCTGTACCCAGTGTCCTCTCTTACTACCATTCTATCTTCCTCTTTCCCAGCAAGGCCAAGCTTCAGTAAGGAAGAGTATACAGATGTTTTTTGTATTTACTCTGCTTTAACTCTTTCCTCAACCCAGGCTTTCATGTCAGCCTTCTGCTCATACTGAGGTTTCCCAGGGACATTCAGTTGTTTCATGTCACCAATGTTACCTAATTTCTCAGCAGCAATTGAGCCTGCCCCCACCCCTTCTTTTTCTGGACTTTGCTCCATTGCCCTGGTCTGTCCTGTTTCCTGACTGTTCTTTCTTTTGTTAATCTTCACCTGAGGATATTTTTCCAGCAAGTGGAAAGGAAGGGGAGAGACAGAGAGAGATATGAGAGAGCTACATTGATGTGAGAGACACATCCAGTGGTTGCCTCCCGCACATGCCCCAACCAGGGTCAAGGATTGAGCCTGCAACCGAGGAAGTACATGCCCTTGACTGGAATTGAACCGGCAACCCTTCAGTCTGCAGGTTGATGCTCTAACCACTGAGCAATAATTCTAGGGCTGATTGTTCTTTCTTTGTTTCATTTGGGCTCTCCTCCTTCTTTCTCACTCCGGACAGTGTTGTTTTTCTTCTCCTTTACCACTGCCCTCAGTCCTCCTCCATATTCCCCTCCCCCTCTTCTCCTTTTTCTTCTTACCCTCCTTTTTACTCTTTCCCACTGATTCTCTCCTTTTGGCTCTAAGTGTGGACCCCATTTTTACACCATGGTACAAATGAGAGATGTTGTTCTCACATGCTGATACCTCCTATGGGACTGTCCACATCATTGGCCTTCATGTCTTATTTGCCCATTTAGTAACAAACAGATGAATGAGAGTGGCCATTATAGAGTCAATTTTAATTTCTGGAAGCTTGAAACTTTATTAGTGACAGATTACTGGCAATACACCTCACAATTGATTGGCACACATTAGTACATCATGACAGCATGATAGGGAAAGGCTAATATGTTAGGTGTTCAAATGATTGTTGAATTAATTTGGAAGTAATGTTAATAATATTATAGTTACTTCCTGGAGATTCTTGAACAAAAAAATGTTTTATCCCACCAAAGACTCACTGATTAATTTACATATTTATCTTCCAAATAGGTAAAATTCTTATTCTGTAAACACACTGGATTGGAAGGCCCTGCTCTAAAATTCTTAGAATTGAGCAATGAGAAAATCTTTTGCCTAGGTCTTAAATACAGCTTAGCTTCTAAGGGAACTAAGATACTATCATTCAGGGAAGGTCATTGGGAAAGCATTTTTCGGGGAGCTGGAAAGAATGAACAGACTGGAATGCCACACATAATCTTGAATTGCTGTTAAGTTACAATATCTTTAAACTTTGCTAGGAAAAGATTAGAGATATATGTGAATCAGAGCAGCTTAAGTCCTGAAATATTACATTATCTTCTCAGGGTGGCTTTTAGGATAATTTTGAATTTCGTAACCTCACTGAGTCTAAAATCTGAATGAAGAGAAAATATAATGTTCTCTAGAAATTTATAGCAAGCACATTCTTTTAGTTTATTTTTATAACTTGAAGTAAAACTTTAGTCATGATGAACTATTAAATCTGCGTTTTCTTTAATAGTTAAGGGTCTGGGGACCGAAATTTAACCTAAACATTTACATTGACCAGCTCAATTACTAATAACGACCTTTTTCCCTCTAGCTGTCCTTATCTACTTCTATTTTTAACTTACATCAATAAAAGTACAGAACAACCTTCCTTTAGCAAACACACCACTTGACCTCATCAACATTAGATTAGAAGTGTTGTAAAAGGCAGGAACCATGTCTTATTCTCTGTTCCTCAAGTTCCTTGTTCACAATTGATGTGTAATAAATAATTTGTAAGTTTTGTTCATCAGTAAAACATTTATAGGAAATATAGATTTTTTAAAGAAAAATAATTTATTATCTTATTAACCAGAGATAATTATTATCTGCAATTTAGTATAAACCAGAGAGGTTGGCCAACTTTTCTGTAAATAGAGAAACAGTAAATAATTGAGGCTCCTCTAGCCTTGTGGTCGATGTAGCAACCACTCAGCTCTGCTGTTGTGGTATGTAGGCAACAGACAAGACAATTCGTAAATGATCTATGTGGCGATTTTCCAGTAAAACTTTATTTACAAAAACAGGCAGGTTGGATTGGGCTTGCAGGCTATAGTGTGCTGACTGACCCCTTTATAAACTATCCTTGAAGCCCCTATATATGTAATAAATATAATAATGAACATGTATCGTATATAAAATGTAATTTAATATGTAGAGTGGTTTTTTAAAAGTGACATCATAGAGAGACTACTAGATATCCTTTCAATGGACTATGGGAGCCCTCGGGGTTATTTGTCCTAGAGGGCATGTATTCTCAGTCAACCAACAGGGGCAAACATTGGTTCTTGGTTGTGGAAAGGAAATGTTAAGCTATTACAGTGGTTTGTGGCTCTTCAAAGTCCTATTCTGCTCAATAAGATTTTATTCTTTAGCATTTAATTTGGAGTGGGGAGAAGATTAAGTAAAAATGTCTGAAAAGTCTGCTTTGGAAGGAATGGAAAAAACTTGCTAAAACACTGCTATAGGGATATGAACCATTGCTTTGATTAGGTGATTTTTCAACTCTGTAGTTTGCAGATCACTGAAAAATTATTGCAAATGCAAGTAATTTTTATCTACTTGCCAAAGACTTCTGTGCAGTGGAGAGCTATCCCACCCCACCCACCCACATCCCCATTATCAGGAAAAACCAATTTGGTTTCAATTTGTAAATTTATTTCAACATTCATGTAAATGTGTGGTTTTTAATTTTTCCTTTAAATGGGTTGAAACACTTGGCCTGGTTCCCAATTTAATAATAATTAAATAATTTATAATGGGTTAAATTTAATAATTAATTTAATTAATAATGAGTTAAATAAAAATCTTGGACAAGTATCTATTTTATATCTCTATGACTCATGGTTTTGCCATTTCAAAAAATATAGTTAAACATTTTCCGTTGGTTTGTAGCAGCCCATTTTTAATATAAAAACCTTGCCATATCATCACATATTTTAAAAGTTATAAATATGCTATTAAATAAAATATCATTTAAAATTTTATCTTTTATTCTTGGAAAATAATGAGTCAATTTTATGAGCAAACATGGATTTCTCTCTTAAAAACACACAGGATGTGGAATGTCCTAAAATGTGTCAAAAGCTTGTTACTTAATATTTTGGCATTGTGCTTGTTTGCTTTCAGTTCCACGTTGACTGTTTTGAGGACATGGGCCAGTGGACATAAAGGCCAGTGCTATTTTCACGGCTCTGCTTGTTGACAGAAGGTTGCATGTGTTGCTGCTGTGAACCTGAGATCATTTAGGGGAAAGCACCGTGCCCTGGCCTTAACAGAGGGACACACGAGGTGCAGGACATGGAGTGTGCTTTGACACTTTGCTTGGCTCAGAATACCTGGTCAGGATTCTGGTTTGGCTTGTCATTTCTTTCAGGAACATGGAAAGCTCCACTATTTGTTGGAGATCTGCATTACTTGCCACTGCCTCCTACCCTTCTATTTACCCTCTTAGTGTACTCACTCTGACTTTGAACCCCTATGTACATGTTGTATATTCTTGAAAAGTTTCTTCTTTAGAATTGTTTCCAGAAGACACAAAAGAATGGCAATGATGGCAAAGTCCTTGGGAGGTGTGATAACACATAATTGGGCATACACATTTGTGTGTTTTCTTAGGGTGACTTTCCCTCACATTTTTGTTGTATCAAATATCTCCTGATAAGAGAACCAAAAATAAATAAATAAATAAATAAATAAATAAATAAATAAATAAATAAGATTTGGCCTCATAAAACAGAATGGGTATAATAGTACTGACCTAAGGAGATTATGAGGAATAAATGAAGTAACAGTTGCAGAATTACTTAAGACATTATAAATGTTAATACCACCTTGGAGGGGATTCCCAATGAAAAGAAATGATGGAATATTTTACAGTAAGATGAACTGCTCTTTAAAAGTGTTTTTTGTGTTGGAGATATCAGGTCAGCTTGGACCAGACCTTTTCCTGGGGAAAAAAAAACACTTATTGGCTCTTAGAAGTGTGAACGCACAGTAACAACAATCCCTGGTTATGTAGCAATATGAAAATGCTTCCATTGTAATCAACAGAAAGAATACTCAATTGAGTATACAATAGAATTGAATACTTATGATTCATGTTATAAGAAAGATATAACAAAGATGAAGAAAACACATGAAATACAGGTGTATTCTGGTGGTGAAATACAATTTTATTTGGCCAGACAATGACAGCCCCCTCTACACTCTTGGTATATAGTGGTAGGTTGCAGGTTCGATTCCCAGTCAGGGCACATACCTGAGTTACAGGTTGGGTATCCAGACAGGGCACATATGGAAGGCAACTAATCTCTCTCTCTCTCTCTCTCTCTCTCTCTCTCTCTCTCTCTCTCTCTCTTCCTTTCTCTCTCTAAGCATGACCTTGGATTTTTCAACTCTTCCTTTTGAGGCTCACTATTGTAAGAACATCTTTGGCCTCATGGATTGAGGGAGTGCCAGCTGGAGTCATCAATAAGGAAGGAGAGCAGATATCTACCACCCAGGAAGGAAGTCACTGTGAAAAAGGAAATAGTCTAGCCTTGTGACACATTACAAAAACCAGGGCCAAGATGAGCAGCTCTGAACCAGGAGTGGCTGGTTCAGAGTTGCTCATCTAATGCTAACAGAAACTCTGCAAGGTTATCCCTATTTTCCTGCTATAGAATTTAGCCTTGGAGAGGTTAAGAAATGTGCCCGAAGTAGGAGTGATAGGAGGTGACTGAGAGCTGGGACTTGAACCCCACCTGTCTCTAGGATTCTTGCATCTCACCACTACACTCTGCCTACTATCTGAGATCTTTTCATTGCTTTTCTCCTCTGAAGGACAAAATAAAGAAATGTAAGTCAGGGTTAAGGATTAGGACAAATACTTCAGTGAGAAAGGTACTTGTAATTAGAGGAAGAGAACCTACTAGTAAAAGGGCTGTGAGGTTTCTTGGCCTCTCCCTGGAGGGTGCTGATTATGTGATGTAATCCACATTCCTTCTTGCCTTAGGTCTGGAAGTAACAAGCAAGAATTTTCCAGATAATTGCCTAAGATTAAAGGCCATTCTTTTGCCATGTATAGATGAGTGTTTTTTTCTTCCCAAACTTGATGTTTCCAGACGTAATGATCTCATCTGTAAAATAAGAGGGTTGTGCTAAGCCATTGTTAGGGTTCTTTTCATGCTCTAATGTTTGTGAGTCCAGGGGTTTATAAGCTTTTTTCTGGTACTTAACCTTTGGCCTTGGCCTCCTTAGCACTATGATCAAAACGAATCAACTAAATTTAAAGGTTACGTGGGGAGGACAAAGGGCTTAAGGAAGGTTATGAGGCAGGGAGTATGGCAGCAGACGGATTTACAGCCGTATATTAAATGGAGTTTAAAGGAAAGAATTCAGGATCTCAGAAACCAGTGGGTAAAGCAAAAAAGGTCGAAAGTTCCAGACAAATATATGATTTCGCTTATAGGTGGAATCTAAAGAATAAAATAAACCGCCAAACAAAATAGAAACTAGTCTCATAGATACAGAGATCAGGCTGATGGTTGTCAGAAGGAAGGGGAGTTGGGGGGGGCTGAGTGAAAAAGGTTAAGGGATTAAGAAGTACAAATTGGTAGTCACAAAATAGTCCTGAGTATGTAAAGTACAGCATAGGGAATATAGTCAGTAATGTTATAATAACTGGTACAGTGCCAGTGGGTACTTGAAATATTGGGGGCGGAGCACTTGTAAAGTTTATGATTATCTAACCACTATGCTCTACACCTGAAACTAATACAAAATTATATTGAATGTGAACTGAAGTTGAAAAATATTTTTTAAAAATACACAGTGCAATTCTGAATGTACATAATGAAAGAGTGGAGCTAAATGCTTGCCTGATTAAAGGAAATGAAAAATGGGAAGTATTCATGATGGTTAAGTTGTGAAATTACGATAAGACTCAAAAATAAATAAAT
Source organism: Myotis daubentonii (assembly GCF_963259705.1). Classification (NCBI taxonomy): domain Eukaryota; kingdom Metazoa; phylum Chordata; class Mammalia; order Chiroptera; family Vespertilionidae; genus Myotis; species Myotis daubentonii. Next base: position 18,109,516 of record NC_081857.1, on the reverse strand, counting down.
AAAAACCAAAAAGAAAAGGAAAGACTTTCAGAGGATTACATAGAGAAATGGGTAAGATCTGGTCATGCCCTCAATGTTAGCAGGCTGTGATTAGATTGTCCAGTGTGAGTTAGAGGAAAGGATTGGCCATCACGGGGCCTGTTTAATGGGGTGGCTGTCTGGCTCCCTACCCCGCAGCCCCAGCCTCACTCTCTCTGAGCTGATGCAGCTGCTGACACCACCACCAATAGCTCTTCTGTCAAGTACATAAAGCTTTCTGAGTCTTAGTTCAGCTGAACCAAAGAACAGACACGAATTAAGTAAGGGAAAATTATAAAGAAAGAAAAAATCACAGAAACAGAGATGTGAGCCAACATTACAGAATATAAGTTTCTGATTCCCTTTCTCGTTCCCCTCTTCCTTGCTTCTTTCTTCTCATCTTCCTTCTTTTGGAAATAAAAAGCAAGGGTTTTCAAGTTAACTGCCCAAGATTGAAGGCCAATCTTATTGTCCCGTATAGAATGCTCACCTGTTCAGTTCTTCCTTCTGCTTTTCTCTCCAGTTCCTTTTCCTCACCTCTTTGTTCTTTCCTCCCATTCCTCCCCACTTCCTGAACACCATGTTTTAAAGTCTGTGTTGGGCCCTGTGGCCAATGCGAGATAAATCGTATCTCATCCATGTCTGTAGGATACACAGGTATTGGTGGTGATGTTTAAATAGTGGTTCCTTTAATCTCCCTGGGTGTCAGCTCTTTCATCTGTAGATCATAGTGCATCAAAAGAGTTCCTGGCACAGAGCTAACATTTATTGTGGGTTTACTATTATAACTAATAGACCCTATTTTAATCTTGGGTAAATTATTAGTGATTTTGCCTGTAGAAACTGTGCTTAAAGCTAAGCCCACCAGTGGTCAGAAATATTAAACCTGCGTAAATGTGGACCCCTAGTACCTTAACTGATCTAGTTTACAATCCACAAGGGAGGTTTGGAGAGAAGGACTTTAGCTTACCAACTCTGGAAAAATTGAGAGGACACAAGATACAACTTCTAATTCAGTGTTTATAATAAATAGTTAGCTCTTAAGAATTAGATGAATCAATGTGATTTTACAATAACATATTTTAGAGGTCTAGACCCTAAAACTTTTTCTTCAATTCCAAAGTGTCATTCTGTTACACTGTTTTGTGCAGGGCATGTAAGAATCACTACAAATAAGCCACCCCCCCCCCCCCCCGCCAAAGAAAAACAAAAAAAAAACAAATACAAATTCTAAGCAGAATTTTCATGAATCCCACTACTTTCCAGGAGTTTCTAGCTTATAGATTGGTCTTTTTGCCCTTTCTCTCAGTTCCTGAGATGAAGGACAAAGGCAGAATGAATAAGACGTGATAAGAAATACTGAATAACTTTGGTATTAAAACCCTTTCTTTCTTTGAGAGTCAACCTCTATTAGAACTGCTTCTGAATTCTTAGGATGTCTTGAATTGGAGACACTTTCCCAGATGGGGGAATTCTTATCTTGCATAGAAAGCTTCTTTTCTTCATCCAAGCACTTTGAAGACATCTCCCATCCTCAAAGAAATTTGGAGATGCAGAGAGATGCTTTTGGTTATCACTGTTGACTAGGAGTTGTTCTTGGCTTTTACTAGTAATGTTCAGGATGCACTTACCGCATCATCTTGTCACTGTTCACACATCTTTCTGGACCAAACATCTCATTAATTTTAATATCCCCAGTGTTGGGCTCAGCAGAGATGATCAATAACTATTTGTTAAGTAGTTCAACTAAGGTTACAGAATTAAAAGAAATTTGTCTTTTAGCTTGTTAAAAATCGGCTGTTCAAAAAAAATTAAGAAATGTCATTTTTAAGCTGGGAGAGGGGGCTTTGAGTGGCATATGGGAATCTTGAAATCCTCTGTGTAATAGCTCCTTTTTGTAGTCAGATTAGCTTGCCTCCATTTCTTCAACTCCTGTGCCTATTTCTAACTCTGTGCCTTTACTTAAGCTGTTCTCCTCCCACATATGTTCTCCTCACTACCCTGCATTTTCCCAAATCCTACCCATCATCAACGCTAAGTCCTATTTCTCCATGAAGGAACGCCCTCAATCCACCATACCCACCTCTAACTCTGCTGTCCCAAGCCTTACCTTGACAGTTTACAGGCTTTTTTGATATTGTCTGTAGACCTTGCCTGTGAAGGAATTTAAATGTTTATCTGGTGATAAAGTAAGTTTACATACATTATTCTATTTTTAATCTTAAAAAAAAAATAAAGTGGGATAATAAAGGAACTTTGTTTCGGAGAAGTACACTGATGTTTACAAAACAAAGCTTATGATAATAGGCATATATTAGGGCCTAGGAGTTCTGCAATATTAAGTTCTTCTTACTTTTCCAGTGATAGAACTGTTAGGTGAGCATACTACTGCTAGGAATGAAGACTACATTTTCCGTGCTCCCTTGAAGCTATGTGGCCATGTGACTAAGTTCTGGACCGTAAGAGGCAAGTGGAATTGTAGTATGATAGCTTTGGGGAGTCTTTATTTTAAGAGACAGTGTTTGTGCACACTTTGCTTTCTTCTTCATCTTTGCTTTTTGGAGTACAAATGCTACCATTTGGAAAGTGAGGTAAGAAACTGATAGAAGCCTGGCTAGTGTGGCTCAGTGGTTGAGCATTAACCTATGAACCAGGAGGTCACGGTTTGATTCCCGGTCAGGGCACAAACCAGGTTGTGGGCTCAATCCCCATTGCGGAGGGGGGGGGGCGGGGGGGCGCGGGTGTTCAATGATTCTCTCTCATCATTGATGTTTCTATCTCTCTCTTTTTCCTTTCCTCTCTCTGAAATCTATAAAATTGATTTTATTGACAGTTGCCAGATTTAGCAAATGAAAATACAGAATGCCCAATATATAATGAATGGGACATAATTTTACCAAATGCTGTTTGATGTTTATCTGAAATTTAAATTTAACTTGGTATCCTGTATTTTATCTGGCAACCTTGCCTGGTTATCTATCACCATGGAATGCTATACCATCTGTAGGACATCTCCTAGAGCCTTTCTGTGTGAGGAAACTAAACCACTAAAGCAGAAAGAGAAGATCTTCTCATATCTCATGCTTTAAAAATTTCATTACAATATTCTCTTGGTAAGACAATTGATTACACATCATCTAAGCTCTTGAGGTTCACCAACCACTACAATATTTTACATTTTGTATACTCCTTTACATTTGCTAAGTAACTTTCATATGTTTGGTCTTATTTAATATTCACAATAATCTTAATTTTTAATCTTGTAGATGAGGTTGAGTGATTTGCCCTAGTTCATATAGCTGGTAATAAGTGGATGTAGCATGTTTATTGCAGTATTAGTCGATCACAGACGGACAAATGACTGCGTCATACCACTTACATAGGGTAGGGCAAAGTAGGCTTAGAGTTGTCAGTACTAGACACACAGATTTTATTCTTATAATAATGGGGGTTTCTAGGAGCTACAAAGAGAGGGAAACAGGTATAAGTCAAAGGGTACAAAGTTTTGGTTATAAAAGATGAGTAAGTCTTAGAGAGAGACTGTATAGCATAATGACCACAATTAACAGTGCCATATTGTATAGTTAATATTTTACTAAAAGGTAGTAAAATAAGTGTTCTTATCACACACATACCCACAAAATCAATAAGTAAGAGGACAGGAGGAAAGTTTTAGAGGTGGTAGATAGGTTTATGCATAGATCATGTGATGGGTTCAGGGATTTTATAACTCTAAACTCATCAAGTTGTATATGTTAAATATATATAGCTTTTTATATGTCAATCATATCTCAATAAAGTGGTGTGTGTGTTTTTACCTCACACTAAGATAATGCTTGATAAAGACATTAATACTCAACTTTTTAAATGTTAGCATAGTGCTATGCACATACTAGGTGCTCAATGTTGAATGAACAAATTTGTAATACTCGACTTAACTCCATTTGACCAATCTTGTTAAATTTTCAGTTAGAGCATAGATACTGTAAAATCCCAATAAATAAACATTAAATCTTGTTTTCCTGAAAGTATGACATCTGAAATATTTGTAGAAAAACCTTGCCACAACTGATTTGAATGTTTGTATTTTCTTTTGCCTTTGTCATTATGATATTGGCTTGTAATGTCTCTTGTCATCTTATGTAATATTAATGGAACATGCAACTCTACCCAACTCATAAGAATTTCTCAATGAGGGTTGTCTGAAGCCATTAAATGAACTGTTGGGTTGGATTTGCCTGGATGTGGTAGTTGTTGAACCTTACAAAATGGAAGGACTTCTTAAAAATATCTTTCAAAAACAAATGCTAGAATCCTATTTGATTGCATATGTACATTGCCACAGAGCAAAGTAAATGGAAACTGGTTGCTATATTTTATACTTCTTCAAAAGCTCAATTTTTGGATATTAATATTTGGCATCGCTAATTCTTATGAACTTGTTGGAATTGTTTATTGTTAATAATGAAAATAGATAATTTTTAATTATCCTTAAGTAACATTTCACTATTTATGGTTTGAAATGGGTGATAAGCAAACCAATTTGAAATAAAACATGAACTTGTGCCATCTATATATATAAAAGACTAATGCTAAGTGTCCGACTGGACGCTATGATGCGCACTGACACCAAGGGCAGACGTTCAAGGCAGAAGCTGCCTAGCTGCAGTGACTTGGCAGTGGTGGTTCTGGGATGACGCATCCTGAAACCAGAGAGGAGGGAGCCCGATTCCTCTCGAGGCTGCGCAATCCCACCTTTGGCCATGAGTTATGTTGTTGCTGGGGCACTGTTGGCCCCGAATCTGGTTTAATGCACACTTGCATTTGCATTCCACACCCTGTATGACAGCAACTTTGCAGAGTGCCCTCTTGCACTCCGGGACCCCTCAGGGGGATGTCAGAGAGCCCATTTTGGCCCGAGCCCCGCAGGCCAGGCCAAGGGATCCCGCTCACTCTGCAGATGTCTTTTGAGCCACGGGACCACCCCAGGTGTGGCCAACTGGGGAGGGTCAGTGGGAGGTTGGCTCCAGGGTATGTCTGGCCCGTCTCACCCAGTCCTGTCCCGCCAGCCACCTTCTAATTAATTTCCTTTCAATGTGCACAAATCCATGCACCGCGTCACTAGTTACATTATAACACTGTACACTTTCTTGACAGTTAAATTATGAAAAACATGTTTTTTTGTAGCATGTATCATATATGTTTATAACATATGTAGTAAATAAAAATATAGCCCCCCAAAATAGTAGTGAGTGTGGGAATTGAGTTTGGATCTCCAATGCTGACTTTGCTGGTCTTCCTGCTCTCCACAGCTTCCCTTCTTACTGTGGCTAATTCACTGTGAACAGATTGGTGGAGAAGATGTCCCCCCACTGCGCCTCCCCTCTACCTCCATTGTGGAGAGTCATCGGAAGAAAGATGACGCCCTGCTCTGCTTTATACCCTGAACCAACTGTGGATGCAGCATGTGAGTTTCCTGTGATTTATGAAGAGTGGGTGAGTCAGGGTGATAATGGTTTTGGGTAGGAGGGAACAGAACCTTAACCTTCTCACAGTACTGTATAAAAATGGAAATTACCTTGCTCAGAGCAGTGTTCTCACCAGTTACGAAAAGCCCTGCTGACTTTTTGGTAGCTTTGAGAGAGGGTTCTCTTTGCCTTGCACGAAGGAAGGTATTTCTCTCTACAGAAGTTTGAATCAAAGCTCTGGTTTTCAAATTGTGGCTTCTGGATAGATGTTTTAAGGGTCCTTCAAACATTCGATTCAAGTATTATTTCCATTTTTACCTTAACCGATATATTAGTAAAGGTAAATAATGCTAGCTGTCATAACCAAGTTCCAAACCTTAGTTACTTAACACAATGAAAGTTTATTTCTTGCTCTTCCGAGTCTATTAAGGATAGTCATGGTTTGCAAGTGGCCTTCTGAATGGTCCTTTGGGGACCCAGGCTTTTTTCATCCCGTGGCTCTGTCCTCCTCTCTGGATCCTCTGAGCCCTTTTCGGCCAGTGGGCTGTTGAGAGAAGGAGTGGAAGGTTGCCTCTAGCGGGTTTGCAGGTGACAGGTCTGGTGCATATCAGTCCTGTTCTCATTTTGTTGGCTGGATCTCAGACAATGGCTACAAAGAAGGCTGGCAAATGTGGTTGTGCTGTGTACCCCGGGACAAAAAGAAGAGGAACTGATTTTGTTAAGAACACAGCCAACTGTCTTTATGACTGAAAACTCTTTCTTTGGAGACCACAGTTTCTTGATATGTTGTCATCTTTGAAGACCGCAATTTCTTGATATGTTATCTTCCTTCAGTGGAATTAAACCTCTTTTGCTCTATTTAATCGAAGAATATCCTGATGTTGTGTGAAACACTGTTACCAAAAAACACACAAACAACCCCCCACAACATTTATTACCATTGGCAGTGATTTATCTGTGGAAGGGGTTGCAATGAAAATAAATTAGATCCTAAAATTGATGGAAGTACAAGTCATCTATAAATCCTGAATCTCATTCCTCCAAAAAGCGTTCTTGTTCTTAGACACTGACTTTATAGCATTTAACAGAAATGTGAGCTTATAAAGTGAAGTTATATCAATAAGGTGTTTTTTTTTCATATGCTCTAGATACACTGAGGTTGCATAGAAAAATTTACCTTTTTAAAAAAGGGTTCCATTGCTTAACAAATTAGGAACAGTGCTATCTAGAGTATTCCAGCTCTAATGTGTATAATGTTTTCTATTTTTATATGCCATTGAAAGGAAGGCTAGCTCTTGATTGCATATAAGTGGTGCAATGCAAATTACTTAAGTTTTTTTTCTTAGTAAAATGGTGATGCTGCATTAGAGAAACTATTGCACAATGTGCTTTCCCAACTTGTCTTAAATTGGTTATTTTAGAAAATCCTAGACGCTTGAAATCTCTAGAGGTGCCTACAGGCTGATAATCCATGCTAATCATTTCCATAGTTTATTTGAAGTTTTGCAGTGAAAACATGCTTTTGCTTGTTCATAACCAAGCTCATCTCTCTTGCATTAACTATAATGTCAAGTCAGGGGTCTGTTTAATTAAAGAGCCACAGGCCTGCCTAAGAGAAGCATTGATTCTCTTCTCCCTGGGACTTCTTCTTGATTAGCTTTGGACATCTGCTTTGGGACTATAGGCTCCCCTGCTGCCCCTTTAATGGAGAAGCCCCCTGCCTGCCTCACTCAGAGCCTTGGGTCTGATATAAACAACCAGGCAACTCCACCATAAATTAGATGTTGCTGAGGCTGTAGGTGCTGTGGCTTTTGTTTTCAGGATTGCAGTTTGAGGCAAAGGTCATAATTTCTGTCCCCATGACTGCTGGCAGCAGCCTCTAGGTTACTAAGGGAACAACCACATACCAGAGTGTGATGGGAGAAATGAACACAGGTGACCCCGCCCACCTTGCACAGATGAAGCCATATTGAGCTGTGCCTCCACTGGGGAGTCCCTGTATAGGGCCAGGCTCCTAGGTCTATCACTGCCCTCTACTGGGTCAGCATAGGTGCCCTGGATGCAGAATGGAGACTTTAAATAAATATAAATATAAATATAAATATAAATATAAATATAAATATAAATATAAATATAAATATAAATATAAATATAAATATAAATATAAATATAAATATGTTTTTAGTGATTTTTTTGAGAGAGCAGAAGGGAGAGGGATAGAAAGATAGAAACATCAATGAGATGAGAGAGAAACATCATGGATTGGCTGCCTCCTGCAGGCCTCCCCACTGGGTATAGATTGAGCCGGCAACCTGGGCATGTGCCCTGACCAGAATCGAACTTGGTTCCTGGGTTGACTCTCAATTGCTGAGCCACACCAGCCGGGCCAGAATGGGGACTTTTGATGAATAGTTAGTCTTACAGAAATGAGCTCTGAGGAAGTAGAGACCACAAAAATCTCATCCTCGAGTTGGATTTCTTATATTTTTAAAAATAAAAATATTTATAAACTCTCAAAAAACAAACCTAATCCTAATTCTATCCGCATGCAGTTCACTAGTGACGATGCTTTGTTTGGTTTGACATCTGCTTGTACTAGTCACATCTGTGAGATCTGCTAGACGTGGGCTCTACTTCACTTGGTGCACTTGCAAGAATGTCCATTGGGGTTGTAGAGCAGATCATTTAGATGAGAGACGGAGAAGATGAAATGGTTTCAGAATGCTGAACTGGGCCTTGGTGACTCTGAAATGGTGTTTTCATTCAGGGCTGATGTGTATGTCAAATCAGACCCAGGAAAGTCCCTTAAAAACTTCCCTTAACCAAAAGGGGTATGTGTGGACGAAAGGGGCCACATGCTGACCTGACAAGCTCAGGGGAGGCCTGCATGGCAGTTTTGCAGACCCAGAGACCTAAGCATGGTCTGAAATTAAACCTTAATTTAACTAAAAGCAGTTATGGTGGGCAGTTACATCCTAAGTCGATATCTTCACTGATAAGGTCAACCTTTACCGTAACTGAGCCTATCTGTCTTTTTGCATCTAAGATAACATGTCCTTGGGATGTCTGGGTAACTTGTGACTTCCCTTTTTATGAAGCCCCTGGGGCACAGCCAGGTGTGCTGGGTCCAGGACAGATACCACAAATTCCTTCATCATCATGTTAATTGTTCCTGCACCCCCCTAAGTATGTGTCCATCATTTTACTTTTTATCCTATCACAGAGATTTCCCCGATTCGCTTAATCCCACCTCCTTAAATCTGTCCCCGATGAATTTCATGTATAAATACGGATGTAACCCTGCCATTCTCTGGAGCATTATCTCAATTCGTTGAGGTTCTGCTTCCCGGCATATGTCGACAGTTTGGCTCAAATAAACTCACAAAAATTCTTTAAAAAAAAACACAAAACAAACAAAAAAAACTTCCCTTAGCAATGACTATTATTTCTGTCACTATTCGTCTTTAATGTGCAGAACAGTGAGGAGTTGGAACGCACTCAGAAACCTGTTTTCTTTAGCCACCAAATGTGTCCTTTATATCCCCTGGTCACTCCTCATGTTAGTCTTTTCATAATTTCACATGTTTCCTCCTATTTTCAATCTTTTTTTTTTTTACCCACACCCCATTTTATTTTTCATTCAACCTATTGCAAAGAATGATAAACATTGAATGACACAGGAAAAAAATTAAAGCTATGAAATACATGCTCTAAATACTACTTGGGAAAAACAGAAAATTCAGAATAAAATACAAGAAAAGAAAATTAAACCACCCTCTGTGTTCATCTGGATCCATCCTTCTGCACCCTACTGAGTGCCTGGGAGGCTGCCCTGCACCCAAAGGCCCCCTTGCCCTTTGACTTCCCCTGGAGTTTGGCTCGTGAGTGAGGTTGGGCTATTTATTTCCCTGTGGTTGCTGCCATCTGGCTGTGCACCTTGAGTGGAGGGCACAGTCCTGTCAAGCAGCCCTCTCAACACAGTTCTCTCTCTACAGGCTCAGGAAATCATTCCTTCTTCCAACTCCCACTGGCATAGGCTGGGAATGGGGTCGACCCTTCACCTATATCTTGCAAATAGTCCCATAATATACTCTCCTCAAATTAGTTAGTTGAAGAGTTTCATCTCTTTTCTGCTGAAACCCTTGGTAGCACAATTCTAATTATTACCATTGAAAAGCACTGATAAGTGTTTTGGGGTATTTCTTTAAGCTGCCTTTATTTATGATCCTATGTATGGGCAATAGATTTAGCCTAATTCTGCGTATGCACCTTTATATCTTGTTTTCCCCACTTACAATTACTTATGGGAGTGATCCCCTCTTGGTAAAACCTTTCATACCCCCCAAAGATGATTTTTATTGGCTATATTTTGTTCCACTGAATGAATATAACTGGGTTTATTTTAGGATTCAAAAGCGGCTTTGTGATCTGTCTTCTTTTCATCCCTTCAAACTTAGTTGCTCCCTATTTCTTACATGTTTATTTCACAGCTTCATTTTGCAAGATAGAGTGGACTGGGTCAGTCTGTCACCACCCCTTTGGGGCACTGCTATTGGTCACCATCTCAAGCCAGGTTTCTTTGTGGACAGTTAAGCCTCTTTATGTTCCGCTTCACTCACCTCAGAGGCTAAGGGATTTCTCCACGGCTTCATCCTAGTACATTGCAGGGCTGTCACTTAAACCCATGACCGCTGTCCCTAACTCCAGGACTTCTCGACGCTAATACGTGGTGTTTACTGATTTGTAAAATGCCAGCACTACCTCTCACCATGGAAACCACACTTCTAAGTGTAGGAAGCAGGCGTGGTTCTAAAGAAATGAGCTCTCAAGCCACGGAAAGGCATGGAGGGGACTTTATTGCGTATTACAAAGCGAAAGGAAGCGATCTGAAAAAGTCTATGTACTGTATGATTTCAGCTATATGACATTCTGGGAAAAGGCAAATTGTACAGACAGAAAAAGGGTCAGTGGTTACCAGAGGTTGAGAGGGACGAATAGTCAGAGCACAGGGGAATTTTAGGCAGTGAAACTACTCTCTATGAGACTACACTGGTGGATCCATATCATTATACATTTGCCCAAATCTATAGCATGGACAACAACAAGAATGAACTACAATGTAAACTGTGTACTTTGCATGAAATGATGTGCCAATGTGGGTTCATCAGTGGTAACAAGTGCGTCACTCTGTTGAGAGCAGTGTGGGGAGGCAGGAGATATATGGGAACTCTCCCTTCGTGTTCCTCCCAAAACTTAAAACTACTCTAAAAAGTCGTGTTTTTTAAAATGAGTGGTTCCTTTGAAATGGGAGTACTATTAATATTCATCGCCAACGGATTTGTCATGTCTGACTCTATTTTTCCCTTAAGAAAAATGACTGGCTTCTCTCTTTTATCACAAATGTCTGCAATAAATTGACACTCCCACCCTGGCCAGTTTGGCTCAGTGGATGGAGCATCGGCCTGCGGTCTTGGGGGTCCCGGGTTCGATTCCAGCCGGGGGCATGTGCCTTGGTTGCGGGTGCATGCCCAGAGGGGAGTGTGCAGGAGGCAGCTGATCAATGTTTCTCTCTCATAGATGTTTCTGGGTCTCTATCCCTCCCTCTTCCTCTCTGTAGAAAATCATTAAAATATATTTTTTGAAAAATTGACACTCCCATCTCTGGGGCTTTTTCACTAGAAACTGATTTTCCTATGTTATTTTAAAGCAGCATCTGTGTTGGTCTCCTACATTAAGGTGATGTGCAATTTTTCAGTAATTGTTTTATTGGTATTCCATATTTCATGTCTAATATTGTCAACAGACATACTCTTAGGAGTACTTTGGACCAGATTTCTGGTGTTAACCTTGAAGCTCACTTCTTTTCTACATCAGAAATAGCATCTGGCACCTATTTATTAATGAATAGCACCTAAATGCCACTTTCTTATTGAGCAATATTTTCAACTTCTTTGGCATTTCTAGCTAATCTTTTTTTTTTTCATTGTGTCCTTGAGGTAGTCATTTATTTTGGATCTTAACTATGTATCAAGCTTTCAGCATTTGTCACAAGGCTCAATCCCAATTATTTAAAATAATTAGTGTCTAACACTTTACAACTGTTTGGATAGTTTATCACTTGCTCTGCTTCCCGCTGGTTCTATAAATTCAGGTCTTTAGTACCTGACTGCATAAAAATATTGTGCAGTATTATAGCAACTAAACCAACCATGCAATGAGGAAGAGGTTCTAACAACTTGCTTGTGGTTATGGTTGTCAAGGAAACCATTTCCTTATATAATGTTTAACAACAGCCCTATTTTGTTTTTCTTCTTCTTCTTCTTTACAATGCTGTAAAAACAAGCTTATCTAGTAGCATGAAGAACAAAGTGTATGCTGAAATGAGCCACAGGCCAACTAGAAGTTATGAGAATGCATAAGATGCAAAATTCTAGCTATCAATTGATGTGTTATTTTGTAAACAGAAATGAGACTCAAGAAGGTTAGCGTGCTCAGAGTGTGGTAGAATGGGGTGGGAGTTCAATGTCCTTGAAGCAAATTCAAGGTCCCACTATGTGTACATTTGTAGGGGATTGTTTCATTAAACAGACAGCCAGCCTCATCTTTGCCATACACAAACTCCTGGGATGAAATTGTAAGCAGACTTGATAACATAATCAGTGGGAGGTTTGCATATGTTGCCCAACGATAGACTCGATTTCTAAAGGCTACAGGGGCTGCAGGAAATGGAAAGCCTGTCTGGGGTATTTGTCCAGTTTATGGTAGGTTTTGCTTTAAGAGAGAGGGTGTGAGTTCTGGTGTTCTACATGTGGAACAAGACCCCAAGAAGGAAAAGGTGTTGGTTTGGACACTGTAACTTTTGATTCTAAAATTGTGGGTTCCCATTTATAAGTGTGAATATAAAATATGAGAAGATGAGAAGAAAGTTGAATTATAAGGTGAATGATTTTACAGAGAAAAGGGGTAAATTGAGTCTCATTGAAGTTATCCAACCTAAAAAAGGGGAATATTATTTAAGAAATATACTATTTGAGCCCTACCGGTTTGGCTCAGTGGATAGAGCATCGGCCTGCAGACTGAAAGGTCCCAGGTTCGATTCTGGCCAAGGGCATATACCTTGGTTGCGGGCACATCTCTAATAGGAGGTGTGCAGGAGGCAGCTGATTGATGTTTCTCTCTCATCAATGTTTCTAACTCTCTATCCCTTTCCTCTCTGTGAAAAATCAATAAAATATATATATTTTTTAAAAAAACAAATACACTATTTGAAATGTTAGAAGTCAGATGAAAGTCTAAATTAGAAGAGATCATTTCTGAGTAAATTCTAATTTCTAGAAGAAATACTGTCTTCCTTGATTGAGCTGTTTCTTTATTTTATAAACTATTAGCCTAGTTAAATATGTAAACAAAAAATTGAGTGTATACCCCTTCCCCCTTTTACCTTTATATGTACATATAACTGTAGCACATGAAACAGTAAATATTCACTTTTTTTCTTTTTCTTTTTTTTTTTTTTACAATTTGCTACAAAGGAAATGCTTGGACATCTCAAGATGTATAAACAAACACCTCAAATGTCCCTTGCAACATTATTTTAATAAGTATTTTAGTGTAGACTAATAGGAAAAGTGAGACCAAATTAATATATTTTAAGGGCTAGATGACTGCCCTCATAAAAGAGAATGCTTATGAGAAAGTACTTGGGAAATGAACTGGAGGAGGAGAATAAGGCATCATGTAATTAACTTCGGATCCCTATTTCAGTTTGTCTAAAGAGGGCCTGACCCAGTGCTTTCTTCTTTTATCACTCCTCCCCTAGTCCTGCCAACCACATTTTCAAATTTCTTATATTTTAGGTTCTCTTAGAATTTCCATTTTCCAATTAGCTGATCTAAGAGCATGAGAATGACAAAAATAGTGAAGAGTCTGGAAATCATATTATATGAACCTCAGTTAAAAGGGGGACATGTAGCCCTAATTGGTTTGACTCAGTAGATGGAGTGTCGGCTTGCGGACTGAGGGATTCCAGATTCGATTCCAGTCAAGTGCATGTACCTTGGTTGTGGGCATATCCCCAGTGGGAGGTGTGCAGGAGGCAACTGATAGGTGTTTCTCTCTCATCGATGTTTCTAACTTTCTATCCCTTTCCCTTCCTCTCTGTAAAATATCAATAAAATATATATTTTTTAAAAAGGAGGACACGTATTTGTAGGGCCGTCACTTAGAAGAGAAATTGAACCTATTACGTGTGGCTTTCATAGATAGAGCTAGGATCAGTGGTCAGAAGGTATATCACAACAGACACTCAAGTCCTCCGAGTTGCTAAAAATGAACTGGGTTGCAGAGAACTCATCATCATTAGAGGTACACTTGTCTTTATTGCATCAACTATCTCCTTTCTCTTAAATGGCTTTTCCCCTTTAGACTAGATATCTGATGTCTCTCCCCTTAATCTGAACTCTTCTCCTCCTAATTTCCTTATCATCCATTCATTGCCTCTAACTGAGAAACAGGCACCAAATCCTATGGATTTGATCCCCTCACTGTCTTTTGAGCCTGCCCCCTTCCATCTTACCATCCCTCCATCATAGTTTCTATCTCCCCCTTGAGGTTGAGTTCCTTGAGAGTATGGGTTGCCTTTTGTTTCTTTTTATTTCTAGTTAGCACAGTAGCTGAACACTCAGTAAATATATACTGAATGAATATGTGATTGTCAAATGTATTTTGAGGCCACTTTAGTTTTGAGTGGCAGATTGGTCTATTCATTCTATTATTTTTGACATCTACTATGTGCATAATGATCATGGTCTAGTTGGGTGGAAAACATGTTTAAAAAAATTGACTTTGCTCAGGAAATGTTATGAAAAGAAATCTATACTTGATCAACTTAATTGGAGCTCAGAATATGATAGTCCCACCACTTGGCAGGGGCCTTGTAACCAGCTCAGTCAGGTGTTCTTTGGGAAGCCAAGGGTGGGGTTTGGGGACACCAATATCTGAATGGGTCAGCTAAGCAAGCTCAGGAGGGCAAGCCATAGTTCTGGTTCTGACTACCAGTCTCTTCATGGTAGGGACTATCTTCCCTTAGTATGGACATTCTCATATTTCATTTTTCTTCTTGGGTTTCATCTCTTTCTGCATCAAACTCTGATCCACACTGGTTCACATCCAACTGATCTCTCCTTAGACTTAGAGTATAGGTGTAGTTACAGAGCTTTTGAGTTTTCGGTCTGCAGTTGTTGAAAGTTCAGACTTTTCACTTGGTTTCACAAACATAGCTGTTTTATGATCGCCCTAGTTATTTATTTTCCTAGTCTCAATTTTGTGAATCCAAGTAAATGCACACAATTATTAGCCCTGAGAGGCTCCTCCCGTGTTAAATATTCAATGAGAGTGGTTTTATAGACCATCCTGGATTTAAGGAGGGAAAAAAGGTACAATCGTGGCTGAGTGTAGCCTGGAAGATTTCCCCCTCATTACTGTGATATCCTTTCTCTACTTATTTCTGGTCTCCAACTACTAGAGGTCACCAGGCTAAAGTCTTCCTGCAACAGAATGTGATTTTTATTTTATCTGTTTCATGTTCTTCCCACATAAGCAGGACAGATGTTGCTATTTTCATAGAAGAGACATACAGGAATTTTGTATATGTGTGTGTGTACATATGTATGTTCATTTATATACATGTGTGCATATGTACACAAGAAACAGAAGAGTCAAGGGAGAAAGATCTTAAGCGGTAATAATATGACTAAATACAAGAAACAAAATTTGGTCTTCTGTATTTGCAATCTCAGATTTGACTTTTCTTCTTTCTTTTTTGTCTCAAATTTACGTCCATTCAATCTCGAAATATTCTGATATTCAGAATGTCAGACACACAACATGAGCTTTGTCTTGTGAACTCTGATGCCCAGTTCTGCAGTCTCAGTGACTGACTCCATGGGGGCAGCCTGGACACACCTAAGCCATGTGATGCCACCATAGCACAGTCAAGCGAAGAACAGGTAAAGTCCCGAGTGTGTGAGTGGCATCATGAGAGGCACCCTCAGGTTACTTTCCAAGAGCATTTAACTATTTTATTTTATTTACTAGGGGCCCGGTGCATGCAATTTGTGCACTGAGTGTGTGTGTGGGGGGGGGGGGGAGGGGGGGGAGTGTCCCTCAGCCCAGCCTGCCCCCTCTCACATACTGAGAGCCCTCAGGCGTTGACCCCCATCACCCTCCAATCGCAGGATCGGCCCCTTGCCCAGGCCTGATGCCTCTGGCTGAGGCGTCCGGCCTGGGCAGCGGGGACCCGCAGCTGCAGCGGCCCCACGATCGTGGGCTTCGCTTTAGGCCCAGGCAAGGGACCCCTAGCTCCTGGGACTGCCAGCTTCGACCGTGCCCAGCTCCCATCGCTGGCTCCACCCCTACTTCCTGCTATCACTGGCCAGGGTGGAAAAGGCACCTGATTCTCCAATCATGGCTGGGGGGCAGGGCAAAGGCGGCCCCAGGGCCGCCTTTGCCCTGCCCCCCAGCTCTTAGCTCCCCCCTGGGTTTCTGATCACTGTCAGTGGCAGGGGACTTCTTCCTGCTTTCCCTTTCTCCTCCCTGCATTGTGCCTACATATGCAAATTAACCGCCATCTTGTTGGCAGTTAACTGCCAATCTTAGTTGGCAGTTAATTTGCATATAGCCCTGATTAGCCAATGAAAAGGGTAGCTCGTACGCCAATTACCATTTTTCTCTTTTATTAGTGTTGATTATTTATCATTTTAATTAATGTATTTTATTTATTTTAATTAATTAATTATATTTTAAATACATTTCATTGATTTTCCACAGAGAGGAAGGGAGAGGCATAGAGAGTTAGAAACTTCAATGAGAGAGAAGCGTCGATCAGCTGCCTCCCACACACCCCCTACTGGGGATGTGCCTGCAACCAAAGTACATGCCCTTGACCGGAATCGAACCTGGGACCCTTCAGTCTGCAGGCCGATGCTCTATCCACTGAGCCAAACCAGTCAGGGCTTATTTATTTATTTTTATATAGATCATTTTACCTGAACTTGGTAAGGTTGCCCTCTATGCATCCTTTTTCCTCTAAGGGCAAATGGAAATGCAACAGACAGGTGGGAACAGACAGGACCAATGGTAGAGAACAGTATTCCAAGCTTTGGAAATCGCCTACATAAAAGAAAGAAGTGAAATTACATGGCATCCTGGGTAAACAGAAAGGAGTGGGATAAAGATGGGACACAGCTTTGTACCTTGCAAAGCAAACACGTTCAAATGCAGTTCCTTCCGTTTAGCAATCATTTGTGACAAACCGCCCCTAGGCTTCTAGTTGAGGTGTCTATCAATAAAACTATGGCCTCTGTCATCTTGGAAGAAAGAGAGCAGGGGCAGGAGGGAAAATGGGAAGGAAGGAAGGAAGGAAGGAAGGAAGGAAGGAAGGAAGGAAGGAAGGAAGGAAGGAAGGAAGGAAGGAAGGAAGGAAGAGGGAGGGAGGGAGGGAGGGATGAAGGGAGGGAGGAAGGGAGGGAAGGAGGAAGGAAAACCAGTAATTATTTGTCAGATGACTACAGTACATAATGGGGTATTTTAAGTATTCACAATAGGAGGCTATATAAAATGAGGAATGTGAGCATGATTATACAAAGGTAATTCTTTTTGCTCACTAGAAATGTTTTGAATTAACCTTAATTCTCAGCAAGATTAACAACTTTACAACTGACAACTGATTTGGAAGCATAGCACATCTAGTTTCCTAATCTTTGGGAGAGAGCAAATAACACTAACTGAAATATGTGAACATTACTTCTGAGTGCTAAGCACCTAAGTAGCATATCATTCGCCAGTTATATTATTAATCAGCTGTTAATTTTAGAAAAGTCACTTAACTCCTCTGGGACTGACTTTCCTATACTTGGAAAAGCATTTGACTTTTAAAAATGGTCTGTATTCTGATGTTATTGTCTATCCAATTACTCAGTCACCAAAAATGTGGTATATGCCAGTGCTACAAAGCATGCTTACTTTATCAATTATTCCGCTGCTGCTTTGTAACGATTGGGGGTGGAGTCGGGTGGGGTGGTATGAAAAAACCAAAAATAACATGTGTTCAACTCTTTCCAACTCATTTAAAATTTCCAATTAGTCTAACAGGCATTTGCTTTGGGGATTACTTTCCAACTCTTGAAATTTTCTATCCCAGTGCCTATACTGTCTGGCATCTCTCTCCCATCTTTCTCTTTTCAATCAGAATTAAATTCTGCTGTTATTTCTTGCTCATCCTCTGCATAGCAAACTCAGCATCTCTAGTGGTATCTAAATTCACAGGCACGGAAGTGCTCTTGAGAAAATATCACCTTCAAAGTTTGTGTTCGTGGAAGGCTTAAATCCAAAACTTAGTTAGACCTCTTGGGCTCAAGATCACATAGATTTTTCCTCTCAGTAGTTCATTCCAGACTTGGATAATAAAGAATTGCATATTTTAAACAATGTAATAAGGCCAACTCCAGATCATTTAAAAAATATAGTTGGGCATGGTAACCTCAGACTTAAAATATGTCAACTGTGTAATGAAAATTAGACAGAACATTCAAGTCAGGCATGAATAATCATCTTTCTAAACTTAGCCAATGCTCGCTGCCAACTCCTGATTATGTGGGAGATGCTATTCTGTTTTTTAGATTCTCTGGGGGTCTCCTAAGGTCATGTTCTCTCCTAGGATTCAGGTTTCTGTGCTCAAACAAGAGGCCAGATTCCAGGCTGCTACTTCTAAAGAGGATAGGGAAGAAATACCCTCAGCGCCCTGTATCGTGACATCCTGGTATATGCCAGCTTTACCGTGGGTCAGATTAAGTGGCAGCTCAACTGCCTGACTTTGGAAATCTTCCTGAAAGCACCACCTTACCTTGGCCTGAAAATCTCCTTCGTGTATTCCACGCGGAGACTATTGTCTCCAGAAGATCATTGTTAAAACAGTCCAGACAGGGCCAGGACTGGTCATTGTTATGGAATATACATCGAACACCTGGCTCAGGGCTTGTATGTGTTTGCCAGGGAAGGGATCGTTCTTGCGGGAGAAGAGAGGTCCTGATTTAGCTTATCCAATTAGCTAGATTAATGAATGCAAGTAGACCATGGTTGTGACCAGAGAACATTCGTGAAAGGCAATTGGTAATGAAAGGAGAGAACCGTGCCATACACCTGGGTAAAGATGCTGAGGACCTCACTAGAAACACTGAGTCAGGATCTTTGGAGAGATGGGTCCAGGCATTTTCCCTCCTCCTCTCCCAAATTCCTTAGGAAATTTAGACACAGTCATGGTTGGAAATGATTCTGACACAAGGAAGTTTCCTAGAATGGGCTTGGATTTCATGCTTTCAGGATACATGGAGAGACAGTAGATACTTATGAAATGCTGATTGATTGTATGAGTTAGTTAACAAGTTAGGGACTAAGTAGAAGCTAAGCCCTTCATTACAATTACAGCCTTGCTGTCCCCATTGCATCCAAACCTGGGCCTCAGCTGGAAACTGGAGGATAAGGAGAAGACAGGTTGATTAGCGATGAGGAGACGAGCAAAAGGTGATGATTGGGAGAGCTACTTGGGATGCATTGGGTTCTATCTGGCCTCCCCCTGTTCCCAGAAAAGAGACAGATTGACATCCCGTCTCCTCCAGCTGGCTTACAGCATGCGCATGATGGAAAGTAATTTATGGCTCCTTCCCAGGCTCAGCCTCAGAGCAGGAAAGCTGACATGAAAATGGTTCATGTGACAGAAATGTGGCCTTACAGGACCCCCAGAGGAGCTCCAGATCTGATCAGCTGTCCTTCATTCATCAAAAGTTGGCTATAGCTCACTCCTCTACTTGGAACGAATCTAGCCCTCCCTCATTATGGCAGACAGCGGGCTCATGAATAAGGTTTTAGCACGAAACTTGGTACACACGTGTGACTGTAATCTCAGCCTGTGAAATGCAGTGTCTCAAGGGCCGAATCCACCTCATCATCTGCAGTACCCGATTTAGAATGTGCATTCTCTGCTGTCCGTGGTTTGCGCCCCTCCTTCTTCAATGCAGACGTGTGGCTCATGCTCAGGGTGTGCGCCCTTATGCGTTCAGCTGGAATCTCCAACTGTAAGCCAGGACTGGGGTCAGTCTTCAAGGAAGAAACACTGGCAGGGGGAAAGCTTGTGACCCCGCCATTCCGCTGAGCATGATGGTAATCACTCTGCAGCACAAATTCCTTGAGACATTATAGTATTATCCCCACTTTATGGATGAGAAAACTGAAGTTCCAAGATGCCAAAAAATTTGCCTAAATTTACATAGGCAATAATGTAGGAGAGTGGTCAGGAATAGAGGCTGGAGGTAGAGAAGTGGTAGGGAAGCTCCAAAAAGGAGAGGACTTGAGTCTTAGTCATAAAGCAAGAGGAACAGAGATGTGGGAAGGAATGAGGGGTCAGTGAGTGCACTATTTTTCTGTTGTTGTTGTTGTGTGTTTTTTCCCAAACCCTATTCACCTGGAGTTCAATTATTAATCATTTGATATTTTGATTCGTTACCTAGATACTCGTTTCTAGTTTAGAATCTTTTCTCTAAATAGTGTCACCCCAGCCCGTGTTTTTGAGCATCAACCCATGAACCAAGAGGTCACCAGTTCGAGTCCTGGTCAGGGCACATGCCCAGTTGTGGGCTCAATGCCCAGTAGGGGGCTTGTAGGAGGCAGCTGAGTACTGAATGATTCTTTCTCATCATTGATGTTTCTATCTCTCTCTCCCTCTCCCTTCCTCTCCCTGAAATCAATAAAACGCACAAACACACACACACACACACACAGAAAACAAAATTCAAAAAAAAAAATAAATAGCATTAACCCAGTAGCCCAATAGGGGGAAATCTTTGGGAAGAGCTGGCTAAGGTCTAGTGCAAGATGGAGCACATTTAAAATCGGATCCGACCAGGGGACAAGACATTCTCTACTGCTGGTGTCAGGTAAACATGACCCAGTCTGGATAGAGTTGTTTCCTGCCCCAGCCCTTCCCTCTACGTGCTCACCAGCCAAGGGTCCTGCATGCTCCAGGAACCATGTCTGTCATCCCCCACCTGTCCTTGCCCTGTGCCACTTGCTTCTCACTGACAGCAAGTTGTACCCTGAGTCACATCATATCACGTGATGCAGTCCAAAAAATATCCTGCTTGACAAATTTTCCTGCGACGCTCAGCATGCTCAGCTATAGATAAAATAAATGTGGCAGGAAAGTAGTTGAATGATACAAAGTTTCGGAAGTCAGCGGAGTAATAATGTTGGAATACATATTGGAATAGGTTGATGAATCAATATTTGAATGAGGAAATGGATTCAGCAATTTCTGAATCATTAGTTAATAAGGTTCGCTGTGATTAGAGAGCAGAGGAATGAGGCAGGCTTTTTTATGTAGATGGGAATGATACAGTAGCAAGGGAGATATTTATCAGCATTAATTATTAATCAAATAACTGATTTGGCCAATTCATTGGGTTGGTTTGAAAAATCACATGACTTCTGTAGAACTGCTCTGTAGACTATTAAATTACTTTAAGAATATTTTTTAGGAATATATATTTTTCTAGGCTTTGTAATTTCTGTGGGACTTTCTGTTTATTTTCTTTATAGTAAGTATTTAATGATCAAGGTCCTTTTGTGTTGTGTTACATAAAAATTGATGTTTAGTGAATGTTTTTCTAAGTCATTTCCTTTGGAGCTTTGACTAGTTGTTCTATTCCTCTGGACTTGTTTCCATGAAAGGGCGAGGGCTATGCCCTCCATCCTACCCTGGATCCTCCATGTTGGGGCAGAGGCCATGTGCTCAGAAGAGTGCCTTCTTCCCGGAAGCCCAGGCCCCTGCTGGCCACGCCCGGGATTTCTAATGACAAGCAAGGGATGTTCGCGCCATAGAGATGACCACATCCTGTGCAACAAGACCCGACTTGGTGCCTGGCCCACAGCTAGCCCCCTCCCCTCACTATTAAAGCCCTGATTTTCTCATGGATATCACTCGGTTTTCCGGTCGCTGCGTCGGCTGGAGGCCCGGGTCGGGTTAGCTAACTCAATAAAGGACCTTCTGCTTTTGCATCGGATTGGCTCCCTGGCATGGTATCTTGGGGATCTTAAATTCTGGGCATAACATCCCCAATTAAAAAATAGATGGTAAATGATGAAGAACTATATTTATTGTTATAGAAAGAGGTCCAAACATACCGCTCAGTGAAACGGGGGGATTTTAAAAACAGCAGATAGTGTATAATCCCAATTTTGCCAAACCATATACATACATCAGTGTATTCATATCAATGTCTGGAAGTGTTTTTAACAGAATATCAAAACAGAACTGTTTATTGATACTTAACAATATGAAAGAGTGAAACTCAAGATAATAAAGAAAACAAAACCATGCAATAATAAGTAATAATGTTTTCTTTTCCAAGGCAGGACCATTGTGTCATTTGCCGAGGAATGACTGTCAGAATCAAGGTGGCTTACATGCAGAGAAATCCAGCTCAGGCTATTTGGGTGTGAGGCCGTAAAGGACCATGGTAACTTCAAACTTTCTACTATTTCTAAGTGAAGTAAAAAAAAAAAAAATCAGCCTGAATCCAAGCATCCTTACACTTTCTCCTTTTCTATAAGCCTTTCCTTCCACGAACTATGCTTTGCTGCTAGTCCCTGCTCCGTTTCCTGACCCATTTTTGTAAGTGACTTCTCTGGGTTCTGGCTTTGAACATTTTGTCAGTTGAATCCTGCACCCTTCCCTTTATTCTGGGCTTTCTCCAGAGAATGCTGCGTTCCAGCTCCGTGTCAGTTCTGGAACATAGATTTCCTGCCTGGCTCTGCGAGACAAGTGCTCCTCTGCCAGGTTTCCGTGGCTCGCTCCCACTCTCTCTGCGGCGGCCCGCGGTAGGCACCGCGTTCTGATGCGCTCTGACGCAGCCTGCCTCTTGCCCCAGTTCACCGTGGCTCACATCCCAGTGTTCTGGCATTCTTTGTGATTGTCCCTTCTTGGATCAGACGTGCTTTATAAGAAATTGGTAACGGTGCTTATTTTGGATTGCTGGGAAAAGAGTCTTAAAAGTATCGATTCTAAAAAAAAAAAATAAAAATACATTTCATAATTTTCCCAATAGTGTTCTTTGTTTTTAAAAGTCATCTGAAGGTGAAGGAGTTGAAGGGCTTTTTCTTGGGCTGTTTGCTCTGCCTGCGAGGCCTCCTTTTCTTTTCTCTGTGTCTCAGGCAGCCCCATCTCCACAGTCCCGCTGAAATCCCAGGCCCTCCGGGAAGCCTGCCTTAGGGACCGGCCCTTTCTCTGTGGTCGCCCAGAATGGCTGCTGCTAGTTCTTTCCAACTTAACCTGTGCTGCCTGTCTGTTAAGTATCAGCTTTGTCTTCCCAGTGAGATGATCAGCGTTGTCCCCTCCCTCACACATTTATTCCAAGTACAGGCTCTGGAACCGGTGCCTGGAATCCTGGCTCCGTCAATACACTCACCATCTCTATGCCTTAGGCTCCTTCTCTGTTTAATGGTTTAATAGCATCTATTTTTGAGGTGGTTGGAGGGTTACACGCACTTTAACGCAGTGCCTGGCACAAAGCTAGTTTTCAAGCATTGTTCCCGTTTGTGTGGGTATTGTCATTTAACTCCAGTGTAGTGGAAAGAACTGGAGAAACAGTTCTAAAACAGGCAGTATTGTACAGAAATGGTTCCTGCTCTAATAGAACTTGCAGGCTCGCCCTTCATAACTAATTACTTGATTATTTATTTAACGACCACTCTTTTAAGAAGTACAGTACAGGCTGCTGTGAGCATGTCTGACTTCCCCTGGAGGGTTTGGGAAGATTCCTCTGAGGAAGTGATGCCTGAATTTAGACCTGGAAGAGGAATGGGTGTGAACCAGATGAATGTCAGGAAGAATATCCCAGGCAAAGGAAACCGCCTGTGTGGGAACTCTGAGCTAGAGGAGAGCATGGAGTAACTGCGGCGCTGCAAGAAGGCAGTTAACACATTTTGATGGATACAACAATTTAAAAACATTTTTACCTTTGTTACGGCTGACACACTTTTACAAATACAGCCAACCCAACAATTTGTAACTTTCAAGATTCTTTATGTGCTGTCTTTTGAAACAAGGATGTAAGTTTCAGGGTCATTGGAATGGCACCAAATCTTAAATTTATGTTTGAAATAGACTAATAATAGATGGAGGAATAAAAGGTTAGTACACGCATACACTCAGTGGCGGTGTCCTGATTATGTTACAGCCTGCCAAGGAAGCCAGCAAGCCTTTCCTCAGCCACCCCCCTGGGGACCACCGGAACCCTTACAGGACCTAACAACTAAAACCCCCCAGGACATTTGCATGTGATTCCTTTGAATGGAATGTCTGAGCAATGACTTCCTATCATATAATATGTACCTGAGTGGAGAAAGTATCAAGGACATACAAGGAGCTTCTTCCAAGTCTCTGGACTAATAGAAAAGGCCTCCATGGCAGCCTGGGGAATTGTGAGCTCCCCAGGATGGCATGTTAAAATAAATTTAGCCATAAAAAGAATTTAGGCCACAAGAACAATAACTTTGGGGTTACAACCCAAAGTATAAGTGGGTCCATACTGATATACAATAAGCTGTGCTGGTTTCTAAATTATATCCGAGATACTCAGAATTTGACACCAAATATTGTCCAGGGAGAACAGGAGAATCAGTCAAACTTGTGTTGCTGACACATAGTCAATCAATAACCTTTCTGAAAGAAGACTTTGAAGGCTATTGATTATAAGAAAGAGCCAACAAGGGCACAGTGGTGTGCAATTCATTCAGCAGCTGTCCTCCCAAACTGTTAAGGCGACTCCTGAGCCCAGGTTCTCCCTCCAGACAAGGCCACCCTTTGAGCTTCATTGCACAGTGCTTAGTCTCTGTCCTTGAAGTTTCACACATCAGCTCGCTCTGTGATTTCCTCCCTGTGAGGGCCCCTGGCTGTGTTTCTACTGTTAACAGCTACTGGCAGGCAGCTTGTCTCCCACATTCACTACAGAGTAAACAGGAATTTGGTCCCAGGGTAATTGGCTGCTCTCCAGCCTAAGAATGCAAGTTATTCATGAGCATTGTAGACTTGCTTCTGTTTAGCAGACAGTTTTTACTAGGGAGCCCAAGGACAAATAGAATGTGAAGGTTTTGAATCTTGAGGATTAATCCTTTCAAATATGTGATAACCTTTGACTTTTCTTCCCAACTATTTGCCAACCTTCTCCCACCTCTTCTACCGTCTTTCATCTCATGGTGATTACCAGAAATTTACCAAGGAAGTGGCCACAAAATTACATATTCCTTTTAGAAATGTAACTGGCTCGGTAAACACATATGGGTGTGCTGTTATTTTGGAGGAAGAATATGTTTACAAACTTTAAAAATTAAATCTTCACGAGAATGTCAGGGTAAATGCCAAATGAATTTGTGAGATGCTAGATTAATAATAATTCAGAACAAACATTAAGAAAACAATGGAGGGAAAAGATGGTTTTAAGGATAGTAGAGTATGTACTTTGAAACTGGAATAATTAGAATCCTAGATTTAAAGACAATATTTAAACTTTACCAAAAATTAAGAGATCTAAATAAAATTTAAAAAGCCAAAAATAGTCACCTATTCGTTATGGTTGAGAGAAAGTAAAAATAAGAATTCTAGCCCTAGCTGGTTTGGCTCAGTGGATAAAGCGTCGGCCTGTGGACTGAAGGGTCCCGGGCTCCATTCTGGTCTAGGGCACATGCCCAGGTTGTCAGCTCGATCCCCAGTAAGGGGCATGCAGGAGGCAGCCAATCAATAATTCTTTCTCATCATTGATTTTCTTTCTCTCTATCCCTCCCCCTTCCTCTCTGAAATAAGTAAAAAAAAATTTAAAAAAAGAAAAAGAATTCTAGGCTCCTCTAAGACAGGGCACCTGAAACACTCTATTATCTTACCTGAAAGGTTCATACGTTAACATTGGGTACCATGCTTTCTAAATTCTACCATGAATGACACCACCACAAGACTCTATGATATTATAGTCATAGTCTATTTAGCAGAGACATGAGTGTTTGAGATTTAAGGAAAAATATTGTTAATTCCATCAGTTCACTCAAAGCCATACAATGACTGGTCAAAAGACACAACACTAAATACATTATATGCCCAGATTTATTTAAATATTCATTATTATTTGATGAAAACTTGAAGGGAAAGGTGTTACCTTTTTGGAATATAATTTATAATTCCTTCACATTTCAGTTCTCAGTGTGTGGTATAATTTCTCTTTCTTAAGTTAACCTTTGGCTTGACACTTTGTGAGGAACCTTTTGAGGTAGACACATGGAGATTTTCAAAGGTCTGTATTTAATAGATGTCTGAGGTATAATATTAGTTAACTTCTGCATGCCACCCGCAGCTTTTAAACTCAGTATATTTTATAGATCAAACATGTGCATTGCATTCTAAAGTTAAATGACATATGACTTTTGCCCTCAAGGAATCTTCATTCCAGTGAAGAATCTGGACACACACACACACACACACACACACACACACACA
The DNA here is from genome assembly GCF_963259705.1 of Myotis daubentonii. Lineage (NCBI taxonomy): Eukaryota > Metazoa > Chordata > Mammalia > Chiroptera > Vespertilionidae > Myotis > Myotis daubentonii. The sequence continues at coordinate 18,083,437 of NC_081857.1, read as the reverse complement.
CACACACACATTGATGATAAAATCCGTAGAGGTGCAATAAAGAGACATGTGGGAGACTGCCATGGAGATACTGATGAAAAAGCCACTCATCCTTTCAGGAAATGGGTGAAGGCGAACTTTGGAGAGAAGGTGATATCTGAGCAGGGTCTTGAAACGTGTGTTGGAAAAGGTGGAGGGAGGAGAGTGTGAAAACCCTTCGAGCAGAGGGCAGTGGGGACAGAGGTGTGTGGTGGGGAGGCACATGTTACTTCTGGGTGGCGGTGACAGGAGAATGGCTGGAGCAAGAGGTCCTCCATGCAAAGGGCATCTGTGTGCTAGTGATGCAGCTTTGACTTCCTCCTGTAAGCAGGAGTCCTCAGAGAAGATAGCACAACCGAATCCAGGTGTCATTTGGGATTTTACATGTGAGGAATTCAAGCACTTGTGACATGCTTGTAAACCAATCCAAACATAGGAATGGGTGCATATACCTGTATGTACTATTGGATAATGGGTTATTGCAGCGGTTCTCAACCTGTGGGTCGCGACCCCTTTGGGGGTCGAATGACCCTTTCACAGGAGTCACCTAAGACCATCAGAAAACACATATATTATTATATATTGTTTTTGTGATTAATCACTGTGCTTTAATTATGTTCAATTTGTAACAATAAAATTGGGGGTCACCACAACATGAGGAACTGTATTAAAGGGTCGCGGTATTAGGAACGTTGAGAACCACTAGGTTATTACAACCCAATTATTCCTTAGAGATTGAGAACATTGCTAGTAACTGACACTCTTTGCCTCAGAATATGTGAAGAACAGGATGAAACTAACCAGGTTTAGAATGTGTCTCATCAGTGCTAGCTTAAGCAAGATTAAACATTTCAATGGTCAGACCATCTCTCTGCAGAGCAGCTGCAATAGCATCAGAAGACTCAGGTGTGAGTTTTAGGGTCTTGTTGCAACTGCCAAGCCAGATGAACACTCTTGGGCAAGCCATTGACTTCTTGGAGTCTTACTTGTTTTATCTATAAAATGGGGAACATAATTATACCCACTTATGTCAGAGGCTTAAGAAATTAAATGAGCTAATATAAGCAAGAATTTTTGGAAACCATTCAGCATCATAAAAAGTATGGGTTTATAGTTATACTCTCAAAAGTCAAAATCCAACTTGTTAAAATAATACCAACAATGATAATTTTTTACTGAGGATTATTTGGTGCCAGCACTATTTTAATTTCTTTACATATGTTATCTCAATAAATCCACATAACAACCAATAGGAAAGGTTTTTATGGAGAAGAAAACTGTGTGGCAAGGTTAGGAATTCATGAGCAATAGAGCCAGAAGCCGGGAGACCCATGCTTTCCTGACTGCAAGTCTAGGCCCTTAACCACTATGTCTCAATCTTTGCAAAATGCTTGCTTCTTCATTTAAAGTCTAAACAACTGACAAGTGGTCAGTAGCACGCGAGAATTACAGAGTTACTAGACTAAAGTTTATCAGTGTCCCTTCTCTCTATCAAAACTAGGAGTCTAAACAGAAAATGTGATTCCTTGCCCTTCATTCCATATAAGAACAAGATCTATTGCTGTTGACTACAAATATAATATGCTGTGAGTTTTTGTTGGCAAAATATGACCCAAGGCAGAATTTTAATATGGAAGTTATTTCCTCAGGGAGGCAAAACCATACTGACTCTCAAATGATATCCTCTACCTTTTGCCTTTTAAAACCAACATTGTTCAAGAGTAATGCATATAGCAGGGATACATGGTGATGGAAGGAGACTTGATTTGGGGTGGTGAACACAATACAATATACACTAGATGTTTTATAGAATTGTACATCTGAAACCTTATAATTGTATTAACCAATGCCACCCCAATACATCAAATTAAAAAAAAGAATAATGGAGCACAGAAAACCTGGAGTGCTTGTTCCTAGTGCCCTCCTCCCCTATCTAAAGATCCATCTTCCCTTGAAGAATGAAAGAGGACAGTTTGTCACTTCCAGGTCCAGGAGTTACTGAGGAAGACAGAAAAGATGCAGCTGTATTTTCACAATGTTGCTGAGCGTTCAGAGGTGTATAGAGATATTTTTTTTTAACTCCAGAAGCTTTAAAAGGGGTCGAATATAATTAGTGATATATTAGATAGATATATTAGAGACCCTGGCTTGGTGTAATTATTCACTGGGTTAAATTGAACCCGGCATCTGTTACTTGTTGATGTGAGCCTTGTTACATCTCTTGGGCATAATCTCAATGGCTTGCATTCCATCTTTCTCTAAATGGGTGTTGATGTTCTAGCAGTGACCCTGGGGACCATAACAGATTCAGGTCTCAACCAACCATGGTTCCTGCTGCTGGGCAGTAGATGGCAGAATTGAGCTTGGGTTTTGTGATTCTCACCTGTCTTCATTGGTGAAGTTGAAGTACTTTCCAGTTACTCCTTAAAAAAAACCTCTATGTTTTTAGCCCTGGCTGGTTTGGCTCAGTGGGTAAAGTGTTGACCAATCAATGTGTCTCTCTCACATAGATGTTTCTCTCTGTCTCTCCCTCTCCCTTCCACTCTCTCTAAAAATCAATGGTAAAATATCCTTGGGTAAGGATTGACAGCCACCCCCCAAAAAGCTATATTTTTTTAATCAAAAAGAATTTGACTTGACTCTTTTACTTTGTTGGAATCTTACATATTGCATTCTGTATAATGTGGGTTTTTAAAAGGCTTATTGTAATCTAGCACATTTCTGTTTCTCACTTGGAGGTTATCTACTCAAAAAAGGATACCACCCTTATTTCTAAATTTTTTCTTCCATCTAATTTCACTAAAATTGTCTATTAACCTTCTTCCCGTCTTTTAGTAAATCTAAACATCAACATAGATTGCTCTGCTTGTCAACTCCACTAGTTTTAAGACTATTGAAAACTCCTGCCTCCACTGTATATTAGAATAAAGTGTGCTCTGTCAAAGGAGGCAGGATCTATTTTGAGATAAATGTGGGTTTTGAGAAAGCTAGTGTCTTAAAGGACCTACAACTTGAAGCTGAGGAGAGACCGTCAGCACGAACTATAGGAGTTCTGTGAGGAAGAATAAATGGAACTTTGTGAAAACAGGAATCTGGAAGCAAGATATTTTGGTCATGGGTGAGAGTTCAAAGGAAAAAGTCCGAAGTCATTTGATTCAATTTTGTAGGAAAGGCTGGAAGGCAGAAAATAGATATTTTAGAACATCTTTTCATTGGAGTAGTAGAGGGAAATGGCTGGGAGCTCTTCCCCCGCAAAAGCAAGAAGCAGCTAAAAGAATACCTCACTGAGGATTCCATCAGAGCATGAGTTCTGCTGGGCTTACTCATCAGTGTACATTCTAGAGGGACTGTACAACTGGACAGGTACTACTTCAGCAATGAGTAGGACGGAAGACTCTGAAATCAGTTTAGGGGTAAAGCCATGGTAGAAATAAATTGCAAAGGATTGACCCTGAGTCCAACTAAAATAGTCAATTGGTTTACTTACCTAGAGTAATATCTTATATTTCTTTATGCTAGTAGAAAATAGGAGCTTGCAATTTATCTGCTTGATGAGACATTTTATGAGAATATCCATGTAGGAAGGGTCTTTGAGGAAACAAAAATGTGGGAGACACAGGCATCAAGGTGACAATAACTAGAGAACTAAAGCACCGATGAGACTTCCTAGGACCTATTTCTTCATAAAACTTTATATGATTGTTGTGTATCGGTTTCATATGATTTCAGATCCACTTGTTTATGACAGAAATTAAGTTGTTTTTAACAATAAAGTTATTTTGATGGAGAAGTGAGATGAGCCGAATCAGACTGTCATCATTTCATTTGTTGTTGATAAACACTCAGTAGCTCAGCTGCCTAGGGGCACCACTGGGGCTTATGGATAAGGGCGTGTGAAGAAACAACGATGGCTGCCTGGCCTGCGTGGCTCAGTGGTTGAGCATCGACCTATGAACCAGGAGGTCACGGTTCAATTCCCAGTCAGGGCACATGCCCAGGTTGTGGGCTTGATCCCCAGTAGGGGGTATGCAGGAGGTAACCAATCAATGATTCTCTCTCATCATTGATGTTTCTCTCTCTCCCTCTCCCTTTCTCTCTGAAATCAATAAAAATAAAAATAATAAAAAATAATAAAAAATAATAAAAAAGAACAACTATGGCAAGGGGATATTTAGACGGTAAATACCCAGAGATTGGGAGGACAATTTGAGAATGTTCAGTCAGGAAAAGGCTACCATTTGCTGATCTACGTAGTTCTCTGAAGATCTTTGGGCATTAGCCCTTGCTTCCATAAAGGCAACTTTTTGTTACCTTCCTTCTTTCTTTCTCCCGTCTCTCACTCCCTCCCCTTCTTTCTTTCCTTTGTTTCTCTGTTTCTTTCTAACTCAAAAAAAAAGGAAAAAGGAGTTTAAAGGTTATGAGGAAGAGAATGTTGGGTTCATGAACACTATTTTAAATGCCATGTCTCGGTATCAGTTTCCGTGTTAATTGACTAATTTGGCAAAGGAATAACAGTCATCTTCCTAAACCTAGATTTAACAGACACCGATAATTCTATACTTGCTGACAGGAACCAAAGTAAACAAGAGTTGCTCACAGCTCTCTTGTTATTTCTATGCTACTGAGTCCATTTGGATATGGAGACAGGAAGAATGTGACTTGATTGGAAAAGAAACTGTTCCTGAATGCGATGCTAATCTGTGTTCTGTGACTTTTAATCCTCTGCACGAAGCCTTTAAAATAATGTGGGGAAAACACTATAGAAGGAAAAAAAATTACCCGGCGTTGAATTGTCAACCATTATTTATTTAGAGAGAGAAGAATTGGGGCAGCCATGTTTTGTGGGAGCCCTACAATGGAGATTTCCCATCAGTCCAGAGCTTCTCAGTCTTTGCTGACGCTGGAATTACCTGAAGAGCTTTATAAAGATATGGTGTAGTCCAAGGGAAGGCCCGGGGAGTACATTTTTCCGAGCTCTGCAGGTGATTCCAAGTTGGGAATCATTCACGGTTAGAATCAGCAAAAAGAACGGCAGACAGGGCAGAGCCCAGGAGAAACCAGGCACAAGGTTCCAGATGTCCTCTCCCAGGTGGGGCTGCCCAGAGAGCACTTAATTCTCCCAGAAGCCATGTGTGACAACAGGTGCAAAGTGTTGCCCACCTGGGAAGCTCACGTGAGCCTTGGTGTCTAGGACTTTTATTGGGGCTCGATAGGCAGGCATGCAGCACCCCTGGGACTGACATTAGCTACTCAGTCCCCATGCTTCAGAGAGCAGACCGATGCCGTCTGGTTCAGACAAGCAAAACCACTCTCAGCAGGCAGAATATTCCAAGGTCATCTCCCAGGTGTCAGCCAAGGACTAGTTTTTTCTTTGGAATGTGCAGGTTTGAGTAGCCCAGGCCTGCTGAGTTCACCCTTCCCTGGAGACAGACAGACACACACACACACGTGTGTGTTCACCCATTGAAATGGATGGTGTTGTTTTCACCCTATTAGTGGGCTAATAAAATATTTAAAACGTTTATATTTGCATATGAGTCAGAATTTTACCGTTTTTACACAATTTTTAAACAAACACGTGAGCAAATAAAAGTCACTAAGACTTTTGTTTTTGCTTGCCTGCCCCTCCCCCAAATAACTGTATACATTTGTTGATAGGAAAGCTTAGTATTGTAAAAGCCCTTATTTCACATTTCTCTTACCAACATGAAAAGTTCTCTCTCACTAATCAAGCACTCTGCATGTCCATGCTGAATTATAGTTCAGAGGAGCTCTTCATAGATGCTGCCTCGTCTATCTTTCCCTCCATCTTATTGAGGCAAGACAGGTGTTGAGTCTCATTGTTCCGATAATGAAACTGAGGCTCACAGTTACAAGGTAACTTGCCCCAAAGTTTGCCAAGCGGCTTGACTTCGGCTTAGAGATCTAGGCTCACATACACAACAGCCCAGTGGTGTTTTTACTTGAATGTCTTGCAGACATCGCAAACGTACGGCGCAAAACTGAAACTTTCATCTTTCTCCATCCCCTTCCCCAATTTCTTCCTGCTCCAGTGGGCTGTGTCATGTATGAAAGACATACCTAATTATTGCTGCATTATTACAGAAATGTTGGTGTGGCTGCTATCCAGATAAATGGTAAATATAGTCAAAGAGTTATTGACTAAGTATCTAAGAATTCCACAGATTCCTGCTTGATTGAGAAATAGTCTCCTATGCCTAAAAGTATTTTACTTCCATTTTCTTCTGTTTCATTTTTTAAGTACTATTCACTGTGCTTTTTCTGTATCCCAAGTTTTGAGACAACTAATAAAAGTCACTCTCAAATAACTCTTACCTTTTTTTAAAAAAAATGTGTCTTTGTTAGAGTCACTCAGATAGACAAAAGGTCAATTTAAAAAGCTTTTGTGTACTGACCACAAGGCAGAATGGGAATGGCAGGCACCCTGGTCATCAACCTCCTCTGGCCCTGTTTTCTATCCTGTTCCCTCCTGCCACTCCACTCCCGGAGCCTCTGGAGGGGGTGAGTTACAACAGCCGCCAAGCTCTTCTTCCCAGAAGTATTTATGGTTTGAACTCCAGAAGTTAAAATACTTTAAGTCCTAACTCTAAAGGCTATTCTTCATATCATAAAGCCAGTCCATAGCTGCAGGTTTATGCCTGGCTATAAGGACTTGTTGAAATAAAATGACATGGCAGGATTTGATGTCAGCTAGATGGCCATTGTCATGTCAATCTGGACATTTTGCTGTTCTTTAGAGTCTGAGGATGAGAATGGTAGTAGATCAGCATGTTGTATTTCAAGATACTTTCTTCTAAAACACGAATAAAAAAGGGGGGATTGCAGTTTTAAAAGGAACAATATTCTTCTCTACAAACAAAAATGTTTGGGGGAATATGGTATTTAGAATGTGTGGATTCTGCCTTCTTGAAGCTTCTCTGGATTCATATCAGGTCACAGAATATAATTCACTCCCAATGAAACCCGGAGAACACTTGGTCCTCGTAATAACCCTTCACTGACATTCTCTCAATGTCAGGCTGCTCTTATCAGATCCACTGAATGGTTTCTGGAGTATAGAAATAGAAGAAAGGGCAATGATTTCATGCTAATCTATTTGAATCTCATCTGGAAGAGATAAATTTATGTGTAAGTGAAGAGATAATTAGTGTCTTTTTCCAAAGTACATGAGCCCTCTGTTAGCCATAAAAAACAGGGAAGCAAGATAACCAGTCAGCTTGATGGCAGGTAACCAGCCCTGAGGAATTTGGCTTTCTGTGAATTTTCCTTTCACATAATGGCTTTTAAAAGCACTCCCGGCAACTGTGCGACTGGATTGCCAGGGCCTTTCGTTCTTGGACAAAAATGACTTTGGATTCACGTGACAGTCATGAATAAGGGAACACATTAAGCATATGTAGCTCCCTTGAGGGCACTTTACCAAAGAGCTCTACAGAGCACGATTAAGTTGGGTCCAAAGACATCTTTTCTTCCTCCGCTCAGTGACACAGTAGATGAGCACAGTCAGCTGATGGGCGGTAGAACAATTCTCAGTGTTGGCCCGAATATAATTTATGTCACCAGAAGTCCAGAACACGCCTACTGACCATTTCTTAGAAGACATAAGCCACGCTGGAAGGGCTGTGGTGTCTGATCTATCCATCGAGGAGGCACACATACATGTCTGCTGACGAATGAATGAGAGGCACAGGCGTTGGGTTAACATAATGTTTACAGCCCTCACCGAAACTGCCCTAATGGAATCAAAGGATTTTAGAACAGGGAGGGAGTCTAGACATATCATTGAAAAAAATGGTCATGTTTATAAATAGGTCATCTAATTGATCCCAGAGTATTTAGGTGAGACAGTCAGTCTGTTGATTAGTGGTGAAGCCCAACTGGACTCAGCAGGATTCTTAGTTGTGGGTGCAGAAGTGAACTTTGGGTGATTTAGGCAGAAAAGAGATTTAAAAGATACTGGGCAGCTCAACATCTCCAGGAAGGCTGGAGACCCAGGCTGAGAAAGGGGTTGCTGGGAAGCAGACAGCATCCCATTTCCCAACCAGTCCTGTGATGCTGGTGGTACCGCCACCCCTTGGACACTGGATTTTGGTCAGGACTTTGGTCAGGTGGACCTTTGCTGCCCACCTGGTGGAACCTCTGCTGATCAATGTCATGATGTCCCAATTTGACATGTGATTGGGGATTGGAATTACCAGGGGCTTGAGGAAGTGAGTATCTAGCTTTATACCAAGAGACAGTCTTTAGATGATTGGAAACCAAAACACTGACAAATACTTGTCCACTGTATCAGGTGTCTGGTGTTAGAGTTCACAAGAGAATATTAAGGTCCACTCCATGGTTTCATAACAATTTATTCAGCAACACTTACGGATGAACTGAGCATAAAACCTTGAATTAGATAGATTCTGTTCTTCAGGATTTCAATGGTAGTCAGACCTTTCCAGAGATAAATTATAATAGAACAGAAAGAATTTGATAACAGTGTCTTAGTCCATTTGGGCTGCTATAACAGAATATCATAGACTAGGATGGCTTATATAACAGACATTTATTTCTCAGTTCTGAAGGCTGGGAAGTCCGAGATCAAGGTGACTACAATGTCAGTGTCTGGTGAAGGCCCACTTCCAGGTTCATAGACTGCATCTTCTCTTCATCTTGTGTCCTCACATAGCAAGAGCATATCAAGAAGCAAGTTTAGTGCTCTTCTTATAAGGGCACTAATCCCATTCTTGAGGGCTCCACCCTCATGACCTAATTATGGCCCCCAAATTACCTCCTAATATCACCACATTGGGGGTTAGGGCTTAGTATATGAATTGGGGGAGGGGTTTACATTCTATCTGAAGCATATTGATACAAGCAAATGTCTCAAGAAATTTCTCCTTAATCTAGTAAGTAGATTATATCCTGATTACTCAGGAAATTAAATAATTCTAGAATAATTTTTCAGCTTCAAGTATAGTTATTTGTCTGCTTGGTGGAAGTTTAGAAATTCTTCTGACAGAGAAAACAAAACTAGAGGAACAAATTATGTTGTCTCCTTATTGAAAATAAACTGCCCATTTCTGTCTCCAGTAGAATAAACTTCACTACTGTTGTTTTTTTTCTCTTCTTGTCCAATGACCATTTAAAAGAAACACAAAATACTGGCTTGTAACTGAATTTTACTTGGCTTAAAAATATTTTAAATTTGGACTTCTTTTATTCTCATTATGAAGTTCAGTAATAAATAAAGGTTAAAGTCAACTTTCATTTCTTTTTTTTCTCTGCACAAAATTATATCCATAATAAAGTTTTCATCAGTTGTGGTCTTTGCTCAGACATACTTATGAGGAACAATTTAGAAATAAGGTCAGACATGTTTCTAATACACTGAGAGGAAAACCATTTTATTTACTCAAGACTGGCCCACAGGAAGAAGGTGAAGGGAAGCGTGTTTTCAGCGCCACTGCCCACCCACCCAACCTGCCTCCCTCTTTAAAATTCTCTTTCTCCCACCAGGTGCCACTCCTAGGTCCCCTGGGTCCTGGGCCTGACCACAGTGGCCACCGGCAGATCCAGGGTTCCTTTCCTATGCAGTATTGGCTGCTGTTCCTACCATTGCTGTTGCTACCATTCACTGAATATTTCTGATAGGCTGCTGACCCCTGTCCTCTTACACTGACCTCAAGGAAAAGGTACTCTCATTGGTGTTCCCATTGTACAGATTCATGAACATTCTATGACTTCCTTAAAATCACACAGATGTAGCTGGGTTTTAAATCTAGTTCAGTATGGTCACAAAGCAATGTATTTCCTTTAAGGGATAATTTCATATCTGACAACTTTTGTGCTTTTCCTCAAATTCAAGATCATTCATAATAAAAAAATTATAAGTGTCTGTATATTCTTTTTTCTCTCCCTTTTTAAATATATTTTTTTTATTGATTTATTACAGAGAAGAAGGGAGAGGGATAGAGAGTTAGAAACATCGATGAGAGAGAAACATCGATTAGCTGCCTCCTGCACACCCCCCACTGGGGATGTGCCCGCAACCAAGGTACATGCCCTTGACCGGAATCGAACCTGGGACCCTTGAGTCCGCAGGCTGACGCTCTATCCACTGAGCCAAACCGGTTCGGCTTTTCTCTCCCTTTTTAAAAAAAATGTATTTTTTTATGGATTTCAAAGAGGAAGGGAGAGGGAAAGAAAGAGAGAGAGAGAGAGAGAAAAACTTCAATGATGACAGAGATTCATTGATCTGCTGCCTCCTGCACACCCCTTACTAGGATCAAGCCTACAACCCAGGCATGTGCCCTTGACTGGAATCAAACCTGGGACCCTTCAGTCCTCAGGCCAACGCTCTATCAACCAAGCCAAACCAGCTGGGGCTTCTCTCCTTTTTAAGTCTTCCCCTTTCCTTCACTTGTTTTTTTTGTTTTGTTTTGTTTTTTCAGTAGATCTCTCCATTCACTTGCTTCTTCTCTTACTTTATAATTCCTTCCCTTGTTGTATGTAATAGTAAATGATGAGGCAAATGATGTGCAGCCATTGGCAGATCAATTTAGTTTTTGTAAATAGACAGCAGCCCACGTGTCCTGGATGCAAAAGGAACAAAACAAAATAACAATAATTTTGGCCTATGCAATCATTCTTAAGGAGATAGGCTGTGTATCAGTTGACGAAGGTTGCCATAGCGAATTACCACAAGCTGGGTGGCTTAAAACAACAGAAATTAATTCTCTCACAGTTCCCGAGGCTAGAAGTTTGAAATCAAGGTGTCATTGCTTCTTGGCCTTTTGGCTAAAAAGAAGTGAATTGAGGGTGTGGTGGGGCCGTGTTCCCTCGGAGGGCTCAAGGGAAGAATGCTTCTTTGTTTCTAGTTTCTGGTGCCAGCAATCCTTGGCATTCCTTGGCTTATAAATGCATCGCAGTCTCTGCCTCCCTGGTCACGTGGCCCTGTGTATCTGTCTCTCTGTGTTTTCTCTTAAAAGGACATTGGTCCTATGCTAAGTGAAATAAGCCAGTCAATGAAGGAAAAATACCACATGATCTCTCTCATTTATGGATAATAAAGACCATTATAATCTTATGAACAAAAATAGATATAAAGGCAGAGCAGCCTCAAACAGACTGTCATACTACAGCGGGAAGGCCAGGGAGGGTTGGGGGGCAGGAGGGGAGGGTAAGAGATCAACCAAAGGACTTGTATGCATGCATATAAGCATAACCAATGGACATAAGACACTGAGGGGTAGGGAGGCCAGGGGATTGTCAAGGGTGGGGAAAAAAGGAGACACATGTAATACTCTTTGTAATACTTTAAGCAATAAAACAATTAAAAAAAAAAAGGACACTGGTCCTATTGGATTAAAGACCCATCCTCCTCCAGTAGGACCTTATTTTAACTAATTATGTCTGCAATTACATCTGTTTTCAAGTAAATTTTAGGTTCTGTAGGTTAGGAGTTCACTGTGTCATTTTGAGGGGGGGGGGCTGGGGAGGGACACTACCTATAACAGGCTGCTAACATTTATGTTAACAATTTTCTTTCTTATTATTTGTTAGGAGTTTGAGTTTGTGCTGCCCTTTAAAAAATACATATGAAAAATAGCCATCGATGCAAATATATCGGAAAAAATAAGTCGGTCCTTGAAAAATCCCAACACCCAGGATGCACCCCATACAAATTTGATAGGAATTTCTGGGACTGGGATCTAGGCAACAGCACTGAAAACAAAAGCAAACCCATGTGATTCTAATGTAGAGCCATAACATTGCTTCTTAGCCTTTCACGCTCCTACAGATCACCTTGGGTCTTGCTAAAGTGCAGATTTTGATTTATTGGGTCTGAGGTGGGCCCTGGGAATCTGCATTCCCAGCCATTTCCCAGGCGATGTTGATGTCTCTAGTATCCTCTGCAATGCTTAGTTCCAGGTATACGTAGATGCTAATTAAATAAATAAAAAGTTTTTTTGCAAAGGCAAAGTTATCCAATTATAGAATTAGCAAATATTTCAGATATGGAGGAAGAAATAGTCTTTGGCAATGTTTAATTTGTCAGTACTTCAAAGGGATGTGTTTTTTTTTTCTCCCAAACTTGAAGACAGAAACACTTCAAACAAGATGTCTTTTGTTTTCTCAGGATTCTCTAGGAGAAAATAGACTCAATAAAAGATAACAGCTTGGGTTGTTTTCCTGTTCCTCTTACAGAGCTGCTTCAAGCTTCGTGATTAGGTTCCCTGGGTACAACACTCGGGGATGGTTCCCAGAGTGTATTAAGTTCCTGTGGCCTGCTTATTTCATCACGACCCATGTACACAGACCCAAGGCTTGATAAACAATAGCTCACCCAACACTCTTTATTAGGTTCATGACAATAATGCATTGTTTTCTGTTTCATAGGAAATGCATCCCAGACTTGTCTATTTGGGTAAGAGCTACATGATTTCTGGGGCCCCAGATCACTGTTCAGAGCATCTGTCTTGATTAAAAACAGCACTTCTTTAAAACAGAATCCCTTGCCGACGATCTCAGGCTTTGGTGTGACATCTTTGTTCTGAGACCCTCTAGATGTAAGAGTATAAAACTATAAAGCTCTCTGTAGATATGACTTCCTCCTTCCCCAACTCTCACTGCTCCAAACCTCCATGTCTCTACTTATGTGTGTGTGTGTTTGTGGCTGCTCTTTTAAAAAGGTGCTTCTTTACTGCTGCCTTAAATCAGGGATTGTGTGATTCCTATAGTTTTATGAGCGATTCAAACTAGAGGCAATAATAATCTCCTCAGCCCTGAGTGTTCAAACTCGGTAAATGCTTAGCCCTCTCTTAGATGCTCCCTCCCCCCATCCCTCAGGCATTCCTCCAGATTATTCTGTTTGCTAGGTACTGGCATCTGGTATTCTATCTGTTCTAGGTACTGAGCCCTGTGATGAATAAAACACACCATTCCCTGAAGTCTTCTGAGTTTTCCCTCTTGCTGAACTCCTCATGTACTTTCAGTGGTGCAATGTCATTTAGGATTAAATTGCTCTCCATTTTTTTCCTTGTGAGTTATTTTAGACTTGCTAAGTAGATCAAAGGCTTGTTGAAGATTTTACCTTGATGCTAGTCACAAAGAAAATGCATAGTTGGATTGCCGAAGAGGCTCCGGAAAATGATAGAGAGCACTGGTCCTAACTTTTAGGGCCATGGAAGGCTCATCAGAGGAGACAACAGGTGAGCAGGGCAAGTAGGAGGTTGCCAGGTGGAAAGGAGAAGTGAGGAAAAGGGTGGCAGAGTGCAGGGTCCTCTTCCATATTCAGGAGGTGGTGTCTGCAAAGAGAAGAGAAACCCTGGCATGTCCAAAACAGCGGCACAATTAGTTCAGAGTCGCCAGGCATAACCATACAAACAGGGTTGAGGTAGAAAAAGAAATATACCATGGGAAATACTGAGGGCAAAATACAAAGGAGCATGATGATTAAGTGTCAAATTTGGTGCTGTAGACACAAATTCTATAAAGTAAAATTCTTCCCATTGCCTAGAACACAAAATTATTTATTATGCCCAAATGTTAGTTTTCTTGAGTCACCGAATACGTTTTCTTCGCCTTTCATTGTTTCTCATTAATCATCATACAGCACTGACATCATTTATATCCAAGTTTGCAGCTCAATAGGCCAAATAAGTTGTACAAAGAGCAGGCAGTGATATACTGAAATAACAATAATCTTATCTTCATCTAAATCATCATCATCACTTTGGGTCTCAGAAATACTATCATCATGATCATTATTATTACACTTAATATTTCTTTTAGCTCCTCTTTTTATAGCTCTTTTTATTTTTCCAAGTGCCGTGGTAAGTGCTTTACTAATTGTAAGAGACAAAAGGGCTTTTTGTATGACTAGCATCTCTTCCTTCTTCTTCCAGGAATATTTTTTTCCTTCTTCTTTTTCTCTTTTCGGAGACCAGCCCTTCTTCATTCTAGCTACATGGCTGCTCCTCTCTCCCCGTGGGCGTTGGGGGATGGATGGTCATGGCCTGACTACAGTGACTGATTGCAGGTAGGCACATATCCCCAAGGTGGGCTGAGCCATGTCAGGGCATCAACTTTTGCTGGAGTTTTTGGAAAGATGTGCTCTCTTTTGGGGGTGTCTCTCGGTGTAAGAGCTTGCTATAATGAGAAGAGGACCTACCTGACCATGAACTCGACACACAGGAAAGCAGAACCAAGAGATGGAGAGGGAAGAACAGTATCCCCAAGACATTATATTCAGAAACCAGCCATTTCCAAAGGGTTGGGCCTTTTGGTTATATGGCCCCAGAAATTCCTTTGCCCTCCTTGCTCTTATTAAGCTAGTTTGCTTGGGCTTTTGTTCTTGGCCATTGAAACAAGCACAGACATTATGAATTTTTTTGTTTTTTACTTAAAAGCTCCTGTTGCTAAGCATCAACATCCCCAAGGATGTGTCTGCCTGTGAAACACAGTATGTGAGTAAATGTATAATAGAATCTTTCCACCTGCCTCCAAGTACTGTGAGCTTTTCTTTTAGGATCATATATTGCATGAAGAACGTGTTTAGTATTGCAGCTTAGCTATGTGTTGGTTTGTTCACTAGAGAGCAAATAGAGCTTATTTCCTTGTGGACAAAACCTATAATAGAACGGGAACAGTGGTGGGGGTGTTGATGAGCTCTTTGCGGGTCCCCTATGCCCCTTCCTTCCACAATTCTCCCAGTCCTCTAGGGGTGATGAAGGGTTTGAGCCATTCCCTCAACCCAAGTCCCAACCAACAGAAGGTCCTGGCTCTTCTCATTTGAACTGATAAGCAAACCATTTCACCTCCAGGTGAGAAGCCTACTGGTACCAAAAAGTTTTGCTTAATTATAGTCAGCCTTGAAATTGATGGAATGGCCCCCTCCGGTGGTTAGGGCAGATGCTGTATGTTCTTTTTTCAAGAAACTTCTTTAAAGGTAGGAAACATAGCATGAGCCTTAGTGGACTCATGTGGGGAGTCCACTGTCCCCTAATGTTGACTGTGTTGGTAAAAACTGTACAAACTAGACCACAGTGACAACAGCACAGCCACGTGGTATCGTTCAAGAAATCCTGTGTTTGAATGACTTGGATGGAGTTCCTTATACTCTTTACAAGGGGAAGCTCATGAAATAAGTTTTTCAGGAGTAGCCATTAAACAAAACCATCCTAAAATACTATACTAATTTAACTCTGTTTAGTCTCTGTCTTCTAGAAGGGGAAGATGAAAATAGAGGTATCTATTCTATCAGAAAATAACAAATGCAGGCTCCTTGAAGTCTCTGCACATTTGGCCTAAATGCTCCTGGCTTGTTTTTCAATCAGCTGATGCAAATGACAAGTTATAAATAATCAGACAAGCAGAGTGTCCTGCACTAGAGAGAGATGACCTTTATGTCCACTGAACATCTGTTCTAGTGTTCTCTTAGGGAAAGCCACCTGAAATTTAAAAGAGAACAGCTTATTATGGATGTTAAGAATAATTCTTTTTTTCTCCTTTAATTTCATGGGACTTAAAAGTGTTTGTACAGTTATTAAAATGACCCTTTTAAATAGGGAGTCAAACTTAATATACTAAAAATGAACTTACTATACCCCCTCCCCCAAACCTAGTTTTAATTCATTTCATAGCATCAAACCTCCATACCTGGGAAGCATACTACAACCTTTCCTTTTCTTCTCTTTCCTCAACCAACCAGTTCCCATATGCTTTATTGTCTACCCCTTTGATGTCTCTCGTATTCATCTCCTCCTTACCATTCTCACTCTTTATTCAGGCATTCACCATCTCTTACCTAAACTATTAGAAAATATTCCATTTTTTAACTCAACATAAATTTGCAACCAGCATTGCTTTCCCAAAAGGCAAATCGAATAAGTTCCCTCTTCTTTTAACACCCTCACGGGTTTCTATTTCATCAGCATAAACTTAAATTCCTCAGTGTATCATACAAAATCCTTCCCATCTGTCTAACGACCACCACCCTGTATCAGTGATCTACTTCTACAGAAATGCTATGTAACAAACATCCGCAACATATCAAAGACATACTTAGGAAATTGTCATTGCTATCCTGTCTGGGGTGGCCTGCTGGGTGGTTTGCTTGAACTTGGCTGGAGTTGCTCTTGTGTCTGAGGGTTGGCTGGGCTTGCCCGGTATAGGGTGGACTTAGCTGGAATAACTGGGACAGGTTGGCTGGAACCACGTCTCCCTTGACCTCCAGCAGGCCAGCCTGGGCATGGGTTATCGGGATGGCAGACATGCAAGAGAAAGTATAAGCAGAAACATGCAAGGTTTCTCGAGGCTTAGGTTCAGAACTGACATATCATGTCTCCTGAACTTTATTGGTCAAAGGAAGTCATCATAAAACAGGCCCTAATTCAGGGCTTAGGAAACAGATTCTGCTGAATTAATGAGAGAACTGTCAATCATTGGCTTGAATTTGGGGGTTGGGGAAGGAGGGGTGGTAAAACTGGGGCCTTCCTTGCACCCTCCATCTTTAGCTTCGCTAGTGTACACCTTATTACTCTGGCTGTTCTGTAGGAATGGATGGCAGTCTCCTGAATATGTCCATCTCTTTGCACTTCTGTTTGGTTTAGCTCCTGCGACACCATCCGCCCAGGCTTCCCTCCTTCCTGCCCCCAGGGGTGGGCCCAACGCACACCAGCTTGTCTTTCTGATACGGCTCTTTTCTGACTTCTTCACCTTGCCTCCTCTGTGAACTCTGTCTAGCCTTTCCTTAGGTCTACATAGGACCTTAACTGTTCTTTGTCCAAGCATATTTTTTATATGCTTGTGTCCCCTTGGAGACTACAAACCTATTCAAAGCAGAGACCTTTCTTAATTACTTTTTTACACTTAGAGGCTAACATAGCCCTTGTCAAATACTAAGTACTTTTAACTCTTGGTTGAATAGACGTTTGGAAATGAAGCAAGGGTTAGAAGTGTGATTTACAAAATCTATTCACTTGTCTTCAGCTCTACTAAATTACTACCAAGAAGTACCTCATGAAGGTGAATGGTTTAGAAAATTATTGTTAGGTAGACATTTGAAAAACAACCTTTTTTGAAATAGTACATTTTTAAAAAAAAGAGGGGTGAAATGGGAAGGAAAAGCTATTTCTAGAAACTCTTCTCTTAAAATTCACACCAAGTAACACTAATTTGTTTGGCTCAGTGGATAGAGCATCAGCCTGCAGACTCAAGGGGCCCAGATTCGATTCTGGTCAAGGGCATGTACCTGGGTTGCAGGCACATCCCCAGTAGGGAGTGTGCAGGAGGCAGGCACATCCCCAGTAGGGAGTGTGCAGGAGGCAGGCACATCCCCAGTAGGGAGTGTGCAGGAGGCAGCTGATTGATGTTTCTCTCTCATTGATGTTTCTAACTCCGTATTCCTCTCCCTTTCTTTCTGTAAAAAATCAATAAAATATGTTGTTGTTTTTTTAAAATTCACCCCAAGTAAAGAAAACTAGAAAAAAAGCATACATATCATTTTTGAAGGAATGACCCCAGAGACAGAGAGTGGTCTGAGCAATGACAAGTAACTTGTCACAGAGGAGGAAGGTGAACCTAATTGTCTGGGGTAGGTGAGAGTGTGTGTGTTTGTGTGTGTGTGTGTGTGTGTGTGTGTGTGTGTGTGTGTGTGTCACAAAAGTCATGACAGGAAGTGTGGGCTCCAGTTACCATGGAAGGCAAGGGCAAGGCTAGAAGCTGAGAACAGGGTATTGTTGGAAAGTCTGGACAGGGAACTTCTTGTCCTCACCTATCCCAGTCCAATGACAACATACCTCCGGTTCTCTCAGAGGGGGTTGTTGTCTGGAGGAAGGGAGCCAGGGAGGCTCCGGACCTGAGGCCCCAGGAGAAGAATGAGGGGGGATGCTGAGCTGGAAGCAGGGGAGTGTTGGAAGTTTGCCTGCTGAATGGTGAGCCCCTTCCCCTCATCCAGCTCCAGAATGGCAGCCAGGCTCGTTTTTCCTTACACGGGCGGGCGAAGGATCCTTCACTGGAGAACCCACACCTCCCCTGAGAAAACATCTTCACATACAAACACTGGGGCCCTGGGCACACAATGTGATTGATTTCCTTACAACTCTCCTGAACTATAGTCCTGTAGCTCCACAAGGCCACTCAGGCACACATCAGGGGGGAGCCAGTGAGGCACCCAGAGTGAGATCCTTAAGGAAGCACTTACTTGTAGTGCACTTACAGCCCACATTGCACTTGCACAACTTTGAATGTATGTGTGCCCCCTTAAATGTGGTGTCCCAGGCATTCTGCTTGCCTTCCCCAGGCCTGGCCCTGGTGTCCAGTCACCTCTATAATGCTCCTGTGTTAAGAGTAGACAATCAAAGATTGCCAGATATTTGAAGAAAGCTTCCAATATCGAGGAGAGGCCCCATGGCAAACAAAGCAAAAAGAAACAGGAAGTGGAGATAATGCAAGGTGAAGGAGAACACTTCAAAGGAACTATTTTGACATTCTTGAAGAGAAATGTTGCATCTGTAAAAAATAAAAAAGAAAGGAAGAAAGAAAACACCAAACAAGGCATATTGAAAAAAGAAAAATTAAGAGAACATAAAAGCAATCTTGGAAATTAAAAATATGATAGTAGCCCTAGATGGTTTGGCTCAGTGGATAGAGTGTTGTCCTGCAGACTGAAGGGTCCTGGGTTCAATTCCGATCAAGGGCACATGCCTGAGTTGTGGGCTCGATCCCCATTAGGGGGCGTGCAGGAGGCACCCGATCAATGATTCTCTCTCCCTTCCCTCTCTGAAATCAATAAAAATATATTATATAAAAAATATGATAGTAAAAATTAAAAGTTCAGTGGAGAGCTTGGAAGATAAAATTGAGGCATATCTTGGAAAAAAGGAAAAAAAAGACAGAAAAAAAAATTAAAGAGACAAGAGGAAACAAGATCAGAGTCAATCCAGAATATCCAATATCTGACTTATAAGGGCTCCAAATGGGAAAAGGAAATTGTTAAAAGTATAAAAGAATGCAGATGCTCAGGGTTCATCACTGGCGAACTCTATTTCCAACCCCTCAGTAGGCGAATTAATGCATTAACTTTAACATCTCTCCTCCAGCTTCTTTGAAGCACATAGTATGGAATACAGACGGAGCAGAATTGCGGACCTGGTGAACCTTTATTAGCAGTTGTTTGATTTGAAAAGGTGAAGGCTGATTGTGGGGAGGGGCTGGAAGGATGGGGATCCCTGTGCTGAAAGCCTATTTTGAGAGTGGAAAACAGCTCCCCGTTGGTGCTCAGTGATCACAGGAAGCAGAGACAATGCAGCTGCTAACAGAGTCCCTTAAATATTGACATGTCGGATCCCAGTGTGGCTTGTTTAGGAGGAAGTGGGAGAGGAAGCAAAAATAGACCAAAGCAAACATTTGCTCAAGACAAGTGAAGAGAAACACATCCTCTCTGTGCTCCCCCACCCCTGTGAAAACACAGCCACAAGCTTCTGACACGCTTGTTCCCATGTTTCTATTGTTATGGTCCTGATTGAGCACATTCTAATGACTTTAATGGGTGCTTGTCTGTCTGACCAAATGCTAGGTAAATATTTTACGTGTGCATTGTCACAACTCTTCAGGGATAGAAGGTGTCTGCTCTCCTTCATTAGAAACTGGAAAGAAGTATTCAGCAGTGGAGTCTTTTCTAAGATGATGATGATGATGATGATGATGATGATGATGATAATTTTAAACCTCATCCAAGGATATTTTTTCCATTGACCTCCAGAGAGAGTGGAAGGGAGGGTGGAGGAGGAGGAGAGAGAAATATCTATGTGAGAGAGACAAATTGATTAGTTGCCTTCCACTCATGCCCTGACCAGGGATGGGGAACCTGCAAACGAGATACATGTCTTTGACTGGGAATCAAACCCAAAACCCTTGGGTCTGAGGGCCAACATTCTAACCACTGAATGAAATCGGCCAGGGCTAAGATTATTATTCTTTTTTATATATTTTTTAGTTGATTTCAAAGAGGAAGGGAGAGAGAGATAGAAACATTTATGATGAGAGAGAATCATCAATTGGCTGCATCCAGCACGCCCCTCACTGGGGATCAAGTTCGCATATGCCCAGGCATGTGTCCTGACCCGAATCGAACCCTGATCTCCTAGTTCTAGGTTGATGCTCAACCACTCAGCCACGCTGGCCAGGCTAAGATTATTTTTTAAATAATATCTCAGTGGGTCCCATGTGTAGACTAATACAAAGTTAATGGGAGAAATTGAAGCGACCACTTAGGTAATTCAGAACAGATACTAAATTTCTGAAGTTTTAGATAATTGAGGCAAAAGTCAGTATATTCTGATTTAGTTGGACACCTGTTTTAATTCTTCACTGTACCTACCTTTTATATGTAGTGTGGGAAGTGGGGGAACTTTAAATCCCTGCAAAGAAATTTCAAAACAAAAGAATGAAGAGAGTATAGAAATGAAGGATTTTTTTGTCTCTCTTTTAATGAGTGAGAAAAATGTGCTGTAAAAATTAACTCACTCAAACTATGCAATGTAAAGCAAAGATATAGAGCCTTTTAATAATTTTTCATAGTTTGAGGATTGTTACTTGTTACAGCTCAAAGTCTCTATTTAGATGTGGCTATTTAAATCAAAAACTGAATTACAGCTATGTTTTTTGAAATAATGGGAGTTACTTAAGATGGAAAGATCGACTCATGATTTCATTGCCTCAGGCTTTATGTCCACTCAGGGTGTTGACAAATTGAATGAAACATTAAACAATGGAAGAAATAGAAGATGCCTCATGCTCAGTGGCTAACTGGAACAGCTTTATAAATCAGCAATTGTATTCTACTAATGTGTTCATTGTTGACTTAGGTTATCACGGTCACAGGGAGAGATTAATGTATTTTCACAAAACCAGGCCTGCATGTCAGGTGGTCAGCTTTTGTTATGGGATGAGCTGTAGAGGATTCAGAAGCTTTATGGATTTAATAGTCATAAAGTGAGTTAGCTGACAAAGGTGGAGAATAAAAAGACAGATCTGGAGGGCATTGCTAACTTCTGAATAATAGGTCTGCATATCACTGGATTTTTAGAAGTAGTAAGTGGTCATGAGTCACTGCTTTTAAACTTGCTCACTTTTCAATTACATTAGGGAGGTATTTTGGTAAAATACAGGGTTATATTGCAAAATAATTATTCATCATTTTAGCAATTCCAACAATACTGCTCTGGACATAAGGTTTATCAATATTCTGGTAACCAAATTTAATACTGATATTACAGCAATTATTTTTCCACTCAACAAACTGGGTTTTCCCCCTCCTTTTAATTTACACTTTCTGGAAAATCAAAGTCTATTCTAGGGACAGCATGACTATCAGAACATGACGAATCTCAATCTCTCTCTCTCTCTCCAAAAAGGAAGTATTTTGAACTTGTTGGATGATGACATGTCAGCAGTTATTTTTTTTATGAACTTCTCAAGAATACAAAATAGATTTGAATTAAAATTCCTTAATAATTTGTATTTAATATTCATTCTTTGGAACTGTCATCAGCCTAGAGAAATAAAATCTTCACTCTAATAATCTTTCATCTTTCTAATTTAATTGATATATATTTGCTATCTTCACATCTCCAAGGGGATGACCATACTTGACCTTGGAAAAAGGACATGGGATTAGATACCTGGATGAAAGGGCTTAGAAAAGGTGATAATTATTATTTCACTAGAAGCCCGTTGCACGAAGATTCTCGAAATAGGCCTTCCTTCCCCTGGCTCCTGGCACCAGTTTTCCTCCAGCACCCGGGACCCAGGTCCCAGGCCTTTGATCCGGCTGCAGTGAGGCTTGGCTTCTCCGATGCAGCCGCAGCGGAGAAGTCAAGCCTCTTCAGTCTTCAGTCTTCAGTCTTCAGTCTCCAGTCTTCAGTCTTCACTCTGGCCGGAGCCATCAGTCTTCTGTCCCTGCCTACATATGCAAATTAACCGCCATCTTTGTTGGGTTAATTTGCATAGTTGCTCTGATTGGCTAGTGGGCGTAACGGAGTGACACCAATTTGCATGTTTCTCTTTTGTTAGTGTAGATGATAACAGGTGAAGTAACTTACAATAAGAGAATTCATATTTCCTATGATTTTCTAAGAAATACTGCTCAATTTAGCAACATTTTCATAGTTTTCCAGTTGCACCTCTTTTCTTGTTAGCTGTTAAGTTGTATTTGGATTTTCATGGCTAACTTAAGGGAAGGATTTCAAGTGACAAGAAGGTAAGTAATGAACACATTTTTTTAGTTAAGAGAAAATAAAAGAGTTTTAAAAAAGAAAATCAAACTAGCTAAGAGGATATAAGGTCTGAGGAAACTCTAAGTTCTCGGATGCAAAGAAAATTTCCACCTTTTAAAAAATTCCGCAGACTTCCTTTTATGCTAGGCTTTTGAGTTAAGAATAAAGGCAAAATGCAATGTAATGACCTGAAAAAAGAAACCTGTTTGGGAATGTTTAAGGAACCATGCGGAGATATATCCTTTAATCTATGTACTAGTTTGGGATTTTAATTCAAAGCATATATTCCTCATTGTGCAAAGGAGGTTGTGCAGTTGACTGGGGGAAAGGGGAGTGTTGCGGTTGACTGGAGGGAAGGAGGTTGTGTGGTTGACTGGGGAAAAAGGGGTTGTGCAGTTGAATGGAATTTTCTTAGCACAGCTTTGGGCTTTGAGGATTAGAAGACCTGTATCTTTGTCTTGGCTCACCACCAATGAGTACAAATCATATCATTTGAGTGGCTTTGACTTTCTCATCTGCAAAGTGATAGGACTGTATTGACTATCTCACTGCTCCTTTAAGGCCATTTTTACTCTCTTGTTTACAAATTCTGATTTTGCCCTAGCTGGGTTTGGCTCAGTGGACAGAGCGTCACTTTGAGGACTGAAGAGTCCCGGGTTCAATTCTGGTCAAGGGCACATACCTGGGTTGCAAGCTTGATCCCAAGCCTCGTCAGGGCACATGCATGAGGCAACCAGTCAATGTGTCTGTCTCACAGTGATGTTTCTCTCTGTCTCTCCCCCTCCCTTCTACTCTCACTAAGAGTCAATGGAAAAATATTCTCGGGTGAGGATTAACAACAGCAACAAAATAATAATAATAAAAATTCTATGATTTTTTATGGCTAGCTTTTTTCTCAATGCTATTTTTCTAATCATACCTCATTTGAGATCTAGTATGATTGCACTTAAAAAAATATATGGTATCCTTTCAGTTGTCTGAACAGATAAAGGTTTATTGCAACTTCATTTTTTAAATAATCGTGAAAATTTGAGTAATTGAGTATTACCAGGCCTGGGCTAGATGGTGAACAGAGGCTATCTAACATTTGCTCTTCAGAAAGTTTTCTCATGGAAGTGTTTTTGTGATAAAGTTTCAGGCAATAAGGTTAAGGTCCTTAGAGAATAACAGAACCGAAGAGCAGCGAAATAACTTCCAACCACCACCCTCAGTCCTGATAAACACCTCATACTTCCAGAAATTCTCACAAACTGCTTCATAGATACAGGCCTTGATCTCATTATCGTCCCAGGAAAAAACAAACGAAACGTGCGTGAGACAACTTTGGGGCTTAATCAGGACTCCTGAGATAGTGCTTGCGTTAGGGAAGCTCAAGTGTGAAAAGACAATGAGGATTTCCTTCCGTTTGGCAGGACAAACCGGCTTATAGATGAAACCATTGACGGGGAAGAGAAAACAAGCCTCCTTGACCCTGGTCGAACTTCCTCACTGCCAGGAGAATCTAGTTGACAGATTTCCAGCCACACAGCCAAGGACCCAGGAGGCAGCCCCAGGAGCCCAGTGCAAACAGCTCAGAGGGCCACGTGCACGCGCCCACGTTGGCAAGGCGGCGAGTGGGAAGATGATACGTGCCTCAAAGCATCCAGTGGCCTCACTGTCCCTCTAGGCTTCTTCCTCTATTACATAACGTCCTAACAAGGCTTCAACAAGAACCCGCATAGCATTTATTTAGCTGGGAATTGTACTCCCACCACGGGCGGAGTGAAATGATGGCTAGTCAGTTTTTACTATGCCTGTGGTACAGACTGAAGGCTCACTCAGCCAAGTGAAAATCACAGCCGCTTATTTCCACATCCGCCCCTTTGCTCTGATCTGCCCAAAAGGATCCAGTATTATTCTCAGCTTCAGTCCCTTTCTCTTCCTTGGTTTTTAAGATTTAAAAACCTCTTTGTACTCAGGGAGAGTCAGGAGGAAGAGGAGGGGTAGAAAAAGAAAAATCTATAAACGGGGCAATCAAGAGAGAAGTTTATAAGAACAATTGGTTTAAAAAAGTACTCCCCTTGGATCAGACTAATTGACTCGATGTTAAAGGCAGGACAGTCATATTCATTAAGTTGCTCTACAAATGCTTACTGATTGCTGAGTGCTTGGTACAGCCTTGAGGGGACCTAGTGTCTAAGACTTTTCCCCTCCTTTCTGAACAGGCTCACCCTCTTACCTGCCCTCTCCTTGAGCCCGATACCCAGAAGCAAACACCCTGCTCCTCATCCTAGGCACTGCTACCTCTGCATGGTCTTCCTAGGCTGGTGTCCTCACCCTATCAGTTCTCTCACTGACTCTGCTCCTGATCTTGCTTTGGGTCCCGTTTTTATTGTCCGCCATTTCCTTAAACTTGATGACTAGAATAGCAAGCCTTAAAACCCTGTGTTTCCCTTCTGTAACATCCTCTCACTTGTAAAGGATCTCCTGTACCACGAATTCCATAGCACAGGAGACGGCAACCTGGCTGCTCTGGACTGAATTGTCTCCCAAAATTCGTATGTTGAAGCCCTAACTCTAATGTGATGGTATTTGAGGTGAGGCCTTTGGGAGGTAAATAGGTTTAGATGAGGCCATGAGGGTAGGGCCCTCATGATGGGGTTAGTACTAAAAATATATAAAAGACACCAGAGAGCTAGTGCTCTCTCTCCTATCCTCCACCTGCAGGCACCGAGGAAAGGCCATGGGAGGGCACAGCAAGAAGGTGGGCGTCTACAACTCAAGGAGAGGGCTCTCACCAGAGAGCAGCCCTTGGTCTTGGACATTCAGTTTCTAAAACTGTGGGAAGTAAATTCCTGTTGTGTAAACCACCCAGTCTACATTATTTTGTTATGGCAGCCTGAGCTAAGACACTGGTACGGTGCTTGGCACACATTAGGCTCTTGATGTGTATTGATCGAGTACATTAATGAGTACTTTGGAGCCTCCTTGAATCCGTCCACCCTTTTCTTGGGTCCTGAGTCTTAGACTTACTTACCCTTTACTCTGACTCCACAGCAACCAGGTCACCCACAGACTCTCACATCCTCCCAGCTCTGGAATCCCAGCTGAACCAAGGTCCTTACCTGGGAGAGCTGATCAGACCTCTACTGTCCCAATAGTTTACCATGCTCTTGGCACATGAACACCTTCAACTGAGTGCCTTCGACTTGGCTCTGTAAACAATGTCATGTACCCAGTGTCCCATAACTCTTTCAGGTAACGGTTGGCCTCTGATCCACCACTGTTCATGGCAATTGTTCTGGACCCTCTTCCTTTTGCTAACCTGCTCTCATTTCTATCCTTTCCTCCATTTCCCACATCTCAGCAGTGTCTTCCAGGTACCATTTTAATTCAACCCCTTTATTCTAGGACTTGTTTCTGATCTCTGATTCCTGATAGATGGCTCCCTCTTGTGGATGTTGGCTCAGGTTTGTCCCATCTCTAACCCAATTGGCTCTGATCCACCCTATACCTAAGGGAGGAGGGGTTCAGATAGTGATAATATTATAACATATTAATATGCTATAACAGAATATGACTAAAGTAGTACATTAGGTATTAGGAAGACCTAAGTCTGTCTGGGAGAGTCAGGTCGGGCTACACAGAATTGTGAAGGAAAATGGGAGTTTTTCAGGCAAAGATGAGAAAAAGATAGTTAGATCATAGGCACAATACATTATGGATAATCAGGTGGATGAAGCCAGGAGAAAGGCAGAGTCCAAAACAGAGCTCATGCCAGGTTTCTGTATCAGCTACTGGATGTCATCTCCCATAGTAAAGAACATTGAACGTCAGGAATAGGTAGGATTTCTCTTGGCTTAATAAAATATTTCTTCACAGATAATGAAAACTACTACTATAAATTAATATACTTAAATATCTTAAACACGAACATTTATACATTCAGATAATTAGTCAAAATAAATTTTGGCAGTCATTAAAGGCATTTCTCTAAAAATCTTTTATCAGGATATAATTTGTGGCTTTAGTCCATTCTTAGAATAACAACCATATTTAGGGTTGATAATAACCATATAATGATAGGTTTTTATTTTTGACATCCAATAATTCAATAAGAATGTGATCAGCTTATTTGAGGTGCATGCCCTGTGTCATCCTGTGATGGTGAAGATCATGGTAAGTTGGCCCTTAGTGCAGGTGTCCTGGAGAATTTGCAGTAGTGACCCTTGTTCTGTCTTGTTATACACTGTGGACTGTGAGTAGCTCTTGCAAAGTATATTTTATCTAAGAATTGATGGAACTGGATGTGTTGAAGAGTATCTGTAGCTGTCAGACTGTGCCATCATTAAGCAAAATTTTCACAGGATCTGAAATATTGACAAGGCTCAAGCACTCAAAGTTAAGTTCAAGGATATGATGAAAGGGTAAAGTGAGTTAAGTGTATATTTGTTGAAAGTTATCTTTATTTGTCATGAATTTTTCTTGGCAGATAGATGGTGTAGTTTTACTTAAATCGAGGTAGTTAATCTCTCCAGAAGAGATGAATATTTCAGCACTAAAGTGTATTATGAATCGTACCTTATTATGAAGTTGATTTTATTATTTGTACTTAATTTGGGATTGGGAGAGGTTGAGTGCCAGAGACTCATACCATCCACGACATACTGAAACCTGTCAGGTATTAGCAAGTTCCATATTATTAGCAGAATAAGTCATATGCATATTATGCATTCATAGATGGCCTTCTCATTATTTTACAAAGAAAATAAGCTCCAGGGGAAAAACTAAAGTTGTTTCTATTTTCAGCTAACTTAACTTTTATTAAGGAGGCCTAGCAACCACTTTAAATAACGAAAAAGCTTATTAATAATCATGATTGATTAAACCATTGACCATTGGTGTTTGATTCAACCTCCAGCGCCTCCCTTCTCCTCAATAGTGGGACTGAAAGTTCCAACCCTCACAATCACCTGGTTGGTTCCCTGGCAACCAGCCCCTTTCCTTTGATGCTTTCTAAAACTCACCTCATTAACATAACAATATACCTTTACCTCACTCTCCACTTAGGAAAATCTCTGAGTTTAATTATAAATCACAATATTACAACAGTACATTTTGGGAACAGTACATTTTGGGTGATGGTAAGGTGATGTGATTGAACCAAAGTAGGGGCCATGTCAC
Organism: Myotis daubentonii; assembly: GCF_963259705.1. Classification (NCBI taxonomy): domain Eukaryota; kingdom Metazoa; phylum Chordata; class Mammalia; order Chiroptera; family Vespertilionidae; genus Myotis; species Myotis daubentonii. Next base: position 18,055,967 of record NC_081857.1, on the reverse strand, counting down.
GCATTGCTAAGCAGGGTGATTAAAAAATTTTGGAGGACTTTTCGCAGGGGAGTGCGAGGATCAGATTTGCAGTTTGGAAAAATTGTGATTTGTAGTTATGCCCAAGGGACTAATAGATCCCTTGCAGATGGTGTCACATGCAAAACAACATCAATCAGGCAATAAGAATTAATTTAAGGGAGACTGATTGTCTATTGCAATGTCCTGAGACATTTTCAGATCTGCCTAGCATAGTGCACCCCTTCAAATTTCCTCTCCAAAGTCTCTTCTCCCCAAATCTTTCTCATGAATTCAGTTTACACAGGCTGTCTAGAATTTTTCACCTTTTGCCTTTCCCCCGTCTATTTTGTTGTAATATAAATCCGGATGAGCTTGGGGTCTCTCCAGTTTCCCTGAGCTCATCAGGCCAGGTGGAACCCTCCTTGGCTTGATGGAAAAAGTCTCCTTAGCTTGATGGATGTCTTTTCTCTGTCACCCTTGCATGCCTCACACTCCTCTAGCACCTAGTTGGGTGACATTGCAAATCCTAATTATTACACTTGAAATTGGTCTCCTTTCCCACCAGAACATAGCTCTGCCACAGACTCAGTTTCATCATTGACAATGTGTGCAGTTCATTGGGCTGTCACTGTTCAAGCCACAGAATCTTACCTGGTGCCCCCCCCTCCCCCGTAGTGAGTACCTGGGGCTCCTCTGTGAAGAAAGCAGGGAGGCAGGCAGGGAGACAGGTTGAGGAGGTGTCAGACAGGAAACCCCAAGAGGACCCCCAAGAAACTGGTTTCTGACAGAACTCAGATTTTAGAAATGCATCCTTTTAGGACTAAACTTGATTTCTGGGGACTGGATTATTTGGGATAAAACTTAAAGTAGTCACTGGCACAAGAGTGATTACATATTCTGGGCCAGTCACTTTATATTTGTGTAAGTATTTTACAGTCTGCTAGTGTGTGTTAAAGTAATGAAACCTTGGTATGTATTTTAGAATTTTTTAAATATATATTTTATTGATTTTTTTTACAGAGAGGAAGGGAGAGGGATAGTTAGAAACATCGATGAGAGAGAAGCATTGACCAGCTACCTCCTGCACGCCTCCCACTGGGGATGTGCCCGCAACCAAGGTACATGCCCTTGACTGGAATCGAACCCAGGACCCTTGAGTCCGCAGGCCAACGCTCTATCCATTGAGCCAAACCAGATAGGGCTATTTTAGAATTTTTTAAAGCATCACCAGCTTCATAAAAGAAAACTTTATAGACAAATTATGAGGGCTTTTTTTTTTTTTCTTTTTCCTTTTCTAAGCAGCTGTCGCCCTACTAGGTTTGCTTTTATTGGATTTCTTTTAAAAGCCTATTTAGAAAAATGCTTGTTTTGAAAAACCTTTGGGAGAATTCACGTATTAAAAAATTCTTAATATTGTGAGACATCCCAAAAATATCCTCTGATGAATGGCTACAAGAAGAATTTCCTTAGATTTAGAATCAGCACAAACTGGATTTGCTTCAATGTGATCTATTATCAAAACAACCTTTTTATAACTCAGTTGAAATTTAAAAGATCTTTTCAAATGAATGTTCAAAGAAACAGATGGGTGAAGTACTGGATTCGAAGTTCAAAAAGCTTGCATGTGGTAATAAAATAAAAAGCAGCATGACTTTCTCTGCTTGCCTTTCTCTGCCACCAAAGCCCTTTTAGACATTGAAAACATATCAATTTCAAACTATTACTGGTTACTTATTAGATTTATGTTACTCCACGACACAGTTCATAAAGAAAGGATAAGATGTGAAATAGACCAATCAAGTCTTGTTGACGTGCTTAGCAATTCTGACAATTAAGTCAAAATTCAAGTGAATTAATAAATTGTTAACTACTGATTTCAGCTCTCATGTAGTTCCACAATTTCACAGGTGACAAAAAGTCACTTGTGCAAGGTTAGTGGCAACGCAGACCCTAGAACCTCATTGCTTCCATCTCTTGGGCCAAGCTTTCATTTCTTTTCTATATTATGCCTCCATATGCTTTGTTTGCTTTTGAAATGAGTACTCAAAACAAGTACTGATTTGTTCATTTTCGAAGGGTCACATTATGGCGACACTTGAAGATTGTTAAAGGAACCTGGATTTTATCCTACGGCATCGGGGAGTTACCGGTCACATTTCTATTGTGGGAAGCTTTAAATGCTAAACGTCGCTTTCTTTTGCTTATGTAATTTATGTCATCTCTCAATTGCTTCATCTCCTCATTTTTACATTATCTAGTTATATAAATGGCAAACTTGCTCATTGTGTCATATGGAAGTTGGTTCAGATGTTCTTACGTTTAGATTTTAGACATTGTAGCATATGTTTATACTTACCACTTTGAAGTCCTTTCTTCCACTAAAAAGGAAGTAAATTGCAGAATGGTCTATAGCTTTTGGCAAGAATACTATTTCAATTGCCTTTTTGGAGCAAGGGTCTTTTTTTCTTGAGTCTGGTACAAATTATGATCCCTAACACTGGATTTATTTTTATAGAAAGCTCAATTTATCTTAGGAACTACCGTGAAAGCAGTGAAAGCTAAGGTCGGAAACATGCGCCATGTGTCACGGCCAAGCACTCCATCTTCCCATTTCTCAGTAAAATTCTGTGTGATCCGTTGAATACTTTCATGTTGTTACTGGAGATAAAGAAGAGTCCTGGCCAAACAGATACTGGACTATCCTGAAGGAACGGGAGGTTTCATCAAGCCCTTGTAAGTTAACAGTAGGATAGATCAGTGGCCGGCAAACTCATTAGTCAACAGAGCCAAATATCAACAATACAACGATTGAAATTTCTTTTGAGAGCCAGATTTTTTAAACTTAAACTATATAGGTAGGTACATTGTTATTAACTTGATTAGGGCACTCCTAAGCTGGCCTTTGCTAAAAACGTCCTCAATCTGAGGGGTCGACCTCAGCAAACGTACCCCCACTTCTTCTAATGCCACTTCTTCAAAATAGACTCGCCCGGGCCGAAAACCGACTTCTGCGCATGGGCCACGAAGTTTCAATCACACTATACGTGCACACCCGCACGTGGTATTTTGTGGAAGAGCCACACCCAAGGGGCCAAAGAGCCGCATGTGGCTCGTGAGCCGTGCTTTGCCGACCCCTGGGATAGATCAACCTTCTTCCATTTTTTCACTCTGGATTGTGTTCAAATTGGCCAGCCCTAGGGAACGATAATCTTACTAATGAATCCTCAACTGCTCATTTCCCTTCATCAAATTAATGTAAATCTGAAACTTCTAGAGCTGCCTAGAATGAAGCAAGCACTGCACTCAGTATTTCTTCATAGAAATGCATACACCATTCAAGCTACAGGACAAACAGAGGATTCTGTAATAAAAATCAAACATCTGCATTCAGATTCATGATAGGGGCATCAAAGCTGAAGGAGTCTCCCCCTGGGGTATTGTTGGCATGTGGACAGCTCAATTCTTGGTGTGTGGGAGGCTCCCCCAAAGGCAAGATATGTAGCATCCTGACCACCAAGGACCCAGAAGCACCCACCAGGCAACAATGTGACTTCCCCCTCTACATTTTCAAATGCCCCCTAGAGGGCTGGCTCCATCCCATGTAGAGACGAGATGATAACCATCCTCCCTCTGCTCAAACTCTACAAAACATTTCAGAGGAAAGATCTCATCCTTCCTGTCCAGGGAAAAATTCCTAACCAGCCTACCTGACTGATCTAATGCCGGGGTGAGGAAAGCTGAGGGTTAGGCAAACCCACTCCCTTTCCTGCCATGAACAGGAGACACAGCTATGCATCTACAGAGACTGTGACGTCGCTGCCATAGAGCAGTGGTTCCTAAATGTGAGTGTGCTACGAACCACAGGGAGTGTTTCTTAAACTGTAGATGTTGATCCAGTAGGCTTGAGCCAGGGCCCAGAACCCGCATTTTAAAGAATGATTCCAGACAATTGTGATTCACATTGCTACCTGTCCACCTTTTCTGTCTATACAGAAAATTTTGAAGATTTCACTCCAGGAAAACTCTTACAGACTGACTGGCAATAAACTCCCTATAATAACAGCAGGTAGGAGACAGAAGTATAAGTTGAGGGCAGTGTTGGAGGAAGAGAAAGTAGTGGTCTTGGCTTAGGTTTGTCTGTTGACAGTGGGTCAGGGTTGAGACTTACCTAAAGGGAGAGGATATAAACAGCCTGGTCCCTGGGAGTGGCCACGGTTTATGAGACCCCTGTGCCTTGACCAGAGAAAAACCATGTAGGAAAGCATGGAATGCCCTCAGCACACAAATGGTGTCAACAGTAGGGTAGAGATATATAGCAATAAGAGACAGAATGAAGGACATTAGAATGAGCTTTGAGATGGCAATAAAGAAATGGGAATTAAGCTAGGTTTCAGGGGGGAAAAATCAGGGATCTTATGAGGAATTTTTATTTTAAAGGAGAAAGATTGTTCTTTACATTATGTCAATCTCTTTTTATTTAATACAAACCCAAAAGACACCCATATGTACCTTGACTAAAGTTTCTTCTTTGCTTAGACCTCAGAGAAAATTGCCTGCATATGAACTGTATTTTTTCCCAATAGTGTGTATCATTTTAAAAATAATAACAACCATTTATAGAGTGTTATGTGCCAGGTAGTTTACATGCAATATCTTATCTTGTTTTCAAAGATAAATAAGGCTATTCTCCCCCACTAAACAGATAAGAAAAGCACGATTTAGGGAGGTTAAGCAATTTGCCCAAACCCATGGGTGTATACAGATCCAGATTCAGATCCCAAGTGTGGCCGATTCTGAATCCTGTACTCCTAATTTTTTGTCTCACTTTCTCTTTAAAATGATACCCTAATATTTGCTAAGCTTAACATGTTCCCACGTGTTCACAGGCAAAAACAGTGCTTCTCCAAGTGTGGTCCTCAGCACCGCAGCAGAATCGCCATTACTTAACTTGTTAGAAATTCAAATTCTCTGTCCCTACCCCAGACTTACTGAATCAAAAACTGGGGTGGGAGTGGGCTGGGCCCAGCTATTTGCATTTAGCAAATGCTCCTTGTGATCCTGATGCAGGCAGGAGGAGAACCACTGCCTGGAGGGCTTGGGAATCAAAGCCCTTATTGCTCTCTAAGCTCATTCCAGAGGCCAGTCCTGCAGAGAGTCCTCACCCTCTCAGGTTCCTCAGTCAATGCACAGTGACCTGACGGTCTTCTGCAAGTTTTGTTTTGGTTAAACATGCTGCCACCTCAGTTTACCCTGGTTAAGTAAACAGGCAGCATTTGAACGAAATTTAACCTGGTTTAACCTGGGTGTTGTGGTGTATTGCCCCAAGGTCACTGTGCTTTTTGGTGATCATTTTCATGTTTCTCCACTTCCGTTCAGAACAGGAAGCGGAAATTCTAAACTACCAGCAAGCAGGCTCCTGGTATTTCCGGACTCGCTGAGACCAGAAAGTAGCGGAAGAGACAAATCTTTCTTGTTCGAGTTCCAGTTAGAGTTCCAAATCAAGGTGCACAGGATCAAAGGTCTCTTGCGGACAGATCAGCATCCCAAACTTTGATGCTTTTACAAATAAACAGCTGGGAACTGCTCTACCAGCTGGAGCACATGCAGGTGACTGAGACAGAGAGATAAGTGAGCACCTCCCAGCTGGAGGCAACAGTACTGAGCTTGTGACTGCCCTCCTTTGTAATTTTCTAAGGTCTAGGTGATAAAAACCTTTAATAAATTGGAGATTGATGGTCTTAGAAACTGAGTGAACTAGGAGGGAAACAATTTCCACAAATCATTACAATAAAAAATAGCAGAAGAGCTTGAAGGGGTTACTCTGCCAAGAATTTTGGCGATGGTTCAGTCTGGTTAATTTAATCAATGTCTGTTACATGCTCTTTAAAATAAGTTAAGGCATATGGAGTAGAAAGAAACACATCAAAGACCCTATCAGATTTTCTGTTTATCATTTAGCCTACATTTTCTCTTTCTTTCTTGTTTTATGAGGAAGAGAGAGTGAGAGAGGGAGGGGGAGAGAGAGAGAGAGAAGAGAAGAGAAGAGAAGAGAAGAGAAGAGAAGAGAAGAGAAGAGAAGAGACGAGGAGAGAAGAGAGAAAAATCAATGATGAGAAAGAATCATGGATCGGCTGCCTCCTGCATACCCCACACTGGGGATTGAGCCCACAACCCAGGCATGTGCCCTGACAGGGAATAGAACTGTGACCTCCTGGTTCATAGGTCCATGTTCAATCACTGAGCCATGCCGGCCAGCCTATATTTTCTCTTTCAATTTTTTTTGTCTCTATAGAAAAGAATAATTATTTTTACTACAAAAAAACAAAGAAAAATCTAGGTTATTTTTTAAATAGAGAAACTTCTAGATGAGTAAGCCTGATAATTTGTGAATCAAACAAGTCTAGTTGGTGTATAAGTGGGGAAACTAATAAAACCCATCTAAAAAGGAGGTGAAGGTTTTCTGCTGGCAGGTCAGTCCCACTACTCTGTACCCGTGGAATAAAGGTAGAGGGTTGTTTTAGTCATACTCATGGTATAAAATCCTCAGAACCACTAGTCTGCCACTACTCTGTCAGGTTGAAGGGAATTAGTTATGTAATACCAGCCGTAAAATACCCGGACTAAAGCAATTACAGTTAGCCTCTGTTAAATGTACTCATGATCAAGTAATATAACAAGAATCTTCCTACTTTAGACCTAAAGCTTGAAATTTCTAATATAGTCGATGCCTCTATTTTGCTGCCTGACAATGTACTGCTTAGAGCTTCCATACATACTTGCAGCCATATATTTCTAACCTCCTAAAAGACCCCTGATATATAAGCCCTGCACTTTCCTGCAGCTTAAAATAAGTCCATTTCCAACACAACCTGTGAACACGTACAACTCTAACCTGACAGCCAAAGTTCTAGATTCTAAGTTGAGTTTGGCTATGAAACTAATCTTTGCTTTAGATCTCCACCTTGTGGTTAGATGTTTAAAAGGTAAATTCCTTTGGATTTTGTTATCCTGGTTTATAGATTGCTTTTAAAAGTCAGGATGGACCTTGTCTGAAAATACGTATGTTCATTGAAATGACAATATCTGAAAACAGCTGACTTATGATTGGGTATTTAGAAATTTGTAATTCACATTTAGCTCACTTCAGCATGAATTGTCCAAGGCACTCATTTGGCACTTTTTGTTCAACTACCTTGAGAAATTAGTTTTGGTGTTCTTAAGGTTTGAAGAGTCTTTTGGAGCCCATCTTTGCATTAGTGATGATATGGAAGGAGCTAATAAGAGGAATCTCATCAGTAGTATCTGCCCATGTCTTCAGTGAACTCCAATGGATGGAACAAAAGGGTTGTAGAGCTTACAACCTCAGAACATGGGGGAGAAATGTGAGAAAGACTTCGTCAGGTGGTTTAACTTTGTCTAAGAAAGCAGACAGGCTGTGATTTTATTTTCTAAGTTTCTAGGGACAATATGGAAAAGCTGTATGACCCCCATGGGAGTACATGGCATTCTGTGCAGCTCCAAAGACCATGTGGTTCCAGTGTGGAGTCCCTAAGAGTGCTCCTGATGTGCTGGGATCTAGATCAGAGCTCTTTGGATTTACATGAGACTGGATTTATGTCTTTGGTTAACAAAACACAATATTTTATTTTACTCACTTGTTTACATATCATCCTGGACTCTTGTCTTCCCCCCCTCCCCCCACATTCCAGCAGCAAACGGTGACTTTACCTTAAAAACATACCCCAACTCTGACAACTTCTTGTCACTTTCATTGTTCATAGCAACCAGATGGATCTTATTAGGCTACTAGAGGCCCGGTGCATGTATTCATGCACAGGGGGTCCCTCAGCCTGGCCTGTGGGGATCAGGCCAAAACCAGCTCTCCATCATCCTCTGAGGGGTCCCAAATTGCGAGAGGGTGATCTCGGGTGACACACTCCGGAATCGGGCTCCCTCCTCTCTGGTTCCGGGTGCATCACCTGAGAACCACAGCTGCCAAGTCACCCCAGCTTGGCAGCTCCTGTGTTGAGCATTTGCCCCTGGTGGTCAGTGCGTGTCATAGCTACCAGTGGGAGTGTCTGCCCCCTGGTGGTCGGTGCGCATCATATCTACCGGCCAGACGGTTGAATGGTCAGGCAGTCGCTTAGGCTTTTATTTTATTTTATTTTTAAATATATTTTATTGATTTTTTACAGAGAGGAAGGGAGAGGGATAGAGAGTTAGAAACATCGATGAGAGAGAAGCATCGATCAGCTGCCTCCTGCACACCCCCTACTGGGGATGTGCCTGCAACCAAGGTACATGCCCTTGACTGGAATCAAACCCAGGACTCTTCAGTCCCCAGGCTGATGCTCTATCCAGTGAGTCAAACCGGCTAGGGCAGGCTTTTAAATAGAGAGATAAGCCAGATTCTCATCACTCCTCTGCTTAAAACCCTCCAGGTCTCTCCTCTTAGAAAAAAAGCCCCAGTCCTCGCCAGGCCTTCAAGACTCCCCTCCACCTGGCCTGTGCTGCCTCTCCAACCTCATGGCCCCTGACTACCAGTTGCCCTCCTCCTGCTGCAGACACACAGCAGCCTCTGGGTGGTCTTGGCGCAGGAAAGCCTCTGAGTAGCTGCTCCCTCTGCCTGGAGGGCTCTCCTTCCAGACACCCGTACGCGGTGCATCCTCGCTTTTCAGGGCTACTCATTCATGTGTGTGTTTTTCTAGGCGCCCTATTTAAAACTGCAACACACCCATTCTCACTCCATGGCTTTATTTTATTTTATTAGCCCTTATTCCACATTCTATACGTTTTACTGATTTATCTTTTGTACAGTAGTCCCCCCTTATCTATGGTTTCACTTACGTTGGTCAATCACAGTCTGAAAATATTAAGTGGAAAATTCCTGAAATACACGATTCATGAGATTTTTATTGCGCTCTATTCTGAGTATTGTGATGACATCTTGTGCTGTTCTGCTCCGTCACACCCCTGACGTGAGTCATCCCTTTGTCCAGGGTGTTCATGCTGCATGTGCTGCTTACCTGTTAGACACCCAGTGGCCGTCTCAACCATCAGATTGGTCATCAGAGAGGGAGAGAGGAGAGAGAGAGAGAGAAAGAGAGAGAGAGAGAGAGAGAGAGCACATTGACATACCTTTTATTACAGTATACTGCTATAATTATTCTATTTTATTATTATTATTGTTCATCTCTTACTGTGCCTAATTTGTAAATTAAACTTTATCATATGTATGTATGTTTAGGAAAAAAAACCCAGAGCATATAGGGTTTGGTACTCGTAAGCTCCGTGAATAGGGGTTTTGCTTGTTTTGTCCACTCTTGTATTCCTAGTGCTCATGACAGTGCCTGGATCAAGGAGGGTGCAGTAAATATTTACTGAAAGATGACTATCATCCATTAATCTTAAACCCCTTGGGGCCACGTCTTGTTTGCATTTTGACATCCAGCACAGTGCCCAGCACTTAGCAGATTTTTAGTAGATGTTTGGTGGGTGGATAAAGCGCTATTGAAATGCTTCCTGAGCATATAAACATGGAATGATTCTGTGTGGTTTTTATCACCGCTTTCAAATGCTCTCTGTTGAACTGCCCTTGAAACATCTTGGCCACTTTTCATATTGTTTCTGTCAGTTTGCTTATTGCAGCGGTTCTCAACCTGTGGGTCGCGATCCCTTTGGGGGTCGAACGACCCTTTCACAGGAGTCACCTAAGACCATCGGAAAACACATATATAACTACATATTGTTCTTGTGATTAACCGCTATGCTTTAATGATGTTCAATTTGTAACAATGAAATTGGGGGTCACTGCAACATGAGGAACTGTATGAAAGGGTCGTGGCATTGGGAAGGTTGAGAACCACTGGCCTATTGGGGCAGACTTATTTGCATATTGAAGACTATTCATTGGAAAATGTCACCTAAGGCTTTTTTCCTCTCCTTTCCCTGACACCGGCTACTGGCGATCTGATGGTTGAGTGTACATGGACTTTCCTGGACATTCTGTCTTTTTTCCCTCTTCCCTTTGGACCTTCCTTCTCCCCTCTCATTGGGCCCTAGACTCCCTCGGGTTATTGTGGTACACAGTGCAGACACCTCCGCGGGGGGAGGAAGCCTGGCGGTGGAGTCGTGGCTTATTGCCCTGTTTCTCACACTTTCCTGTGCATGGGGATCTCCTGCTGGTCTTGTTAAAGAGCAGACTCCGATTCAGGAGGTTGAGGGTGGAGCACGAGACTCTGCATTGCTAATAGCTCCCAGGTGATGCTGGTCCTGCCTGTCAGAGGGTCCCACTCGAGTAGCAAAGGGTAGGGGAGTCCTCTGCTCCTTCTGAGCTAGTGTGCTTCTGTCTGATGCTGGTCGTCTCTGTTGCTATGGTGGTCTTTGCATAGGGACTATTGGTGGCTTTTAGGGAGCACTGTCTAGCTTCACTGGCCCCTTCACTACTGCCAGGAGTCAAAGTTGTAAATGCATGAGTAGATCCATCACAGGATGTGGTCCTTTCTCCTTAAATCAATTAAACTGAGGATATGGACTTTGGCAATTCCTTTCCTCACATTACCTTAGGAATACCTTATTTTATGTAACACTAGAGGCCTGGTGCATGACATTCATGCACTGGGCGGGGGGGTCCCCTCAGCCTGGTCTGGGCCCTCTCACAATCTAGGACCCCTCAGGGGATGTCCAACTGTTGGAGGCGGGAGAGGCTCCTGCCACCGCTGCTCTCCACCTGGCTTCTGGCTGAGTGGCGCTCCTATGTTGAGCGTCTGCACCCTGGTGGTCAGTGTGCATCATAGCAACTGGTTGTTCTGCCGTTCGGTCGATTTGCATATTAGCTCTTTATTATATAGGATAGGATGTCCTCCTGAAAGTTGCCTGTAAATCATGGAATGAAATTGGATGGATACTTAGAATCCAGTCGGCCCACTCTTTCATTCTTGAGTAAGGAAATCCTATCCAAGTGAGATGAACTACGGTCACCCACCACCAGTAGTACCCCAGCCTTGCTCATTCTGCCATACTGCTGTAAGCATTTGTATTGAAAAAGAGAGAAAAGATAAGGAAAGGAAGATAACTTTCAAGTCCTAGGGGGATTTGCTTCTAAAAGGTCTTATTTTGAATTATTTTGTTCAGTGGAAAATCCTTCTATGAAGGGAATAATTTTTTCATTTATATCCTTTCTGGTTTTTCTATTTTGAATTTACTGAATTCATCATAGACCTCAACATTTCATTCATGGAAATATGGATCATAAGACTGAGAATTAGCCACAAAGTTTAAAATTCAAATTTGAATTGTCCACACACCCTGCCCGCCAGCCCCTCTAAACCTTGGGTATGTGAACCTATGATAATTCACATGGTTCAAAGTAGTCACGAATTCAGTGGAATGTGGCTCAGAGCGTTGCCAAATGGTCTCTGTGACGATGAGCATTACATATTAACAAGGTGCAAAACAGCTTAAACCAACAAGCCCACTCCTTCAGAGCTCAGCTTTGTTTTTTCTCCCCTGTTGGCAGGGAAACTGGAATGAAACTGTATTTCATATGTGTGATGCTAGCCAGACATTGTTAGCATGTGGTAACATGAACCTTATCTCTCAGATCATTAATAAAGATTGGAATAAGCAAAGAAAGGGAAGCCAATAGCAATTGTTACAGCGATTCTGAACTCATTGCGAATACGGTTGTATAAGAGACCTTAGAACTTCTGCCAACTGATCTCGCTGCAGCGAGTAGCAGCTGTACTTAATTATGCCAATGGCTCGAGCACAAGAATGCCCAGCTATCAGGAAACACATAGAAAAACTCTGAATTGATTCAACAGATACATTAGAAATTGATAATTTACATTGCCAAATAATTTTTCATTTTGTAAAAAAGTCATGATAATTCTTTTCCTCGTAGCTTTTTTCAGGGCTCCTCACATATAATATTTAGAAAATTAAAACCATGACTCACATGCAAATGTAAAAGGAACACGTCAAAAGTTTTATTCGCTCATGTATTAATGAGGGAGTTGGGAGATGTTAAGATTGGTTCAAAGAACATTTGAAGACTTAGATACTTATAGGCAATGTAATAATAATAAAAAAGGTTAGGATAAGATTGCTGGGCCGATACCAAAAACTGGTTAATGTCCTACAGGGAAATAATCATAACCTTTGGGATTATCTGTTCCCCAAAATAAACGTAATTTGAATCTCCACTGGACAAAATCTGTAAGTTTCACGGTAACATCACTAAGTCTGGAACCTTTAATCAGCAGTAAATAGTGAATGAAACAGTGACATTCCCTAGATAGTCCTTGCATGGGCTTTCAACCCATATGATTCTGACAGGACTTGCCATCTACTTAATTTTTCATTTTTCCAGTTTTGAATACTTTTCCTTAGCAAGGCATTTAAACGAAATCCTCATTTGTTGGCTCCAAAGCTTGTGCTTTATATAAGTTACTCTATACTCTGCCACTTCTTGCTATATCATTATAGGGGTAAGGATCTTACCATTTTGCACATTTCATTTGAAGCACTAGTATTGACTCTCAATGCTTGTCTCAGTAGGAAACCTGGAGCTGATATTTGGTGGAGATTTACTGGTTGACAGTCACTGAGCCTCACCCTTGTTGCCTTATCTATTCGTCCTAATAACCCGATGAGAGGGTTTAAAAATCATTCTCAGCCCTGGCCGGGTGGCTCAGTTAGTTGGAGCATCAAAAGGTTGCAGGTTCGGTTCCTGATCTGGGCACATAGCCAAGGTTTGGGCTCAACCCCCAGGCGGGGCGCTTACGGGAGGCAGCGGACCTTATCCTTCCACTGTTAGAATGTCAGTAGCACTATCTTTGCAGCCATCTGCCAGAGATACCCTTGTGGCCTCTGCCAGAGGTGGAAATCCGTGATAGTGGGTGGTGGGTCCATGGGATCTTGCTACATTATTAAAAATACACAAGCAAACAATGAACCATAAAAGTTAAGAGCATTGAGAATATTTGTGGATTAGTGATGAGAATGTGTCTGAAACAAAGTTTTATGATTATTATACTTTGGTACCCTTGAGGCCCAATAAATAAAAACAAACAAACAAAAGACAACTTGAGGATTCCTACTCGTTTCCCTCAACTTGGATGCCCCGACTTTCTTAAACGTTCCTCATCTGATGAGCCTGTAAAGCCTCTTAACATCTGGGTCATGCTCTCCTCAGTGCTCTCCAGTTAGTAAGCATTTCTCTTAAAGTGTCACACCAGAGGGCAAAGGTGGATTCTGTCTGGTGCCGAATACAGTGGACTGTTTGTTCCTAGAGTGGGTATGGGGTATTTATGTTAATACTAAAAATTGTCTTACCTTAGCAGTAGCCATCTCGCATCGTTAGCCCAGATTGACCTGTGGTCAACCGAAACCTTTACGTTATTTTTTCATTTCATACCATGGAGTCCAGCTCCTTCCATACTAAATTTTCAATTTGTTTTCATGAACCTAAAGCTGGTCATTTTCATTGGTCTTGGTTGAAATTTTAAAGAGATGTCTTTCAGATAAGGCAGAATCTCTATTCGGTCATATGGTGTATTAACTGTCCTCACCAATTTTTTTTTAACAGTCATGAATCTGATTAGAATGCTGACTGTGTCTTTATTCAAATTGGTCAGAACAGGACAAAAAATAGAATCCTGGCAAGGTTAGCCTAGTATGACTTGTTTTTAGTGAATCTACGTTCTTTCTTTCTAAGGGGTCACAATCCATCTACATAGAGTAAGTGCTCACTTAACACTGTAGATAGGTTCTGCAACTTACAGCAAAATGACATGTGACAGAAACAACTGACCATGGGTTAATTGATATGAATAAGAGTTAAGTTCCCACAGCATCTCATCAATGTGATAAGGAAACAACATTGAATGAAACCACATTATATGAAGACCTGCTGTATTTCCCATTTCAAGAAAAGATGTTATATTTGCTAAACTATGGTTTTCAGAATCTACAGTATTATCTTCTTTCCTCCCTCCCTTCTTCTTCCTCCCTTCCTCCCTTCCTCCCTCCCTCCATTCCTTCCTTCCTTCCTTCCTTCCTTCCTTCCTTCCTTCCTTCCTTCCTTCCTTCCTTCCTTCCTTCCTTCCTTCCTGTTATAGACCCTGCACTAGGTGCTGGCAATAGAAAAGTAAATAAGATGTAGCCTTTAACTTCAAAGATGTTATACTTTTGTTCTCCTGCTCCCCACTCCCTTGGAGATCAGGGCTTTGCCTCTCTCTGGCACACCTCCATGGTGTTCCTAGACATGCTGACAGTGGGGTCAGATTGATGAACGTGATATTGAGAAGACTAGGATAGGGTAAGAGGACAGGAAATTGCCACCTTACTCAGGCAAGTCTTTGTGGAGAAATGGAATTTCAGGAAGTCTTAAACACTTGATGAATCTGTTTAAATCTTGGCTGAATTTTGTTAGGTTTGTCAGATTTTGATATACAGGAGTATAGTAGCACTCAGAACTAATTATTAACTTATCCGGAGCCACAAAGTAAATGTGCATTTTTTTTTTTTTTTACTCCTGCAGGTATAAACCTTAGAATGTGAGAATCAGCATGCCTCTCACACTCAAACTAGTTTTCTTTTTGAGAAAAGTGAACCCTATCAAATTTCTCACTTAAAGTTTTATTTTGATCATCTGCTGCTCTACACGTTCAGAGAAATCTCTTAGTAACAAACTATAGAAATGATCCCTGAAAGTAGAGTGTTTATGTTGATATTCTGAATGTGCACATAATACTAGACTTAAAAAAAGCTTCTGGTAACAGTGCCTAAAGCATTGAAGAAACAAAGTTTACAAATTTTATTGTAGAACCAACTTTTTATTATTCAAAGCACTAACTTTTAACTGTCTAGTTGTACTCCATTATTGTGCTAAGACATCTATAGGGATAAGAAGTTGAGATTTTACTGGAAGTGAGCCAAGTGTAACTCCCCCCAAACTAAGTGCTAGAATTGTCATATCATGACTGACATGGACCGCATTTTACCGTTCAGTTATTCTTTGCAACCAAAATTTGCCCATTAGTGTGTGTGTGTGTGTGTGTGTGTGTGCACGTGCACACACACACATTTTGCTGCTGTTATCTTTCCCTTTCCCCCACGATGTCTTTCTTCTTTCAGAGTGGAAAAGAGAGAAAATGATAAAGATTGCAGAAGTGATAAAGTTCCTTTCTTTAGTCCTGTTGTTTCTCTTCTCAGAGACTCTAATACAGTGGGGCCTTGACTTATGAGTGTCCTGACTAACGAGTTTTTTGAGATACCAGCCGTCTCTATTGAGTCGACAGAGTAATTTGAGTTAAGGAGCTCCTTAACGAGCTCAGTCTCGGAACGAATTAAACTCGTAAGTCAAGGCCCCACTGTATTGGCCAGATTGGAGATGGTGAGAAACACTGGGTTTAGGATGACTTTAGTGACAGAATTTTTCTTAGGGCTTCTGGAAACCAATCCAGTGGTTGAGAGATTTTTAAGAAAAAAGAAACAGAAGTAATACAGAGAAGGTGGGAATGGTGAGGCTATAGAAACTGTTGCCACGCATTCAAGGATATTTCTGTAATTATTACGTAAGTCAGTCCTGGGCTGACTTCTCTGCCCCCCGAAAAAGTCTGCTCTTCATGTTGTTTCCCCCCTGTTTTTATGAAGGCAGAGGGTGAGGGGAAGAGGGAGCAGAGACCAAGGCCACCAGAAATGTTGGAGAAAGAGGAAGTGATAAAGGTGAGGGAGGCTGCCTTATACACTTAGGAGGAGTTCACGGGTAGGAACTTAATGAGATTTTGTATTAAACTCTGAGCTTGAAGGCAATTTTGGGAGCACTGTTGATGAGTTTGGCCAATACCGTGTCACATTTGGGTGGTGGGCATAGTAAGGAAAATTCAGAACTTCTGTGATTCTTTCTGTGGTGCGATTGAGAAGAAAGATGAACAAGGGCTTTGTACCCGCTGCTTCACTTGTCTAATGACAAGACAGGAAAAGCAGTGAATATTGACAAATCCTAGTCCATTGATTTATAAGTTATTATTTATTAAAATTAGGTCTGTGCTTTCTTTTTGGGCACAGCATAAGCTTATAAACTTGAAAGACGACCTTTGCGCCCCAGAAAGCCTCTTCCAGAAGTTGTTACATACACTTATTGTTAGTATGTTGACTAAGGTAGAACTGTGGCAGTAAAGTTTCCATTTTATAACCTACTCTTTCCAAGTGGCTCATTATTTATTGCCTGTTAACAAATATATTATTTGTCCTTAACTTTCCTTTCCCATATTTTATTTCTACTCTAGTCTTTAACTTACCCCCTGACGCTTCCCATTGTTGATTGAGCTTTTTAAGACAAGAAACAATTATTACTTTATTTTGCTGAAAATTAACAGGAGTATGTATTTACAGCCAGTCTTCTTCACCCGTTTCTGAATAATGGATCCATTTGAGAGTATGTTGAAAGTATAAGCTTTCTCTGCATAAAAATATACATACCCAATTGTGCATACAATTACAAAGGGATACCATTCCCTTAAAGGTACAGGGATCCATTCCAGCTTAATACATTTACTTGGGATGTGGGGCCTCAAGGGTAAGAATGAATCATATTGTTAAGATCTAGACAGGGAGATAGATCTGGTACAGGAACAGAGGCAAACAGGTGTTGCACATCTTTGTACAAAGTATTTATGGACGGTGTGGGAGCTCCTTTAATTAAAATACGTTGAGAACAGCTGGCCACCAGCTCACACTGGCAACACAACAAGAACGTCAATAAATGCATCACAGAAGAAAACTCACAGGCACAGCTGTTTCTAATGGAGACTCTGAGTCTGTAGCCCTACAGACAAGGGCTTCATCTTTTCCATTCTACTTACACTTTCTGTAGCATCTTTAAAGTTCAAAATAAACTGAGAACTCCCCAGAATTGTTAAAAGATACCATTGAGGGCATTTAGGCTTTGTGACACACTGGAAAAGTAGTTAATTCCAAGCATCTCACCACGTGTCTCATGGTGAGTCACTGAGAAAACAAAAAAAGTCTGAGCTCCAAGACTATGACTTGGTGATCTCCTTTACCTGGTAGATCAAAATCCCTTTGGCAGTGGGCGAGGGCTTGGTTCCAGGATGCAATGCCCAAGGTGGACAGCAGGGAGCGCCAGTGAGCCCGTAATGGCAGCTTCCGAGAAGAAGACGCACAGTGCATCCCAGGTGGGTCAGTCAGGAGTGAGCCCTGGCCAAGCCAGAACATAGGGCTTCTGACTTTAGTCCCCATATTTGGCAGCCCCTTTTTTTCTCCTCTGAGTTTCCTTAGCTTTAAAGTGGGTGCTAATTCGAACCTGAAAGGTGAGAGTACAGATTAAAGTGTTTTTGAAATCTGCAAATCATGAATCTCATGGAAGGTGTCGTAATTTCTCCACGTTTACTTAATTGGGAAATGACAGTCAGTAACACAAATTTTCCTAGCGCTTTCCCCACCGTGGATAACTTATTTCGAAGTCAGCAGAAGCTCAAAAGCAGGCAAACTCTGGGAGCTTAAATGTACGTACTCTCATTCCTGGTGAGGGAAAGAACGGTTTGAGCAATTTAAACAAATAGCGAACCACAACACACTCTCCTTCTCCAAGTGGATTCAAGCTGATATTTTTCCTAAAAGTGATTTTTAAAAAAGAGGTTATTAATTTATCTGAAAGGAAAGGGAAGAGAATTAAAT
Source organism: Myotis daubentonii (assembly GCF_963259705.1). Classification (NCBI taxonomy): domain Eukaryota; kingdom Metazoa; phylum Chordata; class Mammalia; order Chiroptera; family Vespertilionidae; genus Myotis; species Myotis daubentonii. The sequence goes on along the minus strand of NC_081857.1, from coordinate 18,038,261 downwards.
TTTTGAATGTTCTTTATGTGCCAGACACCTTACCTATTTTGTCTTATCTAATTACTACAACACTATAAGAAGGAAGTGTGATGTTTCTCATTTCACAGATAAGAAGCTGCAGGCTCAGAGCGGTTAAGTGGCTTTCCTACCGTACTGCACAGCTAGGTATCAAAGCTAGGACATAAATCCAAGTCTGTCCAACTCCAAACATATGTTCTTCCTACATATCATATACCATCCCACTCTAATCATTTTAATTGAGAAATAAGGCCTACTTTGAGTAAACACAGTAAGTCGAAGAGGCAGATTCATTTATCTATTCTATAAGCTCTCCTTAAATATGTGTTATAAATGAGCCACTGTGCTAAGATCTAGAAATACAAAGATGAAATAAAAGAGTGTTAGCTCATAATCAAAGCTTCTACATTTATGGAAAAAGAGAAACCCAGAACATCTTACTGTACACCAAAAAGGTTGCAGGTTTGATTCCTGGTCAGGGCACATACCTAGGTTGTGGGTTCGATCCTGGTTGGGGCCTGTACAGGAGGCATCCCATCAATGCTTCTCTCTCATATTGATATTCTTCTGTCTGTCTGTATCTCCCTTTCTCTCCCTCCCTTCCTCTCTCTCTAAAATAAGTAAATTTCCTCAGGTGAGGATGTGAGGATGGGGGGGGGGGGAGAGAGAGAGAGAGAGAGAGAGAGAGAGAGAGAGAGAGAAACCCATTAATGAATGTTGGAAACCAAGCCCGATCCAGATATTTTAAACTAACAAGGAGCTTTCATTTTATAAAGACTCTCAATATATTAACATGGGATCATCTCAAACTGAGAATTTACTCAAATATCTTGAGATAGGAACATCCCCAAATCTCATGCCACATCTGAAGTTTTAACTGGAACGAATTTATACACCTCAATGGAGGAGAAAGAGGCATGATTCTCAGACTACTCAACTTTCAGAGTTATCTAGTTTGAAGGATCCTGACAGTCTTGGATAATTAGGTTCAGGTTCAATAAAATGAGATTAAGATATCCCTGAATTTGGAACTGCTGTGCTCTGAGACAGTCTTTTCCTTCACACACTATAGATAGTGCTACCTTTTTAAAGTACTTATTTTGGTTGATGCTGACTGTGCTTATCATCATTGCCTAGACATTGTGGACTTTGTGTCAAAAGGGATTCCAGGTATTACTAATAAGAAGCAAACTCTAATCTCCTAAAGTCAAAATGCATCCCCAAAGACTGAAGAATATGCCAAAACAATGATTTGTACTTGAGGAACCTACCAGCAGAGGGCAATATTAGTTTTCACACTTTTTAATACCTCTACTGATCCTAAACCATTAAGTATAAAATAGCCCTTTAGTAGAAATGTTGGGCTATACTTTTTTTTTCCCTCCAGGAAAACAAGACTAGTAACATAGTAGAAGCAAAGATAAGGCGTAATGTTGATTAGTAAAATTCCAACATCTCTGGTAAGAAATAGGCTTATTTATTAAATTGCCATGAAAACTTGATATTTACTGGTTGTAACGCGGCTGGAGGGTTGCCATCTCTTTATGTTTTTCCCTCGTTTCTAGCACATAGAAGGTTGCCAATGACTATTCGTTGACTGACTTATGAGTAAATAAATGCTGGTGAAATATACACACGCTTGGGTTGGGGGTAGAGGCTGAGGATAACATGCAATCCTCTCACACGCTCCTTTATTGAAAATGTAATCATTTTGTGCATGGTTTCTCTGATTGCTTCGAATAGCACCTTGGAAATTCATTCCTGTCATTCTGTAAATTTTAGGGCCAACTTAAATCAATGAGTTTAACCTTCATAGCTTTACATTAGGAGAAAACAAATACTATTGCTGAATTTTCCGTAGGAGAGTTCTAAGGTTTACTTCATATTGGTAAAGACATTTGGCTAGACTGCATTTGTGAAGAGAAAGATTAGGAAAATTAAAATATTGTTGATCAGCCCCAGGCCAGCTGGGTAGCTTGGTTGATTGGCGTCTCATCCCCTACACTAAAAGGGTTACGGGTTCAATTCCAGGTTGGGGCACATGCCTGGGGTGCAGGTTCAATCCCTGGCCTGAATGCATTTGAGAGATAACTAATCAATATTTCTCTCTCTCCCTTCCTCTCTCAAATCAATTGCATATATATATATATATATATATATATATATATATATATATATATATATTGATCAATTGCTGGTAAGATTAAATGAACCACTTGACAGAACCAAAGTCAGAAAGACAAACTAATTTATTTTAGGCTGAATTCAGTTGAGAGATTTAATACAAATTGTGAGTCAAGTGTGTCCGCTGGAAATCTGTGCATCTTATTTTGTCAGTTTTGGTGTGCAGTTATTTCATTATTATTATTTTGTTTCATACATAGGATGATAGCAGCAGCGTTGGCATTTGAATTAGTTGACATAATGCCCAATTTTTTTCAACATCTGTTAAATACGGTTTAATTTTGTACTCTCAGTTTCAGCATATAGCTAAATATTTAGTATTAAGGAATGCCCTTTGGGGATGACTGAATTAGCTTTCTTGCTTTCAATAGTTCCTTGTGCATTTGTGTTTAGAAAATCAACCTGAAGGCACAAACTAGAGGCCCAGTGGGAGAAAGCCTTTTTCTGTGCACTCTTGACTTTTAGCTCTTTGGCCAACCTATAAGTCACAGCAAAAGGAATTTGTGGCGATGCTTTTAATGTAATACAGGAAATCCTCTGCGGAGAGACTTGGGATTAGCTGCAGTGTGAGTGAAAGGATTTTGCTGAAATGTGTGCATCCAATCTCAGCAAAGTTCTCCCACCGGAGTCACTGATAGTAGAACTTGCTTTGCCTTTGCTCATGTTCTTTCCTGGGTTAATACAGGTCAAGTTTCATAAGAAAATCACACACCTGATCTATCATCAATAAGACGTCCTGTTTCAGCAATTTTTCCAGGGAAGGGTTTTGGTTTTTGCTGACTAGGCACACTCTTGTCCCACATTGACGCATGGCTGCAAGGCATTAAGCTGGTATTGGGCTACAGTTGGTCCCACATATAATCAGAATGATACCCTTGCTAATGAGTTTTGGGTTCCATTAGCAAGCTGTTCTGATTGCGTGTACCAGTTGTAATTTTTTAGGGATGGTTTTTTTTTTTTTTTAAACAATCTCTTCCACCCTTAGTGTTTCAGTAACTAACACTGTGCTTTATAAGCCTTGCTCGAGTAGCAGTGATTTGCCATCTGGCAATGAGCAACAGCAGTCTTATTGCTTTCGGGTACATTTTCAATGTTTATTCATGTAATATATGCCTTTTGTCTGACTTCCAATAAGCCCAATAGAATTCCTTTCAGATGTTCTGTCTTTTAAGTGTAAGACATTATTCTGTTGGTAAAATACACTCATGCATTTACCATGAATTATTTAACTCCTTTTATTGTGTGGATGACAAATTACTAATAAAAATTATTTATATTTGATGCTATCATATTCATGCCTCATTAAAAATGGTTTTGGGGCTACTTTTGCTATATGTTTATCTGATCTTATAAATTACCTCTTTTTTTTTTTTACAATGTAGATTTATAACAAAGTTGTGAAGACAGAACAGAAAGTTCCCATGACACCCCATACCCTGTTTCTCCTATTGCTAACCTCTTTCATTGGTATGGTACATTTGTTACAACCAGTGAACCAATAGTAACTAAATATTAACGAACCTTCATCACACTTTCTTTATATTTGCTCCATTTTTACCTAATGCTCCTTTCTGTCCCAGAATCCCATCCAGGATACCATACTGCACTTTAGGCGTCCCTGGACCATGATAATAAGTTTTGGGGGAATTCTTGGAAGGAAGACAACAGATGCTATTCTAATCACATCATATCAATATGACTTATCAATATGACTTACCATGTTAACCTTGATCACCTGGTAGACTTAGTGTTAGCCAAACCTCTCCTCTGGAACGTTGTTTTGCTCTTTCTTTATTGTATCTTGAAGACAAGATATTATGTGCAGCCTACTATTTAAGGGGTCAATATTTATCCTTCATCTTCTTGAGGTAGACGTATCTACATGTATTATTTGAAATTCTGTTGCATTAGAGAAGAATCCTTCACTTATTCAATTATTTATTTACATCTTATAAATCCAAGGATATTTCTTTTACATTTTGAGTTATAACTTAGTATTATGTTATTTTGTTGCTCAAATTGTTCCAGCTTTGAGCACTGAGAGTTTTTTCAGTTGGCTCCTACGTCCCTTTGACATATCCCACCATTTGTGTGTGTGTGTGTGTGTGTGTGTGTGTGTGTGTGTGTGAACATGCGCGCACGCGCGTAACTTTTATTTTGTTTTGTATTTCCTTCTTTTATGGCTCTACACAATGGCCCAAGATCATCTTATATATTCCCTGTCCCAGCCTTACAATCAGCCACTCTCCAAGGAGCCCTGGTTCCTTTCATTGGAAATTACCATTAGAAACAGAGATGTGAGCATGAAGTGTGCTCATTGCTATTGGAGTGTCATTGCTTCTAGTCTCTCTCAGCTGACAGAGCAATGAAATACATGTGTGTCTATTAACCTGTATATATATATATATATATATCATAAGTATTTTTATACATAACCACCCATATCTGTAACAACTCAAATGTGAATTCATTCTTTTTTGCATGTTCTTGTTCTTTACTTCTCAGACTAGGTAAGATGGATGTTGAGTTATGTGGGTTAAGGGAAAGGTGTGTGCTCTGTTGTGAACTTCTCCCAGCTTGGCTCCTATTATCTCCTGGTGGCATTTCTGTTGCAGGGGAAAACTCAGTCCTCATGACCTTGTATGCATTCAAACACTTTGCATTTGTCTAGGATCGCTGGAGGCTGGAAGTCTAAGATCAAGGTGCTGGCTGGCCAACTGGGTGTCTGGTGAGGGATCCCTTACTGGTTCCTATGTCCTGACATGGTGAAGAGCCGGAAACTTGAGATCATGCTGATGTCTCCAAATCTAACCTATCACCACCGTTTCACATTAGCTTTCTTTCTGCTTAAAATCTTTCAAAGTAACCTTGATTTTTAACTAAGTATAAAAAAAAATACTGAATGCAGGCTGAAAATAAAAATAAAATAAGATTGGTTTTCATGATATATTCCCTTATTTCTCCAAAGAACCTGGAATTATTTATTATATTTTTATTGATGTCATTTAAATGGGACTAAAGTATTAAAAATAATAAAGGCAGAAAACCCGAATCCAGTTTATTATTATTAAAGCCCTTTTGAACACATTTTCCCTTTCATTAACTAATACAGAAAAAAACAAACACATAGAAGGTTGTGACCAGCTGTAGTTCTTCCAAAAACAGATGAAAAGAAGAAAGGAGATTCAATGATATTAGAAGAACTATTAAAGGAAAATATTCTGATAAAGGGAGTTACTGAATGTTGGAATGTAAGATAAGAAGTTAAAAATTTTTCCTCTCTTCTTTAATATTCCCAGCTGTCTAGAATAGTAGGTGTTTTCTGATTTTCAAAGCTCTTTCCCTCTGTGAATTCTGGGACTCTTTATCCAAAATCAAAGCCTTGGTCAAGGAAAATGCCTATTTTTTAAGACATGGGTGAGAGGTCTGCAAAAAAGGAAGAAAAGTTTCGCCCTGGAAAGAAAAAATCAACCTTACAATAAAGGTGAAAACAGAAAACAGGTTATATCTACCACCAGAACCGCACTCTCAAACCTTTTCATCTTCTTCCACTATCAAGTAAATTCGTATTAGAAGGCTGATCTTTCCCTTCCACAGGAACTGGTCACAGGACTGATGGGTGTTTCCTTCTACTAAACAGATGAGTGGAGAGTCACAGCTTCATACCATTCCCCTTTATATAGAGCCACTCTTTTTTTTAAAGTTACTTTTTTGCTATAATGTTCTCACTTCTCACTCTTCGATTATCTCTCTGGAGGTAAGTAAAGATAAGTTTCACATACAAGATTGTCTAAGCAATTATGTGGGCCTTAAGTTTCTCTACGGACTATTGATTATCCTGGAAATGCTATATTCAGGAGATTAACGGAATTATTTTGCACGGTGGCAATAAAGTGTACTGGGAAGAGTCCTGAAAGACCTGTGGTTTACTCCTAGGTGTACCACATAGATTTGCCCATTTACCAATCTTGGGCAAATTGCTTGATATTCTGAGTTTAATTTGCTTGTCTCTGAAATGGTTATAGAAGTACTTATCTTACAAGGTTACTATAAATGTGAAATGTAATGAACATGAGCTCACTTATGTGTTAAGGTACTTATTAGATGGCGGTTGTGATGATTACTGCTATCATTATTATTAATAATCATGAATTCAGCAACTCATTAAATAAATGTTATTAAATTCCTTAACATTTCTTAACATGGGTGTTGGGTACCATGTGTTTATAGAAATGACTCAGTCTTAGCCTTTATTCTCAAGGAATTCATGGCATCATGGGGAAAATACAAAATTGGTTTCAATTGGTAAGGGAAGGAGAAAGCTCAGCTATAGGCTTAGGGGCAGGAAAAGCTCATTCAAGGCCAGAGAGTGCTTCCTGGGTAATTCACAAAGCAGAAGAGCCAAGACTGTAGTATTCCTTGTTTTTCCTGAAAAGGCCAATACAGTATGTGTATCCTATTAATGATGAAGTTTGAAATATACTGTAACGCGGTCATCTATGTGATAGTTTCATTATGACATTTTTTTCATTATGAAAATTTTAAATTTAACGTAAAATAATAGGAGCAAATGAGGAGAATAAAAAGGATGGGCCATGAGACTGAAGACAGATGACCCAATTTGTTGGTATGAATTTCATCTTCAATTTCCTTTTCTGTAAAATGCAAATCATTACATTAACTACCTCATAGCTTTGGAATAAAGTTTAAAGGTGATTAGAGGTGTTATCTACACTAATAAAAGAGAAAAATGGTAATTGGCGTACGAGCTACCCTTTTCATTGGCTAATCAGGGCTATATGCAAATTAACTGCCAACTAAGATTGGCAGTTAACTGCCAACAAGATGGCGGTTAATTTGCATATGTAGGCACAATGCAGGGAGGCGAAAGGGAAAGCAGGAAGAAGCCCCCTGCCACTGACAGTGATCGGAAACCCAGGGGGGAAACACCTTTGCCCTGCCCCCCAGCCATGATCGGAGAATCAGGTGCCTTTTCCGCCCTGGCCAGTGATAGCAGGAAGTAGGGGTGGAGCCAGCGATGGGAGCTGGGCATGGTTGAAGCTGGCAGTCCCAGGAGCTAGGGGTCCCTTGCCTGGGCCTAAAGCGAAGCCCACGATCGTGGGGCCACTGCAGCTGCGGGTCCCCACTGCCCGGGCCGGACGCCTCAGCCAGAGGCATCCTGCAGGGGCAGGGGCGGAGCCCGCACGATCGCGGCACTCCCCCCGGCTGCCACTGCAGGTCCCCGCTGCCCGGGCCGGACGCCTAGGCCAGAGGCGTCAGGCCTGGGCAAGGGGCCGATCCTGCGATTGGAGGGTGATAGGGGTCAACGCCTGAGGGCTCCCAGTATGTGAGAGGGGGCAGGCTGGGCTGAGGGACACTCCCCCCGCCCCACACCCAGTGCACGAATTTCGTGCACCGGGCCCCTAGTTATATATAAAACACTTCAAATGGTGCCTGCGACATAGTACGTACTCAGTAAATATCAGCTAGTCCATCTGGTAAGAGGAAAGAGTGACAATTATAGGTCCAAAATATACTTCCAGCCCTGCTTGAAAATTTCATGAGTTCTTGGACAAGTCACTCCCTGGGCTCAGTTTTCTCTCTGTAAAACGAAGGCCCCAGAGTAGAAAAGTGATCTCTAAAATCTTTTCTAGCTTTTGAATCGGGATAAAGGAACAGAAAAGATGGTGTGTGCGAATGTTGCCTGGACCCTGACATTATGGGGACAGCCGCTGCTGTGAGAGAGGATGGAGGTCTGAGAGGCCATCTCGAGAGGGGTCACTGCGGATAAATTTCAGTTTCTTCAACATATTTTTCAGAAGGTGAGACATTCTTTGTTCAAACTCCTCTTGCCCATTAAGCATTCAATTAGGCTTTTAAAACTTTCCCTGAAGTAGGACGGCACACTTTTAGGTCTTTTGGTCTTTAATTTTTGGAGTGGGTGGATCGCTGAGGTCCTTCTACAGAAGATCACAATTGAAACACAAACCAGAATCAAGAGTCCTAGAAAACTAGGACAGCAGCTGAGCCAGAAGGGAGGCTCCCTTTGTTTTATTTTTAAAACATATTTTTATTGATTTCAGAGAGGAAGGGAGAGGGAGAGAGAGATAAAAACATCAACGATGAGAGAGAATCATTGATCGGCTGCCTCCTGCACGCCCCCTACTGGGGATCAAGCCCGCAACCCAGCCATGTGCCCCTGACCAGAATTTAACCCGGGGACCCTTCAGTCCACAGGCTGATGCTCTACCACTGAGCTAAACTGGCTAGACAGGGAGGCTCCCTTTGGACATGTGTGGCCTGCATCTTCTCCCCGCTACACGGGCTGCTCCCTCTTCCCACGGCAGCGGGCTTCTTGTTCCATTACCGACAGGGAGTTTTGCCTATATAAGGAGCAGGAGCCTAGCCCCCCCCCTTGCTTACCCCCTTTTTGGCTGTCCCCCTTGCTGACCACAGGCTCCATGGCTCCGTTAAAAAAAAGTAAAAGCAAAGTGTTACATTCCCCAAAGTATGCCATGGCATAGTTATTCTGTGCTTTCTTCTCTTGACATTAGTACCAAAGAGAATAAGAATGTAAACATCTGTTTTATATAAGCCAATTCCAGACTTATAACCTGATTAGTCTAAGAGAATATTTGATGTGATTAATTTTCCAGTTACAACACGATGGTTTTCCGTCCTTTTATTGCCTTCTTCAGGGAGACAAGAGGAAAAAAACCCAATATAACTGTATTTTTTACATTTTTTTTTTAGTTTCATAGCAGTGCCAAGTATAACCATTATGGTTGGTGCAAAAGTACGTCTAATTCAATTGCAATAGCAAGTTACGTACCCTGTAGAAATGTGCTAAAGTAAACATAAAATAATCCTGGGCCTCGTTACGTATAGAACCAGACATTTTGGGAAGGGTCCTTGGGGATTAACATCAAACCGTCTAGTGGTTTGCAGGAGGCAACTACAACAAGGCGGTGACTGTACACACTACTTTACAGCAATCACCTTCAGAAGTCTTGTTAAGTCTGTGTGATTCTGGGCTAGGCGTTTTCAGGCCTACGGTGATGAATGGTTACAATGAGGTGATCCCTTGAAACACTTAACTGGTGAGCAGTCTTCTCCTCTCCAGGCAGGTAGAAAATTTTCAAGGGAGAAAACTGAGTTGGAGAGAGGATTTTAATTTTGATTTCGCTATAAATGTGCCGGAGTCCATTTTAAAAAATACCACCTTTTAGTCCTGGCTGGAGAGCTCAGTTGGTTGGAGTGTTGTCCCACTGCACCAAGGTTGCAGGTTCCATCCCCTGTCAGGGCACGTGCATAGATTGGTGGTACAACAAACCGATGTTTCTATCTCTCCCTTCCTCTCTCTCTCTCTCTCTCAAAAAAAATCAACATTATATATATAAAATAATACCTTTTCATGTACTCCCCCACCCAAATATAACATGAATGCTGAGAATATATGTACAGAGACAGCTGAGAGCTAATTTGGTGGCTGTCAGCATGACACTGTGCAAAAATGTCCCGCAGCTTGCTGCATGTCCTGCAGGGTCTACCTTTGTGTGTAAATCTCCACTCTAAGTCCCCTCCCTCCTCGGATCTTCTGGAAATGCCGAGAGGAATGGGGGAGGGGTTAGGATAACTCAAGGATAGGTATCAGCCTCCCATAAATGAAAAAGTTCTTTTTTTCTTGTTCCTGACTCTGTCCTCAGAGCTTTTCAAGGTGTTTTAAGCTAGTGCTTATTTGGAACTACCTGTGTAGATCTTTTCATAAAAAGCAACTGAAAACTACCACCTAATTTTGATATCACACTCACAGGCTCTCCTTGTATTATCTGTTGCTCTGTCTTTTGTTCATGTCTTCATACCTGAGAGCCAGTGGCAGCATTGCAAAGCAGGGAAGAGCACGGATTTGGGAGTCACCTTACTCAGGTTCAAGGTCTGGTTCTCCTGCTCATTAAATTGACCGTAGGCAAGTTGCTTAAAATGTCTGTAAGTCTCAATTTCTTTAAATGACGGATGTCCTTAATATTGTTACTGCAGGCTAATCCATTTCGCCCTTTTCCCCAAACTGTTTCCCTATTCCTTTTCTCACTCATTGTCTGAATGGTTTTGTTGAAGTATAACTCTTAATACTTTTGCCCTCCAGCTTAAATTCCTTCAGTGTTTTTATGTCTTCAGGACATGAACGGAGCTCCAGCCAGCTTCATCGAGGCGCAACCTGACTGCGTCTTGCTTTATATGTCTCCTACGTATCTCCTGTCTCTGTCCTGGGCTTTTCTATTGATGCTTTGGAGCAGGATGCCAAGGAATCCAGATTAGCACCCAGGTATGTGGGGCCCAAAAGTGTGGGGTTGTTTAAGGCCTCTAAGAGGGTAATCCTTTGACCAATGAGGTTGGGAGTGATGGGTAGTTACTTCTCCCCTTCACCCCACCCTCTCCCCTTTCTCCTTTACAGTCTTGAGACACCCAAAATGGGGCTTTCAGTCAGTTCTAGGGGACCCAGTTGACAACATATCCTTTTTGGCTCTTCATTCTCCTCTCTCTCTCTCTCTCTCTCTCTCTCTCTCTCTCGTTCCTACACCCTGGGAATCACACCCCAGACCTTCATCTCAGACTTTCTGGGGCACTTTGGCTACGACCATCAGAGAATGTTACAGCTGAAATGAATTCTAGAAATTGTTTAGTATAATCTGCTCGTGTCAGAAATGAAACAATTAGTGGATAAAGCAAGATTAGATTCACAGATGAGCACTCCTTCCAACCTCAGAGAGGCTGTTTTTAATAACAGAAGCAGGAAAAAGGCTAGGATGTATTGTTATTTCTGGGCAATACTCTGACTTAAACATCACCGTCTTCTTTGCCCAACCCTTCCTCCCCCATTCCTGGGCGTGCCCTCTTCCTAACCCAATCAATTTCTCCGAATGTACGTTCTTGATTCTTGGCCGCCCACCTGCCAGATGGACTTTCGGAGGTGCATTTATATTAGAATGTAAATAAGATTTCTATCCAAGGGGCTATCTTGTTCCCCAGAGATCTGCACTTCAACAGAAATCAAACTTTATTGAAAAGGCGTGGAAGAGCCCACATTTCTCTCTTCCATCCCCAAATGATGTAGTCATCAGTTACATGGGAGCAAAGGCGAGAAACACACTGGGATTACAGAAGATAAATGTGTATCTCCACATACAGGCCTTTGAGGCATTAGATATTCCTTTTCTTTGTCACCCGTCTTTCCCTACCACAGTGCCCGTGGACCGTAAACATGTTCTTAAGTGCTACCACCCACTTAGATTTCAGGATGTTAGTGAAGCTACAAAAGGCCTTCTATAAGCCCAGAAATAAAATAGCCTTTCCATTCATCTGTCTCTTCCAAAGCACTTTCCCCCAGTGCATATACCCCTAGGTTCAAACTTTCAAAGCTGTATCCTAAAAGAAATATAATGGTGTTGATAAGACTTAACTTTTATTAAGTACTTGCCACATTGCCAGGCACTAGGCTAAATGCATTCAAAGCCTTCTTTCACTTTATTCTCAGGACCATGATTCCAGAGAGATGGGTAACAATTGAGGCAGTCCTATGAGTCCTTTAATTGTCTCAATTTACCACCAGAGCTTTCTTAGGTCATGGTGTATAGTTATGCAAATGAGGTGGAGCCTAGAGGCTGGCTGAGTGAAGATGGAGCTGAAAATACTGGGAGACCCAGACAGCTCCAGTTGGCAGGCGAGAATACCTAAAGACGCTAGGTAGACAGAAAACCCCAGAGCATATTCAGCTGAAGACTGACCCGCATATGCAAGTGAGGAAACCCAAAGCCCAGGAAAAAAATATTTGAAAGGATGAAAGGTGTCAGTGCCCATGTTCACACTGGGATGGGAATAGGTCTGTCTCCACCGACCAGACTGGAAAAGCTCTTGATTCAGAGTACTGGGTAGAGGATGCAGAAGGCTCTTTTCTCAGCAGTGGGAATAGTTAGTCCTAGACTAAATACTGCTTTGGTCTGATCTAACAAATCTTAAAAGTAAGTCCTCAAAAGATCAAATTGTTTCCACATACTTAACTTTATCGAAGAACAAAGCTCAAGAATGTTTATAGGAATACAAAAATACCTGTATCTAGTACTGGACAAGGTAAAACTCACAATGTGTGGCATCCAATTAAAGATGACGAGGCCTGGAAGGAAGCAGAAAAATAGAACCCCTAAGAAAAAGAAAAATAGATCGATTGAAAGTGACACAGAACGGACAGAGCTGTTGGGATTACCAATCAAAGGCATTACATCAGTTTTTATATTCATACACTTAAAGTGAGACCTGGAAGATATAAAAAAGATTCCAATCCAACTTCTAGAGATGAAAAGTACATTGTTTGAGATGAAAACTATAGTGAATAAGAGAATCGGCACAATAGACAGTGGAGAAGAAAAGATTGGCGAACTTGAAGAAATAATTATAGAAGCTATAAAAAATGAAATACCATGAGAAAAGACAATAATAATTACACAAATTAACAGAGCATCAGTGAGACAGAATCACTTCAAGTGGACTGATAGATGTGAACCATGGTCCCCAAGAGAAGGAGGTAAAACTACTCAAGAAAATAAAGGCCAAAAATTTGCAGAGTTGATGAAAACCACACACTCAAATGCAAGAAGCTTGACAATCTCTAAGTACAAAAAACATGAGGGGAACCACACCAAGGCACATTATAATCAGATTGCTCAAAAACAGTGACAATAAGAAAACTCTTATGAGCATCAAGAGGAAAAATGTATGATCACACAAAAAATGAGCGATTTCTCACTGCAGACAGAGCAAGCAAGAAGACAGTGGAGTAACATCTTTAAGCACAGGAAGAAAAAGAAAAATCTGTTCACCTAGAAACCTCCACCCAGCAAAAAAAGGTATCTTTCCAAAGCCAAGGTTACATAAAGACTTTCTTAAATACACAAAGTGAAAGAATTTATCACTAGCAGAACTGCACTACAGGAAATACTAGAGCAAGTCCTTCAGGGAGAAGAAATATGATACCAGCTGGAATCTGGAGCTACAGGAAGGAATGAATGAACAGGACCAGGAGTGGTAACTGCATGGGTAAATACAGTAATTTCTTCTTATTAAATAGACCTCTTTAAAAGCTAACTGACTACTTAAATAAAAAGTAACATCAATGTAGTGTGGGGTTTAAAGTACAGTATATAAAATAGATGGCAATAGCAAAAAAGATCAGGAGAGGAATAATGAAAGTATACAATTCTGAGGTTTTTATAGTATACATGAAGTGGTATAATGTTACTTGAAGACCATGATAAATCCAACATGTTTACTCTAAACCCTAAAGCAATTACTAAGATAAAAATAGAGTTATCACTAATGAGCTAAAAATGGAAATAAATGGAATAATAAAAATATTCAATAAATCTAAACAGAGGCAGAAAATGGAAAAAGGAACTAAGAACAGATGGGACAAATAGAACATAATTAGGAAGATGATTGATTTGATCATATCCATAATCATATGGAATATAAATGGTCTAAATAGCTCACTTAAAAAGGCAGCGATTGTTTGATTGAATATAAAAAGCAAAGTCCAATTGTATGAGTACAAGAAACACACTTTATTTTTTTTTAAATATATTTTTTATTGATTTTTTACAGAGAGGAAGGGAGAGGGATAGAGAGTTAGAAACATCGATGAGAGAGAAACATCAGCTGCCTCCTGCACACTCCCCACTGCACCAAGATACATGCCCTTGACCGGAATCGAGCCTGGGACCCTTGAGTCCGCAGGCCGATGCTCTATCCACTCAGCCAAACCGGTTAGGGCAAGTACCACACTTTAAATATAAAACTCAAATTGGTTTAAAGTGATAGGATGGAAAACATGTCATGCTTACACTATTTAAGAGAGAGCTGGGGTGGCTATTTATTTCTGATATAATGTCTGTATTATATCAGACAAAGTATATTTTATGTATTTATTTTTAAAAATATTTTTTATTGATTTCAGAAAAGAGAAACATCAATGATGAGAGAGAATCATTGATTGGCTGCCTCCTGCATGCCCCACAGTGGGGATTGAGACCACAACTCTGGGCAAAGTGCCCTGACCAGGAATCAAACCTGTGATCTCCTGGTTCATAGGTCGACCCTCAACCATTGAACCACGCTGGCCAGGTGACAAAGTATATTTTAGAGCAAATAATATTACCAGCAATAAGGATAGTAACTTCATAATTTTAAAGGTGTCAATTAACCAAGAGGACATGATAATCCTAAATGTTATGCATCTAAATTCAGGGCTTCAAAATGCCTGAAGCAAACACTCACAGAACTGCAAGAAGAAATAGACAAATCCACAATTATAGTCAGAGATTTCAATACCATTCTCAATTTACCTATAGAACAAGTACTCAGAAACCAGTAAAGATGCAGAAGATTTGAGTTATCACTGTCAAACAATTTGACCTAATTGACATTTACACAACATTCTACTGATTAAATCTACTCGATAACATTCTTTTTAATGCATATAAAACATTTTCTAAGATGGATCATTTAATCCTTCTTAAGGATTAAAGGTACAATCATTATTCCCATTTACACCTGAGTAAATGAAGGCATGAAGCCAGGTGACCTGCCGAAGATACAGTTGTTAAGTGTGACATCTGGGCTTTGAACCCAGGCCATCTGACCCAGAACTTTTAATCACCAGGCTCTGCCACCTCCCCGGAGCACCTGGAATAGCTCAGGTCCCAGTGAAAACTCTAGGATTTAGAATGCAACCCCTTTTGAATAAACACAGGAATAGGCTACTCAAATAGCATTCTCTAAATACTCCTTGGAAAGGAAGTCCATTCCCCCTCTCCTCTCATATTCCCACTCAGCCCAAATGGCCAGTCTGCTTCCTTCAAGTGACATGACTTATAGGTATCATAAACCCAGACCCCAGAGCCACTGGGTCTGAGAGAGAAGACAGTTGCTGATTGTAAAAGGCTCCTGGGAGTTGGCTCCGGCTGCCTCGGTGTTGGGTGGGTGGTCTCATACACACACGAACATGACCAAGATGCCCGTTGGCCCCTCTTTATGTGCCAGGATCCAGACTACAGCTCCTTTCCCAGGAAGGAAATACGTTTTTATGAAAATGAAGCAAAGAATCCCCAGCTGATGGTTGACTTTCTTTGTCCACCTTCTTATCTCTGTTATTAGTATTATAACGTATATAATAAGTACAAAACGGAAAAACTTTGTAATATTTTCCAGGGCGAGGTTTCCTTACTTATCAGCAAGAAAATGGCACGGAGGGGAACACCTTTTAAATGGATTTTTGGCTGTGACTTGGCACATGGCAGTTCTATGGGAGGAAATGTGAAGTGGGGATATTATTCTGCCTCACCATGCGAAGGGAGGATTAAAGGTGCTCAGCAAACATGGACCTTGACAGTGAAATAATAATAATAAAAAAAATCAGTTTTCTACCTGGCTTCCATCCTGTATCCAGTCCAGTTCCCTTCCCTTCTCCCATCTTTCCCAACTACCATCAGTGACACCCCAGTTCCTGCTGTCTCTCTCACTTCCTTCAACAGCTCCTTTCCCATTCCCCTCGCTTTTTGCCCATCCAGCTCCCTCCTTCCCTCTTCTCCACATCCCCAAAGTCCCGAGGAGATCAAAGAGTGACAGTGGCTGCAGCCCTGGTGGAAAAGTTTCCAGCTCCCCCTTCTGTCTGGGCCGAGGGGCCGAAGGCTGGGCTGGGGCGTCCTGGCTTCTGGGGGGAAATCGTGGAAGAAGTGTCTGAAGCAGCGCCGTACAAAAAAGAAAAAGACCTACCCCCCCTTTGTGCTCGTTAGCGCGGTGACTTTCAGTTTGGGTCGTTGCCCCCCATTCCGACAGCCATTGCTTCCCCTGGGTATGTGTAGGTTAGCAACAGCGCCGGTGGGAGCGGAGCGCACCCTGGGAGCGCTGCCCTGGAACTGGAGCGACCCCCGAATCCGTGCGGAGAGCAGTCGCCGGCGCGCGCGGAGGGGGCGGGGCTTCAGAGCAAGGCGGGGGGCCTGGGGGGCGGCACGGGCCAATCAGGAGGCGAGGCCGAGCCAGCTCTCCTCCCGGCTCCCGGGCGAGCGGCGGACAGTGGAAAGTTGGGAGGCTCGGCGGCCGGCCCTGCGAGAGCGGCGGCGGCGAGGGCAGCGGGACTCCGGCGCGGCGCCGTCGGGCTCAGTGCGCCCCCGGGTCGGGCCGGGCGCGCCACCCGCACTCCGCCACCCGGGCCGCGGGCAGGGACGGCCCACGGAGGAAGCTGCGTCCAGACAAAAGCGCTGCATCTCTGCCGCTCAGCCCCTGCAGGGAGTCGCGTTCGGTGCCTGTCCCCGTCCGAGTCTCAGCTCCAAACTGTTGGCCGGTGCACAGGGGTTTCCAGAGTCTCATGAGCTGCTCGGAGAGGAGACCCCGGTCTGTGGCTGAGGAGGTTAGCTAAGCACCGCGCTCAGGAAACGGGGGAGAAAAGGCAGAAAAGAAAATGATTTCCCGGGACACCGTCCGCGCAGGATTCCTGTTTGCTCTGCTCTATTCCTCCCTCGCTCAAGACGCGAGCCCCCCGTCGGAGGCCAGCGCAGAGGACATTCCCGAGGGCGCCTCCACCTTGGCTTTTGTGTTCGATGTGACCGGCTCCATGTATGATGATTTAGTTCAGGTTATCGAAGGGGCTTCCAAAATTCTGGAGACGTCTTTGAAAAGACCTAAAAGACCTCTTTACAACTTTGCTTTGGTGCCTTTCCATGATCCAGGTAAGGGGAATGTTCATTCTTTGTTATTTTTTTTTTAAAAAATATCTTTTTATTGATTCCAGAGAGGCAGGGAGAGGGAGAAAGAGAGAAACATCAATGATCAGAGAGAAGCACTGATCGGCTGCTTCCTCCACGCCCCACGCTGGGGATGGAGCCCGCAACCCTGCACGTGCCCACGCCCCCGGGAATCAAGCGGGGACCTCCTGGTTCATGGGTCGAGGCTCAACCACTGAGCCACAGGGTTGGGCGTATGCCTTTGTTATTTCTTATGATCACATGGTGCTTTATGCTATGAAATGGTCTCAGTGTTGGGAAGTTTGAAATCTTTTTGATAGATGTGTAGCCCGAAGATAGTTGTCACAAAGAATTGCTGCTTGGCTTCTGGGGTGGCTCTGCTACCTGCTCACGTCTCAGCCATGGGGTAGACAGATGGCTTGTTTAGGGAGCTGGTCCGGTGGTCCCCAAACCTGGATATGTGGAGTTAGGAAACCCACAATCCGGTCATGAGCAACAGCGTCTACTGACTTTTTAATTTTAGAGCTAAAGGATGCTCAATGATAAAGGCAGATTTGAACAGGGGTGTCCGGCCGCGATCCTTCCAAAGCTAACAACAGCCAGGTGGAGAGCCTGCGCAGGATAACGCTCCGCTAAGATGGGAAAAACCTGTGTGAGCCAAGGAAGCTTTGGCGCAGTTACTGCTAGTGGAACGGAAGAGAGGAGAATGAGAGACACCATTCATTGCTTTACTGAATCTATTCATCTCTGCACCAGGCCATCATTAGCTAGGTTCACAGATGGGTATAAACGTTATGGCTATGGCTCATGCAGTAGAAATGCACGTGATTTGGTATGTCAGTGCTCTGTAAAGGTAGCTGAAGCCAAAGGACTTTACTTACTTATTTTTTAATTATTATTATTATTATTATTTTTGCCCTAAAGCTGTGGGTTTCAGCGGCTCCACTGTAACAGGACCCGATTTACTTTTTTTTTCAGTTTCCCTTTAAAGTGGCACCTTTCTGTGAGGCGCATAGGAGCCCTCATTGTCATTGTGGAGGGCAGCATCGCCAGGGGAGCCCTGCGGCTTGCTGTGTAGCGTCCACCTGAGTTTCATTTACACAAGTTGCTGCCCAGTTGAAGAAATAAAGCAGTGGCTTCTTAACAGTCCTGCCCCGCTGTTCTCCCATACGTTTCCTGCTTTGAAATTCTCTTTTCCGTAGAAGACCTTGACACCACCTCTTTACAATGAGAGCTTGACATTGAGAATTTCAGATTTGTTCCTTGTGCATTTGACAGACATAAGTTCAAATTATTGCTAGGAATCAAACGTGTCAGTTGTCAACTATTTAAAAAAAGTTGGCTGTGAGGAAATTTGGAGGGGAAATAGAATTTTCTGGGCCCCCCCCCTTTCAGATGATGAAAACAACCTATCCTACTCTTCTGGGGTGAGATATATAGATATAGATATAGATATAGATATCTATATATAGGTATCTATATCTATATCTATATCTATCTATATCATCTATATCTATATCTATATCTATATCTATATCATCTATATCTATATATATATCAGCGGTTCTCAACCTGTGGGTTGCGACCCCTTTGGGGGTCAAACTACCCTTTCACAGGGGTCGCCTAAGACCATCGGAAAACACATATATAATTACATATTGTTTTTGTGGTTAATCACTATGCTTTAATTATGTTCAATTTGTAACAATGAAAATACATCCTGCATATCAGATATTTACATTACGATTCATAACAGTAGCAAAATTACAGTTATGAAGTAGCAACGAAAATAATTTTATGGTTGGGGGGTCACAACAACATGAGGAACTGTATTAAAGGGTCTCAGCATTAGGAAGGTGGAGAACCACTGTGATACATATATATATATATATATATATATATATATATATATATATATATATATCTGACATATATGTATATACATGTATATATATATATATATATATATATATATATAACATTTCTACATTGATGAAATATTCTTTATATTTGACTGAAGAATTGAATGGTTATTTACTGTGTTTTCTCTCTTAGTAAGACACCTCATGTCTTACAATGTTTCAGTTTATTAAATGTCAAGATGTCAATGTTGATGCAGTTCGAAACTTGTTATTTTGGAATAGCCTAAATATGTTTCTTCTGTAGGGGTAAATCTGAAGTTGGCTAAAAAACAAAGTAAAAATTGTTTTCTCTAACACCACAATTTGCTCTTCTCCAAAAGACTCTTATGAAATGATGTTGCTGCAAACAGAACGCAGAAATTGCCTCAAGTCATAAATGGAAACTGGATCATCATGATATTTCAATGTGATATGAAAATTATTGGAATAAATTGCATTGTGGTATGCTGCATTCCAATTGTTACCAAATGGGAAAGTTTGCTGTAGTTGACTTTCCTATAGTTTAGCAATCATGTTTCAAAGTGGGGGAAACTTGGCATGCTAATAAGAGATGACTAATAAATTAGATCTTTCTAGAATTAATACACGAAAATGATTAAATTGGTTCCATAAAATTAATTGTAAGTATAATTCAGTAAAACTATTAATTCTGTTTCCATTGTGATTAGAGAGAAAAGGCCAAGTGTTTCTGTTATCTAAGAGTATTTAAAGTATTTTTGAAGATAAAGAGGGAAATAGAAGTTAAAACATATTAATAACTTTTAGTTTATTAATTCATTTTAATGGATTGTAATAATATCTTGGTGTGACATTTTCTCTCTCACACTGTGAGTGTGTGTGTGTAAAATCATAAAGCATTTTTGATTTCCTTTTACTTGTGATTAGTGATCAGCTTAGAATGACAGAAAGGGCCTTGAATGGGGATTGGCTGTTTTACAGAGTGACATTGGAAAAGTCAGTTTATCTTTCTGAATGTTTTCTGAACTGTAAAATGAGGGACTTGGATTTGAACATCTCTAAGGTCACTTCTGACTGCGACATTTTATGACTGATTGTTTTATATGTGGTTGCTTTTCATAGTTTCTAACACAGATTCCTACGGTTGGGTGATACAACTGACATGAAAAGAAATAATGTGTGTTATTGGATATAATAATTGCATTAATTATAATCATAATTACTAATTATATTAATGACCTTGACTACAACTTTTCAAAGCCCTTTGATATCTGCTGCTGCATTTAGCTAGATGAAATAATGGAGGAGACCTGGGATATAGTCTCCGGCATTTGACAGAGAGACCTGTCGGCCTTTCAGGTGACGCTTTGGACCCCTGCATTACTGGTTGGGGCACGGTGTGTGCTTGCAGGTGGGGGTAAAAATTAAAATACAGGGAAAACATAACCATAGAGGACAAAGTCTAACAACTTGACAAGGAAGTGATAAAATCACTCAGAAAATGTGCGCCTCAGAAGCCAGTCTTGGAGGACCAACAACACACCCATGGAAGGGGAAGCATCAGAGAGGACCAGGGACATGGACTATCAGGCCAGCTTTTTGATGCTAACTATCTTAAAATGTTCTTTCTAAACTTCTCTAATCACTTATAATGCATTCATTTTTAGCAGCTTTATTTAGATATAATTCCCATATCATACAAACATTCATATTCACAGATACATACAACCCTCACCACGATTTTGGAACATTTTTATTACCTCAAAGAGAAACCTCATGCCTTTTATTTATCTATCAGTTCTCTATCCCCTTATCACCCTTCTCCCAGCCCTAAGCAACCACTGATTTACTTTCTGTCTCTCTAGGTTTTCCCGTTCTGGACTTTTGGATGAGTGGAATCGTATAATATGTGTTATTTTATGATTGGCTTCTTTCACTTTAGCATAATGTTTTCAAGGTTCCTTCATGTTGTTGCATGAGGATGTTGCATGAGACCCAACTTTGAGATGAGAGGGTTGAAATTTTCTCTCCCACTCCTGACCTCTGGGGAAGGGAGAGGGGCTGGAGGATGAAAGCAAACTGGGGAAATCTCTGGGATTGGATAAAAAGTAAAATAGAAACACATATTTCTTTCACATTGGTGGGTGCAGGGTAGTCAGTAGTTGACATTTACAGCATGAGATGGTTTGCAGGGAATAAGATAACAAGGAGGGGTTCTGCTATAGGTTGTGCCCTGAGGGGTCTGGAAAAAGACCATTACTCTGACTTTCAAAGGAGTATTATCTCAGATACAAAAAGATAGTAGACAGGCTCACTAAGTTAAAGATTGACCTTTGTCAAGGAAGCCACAGGCCTAGGGCAGGACTACCCACCCTGGCTCACTTCTCCTTAGGAATTTTTATGTCCATACCATCCTGATGTGGTTACTTTTGGCCTCTGTTTGTAGGGCCCACCATGCAGGCCTCCCCCGAGCTTGTCAAGTTTAGTGTGTGACCCCTTTTTTCATTCTCACTGAGTTATATTCTTTTATAATAAAACAGGTCATCTAATGAGTAAGTGCGTGTTCTGAGGTTTTTGAGCTGCTCTCGCAAATTAGTTGAACCCAAGGGAGGGGGTTGTTGGCACCTGTGATGTACAGCTGGTGGTCAGGGGCACACGAAACAACTGGGGCTTGTGATTGAAGTCTCAAGGTGGGGGGAGGGTGCAGCTTTGTAGAATTAAACCCTTTAACTGGTGGAATCTGATGCTATCTCCAGGTAAACGGGTATCAGAGTCAGGTTGAATTCTCAGACCTTGAAAATCTGTCGACATTTTATATGAGCTAAACTTCACATTGAAATGTCAGTTTCAGTATGTGTAGGAAGAAGATCCAAGAAGATATTCGTCTCCCTTTGCCTGTAGCTCCTCCTGTGTGAAGAAGGGTTTTCATGAGAAAAGGGGTTGGTCTTTTAAATCCAAGAGAAACCAAACTTAAAGTAGAATTTAAGAGTGAGAGATTTTGGTTGCAATGATTACTTCGTTTCTAGCATGATAGAATATTTAATTTTTTTACCCGTTTACTTTTAAAAAGTAAAGTGGGATTTATTGAAGATGCACTCCAAGCAAGGAATGAGCCAGTTGAGAGAGACAATGGCCCTAAACTCCTGACTTACACAGTTTAAAGGAGGGATTTTCTAGGTGGAGACCTTAATTTGCATTCAGGGATGATTAATAGAATAGGGTTATATAATTACATTTCTTCTCTGCATGCATTTACCCATAATGCATACAGAAAAATCCAAGGGGATGGTTCTAAACCGCAATGCAAATTTTATTATAATTAGTCTAGGACCCTAGTAAGGTCACACTGAGGTCATGTTGTTTTCCTCTGAGCTCCTGCCAAAATCCAGCTGATTCTGCCCTCTGACAGTCTGCTGGCTGCTGGGTGGCCTACAGAGAGGTGGTCTGAAGGCAATGTTGATCCGACCCCTGTTCAGGACCTCAGGGCAGACCCCACCCCAGCCCCTCATGTCTAACTTCCTACCTAATACCTGGACAAGCTGCCGCTGCTCATTGCTGCCCTGGTTGCAAGCCTGTGGGGTCCCTTAGAGTTTAGCAGTTGCTTGCCTATTGGGGAAGAAGAGGGGGAAGGGAAAGGTATGGGCATGCTCCTGGGAGGGAGAGTATTTTATACGATAGAGTATTTTAACCTGAGAGTAGATCCTAGGTCTCTGGATATTTTCTGAGGACATGTAGAAGCATTTTGCTACCCACAATGAAAACTTTCTCCCAAAGTGTAAGGACCACATTTTGATAAATCAAATTGGTTACATGTGTTAGAAATGTTACTAGTCAACAGAATCCTCTCTGACTCCCACTTTTGGTTTGTTGTTTGTTAAGTTGAGGAACAGCTTTCAGTTGATTGTTGGTAAGTCAGAATTTGGTTTTGCTTATGATGTGTCGTCTCTGGTCAAACATACAATAACCATTCTCCATGGTCTTAATAGCTCTGCTTCCGTACCTTCCTCTCTGATGAGACAGTAAGCAATCTGGACAGGACTCATTTCTAGTATCTCACAGGCTTGCCACACAGTACTCACTCAGGAGGTTTCATCCCTGAATTCTGAAAACAAGAACTGAGGATTTCTCTGGGTATTTTAATCTTGCCTCACATGCCTATGACTTTACTTTTAAAATCATAACAATCAGAAGAATAAAACTAAGCAACATAATAATTTGCGAAGTTGACCTTTTGGATTCTTTAAAAATACTAAAGAATCAGTGGCATTGCTCTTATCGAAGGACTCACATTTGTCTATAAAGATCTAATAGGCACTGGAGAGAAGCCGTTATCATTTGGGTGATATGTATCTCCCAGCCAAGCTTGAAATGAAATGAAAGTATCATTGTGACCCAGATAATGGCGGAGTCTTGGGTAGTTACTGAATGTTTGTATGGCAGGGAAGTTTTGGAGGTGATTTCTCTGCAGTTGGGAGTATCTCAGCTGCATGCCGTAAGATAGTCTGCCCGCTTTCCAGTTTTAATTGGACTGGTGAAAGGAGTATCAGTACAAATAAATTAATTTCCAAAGAGCATTGTGCACACAAAAGATCCATATCATAGGTGGTTCTCACAAGTCTACAGTATTCTCAGCCTTGGTTTTGTTTATCTCTGATAAATTCTGTGAGGATCTCCATCTCTGCAGGAAATAGGAAAAATTTAAAAATGGACTTATGTCGAATGTAAGGTGTAATGAAATAAACTTTTCCTACTTTAGTAACATCATCTACACTAATAAAAGAGAAAAATGGTAATTGGCGTACAACGATACCCTTTTCATTGGCTAATCAGGGCTATATGCAAATTAACTGCCAACTAAGATTGGCAGTTAACTGCCAACTAAGATTGACAGTTAACTGCCAACTAAGATTGGCAGTTAACTGCCAACAAGATGGCGGTTAATTTGCATATGTAGGCACAATGCAGGGAGGCGAAAGGGAAAGCAGGAAGAAGCCCCCTGCCACTGACAGTGATCGGAAACCCAGGGGGGAGCTAAGAGCTGGGGGGCAGGGCAAAGGCGGCCCTGGGGCCGCCTTTGCCCTGCCCCCCAGCCATGATCGGAGAATCAGGCGCCTTTTCCACCCTGGCCAGTGATAGCAGGAAGTAGGGGTGGAGCCAGCGATGGGAGCTGGGCATGGTCGAAGCTGGCAGTCCCAGGAGCTAGGGGTCCCTTGCCTGGGCCTAAAGCGGAGCCCACGATCGCGGGGCTGCTGCAGCTGTGGGTCCCCGCTGCCCGGGCCGGACGCCTAGGCCAGAGGCATCAGGCCTGGGCTGGGGGCAGAACCAGTGATGGGGGGAAATGAGGGTCACCTGCCCAGGCCTGACACCTCTGTCAGAGGCGTCAGGCCTGGGCAAGGGGCCGATCCTGCGATTGGAGGGTGATGGGGGTCAACGCCTGAGGGCTCCCAGTATGTGAGAGGGGGCAGGCTGGGCTGAGGGACACTCCCCCCCACACACACACACCCAGTGCACGAATTTCGTGCACCGGGCCCCTAGTGGTTAAATAATATAATATATGTCAAGGTCCTTTAAAAGTACTAAAGAATCAATCGTGTTGCTCTTACTTATTGAATGACTCATATTTGTCTATAAAGATTCAGTAGGCACTGGAGAGAAGAAAAATAGTAGAACCTTTATACAATAAGACTAAAAAATTCTGGAGTGAAAATATCTACCTGATGCCTTGGTTATTAATCAACCTATAAGAAAAGGATAGTTCGAACCAGTTCAAATGTACCATGCTAATGCACTCAGTATTTGAGAGGCATGTGTTCATTGCTGCACTGTCCCCTTGGGCCCTAGACCACTGCTTCATAATTGGGAAATCAACAAGAGAATTTAAAAATCCAAAGATAACCCCTTATATAGGGTGTCCCAAAATTCACGCAAGATTTGCAATTCAATTCAATTGCAAATCTTGCATGAATTTTGGGACACCCTATATTCAGTGATTCATTCATTCACTCATTCATCGGTTAATAATAGGCTTCCTACTATTTGTCAAGGACTATGCTAGGAGCTTTTGATTCAAAGATAATGAGGCCTAGCTTACAAGAAGTTAATATATGGGGTAACGTGCCAGGGAAATGATGATATTATATAATCTGCTATGGCTTAGAGTAGAAAGAAACATTGGGCTGTGTGAGCGCAAAGCAATGCCCCTGAATCTGAATTCAGGAGGGTGATGTTCAGCAAAGGTTTTCTGGAAGATATGTGGCCTGGCTGAAATCTAAAGATAATGCATAAGCGAAAGAAGTTTAAGGAACATGTTAAGGCATTTGGATTTCATCCTGAAAGCTATCAGGAGCCTGAAAGGGTTACAAGTGAGGAATGACATGGTTGGGTTTTCATTTTAGAGTTGTATCTTGCAGATGGATTGGGGCAAGGCCGTCCTGAGAGCTGAGCGATGAAATCTAAGGCCATCACAGCAATTCGGGGGGAAATAGTGAGGAGACTTGGGGATAGACTTCCGAGCTATTAAGAAAGTCCAGTGAACTGGACTTGGTCCTTAGAATATGGAAAAAAAGGAAATATGATTGCCTTCTATAGGTTAAGATATGAAATTGTCACATACTAGAAGAGAAAAGATATGTAAAGTTCTCTATAAGAGATACCATTACTCTCTGGCCAGTAGTCTTGACAGTAAGTAAGCAAACTCCTTATAAATTAACTTGTCCAAAGAAAATATCAATGAAAAAATACAGGGGTGAAAAAGAGTCACAGAAACAGACTTAGGCATTGTACAACCAATTTTTTTTGTTTTTAATTGACATATAATATATTAGTTTCAGATGTACAATTTGTATATATTGTGAAATGATCACCACAATAAATCTAGTTAATTACATTACAAAGTTTTTTTCTTGTGATGAGGACTTTGAAGGTCTACTCCCTTAGTAACTTTCAAATAAGCAATCCAGTACTGACTATAATCCTTACGCTGTACTTTGTATCCCCATGACTTCCTTAATTTATAACTGGAAGTTTGTACCTTTTGACCTTCTTCTTCTGTTTCACCCACCCCCTATTCCCTACCTCTGTCAACCACCAGTTATATGTTCTTTGTATCTATGAGCTCATTTTTTCCTTAGATTCCACATTTAAGTGGGATCATTCAGTTATATGTATGTCTCTGTCTGACTTATTTCACTTAGAATAATGCCCGAGGGTCACAGATGAAAAGATTTCCTTCTCTTTTATGGCTGAATAATATTCCACAGTGTGTATTTGTGTGTGTGTGTGTGTGTGTGTGTGTGTGTGTGTGTGTGTGTCTGTGTATACGTGTGTGTGTGTATATTTATATTCATCCATCAATGGACACTTCGGTTGTTTCCGCATCTTGGCTATTGTAAATAATGCTGCAATGAACATGGGGTGCTAGTGTTTTTGTTTTTTTGCAGATAAATACCCAGAAGTGGAATTGCTGGATCATCCAGAACTTCTATTTTTAACTTTTTGAGGAACATCCACACTGTTTCCCATAGTGGCTACACCAATTTACATCCCCACTAGTAGTACACAAGGATTCCCTTTCTTCCACATTGTCTCCAGCACTTGTTATTTCTTGTCTTTTTGATAATAGCCATTCTAATAGGTATGAGGTGTCTGCCTGACAACTAGTGATATTGAGCACATTTTCATGTACCTGTTGGCCAACTGTATTCTTCTTTGGAAAGATGTTTATTCAGATCCTCTGCCCATTTTTAAAATTATTTGGGTGCTTTCTTTGTGTGCCAAGTTTGATCTAGGGTTCAGAGTATTAGTTCATTCTGCACTTAAATAACCAGTCCACCCATAAGCAACACTCCAACTGTAGCCATAGACTGTTTATCTTTATAAATATGTAATGATGTCATTACATATTTGGATCAAACTGTTAACTCTCCTAGTTTTGGTTGCATGCTCACCAAAGAGCCTTCTGATAATTTAACCTCATACACTTTCCTTATAGGGAGAGAAAGCTCTTGTCAGACTGGCACATACATCAGACTTACCAGACAGTTATATTCCTGATTGGTAACTCATATTTTGGCACACCAGTCTTATACGTCAGTCTCTATTGTTTAAAATACTCTGACAGTGTCAAGTTAAAGTTTCTGAGTTTGGAAGTCTGAGAGCCAGACCTTAGTTGATGGTTAATTTATCAAAGTAAATGTCTCTGTTTGGGTGGCCTGTCTGTCTCCAGGTATCATCCCCTCAGCATTTCCAACTGTCAGTGTTAGTATGAATCATGCCAAGTAGCTGTTCTGTCCACTTGAAACTTATATAGATGATAGCTAAAGCCATCAGAACAAATGAGATCATCCAAGGAGAGTATGTAGACTGAGAGAAGAAGAAAAACAAGATGGAACTATAGAGAACGCAAGTATTTAAGAGGCAGTGAGAAGGGAAATTTGTAAAGGATTCTAGAAAGGAAAGTCCAGGTCAGTAGGAAGAGAAACAGCAATGAGCAGGGTGTAGAAATCTAAAAAGTTGCTAGATTTAAGCAGGTGAAATTATCAACTCCATCCATGTGTAAGATGACTGAAAATAAAAGCTAAACTAAACAGGATAAAATGCAGTTTCATTGGGGTTGTGAGGCCAGGATGCTGAAATGATGGGTAAGAAAACGGTGGTTAAAAGCATAGTCTCTGGAGTCTGATGCCTGGGTTGGAAGCCTGGCTCCACCAATTACTTGTCCCATGATCTCAATTTCTTCAGTTTCAGTAACTGGGGGTAATATCTCCTCAATAAAATTGATGTGAGGATTGAAATAATAAATGCCCCAAATTTAGCACAATCCCCTGCACACAGTAAATTCTCAATAACTATAAGTTATTGGGACTTGGAGTTGAGAAAGAAAATGTTAAGATGGAAGAGAGGAGAGAATGTGTAATTCTGCTGGAAAGGAGTCAGTGGAGTAGAAGAGATAGAAGATGCCAAAGAGAGAAGAGATAATTTATGAAACCAGGGCTTTGAGGAAGCAAGAGGAGATGGGATACAAAGTAGAAGGACTGGTCATTGGCAGGAGAAGACCTTTGATTGATTGTGATAGAGAAGCAGACCATAGACAGCGTGCATGGTCACGGACAAGCAGTAGGTTGGTGAGGAAGACAGCGAGTCATTTTTATTTCATAAGAATTGTTGAGAGGTCTCCAGCTGGCAGTTAACTATGCTGAGGAGGGGTTATTGGGTTATTGGGTATCAAAACGGCAGGTGTTTTGTCTGAAGGTGAAGAAATAATTGGGGGTGGGGTGGGGTAAAATGCTGATCCACGTCTTGACACTGGTGTATCTGGGGTGTGGGGGAATGGGCAGACCTCACTAGGGAGCGCTGTAGCATGAGAGGTGGTGTCATCAGCGGAGAACCCTGTTTCAGCTACAGGGGGAGGTAGATAGAAAGTTCCTGTGGGAAGATGGTTTGGCAGGTCACAGCATTGTGAGGGCTTCGGATGGAGAAAGGAATGGGTCAGGAGAGAGGAAACGGGTGAGAGCCAGAGAAAGAGGAGTGGTTTGCATTTGGGGCAGTGGCCACAGATGGTGGTGATATAAGGCAGGGTGGGATATGCTGGTGCAAGGTCTAGCTGAGGCTTGGGTAGAAATGTAAGACACCAGTGCGGGCCCTGGGAGAGTTGGAGCCCGATGATGTCAGCTGTTGGCAACTCGGTCTGAGAGCAGGGACTCCTGAGGACACCTCATCTCACGCGTCTTCTTGACATAGGCTCAGGAGTATCATTTTTATTTCTAGTAATAGCAGCTACCATTTCATTTTTTGAGTCACTACTCTGAACCAGACACTAAACTTGATTCATATTGTGTTTTACGTCATTAGGCTCACAAATCGCTAAGTGGTGGCTGTTGTCTTTATTTTACATATGAAGCAACTGAAGCTTATATGCACGCTCACAAAATTTCCTGAAAAAAGAATAGCTTCCTGCACATTATTGTTTGCTCCTTCCTGTGTTTTGAGACACGTGTGAGATGGAGGAGCTGAGCCTAAGAAGGCATGGCAAAGGGACCTCTGTGTTAGTTATTAGGGCTGCCCTAACCAAGTACCCCAAACGGGGTGGCTAAAACAACAGAAATTTATTGTCTCAGTTCTGGGAGCTAGAATCTGAAATCAAGATGTTGGCAGTTTCCTTCTCCAGGCTGTGAGGGAGAGCCTGTTCCCCGCTCTCCCAGCTTCTGGGCGTTTGCTGGCAGTCTTTGGTGTCCCTTGGCTTGTAGATGCACCATTCGCTGCCTTCATGTTCACAGGGCGGTCTCTCTGTGTAATGGGTCAAATTTCCCATTTTTATAAGGACACCAGTCATATTGGATTATTGGCCCACCCTACTCCAGTATGACCTTATCTTACTAACTACATCTGCAACAATCTTATTTCCAAATATGGTCACGTTCTGAGGTGCTGGGGGATAGGACTACAACATATGAATTTTGGGTAGACACATTTCAACCTATGTTGAGACCACGCATTTAATTAACATTTAAAAAACAAGACTCCAGCTCTAGCCAGTTTGCCTCAGTGGAGGGTCCCAGGTTCGATTCTGGTCGGGGGGCACATGCCTGGGTTGCTGGCTTGATCCCCAATGAGGGATATGCAGGAGGTAGCCAATCAGTGATTCTCTCTCATCATTGACGTTTCTATCTCTCTCTCCTTCTCCCATCCTCTCTGAAATAAAAAAACAAACAAAAAAAAATCTCACAAGATTCCATTACTCTTCTACTAGAGAGACTCGGTCTGTTCTATAAATTTCTGATAAAAATGTTTATATTGGGGAGATTATGAACTCTAAGCTCTCATCTCTTTTTGGATGGGAGCGAGGTCCTTGGTGGTAATTATGGAGATAAGCATTAATGTTTGGGATGCTATTTCAGTCCTGGAAATAATTTGAACTTAAAAATATAATCTGTGTACAGAGGCAGAGCTGCCTCAAACAGATTGTCAAACTGCAGCGGGAAGGCCGGGGAGGGTGGGGGTGCAGGAGGTAGGGGGGTAAGAGATCAACCAAAGGACTTGTATGCATGCATATAAGCATAACCAATGGACATAAGACACCGGGGGATAGGGGAGGCTAGGGGACTGTCTAGGGCGGGGGGAAAAAATGGACACATATGTAATACCCTTTGTAATACTTTAAGCAATAAAAAAAATATATATATATATATATATACATATATATATATATATATACATATATATATATATATATATAATCTGTGAATTTTACTTTTAAAGCATTTAATACTTTGAGTATTTACTCTTAAAACATTTAATAAAGCTTTATTTGATTTTTTTTGAGATGTTGAGATATTTAATTTTTAAATGGGGAAAATCCCCATTTTGGAATTCCTGGAATTAGGTGTGGGTTCCTAAATATTTTGAGTTTGTATACCTCTAGTTTTTGATTCTTTTTTTCTTGGAAACTTCAAACACACTAATTGGAGCAATTTTCCCCATAAGCACCCAATCTCTGAAAGCTAACCTTTAAGCACTGTTTTATAGCAAGGCGAATTCCTTGAAGTTCCCAGGCTAGAAGTCACTTATTGCTACTGAAAATGCTTCAGGGTGACTCTGAGCTATTCTTGTCAAGATCTGGGAGGCTGGTAAATGAGACTGACAGGTGATGGGGAAGAGAGAATACATGAGCTGGATATTTTCACCAGGTAGAAAGGAGAAAAAATACATTATTTCATTAAGCAGTTAGAGAACAAAACTCTAAAATGATATTGTACTATCTGGAACGTCAAGTTTTGAGATTCAAAGTGAAATCTGTTTTGCTTTTTGGTTAGTTCATTATTTGCACTTCAAAGCCCGTTCCCGCACACAAAGAACCTCATTTCTATTGTTTCATGCTCCCCAGAGGGTCTGCCCTGCTCTTCTTAGATGGACTTGTTCCCCACCCCCTGGATCAGATGCTCACACTTCTGCCTTGAAGTTTTCTCTGGAGCCACACCCCGTGTTGGAATGTGTCCCCGTGTGCCAGACATTTTCCCTTCTATAATTAAAAAGATTTGTCAGAATTCCACCTCTTCCAAGGAATTTTCCTGGAGTATTGGAAAAGCGTCATTCAAAATTGAGATCCCCTTTTATATTTACCATAACCTTTTGGACTTTGATAATAACTTGACTCCTCTTTTTTTCCTTCTACATGTAACAGAAAACAGTTTGATTTATCTTGACAAAGTAAAACTTGGTAGAGTTAGGATGACAGAAGTTTTGAGTGAATTGACTCTAATAACAAATGGGACCAACGTTTGGTTATTAATCAGCTACTAATTCTCAAAGCGTTAGTTTCCTTGACGTTAAGGTGAAAAGAACAGTCCTATTTCCTTTGTAGAGTTGTGAGCATTAGAAAATACACATACAACATTTGGGACAAAGCCTGACACAAAGGAAGGACCCATGAGGATTCTATGAGGGAAGTTACACTTGACATAGAGTCAAAACACCTGACCTGGTTCTGTAACTGGGCAGGTCACTTGATCTCTTATGGGGTGAGGCCACAACATCGGTAACAAAGACACAGAATTCCTGGAGGATGAGGCCCAGAAATCAGGATTTAAAAAAATCCCCAGGTGATTCTAATGTGCAGCCAAGGTTGAGAACCACTGTCTTAGACTCTAAGAGACTTAGAGCCTCAGTTTCCTTCTGCCTGAGGATATAATCGCTGGTGTGCTGATCGATGTTCCACCACTGACTCTGGAGCCCTTACTTGTAGCATTTGGCATTTTTTCTGGTGTAAATACTCCCCCACTGCCAATTTCAAACTATCAATATGGTATCCCTGGATGTAGAGTTGAGAATAGATGTGTACAACTGTCCACCCACCTTTCCACAAAGGGCGATGTTTATGTTTAGAGATGGTATTTGTGAAGGGACTTAGTGTAATAGGCATTCACTAGTGTTAGTTTAATTTTGCTTGGAAAAGTCCTTTAGATTGGAAGAACTAGTTAGGTCAGAATTAGTTTTATGATGGAAAAAGCCGACTGAGCATTTTCTTCTCCATGACAACCTGAGAAATTTCAACGGTAGATACCCTGAGAGGCTGGGCGGGCAACACCAACGCAGAAGTGGAACAGGAGCGCCCCACCGCCACCTTCAATATCCACTGGGGCATCGAAAAGGTATCTCACGTTTACCAGCACCCTTCCCCGCCCTACACACATCTTCCCCAGTGTCCCCATCTCAGCAAAGGTGCTGCGTTTTCTTTTGGCTTAACACAGGGACAATTTATTACCATTTCAGGAGGTAAAAATCAGAAGTGGGTCTCACTGAACTAAAGCAAGACGTGCATTCCTTTCGAAGAGTCTAGGAAAGAACCTGTTTCCGGGCCTTACCTGATTTTGGAGGCTGCCCACAATCTCCCTCTTCAGAGTCACCAGTGGCCAGCCAAGCCTTTGACCCGCTGCATGACTGACAATGACATTTCAGCCTCCATGTGGCTTCTTCTTTATGTCCTTAGTGATAGGACTTGTGTTCAGCTAGTCTTCAGATGGTTCTCAGGTTGATTGTCCTATAGCTTGGTTGTAATTTTGATGCGGTCCTGGGAAGAGGCAAGCGCATTTTTTACCTCACGGTGCTACCATATTCTCTGAGCTGTTCTGGACAAGGACAACACTCTTGAAGTCACCCTGGCTCATCTCTTTCACACCCACATCTAATCTCTCTAACATTGGTTCAACCTTTAAGATTTTAATTTGACCACTGCTCATTCCCTCTACCGCTGATCCTGTAGCCCCAGTCACGTTAACTGGCCTTCCTGCTACTCTCCCCAGAGCTGCCAGATGATGCTTTTAAAATGAAATGCAGGTCACATCACTCCCAGCTCCCCTTTCTGAACTCCTTTTACCATATTGGGCCCTTTATTGATTCTTACAAGCCAGGCACACACCCTCTCCAGAGCCATTGCTTTTGCTGTTTCTTCTTTACAGATCCTTGCATGGCTTATATCATGACTTATATGGCTGCTGGCTTAAAGTCACCTATTCAGAGAGGCCTTCTCTGCCACAGTCCGACATAGCTCCTCACATGCCTGCCCTATTAATCTGCTTTATTTATATTTTATCAACTTAGCAGTGCGCGACATTAGACACGATGTGAATCCCTTCGTTGAAGCTCTATCTCCTCCACTCAATATAAACTCCAAGGGGGCAGAGACTTAATTTTCATGACTATTCCCCAGAGCCTCACAGAGAAAGGTCCCTGACATATAGAAGGCACTCAGTAAATAGATATTTAATGTTCCATAAGTACTTACAAAGAAATTCTCTAATTGTTGAGTGCCAACTTCTACATATGTTCATAAGATCAAGCTTGTTAATTGTTATTCAAATACTCTATCAGTTATTGTCCAATTGATCCATTTTTGAATAAATTATGTTAAAAATTTCCACAATGTTTGTGCTTTTGTTAATTTATTCTTATAACTCCAGTCAGTTTTTGCTTTTATTTTAGTGATCTCAAACAGTAGGAAATCTTTTTAGTGTTCTTAAAAATCTATGTAGAGCACCTTTATTAGTAGTTTACTTAGGTTTAGAATTATGTACCTAACTTACTTAGCCCATTGAAGATCTTATTTTATTGTTTTCTGACTTCTTTTGTTGGTGGTGAGAAGTCTTCTGTTATTCCATTTTAGGTAAGCTGTCTTTTCTTTCTGGGTATTTTAATAATCTCTTTTGCTTTTCTGTTTCTGAAGTTTCTTGTTTAGTGTCTAAGCATGGATTTGAATTTGTTTTTCCTTGCTTGCCTCCCTAGCCCGAGGACCTAAGTTTGTATTCAATTCTGGATAAGTCGTGTCTTTCAAATATTTCCTTTCTTCATTCTGTAATGTCCCCTTCAAAAAATCCTATTGAGTGTATTTTGAATCTCCACTTTCCATTCTCCAAAGCTCCTTAGCTTACTTTCCTATTTTCCACTTTTTCTCTCTCTTTGCTGCATTTCAGGTGATTTCCTCAAGTCTTTCATGCCAGTGTCTGCAGCTCTGTCTGATCTACTCTGACATCATCCATTTAGTTTTCAAGTTCAATAGTCATAGTTTTGTATTTTTTTTAAAGCTTCATTTGGTTCTTTTTCAGATTTGACCATTTTATTTTGTGCCATACGCCCTTAAATATTATAGTCTCTTTAATATTGTTGTATTGTTTCTACCTCTTAGGGTGGTGCAGATTCTCCCAACTGTTTGGTCTGCTGAATCTCTCAGTGTACTTGGTTTTCTTGTGCGGCTGCTAAATGTTCACTGTTACTGCATCCTCTGCCGGGAGTCTAGGGCACCCGCACTGTGTACTACTGCTATCTCTATGGATGGGTGTTGCATTTGCTTTTGATGGGGCCCGGAAATGAGCTTGTGGGCTAATTATTTGTCTTTAAATTTCTGTACCATACAGTTAGTACAACTCCTGCTAACCCTTAGATGTTTCTGGCTTAGCGTTTCAATTTCTCTTAGGAGATTTATTTCCCACATTAGAGACCTGGGCAGATAGCAAGTTTCTTGCCAATTTTCTGGCTTAGTGTGAGGAATTTTTCCTGATCCCCATTTCACTGATAGGACTTAGCTTTAAAACAGGGCACTCTATTGTACTTCTCTGATTCAAAAAGGCTGATACAAAGAAAACTACTCACATGGACATCAAACTCTTAGCAGCCGAACCCTGTATCAGGATCTGACGCCCTCTTCTGTTGCCATGGTGACAACTGGTTTCAGTTCTCTTTTTATTTTAGGTAGTTGGGAGATTTCCATATATATATATATATATATATATATATATATATATATATATATATATATATGGAAAAAGGAAATTTAATTTTTTATCCAGCATTTCTGTTTTTTTTTTCCGTTTTGTTTTTAAATATATTTTATTGATTTTTTACAGAGAGGAAGGGAGAGAGACAGAGAGTCAGAAACATCGATGAGAGAGAGAGACATCGATCAGCTGCCTCCTGCACACTCCCCGCCGGGGATGTGCCCGCAACCAAGGTACATGCCCTTGACCGGAATCGAACCTGGGACCCCTCAGTCCGCAGGCCAACGCTCTATCCACTGAGCCAAACCGGTTTCGGCATCTGTTTTGTAGGGGGAGTGTCTTCCATATCAACATAGTCTGCCATGTTACTGAAAGGCCACTTCTCATATCTTCACACTTTTCCTTGCCTCAATATTCTTTTCCCGCGTCTTCATTTCTCCCATTTTAAGAGAAGGTTTTCTTCATATTAATATATCTGCCTTTAAAGAAAACTCTAAACCCAGATGACTTCTCAGGAGAGCTTTACCAAGTATTCAAGAAAAAATAGAACAGTAACTTCTTTAATCTAAAAACAACAACAGCTTCTTCAAAAACTCTAATCATCAACTTTGGTGATTTCCACTGGAGGGTGCTGCTGAGCCTCAGGGTACAGAGGCAGGGGAAGGCTGCAGAACTCATCCTTAGCCACTGAGATCATGTGTTGCTTGGACATGCCTGTCTGAGGCTGGGAAACCTAGAACAGCCTCAATATTGCCTCATCAGCTGGCTGCGGGGATCACAGCTGCTCTAAAAACCACACCTGGGACTCAACAATGGGCTGAGGGCTGTAGCAGGCCAGGGTAGCCATGCCTGAGGACACTCAGAGGAGATCAGAACCCTTGTTGTTGGGGCTGACAGGGTTTCAGAGAGATAGGAATGGGAGTGAAGGGGCTACCCATGAGTGGAGTAAATGAGAACCAAAGTTCTTACCTCCTGTGTAGCAACCTCAGAAAGCATGGGCTCTGCTAGAATATCAAATCCATAGGCTGGACAAAAAACACACAAGTGAAGGTTTGGCAGTGGGCGTCAATAGGACAGTGGGTTTGGGTCGGGGAGCCTGGAGAGAGACATTAAGCCAAGATTTTTACAGGGCATCCATGGTAAAAATCTTGGCTTCCTGGTTGAATTCTGGGTGAAGAAACAGTTGTTAAAGGCTGTAGCTAAGTCAGCTTCTTCATAGTCAAACTGTGAGCCTTCAGGATTCCCGTGCAGAACTTCTCTGCTTCGTCTTTACTCTTACCTTTAGCTCCAAAGATATATTTGGTCAAAAAAGGATGCAGGTTTTAAGTCAGATGGACCTGGATATGAAACTCTTCTCTCCTAGTAATGGGACCTTGGGCAACTTAATTTAACATGTTTCCTCCTTAACTTAGGGGGGCAAAGGGGGACAAAGCGATGATAATATCTACGTGTGCAATTACTGTGAGGATTAAATGAAATAATCTATATAAAGTAGCTAGACATGGCAAGTGACCAGTAAATATGAATTCTTTTTCTCTTTCCTCACTTTCAGTTGCTCCTGTTTTCTACCAGTATTCTAAATGGTGAAGTCAAACAATTTTACACACACACACGCACACACGTCTGGATCTTTCTCTCAGTTGCCAGTGCTATCAACCACTTACCATCATCTCTCTCTCTTAACTTCTGCAATAACTTTCCACCTGGTTGTCATGCTTCAGAATACAGTAGCCATGGGAGTCTTTTCAAAATGGATATAAGTCACATTAGAAACCTTTCAGCAGCTTCCCTTAGATTCTGAATTAAACGGTAAGTTCCTTCAACTCATCTATGAGTTCCGGGCCTTGAGCACCTCTCTGCTTCTTCTACCCTTCCCTTTTCCAATTTATTCCAGCTTTATTTCTTTTGTAAAAAAATATACTTTATTGATTTTTTACAGAGAGGAAGGGAGAGGGATAGAGAGTTAGAAACATTAATGAGAGAGAAACATCGATCAGCTGCCTCCTGCACACCCCCCACTGGGGATGTGCCCGCAACCCAGGTACATGCCCTTGACCGGAATCAAACCTGGGACCCATGAGTCCACAGTCTGATGCTCTATCCACTGAGCCAAACCGGTTAGGGCTATTCCAGTTTTCTTAGGAATGCTCTATTATGCTCAGCTCTTTCTCATTTCAAGGCCTTCATACTTCTCTCTGCCAAGAATGTTTTCAGTTATCAGCTCAAATGTAAAACTTCAGAGAGATTGTTCTTGGCCTCTTTATCTGAAGTTGCCTCCTCCTGCCCCAAATTGTTCTCTATCAGATTACCCTGTAATTTCAGTGTATTCAAAAACAATTGTCATTATCTACAGTGATTGTTCCTGACTTCTTAAATAGTATCTGGCATATGGGAAAATGCCAAAAGATATTTGCTTCATGCATGAATGACTGAATATTATTTTCTTCATAAAGCTGTTCCCAGTGATGGTAATTTTTTCCTCCTTTGAGTCCCTATTATGTATTTTTTTTGCATTTTTTATTATATTTCACACATTGTTCCTTGCATTTTAGTTATGATTATTATCATGTATACTGTACTAGACTATAGAATGGTGAGGGCAGAATTGGAGGGCAAGCATTCAATAAAATTATCCTTATTGAAAATACTGATACAGCCCTAACCAGTTTGGCTCAGTGGATAGAGCGTTGGCCTGTGGACTCCAGGGTCCCAGGTTCGATTCCGGTCAAGGGCATGTACCTTGGTTGAGGGCAACATCCCCAGTGGAGGGTGTGCAGGAAGCAGCTGATCAATGTTTCTCTCTCATCCATGTTTCTAACTCTCTATCCCTCTCCCTTCTTCTCTGTAAAAAATCAATAAAATATATTTTTAAAAAAAGAATAAAAAAAAAGAATATACCGATACAAGTGGCAGTGTTGAAAATGGCCTTCGCCTGGCTCATGGCCACTTCTCAGTGCTCCTTGACAACTGTGGTATTTGGATGGCAACTAGGCTCATAGGAAGACACATCTTCACCAGGCCTGCTCTGCACATGCCCAGGCCCCTGTCTCAGCCCTGTTAGTTTTGCAAAATCAATTCATTCTTTATTCATTTATACACGGTCTCCACCAGTTTATGGCTTTATTTCTTTTTATCTTTTAATCTTATAGTATTACAATTCCCATGTTTTATGACATTGGTGTTTAACAAACCTTTCCATTGTCTTTCTCCTCCTCCTCCTTTTTCTTTTTCTCCCTTTCCTTTTCCTTCCCTCTTCCGCCACTTATTCTTTCTTCTTCTCCTTTCCTTTCCTTTCCTGCTCTTCCTCCTTCTCCTTTTTAAAAAAATGAATTTTGACTCAGTAGACAAATAGGCATCTCATGTATTTTTTAAAATCCCTATTACAAATACGTGAAGTAACTGTTATTTTACTGCCATTTTGTAGATGAACATTAGAGAGATTAAATACCTAAGACCTCTACTGGTGAGATTCAGACCCATGAATTTTTGCTTCCAAATTCCAGGCTAACACAATAGCCTTACCAGTTGTAGGCAACCAGAAGAATTTCTATGTGGAACAATCTGTGTTATTTGTCCTCTAGGGGGAAAAAAAAGAGGGAAGAGTATCTTAGAACTGATTTCATCTGTTTTTAAGGGAAGACTTAAACACTCACCTGCATTTTCATTCTGTCTGGAAAGAAATAACTGACATTATTTTTCAAAGGGGGTTTCCTGATAGGTTTTAGATGTCTCTGCACTTTTTAAAAAAAACTGCAACAATGCATCTTAATGAAGTTCTAGTTCCCCAGGAAAAGATGTGCAGATGTGATGTAGGACTTATGTTTGCAAGTGCCTGAGTGTACATGGCATTTTTGAGTACACATCTTCTGTGTACTTGAACTTGCGTTCATTTGCTCATATTTGGCTTCAATACTGATGTAATGAAAGTGAATGAAATTTGTGCTTGTGTCTTTTTTGGTTAATCCCTAAACTTTACTTCTCATAGTCGTGGCTCCTAATAAATAAGAGAAGGGGGAAAACTAGAAGTTGCCATTGTTATCAATCTATCAATAACGAATCAGAGGATAAGGACATTTCACCCCCGCCCTACTGGATGAAGTCAGGCGGAGAGGCTAAGGAGGCAGGAGGGAGGATGCCAGCAGTATTGGCCATCAGCATAGCATATGTAATTAAATGCATCCATTTTAACAATGGCCCGGATAATAAAAGTGTCAACATATCCTAAAGGAAAATCGCCCCAGGAGCCTGAATTGAAAGCTGTTAATGGAGAAGAGATTTAGAGGTTGGCTACATCCCCAAGATCCAAGATGTTTTACTACTGAGGCTGTTTGTGCAAAACTTTTTGGACTTTTAAATCAATTTCTCTTCTTTCCTCTCCTGTTATTGTCCACCTCCTTCTTGTCGTCCTTGGTTCACGTATTTATCACTTAGATTCACACTCACAGCTACCATAGGCCAAAGGTTAAGGAACAGGGCAAAGGTCATGAGAACAGGGATCTGTCCTCTGGGCCAGGCTGTTTGGAAAAGGGCAGCATTGAGTCTGGGAGTCCCTAGGCCCCCAAACCCAGGGACACTGGTAAATTGACCATGCCTGGAGAGGTTCCATTTTCTACAGCAAAATGTGAAGGAGAGCCGATAACAGATAGGTTATCAGACACCCGAGAACTAGCACTGGGGCGGCCAGAGACAGGCTGACAACCACAGAGATGCATTTAGGCCTGAGAGAAAATTCCAAGGGGGAAGTGTGGGGTCAAGAGCTGGCCAGAATTACAGAAACACAAAGGCAGATTCCAAAACTGGGGATTCAGTTGCTGAAAGGATCCGCTTGAAGGAGGATCAGAATAATTAAGCTAAAGGTAGAGACACAAGAAAGATTTTGTCTACAATGATATCCTGTATGGGCACTCCCTCCTCCCTTTGCTGAAATCGGGCCCTTTTTATTAATTAACTTTTGGAGTAAGCGAATGGTATCTGTTCCAGGATTTTCACAGTATCGTTTCCTAAATGCCTAGTGAAATAAAGAGTTACATCACATTTTAATGAAGGCTCTGTTATCTATTTTATATTTTAGAAGAAAAGGAAAGAAACATTTTTTAAAAATAGATGCTCTTTTGAGTGCTCACATGGATTATCTCATTTAACTTTCACAATTTTGGCTTGAGGCAGGCTCTTTATATCCCTATTTTACAGATGAGAAAGGTGGGGCTCCAAGAGAGATTTTGTAATTTACCTCCAGTCACTCACTCCTTGTTCTCCGTGTTGCCAATTACTCATGTTCTAAGTTTTATGAGCTATCATATTAGTAACATTTTTAATTTCATAATTTAAAGTTCAAGTAATATGACAGTGTCCCATAATTGAGGAATACCTCTATAAAAGTGATTGTGCATGTTGTTTATTCAGGTCAGGAAGACAAAACATATTCTAGGACCTGGAAATGGATGTTAACCCTGTGATGGGGTCCATGAGGATAACAGTCTAGCTAGCTTCCTGGATGGGGGAACAAATGTATGTAATTAAGAACAGTTCACAACTCTCTTACCTCTTGAATCAGCTGATGGAATCCCACAAAGTGAAATCAGGAAAGAGAAAAAAGTTTATCCAACATGCTATGTTAATGGACATTTTGAGAAGAGAAACCAACATTGTATTAGACTTCCTTGCATGGTGAAGTAGAGGGTTGGTTAGGGAGAAAAAAAAAGATGTACATGTAATGTTTCAACATTACAAATAGGTTCAGTAACGATTTTAGTAAACTTCTACATGATGGAGCCATAACCAGTATTTCTGTAAGAGGTTAGGGCTGTAGTGGTTGGTATTTCAAGATGGTACCACTTTGAATATAGAATTATTATCTGGTGTATTTTTAAAAAGAGCTGGGTTGTTGTTCTTTTTTTTTTTTTAAAGAGGACAAAACAATTTTTTAAGTAAAAGCATTAAAGGCATATTTATAATATCAAATGTCTAATATATGTT
Organism: Myotis daubentonii; assembly: GCF_963259705.1. Classification (NCBI taxonomy): domain Eukaryota; kingdom Metazoa; phylum Chordata; class Mammalia; order Chiroptera; family Vespertilionidae; genus Myotis; species Myotis daubentonii. Next base: position 17,997,659 of record NC_081857.1, on the reverse strand, counting down.
TGAAAATATTTCCAGAAGGACAGAAGAGAAGAAATGGGGAAGAAATATATTGGAGAGAACCTGAGTGAAAAGTTTCCAAAATTGTTGACATAAGCCCACAGTTCAGATAGCTCAGTGAATTGAAAACTATGTAAATACAAAGGAAACCAAACATAGACCATCATAGTTGTAATGCTGAAAAGGAAAGATAAAGACGAAAATCTCGGGGTAAGTAGAATGCTAAGATGGTCATCCCACATTCTCAGTCATTGGTGGACAAATTACCTTATCCTTGTTACTCAGTCCAACACTAATCTAAGTACTGCTGTCAAGGAATGGGTTGTTGTTTTCATCCATATTGATATTTGCTGTGCTCCGTGTTATTATGGCTTTTCTTTTGAATGTTACTCAGGAAGTTTCTATAAATTATCCCTAACCGATGGGTCTAATACTGATGTCAAAGCAGATAACGTCATTATACACTTAATAGAACTTCACCCCTGAGATGGCATCCGTCCCCGCCCCCCCCCCCCCCCCCCCCCCGTCTGTTACCACTCACTCATGGAGATTCTTCTATACTTACTGATGTCAACCTCCAATAATCTTAACATATGTGAAGCATGTGACATGGGAGCTCAGATATATTTGAATAAGATCTGTATAAAAGGGGTATGTCATTTGCTATCAGGGAATTTAATCACAGTATTTAATTTCAATGAGAACAGATTGAGCAACATTTACTGTCTTTTAAGCCCATCAGTTATGGTGTCTGCCACATGCCCAGGCCTTTGTGAGTGGATCTTCGCCCTATGCAGCCTCATTTTATTTTGCTCATGCTCTCTCACCCTGCTGATCCACTGTGGATGGATCAGTGATAGTGACCTGGTCCAAGGGCAGTGAACTTGTGGATTGCTTAGTGATGTGGCATGGCAGCAAATGATAATCTAGACTAGACAGATTCTCTCTTGGGAATTTAAACTGGGAAGGAGGGACACAATTAAGTGTGTAATTAAGAATTTAAGTATAATTAAGAATTAATTAAATATATGATAGTCATTAATAAACTCAAAAGATTGCAAATAGAGAAGCCATAATTTAGACAGTCATGAAGTGGGGTAGCAAGTCTAAGCTGTAAGTGTCATGGTAAACTAAAGTTAAGGAAGCTATGCTGGAATATTTGAAGAGCATCAGAGAGAGAGAGAGTGAGGAGGGAGAGGGAGAGAGATAGAAGATAAAGCAAGTTAGTGATAGGAAGCAAAATTGGACATACACAAAAAGGAGAATAAATACTGAAATATGATTTATTTAAAGTAGATAGTAACAATAATGCTAATAGCTGATATTATCAAGTGCTTGCTAAATATTGGCACTATTCTGAGCACTTTACATCTTTTGCTTCATTTAATCTTCTCAGCAACCCCTTGAGGTAGGTACTACCGGCATCCCTATTTTACAGGTACAGAATCTGAGTCACCGGGACAGGAAACCGAGGCATGGAGAGGTGGAGTAAGGAGTCTAGGTTCACGCATCTGGTAGATGGCAAACTAGGTTGGGGATCTCAACATTGTAGCCCCAGAGCCTTCCTTCTTCAACAGCGATGCAGTTCCCTAAGGGTGGTCCCTGGGACAGCAGCGGCAGTGTCACTTCGGAGTTTAGTAGAAATGCAAACTCTCAGGCTCCATTTCAGAAACTCTGTAGGTGGGACCCTGCGAGCTGTGATGTAACAGCCTCCAGGTCATTCTGAGTCTTTCTACAGTTTGAGACCCTCTGAGGTAGAGGGTGTTCTACTGCTTCCAGTTCTCTCTGTCTCCAGCGGCCCCTCCCCTTCTAAAAAACGTGTGTTTTGGGTTGTTCAGTTACTCCTGGGGTCCTGTGCACCCGTATCCTTATAGCTGCTCTTGCTTCTTTGCAGTATCTTGAGCTACATTTGTTGCTTGTAATTAGACAATATAATTAAAAGACACACTTCAAACACCGGGATATGTTTGCTTTAGTGAGGCTTGTTAAACTCAGGCAAGATTCTATTTCTGGAAGTATAAGGGGGTAGGATACTCAGACGAATCCTGCCACTAAAAACAGTGGATAAAGCTGAGATGAACATATGTCATCTTAAAAGCACCAGAAAGCCAACAAATAGTAAGGAACCACTGGGCCAAAACCTCAGAGGAAAATGAGAACCCAGAAAGGCCAGTGGAGCACCGAGGCCACTTCTGCTTGAGGACGCTGGCCAGGTGTTATTCTAGGTTGCAGAACCTGGTCACTGAGCCCAGGTTCGCCCCTGGTAGGGAGTCTAAGAGGAGACATTCTCCCGGCATTCAGCTGATTCCCCAAGGGCTATGCTCTCAGGATAAGGGAGACCCAGAAGTCAACACTCCCTGTCCACCCACCTCAGGGGCTGTAAGAGGAGGCACATTAGTGCTGAGTAGAAGAAGAGACAAAACCCAAACCAAAATGAAATAAATTGTTGAGAAGGTATAGCCAAACACTGATGTTCTCACGGATGTGCAGCTTAAATACACCTCACCTAGGCTGTTCAAAGAATGGTTGGTGTATTAATAAAATTGACAGACCCCTGGCTAGACTCACTAAAGAAAAAAGAGAAATGATCTCTATCCACAAAATCAGAAACGAAAGCGGAAAAGGTACCACAGACATCACAGATAGAAAAGATCATACTAGAATACTATGAAAAACTATGTGCCACCAAATCCAATAACCTGGAAGAAATGGATTAAGTTTCTAGAAGAAAAGCTCTGTGCCACCAAATGCAGTAGCCTAGCAGGAATGGCTTGATCTTCCTAGACTAAATCACAGGGAACTGGGAAACCTAAATAGGCCTATCAGCAGTGGGGAAATGGAAATAACCATCAAAACCCTCCCCCCCCAAATAAATGTCCACGACCAGATGGCTTCACCAGTGAATTCTACTAGACGTTCAAAGAAGATTTAAAACCTATCCTTCTCAAACTCTTCCACAAAACTGAAGAACAAGCAATACTTTCTAACATTTTATGAAGCCAGGATAACCCTGATACCAAAACCTGGCAAGGATAACACAGAAGAAAACTATAGACCAATATCTCTGATGAATACAGATGCAAAACTCCTAAGCAAAATATGAGCAAAGTGAATACAACAAAAAATAATACATCATGATCAAGTGGGGTTCATTCTGTGGGCACAAGGATGGTTCAGTATCACACCAATCAATGTAATCTACCACATTAAAAAAAAAAGGATAAAAATCATATGATCGTATTAGGTGCAGAAAAAGCATTTGATAATATACATCCACTTATGATTAAGACAATAAAATAGGAATGGAAGGAAAGTACTTTAACATAATAAAGGCCATATGTGATAAATCCTCAGCTAATATCATACTCAGTGGTGCAAAATGGAAAGCTTTTCCTCTAAGATCAGGATTGAGACAAGGATGCCCACTCACCACTCTTACTCAACACTGTGCTGGAAGTCCTAGCCAGAGCAATAAGGCAAGATGAAGAATTTAAAAGGCATCCAAATCTGGAAGGAAGTAAACGTGTCACTTATTGCAGATGACATGATTCTGTACATAGAAAACCCTAGAGACTCCATCAGAAAACTATTAGAAACAGTAAACAAATACAGTAAAGTTTCAGGGTATAAAATCAATGTAGAAAAATCCACTGCTTTCCTGTATACTAACAATGAAACTTCAGAAAAAGAAATGAAAAAAACAATTCCTTTTGCAGTTGCAGCCAAAAAGAATAAAGTACCTAGGAATAAACTTAAAGATGTGAAAGACCTATATACAAAAAATTACAAAGCATTATTAAAATAGATGGAAAGAGACACAACAAAATGGAAAAATACCCCGTGTTCATGGATTGGAATAATCAACAAGTTAAAATGGCCATATTACCCAAAGCAATATACAGATTTAATGCAATCCCCATCAAAACCCCAATATCATTTTTTTTAAAGAAATACAACAAGAGATCATCAGATTTTTATGGAACCACAAAAGGCCCGGAATAACCAAAACAATACTGAGAAAAAAGTATGAAGCCACACTCTAGCCAGTGTGGTTCAGTTGGTAGGAGTGTCATCCAATGCCCTGAAAGGTGGTGGGTTTGATTCCTGGTCAAGGTACATACCTCGATTGCAGGTTCAATCCCAGCCTGGTAGAGGCGCATGTGAGAGGCAACTGATTGATGTTTCTCTCTCACATCAATGTTTCTATTCCTCCCTCCCTCCCTCCCTTGCTCTTTTCCCCTCTCTCTAAAAATCAATTAAAATGTCCTCAGGGGAGGATTAAAAAAAAAAAAGAGAGAACAGCTGGAGGTATCACACTATTGGACTTCAAATTATACTATAGAGCTATGATAATCAAAACATCATGGTGTTAGCAGAAAAACAGACACAGATCAATGGAACAGAATTGAGAGCCCAGATATAAAACCACATGTATATGGGCGGATAATTTTTGACAAAGTCAGAAACACACAATGGAGAAAAGAAAGCCTCTTCAATAAATGGTGCTGGGAAAAATTGGAAAGCCACATGCAAAAGAACAAAACTAGGTTACAGTTTGCCCCCATGTACAAAAATTAATTACAGCCCTGACTGGTTTGGCTCAGTGGATAGAGCGTCAGCCTGCAGACTGAAGGGTCCCAGGTTCGATTCCGGTCAAGGGCATGTACCTTGGTTGTGGGCACATCCCCAGTAGGGGGTGTGCAGAAGGCAGCTGATTGATGTTTCTCTCTCATCAGTGTTTCTAGCTCTCTATCTCTCTCCCTTCCTCTCTATAATAAATCAATAAAATATATTTTAAAAAATTAATTACAAATGATCAAAGACCTAAGTCTAAGATCTGAAACAATAAATTACATAAGAAGAAAACATAAGTATTAAACTTTTTTTTTAAATATATTTTATTGACTTTTTACAGAGAGGAAGGGAGAGATACAGAGAGTTAGAAACATCGATGGGAGAGAAACATCGATCAGTCGCCTCCTGCACATCTCCCACTGGGGATGTGCCCGCAACCCAGGCACATGCCCTTGACCGGAATCGAACCCGGGACCCTTCAGTCCGCAGGCCGACGCTCTATCCACTGAGCCAAACCGGTTTTGGCCATAAGTATTAAACTTATGGATCTTGGTTGTAGAGAACATTTTATGAGCTTTACCCCAAAGGCAAGGGAAGTAAAGGCAAAAATAAATGAATGGGGCTATATAAAACTAAAAAGCTGCCGCATAGCAAAAGAAATTGACAATAAAACAAAGAGGCAGCCGACTGAATGGGAGATGATATTTGCAAACAATAGCTCTGACAAAGGTTAAATATCCAAAATATGTAAAGACCTCATAAAACTCAGCACCAAACAAACAAAACAACCCAATTAAAAAATGGGCAAAGGACTTAGACACCTCTCCCAAGAAGATATACAAACAGCCAACAGATAGATGAAAAGATGCTCAACCACACTGGCAATTAGGAAAATGAAAATCAAAACTACAGTGAGCTGGTTTGGCTTAGTGGATAGAGCTTCAGCCCACAGAATGAAGGGTCCAGGTTTTGATTCCAGTCAAGGGCATGCACCTCAGTTGCAGGCTTGATCCTGGGGCCTGGTCAGGGCATGTGCAGGAGGCAAGCAATAGTTGCGTCTCTCTCACATTGATGTTTCTCTCTGTATGTCTCTCCTCCTCCACTCCCTCTAAAAATCAATGGAAAAAATATCCTCAGGTGAGGATTAACAAAAAAACCACCAAAACTATAACGAGTTACCACCTCACACCTGGTAGAATGGCTATTATCAACAAGACAAGTAATAATGAGTGTTGGAGAGGTTGTGGAGAAAAGGGAACCCTAGTTCACTGCCGGTAGAAATGTAGACTGGTGCAGCCACTATGGAAAACATTCTGGCGATTCCTAAAAAAATTAAGAATAGAGCTACCATATGACCCAGCAATTCCTCTCCTGGGGTATATACCTAGAAAACTTGAAAATATGTATTTGCAAAGATATATGCACTCCTATGTTCACTGCAACATTATTCACAGTGGCCAAGATATGGAGACAACCAAAGTCCTGAAATAGAGCATAGGATAAAGATGTGGTGCATATACACAATGGAATAATATTCAGCCATGAGAAAAGACTAAATACTGCCATTTGTGACAACATGGATGCTCCTTGAGAATATTATGCTAAGAGAAATAAGTCCGTCAGAAAAAGCTAAGAATCAGATGATTTCACTCATGTGGGATATAAAACTGAACCTCGTGGACACAAAGAGCTGTGTGGTGGTTGCCAGAAGGAAAGGGGTGGGTGGTGGTGAAAGGGGCCTAATATATGGTGATGGAAAATGATTTAACTTTGGGTGGTGGGCATACAGAGCAATGTATAGATGCATATTAGAAATGTACACTTGAAACCTATATGATCCTATTAGCCAATGTCACCCCAATACATTTTTTTAATAACAAGAATGGTTGGTGTGGATTTGGTTTCAGGTGGTCCTGAACGGATAGTGCCTATTAGAAGCAGATGAAAACCCGCGGCCTCCAGGAATTCCCTCAAATAGTTCCCTGAGTAAAATGGGAAAAGTCACTGAAAAAATGCAACCAGGCACACAAGGGAGCCAGGCACCAAGGACAAGAGCCAGCAGAAACAACCAGCTGCCAACATAGACCCCCAAAAATGTAAGGCTTTAGAACCATCAGATTATAAAACACAGTTTTTTTCTTAAAAGAAGTCAGATGAGTTTGAAAATACTTTAAGGGAATAGGAAACAAAAATCCTAGCGGATTTGCGAAAAACAGAACTTAGAGAAATAAAAAAATAGTAAAAGAAATTAAATGAAGGGACTGATAACAAAAGATTACTATACACTATTTTCTACTCTGAACAGCTTTCTGTGTTATAAGAGTAGATTTTGTGAGACATATTTTATGCAGTTAACTTTTGATTTAAATTTATTTGAAATGAATGAATAAATGACATGCTTAGATTAATATTTAAATTGTGAGTTATCAATATATACATTCAACTTACATTAAATCTGTATTTCAGTTTCCACATCCAGCTGAAATACAGATATAGATAGTGATAGGCTGTAGCAGGGAGCTCTCCAATAAATTAAGCAGTGACCTCATTCTGGTCTCGATGACCTGACTGTATCCTGAACACACGTGGACTTTAAATATTTCAATTCAGTGGCATCAGTTCTCCATTTTATTTATCAACTTTAATTAAAGTGGAAAAAAAGTGTTAAATTGTTTACATAACATTGGAAGAAATGCAAAAGTATGGCAGTACGGGCAATATTCTAAGCGTGCAAAGTGTAAAGTTTCTAGGCTCCACTAGCCCGCAACTGATTCATCAGTAACACAATCCGTGTTCTCCAGAGAATAATTTCAGTTTTCAGGACTGGTAAAACTAATAACTGAGGCTTAGTGTGTGGAACGGATAGAACCACTGTTTTCTAACTGTGACCAAATGTAGCTGCAAATGTTGGATATGTAATATCCAATTCATCCCCTGAGATGCTAATTATTCTTTAAGAATGTAGTAATGAGGCAAAACATACTGTGTGCCAGCAGGCATAATAGATCATATTTCATATCATTCATTTAAATCAGGGCATTAATTTTCATTACAAGATAGAGTCAGTGATAGAAACGGAGGCAAACTCTGGGGAAAGTAACATTTAGCAAGTACAGACAATGAGCCACATAACAGTTGGCTCTTGAAATGCTGATCTCATTTACTTGCAGCCAGACTTGTTGAAAGATGGCTATCAGAAGAAAAACAAAAATCCCCTCTGTGGTGCAATATTTATGTTAATAGCCCTTAGCAAGGAAAAAAAACCCATCAAGTTCAAGTTCAATGCCATAAGAGTTCATTCTTTTGAATGCACATGAAGCCAGTGGGGAGGGGGACATGGTTTCTACCTTTGTATTATTATTCCTCAGCATTCATTCACTGGACATCCATCATGTCAAAATGTAAAGGAAGAAATAGAACTTGTCTAGAGAGCTTACAATATGTGTAAACCAAGAGCCAGGGATGAATCTCACAGGTGAGAGTAAGTTGGCATCTTACGTTTATTGAATATTTTCACGTTTTGTTTTGCATTCCTTCTCTCTCCTCCTCTGTCTGCTTCAGTTGTAGATTAGAAGACAGGCTGGCAACACTTTTAGAGGCAAGGGCTGATTTGTTCAACAGAAAAGCACATGTGCAAACGAGTAGGTGAAATGGCTTAGTCCATTGTCAGGAGGCAAGAAAAGTCAGGAAAGTAGGTAGGTCATCCCTGGGATTCAGCGGTCAAGGGAAGGGAATCAAAAGAGTTTACATTCTTATGCTGCATCTGCCACTTGAATGTCAAATGAGTAAACAAACCAACTTAAGGATTTTGGTCTTAGCTCTACAAGTTAATGCAAAATTTAGTATAGGTAAGTCCTGAAGAAATTAGGGCGTTAGTCACATGCTCTCAGAGTGAGAATAGCCAGAATGCTCCAGCGGAAAAAGCATAGGCTCTGGAATCAGGAAGACATGAAGACCTGAATTAACCTATTTTCTCAAAGAAAAGATGAAAGGAGATATGATTTGCTAATATCTGGCTTTAGCAGGTTGAAACTCTAAAAGGAATAGAAAAACATTTGTTTCTATATCCTATGACAACCACATGAATTAGTATAATCTTGAAATTTGATTGTTGAGGGAAAGTCTACATACTTCCTTTGTTAGTATGTGGTTAAGGACATCCTGTCCAAATACTTTGGGAATGAGGAGATTATTTTCGTTGCATTATAAGAATTTTATGTGCTTAGATGAAAATATAGCCTAATTGATGAGAAATGTTTAGCCTATCATGTAAGAGGAAAAGTAGCAAGGTAGAGAAGAAATGTTAAGGAATGTATATGGTCAGCTATATTAGTTAGCTTTTGCTGTGTAACAAATTATCACAAAGCTTAGTGGTTTAAAACAACACACATTTAATAAAGTTCACAGTTCTGTGGGCCAAAGATTTTGGCTGAGCTCAGGGTAGTTCTTCTGGTCCTGGCTGGCCTCATTGATGCTTCTGTGATAAGCTGCCTAGTCAGTTTTTCAAACTGCTACAGCAGGGAAAGAAATTGATTTGTGATGAGAACAAAAGAACTTGAGAAGGAACTACAAGAGACTTATTCCACCAAACCCAACAATTTTCTCAACCGAAGTGGTTAGAAAGACCTAGAAAGGCGATGTTGAACTTGATGGGAGGGAAGAATACTGAAAAGTAAATGGGATTTAAATTTTTCAGAGAGAATATATACTGTAGAGTTAAGTTATTCTACAGGAGGAAAAAAGAAATTAGCATTAGAGAAAAAATAAATTATTTTGCAGAAACTTTAAGTTAGATAAACCATTGAGGACAACAATTGGGTAATTGCAATATAGAGAAATCAAGTGGATTGATTTAAAAAAGAAGAGGAAGAGAACACATACAGAAAAAGAAATTCAGATTCTATCCAAAAACATACATGTGACACATAGCTATCTATGATATTTTTACTATAGAAATGCAGTATTTTGTTTTATAAGGCAGTAAGCTCCATTTTAGACTACCTCAATGCAAACAGGAATTTCTGGGCGATCTGATCTTTTTGCAGTTGTAAACAGGATGAGGTGGGGGAGAACTCACGTCTCATCAGCCCTATAAACTACTTCTAGTTCTGCAGTGTGGGCATGTGCTTGGCCCTTTTCATAATATACACTCTTTATGCACCCATCACTAATATGCAGTTGCTACCACTACAGAGCAATCACTTAGCAGCAGTTCTCACTCTATTCCAACTGATTAACCAGGAAATGAAAATAAAAGTGACATTTAAGTGCAGGAACTTATTCAACAATACTGTTAGTTAAAGGGTGTAGGATCATGTCACAGCTGGCTGAGCTGAGGCCTTACTAATCTTGTTTGGTGCCTGGAGCAGTTTCATATTATTACAAAATGGAATTGGACATCAAAATCTAAGGGACAGAGAGGACAGGGCCATGTGATAACATTATTGTACAAATCTCACGTTGGATAGAAGATTCAACAATGTGTGATTGGGGCACTAATGATATCCTTTGAAATGGATTTAAGAGATTGGTTTTATGTTTGCACAAAAAACGAGGAAGCTCTTGGAACTGCATGTTCTAGAATTCCGACTCCCTTGTGCCATTGCCACCGGGCTAGCACAGTTACAGTCCTCTACAGAGAATGGTTTGGCCGACAATCCCAGGTGCTTCTTCATCCTGACCAGACAATGAAGTGTCCCCATGGGACTTCCATGAGGATGCCGGAAGCAGCTAATTTTAGATGATTTTGATTGAAACCTCATAAACGACTGTCCGCTAACCTGTCCTCTGGTACAATACTGATGAAGCTGATGACTGCAGTTCTGAGGTGAAGTCTGAGTTCCTCGGACTTTCCAAGATGTGGGATGAAACTGGACCCGTTCCTCCATCAGGCTAAGCGACCTTCCTCAGTGGCAGTCCACCCAAACACTGGCCTTTTCTGACGAAGGTGCTTTGTGCTGCCTGAGCGCAAAGGAACGCGTAAATGGGTGATGTTTAATGCTGGCTCAGCCTCTGGGGTTCTCTTGACAACTTGAAGTGAAACTTCTGAAAAGTAATATGGCCACGGCATAGAAAGCTCAGAAGATAAATGAAAATATAAAGCTTAGAAATTGCTAACACTTTGGCATAACAATTCTCTCTTTTTTTTTTGGGGGGGGGGGTATATTTAGGGAGAGTCTTTCTACATATGATTTTAAAACTAATGTAATACCCAGGTGTCATAAGCATTTCTGCATGTTTTCACATAGATGCCATATAGTCTTCATAGCTGATTGCATTGAGTGAATGAAAAAGATGTAATTGGTCGTACACTTTTTTTATATTGTTTATAAAGAAGGCTATAGAAACGTCTTTGTGCTTACGTATTCCTTCTTCTGGGTTTTTGATTCTTTGCCTGGCAAAGATTCCCAAAGTAAGATCTCTGTGACAAAGAGAACACACTGTTTGTTTGTTTGTTTGTTTTTTTGAGAACACACATTTTTAAGACGCCACACATATTGCCACATTGCTTCCCCAATGTATAGGCCTTTGTAAATTCTGTTCTTAACATTTACCCTCTACTCAGGCATCTTGTGTACTAGGGAATATAACAACAGACTCAAAGCAGTTAGGCCTCTGTTAGTGTCTCTTCCAGAATGTCTCCATTTAGTACTCTGATCCTTTGTTTTGTTCAGTTTCCTCTTTGGTTTGGCTTAAAAAAACTGCCAAAACAACAAAAAAACTTCCTTCTTGTGTTCTAGAAATTTCTCAGCCCTGGTTGCTTCACTAGTTTGCTTTTGGAGGGGGGGGCGGGGGTGGTGGTAAAAAGACACTCCTATTTTAGTCCCTATTCTCAGAGACCCACCCATTCGCTGTTCATCATTGGAGTGAAGTATAAGGAGGGATTTGGATAATCTCCAGGAATACACATGTGTAGCAGCTCTCTGGATCATTCAGAGAATTGGAAATTATCATCCCTCTTAACATTTTAATGATTTCATAGATGATATTACTGCAATTTTGTCATACCAATTTTCACTTTTTGACTTGTTATTTGACTATTAAACAAGTATTTATTAACATTTTATTATGGTATATAAGTTTTTTCACAAAATTTGGCTCATTATTATTAGAGGTAAATACGTTTAGCTACCTGATTAGACTTAATCCCTGAGACTTTTTATAATTTTGGGCAAATACATTGAAGTCAATTTAATTCCTTCATTTAATTAGCCATTCATTTAGAGCTATCTTGTTATGCTCTAAGCACTGTGCTTGAAACTGTTGATATAGATAGAAAAACTATCTCACTTTCAGTGGCCCATGATCTAGCCGGGCAGACTAAATAAAGCTATAAGATGATGTATTAAGTGCTTCAATCAGAACTATATTTCTTTATAAGTACTATGGGGATACAGATGCTAGAGTAGTTAATTTTCTCATGGGGAAAATAGAAATCACCAAAAAAGAAATAATGCATGAGAAGTGTCAAGGACTTGAAGAAGGATTAGGAATTCAGTGGAGAGGTCATCCCAAGGCAGCAGGACTAACACCAACAAGTGACTTACGTATCACATGGCATGTCTGGTTTTAGGAACAATACGTAATCTGAAGTGGTAAAGAATAAGATCAGCAGAGTGGCTGGAGTTGAGGCTGTAGCAGTGGGCAAGGGATACATCATTAAGGATCCTATATGTTAGGGTGAAGATTTCAACTCACTTTTGTGAGTAATGATAAGTCATCAAATTGTTTTAGTTGGGGGGTGTTTTGACTTCATTTACCCTTTAAAAGACAACTCTCAAAACGTTAGGAAAGCCCTGGAGGCAGGAAACATAGTAAGGAGGCAACCACTGAGATACTCGGGTGAGAATGGAAATGGAGGGAAGAGAACACATCCACAATACACTGTATCATCACTATTGATAGGAACTGTTGACAATTGGACATGGGCAATAAGATGACTCCAGGGTTCTTAGTTTGGGCCATTGAGTACCTAGACAGTGACATGTTAATTAATATTGGGATTTCAGGAGGAGAAATAGATTTTGGACGAGGGAGTAAAAAACAAGTTTATTTTTGGACATTGTAGTGGTCACTAATGGTTGCCTGGTCAACATTCATTTCCTGTCTTCTTTCTTAAGAGAAGATGACCCTTATTTTTGTTCTAAGGATATTTTACAGTTTAGTCTAAGCCAGCAGTTCTCAGTCAGGGGTGATTTTGCCTCCCGTGGAACATTTGTCAGTGTTTGGAGACATTTTTATTTGTCACAGTGGGGAATGCTACTGGCATGTAGTGGGTAGAGGCCAAGGATGCTGCTAAACATTCTACAGTGCCTAGCACAGCCCCCCTACAATACAGAATTATCCCGTCCTGTCAATAGTTCCAAGGTTGAGAAACCCTGGTCTAAGCTAAGTAGGATAATCTCATTCCGATAGCCAGCGATTGGTATAAGAATAAGTGCAGACCTCATTCATTGGGACGTCCGTAACGTTTTTCTCTTGAGGAAGTGAAACACTTAGGGATGATGTTATGTTTGAAAATGATGCCTAGAATGGTTACATCTATCTTGCCATCAGCATGAGAATAAAGCCAACATGCAGAGGAGGTTAGAGCCAGGGAAAGTGCGAAGGAAAGGATCCAGAGCCTTAGATACATTTCAACAGTGCCTATAGCCTGCTCTGTCTTTTGCTACATTGGGCTGTACATTTATGTATGGTCTAAGATAGATAAGGAGAAATTTCCTATTACTTATATCCCAAAGCATCCTGATTCTGCCACGTTGAATTGCTTGGGGAATGATTCAAAATAGTAGTGTTAAGCAAAGTGTTGAAAGTGCGATATTGGCCTTTAGCAAAAAAGGTTAAGGCTGGAGTTACAGCTGTGAAAGATTTTCTGCAGAGGTGATAGGTGCCGTCATGGAACTGATAATCTAAACCAAGCAGGGCTTGGAGAGAAAGAAGAAAGGGCAATGAAAGTAATATCTTTGAATACAGCTCTTAAATTGTAAAAGACTTGCTGAAAGGAGATAGAACAGCTAAGCGATGAGCCTGGTGAGAAAGGTGGTGGGATAGAGACAACTTACTGAAAAGTTGGGCTTTTTGTTTCACACTCGGGCACAACCACTGGGATGCAGAAGCTCAACCAGAGCTCCATTTCCCAGGCCCCTCTAGCCTCAAGAAAGTCTAATGGAAGGGAACTTGTTTGTTATTCAAGTGTGGGAGAGTTGTGAGCATATATTCCAACCAGAAAGGAAAAGAAGCTTGGAGTGGAAGAGAAAAATTGATGAAAGAAGGGGAAAATGTGATTGTTAGCTTTGGAAGAGCTGTGTTTGAATTCACTGAGGGAGGTATCGCTTTGGAAAAGAAGTCACACTGATAGTAGGTCTACTGCGGGAGGGAGAGTGGGAAGAATGGATGCAATCCACATGAAGAGGGCAGATGAGGGAGTTCTTGGCTTAAGTTTTCTATTTTTTTCTGAGAGTTGTCTGCTGAGAATGGTGGCAAATGCAGGGAGTCTAGTACTTGAAGTGAGCAATAAAGGTTTGGAATAATGACTTGTGGGCAATAGAAAAGGTAGCAGAGGAGTAATACATTAATGGATTGTTGAGCAGCTGGAATGTAATTTCATAAATTTGTGATGGACCCTGGCAATGCTCTGTGACCCTTGGAAGGAGATAGACAGTTGTGTTAACCCGAGTCTGGGGGTTGGCAGGAAGTGTGGAGTAGAAGATAAACTGGCAAAGTAATCATTGAAAATGCTGGCAGAAATGTTGCTGAAATTATTGAGCATCACATTGTCCATAGAAAGATGTTTATATAAATTCTGAAACTGAAAGTGTATTGAAGAATGCATGAGGAGTTATGAATGGTTAAAATGGATCATTAGCCATCAGTTAATATTTCAGGGACGAAGCTTGTGGGGTGGAGGTGGGGCTTGAATATTATTTAAAATGAGAATGGGATGAAGTGTAATTGAAGGCATCAGATCACTTCTTGGATGTCCTCTATTTCATAACGGGTAACATTCTGAAATATAAATGGAATTACCAAATATCACCCACTTTTTGTAGGTAAAGAGTCTGACCTTCGAGAGGCCAAGGGTAGATACCCATTCAGTGACGGAACTAAGATTATCACTTGGATTTTTTTGTTCTCAGCTGAATGTGCGCTTTTCAGAGAAGTTCTGTAGTAGATGAAAGAAAGATACTTAACAAAGACTTCATGAAAAGTACAAGAAAGGAAACAAGTGAGCTTTTAAATTAAAAAAATAAAATAAAACAATAAAATAAATGCCTCAGTTGCCCTGGGGAATTACTCGAAAAACAGTTTTCTATCTACCATTTTATAGAAGTTCCAGAAAGCTCATCACATCTACAGAGGCTGGCTCTCCGGGTCTGGGAGGGGCCTGCTTTGCAGGAAATCTGGATAAAAGCCAGGTGAGGCATTTGTTTAGGAGTCAAGTAACAGGGTGGCAAAAAGTCACTGGAGGGAAACAAAAGGGGATTTGATGTAACTAATTGATTGTGAATGTAGCCTGAAGCATGCGGATTGGGGGAGACCTCCACAGTCCACTGGCTAAGTATGTGCTTTCTAATCAAGAGGTTAGTGTTCATGTGAGTCCTGTTTCTCCTTTGAAAGGGGCTTATTCATTGGGGGAGTTATTGGGAACATGTGTTTATTAGGCCGGGATGCTGAAAGCTTTAACATTGTTGAAAGAGGTCAGCCATGTTCGTCAGCCTCTGCTGTACACTAGGGTAATTGACAATGCGGCTAATAGGAGGGCCGCGTATAGACAAAGCTGTGTTTCCCCCTCAGGTTTTATTGACTGTTCTCTATGTTGAAATGTAATGCTGCGAAGTCTGGGTTTGTTTTTTAAGTGACCCAGTTTATGGCTCTGCGCACATGGTTTACTAGGTGATAAGCCATTGGTATTTTCTGCTAATATTTATGACTAGGCCTAGCTTATTGTTTTCATATTTAAATTCTTTGTAAACTCAAGTTTTCTTCTTAGAGACTTGTTTACGAACCGATAAATTGTCTCTCTTGTGTATTTAATAATTGGAGAGCGGGAGCTGTCTTTTTGCATTTTAATGAGATAGTTTGTTTCCAGGGCCATGGGCGTTCTGCCCTCTGGGTAGAATGTCAGTTGTCATTGCATTTTCCCACAAGTGAGTACTGAGCAACTCGCCCTGCAGGGTTGATTACCTTTCAGTATCAGCAATAATTGTATAGGTTTGTTTGTCTTTCTCCCTCTCTTCTTTTCTCCCCTTGTTATTTGCTCTCTCACTTCTTCTTCACTCAAGGAAAATAGCCATAACTATAATGTGGAATATATTAACACAAGTGAATAGAAATCTCTTTTTTGAGCAGTTACATTCCCATGACTTACTTCTTCTGTAATTACAAAAATCTCCCCAAGGATGAAGCTCACTTCATTAGGTTTCTGCTGAGGGTAATTTGTTTTCAAAGCTTGGTAAAATGAATAGGATTATTATGAGAGTGGGGAAAATAAAAGGTTTTAGCACACACAGATGCCTCGCTTATTCTGGGATAATAGGAAGCAAGATTACATAAAAATTCATAACACAAATGGCACATATTCTGGTTGCCTCTTTGGGATGCCTGCGTTCCTTTGATCTCACTTTTTGTAAGACTCTACAGATTTTATTTCAATAGTTGTTGCTTTCATTTGGTGAACTCCACTTTGTTGTATTATTGTTCATTGTTAAAATAAGGGTCTGCGTTGCCTTTGAAAGTATGGTTTGCTCATAGCCAATTAAAAATAAGCATGGGAGAGGCCAGTCATGCTGCATGTCTTACTCTCCCACTTAACTCTGCAAGTGTAAAAGTGAAGTCAAGTAGATTAATACAGGAAAATACTTATTGTTACAGTCGCACAATTTTCAATACTCTAGAGCTGTTATAAGTTCCAGTGCCCTTTCCGATCCTTTATTTCTGCTCTTTTTGGTTAGTTGTCTGTTAGATAAGGACATAAAGAGGTGGGAAGGAGGAGAACAGATGTAGGTCTCTGGCTGTCTCTTCTCCTTCTGGCGCTGATCAAAGGCACCATCAGCACAGAGCTGTCATCCACTGACATCTCTATTAGCTGTTCACTGGTAGCTCACTCTCCATGATCTTACACTTGTGTTACAAAACATTCTGCAATTTCAGATGTCTGATACATGTTAAAGTAGGATGAGTAGAATCTGAACGATTCTGGTGCACCATGCTGTTTCTTTACATTTTATGCATGTTAGATGCAGGCAGCTCCATCACCCTCTAACTGTGAGGTGGTCTTGATGAATTCTCCTTGCCTTTACCCTATTTGAGACCTACTTGTCCTGTCCCTGACTGCTCTTCCAGCACCGGGTAGATTGGGACTTCGATCGGCCTTTCTTTGGTCTGACAGCATGGGATGGGGAAGAGCAAAACTTGAAAGGGACTGTGGCTGCCCAGGTGATTGTGGCCCAATTTCTGTGTTTGCCAAAAGACCACTGAAAACACATGAGCTAGGGCGTCCTATTTGGGGGGTGGTGTGGGGGAGGTTTTCTTCTTCCCATGGGTTTCAGGACTTTTCCCAGATCTAAGGTGAACCCCCAGGAAGTTCAACGCTTTCAAAAATAATTAGCTGTTAGGTATTCTCTTGCCCTGATAGCTCCCAGGAGCCCTTACTCCTTTCTTTCCTGAGGAGCCACTCTAGGTTTTGGCCACAGCCTAATGGGTCACAGGGTTGTGGAGGCTTCCATAGGGACCCTCTGTGGCTTTCTCTCTCAAGCATATCCCATTTCCTCAGAAAATCGTCTTACTTTCCCTTTTGTTTTTCCTTCTGCCAATCCTTCTTTATGGCTGGAGATTTACTGAAGTTCTGTTTTCTCATCCCAGATTTCTTTCTAGGCAGGAAAAAAATGGGTTGGACACTCAGTGGTTGTGTGTGTGTGTGTGTGTGTGTGTGTGTGTGTGTGTGTGTGTGTGTGTGTTTGGGGTAGAGGCATGCCCAAGTCCAGATCTTTTTACTGGGCTATCCACTTATCCTATCCCTTCAGCCACATCTTTTATTCATTTATTTTGTATCTTAAACAATTAATCATAGTATAATTTATACACAGTAAAATGTGCAGACCTGAGGGGTATGGTGTGATGAGTTCGACCATGTACACCATAGAGCAATCAAGACAGAGAACATTTCCTTGTTCTTAGAATGCTTCCTTAGCCGCTTCTCTGCCAGTGCTCCCACCATGTAGACAACCATTTTTCTAATTACTGTCATCATGGGTTAGTTTTGCATGTAAATAAAATCACTGAGTATGTACTCATTTGTGTTTGACTTCCTTTACCAGTTTAATATTTTGCATATGTAATTCCTTTTCCATTATTTTTTAATATATATTTTTATTGATTTTTTTACAGAGAGGAAGGGAGAGGGATAGAGAATTAGAAACATCGATGAGAGAGAGACATCGATCAGCTGCCTCCTGTACACGCCCCACTGTGGATGTGCCTGCAACCAAGGTACATGCCCTTGACTGGAATCGAACCTGGGACCCTTCAGTCCGCAGGCCAACGCTCTATCCACTGAGCCAAACCAGTTAGGGCCTTTTTCATTATTAAATAAGTATTTAGTTATATGAATGTACCACAATTTGTTTATCCATTCCTCTGTTGATGGACTTTTTGGGGTGCTTCTATTCTTTGGCTACTATATTATTCTTTTACATGCCCTTTTGTGGGCATATATTTTCATGTCTCTTGAATAAATACCTGAAATACAGTTGCTGGGTCATAGGACTAATATAAGTTGCTCATACTGCTTCTTTAAAAACTAATTGGAGACATGAATGGGAAACATGGGAATATGGTCCATTTGCCTCTCTTCTTTACTACTGTGATGTATATAAGATGTGGTTTGGGATTACTGAGCCACTTTCTAGAATCTTCACTTTCTCTCTCCTTTGGCCACATTTCTGAGAAACAAAGTGGCAT
Source organism: Myotis daubentonii (assembly GCF_963259705.1). Classification (NCBI taxonomy): domain Eukaryota; kingdom Metazoa; phylum Chordata; class Mammalia; order Chiroptera; family Vespertilionidae; genus Myotis; species Myotis daubentonii. The sequence goes on along the minus strand of NC_081857.1, from coordinate 17,979,128 downwards.
TAAGATTATGCCTCTTGCCCTGGCTGGTTTGGCTCAGTGGATAGAGCACTGGCCTGCGGACTGAAGGGTCCTGGTTCGAAGGAGCCTGGGTTTCGGGCTCGTTCCCCAATAGGGGGCGTGCAGGAGGCAGCCGATCAATGATTCTCTCTCATCACTGATTTGATTCCGGATTTGATTCTGGTTGGGGGCACATTCCTCAGTTGCAGGCTGGATCCCCAGCCCTGGTTGGGGCACATGCGGGAGGCGGCCAGTTGATGTGTCTCTCACATTTATGTTTCTCTCTCTTTCTCTCCCTTTCCCTTTCACTCTCTCTGGAAATCAATAGAAAAAAAATCCTCGGGTGAGGATTAACAAACTAACACAATATTGTGCCTCCTACTTCATCTCATTGCTATGCTATATTTCCTGCTCAGTTTTAACCTTCCCCCCCCCCCCATTTGTTAGGTTTATGGGAAGGACAATTCTGTATCTGGCTTCAAACTGCTAATCTTTATGTAGTAGTTTTTTCTGCTATAAATTTGTAATTTATAGCAGAGAAAACTTGAAAATTATTCAGCTACTTTGGAGTTCCTTCACCTTATCCATGTTTTGAATATACACTTCAAAGTAGATATATATTTTAAAACCAAATCTGGCTTTATTCTGCCGTCTTGCCTCAGAAGTCCAATAATTCTGTTTTGAAGGCCAAATAGGGGCATTTTTTTCTGCAGCATGACCAACGCAATGCTATCATGTTGTGGCTGATAGATTCCCTGCCCTTCAAAATCAAACACTCCATTGACATAAACAGTCCTAGGGAAACTCTGAGAAAGATCCATCTAATTTAGTGGTTTTGGGATTTTAAGTGGTTATATGGCGAATGTACTTGACTTCAAAACAGCACCGCCTACTGGGTAGAGGCCTGCTATATAAACTGGGTGACTTGGTGCCTAATCTTATCTTCACTTATCAGCTATTGTTGGCAAGTCACTATTTTTTTTTTTCTGTGAAAGAAACCCCCAATCAGTAAAACGCTGCATGCGTATCTCAGAGAATTCCATGCGGATTAACACGGAGATATTTGTAAGACATTTTGAGATCTTTCAGAAAAGAATACATTGTGATTTTACAGCCTCGCGGAGAAGCTGTTATTTATCTGGCTCCTAGGAGGCCTCTTTTAGTTTCCAAATGGAAGGCCCAGAAATCATTTTCCCCTAACATGAGGTTTTCCACGGAGATGCAGAAAACAGTGTTTGGAGCTTGCACTTATGCAGTACATCTTCCTGTTCTCTCTGCATGCCCATGACTTTGTATTTAGCCTAATTTTTTCCCTGTTTACATTGATGACACTTTTCTCCTGTCATTTATTTCTTTAGCGGGTGCTCACTATTTGGCCACTAGGAAATGATCCTCATTGTGTGTTAGGGTGAAAATGGGCACAGGCGAAAGGAGGCTGGGCTTTGTGTTAAACATGGCGTCGTGGCTCTCCGCCCCATGTGGGGTTCTCTTGCTTCTTGGCTTTCGTTGGCGCCCTTGCGAATCTGTTCGATGGCGCAGTCTGGTTCCAGCAGTCACAGCGGATCACTGTGCAGACCTCTGCTAGCTGCAAATACCCTCTTAAAAATGTACTTAACCGCCGATTTCTAGCTGCATATTATTAATGTGAAAACTATTTGAAGAGGGACACATTTCCAGATACCATGCCCACGTGAAGCTTTTACATAAATCAAATATGGCAGAACCAAATTAAGATGATTGCCTTTTCCCAGTCTCTAGGTTTGGGCCATAGGGATGCCCTAATTTTCCCGTCGTGGTTAGCATCATCATATCCCAAGCTATGTGTCACGCCTACTGCATTTGCCAACATTGTGTAGGGGGCCCTTACCCCTCCAGGCTTCTTAAAAGTTCAGTGGGGGATGAAGGGGCGTGCTTTATTGACGTGCCTCTGGAAGCATGAGCTGACTGCTTTTTCAAATGTCTTCTCTTTCACTTTCTCTATTTTAATGTAATGTTACAGTTAAAACATGTTCATTTAAATTTGAACCTAAGAGGTGAATGTGTGCATGTGTGTGCGGTAGAGTGGGAGAGAAAGAAGGGCATGGAGCGTTATGTTACACGTAAGTTTTCTCGCCGAAAAATTAGCCTGAAAGGCAGATAGAAAAGATCTACCTTCAGGGGTCCTCCTCGATCAGAGACGAGAGGAACTGGGTTAAGAGTGGGCCTGCAGATAGATGGTAGAGCACGCCCTCTTCAGAAGCAGCTGTCAGCTCCAGCCTGGCGTGGTCTCCCGCTGTGGGCTGGGAGAGTGGGGATCAGCAGGCCTGGGTCACACGGAATTAGAGTCCAGAGAGATTGGCAGGAGCAGACCCAGTGGCCGGGGATGCCACTGGACCCAAGTGTGTGATAGGCTAATGTCGCAGAATCAATTGTCATGTTGTCTCAGAGCTCCCAGGAGAGTGTGTAGGGAAGGGCGTCGCCAGTGTGGGAACACGGAAGACAGAAAGGCATAGCAATCCTGAACACTTGCATTGGCATTTTGCAGCTCTCCACGGCAAGTCCTTATTCTCTCTGTGACTGAAACCCTTAGTCATCAAAATGCTGGCATAGAGTGTACTAGTGTTTGTGTATCTCAGGGTAGAAGGAAAAATGCTGGAGAAGAGAGGGAAACTAACATCCATTGGACTTACATGCATTTTCTCTCTTAATGCTACGAGGTAGTGTTTATTTGTTAGTTTATTAATACCATATTACAGCCTGGGCTGGTGTTGCTCAGTGGTTGAGCATCAACCCATGAACCAGGAGGTCATGGTTTAATTCCCGGTCAGGGCACATGGCCGGGTTTCGGGCTTGATCCCCAGTAGGGAGCATGCAGGGGGCAGCCTATTGGTGTTTCTCTCTCATTGATGTTTCTGTCTCTCTCTACTTCTCCCTTCCTTTCTCTGAAATCAATAAAAACATGTTTAAAAAATACTATTTTACAGATATAAGGTAAAGCTCTAAGAGGTTAGGTACCTCACCAGTGGCCAAGCAGCAGGTAGGTGGTGCCTAGAATTCAGTTCCAACTGTTTGGATTCAGAGTGTATGCTCGGATTGACTTATACTAAACCTTTCACTCCCACTCACTCACCCCCAAATACTACTGATAACCAAAGTAGTAGGTCTGTCTATGTTAAAGATGGTCTGAGCTTATTCTCTCTTACAGGCCATGACCCAGTGAATTAAATTAATTTAATTTCAGGCTAGTGGTTTGGTGAGGTTGGAATGTGTGATAGTGCTTTCTATTTTGATTTTTGTTTTTGAAAGACTTTAAGGATTATTGCTGTTCTGCCATGTCTCTAATGCCAGCTCAAACAGACAGAAAGAGAACATAGCTTCATCTATGCATTTATTAAAGTGCCGTTATAAATCTTTAATTCAACACATCTGTACATACATGTGTAAGGCATTGTGCTCAGCCTTCTCCTCCCCTCACTCTTTCTCAAAAAAAAAAAAAAAAAAAAAGAAAGAAAGAAAAGAAAAAAAAGCCACTAAAAATGAGAGACAGTGAACATTAATCAGAAAACATGATCGTTTCTTTTTATTTTTGTGGAACATGTAAAACACGTGGAACCTGAAATAGAAAAGATTCACTGTCGGCAGAAAAAGGCCCAGATCAGTTTTAAAATAACAGGCGTTCTAACCCACGCCAGGGGTTTGGTTGGAGTTTTGCCATATTGTTTCAATTAGCCCCGTAGCCTAGAGGGGGCTTTTGCAGGAAACCATTGTAATTTTCATCCCTTACACTCTGGTATTTTCATGAGCTGAAGTTAAGCGTCTCAAGGGATCATGGAGTATCACAGAAACATTTCCTGAGCTTTCTTGAGCTGTACATCGGTATGCCCAAGTCTCCTCTCCGAAGAACAGAGCCTTTGTTTCATTTTGTGAGCAAATGGGGTTGCCCCAAATGCAGTGTTTTTAATGGAGATTTCAAAAAGTTATATTCCGAAAAGTATAGTTCTAAGTCATTTGTTCAGTAAAAATGCTCCAGACTTAGTCGGAAGAAATCATAGGGATTTTATTGTTTTCATTTGCCTTTTCATACCTATGTAATAAAGCAACACATTCAAAAATCTTTGGTCAACCCAGGGTTTTCTGTTAACTGATGAAATAAAGCTTCATGGCCATTTTTGAGATAGAGAAGTAAGGACACTTTAATTACACTTGTTTTTTTATTAGAAATTCCCAAAGACTTCTAAGTTATTTTTGGATGGAATTAAAATTCACATGTGGTATTTGTCACGACCTTTTCACCACTGATACCTACAAAGCAATAAAAAGCAGTCGTAAACGGTGGTACCTCATTGGATATTAATGGGACTTGACAGACATTGATTTCACGTCCCAGCGTTGGCAGCTGGGTGAATGGGTTTTCTGCTGGTCAGGAGAAGAAACAAGGGTGCATGAGAAAATCGTCAACTGAATCTTGTTAGAATTGGCTCTTGGGCCACTCACTAGTCATCGCAGAGACACTGGCAAATGACCCCGGGGAGGTTTAGCAGGACCTGGCCTGCAGACCTCAGCATAGCTCAGGTAACATGTTGAAATCACCATATTCTCATGATGCTCATTACATTGTATGTTCCTTACAAAGCATGGCATAGACGTTGGTTACTTTGTGATTTTGCGCAGCGGAAATACCATTGTAAATGTTACCTAAATGATGCCACAGATATGGTAATGGTCCGAAGATTGACATACCACATGGCTGTTTTCTCTGCCACGCTTCTGAGTGGAGACCACTTCTGTGATTGTGGCCCTGTCATTACACTGGGTGTACCTTCCGATGGTCTTTAATTTCAGCGACTCTGCCCTGACTATTGTGAGAGGCACCTTGACTTGCTCATCGCTCGGCTCCTGTGGGCTCAGGCCAGGAGCCTCTGTTCCAGGGTTGGACTGATCTCTGAGTTAACTGCTCGCTGGTGCAGTCACGAACACTGTGCTTCTCCCTCCACCCCATCTCTATGGAATCTACCTGGATTTTTCTGTTGCAAAGACTTTCCGTACTTGAGTGTTTGTTAGGCCCTTTCTTCCTAGAAAAATAACTGTGGTGGTTCCATTCCTCCAGGGCAGTCTTCTGTAGTCAGTTTCTCTTATCATTTGTGAAACACACACACACACACACACACACACACACACACACACACACACACTCCGCATACCCCAAATAGTCTCCTAATCAAAATGAAAACAATAATGATGAATCTTGCTGCTACAACCTAACAACTCCTTCAGACTGCTGCTTTGCAATCATGCTGCTTTAATATTCATTGCCCACTTTATTGAAAGCACATTTTAAAACTGCTTGGGATTTCCACTTCCCAATCACCCCTTCCTGTATTCCTTGTAATGGAGCTACCACTGTTCTCCAATGGTTGCCAACACGTGCTGGTCGCCAGAGCCAACAGTGATTGGTGAGTGTCATTCTCCTTCCCCTTTCTCTAGACCAGCGGTTCTCAACCTGTGGATCGCGACCCCTTTGGCGGTCGAACGACCCTTTCACAGGGGTCGCCTAAGACCATCGGAAAACACATATATAATTACATATTGTTTTTGTGATTAATCACTATGCTTTAATTATGTTCAATTTGTAACAATGAAAATACATCCTGCATATCAGATATTTACATGACTGTTCATAACAGTAGCAACATTACAGTTATGAAGTAGCAACGAAAATAATTTTACGGTTGGGGGTCACCACAACATGAGGAACTGTATTAAAGGGTCGCGGCATTAGGAAGGTGGAGAACCACTGCTCTAGACTCTGATGCTACTCAGGGCTCGGTTCTTACTAAAGCCCCGCCCTTCTGCGTGGTTTCCACACGGAGGCTTTCTCCTGACTCATGGAAGGAGCCGGGCTTTGCAGTCAGAGTGACTTGGTGAGACCCTCAGGCGTGGTGTGGCTCTTGCTGTCTGCGTATTGGCGCTTTATCTAACCACTGGGCATCAGATCAGGAAGCACAGGAGGAGGAGGGAGAGGATCCTTTGATGTCATGCAGCCTAGAGCAGGGGTCTTTAACTTGCCATTTGGGTTGGGACAATTCTTCCTTGTGCGGAACTCACCCACGCACCGGCATTCCTGACCTCCAGGCACTAATTGCTGGTTGCCATCCCTCTTCCCATTGTGCCAACCAAAGAATGCCCCCCACACTCTCAGGTGTCCTCTACAGAGGTGGCAGTGCCCTGGGTCGAGGGGAAATGGGAGATTGTGGTTAACATTTCCTCTGAGAGTGCTTAGCATGTCGTTCTAGCCCTTCCTCATTTTTCTCTCTTTTACAAGACTCATGTGGTAGGTAAGTGCCAGCCTCATTTATTTATTTCTATTATCCCGTCGCACAATGTGTACTTCCCATATTATCCTTCTTATATGTTTCCAAACTTGTTTTACTTTTTCGGTTACAAGCCTCTTTCTTTTCTTTTTTTAACCCCTAGAGTGCCCGGGAGCGCGGTCGCGCTCGTCCTGTCTTTCGCCAAAAGTGCCGGGAGCGCTATCAAAGCTTCGAAATGGCGTCCAGTTCTAAGTCTGCTTTTATTAGTGATGATGATATTGCTAAATATGTCAATGTAGTAAAGGTTTCCTTAAGTTTCTGAATATGTAACTTCATTTACTTGCGATTCCGTAATTTTTTCCCTAAACTGCTGTAAAATCAGCAAAAATGCCTGGGCAATTTTAGCATAGTTCCTAGGATATTGGTTGGCACTCAGAGGGATAAAAAATATATGTTGTTGATTTCAGAGAGAGGATGGGAGAGGGAGAGGGAGAGGGAGAGAGAGAAGCATTGATCCACTGTCTCCTGCAAGCCTCCTACTGGGGATAGAGCCTGCAACCCAGGCTTATGCCTTGACTGGGAATCGAACCGTGAGCTCGTGGTTCATAGGTTGATGCTCAACCACTGAGTCACACCGGCCAGGCTCCAAGCTTCTTTCTTTATGGATGTGGAGCTGTCCTGTTTGAGAAGCTCCTACTCATGGTGGATTCCACCAAGACCTAAACTCCTTGACCCCTCCGTAGGAGCTGCTTCCCGGGAGCTTTCTTACCACTTGCACTGCGTCTATTATATTGGAAATCAGTCTGTTTTCAATCCTTGAGTATTTGTCAGATTCTTCTGATACACTTTTAAAACTACTCGGGACTTCCACTTCCCAATCACCTCTGACCTTTCTCAGTAGCTTAAGGACAGAGACTCTGTCTTATTCAGCCTATTATAGTGTCTGGCACCTAGGTAGACCTTCAGTAAATATTTGCTCTTATGCAAACTGATGGTTGCCAGAGGGGAGAGTGGGTCAAAAAGGTGAAGGTGGAATAAGAGGCAGAAAAAATATACTTGCTGCTACACAAATAAATCCCCAAAGAAGGAAAGCTTAGTAAGATTCAGAAAAATTTTAGGTAGGAAGGAAATAGCAAGAGCTTATGTGAACTGTGAAGTGAGGTGGGTTATGTGGAATGTGGAGGGAAATTTCACTGCTCTTTTCCTGACAGTGAGTCCACAAAGATTCAATGGACTGTGTATGAGCTTAGAAAAATGTCTTTGTTGTAAGCATGCTATTTTTTATTCAAGTCACTTTCTAAAATTCAGAGCAAAAAAATTTAAAAAATGTCAAGTTGAAATCAGAAACATGAGGAGTTGGGATTATTCAGAAAGATTTCTAAATATAATGATGAGCAAGAAGGAAGAGTTGGGATCCCTCAAAAAAAAAAGTAAATTAGAAAAGGAAAGTGTTGTGCCTCAAATGCAGAGCTTTAAATGGATTTTGACAATTCCATTTCTTCATCGTCTCTGAACCCCTTTTCTGGATCATTGAGGATATTTTAAAAATGAACCTTTATTTTGAAATGTAGCTCTTTCTAGTTGCCAGATTATATTCTCAAGATTCTGTTCCATTTGCTCTCATAAGCATGTCTTCAGTTCTTTATACACTGACTTTATTCAAGCTAATGAAAGTGGCACTGCCGGTTTGTCTAGAAGCCTCCTTTTCCTTCGCCTATAGGAAACTATTTGGTGCTATTCATTGGGCATAAGCCCATCTGCTGGTATTTTTCTGGCCTTAAATCTTCTCTTTATTGGTGCTTTTAACGCTTTTATGTGGTTCAGGAGACAGGGTACTGATTTGGTTTCCCAGTAGTGTTCTAATTTTGTTCATGAAAACTGTTCTGTAGCTAATAAACCAAATCATTGGCCAAGGGTCTTTGTAGTTTTCTTTTTCTCTAGTGAAGAAGCTGGGAAAGAAGTTTTTGCCTTAGGGTATTTCATTTAACTGTTAATCTCTTGTGTGGAGATAAAAATTTAATGGTTAAAACCAGATGAATCCTTTTTTTTCCTTTAATGCATTTTTTAGACTGATTTTATTCAGTAATTTTTGAACTGTTAACTGCCTGCGTGTATATTTATGTCTTTGTAGAAGAAAAAAACTGGAGTACTAAGGACTAAATTATTCATCATTGGTTTATATATTCAAATTGATGTAATTTTAACAGATCATGAATGAGCAGGACAGTCCTAAGCAGCTTAAGCAAACCCATGTATACCCTGAGCTTGCAACAGGACAATTTGCTATCTTTTGCCTTGGGATCTGTTTCAGCTAGGTATAGTCCAAGGTGAGAGTGAAGATACTGATGAGTAGATGAATTGCTTAATTGAATAAATATTTATAAAATGCTTGCTATGTTCCAGGCAATGAGGGTTTAGAGATGAAGAAATAGACATGAAAAAAATAGCTATGATTTAAAACTCAAAAGCCGTGTAATAGAAGCGTCAAAGTCATTTTATTTTAATTCATTTCATTTCATTTTAAGTGTGAGAGTTTATTCTTTTTTTGTTAATCCTCACCGGAGGATTTTTTCCATTGATTTTTAGAGAGAGTGGAAGGGAGGGGGAGAGACACAGAGAGAGAAACATTCATGTGAGTGAGAAACATTAACTGGTTGCCTCCTGCATGCACCCGACCAGGGCGAGGGATCAAGCCTGCAATTGAGATACATGCTCTTGACCAGAATCAAACGCAGGACCCTTCAGTCTGAGGGCTCACACTCTATCCACTGAGCCAAATGGGCTAGGGCTTGAAGTCATTTTAGAAGGGCAACTCTGAAGGTTGTATGGTAATAAGATTAGTTGGCTCTGTTAGTAAGGGGCCATCACCATGCTAAGAAGAACAATTATTTGTACGGGCATGGATCACATAGTATTCATTCATTCTGTAGCCACAAACTATATTTCCAGTCTTGTGGTGAGATTCAGAGGGAGAATTTTAGTGGATTGACATACATTATTCACAACTATAAGGAAAACCATTCAGAGTATCCTACTAGATTTTGTTGGTGGCTAAGTACTAGCGTCTTTTTTTGCAATATCTATTGTTGAAAGTATTACAGATGTCCCCCTTTCCCCTGCCATTAACTCCCTCCACCCCCCTCCTCCCCCCTCTCCAGGCCTGTACCGCATTGTCTGTCTATGGGTTATGCATATATGCACACACGTTCTTTGGTTAATCTCTTCCTACCCACCCTTCCTTCTGAGATTCCTGTCTGTTCCATGCTTCCTTCTCTCTGGATCTATTTTGTTCATCAGTTTATTTTGTTCATTAGATTCCACATGTAGTGAGATCGTGTGATTCTTGTCTTTCTCTGCCGGGTTTATTTCACTTAGCACAATACTCTCCAGGTAGCATCTTTTTGAGTAGGAAATAATTTCCCCAGCGTGTCCATATTTAAGACAGGAGCTATGTTTCATGGTATATTTGGTATTTAAATGTCTTTGGTTCTAAAAGGGGACAATGTCAAAATTTAAACTTGACCCATCTAGTCCCAGCATCTTCCTTGTGTTTTTCATTTCCATTATTATGGTTTAAGTAATGGTATTTATGATATATAATTTTTTATTGATTAAATCTCTAAGGCATAGATATGACTAAGAATTGTTTCCACGGGGAATTTTCTGGTTAACTCAGTCACTTCATAATCCTCCCTGTGACTGCACCTCCTATTTACATCTCATGGTTGAGAAGGCAGTGTTATCACCTACCAGTCACTGGTGGGTCCATGATCATCCATCATACTACTGAAAATTATTAAATGAAGAGATTTAAGCCCTGGCTGGTGTGACTCAGTTGGTTGGGCATTGTCCCATGTACCAAAAGGTTGCTGGTTCAATTCCTGGTCAGGGCACATGCCCAGGTGGCAAGCTTGATCCCTGGTGGGGGGGCGTGTGGGAGGCAGTCAGTCGATCTCTCTCTCTCACATTGATGTTTCTCTCTCTCCCTTCCTCTCTCCAAAAATCAATAAAAAATGAAAGGATTTAAGAAATGGATCATCATTAATATATATGTTTTTATAATAATTTTATAATTGTTATTAATTATTAATACATTTTATGACAATATTTTCAGTGTCTAGACTCAAGAATAAATAATGTACTATTGTATAAGATGAGGAAACATTTCATTAGAAAAAATAATCCACCGATGACATAATTTCAACACCCTTTCTCATGGTTTTATCCAGACATGTTAAGGTTAACACCATTTTATGTCAGTTCTAGCATGGTTCTGATTTTATAGATTTTATAGTTACTGACATAGCAGTACTGTATTAATTTCCTGTTGTTGATGTAGCAAATTAATACAAACTTAGTGGTTTAAAGCAACACTTACGATCTTACAGTTCTGGAGGTTGGAAGTCCAAATATCAAGGTGTCAGCAGGCTGTGTTCCTTCTGGAGGCTGTGGGGGAGAATCCAATCCCTGGCCCTTACCAGATTTTAGATGCCGCTTGCATTCCTTGGCTCTTGGCCCTAGCATCACTCTGACTTCTTCCACCATCACGTATCCTTCCTGGACTCTGACCCTTCTTCCTCCCTCTCATAAGAGCTCCTATGATTACCTGGTGCCTACCTGACTAATCAGGACCATCTCTCCATGTCTAGGTCCTTAATCACACCTGCAAAGTCCCTTTGGCCACCTAACATTTTCAGGTTCTGGGGATTAGGATGTGGGCATGTTTGGGGCGGCATTTTTGTGTGTGTCTATCACAGGTATCAAATAGAAAAGTGTCTAAAACATTAAGAGTTATTGTAACTATCATTTTAAATGCCGATTAATGTAAAAAATGATTGGCATCAAATATTGAAATTCTTTAAACAGGGGATGGGGATGTATTTTTAGAATCACCAGGTTTTAGAGGGGTATTTTTCAAGTAATATGGGCCTCCAAGAAGATACTTATATAATCCACCTCGGGGGTTAAAGGTTGCATTCCCCTTCCCTCCCCTTGGTTGAGAATCACTGCCAGAATGAGAGATTCTACTAATTGGAGTGTCTTGTGCAGATGAACCACATGCAGACCTAAAAGGTGGTTCAGAATCAGCGAGTTCAATTTTTGTCATTAACTGACAAAGGTTGAGCCATTAACTGCATTTAGATAAGTAATACCCAGTGCAGTCCAAATGCTAATAATTTCTGACTTTAATGGCATTAACTTATCATCACCAATGCTGTTATTTTATTTCTGTAAAACTTCTTGATAAGTAAGCAGTTCTGGGAAATGTTATGATTCGTCTCAGTTATCCAGGGTTTTGTTGTTATTTGATAGGTTCTCTTGCCATTTCTGGTTTCTCCCTCTAAAAGGAGCAAGCTTTTTTAAAACCTTGTTGAAAATAGAAGGGACATTCTAACAACCTTGTAATGTGGCCACATTCTCAGGTCCAAATTATGTATTTAGCTCTGTCTTATTGAATATATGCGGAACATTAATTTTTTTTAAAAAAGTGTCATAATAACATTGCCCCAGCATGACTTTTATAAGGAAAATGAAAGCAATGCCACTATATTTTGAGTAGGAATTCTTAGATTAGAACCTTAACTTTTAGCATCCTAATGTCAGTTTTGAAATTGTTTCCATTCCCCATTAAGATCCACTGTCTATTTCTGGAAACGTCTAGAAGTCTTGGCTTTCTATTGAAGGTAGTCTTGGCTTTCTATTGAAGGATCATTGTGTATGTATATCGTATCAGGAAGAGGAAAGTCTACCTTAATGAGCGTACTCCATTAGACTTGACAAAAAAAGGTCCCACAAGTGAGTGTTGAAGAGTAATAGGATTTTAAAGGTAGGAGTGGTCATAGTTGAGCTCGTGAAATATCTTTCCCATAGTAATTGGCCACTAGCTGACAGAAGCTATAGTGCCTTTGACTTACTTGTAACTTTCCGTTGCCAATGCAAATATTTCAGTTTCCTTGCTGTCCAAGAAATGCACATTTTTATCTTATTACTTCATATAGTCACTGAATCCTAAAAAAATAGTCATTTTAACATCTTTTCCCAACAGAAACCTTTTTCCCACCAAGGATCTGCATGTTGAGTTGGTTGTATTACAAATCATCAGCTTCTGACTGTTGAAATGACCTGTGGTAACATAGTAAATGTGGTGCCCTCATGCCAAAGATGCAACTCAAGAAATCATATTGAGTGTTTGGATGCCAGATTCTACTTTGTAGTTTCTCAGAGGACTGTCTTAGATGTGACATTACTTAAAGTTCTCAGAAAATGATGTGATTTCTGTTTACCTTGGTAGGTCATGAAGAGGAGCATGTCCAGCATGTGAAAAATAAGAATTTTCCCACCCCTTTAACTCTAGAAAACAGCTACTTAGAGAACCAAGGTCTTGAGGTTTCCATTTTAAATTGCAACAGTGACTTATTCCTCTTATGGGTTTTAAAAGATGCACTATGTACCTTCAATGAAGATCAGGACTGTGTCTGTGTTGTTTTCTGTTGTACCCTGAGTCTAGCACATAGTAGGGATTCCCTAAGTATCTCTTGATTGATAAAATGAATAATGTTAGTAGTACCTGCTATAGTTATATCACCCTATTTTTAACTATATATTGGAGAAGTCATCTAGTTATCTGTGTAGTCTTTAACATTTACAAGCTTCAATTTCCTCCTCTGCAAGTATGATTAATTATATATTACTAGGGGCCCGGTGCATGAAATTCGTGCACTGGGTGTGTGTGGGGAGGGGAGTGTCCTTCAGCCCAGCCTGCCCCCTCTCACATACTGGGAGCCCTCAGGCGTTGACCCCCATCACCCTCCAATCGCAGGATCGGCCCCTTGCCCAGGCCTCATGCCTCGGCCAGAGGCGTAGACCCCCATCACCCTCCGATGATCGCCTGATCGGCCCCTTGCCCAGGCCTGACGCCTCCGCCAGAGGTGTCAGGCTTGGACAGGGGACCCCCATCTCCCCCTGATCACTGGCTCTGGCCCCCGCCCAGGCCTGAGGCCTCTGGCCCAGGAATCATGCCTGGGCAGGGGACCCCCATCTCCCCCTGATCACTGGCTCTGGCCCCCGCCCAGGCCTGAGGCCTCTGGCCCAGGAATCATGCCTGGGCAGGGGACCCCCATCTTCCTCTGATCGCTTGCTCCACCCCCCGCCCAAGCCTGACGCCTCTGACCCAGGCTTCAGGCCTGGGCAAGGGGACCATCATATCCCCCCAATCCCTGGCTCAGCCCCCCGCCCAGGCCTGATGCCTCGGCCAGAGGAGTTGACCCTCATCACCCTCCGATCACCAATCACCGGATCGGCCCCTTGACCAGGCCTGAGGCCTCCGGCAGAGGTGTCAGGCCTGGGCAGGGGACCCCCAGCTCCCCGCGGTTGCAGGCTCCGCCCCTGCCCAGGCCTAACGCCTCTGGCCTAGGCGTCTGGCCCGGGCAGCGGGGACCCGCAGCTGCAGCGGCCCCGCGATCGTGGGCTCCGCTTTAGGCCCAGGCAAGGGACCCCTAGCTCCCGGGACTGCCAGCTTCGACCGTGCCCAGCTCCCATCACTGGCTCCACCCCTACTTCCTGCTATCACTGGCCAGGGCAGCAAAGGCGCCTGATTCTCCAATCATGGCTGGGGGGCAGGGCAAAGGCGGCCCTGGGGCCGCCTTTGCCCTGCCCCCCAGCTCTTAGCTCCCCCCTGGGTTTCCGATCACTGTCAGTGGCAGGGGGCTTCTTCCTGCTTTCCCTTTCACCTCCCCGCACTGTGCCTACATATGCAAATTAACCGCCATCTTGTTGGCAGTTAACTGCCAATCTTAGTTGGCAGTTAACTGCCAATCATAGTTGGCAGTTAACTGCCAATCATAGTTGGCAGTTAATTTGCATATAGCCCTGATTAGCCAATGAAAAGGGTATCGTCGTACGCCAATTACCATTTTTCTCTTTTATTAGATAGGATTATGGTATATTATTAAATAGTAGGAAATTTTGTTATAAATGGAATGATTACAGCTTTAAGTATTTCATGTTTCTATTGTTTTGCAAATGAATTAGATCTTTTAATAAAACTTTTCATGCATCAGTGTATTTGAATTAACCACATCCAATTTATGAATTGTTTTACTATTTATGAATTCTTTAGGTTAAAGAGAAAATAAGTGCCTGCTATTGAAAATGTTAGGCCATGTATGAGATGTGGATATCTGATAACATCTTCTCCTTTATTTTTGCGGAAAATAAAGCTTTTTAAAAATATAGATTTATATGGCAGCTGAGAAAAACTATATTGCACAAAGCAAAAGATGGGCCGCCTTGGGCACATTTAAAAATAAAACAAAACAACTACATCAAAACAAATAAGCACATTAGAGTAGCACATGGTGTAATACCAGTACACAGGAGACGCTGTTTGTTTTCAGTTGAATTGAGTAGAAAAACAACCCTCCTGAATGAAAATCATATACTGACAACCAGTCTTGCCTGGTTAGGGTTTGGTGAGTGCAGTCATCCCCGCTTATCAATGGGGCATACGTTCCAAGACCCCCAGTGGATGCCTGAGACCACGTATTGTGCGGAATCCAGTATATACTGGGTGTTTTTTTTTGTATTTACATACCTATGACAAAGTTTAATTTATAAGTCAGCCAGTTTCACAGACAGAAGTTTTGTACTTACAGATCTTAGCAACCTCAGCATGTAACTTTTTCTTAGGAATTGGAGAACTTTCACCTTTTCGCTTAAAGGAACCACTTTACGGCTTCTCTTTGGCATATCTGAGTTGCCAGCATCACTACTCTTATGCTTTGGGTCCATTGTTAAGTAACATAAGGGTGACTTGAGCACAGGCACTGTGATACCCAGACAGTCGATCTGATAACCGAGACGCTACCTAGCGACTCTCAGGCAGGTGGGTAGTGTATACAGCGTGGGTATGCTGGGTGATTCATGTCCCCAAGAGGGACAGAGCGGGATGGCGTGAGATTTCATTACCCTCCTCAGAAGGGCATGCAATTGAAAACTTACGAATTATTTATTTCTGGAATTTTCCATTTAATATTTTCGGACAATGGTTGACCATGGGTAACTGAAACCATGGAAAGCAAAACCGCAGATAAGTGGGGGCGGGGGTTACTGTAATTCAGAATGATTCATGATAGTGATGAGTGCTGAAACAGAAAATGGTCATAAGATATTATCTCTTGCATGCTAAGAAAAATACGTGTTCTGGAAAAACAACCACCCAAATGACCAGATACATTTTTCTTCCATTCTTGCTCGAGATCTCTGACAACTGCAGGTTATCCTGATGGCTCTGAAGTCCTAGTTTGGTCATTTACTCTTTTTCTCAACAAATATTACTTCCACTGTGTGCGAGGCACTCGTTTGGCGCTGGGATGGCTGAAAACCATTAACAGATGCAGTCCCTTCCCTCTCTGGCTAACAGTCCTGTGGAATGACAGAAATTGATTAAATAGATTAAACAGTTGAAAATGTAAAATGCAAGTTAGAGAGTATGACATAGCTGGGGTAGTCAGGCAAGGCAAAAATAAATGCCAGGGAGGAATAGGAGTTACCCCGGGAGAAGGGTGGAGGGAAGGACACAAAAGAAAGGTCCTGTGGGATAAGAGTGGGCGAGGTGAGTAAGAGAAACTATAAGGCAGGGACACAAGTGGGACTTGCTGGAGGGTAGAAGCCAGACCATGCAGGTAGGTGGATCATTGTTCTTGTTTAGGAGTTTCTACTTCATCCGAAGAGCAATAGGGAAGCCCATGGGAAAGGTTTAATCATAGATGATATAATCAGATTTATGTCGCAGAAAAACCACTTTGACTCCCTGTGGGGAATGGGTTAGAAAGGAGTTCACAGCACATGATGGAAGAACTTTTAGGGAGCTCTCTCCATACATGTGTAGGTCCTCGAAGAGATAGAAATGGTAGAACTTAGGACTGAGGCTGTGGTTGAGGAGATAGGGACAAGCGGCAAGATTCAAGAGCCATTTAGTGGGTTAAATGGTTAGGGTTTGGTGATGGCTTAGGTAATGGAGGAGTGAAGCCGGGGCGACTGAGTCATGGTAACTCCTAAGTTTTCGTATTGTGCAAAGAGATGGGGGACAGTGGAAGAGAACCCAATGGGCGGGGAGAGATAAAATTGTAAGTTTTTCTTTTATATATTGAACTATGCATAACTTAGAGACATTTTAATAAGAAATGTAGACTGGAGATGTACATTGGTGAGTTACCATTGCATAGGTTTTAACTGGAGTTATTGGCATGGATGAGGTCACCTAGGGAAAGTGTAGACAAGATGGACTAGGGAATGAGCCTTCAGGAGCTGCAGAATCTTTACTGGGCAAAAAAGGAGGAATGAGTGAATATGCAACAGAGAGACCTAGAGTCAGTGATAAAAGAGGGGGCAGAAAATCAGGATGTCACCAAGGAAAGAAAAGGTTTCAGGAAAGAAGGAAAAGCCCCAAATGCTGCTGAGAGATCTTCCAGGACATGGGGGGGGGGGGGGGGGGCTCGATTGAGTGTGAAGCAGGTCACTGTGACTTCACCCGGAGTTGCTTTCTTAGTGACGTGCTGGGAAACAGAGCCCCACTTGACTAACGTTGATAAGGAAATGGTGAGCACAGGCAAACATTTTAACTAGCTTGTCTACAGAGAGAGAAAGAAAGATGCGAGAGCAGCGGGGGAGAAGAAAGAACAGGGAGGTGTGGTTCCTTTGTTTTTGTTTCAATTGGAGAAATGTGAAAGGTTTCAAAGCTATTGGGAAAGGAAGGGCTTAGGTATATACAGTAGAGAAATCAAATAATCCAGCTAATGTTTGGAATGAGTTTTTTACCCCTTTTGGTTCCACAGTCTGATTGCTTATTTGCACCAACCTATAAGAAAAGGAATGTCCGGGCTCTCTGTGGACTTCTTGGCCCCCCTCAAAGTTACCTTTACTCAGAGAACTTTATTAAGTGCCTCCAGGAAACTTAGCAGGACCAAAGAAATAAAAAGGAAATGACCGCGGGGAGTAAAAATAGTGAGATAAGAAAGAAAGGGAAAGATAAATTCCCCTAAACTTACTTGAACCTTCATAAGCACCTTCAAGTACATATATTTTTTGACATTTTTATAACCATACAATAGACTCCTTACAAACACTCACCATGGTAACTTAAGTCTATAGAAGCAAAGATGAACCTGTGGAAGTCAGGCAACATCTGGTCATTTCAGCGGAAAGATCCATTACTTTTTTCAATAGCCATTTCTCCCCCCCCCCCACCCCAGTTCGTTTTACCTCCTAAAAGGATTTGTCGTGGGGGGTGGGAGTGGGGGGAGAAGTTGAAAAGCAAATTTCTAACATCACATGTTCTCCCAACATTTAAGAATGAAAAGGAAAAGGAGGAGGTAGAAAGGGACTTTTGAATAGTTGGTATCTGCTTAGAAAAAGAGGGAACTAGAAGAGTTAAGTAGAATTCTAGTTGTTTTAAAGTTTTCTTATACTCCAGACACTGGTTTTTATGGCATTTTTTCTCCCATTTATGTTAAAACCTTCTTGTCCTCTCCTATAATACCAACTAACCAGTTGTGTAAACTTAGGTGAGTCCACACTACTGCTTGTCATCTATATAACAAAGGGGTTGGAATGACATCCACGTTTCCTTCCCGATTCATGATCCCAGGACTCAGCAAACTAGCCTGCTCCTTGGCCATCATTTAATTGTCCTCACATTGCGTCTCCTTGGACCCTTCAGTTATCTGTTAAAAATATAAGTTCTTTGTTTTTATTTCTGAAATATCCCTCTTCGAGCCCCAGACGTGTGAATCTGTACCGAAAAGAGAGATCATTTTTATCCATTTCTCCCCACACCTCCTAAATCAGCTGGGTTATAAAGAGTTTGCAAATCATTGTGTTTTTGACATTTATTTGATAATTTAGAGAAATGGCTGAAGAGTGCACACCATATACTCTATGCTTTGAAAGTAAATTTTTAGTCATCAAAGTATGATTATGTTAATTCCAAAAGTAACACTAATAACCACACATGCAGTATCACAAAAATAGTGCCCACAAGCCCTTACTTGGTGCACGTTCTGCTCACTGAAATATTGGCTGCTTTGGAAATTATAACCACAGTCATGATTTGGCATTTATTGAGTTGTTGTCTGCTTGACGGTCTTAATGCAATACTGATTACCTAAGTGCAAATATCTGGATCTTCTAAATGTCTCGAGTGCTTCCCTATCTAATTAAGGGAAAAGAAAGCCTGATTTCCCTCCAACTTACAGTACAACTTCCTCCTGCAAGATCTCAGGAATGACCATGGACCCCACAACCCATGGCATTTCGTTGTACTGGTGGGTGGTTAAAAACACTTTTATGATTTTCAACTCTGAGCTTTCCTGTGCTTGAAGATGGGCTCTCTTAGCACCAAATGGAGCTCCGGCCTCCACTTCAGCTCATTACATCATTATTCATCCGTTATTCTCACCTTTAGGACATTCCTTAAATGTGTCCTTAGCTTGAACCGATTCTGCGGAAATTCTTATTTATGTCTTAATTGCTTCCTGTCCTGACTGTAGCAGTTCCTCTTTTACAGTCTTCCTATATCCTTGCTCTTTAAACTTCAGAGGGGTCTCAGAATGTTATGGCGGGACTACAGATGCTTTTGGAAAGGACATGCATCGTGTTGAAGTAATGTCTATTGACCTGGTGTTTTGTTTTTTAACTATACTGTTTCCCTATTGACTTGTTATGGTTGTTTGGTTAGAAAATGGATGAAGCTAGCATTTGGAAGGAGTAGTACAGCTGACAGATTCTATTGGAAACTGTATTTTGAACCATTTCAATGAGGTTTTCAGTGGGGGGGAAATTATCATGATGGTAGAGTTCCCTTAAAGTTATGGTAGACTTTTATTTAAGTTTCACTTCTTACCTAGCCTTAGAGTGGGAGGATGAGAAAAGGTTGTGAGATAGAATCATGTTTCTCTTATTATAAAGACATTAAAATGCTCTTCACAGTTATAATTATAGTAGGACTTGGTAGTATTTTATATTATATTTCCAAAGTATTTTTTAAATGAATAATCCAACCCCCAAATCTGCTTATGAAGTGGACAGTGGACAGTTTTGCCCTCCCCCTTCCACAGCTATCGAGGGGAGGGCCTGTAGTCCTAATATCTTACCTCTGGAAATGGGAAGCATTGCACTGTTACCTAATGATACATAGGGAGCGATGTCATCGTTTTTTGTGTGTGTGAAATGAAAGTAATTGACTATCAAAATTTGACACTTACTAACTTTAATAAGAATTATGGTTGACTTTTTGTCACAACTCATTATTAATAAAGAACAAAAAAGAGCATGTATATTTTATTTCCCTCAAAAATATCTTTAGGGAACTTTCGTATTTTTGTGAAAAAAAAAGTTTCAATCATCTGATCTTTTTGTGAATTTATTCTGGGGAAAAAGGGATTTTGCTGTAGCAGATGTGGTGTTCTCTCTCTTCTCTCCTGCTCCCCTGTCTCAGTTTCTCTCTGTCTTTCCTCCATCTCTCTCTGTCTCTCTCCCTCCTCCCCCTCCCCCTCCACCCCCCCCCTTCCTCCTCCTCCTCCTCCTCCTCCTCCATCTTTTTAGCACATACTGGTATGTCTAGCAATCCTGCAATGGAGTACAAAGGTGCTTCTGAAGATTGTGTGGGCAGCACAGCACGTCAGCTCTACATTCTTCCTGAAATACTCCAGTGTCTGTAGAGCCAATGCTTGAGTTGATCCTGGTTCAGGCAAAACATGTGCTCTAATCATTACCATTTGGTGCCACATTCATGATCGTGGAATTGCTCCTGGAAAAGGAAAATTTTAACAATTAAAAAAAAAGTGAGGCTAACAAAAGAGAACCCTGTTGTTTTTATTCCTGGGGAAAACATTCTCCATTGCAGATTCCTTCTAGCTGGAGAAATGAACAGTTGACTAGGGTGAATCTAAGCATTATTATTATTATCGTTATCACTGTCACCGTTCTAAGTGCTTTTCGTTTATTAACTCACTTAAATGTACAGTAATGCTACAGAGTAATTCTGTTATTTGGTAGGTGAGAAAACTGGCACTAAGAGAACAGCTTAAAAGAGACAGAAATGGGACTTGAACATGGCCTGATTCAAGAGCCCACATTCTTAAACCAGTTGTTTTTACTGCCTCTGACATCTTGGGGTGCTTTGCTCAGAATTACATTGTGCATGTTTTTGAGGTCTAACAGAATTTTCATTCAGCAATATTTACGAAGAATCTCTCATGTATGTTAGCATTGCTTCTAGCTTCATTTACCTTTAATAAATGGTCTTGCTTCTTAGAGTCTTTTTATTTTTCATTTATATGTAACCCTCTATAAAGATTTGTATTGATGTAATGTTACGAATCCGTATGTACAATGCCCACTGTGTCTTGGGTATGTTTAACTTTATTTGATGTGGCTTAATGTAGGCAATATATTGAGAGGGTTGAATTAGTCTTGTGATGGGAGGCCTCTCATTCTCATTTCCTGTCTTGTAAATTGTTTTTAACATTTCTTCAGAGAAACAGTTGGAGTTTTTCCCCACTGGTTGAAAATATGCATTTGACTTTGAAATAATGTGAACTCCACTAGAATTTATGATTATAGTAGTAATTAGTAAAAGGATGGATGTTTAAAGTTTGAGCTACTTGTATGTTGAAGATTGTAAAATAAGTGGAAAACAGATTTTCTGTCAAAATTAAGTCCTTATCCCAACTAAGAATATTCACAAACCTGAATGTGATCAATTTTAGCACTTCAGTGTGATTGTTTGCTGAGAGGATTGCATAGTCCTTGCAAAATAAAGTTATGTTTTTGTAGCAACAAGTCAATATTCAGACTTTCAGACTTTAAAAAAAATCCTACCACCCCTCTACCCAAGATTTGCATGTAATATTTTGGCTCTATTTAGCTGTTATACTTTTTACATGGTTCACAAACAAGAAAAAACATTGCTTCCCAGAAGATGAAGAATAAATATGGTTAAGGAAAGCAAACTAGCACATTAACACGTGCACTCACATGCAAACTTAACAAACACATCTATACATATGTACACATGCTCATGTACATTCACATACATATGGACACTCACACAAACTTACACACACGCTTATGCACACTCATGTACATACACATACTCACCTGCAAATAAAAACATACATGTGCATACACTCATACATACACACCCAACAAATATACATATATGCACATAGATACTTGCATATGCACACATGCTCATACACACATGTATTTAAAAATAAGCCTGTTTTTAGATAACTTTTTTTGTTGTTTCTTTTTGGTGTTGTGATTCGAGAACTTTAATATATAAGTTTTCCAACATTATTTATAATTTCTGAGACCCGGCCTTGCATTCCTATCTTTAGTATCACTTCCTTCATGTTTATTAATTTTATATCTTTATGTTGGTTTTTTTCTGCAAAAATTCTTTTATGACAGGAAGACTTCTCTTTTCCCCTTGAAGTTTGAAAGACTACATTAAGTGGTATAACTTTACTAGTTTTCTAAACAGTAAATATCTTGGAAACAACACTATTATGTTTAGCAAAACAAGTGACAGAAATCTCCTCCTTTGGAAACATGGAAGGCATGGAACTTTCTGATCTAATACTTGGATGTAGATAGACAATTCTGGTTTGTATTGAAATTTCCAAATAATTATAAAAATCATTCATTGAAAAATCCCTTAAAACCCAGCAAATTATCTCCGGTTTGTCTTTGTTGTTGCTTATGTAAGAACTACTTATTAAATTTTTGAATAGGTTGTGATGCTTCCCACAAAATATTCTTTGAGGGAATGAACCGACAGCTGCATTTCATATTATATTTCAATCTTTGCAACTTGATAATTGTGCAAAACAAGGGAACCCTTCAGAGTGCATCCACTTTCTCTACTCCTCAGGCCTCTGAATGATGCAAGAGGTTCGCTGATGCATTGTCTGGGAAGATCAATATTTCTTCCTTTGGATGTTAATGATGTGATGGCATCCAACATGGATCCTCGGGCAACTCTTACAAGAGTCAGAAGTATTCAGAAGGGAAATAGCACTAGGCAGTACGTCATGGATTTGCTCTTTGGAATGGATAGCTATTAATGTATACCAGATCACTTCTTCAAGGTTACTCTACCCACCCTCTTCTGTGATCCTGAGCCAAAGGATTCAAGTGGGTAATTACCTTTTGTCAAATTAGATTTTAACCTACCTTAGGGTAGCTTTTGGTATAGGACTGTTCTCCCAAAGGACATATAAGCACTTTATTAACATCTCTTTCATTCCTAACATATGTCTAAGATTAAAGTAGAGGCCAAGTCTTTTCCTTCACCACAGCAAAAACCCCATTTTACAGACAGGGCTGGAGACGAAGGCCATTTTCTGGAAACAGACTTTGGCCGTCTTCCCCAAGAATTTTAATTTTGAAATACTCTCTTTTAACAATCTCAAAGATTATTAGTAAGAATCTTTGAGATACTCATGATTAACAAAATATGTTCTCTTCTAGATTCTGTTAGGAATTATAGATAATTATATAAACATATATACATACACACATATCCAGACGTGATTGTGTATAAATACAGGGTGTCCTCAAAAAACGTGTATACACTTTTAACAGCTGATAGCTCAATTTTGAAAATGAAATGTATTTTCATAAACACTGCCTTTGTAATTATTCAGTATATATACATTTTTTTTGGGGGGGGCACCTTATATGTATAAGGCATTCCTAGGCACCGTATATAAAATGCTTTCAAGCATCTCTGAAATGCCAGCTATATATCTTGTGTTCAGTGTGGTGATGAAGATAGGAAGATAATGTTGATAAAAAGGTGATCCTTGCCCTTACACAATTAAGTAGGATCTTAACATACATGAATGTTGGATCAGCCAGGTATGAAGTGTTCCAAAAGTATTTAGATCTCATCTATACTTACCAGATTTAGTAAATTACATGTAGTCATTAATCGCCACTTTAAAAGGCTTAAGATAGATTCTGAAGCGAGTCAAACTCCTACCATTTCCCACTAGAGACTTCAAAATGTTTGTTGCAGAATTTAGGCAAACCTTATGGTATTACTTTTTTTCTTTGGTATCAATTTTTATTTTGTATTCTGGAATTCCTTTGGCTGAACTTATTGTAAGTCTTATCTACTGAGGAGATTAAAGGTGAGGAAATAAATTCTTCACGAGGCAAGCTCATCCCTGAAGCTCTTTTAAGGACAATGGTAATTGCAAAGTAATCTTTTGACACTTTGGTTCTATCACTATAAAGCACATGAGATCAGACTCATTTGAGCCTCCATCACACTATTAAATGGAATGAGGGGGGAAACGTATTCTGCAGTTAAATTATTCAACCTGGTACTCTTTCATTTATTAATTTTTTTCAATGATCAATGAGCTTATAGCATTTCAATAGGGTAGCTGCATTAAAATTGAATTTAGAAAGTTTTCCTTAATGGTTGGGAGAACCCTGCATTTGCATAGAAAGTTAGGGAAGACGTGGAAATGAAACTTTTCAAATATATTCAGTGAACATTTCAGTCTAAAAGGAAAATAGATTATTTGGCCTAATAAAAAGATTCAGAAGCATCACAGTAATGATAGTGTTTGGTTTTAATTTTTTTCAATTGCAGTTTACATTCAATATTATTTTGTATTAGTTTCAGGTGTATAGCATAGTGGTTGGACAATCATATTATTGCTGATTTTTCTTTCTTTGATTTGACACTGAGTACTTAAATAATGGTAGTTTTGCACATTATATAAAAGTGGACCAAATGCTGTATGTCGTAAAATGAATTATTATCTGTTTATGGACAACTTTAATATGTTCCTAAAGAGTGACAGTTGAATAAATACCAACTCTCTGTGTGTGTGTGTGCGCGTGCGTGCGTGGACATGTGCACATGACGTGGGAAGACCATTAATTCTTCCCACAATTATTAAAATTTATAAAGTACATGGAAAAATAAAAGTTGTACAAAGAAATATTGATCAGAAAACACTGAATATATAAGCTCATTCACACTAAATTGGTAAGGTCCATTATTCAAAGTTCAGTTGGGTGGTGGTTTAAGAAAAAATCATTGAGACATTTCAACATTGTTTGCTTATGGAAAACATTTGTAATTCTGTTAGCAAAGAGCAGTGTCAAAAATCTAAACGTTTTTCCCTGAACATCTGCGTTTGCTTATTAAAAAACACCCCACACCCCCATCTCTCAAACAAGTTAAGTTTGTCACGAAATGTTTTTCAAATGTCATGAAGTACAATCTCACATATTTCGTGAATCTCTGAGTTTTAGTCTTATTTGTTTATTTCATTTCCACATGGCCTTACATTTAATACTTAAGGTAGGCGTGATCTAATAGGATTTTGAAAAAAAAAAATGTTTGAAGAGAAAAAGTCATCTTGGGGTCTGAATTTGAGGGACACAGCGGATTAGATTTTCCTATGGAGGCTTCACAAAGAAGGGGTCCCCCCTCCACAGGTGCTGTATCCACCGAATGTCACATATTTTGGGGAGCATGATGACAGCTCTCATTCTCCACCCTTAGGCTCCTTGAAACAGGGAAATAGGATTTTGATAGAAGTATGTGAGGGTCTGTTGGTATAACCGTTTTCTCATAAATCTGATTTTTACGCTAGAAGACTAAAAAGAAAGAAAAGGCAACATGATCTCTTTCTTTGCTCTGAAAAAATAAATGTACAAATCAATGCACAGGCCTTCATTGGAGTATTTTAACGAAAACATTGAAAGAACATGCCAAACATACTGAACTATGAGATCTTCCTTCTTGACATTATTTTTGCATATTTTCCTTTTTCATACTTGTTAGATTGCCTCAGCTAAGGAGATGAACTAGTTTCTAGGGCATTTCCTTAAGAATTTTGATGTCAGAAAAAAAACTTGAGACAGATTTGGTAATGTTTTCAAAGGTCATTTATTTTCAATTTAAGGCAGATCTTGTGAATCAGAGCTTTTAGGAACCCATCAGCTAATCTCTGGGTAGTATGCAGTTGTTTCAGACGGTCAACTTTAAAAATTTACATCTGCTTAACAGTGGGCTGTTATTTTTAGTGCAAGAGATAAGCAATGATAACCAGGAAAGAAAGGGCATGACTGATTGGAAGGTAGGGTGATGGCTGCTGTGCCCTCTCTCAATTATTTGGCTGATTTCCTCTCAATCAGTATTTTTCTACAGAAATATTAATTTTAGTATTTGAAATGTCTGACTGTAAAACATAATACATGCACATACATGCTCAAATCAGTGGGAAACACATGTAGAAGAGACTGGGTTGTATTAAGGGCTAATTGACAAGGGGAAAATGAATATAATTTTGGCTTCCTGGAAGGAACTATTTCTTTCTTTTAAGGCGTGTTGCCATCTGCAGCTCCAAGAAAAATGAAGGTGATTTCTTACCTGAAATGCCTTTTAGTTTTTCACATTCTCTGATTATGTCTTGGTTATACAATATATAATATTTGAGATGCAAGGAGTGAAGATTATATGTGTGATTTGCTTCCCATTACAAAACCATTTCAGGAATATTTAAAGATAAATATTTAATGCAGATGTTAGGCTTTAGAAACAGTTTATATATTTGTACCTAACAAAAGAATAATTTAATAATTGAGAGAAAGTGTTCAATAACCACCCTCCCACATACATATATTTCTTCATTGATATGCATCATGCTCACTGAGATGGAAATGAATCCTAACTCCTTTTTAATGTAAGAGAGAAAATATATAGCATAAAATTTTCAGTACTGTGATTTTACAGAAATTGCTGTTATGAGTTTTCTGTACACATTGTACATTGGGCATACTTTTCACATGCTTTTCTCATGAAAGCATTTCCCCGATTCCCTCACTGGATCCAATTGATGTGATAATGACATCCTGAATTAAGGACTTGTTTAACTTTTGTCCCTCAATACATGGTAAAGCCCTTATGTACCTGCCTCAATTCTTTTTTTAAAGTATATTTTTATTGATTTCAGAGAGGAAGGGAGAGGGAGAGAGAGAGAAACAACAGTGATGAGAGAGAATCATTGATCGGCTGCCTCTTGCATGCCCCCTACTGGGGATCGAGCCCACTACCCGGGGATATGCCCTTGACCAGAATTGAACCCGGGACCCTTCAGTCTGCAGGCTGATGCTCTATCCACTGAGCCAAACTGGCTAGGGCCGTGCCTGCCTCAATTCTATTTCCCAGAGCCTAACATGGGACTTGGCTGATAATACGTAGGTGCTCAATTAATGTTTGTGAATCAACAAATCTATACTTAATTGTATAAGTTTGGTTCATTTATCAAAATTGAAACATGGGTTTATGGGAACAGGATACATTACATTTAATTACTGAGATTTTATTTGCCTGCCTAGTTAAATGTGAAAATATAAGCCAGAATAGAAACTTAGTGTAATATCAGAGTAATTTATATTTAATTTTATTTTTGGATAAATTTTTAGCAAAATCATACCCTAATTACTCTGGAAGACATACTGCGATAGGAGCCTTTAGGTTAGTTTATTTTTAATTTTTATTTTTATTTTGAGGTGAGTTTTGAATAAACTAATTGAGCAAGACTGGCCGATAAAAGGTTTTTAGTGTGGATCTAGATACCAGTAGGTGGCGCTGTATTCCAGTCTGAATAACAAATGGACTCTTCCAGAAGGTTGACTCCTGTGGTAGAACCCAAATTCAGGCCAATCATCTTATGATGAATTTTACACGTCACGGTATGAATTCTACACCTTAAATTCTGTATGCACATAGCTACAATTTAGAGTTTAATAGGAATTATTTTTACTCTTCTACATTATTTTTTGGATTTGAACTATGAATCTGCTGTCATGTAATTAGTTATACTTTTGCTATATTACATTTAATTTATCTTGAATGTTTACTACCAAAATACACACATCAGGAACTTAAACAGAAGTAACTGCAAAATCAAGTTTAGACTCACCATGAAGAAAGACGAAGAAATGATGAGTGTATGAATAGGAGATTGAGTTTACTCAAAAGTGACAGAGACACTAGAGTCGAGTTTTGTATATTGTTAGTTCACGTAAGCTGTTTGGCTGTGTATCACTTCCCCATATATGGCATTTTGCTATTCACTGCTGAAGATGCTACATAGTTTGTTCTGAGTGATAAGCTGGAATTCCAAAAGTGAAACAGCAGTTTAAGATGTGAACAGTCAAGTGTAATCTCTAATCTGAAGAGAAATAGCTATAGGACCTGACAGCTTGAACATGGAAGAGGGAGACCTTCATATTCAAGTCCTGCTTTCTTCCCTGAACCAGTAATTGTGTAAGCTACTCTTTTCTATTGTCGATAAGTTTCTGACTTAAATGTTTTATTCTCTTGCCTTTTTATTTCCATCCTCATCAGAGGATATTTTTTTCCATTGATTTTTTTTTTAAGAGAGAGTGGCGGGGAGGGGAGAGGGGAAAGAGAGGGAGAGAGAAACATCGATGTGAGAGAGACACATCAACTGTACACTTCCCGCATGCACCCTGACAGGGGCAGGAGATCAAGCCTGCACCCCAGGCACATGCTCCTGACCGGGAATCAAACCTGAGACCCTTCAGTCCTCAGGCCAACACTTAGCCACTCCGCAAAACCAGCCAGGGCTCTCTTGCCTTTGAAATAGATGATGTTATTTCTGAAACATCTATATACTATAAAATTGAAAATTAGTGCTAGAAACAGGGATGGGGAAATACTTCCCAGTATATACTGGCTTTCATAATACAGTAAATTTTACTAGACAAACAGTTGAAGTTGAGTTCTGACAAATTCCCGGTCAGGACATATGTCCGGGTTGCGGGCCCGACCCCCAATCCTGCCACAGGCAGCTGATCAATGATTCTCTCTCATCATTGATGCTTCTATCTCTCTCCCTCTCCCTTCCTGTCTGAAATCAATAGAAATATATTTTTTTAAAATAAAAAATATGTTCATTTTTTTTGCTGTTGGGAAAGAATCGGAGAAAGAATCAATCTTAGCAGAAATTCCCCCAAATCTTTAAAAAATAAGAGAAATATAAAACATATCAAGGGATTACATTGAATCACTGACGCAATCACAATGGACTAGGCAACAAAACAGTATTATAAACCCCAACCAGGATTCTGAAATGTTGTTTTATTTCCCTTTTACTAACAACGCATCGTGCCGTGTAACCTGTTTATCACGACCTCTCAAGAGTTCAGCAAGGCACAGGACAAGAGATAGACACCCAGAGAAGGGGCAGGAAGCAGGTAAAGGAAGCAGCAGAAAGGAATAAGCGCACAATGAGGCATGATAGCGGGGCCAGCGGGGAGCAGGAATCACTGCCAGGAGGCTGGCAAGTTTGTGTACGCTATTTGCCTTTGATTGGAAACTGTCAGCAGGGGAAGGTGTTGATATAATTGCTGAGGTCACTTAGTTCTTATTCTCCAAGACGCACAGTTGGTTTGGGGCACGGATCCCAAATGAGATTAGCCTCCTCTAACACCACCTCACCGGTAGCGCTGTTTTTGTTACACATGGGTGATTCAGCTTATCGGCCGTGCTGGTTGGGATTGAATTTTGCTGTATTCACTTTGCAACCCAAGGCTTTCTTCAGTCCGTTCCTTTAAACTGGGACTTAAACTGATGAAGCGGAGACAGCCCCAAATAATGGATATATTAGTTTGTAGAACAGATCATCAACAGGTCTAGATCGAACCAGTTAGAAGAGAAAGATTTACTGTCCAGTGGCCTCAGTTTTTGAGAGAATCACGGTCTCGGAAATTAAAGTTGTTTTCTGTGATTCAAAGAAGGCTGCAAATAGTAAGTTCTGCAATATAGTCTGAAAAATATATGTAAGCGTATACATATTGTCCTTTGCAGTTTTAGGATTTAGGGGATTACTATGATTAAAATCAATCTAGCTGCAGGGCATTAGCCACATGCCTTTGACTCATCAAAGAATCCTGTGTGGGGAACAGGATGGCTAGAATATATACTATTTGAATGCTGTGCCGCACTATTTTCTGGTTGCGAAGTACTTGCATTTATTGTAAGTGGAATTGACCGTCTGCTGCCTTGATCTGTATAAAGATACTGCTCAGGCAGATACTAGCACACTGATTTTTATGTATAGACTTTTAAATATATAGACATTTTCTTTGCCAGTTCTGGTTATCAAATTTCGAACTTTTAAAATAAAACACCCTTATTGATAAAAATGTAGAGTATATAACTGTGATGGTATGTATATTAGCTCATAAATTACATGCATGCACTATTATTCTCACAAGTTATGTTAACTTAAAGCCAAAAAATTATAAGGGACCGAGATAAATAAATATGAGCATATATTTCTTGCATACAAATATTTTGGGATGTGTGTGCCTCACGGTAGAGACCACCAATCTGAAGGATTTGCAGAATTTAACTGAAGGTCTATACTAGTACAGTGTGGGGAATTCTGAAGTGAGCTCCAAGCTTTATTTTTCTCTTTTTAAATTTATAGTAGCTGCATGTCATTGGGTTTTGACATATGTTTGATCTAAGGGAAATGAATTTTCTTATGGGTAGAAGGGTTCAGGAGACTCATGCAGTCGCGTATTCATAAAAACTAATG
This sequence comes from Myotis daubentonii, assembly GCF_963259705.1. NCBI lineage: Eukaryota > Metazoa > Chordata > Mammalia > Chiroptera > Vespertilionidae > Myotis > Myotis daubentonii. The sequence continues at coordinate 17,949,172 of NC_081857.1, read as the reverse complement.
GATAACCAAGTTTAAGGGTAGTTTACTGTAACCCCTACTGAGTTTCAGGCAACACTGGGCAATTTGTTTCCTCAGAATTGATACATATAACTCTTGCAAACCAACGAACTCTCTAGAATGTAATTCACTTACCAGATGTGTAAGAGTCTGATGACATTTATACATTGTGTGTGTGGTGTGTGTGTGTGTGTGTGTGTGTGTGTGTGTGTGTGTGTGACAACTCCATTTCCGCCCTGACTGGCTCAGCTTTATTGGCTTTGCTGAGAGCGAAGGGCCCGTCTTACCATACCTTAACCTTTTGAGCCAAGGAATAGTCTTAGCAGCGGGACCTGCACATGGTCTCCTTGTGCTTGGCCAACTTGGGGGGCTCAGGAAAGCCAAGGAGAAGGCTGGGCTTTGGGGAAGTCGCTGGGCAGGCAGAGTTGATTCTGGAAGGATGAGAGATAGCGGGCCCTGCTCTGGGATGTGACACTATTACCTGTTGATTTCCTGTAACCAACCAGGAGCCCCAACCTTGTCAAAGCTGGGTGTGCTAGCTCTGGTCTGCCTGGTCAGCATTCTCTTATGAACCTGAAGGACCCGACAGGGTTCCAAGCCCTTCCTCACACAATCACATCAATGTAGTTCTCTGAGTCCATTAGAATGGCCAGGAGTGCTTTCTTGCAGCCAATAAGTGTTTTGAACTAACAGACCAGGTTTTTAAAAATAGATATCTCTTTGGCTAGGGTCAGAAATTAGTCTGTTGTTGAATCAGTTTGAGATTCAGTGGCATGTTGGGTGCCCAACAGGAGTTAATGCCTCCAAAATAAATAAAATTTTAGCTAACGATGTGGACTTCCTCATTTAGGTTTTCATAATTTTTAAAATGGGTAATGTTTTTCTTGACAGAAAACACCCGTGTAGTGGACAGGAAATACCCTGTTTGACAGAGAGTACTTCAGATTCAGGATTTTTTGGTTTGTTTGCTTACGAAAGCAACTGATGTTCCTCGTTGAAAACTTGGAAACCCTATAGAAGGATAAATAAAAAACAAAATCAGCAAAATTCTAGCAATCTCACTGTTAGAATTTAATGTATTTCTTTTGACTCCTTTCTTCCCTCCTTTTACCGGTCTTTCTTCTCTTTTTGTTGCGAATGGAGGCTGTGTTGTATGGGATATTTTGTTTTATATTTCATCTTCCCCCTACACAAACATCATGAGTATTTCCACAAGCAATTCAGCTACTCCAAAACAGTATTTAAAATATTACAAATGGATCTTTGTGTATTTCATCATCTTCTACTGGAAATGAAAGGACTTTTCCCCCTTGAAAGAGAATATTTGATTAGATATTGTAATTTCCTGGGAACAATGTCTTCTTGTCATGAGACATAATCATTTTGTGGAACAAGGCAGTTCACTCCTCCCGTCGGTCCACAGCATCTCTAAGGCAAACATGGGGAACAGGTGTGCGAGGAGGCACCGTGTTAAAAGATGCTCTTAGAAATCTAAGGAAAAATGCAAATGGTGTTTAATGCTAATTTCATAGCTCTGCACATTCATGGGGATCTTTGTTGTTGTTCTTTTGCCTTAATTGACCACAAGTTTGATGCTGCCTCAATTTACTACAGATTTCTGGCCAACGAGCTTATTTTTGATTGAAGCTAGTCATGAGCTTCCCAGGCGCCATCTCCCGGCTTTGTGGTTTCGGCGGAATCCGAGTCAGGCCCATTGAGTAGTTCCTGTGACCGAAAGCCAGAAGATAGAACCGAAGGAAAATATCCTGCTCTGGAAAAATAAGCCCCCCCCGAAGGACCTGCGTGTCTTTCCTGATTTCTTTTTCTTCCTAAATGGAAGAACTAAGACTGAAACAAGAAACGGCATTTTCAATCTAATTAAAACAATCCAGACTTCTAGAAAGACGTAATTAAATTACCAAGGTTCATAGTGCAGCCAAGAGTGTTATTATGTTCCTATTACTTTACTACTAGGCTACTATTTTTATTTTTTTTTCCCTTTCAAACGTATCTGAACACTTTGGAACTAACGGCAAGTAGGTTTTTGTTTGTTTGTTTGGATCACCACCAGCAACATTTTATGGGGGAAAGGACAGCAGATCTTTGGTAGAAATGGGATTAGATGTAAAATGTTCTGTCCTCACCCTGAGACTGTGATGATGAGAATATCATCATTAATTCATGTGTCCTGCGTGCTGGGCTTTACGCTTCAGCTGGCTTACTCTCTCAGCAACTCTGGGGAGGTTTATTAAATAACTTGTTATAGCTAGTAAGCTGCAAAGGCACACCTGGCATTCATATTTGTTTTATTCCGCAGCCTATATTTCTCAAACTTTTTTTATTTTATATTTTTATTGATTTCAGAGAGGAAGGGAAAGGGAGAGATAGAAACATCAATGATGAGAGAAAATCATTGATCGGCTGCCTCCTACACACCCCACACTGGGGATCAAGCCCGCAACCCGGCCATGTGCCCTGACCTGGAATCGAACTACTGCCTGGAATCAAACTACTGAGACACACTGGCCGGCCTCTAAACTTTTTATTCCATCAGAGCAATTGACCTATTTTCTTAAAACAAATAAACAAACCAAAACCTAACACCTAACGTGGTAAAGGAAACTTCGAGTCTATTCTAAAGGTAATTCTTACTTCTATATGTGGCCAAAGATGGAGAAAGAAATAAATGGAGTATTAATATACCTATAGGCTAATGTTTCCTTGAGAAAAGGTGTGAATAGGCTTTTATTACCGTTTTATTATATCTTAATGCAACAGAAAAAAGAAACAGGAAATTGTTCCTTATGTTACTCAGATTCAGTAGATACTTACTGAGCATCTACTATGTCTTAGAAGCCAGCTGTTCACACAAGTATTAGCCACACAGAACCACTTAGGAGAGGTATTTCCAAGTCTCTACACAAAGGCACTGAAGCTTAGAGAGTTAAGTAACCTTTCACTAATAATATAAAGCCAGTATAAAAACATACGTCTTGCCTTGAAAAGCAGTATTCTTCTATTGTGTCTTTCTTCCGTGCCATTGTTAGAGGATATCCATGAAAATTTGTACATAAAACTTTATTTTAAAATAGGCAAGATTTGTGCAGTGCTTACTTTGTTTTGAATGGCAAGAAAAGTGTGGTAGCCATTGCCGATTTCTATCTGTAACTGTGTTTGAGACATTGGATGTCTGGAGTTTTGATACATAGAGCCAGTTTAAAATAATCATGAAATTATTACATCGATTCTGCCCCAAATGAACCATTTCTCATCTTACTCTTCAATGGACTGTCACTTGAATTTTTGCCTGTTTGTTATTTATGCTGTATTTACTCGGCATTTATATTTTAGGTAGGGGGTGTGTCAACATTCTTAATCTTTGTCAAATCCATTGGCAGGCACATTTATCCTAGTGTTTGGTCAGTTGCTTAGGGGACAAAACCAAACAACATATTGGTTGTGTTACGTTGGGCTTTGTGGTTTTACAGTGTAGGAAGTCCAGTCCTTGTTCAATATCATGCAACCATTTCTGTTCTAAAATGTTTTCTACTATATGTAACCAGTGGTTTAAAAAAGTATTTGGAGGAGACTGAAGAAATTTAGATTCCAAAACAAAGCAGCGGTGCCAGAATCTAATCAATCAGGAATTCCTTTGTTTCTGCAACAATTAAACATTGGAAAATGACTTTTGGTGAATGGGAGCTGATCTGAGTGTGGTTTGGAGTAAAGAATGTGGGCTGTCGAGTCAGATAGCTCCAGGTTGACTATCTGGGCTCTGCTCTTCATTTGTCAAATGAGATAAGAGTCCCTCACTCGCAGGGCTGTTTTGAGGAACGCACAATAAAATCGATGCGCAGTGCCAGACGAAAAGCAGATGGCTATTATTACTTCCTAGTACTTCCAGCTCGATTCCTAAACATATAAAACATGTGGATTTTGAGAATGTTCAAATGTTAAGACTCAAAAATTAAAGAATTTAGGATACGACCTTGATTCGAACGTGGTCGTTGCAAGTCACATGATCCCATTCTCTCCCTAGAAATTATCCAAAACGAGGTCATGAGAAACAAAAATGTAAACAGCCATTTTTGGTGAGAGGGAGAGACGGCTAAAACCCCAGGTTACCCCCCAAAAGGAATTTCTGCCCACAGCTGTGGAGCGTGTGCGGCAGGATGTGGACATGGACAGGAGTGGGGGCAGGAAGCAGCCTCTGCACTGAGAGGACTGACTAGTTTGGAAGATGGAGAGGTACACTGAGGTGCAGCGCCTGAACTCCATTTTTATAACAGAACAGAGCGGTTGCACCAGGAGAGGGCAGGCTTTCGCAGACCCAGTGCGGTTCTTAGTGAAAAAAACGGGCTAACCGCACCAAACACAGCCCTGGTGTACAGCATAGTGGTTAGACCAATCATACACTTTACCGAGTGGCTCTCCTGATACTTCCAGTGCCCACCTGGCACTGCACATAGTTTTGACAGTATTATTGACTATATTCCCCATGCTGTACTTAACAATCCCATGACTGTTCTGTAACTACCAATTTGTAGTTCTTAATCCCTTCCCAACCTCCCTCCTTTCTGGTAACCGGCAGTCTGTTGTCTGTGTCTATGAGTCTGTTTCTGTTTTGTTTGTTCATTTATTTTGCTCTTTAGATTCCAAATATAAGTGAAACCATATGGTATGTGTCTCTGTCTGACTTATTTCCCTTTACATAATACCCTGTAGGTCCATCCATGCTGTTACAAATGGTAAGATTTCACTATTTTTTATGGCTGAATAATATTCCATTGTACATATGTACCCTAACTTTTTTATCCAGTCATCTGCCGATGGGCACTGAGGTTGCTTCCCTGTCTTGGTTGTTGTAAATGATGCTGCGGTAACATTGAATGTAAACTGTAATTGTAGAAAGAGATTTAGCGCTGGCCAGTGCGCCTCAGTTGGCTGGGCATTGTCCCCTGCACTAAAAGGTTGCTGGTTCCATTCTCTGGTCAGGGCACATGCCAGGGTTGTGGGTGTGCAGGGGGCAGCCAATCTAGGTTCTGCTCGCCTATCGATGTTTCTCTATCTCCCTCTCCCTTCCTCTCTCTCTAAAAATAATCAAATTAAAAATCTTTAAAAAAAGATTTAAACTATAAAAAAGCCAAATTTCTTCTTTATAAGTATAAACCAAAAATATAGGCTTTAATTTTTATAATTGATAAGAAAATCTTGGCTTCAACATAATGCATTAATAAATTTCTCATCAAACTATTTTTATATGATTATATTACATTAAGCTTGGGGCTATCTTTGCTGAACCTGTGGTCTTCATTCTTTCCCAAACATTAAAGGAACAAAACAGAAACAAACACACAAAAGAACAGAAACCATACTTTCAGCAAATGGCCAGTCTCTGTTGCAGTGGAGGAGAAAAAAGTGAGTTAAGAAAACGGTGTCCATTGGCTGAAGAAATAAACATACAAACAAAGTCATTTATCATGAGAAAAAGTGCTGTTATCCTGGGACATGTCCCTGGGTGCTTCCCCACATGAACCGCCAACAGACAGCTGCTGGTAAAGAAGAAAAAAAAGTACCAGTTTCAAAACTGTGATAGAAAAAAGAAACAATCCAAGATCTTTAAAAAAAGAATCACAAGGAAAAAATGAGTAAATGAAAGGGAAACCCAAAAGCTAGGCAAAGAGAGTTTATGAGAAAGAAGAAAACCATGTGACTACAAAAGAGATAAAAATGGTGGTTGAACAGAGTGTAGCATTGATTTAAAAATAAAGCAAAAACAAAACATTAAAGAAATAAATGTCTCTATGAAGGACTGGACTTCAGAAAAGATTTGGTAGGTAAACAGCAGAGAGGCTCCAGAAAGAAATAGAAGAGAAAAATAAAATAAAATTGACAGGAAATAAAAGTAAAATTGACAGGAAAATACACAAGATTAAACACTGCTGAAAATAATAGCAAAGATCTACAGGGATGGCTGTGAGGAAAGAGCAAAATGAAACAAATTTTAAGAGTTCAAAAGGATTAGAACAAGCATGTCAAACTCAAAGGCTAACATGGGCCAAATAAACAAGGTTTAAGTTTATGTGGGTCGCCAAAAAAAAAAAGCCTCAATTTTCATAGAAACGTAGGTTTATTTGGATAGAGACATGCTCAATACAAAGGGCTGAAATAAATGAGTAATCGCAGAATAACTGCACAAATTAATAAAGCGTAACACAAATAAGCCTATTTTTCTTGTTCTCCGAAAGCGAAATATTTCCTGTTGCACACACCAAACAAGTCAGTACAAGACTAAGGACACAACAATCAGCTGCTAAAATATTCGCTGCTAGTGTTAGTGGAGAGAAATGGTGCGCCTACGCAAAAGACGTGTAAGGGAAATGAATGCAACACGATTATAGTAATCAGTCATTAGCGAACATTGTAGTTCGTTATTAATAATTATGTATAACAGGATATTGAAAAAATTAAGTTATGAAATTTTTATTAAAATGTTTCTTACATACCGTTAGATTGGCTGGGATGCAAAAATATTCGTTGTGCGCCACATGCGGCCTGTAGGCCGCGAGTTTGACATGCTTGCTTAGAGAGAGAATAGTAGCTACAGCAGACAAAGGAAATCAAGCATGCACATTACTGGAGTCAATAATAGGAGGAAATGGAAATCATGTGACAAAACAAATATTTAAACGTAGAAACTAAGTGAAGTCCCATAAATTAACAAAACAAAAAAAATAGGAGCAATTTAGAGTGACAGACCTTAATTTTCTTCCATAATTTCTGACAAATCAAGTGGACAAAAATATGTAAATCTATAAGATGTCGTCATCATAATTAGTAAGATGGATCTAATTTATATGTAACACTATGTTTTCTGAAAACAGAGGATACATTTTCTCAATTGATCCAAGTGATCATGGATTATTAGCAGAAACCAAACATTTACAGTATCACAAGGAAAAGTGCACTAATCTGAACACCATAAAACTAAAAATTAGTTATAAGAGAAGAAAATTTAAAATAATTCATCAAAATTAAAATTTCTTTTCTCAAAATCATGTCAAAGAGGAAATCAAAACTAAAATTGTTAAAGTCTAGAAAATAAATGTAATAAAAACACAGCATATCAGAATCTACGGTATATGCATAAAACAACTCCCAGAAGAAAAAATATAAATTTACTATTTTGAGTAGTAAATTAGGAAGTTAGAAGAAAACAATAAAACCAATCTATCCAAAGCAAAATGAGATGATTAAGAAACATAAAAGCAGAAATGAATTAATTATGTAAAAGATAAATAAAAGTACTTCTTTGGAAAAAATAAAATATTAGCTAATGAAATTTTTAAAAAAGGTAGCGCAATAATAGGAAAAATATCTGGAAATTTAAGTTATAAGAAATTTTGTTTTCTAAACCCTAGGTGAGTACTTTGAAAAACTGGTTAAATTTCTAGAGAGGGGTAATTTATGAAAAGACTTCAAAATATATAGAACATACAAACAGACAAATTAACAAATGAACAGGGTGAAGGAGTTTGGCAGAAAAATCTAGGCCCTGATGATATCATAAGGGAATTCTACCAAAACTTTAAAAACCTGATAACATCAATGGTATTTAAACTGTTCCAGAGAACAGGAAATAGAAATTTAACAATTTTTAAAATTATGTGAGCATGATATTGACATCAAAATTTAATAAAGATTGAACTTAAAAGAAAACTTTAGATTATTCATGTCCATGCAAATAAGTATGCAAAAATCGTAAATAAAATGTTGACATACAGAATCTAAAACACATTAAAAGAATAAAACATCCTGATTAAGGGGATTTATTTGGGGGACATAATGGTTCAATGAAAAGAAATCTATTAACATTACATTTAAAGAGGAAAGCACATGATTTAGTTCATACATGTGAAAAGGCAACACAACTTAATGTTCACACTTTACTTAACAAAAAGAACAACCTCTAATACGATTGGGAATCCTATATAATAAAGAGCTAATATGCTAATGGTCATCACGCCACCACGCCGTAACGACCAGTCAGCAGGAGGCTGCATGCGCAGCAAGGCACGCAAGGGTGGCTGCGCAAGGAGGCGGGGCTCCTGCGCGAATCGCGCGCTGGGCCTCCAGTAGATAGATATTGTTTTAACCTGATAAAATACATCTATTTCAATCCCAAGTCCAGTGTCATATTCAATGGGGAAACACTAGAACATTCTTGCTATTTTCAGAAACAGATAATAAAGTTCATTATCACCTTTATTACTTAACATTGTCCTGGAGTACTAAACCAATTCAATTAGACCAGAAAAAAAATTAGAGATATAAAAGTAGAAAAACATTTACAGTTGATCTGATTGTATAATTAAGAAACCAAAAGAATCAGCTGAAAAGTCTTACAGAGTAAAAATATTCCAAAGAGCTATGAAAGAAAAAATTAATATAAAAATCAATAGCTCTTCTATATATAGAGTTACAGTGATTTATAAGACATAGTGAAAGAAAGACCCCAATTTAGAAGGCTTCTAATGTTCCCAAATAATACTTCAATAATTGCAATAATACACCATGGAAAACCTCAGCATCTTGTTAACTTCTCCGAACTCATTCTGTCAATTTATGTGACATTTACAAAAATACCTACAGATATTTTTGGACCTAAGTAGGCTAATCTGAAATTGATAAGGGAAAATATATCAGCACAAAAGCCAGGAACATTTCTCTAGGAGGGACTAATAATGTGGAATTAGCCCCACCAGAGATTAAATAAAGCATATTACGCCTCAGATATTAAGATAATTTGCTTGTAGGGCATGAAGGGAAAGATTAATTGAAAAGACTACAGAATATATACATGAACTCCAGTGGCAAGTAACATCAATGGAAAAAATGGATTTTTCAATAAATAATGATGAGTTGACAGGGTAGCCATTTGGAAAAAAATAAAAAGGATCCATACCTCATAGTTTACACCAGCAGAAACTTCAAATGGATCGTAGATGTAAATGTAAAACATAAACTATAAAACTATGAGGAGACATCAGGGGCAATTCTATATAACTTCAGCATGAAGAAAGCTTTTCCAACTACCATAAATAAAACAGGAACCATAAGAAAAAAGTAAGTTTTACTATTTCTGCATGGCCAAAATAGCTATAAGGAACATCAAACCGGAGAAAACTTTTTTCAAGTCATATCACAGACAAAACTTAATTACCAAACATATAAAGAACTTCTATACATTGACAGAAAAATCCAGTAGCCCCCTATAAAAATGGACAAAGATTGTGGACATTCATTTGACACAAAGGAAAGGATGAGAGGTCTTCCCTTGATACTATAATATTAAGCAGCCCCTTCCCCATTATCTGTCTCAATAGCCTGCTTATTTCCATCGTAGCACCCATTCTAACGTGTTGGGGTTTTTTTTCTCTCTCTTTGCTTGATTACTTATTTTATTCTCCATTTTCTCTTCAAGGCTGTGAATTCCATGAGGAAAGGGATCATGTCTGTCTCCTTCACAGGTTCCCTGTGCCAAACATAAGGAAGGCACTTAGGAATCCATTCTATTCTAGTCTGTTCGATCCCTTCTTCAGATAAATGCCTTCTAAACATTCTTCCTTACGACCTGTGCCAAACATCTCCAGCTTTCTTACAGTAGACTTACAGAATTAAAAGGGAGTCATGTAAGTTCACATAGTAAGTAAGCTACAATGTGAACTATCTCATTAGGTTTTCAATGGCCAACTTCAAGCATGGCGCATGATTACCTAATAAGGATGTAATAATTATCCATTGAATTAAAAAGTGTTAGAAGAGTGTTTGCCAAAAGAGATCTTAAACTTTTGTCAACCTGTTCTTTGGCAGAGTGTATGCGTCATTAATAACTGTACAAGAGTCTTAAATTCAATTTAATTTGCTTTGAATTTTCTTCAGTTAATTCATCTGTCTCTTTGACTTTATTGATTTAATTATCATAATGAAATTAATAGGCAAAATTAGAGATAATGTGTGAATGACTGCAGAAGTTCTCTAATTTTTTAGGACTAGATGCCATAATTGTTTTTAAGAAATTTACATTACTTTCTTTATATTATTTTATATATTATTTATATTCTTCTTTTCTTAAATATTTTTCAGACAGCCATGCTAACGTTTTCCGACTTCTCCAGACACCACACTTTTAATTTCTTAATAAATGTTAATTAGCAATCCTAAATCAGATAACTACTTTCTCTTTTTGGCAAGTGCTCTTTTTATCTCAGTCTTGTTTGGGTATTAATATTTTTAAGTATCAAAAAAGTGGGAATTAAAGATTAAACATATTTATGAAATGTGTTATCATCTAACTTTGAATTCTGAGATCTAATTTAATGACAAGTATGGAAAATTAGGTTCTACTAGAGGCCTGGTGCATGATTTCATGCATGGGTGGGGTCTGGCTGGCCTGCCCCAATTGGGGCTGACTGGGCAGGGCCAGCTGGGGGGGAGGGGCCTCAGGTGGTTGGCCAGCTGGCCCCACCCCATGGTCGAACTCCCTGTCGAGGGGACAATTTGCATATTGGCCTTTTATTATATAGGATTCTTTCCAACAGCAAGTAAGTAGAGTTTTGGTTATCTAAAGTTAAAAATTCACATAAACACAAACTGACTTTTCCATCTTATACAAGGTAAAAATATAAATATATTTTTTAGATGGCATGGCTTAATAAGAATGTACCTTATTTTCTAGTGCCTTTTAGGGATGGGAATTCAATTTCATTAAATTATCTTAAGTGATAGGCACAAGAAAAGCATAATCTTTTTTTTCTAAGCTCTCAGAGGTAAGTTACTCCTCATATCATAATTGATACATATTTTCCCTTGACACTGCCCTTGTTTAATGCCCTTGACATTGCCATGAAAGTTGCTGGCAGTAGCAGCATGCTGTCCTCGTTACACTTTCAGGGCAACTCTGTGGTGTAGGTATGATTATTATCTCCATGTCGTAGATGAGGAAACTGAATCATTGAAGTTAAGGAACTGGACAAAAATGAAAAGCAAAACACCAGTACGTGGCCACACCTTGATTCTAATCCACGTAGTTTTGATTACCCTGCCCGAATTCTTAACCAGGGCAGTGGACTTGCCTCTTAGGTCCAACATTTAGTCGATGTGGGCCATGTGAGTGAACGCCGCCACCGCGAATGCCACTTCCTCTCTGCTCTGCATCTTTGCTGGTGGGGTCTGGAGCCTCGCTAACCCCAGAACCATTCGTCAGTTTGGTTGGGAACTGGAAATATTGCCCTTTCGGTGTCTCTGCTAATTGTGATTCAGGGGTGCCTGTACAACACATGTTAATTATGGCATTTTGGTTCGAGTACAGATTGTACAACAGAGAAACAGCCCCTGCCTTTGGGAGTTCAGGTTTTCGGGGAAGGCTTGATCTAATCAGGGAACTGGAATGTTCTTCAGAGTGAAGCGGAGAAGCCTGGGAACTGGGGGCCAGGGGTGCTGAAACCCGGTGGAGATTAAAGGACCAACGACTGTGAAACCTGAGAAAGGCAGAATGCCTCTCGCTGCTTGCCTCTCGTTTGGGGAAAGTGTTGGGTGTGCGCCACAACCTCTTGGTATCTGTGGGGACACACAGGCCTTCCCTTGCAAGTGCAGCTGTGCTTTGGTGACTTGGGGAGAGAGGGGGTGGGACCACTGCCACGTGGATGCTTTCCATCACCAGGTCCGTGCACGAGGTGTGGGTTAAAAATGCCCTGGAGAAGATTGACACTGGAACAAAGTACAGGGGGGCCTTGACTTATGAGTTTAATTCGTTCCGAGACCGAGCTCGTTAAGGAGCTCATTAACTCAAATTACTCTATCAACTCAATGCAGAAAATCTGCCGAGAGACAGCTGTTATCTCAAAAAACTCGTTAGTCAGGACACTCGTAAGTCAAGGCCCCACTGTAATTAACTTCATTGGCCTTGAGGAGGCTTTGGTAACTTCCAAATCTGGGACACTTTTAGTCACCAACAAGGTGATTCCTCTGAACGTCTTCATTTTAGGAGACGTGTTTGCATTCAAAATGGATGTTCATTTAAATGATGATTCCAGTCTGTGTTCAATACTTACAGTCATACGGGGTTTTTCATGCTTCCAGTATTTCTTCTCTGAAGGGAAAAAAGCAAGGCAGATACACGTGTGTGTGCGAACAGACGCACATCGTTGCAAGAGTATGTAGAGAAAATAAACATCCATAACAAGCAGAAGGGAACCCACATGTTTGACTGTGGTTGACCTTCAGTGTTACGAGTCTGAAGAGTGTTTTCTTTCATTCAGTCAAAAGGAATTCTTTGTGTGTTCAATAAAGACTAACTGTAGGAAGATGGCATTGCCAGGGCTGTGCACTTAAAAGAAAGATGAAAGCTTGAAGTGAGAGGATTGGAAATGAATACCATATCCAGATAATGACTGTTTTGATCACCTCCTAAATACCTAAAATATTTCACCTCACAGCATTAACAGATGATGCTTCAAATCAGTGATTCCCTGGTTATCTTGCCTATGCTCAGAAATAAGTACTTTTGTGCCTTTTCCTAGTGGCCATTGAAAACCAATTAAGAACCGCACGCAGCCAAAATTCATGAGCAAACCTCAAGCTTGTATGTGACTAAGTGAAATTCCTCTCTTCTTAAAGTATAAGTACAACAATTTAAAGAATTTGAAGAAAAAAGTACTCTGCCTACACTACCTATTCTAAATATTAATTTTTAACCTGGTGTGACCTTTTAGAATTTGTTCTTATGCATTATCTGTCTTTGTAGACAGTTACAACACAGTGTATATACAATTCTGTCTTGCCTTTTCATATGATAAACTTTTGCTTGTGTTTATACATGGAACAATAGTTTAATTGTTGTCTAATATTATTCAGAGAATCATATGCTTTTAATCATATCTCTATTTTGACATTATTGGTATACTAGTAATAGCAATGTCTTTATTTTTAGTGAATTATAACAAAGAAGGAAATGACTTTATCACAATACAATTTTAGGACTCACACCTGTAATACACATAACTATGGTAAATTCAAAAAAGTGGCAACCGCTTATCACCTTACCAATAGCATAAACATTCCAGGTGTATTATAATTCCGGTTTGAGTGATAATCTTTAAGAAATTGTGTTCTGTCTTGTCAGGTACTTCAAATTTGCTGCAGTCTGCATCTCTTTCCTTCTAACTAGAGATGAACATTCGCTCCTGGTCTCTTTTCTTTGTCATCCTTCAATGAATTTTCCTTTCATCTAGTGATTGGTAATTTATTTTTTAAAAAATAAATGGAATGATCTCTTTGTATAGTAAAGATTTTAATCTGTTTTAATTGATGACAAATATTGCCAAGTCTGGCTTTATTTTAATTTGATTCTTATATTTTCATTTGATTGTATATAGTATTTTCCCTTTTGCTTTTTCTATTACATTAAAAAGGAGGGTGTTATTCTTCTATATATATGTGTCCTATATTCTAATTTAGATTTAGTTAAAGAATTGTAATGATTATATTGAACCACTTAATCCTTTTGGAGCTTCTTTGATTCAATACTGTAAAATATGAATTGAAGTTAAATATGTTAAATTAAATAATCCTGTTTTATATTCCGTCTTCAGATACAGTGTGTCTATAGATTGTTCATTCTTTTCTATTTATTACATATTTATTTGTATACCACAAATTCTATCCTCTTAATTATTGGTGTTTGTAATGTCCTTTTCTGTCTTGTCAGTTTTCATTGATATAAATTGTTCGTGTCCTGTTAAAAATAAATTTAAGTATATCGTTGCTAAGTATTTTAAAACATACACAAGCAAGAAATAATTCTTTTTGAGGTTTGTAATATATTATATCCATAAATTAACTTGCCAGAATACATGTATTTTAATATTTAGCGTTCTTTATATGACCATGTTGTTGTTGTTTTCATTAAAAAAAATCTCTTATGCTTTTCAATAAACAGTGCTACGTAACTCAATGTCATGTTAAACCTGGGGCATTTACTTTGTTGCTGGGGTTGTAAGTGAGTGGTTCCTTTTTTAGCCTTCGTAACCCTGGTTTGTGGGAGTCCTCGGGACAGCTGGAGCACCGTCTAGCATCACACATGAAGTATGAATTGTGTAAGGGTGACTCTCTTTGAGTTAAATGCTCTGATATTTGCATTTAGAACTGGCTTTGCACAAAATAAAGATGGGTGGCAAAATCCAGGCTGATGGTTTTAAGCCACAGTGTTGCAAGGAGGACAAGATCCCCTGAACATTGCATGGTGCCTGCGAGGGAGCACCCGTGGGCACCCGGATGCCTGTGGACCAAGTGCGGGCCCATAGTGGCCCACGGTGGCCTCTGAGGTCTTTGCTCTGGGATGCAGCTGAGCTCGGCCTCTGGCCAGGTGGGCTGCAGGGCTACCGCCGGGCGCGGGACCAAAGCACTGTGCTCTACCTGGAGGGGAAGCTGGGGAAGCGGAGCCAGACATTTCCTCTTCCCATGGCCCTGCTGCCTTAACCCTTGGCAGATAGGCGGACCCCCTGGGGATCTTTAAACCTCAGTGCCGGGCGTGCATGGTATCTGGATTAGGAGTTGCGGAAAGACTTGGCCTGGCTGAGGGCTGAGACTTGGCCTCTGGCCTTGGTCTGTGCTCTGGCTTCCTCATCTCAGCAGCTCCACCCTCACATCCAGGTCTCTGCCAGGGCGGATGGTGGATGGTGACGGCCAGCAGAAGCAGACATGGGGCTGCTGGGTAGGACTGGGGTTATCTGGGGTAGGAGAACAGGTGGCTGAGAACCTGTCCCCAGAAGCTGGTGAGAGGCAGGACCACACAGGAGCCAAATCTCCAAGCTCAGAGTGCATGTTCCACCGTCCCATAGGCCTTCACTTATAAAACACAGATACAAAGATAAAATTATTTCAAGACAGCGACTGCAAAGCATTAAACCGCAGGGCGAGGGCCCTTAGAGAGCAGGGCCTTGTGCTTCTGCAGTGGTCAGAAGTCCGTGCAGCCAGCCCTTTAATTGGTAAGACACACCTAGATATGTCTGACTCGGTTTCAATGCATTTGCTTGCTTGATCTTCTCCTGCCAACTTGAACTAACCTTAACAATATATTGCCTGTTCGTTGAATGAAAGAATGCAAGTATTTAGGGGAAACCATCCATATATTATCACATATATACAGACACATAATAGCATCTATTATATTTTTAACAGTGTCTCTGATTCCCATGTTTTTAAAGTATTTACTTCATAAATATGGTTTTGAACCACTGACTTGTATTTTCCCTGTAATCATGATCAGAGGACTGCATACATTTGTTTAGTTGTGGAAACAATCAGGGCTGAAGTTAAGTCTATTCTCCTTACATGCGGAAACATCCACAGTATTAATGATACTTTTCTAAGGATTTGCAAACATAATTTTTCTTCTTCAACAACATTTTAACTCTCCTTTCATAATTCTTCTTTTCTTCATCCCTCACTGATGTCAAGATTCATTTGGAAGACTGTTAAAGAATTGCCTAAGAGAACAGTGACAACTTTGCAATGAATTCTAATGTTTTCTTAAAATTTAAAACATACGTTTATATAAGACTATCACTATTTAAATTTTAAAATGTGCTTGTATGTAGCATCAGTTTTCTTCTTGTTTGCTCTCAGGGTACCTTGAACACATTGGAAAGGCTGTTCATTCCATGTTATTAAATAGCATGACTTAAAATATTCTGTTTTCTTATCTCTCTGAGGATACCTCATCAGTGCATAGATATATGTTGATGTTAAAATACTATTTTGTATATAAAAGTACAGGCAAAACCAAGAGTCTGAGCTTCGTTGGCCATTAACAATCCCACGGCTATTTTTTGAAAGAGTGCTGGCTGCAGCCCTGGCCAAAGGCCAGTCTAAGCAATAACATCCTACTCCGTGTACCTCAAAGTCCTGTGTCAGTTACGAAGGCATTCTCCTTTGCTTCCTGCTCTAAACAACTGTGTAACATTGCTGAATCTGTGTTCATGCTCTTTCTACATCCTGTTCAGCAGTCCAAGCAGAATGACTTGCACTCATTGTACATCTATCATCTGCAGCCTTGTTAAATTGCATCTGTTTCAGGTTATCACACAACTCATTGTTAAATGAATAATCTCTTTGGATGGTGGAGCAGAATGCTATTTAATCACTATTAGCCAACAGGCTATGCATGAATTCATCATTGACCTGGATTTTATAAAACACACCAAATTCATCACTTCATGTCAAAACAATCATTAAGGGCCTGTAAGTGGTCTTGAAAATTACCTGTTTAATGTGAGTAGGAATGCACTCAATTAAATGAGTCCTGAAATATATTTGGCGTCAGCCCAGCTCAAAGTCAGGAAACAGTTCTGTTTTTGTGGATTAGATGCAGATCGTTTAAAAATGGTGCTGGACAGCAACATTATAATTGAATGGAGATAGAGAAACCTGGAAGTGTATGCTGTAGATTAAATTGAAAACAGTAAAAGTAAAGATAGTTATTTATCTGATTTTCTGTAGCCTCCCCCCACCAAGCAGGAAATAGGATTTTTCAATTTTCATTTAGATAACGTTAATGCTTTGAATATGTGTGTTTATACTAGCAACTTCGCACATAGAAAACATCGTAATTGATTTGTGTTAAATTAATCGACTGGGAGTAGGAGTTTTAGGAAGTGGAACTTGTTGAGATTTAGCTCATTGAAGGGACTTCTGAGTGGGCCATGCCTCAATGTCTGGAATTGTGCTGTAAAGTCAACCTCTGTGAACCAGTAAGTTCCAGTCATACCTCATCTCCTCCTTGATGCCTCTACAGCAGCGGTTCTCAACCTGTGGGTCGCGACCCCGTTGGCGGTCGAACGACCCTTTCACAGGGGTCGCCTAAGACCATCCTGCATATCAGATATTTACATGACGATTCATAACAGTAGCAACAGTACAGTTATGAAGTAGCCACGAAAATAATTTTATGGTTGGGTCACAACATGAGGAACTGTATTTAAAGGGCCAGAAGGTTGAGAACCACTGCTCTACAGCGTGTTTCCCAAGAGCTCCGGGTCTCTCTGTCCTCTCTGGACACTGAGAAAACTCACTGCCCTTCTACCCCTGTGTCACCTGGCTATGCTCAGAGGCTAGATTAGATTCTTAAGCTTTTCATAGCTTGATATTTTGTTAAGATTTCAACTGTATTTAAATTTCCATCATGGTAGGCCCTGTGATTTATATATTTCTTTGCTTCTTCTGTGTTTTACAATATAATTGGTTAGTTTATAATGCAGCTTAGGCGGGTCTTGTTTTCACATCTCATGTATATATGTGTAACTATAAATATAACACCAAAAATATATATTTTAAAACACAACAACAGAGAACATTTGAACACTGTTATAAAAGCATTCACCCACAGGGCTTAGACCCCCACAAATAGCAACAAATCTTCCTCATATTATCAAGGAACCACTTTGAGTGAAGAAAAACCATAAGGAGCAGAAGTCTGTTCATGGAAAGGAAAAAGGAAATGAGCAAGTGGATATCGATCTTGCCAAGTGAAGCAGTGAAAGAGAGTACTGTATGACCTTGTGAATTTCTTTCCATTATTTTCTCAAATCCAATCCAGCGGCTCAGATTAAGAGAACAATGGCTGAGATGCTGGAAAAAAATTCAAGCATCTGATAAATCGCTAGGAAATGGGCAATAACACAATTAATGTCAAAAGGAAAGGCTTCCTTAGTTTCATTAATAACAAATTAATGAGAAGAGGAAAGACTTCCTTAGAGTTTCAGTTATTGTTTTTAATCGAAAGTGGTTTTCTGGCCCGGCTAAGTGTGGCTCAGTGGTTGAGCATTGACCTATGAACCAGGAGGTCACAGTTCCATTCCTGGTCAGGGTACGTGCCCAGGTTGTGGGCTCGATCCCCAGTGGGAGTCTGCAGAAGGCAGCCAGTTGATGATTCGCTCTCATCATTGGTGTTTCCATCTCTCTCTCCCTCTCTGAAATCAATAAAAATATATTTTTTTAAAAAAGTGGTCTTCTGAAGAGCAAGGCATTTCTCATATTTGTAATAATACATGTTACCTTAATGTTTCTTTTGTTTTTAAAGATTTGCTATATGTGGAAAATTGTCTGTTGATTACCTACATCAATAACCTTATTAAAGTAAAGAACAAAACACTTTGGTTAACAGAGGAAAGGGAAAAGTGTTGGTTGGCTACTCGGTGATAGGTAACGTGGTCTTTAGTAGTAGCATGGAGGCTCCATGGTGTAATGAAAAAAAGGATCTGGTTTAACCTTCATTGTTTTTTTTCCTTGTCTCCCTGCTTTCCATCTTGATACATTTATTGATAAGGAATCTACTGTAGGTACATTGAGACCATCCATCTTCTGGTGACAGTCAAGTGAGGGAGACACAAAAGCATTGGCAGTTGCAGTATCACCTAGTCTCATGTGGTAGATGCCCCCACGCCACAGACACAGGGTACTTACTATGCTAGCCCTCAAAGGGACGGGTGGCTTTAGTTTATCACCTAAGCTTCAATTGTTTATGAATTTTATCTGTCCTGCCCTTTTCATGAGGTTGTTGTGAGGTTCAGAGGGAGTCCCTCTATGTTACCAAGTATTGTGAATTGTAAAAAATACTTGCAAATATAGTTTTAGGTAATAACAATAATTTGATAGAATATGGGATTGCCTTATAAACATGGTATATAGGATTTAAAAAGAAATTAGCATTATAAAGAACTTATTTGTTTTCTTTCATTTGAAATCCTGAATTTTCATCTCCTCTTTGAGCTCTCCCTTGTTTCTTTCTAAAACAAAACAGCAAAAACCCCCCAAAACCCCCAAGAAACATTCTTTATAGGAATTAGTGCTCCCACACCACCTTATCCGTACTTATGTTTCTGCCCTTGCTGCATTGTACTGTGATTACATGTTTACAGTTTTATCTTCTGCACCAGACCATCAGGACTTGAGGGCAGAGTTCATGTTTGTTCATCCTTGTTACCAGTGGCAACCACATATACTAGATGCTCAATATATGTTTGCTAAATAGATTGTAGAAGGAATTTTCCAGTGAGGTTTGTTTGTATGTTTAATTATAGTATCTACTAGGCAAGAGGGTTATTTTTTGTCTCTTGAAGATAATGTCCAGACATGTGTTAATAAAGAATTCTGGATGTTGTGTGCATCATATTAGGCATCTGGACCATGGCCTGTCCTGCCCGTAGTCCCGAGGAAAGGAGGAGAAAGTTAGTGGTGATATGGTCATTGACAGAATGGAGATCTTGGGAAACAGGAAATGTTAGTCAGCTGTGCAGGTTACTCAGTGTAGAAATGTGTTCAGATATCTTAACCTCTTTCTTCACCGCCAACAATTTTCAATTTCCTCTCCTCTGGACCTCACGTTTTCTTGTCTGCAGAAAAGAGCATTGAACCAGATGATATTTAATGCCTCTTCTATTTCGATGATTCTATTTGGAGATGGATAGGTGTTTTATTATTATTTGGTGTGTTTTCTTTATACACAACGAGGTAAAATTAACCGAATGAAGAGGAAATGACCTTTACATTCTACTAAGTGTTACACACCTTCATTCTTCCCTTATATTTATTATACAAATATTATCAAAACAACATTAAAGCAAATTGGAAAAAAGGCAACGCAGTCAAGGGATAGGACTTAAATCAGGCTTTATAGAATGAGAGGTGTATGGGCAGATGAAAGACAGTGGGAATGGTCACGGGGGTGGTGAGGAAGCACAGTAGCTTCATGCTAAGTCAAGGGTGTTGACGAATTTGGAAGATTGGATTAGTAGAAGAGAGGGCCTGGAATGCGTTGGAGAGTTCTCCTTTAATTCTGTAAGCAACAGAGGACCATGTTCAGGCAGGAAGGGAGGACAAAGTTGTACCTGCTGAATGTCATCAAAGGCTTGGCAGGGGATGAAACCAACATGAGCAAAAAGGAAGAGAAGGGGAAGTTGCTCATGACAGGACTGGCACAGGGCTCTACTAAGAGAAGACAAAGACTGGGATGGAAGCAAGTCCTGAAGGGAGGACTGCCAAGTTGTCATATCATTCAATTCAAAAGAGTTGGAAAGGACACTTACAGCTGGAAGGATATGGCAGCTCCACAAGTCTTTACCTCTCCTGAGTATTTCTCATAACTGATAAAAGATTTATCTCAGCTGTCCATGTGGTTTGCAAAAAATGTTTATTAATGAGCTGCAGGAGAGAGTTCCTATCTTTGTTGAACACAGGTGGATATTGGAGTCTCTGGAAAACTAAACGAAGGCTAATCGGTCCTCTTATTTCGATAGCATTTCTTGGTTTCCATTCTTGAAGAACCAGGCATACATCCAGGGCTATTTTTAAAACTTGTTGTTAAAGGGAATGTTCTTGCATGTATGCGCTTTTCATTGTTCTGTAATTGTTTTTTTTTCTAGCATATTTTGTATTCCTTTCTACTGCTTGAGTTTTGAACTCCAGAATTATTTCAGTATTATGCCATGTAGGAATATGGAAGCTTGGCTTAACACTATTGCTGACAATTTACATGTCAGTGTAACTGCCTGGCATGTTCTCCACTGTTTGGCATTCCTTTGCAAAAAATGCCTTTGTTTAGTCTTGAGGGAGTAGGCTTGCCGATTTTCCATATACTCAAGACATGACTTTTGCACAGCTAGCGACTGCTCCGCCTGCATGGAATGTAGATGTTTGCATTTTCACCGTTCCTCCAATATCCTCTCCATTCCTTTTGCATACTGCAAGGTGTCTCATGTGTGGTGAAGGATGGAGCCATATTTTTGTGTGTAATTTCTAAAAAAAAAAAATTACATAGGTTATGGTGGACAAATTGTGCTTCTTTTCCAATTCACTTCTTTTGTTTCTACAATCCTACAGCCTATTTTTGTATCACATTGGGCTCATTATAGAAGCCTGGCTAATTAATTGTTATCCTTTGAAGTCACAAAATCCTTTTCTAACAGTGTCCCTTGGAAGCTAGAAAATGTCCTATGAAAACTAAATGTTAGGCGTTTTTATGATTTTATACTATAGTTACATATTACAGTTTTGTAATAGATGTAATAGAATTTTTTAAAATCTACCTTGGGAATTTAAGCTGGTATTTCTCCGCATATGATACTCAGATGAATTGTATAAATATATGGGTATTTCCTGGGGGAAATTTTTAATACCTGTTAAGGGCCACTTTCGACTTGCCTATTTTAAACGTTGATTTTTATCTTAAAAAGAGATTAAAATGTTAGTATAGACATGGTACATCCTAAAATAGTATTGCTAACTCAACCCACACTGGGACCTGGACTCCTTCTCTTCATCGAACTTCGGTCCTGGTTTTCCAGCAAATGCCGTGGCTGCCACCTGTTCCTATTGGAAGCAGCGATGTTTGCAATACATCGGGGCAGTTAGGAGAGTGGCAGCAACCCCAGAGGGAGTAATGGTGGTCACAGCCAGCTCAGGGGAATGGTGGTAATGACGGACATGAACCCCAGCCACGGGGAAGAAAGTGATAGGGACAATTTCCTGAACTTTTAATGACCTCATATCTTTGCTTCTGCAAGTTCTTAAAAACCCTGTGGAATAGATATTGAAGGTTATTTGTTCTTATTTTGTTGTTGTTGTTTAGTGTTCCACTTTTTATTTGAAATGAGTTTGGACTTCCAGAAAAGCTGCAGACACATTTACAATATATCGTTAAGGAAACAGAATCATAGGATAAATAGTGATTCACTTAAAATCCAACAACAACATAGGTGTTCAGTAAATATTTACTGACCTGTGAGAGTGAAAAGGGACTGGAACTGGGGTCTCCTGACTCTTTATCTTGAGACGTTTTTGACTGCTTATTTGCCTTTTGCAAGGCTAAGACCCCCCTCTTTTAGGTATGCATAATTTAATGCAAACTATAAGCTATTCACTGGTAGCTATACTTTAAGAAGTAGGTGTAATTTTGCACATTATTTTGTAGTAATAAATAATGTACTGCACAGTGAAAAGACATTTGCAAACACAATGCATTAAAGTCTTTTATGCTGTTAATTGCGATTTATTTACCTACGTCATTTTTATCTTCGCAGAAATTGGCCCAGTGACAGTTACCACAGATCCCAAGAAATTTCAGTATGAACTGAGGGAACTATATGTTCAGGTGAGTGCTTGCTTTCAACTTTATGGCATTTTTTAGGGAAAGGAAAAATCATATACTCTTAGCTGATTTTCCTTATCTTTATACCCGAAAGAAGTTATTATGGATGTTTCTATTCCAGTACGACCTCTTTTTCTCATGTGAGTCCTGAATGAATTGAACGGTGGGTCGGGGAGTGGGACAGATTGGGTTCAAAGTATCACTGTTCATTCATGCATTGCCAGTGGCTGCTTTCATGCAACAGCGGCTGAATTGAGTAGTTGTGACACGATGTGTGGCCCACGCAGCCTAAGATATTTGTCATGTGACCCTGTGCAGAAGTTTACTGACTCCTGCTCTTGCTGAGTCCCTTCTCTCGGAATCATTAGGAATCACCTTTTTCTTATTTTATGGATTTGAGAGAGAAAGAGACAAAGAAACATCAGTTTGTTGTTCCACGTATTTATGCGTTCATTGGTTGCTTCTTGTGAACAGAGTCCAAATTAGACTTTGAAGTTTCATGCTTTAGTCTCACTGTTGGGTGAATGACTTAAGAACTGTATATGATATGAGCGTAATTGGGGCATATATTGAAAAACCCAAAGTTTGGTATTCCAGATAAGGTTCAGTCATCATTCTTATATTGTGCATATCCCTAGTTTAAAATTATTACTAAATTGAATTATATTTAATAAGTATCTAAATAGATTTTATATAGTCATACCTTGACTATTTTTTTCTCTTACTAAATTTATTCTGATAATTATCTTCACCACTATACTTCATTTTCCCCCTCTTATTCCTTGGCATTCTTTTCCAGTCATTATCATGATACTTAATTACAATTTACTTTTATGTTCCTTAACGTAGCATGTTCTCTGCCACTTTGGATGTCCACATTCTCTGAAAAAAAAAAAAAAATCTTTACATAAAAATTTCTTTTTTTTTTTTTTTTAAATATATTTTATTGATTTTTTACAGAGAGGAAGGGAGAGAGATAGAGAGTTAGAAACATCGATGAGAGAGAAACATCGATCAGCTGCCTCCTGCACATCTCCCACTGGGGACGTGCCCGCAACCCAGATACACGCCCTTGACCGGAATCGAACCCGGGACCTTTCAGTCCGCAGGCCCACGCTCCATCCACTGAGCCAAACCGGTTTCGGCTCTTTACATAAAAATTTCAATCGTGTACATGGATTGTGGGAACAAGAAATTGTACTGTGCCCCGCCCTGTGTGGTTTAGTTGATTGAGTGTTGTAAGTGCACCAAAAGGTTGCCAGTTCAATACCTGGTCAAGACACATGCCCAGGTTTTGGGTTCAATCCCCAGTTGGGTGTGTGCCAGAGGCAACCAGTCGATGTTTCTCTCTCACATCAATAGTTTGCTCTCTCTCTTGCTCTCTCCCTCCCTTCCTCCCTCCTTCCCTCCCTCCCTCCCTTCCTCTCTTTCTAAAAAAAATCACTAAAAACATACTTTAAAGAAAGAAATTATATTGCTCTCTTGTGCACTTTTTATGGTCTGCTCTTCTTCCATGATCTCTTAAAACACTAACCATGTAGCTCTTATTGAGCATTTGATCCACCCATGGGATGAATTAGTGTCTTCAGCAGAGTGGATTTAAATGGCAGTTGAATAAATGAATGCCATATGAAGGTGGCTTTACTTGATGGTGTAAAAGGAACCTTTTAAAAACCTAATCATTACTTTTAATTTAATTTTATTTATTTATTTACTCGCCAGCTGTGAGCCTGGTTTCTGGCCTAGTGGTGCTCCTGCTGTGGGAGCTCACTGACCACCAGGGGGCAGCTCCTGCATTGAGTGTCTGCCCCCTGGTGGTCAGTGCATGTCATAGCGACTGGTCGAGCGGTCGTTTGATCATAGCAGTGGCTTAGGCTTTTATATATATAGATTTCTACTATTATCTCTAGTGCTCCAGAGTCCCTTTAAGGGAAATAATCACCAGATAATCTTACCTAATAATAGACAAACATGTAAATTGACCGTCCCTCCACTACGCTTACCAGCCAATCAGGAAAGTATGCAAATTAACCCAACAGAGATGGCAGTTAATTTGCATACGTAGGCGCGAAGCAGTGGAGCGAAGATGGAAGGCTCCGGTCGGAGCGAAGGCCTGGGTCCCGGGTGCCAGAGGAAAACCGGTGCCGCCAGCCAGGGGAAGGGAAGGCCTATTGCACGAATCTCTTTGTGCAACGGGCCTCTAGTTATACCATAAATGAGCACCAGTTATGGAACATGTGCTTGTGAAAGATTTTGCAAGTATAAGTTCTCTTAATTTGAACCCACACATAGTAAAATCGGTTATTACAAATGTAGATTCACAAGCTTACTCAGGTCACCAAAATGGCAAGTAGCAAGGCTGGTTTCAAAACTGAAGGTACTGCCCTGGCCGGTTTGGCTCAGTGGATAGAGCATTGACCCTTGAACTGAAGGGTCTGGGTTCAATTCTGGTCAAGGGCACGCACCTGGGTTGCAGGCTTGATTCCCACATCCTCAGGTGAGGATTGACAAAGACACACACACACAAATAAACTGAAGTAATGCCACTGTCCCTTAATCATGGTGCTACTTTTCCTCTAAAAATTGATTTAAATAGCTTTATTAATCTTCTCCAATTAAAATTGATTTAGATAATCTCTCTTTGTTTCTTGCCTTAAAGTATGAAAGTAGAGAACTAAAGACAGATGTAGGTCAATGGCTGGTCTCTACCTCAATGAAATAAAGTTGTTCCTTAAAGATTTTTGACTTGCACTTTTACCTCCATCACTTTGAGTAATGGCTCACCTAAAAGTAATGAGCAGTAAAGGACAAAGTTAATTTTAAACAAAAAATTGCTCCCTTCGCTCAAGCACATGTTCTTGTTACTTAGCTAAGAGGAGGACAGAGTGTGACCTCACACTTTGAGTGTGACCTCACTAACTCCTTGGAGAGACAAGAACAAGGTACAATTTATGAGACTGAAAGGTAGTGTTTATACTACAGTTGTATATACAGGTGGTGTTTGGTGATTTTTATTGTCAGAATTAAAACTTTAGTTTGCTCCTGGAGTTTTCTTCAGAGTGATGAATTCTCTGAGGGCCAAAGAATCCTGTATCTTCAGGGAGTGAAGGATGGGGACTGAGATAAGGGAATGGAGGGCTCAGAGAGGGAATTCTTGGCCCTTTTCTGGCCATCCATCCTGGTGTCCTGTCCAGAAGCAAATACCTAGTTGATTTCTTAATGATCTTTTGTGTGTACTTCAAAGGACAAAGTATAGAAGGGTATCACGGCTGCAGGATTGCCTTTCAAAGCAGAATATACAGACGGAATGGGGTGGGTGTGGATTCTGATGGGAAGTTACTTGATTTTCCTTTCAAAGTGTGCATGTGTGGGAGTGTTCTTAAGGGTAAATCCGTGAGTCGTTGCAGAGTAAATATTGCAGTTACATGTGACAAAATGACATTGAAGAAGAGGAATCCACTGACCTGTGACGCTGCATGTACTCCATACTTACTACTTAACCAACTGAGGGATTGCTCTGGTCCCAGCAATAAGTACTGCATCTGATTTTGTCAGTTTTTAGATGATGGGAAGGATGGAGATAGAAATATTTTTCTTGGGAGAGTGTTCCTTAACCTAAAGCCAGGACCCCGTAGAGAAAACTATGAAGCTCATTTCAGCCAAATGGATGTAGAGGAAATGAAAGTTTCTTCTCAGTCCAAATTGCTCAGAAGTGGTTCTTAAGCCATTTCTTAGGCTTTGAAAAACTCCCAAGAAGAATTGTGGAGACTTGGTGTTGGTGTTAACTTGGAGTATTGTTTGTCCAGTTACCCATTCAGATGTACGAATTCCTTCCAGAAACCAACTGATACCCCAGGCATAAACTGACACCAGTTAGAGATTGCATAGCACTGGCCTTCGTCAAATGATACCTGGAGGCCCCCTGGAGTGATGTTTGAGTGTTCAGAGCTGAGATGGGCTTTCTTTGGAGGCAGGCGGCATTGTTGAATACTGGTGCAGCCACCAGCTAACTCCCTCGGGTTTCCTCATGTAAACTTTAAACCAGGTCTCCATCCTTCTATATTCATGTTGACTTATTATTTTTATTTTTTTAAAATATATTTTTATTGATTTTTTATAGAGAGGAAGGGAGAGGGATAGAGAGTTAGAAACATCGATGAGAGAGAAACATCGATCAGCTGCCTCCTGCACGCCCCCCACTGGGGATGTGCCTGCAACCAAGGTACATGCCCTTGACTGGAATCGAACCTGGGACCCTTCAGTCTGCAGGCTGACGTTTTATCCACTGAGCCAAACGAGTTAGGGCTCATGTTGACTTTTAAAAGTCCTCATTTATTTTCTCTCTCATGTATAGTATAGTATAGTATAGTATAGTATAGTATAGTATAGTATAGTATAGTCTCCCTTTTGAGATGATCTAGATCTTAGTTCAACTTTGTTTTGTGATTACTAGCTGTTAAAGAAACCCAATAAAATTGGTCAATCTCAAACTTCCTTATAACAACATTCATAAATTATAATGATTTCATTGGTAAAAATGCATTTTATTGATAATTTTTTTTGTCAAGACCTAAAATAACATAAGCAGTATAAATATATTTTATTGAATAAAAAGAATCACAAGATTACAATCTCCTTCAACTACCCAATAACAAATGTGCCTCAAAGCCTGTAAAATCCCTGTGTGAGTGTTGGAGCGGAAAGGAGGAGAGAGATTTTAGTGGCAGGGTAAGTAAGTAGCACGGAGTAAACACAAAGGTCATAGAAGAGGGAAGATGAGGAGAAAGGAAACCAGTCGAGAGACAGAACAAGCAGGAAGAATGCCTAGTTCTTGAGTAGGCAAATGGTGAGTGGCTACAAGGCCTCCTTAGACCCTGCCCCTCTCCTCTCCTGGCTCATTCTCCCTGAATAAACACGGGAGCCATCTTTTTAAAAAATTAAATTTAATCCTCACCCAAGGAGTGAAGATTTTTTCCCCATTGATCTTTGTTCAGAGAGAATGGAAGGGAGTAAGAGAGGGGGAGAGAAGAGAGCAAGAGAAACAGGGATGTGAGAGAGACACATCGATTGGTTGCCTCCTGCACACGCCCTGAAGGAGGGATGGTGCTGGTGGGGAACCTTATATGACATTGATCAGGAATGGACCCCGAGCCCCTCTGGTGCGCAGGCCGATGCTCTAACACCACTGAGCCAGTGCCAGCCAGGGCATGGGAGCCATCTTTAGGAGAGACCAGGAATCCGTCCTAACTAGGGACCAGGGCCATGTCTTCATTTGATGGGCAAAAAGAAAGTCATGGTATAAAGGTACAGAATCCTTGAAGGAGAAAGGACAGAATTCTCTAAGAAGTAGAGAAAGGGAGAATTACTGAAAGGAGGAGGCTGAGAACACCAAGATGTCATTTTTGCCTCAAGTTAACCCCGTACTTACCCCTGTCTTCTAGACACTGGATGCGTGTTTCTGTTATACTTGGCTGCCTCCATGCCATCTGCCTCTTCAAAGGACCATGGCCCATTGTAATTCATGTGAATTAGGAAGCTTTTGAAATGTTTTTACATTATGATTTATTAATCAAGAAACTGAGGGCCAAGAACATAATATCTGGGTGATTATTTGAATTGAAGTGAGCTGAATTTCTTCTTAAGACCACACAAGAAAAAAATGTTCCAACAGATGGAAAGATCAATTGTTGAAGAGTTAGACCCTGACCACGGACAGGCGGTAACCTGAAAGCCTGGCTGTGTTGTGATGGTTGACCTTTGATATGTCTGGAATCGAGCTCAGCAGCTCTTTGATTGGGACTCCACCTCCTTCGGACGAGTAAAGGCCAGCATGGTGGACTGCCTGGGATGTAAGGCCTTCTTTCCCTTTGATTACGGAGAGTTGAAGTTCAGGCTCTGATCGGCTCTCACTGCATCCCTGCCATATTTTCTGCAAGTGATGAAGCCCAGCGCACGTCACTGACTGTAGAATTCTGCAGTTGTTCTGATTTATTATATACTTGCTTGGACCCAACTTTAAATTAGATTCGATGTGATTTAATGGTTTCCACATGTCTTCTTGGTCATAGACTCGCACAGCTGTATTTCAAGAACAAGGACTGAGGGTTGTAAACTTTTGTTGCTTGCCACTGAGTGTCATTCCTAAATTTTATAGGTGAAGGGCAATCGATGCAAATAAGACAGTGCAAGCAATGGGTGTTCCATGTGAAAGGAATACCGTCTGACTGAAACGAGGCTGAAATCAGTGGGTTGTACTCATGTTAGAATAAGGGCGAGTGTTGTAATGGCAATAAGAATCCCTTTGGACCGAGGCATGAGCCTAACAAAAGAGGTTCAGTTTTTTATTGATTAGAGGTAGGCCTACCTGGAAAACAACTGGTATAAACACTAGTTCAGTGAAAATGGATGATGAGGACAGAAGAATTGAAACGGGTTAACAAGGAGAGAAATACTAAGGCATAAGGCAAGAGCCTGCTCGCAGAGTAGCCTTCCTGGTCCTCTGATACTTAGTTTGATGAGCATTTCCCCATGAGGTTGGACAGGGACCTCATTTTTCTCCAACTCCTCTCCTGGTTTAAAGGTTCTATTTATTCCTTTGCTGCTTCTACACTGTTCTGTATTTAGAAAAGATAGCACTCTAAGCTGTATTTTATTACTACCTAGATTGATAGGATTTCTTTTCATTCTTATTTAATCTTGCTTTCCAGGATGTTTTTTTAAAGATAATTATTACTGTGACTCTGAGGTTACAGCATTTTTTTTTTCTTTCTCTTTAATTCCAGGCACAACATTTACTGTGAAAGGTCACATGCTTCTGTTTTTTTCTATCTGAAGTGTCTTTGGCAACTTAGTAAATTATAGCCATCAGTAGAATTGTAAAGGTAAAATGAATATCAAAACACTGAGCAAGAATGTGCCTACTGCCGAAACCGGTTTGGCTCAGTGGATAGAGCGTCGGCCTGCGGACTGAGGGGTCCCAGGTTCGATTCCGGTCAAGGGCATGTACCTGGGTTGCGGGCACATCCCCAGTGGGAGATGTGCAGGAGGCAGCTGATTGATGTTTCTCTCTCATTGATGTTTCTGACTCTCTATCTCTCTCCCTTCCTCTCTGTAAAAAATCAATAAAATATATTTAAAAAAAAAAGAATGTGCCTACTGATACAAATTAGTTTTATTTCAGAGTTCAAATAAAAACACAAAGGTAACTAAGTCAGGCCCTTATATTCATTTAGGAAATTATGCATGTCAGTGCATTATCAACTTCATCTGCCTCATCTTCCTTCTTCATGTAGGTGTGCAGGCTTATGGGCCTTTGAGGGAATACATTTACAGAGAGGAGAGGAGAGGAGAGGAGAGGAGAGGAGAGGAGAGGAGAGGAGAGGAGAGGAGAGGAGAGGAGAGGAGAGGAGAGGAGAGGAGAGGAGAGGAGAGGAGAGGAGAGGAGAGGAGAGGAGAGGAGAGGAGAGGAGAGGAGAGGGAGAGGGAGAGGGAGAGGGAGAGGGAGAGGGAGAGGGAGAGGGAGAGGGAGAGGAAGAGGAAGAGGAAGAGGAAGAGGAAGAGGAAGAGGAAGAGGAAGAGGAAGAGGAGGGAAGGGCAGGGAAGGGAAGGGAAGGGAAGGGAGAGAAAGAGAGAGATTAAAGATAAATGGGAGATGGGGCAGTACTATGTACCTTAGGGACTTGTACTTATACCTGGAATTACATAACTTGAAAGGAGATGGGCTAAGATTGAGTTACACTCAGCCTGAATACAGCAGATGAGCCTAGATTGTTTGGTACGATCCCATTCACTCGTTTACTCACTGTTCATTCATTTGTCCGTTCATTCATCAAACAGCTAATGGAACACTTACTGGATTTCCTCGGGGAACCCAAGATCTGGGGGGAGGAAACAGAGAAATGATAATACAACTCGGCAAGTACTACAGTGGAAGAATGACCGATACTCTGTGGGCATCCAGAGGAAGGAGAGTTCTTCTCCCTCTGCTTTTTGCAGCCTCTGACAAGCTACATTTATAATTTATAAACTTTTGGATACACTTCGTGTATATATATTTAAACAAAAGTGAATAATTTATAGGTTTTTGGAGTTGTTTGCAGCTTGATTCCTGACCTTAGTAAATGGAAGCAACATGAACTTGGTTTCTAATAACTTTTGCCAGGAAACAAAGTTCACGGAAGACTTTCAGATCAAAGCAACAACTTGACAAATAACAGTCTAGAAGGGAGTCGACATCACTAAACCAAATGGATCATCCGAAAGCAGTGCTGGCCAACAAAAAAGACAATGTGAGCCGCATATGCAATTTAAAAAAAAGCAGTTGAAATTAACTTTAATGCTCTGTTGAACCCATTATATCTAAAACATAATTTCAACACCATTAATATAAAAAATTAGTACTTCTTATGTTTTTAAATTTTCATTAATTAAAATAAAATGTTTAGTTCCTCAATTTCAATGCTCAGTAGCCACATGAGGCTAGTTAGTGGCTACTGTGTTAGACAGCACAGGTTCTTTATGATTTTAAATGATTACAAAATTAAACTGAAGTATCACATAGGGAGCTTTTATAAGAATGTAATGTTGTATGTTAACTTCTTTTGAGAGAAAAAAACAAAACCCACACTCTTCCCCCCCCCCCCCAGAAATCCATATCAACAGTGAGAGAGACAAATAGTTTCACTAAGATATGAATTACTCGTTAACATTTAGTTTTAATTCTTAGATAACAACTAACTAATATAAGCAGAAAGGTAATTATTTAAAGATACTTTGGGAAGAGAAGAGTTTTAGTTCCGAGAATAATTTATAATCCACAAGATTATAATATAATCTGTGACTGCAAATGTGAAATTCAGGGCAGAATACTCATTTTTATTGTAAAGAGTATACTCATTTCCACAGCTGGGAAAAAATGAATAAGCAACACAGACCACTCCTAAGGGAGGTGTAAGCACAGCCAGGGCGGGTTTCTGACGTGTGTGGGTCAACATGTTTCCTTGTGAGTGGACATTCCCCCATGTTCTGGCTGCTTTGAGACTTTGTGGTAGTTCTTCCATAAAAGTCAAAGAGTTATATTTTTAGACTAAGATTTAAAAACGTTCCAGGAATATAAGGAATGCCTTTCGTTTATAATTATATTTGTGAAATTCTCTGTGGAGTTACAGCTGTGTCTGCTCACCACACTCTTTCCTTCTGGTGGTAACCAATATTAAACATCATGTTTATGAGGTTCAGGGTTTCAAAGAGGTGCTTTCTGTTCAGGAGAATAAGATTGGTTTCAATACTTAAAGCAGCCTGGGTGGTGTGGCTCAATGGTTGAGCACCAACCCATGAACTAGGAGGTCGCAGTTCGATTCCCTGTCAGGGCACATCCCCGGGTTTCGGGCTCCATCTCCAGTGGGGTGTGCAGGAGGTAGCTGATCAATGATTCTCCCTCATCATTGATGTTTCTATCTCTTTCTCCCTCTCCCTTCCTCTCTGAAACCAACAAAAATATTTTTTTAAAAAGAAAAAGTAAATAAAACTCAGAGATCATGTGTTAGAAGGAAAAATGAAGCAGAGTGAAAACAATGACACAGAGGATGTATTTTAGATAAGGTGGTCATGGGAGGCTTCTGTGATAGGTAACATTTGAGCAAAACCTTGGGAGATGGGCGATATACCAGTATGTTTGTTTGCTGGTAGGAAGGATGCAGTAAAGATGAATGGTTTGGTGCTAGAGTAGAGAGAGGAGACAGCCACAGGGGCCATGTCCTTGATTAGACACCAGGTGAGTACTCAGCCTTACCTGGGAGCACAAACGATTCCTTCGTGTGAAGTCAGGGCATGTGGCTGCTATGCAAGTAGGTTCATAGGAATCGCAGCAGGAGTTTATGAAAGTTCTCTTCTGATTGCTTCCATTTCCTCAGGAAAATAGAAGCAAGGTCATGAAGTAAGAGTGAGGAGATAAAAGAAAAGAGGTGACATGTTAAATAGTCATGAAAGAGAATGGGAGAGTGCATCACATTTAGCTAAAAATATATAACAGAAGAGATCAGGTGTGTTTAGGGTGGTATGGCTGTAGGCATGCTCAGCAAAATAAGTCAGACCGAAAAAGTAATGAGCCATATGATTTTACTAATATGTGGGATATAAAGCTGAAAGCAACAAAGGAACAAACAAGACCAAGGAAAACTCATAGACACAGACAAAAGGAAGGGGGCTGGGAAGTAAAAGGAGTCAAATACATATATGGTGATGGAAGAAGATTTGACTTTGGGTGGAAAACAATGCAATGTGTAGATGATGTATTATAGAATTGTACACTTAAACATATAATTTTATTAACCAATGTCACCTCAATAAATTCAATAAAAATATATAATAGTTCCATTATTTTGTGTATTTTGGGTGAATTTAGAATTTATTTATAAGTGCAGTTCCAGGTTTTTTTCATGTTCACATCACTTTATCTCTTTTCTATTTTCACATATACGAAGTGGCTAATCCCATAGCAAACTGACAGAAAATCAAAGTGAAGAGTGCTTGTTTAGTTCTAGAGCTCCAAAGGCCACCTGTCATAACTAAAACACCCCTTTCTTTTCTGCTTCTGAAATAATTGCATTTTTTTTCCCTCTCTGCTTCTCAACAGGGTGGTGGTGATTGTCCGGAAATGAGTATTGGAGCTATAAAAATTGCCTTGGAAATTTCTCTTCCTGGTTCTTTCATCTATGTTTTCACTGATGCACGGTCCAAGGATTATCGGCTCACTCATGAGGTTCTGCAGCTTATTCAACAGAAACAGTCACAGGTGAGTGGGAAGCAACCCCTGGATGTTCCATCTGAATACAGCTGTAAGGAACACAGCATGTGAGAGCGCGTCTCTCTGCTTTGACCATGTGTGCCAATGTCAATAATTACAACTGTTAATCCATGTTTGTGTACTCCAATATGTATGTATCATGTAATTTATGTGTACAAGTGGATATGTGACATTTGTACAAAGTATATGAATGTCTTGTTGTTTTTATACAGAGAAGAAGTGATTTGGGGATTAATTAAGGTACTTGTTACCATTGTGTCCTTATAACTGAGAAAAACATAGACCAGCACAAAAGGCCTTTATTTCAATTGTCATCTCCTATGTGGAATCTTGTCAGAGTTAGAGTTCCTAATTGTATCAGTTAGCTACTGCTGTGTAACAAGCATTTCTCACTATCAGTAGCTTAAAACAACAAGCATTTATTTCTCACATGTTAGCAGAGCTCAGGTGAGCTTGGCTAGACTTGCCCACTTGTATGTCTGGGGATAGTTTGAGTTTGGCTTATATAGGCTTATATCTGGGGTAACTTAACTCTGCCTCACCGGCTTCTCATTCTCTTATCTAAGACCAGTAAGCAAGCTGATATAGGTATGCTCTTCTCATGGACAGGACAGAAACACTAGAAATCAAGTAGAAATACCTAAGGCTTCTTGAGTGTAGGCTCAAAACTGATAGAATGTCCCTTTTGCCTATGGTACTGGCCAAAGCAAGTCACATGCCTGTTTGGATACAAGGATGACAAAATAAGCTTCATCTGTTTAGTAAGAAGAACTTTGCCAAGTGTACGGGATATAAGGAGGAATATATAAATATATGTGTTATATATTCCACTTGTTTAGTAGTTTGTTAACGCATAAGAGGTGCTCAATAAATGTATATTGATTTCTGAAAACCCTTTAAATTGTCTTCTTTTTTAAAAAAATCAAAGGTGGTATTTGTGCTCACTGGAGATTGCGATGATCGAAGCCATATTGGATACAAAGTCTATGAAGAAATTGCCTCCACAAGTTCTGGTCAAGTGTTCCACCTGGACAAAAAGCAGGTTAATGAGGTGAGTGTCATAAAGTGGGTCTACTTAATTATAAGGTTCTTTACCAACATCAGCTAGGCCAACCTGATTGTGACAGATTTGATTCCAAAACCAATTTGAACAAAAAGGTTTTATTTTCCTAGGCCATAGGTCAATAAAGGCATTACACCAATGTGGAGATTTATCTAGTATTAATTTCTAGGTTGTATTATACTATACTGTCAACTTATTTAGATTTAAGCATAAATATATTTAAAATGTACTTAGTGGGATTTGAACATTTTTGTAGTTCTTTCTGATTCCAAAGGTCAATTCATATTTCTGATGCACAGTTTTTGGATAACTGGTAAAATGAGGCTTTCCTGTTTACTGAAAAAAGTTGGTTATTGAGCAAAATTCTAAAGAAGTTTGATCTCTAAGATTAAAAGTAAAAACTGTAACTGCAAACTAGTCTTCTAAAAACATTTTTGGTAATAAAATCTGTAACTTGCATATGATGAAAATCTTGGTATTTTCTTAAAAAAAGTGTTAGAGATATGTCTAATTGTCCTAATTTTTTCCCTTTTTGTCACTTTTCCTTTGCTTCCTTGTGATAAAAAAGAAAAGTATTTATTTGGCTCCCCCTTAAGTTTCTAGGAACATGGCACTGTAAAGATAAGGTTTTATGTAGGCATAACTCACAATTGATTGATATGGTCACTGTATCTACATTCATTCTATTAACTTCATGGCAGACTCCTTTGTGCTCTAATGAAATGGTTCAGTAGTCCACTTACAGCTAAAGACTTCTTATCTCATCATGATAAGACATTGCAAATTTCTAGAATAAACAATCGAGCAAAAAATATTTTTTAATCAACAGATAATATACAAACCTGGAAGGTTACGTTAGTCTAAATTTTTTTTTTTTCTTGAAAGAAACAGCCTCAGAGAGGGTTATGGCTTGAGTCCTAGTGGACACAGAGATCAGAAATGCCTGGGCAGGGTCTGACAACTCCTGTGGGAAGGCCTTGGCAGTGATTTGTATAAACATTTGCATGAGAATTTGGGAGCCTGGGAAGGAAAGAGTTGGGGAAGAGCACAGGACTCTCTCAGGAACCGAGTTTCCTGATCCGTCCCACAGAGTGGGACTGACCTTAATGAGGGACAGGACACTGGTTGCAGTTGTTTTTCATCTCAGCTTGTGCAAGCCCCTGCAGTACAGTCACTATTGTGAGCCCAGAGTAGGGTGTAAGTGAGGAGGAGTGCCATTCTGTCTCCCATCAGGGAGGACCACGCCCCCTTAGGGTGTTGTGAGGCTCTTAGTTGGAGGTGGCAGTGGTGTTCAGCACAGACCCATGGGAGTTGGTGTCAGCAGAGGATGCCACGCCCAGTGGACATGGTGGTTCCCAGCAGAGATACTAGGGAAGAGAAGTGGTGGAAAGAGACATGGCCAGCGCCAGGGCATTTGGAAGAATAGTTGTTTGAATCTGTGAGCAGTCAAGCACAGTTGGGAGATTCCCAGTATAAACTGGATGTAACTT
Source organism: Myotis daubentonii (assembly GCF_963259705.1). Lineage (NCBI taxonomy): Eukaryota > Metazoa > Chordata > Mammalia > Chiroptera > Vespertilionidae > Myotis > Myotis daubentonii. The sequence continues at coordinate 17,913,614 of NC_081857.1, read as the reverse complement.
TAAGGGAGAACCATAGACTTTATTAGGGTCCCGTAGCTGGAAAATACCATGGTATATTCTGTGAATATAACTACACTTATATCCATATACCTAGGGAGATTGGCTTGCACAAAATTGAAAATATTGTTGTTGCCTTAAACAGAGAAAATGCCTTATTTATTAAATAAGTGGCCCAGTGCACAATTTTTATAGACCTAATAATTTTTAACAATTTCCAAGAATAACAGTTTATAAAAACGTGGTATATATTGCAAAAAAAACTTTATAGATGTATTAGAGAAATTTAACCCACTAGTTCGTTAATAGTTTCTCTCCCGCATCCTTAACTGGCATTCTGATCTTTAAACTTAGCTTAGGCAGAATATGACTAGAGAGAAGCATTGCTAAAATTGCCCATTTTTATATAGTGGGGCTTGATGCCAGTGGGGATGGGCTGTTAATTTATCTACCAATCATAGCCATTCCAACGCCCTTGCCAATTGGTTCAGGAGAGATGATCTCATCTACTTTAGCCCACTGGGACTCAAGGGGAATTTAGTTAAGGGTGTCTTGCACAAGTTCTCGTCTTCCAGATATTGTCCCACATGGATATGAATCCCAGATCTGATGCAGGCATCTCCATCCAAGTCAGGCATGAAACAAATACAAGGGGGAAGAGAGAGCTATGAACACCCAAAACCTTTGGATTGAGTTAGCATTTGAACCCGTCCTACTGCTGTCTCCAAAATTAAGGAAATGTCTTTTTGCTTAAGCCAGTTAGAGTTGAGCAGTCAGTAACCCAAAGATAAATGCATCCTAACTGATACAATTCTGTATTTCTTTGTGACATGGTCTCTCTAAGCCCCAGTTTCCTTGTTTGTAAAATGGGAATAATAGAACTATCCATTTTAGAAAGTCCTGAGATTAAATAAGATAATGCATGTGAAATGTTTCACACGGGGACTGGTGCGGGGCAAGTGGCAAATAAATGTTAACTAGTATTATTACAATCGTTTTAATGTTATTTTGCTTTCAAATGGGGAAAATGGGCCCCTGTGTTCGTTAGAAACCAGATGGCTGGCTGGTGCTGGGAAATAAATTTGAGTGGGGGAGTCTGGAAAGATGCTGGAGAGATGGTTTCTTTTTTCTTGTGAGTGAGGAAAAGGTATTACAGAGGGGTGACTGGAACTGTATAAACCAGTATGTTCCCTCAGAAAGCCACCATGGTGAAAGATTTTGCTAAGGAAAAGCAGAGTGACCGTGCTAAAAATGGATTTTTAAAGCTTTTAGTGTATAATTTAGCCATTTTTCTTTTCTCATTGTTCCAAATATTCCTATTATATAAACGTTATAAACTCTAGGGAAACTAGATGCTATTGAGATATCTGCATATTTAATAGACACTGAACTTAAGGGAAGCCACACACATACTGAGTCCTTTCATTTTACTCAAAAGCAATTTTTCATAATACTGGAGAGAATTGTGTTTTCCCCTCTTAACCTAGTTCATCAATTTCCCAACCTCTAGCGAGGTATATATATATATTTTTTTATCAACTCTCTTGAGCTAACTTAAAGTTTTTCCTGTCTGTTTTTTTTTTCTCTTTTAAATAATGATTAAGTAGAAGACCTATGTATCTTTCATCTCTCCTTAACATAAAAGGGAAACCAAAGTAAAGAAATTAGTTGGGCAAGCGTGAGTAGTCTATAAATCATTGTACAGTATTACATTTTAGAAACACAAGTTAAGACTCATCTCAAGGATGTACTTAAACAGTTTACCTTTGAAGATGAAAACGGAACTAAACAGTCCTACTCCTCCATTTCTTTGTAAATTGGGTGATTGTCAGTGGATCTAATTAATGCTTCCTTTGGACATTAAAAGTCCAAGTTTGGAATCTCAGAGTTGCTCACAGATGTTATATTCTTGGGAAAAGACAGTAAGACAAAGCTCCATTATCGACTAAGTCTTCATCGCTTCTCATTTCCTGGTGACTTCCATTCCCCCAATCCAACTGGAGGGTGAAAGACCAAGGAGCCCTGTTGAGGGATTCCATAAAGGCCCTCTTCCCAGAGAGCCTGATGGAGAAGGGTAGAGAAAAAATCTGGAGAAACAAAATGGAAATATCCAACCCAAGCAGCATGTGTAGAAGTGAAGACCCCAGACTCTGGGGCCATGGCGCACATTCCAGCCGTATGACCTGAGTCAGGTTACTTGCTTTTCTGTCTCAGTTTCCTCATGTGTAAAATGGGGAGGACGATAGTAACTACTTCATATGGTTGTTGTGTTTAGAACATATCAGTGAATATGAACAGCCATCACTTTTATTTAGTGATACATGCTAGTCAAAAGATTCCAGCCATGTTTTTAGAATTTCCCCTAAAACAAAGAAATATGTATTTAGTGTCCCTTTCTGATGAGATGACCAAAGACTGCATGCTGTAATAGGAAACGCTGGGGCTTTAGCATCAAGGAGACCTGGGTTTGAATGACCTCTTTGTCATTAGCTAGTTGAATAACTTTACTCAACGTTATTTAACTTCTCTGCAACTGTTTCTTTATGTGAAAAAAAAGTGTATTAGTTGACTCATAGGACTGTTGTGAAGATTAAATAAAGAATACTAGTAGGTGTAGTAAACTCTTATAGTCTGGGGAGTATGGAAATCACCCAGCCTGGAGTCTCTTAGAACAGGAATGGCTCATCTCCCAAGGAGGACACAGATAGTTCTGCATGGAGTGCAGGCCCTGTGAAAGGCTCAGAAGGAGAGGAGTATTTTTTGAGCTGCTGGGGTCCAACCCCAGCAGGTCCAGGGGTCCCCAAAGGTGTGGACGGAGTTGGCGAAGAAGGAATGACACAGAGACAGCGTTCAGTTGATCAGCAGCCTAGCCAGGATCTCTAGCCAAGTTCTGGTGTTTATTGTCTTGTTACATCTGTATTTATACCAGTTGATTTTAATCCTGTCAATTTCTATTGCAAAGGTTAGGGTGTTTCTTATCTCCATTCCAGGGAGTAAAGATTATGTAGCTTAAGCATGATTGTTTGTAGTTAAAGTGATTAACTACCTGCCTGGCACTTAGTTAAGGGGTTTTATCCCCTCCCTAACTTCAGGGAAAAATCCCTACCTGGGGAAACAACCTTTCTCGGAGAGGTGACCTTGGTTAAAACATATAGCGCTAAGGGGAGCAAACATATTAAGAACAGTATGCCATATACGCCAGGTCCCTTGAAACATATGCTGTGCAGATGTTTCTTTCCTGCAGCGACTGTGTCAAGCAGCAAGGATGGACCGGCTTCCGGCAGTGAGCCCCCCTCCCCTTTAGAAATAAATGCCTAAGGGAGAATGAACTCAGAACAAATACTTTGTAAGATTCTCAAATTTTTATAATTTCCCATTTTCACATCACAGCAAAACCACTAAAAAGGAAAAAAGTTTTAACTGCTTATTCTGAGATGATCACAATGATGCTAGTCATATGTAGGTAACCCGTACAGAATGCTTATTATGTTTCAGAGATGAGGCTGAGTACATTCCTTGAATTCTTATAGGCCTATTGGCAATAAATAAGTTTTTTTTTTGTTTTTTGTGTAGGTTTTTTTTTTTGCAGAGCAAACTGTTTCTTTATTTAAAAAGACATCATATATCTTTAGAACATTTAATAAACTTAAAATTAACTCATAAAAATTTGCTGTTCTTTTTTTAAAGATTTTATTTTATTGTTTAAAGTATTACAGATAGTAGTACATATGTCTCCTTTTTTTCCCCCCCATTGACTTTATCCTGGTCTCCCCTACCCCCTGGCACATTCCCCCACCCCATCCCCCCAGTGTCTTGTGTCCATTGGTTGTGCTTATATGCATGCATACAAGTCCTTTGGTTGATCTCTTACCCTCCCCCCCACCCCAACACTCCCCAGCCTTCCCACTGTAATTTGACAGTCTGTTCAATGCTTTTCTGCCTCTGTATCTATCTTTTTGTTCATCAGTTATAATGTTCTTTATTATCCATAAATGAGTGAGATCATGTGGTGTTTTTCTTTTACTTCATGGCTTATTTCACTTAGCATAATGCTCTCCAGTTCCATCCATGCTGCTGCAAATGGTAAGAATTCCTTCTTTTTTGCAGCAGCATAGTATTCCATTGTGTAGATGTACCATAGTTTTCTAATCCACTCATCTGTTGATGGGCATTTAGGCTGTTTCCAAATCTTGGCTATGGTAAATTGTGCTGCTATGAACATAGGGGTGCATATATCCTTTCTGATTGGTGTTTCTGTTTTCTTGGGATATATTCCTAGAAGTGGAATTACTGGGTCAAATGGCAGTTCCATTTTTAAATTTTTGAGGAAACTCCATACTGTTTTCCACAGTGGCTGCACCAATCTGCATTCCCACCAGCAGTGAAGGAGGGTTCCTTTTCCTCCGCATCCTCTCCAGCACTTGTCATTTGTTGATTTGTTGATGATAGCCATTCTGACAGGTGTGAGGTGGTACCTCAATGTCGTTTTGATTTGCATCTCTCGGATGATTAGTGACTTTGAGCATGTTTTCATGTGTCTCTTGGCTTCCTGAGTGTCCTCTTCCGAAAAGATTCTATTTAGGTCCTTTGCCCATCTTTTGATTGGATTGTTTATTTTCCTTTTGTTGAGTTGTATGAGTTCCCTGTAAATGTTGGAGATTAAACCCTTATCGGAGATAACATTGGCAAATATGTTCTCCCATGCAGTGGGCTTTCTTGTTTTGTTGATGGTTTCTTTTGCTGTGCAGAAACTTTTTATTTTGATGTAATTCCATTTGTTTATTTTCTCCTTAGTCTCTCTTGCCCTAGGATCTGTGTCTGTAAAGATATTGCTACGACATATTTCTGCAATTTTGCTGCTATGGAGTCTTGTAGGATTTTTATGGTTTCCCGTCTTATGTTCAAGTTCTTTAGCCATTTTGAGTTTGTTTTTGTGTATGGTGTAGGTTGGTGATCTAGTTTCATTTTTTTGCATGTATCTGACCAAATTTCCCAGCACTATTTATTAAAGAGGCTGTTTTGTGTTTTTTTTTTTTAAGTTTTTAAACAATAAACTAAGTATGTACTTTTTTCTAAACAAATGGAAGCATAATGTACACACAACTTCTCTTAACCATATTACTGACCTATAAAGCACTAATAGTAATAATAACAAAAAGATAACATGCACTCTATGGGAAGTAAATCCCACGCCCCTGTGAGTCCTCCTGGGTGTGCATGTGTCGGTGCAGCTAACGAGAGGAGAGGGAAGGAGACAGCCCCCCCCCCCCCCCCGCCCCCGGATGCCCTGCCGGGAAGAGGAGGGAGGTGATTGCACCTGAGACGCATCCTGGAGCTGAGCAAGGGACAGGTCCATGGAGTTCCTCTGGAGGAAGACAGCCGAGGAACCTTCCGTCTGAACAGAACTGGATACTGTAAGATAAAGAAAACATCTTTTTCTTCCACTAAAGGATTGAATCCCAATGGGAAAGGGAGAGTCGAATTCAGTAGATATTTCAGAGGAAGTAGCTAAAACCCAGGAAATGGAAGTGACCTGGCCGACCGTCTTGTGGCCAATCTGTGGAAAATACTAACAACCTAGTAACTGAAAGCTGCATACATTAGATTACTGGATGTATTGCTCTTGCTAGTTTTAGACTCATTTTCGTTGGAGTCAGTACTGATATTAAAAAGTCTGTAAACTTTGCTGGAGTATGAATTTGACACAGTCCCTTCCTGCTATTCTGGCCAACAGCCACTTGGGACTGGAATTTGAACCCAGAGTTGTCTGCATATAGGCTTAATGAATCTCTGAGACCCGGGGTTTTGAGCACTGAGTGCTCTGAAATGAGGTATCTGCCATTATGTTTTCCCTTGTTCTGAGTTTCACTCCAGACATTATTTCAAAAATGTAACCTTACCCCTGACCTTGAAAATGAGGAAAAGCCGGTGTTTCCTCTGAAATTTGAAAGTGGATCAGAGATATTTATGACATCGTAGAACGCTACAGGAAATGCGTGAGGACAATGTGTAAATGTTTCCACTCAGTCCTTCTTCCGATTCACCGAATGAAATGTTGAAAGTGAGGCAGAGAGCGCCGAGCTCAGACTTGAAAATATTAGGGATGTCTCTGTACCCACAAACACACCTATAAAGGACCACTTACCTTCGTTCCCGTGGAATGCTTTCTTTTGTATTATTATGCTAAGAAAGACATGCTATCCTCATGCGTGTGTGATGGGAACTCTGTTGTTGCCGTCACACAGTTTCCTTATCATCCCAAGGCACCTGGGAGTGATTTATAGGTCACTGATGTGGTTAAACAAAGCCATGTGTACTGCATGTTTCCATTTGTCTAGAAAAAAACAACATAATTTATTGTTTAAAAAATTATTTGTTGCTCATAGGTCTATGAGACTGTGAACGCTTTTTCAAAATGACATTTATAGTGTGCAAAGTACATAATATTCCTTGCAAGTGAAGATAAAGAAGGATGATTCTCCTCAATAGTGCCCCATTTAGGCAAAGAATACTGAGTCCAGCAGAGCCCTCTGCAGTATGAAACGGTCGTGAGTGGGGAATGCATTGTTTAAAAAGAGAAACTTTCTAAAAATGAGAATGGCCATCTTCCATTTCCTCGTTGCATGCATTAGCTCTAGGGACTATTTGAAGCAGTAGTTACAAACTGTGGCAGTACATTCTGCGAAGGCAGTAGGGGTTAGATCTATGAAACAAAACTCACTGCCTTTGTCATTATTTTTATTTTTATTTTTTTAATTGTTTTATTGCTTAAAGTATTACAAAGAGTATTACATATGTCTCCTTTTTTTCTCTCCCCTTGACCTTCCCCTAGCCTCCCATACCCCCCAGTGTCTTGTGTCCATTGGTTATGCTTATATGCATGCATACAAGTCCTTCGGTTGATCTCTTACCCACCCCCCCCCCCCAACCCACCTTGGCCTTCCTGCTGTAGTTTGACAGTCTTTGAAATGTAAGTTTCAATATGAAAGTGTTGTCCTACAATCCATTATAAGACAATCATATTATGTGACCCCTATATTACTTGTCTAAGAATTTCAGAAAAATGCAGAGGGAAAGGAGAAAGAAGCTTATCTAAATGATTAGAAGAATGCTTCTTAAAAGAAAAGCAAAAAGAAAAGAAAGAGATGTTATTGAAGAGCAAATGTTAGCCAATAGGTTACATGCATTCAACAGGACAAAAACAAATAGTAAAAGCAATAAACCTGTTTACTTAGCTGACTTTATTTTGATTAGAAACTGAAATAAGATACTGATTTTGAGTATGAGATGTCAGCTGTAATGTCAATCTCAAAGTCTCTACAAAAAATTCAGTCAAACTGGCACTGGCTTGAAAGAGCTGATCTTTTCCCCCCGTTTAGAGAGCTGGTCTTTATTTTTACTGGAGTGTGATGGAAACTAAAGATTTGAATTGAAAGAAAAATGTCCCAATGCTTGATCATTAAAACTGAAACAACTTGTTTACCACTGAAGTCCCTGACCATGATCTCTTAGAGTTAACCCACCGAGAACCACACAGGAACACAAGAAAATCCTCAGTGTTGAAGCAAATAAAATTCTACTGAGCCATTTTCACAGGGCATCAACTATTTGGATATTTCCTTTCATATTTTATCTATTCAAATTTTAAAGTTTTGTTGTTGTTTATAGAAAGCATATATTCAGGGTCAATTAATAAGCATCTATCTCTACTAATCCTTCCTCTCCCCTTAACTCCTCTCCCATATTCTCTCTTCTCTTCTCTTCTCTTCTCTTCTCTTCTCTTCTCTTCTCTTCTCTTCTCTTCTCTTCTCTTCTCTTCTCTTCTCTTCTCTTCTCTTCTCTCTCCAAACTCCTCCCCCATGCACACACGCCAGACTATATCTGATCTTACAAGAATTCAGAGAGAACAAGAGAACTAACACATTTAAAAGGCTCTATACCTGTTGTTTCAAAAGATATTGTATTGATATTTTGCAAAGATTTAAAATCATTGAAAAGAAGGCAATTACATTTCAATAATCGAATCTAGGAATTATTAGGAACACATACAGTAAGATATTTTGTGTGTGAGATCATGTGTTCAAAGTATTTTGAACAGGATCTAATTTTGAATCTTGGGAAGAAGAATTTTGCAATCTCAGTTTCTTCTTTCCGCAAACCTTCTTGAATATTTAGGCTAGTTGGTCAATCCATCTAAGACAGTGGTTCTCAACCTTCCTAATGCCGCGACCTTTTAATACAGTTCCTCATGTTGTGGTGATCCCCAATTTCATTGTTACAAATTGAATATAATTAAAGCATAGTGATTAATCACAAGAACAATATGTAATTTTATATATATAGATTTTATTGATTTTTTTTTTACAGAGAGGAAGGGAGAGGGATAGTTAGAAACATCGATGAGAGAGAAACATCGATCAGCTGCCTCCTGCACACTCCCTACTGGGGATGTGACCGCAACCAAGGTACATGTCCTTGACCAGAATCGAACCTGGGACCCTTGAGTCCGCAGGCTGATGCTCGATCCACTGAGCCAAACTGGTTAGGGCACAATATGTAATTACATATGTGTTTTCCAATGGTCTTAGGCGACCCCTGTGAAAGGGTCATTCGACCCCGAAAGGGATCGCGACCCACAGGTTGAGAACTGCTGGTCTAAGAGATTGTGTGCCCAAGATATCAAAGGTTAGCCTTTTATCTACCACAAAAGGGGGAAAAAGAAAGAGGTCTGGTTACTACATCTTTTTTTTCTAGATAAAAAGGTGCCTACTGCTAGTATTTTCTTTTAATAATGATAATTTGATAATTTAGCCCAAGGAAATTGGCTGCTGTTAATCCCTAGACATAGAAGAGTTTATATAATTTTCCAATTTTCTTCTCTTAATTACTTATGCAGGAGTTCTATTATGTAATTACTATTCATATGAAAGAAAAAGTCAGAACTTTGGTACTACACACAGTAGATAAGTATTATTTTGAAGTTGCAAGAAAAGATTTGGCTTGTCCCTTTGCCAGAAATAATTGTCAATTAAAGACATTCTTTGGCGAATACATGAATTTTTTTTAAAGAAGTTTAAAGGATTTCATACATAAAGAGTGAAGAAAACTCAAGACCTTATTTTCAGTGTTTCTACATGATAGGAACCAACAGTCAACTTTGAAAACATTAGGCTTATCTATTGAAGTATAAGCAGTTTCGTGAAGATATTAGTTGCATATCCTGTGCAAAAGCCAAATAATATCATGATTTATCCTTATTTATACTTGGTTCAAAATAAGTAAAAACATTAATCAATGACAGTGTAATTTTCGCTTCTTATTCTTCAATAGCAAAAAAGGAGATGAAAGAGTTAAGAGTCAAATAAGGGAAGTTCTACTTACGAAACTTCCTTATGACCACCGGTAAATAAATAGAAACAGAATGCATGCTTCATATATTTTCCAGGTTTTCTTAAACATTCCTAGAATGAGCCAATTGCAATAGGGTTATAAAAGCAAAACCTTTTGAGAGATGGTCTGAGCTACGTTCGAGAGCTCCCTTGTAACATTTTAGTTATGATTTGGCTTAGTGACAAACATAACAAATGACTTTTTTCTTTCTTGCTACAGACCCCAGAAGAAAAAATGTACTATATGGTCATTTACTACATAATTTAAACAGTTTTGGTATGAGTGAATGGATAAAGAGAAAATAAAAAGAAACCTTTCAAAATTCTTGATTATAATTTTAAATAGGCACAGATACTTTATTTATTTTAAGAATATCATTGTTGGATTATTTTATCATCTTTTTAAAATTATAAACTTAGAAAAAATGTATGGTATGGTTAAACCATTTAAAATTTGAATATTAAAATCTTCTGTAACTAGGAAGAAAGTTTTCAGGAATTAATGAACTCATTTGTGAAAATTTGGCCACTGTTTATTCAAATACTATTTATTAAATTAACAAGTTAACTCATTAGTAGTGAATAAAATAAATATAAACAATAAATTAATAAAACAAGTAACATTATTACTTCAAGTAGTGTTTATAAAATTATATATCTGGTAAGGTTGAAGTTTTAAAAATACATTAATTTACTTACATATATATGTGTAGTTCTAGAAAAAGAGTGGAAAAATCATACCCAAATATGTTGATGGTAACCACTAAATAATACAACTATAGGTCATTTTAACATTTTTTTCTTTTATGTGTTTTCTTGATTTATAAAATGAGTATGTAATATTTTTAAAAGAAATAAAAACAATGAAGACATTTTCTAAAAAAAAAAATTTAAACACATTTCACACACAGAATGAGTTTATAAAAAGGTTCTATGCTGTGAGTGCTAGGGATGCAAGGTTGATCTCTCAGAATGGAATCTAGATAGAGAAAGATCAAGTCTCCCCTATCCAAAATCAAAATAAAAATCCAAACTCTACCTTCTAAATTTTACTTCATCCTCAAGTATAGGGCTTCTAAGTTCTTAGCTTGGAACTCTGTAACAAAAGATAGATTAACAAGAGAAAAACAAACAAAAGTTTATTAACATGCATGCCTCATGTATACATGGGAGATACTCCCAGGGAAAAAATTAGTAACTCTCAAGGATGGCTTAGAACTCAGGCTTAAATAATGCCATTTTTCAGCTAAGGATAGAAGAAAGAAAGGTTTGGGAAAGGCTGGTTTTGAGGAGATGGCTAGGAAAAGGGTAAGACTTGTTATGCAGATTTACGTCAGAGCCTAATCCTGTGTCTGCTGTTTCTTAAAACAATCAATTCAAATGAACCCTTATGCCAAAAAGGCCTATTTTGAGGTGGAATATTCTGTTATCCTTCAGAAGCTCTTTCAGATCTTTTCTTAATTTATTTGAATTGGCCTATCCATTAGCTGACATTGTCTTCTTTGTACATACCAGTACACACATTCAGTTTTCAGATTGTTATTGCCACTAAATACACTTTCTCTTCTGCTTTGGAATTTGTGTTTTCCTAATAGGATAACCAATACCAAAGGTGATAATTTTAGAAAAATAAGTATCTGGAGATATCAGAGAGCTATTAGGAATTTGTCACACAGATTTACTTTTTTCTTTTTCTTTTTTGCTTTATTGATTAAGGTATTACATATGTGTCTTTATCCCCCATCCCCGCCCCACTCATGCCCTCACCCCCCTGGTGTCTGTGTCCATTGCTTAGGCTTATATGCATGTATAAAAGTCCTTTCATTGATCTTTCCCTCGTACCCCCACCCTGCCCTACCTTCCCTCTGAGGTTTGACAGTCTGATCAATGCTTCTCTGTTTCTGGATCTGTTTTTGTTCATCAGATTTACTTTTAAGAGACAATTGATACATGACAACAGGACTTATTGTAGTGATATCTATATTGGTATAGTCTGTGGTAGTGGAGAAAGTTAGTGGATCAGCTTGGAATGTATAACACTTTACTCTTTTTTAATGAAATAATACTGTGTTATGCAATGTATTTAAGTAATAACATCAATAGGGAAAGATCAGATGAAAGGACCAATTTGATAATCTAATAAATATAATTTTCTTCTCTTTTGTAAGAAATAAATAATTTGTCTTGAATTTCAGTTATTTTCTAGTAATAGAAATGTCACAAGAATAGGTAACCCCATCCTGGATTCCTGGGTTTTGTTTTTGCTTTTTTTCAACAATGTCTTCCATTTTTATTAGAAATGAAGAGTAAGACATAGTGTTGAATACATAATTTTATAGAATGTCATTTATTAATTCAGCCTGCAGTATAAAACAGAATAAAGTTTATTTTCAGATGAGCAAGTGCCATAAGAATAGCCAATTTAAAAAAAAATAAAAAGCCAACTTTCCTAAAACTTACCCTGAGTATTTTTGCAGCTTCAAAAATATTTGGATAAGTCTTTTAGTATTTTTTCATTTCACTCACTCCTTATACTTTCTCTTTTAGATGGAGTCTGGAGGTTGAAGTTCAGACTTCCACAAGAGAACTGTTCTTTCAGAAATTTCTAGCTGAAACAGATGTAGAAAAGACTAGGACCCTAATGGAAAACCATTCATTAAATATATGAAGGCTTGTCAGACCCAATAACTTCTTTTTCTCAAGAAGTTTAAACTTATTTTTGTTTTAGATTAGTACTTTAAATGTTATTTTAAAGGGCACATAAACTTACTTGGCTGGCTGTGTTAACCATGAAGACTTTCCAAAGAGGCATTGATTTATGCGACTGTGGAACGAAGCAGAGCTTACTCCCACCTGGAGAGACCCTAGGAGCCCAGCTTCACTGATAAGCTCTAATGGAGCACTCGCAGCTTGTTATTCCCTACCTGAGAGGAGAGAAAGCCAATTAATGTATTTTCCCTTTTGCTGGTATCAAAGAAATGAATCAGTTTTTTAATTAACTATGACATTTTTATTTCATAATAAATATAGAAAATCAATCAGTAAATACAAAATAATTTCATTACATTTTGTGCTATTTTAATTAATCTGAATCAGTTGTTTTTTAGTTATAATGTTATTCTTTGGTTATGCAGCTAAAGGGTTTTAAATTGTGCTTCAGGAAACAACCTAAGTGCCCATCAAATGGGTGAATGGATAAAGAAAATAGATCATTCATTCATACAACCATACATATGTACGTGCATACGTACAATGGAATATTATTCAGCCATAAATGAATGAAATCTTGCCGTTTGCAACAACATGGATGGGCCACGAGGGCATTATGCTAAGTGATATAAGGCGGACAGAGAAAGACAAATACCATATAAGCCGATCACAAAAACCAAGCTCATAGATACAGAGAACAGACTGGTGGTTGCCAGAGATGGGGGGTGAGAAGTGGGCAAAATAGGTGAAGGAGGTTAAAAGCTACAAATTTCCAGTGATGAAATAAATAAGTAAGTCATGGAGATGTGATGTACAGCATGGTGGCTATAGTTAATACTATGTTGCATATTTGAAAGTTGCTGAGAGTAGATCTGAAAATTTCTCATGTCAAGAGGAAAAAAACTTGGAACTATATGGCAATGGGAGTTAACTGGATTTATTGTGGTGATTATTTCACAATGTATCTCTTATAATAAAAGCATAATATGCTAATTAGATTGGACAGCTGAACGACCTTCCAGATGTCATTCCGGACATCCTTCCAGATGAAGCCACTGCGGGGAGGTGAGACAGAAGTGGTTAGGGGCAATCAGGCAGGCAGGCAGGCGAATTCTTAGGAGCCAGCAGTCCTAAATTGTGAGAGGGATGTCCGACTGCCAGTTTAGGCCTGAACCAGCAGTTGAACATCCCCTGAGGGGTCCCGGATTGCAAGAAGGTGCAGGCTGGACTGAGGGACATCCCCCCCCCCCCGTGCACTAATTTCGTGCACCGGGCCTCTAGTACAATTATAAAATCATTATGTTGTATATCTGAAACTAATATAATGCTAAATGTTGATTCTCGGGCCTCTGAAGATTGGTTCAGCTCCAACTTCTGCTGGAATAGTTCTGCTTTTACCTGTGTTCTATGTTTATTTCTGCGTAAGATTTGACTTTACAAAAGGAGGGTCCTGTTGAAAAAAACATACAAAACTTTAGACCATTGATATGAGTTATTAATTGCCACTGAAAAATAAAGTTGTGTTTCATTTATGTAAAACCGCTATTCTGGGAGTCACCACTTTCCCACTTCATGCCCTTGACCTGAGAAGGCTGACACTCTAACCACTGAGCGAACCCGCCAGGGCTGGTTGTCATCTCTTATGATCACAACACTTTGCTATTGTTGTATTCTGTTTAAAAAACAGGTGATTTTTCTATTGCCTAGAGGCATTATTTGTTTTTAGGCGAGCAAGTTCTAACCTGGTCCTCCCTCATGAAACAAAATTGATTTGAAATAATCTGAAACAGGCTACTAAGCCAATCTATCAATCAACTGATAGATTAATCAATCAAATAGTGGTCTGTTTTGGAAAGCAGATAGTACTTAAGACAATGTTTTATAAAGGGCCCATGGGGGATCAAATGGAGGAAACTGACAAGAGCATGACACCTCAGAATCAGTTAGAGCTGTTTTAATTTATCATGTCATATAATGGTCATTCTGCCAAAAATGGCTTAAAGAATGGCATTTGTTGTTTTAAAGAGCCAACAATTCTGATTTTGCAGAGAAAAAAATGCAAATTATTAGGTATAAAATAGTAAAATAGGCTAGGTATAAATAACAGAAAACCTAAAATCTTAAATGTTACAAAGTTGAAAATTAATGACTAGGGAGTTTTATTTTATTGATTCATTATTAAATGGCTTCATATATATGAAGATACTATACAAACAAAAAATACAGGAAAGAACAAGAGTAAATATAGTTTGCTTACATAAAGGTATACATACAGACGATCATGATTGTATAGCTTTTGAGAATCATTAAACAGCATTTACCACCATCTCTCTTGAGAGTTATAGACATAATTAAAGCAGGATGGATAATCCATCCTTTTCTGACATTATTATTAGGTAAGTAGAAGTCTTTTACTGATATCTGTGTTAAAAATCACCTTTTTTATTTTTAAGTTGTGACCAGTTTCCCCAAATATTTCTTTTTTCCAAATCACCAGCATGATTCTACTACCTGTCATTCTCATAAAGGGCTATGTTCTACTATTCAGTCCTCTAAATTAGGTCTCTTGTGGTATGAGCTTAGCTCTTATTCCTCTATAACTGAGATTTATAGACAGAAGCATGTCTATAACTAGATTGATCAGGAGATTTTTGAATGACTAATTTTATTTCCCAGTGCCAGACACATTATCCCCTTTAATTTTATCTACTCAAGTAAAGGAGGGGCAATAGCCAGTCTTCTATCCTGCAATCCATAAAACTTCCAGGAAAAATTGATTCCAGTTTTCTCTTTGGCTATGCAGGTAACACTGTGTTTTCATAGCACTATGGTTTAAGGGAATGATTCCATATCATGCACGTCATGCCGAATTTAACTTAAAAGTAGTCTCCTTATAGCTTTGTAGTCATCCCATAAGGAGATGTAATAATTGGAAAGCTACCTTTTGAAGGTGAGAAAGTGTCCAAATGCTCATTGTGCACCTGAGATTCTGTCTAAACATAGATGGTCATCATTTGCATAACTTACTGATGAAGACCACACAGACTTTGCCCCATTTCATTAAGCAAAGCACTTAACTAAACATTCTGTAAGCCTTAATCTTGGTATAAAGATGATAATCCCTCGAGGCTGTGTGTTCTGGCTGTTCTGTTGGGAAATAAAAACTAGCTAGAGGATAAAAAGGAATGGAGATAGAGATAGAGGTGAAAGGTACCCAAGTACTTACATGCTCGATGGCTTACAGTCATTCATGATCTAAATGAATTAATCGTCCAACATACATAGGTTAGTAGGTAAATACACAAGAGATTCTTTAGCTGGGTGTTGAGAAACTTGAAGATAAAGCCTGAATGATTCTGTTTTGAAAAGATTTATATTTTCATAACTTTTTAATTCATCTCTTTTATTTCTCATTGTAACTCTGTTTTATTCATTATAACTGTTTTATTCATCTCTTTTACTTGTACCAGCTATATTTATAGATTATAACTCTTTTTATTCATGTCTCTTACTTGCACAAAATGTATTATATTTATATATCAAGCACATGTTCAAATTTCCAATCGTAAGTCAAATGTTTCATAAAAAAGGAAAGCAAGTACATAGTTTCTTTTTAGGAAGTTGTACTTACTATAACATCAAGTGTAGTTTTACATATGGAATGCATCACGAAGATAAATTGTGGAAATTTTTATTTAATGCACTTTCAAATGTCAACACTCCAGCCCAGGTCTTCATCACCTCACACCTGTGTTACTGCAATCATTTCTTCTTTCTCTGCATCTAATTTTTCCAATCCATTCCAGTAAGATAAATTTCCTCAACCATCATTTCAATCATGTCTGGTCCCTGTTCTAAAACCGACCCTAACTGCCAATTGAACGGTATCCAAATTGTTTTTGTTGGAATTCCAGCCCCTCTGTAATCTGGCCTCACCTTGCCATCCAAATATCTCCAGTTATTTCCCAATACTCCATTCCCCACTCTAATTAGGCTGCCTCCTCCCTGCCTCCACACAGTGTTGAGTTCTTTGCTGCCTCTGCATTTCTGCTTCTAAAGCTTCCTTAACCTGGAATAACCTCACCTCCCAGCTTTTAACTTCTTTACTTTCCACCTTTCAAGGGCCATCTTTTGTCCTTGAACCCTTCCTGGGGTACACCTGCCATGTGGACCCTTTCCTAGTCTGACCATCCACCCCCCAGTACTTACTTTCTATTATATACATCGGTCACCCATTATAAGAGGCATTTAGAAAACAAAAACAATATATTTTAAATGGAATTTATTTTACAACCAGTGGCATGTCGTAGATGGATTAGAAGGGTTTTTCCTTTCTAATTGGCACACAAAATAATAGTGCATCTTAGAGTTTGTGGTATCTTAAAACTTGAATAATCAGTGTTTATATTATTATTGTTTTCCAATGGTTTCCTGTGTGTCTGGCGTGTTGCCCAGAATTATTGAAAATTTTACTATCATGGACATCTTTTCTTTATTTTTTTTATGTTTTCTTTTAAATGCCCTATCATTCTAGGTATATAGTTGGGTTTCTTGAATTTAATTTGTGAAATTTTATTTTAATGAAATTAAACTTAATATCATGAATGTGCTTGGTTAGAAAAGTGCTTTTATTAACTATTATTAATTTTTTTCTTTTATCTTAAACTTTTCATTGAAGTATCATATACGTACAGAAAGTGCACATAAAAAATGCAGCTTAATACATTTTTCACAAACTCGATACACCCTGGGTAACCAACGCCAAGGTCAAGAAACGATATACTATCAGGACCCCAGAAACCTGTCTTCAGGCCATCTTCAGTCACCATGGGAACCATTATACTGGCTTTGAAAAGTGTATATTACTTTGGCAAGTTAGGTGCTTTATTCTAGGACATGTCATTTGTTGTACATATGTATTCATTTCTCCTAGTTAAGTGTCTAGGAGCAAGAATGCTGGGTCACAGAGTATGATAAACTCACCGTTAGTAGGTGCCAGCTAACTACCTTCCAAATTCAACTTGATTTTCACTTTCAGCAGCAGCATGGAGGACCCCTGCTGTTCCCCATCCTCACAACACCTGGTGTTCTCTGTCCTTTTCAGTTTAGCCCTTGTGGTGGGTGTGTATGGTATTATTATTTTTTTGGTACAGATAAAAAAAAATGTTTTCAGCATTTTGGGGGGGATTTTCCTTGAGAAAGGTGACAGTTACTGAGTATAAGCACTATAGGTTGAGCTATAGGGATTCTCATAAAAATAATTACTGAAGCTGGAACCAGTGCTCATTCTGGATATCTGCCTGACTATGAACTCAGTGTTTGGTGCTGTTTCTGGTGATATCTTTCTAGTGACATTTAATTGTAATCATGTTTGTCCTTGTGGACATGTATTGACCATTTGATTTAGTCTCCAGAATCATCTATTTGGAGATCTAGCTGGGTCAAGAGTTAGTGACATGAATTCTTGGGAAATGGGGGCAATGTAATTAACATTTTGTTCATTACCTCTTTGGATTAATGTCATTTGTTATTTTTTTGTTCGCAAGTATCTCTGATTCATACCAGCATTATGGACTGGGTGGATAAAGTTAAATTCAAACATTCGAGCCCCCCCTGCTGCTACAGCTATTTTCTATTGTGAATATATGTTGCAGGCAAAAGCCCTGGTTTGAAATCTGTGTATTTAATCTCTAATGAATTACTATTTCTCATTGATTTTCCATATGTTCTAAGATATTTTTTTTTGTGCTTCAAGTATTATATAATTAGCCTATAATTCTATTTTCTACCCTACGATTGCTGAGAGAAACAGTGTGGTCATTTTTCTTGCCAATATTCTTTCCTACTCGTGTTCAGGCCAAGACATTTGGTTTCGTACTGAGTCATAAAGCTATATTTTTTGATTGCTCTAAAATCAAAGCTGCTGGCTTCAGTATATTTAACTCCAGAATTCTGTGCAGATTGTGTGGCTAATTACCGCAAAAATTAATTATGGCTCAGAAATGAGACTGGTGTATTCCCCCCATCGCAGTGATCCATTTATAGCACTAGGCTTAGGAGGCAGCCATGGGAACAATGCAATCGTTTTGTGAAACCAGGATCCGTTTCCACCTATTTCTTTTGTGGTCTGGAAACTCAAAGTGCTGAGTTCAATCAGTCTGTGATGGATTGCATATTAAGAGCCTCTTACTGAATAAGCATGGATAGTATATTTTTTACATAGTCACTGGGTAAAGAGTTTCTAGTTTTGGGATTTACCTCTTCCCCTGGTATTCTGGACACTAATTAATTCATTACCTATAAATCGCTGCATTTGATTCATCTCACAACTACAATCTTAACTACCTTTTTACAACCTTATATAATAAGGTAAAAATCTGCTTCATGACAGGAAGTCTGTCTAATTTCTTTAATATTCAGAAATGTCTACTAGATGGGTGAGTATATACTAAGTGTTTATGTATATGTACTTAAATAAAAAGTTCTAAAACTATATGTGTAGTATAATCCTAATTATGTAAATAAGTCTTTGTGTATCACACACACACACACACACACACACACACACACACACACAAATATGGAAATACCAAAATATTAAAGAGCAATTATTAGCAGGGCACAATAGTGGGTATTATTTATTTTCTTCTTATCTGATTGTCTCTTTTCTATTTTTTTTACGTAGCATATAATACTGTTATAAGAAAAAGTTTTAATATAAAATTTAAAATGAAGATTTAATATGAAGGAGTTCATCTAATTTACGTTAGATACAGAAACAGCAGGACTCTAAGAGCTGATTCCTCAAAACTTCTTGATTAAACTTTATCTAAGTGCTATATAATGGATGCAGGAGCCAGGATTCTTCTCCTTGGTCCAATATGTAAATCAGCATAATAGTCATGAACAGAACAGTTTTGTGGTCATTCTGTTGTAGTGTAGGACTCCAAAACTGGTGAGTTTGCATTTATAGGGACACTATAACTTGAGTTTTTTCTTATTCTTTATAAAAAGCACTATAGGCCCAGTGCATGAAATTTGTGCACCAGTGTGTGTGTGTGTGTGTGTGTGTGTGTGTGTGTGTCCCTCAACCCAGCCTGCACCCTCTCCAATCTGGGACCATTCGAGGGATGTCCGACTGCCCGTTGCATTTGATTTGCAGTCGGACATCCCTCTCACAATCCAGGGCTGCTGGCTCCCAACCGCTCATCTGCCTGCCTACCTGATTGCTCCTAACCGCTTCTGCCTGCCAGCCTGATCACCCCCTAACCACTCCCCTGCCAGCCTAATCGACACCTAACTGCTCCCCTGCTGGCCCGATTGCCCCTAACTGCCCTCCCCTGCTGGCCTGGTCGCCCCCAACTGCCCTCCTCTGCTGGCCCAGTCACCCCTAACTTCTCTCCCTTGCCAGTCTGGTCGCCCCCTGCAGGCTGGTCACCCCTAACTGCCCTCCCCTGCAGGCCTGGTTCCCCCCAACTGCCCTCCTCTGCCGGCCCAGTCACCCCTAACTACCCTCCCCTGCAGGTCTGATCACCCCTAACTGCCCTCCCTTGCAGGCCTTGTCCCTCCCAACTGCCCTCCCCTGCTGGCCTGATCACCCACAACTGCCCTCCCCTGCTGGTCATCTTGTGGCAGCCATCTTGTGTCCACATGGGGGCGGCCATTTGTGTCGGAGTGATGGTCAATTTGCATATTACTCTTTTATTAGATAGGATAGTCATTCATAACTAGTCTAACATTTTGTCTTTGTAGCAAATTTTAAATATGCATTTTGTTTTAGTTTTCCATTTTCCTCTTAGTAGTTGAAGTATTTGTTTTTAAATGTGATGACTCTTGAACCTTACTTTCCTTTTGCATTTCTGGTCATAGTTAAAGAAACAGCATCATTTTTCTTGTTTCTCAAGCCAGAAATCTGAGAGTCATTCCAGACTTTTCCTTTTTCTTTCATGTTTCACATTAAACTGCTACTGAGGTAACACTGAATCTAAGGACACCTTTGGCATCTGTTTCCTCTTCTTCCTTCCCACTCTCACTGGTCCTTTGTTAATGTTTTGCCTGATCTACTTGAACTGCCACACTGCTGATCCCTCTGCTTCCTGTCCTTCCCTGACCCTCCCAACCATCCCTCCACATTCTTCCAGTATGATCCATCCAAATATAAACCCAGTGGTGACACTCTGCTTCTAGCCTATCTGTGACTTCTGCAGTTAGTTTCTTATCTCTTACCATTTCGTCCACACACCAGCCATGAAGCAGGTCTGCGCCTTTCAGCTATGCCATGTTATATCTTACCTCCATGCCTTTGAACTTGGTATTCCTTCTGTCCCAACTGCTCTTCCTCTTCTTGTCTGTTGACTCCTACTTATTCTCTAAAACCCATCTAGAGTCTGGATGGCCACTTTTCCAGATAAACCCACAGCTAACCTTTCTCTGTGCCATCGTATCTGACACACACTTTCATTACTGCACCTCTTAGAGTCCTGTTATTGTTTATGTACATGTTTGTTTTCTCCACTAGACCATGACCCCTCCCCCAAATAGTGTATCCATTCTTCACCCCATGGTGGCTCTCGGAAGCACAGGATCATTCTCCTATTATTTGCCTGACTTTTAATTGAGACCAGGTCCCCATTTTGATACTTAACCCATTTTCTCCCCTCCAGAGTGTATGCATTCACGTTTCCTTTTTATAGGTATTGAATGTTACCATCAACTCTACCTACTCTTCCAATTAATTCCTTAAAATGGGAAAAATAAGCAGAATTGTTCCTTAGGGATCACAATATGTGTGTGTGTGTGTGTGTGTGTGTGGGGGGGGGGGGTCCTCCCTTCTCCGTGTCCAGCACGGAGAGAGAGAGATGAACTGGTTCTTTAAGTTTAGGCACTTGGGATTTAAGAAAGAAATGAAAAAGACAGGACACAAAAATAGAAAAAGCTGGGTCTGGGTGGGCTTCTGCCCTCTGATGGAGGGACAGACAGACACGCAGCACCAGAAGTAAATTTAATATATATTTGAAGTAACCGGAAGTTAAATCACATCTGGGTGGCCCTTGAGTTCCTGGCGACATAATAGAATCCACCCCAGTTAGCACCTGGGCGGGAAAGTCAGACTGAGTGACGTCCTAGCCTCTTGACTAGGACTGCCCCCAGGGTGTGGCTCTGCCTGTGCCCTGAGTTCAGTTGACAATATTTAAAACGCCGACATGCTTGCCAGAGGCTCTCCACATCACAATAGTATTTTTAATGGCAAAACTAAATGGAGATCTAGAGAAGAGCCCTCTGACCCTCACCTTCTTTCATATTTCCCTGCACCCAGTCCCAGGCAGTGAAGCTGGAGGCGGTGGCCCCCGCCCACATAGGGGACTTCCAGCAATGGGTGTAACACAAAGAACAGGACCTGGAGGAGACTGTGCTAGAAACTCGTCAGGTCCAAAAGACAGACAAAGGCAGAACAGTGATGCTGCTTCTGCGTAACCTGGGACCATGGGTTCACTACGGTGAGTCTCTGTACTTCTCACAGGAAGGAGCAAGTCAGGAAGCTGAATGAAAGGCCTGAAATGTTCACTCCATTTCTCCCTGTCTGTAGTTTGTAGAGGAATGAAGGCTGGAGCTGGGAAATGTGCTGAAAGCAAAAGGAACAATTCCAATGAAAATGTAAGGCTTTTCACTAAAAAGACAGATGTGTCAACAGAGTACCACATGCATCAGGAAGATGAGTCCTAGCTCAGTGGGGGGGAGGCGAAAAAGGGGGGACCCCTCGGCAAGTGGTCAGGGTGTCTGTGAGCCCTGCTTCTGATATTGCTGCACACTTTCACAGGCCTTGTATCTAAGCAACAAGCCCTAAAACTCAGCCTAGGAAGGGGATTTGGGAGCAAATATTCCGATGGGAAGGGACCCACACTGCCTGTCTCCGCAGGGTCCTACGTAGCTACTTTACTTCATTTTAGAGATTTTGTAGAACCTAATGGCAATTATTTAAAGTGGTCCCTGGGCATTTATTCAATAATCAATCCAAGAATGTGAGGTGATTGCCTCTCTACCTGCTACCAAGCAAGGAAGACAGTGTAACCCACTGTAGATTGGTCTTCAAGCAACAACAAAAAAACCCTCAAACAAACAATCAAACAACAACAACAAAACAATCCTGACATGGTTTCCATTGGTGTAGTAAGTGGGCAAGGAAGCTGCAATTAATATGTCCTTCAAAGAGTGGGAGTGGAGGCAGGGCCCAGTGACGGTAACAAAACGTAAGACACAGGGAATTTCGAGTGAGCCCTACTAAGTCTCTGGGAAGTGGGCTGAAGTGTGTTCACAGAGTTAAAAACTAGGCGGAGAGATTTGCAAAAGTAAATCTAAACTGTGATTGGTTAAGACTGCTGGCTCCTTCAACTATGAATTCCCTTCTAACGCGTCCTTGTGTCCAGGGACTTTGGGGTGATTTAGATTTAGATTTTAGCAATAGAGATACTACAAACACCAAGTATGTCAGTGTATGAAGTTGAAAGTTTTAAAGCATCCCAGAGAAGAAGAATTTTTTTTTTATAAAAGATATTAGAGAAGAGACTAAATTATCTTTCTATTCTCTCTCTATAAAATATAACACTTTTTGTGTGTGTCATGGGAATAGTCATTCAAAGAGTAGGCAGCCAAAAATACAGGGGAAAAAAGCATCAGGGACCCTTCCTTGTCAGTTAGTTAACAACACACAGTTGTTATTAATTTCTAGATTTTTGTGGGATTTGCAGTATCTGTCAGCATTTAATAATGTGAATGTATGTGAACAGATTTATTGCAGGTAACTATTTTTTGTACCTGCTTTTATAGTTGTAATTTTGCTCTCTTTTCCTTAAAGAGGGGCCCCCAAATTGTATAAGCCTTAGGCCAATGGAATCCCAGTCTGTCCCTGAATAGAAGCTATGTGGGGGAACATTTATGTTTTACTAACTTTTGCTGAGCCGTCTCTCTATTGCTCTTCAGGCAGAGACCTGCTCCAAAAAGCATGAATTTGCTAGGGGTGAAACAGAGGCTGTTATCATCGTTTGTGATAGCAAATGCCAAATGCACGTGCACTCTAGTTGTTTGAAACTGGCCTTGTAAACAGTTATAGGCAGGAAGGCTACCTTTCACCCATGGGTATGTAATACAAGAATCCACGCTTTTGGTAAAATGACTGTACTTAAATGTTTATTGACTTAATACAACATCCCTTTTCCGCCCATAAATCACTTTCATTCTCTCTTCAGTTATTAATAAACTGTGAAAATTACTCAGAAGTAAATATAAACAGACCTTAATAGGCTACGAGTTTGATTTCTTTTTTTTCTGTCTCTTTGATGTCCCCTCCCCGACCCACCCCCTTCACAGTGTTGAAAAATGTCCTCCTCCTGACTCCATATCACATTTACTTCGCAATCTCATCTCTTTCAGTAGATTACCCCGTTGGAATGCTGAGGGGTCTGATTTCCTCTGATTTATTCCATTACTTCCATTTATTTCCCAAACATGGATCCTTGCTTTACATTTCTCTTTTCCCCTTAGGACCTCCTAAGATTGTACCGTTGTTTCCAACTACCATCTCTGCAGTGCTGATTTAGTTGTGGGAGCTCATAAAACTTTACTGCCATTTAAAAGGGTGACTGAAGATGTCTGGCAAGTGCTGAATATTCACCTATGTTATTGCTCGCGTTCCCATTAAAATCCAGCCTGCTCCACATGGAAGGGTCTTTTCGAAAGATGAGAGGGAATCTGGAATGAGTTAGTGTGACTCAGGTTTTTGTGCCTGGTGCCAGATTTTAAAAGCTGTATAATGTTGAAGTTTTACCACCTCTATAAAGCATTTCCCAGGAATGACTGCCTGAAGCACACATGGTCACTAGCATTTATGCCTTGTGGAACCTCTGAACTAACTGGACCTTTACAACCTCCAATTTATCTCGTCGTTGAATGCACTTACAGCTCTACTGTGTGACCTTTGAATGTATACTTCCAAAAGCTTCTTGTTGAATATATTAATGCTTAGGAGGCTATGTGGAAATATGGAAAACATGATGAGATCTTGAAAACTTCACTTTAAAATCAACACATAGAGCAGAAATATACAAAAGGCTCCGTTTAGTGGTTGAATGGCCTGGGGGTAGGTGAAACTTGCCTGTAACTTGACTACATGTTCAAATATTTAAACAAGGTGTCAATCAGAATGGGTGCTAGTCAACATGGAAGCCTAGAGACAGTTAAGTCATTAAGGGTAGTGTTTGCAGTGCCCACCCAAGTTCTGTCTAAAAGTGGGGGAGCCTCAGCCAGCTGAGTTATGGTCTGTTTGGTGCTATGTGGTTCTGATTAGTGACGGAAATAATTGTAGTCTGTAGGCCATGAGATTTTCCATCTCATTGATAAGAGCACTTCTATTGTGAGATTAATCAACCAAATGCTATGAAGTGTTTGATACATAGAAATCACTTCCTTTGTCTTACTTCCGAACTCAACAAGCACATGACAATATAGAGGATTTGCATTTTAAGTGTAGGGGGGTCATCTTAAACCAGGACATAATTTGAAAATTGTATGTAGTCAAAGTTATGCTTGAAATCTGTTGAATCACTTTAAATTACTAGGACCTAAGTAGGCCCTTAGAATAACTCAAAATCTAATGTATTTCTTTCCTTTTCCTTCCTTTCCTTCCTCTTCCCTCCCCCCCTCCTTCCTTTCCTCTCTCCTCCTTTTTTCTTTCTCTTTCTCTCTCTCTTTTTTCTTTCCGTGAGCCAGTTGGAGTTTATGATTTCTTTCAAAGTTAGGAATGAAGGGTAATGAGTACCCAAAGAACTTTGGCCTATATTATAATCTTACAGTGTTTAAGAGCATGAGAGTTGGAGTCCTATGCCTTTTTAAAAAATCTTATACTTACTAGCAATGTATTAGTTACCTACTTCAAAATGTAAATACTTACAGGTTATGGAAAAAATTAAATGAGGTCAGACCTCAGACGGGAGGGGTATGTGTGTGTGTCGGGGGCGGGGGGGAAAGAACATCTATATATATAAAAGGCTAAGTGTTCATCTGACCGTCCGACTGACAGATAGCTATTGCATGCAATGACCACCAGGGGGCAGACACTCAATGCAGGAGCTGCCAAGCTGTGGTGACTTGGCAGTGGCTGTTCTTGGATGATGCACCTGGAACCAGAGAGTAGGGAACCCCATTCTGGGGTGTGTCACCTGAGAACTGCCCTCTCACAATCCAGGACCCCTAGGGGGATATCATAGAGCCGGTTTTGGCCTGATCCTTGCAGGCCAGGCTGAGGGACCCTACCTGCCAGAGGAACCCTGCTCACTCTGCAGACGACCTTCGAGCCACAGCACCATTCCAGGTGTGGCCAGCTGGGGAGGGGTCACGGGAGGTTGGCTCCCGAGCGGTGTCCAGCCCATCTCACCCA
The DNA here is from genome assembly GCF_963259705.1 of Myotis daubentonii. NCBI lineage: Eukaryota > Metazoa > Chordata > Mammalia > Chiroptera > Vespertilionidae > Myotis > Myotis daubentonii. The sequence goes on along the minus strand of NC_081857.1, from coordinate 17,888,090 downwards.
GTCCTGCCCTGCTGGCCACCTTCTAATTAATTTCCTTTCAATGTGCACGAATCCGTGCACCGGGTCACTAGTATATACATATATGCATAGCCCATGGATACAGACAATAGTGTGGTGAAGGCCTGAGGAGGGGTGGTGGCTGGATGGAGGCGGGCAAAGGGAAGAAATGGGGGACATCTGTAATACTGTCAACAATAAATTTAAAAACTTAAATGAGGTAAAATTTGTAAAGTTCTTTGCATGGGGCTTGTGTGTGAGTGCTATTTATCTGGTAGCCATAAAAACAACCCTCCAGTTATGTTTTGGATTCTAGAGTAAGTCGGCCTCTAGAAGCCAATGGAGAGGCCATGTGGTTATAAATGTTCTGATTCCTCCTCCTTGTGAATGAATGTATGACGACATTTTCAGTTTTGAGGATTCAATGTAAGTGTGTCTGCTCCAAAGAAATAACTTTTCTACCCCAAATTCATCTAATCTCAGTTGAAATGAGGTTCCTGAATTTAAGAACCAGATCTTAGACCCTAGGAAGTTCTTCTTGGGAATTAAGTGTATATTTTGAGGTCTTTTGGAGAGATCTTGCTAATTTTAATTAGGTGTGTGCTGCAGGAGATTAATAGGATTTTTACATGTCAAATATAAACCATATTGTGTTATATTTTAGTTTACTTCCAGTAAAACAGGGGTTGGGGGCAGATCAGGACACATAAATACCTAACTTCTCCTAGGCATTATAAATTAAAATTTGTTTTAGTACTAAAGAATGCTTTAGCTTCATAGTTTCTTATCTTAATTATGTATTTAATGACTATAAACAAACATTTGAAAAGAGCCTGAAATGCAGAATTCCTTTGCTGTGTGAATTATTTCATGCTTTAATTTATCTATTTTAAGTAAGATGTTCAAATACTTTTAAAAATTAGCATTTATAAAAGACTTTTCTGCGGAAGAGATGGTAGCTCTGTAAAGTTGTTTTTTAAAGCTCCCCTTTCTCTATCCTTTTGAGAATCTGGCCCAACCAAGCCATGAATCCTCCTCCCGTGTACAGTACATTTATATAAAGTTCTTCATAGTACACATTTGGCTCCATATCTGCAGATTCAACCTGCAGATCAAAAATATTTTTTAAAAAAAGGTGCATTATTGCTAGCAATCTGGTTAGGCCTACTGTGGTTATTTCTGTACTGAATACCAGGTATGGACAAACTTTTTGTTTTTGTTCTTATTCCCTAAATACTATGGTATCACAACTACTTACATAGCATTTACATTTTATTAGACATGATAAGTAACCTAGAGATGACTTAAAGTATACAAGAGGATGTGCATAGGTTATAAGCAAATACTATGTCATTTAAAAAAAAATTTCAAACATTTATTTTATTGATTTCAGAGGGGGGGGGGGAGAGAGAGAGAGAGAGAGAGAGAGAGAGAGAGAGAGAGAGAGAGAGAGAGAAACATCAATGTGAGATGATCAGTTGCCTCTCAAATGCTCTCCAACCTGGGATCGAACCCACAACCTTTCGGTGTATGGGATGATGCTCCAACCAATTGAGCCACACCAACCAGGGCATACTATGTCACTTTATACAAGGGACTTGAGCATGGAGACTTGGATTTTTGATAGCTGGGGGAGGGTCCTGGAACCAGCCCCCTGTGGTTACATATGAAAAAGCTAACTTTGGTAGTGCTCAAGTACTCCTGAACTATGGGTTTTCTTTGTTGCTCATAAAGAGCCTTGGTAACAATTGGACTTGCTCCTGCTTTCATTGTAGCCAGGAGTGAGATCATAACTAGTCTGTGTATGTAGGCATACCTGGGTGTATATATATGTGCATACAGATGTATGCATGTGTGTGAATGTAAGTATTTATGCACTATGTAATTTTTGAATTCCTTCTCCTATCCTAACAAGGAAGGAGTTATTTCCCCCTTTATTTTTATTTTTTATTGCTGACATTATTACAGATACCCCTCATTTTCACCCCCACCCTTTGCCCACCTCCACCCAGTCTCCACCAACTTGGAAGAGTTTTAATGAGACAATTGGATTCATTGAGTTTTTTTCATTCTAAAATAGTTATTTAATAGAGGGAAAAACATGAAATAAACAAAAACTCCAAGCAAACAAAAAAGGATTCAATTAAAGTCATAAATGAAAAACAAAATCTATTATTTTTATTTTATTTTTTTCCGGCTTTATTGGCGTATAATAGACAAAAGAGTTGTTAGATATTTAAAGTTTGCATCATGGTGATTTGATATATGTACATGTTAAGAAAGGATTTCCTCCATCTAGTTAATGAGTAATCAATCACCTCACATATTTATCTTTTTAAAAATTATTATTTTTGGTGAGAACATATACATTCTACTCTCTCAGCAAGTTTTAGTCATGCAATACAGTGTTATCAGCATGGTATCACTTATACATGGAATTTAATACTGTTTTGGTGATAACATTTAAGTTCTACTCTCTTAGTGAATTTCAGTTGTGCAATGCAGTGTTATCAGCATGGTATCACTTATACATGGAATCTAAAAAAAAACAAAAAGTCAAACTCATAGGAATAGAGTAAATTAGTGGTTGCCAGGAGCTGGGAGGAGAGGGGAACAGGGAGAGACTGGTAAAAGGGTACAAACTTTAAGCTATAAGATGAATGAAATCTGAGGATCTAATGTGTAAACGTCAATCTTTTATAATTTTATTATTTTAAATAATTATTATTTTTTGGCAAGTTAATTTCCTCAGTCATTTGTAACACATTGAAATTGTGACACATAAGAAATTTATGAAGGTAAATTAACGAAATACACTTTGACACTTTAAAATAGCGAGCAGAAATGATCTCACCTTTCAGAAATGTCTGAAGATAGCCTTTATTTTTGCAGCTATCGCACACTGGGGAACTTTCATCGCATTGAAGGTGTGGTAGTTTTATACAAGTTTTAGATGTTCATGGAGTTGAAGTTGAGGGTCACTGTGTCATCTATCCTCTGTAGTGTTCCTACTGAACCCAAGTTTCCTGATGCCCTTCCATTTTCTAACCCCTCCCCCAACCCATTTTCTCTATAGGAACTGGGTGAAATTGTAGTGCCACCCAGCCAGCGTGGCTCAGTGGTTGAGCATCGACCTATGAACGAGGAGGCTATGGTTTGATTCCTGGTCAGGATACATGCTTGGGTTGCAGGCTTGATCCCTAGTAGGGAGTGTGCAGGAGGCAGCCGATCAACGATTCTTTCTCATCATTGATGCTTCTATCTCTCTCATCTCTCTTCCTCTCTGAAATCCATAAAAGTATATTTTAAAATTTGTAGTTCCACCAGAAAAATACATGCATACCTTATAACAAAGATTTCTTATTTCATGGTCTATACAATGACTCACAAGCACGCTTGTTTATGAGCACTTACTGTTGGAATAGCTCACTCAGGAATTTTCCAAATTAAATAGGCATAAAGTACACAAAGAATAATACAAATGGATATTATCAGTTGAAGGGCTTCTCAGGAGACCTCAAAGTGTGACAGTCTTTGGCGGATTTGCTCAGATGTGCAGACTGTGAAACTGGTTTTGTCGGCACTCTAAGAATGGACCCTTTCTTAGGAATAGGCTCTTATTAACCGCAGTCACAGCAGTGTTGTCTAAAATCGGAATACCAACTCGGTCATCTGTGATGAGAAATCTACTTTCCATCACTCTTATCAACATAACTAGTACATTCTCCCTATAGGGACACATATGAGGGGGCAAATCATTATCTGAAGGTTGTCTGCTTAGGACCACTGTGATTGATATATATGTTTATTTTCACAGGATGATTTATTTCCCCCTTCGTGTAAGTTTTGGTGGGAAGATGCTGTAGGGAGAGCTTTATGACTTTAAATTCTGTTGTATCTTCAAGCTGCACCTCTCAGCTGAACCCCAGGTCCATGTATATGACAGCTTCCTTCCTATGTACCCCTGGATGTCTACCAGATATCTCAAATTGAGCATGCCCAAGCTGAGAACCTACATTCTTATCCTCACTCCACCATCCCTTTAAATCAACTCTTTCTGCTCTCTTTTCAATCTCCGTTAATGGTGACTGAGGCATCATTTTCAGACCCCCACATCCAGTCTTCAGTGATCCCTGTCAATAGACATCTGGAGTTGGCCACTTCTTGCTGCCTACTGCCACAACCCTGGTATGGTTACCATCATTTCCCACCTGCAGTGGCTTCATATCTGATCTCCTTGCTTCTGACCTTGTAGTCTCTACAGTCTCTACAGTCTGATTTCAACACTAAGGCTAGAGAGATACACACACACACACACACACACACACACATTTTATTTCAAAGAGGGAGAGAGAGACAGAAGCATCAATGATGCGAAAGAATCATCGATTGGCTGCCTCCTGCACGCCCCACAATGGGGATCAAGCCCACAACCCAGGCATGTGTCCTGACTGGGAATCGAACCGTGACCTCTTGGCTCATAGGTCGGTGCTCAACCACGGAGCCACTGTGGCTGGGCTAGAGTGATCCTTTTAACACCTGTCATATCATGTAACCTCTGAGGTATCACAGTTTAGCTTGAATCTGCTGTCTAAACCCAGGGATATGTAGGATCACAGTACTACTACATGTTTACTCTTGAAATGAGAGTGAGTAGCACCATTTGCATGACCATGCACCTGATATGTAACTGGGAGTTCTCAGATTTAATGTCTATGTAGAAGACAGTGTTTCTTAAAGGGAAAGTAATAAAAAATTCTAATTTGAAGCTTATATGTATTATTGAAATTCAACAGTGATAAAAGCAATTGTTTAGATTTTAAACCCAACAAAAGATCATTTTGTCACCCTAACCGGTCTGGCTAAATGGATAGAGCGTCTGCCTGTGGACTGAAGGGTCCCAGGTTCAATTCCGGTCAAGGGCATGTACCTTGGTTGCAGGCACATCCCCAGTAGGGGGTGTGCAGGAGGCAGCTGATCGATATTTCTCTCTCATCGATGTTTCTAACTCTCTATCACCTCTCTCTTCCTCTCTGTAAAAAATCAATAAAATATATATTTTTTAAAAAATATCCTTTTGTCAAGGACTCCTTGAATGACATTGCTAAAGATTACGAGCACATGAGGTATTAAAAAGCAGGTCAGCTGTTAATCAGTTTTACTATTGTTTTTAAATTCTCCACAAACACCATATCCATTTATTACCTGTATCCAGGGTGGATAATTCACATTGCCACCCCTTAGTATACTCTTGGCTTTGGCTTTATTCTGGATATAACTGGGAACCATTAAAACTTTTTCAGTAGGAAAGTACATGACAGTTGAGAACTATAAATTGAGCATTTGTATTCTGATCTTGGGTATTTATTGCTTGAAGGTAAAAACTAGTTAATTTGTTTTTAATGTCTGTCCCATTTTTCCAACTAGATTGTCGTGCCTTATAAAGCAGGAGATGTGTTTTTACTTATTTGCTATTCTTTATAATCTCCTGTACTATCCTTTATATTCAGTAGGTGCTCAGTAAATACTTGGTGATTTCCAAGCAGATTCTGAATTATGGGCTCTATGCTATATTGCAGAGTAGAAATGAACGTGAACCTGGCGGGGGGGGGGGGAGGCTTTCCTGGTTATTCAGGAAAAGACCATCTCTTAGCCATATCAGAGCTGAGTAAAGTCTGTCTCTGCTCTCTCTTAGGATTGACCATAAGTGGTTGTCTTAGAGATGTGGCAGGTCTTTCTCACATCAGAGACAAGAAAAGCTTTAATATTTTTATATAATTTAATTCTTGACTGTCCAACTAGTGATAAAATATACAGCTAATCAAATCATTGTTTTGCCATTTCTCATTAAACAACAATAACAACAAAAATACAAACATATGCATAATTACAAATTGTATCCAACACCTTAACCATATTTCTGTCTTCCCACCGAAAGGACAAGAGATGTTCTGGGGGAATTCATTTGGATATGATTCATTTCATATAAAATATCTTCCAGATTGCATCAAAATGAATGAAATACCTAGGAATAAATTTAACCAAGGAGGTGAAAGACCTGTACACTAAAAACGATAACACACAGATGGAAGAAATCACAAATACTAGTAAGTGCAGAGATAGCCTCTGCTCATGATTGGAAGAATTAATATCATTAAATTTCCATAGTACCCAAAGCAATGTACCATCAGTGCAATCCGTATCTCAATTCCAATGATATTTTTCACAGAAATAGCACAAACAGCCATAAAATCTGTGCAGATGTACAGAAGACCATAAATACCCACAACAGTCTTGGGAAAGAAGAACAAAGTTGGAGGCATCATGCTTCCTGATTTCAAACTATATTACAAAGTTACAGTAATTTTAAAAAGTATGGTATTGGCATAAAAACAGATACATAGATCAATGGAATAGAATGGAGAGCCCAGAAATAAATGTATACATATATGGTCAATTATTTATTACAAAGGAGCCAAGAAATGGGGAAAGGACAGCCTCTTCAATAAATGGTCCTGGGGGGAAATTGGCCTCCTACATGCAAAAGAATGAAATTAGGCCACTATTTCACATCATACACAAAAACTAACTTAAAATGAATTAAAGACTTGAACATAAGACCTGACGCCATAAAACTACTAGAAAAACAACAACACATAGTTGGTAAGCTTCTTGACATCAGTCTTGGTGATGATTTTTTTTTTGATTGACAAAAGCAGAGACCCTAAAAGCAAAAATAAACAAGTGGGACTACATCAAATTGAAAGTTTCTGCACATCAAAGGAAACCATCAACAAAATGAAAAGGCAACCTCCCAAATGGAAAAGAAATAGCTTCAAATCATATATCTGACAAGACGTTAATATCTAAAATATGTAAGGAATTCATACAACTCAATAGCAAAAACCCAAACAATTAAAAAATGGGCAGAGGATCTGAACAGACATTTTTCTAAAGACATATGGTTGGCCAAAAGTTATATGGAAAGGAGGTGCTCAACATCACTAATCACCAGGGAAATGCAAATCAAAACCACAATAAAGTACCCCTTCTTACCTGTTAGAAAGGCTATTATAAAAAAGACAAGAGCTAGCAAGTGTTGGAAAGGATGTGGAGAAAAAGGAACCTTCTTGTGGGATTGTAAATTGGTGCGGTCACTGTGGAAACAGTATGGAGGTTCCTTAGAAAAGGAAACTACCTCAGAACTACCACATGACCCAGAATTCTACTTCTGGATATTTATCTGAGGAAAACCAAAACACTAATTTGAAAATATATGTGCACCCTCATGTATCTGCAGAATTATTTACAATAGTCAAGATATAAAAGCAACATAAGTGTCCATCGACAGATGCATGAGTCAAGAAAATGTGGTGCATACACACACACACAGATGAATATTATTCAGTCATAATAAGGGAAGAAATCTCAGCATCTGTAACAACATGGGTGGAGTGTGAGGAAGCAATGCTAAGTGAAATAAGTCAGAGAAGGACATGTACTGTATGATCTCACTTATATGTGAATCTAAAACAAAAACTGAACTCATAGATATAGAGAATAGATTAGTGGTTGCCAGAGGTTTAGGATGAGTGAAATGGATGAAGGGGGTCAAAAGTCCAAATTTCCAGTTATAAAACAAGTCCTGGGATGTAATATGCAGTATGGTAGTTATAGTTAATAATGCTGTATGGTATGTTGGAAAGTTGCAAAGAGAGTACATCTTAAAAGTTCTCATCATCCATAGCTGGTGGATAGTGTCGGCCCCGGGACTGAAGGGCCCCAGGTTGATTCGCATCAAGGGCATGTACCTCAGTGCAGGCTCAATCCCCCACCGCAATCCGGGCATGTGCTGGAGGCAACCAATCAATGTGTCTCTCTCACATCGATGTTTCTTTCTCTCTGTCTCTCCCCCTTTTTTCCACTGTCTAAAAATCAATAACCAGATTTATTATATACAGCGAGTCAAATCATTGTTTTGTGGTTATCATTTTGCAATACATACAAATATTGAATCATTATCTTGTATACCTGAAACTAATATAATGTTATATGTCAATTACATCTCAATAAAAAAAGAAGAAAATATTATTCTAAGCAAAGCTTCTTTCAAATTCTGTTCTGGAAGGTGAATACAAAAATTGACCTCACTTCCATTTCTATTTAATACTATTCTCTTTCATAATACATAACAATGCATGCTGCTTTTGTGGTTTGAAACAATATTTGCATCTCCTTCCAGAGGGGAAGCAACATATGAATGTATTTTTTAAGTATTATGATTTAGGATACTATATAGATTTCAACTAAGAGCGTGTCTCAGGAACACAGGAGGTTATATATAAAAAAATAACCATTGATCCACAATCAGTCTAGTTAGACTTTTAAAAGGAACAAGAACTCTTTCGACTATCAGTTTCCTCATCTATAGAATAAAGAAGGTGGATTAGATTGTCTCAAAAGCCCTTGGAAATATAAACTGCTACAAATCAACAGAGAACCATTTTTATATTAGAACTCTTAATGTACAATTAATGGTTCCTTAGTGATTTAAAGAGCTTTTATGTCAGTGAAAACGCACCAGTGCAAAGCCTCTTACATTATTCTGGTTTTATTCCATTTGTCATTATAATAGAAGACCATTTCCAGTCTCATGAGAACGTCGCTCGTGGTTAGACAATTTAAGATTTTTTTTTCTCTTTATATATGGCAACACGAGAGGCCGGGAAACTCACTTAACCGTGATCCTGTAGTTTACAGTGATCTAGTTTTCTTCAGATGTTGGCAAGATCTGTATTGTCTAATAAAATGGGTTACAACTGTTTTCAATTTGATTTTTTCTTAACTGGATAAAAAAGTGATTTGAGACTCCTGACAGAAGTCTGTTCTGTATAGTTCCCAACTAGTAATGTTATGATACATGGCAATCCCTTTGTGAAACCCTCGTAAATGGTGATGAATTGGAAACAGTATTAAGAGCAAATTGGAGCCTGCTTATATTCCCTACCACTAGAACACACTTGCCTTAGGAAAATGCAACTGCATTAGAAAGGCTTCCATTTTCATAAGAATGCCTAGACTTAGTGATTTCCATGCACAGCTGGTAGACAGTAGGATAGACTTCCGGTGATGATGTATCATACCTTCTCTCCCTTGGGTTTGAAGGAAAGATATATTTGAGATGTCTTATACTGTTAAAAAGGGTGCATAAACATTGGTTTTTCTTCCATTTCTGCTTAACACTGTTGCATGGCATTGTTAAAGTTGAGATACTATACAATTCTTGTTTTCTAATTATTTTCCTCCTTTTCAGTTGAGAATTATTTATGGCCACAAATACTCTGTCCATTTCTTCGGTTTCTCTTGTCCTTTGTTCTCTTTAGTCTCCACATCAGACATTATCCTCAAAATTACTGTCAATCAAATTTGCCAAATGCTTTCTCAGACAAGTCAGTCCTTCCCATTTCCTTGAGTTAGGCAACCATGTTGTATGTTTAAGATATAAAAATGTCAACAGTCTGGTTATTAATATACATGTCCTATTTGTGGTCCATTATTAGTTACAATCAGTCTGATTTCTGTAGCCATAGGTATATATTTGATGAGCATAATGAGCCATACATTTTAGTTTAAACATGATATATCACTCAGAATTACATTTTTCAAAAATATGGCCTCAGCTTGTTTAGACAATTATGTTGATATATGTTTTATTTCATGTGTACAATTCCAGGTGCTATATAGCATTAAAACTTAAGGAAATACATCTTTTGATTTATGGGATAATTAACTGTAATGCATAGATTTGTGGGAGGTTTTTTCTGTTCAATTCATCTGTGATACCTCTACAAATTTTCGTTGTAAAATACCACTTTCATTGTACTAGTATTAGTCCTCTGCTTAAGCCCTTCCATGATTTTTCACTGGGTCTTTGGAATAAAATCCAAATGTCATGGCCTGCTTTGTAACCATACATAGTCTGTCCCTAACATAAGCTTTCAACCTCATCTTCTTCTCCCCCACCCCTTTTCTGAACACTTAACATTCATGTTCCCAACACATTTGAAGTACTCCTGTTTCTGTGTATTTTTTCAGGCCCCCACTTCACTTCTACCTAAAATGACTTTGCCTCTCTTTGTCTTTTACAGAAATCTTATCTGACTTCCATGGATAATTTTTTTTCATTTTGCCTGTCAATTGAATTGAGATATTCAGTTAAGGGACAAAGAGGGAATATAGTTGGAAAGGGAAGAAAACATTTGACTATCTTCTGCTTGGCAAGTACTGTGCTGGACAATGAACATATGTTATTTCAACAAGGGATCCCTGTTTCATGAATTCCCATACCATTCTTTTATTTACGAAGACATCATTGTTATCATCATTGTGCCACCTTCATGGACTTTAGCACTAGTATATATCCCACCTTTACCAGGGTTAAAGCATACCACTTGGTTATGATTATAAACAGATGAAGGAGATAATGGTTCTTGGTCCTGGAGGAAAGGCAGGAAGATTTGTTAAAAATAATGTGGAATATGTGCAAAAAATTTAGTAAATACTACTAGTTCTTAGTTGTTAGTAAATACTGATTAAAATTATGCTCATCAATACTTAGTACCAAAAGAGTGCTTGAGCAATAAACATTTGTTTTGTGAATGAACAGAATTGCCTCCCATTGTTAGTTATGTGAGAATATATCTTAGTCACTTTCCTCATCCTTGAGGACAGAAAACAGGGATACTTTTTATAGAGAGTGAAGCGATTACAGTATTTGTTGTTTGATTGATTGATTTGTGACTACCGCTATTGAAATTTTTTAAAAAAATGTTTTTGTTTATTTTGAACTACAGGCCTGGTGCACAAAATTCGTGCACAGGCAAGGTCCCGAGGCCTGGCTGGGGAACAGGACCAATCAGGTCCCCACCTCCCTGCCTTTCTGCCTCTTCCTTCCCTCACTCCCTCAGCGCCATGTTCTGCGCCACCTCCTGGTGGTCAGCAAATGTCATAGTTAGCGATTGAACTCCCAAGGGGACAGTTTGCATATTAGTCTTTTATATACATAGACTAGAGGCCCGGTGCACAAAAATTTGTGCACTCGGGGGGGAGTGGGGTTCCTCAGCCCAGCCTGTGCCCTCTCGCAGTCTGGGACCCCTCAAGAGATAACGACCTGTTGGCTTAGGCCTGCTCCCGGGTGGCAAAGGGCAGGCCCAATCCCTAGGTGCAGGCCCTGGTCGGGCTCAGAGCAGGGATTATTGCGGAGTTGGGGTGCCACCCCCTGTCATGCACAGAGCAGGGCGGATCGGGAGTCTGCAATGCCACCCTCAGTCACACTCAGGGTAGGGCCGATTGGGGGGTTGGGGCACCGCCCCCTGTCACACTCAAGGCAGGGTTGATGGGGAGGTTGCGGCGCCACCCCCTGTCACACACAGAGCAGGGCCAATCAGGGGGGTTGGGGCTCCATACCCTGTCACGCACAGAGCAGGGCCCATCAGAGGGTTGGGGAGCTCCCCCCTGTCACACACAGAGCAGGGCCGATCAGGGGGTTGAGGAGCTCCCCCCTGTCACTCACAGAGTAGGGCCGATAGGGGAGTTGGGGCACTGCCCCCTGTCACACACAGAGCAGGGTGGATCAGGGGGTTGGGGCGCCGCACCCTGTCACACTCAGGGCAGGGCCGATGGGGAGGTTATGGCTCTACCCCGTCACACACAGAGCAGGGCCCGTGGGGGGGGGGGGGGGGTTGGGCGCCACACCCTGTCACACACAGAGCAGGGCCAATCAGGGGGTTGGGGCGCTGTAGCCTGTCACACACAGAGCCGCAGGGCGATCAGGGGGTTGGGGAGCTCCCCCCTATCAGGCACAGAGCAGGGCTGATCAGGGGGTTGGGGCGCCTTCCCCTGTCACGAACAGAGCAGGGCGGATTGGGAGGTTGTGGCCCCGCCCCCTGTCACACACAGAGCCACAGGGCAATCAGGGGGTTTAAGCGCTGCCCCCTGTCACGCTCATCCCAGTGCCGGGAGGCCTCGCTGCTCCGCTGATCCCGGTGCTGGGAGGCATATTACCCTTTTACTATATAGGATAGAGGCCTGGTGCACGGGTGGGGGCTGGCTGGTTTGCCCTGAAGGGTGTCCTGGATCAGGGTGGGGGTCCCGCTTGGGTGCCTGGCCAGCCTGGGTGAGGGGCTAATGGCTGTTTGTAGCTGGTCACACCCCTTTCAGGGTGGGGGTCCCCACTGGGGTGCCTGGCCAGTGTGGGTGAGGGGCTGAGGGCTGTTTTCAGGCTGGCGGCTGACTGAAGCTCCCAACCGCTCCTTTTTTTCTTTTTTTCTTTTTTTTAATTCTGGGCCAGCTTTAGCTCTGAGGCTTGCTCCAGCTCTGAGGCCTCTGCTGCTGAAAGCAGGTATCTGGTTTCTCTGGGTTCTATAATCGAAACACTGTTTCAACTCCAGCTCTGAGATCCCAGCTGGCTGAAAGCAGGTTTCTGGAGTTTGTTTAGATTCTATATTTGTAACAATGTTTCAAACTGCAAGCTCAGAGGCCGGCAGCGGCAGGCGGGGAACGTTGGTTTCCTCCGTCACTGAAGCAAGCAAGCCTCATGTTCCCTTCAATCTGCTTGGCTGCCGGCCGCCATCTTGGCTGGCAGTTAATTTGCATATCTCGCTGATTAGCTAATGGGAAGGGTAGTGGAGGTACGGCCAATTACCATGTTTCTCTTTTATTAGATAGGATAGCTTGACTGTAGCTTAATATTCAGCTCTGTTCAGTGTTTTATGCATAATTCTAAGGAAAATTGTTTACAATATATTGTCTTGAAGGATATATGAACCAGAGAATGATCTAAGGTAGATTAAAGATTCACATGATTTAGAATTAATTGTAGTAAGTTTGGCTAACCAGCACCTGTTCGGGCATGCACTTTTTGTTGAATAGGGAATTGTATTTGCTGCAGACACATCTGTGAACTGAAAGTTTTCTTGTTCACAGTGAGGCATTAAATTCCCTTTTAGAACCCAGTTTTTTAACATTTTCCAAAAGACTACTTTTCAAGAATACACTACTTAAATTGGCTCTAACCTGAAGTATTTTTCTATTTTTTAAGAATACAATGGTTACTTTTTCTATTATCTTTGGTATTTATTATAAAAATGCATATTTTGCTGGCATTGCCATTGTGTTTGAATAATATACTACAATATATGTCACAATATATAATGTATAATTACAATATACAATAATTTATATATCTAATAGATTGAAATTGGATTTGATAATTTGCTTTTTTTTATAAATTGGATTTTGAAAGAAATCTAGAAAGAAAGAATGGAGAGAAAAGAGATCTTTTGAGAAATATAAAACAGACTGTACTATCTCTGCATGTTTCACTTAACTGGTTTTAGACACTGTCCTCTTGTTTTGAATATATTATTCCAAGACAGAAAACTTGAAATTTGACCATGAGCTAAACTAGTATTTTACTCTGAATCTACTACAATAACTGGATGTAGGAAAAGGTTTGTCTTCGCTGTCATGGAAATAGACTTCACACCCGTGAAGGAAGTACCTGAGTCATGTGATTAACCAAAGCCAACTTCTGCACCTGGAAGTCACAGTGGCATGAAATTTTAATGTTTCTGATGTCACTCACACATCTCTTTTTCTCTGATAGGTGCTAAAATGGGTAGAGGAAGCAGTGCAGGCCTCCAAAGTCCACCTCTTATCTACAGATCATCTGGAACAGGCTGTGAACACATGGAAAATCCCTTTTGATCCCAGCCTCAAAGAGGTGACTGTGTCCCTGAGTGGCCCTTCTCCAGTGATTGAAATTCGCAATCCTTTAGGTGAGAAATATCAGCATCATATAATAAAATACAAAAGCTGTGAAAGTTGAAAGACTCTTTGCACACTTATGTGTGTTAACCTAATGCTAACTTATAAATAAATGAAAAAATGACTAGGGAAGATGTGTAAAAATAAACCCGTTTTTTTAGTCATAGTATTGAATTAACATGTGATTTTAAAAGCAAAAACTTCTAATAATGTAAACAGATCAGAGTTAGTAACTTAATTGTACTAAACTACCCCCCCAAAATATATAAGTTGAACCTAAAATTATGTTTTTGTAATCTATGAAGAAATATTTCAGTATTTTGTTATTTTTAAATGAATCACATGAAAAAACTTTTAAAACAACTGTCTAATTTTTTACTGATTATTTTCTTGATAAAGTTTAAATTTTCAGATGACAGTTGTTAAAAAATAAATTTATATTTTTATTAAAGTATTAATTTACTTTGCTTCTATATGTTAAAACCCCAAGATTTGGCTTGATTCCATTTCTGGTCAAATATTACTATAAGTCTTGCATTTTTCAAGTAATCTAGTAAAGACAGAAACCTTATTTTTCCTAATATTTTCATTTAGAAATATTTTTTACTTATTGATATTTGCAAAACATTTTTTTTTCCATTTGGCTTTAGTATATGATACATTCTTTTTTTAAAAAAAATGATTTCTAGAGATAGCGGAAGGGAGAGGGATAGAGAGATAGAAACATCGATGAGAGAGAAACATCATTGATCAGCTGCCTCCTGCATGCTCCCTACTGGAAATTGACCCAGTAACTCAGGCATATGTCCTCACTGGGAATTGAACCTGTGACCTCTTGGTTCCTGGGAAAAGGCTCAACTGCTAAGCCACACCTACTGGACTATAACACATCCTCTCTCTCTCTCTCTCTCTCTCTCTCTAATCTATTTGTGACTATTTATAAATGTGAAGGGAGTAACCAGCTTTCCTACTTTATTTAATTTGAGTCTTAGAAACTAACTAATACCTTAAAGAAAGCAGCATAAGAAATTGTCCTCAATGGCCACATTCACACTAGCAATCAAATTGAAATTTATAAAGCAAAGCGAAACCTTTTTCTACAGGTTTTGGCCTTATACATTGATTTGTCTGGTGATGTAGCATTCCACTGTCATACATCCATGCCACCCAGGAATGATTACTACCTGGGTACTTCAAAGTACCTCTACTCAATGCATTATGTTGCTACTACTTTTAAAGTCATTGACATTGGCACTGATACTTAAAAAGTGATTAATTATTATAAAGCTTTCGATACAAACATAGGATCCATATACTAGTATTTGATTTGTTCGTGTAACAGCAGGAGTAGTCCATAGGAGAGCCAAGAGTGAAATGAATAACTAAACTATAACTTAACTGCAAATTTGCTTTTTCTCTCTCTCTCAAATCCAACTATAAGTTGCTTCCGATAAGTCTCAAATCAATAGGAGGTGGTATTACCCTACTTCATTACACTCCCTCCTTTAATTGTTCCTCTGACAATAAAAGCCTCCTTCTGTGCTTTGTGGAACCAGTTAGGGTTTTACACTTTGTGCAAAGATATGCCTTGAGTGATCTCCAAAAAGACATTTATGCTGGTTTGCTGTTTTGTCATCTATTAAATATAAGTGTCCCTCTCGACTGCACATAATTTTCAGTAGCCATAATAATCGTTATCTAAGATGACTTTGGAAACATGGCTATAGTCTGCCAGTTGTTATTCTCATTTTAAGATCAAATCAGCATAGCAAATGAGAATCCGTTACTTCCGTTCCAGTGCCCAGCAACCCTAAAATTAAGTTCTTTTTGTATATAACTAAAATAGTGTTTTGAGCTATAGAAACAAATGTCCACTAGGTAATTTATAGTGTAAATGTATACAGCTAATATACCTAGCTGAAAGAAAGACTATGCTTGTTAACTTTATGTCTGCCTTTCAGGGAAGCTGATCAAAAAGGGATTTGGCCTGAATGAGCTATTGAATATCCATAACTCTGCCAAGGTGGTGAATGTGAAAGAGCCAGAGGCTGGATTGTGGACAGTGAAGGTACTGTTATTTGACAAAGTCTATTTATTACTTTATTTTGATGTCGGCATGTTCTCTAAAGTGTGCACAATAGTTTACTTATATCTTCTCTTGCAATCATGGACAGTGCTTTTACTAAGAAGCAATCTACATAGTGCATTTGTTGGTCTCTTGGTCAAATGAATTTGTTAGTGTTAAGTTTTGATGACCATGAAGACATCAGTGCCACCCCAAATACACTTAAAATTCTCAGTTAGTTTTCCTGTCACCAAATCTGTAGATTGATTGTGTTATCTACCTCCTGCCTCTAAAGCAACTAGAGCAGGAGACTGGAGAGAATAATGGTTAAGGGGCATAGGCTCTGGTGTGGAAGCCTGGGTTGGAATCTCACTGCCTCTAAAAAGCTGTATTGCTGTGGAGCCGTAGCTTCCCTGTGCCTGGCATTCCTCCTGTGTGATGTGGGGGTGTCAAGATTAGTCCTTTATCTTATTAAATTGTGCGAGAATGAAATTAAGATGACGGAAATAGACTGCTTAGCATAGTTCCTGTTACAAAGCAAGCATTCAAGTACTGTTAGCTATTGTTATTTGACGGGTCTCCATCCATTGTTTACCACAACATGGTACTTGTTTCCTAGAATTACCTTTAAGTAGTGTATATTCGCTCTAAGAAAACATTGTACTTTGGCAATCTGGAGAAAAGAACACACAGCCGACATTCAGGATATCGGGATACCATAAACCTGGGATCCAGGTCTGCAAATGGTGTGTGTGACCCTCTGTGGTAGATGTTCTGAGTAACATATTTCTCAGCCTTTTTCGTGTTCTCTGGCCTACTTCCAACTCCAACGTCTGCATTTCTGCGTCTGTGAGGTTTTTTTTTCCAGAACAAGAGAAGGCTGTTCTGCTGGGGAATTAAACCCCTCAGGAAAGCTGTGAGCCCCACAGGGATAAGCTCCAGTTGTCCACGTGGGAGCAGGATGAACAGCACACCCTTAGCGGTCTGCATTCCTCCCCGGGATCACTTCCCCTCTTCCTGTCAGCATCCTTCGCACCTCCCAAATAAACGACTTGTTCCAGAGTCCTTCTGGGACAACTCGAATGAAGATGCCCCTTGCAGCCTTTTCTCCTTTGCTGTCTTGGCTTCCCTACATAAGCCGTGGGATTCCTGGGCTCATGCTTTAAATTAGAGAGCTGCTGTGAACGTGTGGGGGGTGTTACACTCTGCACATTGGAAGTGCCCCTTTTGCACTTCAGTTTTTGTTTTCCTTTTCTTTTTTAAGAATACTTGAAATTTCCATTGTAATTCCATTCAAATCCTAGAATATCCGTTCTTTATTCTCAGAACTCTGAGCTTTTGTAGGAAAAGTAGAAACGTAATATTGATTTTTTTTTTGGGGGGGGGGAAGGTGGATAAGATGGGATAAGGGTGTAGGTAAGAAGGCAATATGAAATAATAAACTCTGGGAATTTCTTACTGAATAGACCGAAAATGACCCCATTGTATTCACCCAGTTCCTTGCATGTAGTAGTTGTTCAGTAATTATTAAGCGCATTAGATTAGCAACAATGAAGTGTTTTGCTGCTATATTTTGGCAAATTTGATGTGATAGTTATTTTGACCAACTTGCACAAAATATCACTCGTGTTGAGTGTGTCTTTCTGTGATCACAGTAGGAAGGAGTATAAGAAATTCTGAGTCTCATTTTTTTTAATCATTGTAAGCACAATCTAAGCCAGCAGTATCCTGAGCTAGCTAGTCTATTAAGGCAATTCAGTGTTGCTTTCTGAATAGAACATTAAGGTATTGACGATTAGCAACTTATTGTGAGTATTTGAACTCATTTTCAAGGTAATTTGGATTGCTACCAGTGGTATTTCCTCTAGTACAGTTCTTGCCCAGAAGAGGGATAAGGCATGTCTGTTTTATCTTGTGACTGCCACACCTACTCATTGTCATCCATTCAATAAACATTCGGTGAGTGCTTGCTCTTGGCAATGTTCCTGATACTTAATGGGAACTAAGCACATTTTAATTGATAATTAGAACAGAAAAGCACTGAGGATTAGTCTGTGAGTGAAGAGGGAGAGGATAAGGTGATGAGGCGATGGGAACTCTGTTTAGACAAGTCTCTAAGCGCAGTTTCCTATAATTAAGAAAACAATAAGAAGACAGTATTTATTATTATATTATCTTAAATTTATGTCTAGTCCTCACCTCTGGTTCTGATGTTACACCATTTCTAGAGTACAATTAGTCGTAACTAAACAAAGGATAAGTGTTACAGGGCAACTTCAAGATAATGAACATATTTGCTCCAATGTGAAATACCAAAATAATGTATCGGTTTAATAATGTGAAGGGAACTGAGCTGAACCGACTGACATAAATTTTGGTGCTGTCTTTGGATCTCCCTTTTGGATGGTGAATGAATGATAATGTTTTACATGTGTGCTTTCTCAAGAAGAAACATGCCTGAGATTAGATAGTACTGTATATCCCTTGTGCCATCCCCCGTGCACTCTGCTATCTGGAAGATGTCTGCTCTATCGGTAGAATTAATAATGGCTTTTGAGTGCTTCACATATCAGTTTTTATCCCAAATATGGAGAACAATCTATTACTTGATCTTAGCGTGGTAGTCAAGGACCAGCCAATGGAGCCTCAATCAGTCTTTCTAGTTCTTTTAAATCACTTTCCTTTATACTCTAGCAAATAAAATGTACTTAAAAACAAACTATATATATATATATATATATATATATATATATATATGTATATATGTTTTTTAATTGATTTCAGAGAGGAATGGAGAGGGAGAGAGAGAGAGAGAGAGAGAGAGAGAGAGAGAGAGAGAGAGAGAGAGAGAGAAACATCAGTGATGAGAGAGAATCATTGATCAGCTGCCTCCTGCACACCCCACACTGGGGACTGAGCCCACAACCTGGGCATGTGCCCTGACCGGTAGTGGAACTGTGATCCTGGTTTGTAGGTCAATGCTCAACCACTGAGCCACGCCGGCCAGGCATAAAATATACTTTCATCCTCTCTCCTACCACATTACTGTTTCTTTCCTGGAATTCCTTTCCTTCCAACGAATCCCCTAAAGCTTAAATGGCAACACTGTCAGCAAGTCTCCTCTGACTTTTTCTGCCTAAAATGCTCTCTTTCCCTCTGCCTTCTCCCGCAATCTTTCTGCACTTCCCTTTTGGATTATTTACACCCTTATTTCATATTTATTTCTGTATAGATTTTCTCTTCCTGTTTTACTGCAGGCCAAAATTTGTCACTATTATGTATACTAGTGCATGTCACAATGCCTGGGAAAGAACTATATAAGTACTCATGAATAAAAAGTAATGTATTCATTCTGACGATATCTAAGGAAGCAGGCCAAAGGGTTGATTTAGTTAGCCTATGGTTGATGTACTGGCACAAAACACTTTAACTTTTCCATGATTTAAAATGCTATGAGAGTGGTGTTCTTTTTCCTTCTGTGGTTTCCTTCTGGAACCCTGGTAATTACTTTCCTGTAGGTTTTTGGGACACTTTTACTAAAGAGAAACAATGAGTCAGCTTATCTGTATGGTCCATGTAAAAGACTCAGATATTTTCAGTTGCCTCTGAGGCAGGTAAAAACATGTTAAAAAGAGGTAACTGAAGTTTTATTACATATAAAAGAGAAGGCTGTCTTCTGTCCCTGAATTCTCATTTGTGGGGAAGCTACAAATCCTGGGTCTTATTTCTGAGGAGCAATATAAATTTTCCATTCAGGGAGTTATATCTATATATAGAGTATTTGAACATAACCACGGAACGCTTGGGCCAGATTTTGTGTTCTGGTCTTTAAGGGGAACTCCCAGCAAAGATATTAAGTAGTTGTCAGCACCCATTGGATTTAGGTGGTACAAACTGTTTCTGTTAGTCTAGGATTATCAGTGTGATCATGTAACTTAACACACCCCCTGGGGTATCTTTCCATTAAGTATATTTGGATAAACTGTCCTGAGATAATCGCCCAAGGAGAGAAGGGAGTGTACCCAACCACATGATGGTATTGAGATTTGGAGACTAGTAGAAATATTTTGGTTTAGATAGCTCTGTTGCTTGCCAGAACCTACCAATGCATTTTCTAAGGATAAGGATATTTTATGCCATACTCAAGTGGCATAAGCTTGTTCAGGAATCATAATTAAACAAGCCTCCAGTCTACAAAGGCCCACACAGGAAGAATATTACGCTGGCTTCCAATTATTCTCACCTGGTGACTCTTTTGAATAAACCTGCAGACTACCCCAGGTGTGGTATTTAAAGGGATTAGGTGAAGCATTAATTCAGTGTTTTGGGTCAATGGAATGTTTCGTAGATTTTTTTCCTGGATAATTCCCCAGTTGTTTTGGTCTGCCAATATCAGAGTGTCAACCAAATGGAATGTTTCCTTTTTTAATAAAAGGATATCTGTACACGCGTGTGTATATAAATGAGTATGCGTGTACATGTATTGAAATAGTTTATTCTATGCTTTGGGTACATTTATCTCCTTATATCACATTTCTCTGAACATACAACGCCTAATAAAATGATAGTATTTAAACCTAGCTGGCATTATTAGATCTTTGTGTTTGGCACAGTGTCCAGTAAGTTCTCATTAAATATCTGATTGAAACCATAATATTCTTTAATTTGTAAAGAATGGCCTGTCATTACAAACAAATACTTTGAAAAGAGCTGGGCATCTATTGTAATTCAAGATCTACTACTTAATATCTTTTTGACCTTGGAGAAATGACCTAACCTCCCTAAGTCTAAGGAAAAGGGGGAGGGGATGCCTACTTAATATTGTCATGATTAAATTAGATGTTGATAAAGTACTTAAATGGGTTTTGGACGCATGAATAATAAAATTAATTGAATTATTCTTTTTTAATATGTGTAAATTTTATCTATACTTTCTATTAATGCAGATACACAGTTTTTCAAAAGGTTTGGACTTGTTGATTATTTTATGAAACATTGAAATTCTTTAGGAGGAATGAAAGCCAGCTCTATTAGTTACATTTTAATTCAGTTTATAAAAGGGCACACTTCACATTTAGTACTAGGAGGAGTTCTCACTGGCTCAATACAAGAAAGTTAATTCTCTCCAATGGTCCAGGTCCTGGGGGCATTGACATGACCTTCTATTTCACACAGTCACCCAAGGTGATGGAGGCACCACCATAATTTAGAACAGGAAGCTTCTTCACTTACTTTAATGGGGGAACAGATGGGACAATGTACATTGAATTTTTAAAAAAAGAAAGAAATATGTGTTACTTCTGAGATGAGACAGACATCTGTGAGTGATAGACACCCTTCACACCCTTTCTATCACATTGGCCAGAACTATTATCGTGACCTAATAACATGCTGAAGCTGGCCCATAATGGCTCATGGAGAGTCAATCATGCACGTTCTCTTCCCATATCTGTGTTCAGTGACATCATGTTGGGAGCTTTAAATCAGCCATGATGGTAGCGTTTACACCCAGAAATTGGGAAATGACAAAAATTAGGAATTTCTTTTTTCTTTTTTAAAAAAATATATTTTTATTGATTTCAGAGAGGGAGAGGGAGAAAGAGAGAGAGAAACATCAATGATGAGAGAGAATCATTGACCAGCTGCCTCCTGCATGTCCCACACTGGGGATTGAATCTGCAACCTGGGCATGTGCCCTGACCAGGAATCGAACCATGACCTCCTGGTTCATAGGTTGATGCTCAACCACTGAGCCATACCAGCTGGGCAGGACTTTCTTTTTTCAAAGAGTAGTTTGACAAAACTCCACTTACCTGACCCCTCTAAAGTGAAAGTGTATTTAGAAATGTAGAATGGTAAATGAATAGTTGGAAGGTATTATTATCTTCTATGCCAAATCAACCCAGAGATTATGCTATCCTAAAATGCTGTGCACAGCCTTAGGTATTAAAGAAAGAGCATTGGACTTGAAATAATTGCAATTTAACATGCTGTGAAGACCTAGGCAAGTAATCATTTCTTTGAGACTCAGTTTCTTTATGGTGCTAAAAAATAATCGTTGGATATAATAGGATTTTAGGAGATAATGTATGAACATGATTAGCATAATGCTTCTAGAAAAATTCAAAAAATTCTTGATGAATCTGACATTGTCTGGTCCTAGGAGAACCTAAGAAAAGCAGTGGCATTGGGATGACTTTAATATTTATTAAACTTACATGTATTAAGTGCCCATTGAGTAATATTTTGTAGGTGGTGAATATGACATAAGATATCACCTTAAGGGACTTTCAATATAGAGAGGGATTTAATAGCCCTTCATCCTCACACTCAGAAGTAGACCCATCTGCAATAGAGCTGACCAGGAAGATAACAGGAGCAATGACCATAGTTTTCCATGGAGCTCTCCATGGTACTTGCTCCAAGGAACCTCAGCCTGATCCTTCATTCACTCCAATTCAGAAACCTGGGCTCTGGTCCACTCTGCACCTCTTACTGCTTTGCGAATCAAGGTTCCCTATTGACAGTTTTCTTTGCCAATAGATATCTAGTACAGCCTCATATTTGCCCTGGTTTGGCCTGCATTGTAGCAGCTTGTGTAATTCTGACCCTGACCCTTCCACCCTTGACCATGATATTCTAACGCAGAGCAGGAATATAGCTCACTATATTATATATTGTTTGAAATACAACTCCCAGGACTTCCAGCTCATGCAAATCCTATCCAGTGTCTAGTTTCTAGAAAATTTCCTGTTATGCTTGGAGCCATCAGACTGGTCCTGGATTTCCCTCTTCTTAAAAAAACACTACAGAAGCCATGAGGTTAGGCGGATTCTGTGCAGGAGTGATACCTCAAGGAATTCTGTGGAAGAGAGATGCTTTATGGAGCCAAATTCTAATTTTAATATAGCCTGCAGGTTAAATGTACATGATATAAAGGGCCCCTGGACTTTGAGAGGGTGGAGGGCAGACTGAGGAACATCCCTCCCCCGAGTGCATGAATTTTCATGCACCCAGCCTCTAGTAATTTTATAGAGATTTTAAGGGGCTCCCTATTCATCAAATCAGTTTTATTTTAATGCATTATTTAGCAACAGAGGATACCATATTTTCAAACACTTGGGGAATTTCTGATTTTCTCTTTTAGCTAGTAAGCACCACTGTTTCCCACATGGACTCTTTGTCAGCTGGTGTGCACACAGAACCCTTGCCAGACGATCAGCACTTCATAGCCGCCATTTGACAAATTGTGCCATATTTTCCCTGGGGGCCTCAACAGCTGCTTTATTGTGGGGGACTTTCTGAATAGCAAGGCAACTAACAATGATATATGATGTCAGTGAATAAATCGAAATCAGCTCATCATCGTATGGATCATTTGTTTGTCCTCATATGAAACCAGTAGGCAATAGTGTCTTCAATAAAACTGTACATTATCGAAAGCAGCTGAAATTCGTAGAAACTTTTTTTGTAATTGTAAAGGAAATCCCTTATTTAAGTAGGATCATGATCCTTAGGTTCCTTTTTGCGTGTCTGTTATATATGATTCATAGCACACTTTTCTTTTAAAATAGTGGAATAAGGGGCACTATTGAGACCTCTTCATTTACACACACAATCCTTTGTAACCCTTAAGAAATTGAGCCCTAGTAATTAGCAGCAGCATTTACGTTAAGAATACAACAACACTGTTTTAATGAAGATGTGGGTTTTTTTTTCTTTTTCCTCACTTTTATTTGCCTTTCCTTTGAGTTCCTGCAGGTTCTGCTCAATGAGGAATAAATTTGGTAGTAACTGGAACATATCTCTTCACCTTTCCTCTCCTCGTTGCCAAATAATCAGAAGCCGCGGTGATTTAGGGAATACGGTGTAGCTAGGCCAGCATTCTGTGCTTGCTGATACCTAAAAACATGTGGAAACTCTGATACATGTTAGGTGCCCTGGTGTTATCCTGTGAATGCTTTTCTGTCACTCCCAGCTTCTGCTTCTGCTTAAATGCTGCTATCATGTAGTTATCTTACAGTGCTGAGAATGTTGACATGAGGATTAAAGAAGCCCATGTATTTAAAGAGTCTGGGCACAGAGAACATGACCAATAAATGGTAGTGTTGTTATTGTATCCGGTGGCCCTAATCCAAATTGCTTATTACTTATACACACATGACTCACTTCAGTACTTAGTATCCTTCACCATTTAGTTCAGTCATCACCCCCTTTTAGGCGGTTTTAGCTGAATTTTTAAGCTTCTTTGCTCCTTTTATGTATTTCTGTGTACGGTATCTATTTCAATCACTACATCGCATTAAAGGTTTCTATTGATTCATCTGTCCCCCTCACTGGCCATGAGCTCTTAAATCCTGAGGACCATGTTACACTCAATTTGAGTCTGAAGCAGCTAGGGCTTGGCTGGGACATTGCTGAGTTCAGTGGTGTTGGTTGGCTGAGGTCAGCTGTCCTGTCTGTATCTTCTCAGAGCCACTGAGAAAGTAAATATCTTTCTTAATGAACCTGAATGGTGTATGGGGGAGAAGATTTAGTCATTAATTCATTTCCTCAGTATTTGCTGAGCATCTATCATGGTTCATACAGTCAAAGAAACTAAGATCCATGTCTTCATAGAACTTTTACAGATTTACTTAAGGCTCACTCACCAGTGACTAAAACCCTCTATCTTTCACCATTGGGCATTCAGTGCATTAGTGAATTGTATTTCAGAGCAGTCCCCTGGGGCATGGATCATAAAACATGCGTTTACATTATAGAATCATAGTTCAGTTCAGAATACTGAGTTCAGAGCCTCAACTATTGCACATCGGTCTTAATAAGCACCCTACAGTTTCTAATACTGGTGTTCCGTGGGACCAGCTCCCTGGATCGGCTGCTGATGGGGTTTGTCATTTGAACATTTTCAGACTTCCAGCAGCGGACGGCACTCTGTTCGCATCACTGGCCTCAGCACTATTGATTTCCGAGCTGGTTTTTCTCGAAAGCCCACCCTGGACTTCAAGAAAACAGTCAGCAGACCAGTGCAAGGTTTGTATGTGCATATTGCTTTAAACTGACATAATAGAGATCCAAGTGAAAATGTTTCTCAGAATGTCTGTGATTTTATGATTCTCACTAGTCAATAAAATTGGGGAACAGAGCATCTTTAAACGTGATTGCACTCTTGGCCTAGTCACTGTTTTCCAGCGTGTAGTCCCAAGACCAGTGGTACTGAAATCTCTCAGGGAGATGCTCAAAAATGAAGATTCCTGTGCCCTGCCCCAGATCTCCTGCGTCAGGCCCTCAGGAGGCAGGACCTAGGCATGTGTACTTCCAGGAGTATCCCAGTTGATTGCTATACTTACTAAACTTAAATCTTGAGTCTTTCTCTTACTAACATCTATAAATTGATTTGTTGTCAAGGTGCAGAGGTAAATTGTGTGTGTGTATATGGCTAAAAAGTTAAAGATATTATATATCACTATATGTTTAAAGGTAAAATTATTGCTGATTTTTAAGCTTGTGCTTCCTCTTAGTTTATTTATGCATGATTATTTATTTAGAGTTTTAGATCTATTAAAAAAGCTCAATACTACTGTGACTCTTTAAAAATTATTTTTCTGGTTTTTCATTTATTTGTATTGCATTTATTGGAAGGATACAAATAGTGAACTTTAAAAATATGTGATCAAACATAACATAACAGTATTCACAATTATAAGTTTTCTACATGTAAACATAGTTAACAGACTACAGAATAATCACTTGGTATTTCCTAAGTAACTCTGGCCATGAATAAACTGTCTTAATGTGGAAAAGACTCTAGAACTTGGCCACACTTTATAGGACAGTCAGCAGTACTCATACTTATGATACTTATTATCTGTTATTATTAAAATACAAACACTTACTTCGTATCACACCTCATTTGAATATTACCTGTAAATAATAACAAAGTCTTTCTCTTCTAGGAATCCCTACCTATGTGCTTCTGAACACTTCCGGGATTTCCGTCCCAGCTAGAGTAGATCGTCTTGAACTTCTCAGTATCTCAGGCAGTTCTCTGAAGACTATTCCTGTGAAATATTACCCAGATCGGAAACCTTATGGCATCTGGAACATTTCTGACTTTATGCCACCAAGTGAAGCTTTCTTCCTCAAAGTAGCAGGTTATGATAAGGACGATTATCTCTTCCAGAGAGTATCAAGTGTTTCCTTCTCTAGTATCGTCCCAGGTGAGACATCATTTCATTCAATACTGGATTATTGATAGCTTAAAGAGGGGGGAGGGGGGAGGAGGTGATGTAGTCCCATAGGTAAACAATCATCCTATATAATAAAAGGCTAATATGCAAATTTCCCCTCAAACCAGGAGTTCAACCAGGAGTTTGACCAGGGAGCAAGGGCCCACGGCCCCTCCCCCTGGCTGGCTCCACCCCCAACCAGCCCCCACACCCCGATCAGAGGTGGGGCCAGCCAGCCAACTGCCTGTGACCCCTACCCCTGCCAGCCCAGCCTGATCCGCCCCAATTGGGGCAGGTTGACTGGAACCCAAGTGTGCACAAATTTGTGCACCAGGCCTCTAGTAGATTATAAAGTTAAAAATAATATTCTCACATTGTTACTGGGTTACTGATTTGATGAGTGTTTACACATAGGTTATGTAGTCTTTAACTTTTCTTGACTATGAAATAGCACATCAGAGTTTCATGTTAAGGCTCATTGATTATAGACCTGAACATTTTGATCATGTCAATCAATGTAAGAAGTCAAACTGGGAAATTCTGGTGCTCTTATTCTCTCTGCAAAACCTGGCATATGTGTTTAATTTTTGAATAATCTATCTAAATGGGCTAAATGGACTAAACGTTTATGTGCAATTGTCAAGAATACTGTAAACAATTGGTGATGACTCGGCCTTTAAGTGGTAGGTTGGTTTGTTAGTTAATTAGAAAACTAGTTACTTTTATATTTCCTATTACCTAGAGATGATATCATAGCTTAGAGATTATTTGGAGGCATCAGGTAGCTTTTTAATTTGTCTATATTTGAGCTACTTAGCGCTGATAACAATTCTGATCAAAATTTTAGCATTGTAGCTGAAGATGTAGGATTGTTTCTAATATTGTCCTATTGTGTGAAGGAACAACATTTATCATTTATACATAAGGCTTTGATTTGGGGTATTAGAAAGAGCTCTATAGCTATTGTTTAAAGTTGTAAAAATGATGAGAATAGAACCAACATCAGTTTTTCCTAATTTACAATATTCAAAGTTGGTTGTCTCAGCCCCTACATTGAATACTTTAAAATCTATTGGATTCTTAAAAATGAATTTTTCCATTTGTTTCAGAAAAATAATCACCCTATAAATTCAATTATAAGATGTGAGTTCTTTTCAAATATTTAATTTTTGAAATAAAAATGTTTTCAAAATTAGGGATATAGTGTAACTAATTTGGTCGCTTTTTTTTTTTTTCTATCCTGGTAGTATCAAAAATAATGCCACATCTTAAAATCAATGGAGTCTTAGATTCAATGAATACTTTAGTAAGGGGTTCATGAAGACATTGGAATTAATAAGCTTTGAACAAAGATAATTAAAGTGATTTTTAGGGGATTTTGATTAATTGGAATACAGAAGATTTACAGGAATAATTAAAGTATGAAGATTTTGTATGGCTTAGCAGGAAGTACTTAATATCATTGTAACCTTCTTGCCCATGTTCTTTTTTTCCCTAGATGCTCCCAAAGTTACAATGCCTAAGAAGACCCCAGGATACTACCTGCAGCCTGGCCGAATTCTCTGCTCTGTTGAAAGTCTTTTGCCCTTCACCTTGAGCTTTGTCAGAAATGGACTCAAACTCGGAGTAGACCAGTATTTAAAGTGGGTACATGTTTCTATTAATAATTGATAGCATTAAACATCTAAATAGAAATAATACTTATTTGTAGAAGATACTTAGTTTAATGTGTTTTTTTATTGGAAATTCTCATGTATTTGCTCTATGGTCTTGGAATATAGCAGTGATCAAGACAGACACAGCTCTGTGCCCTTGTGGAGCTTGTATGTGATGGAGGAAGACCGAAAAGAGATGCTAAATATAATATGTTAATATATAAATGCTAGAATACATTCAAGAGTTGACTTAGGCTCTAGAGAACCTGAGTTTTATACAATTTGAAGGTCCCTTGTTAAATCAAAAAATTAAAAGTTATGAATAGAAAGTTAGGTACCGAACCTTGGAGGGGTCCTTGCTAATGAGAGGCCCTGTTATTGGCTTATGAGTAAGCAGGTCTCTGAATCTGATGGAAAGTTTTAGGATCAGTGAATGTGATCAGTGTTAAGGGACAATGTAGAGCAGGTTAATTGGGATGAGTAAGGTGAGTAGTTCAGGTGCTTGTGGTTTTGGCCAAGCTAATCCTCACCAAAGGATATTTTTCTATTGAATTTTAGAGAGAGTGGAAGGGAGAAGGAGAAACAGAGAGAGAGAGAGAGAGAGAGAGAGAGAGAGAGAGAGAGAGAGAGAGAGAGAGAGAGAGAGAGAGAGAAAGATCAATGTGAGAAAGACCCATCGATTGGTTGCCTCCTGCAGGTGCCCCCGACTAGGGCCAGAGATCGAGCCTGCAACCGAGGTACTTGCCCTTGACCGGAATCAACTTAGGACCTTTCAGTCCGCAGGCCGACGCTCTATCCACTGAGCAAAACTGGCTAGGGCTACCAAGTTATGATTTAAAAATTCAGGATAAGGGGCATTTGTGCAAAGACCTGAACATAGTTGCAGAGGTGTACACAGATATCCGGGAAGAGTGTGCGCACACCAGGACCAGCAAGTGCGCATGCCCGAAGGCTGGAGTGAGCAGGGCACGTGTGGAAGAAAGGCAGGAAGGAAGCCAGTGTGGCCGGAGCCCCGTGAGCCTGGGGGGAAAAGGCAGAAGATGAGGTTAAGGAAAAGTGGTGTGTGCTGGGGGTGGGGCGACAGGTGGAGCACTAACCTGTGTGGCCACTGCATACAGGGGTAGGCAAACGTATTTTCACAGTTATGAGTACATGAAACAGAGTTTATTTTTGTATTATTATTTATTAATTATGGTATTATTTTCCACAAGAACCACTGGAAACCTACTTTTGCCCCACCCCGTAAAACAGGGGGAGTGGGCCAGAGGGCATCAACTGCCCTTGTGAAAATGGGTAACTTTTTTAGACAAATATCAGTAATCTAATAAAAACGACGTAGGCCTTGAAAACTGGAGGGTGATTTCTGGAAAAATGGTTTTTGTTTGTTCTTTTTTGTTTGTTTTGGTTTATTTTTTTAAACTTAGAATGAAACCAACTACATTTTGGAAAAAAAACTCTAGGAATTATTTTATAAAACTCTCCTACATTTAGTTCAGTATTAATATAAGTAACTTCCATAAGATGTTAAATACTTGAAATTCTTTGTTTATGCAGTCCCTTTCTGAGGTGGTCGTTTTAAGTCAAAACTATGGCAGAAATGTTCCCTATAAATTTAGAAACTTTTCCATTACTTAAAGATTGAACTGCAGTATTTCCTGCCACTTTTTTCTCACATAGTATATCTTGATGATTTACTTAGCTACATATTTAATAACCATAAATCAAACACAACTGACCAGGGTAGCCAATGATGAAGCTACATAACTGACTGATGAAATCAAACCACTCTGCTTCATATTGAAAGCGTAACATTTTTCAAAGACACGGGGTTCTTTATAAACACTAATTTCCATGCAGTTTCTGGGAGGTAAGCCACAAGAATTCTTTCTCTCATTTTTCCAGCTCTGTGATGCAGAGATGTGACATGCCTTACTGACACATATTAAAGCTTTTTGGATGTGAGAGGCTAAAGACAGAATTAGGTGTGGGTGATGATGGATTGATACTCTAACCCCGATTCACTCGCACATCTCTGGTTAGATTTCCGAATAACGTGAGACAGAGGGCTGAGTCTTGGTTATGTGAGTCACTGTGGTCCCTAGGGGATGGAAGGTAATTAGTTTGCATTAACAGCAGAACACAGTTTTATTTATGTTCTTTCCCCTGTTCCAAAAGGCCATTCCTTCAAGACTTTTTACTGTCGGTCGCCATGTTGTCTTAATGTCAACTGAGAAGGCTACGTGAAAGAAAAAGTGATTGTCATGTAATATTGCATAAATAAGAGAGGAACTAGAATAATTGTAGAGAATATTCTTCAAGCAATCGATATGCTGGTTATGTCTCTTGGAACAAATCACTTCTTTCTGGATCTCAACGTCTCTTTTTTATAACGAGGAACTAGAAGAATTGTCGCTTTCTGTTCTAAATTTCCATATGTCATGTTTTTGATGAATCCTGACAAATGTTTGCCTCTGAAGCGGGCCCCTGCAGAGGATACAGAAGACTCATGTATTTTAGATTTCTGCCTTCCTGGAACCGACTAGTTTCTCTAGACCAGGGGTGGGGAACCTTCTTTCTGCCAAGGGCCATTTGGAGATTTATAACATTATTCGAGGGCCGTACAAAATTATCAACGTAAAAATTAGCCTGCTAAAAACAAATTAGCCTGCTGTATTTGGTCAAACATGTAATTAACTCACCCCTAATGCTATGGCAGGGCCAGACTAATTTCAAGGATCTGATAGGGCCCCCAGGCCAGACATTCCTCACCCCTGCTCTAGACACAGGCATTTATAAAGCCGGGTGTGGTATGCTGCTGTTTAACATTCAAGATACAGCTTAGGTGATCAGTACAGCATCGAATCAAGTCTGAGTCTGTTTTCCTCTGAATGTGACAATAAGGACCACTGGCACCCGGCACATACACAATGGAAGGAAATGACATTAACTGAATCGTCTCAGTTACTAAGGCATATGGGCCAGTGGTATTTAGTTTCTGACTTTTCTGATGGTGGGAACCTGTGCCTTAACTTTCTCTTGCCAACTGTAGGTTAGTGCTGACTATGCACTAGGTGCTCAGTTATTCCTCCCCGGTTGTTTGATGGTGAGTGTGGTATCCTTGGATGGCGGGAGACCTGGAGTTATTGCTGTGGGGCATTATTTCTGACTTCAGTGGAAGGTGTCCTGGTCAAGGGCATATACCTTGGTTGCAGGTTCCCCAGCCCCGGTTGGGGCACATGCAGGAGGCAACCAATTCATGTGTCTCTCTCACGTCGGCGTTTCTCTCTCCCTTGCCTCCCTCCCTCCTACTCTCTCTAGAAATCAATGGAAAAATATTCTCGGGTGAAGATTTTTTTTAAAAAAAAGTCTATTTTCTACCTTGAAACTGGTTGAATTGCTTTGTTGAAGAACCTCACTGAACATGTCCAAAAACTGGAAATGATCACGAAGGAGAGAGGTTTAAGCAGTATTTCTCTAACAGCTCTTTATCTTATACTTTGACACAGCCAGACAGTATTTCTATAAAGAATTTTATAATCTCCATAACTTATTGTCTTTGTTCAGAGTAGAGAAGCTGAACTTTCTAATTGAAATATAAAAGCTGTTTAGTTTTAAGCTAGAAAGAACTCTGCCACTTAATTTATTCATTTTTTAATTTATTGATTTTAAGAGAGAGAGAGAGAGAGAGAGAGAGAGAGAGAGAGAAACATCAGTTTGTTGATCCACTTAGTTATGCCTTCATCATTTGATTCCTATATGTGCCCTGACCAGAGATGGAACCTGCAACCTTGGCGTATTGGGGCAACAGCCTAACCCCGAGGTACCTGGCCGGGTCTTATTTGTCTTATGGTGTTCTTCTGAGTGAAGACTTCAGAACGGATAGGGGAACCACTGCTTTCAATGGGTCATGTTTTCATAGTAACTACAAATGTTTCTGTTTTCTTACCCCAGAGAATCCGCCAGTGTGAACTGGGATATTGAAAAGGTCACTTTGTCTGACGAAGGCTCCTATGAGTGCATCGCTGCCAGCAGTGCGGGGACCGGACGGGCACAGACGTTTTTTGATGTGTCAGGTGAGTATCACTGATCGCTTTGGAGTTGGCTGGGCGTGAATGCAGTTATGGAAATGGAGTGTTTGCTTATTCTGGCCTCACCACCTATGAGCTGTGTGACCTTCCTTGGGCCAATTACTTAAGGACTCAGTGTCTTGGCATCCCTATTATTAAGTGACACTAACAGTAACAGTATCTCATGGTGAAAGTGTGAGGGTTCAATGACATAGTATATATAATAACGTAGAGGAGAGTCTGGCACATAGAAATACTTAATAGACTTTAGCTATTGTTACTATTTTTCTATTGTTGTTGTTATCATTATTGTTATTGTAGAGACTTAATAAATCATTTTTCTCATGGCCATATGGCATTTTTCTTTGAAAAAATAAAATTTGAGAAAAGGAAGGGATCTGTTCTGATAATATTAAGGTTAACCTTTCTGTGTCCTCCCATATTCATAGTGAGCACAGTGCTTTCATGAATGGGTCCTGACATAGAAAGTGATCACATTTAAGAAACACAGGACTTCAGGGCTACAATTCTGGTGTTAAGAAGGGCAGAATACAGGCTCCTAATTTCACATGTAGATAATGTCTTTCCTATGATTAAATGGGAGGCAAGGCTCAAATTATTTTATCAGATAGATTATCTTTTAGTGAAAAACATTTATTTGCCTCTAATCTCCCAGAATTCTTAGGAAACCAAAAAAACTGCCATGTCTAATCAATGACCAGAATTTAAGCCACTTGGTCAGCACATATTTAGAATCGGTTGCATTGTTTCAACTGAATTATTTTCTGCCTGCCTTGTAGACTAGCGTTGCTGAGTGTTTAATAGTGAGTCCATCCTGACCTCAGTGTGGCTGCTGAGTGTCTGGCAATGTCTGTACCTGTTTTTAGCATTGCTGTGTACTTTCTTGAGACCATTTAGGACAAAAGAAGCTTTATAATTGCAGGACAGTTCAGAAGAGAAGGACTTATGTTTGTTATCAATACGTCCAAGCTGAACTTTAAAACAGAGGCGTGCAAGCATGTTCTTCTTGTAGTAAATTATTTGTATTCTCTTATTCTTAGAAAAATAAAGTTTGTCCTCTGGAACAATTTAGCAAGTTGACATGCATCATAAAGCATTCATGTTTTTTCATCTCCAGTAATTATGCAAAGTTCTGGAATTGTGTCAACATTCCGCAGCTTCTGGGAAAACAAACACTTGAGCACTGGAGTTGCTTTCCCAGCAACATGCATGAAGGGAAGGACAACAAGGGAAAGAGGTTGGAGTGAGCTGATCCAGACATCTCGCATAAATAACTGGGAAGTGCCAGTTAGAACTTAGGAACTGACAGTGGAGAATTTGGCTCTCCGGTGTCAGCAACTTCTGTATGTGTGTTCCTCACAGGCCCTTCTAGTAGGACTCCATGCCAGCCAAGCGTTGGTATCACTCGGAAATTGGACTGTGCCTAAGCCAATTTTCAGGAACAATGTCCCGTTATGAAAGAAGGAGGCAGGCCCTAACTGGTTTGGCTCAGTGGATAGAGCGTCCGCCTGCGGACTGAAGGATCCCAGGTTCGATTCAGGTCAAGAGCATGTACCTTGGTTGTGGGCACATCTCCAGTAGGGGGTGTGCAAGAGGCAGTTGATTAATGTTTCTCTCTCATCAATAGTTCTAACTCTATCCCTCTCCCTTCCTCTCTGTAAAAAAAAAAAAAAAAAATCAATAAAATATATATATTTAAAAAAATAAAATAGAGAGAGAGAGAGAACAAAAGAAAGAAAGAAAGAAAGAAAGAAAGAAAGAAAGAAAGAAAGAAAGAAAGAAAGAGAAAGAAAGAAAGCAGGCAGAAGCGTCGGTGGTAATGGCAGTGACTGTAACAGCAGAAGTGGCAAGCAAGTGCCCTTTCAGACTGGGAAGAGCGGGCATTTCTTTGGGGGCTAACTTTTGCTTAACCTGCTGGCCTCAAATCCACACCCACTTCTGAATCTTCCCTCTCATTGGCCAAGGTCCTCTGTGTAGCCACCCTACTGTGTGGTCTTCAGAAACGTTTTGATAGAGTGTGAACACATGCACATAAATAAACTCTTCCACATCTTTGGTGGGTCTTGTATGTTAGATTCTTAGAATCATGCCATGTATGTTAGAATCATACAACCTTAGCACTCGGAGGCGTCTTTATGATTACCAAATTCCGTCATCTCATTTTTCAGATAGGAAAAACAACAAGACTGTGTGTAAATGGGCTTATCTGAGGTCACACAAGTAGTTAGGGTTAGATCTAGGCAGCTTATGTTTGCTGGGTTTAGCAAATAAAAACAAAAGATGCCCAGGTAAATTTGAATTTCATATCAGTGTGTCCCAGGTATTTCATGAGATCTAGTTATACTAAAACAATATTTAATATTTATCCGGAGTTCAAATTTAACAAAGCATCCTGTATTTTGTCTGTCAAACCAACCAGACTTCAGTCAGAGCCTCCTAACATTGCCACATACTCTTACTTGATTCACTGGCTGTTTTCAGAAGAGATTTTAAAAACATAGCAGAATGACAAAAATACATTTTTTTTTTTTTACAATTTAAAATAGCTTATAGTCCTCTAAACATGTTTGGAAACAAGGATAAATAAAGGAAAATCTGGAGTATATACACATTTCTTTCACTCAGAGATAACCACTATGGTTTTGGCATATTGCTTCCAAATTTCATTCTAGGTTTATGATATTCATCTACACTTACATACCATTTTAAATAAAGGAGGAAAGTTTGAATATCTGATACTCTTTTATAGTTAAACTAAAACAGACATGTGGGTTTCAAGCTAGCATAGCTCACCACAGATTTTATTGCTGTATCATTACTCAATGGTGGCTTGCTACAGCAGATCATTGAAAGCGTTTGGGCAGAATGAGCTTTAAAGGGGCATTTAAATTTATTCTCAAACCTAATCCAAGTATGAAGTGACTCTAAAAATGTTGGTTAAAAAGTTAATTAGGAATTGGCTTTTGACCACATCTGAAATGTGCATGCATTTGTCAATGCCTTTGTGTACATGGCTCTGTGTATACAATTTCATTAAAGGCCTATTCCTACTGTTAGCTTGACCTTCTTAAATAAAAATGTTCCCATTCTTTCTGGGGGAACATTTGTCTTACTTTACTGTTGTAGTATTATATCTTCTTAATGAGATGATAACACTCCCCTCCTGCCTTAAAGCTGATACAGCCTTATCTTTGCCATTTCTACCATATTTTATGTGCTATTTTCTTTAAAACAGTGACTACTTATTTTAATTAAATTTATTGGGGTGAAATTGCTTAAGAAAATTATATAGGTTTCAAGTGTGCAATTCTGTGATACATAAATATTGTTTAAAAAAATCTTAAATTCTACTTTTTTTCAAAACTCAAAGATTTGACTTTTTCCACAATCCTAAATCAGCCTAGTCATATCTTTTGCGATGCTTCTTTTTATAACTATAGATTTAGACATGAATATACTTTGGTATGTAAATATGATCTAGCTTATAAAGCATCTTTCAACTAGATGATTACTTTCTTGAGGTGATGGACATATGTATTAATGAATAAATTCTGTTGTACTGCATCTTTTCTACTAGATATTCAAAACATACTAATTAATTTTTTTTTTTGATCCTCACCCAAGGACACGCTTATTGATTTTAGAGAGAGTAAAGGAAGAGAGGGAGGTGAAATTGAGAGATTGAGAGAAACATCAATCTGTTTCCTACTGGTGATCAGTCCCAACTGGGGACCAAACCCACAACCTAGGTATGTGCCCTGACCAGAAATCAAAGCGGCAACCTTTCTGTGTATGGGACGATACTCCAACCAACTGAGCCACACCAGCCAGGGCTACTCATTAACTTTTTACACCACCTCTCTAAGTGAGCAAATTGGCTTTTCAGTCTCTTGATTTGAATCTTTTCAATTTGCACAGAGCCCCCTCCAGTCATCCAAGTGCCTGCTAATGTTACAGTCGCTCCTGGAGAAAGAGCAGTTTTGACATGCCTTGTCATCAGCGCAGTGGATTACAATCTAACCTGGCAGAGGAACGACCGAGATGTCCGACTGGCAGACCCAGCAAGAATGCGGACCTTGGCTAACCTCTCACTGGAGCTCAGGACTGTGAAATTCACCGATGCTGGAGAGTATCGTTGTCTGGTTTCCAATGAAGGAGGATCATCAGCTGCTTCAGTTTTCCTCACAGTGCAAGGTACTGTGCTGATGGTAACTTCTGTGTTACAGTGTCTTTCCGTCTCCTCCTTTGGCCTCCATCCCCTTAAGATGGCTATCTGAGAGTGACATAACTACCCAAGCAGTTACAGTTTGAATGATGGGACGCTTGTGGAGCTCGAGTGGTCGGTCTAAAGCTGACTAAAGTGGAAAATAAAACATCGCGAATTAATACATGACTTTAAAGCTAACACAACTAATCCTAGTAGTTGAAGGCTTTTGTTTCAAGAGAATATAGATAGAAATTGTCTCTGGATAGTTTAATGGTTTTAAATTCTCCAATCTATCATGTGGATTTTTACCATGTTCATGGATTGGTAGAATCAACAACATTAAAATGTCCCTACTACTCAAAGCAATTTATAGATTCAGTGCAATCCCCATTAAAATACCAATGATATATTTCACAGACCTAGAACAAACGCTCCAAAAATAATCTAATTGTTTTAATAACTCATTCAAAATTTCCCCCCAGTTTAATTATATTAGTGTCGTATCTAACTAATGTACTTGTGTTGTTTTAATTAAGGTTTAAGTTGTTTCTCATCCTGGTTCAATTTTATTGAAACTTCAGCAGAGTTTTACTTTATTTATCTTACACATACACACACACAAAGAATGCATATTGAAGATAAACTAATGGTAAGCCAAACTTGAATTATGTCTATATAGGTTGAATGTTCTGATTGCTGAAAACAATGATTTAATGGCTACTAAAAATGTATATTACTCAGGACCAACAAATTAAGATCAGGGACATTCCAAAGTATCTTTTTCAGTAAAATCATACTTGGCTTCTAAATGGCTATAGACCAGTTGGCAGTCTTAATGTAATGAACAAATTACTATTGGCAGTGTTTCACGGTTAGGCTGACAGGTTCATTTCAAAGCCTTGAGGTGGGAAATCACTTACTTCTGGCTATTTGGTTGTGGTATTAAAAACAACTTTATATCATGTTTGAAATAACACTCTCAGATGATTTCTTAACAAGGTTATCTAACACACTGACTAGTGAATTTCAAGGCTAGATCTCAGAATATTATTAATGGCAGAAAAGCGAAACTACCTTGAGAATTAATAAACTGGTTGCCATCTGATTCTAGTTTTCTCACGGGTAGTTGAGTTATGTTCTGCAATCTGAATGTGTGCCTTTTGTTAGTTGATCCGGTGGAACCTCTAGGGAAACATTGCTTTATAAATGGTTTGGTACATTTCCACATGATAAACTGCCTAGATAATTTGAGTCACTCCAAGTAGAAACTTGAGTTACCAGAATTTTGGAACTATTTTTACTAAACTGATTGTTTCAGATAGAATGTCTAATGGCCTTCGGAAATCTGATCTTGGTTCTTTACCTGAAGTCCTTTAGAATGGGATTATAAAATAAGATCAGAGCCCTCCTTGTTTACCCAGGTTAACCTTTTCCTTGGTGTGAGGCTTGGGATTCTGCATTTGTAACAGACCTCTTAGATGGATTCATGGACAACACTTTCTGAAAATACCATTTGACTCTATTCTAGAGAATGAACCCTATGATCTAGAAATATATATATTTAAAGGAAGCCCTTGACTCTTTTCTTTTTGGTTAAATAGAGTAATTATTATTATTAAATGATTTAAGAAAGTATTGAGGTAAGATGTTACCTAATATACAAAACATAAATACAAAAACATGTGGCATTGCATGATAACTGGCTAGTCTGTATAATCTCTAGTGGTGTAAATCTGTTTAGAGGCATTATTTTATGGTCTGTCTAGCTGGCCTTGAGTTTGAGGGACCAGTTTGAATAAAAAAGGATGTTTTGAGAAGATAACAAAAATATATTCCAGAATTGATGAAAAATAAGAGACGAGCTAGTTGTAGTTGTCTGAATATATTATTTTATATACCTAGGATTATAATTTAGAGAATGGAATTTCATATGTAGGCATTTCTGTATACCATGCAGAATGATTGAAAGACCTAGTTCAGATCTGGGCTCTGCCATTTGCTGAGTTGGCACCCTAGAGCAAGTCACTAACAACTCAGAGACTCCTATTCTTTATGGACAAAATACAGTTACAAATAGCACAGTTTGTGAGGGTTAGATGACATGATGTATGTCATGAACTTATAAAAATGCTTGAATGTTTGTAGATTTATTGGACTAATTTAGTGGGTTGAAGTGTTTGCTCATTCCTCATCTGATCTATCTCTTCCTAGCAGCCCCTGCACTGTGAAAGCATGAGTATCTTTCC
Organism: Myotis daubentonii; assembly: GCF_963259705.1. Taxonomy (NCBI): domain Eukaryota; kingdom Metazoa; phylum Chordata; class Mammalia; order Chiroptera; family Vespertilionidae; genus Myotis; species Myotis daubentonii. The sequence continues at coordinate 17,849,776 of NC_081857.1, read as the reverse complement.
CCGGCTATCACATTCTAGAATTTAAGCTCTCCAAGATCTGGACATCTTTTTGTGTAGCTTGCTTAAATCCATCAGGCTTGACTTAATCTGCATTTTCTCATGGTTCATTATTGCTCGAAATTAACATGTCCCTGATGTACAGCTTCTCTGTGACAATTTCCTATGTACTTGACATGCTTATTATGTCACCATATCCCTTTCTTTTTCTATTACAATGTAAATAATTCTTAACCTTTCCCTGTAACTTCCAATTAAAGACACTCCAACATTTCTTTCTTCTAAGTACTAGAGAAATATGATTCTCTCCATTTATGATTAAAGTGCTCTAATATCTTCACACCAAATAGATGCCTTAAAAGAAAGACAAAAAGAAATAAAATGTATGATATTCATTTATACATTTTATTGCATGGAATTGGACCGTTATAATAGAAGCTTGCCCCTAACCATGAAGTCAGCAGAACACATTCGTCAGACAAAGTAACTGAATATTAAACTTTTCTCTTCATATCTTAGAATGAGTTAAGAAAGCAAATACTTCCATGGTCAAACTACATATTTTTTAGATATCATTGCAATGAATATTTGATGCAAAAATTCACTAAAATATTTGTCTTCAAATCCAAGGGCCTTCAACTCACTCCCTATTAGATCCTTAGTACAGAAGGCAACAAAAGCTTATATTGTATTTTAACAGAGCATCTTATTCATTTGTGCTGATTCATATCGGGAAATAAAACAACCAAGGCAGTAAATAAAATTAACTGTTGACAGAAAGCAATGAATTAGGGGTTTTCATTTTAAGTACATGATTTCACCCTATCTAAATAAAATCCACAGAGATGGCACTCGCATTCAAAACAGACATAAATATATATATGTCTCAGGTCAACCTCCAAAAATGAAAACCTTCACTGTATTAAAATGTCTAGGAAAAGAATGAGCTAGGGTATGTGGTGAAATGGCTGTGACCAATAAGGGCTACAAGGACTGCCACGGAGATGGTAAGACCAACCCCCAACAGATTTATGGCTTAGGAGAGGCAGGAGACCAGCTCAATCCAATATGGCAACTAATTTCACCTTGCGGCAACTCCTAGCTTCATTATAGGCTATATAAGGACACAACATGGCCAACAGAGCTCTTCTGAGAAGTCTCTAGCCCTCCACCTGGAAAACACTAACTATTCCTTATTTATTGAGTGCCCTACCCCTTGATTAAATGAGCCTCAATAAAACAAGTAAACTTCACTGTCTTACTTCTTCACTAATAAACTCCCTTTCATTTTAAATCCTATGCTGGTTCAATTTTGAATTCTTCCCTGCATGAAGCCAAGAACCCACAGTGGGTCGAGGACCTTCAGATGCCTGGACCTCTGGAACGCCTGCATCAGAAACAGTTTCGTTATTCAAACATGGGTATAGTCAGCTACACATCAAAATGTATTCCTGTGAAAATCGTGCAAAGGGAAACTTGAGGAAGATACTGCTGAAATTTTCGTGGCTCTCTTATTAGGCTATTCATTGTAGGAAAACCTGACTAGATTATCAATCAAAATTCTGCATTTTTTTTTCAAGCCCCCTTTGGTTCACAAAGGATTTAAAGCAACTTACTCTGTAATGTAATCCTGTGAAATTCCAGTCCCCTGAGCTTTCCAATATGAATTTTTGTACTGTGGAAAAGTTCTAACTTTACTCTTTAAGTTTAATTGCCCTACGACTCTTTTTAATTACAAGGAACTCCCTATGGTGGACACCTGTATGAAAGAAATTTTAAAGTATACAGAATAACTCCTGAAATTTTATAGATAGGAGATGAACCTCCCCAGTAAGTGGAACAGTCACAGGTAATCCTTTCGGAAGGCCAAGTGAGGTCATCATCTCAACACTTCCGGGAAATTCCATGTATTTAGGTATTTAAAATAAATTTCATACTTTTAGGGGGAAAATCACTTTTTAAAGTGTTCACAGAAAAAAAGTGCCGTATTGTGAACGAAGTTTCTGGATGATTAGCAACTGCAGGAAAAGAAATTTCGTATTTAGCAAGATTTCTCCGAAGTTACCTTTTCTGCTAGAAGAGTTTTATTCATTAAAGTAAGTTCTGCCGGGGTCTTGAGTTCCTCAGGAGTGTGCTGCCACAGTCTTTGGGAATAGGGGCCATATTTGAACAATGATGGAATTAAGGGGCCAAAGACTAAGATCGTTTATATTTTCTCTGCATACAGAAACAGTAAGTTAGCTCACTCGTCGGCACCTACAAATAAAAGTGATCTCCTGCACAAACAAGATAAGCGTGGTCCATCTCCATAGCCACAGAATGAGGGAGCAAACTTAGCCAGGGCAGTGCTTTGTAAATGAATTAACTTCAATTGAAACATGAAAAAGGAAAACCCAGGTGGAAGCATAGAATATGTAAGACCTAAAGTTACGAAGAAGTGCCACCACGGACACACTGGGTCTGATGTTATTTTATGTTGGTATCAAGTGGTAGATTCCCTTAAAGCTAATATATTTAAACAAGTTTTTCATTATTTTAAAAAGTAATAATTTTCTAGCCTGAGCTGGTACTGTTTCTCAGTTATCTACACTTGGAAAGAACTTGCACTGCTCAGCCTGCAGTAACAGAACTGTTGTCACCACCTTATTTTCCTAACTGGACTGGAATGACCAACGCATACATCTCAGATTAGCCTTCAGTAGCTTTTTATTATACAAGTAGAAGAATCGTTTAGGTTTGTGATTGTGTGAGGTGGGTTCAGCAAAAAGACAAGGTAACGGGGGAAAGAAAGCAATTGCTGTGATGCCTTGTTAGGCTCAGTAAAGAAAGAAGTGATGCTTAAAGGCATGTTCTGATAGATTGGATTTAAAAGAAGGTTCAAAGGAGTTGTAGCCATGACCAAGTTGGGGAATGATGTATGGGCATTAGAGAGTGACAGCTGGAAGGATGGGAGGTTGTGAACCTCAGATTGCACTCCCAACACAAATATTCTTTCAGTCGAATTGTGGGTCGCTTTCCTGAGAAGATTATTAAGGTAGCAAATGAATTTGTCTATGAACATAAATCAACTGTCAGATTATTGAATCTTTCCTTTTAAGAAATACTATGAAGATCTACTTTTATGTGCTTTGGCTTCTATGACTATTGCATATTTTGTAAAATTATCCCTTTTTGAGCACCATAACCATTTTTAAAGACTATTTTTTTTAAGAGCAGCTAAGTTACAGAGATTTCCCGTATACCTCCCACCCACACACACATGCATAGCCTCCGCCATTATCAGCATCCCCCACCAGAGTGGTACATTTATTATAATTGATAAACCTGTACTGACACATCATTATCACCCAAAGCCCACAGTATATGTTAGTGTTCACTCTTGGTGTTGTACATTCTGTGGGTCTGGACAAATGTACATGACATGTATCGATCACCCTCAGTGCTCTGCCTCTCCCACCCTGCTAATCCCTGGAAACCAGTTATCCGTTCTTTGTCTTCGTAGTTTTGCCTTTTCCAGAATATCAGGTAATCGGAATTATACAGCAAGTAGCCTTTTTAGATTGGCTCTTTCACTTCATAACATCAATTTAAGGTCTTCTATGCCTTTTCATAGTTGGATAGATATTTCTTTTCAGCCACGAGTAATATTCTCTTTTCTGATGTGCATAACCAACTTTGATAGTCAAAAGAAATCCTTGCCTAATTGAGCCTGGAGCAGGGGGGATTCATGTACATATATGTAAAGCTTTAATGGTATCCTTCCAATATGCCGTGAAATAATAATGCTAATTATGGTTTTCCACTTTTTTCTAAGTCACATGAGAGTAAGTCTAAACTTTAGCTTTCCCCTTTTATTTGGAAATTCTGTGGTTTTGGAAAATTGTTATAAAGAGACCCAGGAAAGAAAAGGCAATGCAAGAGTCAGTGCTAAGCAGCATTTAGCTGAAGATTTTCTAAGCAAGAAAGAATAAAACTTTAAAACTTCTATCCTGCTTATCAGTTATACTTATTGTTTTAATCTATTTTGGTTAATCACCCAAAGAAGCTCTAGAATTTATCAATTTTTGTTAAGGTAAAAATAATTAAATGGAAAAAATATTAATGTGTAAGTATTTTATACTAGGAATTATTTTAAATGGACATCAAGGCAACAAACATATCCTTATGTCTTATATTGGGAAAATAAGAATTGTACATATTTAAGAACTCTTGATACATACTTATTGTTAAGATTTTGTCATTAAAATAGAATCTAGCTTTTATTGTGTACATCTGACATTTTTGTCCATCTCTTATTAACTGAATTGCATAACCACACTGTAGTTTGGGTGTGAATTTTTTGCAAATCCAGCATATAATTCTAAGATATAGTCCTTGCCTATGTGTTTCATTGCCAATGCACCATCTACTGGTAAGTCAATGAATTGGTGACCTTCTTTCTGAGATTTAATAGACCTTTTCTCTAGTCCAGCACTGCCCAATAGAACTTTCTTTTTTTAAAATATATTTTATTGATTTTTTACAGAGAAGAAGGAAGAGGGATAGAGAGTTAGAAACATCGATGAGAGAGAAACATCGATCAGCTGCCTCCTGCACACTCCCTACTGGGTATGTGCCCGCAACCAAGGTACATGCCCTTGACCAGAATCAAACCTGGGACCCTTCAGTCCGCAGGCCGACGCTCTATCCATTGAGCCAAACCAGTTAGGGCAGAACTTTCTATAATGAAGGAAATCTGTGTATTTGTCCTAGGTGGTGGATACTAATTACATATGGTAACTGTGTACTGAAACAGGGCTAGTGCATCTAAGGAACTTGTTTTGAAATTTAATTTTGTTTTAGATAATTTAAATTTGAATTTAAATAGACATGTGTCCAGTGGCTACCATATTGGATGGCACAACCAATTCTAGTCTTTTCTGGAGAAAGAAGAAAGGCAGAAATAGCAAGAGCAGAATTTTAGGACATTTATTGCAACTTCCATGTAGATTAACCACTATCATAATTGAAGTATTGCCATTTAGGACTAATTTTACTTTTTGAAAAGGTTGCAGCCAGGTCTTCATATTCCCATTGATGAGGTGATTTGGAAATGTTGACTTTGAATCCATATCTTTGGGATTTCAATGGCCCTTGTCTCTTTTCCCAGGCAGTTGATCTCTGTTCATTTGCTTAGTTGGTTTTTGTTTTCATTCTTTGCTCTTTGGAAGCAATCTGTGGCCCCTTGTATGAACTCTCTTCTCTAGTAGGCATGGGAAAACTTTAAAATGTTAAAATATATTTTGTTGCCATTTCTACTCATTGAAAATTAAGTAGCCTTGCTGGTGTGGCTCAGCAGTTGAGTATCAACTCAGAAACCAAGAGGTCAATGGTCACATGCCTGGGTTGCAGGCTCCATCCCCAGTAAGGGGTGTGCAGAAAGCAGCCAATCCATGATGTCTCTCTCTCATCGATGTTTCTATCTCTCTATCCCTCTCTTTGTAAAAATCAATAAGAATGCATTTTTTAAAAGAAAATTAAGGACAAATTAAGTGAGCAAGCACATTTGTTCATTATCAATCATTCTTAGTGAAGTTTTTTTTACTCTTATTGTGCAAGCTTCATGCTTAAAAGTTAGTTGGAACCAAAACTAGCTGGATTAACCTCCCTAATCAGAAATGGAAGTAATGCATTTCTGAACAATGTGAATATGTTTTAAATAAGTGGATTGAGCTAAATCAGTAGGTAAACATCTGATAGGTTAGGACATAGCTATTAATTACAATTCTAAGCAGGCTCACTGTAACTTTATGAAGTTAGCTTTTCCTACAGGAAATACAAATATTTAAAAGAGCTAGAGATCCTGTAAAATAGATTTTACAGTCTGTACAATTCCATAGAAATTAGGTTCAGTCGTTAAATACTAATTATTTCTAATTTCTCTAATACCAACATTGCTTGGTATTAGATCATCCAACATTTTAGGGGATTATATTAATTACTCACAATTAAAAATATATTTTGGAACAGTTGTAAACCAGTTCTGCTATGTTTTTAGAAATATTAATCAAAATCCTACCAGTAAAGTAGAGCCCCTCTCATAAATCACCTCCTTTCTGAGTACTGTTGGTCTCTTTGTTCTGGTATCCTATCAAATTATTATTTTTTGCCAAACAACTTAGCTCTTAATGACAATCAATTTCAACTGTTCAGTTCTTTCTCCCCAATCATATTATATATACTGGGTGTTTCTTTTCTTAATCATAGTGCCTTGTACAGAGGGGGGAAAAATGCACACATGCTCGCTCAATAGATGTGTATTTCTTAATTGCCGAATGAATGTCGAAGTAACAATAACAGACTATAGGGAAGATTTGAGTCACTAACCTCATTTTTCATGTTCCCATGTTAACTTCCATGGCTTATTTGAATGACGTCACCAATTTTAGATTCCATTATGTAAGTACTTTCTTTTCCACTTGTAGCACATGTAAGCATATAACTGTTTACATTTAAAACCACATTTTATAACAAAATCTGTTAATTACCTCATGAACAATTTATAGAGAAGCCATTTTGAAAGTATTGTTTAAATTAGTTCACCCTAATTTAAAAAGTACGTCGTGTGAGTTTTGCAAAATTCTACGAAATAGTCTAAAGCAATTCATCACTTTTAAGGCGACACTGTAGCTGCTAAATTTCCAAAGAAGTTAAAGTTAGATTAAGCGGGGTAGTGTTTACTTACACGGCATGAGTTTAAGGTTTTGTTTAAAAGAGACTATTTTCCTATTTATTTGTGAACAGAAAAAAAGTCCCTATTGATTTTACTAGCTGTTCCCATAAGGAGGGTTTTTGAAGAAAGATGAACATAGGTATCCTGGTTAAATCTGAGCATATTCAGTATGTAACTGACATTTCTGCACAATATCATGCTGACACATGGAAATCAAAGGGCCAAAGCCTCCTTTCTTCTTCATGCCATGTCTGTGTGGACATTAGAGGCATTAATTTGTCTTCTGGTGTCAGCAAAGGGAGGCTGTCTGTCATTAATTAATCCATGTCACCAGAGAGAACATTGCGATGGAAAGGAAATATTTCTCAAGATGATTGATGAAGTAAGTCCCTAATGACCAGAATTACTTCACTAACTATGAAATGGACATGATCATAACCATATGCTCATTACATCATCATGACTCTTTTTAACATGGTCGAGGTGACATAGGTATGAGAGTGGTTTTTGCGATCAGAAAAATGTGTAAAAACTAAATTTCTCTACTTACATTAAAATTTCATATACAATTTTTAAAGTTTTATTTTATTTATTTATTTTTTATTGTGGTCTCATAAATTTTGAGTATCTAGAAATCTCTCAAATTTCAGAAGAATCAAATAAAGTATAAGTATCATTTACTAGTAGGATATTTTAAACACTATGACACTCATTTTATCATTTTTGTCCTACTTTATCATATAATGGGATATTAATAATAGCAAAACTTACATAGTGCTATTTTCATAGGCACTTATAATTCACTTTGCCAACTCACCATTAATAGTATGTTAAGGCACATAAGTCTTAAAGTAGTGTTTATAATTTAGTCTTAGTATCATAATCTATGTTTACTGCTGGGGTCCAACCCCAGCAGGTCCAGGAGTCCCGAAAGGTGTGGATGGAGTCAGCGAAGAAGGAATGACACGGAGACAGCGTTCAGTTGATCAGCAGCCTAGCCAGGATCTCTAGCCAGGATCTCCAGCCAAGTTCTGGTCTGGATCTCCAGCGAAATTCTGGTTAGGATCTCCAGCCAGGTTCTGTCCAGGTTCTCTAGCCAGGTTCAGTCACCAGGTTCTAGTCAGGTTCTCTTGCCATGTTCTATAGTCAGGTTCAGTCCAGGATCTTTTGCCATGTTCTCTCGCTAGGTTCTGTCTCTAGGTTCTGTTGCCAGTTTCTGTCCAGGATCTTTTGCCATGTTCTCTCCAGCGAAGTTCTTCTGTCTCTAGGTTCTGTGTAGGTTCTGTCTTCTAAGTTCTGTCTTGTTACATCTGTATTTATACCAGTTGATTCCAATCCTATCAATCTCTATTCCAAAGGTTAGGGCGTTTCTTATCTCCATTCCAGGGAGTAAAGATTATGTAGCTTAAGCATGATTGTTCGTAGTTAAAGTGATTAATTACCCGCCTGGCACTTAGTTAAAGGGTTTTATTCCCTCCCTAACTTCAGGGGAAAATCCCTACCTGGGGAAACAACCTTTCTCAGAGACCTTGGTTAAAACACATAGTGCCAAGAAGGTGAGCAAACATATTAAGAACAGTATGCCATATATGCCAGGTCCCTTGAAACAGCAAGCAGGGACCGGCTCCCGGCAGTTTACCTTTTAAAAATCATTGGGGAGACATTTTTAAAAATGTATATATTTTGCTTTTGTTATGCTCCTATATAATAAAAGTCTAATATGCTAAGTGTCCGGTTTGCCGGTCGGCTGTTCAACCAATCAAAGTGTAATATGGTAATGCTATGCTAAGACCATTCAACCGCTCACTATGATGTGCACTGACCACCAGGGGGGCAGTCAACCAGTCGCTATGACATGTACTGACCACAGGGGCCAAATGCTCCAACCAGTAGGTTAGCTTGCTGCTGGGGTCTGGCCAATTGGGACTGAGTGAGATGGGCCAGACACGCCCTGGAGCCCTCCCGCAGTCCCTACCTGGCCTGCCAACCTCCTGCATTCCTCCCCAGCCCTGATTGTGCACTTGTGGGGTCCCTCAGCCTAGCCTGCATCCTCTTGCAATCCGGGACCCCTCGAGGGATGTTGGAGAACTGGTTTCGGCCCAATCCCACAGGCCAGGCCAAGGGACCCCACTTGTGAATGAATTTGTGCACCGAGCCTCTAGTTCTGTGGTTGGCAAACCGCGGCTTGGCAAACCACGGCTCGTGAACCACATGCGGCTCTTTGGCCCCTTCAGTGTGGCTCTTCCACAAAATACTGGCTCTTCCACAAAATACTGACTTCCTCGCATGGGCCACGAAGTTTCAATCGCACTGCATGTGCGTGCCTGCACATGGTATTTTGTGGAAGAGCCACACTGAAGGGGCCAAAGAGCTGCATGTGGCTCGCAAGCCGTGGCTTGCCGACCACAGCTCTAGTTGAAATGTAAATGATGAATTAAGACAGAGAAGCATCGATCAGATGCTCAAACCTCAGAGGGACGGTGGGGGAGGGTGGAGGTAAGGGAGAGAGGTCAACCAAAGGACTTGTATGCATGCATATAAGCATAACCAATGGACACAGACACCAAGGGGTGAGAGCATGAGCAGGGGGGAGGGCAACGGGGGGATAAGGACACATACGTAATACCTTAATTAATAAAATAAAGAATGAATTAATGCTGCAAAACCGTATAGTGTGCCATGTTCCCGTTGCTTTATCAAATGAAAAGCAAGTTGTTATTTATAATGATGGTGTTGACGGTTGATGATGGTGGTGGGAATAATAATGATGTTGACGGTGTTGATAATGGTGATGAGTGTGGTGATGAAAAGAGACTGAAAACCAGCTTAAAATGCATTATTTCTCTTAAAGGCAAAAATTGGACCCTGGCCTTTGACAGAGTTGAACTATGGCTCTTTAATTCGTTGTTATTGTTCCATTAAAACTTCACTAAAATGAGGTGTTTTTTATTCTAGGAATTTAAAAAAAATTTAGCTACTGAAATAATTATGTGAAGTCTATCACATCCTTACTTAAACTAATCATGCAAAGGCTTAATCATTCTGACCATCTTTATTTAGCTATTATTTGGTGGAAATCCAATTCTGCTTCCCTGTTTGTCTACATCCTGTCTGATTTTCTTATCATCCGCAGGAATATTCTTCCCGGGGCAATGGTAAATTTCTCACCTTCTGTGGGGTGATGTCATCCCATTTGTATGTTGCACACAGACTTATTTCGTGACCCTGAGCAACACCCTATATCCAGGCTTTATTTGAGAAACGACCTCTTAGCTCTCTGCATCCTGGTTTGGGAAACTGACATTTATTTTCACTTTGATATCTGAACTACAGAGCATACCAGTGGGATTCTTGCTGGGAGAGATGCCAGGTCAGCTTTGGCAGACGCCATTGGAAGGCACCACATTTAGACAAAAATCCCTAGAGCGGCTGAATCTTTGCAGCGATCCTATGTCAAGACCTGAGAAACATTTCATTTTCGGAAGTTGGGGCTGAATAAGCGTGGGTATTCCGTAAATTCCGAAGAGAAGGAAGTCTCCATTTCCCCCCTCTGCCCCTGAAGCTTGTCTGCAACACCCCCACGGCCTGTGTAGTCCAGCATTTCAGAATTGATGGACTCCAGATGGAATTCCAATTAGAACTGACTGGCCATGGCCAGTCTGCCCTTGACCTCACACATTTCTCCAGCCCTATGTTGACCAAGAAGAATCTATGGAATAATGAGACTATCAACCAAGTCCACAGGCCAGAACAACCCTTAGAACATTAACTTCAACAACCATTATTTCAAAAACACAATGTAAACAGGGAAAAGGGGGGACAGTTGTAAGCTGCTAGCAATTAGGAAGTAATTAGGTTTGTTCAGTTGTGCAGCTGCCTAGCCTAGCAGTACCACTGTATCTCTTTCAAATGCATAGGAATTCCACAGACCAAATGTTTCTCAGTGAAATTCAGCCACAATTTTCAGACTAATTTATAGTGAAGATATGTCATAACTGTATCCAGATCTAACTGACTAACTGAATTTTTCAAATTCCTTTATAGTAAAGACCCATTTAAATGGGAAGCTGACACCATGCATATCTGCTTGGCTTATCAGTTTATCCCAAATAAGTTAGCACAGAGCTTGGAACTTAAAAATTGTGCAAAAAAATAATGTTATTTATTTATTTTTGTTGATACTCATGACCACTATTTCAAACATTGTGAAAAGGAATTTCCTTTTATTTATCTTATTGAGTAGCGGATATTTACATTAAAAAATTATTGAATATTTTTTGATGGTCCCGTCTTTGAAAATTAAGTCTTAGTAGTAATATAGATGGAAATGTGTCATTGATTAGACCAGATATATCAACATCCCAGCCACCCCAGATAATTTTTGTATCCTTTTTGACAGTAAATTTCTGATTCAATATTTTATTTTCAAAACTCTTTCTGCCATAAAAGTGGAATACAATTGGAACTTTGAATAATTAATATGTTTTGAATAATTAATATGTTCTGTGACTCTATGAGCATGAGGCAAATGATCCTGAGAGGCTGGCAGACATAACAATCCTCAGAGCCAAATTACAGGTTAGGAACGGCCCTGTATTCCATCAACAGTTTTAAGTGTCTGTTATTTACAAGTCACTGCATAACATGCAAGGGATGTTAAATACTGTAGAATATAAGGGAATACGGAACAATACGAAAGACTTAGTCTCTACCTCAACAAATTTATAATCTAATAAATAAAAAAGAAAGAGCCGTTCAAACAAAGCAGTCAGTAGTCAGGATAAGTTGTGGCTCCAGACCTGTGTTCAGAATAAGAAAGAGGCCAAAAGACCCCATTTGGGGACTTTACCTGAAAACAGGTTTATAGTGAAGTTCCGGACTAGCAGACAAAAGCCGGTGGTCAGCTGGTGGGAGGAAGGAGCCACAGGGTAACCACTGGAGACACAGAAACGTGACATCAGGGTCATATTTTGCTCTCAAAGAGAATTTATTTCTGCTTTCATTACCTGATGGGGATCACTGCGAAGGCACCTTCCTGGTTCCCACCATGGCACAGTCGTCTGCCTGCTGCACCATCGTGGCCGGATGGTGAAGAACATGAGCATCACCAGCTGGTCCATCCTGTCCTTTGAGCACTTATATACCTTCAGTTTGAGGTAAAGGGGCTCCAGAAGCTGGAGGTGGACCCCTGTGATTTCTAACCACCAGAGAGTCCTGGGCGTGACAGGCCTCTTGGGGCCCTTCCCAAGCACTGTGTGTAGATGGCCCCAAGGGAGCGAGTCTTCATGGGGCCTATGGGCCTGACAATGTACCTCAGGGCGCCTTCTTCACCAACCCGCAGTACTCCGGGACTACTGTGACCGTGATGGGCAAGAGCAGGGTCTGGAAGAACCTCAAAATGTGGGTCTACCCCTAGAGCACATGGAGCAGCAGTGGGGACCTGCCACCTTTCAAGAAAGGTGTCTTCTACCTGGCTCCCCAGATCCAGGTGCCCCTCATCCCTGAGGTGTACTCCACCTTCTACAACCCAAGATGAAGTTCTTCACCCAAGGAACAGTCCAGGTGCAGGTGCTGGAGGCCATCCCCACCTGTGGTGGCTGACATTCCCAAGTGCATGGACACCTGCTACCAGGCCATGAGGACCACCTTCTCTCACATGTCCAAGACACCCCAGGAGAACAGGGCCACCGCAGGGCCTGGTGCCCAGCCTGCCCTGCGGTCAAGGCCTGGGGTTACAGGACCTGGCTAGTGAACAGACAGAGGGCCCACACCCCTCCACCTCCCAGATGCCAAATATGACTGTATCCCACTCCTGCAGCTCCCCTGGCTTTCATTCAAGCTCCTTCCTGTCACTAGCCTTGGACCCAGGCCCCTGATATCCCTCAAAGGAAAGTCAGCTAGACCCTCCCCAATCTCTGAGGGCAGGGCTGTGCCCATCCTCATGCCTTCAGGATCAGGAGTATGTGCAGGTTTTGGGGTTCCAGATGGGCAGAGCTTCTAGGGCTTGGAAAAAATGGCCAGAGGTAAGTCCTTCCACTCTCCTGCCCCAGGCCTGTGGGGTGCAGAGGCAGGCTCCAGGGTCCTTGCCAGAGCCTGCAGCAAGCTCTCAAGGAGAGGAATGGCTCTGGGGGTCCAGGACCCCTGTGCATCCTGGGCCTTGGAGAGTCAGAAAGTAGAGTCTGCCCCTTCTGCTGGCCTTGGGGTGCAAGTCTGCTGAATGGGTACTACACTCAGTTGTTTGTTACTTTTTATAAATGAACTCTTGGAAGTGCAAAGGGGAAAAAAGTGGAGGTGTGGTGGTGAGAAGTCTGCCAGTTTGCTAACTGAGGAAGCTCCTAAAATCAAGGTAAGTTGGCATTTCATTGTATATGTTTCTTTTTATTTGCAGAACCGCCCAAAGTCACTGTGATGCCCAAGAACCAATCATTCACAGGAGGATCTGAGGTCTCCATCATGTGTTCTGCCACAGGTTATCCCAAACCCAAGGTCGCCTGGACCATGAATGATATGTTTATCGTGGGTTCACACAGGTACTGGGTTTGTATCATGTTCTTTGTTTTTACTGAGTGAGAAAAGTGAATGAAATTTCTGGACAAAACTAATCTGACCAAGTCCCTATGGTTAAGGGAGGTTTGACCAAAATCCATGCCTTTAGATTTTCTAAATAGGCCAGGAAATGTCAATAAAATAATAAATGATTAATCTGTAGAACTTGAGGTCCTGACGTCTTGAATTTAAAAGCTGGGATCAAGTGCTTTCCAATACTTTGTGTTCAAACATAACACCATGACACTTGGTTTGCCTTGAATATTTGAAGTGAGTGTGGTCCTGGGATTTAACAGGAGAGAGTGGAGGCAAAGGACAGAACAGTAGCTCCAGTTGAAGTGTGTGCAGACATCCTTGGTAATCCCTGTTCACTTTCGCCATACTCCATTGAAATATTTTTTTTTTCCTACTGGATGCTTTTAAAAGACATTGAATCCTCTCATGCTCCCAGAGTGTAATGAGCATGTGGAACGTAAACAGTGAAGTTTCCAGCTATTGGGCTTCCGTTACTCCGGGTTTGGCATGAGGAGCAGGGCTCAGGTGTGAGCCAGATTCTATTCCTAGACTCATCAGTGACTCACTGTGTGACACAAAGCCTTGCATCTCCCATGTTTTTATTTTAAGGAACCGTTTAGCATAGTGGTTCACAGAGAACATGATTTCTGGGTGCAAATTCCACGTCCTCCATTTACTAAGCCTAACTTTGGGTGAGTTATGGAACCTCTTTGCTCATCTGTAAAACAGAGATAATAATAGTATCTAACTCATTGGGTTGTTTAAAGATGCAAACCATTAATACATGCACAGCTCCTAGAGCAATCCCTGGCTCACAGAAGTACTGGATACATAGGACCTATTATTATTATTATTATTATTAATTATTAATATTACTCTTCTGCGTGTAAAATGATAATGCTAATCATTTCTGCAGTCAGTAGCAAAACTATAACTCTAAAGTATTTGAAGATATTTGGAAGAAAGATGCCTTGAGACTGTTATTAGGGTATTTTCTATTTTATTTATTTTTTTGTCCACAGATATAGGATGACCTCAGAAGGTACCTTATTTATCAGAAATGCAGTTCCCAAAGATGCAGGGGTCTATGGTTGTCTGGCAAGTAATTCAGCGGGAACAGATAAACAGACTTCTACCCTCAGATACATTGGCAAGTATAATCAGTTTAAAAGGCAATGAAAATAGGACGGATGTCATGTTAAGCAAGATTCCTAATCTTTGCTGAAAATTAAGATTAGGAATGAGTTATGCCTAGTCTTTTAATTTATTATTCATTCTCACACAATGATGAAAGCAAACATTGTAACGAATTTAAGTTAAAAGTCAGGGAGTGAATAGCTTCATTAGTCAGCAGAATTATCAAGGAAGCTTCCAGAGTGTGGAAGAGTTCCAGATTACGCAGAGTTCTGTCCTTCCATGGTTCACCTGGTCTCTGTAGTATTTCACTTGCTAATTAATCAATCCAATATATTTCCTAGTTTACCTCAACTTCTATTTTATATTTCCCACTTGCGTTCAAAACTGTTTCTAACATTTCTGTCACAAGTAAATGTTTATACCATTTATGTTATTTATCTTGTCTGGATGTTATTTTCAATTTTCATCTTCAGCTTTCCCCTCCAAACTCAAATATTTATCGAAGATGTACCTCATGACAATTATTCTATAATATAACATTCCACAATGTAATAGAAGAAAATATATTCTAATATATAATGTAATCTAATATATGATGTAATCTAATATTCTAATATATGTTTCACAGTCCAGTAATATATACTATGTAATAGAATATTTTTTAATTTCGTCTTCCTTAAATAAACAAAGGACAATCGCATACATGTTCAATGTTAGTTTGTAAACTGTGAATAATTAATGGCTAGCGATCCTCCTTTTCATTCATTCTTATTTGCCATTCATAAGGTAGTGAAACAGGCAGTGGAGAGGAAGGGTGTAAAAGATCCATAGTAAACATTGAGAGTTATAGTTGGTGTGTATAGATGAGGGAGGTAACAAAAGTGGCATAAATATTGCCCTGAGAGCTGGGAAAGAAGCGGTCTCATTTCTAGAAATGGGCAAGGCACATGGCAAATAAGTGGAGAAGGAAGAGGGCTCAGATTTAGAGATCATTTAAAATGTTCCCAGAACACGCAGATGGAGAGGGAACAGACTGCTGGGAATGCAGAAAGGAGATTGAAACAGATTCTGCATTGCAGAAACAAATTTTGGTTCATATTTAAAGAAGCCAAACTGTTGGACCCATTTATTTAACTTAACTTATCACCCGGAATATGTAAAATGCGGTGCTGGAGAATATGGAGTATAAAATTTTTAAATGCATGTTACCCAGAGTCCTTACTTTTCAAGAGCTTGCGTAATGGGAGTGGATACACTTAAAGAAATAGAATCAGGCAGTCAGTCAGCTAAGTCTACAATGGAAGTTAGGCAGAACAGAAGACTAATTTCTACTGGGGAATTTGCAAAGATTTCCCAAAAGACACAGGATTAAAGCTCAGTCTGGAAGAGTGAGTGGGATTTAGAGTTGTGACAAGGGACATTTCAGGCAGAGGAAACAGCTTTAGCAAAAGCAGGAAGATAGAGAGTAGGGTGTGGTCTGGACTGCCCATGTAGGTCCATACCTTGTGATAAGTAAGGGACTGTCATGGAGGGTAAAGCTATGGCTGGTTATGATTTTTGAAAACCAAACTAGGGAATTATGAAAACCTGAAGGTTCTCTAATAGAGGAGAAATGTGATTTTTGAGAAGCTATCTCTTGGCTTTGTTTAAACAAATCGCAATGGATGTTAGAAAGTTCTAAAATGTCCAGTTAAGAGAAAGATGTGTGAGTGAACCTAACCATCAGGCAAAGGGAAGAAGCAAGCATCAAAGAGAACAACAGAGTCAGAACTGGGAGAGTAGTCTTTATAGATGCAAATTTTAACCTTGGCCTACAACTACTCTCTGTCATTAAACACGAATACCCTTTAAATCTCATAGAAATGTTATAACAAATTCACTTGCAGTTATATTATCCTCAAGTCCTAGTGTAGCCAACTCATTGTTACCATCATCGCTCCTTTGCTGTATTTCTATTACTCTTCTTCTTCTTTCTGCTCCTTTAGTATTATTTCTATAAGATGTGTTCAGCTTTCCAAATTTTTTCTTTCCTTATATACCTCTTTTTTTTTTTTACATAAAGACTATTCATTTCCTAAATTTTTTGGACTCTGTTTTATCAGAATTATTTTTGCCTGGTATCCTCTTTTGGCTTGATCTTTTCAACACACACATCTATGTGCATATATATGCTTCTAAGAGTGTCTTTCTGTTTATAAACACTGAAATAGCCACAAGCCCGTAAGTCATGGTAGACGTTTTCATCGGTTCCTTTTGTAAACATAGACAAGGTGCACTTGGCTTTGTGTAGACATTAACTCTTTGCGTGTGTGTTGTTTTCAGAAGCCCCCAAGCTGATCGTAGCTCAGAGTGAGCTCTTGGTTGCCCTGGGGGACACAACGGTGATGGAATGCAAAACCTCCGGGGTCCCTCCGCCCCAAGTGAAATGGTTCAAAGGTACATTTCTTCAGTGTGTTCATGTCTGGACGGAGTTTTGTTTTCTCTTCTTTTTTTTCTTTTAAAAAAAAAAAAAAGATTTGTTAGACGTTTGTTTTTGTGTGTGACTTAGCAGCCCCGCCAAATGTGTTTATGATCACACTGGAGACAAGCGTTTGAAATTCTGAACTTGGAACTTCAGGATTTGACATCTGGTGTGGATTACAGGACCCAGCACAGCACGCGGGGAAAGTTCCCCCGTGCTAATCCAGCTGAACATTCTCCTTGTCAGTTTAGGATTGTTTCCTGTAGAAAAAGTGTCCAAAAGGACCCAGCTAACATTTAAAATAGCTTCACTGAGTTCAGTCCGCTTTCCGTAGAGACAGTGGCTCTCACCATGAGAAGGTTTTCTAGGTCCTCAAGGACACTTTCTGTAAAGTGCTCAAGTAAGCACACGTTGACGCTTAACACTGCATGACATTGGCCATTGAACTTACGTCAAGTATAGGAATCGTCTGCTTATATTTGTAACATAGAGATTACACCCCTGTGATTCTGTAATAAAATAGCAGTCATGTGCTGCTTGTCCTTAGCGAGAATACACGTGGGCCCCGGTCCAGGCTCAGATGCTGACAGAGTGTGTCTGTGTAAAACATTCTGCTTCTGTTTCTGTCTCAGTTCTTCCAATTCATGAGAAGGAAAAATTCCCACAAACACCCTAACAGGGAGGTTGCTAGGATTATTCAGATACTGTTTTCAAAATACTTTTTAATCTTCAGATGAAAAATGCTAAATAGTACAAAGCACTATTGTTATGATTCTGTTTGTTAACTCACAGACATTTCCATAGCAACAGGTTGATGTCATAATCACAGAATTAATAATTCACCTCGGGTTCAAATGCTTGGGGAACATGAGGTGGAAAAGGGAGGCTTTGTGTAGCAAACAAACACTTTGAAACAACACAAGTCAAAAACGGGGAGGGAAACTGGGAGATGATACCATTTTCATGGTTTTCCATGTTAAACGATTTTTAGTCTTTATGTGTTCTCTGATAAGGAAGCATTTCTGGATTTGTTTCTTAGGTTAATTTCAGTTAACATGAACTAATTTTACTTATTTAAAATACTTAAACCTTTGAATTATAAAGGAATTAGAAATCAATTTCAAGTTTACATCATAATTAAATGGATACAAAGTATGTGTTATGGAGGCAGTACTTCTTTTTTATATGTCAGTTAGTAATGTATAATAAAATAAAAAATTTAAAGGGTAATGGAGCCCGCTGATTTCCGTGCCCTTATATAGCAGTCACGAAGAAAGTCGTTTTTCCTCCCAAACTGAGGCAACTTTCCTGTATAACTTACTCTTCATGTCAGCCTGGGTCCCACAAATGGCTTGGAAACTAAAGGAGGACTTAGGGAGCCTTGCAGCCACCACATGGAAGATTCTAGAGTTGACTACCTATCAGTTTCTTCTCTCAATCATAGATGTTGGAGCTTAATGGGCCCAGAAATAATATCCCATTGCTCTAAGTTATGAGCTAGAAGATGTGCATTAGATGCTGACAGACCGTGGTGGAGGGCCAGTGTTCATGGACAAGATGCAGAGTGGCCCTGCAGCCCAGGCTCGGCCAACTTACTTTAATGCTTACTCATAAGCACAGTCTTGTTCATCAGGAGCAAAGCTAGAGGCCAGGCACTTCTCCATGCAGACTGCTCCAAAGAGAAAGGGGGAGGAGGCAACTGGACCGTCCTCTCTCGCCTCTGCAGGGGAAGCTTAGGAAAATCCTACCTGATGGAACCCAGGGGTGAAGAAGAGTTATCACCCTAATCAGAAGAATATTTTCTTCATACCTTCTCTTCAGGCAATTCTGGTTGAACAGAGTTGGTGGTTGGGTTATTTGTTTAGTTAGTTAGTTATTATAAGAACACAACATGAGATCTACCTTCTTAATACATTTGTAAGTGTACAATACAGTATTGTTAACTACAAGCACTGTGTCTAGAACTTACTCATCTTGTCTAATTGAAACTTTATACCCATTTTCCCTGCCCACACCCAGCCCCCGGCAGCCACCATTTATTAATAAATTGTATTCCATTCAGACCCTCAGAGAAATGGAATTTCATAAGTACAAATAGCCAGCAAAACTTTAGATTTTTCATATTTAGAAATGAGCAACATAAACTGGGTTCAAAGGAGAACTGGGGACACTGTTAAAATGTTATATAAAGGATATTTCTGCTAAAATCAGTGGTTCTTAAAGTTGAGTTAGTCACAAATATCACAAATCCCTGCAAATCCCACAATCCTTTGCAGGGAATCCACAAGATCAAAATTATTTTCCTAGTAATACTCAGATGTTATCTTTTTCACACTTGTTGTCTCAAGATTTATAGTGGGGTTTTGGGGGGAATTTCTGACATGTGACATCCAGTAAAGTGAATGCAGAAGCAAATTTGAACACTCAGCTCCTTTTTTAATAAAATAGATTATTCTAGAGATTTGCAAAAATGTGAAAGAATGCCACTTTTCTCATGAAATTTCTCTTGTTTGGGGAAATACAATTATTTTTTTCATAAAATACGGTCATTATATCAAAATGTCATGAGTTTGTCATTATAAAATATATTCATATACTTAAAATTTTTCCCGTTTCATTTTCTAAGATGCTAAATACAAGTAAATATAATAAAGTACAAGTAAATATTTTTTAAATGCTTTGAAATACCCAATAATTTTTAAGGCAAACATGGAAACAAACATTTTGGAGAACCACTTAATTTCCATAAACTATTTTAAAAGATGTTATACTAAGAATAATGATCTCTCTATTAGTCTTTACATCATAGAGGCCAGATTTAAATTTTAAATACAGCAAAGAGACCCCTCCCCAACGTTAATGTTAAATCCTAGAAAATTTATATGTTACTATGTATGACTTTCTGAACTATTAAACATTTTAAAGTTTTGTATTTCTCTATGGCTCCTCAATAATTTGATGACTAATTTTTCAGTAGAAATCAAGAAAGGAGAGATTCTTAAAATGGGACCAAACTGCAAACTTGACTAACCAATGTTTTCCACTGGGTATTTTGTTACATTACGGCTATTCTTCAAAGAGTGTTATTTTGAAAAGGAAAAAAAAAAATGGAGACTAGCAAAAAGGTCTTTATTTCATCCTGTAATGTCCTCTGACATATACAGAAGAAATAAGGGAGAAGTAAATTCCAAAACTCTAAATGCATTTCAGTCCAAATATTTTAATTCCTGTTGAACAGCTAGGTCACACTGCATCCTCCCTTAATGGGAAGAAAGTTTATGTCAACATCATCTGCTTTTATTTATGAAAATTTCCCAAAGGCACATAGACAAGCCTTTAGTTGCTTCTCTTTCTCGCCTGGTATGTAGTAGCAAGCTTAAAGGGATGATTGGGGTTTTAAATATTGGAATGCTGAAAATACTTCATTTTTGGCATTGGCGGTTGCTAATGTAATTTTTTTTGTGTTTTTAAATTTATGGCTTCTTTGACCTCTTCTCCTCCCAAAATTAAAAAAAAACAAAAAGAGAATTGTCTGTTGCCCAGAATCTGTTGATTGGAGTTTTTTTTAATAATGTCCCAGAGAATGACTAGTTGGGGGTTTTCTTTGCCCATTAGAAGCTAAGGGAGTTACTTCTATGGGCCTCAGGCCCAGGGCACATGGCTAGGCTACTGTGTGACATGTTGGAAAATATCTTTTCAGACAGCTGGGCATGTTATAAAACCCAAAGAGCAATGGCCTTAAAATCCCCTGGATGTTTTCAGTACTTCCACAAAGAGTTTGATATGACCCTTTACAAAAACAAATTAAATATATAAACACTAAGCTGGCGTTAAATACCCAGTACTGGGCACTTTTTAATGATATTGGTCATTCTGGTTAATTACTTTCTTAAGAGAGGAGGCAGCCTGGAGGAGGGGAAGCAAAAGGAGGGGTTAACCTACCTTATAGATTTGTTGAGGCATTGCCTGCCTTCAAACAGGAAGGGTTCTAGGGGACTTGAGGTGTTGCAGGGATACAGCACATACAGGTAACTCAGACATAATAAAGCTTTCTTGAGTCATCCTATCCTCACACTGAAGTCAAACTCAATATGTAGTACCATCCCCCATACATGGATCCTCTGCCTGCTTCTTCCAAGAGCTCCATAACTCCAACTTAAAGAACTTTGCTGAATAATACAGATTTAGCAGAGGTGTCCTGGGAGATTGATATGACAGTGCCTCTCTTTGGCCACTGTCAGAAGTTTCTCATCCTTTCTTCTACCAACACGCTCCTCTCTACCAACTCTCAGAATCCTCTCAGGCAGCTTACCCAAAATCTGACTAGTAGCATTTATCAAAGCAAAACCTGGTCATTAACCAAACTAAGATTCCAGAAACTCAGGATCTCGACTAAGAACACCTATGGCTAACTGAACTTTCCTGGGTAACAGAAATTCATCCTGCCAAATAGATGGTAGAAATCTTTTTTCCACCTTTATCTTCCCATTCCTCATGCCCTTCTCACTTAACACAGCCACGTGACAGCCGGCATCCTTTCCAAGTCCCCCAATGTAGCTTCAAAGAGTTTGTTCTTATTTAGATACATATGCAGTAGGAAATACTTATACATAATTCATGCAGGACCAGATTTTTGGCCATAGGTTAGCTCATAGAATTATACAGACTAATCAGCTCAGTGCCAAGAAACACTTCATTCTTTCATTGCAGAAACATTGTTTAAGTGTCTACATTGTGCCAGACACTTGTATTTAAAAACTTTACATTCTGTTTTCTTTAGAAGTTTTGAAATCAGACTAATAGCAAACTATGTAAATATGTTAGTGTTTAATGCTCTCCCTTTGTTTTGATTTAGGGGATCTTGAGCTGAGGCCCTCAACTTTTCTCATTATTGATCCTCTCATGGGACTTTTGAAGATTCCAGAAACTCAGGATCTCGACGCTGGTGATTACACATGTGTAGCTGTCAATGAAGCTGGAAGAGCAACTGGCAAGATAACTCTGGATGTTGGCTGTAAGCATCCCTGTTCTGATAAACAAACTTGTTTTGAAATTGATCTGCTATTTTTTCCCTGTGCCCATAACTTTGAAACAATTGGCTGGAAATACTTTTCAGAAAGGCAATATTAGAGTTAGCACTTAAGGTTATTAAAATAATAATGGTAATTAGCGTTTACCAAGTGTTTTCTAGGGGGCATGCATTGTGCTAAGAACTTATATAGCTTATCTCCATAAACACTCATAACAATTTTAAGGGGAAGATGCTTTAATTATCTTCATATATAAATAAGGAAATGGAGGCGTTAGTCGGCTATGCAACTTGACTAGGGTCACAGAGATAATGGGTGCACACAGACATACCTATCAGGGCGAGACTGAATGATTGAACCCAGGTTGTCTGACTTCAGAGACTATAGAATTCCTTGGTATATCAACTCCTGCCAAATATTTTCCAATCCAGAATCATTCATTCTGACACCAAATTCCTAAGTAATAACATCTGGAGGCCATAAATTAGAGTTTGGCCCTAGACATAATTTGGAGATGTTGATGACAGCAAAGGTAGCAGATGGTGCATTTACCTTTTTAAAAACTCCACTAGCAATGACTCCTCAGTGTATAATGTAAAGTACTAACTGCACATAAATGTCAATCACAATGTGAAGGATACAGCATGTGCATGACAACTACGGTCAGATTACTCAAGAAGGTCATTCTCCCTCCTTCGTCTCTCCATCCACATTTCTTGGGGGGCGAGGAGGGGGGAATTCTACACAGAGTGGTAACACTTGAAAGAAAACAGAGCTTACTTTGTATGCAAAAGAATGTGGCGGCTTCATTTTAACAGATAATTCAAACGTAGACTTATAAAATATGACATTCATTAAGCTGTACTTTCATTTATGTATCAGGATTTTCATGCCAAACTATTTTTGTTTGTTTGTCTGTTTGTTTTTGCAAATGTTAGGAACTATAAAGAAAATGCATTTTTAGGATAAAATAAAGCATTTTAGTTATACTAGCTTAAGTCTTTAAGTGAAAATCATGGCCCTCTAAGCTTAATATTTTGTTTCATATAAACCAAATTTTTCCTCTTGGGATCTTTTATGGTCCCCTTGTCCCTGGGCTGTCTGGTGAACATTGTCTTCTTGGTGCTTATGCCCTTGGAGTAGCATCCACAGAGCTGGGAATAGCCACAAGGACCATGTGGGATCTGCCTAGCCCAGTGGTCAGCAAACTCATTAGTCAACAGAGCCAAATATCAACAGTACAATGATTGAAATTTTTTTTGAGAGCCAGATTTTTTAAAGTTGAGCTATATAGGTAGGTACATCGTTATTAACTTAGTTAGGGTACTCCTAAGCTGGCCTTTGCTAAAGCTAGAACGTATCTGATTGAGGTATGTTTGCTGAGGTCGATCCCTTCCAACTCTCCCATCCACACTCGTCTTGTATACGTGTTTCGTCTATCTCCTTTCGTTCATCCTCTCTATATGTCCATCCCCCACTTCTTCTAACACCACTTCTTCAAAATAGACTCGTCCAGGCCGAAAACCGACTTTTGCGCATGGGCCACGAAGTTTCAATCGCACTGTACGTGCGCGCCTGCCCGTGGTATTTTGTGGAAGAGCCACACTCAAGGGGCCAAAGAGCCCCATGTGGCTCGCAAGCCGCAGTTTGCCGACCACTGGCCTAGGGCATAGCAAGATGTGTTGGAGCCATGACGAAACTCTATGATTATGAAGAGAAGTGCCTTGCAAATAAGATCGGAATCTCTGGGTAGAGGGTATTGAATCCACTGGCAGAGTGTAAAACACAAGTAATGCTCTTAGAAATGTAAAGTCCAGCCCTGGCCGGTGTGTCTCAGTTGGTTGTGCTGTCGTTCTGTGCACCAAAGGTTGCTGGTTCCATTCCATTCAGGATCAGGGCACATGCCCAGGTTGCCAGCTCGATTCCCAGTAGAGGGCATGCAAGATTGATGTGCCTCTCTCTCTAAAAATCAATAAAAATATATTTAAAAAAATAAATGTAAGGTCCAAATGAGGAAGGTCACTTGGTACAGAATTCTTGTTTTCAAGAAATCTACAAAGTCCATTTCAATGCTCTACATGTTCTAGTTCTATTTCTCCCTTCTGGCAGACAACATTCTTTTAGAGTTTATCTAGCTCTAGAGGAAGAAGGAAAGAGCCTCAGTAATTTTCCCTGCAAAAACGGGAAGGACCCGCTCATCCTCCTCCAAGATAGAAAATTAAATATCTAACACATGTTACTTTGCTTACCTACTTCCTTCTTGATAATCTTTTTAGCTTCTGGACTTCCCAGGTTCTCTCTTCTGGGTAGCGATCAACCATATAAGGATCAGGGCTGTCGGCTGGAGCGACTTGTGTTGGATTAGAAAACATCCTAAGGAATGTTTTTGTATGTATCCTTTATTCCTTAAGCTGAATTTTTTTTTTTATCTTCACTCATATTCAAGATGCCCCTTTCTAAGTCAGTGGCTTTCTCAACTATTATTTCATCAACTGTTCCGATGAAACCACTAACATAAACTCAATTATTTACTTACTGTAACCTTAATTATTGTGAAAATTGTCAAGGAATATTAACGTCAGCCCCTCATGTTTCTGTCATGCCTGAACTATTTCCTCATTCACCATTGAAGTCCTGATTGTTCTGGCTTACACAGTTTGATTATCCACATAAAACTACTGTTCCGTATCCTAGGAGGTATCCTAGGAGATACAGGATGTTTCTGCCAAGATCTGTGCAAATTACAGTCGTGCTGGTTGTGGTTAGCACTATTAGAGTTAAAAGCAAACAAACAACAAAAACAAAAACAAAATTTCTCCAGAATGTTACATAGTGGCTAAGAGAATGGACTCTGGCATTTAATAGTACCGACCTGATGGGTTGGTTGTAAAGATGAAATGAGACATCATTTCCCATGTGCATCTAGCATATCAGTGGTTACCTATGTTCTTTGAAGCTGCTTAATGGGACATAGAGCAATAGGTGAATATTAACTTCACAACCTGAGTGGTCATTTGGATTCTTTGAGTCTTGGAAAATATTAAAGAAATGCATATATAACAGTGGCATAGTATTTAAGATTAAACATTGGGCTTTTAATATGAAAGTCATTGTTTTCACTAATTTTTTTGAAGTCTTGAGACAAGTTAAGTACTAATATTATTAGTGCATAAAATTATTCATTTGAGTTCCAAAACGATTGGTCATAGAGCTCAGTAGCTTATGACTTAAGGAAAACATGCTTTTATCCATGTCATGTAATTGTGTTTTCAGATTGTCTTTGTGGGCCTAGCACTGCACATCAATTATACGACATCAACAATTTTTTATTTTATATTATTCTAAAAAGACTGTTTAATATTATTCTTAAGTTCTAGCTTCTTGTAGTGAGTCTCCTTTTTTGTATTTCTCATTATATGGCTTTAAGTTGTGGACATTTCAGGTCAACGGGGAAAGTTACCAGTGCTTTTCATGCATTTGAAAAAGAGGTAGTGGATTGTGCAGTCGTTTGGAAGAAAAGAAGATTGGCCACATCAAACAAAAAGCTGGCCTGGCAGTGATTTTATTTGCAGCATTCCACACCACACAGGGTTTGCATCGTAGACTGTGGTTTCATTTTTTGTGGTTTGGTAGAAACAAAACAGTGTGTTCAGCCATGTTAGGCAAGAAAAATCTCTGTTTGACTAATATGACGCAAGAGTTGCCATAGCGGAGATTAATTATCGCTAAAGGAACCAGAATCACTTTAAGGGATAAGTTTTAGAGCAAGATGGTCAATTTGTCTGTAACTTCTATATTTTCACAATAATGTGTGCACACAGATATCTATCATTAGGTGACAAAGCTCTACGTGCATTAACCCTGAGCAATTGTCAAGGTACCTATACGCAAATATTTCAGGGACCACAGAGGATTCCACATAATCCTGCCAGACTCTATATGCCGTAGCCAAAGTCGAAATTAACAATAGATGCATTAAACTCTACAATATTTATGACCAAAGGTAATTACTATTTGGGTGTTAACTACTTGCTAAATGATTAATAAACATCCTCTCTTTTAACAACCTGGGATAAGAAATGCTACTCTCCCCTTTCGTTTATGGAGAAATTTAGACGGGGGGAGGTAAAGTCATTTTCCGAGTTTACAGACTAAGAAGTAGTGGAACTGCCATTTGGAACCACCGAGTAGGCTGTAACTTCTCTAAGCTGCGCAGCCTCCTGGGAGCAAGTCCAGTATTTGTAGTACAATCACTTCTGCTCCCTTTCCCCTGTTTCTTAATCTGTTTCCCATCCGCCCAAAGTTCTTCACTTGGAGTCCGAATTGGCCACACTCAGGAGTAGGAAGTATTTAGGCGGCTTCTTGGCCTGAGGCTGGAGTTGCTTAAGTTTTGAGCTTCGCTTGTCACTGGTGCTGTCTTGGCTGCTTACCTGGTTAGCGCCTGGTTCTCTCATTTGCCTTGTTTTCTGCTACCGGTACGTTATTCCCTGACCTAGTGCTTGTCTTGTACCTGACACTGTTTCCGAAGCTGCTTCTCCCCAGATGACTTCTCCTGTCTTAATTGAGTTTTATGGGCACAGCTTGAGCTGCACTTACGCATTTATATTCCAGTTTGTTTTGGCTTTCTTAGTTCTGAAAATTCTAATTTGTCTCCATTTCCACTGATGGCTCTGTTCTCTTGTGTCAGGCAAGCTTGATTTCCTCCCAAGGACTTGGTTGATCCCAGGCTTTTGCATATCTTTTTGTTCTTCTGGAATTTGTTTTCCATCCCATCTCCGCATTCAGCTACGCCCACTCTGAGCCTAACACATCCTGAGACTTTTTTCATTTAATCTCTGTTTTTCAGAAAAGCAACTACCTCTAGAATAATTGACTGCTATCACTCCAGAGAAAAGTAATTAGGCCTTACACACCTAGACTAAGCAAACAATGAGTTAATTTAGAAACTATTTTTAAAATATTTCTATTTCGCCTATTCTTTTTATAAACCAAATTCCCATGTAGATGGATTAAGAAAAGTCTTGCTTGGTCAGTGTGGCTCAGCGGTTGAGTGTTGATCTATGAACCAGAAGGTCAAGGTTCCATTCCTGGTCAGACTTTGACCTTCTGGTTCATGGATCAACACATGCTTGGGTTGCGGAATCGATCCCCGGTAAGGGGCATGCAGGAAGCAACAGATCAATGATTCTCTCTCATCATTGATGTTTCTATCTCTCCCTCTTCCTTCCTCTCTTAAATCAATTTAAAAAACCATATTAAAAAAATTTAAACAGATACACTGCTGCTAATTTTTAAAAGCACATTACTCAACTGTGGTATTTAACTTAATTTTATTTTCTTTAGGTTCTGTGAACAAATAGGGTTTCTGAAATTGTCATTTTTCTTGAGAAATGCAAGTTAAAATGCACTGGATCAAGGTTGTTATTATCATCATATACACATACGCGAGCACAGTTCTTGTGAAAGTTTTAATATTGATTGAATCATTCACAAAGATCTGGCGGCCATATATAATGCACATAGTTCTGTGGTAGTTGCTATGAAAGATACCAATAGGGTTGCAAAAATAAACCCTGAAGGGGAAATCAAACGTCTCGTCTAATAAAAGGATGAATATGGCCATTGCCATGAGTGGTGCAGAATGAGTTCTCTGAAACCTCAAGAGGGAAGAATTATATTCATTTGGATGGTAAGAGGTGGCACTGAGGAGGGGCCTTTTGAACTGGATTAAAGAACTGTCAATATTTCAAGAGCCAAGATCAACAGCAGGCATTGCATTTGAAAGGGATGGCAAGTAACACCGGCGTCCCTATGAGAAAGGTCAGTCCTTGTTTGGAGAAGAGTGAAGAGTTCTGATTGTCCAGAGAATAGAATTTGTGTAGGAACCTAATGGGAGATGAGGCTGCAAAGTTAGAGAAGGTTCTTTATCCCAGGCCATTAAAGAATTAGTGCTGCTCGGAAGACAAAGGTACATCCCAGTCCCAGACTTCCCTTTGGGAAGGAAAGAGGTGATGTGATCTCTGTACCTTTTTTATTTTAATTAGCCTGCTAAACAGCTTACTAGTAACTATTAGCAGTTTTAAGAACCCATAGAAAAGGAGAGGCCAATAACATGACAATGAATTTCAACTCTGAAGTCGGATCAACCTGGTTTTCAATCCTAGCTCCAGTGTTCGACTCCATCTGACACTTAGCAAATTAACTGTCTGGGTCTCAGTTTCTTCATCTATAAATAAGAGTAATAAGAGCACCTAGCTCATATATTGTGAAGATTAAATGAGATAATTAATGGAAATCACCCAACACCCATCCCTGGCCCTGTAAGTGGAAGTTGTTGTAATTCCTAATGAATATTTAACCTTGACATTATAAAGGAGAGGTACCTCTTAGAGCCCTACATGATCAGGTTTCATGAGTTACCTCCAATAGTCTCACAATATCGTATATATTTCTCCTTGCCTGGTGTTTCAAACATCATTGCTCATAGTTCTGGAGGACATACTGAGAGCCTCATCTATTCGGGCTTAGCATCCTTACTATATTACATTCTGGTGTCTTCCAAGGTGTGCCTGACATATTTCCAATTCTCCCTTCAGGCTTAGGTGGTTACCTGAGTTACGTGGGTAATTATAGCCTTCCTATCTATACTTTTATAATTTCTGAGTCATCTCTTAACTCCTAAGATTTTAAGCACTCTTTACTTTATCAAATACTATGATCTGTTACTTTAACTTGTATTATTAATTCTCAAGCTTAAATGTCTTTAACCCAAAAATGTGGAAAAAAATAGTTGAAAAGAAAGAATGTGACATAGAATGGATATGATTTGGGATTAAATACTGTTAGTTTGTTATATAATGATCTGTTGAAGAATGAACTCTGCTATAAATTAGGTTCACTAAAAGGAGTAAGAAGTAATTTTTACTTAAATTCTCACTCTTCATCATCACTTTAAATAGGTAGTTGAAGTTCTTGGGGCCTTTTCATTTATAGAGGAAAAAGAAACATCTGCTAGTTCAATAGCAGACAGGACTATTAAAATGGTAACTTCATAACTTATGAACAGTGGTTTGATTCACATTCACTGTGTTGACAGTTTAATAATAAAATTTATATTTAATGTGCCTGTGTACTCTCCCAATGACCTTTGTTGTTGTTCTAAATATCTTCTAGCACCTCCAGTTTTCATACAAGAACCGGCTGACGTGTCTATGGAAATCGGTTCAAATGTGACTTTACCTTGCTATGTCCAGGGCTATCCAGAACCAAAGGTTAAGTGGCGAAGATTAGACAACATGCCGATCTTCTCAAGACCCTTTTCAGTGAGTTCCATCAGCCAACTAAGAACAGGAGCTCTCTTTATTTCAAGTAGGTTAAAGGAAATATATTTTTATTCAAGTATATACATATAGATTATATATTCATGTTCTATGCATAGGTGTTGCTAAGTTTAAAATAGTGAATTAATCTTGCCAACCCAATGGTGTTGGTTGCATTTTACTTTAAACTAGTATTGGACTCTTATATTTGGGAATTGTCATAAATGAATTATATTATTTAAATGTATGTCATATCAGAAAGGCTCAAGAAGCAATCTGACTTCCACATAACTCATTGTTCCCTATTGCAAATAGAGCCACCTGGGTCTCTGGGTGGATAAGTTTTCACATTTTATTGATTCCCGGAGCAGCTATTGTAGAGAAAGGTAAAATATTATTGGGAGTTAGTGAATGTTAATTATTTTGGCCAAAAAAAATTCAAAACCACATGCATAGGGATCCTATACCCTATGGAAACTTCTTGATTAAAAGCTATATCTACCTGGAGTAAAAGATTAAAATAAAATGTCAAATACTTCAACATGCAAAAGATCTATCTGTAAACTATTAAGCATTCTGATATTTATAAACACTGTGTACTTTCTAAAATAGACTATTTGGATAGTGGTCCCACAGGAGTAACAACATTTAGATGATCAAGTGGTTTTTTTAAAAAGTAATTGCATGTTTTGAGTATTTTGTATCAAGCCTCCAATAATTGATTTCCAGGGTTAGTACCAATATTAAATGTACATTAGCCACTTGATCTTTCAAATACAAGTACAGCTGTCTAATTACAAGTGCTTAAGTGTTCTGCTCTGTACTAGGCTCTGTGGTGAAGACAAACATCAAATATAGGGTCCCTAACCTAGGCATTTTACAATCCACCATCTGAGTGGATGGCCACGGAAGTGCCTACCGAGAGATGCGCACTGGGTTGGGTCACATTGTGCAGGACCTGAAATGTGCAGGTGAAAAAATGCCTTTAATGAGATTGAAAAGAGAGGCTCCCTCCCTACCCCCCCCCACCCCGCCCTGATCTTCATAGGCAAGAAAATACTGTTTCAGAGAAACTGTGCAGGATAGGAGGAGAGATGAGAGAGAGGGATGAGGCTCACAGTTGTCCAAATTAAATCATCGGGCAGGAAACTAGTGATTAGAAACTTAGTTCTCAGTAGTAGGTGGTATTTCTGTACAAATTAGTCCAAGAGTTGATAATATAAAAAATACCTTGCTTAGGAGCAATGCGTGCTTTATTAACCAGCGATTTGCTGTATTGTCCTTTGCAAATGAAGGTTTGCTGTTGTTGAGTATGGGCACGGCCTGAGTCTCCCAGATGCTGTTCTGCAGTCAGTATGCTTCTGGTTAACAGAGGAGTAGGATTGTTGTCCCTGCTCTTTACTTGAGAGGTGGTGGAGCTGTTAATAATGGAAAGCTACCTTGTTCTCTGTCAAAACCTTATCAATCGATTAAGCTGTGCTTATTTCATTCGTGATCCTTGCAAAGATGACAATCATTCCCCCTACTTAAAATCTTCTCTTGCCTCCCCTATTGCTCACAAGACAAAACCACACTTGTTATAAGGCACCAGCTACCTCTTCAGGTTCAGTCTCCTGACTGTATCCACACAACCTATAACCCAGGGGTCCTCACCCTAGTCCCCCAAAACCCTTCTAATTAAAAATCTTTTGTAATATCCCTTTCATTATCCTGAAAAATTCCATATATTTGATCTCTCCTACATTATAAAAATAATTTTAATATCCAAAATGTAGCACAAAGGAAAATAAAGGAAAGTAATTTTATTATAATAATAGGTATTTCAATTACTATGTGAATATGCTGGTAACGTTTATACAGTATGCATACACATTTATGTACATCACCATGAGTTTGACAGCTTAAATGTAGACTGATACAGGAGTATGGGGTTGATGACTCAGCAACTCCAAACTGGTGAAGTGATTTCTTCAAATGGAGGGTAATTCTTGCTAAAGTACCTTCTTCCTCCTACTTACCCAGAATTAGGTTGTAGGCTTAGGCTATAATTATAAACAAAGTCTTCAAATCCATGAGTTTCCTGTTGGACCTTCAGAAGTCTTGCTGAACTTGGGATAATTATTCCTTTTGTGAATCTACTCCATGCATTAGCTCCCTAGTGTTTGACCACTAAATGCCAACCAACTCCTTTATTCATTGGGCCAACTAAAGAAATCTCTCCTGCAACCTCCAGACTGCCCCCAGGGAGGTGGTGCAACTTCCCATTCTTTGAATAGACCTTAATTTTTTAAGTCGTGTTTTTGCCTTTGCAGCCCATTGAGTTTGGACTGCCCTCCCTCTACTCCACCTACTGTTTACGGTACAACTCTGTTAAGCCTTCCTTAACTCATCCCCCTTGCCATCATCAGTCACTCCCCTCTCTGCTCCCACAGCTTGTTTGGAACTCATATTACAGCATGTATCATGCTGTTGTATGAGTGTTGGCTGCTGTGTATGCCTCCTCCCCTAGAATGGGAACTACCAGAAGGCAGTAGCATATTATCCACCCACAGCTCTCAGCACTGTGCGTAGCACATAACTGATGCTCCTGGGATGGTGTTGAATGGGTAAATGATCTCTTATTTTTAGACTTATGGGCAAGTGATAAAGGAACCTACATCTGTGAAGCTGAAAACCACTTTGGAAAGATCCAGTCCCAGACAACAATAACAGTGACAGGACTCGGTAAGATCCATTAACTGCTTAGACACCACACTCTTCCGAACCATCAGACTTCATTTGCTACATCATCTCTTGCCTGTACCACTTTTATATTTTAGAGAAACAGGTGAATATCTGATTACTAGATTAACCTTCCCTCCCCCACTGTATTTCATATTTCATAAGATGTTAGAACTGAAAAGAATCTTAGCCATCATCTGCTCCAAGATCCTCATCTTTCATGTGAAGAAATGAAGGTCAATCTCAATAAATTGATTTAAGTCTAAATATAAACACATATACACATGCACATACATATGAGAGTAGTGGTGTTCTTTTTGTTTACCTTTTGCAGATTTATTATTTTAGCTCACATGGAGTTATTTTTGTGTATGATATAAAGTAAGAATATAATATAGTAGATTTCTAAGTATTAAGACATGTGTTTCAATTTCTTTTATTGAATACTCTCTTCCCATTGATTAAATTCCCATTTGGTCACATGCTGAATTTGTATCCCTACCTTTATTCCTTGGGACTCTATTGATGCACAAGTTCTACATTGTTTTCATTGTAGTTAGTGTGATTTTTAAATCTGTCAGAGCCTGCTCCTCATCCATACACTTTCATAAATTTTTCTTCGTGAATCTCCCTTTATTCATCTACATGTACTTAAAATTTCCAAGTAGAATCTCTTAAGGATTTTGCTTTGACTTATGTCAGATTTACTCATTGATTTCTAGACAAGGACATCTTTACAATACTTTCCAATACTTCTTTACCGTGCCATCTCAGGGAGTCCCCTCATTTTATTTGATCTAGCAAATGACAGTCCCCTCGCCAATCTCATCCCTTTTCCAATAAGTTTTCCCTTCTCCAATAAGTCCTCTTCACGGTTTTCAGAAGGAAATCTTATCTTTTGCGACAGCATGGATTGACCTGGAGAGTATTGTGCTAAGTGAAATGTCAGAAAGACACATGCCATGGGATTTCTCCTCTATGTGGAATCTAATGGACATACTAAACAAGCAAACAAAATAGAAACAGATTAGTATTTCCTGAAATACTGGTTCTGGTGATTCCTCTTTTCTATTTATAAATGCTTTCAGCCACTCTCCATCTGTCTGTTGAATACTCTGCCAGTTTCTTAGCTTGACCTTTCTGGCCTCCCATGCCATAGGTGAATTCTATTTTACTTTCTTACTTATACTAATTCCTGTCCTCTTGTCATTCTTTCGGCTCAGAAGGGCCCTTTATCTCTATTTTCCAGTTCATACCCATTTACATGTTTAAATTTTTGTTCCTGACAAGTTATTTTTAAGATATCTTACTGAGTAGGCATATTGACCTATGAAAGAGTTTGTCTTCCTTTGGGTGACATAGAGTCCTTAGCGCCTGTGCTCTCTCTGACTCAGTTGCTCCCCTCATTGGAATCAGCCCTTCAGTGACCAGTGTAATCGAAGGACAGCAGCTTACTTTGCCTTGTGCTCTATTGGCTGGGAATCCCATTCCAGAACGCCGGTGGATTAAGAATTCAGCCACGGTAAGAACATTTTAAACTCACGCACTCACCTTCTAATTTTCCTGAGTAAGAGGCAATGTAGTCCAACCTTTGAAATTTCAATTTGATAAATATGCAAAAAAATATATATTTTGTAAGTGTACCAAAACTTTTCTTCAGTATTAACATGTTTATGTAATTCATATGACTTTGGAATGAATAATATGGAGAAATAGTCAATAGTGTAATTTTTATAATTTTGTATTAAATTTAATAAAATACATTCTTTTCAGAATTTGTAACAACTGAAACAGGTATGAAGTTATTTTCATAGCGTTTAAATATACTTCTTTGCAAGACAATGAAGTGTTAATTTTCTCATAAAAAGTCTTCCATTTTAGATATTAATCTTTATTATTAACTTTAAATGTTGTGTCTTTTATTATGAACTATTTCAAGGTGGGAATCTATTTTGTGTCATTGTCTTTTAGGGTACACCTTTTAATTATGAAAGGATGTGGAAGATTTTCTCATTTCTGTGGATTTCTTCTGCAACATGTATCTATGGCAATACACTTCCACCTAGTTCATAGCATTTTGCTTTCATTTTCCAGAGCAGTTAGACTCACTATCTTCTTGAAGTACCAATAAGAAGTGAATTGAGTCCATGGACTAGGTTTATATTTGCCTACAAACCTGAGAAAATGAGTATATCTCAATCCATAAGCAATGCCCTCATAACATAGGGTGATACCGTTTGAGCGCTAAGGTCTCCTGTGATGAAGCAAAATGCATAAATGCTACAGAGGAAGTAGGGGACACTCTTCCCGTCTCATACATGGTCCTTTAATATTTGCAGCTGTCATTGAAAAGGGTGGGTGTTGAGAGCAAGTGCCCACTGAATAAGTGCTATTGGCCGAAATAAAAATATCGAATGGCTTGCAAGTGATCATAAGGACTTCTTGCAAAAGAACAAGTTAATCCAAAAGTAAAAACATGAAGGAAATGTGGGTCCTGAGTAACAATAAAAATTACAGAAACAACAAACAAATGGCATCTCTGTTTTTCCCCTCCTTTTTCTAGTGTGTGCACAGCCCTCACAGATGTTAGTTGGTATCATGTTTGGTGGTATGTCAACATGACATACAATTGACACTACCCTTGGTAACATTTTTGCTCAGTGTTTTTCACTTAAGGATGTTAAAATACTTTGCTATTTTATAAGACATTTAGTGACCCAGTTGAAAAAAAGCAGATTCCATTTTGGCATAGGCAACATTGCCTTTTTAATTAAAAATATTTTTTTTCTCTTTAAGTTGGTCCAAAATCCTTACATCACCGTACGCAGTGATGGGAGTCTCCATATTGAAAGAGTTCGCCTTCAGGATGGAGGTGAATATACTTGTGTGGCCAGTAACGTTGCTGGAACCATTAACAAAACAACCACTGTGGATGTGCACGGTAAGAGACACACCCTTTGTCCTTCTTTCCCAGCCACGGTCGAAACGGTCGAAGCTGGGTTCCTATAGTTACTAATCAAAGAATTCTGTTCCTCTGGTTAAAGCAAGTAGATCTCTTTCCTGATTGTCATTGTTCATAAAGAAGCTTTATGTGTTGAATAATATTTACATGGTTCAGGCTGTTTCCAGATTATCCTCTCCTATATGCACAGAAAGACATTATTAAGATTCGCCTAGCTGAGTCTGGCATGGGCTTTTGAAAGAAGTTTCTTAATTGATAAAAGTGAACTCAGTTCTCGAAGAGTAATGTTTAAAAATACATTTTAATTTCAGGCAAGCTGAATTTATCATTCTATCTAAATCGCCTTTTCTTTTTGGATTGTGAGACATGGATGTCCTTACTAATGACCCCTTTGTGTGTTAGCTAGAAATGACCTCAGTTTTTCTAAAGGTCACCGATGTGCTCCAAACAATCTTTTATTTTTGCATATTAACTAACAGTCACAAGTAAGAAAATCCAGAAGCTAGCTTTTGCCCTTCATGACTAACAGTTACCAAGTTTTTACATCTCGATAAATAAGTGACAGCTTCATAGTTTAAGATACTATCCTAACTTTTTTTTTTTTTTTGGTCTATTCCCTTTAAAGACTTTGCAACATTGCTTTTCGTAAAGTGTGGTATTACAAAAGAGTTCTGTGTACACAGATGAAAGTATCACAGAACATTTATTTTAAGTGGATAATTCAGTCCTTTTCAGGACATAAATTGGAGAATGAAGTAATTTCCAAGTTTTGCTTGGTCTATTGAAATTTTCAGTGGATGCAGACCATCTTCTTTTAGAATGATCATCTTTTTAAACATTTTTAAAAATTTATTTAATTACAGTTGACAATATTATATTAATTTCAGGTATACAGCAATAGTTAGACAATTATAGAGCATCTTTTTCAAAATATCTGTTTCTCATTAAAAATAGCCCCTTCTACTGTCTCAATCTTAGATTAATTTTCACAAATATCATATGAGTTATTCTTGAAGAAATATTATTTTGAAGAAATGCTAATATAACACTAAATTAGTATGGTCCAAATAAACATATATATGGAGAGAGAAAGAGAGAATTGGATATAGTTTTGTTGAACTATTTTCAAAGATCAGTTCACATATTTCCTGGAGAGTGTTTATGGACTGGTTTGAGAATCCAGCGTAGAAGTACATTCATGTCATCTCCCTTTGGCTTCTATCAACTGCCTAGAATATGGTGTTGAGAAGGATTCTGAGGCACATTTTCACTTGGACACAATTAGTTGTGATGTCTGAAAAGACCAGAAGAGTGGGAAGAAGACAGATAAACCAGTGATATAGTTTATCCTGATGCAATAAATTTTAACAAGTAAAAGGTTAAAATGTCATTTGGACATTATTTCACCCATATTAGTCCAAAATGAGTAACTGATTTAGTCAATAAGGTTAAAGAAACATCAGCCAGCCATTTGACTTTAACTCAACCAAGCATCCACTTAACCCACAGATTCGTCTTTGAGCTGGATGTGATACAAAGTCTCAGGTTCTGTATTTATGTTAAAAAGCATTGCCGCTCTTTCATCACTTTTAAGAATCGTCACTAAAGACTCTCAATCAATTCTTAAAAGAATGAGTTAATGGATGTAAATATAAATGCAAATTAAAATGAGAAATAAACCATTTACTTGTCATGTTGATTTACATAGATTGACAATCTGGAAAGAAACAGCTCTTCCATACTCCGATGACATCAGATTTGAAAACATTGCCTAAATTTGCTACTTTCCTTCATAGCTGTCAAACTTAATATGGATTTAAGAATATGGCTTATTCCATGTGGCCACAAAATGACAGCACGGTTGAAAGCTGACTAATCCATGATGATCCTGGAAATTCCATTTCTTGCTTTAGAGAGTAGCCTGACATTCTTGGGGATTTGCTGCCAATTCTTTAGGAATAAATTATCTAAAGAATAAACCCAGCCCTTGGAAAATATGAGTATGTAGCAACGCTAATCTAAGCCTCCCAAGGAAGTTTTTGCACTAAGGTCTCTGGTATCTCTTGTTCTGATAAATTTCTGCTGCATGGTAGCTGTGATAATTCTAGAAAATTTTGACTTGAAGACAAGAGACACAGTGAGGGTTTGAGCTCTAGTCTCATGGTATTGTTGATTTTTTATTGTGTTTCTTGCACCAGGTTAGGAACTTTTATATATGGAAGATTTTTAAATCCAATTCATTACTTTGAGAACATTGATTATCGATAGCTTTTATATGCTAGTTGATTATAATTAATGGAGATATACGCAGCATGGGATGATGGGCATGCTTCCTTTTCCTTTTGCTTCTACTCATATAATGTTAATTCTTCAGTTGTCTACTAAAGTCAAAATATGTTATTCTTAAAAACATTGACTTAAAATCCTTTATTTTAGTCTTTTAAATGTAAACTCCTAAGCCTTTCAAGTCTTACTGTTGAATTCCTTTTTAAGAAAATCCCCTTTTTCCAGGTTAAATGTAGTAGCTCGCTCAGTGGTTCTTGGGTATAGACAGATATTTAATGTGTGTAGTGTCTAAAGAGCCCATTTCTCCTGAGGTAGGCTTATGTCAGCTCACTGCAGCTTAATGAGTGATAGAAAATGATGAAAGATAGGTGCTCAATGTGCAATGCTTAGGATGTAGTTTTATCTCGAGTTTCCATGGGGGCAAAAAGGTTTTCCTCAGTCCTCTCTTACATTTGTTAGAAAAGTCAACCTATTACACATAAGTCATTACTTGATTTTAAACTTTTATTAAACGCTTCAGATCATAACTATTGTACTTGCTTTTTTTTATTACACTCCCTTACAAATTACCCTATGTTTCTATCAGAAAAATGTTGTCTTTGCTAATTTTTACAAATAGTCAGGAAATCCTAAAAATGTTCAACTTTAAAGCTATAGCACTAAATGAGAGGACAGATGCTCAGATTCTGAATATTGCTTCCTTTTTCAGTCCTGCCAACCATTCAGCACGGGCAGCAGATACTCAGTACGATTGAAGGCATCCCAGTAACTCTACCCTGCAAAGCCAGTGGCATTCCCAAACCATCTATCACCTGGTCCAAGGTAAAGGGCACATCGAGTGATACGTGTTCATGTTACGAGCTCTAACAATATTATCAGTCATCCATGCAACTTGTGACTGTACCATAAAACCTTACAAAAAGGAAAATCTATGCAGTCATACCACTTGGAAGGGACTGTAAAATGTTCTTATCACACTCACCTACCTGATGTTTGAATGGTATTCACAACAGGACAGGGAACACGGATAGAGCACTGTCTGCATGCCCTGGAACCTTCTAAGCACCTTCCATGTGGTCGCAGGTCTCATTTTACCCCTTGCCACTTCCCCTAAGCCCTTTGGATTTCAGCGCATCTCTGTGGACAGCTCCGTGCACTCCGCTAAGGTCACGTGTCATGCAGTTTGGGCTCAGGACTTTCTCCAAGGCCACTCAACCTGCTAAGAGGTGTCCAGGAAGTGCAGTGTGAATAACTCCTGTTGGGGGCAGGTGTCCTACATAAATACCTCACTTCTCATCCATCAGAAGAGTCTTTCTGAAGTGCATCCCCCAGTTTCTCGGAGGGTCCCCAGCACAGTGAAGCTTCTCAGCCCAGCCACAGCGGAAACAGATCAGGGAAGCCCTTTGTTAGCTTTCCATCCTTCTGTGCTTCACTCAAGCCCCTAGGGATCACGTCCCAAGTAACCTTGCTGCCTCCAAATCTTTGTCCCAGACTCTGCCCTTCCGGGAAGACACATATACGAGCCCATTTAGGCCCCCTCTATATCCCTGTCCTGAAGTTGTACGGCTTTTACTTGTGTTCTTGCAGTGAGGAAAAGCTCATTTACTGAGGACGTCCTTCCCTTCTTTGAACAGCCACGAAGATGGCATATTTTCTGTAAATTAATTTTAACTTGGCAGATATAAAGTAATATAAAATGATGGCATAATAATGAAATGTAGCGTTTGTATAATTACTGTTACACCAAAGTACTTTGTCATACCATCTAATGTTTTACGTCTAAAAAAAGCACACCTCTGAAATATAGAGGAGTTGGTGTTGACCTCAGTAAAAAAAAAAAAAAAAAAAAAAGTTGATTTCTGCATCTGGATGCAAACGTACAACAGTGAAGCTGATCCCAAGCTGATCCCAAGTCTGCTACCGAGTAGAAGGTTAGGGCACCTTTTAGGAAAATGTAAAATGGAAATCTTCTTTCCAGGCTGGCCTTCGTGCTGAGACCAAGCCCAGAGGTTCAGCATGTGGGCTCCAGAGACTGCTGCTGGGGTTCCAAGCCCGCTCTCCCAGGGACTGACTGTGACTCCACACTGCCCCCTAGCTGTGAAGTGGGGGTTGTGATAGTTCCTATTCCTAAGGCTGTTTTGAGACCGAAAATAGTTAATTGATGAGAAGTGCTCAAAGCTGTGCCTGGCTTAGCATGGGCACTGTCCCTTCCCTTACTGTCAGCATGATCCCTCCATTGTTCAGTCGCTTTGGAATGAAAGGGGCATAGTTTGATATGAAGAACTACCACCTTTACTGTATTTGTTTAATCTTTCTTGCAAATAACTTTCTTCAAATCAGCATGTGTTTTTTAATCTTGTGTGTTTTCCCCCCCTTGGAGAATTTTTTTCTTCCTCTTCCAGACATGAAGTCACTCTTTATTATCTTAAAAACACTTTGCTCTGGGTTGTGTTTTGCAGAAAGGCGAGCTGATTTCCACCAGCAATGCTAAGTTTTCCGCGGGGGCTGATGGGAGTTTGTATGTGGTGTCACCTGGGGGCGAGGAGAGTGGGGAGTATGTCTGCACCGCCACCAATGCTGCTGGCTACGCCAAGAGGAAAGTGCAGCTGACCGTCTATGGTGAGAGCTCGAGGAGGAATGTCTTTCTCCCATGCTGTCTTCTGTGCCAAAACTCACGTCTCTCCCAGATAATGTCACCAGAAGGCTATGCCCTAAAGTGAACTATTCCCCCAGGTCTATATTTCTTTTCTTTTAAATATTTTTTATTGATTTCAGGGATGAAGGGAGAGGGAGAGAGAGAAACATCGATGATGAGAGAGAATCATTGATTGGCCGCCTCCTGCGTGCCCCACACTGAGGATCAAGCCCACAACTGGGGCATGTGTCCTGGCTGGGAATCGAATCAGGACCTCCTGGTTCATAGGTCGGTGCTCAACCACTGAGCCATGCCAGCCAGGCCCGCCAGGTTTATATTTCTTACTGCCAACCAACATCTCCCCTATTTAGATTCTGATTTAGAGGGAGAGTAATTGCGTGGCCTTTTGGAAACATTTTGTGGTTTTGTCTTAAGGCAGTGGTCGGCAAGCTGCGGCTCGCGAACCACATGCGGCTCTTTGGCCCCTTGAGTGTGGCTCTTCCACAAAATACCACGTGCGGGCACGCACGTACAGTGCAATTGAAACTTCGTGGCCCATGTGCAGAAGTCGATATTTTGTCACACTCAAGGGGCCAAAGAGCTGCATGTGGCTCGCGAGCCACAGTTTGCCGGCCACTGTCTTAAGGAATATGCTCATTACGCCCAACCCTCTTCAGAAACACCAGTTCCTTAAAACTCCCATGGAAGCCAAATTTCAGCTGTGACTTGATTAGCGCTCCGCCTTCAGGGTTCCTTTTACAGATGGCAGACTCTGAGAGGGCATTTCAGTTGGCCTCTCCATGGTCAAGGAAGAGCTAAAAAGGGAAACTTTCTAGTCATTTTCCTTTCAGCTCTGACAGTCGATGCATTTCTGGAAAATTTTAGATATGCCCCCAAACCTTTGAAATAAGCAGTATCTTTTTATAAGTGATTTAAGAATATTTGCAGCCCACATTGTATTGCAAATTGAATGTTTTCAATGTCCTGTTTCCCTTCTGAAACATGCACTTATTTTAGTAAGGCCCAGAGTGTTTGGAGATCAAAGAGGACTGTCCCACGATAAGCCTGTTGAGATCGCTGCCCTTGCCGGGGAAGAGGTGACCCTCCCCTGTGAAGTGAAGAGCTCGCCCCCGCCCATAATCACCTGGGCCAAAGAAAGCCAGCTCATCTCGCCATTCTCTCCAAGGTAGGGGACCTGGGATGAATTGCAACCCACGGTAACAGTGTCTCAGGGTAGAGGGTTGTACCTAGTCCTCTTTCAGTTGTTTCAAAAAACAACTTGCGTTTGAGGTGAGTCACATGTACATTTGAGCCTATAGAAACTAGATATGCCTTCTAGATCATTCTTTATATCGGAAACGCTAACACTCAGCTATAACATAATTTTTCACAGGTGCATCTGACAAGGTGGTTATTAAAACGGAGCCTATTTGTACAGAGATTCATGGTGGCACAAAGTGCATATTACACGTAGATTCCATGAATCCCATCAGAGAATAAAACACAGTGGATACTCTGATGTCTAGGATTTGATTTTTATTGGATGGTTTTGTAAAAATCTTGTTGACTAAACCCTTGTACAAATAAAGGCCCACGGAGACAATATATTTGATAAGCCAAGTGACATGGGAAGCAGAATGCCAGAGCCTTGAAGAGCACAACCTTTGTTCCATGCAGATGTTAAATTTACTTCTGCCTCTTAAAGCTTGCCTGCGACTTCTGGCAGTTTTTCCACTGCATCTCTGTGCCTCAGATTTCTTGTTTATAAAATGTGGATAATACTTCCCTGAAGGATTATATAAGATAATATATATTATACACTCCTTGTCTCTAGTTCTAAAAAAATGATAGCAATTACTATTTTAATTCAATTTTATGCCAAAAGTTACTGGTGGAATAAGAATTATAGCCTTTAGCCATTGTCTGTTACACTTATTGATGCATAGTTATGAAGATATAAATTCATGCTACAGTAGATATGCTTCCACTAATGAGAAAAAAGATAATCAAGAAGAACTTTGCATAATTTTACTATTTCTTTGAAAAAATGTTTGCTTTGAATAATTTCTAATAAAAGAAATACTCTTATAGATAAAGTTGAAGTTTCATTGTTCCCCTCCTTAATCTCTTCTTTCTTCCCAGGGTAAGCACTGCCATAGACTTGGTGTGCATCCTACACGTGCATAGTATAGAGTAGAATATTGTTTTCTGTGTTTAATTTTTATTTTATTTTAGAGTGACAGGCAGAGAGAAAGATGAGAGAGAGAGAGAAGCATAGATGTGAGAAACACTGATCAGTTGCCACCCACAAATGCCCCATCCAGGGATGTTACTCAAAACCTGGGTATGTGCCTTGCCCAGGAATCAAGCCCTCCACCTTCTGGTATTCAGGATAGCACTCCACACTCCAAGCAACTGAGCCACACTGGCCAGGGCCTGTGTTTTAAATGTTGTTTTGAGTGTTTTTAATTTGCCATTGTAACATAGTATATATTTTTATTATATATTAGATATTATTATATATTGCTATATTAATAATATTATATATTATTATTTTAATGTTGACCCATTTTTATACATATAGATTTAGTTTATTTAACTTAACTACCTCATGTATATTCTACATTTTGTATATACACTTCCCTATTTATGGACATGCATGTTCTTGTTTGCTTTTCATTTCTTTCATTTTTTCTTTTTCTTTTTTATTTTGGTTTTACAAACAAGACTTTTCAGTGATTATCTTTTTATACGTCTCTCTATATACCTATGCATGAGTTTCTTTAAGAACTGTACCTAGCACTACAATTTCCAGTCAGAAGGAATTCCTGTTTTCAGCTTTGTAGACATTGCTGAATTGCTCTCCAAAGGGGTAGTACTGGTTAGCTCTCCCACCAATAGGATCTAGGTGAATCTGTTTCCACATTATAATCACTGCATGATGTTGACTGACTTACCCATTTTTGCCAGTCAGATGGCTGTACAATGATATCTTGCCTCTGTCTTGGTTTCATGGGACTGGCTTCCAAGGAGCCCAGAATGCTTCCACTTGCTTGTTAGCCATGTGTGTTATCTAAGAATTGCCTCTTTAAACATCCTGCACAGTTTTCGGTGACTTGCCTTTTTCTTGTTGAATGTGCAAATTGGGCCTTTGTTCTTAATAACATTCCTTTGTTGTCTCTGTTTTTTAGTACAATTAATAGAATAAAATTTTTAGTGCAGTTAATATAATAAAGTTTTTATGTGTGGGTGTGGTTCACCCAACTACATTATGGTTCTATAGGAGGAATATATTCAATATATATTCAAGAATTACACATATACCTTCTTTTGCCTTGATTTTAGCATACTAAAATTTTAAATAACTTTGTAGAAAAAGAATAAAGTATTCAAAATATATCAATTTACTAAAGTATAGATTTGCTTTGTATACCTGCAGCTTGATAAACCAGAGATGTGCAGTTACTTGATGATTTCAGACCACTAGGGTAGGTTTAAAAGAAAAATAAAACTGATTTTGTATTTGCAAGAGCATCATACAGACTACACAAGATAATTATGCATGAAGGCTGACTTTTAAGGTACATAAAAAGACATTATAGCTGGGAAAACAGTCTCAAAACCTGCTTGCAGAGTAGTAATTCCACAGTGCATAGGGGGCTATTTAAATTCTTGTGTTCTGTAGTCAACTATGCGGTTTCTGTCTTTTAGACACACGTTCCTCCCTTCTGGCTCAATGAAGATATCCGAGGCCCGCGTTTCAGACAGTGGGATGTACCTCTGCGTGGCCACAAACATTGCTGGGA
The DNA here is from genome assembly GCF_963259705.1 of Myotis daubentonii. Lineage (NCBI taxonomy): Eukaryota > Metazoa > Chordata > Mammalia > Chiroptera > Vespertilionidae > Myotis > Myotis daubentonii. The sequence goes on along the minus strand of NC_081857.1, from coordinate 17,806,149 downwards.
ACGTGACTCAGTCTGTTAAATTAAGTGTTCACGGTGAGTTCTGAAATGAAGGCGTAGATATCGGTGTACTGGCCTCAGGGAGCTCCATCTTCCTAGTTTCTTTGATAGATAACCTCCAATTTGTACATAGAGTAATTAGAGAAAATTTTTCTAAAATCTGAGGTGTGATTTTCTTTCATTGACTCTGAAAAGTGTATCTGCCATCTGTAAACAACTCTCCTCTTTCCCTCAAATGGACAGTATTAAATTTTTGGATCTCAATCGTATTAGATGTCTACAGTGACTTTTGACTATTTTTGTTGTGCAGTAATAAAAATGTGTTCGGACTGGTGGCTTTTTGAAGTGAAGGTGAGTTCTCAAGGGAGAATTTAATAGTAGTTAAATGGTCATTTCCACTATTCAAAGGGCTCAGCAACTGAGAACATTCTGCTTCCTAGATTTTTTAACTACTTTAAAACTAATTAGCCTGCTTTATTCCCTCAATTTATCATAGTCTGTTCAGCTGTTCATTCAACCAATGCATACTTAGCGTGTACATAAGCCAAGCCAGGCCTTGTGTAGGTGCTGGGTATTTAAATAGAAGAAATTTTCTCAGATAGTATTGACTTGATTTCACTCCCAGATTAATTACTACAATAGTATCCTATTGGTCCTGGGATTTGAAATCCGATGAGAGTTCTCCATTTACTAGTCCTAGGGCAGTAGGCATATTACCTTACCTCTCTTGTCTTTAGTTTTCTCCTTCATGAAATAATGGCAATAATATTATCAAACTTAAAGGATTCTTGTTAGTAACAACCTTTCTTGTTAGAAAGTCTTGGTTAAATATTAAGTTTAAAAGAAAGGACAGATGAGTGTTTTTAGGGGAATAAGGTATGTAAATCCTGATTATATCCTTATGAGTCTCTTTGATTCTATAGCGCATACTTCATGTATGTGGAACCCAATAATACATACCAGTGCTTTGGTAAGTTATCTCAGTTAAATTTCTACAGGAGGGTAGGTAAAGAGAAATAATAGAGACTTTATCTTGATTTTCTTCTCTGAAATTAGCAGAGGCCTTTATGAGAACCTTGTCTTACTGTCTGGCTAAAGCTTCCACAAAGAGAAAAAAAAAATTAATGTTTAGAGAGAAATGCTTTTTGTTTTAGTCTCTTATATTATAGAAATTATCTCGATCGCCTTTTAATAGAGTTTTAAACCTCAAGTCATTTATAGATTAAAGGAAACCTAACATTTTTAAGTGCTTACTCTTCCTCAAGTTTTGAGCAAGGCGTTATCCATGTATTATGTCCCATAGTTCTTGCAGGGTACTGGTGTGGGGGAGGTTGTTTTGCCTGGCTTAGCAAACAAACAGGCCTCGGGGAAACGGACCAATTGGCCCTAGAGCACAGAGTTAGTAAGTGGCCTGGGCCTGGGTCCACATCCTAGGGTTATTTCCGTTTGTCATCCTGCCTCTTGGTAAGGAGCTCTCACTCAAAGTGAGAAAAGAAAGGGGATTTTAAAAAATTGAATTATGGACGCTCACTTGTTGTTTCCAGTTCCTCCAAAGATACAGCGTGGCCCTAAACTCCTGAAAGTCCAAGTTGGCCAAAGAGCGGACATTCCGTGCAATGCTCAGGGCACGCCTCTTCCTGTAATCACCTGGTTTAAAGGTGGAAGCGCCGTGCTGGTTGATGGAGTCCAGCATGTTAGCCATCCAGGTGGAATGTTAAGCATCAGCCAAGCCATGCTCTCAGATGCCGGAGCATACACATGTGTTGCTGCTAACATAGCAGGCAGCGATGAAACAGAGATAACACTCCACGTCCAAGGTGATTTGGGGCATAGGGAGATAGATGTATGGTGGGGGTTGGGAGTGGGAGAAAATGGCTGGAGACTATATACAAAATATATAGTCCTGGATAGTCTTGGATCACTTTCAGAAGATTTCTGTATAAGACTCTTTGCTCAGCTTTGAAAGGAGAACCATTCTAGAAAGAAATGAAACCCTGCTATGACTAAACAGGCCTCCATATTTGTGTGTTTACCTTTGAAAATGAAATTGCCATGAATGATATAGATGATGGCATCAATCCCAGATCACTGCCCCACCCACTGTCTTTGGTTTGGGAAAAATTTTGGGCAGAGAGTTGGAGTAGGATTTCGCCTGATAGTGGTAGGGTGCACTCAATATTGATCCCTAGGAAATCTAGTTCCACGGTTTTCTGTAATGATATTGGCCTTGTTTAGAGGGATTAATTGTTCCTTCAAGCTACAAATATTTGTCTAGCTCCTACCAAGTGTCTGTCCTGTTTTTGGCAGTGAGGAGAAAGTCGTGACAAAGGCAAAGCACCTGCTTTTATGAGCTGTTCCACTGCAAATAGGCAGAGAGCAAGCAAACAAATAAATTAAAATATGGATCGTATACAAATAAGTGCTGGGTGGAAAATTAAAATAGGGGGATGCTCCTAGCAATTGACTATGTTAGGTTGGATTGTTAGTTAGGACTCCTGTGAGGAGGTGATATTTAGGGTGAGAACTTATTGACTCTAAGGAAATCAGGGAGAAGAACATTCCTGGTCAGGGAGAATACCAATGCAAAGGCAAGAAGGAAAGATAAGTAGGTATCGAACTCAGCATGGTACTTTTGTCCAAGTCTGAGATAATACATTTATTTTTCTAATAGAACCACCTACACTGGAAGATCTGGAACCTCCATATAACACCCCATTCCAAGAAAGAGTGGCCAATCAGCGCATTGCATTCCCATGTCCTGCAAAAGGTGTGTAATACCCAGACATATGGGCATTGGCATAATGTCATATTGTTCCTTCTACACTGAGCCCACATCAATTCATAAAATCCCACTTGAGAGTTCTTGTTATAATAGCTGGGCATAATAGAAACTAATCCCTCTTTCAAATAACAGCTGTTTGAATAGGTGTTTTCTCTTCAATGAAAAGACTTGCTCCTTCAAACTTGCCTCATCTAGTATGTCTTCCATATAGTTCATGCTCTTTCCCATTACTTCTCATCTCTATTCTATCAGGCTTATTTAAAATGTGAATTATAAAGCATCATTTTATTACATCATTTATGCAGTCTGTTTGGTTGGGCAATCTTCGTGTTTATTCCTTTGATAGTATCTTATTTTCCCTCTTCCTTTATTTTTAACTGAAAACTCCTCATATATCTAGACTATTTGATTAATAAAGTTTTTCCCAGTGAGCACCATGATTCACAAGAAAATGCTTTGCTTTTATTACTGTCATCTGAATGTCTTGATAAAATTAACTTTGATCAAACTCTACACTAGAGATCATAGGTCTCTTAAGACTAATCAGGAATTAGAGGTACCCATGCCAGGGGAAATTATCTTGAAAGTAGCATATACATTAGGGTGCAAATTATTTCCTCCTAGTATACTGGATCTTTAATAGTGATTTCTAATTTTGTTGTAAAATATCACAAGGCTTTAATTCCTTTTTTAGGTACTCCCAAACCAACCATCAAATGGTTACGGAATGGTAGAGAGCTGACAGGCAGAGAGCCTGGTATTTCTGTCTTGGACGAAGGCACAATGTTGGTTATTGCTTCTGTTACACCATATGACAATGGGGAGTACATCTGTGTAGTAGTCAATGAAGCTGGGACCACAGAAAAAAAATATAACCTCAAAGTCCATGGTAAATACAGATAAAAATGCTAAAAAATCACAAAATTGAATATGTGACATTTTCAAATTATTATATGTTATACTCTCAGTGTGGTATTATGTAATGTGAATAGAAATGTTATCATTCAAAACTGGTGATCTGATTGTATTTATTGACCGATTTGATTAAAACATCATGTAATTTTTTATTGTGACTTTAATATTTTTTAAAATTTTTATTGAATTTATTGGTGTGACATTGGTTAATAAAATAATACAGGTTTCAGGTGTACAACTCTATAAAACATCATCTGTATATTGTATTGTGCATTTACCACCCCAAGTCAAGTCTCCTTCCATCACCATTTATCCCCTTTTACCCTCTTCTACCTTCCCCCACCCACCTTTCCCTCCAATAATCACCTACTGTTGTCTGTGTCTATGAGTTTGGTTTTTTATTTGTTTAATCACTTCACCTATATCATTCAAAATTCAAATGGTAGAAAAATATATATTGTCAAAAGTATCATGATCAGGAGCTGAGTCATCTACTAATCCTCCCTAGGGCCAAAGAAAGTCATTAGCTTTATATTTATGTGTGTGTATCTTCCCAGAGATATTTATACATATGCAAAGAAATATATATACATTTTTTATCCTCGTTTTATTTTATTTTAATTTTTGGTTAATCCTCACCTGAGGATATTTTCCCCATCAAGTTCTAGAAAGAGTGGAAGGGAGGAGAGAGAGACAGAGAGAGAGAGGCGGGGGGCGGGGGGGGAGAGACATTGATTGGCTGCCCTGACTGGGGCCAAGGAATGATCCCACAACCCAGTTACGTGCCCTTGACCTGGAATTGAACCCCAGAACCTTCCGTGCACAGGCCAACACTCCAACCACTGAGCACACTAGTAGAGCTATCCTCATTTTATTTATTTTTATGTATTTATATTTTAAATATATATTTTTTTTATTTCAGAGAGGGTGGAGGGAAAGAGAGATAGAAACATCAATGATGAGAGAGAATCATTGATCGGCTGCCTCCTGCATGCCCCCTACTGGGGATCGAGCCCACAACCCGGGCATGTGCCCTTGATCAGAATCAAACCTGGGACCCTTCAGTCCACAGGCCGTCCCTCTGTCCACTGAGCCAAAACGGCTAGGGCTATCCTCATTTTATATCTATTACTCTGCACCTAGTCTATATTGCTAAAACAATCTATCTTTGGGATTATTCAAAATTCCTAACCCTTATTTATACCTACAATTTATGGCTATGCCATTATTTACTTAACCTTCCTCTATTAATGATGAACATTTAGATTACCAGTGTTTTGCTATTGTAAGTAACACTTCAATGAAAATCTTGTACTTTTATCATTTTGTCAAAGCTGTGTACCTTTTAAAATTTGGTGGATATTGGCTTCCATAGACCCTGGGCAATATTCCCTTATGTCAGGAAAGTAATGAGGCCCACGTGACTTAATTAAGACCCTAGTCATTTGTATTTTAAGTGATTTGTAGAATAAACAGGTTCTCCCTTCAATTTATCCTGAAGTGTATCCTTAGCTCAAAACTCTGAAAAAGGAAAATTCAGTAAGGATTACTTATAAATATATTGGTCAAGACTATTCATTTTCTATTAAGGCATGTGCTTGAAATATGACCAGCTGGTTTTAAAGCACAAATCTGATAGAATTTGTTTACTAATGGCCTGAGCAAAGAAACTTTATAAGTCATATTTATTATAAGGGTAACTAGCCATGACTCCTCTCTTTTTGCAGTTCCTCCGGTAATTAAAGATAAAGAACAAGTGACAAATGTGTCCGTGTTGGTCAATCAGCTGACCAATCTCTTCTGTGAAGTTGAAGGAACTCCCTCTCCCATCATTATGTGGTACAAAGATGATGTCCAGGTACATGGAGACATCCACATTTTCACCATTTCTTGCCTCTGAAAGACGTCATTCAGATGTGACTTTCTTCTTAATAATAATATGGAAACTTTACTTGAATTTTTGGTTATGCATTCTAATTGGGATTGGAAATAACACCGAGCATTTTGGCTCTTAAAGGTGACTGAAAGCAGCACTATTCAGATTGTGAACAACGGGAAGATATTAAAGCTCTTCAAAGCCACTCCGAAGGATGCGGGAAGATACTCCTGCAAAGCCATTAATGTTGCAGGCTCCTCTCAGAAGTACTTTAACATCGATGTGCTAGGTAAGGGAAAACATTCTTTTAAAAACACTACAAATCAGATGCATTTCTTACATACGACAGAGTTGACTGAAAGAGTAAAGGGAAAAATAAATTGATAGGATAAATATCTTCATATCACTCTATCATTATTTTGTCGTTAATATTTGTTGAACAGAACCATATTGTATGGAGATTTAAAAGGTATTATTATTTATCATACAGAGATATCTATGGGTTTTTGGTACCATCTTATACATAAAATCATCAATAACAACACTTGTCAATTTCTCTAGTTAGGTGGGCAGGAAATTCTCTGGGTAGTAACTCAGTAGGATGAGGCAGAGTAAGTACCATTCATGTCGTGGACATCTCCTGAAGCTACTAGGTTGTACTTGAACTTGGATGATAGAAAATGCACCTAATTAATTTTTTGTAACTAAATCACCTCAGCTCTGATTCTAGTTAATGGGGGAGAATTCTGAGGACAGGTAATAACTGTAATAAATTGGGTTAGAAAACATTTTTAATGTTTTAACAGTAATCATAAATTTAGAATTTTATAATTTAGTGTGTGAAATCCTACTTGCCAATTTGAGTTTACATAGTGATAAAATGACTTCCTCTCTTCTCAATATTTTGCTCACCAAAATGGGCATATGATTTATAAGTCTGTGGTGGAAGGAGGAATGATACTGCATTAAAATTACCATACAAAACTGTTATAATATGAAATTAATCTCTCTCATTAAACTTCTCAAAGTCTTAAGTACTTTGCATTTCCTGTACCAACATTCCCATTATTATATGTAAGTATAGGCTATAAAATCTAAGTAATCTTTTCTGTCATTAGTCCTATTGGCATCATTTTTCTTGACACACTCATTTGCTTTGAATTTTGTCTGGGCTGAGGACTCCCACATTTTTATCTCCAGCTCAGACTTCTCTGGCATGGTGAACTGAGTGGTCTCAATGAATGCCTATTCTGGTCACCTGTGGTGATTCCTATCGTAGTGACCAGTACCTCCGAGACCCATCCACTCGCTTCTGCCAGAACCTGGTATTCCTTCTTACCTCCGTCTCCCCTACTCCTTAAACCTACATCCTCTTAAGTCTATTTCCTAATCCCATGTTAAATTATTTACTCCTTTCTATTTCCACTGTAAAGGTATCATTTATAAGCTGCATTAATACCATATAATAGTCTCTGAACTCCCAGTCATCCACTCTTTGCCACGGGAATCTACTCTTTATGCAACAGCCAGTATGGCTGATCATACCGTACCCTCCCCTACTGAAACCCTCTAACAGCTGGAGATGAAGAACCAGACACCTTAGCATGATGTGAAGGGAGAAGATTCAAAGGTCAGGAAAGTGTACAGGAACTCTTCAATATGTTTGATAATTCCAAGAATAAAAACCAACAGAGCCAACACTATACTCAGATCCAGTTTTAGTGTAGGATCCCTGTAAAAGAGATAGGGGTGATATATTTTAAGCAGGACTATGGTGTGATATGTAGAATTTGAACACTCCTTATAAGATTGACAGTGGTTATGTCATTCATTAAAATGTATAGCAGTAGTAAATTGTATGAGCTTCACTACTCACTCATATTCTAAACTTCTTTTGTACATGGGTTTAATACTCGTCAAAATGATGAGTTTTGTACTACCAAGAATTGTCCTGCTATCAAATCTTTCATGAATGTATTCCTATACTTGAATTTAACTTTTGGTTCCATAGATGTGATATGAAAAAAAGATCCAAAGACAGAGAAACAGCGATCAGACTATTAATCCCCAGAGGGAAAGTAGGAGAGGGAGGGGGCAAGGGGAAGAGATCAACCAGAGGACTTGTATGCATGCATATAAGCCAAACCAATCGACATGGACAACAGGGGGATGAGAGCATAAGTGGGATGGGGGGAGGATGGGGATTTAATGGGGGGGGGGATGAGGACACATTTGTAATACCTTAACTAATAAAGAGTTTAAAAAAAAAGAAAAAAGATTATTCTGTGATATGTTTAACAGTAAGATCTTGTTGAAATACTGTAGAAATCATTGATTATCTGATCTCCTTCCCCCCACTCTTTTTGCAAAGTTATAGATTTTCATGATAATATGTATTTGTTCAAGTTCCACCCACCATAATAGGTGCCAACTCCGCCAATGAAGTCTCAGTTGTCCTCAGTCACGACACCAGCCTTGAATGCCAGGTCAAGGGCACTCCCTTCCCAGTGATTGACTGGTTCAAAGATGGCAAGTGAGTATCTTTTCTGTATTTGTTACAAGGGTATTTATAGGAAATCCATGTGTAAACGCATATGGATTTTCTCTTAATTATTTTACCTCATGGACTATTATTGAATGAGCATGACAGAAGACAAAATTGCTCAAAAAGTGGTCTCAAAGCCTTACAATACCTTTCGTTTTTATGAATTACAAGGCTCTCTATAATTGCTGGGGATTTTATTTTAGAAACATATGAAACTCAGGTTTATTATACATGAAATAGTCTGTCCACAGGATAAGAATTTAAAAAAAATAAAAAATGTAACATCCAAATGCAGAAGTGATTTTGCTTTGATATGGGAATTGTTTGAATTACTTAAAAAGAAAATGTGTTGCCCTGGCCAGTGTGCCTCAATGGCTAGAGTGCCAATCTGAGCACCCAGGGGTCACAGGTTCAATTCCTGGTCAAGGGCACATACCTGGGTTGCAGGTTTGATCCCTGTCCCTGGTCAGAGTATGCAGGAGGCAATCAATTGATGTATCTCTCTTCTCTCCTCTCTCTCTCTCTCTCTCTCTCTCTCTCTCTCTCTCTCTCTCTCTCTCTCTCTCTTCTCCTTTTCTCGTTACCTCCTTCCCTCTATCTCTCCCTTCCACTCTATCTAAAAAGCAATGGAAATATACTTGGATGAGGATTAACAAAGAAAAAAGAAGGAAAAAGAAAAGAAAAATGTGTTTACTACAGCAAGATAGGAATACTCAATCTAGTTCTCTGTGCAGGCAAAAAGGAACAACCACCGAAGAGCAGTCAGATGTTTCTTAGACTTCAAGGTCTGCTGAGGTTTGCCCACACTGATATAACTGCATGATTTGTATTGTTTGTGAGAGTTCATTCTCATGGCATGGCCACAATTCATGTGTTAAAGTAGTTCCTCAGAGCAGGTGTCTAAGACTAAGCAGCCAAGAGTGAAACTTTGCAGTGTAAATAAAGGACTGTATGCAAACTTTTAAAGATCAGTAAGCCAAACAACAGCGTAGAAAAATGTATGGAGGGTTTGAACAGGCAATTAAAAATATATTAAGTAGGCAATAAATGTATTAGAAGATGCTCACCCTCAATAATTTGGAGAATGTACACAAAAATCATACGATTTTATTGTTCACAAATCAGGCAAAAATAAAAAAGTAAAATTTGAAAAATATCATGTATTTGCTAGAGAATGGGAAATTTGGATATAGTATTCTGTTGGGGAGAATGTGAACTGGTACTATGAAAGGTACTACTGGTTTATTAATATAGCAATGCTTATAATTATGTATCGTGTGGTTAAGACGCTGGTACTATTAAGATTTGAATGCTCTAGCCTGATGGGTGTGGCTCGGTGGTGGAGCGTCGAACTATGAACCAGGAGGTCACAGTTCAATTCCTGGTCAGGGCACATGCCCAGGTTGTGGGCTCCATCCGCGTTGAGGGGCATGCAGGAGGCAGCCGATCAGTGATTCTCTCTCATCATTGGTGTTTCTATCTCTCGCTCTCCCTTCCTCTCTCTGAAATCAATAAAAATATATTTTTAAAAAAGAAAAGATTTGAATGCTCCTATGCTCCTATGCTGTCATGGAGCAATTACACCTTCAGCATTTAGAGCAGGAAGCAGTCCTGGTGTCCAAAGGACGGCCTTTGCATGTGGAGTTTCTCCTTCGATGATAATATCTAGATGATATTCCCTGCAAAGCTGTGATGGCAGAAAAGCGAAAACTACCTAAAGCACCACCTTAGGAAAATGAGTAGATAACTCACAACACGGTCATATTAGGAAGCACTGTGCAGCAGTTAAAAAGAGTAAGATCAAACTCTATGTACCAAAATTATCTCCATAGCTATTGTTGAGTGAAAAGTAGAACAAGAACACAATGCTATTTATGCACAAAAACATTAGATTCCCTTGGAAATACATTTATGGGTGAAAATATTTAGGAAAACGTGGGAGAATACAAACCAAACTGATAATGGTGAGAGGTCTAGAGAGAAGACTCACATTAGGGGTGATAAACCAAGAAGCCCTTTCCTTATTGTAATGCTTACATTTTTTACTTCTTTAAATTATTATGTTACTTGCATAATTAACAATTAGTAAAAGTTTTAAAGTTACTTAAATTTGAATAACTGTATCAAGTATTCACTTCCTTAAACAGCTAAAATGCATTAAACTAAGGTACTTTGTTCTCTTAGCTTTTGAGAACTTTATAAAAATGTCATGTAAGAAGTAGTAAAGGATGCTAGCAAAGAAATGAAATGTGTTTCCATTTAATCTTATAGTCTGACTAGTGGCTTATTAATAGAGCAGTGCTTCTAATTAGGTATCATGTGGTTAAGTCACTGCAACTTTTTAAAAACTAGCTGTGAGTATTCCTAAAAAGAAGATCAATGGATTTTAAAGAGATGACTCTTGGGATATCATAGACTTTAATAACCATAATGTTTGAGTATTAAGTAAAGCTGTTGCCAGTTGTATAAAGTGAGCATTTAATAGTCAGTAAATGGCTCGGTAGCAGAAAAAGACTTCCTAGACAACTATATATGAGCTGCTTTTGTCATAAATATCTTTCAGTATTTATGATTAAAAAACCATTCATATTTACTATAATATCTACTTTTTAGAAAAGTTGGCCTGGTCATTGTCTTCAGTAAGTAATAACCATTTTTTTCTATTGTGAATACTTTTCCAGATATTGATATAGTGATAATTGGTTCAAAAATAATATTGCTTGGCCTGAAAGCTCCTATACTCTTGGTTTTTCTTTTCTAAATGATGGTAGAAATATTGGCTGTGCAAACCAAAACCAAAACCAAAAAACAAAAAATACCATAAAAAACAAAAGCCAAACAACCAGAAGAAGAGAAAGAGGAAGGGATGAATGACTGAAGCAGATAATGATACTGCCAGTTTGCTATTAATATTATTCAACACTTTAAGTTCAAAATGAAGAAACTCTTCATCTTAAAGTGATAATTATCTCACTTGCATTAGTGGAGTAGTTTAATAATTCCATTCTTCTCAGTAGGAGTACCAAGCGCATCATTTTTTTCTAGATTTATACTAAAAAGTTCAACTTTGATTTTTAACCTCATATGACAATGATTTTTGTTGTGGTTAAGAAGAGAGGAAATATAGGAAAATTAAAATAGACTCATGGAATAAAATTTTATTTTTTCTAGGCCTTTATTTTTGGGTGATCCTCACATTGAACTTCTAGACAGAGGACAAGTTTTACATTTAAAGAACGTGCAAAGAAGTGACAAGGGGCGCTACCAGTGCGCTGTGTCCAATGCGGCTGGCAAGCAAGCCAAGGATACAAAACTGACAGTCCATAGTAAGTGTGACTTTCTATGCTTTTTATTGGTATCAGTTCTCAGTATGAGTTGAAAAGCAGGGTTCACTCTAATATTAACTGTTCTTTTTTTCAGACTGAATAATTTAGAATGCTACTTTAGAATAAACAGTCTGTCTCTATGTGTTTTAGGCTAGAATGTTGCATCCAGTTTTAATGCATTTTATCAATAAGGATGGACTTTTTTCAAGCGGTTTAGTGGTTTTTATATGATCTCACTTAAGAGATCACGGATTTCCTAATTGATTGGTATATACATAGACCAATTGTTTACATCCTTAAAGGGACATATTAAAAAGGCACAGTGCATTTTAATGTGCAGTGTGTTTATAACCTGTATCTTTAACAACCTTCCACAAACGGAAGGACGGGTCTCAGAAAAAGTATACGTAAATTAAATTGAAACTGGAAGTGGCATTTATTTGGCAAATTTAAGCAATAGATGGATGTTCTACTGTTCTACTGTCAACTGGAAATGTTCTTTGAGTTATTTTTCTCAATTTCACAAATACAGTCTTTTTAAGTATAAATGCTATTCCTTTGTAAAACATTTATGGAGGATAGGCAGTTGTTTGAACCCGTGTTTTTGGATTCATTGACGTATCATCTAATTAGGCTACCCAGCTGATTTAGAAAGTCTTCATCATTTCCATTTGCATCAAGGCCTGACAAACATTGCTGAAACTAAAATTTGAGCTCAGAAAATATATCCACTGCAAATTTGCAGCAGAATCGAGTGCATGGGAAATGTATTAAGCAGCTGACCATACTTGTGATTCAAACAACAGAATGACTAACACAGTATAAATTTTGCACTTAAATGCTGTTTTTGTCTGCTAATTTTGGGTTGAATTCATTTAAAAAATTATCAAGCTAATAGCCAAACTAATTTCCAAAATCTTCCAGTATTCAGTACTCATATTTGAAGACAATTCTTCTCATTCAGAAAAAAATTGAGTCTAAGTTTTAAGTTCAAAAAATTATAATGTAACTTTACCACCATTAAGAAATTAAACTACTGTATTGTAGGAAAAGTGATTTTATACACCTTCTACTTCTGAAAGAAAATGAAACTGCTGACGTTTAAATTCAGAAGAGCCAAAAAATATACCTTGAACACTAATATGTTCAATAACATATTAATATTTTGCACAAAGTGTTTGGTAATAAATAATATAAGCAATAAAGATAGACTTTTGACGCCTTATATTTTAATAAGCTTTGTAAATTTGTCTTAGTCTTTTTCAGCCTCACCCATATTTTTACCACCATCAGCGTTTTTTTAATTTTTGTTTTGTTTTGTTTTCTTTTACCATCAGTTTTAACACATCTTAGCAGATTTCCCCGTCAGATTATAATGGATTTATGTTTTTTCAACTTCTTTGAAAACATTTTTGTTTGTAATTTTTATACAGAATATTCATCACTTTCTTCAGAGTTAACATTGAGTCCTCAAATAAACAAAAAAAAAAAACCTAAGTGATGTCATTAACACCTGTCAATTTGTCAAATCCAAGAATAGTAGGTCTCGCCATAAATTATGTGTGAGAAAAATTTGTGTATGTGAATGTCTGTCACTGTGAACTAGTTCTAAGAATGGTTATCAGAAAACATTGAGGCACTCTGCTCAGCAGCCAGGTCTTGTTTTCTAATATCATCTCCACCAAAAGGAACCAAGGCTTCTTGGAGAAATGATTAATTCCAGGACAGGGGCAGGAATATGCAAGCAGCCTGGGGCATGTAGTGGGACCAGAAAGTTCAAAAGTACCAAAGTTATAAAATAACATGGGTATGTCAAAGGGACATAGGAGCCAACTGGAATAGCTTCCAATGGACGAAACTGGAACAATTCAAACAACAAAACAAATAATATATATTAGATTATAACCCAAAATATACATTAAGTTTTGGGGAGTCTGTGTTGATATAAATACGATTGGATAAATTGAAGAGGAGTGACAAATCTCCCATATAGAAGATTCCAAATAAATTATATAGGTATTCCCCTCTCAAGGACGTAGAACGTAACTTTACTGCATAGGTATGAGCTGGGGAGAATGATTCCTTTCCAAAGACAAGGGGGAAAAGGAGCAACTCTACACTCCAAGAAACCTAGCGAAAAACTGTCTTGACCAGGCTGTCAAAATAGCATCATCGAGGATAAGTGTGCTGACAGCAGGTACCCTTGATTGAGAAAGTGCTTTACCTCTGTCATCTTTCTCCCAAAGACCCATAACCCTAGTCTAAGCATAAGAAAAACATTCCACAAAACATCCTATTCTAAAATAAAATAATGTGGCCGAAACCGGTTTGGCTCAGTGGCTAGGGTGTCAGCCCGCGGACTGAAAGGTCCCGGGTTCGATTCCAGTCAAGGGCACGTACCTGGGTTGCAGGCACATCCCCAGTGGGAGATGTGCAGGAGGCGGCTGATCGATGTTTCTCTCTCATTGATGTTTCTAACTCTCTATCTCTCTCCCTTCCTCTCTGTAAAAAATCAATAAAATATATTTTTAAAAAATAAAATAAAATAATGTGAAGGCACTAAGCGCAGGCACATGCCGTTTGGTTTCTCTTAAATCGTTGCAATTATAGCGCAGTCCTGGAATGACCACGTTCAGAATATGCAGCAGTTTCGAGCCACTTGAGTTGTTTTCCCGACAGCAGAATCCTCATGTGGTGTGAGAAGCCAGGCATGCGGTTGCTGAGTTATGGAAGAGACACATGTAGCCAATTAGATGAGTAAAGTCCAGCGAATGAAGTCTTGGCAGGTCCAAGAAAAAGTAAGAAGCAACAGTTAAAGACGCCACAGTGATCACCAGTAGCTGGTTCTGAAAGCACTTAGACCTTTAGTATTTCTTGGGGGCAGGGCCTGCAGTTGTACCACCCCTGACGATTTTGCTCCCTTGGCCCGGTTTGAAACCTATTTCTCTCTACTTTAAGTGGCGTTTCGTTTTGTTTTGCTTTGGTAAATGTAACGTTCTTAGACTGTAATGTCTACTGGACTTAAATGAACCCCTGAAACGAAAGCTGTGATGTTCTGCTTTATCCGAAACCCAGAAGGAGGGTGATAAAAATGGACAAAACAGGCAAGTCATTATCAGCAGCTAAATCACAGGCTTCCTCGTTGTCTTTAATGTGTATTTGCTTTGAGTGCATCATTTAAACACCTGTCGCATTTAAGATGTTATGCAGCTGCTAAAGCCTCGAAAACTTGTTTCTGCTCTGAAATCCTTTGTAGTTCCACCCAGTATTAAAGGAGGGAATGTCACCACAGAAATATCAGCATTGATCAACAGCGTAATTAAGCTGGAGTGTGAAACACGCGGACTTCCGATGCCAGCTGTCACGTGGTATAAGGACGGCCAGCCGATCATCTCCAGTTCGCAAGCACTTTATATTGATAAGGGGCAGTTTCTTCATATCCCTCGAGCCCAGGTCTCTGATTCAGCAACGTACATGTGTCATGTCAGCAATGTTGCTGGAACTGCTGAAAAATCGTTCCACGTGGACGTTTATGGTAAGGAACATGTATGTGCTTTAATCATCTCTGTTTCCACCTCTGCCTTCTAATGTGCCAAGTTCCAATTCCTTCACTAATAAGGTCCTGGTGGATTTGATCATTTTCAATATGCATGGGTAGGAGTTAGAAGAGTTTGTCCCATGATTTGGCAAAAATGTTTTTAAAAGTTACCGTTAGCAGGGACTGGTCCATTCATTTGGCCAACCATTTGGCCGTGGCACGTAGGGCTTCCAGACCATTTGACTTTTATGCAGAAGGTAGAGGCATTATCAGGACTAAAAGCATTCTCTTCTGTTTGCCCTTCAGAAGCCAGACATGGTAATATCCCACAAATATTTAGAATAGCTGTAGATCGGCTGAACCAAGAAATTCTTTCCTCAACAGCCTCAGCCGGGGACGAATGGTAGGAGTCCTATTTCATTGGGACTCAAAGAATTGCTTGAAATATTACTTTTTTCTCACAGTTCCTCCAATGATTGAAGGTGACTCGGCTGTACCTCTCAATAAGCAAGTGGTTGTTACCCATTCACTGACATTGGAGTGCAAAGCTGCCGGCAGCCCTCCGCCAGTTCTCACCTGGTTAAAAGACGGTGTCCCCGTGAAAGCCAGTGACAATGTCCGCATAGAAGCTGGTGGGAAGACGCTAGAAATCACGAGTGCCCTGGAAGTCCATCGGGGGCAGTATGTGTGTGTGGCGACCAGTGTGGCAGGAGAAAAGGAGATCAGATACGACGTTGATGTCTTAGGTACCTAAGGATGTCACTATCTGGAGTCTCAGATTCATAGCCAAACCTGACTAGTTTATTAAAGCTTTTTTTTTTTTTTGCCCTGCCAGTGTGGCTCAGAGGTTGAGCATCGACCTATGAACCAGGAGGTCACAGTTCAATTCCCAGTCAGGACACATGCTCGCTCTGGTTGTGGGCTCGATTCCTAGGAGGGGGCGTGTAACCTCAGCTGATCCATGGTTCTCTCTCATCATTGATGTTTCCATCTTTTTCTCCTTCTCCCTTCCTCTCTGAAATCAATAGAAATGTATTAAAGTTGGTTTTGGTGTGGGGTTTTTTTTTTGGGGGGGGCAGGGGTCGAGAATAAAATAATCTGCAGTAATAAAATAATTTAATTTTCTGTTCAACTCTGGACTGCACATTACTGAGTGTTGGATTTGTCACTAGCGTCCCAATATCCAAAGCCACATAAAGCTTCCACTGGTTTTGGTAGAATCCTTTGCGTTTGTAAGTGCATAGGTGCATTTTACATCTGGGACCACATCTGCCTGCAGGCAGGGAGAGCATGGTCTTCCGTGCCGAGCACCGGGATGGAGAGCAGGAAGCTTAGTCTATGGGTCTCGGAAGTCATCTTGCAACCCTGAGTCTTACTTCTTTTAAATCAAAGGCTTTTATTATTATGAAAATTAGCAACATAAAATATGAGTCAACTTTATATTCAGATGCTATCAGTAACACCATAGTGCTAGATGAATTGCGAAAAATCCGCAATGTGTCAAAAGTACATTCACCGACCCAGGCAAGTGTGTATTGTAAAATGTATTTAACATTTCAAATCCCCTTTGTGTACCAGTTACTGCGATACTTACCAACTTAGTGTTGCTTAAAGTGATGCTGTATTTTCTTTCTTGTATACATTTCACTGCATGTTACATCTCTGCTGTTTTCTAGTGCCGCCGGCTGTAGAAGGAGGAGATGAAACATCTTACTTCATAGTGATGGTTAATAACTTATTGGAGCTAGACTGTCAAGTGACAGGCTCTCCCCCACCAACTATCATGTAAGGGTTTTGGTATGTCTATTAAATACCTCCCACTTTTTTATTTGAGTGTTTCAGAGCTATCTTGAAAGAGGTCCTGCGTAGCTAAAAAGTGGTTGTATAAAATTACGTTCTTTATATTCCTCTTTTAATAGACATACTATATACAAGGCGACTTTTAATTGATACTCACAGGGTCTTTAAATCTGCTCAATTAGAGGCATTCCTTTTATGCTCTTAGAAATTACATCTCCAGTTTATAGAAACAGACTATTAAGCAGTCTGGTAACTCTTCCTGGGACCCTGAAATGTTTAATGAACAACTAAGTAGAAAGAAATGTACCAGACATATTAGGGAAATAGTTAACATGCATATATGTTTACTGATTCTATTTTCTCATTCCTTCATTCACAAAGCATTTCTTGAATATTTATCTCTCATTTCCAAAGTGCTATAGGAAATGAAATTAAGGAACAGTCAACTAAGGGAATAAAATATGTTCACCTATGATTATAAAACTATATGGAATGCTATATCATTTCAGGGTTTTATTTTACAGATGTTTTAGGATTGTGTTCATTTCACTAGTTAATATTATTTAAACATTTCAAGTGAATAAAATTTAGGGGCATTTACCTCGCTTTATAACCTAACATTAACAGATGAATGAAGAACTCAAGACATGGTTATTGGGATCCAACAATATGCTAACCTCTGTGTTAGCCTGGGTTTCTTTTTTTCCTTTCCCCATGTACAGTTTATTTTATAAAGTAAGAAAATAGGAAATTAGGCAGATGCATAATTGAAAATTTATATATGTATATGTATAAAATATATAAATAAATATAGTTTCTTTAAGATATATATACATATACACACATATATATGCATATATGAATATATATATGAATATATATATATATATATATATATATATATATATATATATTCCAGGGACTTAATCATTTAAATACATATCCATACTTATTTTCGCCATGTTTCTATAGGTGGGTGAAGGATGGCCAGCTAATTGATGAAAGGGATGGATTCAAGATTTTACTGAATGGACGCAAACTGGTCATTGCCCAGGCCCAAGTGTCAGATACAGGCCTTTATCGGTGCGTGGCAACCAACACTGCTGGAGACAACAGGAAGGAATTTGAAGTGACTGTTCATGGTAGGCTGAAGAAGGGACAAGAGCATTTCATTTAAAATTAATCTTTGCATTATTTCATTAGCTAGTTCACATTGTAGCTCTGGATAACTCTTGAGGTGTGGAGAATAATGTAAAGAATGTGAATTTGCGCCCTGGCCAGTGTGGCTCAGTTGGTTGGACGTTTTCCATGCTCTGAAAGGTTGCTGGTTCAATTCCTGGTCAGGGCACACGCCCAGGTTGCAGGCTCGACCCCCAGTAGGGGGTGTGCAGGAGGCAGCCCATCAGTGTTTTGCTCTCGTGTTGATGTTTTCCCTCCTTCTCCCTTCCTCTCTCTCTAAAAATCAATAAAATAAAATAAAAAGTGAATTTGACCTGGCTGGGGTTCTCAGTTGGTTGGAGAGCCATCCTGTATACCCCCAAAAGGTTGCAGATTTGATCCCAGGTTGGGACTCACACGGGAGGCAACTAATCGATGTTTCTCTGTCACATTGATTGTCTGTGTCTCTCTCCCTCCCCCCCACCTTCCTCTTTCTCTAAAATTAATGAAAACATATCCCTGGGTGAGGATGAAAAAAAGGGGAATTTGAATTAAATAATGGTAGATTTTTAAGTCACTTTATTAAACACACTTGCCCAAGAGATACCATGTGAATGCATAGAGAACTGAAATGTTAGGATATTCTGCATAGAATGCCAGGTCTGTGGAATGATCCTAAGTAAGATAAAAGAGGGAGGCAGAAAATTCCCCATCAGAGGGTTATGTCAGCCTTGAAGGGTTTCGCCAAAACAGGAGGGAGTGTGAATAGAGTCATTTCCAGAAATGGAGGCTGAGGGTGTTATGCAGGATCCGGGGCATCTAAGTGCATTCACAAAACTGGCACGTGAGTGTGCAAACCATTACTGCAGCGACAGAAGCAACTTTCTGGCAGGTTATTATGTGTCTCACTTGCCAGCAGAGCCTGGGAAGGAGGGACTGGAACGAGAGGCCGGGGAGCCATTTGGAAGTCATCGCAGAGGTTTCTATGAATGTCAAGTTCATTTTCCCCTCTCCATGCAGACGCTTTTTCCCTGCCTTTTCAGTCCCGTGATGGAATATAGCGATCCTGTTTCACAGTCTCAGTTCCAATTCCTGAGTGAGGGAAGCTGGCAGGGCCAGCTTAAAGCAAGTGGCCATCCTGGCTTCAGTCATCCTTGCCGGGGGCAGGGTCACCCACTATAAGTATGGGTGCTGGTTTAATGAAGGAGCTGTGGAGAAGGGGAGGGTCATAATAAAGAGGGAAAAGGTGTGAGTTAAACATACATGTGGATTGCTGTTGCTGCAAATATATTGTACTCATTCTTTTGAGAAGTAGGGTTTTATAATGAAGAAATAAGTACTCGCTAAAGTATAAATCAAGTGCATGGGGTAAAAATATTTCATGTTTTGTTTACATTTTTACAGTTTCTGGTTTCATTCTGCATACAGATTTTTAAGTGTCTGACCCCACTGATTATGGTTTTTGGTTTCCTTCCTTCCTCCCTCCATCCCTCCCTTCTTCTCTCTTTATCCCTCCCTCCCTTCTGTTCTACTTTCTTCCTCTCTTGAATCTAGTTCCTCCAACAATCAAATCCTCAGGCCTTTCTGAGAGAGCGGTAGTGAAATACAAGCCTATCACCTTACAGTGCATAGCCAATGGCATTCCCAATCCATCCCTTACATGGTTAAAAGATGGCCAGCCTGTGAGCACTGCCCAAGGAAACTTCAAAGTAAGTAGAAATATTAGTGACCCCCAAATGAGAAAGCTACACAGATCTCCCATGAGTAGCACATACTTCTTTCCCAATTGTAGATTTTCCTGTTGTACAGATTTTGCCGAAAATTTATTGAAACAATATGTGTTTTCCTTAGCATTTTTAAGAGCATTTCACTTAATATTTTCATATGAAGAATGGAATTAATTAAAAACTAATAACTTGAACAGTCATATCCATTTTTAATTTATTAGTTGGTGCTTTTATTATTTTGATTGATGACTATCTTAACTATTGAAAAATTGGTGTTTTATGAATGAATAGTGTTCATCAATACTGCGTATCCCCAATATGTTCACCATAAACTAAGATTAAGGTAAAGACATATCTATATAGACCTAACTGAAAAATATATTTTAACCAGTGTTATAAGCTTCAAGAAGGCAGAGATTATATAGCTTGTATATAACTGTATCTCCGTACATGTTTGTTAAGTATATAGATAGATGATAGATAGATACATAGATTCCAAATCTAGATAATTTAAATGATGCATTTGAAATCCAGATTAATACATACCGCTACTAGGTTCAAGTTATTTGATTAATGTGTGTATGAACTTGGCTTGTAATAAGTTTTCAATAGGGAGGAATGTGCTGAGTTCTTTTCTCAGTACAATAGGTGGATATCTGATCATTTATTGTTCCTATTCCCAATCCAACGGAAGGAATCTTAGACTTTGGCTAGTGAAAGATTTAGTATGTAGCCTTCAAACATAGTGCAAGTAAACAACTGTTTACTGGAAATAGACATTTATTACATAATCATACAAAAGTATAATTGCACAAGTGTAAAGAGTAATTTTAAGAGAAAATATAGAGAAGTATGACAACAGATAATGAGAAAAGCCTTTAAGCATGTGAGTGATTTATGGAGAAAGCCTGTGAGCAGAGATCTGAAGAATACATAGGAGTTAAATGGGTGAATTAGTGGAAGAGAACTAGTAGGTTAATTCAGAGAAGGTGTACATAGGCAAGCAATTTAAAGTAAAGGAGAGGATGACAGCTCTTAAGACCTGAAAGCAGCCAGTGGAATAGGAACAGAGAGCAAGAATGAGTGGTATTAGGGGAGACCAAAGTGAGTAGGTAGAAAGTATTTAAGGAATATTAAAGATTTCATTTTCACTGCAGAGCAATAGGAGATCTTTGAAGGGCTTTAAGAGAGGAGAGACATGATCAGGGTTGCATTTTAAGTAATTACCCAGGCTCCTCCTGGAGAATGAATTGAAGGATCAAGAGTAGATATGCGGAAATCAGTTAGGATTTATTTGTGTGGGAGAGAGAGAAGATAGAAATTTGGACTCACATACTGGCCATAGAAATGAGGATAGGTGGTTAGATTTGAGAGTTATTTATTGTTTATATTATTAGGGCTCAGTGATAGATTGCTTATGAAAGGTGAGGGAGAGAGAAGTGTCAAGGGAAACTGAGGACTCTAACCTACACAAATGCATAGATTGTCATGACACTCAGTGACATAGGAGACTCTGGAGGAGGACGAGTGTGCGGGGCGGGGGGGGGGGGGTGGCGGGGGGACAGGGATGGAGAGAGACCTCTGATTTGAGTTTTAGATTTTGCGGGTTGAGTTGACTTTGAAACAAACTAGTGAAAATGTCAAGTAGACCATTGAATATGTGTTCCTGGAGCTCAAAGGCGAGCTCTGGCTGGAGATGCCGACACTTAGATGATATTTGAAACCATGGTCACAGTTGATTTGATCCAAGGGAAGAATAAAGGGTAAGAAATATGAGAAAGAACTGACTGAGTTCAGAGTCCTAAGAAATCATGGCATTTAAAGGCTATGTACAAAAGTCCAGAAGGGAATATAAACATATGAATGTGCTGCTTAACATATTTAGCACGTATGGCTGGAGAATAGTGGGAGTTTACATGGGAGTGTATGGAGAGAATATCATTTGGGGTCAGAATCTGGTAAGCCTAGAGGGCTATGTTGAGCTGGGATTTCATTCTGGGCAAAGTAGTGAGCCATGAACAAGCTTTGAGGGAGGACTGGTAAAAGGATCAAATTTACATTGTGGACAAATTATTCTGGCAACGGCATGCAAGATAGATTAAGAGTTTGGGAGGTTGGAGACACTGGAATATAAATTAAGCTATTATAATCCCACAGTGGCTGTGAGAATGGAAAATAAGGGATCTGAGAAACATCGAGTGGTATAGTTAATAGGAGAGCCATAGTGGGCTCCAAAACCTAGACGACTGGGAGAAGAGTGGGTGCCATTCAACAAGGTTGGAAGCGTGCAATGGGAAGTAGGTTTAGAGATACAGGAAATAATTATAAGCTTTGTTCGGGACATGTTAAATTTTGTGTGCTAACCTGTCCAGCAGATAGTTGGAACCACAAGTGCTGAGCTCAGGAGAGAAGTTGAGGCCAACACTGTAAATTTAGGAGTCTGCACAGGATTCTTCACTGAAGCCAAGGGTTTGGCTGAAAACTATCAGAAAATTAAGTTTCCTCTTTCTGGGACAGATTCTGTAAAGTCATCTAAGGAAGTCAGAGAATGAGAACTAAGGGAAAGTACTGTGTCTTAAAAACCCAGAAAGTAGAGTGATTCAAGGAAAAGGTCAGTCAACAATGCCCAATGCTATAGATGATGAGAAGAGAGGATGAGCTCACTGCATAGGCTGCTGGGTATCTGTCATTGGAAGTTACCGGTAGCCTCTGAGTAGAGTTTCAAAAAATAACCACCGAATCACCAGTTCCAACATGATGAAGGACAGTTGCAATAAGTTTATGAGGGATGTAAGGAAAAACAGGAAAATATTTATCTGGATTTTCGTTAATTACACTTTATAATTTTTTACTTTTTTTCTGGCACCCACGACCATTTAATAATAATAAAAAAAGATTGTTGTTTTAAAACTTTTTATGAAGTGTGATATAAATGTGACTGTGTTTTCTCAAATAGCTTAAATTTTAATCACATAACTCATAATGCTAAAGTCTTTTATTCAGTGGAGTTTTATGACTCTACCAGCAGGCTAGCCTTAGGTTATTTTGCATTTTCCAACCAATAAGAAAAGCTCTTTAATAAAACGAGTCTATTTTCTCGTGCAGGATGAAGTGATCTGGCTCTAATCTTCTAAGAGAAAATGAAGATACTGGCATAAAAATATAATTAGATATCATAAAGTTAAATGAGTTTGTCTATCTCTACAAAGGTTTTCAAGTCCAAGATTAAGTACCAAATGCTGCTATGCTTTCTGCTCCCAATTAGATACAGTCTTCTGGTCGAGTTCTACAAATTGCCAAAACCCTGATGGAAGATGCTGGCAGATACACATGTGTGGCCACCAATGCAGCCGGGGAAGCCCAGCAGCACATTCAACTGCACGTGCATGGTAATGCCATCCCCACGTCCTGACAAAAGTATATTTCTTTGCCTTTTTATTTTAAAACACTGTGGGCTCATTTTTATTGAATTACACTGTTAAAAAGAATAAGTGTTTATTTTAGTCTGTATAAAAAAACTTAGGTTTTTGTTTTATTTACATTATTGTAATTATAATTGCTCGTCTTAAGATCTTTAGTTTTCAGGTTGACAAATGGGATATGCCAGAGCTCATAAATAAATACACTAGAATACCCCCTCCTGCCCCGTGCACGAATTTCGTGCACTGGGCCACTAGTAAATAAATAAATAAATACACTACCCTATATTGGAAAGTATTCGAACTCTGTTGACAACTTTCTGCAGAAAACTTTTGTTGAAAAGTTGCAAGGTTGTTCCATAGGGCTGTCTGTGATCTTCTTGCCTGTAAGAGGGATTTTGTGAGCCGAAGCTAACCTTGACACAGGATCTTCTCTCATGGTGACCAAGGACCACCTCATGAATATTACAGCTTCACAGTAAACTTGAAAGACTGACCTTGAATATAAGACTTCAGTCCCTGGAGAGTCATCAGAAAGGGCCAAGAAATACAGACTTGGACTTTACTGAGTCAGTCAAGGATATTTGTAGAGAGTTATTCAAGATCTCCACCTATGCAGTATTCATTTTCTCTAATTCTAATTGCTGTTAAATCATTAATTAATTAATTAATTAATTAATTAATTCATATATTCACTCCACATTTACTAAACCATTTAACCTAAAAGAATGCCTTAGCACCTACCTTAATTCCAGGTACATAGTAGGTGGTCAGTAAATATTTAACAAATGGAAGAATAAACAATAAGTTAATAAAAAAATTTAGAACATTGAATTCTTCTAATCTATTTCTTTACATGTTTTCTTTAAATTGGCTGGTTAAAAGATTCAAATGATCAGTTCCCTAAATGTCCCCAATAAACCAATTTATTCTCTCCCCAGTTCCCTAAATATGAACACCTAAGTTATGGATGTCATACACACAAACCATGTTCCTTAAGAGGATGATTGTAACCATCTTGGAATTAGCTTACCATGCTTAAGGCTTTGGTGACAGGCTAACCCTACTCTCCCTTAAATGGCCTTGAATTTACCTTGTTCCTCCTAAAGCCTAATATCTGTCCCCAGGGTTCTTTGGCAGCTGTCTCCAGCACTTACTCAGATCTGCGCTTCCATCCAAGAGTATGCTGGGGTGGGCTTGCTCTGCTTTCCCCATGTTCCTACCCAGCGGCTCTTTTTTTCCTCCTGGTATAAACTGTTTGTCTTCTCCTTTCCAACGTTTCAGTCCTTATCTGGTCTCCATTGGCTAAGAGGACACAGGGAAGTGGGATAGCTTGTTATGTTGCAATCATCTCGTGCACTGGGGTCCAGCTGACATTGGTTTAAATTCTGTGCTAACTGTGATCTAGGTTACCTGGAGCAAACAAATTTATTTTCTCTGAATATCTGACTTGTGGAGTGCTTTTGAGGATTAGAGGCGTTCGATATAAAATATCTCCCACCTCTACTCTCTCAGGTTATCAAAAAGAAGGATGTTTTTGTCCTCTAGAGTGACTTAAAGTACTTAAATGATGATTCCATCATGAAGAACAGAGTGTATGTCTCCAGAACCAGGAAGAACTAAACTTTATTGTTTGGGAAACCCAAACTTTAATGTTCATAAAAATCGTACATGCTGCATGTTAAAAATACAACTTCCTGGGCCCAGTCCCAGGTCTTCTGAAACAGTGTCTCTGATACAAGTGGTCTGTGTGCCATTACTTGGAGAAACATTGGCCCAAACTCTAAAGACTCACCTAGAGTCTGGCCAGTGTAGTCAAGAATTACTGAAAACCAGAGTGCAGGAAAGAAACCAAGCATCCCATCCAATCCGGAGCAACAATAGAAGAGGAAAAGCAGAATCAATACACAAGTCTATAAACCGAGGGTCTGATTGTGGTAACACCGTGTATGTTAGCAGGAGATGCAGTTGGGGTACACACAGTTACATGGAAAATAATCAGAGAGTAAGGGACCAAGCTCGAAGACATCTGGGTCAATGTGAGAAGAAAGAACCAGAAGGTGAGTCAGGATTTATTTTAAGGATTTATTAAAACAATCTACTTTATATGAATAAAAGCAAGATACTATACTAGCTGAAAATGTTTCATCTCATACCATCTTGACTTGTCTGGATAACAGTTCATCAGCCTGAATTAATAATAAAGTGAACTTTAAATGTAATACTTATTATGACCAACCTGGAGGAATAGTTGGCTATGTGAATGTGACAGGAATCTGGAGAGAAAGCTGGAATATCATCTTGACACGCATGACTGCAATGGTGCCTTGAATACAAATGACTCCAAATTTTATCTGTCTTCTTTGTTACTTGTGTTATTAACTTCAGCAAGAATTGGAGATGTTAAAAAAAAAGTGTAGAAATTTCTAAGGGATTAGTAGATGACAGATTTCCAAAAGATCTCAGAGGTTAAAATGACAAGTTAATCTGATGTGGGAAACCACATAAGAATAGGGTGGAGAAGAGGGGTTTAAAGACACCACACATTGAAATACTAGATGTATTAATGGCTTTCTTCAATTACTGTAGAGATGATAACTCAGTTTCATAATAAAGTTAATCAATCTTAGAAATCAGTAATAGAAGCTTATAATATGAAAACCAAGAGAGGAATTGATTCTGTTATACTCTTGCTCTCTGAATGCTTCCAAAGTAATATATCTAATTCTGTTATTGTATATTAAAAGGGACACTGAAAAATCTATAAGAAAGCAGATATCCTTTAATTTAGTTCACTCATTAATTTATTCAATCAATTCTATAGTTGCCTTTTAGTTAAGATTTGTTTTTATCCCAATCTTTATTGTTGGGGTAATACATTCAGCAAATGAGCATCTATGACAATTGTCATCCAAAAGTGTTCAGTCCTAACAAACTCAGCCTTCCAGCTGTTAATATTTTTCTTTCTTATAAAAAAGACTAGTGGCCCAGTGCACGAATCCATACACATTGAAAAGAAGTTAATTAGAAGAAATATTTTAATATTGCCATTTGCCCTTTCTCTATAATAGAAGTGTCAACCAAATTCATGATCAACAATGACAGATGGAAACACACGCATGTGATTGGCACCAAGGAGAGCTTTCTATGTATCACACATGTGCGAGTCAACTTAGGCTTTTATATATATAGATCATAGATGATGCCGTTATTCTCAAGCATGGGAAAAAAGTCTTTCTAAAAGGTGAAGTAAGGGTCCATGGTCTCCTGGACTGAAGACCAAGTCATGATCATGAGAAGAGGAGCGTTCTTATGATTCCCTGGGTTTTCCAGGGGAGTTCTATGCATCACAAGAGGCAGAGACTCTCAGTAGGTGGTCCTCTTGATTATCAAGGTTTCATAATTCTGGAAGTCCTAATTCTCTAGACCAAGATAAGAAATCACATCTAAACCTCAGGTATTTGCCAAGTGAGACAGATGTTTCCACACACAAACAATAATATGGCTCAAGCATTTATTTCGTCTGCACTTAATTGTTTCCGGGGGAAAAATCAGCCACGATGAAGCACTCAGAAGTATTATGTGGTGGATAAAAGCCTGGGCTTTGAATTGGGTTCATATATTTCCAAGTGATAGCTGTAGAACACTGAGTTTAGATGTTAACTGTTTGAAAGTTCAGTTTCCTCACCTGTAAAGTGGGGAGGAAAATGATAATGCCATAATCAGGGAGGTTATTGTGAGGATTAAATGAAAGACTATGTGTGAAAAGCTTAGGCTGGTGTTTGGTTCCTAGTCATCATCTGTAAAAAGTACCTTAACCCCGTTTGAGCCAAACATATATTTGGCGCCTGGCCCTTCTCCCTGTACCAGCATTTTAACAAATATATCTAAAGTCCTTTACCGTTGGCCGGAAACCATCTGGGGTCTGTATGAGTTGTCTGCTGAAAACATTAATGGAGCTCCCCTTGATTTAATTTTATTATTTTAAAGTATTTGCTTGGCTAACATCTCCTAACACCCACTTAAAAAAGGTTTCTCTATCATTTCTGTGTTTTACTTACTAGCTCACTTGTGGCCTAAAGGAGACTTGGGAATATTGTAGGAGGAACATTTTCTTTTCTTTCTTCATGGGTAACTTCAGTTCAGGACTCTACTATACTATTTTCTTGGTATAGGTGAATTTATTACTCTGTCATAATCCTGGTGGTTGGGGAGGATTAACTCACCCATATTACTTTTACATCAGTTATGTAATAATTCAAATTTAACCAAGATTTGAAAAAGTCAATTCATGCCTTTGAGTGGTTGAAGTAATAGGCAGAATCTAGCCTATGATGTGTCCAGAAGAAGGTACTGTGGTTTTGGCATGATGTGGCTTTGGAGGAAGGAAAATAGTGGGGAAAAACCAACAAGTTGCATGGAATTCGACCTCCTGCTTGGAGTATGCAGACATTTTCTCATCTTTAGCATAACATACTGTTACCTTACTAATACGTCTGTCTAGAAAAGTGTTCACTTAAATTCAAATTGCAAGACTATCTCTTTAAATGCTAGAAGGGAATAATTGAAATTACATTTGTTGAGAAGACTATTTTTTTCCATTGAATGGGCTTGGCCCTCTTTTTGGAAATTATTTGACTTTAGATATGTGTTTATTTCTGTGATCTCAAATCTATTTTATTGCTTAAATGTCTTTACTTATGTCTGTACCACACTCTCTCTTTTGTTCATTTTCCTCCAGCTTTATTGAGGCATAATTGACAAATAAAATTGTACATATTTAAAGTGTGATGATTTTATATATGTATACTTTGTAGAAGGATGACTACAGTCAGATTATTTAACACATCCTTCACCTTATGTAGTTATGTGTGTGTTGATAACGCTTAAGATCTCCTCTCTCCCAGTATTATTGCCATGCTATACTTTAGAACCGCAGAGTTTATTCATCTTATAAATGAAGGCTTGTACCTTTTGACCAGCATTTCCCCATTTCCCCCATCCCCCAGCTCCTGGTAAACACCATTCTACTCTCTGTTTCCATGAGTTTAACTTTTCCACATATAAGTGACATCATATAGTATTTGTCTTTCTCGGTCTGGCTTATTTCACTTACCATCACGTCCTATAGGTTCATCCATGTTGTTTCAAGTGGCGGGGTTTCCTTCTTTCTCATAGCTGAATAATATTCTTCTGTGTGTGTGTGGGTGACATCTTTTATCCATTCACCTGTTGATGGACACTTAGGGTATTTCTGTATCTTGGCTTTTGTGAATAATGCTGAAATGAACATGGGTGCAGATATCTCTTTGGGAGACTGGTTTTATTTTATTTATCATTAAGTACTGGTCACTGGTCTTTTATTCCTAACCTGAGATACTGATTTTATTTCCTTCTTATATATACCCAGAAGTGTGATTGCTGGAACATATGGTAGTAATTTTAATTTTTTGAGGAACCTCCGTACTGTTTTTCATAGTTGCTATATCGATTTACATCACAGCAGCAGTGCACAGGGGCTCTCTTCTCTCCACGTCCTCACCAATTTATATGAGTGAGTTACGTGTCTGGGCTTCTTGCAGAACCACCCAGCCTGGAGGACGCAGGGAAGATGCTGAATGAGAGCGTGGTGGTGAACAACCCTATACAGCTGGAGTGTAAGGCTGCAGGGAATCCCTTGCCTGGTATGTTTACTTGTGGGCTCTATGACTTATTAACACTTTAAGATTTCTGGGAATAGTTAAATCTGTTTATGAGCATAATATAGTAATTACTAATAAAGAAAGGTTATAGATACATTTCAGGGTAGTATTTTCAAATTTTCATTACTTTAAATGAATAATTAATTGTCTTATTGTCCTTCCTGTGTCCACAAAACACATGCTGATATTTCATATACATTTATTTTGAAAAATATATTTTTATCTAGTCCATATTGGTTATCTTTTTTAAAAATATATATTTTTATTGATTTCAGAGAGGAAGGGAGAGGGAGAGACAGAGAGAAACATCAATGATGAGAGAGAATAATTGATTGGCTGCCTCCTGCATGCCCCACACTGGGATCAAGCCCGCAACCCGGGCATGTGCCTTGACCAAAATCGAACCTGGGACCCTTCACTCCACAGGCTGACACTCTATCCATTGAGCCAAACCAGCTAGGGCCATATTGGTTATCTTTACACATCAGTCATTTGAGGAGACTATTATTGTTTTTATTCTCATCACTAGTAAGTTATTCCTAGGAGTCAATACATATTTTGAGGCTAATAGTGGCTATATGTTTGGTTTTGATTAGATGTGAAGAGAGGAATATGTACAACAAAAAGAAATAGAACCAGTTAAAAATTTGCTCCCAAACAATATTGATGCATTAGAGACAAAAAAAAATTTTTTTATAAATTCACTGCCAGGACTCTTATGCTGGCTTGGCTACTCATGTTCTTCTTATGGTTACTTCCTCATAAAAATCTCTCTAAAGCAAAATTTAAACAGATTAAACTGAAATGATGAGCACAAGAATAAAGCAGTTGTTACTGTTTTAGTTAAGCTCTAATTTAGTGCAGGTATCGAGCTTTTCAAAGAAACAAATTAAACAGATGGGCCTCTCCCCTCTTGCCCTTGCAGTTATTACCTGGTACAAAGATAACCGGCCGCTCACAGGTTCCACCAGTGTGGCTTTCTTGAACAGAGGGCAGATCATTGAGATTGAAAGCGCCCAGATCGTGGATGCTGGCATATATAAATGTGTGGCCATCAACTCTGCTGGAGCCACAGAATTATATTACAGTCTTCAAGTCCATGGTGAGTGCTGCTTCTCCTGCATGCACCCTGGGGTAAAGAAACCTTCGAAATGACGAAGTCCTTCTATAAAATCCTAGTGTAAATATTTGACAGTGTTAGGATCCCCTTTATAGAAGAGTACAGTGTTCTGAAACTGATAAACGTTTTTATTTCCTGATTCCTATTAAAATGCTTTATTTTCACATGCTGTATCGAACTTAAGTTTGCTTTAGATGAATTGTTGAAATAGTTACCAACCCTCTTATCGGCAATGACAATAGCCCTGATTGTAAATACAGTACTGTCTATGAGAAGCTTATTGTTAAAAAAATGTTTCCAACTTATTATCTCTAATACTTTGAAGAGGAGTTGGTAGTTAACACACTAGAGTGGATACAGTGGAGGGACATCAACACACACACACACACACACACACACACACACACACACGCATGCACCCATGCACCCATGCACGCACACACAAGAGCCTGAAATCAAGAAATAAAAATCCACTCTGGTATCAAAAGCTAGATTTCCTACACAAAGTAACAAAACCTCATTTTCATCATCTGTAAGTTGGCGAGACTGATCATTGCCCTACTTACCTCACAGGATAAATGTGATTAGAATCCCAAATAAGAAAAGTGAAAGAACTCTCTGCCCCCTACCCCCCCCCCCCACACACACACATATATACATACCAAAACCCACCATGTGAAAACACTACTGTGGACATTACATATAATTTTCATTACTTTGAGGTGAAATTTTCTGTGATGTGAACATAGCTTATTTATTTGCTTATTTCTTTTCAGTGCCCCCATCCATTTCTGGCAGCAGTAACGTGGTGGCAGTGGTGGTTAATAACCTGGTGAGGTTAGAATGTGAAGCCAGAGGCATCCCTGCCCCAAGTCTGACCTGGTTGAAAGATGGGAGCCCTGTCTCTGGTTTCGCTAATGGGATACAGGTACTTGCTGTCATTCCTTTGGTGAAATCTACTACCTAACTGTTCAATACAGGAAGTACAAGCAGATAAAGCTGTTAAAGAGATTTGGAGAACAAGGATTCACAAAGGTTATCCAAAACCGCACACATATACATTCATAACTACTATGGACACACAATTGGGATTTCTAAACAATTTCTTAAAAGCTCAGTATACTTAAGAGTTCCGTTACAGCATATGCAGTGCTTTCTTTTAGATACTTTCTACCCACAACCTCCATTCCCTTCCACCTCCACATGAGCTACCTTCCACAAAGAAATGTTCACCAACACCAATAAACAGGAATTGCCTTGTGGAATTTATACTTAAATGGATGGAAGTAATAATGACTCAGAAAACCAGATAGAGTATATTTACTTCTACAAAATTATCAAATAAAAACGTAAGACATCATAAAGGCCACATTATAAGAAATGAAATTAGAGTCTGGAAAAAAAAAAAACTTGTTTTACACGAATTCAAAATTAAAAATACCAAAACACATATATCTCATTTAAAGTGTACTTTAATATTATTTTGTTTATCAGAAAACGTAGTTCTCTCACCATTCTGCTTCTTTAGCTTTTCTTAAAATTCCAGTGCTTGCAGAATTTGGGATCTTACGAGATGTAGAGTTAAGGTCATTATATTGGAGGTGCAACTAGATCAATGGGATAAAAGAGCCATGGATGTGACAAATTAATTTATTTGGCTGCTACTTTGCTGTTAATTTTAACTTCTCACTTGTTCTCCCAAATTAAAATTAGGAGGAGGTTAGCTCCTCTTTTCCCACCTCTGTCCCTCCTTCTCCCCTGGTGGCTTTCTCTTCCTCTGTAGTAAGTGTGGGTGAAATTGGACCTTCACTTGGTCCTATAGAGACAGACTTGTTTTCAGTGGTTATTACCACATTGGGTCCTGGCCTTCCAGTCTTCCTCCACAGAGAAGATGGATTAAGTGATGCTCACACACTTTAAAACAGCCAACTGGAAATCTTTCTAGAGACAAATGTCTATTGATTAATCTCAGAAAATAAGAGAAAAAGTCTGTTTGCACCTACTCTTCTCAGGGGGCATGTTGGTTATTTAGCTTTCTCATCTCTGATAGGTTCTGTCTGGGGGGCGCATCCTGGCTTTGACCAGTGCCCAAATCAGTGATACGGGGAGATACACCTGCGTGGCCGTGAATGCTGCTGGGGAGAAGCAAAGGGACATAGACCTCCGAGTATATGGTGAGACATTTCAACAATGATTTCTGCTCTGATATGGCTGTGTTTAATCCTAAGATCATTGAGGAAAGGAAAGGGAAGTTTTTGACAATAAAGAACTATGGGCAATAGAAATGATATTATAGGATTAATTCAAATCAAATGCTCCCTTTCTTCCTTATATTTATCTTTAACTAACTATCCCTTTTTAAAGGTCTGAGAAATTAAAGTGCGTACATTAATCATGTAAGGTGTGGGTTTTATGGAAGACAGCGCGAGGAGCATGACTACGGAGAGCAGCTTTGTAATTGGAAAGATACAGTCTCCTCACTAAAGCAATCATTTGTTCAAGAAGCTCCTTTTGCCGAAACCGGTTTGGCTCAGTGGATAGAGCGTCGGCCTGCGGACTGAGGGGTCCCAGGTTCGATTCCGGTCGGGGGCATGTGCCTGGGTTGCAGGCACATCCCCGGTGGGGGGTGTGCAGGAGGCAGCTGATCGATGTTTCTCTCTCATCGATGTTTCTGACTATCTCTCTCCCTTCCTCTCTGTAAAAAAATCAATAAAATATATTTTTTAAAAAAAAGAAGCTCCTTTGATCCATTCTACTCAAAGCCTTGGCTTTACTACCTTTTAATTATATTTACAATCAGCATATACTTGCAGTCAGCACTTGGTAGTCAATATTCTGCCTGTGAATTAAAGGCTACTTGAGATGCAAAAGTTAAACTAATCATAAACTTAGACAAAATTTAAGTTTTGGGTGTGTTTTTTCCCCTATCTGTTCATTGGCTGTAGGGTACAAAAGGGAAAGTCTGAAGCTAACAGCCCCCAGAACAAAGTTGGGGCCCCATTGGCCTCCATTCATAGATTACCCTGCTCATTCCACATTTTAGTATACCTTTGCATTTAGAACTTTGTCAGGCTTTTTTTTCGGGGCCTTTTTATATTTCTTGGTTCATGGAAAAATGAATTTGTTTCTTCTGTGGCTCCTCAAAGAATATCTATTTCATGCAGGCCTTCTCTTCTACATCCCACCTCACTTCCCAATAATTCACTCCTGTTCAAATATATTACTTATTTTTCAAATAAGTTATAATTTTTTAATAAAAAGGCCACTTGTTGCAATATGGATACCATGCATACCTCATTAAGCTGAGAACTCCCCGTTTGCATCAGTGGACTACCAAAGGGCTCTCTATGCATCTCTCCTGTTTCTTCGGCAGTGGACATGTGTCTATGTGAAACCTCCAGCTTTGCTGGTGCTCTCTGTCTGAGGGAGCAGATGGGCCTGAAATACTCATCCCCACAGACTCCAACTCCTTCCCTTCAAGGGCCTCTTTTGTGCTTTATGGAGAACTGGAATGTGCCAACCTCAAATATCCTTAGAGAATCAGTCAGTCAAAGCACGTGGCACAATAGCTCCTTCGGTCATCAGCACGCAGGCAGAGGGGTGACATTAGTATTTACTGGGTGTTAGTGAGCAATGAAAATTGGGGTTGGCTCCTTCCATTTCTACAATGCTTAGTGTCAAAGTGGACCTGGGAGGTGATCGGGAGTTGATGTTCTCCAGGACTTCCAAAGATGTGCATCACTATTCTTTGTCATTGGCTAAGATGCTTCCACACCATCCTTTGAATCTGAAAACCCGGATCTTTCCTGTGTTGTAAGATTCAAATTTCCAGCTAAAATGAGCATATATTTGAGAATGCATATATGTGTTTAGCATTTGAAATATATATGCATGGCAAACTACTGTAAAAATTAAAATGGGTTTGTCAGTCTGAAATTAGTTTCCAAACTGTGTTCTACTATTAGTATTATTTCCGTACATTATATTCCTATCTTTGTAACAGTAATATTGGCAATCTTGTGTCTAATTAGAGCCTAAAGAATGTGTATCCCCAAAGATAAATTCCTTTCAGATATACTTTGTAGAGTGTGGGGCTGGTAGGAGGAGTAGACGGTGAATAAAGTACCTTTCCCTACAGGTACAAGAGTTGGTCATTAACATTTTTTCTCCTGGTATAAATTCACAGTATGTCCTACCATATTCTGACAAGAGAATTGAGTTTTTAAATGAACTGGATTTCTGTAGTATCTTTTCTTTAAACTTAAGCTCAGAGAACTTTGTTAGAGATCACACATTCCCCAGCACCTCAACAAATATAACCCTATGGCAGTTCTAATTTTGGTAATTAGATTTAACTAGTATAATGCATAGGATGAGAAACAGACATAACACACCCCTTCCTAAGCAACAAAACCACAAAGCAAATTAGGGATAACATCTAAGAAAGCTGAGAATCTGAGGGTAGAAGCTTTTCTCTTCTCAGACTAAACAAAAAGCTGAAAATGAAAGACA
The DNA here is from genome assembly GCF_963259705.1 of Myotis daubentonii. Classification (NCBI taxonomy): domain Eukaryota; kingdom Metazoa; phylum Chordata; class Mammalia; order Chiroptera; family Vespertilionidae; genus Myotis; species Myotis daubentonii. The sequence goes on along the minus strand of NC_081857.1, from coordinate 17,771,732 downwards.
GGACAAATAGATGTGTTTCAGTAATATATATCCTTGGCTGTAATTAGATTTGCTTTATGTTCCTTAAGAAACAAATACTCTACTTTTTCATTTTTCCTCTCAATTTAAAAAATCTGGTATCCTTTTGAACTTGATTTAACTCACTTAGCTGTAAAGAAAAGTAACTGAAAGAAAAATATTTGAAAATAAATTAGCATTCTGTTTTCTTGAATTATTTCTGACTTTTACACCTACACAGAGCCATCCAGAATTCATGCTCTTTAAAACAAACAAACAAAAAAGAATTCATTCTCTTTTGTTGCCCTGGCCGGTTCGCTCAGCGATTAGAGCATTGTCCTGTGGACCAAAAAGGGTCATGGGTTTGATTCCTGGTCAAGAGCACGTGTCTCCATTGTTCTCCATTGATCCCCGGCCCCGGTCAGAGGCATGTGTGGGAGGCGACCAATTGTTGTGTCTCTCTCACATTGATGTTTCTCTCTCTCTGTCTCTCTCTCTCTCTCTCTCTCTCTCTCTCTCTCTCTCTCTCTCTCTCCTTTTCTGTCTCTCTCTCTCTCTTCCTTCCTCTCTTTCTCCTCCTCCTCCCTCCCCTCCACTCTCTTAAAAAAAAGTCAGTGGAAAAAATATCCTTGGGTGAGGATTTTTTAAAAAAAGAATTCATGCTCTTTTGTAAATTCTACAAATAATCTAAGACAAATATAATTTCATACAGTTACGGCACTTTTTATCCACTGAGATCAAACAACTCAAAATTATTTCCAAGCTTTGAAATCAACTATTCCATTTAGGGCTTTCTGTGCTGAGAATCGCGAGCATATCTGTTTTCATGATACTTTAGGAAATGGCACTAATTGTGCTGATTTTGCCAACATTATAGTAGTTTTCATCTGAAACCGGACCAGCTGTGCATCTTTTATCTGTGTTCCGTGCTGAAAACAATCCCCCTGTTATGTGTTCCCCATGGATGACTTTAAGCTCATCGAGAGCCAGATGTCTGTGTGTGCCATTAAATTCAGCAGAAGGGGCATCACCTCTACACAAATGCTCCACTGGTCCATTCCAGTCATTGCACATGGCACGTCTTCCTTCAGCATCACTTCCTCTGGCTCTGGCACCTGCCCTGCATCCAGAAACAGCACAAGAAAGTGCTCTGAGTCCATTTCACATGCCTTTCCCTCTGCGGTAGGCAGGGTAGCAGAGAAACCTCCTGGCTCTAAGAACACACGGTCACAGTGAAAGTTGATTACATTGTCATTTTGCCGCATGCTGCAGTGTGAAGCCCGAAACAGTGGCTAGTGGACTATGACATTCTTCGGCACAAAGATTTTATGTCTGCCGAAGCATTTGGAAAGTTTTTTTTAAGAGTCATTTCAGTGAAATGTATCCTTTCCTGTAAGACAAAACAAACCAAAAACGAGAAATCTGACAAATTTCCCCTCATCCTAAATAGCTATGGGATTTCATGAGAAACGGCCGAGGAAATTCTCCTCTGTGAATTTTGAAGTGTCCTTTTTATAGCAGCAGGCTTGATTTCATCATTCGTTTGTGTATTTGAGTTATTATAAATACAGGCCTGAAGGAGTCCTTGGAGAGGTTATGGAGCCCACCCTCCCGTTCTTGGCAGGGCTGTACCTCAACCATCGAAGACAAATGACTGTTTACTTTATTTTTTAATACATCCAAAGGAAGGAGATTCCTTAAACTTCTCCAACAACACATTTGAGCATCTGACAAGCCTTCGAGCCAGGGAATTCAAATCTTAATCTCATTAACATTTCACATCATTTCCTCTTTTTATGTAATCGTGAGTGTGCTGTGCAGCTGGTCACTGATTTAGTTTGTTCTTTATTGTGCCATTTATCCCACATGGTTTTTATTCCATAAAAAGTTGATAAGGTACCATGGAAAACCACAGAGTGCTCTGAACTGCAAGCCTGAAGACTCCTGGCTCTGCCACCAGTTAGGGAGGTTATTTCAGATAAGCTGTTGTCTGTCACCCACTTGGTTTTGCACAGGGTGACTCGGTCGGACTGGAGTATCCCTTTCACCTTTATACCTCTGTGTTTTTATTTTGCCTCTGTTACAATTAAATTTATTTTCTTTTGCAATAAAACATAAATAAATATCAAAAGTGCATTTGCTGTAATCCGTTATTTCCAAAATATTTCATGAATGATTTATTCCTTTGAAAATCTTAAATAGTAATATGGAGTTCAAGAAGTTTCTTAAATGGCCACTTGGTGAAAGCTTCCTGTTCTAAAACTTTTTTTTAAAGAGAAAAGATGGTGAAAGCTATTTCTGTTCAACAGCAGCACGTTCATCGGTGATTTTTTTTTAACACTTCTGATTCTAAACTAAATGATGCAAGGAGGGTATGTTAGAATGATCGTGATCCTACATCTTAAAAGAAACAGTGGAGTTATCCAGTATATATATCCCGATGATTAATTATGACAGGCAGTGGGCTGGCCTGCTTGATCCTGAGGGAAACCCCATCTTTCACTTAGTTCCGCCAAATATCATGGGAGAAGAACAGAACGTCTCTGTCCTCATCGGCCAGGCCGTGGAGCTGCTATGCCAAAGCGATGCTATCCCTGCGCCCACTCTGACTTGGTTAAAAGACGGCCGCCCTTTGCTGAAGAAGCCAGGCCTCAGAATCTCTGAAAATGGAAGTGTGTTAAAGGTAAGGCTGTCGATTCATTTATTTCTTCTTAAATTGCGCGTAAGCTCATGGCTTCGGTATGACCCCTATTAAATTTGCCTGTCTTTACAACTGTTCTATCAATTTCATATTATAAAATTCTAGGTACCCTTTCATCAAGAGGGTTTGTAATATTTTTTTAACATTTGGGGCTTAAGTTTTAAATATTTAATTTTCCTATCCATATTTGTAGCCAGAAGCCATCCAAAAATGTTTCTGGGAAACTGTTATGAGAAGAATATTGCTAGGCGTGCCTCATCTGCAGTCATTCAACCAATCAGCATATACCCATTGTAGGAGCTCTAAGTAGGGACACCAAAAAGTGTAAGATGCATTTCCTGGCCCCAGTGTCTTCTAATTTCACATAAATTTAGGAAAAATTTTCTGACCGTTCAGTCAAAAATGCAGTGAGTGCTGTAAGTCTAAGTTAATGACCAAGTGGATACATTTTGGGAGGGTAGCACAAGGTAAGGCTGTGGTTGCCTAGAATCTTCTTGGAAGGCTATTTGCATTTTTATGGGGCGAAACCCCTGATTAAGGAAGCAAGTGAGCTACTGTGGCTAAAACAGAGAATTTAACAGAGCGGATATTCAGAAATAATTCTGACATGGTTGACTTGAGTAAAATAAGAGCTAAGATTTAAAGCCAGCCTGAGGAATTAGGATTCAGGAAAGTTTAAAAAATCTTCACAAAATAATCCTATTGAGACATTGAAAGAACGGCCAAGTAATCTGCCCACGGTTACTAAATGGCCGAAATGAGTTGTGAACACAGGAGCATAGCTTTGACATCCATGCTGCGACCCACTTGACCTTCCAGCCTCTTGGTCGAGGAAGGTTATTACTGGCAAGTAAAGAGAGTCTTGAGAAATGGATGATAGAAATGTCAGCACAGAGGAAGCAGAGAAGCTTACACAGGAGAGCAGAAACGTGGGACGAAGTGGGAGGGAGTGTGAAGGTGTATGTTGGAGGCAAGAGGTAGAGACCTTGCAAATTATGATCCTGAAATAATGGAACTATTGAGGAAGGAAAGGCCAGAATCACTGAGTTTGGGAAGTAGGATGAGTCAATGAGCTATACAGTAAAAACACTCCCTGTTCAGAGGCAGAGCCCAGGGTTCTAGAAGGCAGCTGGTAGAATGCGCAAACCTTAACTCTCACTGAATGATAGGAAACACTTATATGGATACAGGCCCCAGCACTGGTAGGGGAGAGTGATGTGTGGTTAGAACTGTCAGCAGTTTTCACTGAGCATAGCAGTTTTATTTCTTCAGAGCACAGATCCCAAGGGGTTGGGAAGCCGGGAGAGAGAGATGCTGGATGGCGAAGCAACCCTGACATTCATTGAATCCCCACTTTGGAGGTTAGGTAGGCACCCTAGTAGGGGCAGGTCCCACTGAGGGGCATAGAGAGAAGACCTCTTGGAAATGAAAGCTTGTAATGGACCCCCCACTGTACTAAATGCTTTCAAAGACAACTTTAACTCTAATGATCCAACTCTTTGGAATGATTTAGCAGTTGACTGTGAAGTTACTTGGCAATCAATGTCATGCCGTTTGTTACAATCGCTTGTATTGCCTTCTGTTATTAGTTATACTTCATTATTAAGTTCATTTTTATGTTTGAATACTTTATATTCTCAACCAGATTGCAAACTCAAGTCAGAAACCATATGTTACACTATACTTGTTTGTATTTTCTACCTGCAGTACCTGGTACAAGGTTCTGAGTAGCTGCTGAATGTTCACTGAATGGATGATGAATGATTATCAATGCATGCTGCAGATAAATACATGGAAAATGTTTACTGATATTCAATTACCTACCAGGCACCAACCTGAGTACTAGGAGATGAGACTAACTGAATATAACATTTGGCTTGAAGAAGTTTACAAGCCCTTATGGGAGAAGAGACATAATAAATCCATACAAAGGGTATTATTTTACTGAACAAGGTCCTGGATGTAGAAAGATTATACACTTTAAAGCTTTAAATAACGAATTCAGAAATTGTGATTTTTTTGATATTTTATTTGAATTATAGTTAAAGGACCTTTCTAGACCTTCAGTGACTAATATTAGTGAAATTAAAATAAGGTTTGACATAGACAAAAATTATTGAATCTTGGTAAGTGTTGGATGTGGATAATGGTTGTATGACCATAATACAAATTGTTGAATCTTGATAAGTGTTGGTTGGGTGTGGGTAATGGTTGTATGACCATAATACAAATAAAAAATAAGAATTCACAAATAACAACAGAAAAGCCCCATTACCTATAAAATAGAAGCTGGTCTTATAACCTGATTTTGTTTTCAGATTGAGGATGCTCAGGTTCAAGACACTGGACGTTACACTTGTGAGGCAACAAATGTTGCTGGGAAAACTGAGAAAAATTATAATGTCAACATTTGGGGTAAGTGTGATCAGTTGCTGAAAAGAAAAAGATGTAGTGTGTGGTTTAACCTTTTATACTGTGTGTCAACTCTTAAAATGATATTCACATAACATAATACATAAACGGACAGGAATCAATATGTTTAGATGATGCTAACTTGCCCTGAGTATCAGCTCATATAATTAACTCAAGAGCAACTCTAGATAGACTCCTTGAACCTGAATCTATTAATCACTGTTACTTTGATGCTCAATGGTTCTCCTTTTCTGTCTGAGTCATATACGTTTTAGCTTCTACAGCCAGGATCTTCTAATGATTGAGTGTTCTCTATGAAATGAAGAGTGGGTTGGTCAATTGAAAATAAGTCAAAAGGCCAGATTATGTTTGTGAATTATGTGACTGTGAGAGACAGAGAGCACACGTACTTCTGGGTGGGAAATGGAATTACTGTGCTAACCAGTGTGACTAGCTTTCCTTGCTTAAAATTTTATTATGCTACTAATTAAGGTAATTCTTAAAAGTAATCACAACATTTACATTGGTGGTGATTGTCTGCTAATCTTTAAAAACTGCTCCTACTCCCAGTGTATTAATTTATGTTAAATATTTCTTTAAATTATTTATTACATATTAAGCTCTCTTCATTTTTATTGTATCTGTCGATTAATTAATTGGGGGAAATTAAGTGAAAGAGCTCTAAGGATGGAGTAGTTGTCAGAGAGTAGCCTAAATTTATAAATGTATAGGAGAATGTTCTAGATGGTGACAAGGCCTTGGATGGAGAAAGGAATGCGCAGACCAATGAGCAGGCCAGGGAGTTAAGTTCATACAGAAGAATGGCAGGGTGTCATGTGAAGAGGAGGGATAAAAACAGACAAGTAAACTGGTGGCAGGAGCCTCAAGAGAACAGAGCTTTCACGCGGAGGTGGGGGCGTTGAACAATGACTGGAAGCTGCTTCAGGAGGTGAGGAGGATTCTCCCACTCCTCCACTTCCAGGAGCTTGGAGAACAAGCATCTGCCGCCTGATGATACTGCAACCAGAGAGGTGGCTCAGGAGAGAGTCCGGCTCAGCCTCGGAGACAGGCGTGGGTAGTCAGGATTCACTTTGAAGGTTCCAAGGAGAAGCTGAGGCCCATGTGGGAGGCAGGCTGTGCAGTTGAGTACAGATAACAGGCCCGTTTCTTAGATCCAATTCCTTGTCTCCATCCTTGACTGTGTATTATACGCCTCTTGCTTTCCAATTCTGTTCAGCCTCTGCGATATTAAAGCTGGCTAGGTGAAAGTTTATACTTGGTAAGTGACTTAGCATTTTGATGCAAGATATCTAAATATCTATAACAAATTCACTTCTTTGTATGCTTCTCTCAATATTTTGATAATTAAGTTTCTGCCGGTGAAAATGGGAAGTCTGCTCTACGTATGTAGTGGATGTCTTTCAAGTGGACGTTTAATGTGGTGTTGATATGTCAACCTCAAGTGCTAATCATTTTCTGTGTCATTTGAATGCTAGCCTTTTTTAAAAAAAAAACATGTAAAGTATTGGGGAAATTTTAAATTAAATGAGTGTGAAAATAGTATTTTGTATTTCTTTCTCTTTTTTTTAACCTTTCAGTACCACCAAATATTTATGGCTCTAATGAACTTGCTCAACTTACAGTCATTGAAGGGAATCTCATCAGTCTGTTATGTGAGTCAAGTGGTATTCCACCCCCACATCTCATTTGGCAGAAGAAAGGTCAGTTTTCATCCTGTGACATTTATAAAATTAAATATAATATTAGATGAATTTACATTTTATCTGAAAAATATGTTAATTTATTAACAAACTTTCTGAGGGTTTGCATACTAAAATACTAGGCAGCATAATTAGATATTCAGTGTGCAGTCTAGCTGGTTTGGCTCAGTGAACGGAGCGTCAGCCTGCGGACTGAAGGGTCTCGGGTTTGATTCCAGTCAAGAGCACATGCCCCCTTGTGGGCTCGATCCCCAGTATGGGGCATGCAGGAAGCGGCCAATCACTGATTCTCTCTCATCAATGATGTTTCTATCTCTCTCTCCCTCTCCCTTTCTCTCTGAAATCAATAAAAATATATTTTTAAAAAACTCAATGTGCAATGTGGCGCTTTTACACTATCCAGCTAAAAATCTTCAATTTTGAGACTAAATTCCCCCCCAGGAAAAAATTTGCATTGTTCTTTAATGAAATGCACTACAGAGTATCTGCAGTGATCAAGAAACCACCATTCAAAGAACTATTTTTCTTTAAAATAGGATTAAAATTATTATCTAAAGCAAACATTTTTGCTGTCTTTGTGACAGTTGTAATGTGTGTTAAGATTAAATTCTGCAGTTGGACAGATTTTCAATTTATTTCATTGACAAATATTTATTTGGGTCTGTAAAAGTATTTGGCAGATCATCTAAATGTTTAGCTGATTTAAAAAATCATTTTTGTTTTCCTGCTTTAAGATTTTATTTTGTTTGTTTTTCTAAGTATGTTTTCTTTGAAATGCAATAGTGGTTGAAATTTTACCAAAATTTTGCAGATTTTCTTGGTAAACATTTCCTCCTCCTTCTCCTTTTCCCTTCCCCCCCCCTTCTGTTCATCCCCCTCCTAATTCGTTTCCTTATCCTCCTCCTTCTTTTATGTGTAGGATTACTTTACAGTGTCATCTGCCTTTGAGGTACTTGAACTAGAAGTAAAAAAAAATTAAGTACATATACTTAACTGAAAATGTAAGCACAAAACTTTGTATTGTTGCTTCATGTTCTGTCATCTGGTTTCCTTTGTAGGCTCCCTGGTGCTGGCTGACTCCACAGAACGGGTCAGAACTTTATCTGGAGGCAGACAGTTACAGATTTCAATGGCTGAAAAATCTGATGCAGGGCTCTATACCTGTGTGGCATCAAATATTGCTGGAACTGCACAGAAAGACTATAATCTGCAAGTTTATAGTAAGTGATTGATTAGACACACACGCACAAACACACACACAAACACACCTCATTTAAAAACAATGGAGAATTCCAGCTCTCAGTATAACATGCCACCTCTGTTAGTCTTCGATCTTTCTTTAGCAGTTAATCTTCTGACATCAAAATGAATTTAAAATCAACAAACAATAAGAGTTGGTGAAGATATGGAGAAAAGAGAACCCTCATTTACTCTTGGTGGGAATGTAGATTGATGCAGCCACTGTGGAAAACAGTATGGAGGTTCCTTGAAAAATTAAAAATGGAACTGCCTCAGGACTCAACAATTCAACTCAGCATATATCCAAATAAACCCAAACACTAACTTAAAAGAATATATGCACCCCTATGTCCATTGCAATGTTATCTGCAATAGCCAAGATATGGAAGCAACCCAGGTACCCATCAATAGACTAGTGGACAAAGAAGATGTGGCACATGTATACAATGGAATATTAGTTGGCCCTAAAAAAGAATAAAATCTTACCTTTTGCAACACCATGGATGGATCTAGAGGATATTATGCTAAGTGAAATAGATAAAGAAAGACAAATAGATATGATTTCACTTATATGTGGACTCTAAAGAGCAAAATAAACAAACAAAATAGAAACAGATTTATAGCTGCAGAGAACAGACAGGTAATGGAGGGGAGAGGGTTTGCGGGGATGGGTGAATAAGGTGAAAGGATTAAGAACTACAAATTGGTGGTCAGAATATAGTCCCAGGGATGTAAAAAGTATAGCATAGGGAATATAGACAATAATATTGTAATGACTAGGTATGGAGCCAGGTGGGTACTTGAAATATTAGGGGGAACACTTTGCAAAGTATATGATTGTCTATACTCTGGAAACTAATAGAAAATAGTATTGAATGGTAACTGTAATTGAAAAATAAAATAAAACAATAAATATTAGAGGTTGCCATGGCTTTGGGGGGGAGAAGGGATGAATAAGAAGAGCTCAGAAGATTTTTAGGGCAGTGAAATATCCTGAATAATGTTACAATGGTGAATATATGTCATTATACATTTGTCAAAATCCATAGAATGTACAACACCAAGAGTGAATTATAGTATAAACTGTAGACCTTGAGAAATCATGGTGTATTAACGTATATTCATCAATTTAAACAAATGTTCCACGATATTGATATTTCGGGAAGCTATGCTTGTGTGGGGACAGAGTTTATGGGAACTCTGTATTTTCTGCACAGTTTTGCTATCAGCCTAAAACTGCTCTAAAAAATAAAATCTCATTTTTAAAATGAATTTAACTTTGATAAAAATTTCAATAATAAAACTTAAAGAAAAAATGTTTCCTATTTTATTTTCTCACTCTCTCTCTCTTTTATTTTGTGTCCAGTTCGACCAACCATATCCAACAGTGGCAGCCACCCTACTGAAATTACTGTGACTCGAGGGAAGAGCGTGTCCTTGGAGTGTGAGGTGCAGGGTATTCCTCAGCCAACAGTGACCTGGATGAAAGATGGCCGCACCTTGACCAAGGGAAGGGGGATGGAAATATTGGATGAAGGTCGCATCCTTCAGCTGAAGAATATTCATGTCTCTGACACAGGCCGTTATGTATGTGTTGCCATAAATGTAGCAGGAATGACTGACAGAAAATATGACTTAAGTGTACATAGTAAGTACAAAGAAGCTCAGTAAGTCTATTCGTTGGCTGATATACTCTATAGGATCCCGGATGGGAGATGCGGACTTTGAGTGTTGAGTTTTATGTATAGGCTGTTATTTTCTCTATATGCACCACTTCTCTAGATCAGTCTCATCGCTTATCCTTCTGTGCCTGACCTCCCATTTCTTACCTTGCTGAAATAAGCATATATTAGATAGACTTTTAGGAAAGCATGTAGTGAGATAGATAATGGTCATCTGCAAGTATTTTTGTTCAGTGACATCTCAATTAATATTCTTTGATTCTTTGTTTTCCAAATTAGCTATCTTGGCTAGTATAAACCTAGGCTCCTTAGTGCTTACTGACTCAGCATCAGTTGGCCATGAGTCAGCTTTAATATTCTAATTAATGAGTCATAAATGTCATTAGGAATAGACCAAATATATCCGTTCTCAGGGATACCTATATAATTTGATTGCACATTTTAGGTCCATAGAAGCAATGGTAAATTTAATAGACACATTCTGATAACTTGAATCCAGATAGGGCTCTCACAAAGTACAGTATTAATATCCTGTAGTTTGCAGCTAATGTGTGAGCCAAAGCTCCTGAAATCAGAACACAGAAGAGAAAAGGAATCCATCTTAAGTATCTTTTTGTTACCTCATGTTTTATATTTAGAATTAGGATAATTTGTTAGAAAATCCCGCCTATAAAAAGGCCAGGAATCCATATTAGAGATTTATCAGCAAAGATGAGTGACTCATAGAAAACCACTCACCTTCATTAGAATAACAATGTCAAAGTCATTTATTGCAGTTAGTGGGGAAGAAGTAACATGTACTTCAGAGATATCACACTACACTACTACTACTACGACTATTAATGTCATTGATGTGGTGACTCATTTTGCTTACTGTTGACCAAAACATGGAAGTCGTATTAACAATGAACTGTGTAGGATTTGGTGTTTGATATAGATTAGCTACCATCCTTTCCATTTCCTGTTTGTTTTTTTTTTTTGTCTTACAGCCCCTCCGAGCATCATAGGGAACCACGGGACACCTGAAAATATCAGTGTGGTGGAAAAGAACTCCGTGTCCCTGACTTGTGAAGCTTCAGGCATTCCTTTGCCTTCCATTACCTGGCTTAAAGACGGGTGGCCCATCAGCCTTAGCAGTTCTGTGAGAATTCTCTCAGGTAGTAGGACTTCTCATAGTCTCATAACCTGGTTCTTATCATGTGGCCACAATTTCTCCTTCATTTCTCATTTCTTCCTGTCTTATATTTCTTTTTGATATAGCTGCTAACTATAATACCCATTGATCATATTAAGAAAAAAATATTTAAAAAGTTATATGAAAAAGGGAGAATCTCTAAATTACCTCTAGATCCTTTTACAAAAGAAATCCTGGCAGTCACTTATGACTTAAATTATGGTGATGTCAGCCTGGCCAGTGTGAGTCAGTGGTTGAGCATTGACCTATGAACCAGGAGGTCACGGTTTGATTCCTGGTCTGGGCATATGTCTGGGTTGCGGGCGCAATCCCCAGCGTGGGGCATACAGGAGGCAGACGGTCGATGATTCTCTCTCATCATTGATGTTTCTATTTCTCCCTCTCCCTTCTTCTCTGAAATCAATAAAAATGTATATATTTTTTAAAAATTATGGTGATAATCAGAACAGTCACACTATAACCAACCAGTTTGAAAAGTGAAAAATGAAAGGAAATACTAAAATTAAAACCAGAGTCAAGAGAGATTCCTATTATGTAATATACTTCCATAAGCAAGTATTTCACCTTATTCATGACTCTACTCTGAGTTTTATATTTATGAGATAGAATAGTTTACTGTGAGCTAAGACTTGATTATTGTAAAAGAGATGTTCAGCTTAGTCCTCATCTAATTAGATTAGAAAATCTATTAGCTTCTCCTTTATGGGTCAGTTCAGCGTGGAGAGAGGTGTCTTGGGGCATGCCACAGGAATCTGCACTTGACCCCTTTCAGTAGTGACTTGGACACACTAAGAAGATTCTCTTGCCAAGTCTGCGGTTAATAAAAAGCTTGGGTACTTAGAAGAATACCTAATGTGTTGAATGAAGACAACCCAAATTCAAATATACCTCATGAACTTTTGAGTTGAACCTAACAAAATAAAAGTTAAATAAACTCCTGCACTGAAGTTCAAAAACCAAGGATGAAAATTAAGGTGATTCTTCATATGAAAAGCTTTCTGAATGGTGTTATTCATTCATTGTGCAATGACAGTATAATGTGGTTATCAGGAAAGTAAATGCAATATTCTGCCACATTAACAAAATATATTGTCACTGATAAGAAAAGTAAGGGACCAGTTGTTCTCTGGATTTAACTCACTTATTAGGGAAACTAGAAGGATCTATTGACTATTATTTTTTAAGAAAAGTAACCATGATAGTTAATGATTACATCATAATGTAAATCTGATTGTATCGAACCTGGAAAAATAAACCCTGTGCATATGGTTACATAGTGAAAATTAATTTTAAATAGTTGGTTTTGTCTAGTTCCAGAGGTAGAAAGTAATGCCAGTGTATGGAAGACTCTAAGGTCAAATTTGGGTCTGAATAGAAAGAACTTTAAAAATATATATTGTTTAAAGTCAAGATGAGCTAATTTAATAGGTAGTGAATTCCTTGCCCCTAAATTGGTTCAAAAATTAAATTCCCCACTTTGAAGCCTTTTCAGAAAAGAGTCCTTTCTAGTGTTTGAATGATGTCTGAATACCATAGGTCCCTATGCTTCTCCAAGACCCGACTCTATAACAGGACAGGAGCTTGATGAGGAGTGAAAACTGCTATTAACCTATTTATTGCCCATAATACTCACTAACTTTATGACTACAGGCAAGTTACTTGATGTTGCTACCTTTAGTTTCTTTACTCACAAAGTGAAAGTATTAATAGAATCTGCCTCTTAGGGTTTTTGGAAGGATTAAATGAGTCAATATATGTAAATCAGTTAGCACAGTGCCTGCTTATATGGTAAGCATCCAATGTGTATTTGTTGTTATAACCCCAGACAGCCTGGTAAAAGGTTTGTGGTCTTCCTGTCCTGGGAGACAGTCCTGTGTCCTCATTTTAATACTTTTATTTTCATGGACTCCCAGGCCCTGTTGGTCTTGGGAAATGATAGTAATGGCCAAGATATTATTACATTTTGGTTACCCAAAACCTGAACACACTATCTTCTTATCTTGAAATTATTCTCAGATTTTTTACTTTATTTCCCCCCTTAATTCCCATTGGCTAAAAAAAGTAGGAACTCTTACTAAATATAATAACTACATCAGAGCTCCTACAAATGACAGGGCAGGTTAGAGAGCTGTACTCTGGCTTATTACAGATGTGCCCAAGTGGTGGTTGGGTTTTCTTTCATTTTGTTCTGCTTGACCAGCAGTTGGAAATCCCTGAGTGAACACAGTAAAAGAATTTCACCTTGTGGCGCTGCCAAAGGAGTCATTGAAGTTTTATGGTCTGATGTGTGTTGTGCAATAGATGAATGAGAATCAAATGAATGGCATGTGACTTGCTTGGTCCTTCATCTGCTGCACACTTCTGTTTTATTAAGATTAGTCCTCCTGAGACGTTAAGTACAGCTTTTCTAGAAGCCGTGCTTTGGCGAAGTCTCTCTCACTGCTATGAAGCTGTGTGCCAAGAAGAGATAACTGCTATAAAAATTTAATAGGTACAAGAAACGTCTCTGTATAAGTATAACTAACTGTCAGACCCTTTCCCCCCCACTGGAGTAAGTGAGAAGACCAGGAAAAAAGAAAGATCATGAGACCCATGAGGTTGAGGTTTGCTGAGCCAGCAATGACTCATAAAAGTTGGACTGTTTTAATAGCTCTCAACTGGAATTATATGATGGTTTCTGTAATCTGAAGTAGCAGTCCGTGCTTGAATCTTTTCCTAATGAACACAAGTCTTTGCTTATGTAAATTCAGTTAGGAAAAAAGACTCAATTCAGGTAATCAGCTTTGTTTGTCTAAATAAGATACTAACTTCACCTTTTAGTGGTTTGAGGATTGGAAGGTTGCTTTTAGGAAAACTCAATGATGTCCTGTTGTGTTTAAAAAACAGAAAGTTGTCGGCCAAGTGTGGCTCGATGGTTGAGTATTGACCTATGAACCAGGAGGTCACAGGTCGTTCCCCAGTGGGGGACCATGCGGGAGGTAGCCAGTCAATGACTCTCTCTCATCATTGATGTTTCTATCTGCCTCTCCCTCTCCCCTCCTCTCTGAAATCAAAAATATATTTTAAAAAACAAAAACTAGATAGAAACTCCTGACAAATTTAGGTTCGGTGAATATTTACATGAAAATTTCATGTTTAATCATTTTGAATTTTTAGTTTGAATTCAAGGTATTAAGCCAGTGGTTCTCAACCTTCCTAATGTTGCGACCCTTTAATACAGTTCCTCATGTTGTGGTGACCCCCAACCATAAAATTATTTTCGTTGCTACTTCATAACTGTAATGTTGCTACTGTTATGAATCGTAATGTAAATATCTGACATGCAGGATATATTTTCATTGTTACAAATTGAACATAATTAAAGCATAGTGATTAATCACAAAAACAATATGTAATTATATATGTGTTTTCTGATGGTCTTAGGCGACCCCTGTGAAAGGGTCGTTTGACCCCCAAAGGGGTCGTGACCCACAGGTTGAGAACCGCTATACTAAGCAAAGGTATAGGGGCCAGAAAATTATTACAAAATGTATGAAGTGTTGTACATTTTTCACTTACACTCTGTTCCACCAGTGGTTTCGAGAACTCTGGTCCCTCTGTGCATCTCTTAGTTCCCTTGCAGGCTTTGCTTCAGTCTCACTGCTGGGCCCTTCCCTCTTCTTTTGTCCTCAGATGGATTTCACTCCAAATTACAATCTTCAACATATCAGAGTTTCATTCTCAGTCTATATACATTTCTTGGATGAAGAATCTTTCTTCAAAGAAAACAATACAGGGAAGTTCAAAATGTAAAACCAAAAACAGGGTTGCACTAGTGAATGAGGTGACCCTCCCCCGTAAATTTTGATATAAATAATTCTAGGATTCCATGAAACTCAATTGAAAACTAGTGGCCAGACTTCATGGTTTCAGCCATCCCTTATATATTATTGTCACCCATATCTGGGCTGCTGGGATAGTCCTCTAACATTCCCATTTTATATATTCAGTGGTCAACTGGGAATTCTTTTTCTAAACATCCTTTAACAGTTATCTTTCTAAAGCACAAATCAGATCATGACCTGTATTTGTTTACATACTTCCATAGCCTTTAATGAACACAAAGTCTCAATTCCTTAACACAGCCTTCAAGGGCTCACAGAATCTGACCATACTCCATCTAGATTCATCTCACCATTATCTCCACCTGCTCTGCTTATGGTACCACCCCCCATATCTGCTTTCTACCTCTCTATCCTCATTCCTACTCCACTTACAGTGAAGCTCCTCACCTCCTCTGTGAGTGAAAATATACTTACCTTTGAAGTTTCACTTTACCTTTGTCAAACTCCATTTCTTGCTTGCTGTCACTTAGCATGTATTTATTTTTTTATCCATCGATCCAGGAAATTCTTCTGAATTATCTAGTATTCTGTTTCATATAGGCTTAAAACATGTGATTTTTTAAAAAAATTGACATCAATTCATTGAAAGACCCTTGAAGCATTTTGACTAAATTTTCCCTGCACTGAACATCACTCGGACAGCTGGTAAAGTCTCAGATTCCTTTGGAGTCACCTGGTGGTTTGCTTCTCCAGGAGGAAGAACTCTGCGGTTGATGCAGACCAGAACAGAAGACGCTGGCCAGTACGCTTGTGTCGTAAGGAATGCAGCTGGTGAAGAAAGAAAACTCTTTGGACTTTCAGTATTAGGTATTTATATAAACTGCAGTATCTAAAGAAAAAAAAAATCAAATTGGCTTAAGTGCCTTCTGGAACCAGAGTTAGAATTTATCTACAGCTTGATCTCACATTTATGTATTCTTTGGTTCCTGGAAACACTGTTGAAAAGAATTCAATGTTACAGTGATTTGAAGATAATCATTTGGGTTAAAATGGATAAAACTTTATATCTTGTTTGTTCACAGTTATTCAATAATATGCTAAGACTCTCTGATAATGTGTTTAATAGGAGTGCTGCTTAGAGTAGGAAAAATAAAGGTCTAGTAAATGTTCTTACTCGCTGATTTGTTGACATTTTTATCTGGACTTTATGATTTATTTTATAATAAAATTCATTATGTAATTGAATTCATGACATATTACTTTATAATATATCATAAAAATGGAGTTAATCAAAATAATATTATGACATTATTCTAGTAATCAATTAATGAGAATTTGGGGTTTTGCTTTAAAGGTTATAGCGAAATAAAAATATGAACCTAGATCTCTCTAAAGTAACAGCCCTGTGGTTACTTTTTGTTTTTGGTATTTTTTCAGTGCCACCTCACATTGTGGGTGAAAATACATTGGAAGATGTGAAGGTAAAAGAGAAGCAGAGTGTTACTCTGACTTGTGAGGTGACAGGTAAGGAAGGGCCTAAGCCCTCAGCTTCTCCTTTCCCCCCACCCCTCCCTGGTTATTCATTGCCTCCACTACATATCTTACTTAGCCGAGAAAAATTCAAGCTGCTATAATATGTATTTGAAATGAGGGGAAGGAAAGAAAAAGGAAAGACACACTGGCCTTTTCTTTCAGTTCAACAAACCAAATTTTTTAATCTACTATTTGAATGTAGGGTTTCTCTGCCTCATCGCCTCTTATTTTGTTTTCCTTTCTGTTGGTTGAAGACTATACCTCCTTTTCTTTTCCTGTTTTCTCAAATTGTATTTC
Organism: Myotis daubentonii; assembly: GCF_963259705.1. NCBI lineage: Eukaryota > Metazoa > Chordata > Mammalia > Chiroptera > Vespertilionidae > Myotis > Myotis daubentonii. The sequence goes on along the minus strand of NC_081857.1, from coordinate 17,755,131 downwards.
AAATAAATAAGTAGGAGTGTTGGTGGGAGGGTGGCATTACTGATACTGGGGATTACCCCAAAACAAAAGTCTCACCGTTTGTTAAGACATTTAATTTTCAGGTTTTTTATTTGTGAATTTTCCAGCTTTCCTCCTGTTGCTGACTTCTAGTTTCAATCACTGTGGTCAGAAAAGACTCTTGGTATGATTTCAGTCATCTTAAGTTTGCTAAGACTAGTTTTGCGGTCTAAGATATTATCTATTCTAGAAAGTGTTCCATGTGCCTTTGAGAAGAATGTCTACTCTGCTGTTGTTGGATGGAACACTCTGGACATGTCTGTAAGGTCTATGGTGTTTTTCAAATCCTCTGTTTTGCTATTGATCCTCAGACTGGATGATCTGTCCATTGTTGAGAGTGGGGTGTTAAAATCCCCAGCTATTATTGTAGTGCTGTATACTTTTCCTTTTAGATCTGTTAGCATTTGCTTTTTATATTTAGGTGCTCTGCTATTGTGTGCATAAATACTTACTGTTATATCTTCTTGATGAATTTACCCCTTTTTCATTATATAATAACCTTCTTTGATTTTTGACCACTTTTTAAAGTCTGTATTGTCTGATAATAAGTATAGCCACCTCTGCATTTTTTGATTACCATTTTCTTTAAATATCTTTGTACATCTGTTCGCTCTCAGCCATATGTATCTTTAAAGCTTTGGTGAGTTTCTTGTGAGCATATTGCGACATCTTGTTTTTTTTATCCATTCAACCATTCTGTCTTTGTATTAGAAGTTTTAATCCATTTACATTTAAAGTAATTAGTAGTAGGCAAGGACTTACTATTGCTATATTCTGTTTATTGTTTTGTAGATCCTTTGTTCCTTCTTATCATGCTCTTATTTTGTGATTTGATGACCTTGAACAGTTCACAGATTCTTTCTCCTCCTTGATCAAGTCTGATTTTGATGCACTCTTTTAAATTCTTCTATTTAGTCCATTTGTTCTTTAACTCCAGGATTTGTTTGGCTTTGTTGATGACTTCTTTTCCTTTGTTGAACTTCTCATTTTGTTCATCCATTGTTTTCCTAACCTTGTAAAGTCGTCATTTTTGTGCTTCACTAAACTTCTTTGAGAGGACTATTCTGAATTCTTTCTCAGACAGTTCATTGATCTCCATTTCTTTATGGACAGATATTGGAGCTTTATTCGTTTCCTTTGATGGTGTCATGTTTAACCATGTGTTTTTTTATGTTGGTATCTGTGCATTTGAGTAAAGGTTCTCTTCTTCCAGACTTCGTAGGCTTATTTCAGCAGAGACAGCCCTTCACCAGTTAGCACAGCTTGGAGCTCTGGACAGGTTAGCTGGTTGTGTCCTTGGCCAGGTGGAGCTCTCTATTAGGCTCTGGGTGAGGCCATTGCCTGAGCTTTGAGCTTGGGTGGGTGTTGCTGTTGGCTAGGAACAGTTGGACAGGACTGTTGGCTTTGTTCCCTGCACACAGGCAGCTGTAGGATAGGCTCCATCATTGCCTGGATTCCCAGGTAAGACTTCCTAGTCGGGCAGGCCTGGATGCTATCTTGAGCAGTTGGGCAGGCAGTTGCTTCCCTGCCCGGGGGAAGTTGCTCCACAGCCAGTACAGCCGAGCCTTCCAGTTTTACTATAATATCATACTATCCATCTTTCTTAACATAACTTGCTTTATGGTTTTAAATTACAAATTTAAAAAAATCTCTTCGAGTAATTTAAAATTTAATATTGAACATAAGTCCCATGTTAAAATAAAAATAAAATATATTTACCTGCAGGCTATAAATATTAAAGGAATGATTACTTTATATCTCTACCTATCTATAGATCTATGCTGGAATCCTGGTATAAACTCAAAATCTCTGCTTATTAGATTATTTAATTAAATGTTTTTCCTTTTATATAGTTATCAAGATTATAAAATACTATTTTAACAATTAATATGAAAGCAAAGGTATTGTGAACTACATGCTCCATTCTTTTTTTAAGTGTATTTTACTCTGAAATCATTTCATTGTAATAGTCTAAGGCAGTGGTCGGCAAACCGCGGCTTGCAAGCCACATGCGGCTCTTTGGCCCCTTGAGTGTGACTCTTCCACAAAATACCACGTGTGGCGTGCACGTACAGTGCGATCGAAACTCTGTGGCCCATGTGCAGAAGTCGTTTTTCGGCCTGGGCGAGTCTGTTTTGAAGAAGTGATGGTAGAAGAAGTGGGGGTTTGCTCGCTGAGGTCGACCCCTCAGATTGAGGATGTTTTTAGCAAAGGCCAGCTTAGGAGTACCCTAATTAAGTTAATAACAATGTACCTACCTATATAGTTTAAGTTTAAAAAATGTGGCCCTCAAAAGAAATTTCAATCGTTGTACTGTTGATATTTGGCTCTGTTGACTAATGAGTTTGCCGACCACTGGTCTAAGGTCTGATAAAAACTAATCTTCATTTGAAAATTATTTTTAAGTTTTGTACATTTTTATCATAGCATGCTTATTATTATTATATATTAGGTTATGTTTGAAATTTATTTTGGTATGAATGGTTACTGCATTATTTCAGAAATGGGATATTTAGAAAGGCAAATGAGTTAAATGCCTCTTTCAGTTGTTACTTGTAGACATGTGAGCATAGCCAGCTCTCAGAAATGGCTTTTTGTTATAGGTAATCCAGTGCCAGAAATTACATGGCACAAAGACGGGCAGCTCCTCCAAGAAGATGACACCCATCACAGTATGTCTGGTGGCCGTTTTCTTCAAATTACCAATGCCCAGGTGTCACACACTGGAAGATATACATGTTTGGCTTCTAACACAGCTGGTGACAAGAGCAAAAGTTTCAGTCTTAACGTGTTAGGTAGGTAGAAGCATTGCTTCAAGTCTTGAAGACTCAGACATGACCATAGGCTAAATTCTCTTCTTTTATGTTTATTAATATTTCTATCATAAGATTTCATTATTTAAGGAAGACCAGTGCTTGCAGACATTTGCTATGTGTGTTTTTTATTTTATTAATGAGTTCATACATTCATTCATTCATTCATTATATTTGGAATACGTATTATGTTCTAGGTACTGTGTTTTATGCTGGGTACACAACTATGAACAAGATAGATGTTAAATAAGCAGTAATAAAGCATAAATATATGCGGGTCAAAGAGAAGCAGGTCAAAAGCAAAAGGGGCTCAACCTGAGATATCCTATCCATTCTTTGTGGGACTCTGCCATTATTGGCAATTGTCTGTACTAAAATCTACGTTTGCTACCTAAGATGGCAAAGGCTACCCTGTTGGTAGATCCAACAGTTATTTTTTCAGTCGGACTCTTAATGGTTTGAACACTATCACTTTCTCCTTGACAGTGTTTTTCCCTAGTTATCCTTGCATACCTTTGGTTGCTCCCTTTCTCTGTCTCTTATAGACTCTTATTTAATCTGTCTCCTAACATTAAGTCCCCATCTCTTAAACGTTTTGTCCTTACTTCATTGCTCATTTTACTCCAGATATTCTCTTCAAATAATAAACTTAACTCCAAGAGGTTTGATTATCCTATAGATGGGTGACTTTTTAATCCATACCTGCAATCCAGATCTTTCTCCCAAGGTTTGGATTTCTATATACAATTTCTTGTTGGACATTTCTCTTGAGAATTCTCTTAGGCACTAAAAAGTCAAGATATTCAGACCTGAACAAACCATCTTTCACTCCTAAATGAGCAAATCTTTCTATATTTCCCATTTATGTTGCTTCACTGCTGTTTATCTAGGTTTCCAAGCAAGAACACTGGAAATTATCTTTGACTTTGGTTTCTCATAACCCCCAAATTTTACCATCAGGTCCCACCCGTTGACTTCCTAAATACATTTTTTTAGGTGCTCCCTCCTCTTTATGCCTTCTTTAAAAGTCCTTCGTTACCTTTTATGAAACAAATGGACCTGTCTCTGTTGCCCTTGCTTCCAATATTGACCCCCATGAATCCGTCCTCTGTAAGTATTTCTGGCTTGCCCCTTATTGTTTATACTCCTCTGCTCCCAATGTGTTGTTCCCTCTTCCTATTTCTCTGCCTCCTTTCACCTTTTAACTAGCACTATCCTGTAAGCTCACTTTGAAATCTCCTTTAGGAGGCCTTCCTTGAGGGGAGTCCTCACACCTCAGGCCCTACATTGGATTGAATGCTATGCCTCTATATATCCTGCACCAGAGTTCCCATTATTGCCCTTATCACATTGTGTCATGATTCCTTTTTAATGTCATTCTTTCCATTACCCTGTGAGTCTTTTGAGGTTCTCACTGCTTTTGTGTAGAATAAGAACAATAATCAGTTGTTCTCTGAAATTGTTAGAGAATGGAATTACACAAGTAAGTACAACGGAAATTTAGAAATGCACAAATAGAGATTTTCTAAATATAGTTCTTTAAATTTTAAATCTTTTTTAGTATCTCCTACAATTGCTGGTGTCGATAGTGATGGCAGCCCTGAAGATGTCGTTGTTATCCTTAATAGCCCCACATCCTTGGTCTGTGAAGCTTATTCATATCCGCCAGCTACCATCACCTGGTTTAAGGATGGAACTCCTTTAGAATCCAACCGAAACATTCGTATTCTTCCAGGTAATTAGTTTCTTTCAGATGCCTGAGGTGCATTTGTGCCATCTACTATGGTAGAAAAGCAGAATCATTGGAGTTTTGTTATTGAAGTACTTATGTTCTTGGTTGTGTTATGTTCTATTGATATTTTAATTTATAAAATTATTTGTATATGTACTGTAATGTAAGATATCTGAAATTACTTTTTGAAAGACTAATAAAATACCTAAATAAAAAGGCAAATAAATACCACAATGTAATTAATTACTAAAATATGTTATGTGGAATGCCAAAAAAAAAAAAGGGTAGAAATTTATTTCTTGTTGAATTGAGCCTTGAAAGTATTTCAATTGAGTTTATTTATTCCTCACTAATACCTGGCAATATGTATGAAAATAGAAAGAATTAAAAAGTATGTTCACTGGCTTTAAGAAATTTACAGTCTTATGTGGAGGAGAGATAAAACATGTGAAAGTTAATTAACAACATGAATGCATGAATACTCATGGGTTATGAATAGTCATGGGGCATGATTAATGGAATAGTCACAAGTTTTACAGGAGTCACAAGAAGGAATGGCCAGTGTGAGCTGAAGTGGTTAGGATATGCTTAGCTGCAGTCAGAACTTGAACCAGACCTTAAAGGAAAGTTATAGAAATTCTTTGTTTGGAAATGAACTAGAAGAGATTTCAGATCCATCGCGATGACTAAGGTGGGAAAGGTATAAAGTGAAAATAGCCTATTTATGTGCAAGTAATAATAATTATACTCCTCCCTCCCAAACGAGTGGAGACAGTGTGTTATATGTGTGTTGTGTAGGTCTGCTACACAGAGGGGGCAGGTAGGAGGAAAGGTCAGGAAGGAAGGTTAGAGTCATGTTTTGAATGCCTGGATTAAAGAGTTTTGACTTTACTCTTTAGTCAATTGAGAACCATTGAAGATGTTTAAGGAGAAATGTACCATGATAAAAACTGTATTTTAGCAAGACCAACCTCTACTGATAGGCCAGGTAGATGAGAAGGAGAAGATGACTAAGAGGGAGAGACCTCGTTATAAAGAGAGTGAAATAGGAACCTTAGCTAGACTGAGTACAGAGGCATGGGAGGATCAGAATGAGCCTGAGGTGGTCATGCAGCGGCCATCTGTTTTGTACTTTGTCTTGTGTTCAATACCTATTACAGAATTGGCATATAGAAGAAAAATATACCAATAGTAAGAATTAAAACCTTGGTAGTTTGTGCATGCTCTGCCGCCGCCGTAATTTCAAAGATTCTTTGGTGTCCCATGATTTTTCAGGAGGTAGGACCCTGCAGATCTTAAATGCACAGGAGGACAATGCTGGAAGATACTCCTGTGTAGCCACGAATGAGGCGGGGGAAATGATAAAGCACTACGAAGTGAAGGTCTACAGTAAGTTCTGAGAGCACTATGCTTCATATTTTCCCCAGGTTGTCTCACTCTTCCAACTCTGTTTTTATGGGTCCATAATTATTTATACTCATTATTAAAGTTTGATGTCTATGCAGCTTGCTTCATTAAGATGGATGTTAAATTAAACATGGCGCCCATGACCCCGATTGCTTAATGACATAAAGAGCCCAATCAGTCTGCTTACAAATATCTTGGAGAATTTGTCAGTGGCACTTCCTTATGTTTCTCTATTTTTCCTTCTGAATTACTCTCTGGGCTAAGTTATAGTACTTTTGTGCATAAAACAGTTGTTTGAATACATATGCTCTCATCAGCAGTGCAGGATGAGTTCATCAGTGTCTTTGGACAGATCCGCTGTGCATTGACCTATAAATAAAAAGCCAAGCTAGCCATCAAACCTCAGAGGGAAGGTAGGAGAGGGCAGGGGTAAGGGGGAGAGATCAACCAAGGGACTTGTATGCATGCATATAAGCCTAACCAATGGACATAGACACCAGGGGGGTGAGGGCAAGACTTGGGGGAGGGGGAGGGGGGGCAATGGGGGGATAAAGACACATATGTAATACCTTAATCAATAAAGAAAAAGTAAAATAAATTTGGGGAAAAAAGCAAAGCTAATATGAGTATTAAGAATACCAACATATCAAGATTTTGTTTTTGTTTTTTTTTTAAAGGGAGAATATCTTTCTGATTGTCTTTGGTTCTTTGAGTTGGTCTCTTTAATGACCGATAAAATGCATTTTATGGGTTATGCTCACACTGTGTCTGGGGACCCGAAACCAATGCCGCTAACTGTTCTGGAAAGGACATTAGCCTCGTTGTCAGTGTTATAATGACAAAGGGAGAATGATATTTTCCTTCATAATCTGTATCTGAACACGGCCCTTTCGTACAACCCTAACTTGGGTTCTTGATGAAAGGGAGCGTAGAAAATGCTTCAGTTATTTCCTTGTTTTTTCTTGTAAAGTGATCCTCCGTGTGATTTTCATGGTATTCCATGTATGTGAAAGAACCAATGTTTAATGGTTTAATATTTGTTTTTATGCAGTTCCACCCATAATTAATAAAGGGGACCTCTTGGGACCAGGTCTTGCCCCTAAAGAAGTGAAGATCAAAGTAAACACCACCCTGACCTTGGAATGTGAAGCCTATGCAATTCCTTCTGCCTCTCTCAGCTGGTACAAGGATGGACAGGCCAGTCACAAGATTTTTCATTTGCTGATGGTTTCTTACCGATTAAAGTGCTCAATTAAACAATAATACTAGTAAAACAGACACAAGTAACTCAGAGAATCCATGTGGCCTTAAAACTAGCACAATCTCATGCTCCTAAGAATATAAATCTGCCAAAAAAAAACCCAAAACAACTTTAACTGTGTTCAACAATATTAGTATTATTCCATCATTGACGAGGATTGTCTTTGTGTACATTAGCAGTTGTCCATGAAGATTCAACCACCTTCCCACTGGGGAACGGTTTTAGTGTTCTTTGGTTTTACATAGTAAATAAACTTCATAGAGAAGAAACACACACAAAAAAACAGTGCTAAACCAGCTTATAACAGGCATAACATGGGGACTAAGCTTAATCAGAACTTTCTGGAAACATCTTTAACTCTTACAGAAGGTAACATTTTTAACCTTCCAAGATGCAGGGGAAAGCTAGATGTGATGATTAAGTGCCCAACATAATTAATTAGGGGCAATGAGAAACTTTTAAAGAAAAAAGCACATCTTTCAGTTATGTGATCTCTCAGACCACATACCCTCATTTCTCATTCTTCTTCCATGCATGTTTTAAAGAAATGTATGCTGGTGTTTAAACCAAAATAGATGATTTTTCGTTGCTGTGCATATTGCGCTTACTAAGCTGATCTTTGTCCAGTTTTACACGTAATCAACCAAGTGGTCAGTTACATCCAGTTGTGGCAGTTCAGGTACGAGTCATGATTTAAGATGCAGAAAGATATAGCTTTATTTTTTCAGATCACAGATGGATTTTGCAATACTGGCAACTAAAAAAAAATCATCTCATAAAATAAGCAAGTTTCATCTGGAAGCCATTACAAAAGGAAAAATAAGGAACTCCCACCATGTTCTGTTTACAGTTTCTTTCCTGAGTGCAAGCACACTTCATGGTACAATATTAAATCTATAGGAGTTTACTTGTTAATTCCTTTCACCTGCAAATCTTATTTTATTTCTAATTTTATCTAAAGGCTTTTCATTCATTGTGGCTACTACATATGCACACACACGCACACATAAAAATTTGATAATGATTAGAATTGCACTAGGAATAAGACAGTTTTGTGTGGTTTTGAATTTTATACTGAGTAGTTAAATTACAGTTTCAAATCCAGACTCTGAAATTGATCCAATTGTTATACTTTAAGCTGTTAAATTTTTTAGGGTTTGGGATTGGTCCCCTTGAATGTGTACAAAAAAAGCACTCTGGTTTTTGTTGTTGTTGTTTATTTCCCATATCCTTCTGTTACTTCATTCTTCAGATAAGCAACACCACTGGAACAAAACAGAGTTTTTGAGAGCATCACTAAAAATATTGCCAATGTTAGACCCAAAAAGTTTTGAGATAGCGTTTAGGTTTTATTTATTCACGCTTTAAAGTTTTTTGTTTAGCATAGAAATTTTAAATTATCCTACTTTTATATTCTCCATTAGCATTCTACATTATTTTTTGATCATATCATATTATTGGCAAGACTTTGTTTTAGGTGGGGAGGGTACAGCTATGAAGGAAAAATAGAAAGATCTCTGTTCATATGAAGTTTAGGGAGTCAAAAACTAAACAAACATAACAGTAAAATGCATAATGTACCAGATGGGGTAGATGTTGTGGAGAAAATTCAGTCAAGAAGAAGACAAGTGAGTGGGGGGAGTGTGATCTCTTATTTATACAGGGAAGGCCTTGCTGATAAGAAAGTAAAGGAAGCAAACATCAGATATGAGAGGAAAATATGCTAAAGTAGAGAGAATCTCAAGCGCCAAGGCCCTGAGACATCTTTGCTGGAGTGCAGTGACCCATGAGTGCCAGAAGCCGGTCCATCCTTGCTGCTTGACACAGTCGCTGCAGGGAAGAAACATCTGCACAGCATATGTTTCAAGGGACCTGGTGTATATGGCATACTGTTCTTAATATGTTTGCTCCTCCTCTTGGCGCCATGTATTTTAACCAAGGCCACCTCTCCGAGAAAGGTTGTTTCCTCAGGTAGGGATTTTTCCCTGAAGTTAGGGAGGGAATAAAACCCCTTAACTAAGTGCCAGGTGGGTAGTGAATCACTTTAACTATGAACAATCACACTTAAACTACATAATCTCCACTCCCTGGAATGGAGATAAGAAACGCCTTAACCTTTGGAATAGAAATTGATAGGATTAAAATCAACTGGTATAAATACAGATGTAACAAGACAATAAAACACAGAACTTGGCTGGAGATCCTGGCTAGAGATCCTGGCTAGGCTGCTGATCAACTGAACGCTGTCTCCGTGTCATTCCTTCTTCGCCGACTCTGTCCACACTTTTGGGAACCCCTGGACCTGCTGGGGCTGGACCCCAACAATTGGCACCCGAACAGCCGGGGTTGGCCTCCCCTGAGGCCGGGAAGTTCTCCGGCCACACGGTCCAAGGGCGGCCCCCTTCACTTGCACCATGGCCCGAAATGCAGAAAAGGCCATGACGGCCTTAGCAAGATTTCGCCAAGCTCAATTGGAAGAGGGAAAAGTGAAGGAACGAAGACCCTTCCTTGCCTCAGAATGTACTGAGTTGCCCAAAGCTGAGAAGTGGAGACGACAGATCATTGGAGAGATCTCTAAAAAAGTGGCTCAAATTCAGAATGCTGGTTTAGGTGAATTCCGAATTCGTGACCTGAATGATGAAATTAACAAATTGCTAAGAGAGAAAGGACACTGGGAGGTCCGGATAAAGGAGCTGGGTGGTCCTGATTATGTAAAAGTTGGCCCTAAAATGCTAGATCATGAAGGCAAAGAAGTCCCGGGAAATCGAGGTTACAAATACTTTGGAGCAGCAAAAGATTTGCCTGGTGTTCGAGAGCTATTTGAAAAAGAACCTCTTCCTCCTCCAAGAAAGACACGTGCTGAGCTCATGAAGGCAATTGATTTTGAATACTACGGTTACCTAGATGAAGATGATGGTGTTATTGTGCCTTTGGAACAGGAATATGAAAAGAAATTCAGAGCCCAGTTAGTGGAAAAGTGGAAAGCAGAGAGAGAGGCTCGGCTGGCAAGAGGAGAAAAGGAAGAGGAGGAGGAAGAAGAGGAAGAAATCAACATCTATGCTGTCACGGAGGAGGAGTCTGATGAGGAAGGCAGCCAGGAGAAAGGAGGCGAAGATGAGCAGCAGAAGTTCATCGCCCATGTCCCTGTGCCATCGCAGCAAGAGATCGAGGAGGCACTTGTGCGAAGGAAGAAGATGGAACTCCTCCAGAAATATGCAAGTGAGACCCTGCAGGCCCAGAGCGAAGAGGCCAAAAGGCTCATGGGATATTAGGGCTGAGTGAGGGTGCTCCCTGGGTCTGGAAAACTGTTGGAAATTCTTCAGCCCCAGCTGGCCCTTGCATTAACCTACAGGGTTCTGCTGTCCTGGGACTACAGACTGGCAGGCTAGTTCGGCATACTGTTCTTAATATGTTTGCTCCCCTTTTTGGCACTATGTGTTTTAACCAAGGTCACCTCTCCGAGAAAGGTTGTTTCCCCAGGTAGGGGTTTTTCCCTGAAGTTAGGGAGGGAATAAAACCCCTTAACTAAGTGCCAGGCGGGTAGTGAATCACTTTAACTATGAACAATCACACTTAAGCTACATAATCTCCACTCCCTGGAATGGAGATAAGAAACGCCCTAACCCTTGGAATAGAAATTGATAGGATTAAAACCAACTGGTATAAATACAGATGTAACAAGACAATAAAACACAGAACTTGGCTGGAGATCCTGGCTAGAGATCCTGGCTAGGCTGCTGATCAACTGAACGCTGTCTCCGTGTCATTCCTTCCTCGCCGACTCCGTCCACACCTTTTCGGACCCCTGCACCTGTTGGGGTTGGACCCCAACACATGAGGACACAGAAGAAGATTAATATAGTGCCAGATTATACTGCTGGTAGACCAGTTGTCCTTTATTCCAATGGGAAATCATTAGAAAATTTTAAATACAAGAGTGATATGCTCTGACTTAAGGTTTTAAAGGGATTATATTGCTTCTGTATTGAGAGAACCAAAAAATGGTCTAGATTTGAGTTTATTGTAGTGGTCCAGAAGAGAGTTGATGGTTCTGGTATGAAGGTGGCAGCAGGATGTGAGGGAAAGAGAGTTTTCTTTTAATGGGGGAAGTTACAGTATGTTGTATGTAGATTGAAATAATCTGGTGGAAAAGAATAAATTGCTGATGATGTAGGTAAGAGAAGACACAGTTGCTGGAGGGATGTCCTTGAGTAGACCAGGGGAAGCTCAGAATGGACAGAGACTGATATTAACCAGGGTTAGGGTTTTGCCAGGGAAGTAAAATAAAGGGACAGAGGCAAGGGAGTTGAGGGCTTATACAAGGAGCGATTGCCATAGTAGACTTCTCTGGGTCAGGAGGGAATGGAGATCAGGAGGAGAGTGAGAGGCACTGATAACGTTGCAAGGCCCGTGGATTGTGGGTCCTCCCAGGGGATCAAAAATTTATTGGAGTTGGGATGCTAGAAGTGACTTAGAAAGTTAGGAGGTGGAGGTCAGAGAGTGAGAACGTGAAACTGAGACTATGAAGTGGGGCAGTTATGGGCAATTATAAGGTCTAGGTATGACTTACCTGTTGAGTGGCTGAGAGAGGGTTGAGGACAAACAATTAGAGAAGAGGTCACAGCATTGGATGCACACAGAATTGGATAACTATGTAGATACTGAAATCACGAAGAATTATGAGAAAAGTACCATTAGAAGAAGTGACATTGATCCAGGAACTAAAATCTTCAAGGAATAAGAGGGAACTTAGTGTAAACAGGAATATGTAGAAGATGAAAAATGCCCTATTAACTGTAGGTAATGTTATCAATAAAACATCATAATATAAATATCTGTGAGTTAATATTCCATTAAGTACAGTAATACTTTCAATAAAACATCATAATATAAATATCTCTAGGTTAAAATTTTTTATTTATGAAGTGATGATATTTCTAAATGAACAACAGTGACTTCTACATGAAATCAGATTATGTTAATGCCCTCAACCTTTCATTAAAATGCTCTAGTATTTTTGACAAAATATAATAAAAGATATGCTTTTGAGTATTTCACATAAAATTTAATTCTGTTTATTCTGAATTATACAAATTATCAACAGCATGGTCTCTTAGAGGATTTATTAGAGTACTTAATGCTAACATTAATTATAATTGAATCACAGCCCCTTAAATCAGATGATCATGTTAATATTGCTGCCAATGGACACACACTTCAAATAAAGGAAGCTCAAATATCAGACACTGGACGATATACTTGCGTGGCATCTAATATTGCAGGTGAAGATGAGCTGGATTTTGATGTGAATATACAAGGTAATACTGATGTGCTTATCGTATATCATTTAATTTACATGATATGTCTAAGCAATGAAAAAGAGATTTGGCTTGGTTTTATTTTAAATAGTTTCTTCTCTGTTGACAATAATATGAATTCATTATTGAAAACCTGGACTTGAGTAATTAACAAAGAAAAAAATAATCCCATTATTCAGGATTACTTTAGTTATTTTTATGTGCTTCCTTTTGATATTTTTCCTTCTGTTCTATTTTGTAAATGTAAACTGCAGTTACAAATTAGGATCACATGATCCATACTTCTTTGCTACATTAGTTTTCCCCCAATGTTGTATCATGAAGCTTTCTTTTTTTAAATTTTTTTTTTTTTTAATCCTCACCCTAGGATATTTTTTTCCATTGATTTTTAGGGAGAGTGGAAGGGAGGAAGGGAGGGAGGAAAGAGAGAGAGAGAGAGAGAGAGAGAGAGAGAGAGAGAGAGAGAGAAAAACATTAATGTTAGACACATTGATTGGTTGCCTCCGGCAGGAACTAGGCCTAGGACTGGGGATCTAACCTGCAGCCTAGGTATGTCCCTGACCGGGAATCAAACAAGTAACCCTTCTGTGTGCAGGCTGCCGCTCTAACCACTGAGCACACAGCCCAGGGCGTTTTCTTGTCAAGTAGCATTTATATGGAAAGAAAAGATAAAATGCAGAATTTAAAGTAGTCAGACTTGGAATAGAATGATGATTTTTGGCTTCTAAAAACTTTATGGCTACAAAAACCCCTTTGATTTGGGTAAATTACCTAAATATTTTACACCCCAGTTTCCTTGTTTTGAAAATGAATGTTTTATAGAGTGTGGTGACTATTAAATAAGATAAAGTATGTAAAACTCTTAGAAAAATGGTTAAGAAATGACACCTGCTATTATTGTTGATAGTTACTCTCAACATGATTTTTTTTCTATGATTTTTAATAACTATACCTGTTTTAGCACTTGAGTATCCAAGTATTTATTTAACCTGATTCCTGTTACTGAATGTCTGAGTCATTTCCAAGTTTTCATTACTCGTATGTAATGTTTCACTGGGTGGTTTTACATAAAACTTTTGTATATCTTTGAATTTTTTCATTTATTCCTTACTAATGGAAATTTTAGGTCACGTGTTACGCACATTTTCACTATCTTTTGATGTACAAGCAAATCACCTTCCAGAAAGTTTATATGTGTTCCCCAGAAAAGTTTGAGATTATCCTACTGTTTTAGTTAATGGACTTATTAATCTTGACATCATAACTCCTTTAGCTTTTTTAGTAAGATAAATTACTGGAAAATGCTCTCGACTGAGCCACTATTTTTTAATGGCTCTTCAAAATACGTTTTTCCTGCTCTGATGGCATTCCTTAGCCAGGCTTGTTCTAGTAGCTCCTTGCTGAGCGCAGGCAGCATTGACAGGGAAGGAGAGCAGGGGGTGAGCGTAGCATTCGGAGCCTGTACTTCTTGTTCTTCCCAGGGGAACCAGCTCCAGCTTCTGTCTCCTACTTTTCTGGCTCACAGCTAGAGCTGGTAGGTGTAGAAATACCTGAAAATATTGCCACACTGTCTAATTTATTACATTTACATATCACTCCCATGAGAACACAGCCAAGGTCTTCATTGAATGGATTGAAACTGGCATGCATATGTGTCCAAAATCCCATGTCTTTCCTCCGTAGTTCCTCCAAGTTTTCAGAAACTCTGGGAAATGGGAAACATGCTGGATACCGGCAGGAGTGGAGAAGCCAAGGATGTGATCATCAACAACCCCATTTCTCTCTACTGTGAGACAAACGCTGCTCCTCCTCCCACGCTGACGTGGTACAAAGACGGCCGTCCTCTGGCCTCGAGTGATAGAGTATTGATTTTACCAGGTAAGGACTGCTCTGAACAGGGTGAAAGTCCGAATCTGTGCCAGATGTGCTTCTCTCATTTATTAAGACCAGTTGAATTGATTGACGTCCTGGCCATGTAATTTATCTGACACCGCCTGCCAGATGTCACAGCTGTCCCTGTCGCTTCAGGTTGAGAATTTGGCATCGGATAGAACCCCTTAGTTAATCTTCAGATCTGCTGCAGGATCGTTCTATCAACCTAAGGAAGTCCTTTGCCTTCCCTGTGCCTTTATTTTTCTAATAGTGTCATGAAATAGTCACTTAGATTTCTATACATTAATGATAAATTCTAAAATATATTTACGAATAGTTGTACTCAGTTTATTAAATGCATTTATCATAAAACAGTAATAAAGATTATTAGTTTCAAGTATTTTAGTTACTGATGGAAAAGGAGATATTTAAATTGTTGTGAGATAGTAATATTTTCAAGGCCTCTATTCACTTTTAACAAACATTAAAATAGGCTTCTCAGACTTTATCAAATTGTATACGTAAGGTCAGTGCATTCCACTGTATGTAAATTTTATCTTCATTAAATAAGAGAATGTCTTGGAAAAAAATAGAGACTAAATAGAAATGGCAACTAAATATAATAAGTGATCCTAAATTGGATCTGGGCTTGAGAACAAATAGCTATAAAAGACAATATTATAATAATAATGACATTTGACTGTGCACTATGAATTCAACAGTAGTTTTGTATTGATTTCACATTTTCTGATTTTGGTCATTATTGTTATATAAAGGATTATTCTTTTTTTATGAAATATAGATCTATGGGTATTTAGGGATAAAAGCACATCATGTGTCCTAGTTACTCTCAAGTGGTTCAAAAAAAGATTACATAGATACATAATATATATAACACATAGACCGACTATATATATATATATATATATATATATATATATATGTAACAAAGATCAAACCAATGGAATAAAATACACATAATTGTAACAATTTATATACAATTATTATAACTTTTCTCTATGTTGGAAATCATATCAACATGAAACATTAATACACAGTTATTCTTTCAAGATTGTATGCATAATGGTGTACTGAATGCCTTTTGCACCATTGGCTATTATTTTTCTGAAGCCTCTACTTGCACGCAACCGTGTAAACTTCTTTATGTGTGTTCCAACCATAAAGCAGGAAGTTACTACAGAGTAACATTTCACATGGAACATGATGAGGGACACAGAGCAACATTCCTGCCTTAAGGAAAATCCACGCAAGCTATTCATTTCTCAGGAGGTCTCACTCATATACGGGCTCACTTTTCAATAATTCAGTGTTTGTGACGAAAGTGATATGTGGGGATTAAAATGGAACCTGGAAAGAAAATGCAAGGAAGTTATTAGACCTGAAAAATCGTACCTGCTTATGAGCAGCATTCGCTCTAAGACTGACAGCAGTAAGCACATTAGGATATATTTCCAGGTGGGAGAGTGCTGCAGATTCCCCGGGCTAAGGGAGAAGATGCCGGGAGATACACGTGTGTGGCTGTGAATGAGGCTGGAGAAGATTCCCTTCAGTATGACGTCCGGGTACTCTGTGAGTTTGTTTCCGTTTGTTTATTACCCATTCTTTCGCTCAAAAGTATTTTTGAGGAGCTAATGTTTGCAAGATGTTGAGCTAAGTATCTTAAAGACTATAAAGATAATCAGAAACTGATAGTTCTCCCATTGAGTTCATTGTCTTATACAAATTGAGAGCATGTTGTTTAAGACTCCTGAAGTATCAACCAAAAAAAGAGAGAGAGGGAGAGAGAGAATTCAATGACTTATGAACCTGAAAAGTCCTCAGGTGGGGCTGGTCTCAGTCTGACTTCCTTGGCTCAAAAGAGTTTACCAGACTTAACCTGTCTCTTGGCTTTGTTTTTCTCTATTAGTGCCATTCTCAGGTGGAGGGTCCTTTTGCTTGGAAAGTTGGCCCCTTGAAGCTCTAGTCTTACATCTTCCTAGTTTCAGAGACAAATGAAAGCTTTTATTTACAACTGTGGTCCTGGAATCAGATGTCCATGGCTTTAACTGACCAAGTATGAATCACATTTCTATCCCTGAACCAGTGACAGAAGCCAAGAGGCCTATTGATAAGACCTACTTCAGATTTCTCTGATGATTAGTGACACTGAGCACCTTTTCATGTTTATCGGCCATCTGTATGTCCTCTCTGGAGAAATGTCTAGTCAGGTCCTTTGCCCATTTTTCAGATATCACCTCAGGCAATGGAAATAAGAGAAAAAATAAAGAGGTGAGACTATATCAAACCAGAAAGCTTTTGCACAGCAACGGAAACCACCAACAAAATGAAAAGACAACCCACTGTATGGGAGAACATATTCACCAGTGATACACCTCATAAGGGCTTAATGTCCAAAATGTATAAAGAACTTATAAAATTCAACACCAAACAAACAAACAACCCAATTAAAAATGGGCAAAGGACCTGAATAGACACTTCTCAGTTTAGTTTTTGAGAGACGCAAATACCAGAAGACTGCATCTGCATTAAACGTGCCATCTTTACTGATTGCTAAAGATAAGAGACTGAAACATAAAATAACTAAGCTTTTTCTAAACAAGATAAAAAGATTACTTACCATGTAACTAAATTTCTGCATTCACAAGCAACCAACACATGTGTTCCTAGTTTATTTAACATTTACATTTATAAAAATCACATGGGCAATATGTGATTTTTCATAACTGACTAGTCTAATGTAAACACGAACCTGGACTCACAGTATTACTATATTAAATGAGAATGAATATATGTCAGAAAATCTAGAGCATGACTTCTCAGACTTAAAGTGCATAAGGATCACTAGGAGAGGTTTTGTTGTTGTTTTTGTTTTTAATATATTTTCATTGATTTCAGAGAGGAAGGGAGAGGGATAGAGAGAGAGAAACATCAATAAGAGAGAATCATTGATTGGCAGCCTCCTGCATGCCCCACACTGAGGATCGAGCCCACAACTTGGGCATGTGCCCGGATTGGGAATCGAACTGTGACCTCCTGGTTCTGTGGTTGATGCTCAACCACTGAGCCATGCTAGCCAGGCTAGGACAAGTTTGTTAAACCATAAGCTTCTTGGTCCCTTTTAGGAATGCTGATGGAGGAGAGCTAAGGTGGCCCCCCAAATTAGCATTCCTATCTAAGCTCCCAGATGATGCTGATATCACTGATACTGAGGCTGGGGAAACACACTGAGGAGCCCAGGCAATTCCCTTGCAAATGAGACCAAATCTGTACATTTCTGTAATTGATCTGGTTTGTCTAGATGACCAAATAGACTTGACTATAGATTCATGCAGATGAATGGAATAGGCTGAGAGAGAAAGCAAGACAAGATATTTTGGAGAATAATTTGGGATTGACTTAGAATGAAATTATAGGAAGGGTTAGTTCAGGGTCGGTAAAGAGAGGGAAGAAAATCAACCCAAATTCACACAATCTAAATCTCTGCTAATTTATTAAGGATCATAGCTTCTTCTTCAGGTTTGGCTCAATTACCCCACAATTTTTTAAATTGTCAGAAAACTAGAATCATTTAGAAAAGGCCTTGTTTCCTGTTATTCTCTTTTTGCTGCCATCACTTATTAGTGCCGCCGGTTATCAAGGAAGCAAACAGTGATCTCCCTGAGGAGGTCACCGTGCTGGTGAGCAAGAGCGTGCGGATGGAGTGCTTGTCGGGCGGCAGCCCTGTCCCGAGGAATTCCTGGCAGAAAGACGGGCAGCCCTTGCTGGAAGATGAGCATCATAAATTTCTGTCCAGTGGAAGAATTCTGCAGGTAAAAGTAAAAACATCTGACTTTAAAATACCCGGTAGGCTTTGTATTTTATAATTGTCTTTATGACTTTTTAAAGTAACTTTTTTATTTAGAAATAGATTTGTAAAAATAACCAAACATAAAAAGGATATGAAATAAAATTATTTTCTTCATTTTATTCACACTATGAGAGGTGACCATTATTAACAGTTTTATGTGAATTCTTGTAGAAATTGTCTACATTCAACACACACACACACACACACACACACACAAGTTTAAGACAACGTGGTCTTTGTGATTAAAAAAAAGCAACCATTAAGCAAATTATTACAATCCTTTTCACTGCATATTTCTGGTGATAAAATTCTAGCTGGTATAAGATTCCCAGTCAATTAAAATTTACTTGCTACTGGCAAAGAATTTATAATATAATAATAATGGGAACCACATAAATATCCTGAATTGTTTAGTAATGGACATGTCTATATTTTTCTTTCCAAGTGTCCTAAAAGATAGTTAGGTACTTGTAGAAATAACACTGATTCGTTAGTTTACAACTTAATTAAATTATTTCTTGAACATGTAAATGATATTCTATAGACCCAAGAATCTAAGCGTAACTATTGGTGTATCTAACACAGGACATATCTCCTAGAGTTCTTTATTTTTTTAAAAACGAGTCAATTCACTGCCTATAAATAATTTTGAATTCTCAAAGTATCTTGTAAACATCCTGATTATTTCTATTTGATGATCATACGACCTCTACAAAAATACTTAAATGTTTCTGTGTCTAGGGCCCAAAAAATATATAGATGGATAGCACTTTCTGCTAAATAAAATAAATTATAACTGGTATATAGCTAACTATTGCTATGCAAAACAAACCACTCTGAAACAAGCACTCAAAACAATAAGCATTTGTTCAGCTCACAATTCTTCCTGTTGGCTGGGGGATTCTTCTGGTCTCAGCTGGGCTTACCCAAGTGTCTGCCTATTGTGGGTAGGCTAAGTGCTTCTGCTGATCTTGCTGGGCTCTGGCACATATCTGGGGCCTCAGTTGCAATAATGGGGCTGATTCTTCGCCATGTGGTTCCATACCCTCGAGCAGGTTAGTCCTGGCTTCCTCATGTAGTGACCGGGTTCCAAATGAGGGGGAAAGAGTAACAATGCCTTTTTTAGGCCTAGGTTTGAAATGGCACACTGTCATTTCCATCACATTCTGTGGGTCAAGGCCAGGCACAAAACCACACAAATTCCACATCTTTTTTTGTTTTCTTTTGTTAATCCTCATTTGAGGATACTTTTCCATTGATTTTTAGAGAGAGTGGAAAGGAGAGGGAGAGAGAGAGAAAATCAATGTGAGAGAGACACTTCGATTGGTTGCCTTCCATACATGTGCCCAGATCTGGGCCAGGGATGGAGCCTGCAATCGAGGTATGTGCCCTTGACTGGAATCAAACCTGGGATCTTGTCCATGGGCTGATGCTCTATTCACTGAGCCAAACCAGCTAGGGCCAAATTCCACATCTTTACCTGGTGATGGGGGGAGTTTTCACATTGTGGAGGGTATATAGGAAAGTGGGAGAATAATTTGGGGCACTTTTGTAGTCAGTAGACCACAAGGATGTATAAAATTGCCTTTCCTGATTAGAAATCTTTATAAATAAATACTTATTTGATTGACCTGATTAATAAAAGCCAGCACCAATGCTATTATATATAAACGTTCTTTTTATGTCCATCTGGAGAGGATACGTATTATTCATTCTCAACATGATGACAAGTGGCTTTTTAAAAAAAATTCAGTTGGAATTTCTTTATTTTTCCCTCAGATTCTAAATACTCAAATAACAGATATTGGCAGGTATGTGTGTATTGCTGAGAACACGGCTGGAAGTGCCAAAAAATATTTTAACCTCAATGTTCACGGTAAGAGCTCAGTTCCAAAAGCATCTGCTAGGGGTGTGCTTGAAACGGCAGGAAAACTGTGTTTTACATTATGGAGGCTTTTCGTGTATTTTTAACTTGAAACAGTGTGTGGGGCCTGCATTCATACAATCGCCTCCCTCTCTCCCCACCGCAGCTAGTAGGATTTATAAGGTACAAAGTACAGAGCTTCTGGGAGCCTGTTTTTACATTATTCTAGTCCTTCAAGAGAAAAGGTAGTAACTTCTACATATTTGAAAGTTAAAAAAAAAAAAAAAGAAAAAGAAAGAAAAAAAGTCAAAATCTGAAATCCCTAAGATTACATGTTTTTATGAAGTTTGGACTAAATATAGATCTTTCTCTCATTAAAATCCATTCACTAGTCCTGATTGGAACCAGTTTCTGTCATTAAGGGTAGAATTCATGTGGAGCTACATCCTCTCGTACCTCATATACTCCCTGGAAAAGAAGAAGTCACTTAGGAGTGAAATCATTCCAAAAACCACCAGCACACCGAATTCATTCATCACATTTTAAGTTTTCAATATATGATGGTCACTCCATAAATACTTTTTCTTTTTGGCTAAAAAAAAAAAAGCCATTGTTTGTCTTCTACAAAAGAGTAGTTTTTTGTGTGACACACAGCTGCTTTCAGAATATTGACTTGGAAATGGTGAACAAGCGTTATAAAAGATTTCCTTTATATGTATGCTACATAGATATAAAATTGTGGCTTGTGTTGGAGAGAGCTGAAATTTGAAATTTCATGAAAAATTTCTCCCCTGAAAGGACCTTGATTTAGCAACATAGATGTTCTTTTCTGATATGACATGCAGGGGATATCGATGCCTAGCAGTGTTTGGTGTTCCATATTTGAAACACTTCCACCTTTGTATCCCCGGGTTTTAGTGCAGGGAGTCACTTACAGTAGCTGCTTCATTAATATCTTTGAGGTTCTTTTAATGAATAAATCTGACCAAACAGAAACAGATGTGTTATGAATTCCCAGGATAAAAGCTATATCTAGCACAGAAAGTTATGCAAGAACTCAATGCATTATTAATCTTATCTTTTTTACTTCATTTTTTCTCTGCACTGCTTTTGCTTGTGGAATTCCTTGTTTGTTTGTTGTTTGTTTGTTTTGAACAAACCATGGTATTGTTTATTTCTTCAGTTTTCTGCTCATCTTGGAAGTCTTTGGTTTCATTGTTGAAATAACCTGTAAATGTATTGATAGACAGATAACCCCTAAAATTAAATTTCTACTTTATAAATGCTATACGCAGGAAGATAAAAACTTTAAATAAGAATGTAATATTAAAAACAAGAATATGCAAACTTAACAAAAAGCACTATCGGGTGTTTCTTTGTACATTGCCAAAACCATCTTAGGAATTGCCAACTACATTTCCTGAAAATTCTAGCACTCTGTCATTGGGAGAAGCAAGACTGATGGACATAGTGTGGTGAAGGCATTGGGAATCCTGGGGAAGACAGCTGGGTGGTTAACAGTGTCAGTAACACAGTGCTTTGGCAGAGTACAGTGGCTGGACTTAATATTAATAAGTTGCAGTGTATATTACTAGTCACATCAGATTTCACTTTTAATACATTTACTCTTACAGTTCCTCCAAGTGTCATTGGTCCTAACCCTGAAAACCTCACTGTTGTGGTGAACAACTTCATCTCTCTGACCTGTGAGGCCTCTGGTTTTCCACCTCCTGATCTCAGCTGGCTCAAGAACGAACAGCCTATCAAGCCAAACACAAATGCCCTCATTGTGCCTGGTAAGGAACTCGTTACTCTTATAAGGTGGGCAAAGTGTTCTCGTGGTCCTTTATTTTAAATACGAATGGCATTTCCGCTTAGTCCCTTTCCAAACTTTCGTCTTGCTCCGTTTGTTTGTTCACATCGCACGCCTCTTTACCTAATGGGGCCATTAGGATAAGATTGTATAGACTTTCCATGATTTTAGTGGCAATGCACAGTAGCAAGGTCTACTTCAAGAAATTATGAAGTTTAGAAACAGAACTGCTTAGCAATTCCATGGGGGTGATAGGCTAGTAAATAGTGCTTTCATTGGATAATTCACTGGTGGTTTTTAAGCAACCCTGGAGCCCCTTGATGATGGAAAAATAGATAGATGGACAGACAGATCCTTCTGCATTGTGGGAGATTTAAACCCAGAAAATGCTTGTTAATGTATTTGACTGTAGTACAATTACTGTTTTCTCATTGGGACCTATATCAAACAGTTCTCTCCATGTTTAGTTAATGGAGAGAGAAAAATTATGAATTTCATTTTTTATAAAGAAGTAGAATCAATCCTAAAGGAAGGATCAAATAAAACAGATTCAATTCTTTCATCTTAACTATGAAATGCTGCCATATAAATGTTACAGTGGAATATTTTGTCAATTTATCTTATTGATGAAATAGTTATTAGAACAACCTCGATACCACTCTTCAATTTCCATTATATTTGCCCACAGGTGGTCGAACTCTACAGATCATTCGGGCCAAGGAATCTGATGGTGGTCAGTACACATGTATAGCTATCAACCAAGCTGGTGAAAGCAAGAAAAAAGTCTCCCTGACTGTTTATGGTTTGTTTTCACTCTTCTCATAAAATCCTTTCACTTTTAAACTGATATGAAATATTTTCCATCTGCACACCTTAATGAAAAAAAACATACCTTCTGTTCTTGTTTCTTTCCCTCAGTACCTCCCAGCATTAAAGATCATGGCGGTGACTCTCTTTCTGTAGTCAATGTAAGAGAGGGGACCTCAGTGTCATTGGAGTGTGAGTCCAACGCTGTCCCACCTCCAGTCATCACATGGTATAAGAACGGGCGGATGATAACAGAATCTACTCACGTGGAGGTTTTAGCAGGTGGACAAATGCTGCACATCAAGAAAGCTGAGGTGCATCTTTTATTCTTGTTTGCATGTCATGACTCCTTGGTGGGTTTTGGAAGAGAGCATTGGGAGTTGCATGTTCCCTTTACTACAGTTTATGATAAAAATAACATCGTCCATGCCACTGACCTTATTTTCATAAAAACGCAGGATTGCAGAAAGCAATTAGACCTGGGGCGTTTGAGCATAAAGATGACTGGTGATTTAATCTGCACTGGAACAGTGTGATTGGTCATCTGTAACTCAATGGAGCACATACAATAGTATCTTTTTCTTTTAGGTATCTGACACAGGCCAGTATGTATGTAGAGCTATAAATGTAGCAGGACGGGATGATAAAAATTTCCACCTCAATGTATATGGTGAGCATCTGCCTCTAATACAACTCTTTTTCCCCCAGATATGCCAATGAAAGAAAGTGGCCTGAATTAGCTTAATGGGGACACATGGTTTTCTTCTGTCCTTTTACAGTGCCACCCAGTATCGAAGGACCCGAAAGAGAAGTGGTTGTTGAGACAATCAGCAACCCTGTGACTTTAACATGCGATGCCACTGGGATCCCGCCTCCCACCATAGCGTGGATGAAGAACCTCAAGCCCATAGGTAATGCAGCTGTGCATTGGCTGTGGTTTCCTTTTGCTCTGAATGCACTAGATTTATAAACGAGCACATTTTCAGATCATGCTCATAGCTGTGCTTAGTTCAGAAAGCATAATGTACGGACACATAAACTTACAAAATAGACTCAAAGTTATTTTATTTTATAAAGAGAATTTTCTCTGCCTCTTTCAAAACGGCTCTCATTTAAAATAAAAGTACGGCCCTGACCGGTTTGGCTCAGCGGATAGAGCGTCGGCCTGCGGACTCAAGGGTCCCAGGTTCGATTCCAGTCAAGGACATGTACCTTGGCTGCGGGCACATCCCCAGTAGGGAGTGTGCAGGAGGCAGCTGATCGATATTTCTCGCTCATCGATGTTCCTAACTCTCTATCCTTCTTCTTTCCTCTCTGTAAAAAATCAATAAAATATATTTTTTTAAAAAATAAAATAAAATAAAAGTACTAAGGAGGAACATTTTAACAATTGTTTTTAATCACAGTTGACATACTATTATATTTGTTTCAGGTGTACAACATAATAATTAGACCTTTATATACCTTACAAAGTGACCACCCAGCTGACACCATATGTAGTTATTCCAGTATTACTGACTAGATGCCCTAGGCTCTACTTTACATCTCTGTGATTATTTTTATAACTGAAAATTTGTACTTCTTAATCCCTTTCTTCTTGTTCACCCAGCCCCAATCCCTGTCCCATTAAGAAATCTATCACAAGAAACAAGACATTTTTATGCTGAATTGTAGAGGTTGAAATAAAAGCTTCTTTAATGTTTTGTTTTGCTTTGCTTTGTTTCTGCCTCTAGAAAATTCTGACTCCCTTGAAGTTCATATTTTGTCTGGAGGTAGCAAACTCCAAATTGCCCGGTCTCAGCGTGCAGATAGCGGAAACTATACATGCATTGCATCAAATATGGAAGGAAAAGCACAGAAAAATTACATTCTTTCTATTCAAGGTATGGGATGTATCTTCAATATCTTTAGCATATTCTTTCTTATAGTACAAAATATGTCTACAACTAGAGAGATCATTTGTAATTTATTCAAAGTCTTTAGATCAACAAAAAGTATTGTCAATGCCCTGCCCTACATTTACCTGTAGATTCTATTTTCATGGGAATTAGCATAGATGTGGAAAAAAGAATAGCAGAAATTTTATAATCTTTATTTTTTCTATGTTTACCAAAATTCTTACTGAATTATACTTATTTACTTAAAACTAGCATAATTTATTTTGATGCTAAGCTCATAGGTTTGTTCTTATTTAAATATATCACTAATATTTAATTCATGAAAAGGCTGTAACTACAGGGAGGAGTTTGGGTAAATTCAAGTAATCATGAATCTTATGCTATTTTGGGTTGAGAATAAGAAGCATTAATTCATCCAACAAATACTTACGTAATCCTACTACGTTCCAGTGTAGTATTGAGCAATGCAAGAACTTGTATACTTTTTTTATTTTCAATAAACTTCTAATTGGTATTTATGTCCCAATAGTTAATTGAAATGGAAGTCTAACTTGAAACTAAGTCTAAATGCTTCCTTTTTTCCATTGTTAATATAGTTATTTTGAAAAAAATTTCCATAAATTACACATTATTATGGATCTGTTGTGTGCTCTGCTAAAGCTAACTACAAAAAAATGAAATTAAACAGAAAGTAAAATAAGTTTATGGGCATCAGTGGTTTCTTGGATTAGTAATACTTTGAGATTTCAGCAACAAAAGGGGAAAATAGCTACTCAGGGATTCAGAATCAGACATTTTTTGTGTTGTTATATTTAATGCATTAATAATAATAGCTGTTAATCATGGGGTATGTGGTGTGACCAGACGTTTTACCAGGTGTTCTACATTCATCCTTATGTCCTAAGACTAGAAGTAATTTATGCAGTAGGGCATTGTACAGTACTTGTCATATTTTAGACACTCATTAAAGGATATTTTTTATTAACATTCTTATTGATTTGACTTTAGTACTCTCAATTCTGTATATTTGGTATAATTATTATTATCTTCTGGATGACTAACATTAGATTTGGAAAGTGTGCAGTGGTGTGCTGGTAAATGTTTATAATTAACTCTCCAGATAAAAAGGTTCTGAATTGTTGCCAATAATTTGCAAGTTTCCATGGTGTAAATATCCCCACCATGGCTCATTTCAAACTACCAACATGATGTCACTGAACACGGAGTAGGGAAGACGTGCAAAATTGGCTGTTGTAAACTGACATGAGCTGCCCTAGCAGGCCACTATGATTATATGGAAGAGGAATTTAAATGTGTTTCTGTTTGATACCATTGTCAATATTTTTATTATACATTATTTCTCGATTGAATCATTAAAGTATAAACCAAACATGGTTAGAAAAAGAGAACAAACAACAATAAACCTAACCATTGCTCAGAATAAATAATATTTAAATTGCATATGGAGAAAGAAATAACCCAATAGATACATTTCTCAGACCGTTATGCTAAGATTTTTATAAAATGGATTCTCTTGAATTACACTAATTGTAAACTGTCTATTGAGAATTTAGTCCAAGAGAGATACTTAGCTAGGAAGTGTGTCCATGAGTTAGACTTGTCACCAGTCCCTATGACTAAATAATTATATCAACTTACCAAAATACCAGGAATATTGAAATGACTGCTTTAGCTGTTCCTCCTTTTAAAATAATTTATGAGGATAAGAATAGTTTTATCTTGAACCACAATTTGGGAAGAATATGAAATGAAAAATGACATAATTGTTTTGTGATTCTGTTGTATTCGTTAGAATTTATATCATTGTGCCTTGTTAATAGACATTTTTATTTCTCCAAAGTTCCTCCAAGTGTTGCTGGTGCTGAAATTCCAAGTGAAGTCAGTGTCCTGGAAGGGGAAAATGTTGAGCTGGTCTGCAATGCAAATGGCATTCCTACCCCAGTTATTCAATGGCTTAGAGATGGGAGACCCATAACTAGCAGTGAAACAGAAAGAATCCGGTATGTTTACAAAGAATCTTTGCAGCATTAATTTCAAGGTCTGGTAAAATGTTTTATGTTTCACCTTTCACATGAATAATACCAAATTCAGCCTCCTTGGAATTTGGCTGTTGGATTCAGAGAGGAAAAAAATAGATCAAATTTTGGAGTGTTGGACATAGAAATTGTCTTTGGAGAATCACTCAAAAAGCGGGGGGGGGGGGGGAGGCGTTAATTCATTAACTCAGAGTTATAAAATCTTCTCAGACATTCATGCCTACAGATGTTAATTAACTATTGTTGCTTTTATTCCTCTAATCTCAGAATGTTTACACCAAAGTCCATGCCACAGAACAATTAGTTCTTTCCTGCTAACATCACAATTTTACCCTACAAAAGATTCATCAATAATCTTTGATCTGGTTTTGTGTCCTGAGATCACTAAACCACCAAACATGCTGTATTTCTTGGCCCACTTTGAGAAAAGATACAGTATCATCATAACCATTTCATTCCTTGTAGTGATTTGTCCAAATCCTGTTTTCAGCTGATACTTGTCACCCAGGCCACAAACCACATGGAGATGGAATAATCATGTGGTAAGGGCCTCCTCCTCTCTCAACAACAAATACCTTTGGGAGCACACATTTCTACTTTCTACTCGATTACTTTATCACAAAGCCCTATCATATTCAAATACCAGAGTAATTATAATTGCTTAAAGAATTATATATGCCTAAGCAGGTATTAAATAAATATATTAAATCTTTATCATTTTAAACCAAAATTTTTAATTTAACAGGTTGGAGTGTACTTTCTAGTTAATGAATTGAACATGCATAATTTAAAGAAAGCTAGTTATTTTTTAAGTTATTTTATGTTAAAATTTAGATATGTGTTCCCTTTCCAAGGTGAGGTAAATTGCCCAGTATTTTAGAGATACACTTTAAGTTTCATATCTCTGGTGTGGACATTTCTGAATAGTTAACAAATATATAATTACTTTTATTAAATCAGTTGATATCAACCCTATTCCAAGCTAAGTATTAGATAGTTGATGGGACCTAAAGATCTTACATAAGATAATATTTGTACCAAGGAATTTACAATCTTTCATTTATTTTATATGAAGAGTCTAACTGTATTTATTCCTATATCCACTTTATTATTTGTTTGCTACTCCACAATATGTATAGGTTTGAGTAGAACAATTCATCAATCAAATAAAGTAAGTTTTCCAAAGTCAACTAACTATTTTCCATGGTCATAGCAGCTTACTTTTTTGTTCATTCAGATAGTTAAACTCGTGGAATTTTAAAATTCACATTTTGAAAAAGAAAAAATACAACAGAACCAGAAAATATTATTTTAATTCTCAATAACCATATTTAATAACATGTTAGAAATGGACTATTTACTTTTGACACTGGGAGAAACGAATAAAATCAACATTGTAGGAGTAACTATAGATAGCAATGTAATCTCTATAAAACAGGAAGTTTTGTTTGATAATTGGTCTGTGAAGAGAGTCAGTAATGCAATGATCTTAACTTAAATGTCTTTGATAATCTAACTGTGTAGTTATTATTTACCATTTATACAGTTCAAAGGAAAAGCTTTAGCAACTTCTAGAAAAATGTTGGCAAAATATATGCATTTATAATCCTGAGTTGGTGTTGCAGTTTAAATAAATTATTCTATTCCGCTCCGTCTCATTAGGTATTACACAGTTGTTTATAACTAGATTTTATTGTTGTTGTTTTTTTGTTCATCTTCACCTGAGGGTATTTTTTCCATTGATTTCCAGAGAGTGGAAGGGAGTGGTGAGGGAGAGCGAGACAGAGCAAAACATCGATGTGAGAGAGACACATCGATTGGTTGCCTCCTGCACATATCCCGACCATGGCTAGGGATAGAACCTGCAACCCAGATATCAGGAATCGAACCCATGACCCTTTGGTGTTCAGGCCAACACTAATCACTGAGCTACCGGCCAGGGTTATAACTACATTTTTTAAAATATATATTCTTTAATTTCTCATTGTAGCATTTTTTAATTTTCATACCAGAATTTTTAATAATTTTTATTTAATTCAAACCTCAAGGATAAAATGTTCTAACTATGAGGGGGGAAAGAAAAGAAAAACAGTGTCTTTTGGATAGACAAGTTCCTAATCTAATTTTGTTCGTTTCCTTTTTTCCCATAAGGAGGCAGTGGATGTATGAGACCCTTGACTGTAGAATTTTAGTTGGTTGCCTGAAATCTCCATCTGTTTAACTAGCTCTGACTTTTCAGGCTTCCATGTAGTTAGTGAAAAATATGTGAACCATTAAATCCAAGGGAAAGATGTATTTTATGGTGTGTGTTTTTTTAAATTAAATTTTATTAAATCTTTATTGTTGAAAGTATTTCATATGTCTTTTCCCCCCCATTGTCGTCTCCCAACCTGCCCCCGCACCCTAGCCCTGGCCTATACCACCCCAACCCCCATTGTCTGGGTCCATTGGTTATGCTTATATGCATACAAGTTCTTTGGTTAATCTCTTACCCACACCCAGCACCTCACCTAACCTCGCCTGCCTTCCCTCTGAGGTCTGTGTCTTTTAAAAGAGCACCATGATCTGGGGTAAGTCTCCCAGATTTTCGCTCTATACAAATCATCTCCGTACTCTTATAAACCCTTCCATAGGGTGACTGCCACCGGCAGCACGTTAATCATTCTCGGAGCTCTCCCGTCCGACATGGGGAAATACACGTGTGTCGCCACTAATCCTGCTGGAGAGGAAGACCGAATTTTTAACCTGAATGTTTACGGTAAGCATGAAATTCCACCCTCTATTGGCTGTGCCACGTCGGGGCTCTCTCAGTGCAATACGAAGGCCTTTCTTTTGACAATATGACGTCATTGCGGGCTCCTTGTGAGATGGTTTGAACCAGTAACACACACACCCCCTTCCCGCTCTCGTTTTCTGCGCAACGTAGTCCCACCCGCCATCCGGGGTAATAAAGAGGAAGCAGAGAAACTAACGGCCTTGGTGGACACTTCAATCAACATTGAGTGCCGAGCCGCAGGGACGCCTCCGCCCCAGATAAACTGGCTGAAGAACGGACTTCCCGTGCCCCTGTCCTCCCACGTCCGGTTGCTGTCAGGAGGGCAGGTCATCAGGTCAGCTTTCATCGCATGTGACTTCTTGTTTGCTGGACAGATAAAGTCTCAGTGACTGTAGACTTTAACTTATCTAAATCGTGTTTAAGGAATGTTGTTGTTGTTGTTCTAAGTTTTTACTATGGTTCGTTTTCCTTTTCAGTATCTTTTTAGAAGAGGGAGGATAACAAATATTCAATTACAATGGCTTTTTATTCTTATTTCAGTGCTCGTATTTTAGTAAATTGTATAAAATAGGTCTTTTATAAAGGGACGTATGTATTACATATATATTTCTGAGAACTACTATTAGCTAAAATTTATAGGCAAATGATAGGAAGATGCCTACTAAATCATGTGAATTTTCACATTAATATCATTCTCTATTAGAATATATTTGGAAACTATTCACCTCTCAAACTGTGTTATATTTTCAGTGGCTTACTGTCCGTGTCTAACCAACTTTGTCGGATAAATTACATTTGAGGCATCTGTGGTTTATGATGGATGGTTATAACCTTCATACCTAAACTTTCCCCACATAAATCACTTTCTATATCTATGTTTAAACCATAGGTATTTTACTTGTGTATGTTGAATGGGACCAAATTATGAACTGTTGGGTCAAATTGTTTTTCAGGATTGTGAGAGCTCGGGTGTCCGATGTTGCCGTGTACACTTGCGTGGCCTCCAACAGAGCTGGGGTGGATAACAAACATTATAGTCTTCAAGTGTTTGGTATGTCGCAGAAATGACTCTGTGTTTTACCATGGGCCTAGTATTAAGCAACATGCTTTTATATTTAGATATGGCCGTATCAGAAAAGCTTGGCAAAATAGGATCTTGCCAACTAGGGAAGAACACATTTTCTCCCACGGGGTTCATGTTTGTTAGAGCATACTGTCTGTTTGCCAAAATGCTCTTCTAACCTGGAACTTTACATTAAGTCAGATCTAAAATTTTAAAAATAGCATTTCAATCCAGACGTAAGACCATTCCTTTCATACAAATAGAAAGTTCAGACTGTTTTCTAATATTATTAGTGGCCCATTTAGAGTATCGAAAATGTGAATTGATGTGGGCATAAACAGGGTGTCCCCAAAATGTATACACTTTGAATAATTATTAAGTCCAATGGGTTCAATCTGGAAAAAAAGAAACATCAATTGAGCTCTCATATATACAGGGTATAGACATTTTTGGGACAACCTACATATGTCTTTGTGTGTATGTATAGAGAACTCGCAACATTTCATTTCTGAAATATGAAGGTTTTTCTGGTCTAGATTTCTCAATCCCTAAGGACATCTCAGAATAGTCAAGTAACTATTTAATATAAATGACTGATGTCGGCTTATATAAAACTTACTCTAGAACATACTATTATTTTATTTATTGAAAGTAGTTGATAATATACTTCTGGAATTTATCATATGTATTATAACAAATTAAAGAGACAAACCTAAGCAGTTAAAACAATGGCCAAAATTTAAACACATTGGAACATTGTATGTTCTACAGAAAACATTCCTGAGGTTTCATTGCTAATACTTTGGAAGATTAGTGATTAGCCTACCTGACACATGTTTTTATGGTGATGTCATCAACTC
This sequence comes from Myotis daubentonii, assembly GCF_963259705.1. Taxonomy (NCBI): domain Eukaryota; kingdom Metazoa; phylum Chordata; class Mammalia; order Chiroptera; family Vespertilionidae; genus Myotis; species Myotis daubentonii. Next base: position 17,723,665 of record NC_081857.1, on the reverse strand, counting down.
ATTACATGCTGTTTTAAATCCACTATGAAACTAATTGAACTCTTCAACTTTTTAATCTAAACTGATCTCAAAGTAGATATATAAAACGTGCCCGTTTTCTTTTATGTGTAGTACCACCAAATCTCGACAACGCCATGGGAACAGAGGACATCACAGTTGTCAAGGGCAGTTCTACCTCCATGACATGCCTCACAGATGGAACCCCAACTCCCCGAATGTCGTGGCTTAGGGATGGCCAGCCTCTGGGGCTTGACGCCCATCTGACAGTAAGCACTCAAGGAATGGTCCTTCAACTCATCCAAGCAGAGACCGAAGATTCGGGAAGGTACACCTGCATTGCCTCCAACGAAGCTGGAGAAGTCAGCAAACACTTTATCCTGAAGGTGCTGGGTATGTAAACATTCAATATGGAGGAGCTGCCTACATCTTTCTCCTGAAAATGATAGAGCTTGAGTTGTCCATCTGTACTCACTGAACTGAGTGAGAAAGGAGGCGTAGCAAAAGACAAGACTGGAAAGATACAAACCGTGAAGAGCTTTGGGAACATTCTAGAGAATTTGACCCCTTGACAAAGGCAGTAAAAAAGCTCAAACAGGGATGTGTTACAAGTAGATTTCATCTTCCCGAAATTCCTTCTGATGACAGGGTGAAGAATTCAGAGAAGAGCCTGTTGTACTCATACAGGCCTGAAAATGCAGGCCCTGACCCAGGAAGAGGCAGTGAGTGGGGAAAGAGAAGGAAAAACCCTCTAGGAATTCAGAAATAGAATCATGGTGCATTTCTGGATGTAGAAAATGAAAGAGAAAAGTAACGCTGACGTTGTTAGAGTCATTTACAAAAAACAGCCTTCCCAGCTGAAGGGTGTATAAAAATTATATCTTCTGAGGACAGATTTGAAAACTGCTTCAGCGGAGAGAGAAGTTTCTGCATTCCAGCATCTGTTGAAAGCTAATTCCCTTAAAACCTGAAAAATGCTACACTTGAATCAGTGTTACCCTCAGAATGTGAATGTCAATGTGCTAATTTGGGGAACTGCTATTCTCATCTTAATTCCATCCATGTGGTGGGAGGTATCGTGGTGTATTAGTGGTTCTGGAAAGTCCATTTTGGGGAAAATACCGAAAGCAAGGGAGGAAATCCTACAAAACAAAGCTGAGGGGTTTTGACAGGGTCCAGGCTACGAAGGCTTGTCGACCACATTAAAAATGTTGGTTTTTATCCTAGAACAATGGAAAACCAGTAAAAGTTCTACTAAATGGAATACCATGAGTAGAGTTGCAGTTTGAAAAGGCCTCTCTTACTGCAGAGTGGAGAGCTACTTAGAGCAGGAGACCAGTGTATTATTCGCATTATGTTTAGGAAAAACAGAACATCTAAAAAGATGGCAGCTGGAACAAAGAACTTCTGTTTCTCTTGCTGAGCGAGGTATCTGGCGGTAGGCGGTAGTTGCACTGGTTCACCAGTTCAGGTGTTTCTAGTTCTCCTGGCCTTCATATCATAGCTCCATGATCACACATTGTTTGCTCACCCCACCCCAGAATCACTGGATGCAGCAATAGAGCAGGAAAAATTCGTAGGGCAAAGAGTTTGGGGACTTTCTTAGAAGTCCCAGGAATACCTATGGGTCAGAATTGTCACATGTTACTCCACCTGCTCTCTACTGAAGAGGCACAACCCCAACAAAATCAGGGTCTGTTAACGCGAAAGAAACAAATAATTGATATTGCGTAGGCACCTGCAGCCAGCAGGGAGGAGATATGGGTCCAAGGAAGTGTTTTTTAGCTCAGATTAGTGATGGCGGTGAGAAGAAGATGTAGTCTGGTAAGAACTGCGGGTAGCAGTGTTAGGACTTAGGTGTGGATTTGAACACAGGTGAAGAAGAGATCAAGGAGGACTCCTAGATTCTGGCTCACATGACTGAATGATTGGTGGACCTCTCACATAAATGCAGCGACTGCTGGAAAAGGACCAGGTTTTGAGGAACAAGGCAACAGGTTGTAGTGAAGTCGTTTTCAAACGTCCCACTGGAGATGTTTATCTAAATCAGTAGATTTCTGGGTCTGGAATTCAGATGAGAGATGTAGGTTGGAAATAAAGTTCTGGACTCCTGAGACTGTGGACAATGCCTAGGCCGCCCTGATACGAGACTTCGGGACAAGACCCAGAGTGCAGAAGTTCACAATCACTTAGCACCTGTAGGCTCTGATGACTAGGGATTGAGCCATTTGGGAACATGTTGTTATTGTTGTGATTTTAAATCTAGTGACTAGAATCTTTTGAGGATAAAGGCCAGGCCTAACTAATCTTTTTATCCACAGTGGCTGATACACAGTAAATACACAGCAAGTGAGAGGAATAAAGAATTGACCAGAGTCAGAAAAAGAATCAGGGACATGCTTTTGAGTGATACAGACAACACACTATGGAAATGAGAAGGGATAGAAATTTCATAGTTTGTTGAGATAATCAAGGAAGGATATATAGTTTTACAAATGGACTTAATGACATTAATGTGACCTTGGTTGTCCTTGAATATGCTCAGTTAGGAAATGGGATTAGTGGACAATGTTTCACTGGAAGGAATAGCATTAGAAAAGTCACAGAACAAGAAAGCACTGAACTTGTTGAAGGACAAGTATATTAAAAGTAGAAAATATTATAAAGATAAATTAAGCCATATTATGAAAGCCTTGGGAGCTGTAATACAGAGCTTTTATTTAACTCAGTAAACAACATGGAGACACAAATCTTTTAAGCAAGAAATAGTGAATCAACTTAAAATACACTTAAGGAAATGTATTTTGTCTGATTTCTTAATTATAATCTATAAACAAAGACATATTTAATATATCCTTCTTTTTCCAGAAAGAAAAATGATGACCACGGGTAGAAATTTTTAGGAGGCATCGTTTTAATAATAATACCAACAGCTGTAGCAGGCATTGTAATAGTAATAACTTTTTTAAAACCTTAATTATAAAATAAAACAGATTCAGAAACACAAAAGAAATATACATTGTTCCTAGATGATCTCATTAAATCCTCACAACAATCCTATAGTGAAATAATAGTACCATCTATATTTTGAGATGTGTTCAAATTTACCAACCTACGAATTTTTGGAGCCAGGATTCAAACTCGGGCAGTTTGACTCCAGCTCCTTTCCTGTGAGCCTCTGTTGTAAACTATGTGCCTGATTTTAAAAAATAAAATAAAATAAGAAGACAGTTAATGTTTGGAGCTGTCCAACCGATTTTGGCGGCCTTACAAAACAGTAAGCTGGAAATGCTCGTAGAAAACTTGAATGATCTTTGTAAGGGAGGTCTGTTTCAAAGGCATTCCTAAACTTAGAAACAGTTGAACTGAAAACCTTGTTGTTCCTTTCAAGGGTCTAGATTCCTTAACATCCCCTTGAGAAGGATAATTTAGAAGTATAAATAACGAAAAAGAGTTTCTGCCCAGACATAACAAATGTGTTTTATGCAGAAATAGTCTCCAAATGTAACTATTTTTTCATCTGCTTAGTGATCATTTCCTCTTAAAGTTCTGCATTGAAGAGCTGATAGCAAATTCCATAGCATTTGCCTATTGCTTTTGTAGAAGCAGCAGCTCTATGAAAGGTGCAGAAACACACTACTGTGTTTAAGTACCGCTCTTTGAAAAAGATGGGTTTACTTTTTATTCTTTTCAGATCTTCACAGTTAAGTCAGACTGCTCTAATGATCTGAACCCCCATTACTGAGATGTAGCTACTTTGTAATGGCTTGTTACTTTGTGATGTGTTATACCCATGAGCCATCCTTTTTAAAGCATTGTCGTTTTTAAAATGGTAATAACATCTAGTAATTATTTTGGTATCCTGTTCTAATTAGATTGTATCATATGAACCATAAATTTCTTTTATATTTTTACTAGGGGCCCGGTGCACGAAATTCGTGCACTGGGTGTCGGGGGTGGGGTGGGGGGAGTGTCCCTCAGCCCAGCCTGCCCCCTCTCACATACTGGGAGCCCTCAGGCGTTGACCCCCATCACCCTCCAATTGCAGGATCGGCCCCTTGCCCAGGCCTGACACCTGGGCCAGAGGCATCAGGCCTGGGCTGGGGGCAGAACCAGTGATGGGGGGAAATGAGTGTCACCTGCCCAGGATGCCTCGGCCAGAGGCGTAGACCCCCATCACCCTCCGATCTTCTGATCGGCCCCTTGCCCAGGCCTGATGCCTCCGCCAGAGGTGTCAGGCTTGGACAGGGGACCCCCATCTTCCCCCGATCACTGGCTCTGGCCCCCGCCCAGGTCTGAGGCCTCTGGCCCAGGAATCATGCCTGGGCAGGGGACCCCCATTTCCCTCTGATCGCTTGCTCCACCCCCCGCCCAAGCCTGATGCCTCTGACCCAGGCTTCAGGCCTGGGTAAGGGGACCATCATATCCCCCCAATCCCCGGCTCCGCCCCCCACCCAGGCCTGATGCCTCGGCCAGAGGAGTTGACCCTCATCACCCTCCGATCACCAATCACCGGATCGGCCCCTTGACCAGGCCTGAGGCCTCTGGCCGAGGCGTCCGGCCCGGGCAGCGGGGACCCGCAGCTGCAGCGGCCCCGCGATCGTGGGCTCCGCTTTAGGCCCAGGCAAGGGACCCCTAGCTCCTGGGACTGCCAGCTTCGACCGTGCCCAGCTCCCATCGCTGGCTCCACCCCTACTTCCTGCTATCACTGGCCAGGGCGGAAAAGGCGCCTGATTCTCCGATTATGGCTGGGGGGCAGGGCAAAGGCGGCCCCAGGGCCGCCTTTGCCCTGCCCCCCAGCTCTTAGCTCCCCCCTGGGTTTCTGATCACTGTCAGTGGCAGGGGGCTTCTTCCTGCTTTCCCTTTCGCCTCCCTGCATTGTGCCTACATATGCAAATTAACCACCATCTTGTTGGCAGTTAACTGCCAATCTTAGTTGGCAGTTAATTTGCATATAGCCCTGATTAGCCAATGAAAAGGGTAGCTCGTACGCCAATTACCATTTTTCTCTTTTATTAGTGTTGATTGATTTCAGAGAGGCAGGGAGAGGGAGAGGGAGATAGAAACATCAATGATGAGAGAGAATCATTGATCGGCTGCCTCCTGCACACCTCACACTGGGTGGGGATCAAGCCCGCAACCTGGGCGTGTGCCCTGACTGGGAGTGGAACCCGTGACCTCCTGTTTCATAGGTCGACACTCAACCACCGAGCCATGCCGGCTGGGCTGAACCATAAATTTGAGTCAAGTTTTCTTTTAAAGATTTTCTAACCAGCAGTACTTTATGAAACAGCAAGTTTATTTTGTTTCTAATTTCCTTTAAATAGAACCACCTCATATCAATGGATCTGAAGAACCCACAGAGATATCAGTGATTGTTAATAATCCACTTGAACTTACCTGCATTGCTTCTGGAATCCCAACTCCTAAAATCTCCTGGATGAAAGATGGACGGCCCCTTCCCCAGACAGATCAGGTACAAACTCTTGGAGGAGGAGAGGTTCTTCGAATATCTAGTAGTCAGGTAAGTTCAGCTCATACAATTATGTTATCCTTGGTTCAGCTTCTCCCTTGCTGATATCTGAGAAATGTTGGGAAAATTTTATCTTTGAATCGGAACATATCACAGCTCTCCGTAACTTTAGCAACGATAGATTGGTCCTACAATATGCACGACTGGGTAGACACTTACAAGGTAACCTGACTAGAAAGAAGTGTCAAAGATTTTCCTGCTTTCCAAAAATATATTTTTCACGGTAGTAAAATCATCGATTTTCAGAAGGAAGCAAGATATCTGCACGTTAACTTTTATAAATTTTCAGTGTTATAACTGATCAAAGATTTTCGGAAGCTGTTAACTTGTACCATGCAGCCCTTTATGGAACTGCCAAAACGCAATTCAACATACATATATCTGAAGCCTCAAAGAGCACTTTTGATCTTCAAAATGAACTACCATAACCGAAAATCTAAAGAGACACCATTTTTTTAAAAATGATTGAACAATTCAGTAAAATTGACTGTTATTTCCTTGTGTTTAAGGAAATTAATCAGAAATGTGAGTCTATTTAAGGGGAATATGTCTGGGATATCTTAGTGTCTTCTGTTCTAATAAAGACAAGCCTTATATTACAAATATTGCCCACCTGTGGCCCAGTGTTCTCATCTGTGAACTGAGGGGGAAAATGATAATAATACCTAACTCATACACTTGGGGATTTAGAGATAATCTAACATACGTGCTTAGACTGATGCCACAGGCATGTAGTGATTCTAAAACAGAGTTAGATAGAATTAGCTGCTGCTATTATTGTTGTTATAATCGTCATTCCTTTTAAAATAGAATAGCAAATTATTTAATCATATTTTGTTTGCATTTTCACTGAGAAAAGAGGAAGGAAGAAAAGGGAGCTGGAAAAAGAGAGCTGGGGATTATAAATTTTGCTGGTCCTGTGTTCAGCTATGGGTCTATCATAATGGTGACCCTCATGACAACTCTGTGAGGCCATGTCTTTATCCCCATCCGATAAACCCACAAACAGATCCAGAGAGATTACGTACTTGCCTGCCACTCGGCAACTTATTGTTACTCAGTGATGGAGCTCGGCACACTTCTCATTTCTAACACCAAGGAGAACACGCCTTCCATTCCCCTCTTCTCTCCATCAGACATTGCAGTAACCCAGGGAAAACCCAGGTCCAACCAGCAAACCACTTGAATGCTATAATTTCAATGGGTCAAAAAGGAAGTAAAAGAATTTTGTAACATAAAGAATAGCATGAAGACAGGAACGTATGTGGATTATCAATCATACATTTATAAAAGAATCATAATGTAAGGGAATAAATAGATAAAGCTTAAGAGGGAGATTAAGGCCACATTGCAGTAGGACTTAAATGCAAGAATGAAAAGTTGGGTTATAACCAAACAAGACAGAGGTGCATAGAGTGTTAAATGGTGACCCACATGTTCTGGCCATTGTGGAGAATACCAGCATAACCCATAAGACATTTCTCAGCCTTCAGTGAGCTTTCAGTTGTCTAAGAGAGAAATAAAGCTACACATATGATAAAATTAGGAAAAGAAATAAGAAAACCATTAAAAACATAGAAGTGACTGCTCTTGGTTCCTCCACGCCTCTGTTTCCGTAACATTTTATACACATCTCACCTAAAGCACTTACTAAATCATGTTTTACTTTTGTCTTTTCATGTACATATCTATAACATACAGATTGCCTGGCACATAATGGATGTTGTGCAAATTCCAAAATGTGTGGTAGAGTCAAGAGTTTCCTAAGACGTCTTTTGTCAGACATTCATCTGTGATTTATTCCCAAGAGGGAAGAATTGTATGACCAAGTAGACTTGGACACCTATGGACTGTGCCTTTCCTCCTCTGTGAGCCATAGCACTTGTCAACAACTCTGCAAAATCTTCCTCTAAAAAAACTGATCAGCTATAATTTTCAAACACCCTATTAACAGAACGCATCCTAGAAAATGTAGCTACAAATAATGACCGTTGATATCCTGAAGGGCCGAAGTCGTCAGGAAATATTTCTTGGAGGAGGCAAGATTTAAGAGTAATCGTGAATGATGGTTCAAGTCTGGCTAAGTCAGGACAAGTGCAGGGACAGTATTACTTGGGAATAAAATGAGTTGGTTGAGAAGAGTTGACTTTTAGAGGTTTTGAAAATATGATGAGAAATTCAGAAATTATTCTCTAGGCCAGTGGTTCTCAGCCTTGGCTGCACATTAGAATCACCTGGGGATCTTTTTAAAATCCTGATTTCTGGGCCTCGTCCTCCGGAAATTCTGTTTCTTCGTGATGGGGTGGGGCCACAACATTAGTAACAAAGAAACAGAATTTCCAGAGGATGAGGCCCAGAAATCAGGATTTTAAAAGGATTCCCGGGTGATTCTAATGTGCAGCCAAGTTTGAGAACCACTGCTCTAGGCAGTAGCACAGCATTTTAAATTCTTAATTGAATGAACTGGTGAGTGGCATTCTTCTAAAGTTGTGTTTAAGTATTTTTCCAAAAATACTAGTCTTAACATACTGGTCTTAAATGTTTTCAAAGGAGTTTTTGCAGCCTACCAAAAAAGTTTTTCCATAACCTATAAAGTCAGTTTTGAATGTAAGAATTTTAAAATTTCCAATATACTAGGAATGTTCAAGTAGTAAAAGAAATGAAAACAAGATTTTCCTACTTTTCCAAAATAGATTTTTCACAGTAGTAAGATCATCTACTTTCCAGAGTATACTTTATACTCACCTAAACATGGGCCATTTCTACAAAAAAAAAAGTCAAACATATGAATGAAGACTAACACTTCCAGTGGAAACTATGCTTGAGGTTTTTTTAAAGAAATGTTTCTGGTTTTAGTGAGAAAATAATAGATTTAGCTGTCAGTCAACACTATTTGCAGCCAAATTACATAATATAGCCCTATTGTTTCCTCAAAGGTATATTCAACATGTGGCATTCATGTGCTTTATTTATGTAACCTGATATTTTTATTCATTTATTTACTTAATTTTTATTTTCTTCAGGAAGACCCTATTTGGAGTTTAGGGTGAAATTCAAACTCATAAATACTTGTTTCCTTAATAAACTTTGAGTATCCAGTCTGTCATGTACATATCTGCCTTTCCTGAGATCATGAAATATACCTAACATGCAATTATTCTGAGATTAAAGTGCTGAAACCCTGTTAAAACCTGGAATTATATAGAATAGAGATGCCAAGCAATGCGTGATAAATGAACGCTAATCACAAATGTTAAAACAGTTTATTAATATTATTGCGCCATCTTTTTTTTTTAATATAATTTATTGATTTTTTACAGAGAGGAAGGGAGAGAGATAAAGAGTTAGAAACATCGATGAGAGAGAAACATCGATCAGCTGCCTCCTGCACATCTCCTACTGGGGATATGCGCGCAACCCAGGTACATGCCCTTGAACGGAATCGAACCTGGGACCTTTCAGTCCGCAGGCCGACGCTCTATCCACTGAGCCAAACCGGTTTCGGCGATTGCGCCATCTTAATAAAATCTTGCTTGGTGTGAGATTTTCAAATTCATTCTAGTGAATATTTATTCTCATCATCAAAACCAACGTGGTAACATTGTGTAATTTACATGCCTGGATTTTTGTAGGTTGAAGATACAGGAAGATATACATGTCTGGCCTCCAGCCCTGCAGGAGATGATGATAAAGAATATTTAGTGAGAGTGCACGGTAAATTTCTACCCTAATACCTAGTTAGAAGCCGTATTTTATGGAACATGAGGCAACTCCACAGTGGACCATGAGATATGATTATGTATTAGGAAATATGTATTTTTCAAATCTGATGCTTATATTTTACTGATCAAATGCTTTTAAGGAATAGTTCATTGGGTTTTGTTACTTCTTTTGATCCTGCACAAATAATTCATATTTAAAATCAGAATATAAATTATGATAAAAAGAAAAATTGTTTAATTCATAATCTTACCACACAAAGATAAGACCATTTTGCATATTAATATTTTGTCACAGAAATCTGGTCAGAGAGCATATAATAGTTAACCTGTTTCTCAATCTCACTTAATGGAATGGTGAATATGTTTTCATGTCAAAAAATATATCTTTATAAAATGACCTTTTGGTAATTGCACAGTATTCTATTTAACGTATATGCCATCATTTATTTAACCCATTACTTATTTTTGGATATTTAGGTTGTTTTTATATTTAAACCAGTATAAGCAACACTGTTATAAACATCCTTGCATATACATGTTGACCTATTTCTTAATTATCTTATTTTGATGAATTCCTGTAAATATCTTGCTTGTTTACACACACACACACACACACACACACACACACACACACACATATAAGGCCAAATTATGTTCTAAAAAGTTGGACCAGTTACACTCTGGCATAGAAATAGGAATTGCTCTTCATGAAAAGGAGCTTTTTAAAAAACTAAGCACATTTTTATCTGATTCTCATAAAATACCTAAGTGACGAGGCAGTGCAAACGGTAGGGCTGGTGTAATACAGGAGTGTCCTCCTCCAGCCACCTGCCGTACACACCAATTCAACCTGCCACTATTGACATGTAAAGTGTGTGTTATAATATGTTACATTAAAAAGATACATTTCTGCATATTAAGAAAAATATATACATTTCTGTATATTTTTATAGACAAACCCTAATTTAGTGGTTTTAAAATCTGATGTTCAGGGAAAATCATTACCAAGTGTATCCTGCACATGGAATCCCTTCTTTGTGCCAGAGTTTCTTTACTTGTTAAATCGTGATGTTAATGTGATTATGTTAGTCATGTGGCTTGGAAGAATTTCATTCCTTACTGTATGTAAAAGTATTAAGTAAGTAAAAACACATGCCACTGTTTGTAATCATTTGTACCATAAACTGAATGTTTTATTAATGCCTTTTATTTCACACAGCAGAAGCAATATTTGTTGATTACATATTATAATTCAGAGCGTTTTACATCTCATTTATTGAAAGCCTGTGGTGTATTTTTCTCACGCGCAGTACCCCCTAATATTGCCGGAACTGATGGGTCCCAGGATTTCACTGTGTTACGGAACAGACAAGTGACGCTGGAATGCAAATCGGATGCAGTGCCCCCACCTGTAATCACTTGGCTTAAAAATGGAGAACGGTTACAGGTAAGTCTTGGTAACTTCCAAGGATTCATTTTGAGAGAGAAAAAAAAATCAGTTGTGGGGTCTTGGCTAGGTAGACAAAACCAAACATCAGGCTACTAGTTTTTCAACATTGCAGGGGTGGGCACAGGGTCCCTGGATCCGCCTTCTTTTTTTCTCAACTTTAACCTGGGTAGTTAGTAATTAGTTATGGGTCAGAAGATAGGTATTGTGATCCCAGACCTGCCATAAAGTGGCCCAAGCATGTATCTCCTGGAGCCCATGGGTTCACGTGGGATTTGAAACACTCAGTTGTTTCTGACCTTGAGCGAGAAGAAGCCTTCAGAGTCTCAAAAGAACTGACCTGTCATGCCACGTCTCTACAGCAACCCTGTTACTAAATCCCCTGGTCCAAACTTGGACCTCACGAGTAACCCCAAGAACCTGTGCAACACCAGGAGTCTGGGACTGGAATCCTTGAAGAACCAAGTTACTGGCTCGCTAAAGCTTCCCATTCTCAGCTAGAGTGGCCTGCCCATCCTTGAGTGGATCACTGTGTCCAGGAGAACTGGGGACATGTGTTATATCTGCCTTAACCGCACTCATAGACATGGTTCTCCTGGGTGTACGTTTTTTTAAATCTATCTTTATTGTTGAAAGTATTACAGATGTCCATTTTTTCCCCACTGACTCCCTCCACCCTGCTCCCACTGCCCCCAGGCCTTCACAGCACTGTTGTCTGTGTTCATGGGTTATGCATATATGCTCTTCTCATGGGTTTTTTGTTTTGTTTTTTGTTAATCCTCACCTGAGGATACTTTTTCCATTGATATGTTAGAGTGAGTGGAAGGGTGGTAGGGAGGGAGAGAGAATGAGAGGGAGGGAAAGAGAGAGAGCGAGAGAAAAAAAAGAGAGAGAGAGAGAGAGAGAGAGAGAGAGAGAGAGAGAGAGAAACAGATATGAGAGAGACACATCGATTGGTTGCCTCCGCACTTGGGATGGAACGGCAACCCAGGTATGTCTGGGCCAAAGCTCTAACCACTAACAAACACTGGCCAGGGTCCTCCTGAGTTTTGATACAGGGTAATGGTGGGGGGAGCAGACAACGTGTACTGGTAAATAGGCGCTCTACAGTTTACTACAGTGACTGTTGATGTTATAAAGTAACATTTCACTTCCTTGTCCTGACATTTTAATGATATTATTTTACTTGCTGAATCCAGGCAACACCTCGAGTCCGAATCCTATCTGGGGGGAGATACTTGCAAGTGAACAATGCGGACCCAGGTGATACAGCCAATTACACCTGCGCTGCCAGCAACATCGCAGGAAAGACTACAAGAGACTTTATTCTCACTGTCAATGGTAAGAAAAATTAATCATTGGTTCACAATTTAAAAATTTAGCGAAGGACATTTGAGTAGGTAATAATCTTTTTAATGAGTATATTAATTCTCATGGTTCCTATTTCTTTAGAAAAAGACAACATGTAGTATTTGTATTGTGGCCATATTTGGACTAACTCAATTTCACAAAAATTAATTAAAGACATATTACTCTAGTTTAGAGGATAATATGTGCCCAGTTGTCATCAGCATATCCTAATGTTTCATGTCATTCAGATCAGAGCCATTCAGGAGGTTAATACACTAAATTTCCAAATGACAAGTGGCCCATTATTTAGTTCGCCTTTTTTAAAATATTTTTTTATTGATTTCAGGGAGGAAGGAAGAAGGAGAGAGAGATAGAAACATCAATGATGAGAGAGAATCATTGATCGGCTGCCTTTTGCACACCCCCACAACCCAGCATGTGCCCTGACTGGGAATTGAACCCTGACCTCCTGGTCCATAGGGGCCACTCAACCACTGAGCCATGCTGGCCAGATTAGTTCACCTTTATTGATGTTGGTGTTTCAGTGCACATGTACTAGACAGAAACCGCCATTGAATTTCAATTTTATCGAACAAAAAATCTAAACACTAAACTTTGCCGAGCTTGAGGAAGATAATACAGACTTCCCACCAGAACAGTCCCTTTGGATTTTTAATGTATGAAACTTTGCAGGATATTAGGTGACCCACACAACTAACATCTCTACTACTAAAATTAAAATTCAGGTTCCCCATTCCCATATGCATTGGATGATTAATAAAATGCATGCTCTGAGACTTGCATGATTAATCACAGATGTGCTTTTTGTTAAAACAGCCCACTTTCTGTTCTTCATTTAACGTGAAGTGGTGCCAGTGTTAACATTCTCTGACCATTATTTGGCCAAAGAAAAATAAGAAATATCATCTTTAATTTGCATCAGACTAAAGCTGACTTTTATGTAAGCCTCTCTTCTAGAAAGCCAGATTTCACACACCATATAAGGGATTTAACACCCCCTCCCCCATCTACACTTGATTTTTAAACACACATATCTTGAATAATATTTTAGGAGTAAAACCCCGGTTCTATTTAGACTAACCCGAATGAGCTGTGGGCAGAGTTACAGATGTGACTCAAAGCTCACCTTGTATTATGGCTTCAAAGTCTTAGTTCAGGCTGCGTTATTAACACAAATGAAGTCTTCCATATGCATCTCTCGTGCAGTTCCTCCAAACATAAAGAATGGCCCCCAGAGTCTCGTCATTCACCTAAACAAGTCAGCCGTGTTGGAATGCTTGGCTGAAGGTGTGCCAACCCCGAGGATAACGTGGAGAAAGGACGGGGCTGTTCTCTCTGGGAATCACGCAAGGTAACAGCTCTGGAAAGGGGTGAGAACTACTGTAGGAACTGAAATACAAATCCTTCAATCTTTTGTCCAATGCATTATTTTGAACTTGGTATATTAGAATGGGTCTCTTCATCTTAATATGAGAATCAAACTATAGTATTTTAAAAGCATAATTCCTAAGACTTACATCCAAAACATAACAATGACCACCCTTCCAAGATCACAATCCCATCTGCTGGGCACCTTTGTAGAATATCCCTTGTTTCCACCAGCATGTTGGCAATTTCTGAAGCAGGAAAAAGACCGGAGATGGAGTGAACTAAGTCTTGAAAAGTGCTCTCAGTCAAAATGTGAGTCATCAGAAAAGGCTGATTCGAGGGACTTCATTGTGATCCTTCTTGTAGATATTCCATCTTGGAAAATGGATTCCTTCACATCCAGGCAGCACATGTCAGCGATGCTGGGCGATATTTGTGTATGGCTACCAATGTTGCTGGGACCGACCGCAGGCGGATAGACTTACAAGTCCATGGTAAGTACATTTCTATGAATAACATCTAGTCCTTGGGTCACATGTTCTTTGATACCCTAAACCGGTAAGGTCTTAAAGACCTTCATAGCCCTAGCCGGTTTCTCAGTGGTTAGAGCATTAGCCTGCAAACTGAAGGGTCCCAGATTCAATTCCAGTCAAAGGCATGTAGCTCAGGTGCAGGTTTCAATCCCTGGCCCCAATGTGTCTCTCTCACATAGATGTTTCTCTCTCTGTCTCTCCCTCTCCCTTCCACTCATGTCTAAAACCACTGGAAAAAATATATCCTTGGGTGAGAATTAACAAAAAAAAGAAAAAGAAAAAAGTGAAATATACATATTTTTAAAAAGACTTTGCTATCCAAGGCTATTTACATGTATTACACTATATTATGAACAGGCAAGACCCATGTTTTCTCCTCATTATGAATGGTGCCATCACAACACTATTTAAATGCACACAGTGGTATTGTTTTTGTAACTATGAGGCACAAAATGACTAATGACTAATGACTAATTTTGCTTGGGGAGAAATACTTCTGACAGCATAGTATTTGCTGAGTGTTTCCCTCTTATTTGGTGACTGTTTTAGTTCCTCCGTCTGTTGCTCTGGGCCCTACAAACATCACTGTAACTGTGAATGTTCAAACGACTCTGGCTTGCGAGGCTACTGGCATACCAAAACCATCCATCAGCTGGAGAAAAAATGGGCACCTTCTCAATGTGGATCAAAACCAGAATTCCTACAGGTAAGAAGTAGTTTCATTGAAAAATCCCACCTTCTACTTAGAAAAATATTTAAAAGATAATTAAGATTTATATCTAGCTATGAAGACAACAAATAACTTAAAGTATGAAGAATTAGCTAGTGTGTGGAAAGTATTTCTTTTTTATATATGAGATTAGTCTTCCAACCCAAAATCCTTTTCTGAATCATTCATGCAACCTTTCTATCCGAAGTCTGTTAGTGAGGTCTACAGGATTAGATTTCTGTTCTGCTGGGGGTTTTTTTTGTAGTTTTTTTTTGTTTATTTAGCACCTTTGGGCATTTCATGAAGACAAAGGATGATCGCATGATTTAGTACAAAAGAAAAATTATTCTGTAAAAACAATTCAAGTTTTACTTGTCCAATAAAGCTCAAATTTTATACCTTGAAACACAACTTGGTATTTGGCAGCATGTTTGGAAGGAAAAACAGCGTTTTCTCCTTTTTTTCTCTCTCTCTCTTTACATTTTTCTGGGTTTATTACCCAGAAAACCCATTTTTCCTAGGTTTATTTCTGGGTAATATGGCAGTATGTTATTTTTAAAGTTTAACATTTAAGTCACTATGAATTTCTGATGCTTTAGATGAGCATCAATTAAGTTAACAATTAAGTTAATAGTTATCAAAGGATATGCAATAGTACCTTAAAAAAAAGTTCTCTTTGGAAAGATCTTTGACAAAAATCAATTCTAATGCATCAAGAAATATGAGGCTAGGAGTGTTTCCCTTAAACTGCTGCCCCTCCCCTCTCTTTCTCAGCCTTTGACTCTTTTGACATTGGGCTTTAGTGACTTGAGGGTACACACTATCTGAAAAATGTACAATGCCCTTGAATTAAAAAACATGTTAAATATGTTCCCAATCAGTCCAATTGTTTCTATACTGCCAGTGCACAGTTTGAAGTAAAAAAAAAAAAAAAGATATTCTTATTTAGTTTACTTTAAATAATGTATGCATATTTACTAAGCCTCCTAAACACTTTAACTTCAAATGGGTTGGAAGGAGAAGACATTGATATATGTGTTGTGCCCAGATTTCAAAGTTCCCAAGACCCCCAGGGAGCCAGTCAGTCCGATGCAAAAGCAAAGAGTCTTTAATGCAAGCCGGGTTGCGTTCCCTGTTCACCAGACCCACCGACACAGCGGAAAGTCCAGTGGCCGAGAGACCGAGGCCTGATGGGACAGGGGGCTTTATAGGGGGGTGGAGTGAGGGCAGGAGAGGGGACTGTGGGCCCCGCCGATTGGCCAGGCGCTAGTCGGTACAGGATGTGGTCATAGTGATGGCGTGCACTTCCCTTGATTATTATTGGTTAGTCCAGAGAAATCCTGGGTGTGGCTAGCAGCGGCTTCCCCTGGTGAAGAAGCACATGGCTCTGTCCCAAAATGGAGGACCCAAGGCAAGATGGAGGACGCAGTCCTCGCCCGGCTCCCGCTGCTGCCGCCCGAACACGCCGCAAGGCAGGATGGCCCTCCCGCACAGCACCTGCAGCCGGCCTGTGGGCGGACCGAGACTCCCGCAGCGGTGCGTCTGGGCGGCACAGGCCCAGCACGCGGGGTGCGGCCGGTGGAGTGGCCCAGCTCTGGAAGAGCGGCATCCACTCAGAGCAGGCCCGGCCCACGGGGCCGGTGCACTGCAGCATGGTGGCCTTCCCGGGCTAGGGCACGCGTCCCACTCCACTGCCGCCGCTGCTGCATTGGGGCCGGGGGTCCACGTGGCCCGCGTGGGCCCAGTCCGGGGGGCAGCGGGCGGGTGGCAGCCCGCGCCGGGCTCCCGCCATGGGCCGGGGAGCCAATGCCCCCCCCTCATGGGGCCTGGTGGCCGGCCACGCAGGCCCCCCCCCCCCAACGGGCCCCGAGGGCCGCACAGACCCCCGGCCCCAGCACGGGCAAGCTGGGAGCCGACCACAGGGGAATGGAGGAAAGAGCCAGGTGGTGAGGCCTTCTACTCCCACGACCTCCCCGTGGTCGGTCACCGCCCGGCCCCACCTCTCGGCCCGCCGCTGGCCACCATGCAGCCGGTCCGGACACTCGGACCCGCTCCGGGGAGGCCAGGCCCTACGGCAGGCACGGAGGGATTCCAGAGCCCGGCGGGCCACACTGCCCCCCCCCCCCCCCCCCCCGCACCGCCGGGAGAGGCGGGCGGTGCACCTTTCAATATGTACTATGCATCTCCAAGGTATCCAACACAGGTAAGGAGACATGTGAAATAGGGAAAGGTACAAGACAGACTAGTAATTTCCCATCTATCAGTGGAAATAACCAAATACTAGCCTGCAAAGTTATTGGTGAGATTTAGAGATAATTGATGTGAAGCATTTGAGAAGGTGCCAGGAATGTATTCAGTGCTCAGTAAACAGTGGTTCTCATCAGCCTGCTCTTTGCACTATAGTCACTTAGAAGGGCATGGCTGATTATGATAGAAGCAAGACTCCCCCTTCAGACAATCCTTCTACCCACCGCTTCCTATAGATGTCAAGGTTGAGACCCTATTAACCAACTGCCATAGGAACTTCAAGTCTGATACCTAAAGTATCCAGAGAAATGATGCTCATTTTACCATGAGAAAAGTTCCATTTCCCTCAGTTCATAACACGGCACCATGTTGAACCAACAGGAAACATTTATGTGAACTGATACATAGAATCTCACTGCTTTAAAATCTTTCTTCTAGGCTCCTTTCTTCAGGTTCACTAGTAATTATTTCCCCTTCCGTGGATGACACTGCCACCTACGAGTGCACTGTGACAAACGATGCTGGAGAGGACAAGAGAGCCGTCGATCTCACTGTCCAAGGTAGAGCTGGCTTACTGTGTGGAGTGAAAGTTATGCTGACATCATTCATCCTTCCAGCCTCACAAGGGGGCTTCCTTTTCCTCTCGCTTAACATTTCCTTTCAGTGTAGAAAGAGAAAAAATGTTTGATAACACTTTGGAAATCTATAAGCGTTGGAAACATGGCGTTTCCTTTTTTGTGTGTTATTATTGTTGTTTTAGTTCCACCTTCCATAGCTGATGAGCCTACAGACCTCCTGGTAACCAGACACACCCCAGCAATCATTACCTGTGCTGCGTCAGGAGTTCCATTTCCCTCAGTTCACTGGATGAAAAATGGTATAAGAGTGCTTCCCAGGGGAGATGGCTACAGAATTCAGTCCTCAGGTAAGATCGAGTTCCGTGATTGCACAGTTGTTGATTGCAGTCATTACGAATGGATGGCCTCACCTGGCTTTTTTTGCACCAAAATAAAAGAACAAATTACATCTACATTTCTGGAGTTAGGCAGCTGGAAAATAATTCAGTGCGAGCTTGAAGGGGCCCTAGGGAAAGGAAGAGAGAAAAAGTATAAAAACAAAAGAACAATATCTAAGACTGATCTGAGTATAATAAGCATCATCACTGGGATTTTGTGGGCATATTCACTAAACCTAAGGTTGAACAAATTCACTGGTTGACTTTGAGTGAACCGCATTTCTTTCATTGGCCAAATAGAATGTCTATTTATTTAAAGTACATGTAGTGCCTAAAATAAACTACATACACCATGTAGTTTTGGATGATAAAGCCAATATGGGGTTATTGCTTTCAATTTATAATTTAGCAGGTAAGGCTGGATGATAATTGCTGTAATGGATAATTTTTGAGGGTGGTAGCCAATATTTATAAAAGTTAAGTATTAAAAACCTATAGTATTGAAGAGAGAGAAAAATAATTCACTTATATGCAAGTATTGGTGGTTCACTTTGGTGTTTCTGAAAAGCTCATCCTGCATCGGGAAGGTGCACTGGGGATAAAATAAAGCAACAACTAACATCCAGGGGCTTTAGGATTGTGTGCATATTATTCTGAAAGAATTTGTTTATTTCTTCACTAGAAGGGAAATAATGGAAGGTTTATTCTTGGGGTGGAACTTGGCTTTCAAAGCAAAGTATTTTGCTGTCTCAGAAACCCGTAGAGGTTCATAACAATTAACATCATAAAATATGCATTAATTATCCATCAGCACAAAGTATCGTGCTAAAAAAAAAAGTTTGGAACTTCCTTATAATGTTAAACAGAGTTACCACATGACTCAGCAACTCCATTCTTAGGTATCTACTCAGAAATGAAAACATGTGTCCACACAAATACTTGTTTGCAAATGTTCATCCAGTATAATTCATAATAGCCAAAAGTAGAAACAATTCATTTGTCCACCACCTGGTAAATGTGTATAAATCCATGCAATGGAATTCTATTTAGTAATAAAATGGAACAAAAAGATTGACACATGCTACAACAGGTGAAACTCAAAAACTGTGCTCACAGTGAAAGATGTCAGACACAAAAGACTTCTGTATGAGTCCATCTGTATGAAATGTTCCAAAAAGGCAAATATATAGACAGAAAGTAGAGTAGTGGTCGCCTAGGGCTGGGTTGGGAGTAGGAGTGACTATAAATTGGATGAGATTTCTTTTTAGGAAAATGGAAATATTCTAAAATTCGATTACAGTAAATATACTAAAATTTGTGAATTGTACATCTAAATGGGTGAATTTTATGATATGTAAAGGTTGCCTGTATAAAGCTGTTAATGATGATTTTAAATGTAGTTTGCTGGGCACTTCAGGGGGTACAAGTATGAAGATAAGCCAAGCACCACTGTGCTATGGGGATGAGAACCATAGTTTATCGAACCAGAAATACAGGGATGCCCTGTGCATGGAAACTTTTTTTTCTTTTTAGGAGCAATTGAAATATTTGCCACTGAATTGAGCCACGCGGGAAGATACACTTGCATTGCCAGGAACGCGGCTGGTTCTGCACATCGACACGTGACCCTTCGTGTCCAGGGTATGGAAGACCATTGACTCATTAAAAACTTGACGTTGGCTTTTTGTTTTGTTTTGCCATGTTTATTCTAGAGCTGTGAACCACAGTAACATGTTGAGGATAAGAAAGCCTGGTAGGTAGTCTTCAATAGACTAAAGAAGACACACAGATAATAAACCCTACAGAACAATTCCTAAGTTATTTTTCTTCTTGAGTCTTTATAACCTGTTCCTGTTTCTGGTCTTCTAATGGAAACTGGCTACAGTAGCAGCAAGACTTAAAAAAAAATGTAATGTGGCCAATATTCACTTTTCCCTGGGACAGTCAATTCATTGCAGTTTTGGAATTATGAATCTGGGCACGTTTAACCTCATGGCTGCTATAGACTTTTCTGCCACCAATGAGTGGCATTGCTTATTTCTGTTGATTGGTTCTTCTAGAGCCTCCAGCCATTCATCCTCAGCCAAGTGAGCTGGACGTCATTCTAAACAATCCCATTCTGTTACCATGTGAAGCCACAGGGACACCCAGTCCTTTCATTACTTGGCAAAAAGAAGGCATCAATGTCATCACTTCAGGTACCTCCCACAGTTTCTATCAAGAAAACCGTGGCTAGACGGTGCTTTCTGATTCAGAAGTCAGTGTCATTTTTTTTTTTCCATGAAAATAAAAATTCTTCTCACTCCTCTTTCCTTCCTGTGATGTAGGCAACGGCCATGCAGTTCTTCCTGGTGGCGGCTTGCAGATCTCCAGAGCCGTGAGAGAGGATGCCGGCTCTTACATGTGTGTGGCTCAGAATCCAGCTGGTACAGCCTTGGGCAAAATCAAGTTAAATGTTCAAGGTACCCAAATCACAAATCCGTATGTCTTCATTGCACAGCTGCTGTAACCATGGATACCAAAATTCATATGTCTAACATAGTTGTTAACTCTCTTAGTTTATGTCATCTATGACCCTTATGAAGAAAAAAATTGTATGTTTTGGGAGGGTTTTTTTGGCCTTGTTTGTATAAGAAAACTAAGGCATCTCATCATATTTTGATCTTCTGTGAACGGCTGTTTGGGACTCTGTTTCATTGAAGGTGATTTTTAAAGCCATTCTCTGCATAATTGAAACATTAGCTTGCAATATCCACCTAAAAACATATTATAATAGCAGTTAAACCAATTTGATGGGAAGAAAATGGTTCTTAAGACAAAATGTTTTTTTTCCACATTTAACTCAAATTTTCTTGATATAATGTTCATATCCTATGCATTGCTGTTGTGAATTAAGTGCACTGAACATAGGTTCTGAGCCACTGAGTTTGCTGATTATGCATTTCCTTATAGCGTGATTTTTTTTTATGATGAATTAATTACTATAGTAAAGCTCACTTCCTGCAGATTGTAAATCTAATTTCTTTGTCTTTTTCAACAAATATTTATTGGGATAATAAGTGGAAATACATTGAACATGACAGACATGATTCTTCCCTTATAGTATGGAAAAGAAGAAAACTACCAAATAAATAAAATAATTATAAATTCTGATATATGCCATTCAGAAGAAAAAACCAACGGCTGAGATGGAGAATAATGGGGAAACGCGGGGACCACTTCAGTGGTTAAAGTGCTTTGTTTGAGGAGGTCCCATGTGAGCTGAGACTTGATTGATGAGCTAGGGTGAGCCTGTAAGGTGGCGGAGTGTCTGAAAGAGGACAGCATGTGCAATGGCCCAAAGACCGGAAAGAGTAAGAAGCAGCATGCCAGTGTGGCTAGACAGTGATGAGTGAGGGGGAGGCTGGCAAACGTGAGGGCGGTCAGAAAAGAAGGCAGGGCCAGTGCATGGCCGGCCGAAGGACCGAAGGAAGGTTAGATTTCATTGTCTGTGCATTGGGAAGCCTTTAACCAGAACTCTGATTTGGTTTTAGGATGATCTCTTTCGCCGCGATGCAGCTAGCAGTTTAGAGAAAAGGCATAACTAGAGCTGGAAGAGCTATTAAAGTCATCCTGGCAGGGTATCATGGTCTGGCCAGGAGTGGGGAGTTTCAAGGGTTAATGAAAAAAAGTAATGCCTTGAGAATATGTATGGAGGTGTAATTGCCATGATTGCTGATAAATCAGATTTGAGAGGCTAGGAAAAGAGAAGAATCACTGGGCTTTGGGCTTGAGCTGCTGAGTGATGATTGCGCCACGGGGAATGCAAGGAAGGAACTGGTAGGAGAAAGGAAACCAGGATTTGTGCTTAATCATGTTAAATGTGGGAAACTATTCAAAATCCTAGTAATGTCAAGTAGAGAGATATGAATATTTATGAATTCAGGACTCATGGGAGAAATATAATCTAAGATATCAATGAGGAAGTAGCAATTATATTTTAATTCACAAGATTGGTTGAGAATTTGCATAGAAAAGAGCTAAGGACAAAGCCCCCTGGGACACTGCATTGTTTAGGGGTCCCAGAAAGGAGAAGACACTGGAACAGATAAAAAGGAGAGGGCAGAGGAGTCAGACAAGAATGAGACTGAGGGTAGGAGAGGAGAGTTTCAACGAGTGAGAGGACAGCTTTGTTGAATGAAAGTGAGAGGTCACGTAGGGTAAGGACCAAGAAATACTTATTGGTCTTGACAATACAGAGGTCATGGAAAAGAACAGTTCCAGACTGAGGGTTTTTGTTTTGTTTTGTTTTGTTTTGTTTTGTTTTCACCAATTGATTAAAATTATCAATATGAGCAATTATGGGACAAAAAAACACATTAAACAACTAAGAGCATTTCAACATCCCAAAAGCAGCCAGAGATCATTGTGTGCTCTAGAGATGGGAACAGTTCTGAATACAGCCGCTCCTTGCTGATACAGTATGTAATTGCAAGCACGGATTCAACCAGATAATTTTGGTTGGTAAAAATAATTATAACATGCTTATTCGTATTTTTTCACAACATGGAGATTTTATTTCACTCATCACCTTTAGCGTAGCCTAAGATTTGGTCTCGACATAGTTGACCATTTCTCCGTAGCCTCTGGAGATGTGGAAGATAGTCCTAGCCCGGCCCCCCCCCCACCCCCCCCACCCCGGGTCTTGCCAAGCACTGAGGGTCTTACTTGGAAGAGTGGAGTTCTCAGAGATCTCTTGTTTCTGATTTCATTTCTTCATCAGCCTGTGGTAACAATGAATATTGTTGGCCTTGTCTCTCAAGCTTTTTTGAACTGGTGGTGGATATTTCAGAGGATTTTTTTTTTAAATTTTCCATCATGGCTATCTCTGCAACTTGTCACCGTCTCTGGCCTTGACGGTGGGGAGGCCATCCTCTTCCTCTCCTTCCTTTGTCCTGTGCTTGTGGTTGGTTGTTCTCTCATACTAATTTAAGCTGTCTTTAAGTCTCAATAGAATACCCAGACCAATACCTAATGGCAGTCAACCTGTTGTAAACACTAGGAGGGAGAAGTCCTTATCATCAGCCCTTCCATAATTTTCTGAAGAAGTGGGAAGAGTTTTATCTATACAGGTTTTTTTTTTCATGACCCATTCATTTATTTATTCATTCATTCAAGTAATACTTCATTAAATTTGGCCACTGTATATGAGACACCATACGTAAGCACCATAGAAAATGCATAAGTAGAGAGCAGTTAAATAATTTCCAAACTTTGAAGGGGTCTGTTTTGAAAGCTTAAATAGCTGAAGTGAATCACACAATACATGCATGTTAAAGAAGTGCCTATCAACACCGCCTAAATTTTCTGGACATGGAATTCCTTGGGAATATATGTTTTTATCCTTATTTAAAGTTGATTGTTGTTGACATTTGTTAACTCTGTAAAGAATACTTTTCTGAAATGAGGTCAATGAAAACAAGCTTGACCCTTTGATGATATGCTAAAGTCAGGATTTTATTATCTCTGAGACTTCACTTTGCTAGGGGAGTACTAGAGTATGTGAATGGTACATTCATACTTTTAAGATGAAACTTGAACTTTGTATCTTTTAGTTCCTCCTGTCATCAGCGTCCATCCAAAAGAATATATCATTGCTGTGGATAAGCCTGTCACACTACCGTGTGAGGCGGACGGCCTCCCACCGCCTGACATCACGTGGCATAAAGGTGGCCATGCCATTGTGGAATCAGTCCGCCAGCGCACCCTCAGCTCTGGGGCTTTGCAAATAGCCTTTGCTCAGCCGGAGGACGCCGGCCAGTACACATGCATGGCAGCTAACGTGGCAGGATCTAGCAGCTCGAGCACCAAGCTCACTGTCCACGGTAGGTGGTTTCACACAAATTATTTCAATCTACAACATTACCATGGCAAAGAGAACACACGCGCACGCGCGCACGCTGCAGGTACACTTGCCCTTCAAATCTATTTTCTGTAGGCATTTATTTGCATGTGAGAAAGAGATACTTTATTAATGTGTCCAGGATAGTTAATATGCTGCCAGTGATCCCCTCATATTGTGATTACTGAGATCTGTACTTTGGTGTATGAGATGTCCATTTGTGTTTGCGACTCTTCTGCTTCACTTCTCAAGTCGAAAGTCATCTCCAAACTAATCACCACGACCTACATTATAAATATAGTGTGAACCCGATGAGAATTAGAGATCTATTTGATTCATTGTTTTAAAGTAGCAAAATATTTACAGGTATAGTTTTGTAACAGGAAAAAGGTACCACATTTTCCTTTGTTTTCAAATGACAATATCTAAAGATCAGTATTGGAATATTTTAGTTGTTAAAATATATTATAAGACTAATGATAGATTAACTATTAATTTTAGTGGTGGGAAACAGTGAGCAAATCAAACTGTTTCTAACTACTATTTCCAGAACTGTTGTTAGTACTGGTAATATTAGTATTGCTAATAGTAGTTACTCTTGTTTTAATAATGAGTTTCTGCTTTTTTTTCAAAAGTTTGTGAAAGCTATTTTTATTTTTCAGCTGTATTTGAATTTCCTACAGCTTCATAGTTACAGTAAAAGTTCAAGTGAAATCACTTTTAATTGATAAATGAATAATTTAGCCAAAACAAAAAAATTACCATTATGAGTTTTCTACATTTCTTTCCGAAGAAATATATTGCTTTTGGTTCATACATTTGATCTAATCAATATATATATATTAGTCCCTTAATAAATAAGGATCTAATAAATAACACTCCTTATTTTTTCGTATTTGTAGAAAACTTACCAAAATTTACCAGATACTAAACAATGAAGAAATCATTAAGATTTTAAAACACATGCCACAATTCCTGCCCACAAAGCTGGACATCTGTAATGAACTCTTAATGCCAAAACCTCAACCCCAAGCAAATTACAAAATACCATTCTAACTAACAAGTGGGTTCAATAATATGTTTTTATTTTTAGAGTATTTAGAAAATAATAAAAATAAGGACGGTGTATATCAAAATGCATGGTGTGTGGCCAAAATGAAACTGAAATATAAAGGCATTGCCTCAAATTATCCATTTTGAAAAGGAATGAATTGAAGTAAATGTACTAATGTTGGAACTCTATAACAAGTAACAAAATAAATAACTCAAAAAAAAACCTGTGTAAAGGAGATTATAAAAATACGGCATGATTCAATAAAAAATGAATTGAATATTTATGATGTACCATTAAACAAAATAGGTTCTTATGTTTTTCATATTTGTAATGTTTATGCATATATTCATTCAATCATGTTAGTATATTTTCTCATATAATTATAAAAAGGATGAAAAATTGGAGTTTACACAATAGCTTTACTTTTACTGAGACCAACTGTTGTCTGTCACTTTTTAAAGGGTATAATAATGGATCCATTTCTCACTGATGTATTTGAATAATTTCAAAGTTCATTGTTTTGGGAGGGAAGATATTTTTACTTTTTGATCCAAATATTCTTAAGACTTTAAAGACTTTTTCCTTCAGAATATCTTAGCTCTACATCCACTGAAGTATTTTATTAGTACACCAAAACATTCAATTTATCTTTATTGCCAAAATTCTAGTTCAAAAAGTTGAGGCACAGGAAATATTTGGTATCACAATGCACAGAGTGATGAAATCACTATAAATTTCCTTTGTGACAGTATAAAACTTGAATTAAATGTCTTGACCTGCTTTTACCTGCGTCTGTTGTAACACGTGAAATACTGCAATAATTTATTTTTTCTTTAGCATTTTGTGATATTCAGTATGGGGCAGCGTGTTACAGTGTTTAAACTGGTAACTTTCATTAGTTCATTCTCACAATATGTCTCTGATACAAATCCAGCAGTTTACAACAATAGAAGCATGTTTGGTGTTTGTTTTACTTCACTGCAAAAGGAAAAGAAACTCAAGAAAGTCAAATAAAATGTAAAGATTTTCAACCCTGCCCTAAGTCATCTGCCCTGAAACTGTAAAATACTCAATAAGTTCAAATCCATGACAGGTTTTGCTAGCATCAAAAGTGTTGATTGGTTTTATAGTAACAAACAAATTAATATCTTAATAGATTTTTTTAGTATTTCTAGCAAATTTACCTTCCAAAGACTCTTTGTTGTGCTAATTTTCAATGTAAAAAATATATTTTTGAACTCAACACCCTGAATGATCATCTATTTTAAACTCTTCGTAGTGCCACCCAAAATTCGAAGTACAGAAGTATACTACACGGTCAGTGAGAATTCACAGGCTGTTTTTCCATGCGTGGCTGATGGAATCCCTACACCAGCAATTCACTGGAAAAAAGACAATGTTCTTTTAGCCAATTTGTTAGGAAAATACACTGTTGAACCCTATGGAGAACTCATTCTGGAGAATGTTGTGGTAAGTGTAACAGACATGGATAGTACATTGAGCCAGATTGTTGATTTATCTTCTTAACTTTCAATAGTTTAACTTGGAGATATGTTTTTTAATAATGAAAGAAAAATACTCTTATAAATTCAGTTTATAAAATTAATTTTACACTTATTTTATGTCCCAGGTCTGAGACTAGTATTAAACAGATAGTAGGAACTCATGAATGCCCTCCTTCTAAAATTGTTACTTTATTTTTTATGAAAATACTTTCTCAGAAAAAAATTCTAAGTGTCTTTGTTATATTCCATACTTATAACCGTGTATGGGAACAATTAGGAGAATGGAGATGTAAGAAAGTCTGATATGCTATTAAACAAGTATAAAAAAATAGTTTTCTGGCTCTTTCAAGGTTTTTAAATAACCCTTTCTAATCATTGACAAGGAAACTAAAGTCTTAGGGATCTATGCACGCTGAGGTTTTTTTCCTATTCTCAGGTGGTACCTCATCCATCTGCAGAATCGTAGCTATCAGAAGCATCTCGGTTTTTCACTGGTTGTCCCCTTGAGGAGGAATATATTAAAATGATAAAGTTGATCCCATTTACTTTATATGATTCAGACCCCTGGGATTACCAGGTATATAGCCCTAGTGGTAGGCTAGGTCAGTAGGCCCTAACTCAATCACATGTGCCAGCAAAAGTCTCATTTCAAATCTAAAGTTCCTTCAGAAGTAAGATGGATCATTATTTTATGTACCACTAAAAAAAAATGTAAACAAGGAAACTAGAGCAGATGACCAGTTTTTAAGTTGTATTCCAATTTCAGAGAGATTAAAAGTTAAGCTAGAACAGGAAGGGGGAAAGGGAAATTGGAGTTCAGTTTTGGACATGAGTTTTAGGCATCCAAGCAGAGAGTTGAAATGAGAAGTTCAGTTAGTTGGAATTTAGAAGAGAGATCTGAGCTGGAAATACTGGTACTCATATAGAGGGGTATTTTAAGCCATAAGTCTATATGAGTGCACCAAGGAATTAAGTGCAGATAAAGAAGAAAAGAGGGCCAATGACTGGGACCCTTCACATGGCAACATTAAGATGTAATGTTGAGGGGAAGTCAACATTAGGAAATGGAAAATGAGCAACCAGTGAGATAGGAAAAAAACTAGGGGAGTTGGGTACCCAGGAAGCCAAGTGAAGACATGGTCTCAAAGAGAAGGGAGTCATAGTTTTTTCACATGCCACCAATAAATCCAGTAAGATAGTCATCAGTGGGGTGTTCTCTGTGTCCCCACCTGTTGCTGGTGGGAGTGGGCTTCTTGGGGTGCCACAGGAATCAGGGTTTCCTGAGGCCTCCACCAGAAGATAGGTATTGTGGAAAGTTTTCTTCCTGTGGAATGAAACCCTGGAATTTCCAAGGTCCCATCTCGCTCCATCCTGCCCAAGGAAGAGTCCCATTTTACCTTCAGCAGAGCGAGGATTAAAGCCAGGGTCCAGAGTTTCCACTCCATATTTGCACAGTCCAGTCTAGCATCAGGCTAGCTTAGCTTGTGTTCCCAGCTGCAGTCCATTGTGTGGGGGCTGCATGGCCATAGACCATGCAGCCTCTAGGGCCACATGGCAGGCTAGCACATGGACGAGTGCAAGGAAGCAGGAGAGAAGCGAGGAACAAGAGAATGAATGAACTGCTTTATCGGGGGATTTTACCCTTTCTAAGATTTCACGGGCTTGCAGTGGCTCCACCCCCTTTAGCCAGCTACCCTGGTATGTTTTTTCTAGGTTAGAATGACAGACAAGCACCTTTCCTACTTCGCTATGGATGCATCCATTTCCCCTTTGTCTGGTCTCTTCCCCCAGTGATCTTCAGGGCAGGGACTGGTAGAAGTGTAAAACTGCAGCTTCCTGGTAAAGCTGCCCAGATGACTAGGCTTATAAAGCCTGGCCTCCCCTTGGTTCCTTTCCTGATATTAAGAACTAGCTAGTTATGATGGTAAGATGCGTGCCAAGAACTGGCAGTTGGATTTAGCAAGTGAAACTTCAGAATTGTAGGTAATACTGCCCCTACTCTTGTTATTTCCTTTAAAAAGTTGGTAGTCTTTGGTGCCACATTACCCAGAGCGCCAACTCTACTGTCGAGACGCAACCAGTCTTTAGAAATACTTGTTCTGTATTTGCACAATGCAGAGCAGAAGTACATAAGCTGTTTGATAAACTTTAGAATCTAAAGTTTTGTGAGCTCTTGGGGCCATAAAATGCTAGAGTTCTATAAGGTACAGGCTTTTGTTTAAATTCGTATACATATTAATTTGTTATGCCGAAAGCTAGACAGATGGGGCAGACTACAAGATAGAAATTTAAACTGTCTTTATATAAGAATGCTCCTTTGGGGACCAAGCTGTGCAAGTTTATGTATTTTGTCTAATGCGATGTGAGACTATGTAATTTTAAGCACTATGACTTTTCTTTCTTTAAGCTGGAGGATTCTGGCACGTATACCTGTGTTGCAAACAACGCTGCAGGTGAAGACACACACACTGTCAGCCTGACTGTACATGTTCTCCCCACTTTCACTGAACTTCCTGGTGATGTGTCATTAAATAAAGGAGAACAGCTACGATTAAGCTGTAAAGCAACTGGTATTCCACTGCCCAAGTTAACATGGACCTTCAACAACAATATTATCCCAGGTTGGTAATTTAATTCTTCAGAAGAGAAGAAATACGCCCACAAAGAACTCTAATCCAATCTTCATTCCTTTAGCTGTGGGAATTGATTGAAAGTTACATGAAGAATTGATTGCTCGCCCAGGCTGATGGGGCTCATTTGGTTGGGCATCATCCCATGCACTGAAAGGTTGCCAGTTCGATTCCTGGTTGGGGCACATGCCCGAGTTGCAGGCTGGATACTGGAGGGGGGCATGCAAGAGGCAACCAATCAATGTTTCATTCTCACATCAATGTTTCTCTCTCTCCCTCTCCTTCCCTCTTTCTCTCTCTCTCTCTCTGAAAAAATCAAAACAGAAAACAATTTAAAAAAGAATTGATTGCTCCACGTGCTGTAAAATGTGTAACGTGGTCTGGATTTTCACCTGTACCTCGTATATTATATTCTTGCCATTCTTTTGAAAGGATAAGTTGGTCACAGGACCGTATATTGCAGGACATAAGTAGATATTTTTAACCCAAAAATAATCTGTCTCCCCCAGGAGAAAAGTGTATTGTAACTACTGGCACCTAAATTTATCCCCACCTGATCTCCTTCATCATTGATAAATGAATTAAGTCGGCTACCATTAGAGTCTTAATTTTACAGAGAACTTGGCTTCTCACTGTATGCATTAATCTCTATTACAGTGTAGATTGAGTATGTAGAAATTTCTAGTCAATATGTGCACTACATATTGATGTAGTTAGTGCCTGGAACTCAAGAGCTGGGACAACAAATATCTCCTTATTTGTTAGACTTTCTTATGAGTATAAAGACGATGCCGTAATAAAACTTGTCCAAAACTGAGTTCTGAAATCCTGCACTATTAGAATTTAATAAATATCTTTCTAGAAATGTAGTAATAAACTTTAGATCTTTCTGTTACAAATATTTATGTTAATGACTGGAATTCATCAACTATATTACATTAATAATAATAGTATATGTCACTAAAGGAAAATAACGTACAAAAATATCTTAAGTACTATTTTCTGAAGGTGTAGTACTTATTTAGCTTTAAATTTTAAAGCCTACATTTTCACTTAATGTTCAGCAGTATGAAATTTTAAAAGGTAGTTTGAGTGGGAAAATCATGCAAGATAAATATATACTTAATATAATTAGATATTGGCTGGTATAATCAGAATCTTATTTAGTATCAGTTGCTTTAGGATTAACCTTATAGTGTACTCCAAATGTTATAACTACCTTTGTAAGTATTTATATCACCACTGATTATGGAGAAGTTTAAATTATTACAAATTTAATCATGTTGTTATTACCTAACTGGTGTACTTCTTCCTGGTGTACAGACATTCCTTCTGACCTGCCAAGTCAGTTGAATTGTAGCTGAAAAAAAGTTCATGTTTTTGATGGAAATTGTTTGGGAGGAAAAGTGATGGTGAGATAAATTAAATGGAAAATGTTATATTTCTGAGTGAAAGATTTTTGAAACCCAGAGGGAGTATGAACCAGATTTAGGAGACACTTGGAAATGAAAGGTGTATTTTCAATCTAAAATAATTTTTAAAACGTTTGTTTTCACTCTCTTTGCCTGCTTTTCATTCTTCAAACAAGCATCTATAAACAGAGCAAATAGCCCAGAGGAAGGGATCTGTGGGAAAGACTCTCTTCTCCAAGGTCATGATGAGATCTCGGGTACAATCGCTGACTAACACATAAATCTAACCTGCAAAGTACGGAGCTGTTGTGATTGTCTTCCTAGGTTACTGAGAGGCATTTGTGTTGTTCCCTAACTTGTTTCTCTCAGCCCACTTTGACAGTGTCAACGGACACAGTGAACTTGTTATTGAAAGGGTTTCCAAAGAGGATTCGGGTACTTACGTGTGCACCGCAGAGAACAGCATGGGTGTTGTGAAGGCAGTTGGATTTGTTTATGTGAAAGGTAGGTAGGGGGGTGCTCTATTTTTTATTCATAATTTATTTATAATAAATGGTTTGCATTTTCCTTTCTTATTATGTAGTAATACACCATACCTTCAGTTTGTTAATCCATTTAGTCCTAATTCACAGATATGCAAATTCATAAGAAATAGAATATTTTGAACATGCAACTCAAAGTAGGTAAGCAGTAAGTAAGGCGATCATTTGGCACAAAGTATAACCATCTGAAACTGGTGAGATTATCCAGTTGATTAGCATGAGCCGTTAATTTGGGGAAATTCATGGGGTTTGAAAGTGGCTGTACCCTTCACTAAATGACCTTTCTAAATAGCTCAACATCACAAAGAAATGATCAGAGCTTCCTTTTACTTACACTTGCCTTGTGTTTTTCCCCAGAACCTCCAGTCTTCAAAGGTGATTACCCTTCTAATTGGATTGAACCACTTGGCGGAAATGCAATTCTGAACTGTGAGGTCAAAGGCGATCCTGCCCCAACCATCCAGTGGAGCAGAAAGGGGGTGGATATTGAAATTAACCACAGAATCCACCAACTTGGCAATGGCTCCCTGGCCATTTATGGCACCGTAGTAAGTCGCACTGGAATTGTTGATCAACTGCCACAATGGATGCCTTTCTATAGGTGCCAAGGATGGGAAAAGTTTCTCCTGCATTTTTATTTAAATCGTAAAATCTGAATCAATGGGTTGTTATAAAAAAAACTGAAACAATGCTTCAAAGCTATTCTTTTTAGGCCTTTCGAAGAAGTATGAGCCATAAAATAATTTTTCTGCTTTGTTCTTGATCATTGGCCTATTAGTTAGCAACAGTAGAACAGGAAATTTAAGAATCACAAACACAATTACAAACAAATTTTAGGGCAGTTTTCATCACTAAGTCAATAACTTTATATTAGGCTTTCCAAAAACTTCAGTTATTTGGAAAATGAGTAGTGCTTTAAGTTATTCTAATTTGAGGGTCATGTGAATGAAATATTTTATCTAAAAATTTATCGGCTAGACTACATATGGGTAATTTGTTAACCTGTTTTTTAATTAATTGAAATAATAATTAAAATATGCAACCTAATCACCTAATCCAGTGACCACTCTTACTCTTTATTCTCCTTGGTTTTTAGTTTCAGCATTAGATGTTGTTGGTTATCCCCTAAATTTTGAACTAATCCCCATTAGAAAAGACTCCATATTTATTCATTTGTCCTGATTATTTTAATGTTTTTAAGCTACTATAAGAATAGCATCAACATGTTCCTTTAGTAAGGTAATTTTGGGTAGATAATTATTTTAAAATGCTATTTTTTGCTTTGGTTTCCTAGTAAGTATTATCCCAGAGAGCAATAATGAGCTGTTTTGAAAAAAACTAGGCTAGGAATTTCTTTTTCTACTTCTTTTTTTTTTTTTTAACCTATTTATGAGGTTAAAGATATGTAGGTTTTTCTATTTCCATTTAAACTGTCATCTCAAAAAGAAAATTTCATATAAACTAGCGTCATGGTGAACGAAGTTATTTGCCCTGCTCTGTAAGCTCACGTTTCCACAAACGCTGCTTTTTCCTTAGAATGATGATGCCGGTGACTACACATGTGTAGCTGCTAACGAGGCTGGGATGGCGGAGCGCAGCATGAGCCTGACCCTGCAGAGTAAGCTGCTTCATTACATTCCAATTAAACCCCTGATCAAAGCAATGTTGCCTATTAAAGAATGTCCACTTTCCTTAACTTTATAGCAGGTACATCAACGGCAGCTTTCAGAGTGTGTCCACTCTTATGATCTGCGGCTGACGGAGCCGTCGTTATTGAGCATCAGGCAGATACAGTTTGGCACAGACATTTTTCTCTATTTTATCTAACACACGCAGTTCAAAATCGCAGGTGCTTCATGGCAGTGCTTTTTGTTTGTTGTTTGTTTGCAATATATCCCATTGAATACTCTTCTTATAGCTCACTGCAGTTCTTATAAAGTACTTGCAAAGATGCCATTCTGTGGCTCTTTAAAGGTGTGTATTAAAAATAAAGACTAGTGTAAACAACCTCAAAAGTGCTCCAGATCTATCGCTATTTCTATGGAATCAATAACTATGTGATCTGGGCAGGCTTATCATACTCACCAAGAAGCCCCTCAGTACAAGCCCCCGGAAGAAAGCGCTTTCATAATTAGAAAAACAGGAAGGACTCCAGAGGCCCATTGGACAGCCCCCAGAACCACTTCAGGGACTAACCCCCGGACAGCATCATTGAGTTGAGAACTTAAGCCAACCGACTTTAGTGAATAGGCTCGATACTTAAGGGGATGAATTTACATCTTCTTCCTTCACTACGGAGAGATACTGTTGACTGGTATTTACTAACAGCTATTTGCCAAACCACTTTTCTGTAAGAATTTAACATTGAATAGATGTTTTTACAATGTCTAAGACAGTCTTTTCCCTCCAGCTTTATTAAGGTATAATTGACAAAATTGTGAACATTCAGAGTGTACAATGTGATGATTTGATATACGTAAGTGTTGTGACTTGATTACCACAAAGAAGTTAATGAACACATCCATCACCTTACCCAGTCACTGCTTGTTTTGGTTTATTTTTTGGTGAGAACACTGATGACCTATACACTTAGCAGATTTCATGTATACAATGCAATATCCTTAACTAAAATCACCATGCTATACATTAGCGCCTCAGAACCTGTTCCTCTTGTAACGGAAAGTTTGTATGCTTTGGCCAACGTCTTCCCATTTTCCCATCCTCCACCCTC
The DNA here is from genome assembly GCF_963259705.1 of Myotis daubentonii. Classification (NCBI taxonomy): domain Eukaryota; kingdom Metazoa; phylum Chordata; class Mammalia; order Chiroptera; family Vespertilionidae; genus Myotis; species Myotis daubentonii. Next base: position 17,690,028 of record NC_081857.1, on the reverse strand, counting down.
TGGCAACCACTCATCTACTCTTTGTCTCTATGGGTTGGACTTTTTTTTTTTTTAAGATTCTACATATAAATGATAGCATATGCTATTTGTCTCTCTCTGTCTGGCTTATTTCATTAACACCGTGCCCTCCAGGTCTACCCATGTCTCAAACAGCAGAACTTCCTTCTTTTTTAGGGCTGAAATATATATATATATATATATATATATATATATATTTATTTATTTATTTACTTATATTTATATTTATATTTATATTTATATATATGTTATATATGTGTATATATGTGTTATATATGTTATATATATGTATATGTATGTATGTGTATATATATGTGTGTGTGTGTATATATACATATATATATAATACATGTATTCACACACCACACATACACCATTTTCTTTATCCATGCATCCATCAACAGATACTTAAGTTGTTTCCATTATCTTGCTAAGTGCATATTTATCAAATGATAACCTTGTGGAATGTTATTAGAAAAAAAAGTTGAGTTTGATGGTCAAATAAGTCTGAGGGGGGGAAAAAGATTAAACAACATTCATTCATTTATTAAATATATATAAAGAACACCCACTTTATGCAGTAAAGTTTCTATATTGCAGATCTTTCCAAAAATGTTAATATGCTGATGTGAGTTATAACTCAACAAGAGGAGGATATAAAATGCCACATTTCCCAAATAAATGTTATTCCCGTGAAAACGTCTCCCTTCCTTGTTTGGGTGAATGTAGGTAGAACATCACATGATTAATCTCTACTGAAAGAGTGTTCCACTGATCAGGTTTAAGACAGGCTACATTCGATGAGCTCATTTAAAATTACTGACAGTAAACACATTTAAATAAATGAGTCACATAAAAGAAGCCAAAAAGATAATTTGTTTAAAATTAAGATTAAAGAACCAGAAACCATGTCTTCATTTAGAGAAAATGACCATGTTTAACTGATCATTATGTGACTGGTGGAATTAAGTCAACCTTGAAAGATGTACATAAGGAATTTTATTGTTGGATTAATTTACAGCCTTGTGTGCATTTGGAAATGTTCAACTATGTTATCTAAATTAAGATTCTGAGTTTTATTTGACACTTTCTTTGACCATAATTACATGAGCAGATGAGCTCATTTGGTCATTATGTTGCCATTTAGTGTTGAGCGATTAATCTGAAATATTTACTTTATTCAGCAAGCTTATTGAATGCATAATGTAATCTGAACACTGGGAGAGAAATGAAAGTTCCTAGAGTGAGGTTAATGTAAACATCAGTAGGAAGGCAGTTATGTAGGATGATGTGGGCGTTTATATAAATAATACATTAATGACTCTCCCTGAGATTCTAACTTCATATGAAAAGACAATACATCAGTAATATCTTTACATAAAATACTAGCATATTAATGTCACAATAAAACACATTTTACTTCTTTTTGTTTTATGTTCTATTATTCCAGATATACTTCTCGATCTAAACTATGCAGCCACCGCCCTGAATTATCTGATATTTATTCCCTCTCTTTGAGCAGTTAATCCTTCCTTTTAACTCAATCCCACTAAAAACACTGCTGTCATCCCACCATATTCCTTCAAGCATATACACACTCCCCTTCGCTTACCTATTTAAATGCAAATCCTTCTGATTTTCATTTGAAGATTTTAACCACGTTTTTAAAACCTTGTATGCCACAGGATGAATCATCCTTTCAAAGCTAAATCCATGGCCATGCTATTTTCTTTTCTCCAATAGGCTCCCTTCTCTTATATATAATCTTACCCATTTTTGAAAATGCAGTCAAGCTTCTCACCCCCCATGAAGTCTTTCATATTCTGTCTTGACACTGTAGACTTGTAAAACGATAAATATTCAATCAGCAGCTATGTACAACTTCTTTTACATTCTCTCCAATGACTTCACTGGAGCAGGTATCATCCACTAAAGGAACTATTAACCCCTATCTCCTTCTTGAAACTCCTTCCTTTGGTTGCCAGGATACCATTTTCTCTGATTTTCTTCCTACCTCAGTGATCAGTTCTTAGTACCATTGATGGGTTTGCCTGCTGTCCATCTCTTAAATAATAATGTTGCAATATTTCCTGTCTCTGGCCCTCTTCCTCTCATTTTAGACTCACTTCTGAAATAATCTTATGCACATGTGAAAGACTCACAAGTCTGTAGTTTCAGCCCAATTCTTTATTCTGAACTCCAGAAATGAATATTCACTTTCCATCTAGACATTTCTGTAGTAATGTCCCACAGATACCTCAAGTATAGAGACAGTTCTAAATGGATGCAAATCACCATTCCTTACTCCCTCCCAACAAATCTGTTCTTCCTCCAATGTTCTATCAAGTTGCCCAACATACACTATATTTCCCAAATCAAAACCCTGTAGTCATTAATTCCTCCCTTTACTTCATACAATTCAATGAGAAAGTCCTATCATTCCTACTTTCTTGATAATTCTTTTTTTAAAAATATATTTCATTGATTTTTTACAGAGAAGAAGGGAGAGAGATAGTTAGAAACATCGATGAGAGAGAAACATCGATCAGCTGCCTCCTGCACACCTCCCACTGGGGATGTGCCCGCAACCCAGGTACATGCCCTTGACCGGAATCAAACCTGGGACCCTTCAGTCCGCAGGCCGACGCTCTATCCACTGAGCCAAACCGGTTTCGGCCTTGATAATTCTTGAATGTCTTTTTTCCTCTCCATTTCCAGTGACATGCTTTCATGTGATTTATTAAGGTATTTTCGTTTATGTTCCCATGTCTCCACACATTTACCTACTCTACTAAGTTGTATTCTACCTATCCTATTACTTCATTCTATAGGTATATTAAAACACAACTCAATGATTAGTTACTGGTCTATCTTATCAGTAAACTATGAGCTCCTTCAGACTAGAAGACGTTGTATCTGTTATCTCTGTATCCTCAGTATCTAGCACAGTGCCTGGGAAATAGTAGGCTCTCAATGTGTGTTTAATGAATAAATCAATGATGATTTTTAATGAAAGAATACGTTAATAATGACTTTTTACCACAAAAATTATATAAGTGAAATATGTGAATGTTCATCATGTAAAAAACAGCAATGATAACAATAGCACTAATACTCTTTTGGTCTTAGCTTATCAAAGAGCTGTCCTACATCATCTTAGTGGAGTCTAACAAGAATCCTTCAAACTAGGCACCATCTTTAAGGACATGAAATCTCAGAGAGGTAGTAAGGAGTGGAAGCAGGACTTGAATTCAGAAACCTTGACTCCAGGTCCCATGCTCCATGCCAGCGGTCGCCAACCTTTCAGACCTCACGGTGGTCCACAAACCACCGGTTGGCGACTGCTGCTCTAGGCTACCCTGCTTAAGGGTTTAAAATTTTGACTTTTACTAAATAAAACAGCTATGAAAATTCCATCAATGGTAATTACAACCTTAGCAGTTGAGAAGCGACAGTGTTTTATAAACAAATTAACCTAATTTTAAAAATAATGTTACTATATAATATTGATTAAAATGCTTATATTAGTGCACCCAAACTAAGAAGCATTATGTGCGTTTTTTCCTGTAGGTGCTCCTATTATCACTCTGGAGCCAATAGCAACAATCATTAATGTTGGTGGCAAAGTCGTATTGAATTGTCAGGCCACTGGAGAGCCTCATCCAGCCATTATGTGGTCTCGTCAAGGGCACGCTATCCCCTGGGATGACCGAGTTAATGTGTTGTCCAACAACTCGTTATATATCTCTGCTGCTCAGAAAGAAGATACATCTGAATATGAATGTGTTGCTCGAAATCTGATGGGTTCTGTCATGGTCAGAGTACCAGTCACAGTCCAAGGTGAGTGTGATCAGATGGATATTCATATTAAACAGCACCCGGAGCAACTCAAATCATAAAGATTATTAAGCATCTTAATCCAAAGCCTCCTTAACCCTTGAGACCCTGCTGGCTTATGGAGCTAGGACATAAAGCACACCACAGTTTGCAGGCTGAAGGGACTAAATATAGATGAGAGCTAAAAAGTATCAAGTTAATCATTTAAATTCCCAAACTGGATTTTTTGATTGAAAAATAGTCCACTTTATTCTCAGAAATTAATGTGTATATTTTGCTTTTTTTTTTTTAAGGCATATTCAAAAGGTAAACAGTATATGAACTTCTTGGCTGTGTACTTTCAGTAGCCATGTCCGCGTGAGTCAGGGTTGGAGTCGGGCAGAAACTCTAGTTAACTGAAGTTCTTCTCTCACGCTTAGATTTTCATTTTGCCATAAAAGAGAGTTTCCCTAAAGCAATTTCTCAGCAGCTCCTGACTTAGCTGTCGACCCAGTCACATCTTAATGAAATCCAGCTTGCAGGTTTTTGTTTACTAAAACAGAGACAAAGTAGAATGTCTTCTTTGTAGTTCATGGTGGGTTTTCCCAGTGGTCTGCCTGGAGAGCCTGCAGTGTCACCTGTGGAAGAGGCATCCAGAAGAGAAGTCGCCTGTGCAACAACCCTCTTCCGGCCAATGGTGGGAAGCCTTGTCAAGGGTCAGATTCAGAAATGCGGAACTGCCAACATAAACTGTGTCCAGGTACTACTCTTTATTTGACAGATAGACATGTGTTCATTTCGGTTTCTAACGATGGGTTGGTCCAGAATTAGTACTTTCCTTTTTATTTTAATATATTTTTATTGATTTCAGAGAGGAAGGGAGAGGGGGAGAGAGAGAGAAACATCAATGATGAGAGACAGCCATTGATGGGCTGCCTCCTGCACAGCCCACGCTGGGGATCTAGCCCGCAAACCGTGACCTCCTGGTTCATAGGTCGACTCTCAACCAATGAGCCACATCAGCCTGGCAGTACTTTCTTTTTTTATTGAATTTTTGGGGGTGACATTGCTTAATAAAATTATACAGGTTTCAGGCATATAGTTCTACAGTGTATCACCTGTGTATTGTATTGTGTGTTTACCACCTCAAGTCTCCTTCCATCACCATTTATCACCCATTTACCTTCTTCTGTTTTCCCCCATCACCTTTTATTCTTTCCTTGCCCCAGTATTAGTACTTCAATTGAAATGTATCTCATGATCTCATGGTGTAATGTTTCACCTTTGTGCAGTGCATGGTAGCTGGTCAGAATGGAACCCTTGGGAGGAATGCACAAGGAGCTGTGGACGTGGCAACCGAACCAGGACCAGAACTTGCAATAATCCATCAGCTCAACACGGAGGGCGGCCGTGTGAAGGGACTGCTGTGGAAATGATCATGTGCAACATTAGGCCATGCCCAGGTGAGAAGCCACCGATGAGCAACACTTTCCTGATTTTAACTCCCATCCAGGGGCCATAATGACCTTTTCTTCTTCACTGTGAAAAGATGTGATGGCCTGGCCCCTGGAATATATCCATTCTCCGCGTTCTTAGTTCCGTCTCCTGGATGAACTTGGGAAGGCAGAGCATGAATAAGTAAAACACCTGATTTAATTGAAGATGATTAAAGGCTCCAGACTGTGGTGCATTTTTAATCATGTAGAGAAAACAGAAGTCATTACAAGTCATAAAATTTTAGAGGTGATGACGTTAGGTAACACCTAATCCAGTCTTTCATTTTCAGGTGAGAGAAATAAAGCCTAGAGAGGTTAAAGGGTTTCCCAGAAATACCAGTTAGGGAGAGCTAAAATAATAATAGTTACCAGCGGCTAAATACCTATCGTGTGCTAGGTGCCAGGCTACGTGCTTTATGTACACGCTGTTTTTTGACTTTGTGGAACAACCCTACAACATGGGCTCTTTGAGGTTCAAGTGACAGAAATCAAACTTACAGAAGCTTAAGTAAAAATTCTCCTTTCAGGTATGATTGAATCCAAGGATTGGGCCAATAGTTTACTAGCATGTTTTCCACCTCACATTTCTGCTTTCCTCTCTTGGCTGTATTCTCCTTTAAACTCTTTCCATGTGGTGGAAAAAATGACTGCGGCAGCTCCTGGCTCACAGGGCCCTATAATATCAGGCCTCAGAGACAAAGAGCTCCTCTCACTATCAACCTCTGGGAAAGGCCCCTGTTTGATTTTGTTTGGATCCCGTGCTCACCTCTGACCTTGAGTCCAGGAGAAGAACACTTTGGTAACCATCGTGGGTTACTTAGTGCCAAGAGAATCAGGGCTCCTTGTTTGACAGCTTGAAAGAAATAGAGATGTGGCTGCTCACTCATTCATTGATTCATCCAAAAAAAATATTTGTTAAGCACCCGTTCTATACTCAAGGCACTCTTCTAATTGCTCAAAACTAGAATGATAAACAGATAATAATCCTATATTGACAAGCATAGAGAACAAACTCACATAGTTGAAGTGATGGAGCAGAACTAGGAGCAACACCTTTGCTGAGACAGTCCAAAAAATGAAATCAATAAACCAAACTAAGATATTGCACACTATTGTACGGATGAGGAAACTACGATTCAGAGGAAATATGAGAATTGATTCACTGAGATTACATACCTGGTTAAAGGTAAATCAAGGATTTAGACCCAGGCCCATCTGTTTCCCCAGCCTATTCACTTAGATTCTGCGTATCTTGATTTGCAGTTCAGAACTTCCATTGCATTTAAAAATAAAATACTGTGTGAAATCCTAAAGAAAATAAACCAGAAACCAAAATGTTTCTTCACCTTGAAGAATTAGAAAGCTAATTATAATAGCATACTGTGTCAAAATAAAACATACCTAACGACAGCAATCTTTGTACAGTTTGTCAGCGATGATACCTGTATCATGAAAAGCTAAATGATTTTTATAAATGCCCTGGATTCCTTGAACACTTTATTATTTTCTGGTGCAAATTGATATTTTAGGCTTATATTGTACTTTCTCCGCCCCAGTTAGAATGGTATTTTTAAACTTCCAATCCTCCCCCTAATAAAGATAGGTAACTTCTGGAATGGACCTTTCTGCTGGCATTTGACAGCCATTGTCATTTAAAAAATACATATTCTTACAGATGACTTAAAGAATGAGCATTTTTAAAGTGTTTGGGGGGGGGGGGCTTAAATCATTGAGAACTTTGAGTAAAGAGTGGCCATACTAGCTCATAGCTCACACCTGTGCAGGACTTTAAAATGGTGTGTGCTGTACTGATCCCAGCAGTTTTCATCTATAAACTCATTCTTCCTCACCCTGACCCTCTCAAGGCAGGTTCTTTTATTATCTGGATATAGCAGGTTATAAACTGGGCACAGAAGGCCCAGTAACTCGTCTAGGACTGCACGGTTAGTAAGAGCAGAGCAGTCATTCAAACCCAGGGCATCTGGCCCAGAGTCCCTGCAAGGACCCTGTTCTGCTGTCTTTCCAAAATCAGAATTGCAACATAGTGGAACAACAAATCCCTCTTTTACGTTTTGCATTTTTCCTATATACTGACTCCTCCACCGTTGTCTTCTTTGGTATTATTTAGACACCATGATGTTTTATTCTTTCTCTGATTTATATTATCATTATTCTGTCTTTTTTATTGTTATCATTCCATTCATATAAAAGAAACATTTCAACTCCACCACATTTTATATCATGAAGTTCATTTCTGGTTAAGGTTTTCTTTATTGATTAAAAAAATATATATATCTTCAGCCAAAAACCTCTATTTATATGTAATAGAGACTACACAGATAATAAATGAATAAACATCACCCATTTATAATCCTCCAATAAAAATGCATCTATGCTCTAAGACTTTATATGTAAGAGGTGTGAGCTTTTGTTAATCAACAGCCTTGAAAATAGAATATAGGAAAATAATTAGAACAGCAGAATTTTTTAAAATCACTTAGTCCATATATAAGGACTTTGAGCATCAACAATCTGAATTAATAAAGAAATAACTTTGAGTAATATCTGCCAAATATTTAAAGGCTTTTCCTATTTGTTTACTTTTAGTCAAATACTTTTTTAAAATATATTTTATTGAATTTTTACAGAGAGGAAGGGAGAAGGATAGAGAGTTAGAAACATCAATGAGAGAGAAACATCTATCAGCTGCCTCCTGCACACTCCCCACTGGGTATGTGCCCGCAACCAAGGTACATGCCCTTGACCGGAATTGAACCTGGGACCCTTGAGTGCACAGGCCGATGCTCTATCCACTGAGCCAAACAGGTTAGGGCTAGTCAAATACTTTTCAGTGCAAATTCTTATGAGTTAAAATAAATTTGTGTGACTGTGTTTGCCTGTATCTAGAAAGTACAGGGACATGTAGTCAACTCAATTAGAAAACAGTTAATGAGAAGAAATTTTAAAATTTTTCTAAAGCAACCAAATGATCATGTCTTGGTTTTCAACTTATTATTTTGATGCCTCTTAAATTGTTAAGAGAATATTTAGACACAGACGTTAAGGCCCTGTCTTGGTTCATATCTCCGTTAAACTGGGTGACCACAAAAACGTACTTTATGAGTCCCATATCTAGATATGACCCTCAAAACAAACGTATGACCCGATACTGACTTAACACATTAGAGAAACCATAACATTGATTCTCAGCCCATGTACCTGGTAAGAAACATAAGGTTGTTCTAGTCCTGCGGTCAGATGGTGCAATATGTTAGTTACCACATCGGGGGCCTTGGCCACACTTGGAAAACACTGGTCATTTTTTTTGTTGTTTGTTTCGGAAGGAGGTAAGTGTGTTATTCAGAACTTTTCATTCATGAACATTATGTAATGGAGACTTTTTCCCCCCAAAGAGTACAACTGTGCAAATCATCAGGTTGTTGAAAGATACAAGTACATTTTTAAACCTGGAGCTGAATCTGGCTTAAAGACGTGGTCTTGTGATCTGGGGTCCAAGTGATCATGGTGGGAACATTTGTATTGCCCATAACCGCATCTGGATCTGTTATATAGTCTTGTTCCTAAGCTTCTGGTTCTTTCCACTTTCCCCAGAGCACAGAGCACAGGCAAATGCTCATCCATCTAGGATTTTAAAAGTCAGATTGTCTTTACATCTGGCAGTTTGATTAAATTTTTATTTTAATAAAGTAGCCTCTTTGGATCATGTTAAGCATTAATTTTGGCATTAGTTGGCCTTCAGAATTTCCCTATAGACTGATTTCCATGAAAATCTAATCAGAAGGAGAAAGGAAGAACATCACTCATGTTTTCTTTGGTTCCATTTTAATTATTATTTTTTATTCTGGGCTAATTTCACTCATTACTAAGTTAATTTACTTCTCTAATGTTTGTTTTTAATACACATGGTGCTGTGACTTGACTCTGTCTCTTGGGATATTTGTAGTTCATGGAGCATGGAGCACTTGGCAGCCTTGGGGTGTGTGCAGCAGAAGTTGCGGGCAGGGGACCCAGACAAGAACAAGACTGTGCAATAACCCGCCACCATCGTTTGGTGGCTCCTACTGTGATGGAGCAGAAACACAGATGCAAGTTTGCAATGAAAGACACTGTCCTGGTAAGAGAAATGCAATGTTTATACCCTCAATAAACAAACACTGACTCTTATCTGGCTACTGTGTCAGTAAGAATCAATGTCAATAATAACATTGCTCAACCTAATAATGCCCAGTTATTAGGCATTATTAGGCAGTTATTAGTGTTTAATCGGCTCTTTTTTTTTTTTAATCCTCACCTGAGGATATTTTTACCATTGGTGTTTAGAGACAGTGGAAAGAAGGGGGAGAGATGGAGAGAGAAACATCAATGTGAGAGAGATACATTGATTGGTTGCCTCCTGCACATGCCCTGACGAAGGCCAGAGATCAAGTCTGCCCTTGACCGGAATCGAACCTGAGACCCATCAGTACATGGGCCGATGCTCTAACCACTGAGAAAATTGGCGAAGGCTAACCTCATTTTTAAGTATTAACGGAGCACATTTGTTTGTTCCTTAATCCAGTTGATGGCAAGTGGGCCAGCTGGGCCAGTTGGAGTGCCTGCACCGTGTCCTGTGGAGGAGGAGCCAGACAGAGAACAAGGGACTGCTCTGATCCCGCCCCACAGTATGGAGGAAGCAGGTGTGAAGGGAGTGATGTCCAGAGCGATTTTTGCAATAGTGACCCTTGTCCAAGTGAGTGTTGGAAATAGTGAGTCAAAATTATACTTTCTTAAAGTTCCACTATGGCTTTTAAGTCCTTAAAGTTATAACATTCTGTGACTTGATTCGTCTACCTTTGATGTAGGGCATTAAAATGTTATATGGTTGCTATAAGTCTGTGTTATACCTTAGAAGTAATGGGTTTGTATGGGCAGGGACTGTGTCCGATATCATTTACTCCATGGGACCAGCTGCAGAGTGCAAGGGCAGCGGCACCCTGACCTGCCTAACTGTTAATAATGTTGATGATTCCTCTATGGAGGCAGGCAAGCAGCTCTCTGCCTTAATTCAGTCACCAAGCTAGATTCTTCGATCCTAGCTAGCAGCATCTGAACCCACTGCATCTTCAGTGTGATAGCCTTGGCTCATCGAGAGCCAAAGATCTTGTCTCAGTCATATCCTTCAGCTCCTGGAATACTCTAAGACTCAGTAAACATGTGTTATATGGAATTGAACAGTCACTGGGATGTATACTCAGTTTTTGGTCAAAACAACAGCTGGTCCATCTACCTCTGGAAGTTGCCTCTTTATAGATCTGTATGTTTCCTTTCATTTCCTGGGGAGAGTCTTTCCGTCCCTATTGAGTGAATGTCATTGTTTAGCACGTCTCCAATGGTTCTGCATTGTAGCTCATGGAAACTGGAGCCCTTGGAGTGGCTGGGGAATCTGCAGTCGGTCCTGTAACGGAGGGCAGATGCGGCGGTACCGCACGTGTGATAACCCTCGACCCTCCAACGGAGGAAGAGCTTGTGGGGGGCCAGACTCCCAGATCCAGAGATGCAACACTGACATGTGTCCTGGTGAGCTCCCCGACTCCTGCAGTAGAACAAGCAAAGCATTCTGTGTAGTGTTATTGTAGCAGCGCCATCCTCTCAGATCTTAAAATAAAAGTTGCACAGGCAGGGCCACCCTACATGACAGTTTTAGGACCGATTTGTTCAGACTGACCATGCCACTCTTGTTCACAGTGGATGGGAGTTGGGGAAACTGGCAAAGTTGGGGCCCGTGTTCTGCTTCTTGTGGAGGAGGCGAAAAGACCAGAAAACGGCTGTGCAACAATCCAGAGCCATCTCACCGTGGGCGCCCCTGTCCGGGAGACGCCACTCAGGTTTCCAGATGCAATATACAAGCTTGTCCAGGTAAGCAACTCAGTGAGATTTTGACAGAACTACTGCTGGCACATTTATAACCTTTCTGCAAAGTAAGAAAAGGAGTCACTCTGGGCCCACAAATTACGAAACAGTGCCATCTCTGGGAGGAAGAATTGGGGGAAAAGTACTTCCCTCCTCTAGCTGGTGCTGCTCTACCCCCAAACTCATGGTGGATTTTAGCCTCTGCTTGCCACTTCCCAGGCTCCCTTGTGATGGGATCTGGTCTGCAGAGCCATAAATAGCAGTCCTGGGTGTGAAGGGTAAACGGGTGTGGAGACGTGGGGAAAGCCTAGTTGAGATTTCAGGCTGAAGAATGAGGATAGAGCAGAAGCTGAACATCTAACAGGAATACACAATTGGAGGCTGTTATTTCACAGATGTAAAAGGGGAGAACATGAGTGTGGAAAGTGAAATAGAAGCCAATTCAGTTTGAGGACAAAGAGTAAGAGGAGTTCAATTCAGCTACCACAACTCAAATCACACAACATGGCTAGCTATTGTAAGTAATGTAAAAATTTAGGAGGAACGAAGTCAGAATTCTAGAACTAATGGGTCTTAGAAAGAGTTTGCTGGAGTCCTAAGAAATGGTGGGTTACCCAGCCGGTGTGGCTCAGTGGTTGAGCACCAACCCATGAACCAAAAGGTCACTATTTCGATTCTCGGTCAGGGCACATGCCTGGGTTACAGGCTCAATCCCCAGTAGGCAGCGTGCAGGAGGCAGTCGATCCATGTATCTCCCTCATCTCATCAATGTTTCTATCTCTCTAGCCTTCTAGCTTCCTCTCTCTCTGAAATAAATAAAAACATTTTTTTAAATGGTGGGTAGTCCTAAGAGTACTTGTCTCAGAGCATAGACTTTCTAGGCGAGAAGCAGAACAGAAAGAACAGTTTGACACTGTTGAAGTTTTGAGATATGACTGGACTTTCCAAAGCTTTAAGGTTGCTTTAGAAATAAAATGTCCCTGGAAATCAAGAAGGCCCATTTGGCACAGTAAGAGAGAGAGAGGTTATATGAAAAGATTTATAGGATCTAGACAAGCTACAGGGCAAGTGTCTATCAGTCAACTGCTCAACGTATCTTCTCAACGTATCAGCTGATTACCAAGGATTCCGAGGCTCTTCGAACGTGTAGGCATGGCAATAAGTCCCATTTCAGTGGAGGCATTTGGTAGCTCAGCCTCTGGTGGTATCAGGGCCCTGGGAAGGAAGTCCAAATATACAGACAGTTTGGATAATAGAGTTTGGCAGAAGGTTTCAAGGCTCCCAACTAGGCTGGCCGGACTAGGAGATGGTGGTTGAGCACTGGGATTCAAGTTCTTCCTCTGTGAGACGGGGGAACCAAGATCACAGTGGGAGGCCATGCTTGTTAGCAATGACCCAGAGAACTAAGGGAATTAGTGATCCTTCTGAATAGGGGAACTATTCCCCTGCCTAGAAATAAATATAAGGACCCATATGGCCTACCAGGTCCTGATTGGGCCTGCTCTCTACTTTGCTGCATTATCTTGCAGTGTGGTTCCCATTGCTCTCTAAGCTCTCACTTTTGGTTTCTCCAATATAGCAAGCGACCACCTCCCCAAAGGGTGACGCATGCCATTTTCTCTACCGGGAAAGCCCTTTTCCTGCCTTTTTCCCTGGCTTAGTTAAGACCTCTATTTTATTAGATTGCTACTCAATTTTTACTTCCTTTTCAGACTTCCCCGAGTAGTAAATCTTACACATTAGTGTAAAATTTCAATTTTACATTTTTTATAGAATTCTCATTAATATCTGTCTTCCCTATTCAGACACAAGCTCTATGAAGACAGGTCTCATGTCTTTTTTTCCTCTTTCTTATTACTGCTGTTTCCTCGATACTTGATAACCAAATGAATGTAGTCCAGAACCTGAAGGCTGAATCAGGGTGAAGAAAATGTTTTCTCTAATAAAGTAATGCAAATTAAAATGGTGAATAAAAAAGTAACAATAAATAAAATGGTGAGATACTATACTTACTGTTTTATCTGAGATTGAATATAATTATATTTCTCCCTAGTATATAATACTTGATAACAATATCTGAAACACCTGGTGATTATTTTAAAATATATTCCATTAAAATATATTCTTAGTGAATATTTATAAATTTCACTATCAGCTTCTTCCCAATATGTTTCTTTTATCAAAGCATGCAATTTAATTGAGAAATAGTCATTAGCCACCTATTCTGTTAGTAACCAGTAATTTTGTTGAGCAATGGGAAGAAAGCATAAAATTACTGCAGAGCTACTTTTTAAAACTATAATTGTTTTTCAATCTGATTGTCTTGGTATGAATTTTGCAGCACTGTCAAAAGTATGATATCCTGCAAATTTTTCTTGTTAAGCATTTTTAAAATATATATGTAATACGAAGAACTTGATAAGCCCAAGATCTGAAACCCAAGCTGGACGATAAAACCCCGTAGATATGTCACATTTATGTTAACAGTGACCTGTCACAAGGCTTAGGAGCTGTTTTTTGCTGGTGATTCCTCTTGTCCCTTTGTTCCCACTAAGGAGGCAAACAGGTCAAAGAACATGGGTTTTGATTCCAGTCACATCTGTGTTCAGATCCTCATTCCACCACCTTCTAGCTGTAATGATGATTTCTTTGAACTTTCTTTTTCTAGTCTTCAAACTGTGGCTACTTAAACTACCTTATGGGATTTTGATAGGATTAAAAGAATTATCACATATTAAATGCTTACTATAGTGCATGACATGCTCAATAAACTCATTATTATCATCATTTCATTACCATCAGCAAACACCCACTTTATTTTGGCTTTGGGACTGGACGCTGATTGTATTCTTTGGATTGTGAAATACTGCTTTGATGGACATAGATTGGAAGGAGCCTGGATTTATGAGGGATGATGAGTACTACATTAGAGTGGAATGTTTTGAAAGCTTATTTATTACACTCTTAAATTCAGATGTCATGATCTTTTCAAATGGTTGAGAGAAGATTTGTAGCATCTTTGAATACTGGCCTTCTTTTCTCCCATGTGATGTTGATGAAATTACTTCCTTATCCAGGAATGTTTTTCCTTCCCCCAATAGGTGGGCCCCAGCGAGCCAGAGGAAGTGTTATTGGAAATATTAATGATGTTGAATTTGGAATTGCTTTCCTTAACGCCACAGTGACAGATAGCCCTACCTCTGATACTAGAGTAATACATGCCAGAATTACCAATGTGCCTCGCAGGCTTGGTAAGTTTCTTTACTTATCAAAGTAATCAATAAGCCTCTTCTTTAAAAATGTATATGTTAGCCTTCATCATGTTATTTCCAGTTAAAAGTTTCTAGAAGATGTCACTACTAAATGATCAGTATAGTAATTCTACCCCAATAGTCAACTCTTAAAGATGCATGAGATACTAGTATTTATTTTATTGTTATCCAAGATTATTTAGGTTTCATGCTTATGAATAACATGCTATGAAACAATAATAACAGGGAACTGTAAATATTTTGCTTTGTCACCTGATGTATCTCTTTTTATATAGGTCCAGCAATGCGAAAGATAGTTTCTATTTTAAATCCCATTTATTGGACAACAGCAAAGGAAATTGGAGAAGCAGTCAATGGCTTCACCCTTACCAATGCAGTCTTCAAGAGAGAAACCCAAGTGGAATTTGCAACTGGTTAGTGCCAGCTCAGCTTAGTATTCTATTACTATAAAAATATGATTGCCTTAAAAGTCCGTGGTTAAGAAAAATATATGTTCCCACAGAGAATAATTTAAGTCTTTGAGGCAATCTTATCATAAATGATATAAAAGCAATTTTATAGTTCCCTATAAATTTTTACTGACATGGGTCTCTAAGAGTTTTCATTTTTATAACCCCAAAACTTTTTTATTGTATTTCCTGTATCTTTTCTCCTTAAACCTTTAGAAAAAAGTTTTAAAGGCCAAACAGAATAGGAAAATGAGTCATTGCTATTAATTAAAAGTTTTTGTATCTAAACCTGAGATTCAATCAAAATACCTTATAGAGATTCTTTATCAAAAAGATAGAAGTAGCCTGGCCGGTGTGGTTCAGTGGTTGAGTGTGGACCTATGAGCTAGGAGTTCACAGTTTGATTCCCCATTGGGGCACATGCCCAGATTTCAGGCTTGATCCCCAGCAGGGGACATGCAGAAGGCAGCCAATCAATGATTCTCTCTCATTGACGTTTCTCCCTTGCTCTCTGAAATCAATAAAAATATTTTTTGTAAACAGATGGAAGTAAAAACAAGCAAATCTTAATGTGTTTTTGGTTTATCCTTAGAGTTAATGAACTTGTATTAGCTATTCATTGCTCTTTCCAAGTGCCCTCAGGTCCAATTCAAACCTCATCAAAGGTGATCAAATGGCAGTGATCTTTAAGGAAGAAAGACCGAGGGAGGGCATAGCTTTAATCATCCCAGAAGTGGGACTGTCATGACCATCTACTTACTAAGATGCTTCTTTGCTACTTCTTGAAACATTGGGAAGAGACTTGTAGTTATTGCCAGTTCGCATGATGAAGCTGACTGTCCCTTCTCACAAGCAACTCATTTTTGTAGAATTGTCTTGTAATTGCTTGTGATTTTAAAGTGTGGGATCCTTCACACAATCATATCCTACATTTGTGCCACATAAAAAGAGATTTCAGAAGAAAATTTGGTAAGCCTACCTTTAATTTGGGGACTGAATGCTAATATAATACTCTTATTGCCTATGTCTATTCAAGCTTTCAGTAGAATAACATAGCTGACCTGGAATGTAAGGTAAATCTGTTCTGCGCTTACACAAACCATATAGTTCTTGCTGCTAACGTGAACGCATTGTCATTCCCAGGAGAAATCTTGCGCATGACTCATATTGCTCGGGGCCTGGATTCCGATGGTGCTTTGCTGCTAGATATTGTCGTGAGCGGCTATGTCCTGCAGCTTCATTCACCTGCTGAAGTCGCCGTAAAGGTAAACTGTCAAGATAACTTGCCTTCACTGTTTATTGGTGTAATGGTAAGAGTAGGAGTCAGAGATCCATAGAAAGAACACAGAGAACTTGTGTCATTCCCCTTGTTTGCTTCGGGGAGTAAATGTCTAAACCACTGCGGTTAGAAATGGCTATCTGGTCTTTGTTTGCATTAGCCAAGACATGGAACAACCGAAGTGTTCATGGGCGGATGGATGGATAAAGAAGATGTGATACATATGTGTATATCTCAACATGGATGAATCCTGACAGTATGTACTAAGTGAAATAAGTCTATGGAAAATGACAAAAATCATATAATTTCACTTAGATGTGGACTATAAAACGAAAAGTAGCCCTGGCCAGTTTTCTCGGTAGTTAGAGCATCAGCCCGCGCACCAAAGTGTCACAGGTTTGATTCTGGTCAAGGATACATATCTGGGTTGCAGGTTCAATCTGCCACCTTGGTCATGGCATGTGCGGAGGCAACTCACATCGATGTTTCTCTCCCCCCCTCCTCCTTTCCACTCTATATAAAACAGTGAGGAATAACAAAAAAAGAAACCAAAAAAAAGGAATAAAGAAAAGCAAACTCAGATACAGACATATAATGGTGGTTACCAGAGGAGAATGGGGTGCGGAAGGGTGAAGTGAGTAAAGGGGACCAAATACATGGTAACGGAGGAGACCAGATTTCAGGTGGGGAGCATGCAATACAGTACACAGATACTGAATTATAATCTTATAAACCTGACAATTGTATAATGTTATTAACCAATGGTTCTCCAATTAATTTAATTTAAAAAGATCTTCAGGGACAAGTCTTTCCAAACTCTTAGTGATTTATTATTCTGCTTATCAGAACCGAGATCACTGCTGTGTTGATTTAAGCCATTTGTTTAATTTTCTTCTCACAGAATAGTAACTCTTGCATGAAAGTTTTTGTATATCATCCATAAAAGATTCTGAAATTAAAGAATAAACAATTGCCCTTTCACATCTTTTCTTGACCTACAACTCTGATTCCCTTATGAAACTATAATTTATAACAGTAAAATCATGAAACTAATGTAATAATTAAGTTCATATTTTATTTCTTGGACTCTACTGTAGTTTCATTTAGAACTAAAAATATTTAGCCTCTAAACCATTTTTTCTCATTCTGGATCTCATAGAGCCCTCAAGAAAAAAATAGGAAGCGTCATGCTGATCCTCAAATCTGTATTGTCCTCCTTAGGATTACACAGAGGACTACGTTCAGACAGGTCCTGGGCAGCTGTATGCCTACTCAACCCGGCTGTTCACCATTGATGGCATCGGCGTCCCATACACATGGAACCACACCATTTTCTATGACCAGGCACAGGGAAGAATGCCTTTCTTGGTAGAAACACTTCATGCATCCTCTGTAGAAACTGACTACAACCAGTTAGAAGAGACATTGGGTTTTAAAATTCATGCTTCCATTTCCAAAGGTAAGTTGGTTCAGACTAAGTCCAAATCTTTCTAAAAGGGTTAAAGAATTGCATTGACCTTCAGGATAAGGATATTAAGGCGTAGACCATACACAATGACATCAGTTTTTCGTGCGTGTTATCTGGTTTTTTTTGGTGGTAAAGCCAGTCAGGGTGTATTCTAATACATTTGTTTTACTAATATGCTGCTTCATATAGTATAATGGAGTTATTCTATTCTATATGCACAGGGAGGTTTAAAAATATATATTCTGTCAGATGGTTTTCTTTGGATAATAAAATCCATTTGTTCTTGTTCTGAATTTTATACTTTGTCAAGGAATTTTTTAAATTCCTGAGATGGGTACATGTTAACCTAAATTAGTCCCAAGAAAGTTTTCATATTTTTAAAGCAGTGCAGCAATAATCAGGATTTCCACAGTCACTTATTGTTCCTGGAAGTTATAATTTTTGAACTGCTTCTCATTTTCCAAGCATAGTTCTACAACCCTTGATCTCAGCAGCCTCCCTATGCTATGTGGTTCTTTGATGTGTCTGTACCCTGGGTTTCCTTTTCAGTCATGAGAGGCGCCGCAACAATTAGCATTCCCTATTCCATGGGGTTTGAGTGGTAGGAAACACTTGCATGTAGTGATGTTGAGACTGTTTGACTTTAACTTTGAACTTTAGGCTCCCATGAGTAGACTTAAAATTATTCATATTGGCTTTGTGAATGTGTATGTTTTGCTATGTGCTGGCTTTCCCAAAATAGATACAAGTAGATTTAAATAGCACCATATTGTTTTATCGTGCTCAGAAGAAACACTAAAAATTTTATTCTTACCACTTACTCTTGTTTTTATTGGTTATGCATGTGACTATTTTTTTCTTCATTCATAATGGTTTCATTACATTTGTGATCACTGTAATCTAGGGACTTGTGATCATATTATTTGAGATAATCGTGGATTCATGAAGCCTCTTAGCCAGTGGTACCCATGGCCTCACACCTCCTCCATCACAAATCGCCACCAACACTTCATTTTACTGTTGTCAGGCTCACGTCACTTGGACAAAAGAAAAGCACCACTGGAATAATTATGTTTTCTCTTCCTCAACAATGCCTCCTTTTCAAATCTAATCTGTTTCTACTTTTTCTAGTACCCAATATAATTTAAAAAACATAACTTGGAACAGGCCTTTGGTTAAAAAATAATTTATATCATCTGGGACTAGAGGAATTAAGGTGATTTTTGAAAAGTCATGTATAGTTTCTACCTAGTTGTGTAAATCCATTAGGCCTGAAACGGCTGGAAGGTCTTTGTGGTACTTGTAGGGGTGTTGTTGGGGGATCGGGTCCCACTATATGACATTTAAAACACCTTGCTATCCTTAGATACTATGACGAATACATTACATCTGATATGTGTGCCCATTTGCTTGTTAACATTTTGCTGAGAATTGTGTACCTGCAATTTCTTTTTAAATGACCACCAGGGGGCAAGCTTGCATTCTTGGTTGCTTAACCGGAAGGTTCTTTCTCTTTGTTGGGTCTAGACTACAGTTACGGTTACAGTGCACTTAGAATCACCTAGAGAGTTTGATGCAAGTTCAGATTTATAAGCACAAAGATTTTTGTTTAGCCAGACAAAGGTAGAGCCTGGAGTTCGTATTTTTAACAACCCCTAAGTGATTCTAATATCTGGTCTGTACACTGGCATTTGGAAACTACTGGTCAAAACAACTCACAATATAAATCAGTATAATTTTTTTAAATTGATCTTTAAAATAAAATTGACTAGTTTTTAAAATATAATTAAAAAATATGATTAATTTTACAAGTTAAATAAAAGAGAGGTCAGAAACAATAAAGGGAAAAGATAAATAAATTTAGCTACAAATAAATTTTTTTAAACTTTTTCATGGAAGGAAAAAACAAAATTGAGAAGGTAAAATATACACCAAGAAAAAAAATACTTGCATTACATATTATGATCAACTATGATTAACCTTAATATATACAAGGCTTTTAAAAATTCAGTAAGAGCCGAAGCCGGTTTGGCTCAGTGGATAGAGCGTCGGCCTGCGGACTGAGGGGTCCCAGGTTCGATTCCGGTCAAGGGCATGTACCTGGGTTGCGGGCATATCCCCAGTGGGAGATGTGCAGGAGGCATCTGATCGATGTTTCTCTCTCATCGATGTTTCTAACTCTCTATCTCTCTCCCTTCCTCTCTGTGAAAAGTCAATAAAATATATTTTTAAAAAAAATCAATAAGAAAAAGGCAAACGCCCCAGTAGAAAAACACATAACGGCTATGAACAGGAAATGCATGAAGGAAAAAACAATAATGACAAAATGAATGTGAAAAATTGTTTAACTTCATCAATAAGCAAAAAACTGCACATTTTTCAATTATCACTCAGAGATTTAAAAATGTGATGCACTCAGTATTGGAGAGGTATAGGGCAATGAACATCCCCATACACTGCCAGCAGAGGTTGTATCTTCGTTTAACATTTCTAGAAAGCAGTTTGTATCAGTAGCCTTTCAACTATTCCCTTCTTTTTAGTTATCTCATTCTAGGAGTCTACCCTAAGAAAATCACAAAAATGGCCAATAATCAATGTCTTGGAAGTAAGAGATAAATGCTTAAATGATGGCACAGCTGTATGATAATTCTTATGCAGTCTTTAAAGTAAATGTAAAGGATTTTTAAAATAATTTAGCATATTTACTCATTTGAAAATATTTGTTGAGTGCCTACTGTGTACCACGCACTGTTTTAGGTATTGACAGGGTAACTGTGAATAAGAGACAAAGGAGAATGTACCCGATATGATAATAATTGAAAAGCAGTATATATACAATATGATCCCAACCAACCTGGGTTGCCCATCTCACCGTGATTATAAGAAAATCTTTATACTGGCTAAAAGCACAGATCCTAAGGATCTTCCTTGGCAATTCTGACCGAGATAGGACCAAGAAATCTCTGGTTTTAATAAGCTCTCCAAGAGATTTTATGATCAGTAGTTTGGCCATTATTCTGTAGTGTGCTTATAAAAGTGACTAGAGAGAGAAGCATCAAAGTGTTGGTAGTAGTTTGTTCCAAGTGACAAGTTTACAGGGAATTTTAAACTTAAAAGTTCCTACAATTATCTATACTAATAAAAGCCTAGGTGGCCCTCGCTTCCTCACGTCATCACAAGATGGCCGCCCCCACGTTGTCACAAGATGGCCGGCAGGGGAGGGCAGTTGGGGGGCAACCAGGCCAGCAGGGGAGGGCAGTTGGGGGCCATCGGGTTGGCAGGGGAGCAGTTAGGCGTCAATCAGGCTGGCATGGGACCGGTTAGGGGGCAATCAGACTGGCAGGCAGAAGCAGTTAGGAGCAATAAGGCAGGTGAGTGGTTAGGAGCCAGCAGTCCCAGATTGTGAGAGGGACATCCCCTGAGGGGTCCCAGATTGGAGAGGGTGCAGGCTGGGCTGAGGGACACCCCCTCCCCCCAGTGCACAAATTTCGTGCACTGGGCCTCTAGTTTTTAATACAAACAAATATTTTGCATTTCCCCCTTAATATGGCAAAATGAAATCATAACTAATGATTCCCGTATTTTAAAGTATGTTCAAAACAACATACTTTAACTGTAACCTAAAGAATAAATAAAAGGAAAACAGTTTATAACAAAATATGTTGTATTTCAATGTAAAAACCATTAGACATTACTACAATGCAAGATAAGAGAGAAGTGTTCCTATGGCTGAACCTACATTATATAGAGCCCTGCTGTGATCTTTTTTTAAAAAAAAAAAGAATCGAGTAATTCTTGGTTATGTTCTCAATAAAACATGTATAGTCACACATCAATTTATATTCCAGGAGCACTCCTAGAAATTCATTGTATATTTTAAGCACATAAAATAGTGTTTAATATGTGGAAGATGGGTCTAGCCTTAGATAATTAAAAACAGCTCTCTCGCTTCCATGGAAATCAGAGCCAGGGACAGCTCTCCATCTGCATCATTATACCACACACTGCGGTATTTTAGAGGGCTCTTCTAAAACCTGCCCCAGGGCCTGCCCTTCTCCCCAGATTTTAATAGGCCTGCCTAGCATTGTGAAAAATCCAAGTGTCTCCCCAAAAGCTGCCCAAATGCTGCCTAAAGGAAGAAATCTCCCCCACTTAGAACCAAAATTCAAAAGATACTATCAGGTAACAACTAACTGTGTTTATATGACACAGTTTTTCCACAGTTTCATTCACAACACAGTGCCCTACAGAACATACTGGTTGGATTAAGGAATGTACAAGTAAGTGAATAAGTAAAAAGGAAGCAGGCATTACGATCACCACCTGAGTTACATTCTTGATTTCCGTGGTTGAAAGTCAAGCAGATTTGCATCTAAATTCTTGTTCCGGCTTATATTAGATCTTTGACTTAAGGCAATTTGCATAACCTCAGACTCTAATTCCTCGTCAGAAAATTGGTTATGGTAAGAGTAGAGGAGTTGTGAGGTATGAATGAAGCAAAGCACGTGAGACTCACGGTGCTAGGTGACACACAGTAAGCATGCAATAATCATTTAGCAACGATTCTCCAGACATTTCTATTCCACCGGTCCTATTTTAGTCCCGTTCCTTTGCCATTTCAAGAAGACTCAGATGCTCTCAGGGTCATCTTTACAGTCAGGGTAGAAATGGATCATGAACCATTAGAGTTTCTCATTAAGGTTCTAAACAATCAGATGGCACAGTAATAGCAGATAGGACTCTAGTTTTCTAGTCAAGGAAATACTGTCATTGGAGTAGTATTTCTTACACCCCCCACATTCATGAACAGTTGCATGTTCGCAGCAGGGCTCAAACAGTGTTGTACTCAGAGACTCTCCAAAATAGGATGAATCTGAAAAATTAGCCCAGACTCCCTCTATGAAGAGCCCCTAAAACAATCATAAAAATAATCACAGTTTCATGCGTTTAGAATGGGAAGAAAATCTAAGATAACTTCTAAGAGGCTGAATATGAACTGAATATACAATATAAATGAGATAAAATGTCCCTTAGGAGAAATTTATTAGACTAACGGTTGACTTAGAAGCTGGGTACACATTCATTATTTTGGTAACTTGAAAGATGAGTTTCATCTAATTTTTTTCAGGTCACTAATGTTTGAAAAATATTTGCTAAACCATTTAAAACAGTCAAGACCCTGTTACTTTCTAAGGAAAGAGATTCCCTGACTAACCTGTTTGTTTTTGTTACTATGTTGTCTTTTCTGACTCTAACTTGAATTCTGTTCTATCATAATATGCCCGTTTGCCTTTGCTCTGGCTACATGGAAAAGGAGAACTCTTGGTCGGCACGTAGGGCCTTTGACCTGGAAGCCCCACTTGACAAATGGAGGAGATTCACAGAAAGAGTGGGTTTCTTCATTAGAGTCTCTGTTTTTCACGGACTTTTTCTCAGTGGCTTGAAAATAGCATCCCCACTTCTAGAACAAACAGCAATGGCTGGACGAATACGCCTTCACCTTGGTTATTCGTGGAGTACACATTAACGTTGGGTCTTTTTTCGTTATCAATGAATAATTTAATTTTCTCTTGATTAATATAAACAACTTAAACAGAACATCTGTTTCTAGTGGCTGCTTGCCAACAATCTCTGGGCTGTGACTCATTTAGTTCTTGGTTGCGAAACAGGGGAAGTTTTCCATTCCAGCTTGTTTTCACCTAGAGCATTTGATGTGTGTGTTCCATCTTGGCGTACCTTCCCAGGGAAGATTGTACTGGAAAGAAACAAGTGCTACTATTCCAACAAGCCCGTTCATTCTGCTTTTTTTTCTGTCTGGTAGGAGACCGCAGTAATCAGTGCCCCTCCGGGTTTGCCTTAGACTCAGTTGGACCCTTTTGTGCTGGTGAGTATAGGAATAAATAATGCACTTTTATTTCTATTAAAATGTTCATACTGGCCCTAGCCGGTTTGGCTCAGTGGATAGAGCGTCGGCCTGCAGATTCAAGGGTCCCAGGTTTGATTCCGGTCAAGGGCATGTACCTTGGTTGTGGGCACATCCCCCAGTAGGGAGTGTGCAGGAGTCAGCTGATCGATGTTTCTCTCTCATCGATGTTTCTAACTCTCTATCCCTCTCCCTTCCTCTCTGAAAAAAATCAATAAAATATATTTTTAAAAAAATGTTCATACTGGATTCCATTAAATGGACATCTGTTGCCATTTTGCTAGAAATGTAATCATCACATAGTCTTATAAATACCCCTTTTTATAGCTGAGGAGGTTGAGATGTAGAGAAGTGCCTATGATCACTCAGCTTTCAGGCAGCAGCGCTGGGTTTGCATTTTAGATACAAATCCTGTGCTCTTTCCATTTGGCCACAATCAAGGGCCAGGGATCAGTGTGCAGGACAGAGGTGGAGTGAGAACAGGGGCAAGACACTGGACTCTGTGAGGCCACTTAATTGCCGTGGATGTGAAACAACAGTAATTCAGCTCTAAGTCACCTAACTCTAGAATTGCTCAATCATAGGACAGGGCAGGACTGTGGGCCAAAGACTAATGACTAAACCAGCCTTTTCTCACTCAAGTACCACCTCAAGAGAGTCACTGAGAAGTAAAAGGTTGAGTAAATGGCTCACGCCTTTCTCTCACTGGTAGGCACTGTAATGTATATTGGTAAAAAGTGGTCTTTAAAAATTATACTACCCAGGTTCAATTCCAGCTCTGCCAATTATGACCTGTGTAACCTTGGGGAGTTTACTTAACCTCGTTGCTTCTCAGTTTTATCACGCAAATGAGGAGAGTAATTAAAATACTCATCTCCTGCCCTAGCCAGTTTTGCTCAGTGGATAGAGCATCAGCCTGTGGACCTAATCCCAGGTTCAATTAGGTGAAGGGCAGGTACCTAGGTTGCAGGCTCCTCCCTGGCCTGGGCCCTGGTCAGGGCTCATGCAGGAGGCAACTAATCCATGTGTTTCTCTAACATCAATGTTTCCCTCTGTCTTTCCCTCTCTTTTCCACTCTCTCTAAAAATCAGTGGAAAAATATCCTCTGGTGAGGATTTACAAAAAACAACTTATCTCCTAGGAACATTGTGTGCAAGGAGTTCAGGTAGGTAAAAAGAGGTTAGCTCCAGTAAATGGTTGTTATAGCTTAGTTATCATCATCATTGTTTTAGAATCAATCTAAACATCTATTCACTATCAAAGATAATTTGGGTGTCTCGGCATTAATTTTTATTCAGCATTCCCATGTTAGAGAGCATTTTCTGTTCCATGTGACTCAATTCCTTGGCCTCTTTAAACACTGACGTTAATAACTCCTAGAAAGTAGGGGGTTGATGTACTAATTGGGCCCTTTGTTTCCTCTTTCAGATGAAGATGAATGTGCAACAGGGAAGCCCTGCTCCCATATCTGCCACAATGCCGTGGGGACCTATTATTGCTCCTGCCCTAAAGGCCTCACCATCGCTGCTGATGGAAGAACTTGTCAAGGTCTTTATTCACAACCCTGAGTCTAATGGACATATTTCAGCAAAGGTCATGACAATTGCGACCTAGAGAGAGTGTGGTAGACCAACACTCTTCTTTTCTACTCTTTTGCCCCCTCTATCCCCTCCCCCCACACGTGGCAACAGACAGGAAGATCTTAATATTGCCCACACACTGCCTGCATATGGGGCCCTTCATGGGGTGCCTGTAGTGACTCTCTCACTCCTCACATCACAGTGAGGAGAGTCTTCAGGACCATCACTCTACTCATCTTACAATTATAAAACTAAGGAGGTTGGTTATAAAGAATTCAATTAAGTTGCACAATCCTGATAGCACTTTGGGAACATTAACAACAACAAAAACATTTTTCTATCAGACGCTAGATATGCTTCAAAGTTACAATTGTGTAAGGATCTAGTTTTATAATTCAAAAATAATGAAACGCAGAAAGGATTTCTCCCTCTATGCCAAGGAGGTCCCCTTCTAAATGCAAAAGAGAGAAAGAGTAGGGGGATAGGAGGCGAGAGGAATAACATTTATGGAGAGTCCAGTACGCACTGGACATTAGTTCCTTTCATTTGTAAAGCAATACTGAGAGATAGATATTATTGTTCTGAGTTTACAGAAAACTGTGATCTCAGAAAGGACAAGTAACTTTTTTAAAAAACCTAACCTATAAGTGGTCTAATGGATGGATTGGTCTGTGACGATATCACACTATGCTACTGTGAGCTTGTCAGCCATTTAACCCATCTGCAATGACTCAACCAAAAAAATCAGCATTCTTGCTCTTGTATGTTTTTCAAGTGCTGTTACTGCTTTTCTTATCCCCACTTCACAGCAGGTTCTTAGCCTGGCTTCTTCCACTCACCTTGATTGAATGCCCCACTTTGTTGCAGACATTGATGAGTGTGCTTTAGGTGGACACACATGCCATGCTGGTCAGGACTGTGACAATACCATTGGATCCTATCGCTGCGTGGTCCGCTGTGGAATTGGCTTTCGAAGAACCTCTGATGGGATGAGTTGTCAAGGTATAAACATGGAGGCCTTTGCTTTAGCTTATGATACTAAGAATTAAGACACCCTGACTTTTGCATCATTTTAAGTGAACACTTTTATAGATTGAGCTTCTCAATTGGGGGTCTTCAGATGTAATATTCCATGGCTATTTCAAATGTTTGCAGCATGGTGGTTTTGAATAACGTTTGCCTATTATATTTAAGAGAGAGGAAATTATACGGCATGATCTAATAAAATCTACTTTATTGAACTCCACTGCATCAGACTACAGAATATTTATTGCGGGACTATTTTTTAATAGTCTCTATTTTTAGAGCAGTTTTAGGTTCACAGAAAAATTGAGTGAAAGGTGAAGATAT
Source organism: Myotis daubentonii (assembly GCF_963259705.1). Lineage (NCBI taxonomy): Eukaryota > Metazoa > Chordata > Mammalia > Chiroptera > Vespertilionidae > Myotis > Myotis daubentonii. Next base: position 17,663,467 of record NC_081857.1, on the reverse strand, counting down.
TCCTCACGTACCCCTGCCCCATCTCACGCACGGCCTCCCTCAGTATTTATATCCTGCACCGGAGTGGCACATTTTTTTTACCAAGGATTAACCTACGTGGACACATCATTATCACACAAAGTCCATAGTATACATTGGAGTTCACTCTTGGTGTTGTACCTTCCATGGGCTTGGACAAATTAATAATGACATGTGTCCTCCATTATAATATCATACAAATAGTTTTCCTGCCCTAAAAATCTGTGTTTCACCTGTTCATCCTTCTTCCCCGAAATCTCTGGAAACCACTGATATTTTTATTGTCTCCACAGTTTTGCCTTTTCCAGAATGTCATATAGGTGGAACCTATATGTAAGGCTATATAGTATGAAGCCTTCTTAGGTTGGCTTTTTCACTTAGTGGTATGCATGTCAGTTTCCTCCATGTCTTTTCCTGGGTTGATAGCTCATTTCTTTTCAGTGCTGAATAATATTTCACCGTATGACTGTATCACAGTGTTTACCCATTTATTACTGAAGCACATCCTGGTTGCTTCCAAGTTTTAGCAATTATGGGTAAAGCTGCTATCAGGATTTTTCATAGCAACAGAGACAGTGGATGCAAAACTGAATGCCTATCAATAATAGGAAAAATGAATTAATTATGGTACATCCACAAAATGAACCATTGTGCTGCTATTTTACAGAGTAGAATGGAGCTCAACTATTTGGCTTAAAGGATTTCCATAAGGTGTTGTTGATTGAGGACATCGAAGTGTAGGAAAGTCTAACTTGTGTAGAAAAGATTATGTGACTAGAAAACAAACACTAACAGAGAAAAAGAAAATGCATTTATATACTTAGGTAAAGCTATATATCGGTACGTGGAAGAGACGTTATCAACCTGTATACTAGATAGTTATTACAGGTTGGTTTTGGTGGGAAAGGGAGGAAAGGATAACGGGGGGGGGGGGGGGGAGGCCAAGCAAAAGAGAAAAAAGTATATGAAAACTTTTTAAAATTATGTGATCACATTTGGGTATGTGCAGATTTTGAAATATTAAATTAGAAGCTCTCAAATAGAAAACAAATACAAAATAAGACATCGGCAATCTCGAGTTTGGGAAGGTAAAATAAGGACAAGAAGAGCCTAAATATGGTGATTGTTGTTTTGAAGAGTTTAGAATAGAATGACAGAGGTATGGAGAAATGTGAAATGAGTATAAATCTAAGAGAGGGATTTTTTTAGGATAGGAAATGTTTGGTTGTGTCTATGGGGTTTGGGGAAAGATGACAGTAAGTAGGAAGGACTTTAAAATACACACGAGCAGGGAATTATCAATGGACCATTATCATCTTGGTGAGAAAGGAAGAGATGGGCTGCAGTAGGGGGGACTTTTCTTAAATGGGAGAAGACCTCTCTCCTCCTTTGGGACTAGAAAGGAGGAGAGGGGAGAAGGCAGTACATGAGTGGGGAGAGTTCATCCTGCACTTTGTTGTTACACTGTGATGCAGACGGTGTCTGGGAAGATTGATTTGGCGAAATACTAAAGTTGATGCCGTCCGTTTGGCATAAGGTGATAAAGACCTGCCTCACACGAATAGCAGCAGAAATGAGGACGAAAGGTCAATTGCAACATGTATTGCAGAAGACCTTAGCTTCAGTTTATTTTTTCCTATCTTCGTATTCCAGTCTGTCAGCAGCATTCCAGGGCTGAGGCTTCCTGGAAACAGGAGTGGGAGCCACATGGTAAAGTACTCAAAGTTGAGGTGTGCTGTGTCAACACAGCTCTGAGTCACCAGCAGAGGTGGGAGTATTGAAGAGAGAGGTACTCTCTCCAGCAATTAATCCTGTCCGTTATCTAGCAGATTATGTGAGAGCAATTGTGTTGAATTCATTTTAGAGAAGATCTTTAACATAATAATTATCAAAGAGTATTCAAAGGTTAAATACTTGGGATAAGTTCATCCAAGTTTCCTAACAGAAGATAATGAAAGTTTTGCTTTATTTAACAGATATTAATGAATGTCAAGAGTCCAGTCCCTGCCACCACCGCTGTTTCAATGCCATAGGAAGTTTTCACTGTGGGTGTGAACCTGGGTATCAGCTCAAGGGCAGGAAATGCATGGGTAAGAAAGGGCTTTGAATTCGAAAGCATAGTATCTTTGTAACTTCTTACTGGTGTCTGATCCAGTTCATGTGCTGTGCCCTGAGCCTGATTTAAAGATGGAATACCTACCATGCATCGTATATATAGTCTTCATAAAAACAAAATGGAAGCAAATGCTATGCTTCATGGGTTACATAACCATTTTTCAACATTTCCCCTATTATTTTTACCAAATCTTTTCACAGAAGTATAACACAGGATGAAGTATAACACAGGATGGGGCAAAAGTAGGTTTACAGTTGTTCGCATGGAAAATACAATAATTAGTATACATATATATGTGTATATACAGATATGTATACTTTTTTTTCTTGGAGGAGGAAATGGTTGGTATGGCAGCCAGCTCTGTGACATGTTTTTGATTTTTATTATGTTTTATAATTGTGTCACATACCTTGGATTTAAACACTTTAACTTTACATGATGATTATGCAGTCAACATCTATATTAGTCTATAATATCTTTAAAGTCTAAAAGTATAGTTTCTATGGCAACGTTGACGCAGTCATCTTCTCAGTCTACGTGCCCTTTGTTCCCCTGTGAAGATGTGAACGAGTGTCGCCAGAACGTGTGCAGACCAGACCAGCACTGCGAGAACACCCGTGGCGGCTACAAGTGCATTGATCTCTGCCCCAACGGGATGACCAAGGCGGAAAATGGAACCTGCATTGGTGAGTGGCTGGCTAGTTCGGTGACTGAGATGCGTTTACCACCGCCAAGCCAAGTAAGGCATCCATTTCAAAACTAGTGATTAGAGTACATTTAACCTAATAAGGAACTAGTTCTTTTTCCCTAGCTTAGGTGTTTGTTCTTTTTCATCCCCAGCTTCTAGTACGGTTGACCTCTGGGATTCTGGGGTCATAGCCATATGAGGAAATGGAAGCTCACCATAGAGACATGTGACCATTTGAGTTCCCATCAGTTACACATTTGGTTTATATAGTTTAATATCCACATAAATTAATAGTATCTCTTTACTTCTAATATGAAATTTAACATATATGTTCAGAATTTCATATGAAGGTTGGGAAAAAATCATAGGATTTATTAAAAGTTAGAAATATAATTGTAGAGCTAAATATTCTTTAAATGTCAGATCAATGACCAGACAATAAAGTAAATTGTATTTCTGTGTAAGTTTATTCTTTACGTGCCCATTCTGACCCAGGCTGCCATTGTTAGCAGAACTATGAATTGCGTGATTTACAAAAATTTAAAAGATAGTATTGCTGCTCTTATATTCTTACAATCTACTGGGATAGATTTGCCAACTCCACTTCTTCCACCAAAAGAAAGAAACAAACTTTAAGACAAGGTAGAATGAAACACCACAAAAGAGGTAAAATAAAATGGTACAAGAGTACTTGAACAAGTGATGATGTGTAATAGGAGTGCTTATCAAAGGAGTCATGGAAGTGGTCATACTTACGTATAGCCTTGAAGAGAATGTCAACAGGTGGGAGTGGTAGAAAAGGAAGGAAAGAAAGCCCTGTTCAGGGGGAGAAGAGCTGGACTTAGAGATAACATGCTAAAATTCATCCTTCTTTCTTGACAGCTATCTCTCCTTCAATGACCCTTAAGATGACACAGAAACTTGAGTTTAAGTTTCTCATTTAAAAAATAGGACTTCTTGCCGAAACTGGTTTGGCTCAGTGGATAGAGCATCGGCCTGCGGACTGAAAGGTCCCGGGTTCGATTTCAGTCAAGGGCATGTACCTGGGTTGCGGGCACATCCCCAGTGGGAGGTGTGCAGGAGGCAGCTGATCGATGTTTCTCTCTCATCGATGTTTCTAACTATCTGTCTCCCTTTCTCTCTGTAAAAAATCAATAAAATATATTTTAAAAAATAATAATAATAAAAATAAAAATAGGACTTCATTTAAAATTATGAAATAGTTATTAATAAAGTTATAACGTATCTTGGATTTGCTTCTAAATAATATAAGAGTACGGGAAGGGCATAGATATAAATGAAGGAATACTGACCTTCAGTTGATACCTGTTGATGTACATAAATGTTTAGTATACTACTTAAAAAAAAACTGGGAGAGTTGTACTCTTTTCAGTTCTATGGATATAGGTGAATATTTTTCTTACTACCTAAGAATAGCAGCCAACTTAGAGCATGTAGGCAGTTATGTGCAATTATAAGTATTTTAAGACCATTGACTCTGTAGTTATGTATAATAAGGTTAATTAGAAATGAGATGAGCTGAAAGATCAGAAGGCTGTTTAAAAAGGTACAGCAAAAATATAGCAAGTGGAAAAGGAAAGAGGGGATATGTGGATTTGTTCGGAGGAAGTAGAATTACCTGATCTTGGAAACTGAGGGAGTAAGTTAAAGATAACTGATGTTTGCAGCCTGGTTGATTGTGAAGAAAGAAAACTGTGACCACAAATAAGGAAGTAATGATAAGACACTGGGGACCTGTTGACTTTGAAGAACTGGTAAAACAAGGAGGTGGAGGTGACCAGCTAGCAGCTAGGCATGTGAGACTGTAGGAAAGAAACCATATAGTACTGTTGCTCCAAATATACATCAACAAGCTTATCAGAGTCACTAATATAAATGGCCAAAGGAGCAGGGAGTTTTGAGAAGGGGAAAGAAAAACAAACGCTGAGAATACAACTCTTTCCATAGTAAAGAGCAAGAGGAAGGAAGTAAACAGTTAATAAGTGACAGAGTGAGGACCTGAATCCAGGTTCTCTGACTCCAGGTCTCAACCACATGGTGAGAAATTCAACCTTTGGCAATTCCAAAGAAAGTTCACTTTAAATATCAGGTTTTGAGCCCTCACTGGTTTGGCTTGGTGGATAGAGTGTAGGCCTGCAGACTGAAGGGTCCCAGGATCGATTCCAGTCAAGGCCACATGCCTGGGTTGTGGGCTCGATCCCCAGCAGGGAGCATGCAGGAGGCACCCAGTCAGTGATTCTCTCTCATCATTAATGTTTACATCTCTCTCTCTCTCTCTCTCTCTCTCTCTCTCTCTCTCTCTCTCAAATCAATAAAAATATATTTTTAAAAAATAAAAATAAATATCAGGTTTTGAAAGAGGAAATGTTACTACTTTTTATTGCCTCCATGTCTGTAGATATTGATGAGTGTAAAGATGGGACCCATCAGTGCAGATATAACCAGATATGTGAGAATACAAGAGGCAGCTATCGCTGTGTATGTCCAAGAGGTTACCGGTCTCAAGGAGTGGGAAGACCCTGTCTGGGTAAGTTACCAGGAACTCTTACTGAGTAATGAAGTTACTGAGCCTTACCAACTTGAGTAGGACCTCTCTCTATGCTTTCTTGCTACAATTAGAAGATTTGTAACTTGGTTTAAGTAATTCATAGCATAATTTGAATAACAGTTGACCCTTGGACAACATGGGTTTGAACTGCACGGGTACACGTATCTGAAAATTTTTCAATCAATGTATAGTCAGCCCTCTGCATTCCTGGCTTTTGCATCTGGGGATTTATCCAACTGCAGATTGAGGACAGTATTTTCATTCTGCTGCTAGTAGTTCATGTTGTGCAGGACTCTATACACTGTTCTATGCCATTTTATACAGGGGTTTGAGTATCCATGGATTTTGGTATCCACGGGGTCCTAAAACCAATCTTCCTGCAGATACTGAGGGATGACTGAGTTTTGGAGGAGTCAAAAGTTATACACAGATTTTTGACTGCATGGGGGTTAGCATTCCTAACCGCCACGTTGTTCAAGGGTCAACTGTACTTCTCAGACACTTGATATTGAGTTCAATTTACACTGACTTCAAGTGATAGTAATAACCCGTACAGAGTGCTTACTGTACACTACACCTACCAAAATAAAGTTCTGATATAATTACCATGACAACTTAATTGTGAAGATTATCTAATTGATTATCTCTCTATGTACGTGGCATAAATGTTTTCATAGATATATTTCATTTGAATATGAAGTCTACGTGTATGTAATATCAAGGTTTAGGTATGAGGGATTAAAATGTGAACACACAATTTAAGCACATTGGTCATATTATTTTATTTGCCATATATTTAGCGCTTACTGTATGGCATTCCCTACGTTAAGAATATCTCACTTAATTCTCCCAATTGCCTATTTGTTTCCATCTTAGTTATAATTGAATATAAAGTAAGGCAAGTAACAGATAATATGAAATATCTGTGAAAAGATAATCATATGCTTTTTATTCAATTAGTGCATTTATAATAAAGAAACTGACCTATCAAATTCTATTTATCCTAAGAATATTTAAGTGCAGCAAAAAACGTGCGGGCTTTTAAATACTGGCTTCTGGTTTGCATGCTATGCTTTTAAAATTGGTTGCCTTGGTTGCCTACTTAACAATTATTTATAGCAAATTCTCCCATAAAGATTGAGTTCTGTCTTTATACCATACCTAACATAGTACTTTGCACATAGCAAATGCTCAAAGTAATACCATTACTAGAATAAATAAATACTAATACTTTTTAATAACAGAAATACATACTATTTCTGTGTTCTCTTTAGATATTGTAACTTATACATAATTTAACATCTTGATCAGTCATAACAGTGACCTAGCAGAATGAAATGTGTTTACTTGTTCACTAATTTGACCAGAAGTTGAATATCAGGCATTTGTCAATAAGACAAAGGTAGGGCCATTGCCTTACAGAGATTAAAAATGTTAATTTAAACTTTTGCCTACTAAAATAATTTTTAAAGCAAAATTTACTACTTATTTTACTTAATTCGTGTTTTTCTTCATGTGGTAATGAATTAAAGAATTTGGTTTTGATCTCTGGTTTTTATACAGTTATCCAATTGACAGAAAAAATTGCAAGTAATACTCTGTTGACCTAGGAATAGGAAGAAGAGAAGCATTTTTTAATTTTATGGACTTTATGAGTTTATATCTCATTAAGAAATTATTCTATCTGCATGTCCTTCTTTTTCATTTTCTTGTAAAATGTATAATTGGTTTGATTAATAATTATTGATTCAAAAGATACCAAAGAAAATAAAAATGTTTGTAGTCGTACCAGCCTTCCTGTATCTGAGACTTATGAATGCATGAAAATTTAGAGACACTAGTGGTCAATACTACAATTAAATGCAAATTAGTAATGTGACTGTTCCACCAACAGAATTAAGATCTATATTAGCTTTGAACTCTAGTTTTTCCGGATTCTAGACCACATTTGTCCATATGACCCATTATGTTTCTACTGTACGTGTGAAGCAATCTTTAGGGACAGTCATAAAATCTTTCTGTATATTCATAACTGAATGGTTCCAGCTTTCTCAAAAGTCCACAACAGCTGAGAGATGACTGAATACCTGACTTTGGAGGGTGACATAATGTCTTCAGTTCGTTTTACAGACTGATTCTTTATTCCTGTGTTTTGTGTATGTGTCTGTTGTTTTTTTTCTCTCTCTCTCTTTTTTTTATGTATCGTGGCACACGAGCAGACATTAATGAGTGTGAACAAATGCCTAAGCCTTGTGCATATCAGTGCTTCAACACCCCCGGCAGCTTCAAGTGTGTCTGTCCACCAGGACAACATTTATTAGGGGACGGGAAATCTTGCGCTGGATTGGAGAGGCTGCCCGCTTTTGGCTCTCAGTACAATAGCTATAACCTTGCTCGGTTCTCCCCCGTGAGAAACAACTATCAACCTCAACAGCATTACAGACAGTACTCCCATCTCTACAGCTCCTACTCAGAGTATAGGAACAGCAGAACATCTCTCTCCAGGACTAGAAGGACTATTAGGAAAACTTGCCCTGAAGGCTCTGAGGCAAACCATGACACATGTGTAGGTAATTGTCAGCCCTCTTGCATGTCCTTTCTGGGGGCTCTCTGATGGGCCAGTCTATGCATATGTACATACAGCACCCGTGTTCGTGTGGGTGCAGGGAGCTACATCTGATCTCCAGTCTTGGGAGGACTCAAAGTGTCAAGACATTTACTCTAGCACCGAAAACTATTGCAGTTTTTGTTCAAGTAAATGATGTGTTTGCATGTGTGCAGTCTAATAATTTACTGTTTTATATTGACGGTTCTTTAGTCACCTGCAGGTGTTACTAAATTTAATGCTGTATAGAAATCAATTTCAGTGGCATCCAAAATATGGTTTCTAAAAAAGAGAGCAGACATACTGTCCCATAATATAATACCATAATCATGGCTGCAGCTGATGGATGTCAAAGCCGTGGTTAAAAGCGAAGCTTCCAGTGACTCACTGGCCTGTTTATTCTTTTTTTTTTAATATATTTTATTGATTTTTTACAGAGAGGAAGGGAGAGAGATAGAGAGTTAGAAACATCGATGAGAGAGAAACATCGATCAGCTGCCTCCTGCACACCCCCCACTGGGGATGTGCCCGCAACCCAGGTACATGCCCTTGACCGGAATCGAACCTGGGACCTTTCAGTCCGCAAGCCGACGCTCTATCCACTGAGCCAAACCGGTTTTGGCTGGCCTGTTTATTCTATATGACAACCAGCACAGTGTTGACTGTTGTCCCACACTCGCCATGGGATTTTTCAGTTTGATTATTTTGTATATAAGTCACTGAGGAGGTCATGTGAGCCAGGACCAAATTAAATTGGTTCCATCACCCGAAAGTATGTGCTTTCAATGTCTTTATCTAAACTCACAAGTCTGAATTTTAATTTGTTTGCAAAAGGGAAGCATAATTTCCATCTCAAAAATTGAAACCTTGTTTTCTGTGAAGTTGCAAGTACTACCATCTGTCCTTCATTTAAACCAGTTTTCTGTGAGTGTCCACAGTTTGCATGCACCAAGAGGAGTTGGCAAACAGGAATTAGCCCCACTATTTGTTCAAGAAAGCAAAGTAGAGAGGGAAGACAGAGGCAAGAAGGGAGGGAAGAAATTCTGTTTAAGTTTAAGAACCTCTGTTTAAATATGAGACCTCTATGCCAGTCGTATGTTCTTGTATTTTTCTTAAGTGTTCTACACTTTGCTTATTCTCTCCTAAATATGCTTTCTGTTAAACATTTCTCTTAAACATTTTTAAAATCTCTTCTCCTGCTGACTTCCAGTTTTGTCTTTTTTTTTTCTCCACTTGTACTCAGCTGGACCCTCAAACTTCTAAACTTTCACCTTTTTTCTTTAGGTCCATATTTTCCCAGGACTTCTCTGTCTAGATGTCCTAATGTACCTGAAGCTTAATAGGGTATGGAATCTTTTTCCTGTGATCAGCTTCCTAGGTCTGTGGACAGGGCTAGTTTCTTTTACTCCTTAAACTTCAAATATTAATGCATTTATTAACAACTCTCTACATTTTGTCCCATACAGTGAAGCACTACTTAATCTGTGGGCTCCACAATCCTTACTACTATGTCAAACACCACTCCTAACTTGCTCCAAATCTTTCTGAATGTTAAGAATTTTTCATGCCCACAGTTTTGAATGGACTCTTCGTTAGTTAAAACTTTTCACTATTCTTTTATTGACAGAATTAGCATCTGACATGTTGTCTTTCACATTTTCTTCCAGATAATCTCACTGAAGGGTTTTCAAATCCTATTATCATCCTATACTTAGCCTTCATTTTAGACAAGTTTTTCTCTCCTACCTTTGTTCTTCTACCCCAACTCTTTGTTTATGCTTTGATAAATGAATTAAGCTATCCTCCTATACACATACCATCGCCATCTAGCTGACTTCTCAATCATCTGAAAGCCCAAGTCATTTTAAGAAAGTGTTCCTCATTAACAACCCAATTCTCTTTCTTGACCACGGTCTGTGCCCTGTAGTTTCATCATGGTAGAGTCTTATATATGTTTTCTGTGTCTTGGTGTTTATTATAACCTTATGTAGACTAATATTATGTTTACAGTAATTCATCTTTCCCATACCATCTACTGTTTGAGGCAGCTACTGTTTCAGAATGAGGACTGATCTTGGAATACCTAAAGTAAACTTTCTATAAGGAGTCAGTTATTGGATATTTAAGTTTTATTTAAGGGAACTTAATAGACAGGGGACATTTAGAAATAGTTCTTAAAATATGGTGAGTATTTTATAGTGTTGGTGTTAATAAAGAAATTTACACCAAGATTGCAGACAGCTTTGGAATTACGAGATGAGCAACTTGCAGTAAACACCAAATGCCTTTAATTAACCATCTGGAATAGATAACTTACAAAAGATTCGGATGAACATTATGGAATCATTAGACTTGGGCTAAAATTTAACTTTTCGAGGAATTGATTCCACAGCTTCACAGGAAAAAGGTACATTGCAGAGCGTCTGGATACAGAAATCACTAGAATTCTTACTGTGGGACTGTGATATTGACTATGTGGAGTTCACCATCACTTTCATTTCTGTTGTTACTTTAGGCGGAAGCAGATTATAAAGGGAAAAAGTAAAAAAAAATCACACAAGTTCTGGAACAGATGCTTTGGTTAACTAAAATAGAACAAAAACATTGACCAATATTTGATGACTGTTTATCATTAACAGATCTTGAATCGTTGCAATTATATTCTGATTTGCACAATATGCAAAATATGCAAATTTTGCTCTGAGACATTTCAAAGTTTCTATCTGCCTTCTGTTTTCTTCCATCTGACATCACCCCTACTCCCAATTCACATCACATTCTCCTCTTCATTCTTCCACTGGTTGGTGTGTGCTCAGGCACTGTCGGCAAATTTTAACATTACTCAAAGCAAAACACAATTGAGACAAGAAATCTGAGGCCTCCCAAATCACATCTCATCCTGAAGGCAAATATCAATTAATTTTTAATTATCCCCTAGTCTTACTCTCTTTTTTATTGCTGTTTTCTTGGCTTTGCTTAATAATAGCAGACAGACATATTTTTATAGTTTAGAAAATTCTTTCACATATGTTACTGTATATGAACCTTCCAAAACCTATAAACTAGAGAGATTGTATCAGTGACTCCTTTTGGCAGAAAAATCTTCTGAGATCTTGAGATGTTAAGTTCTCTGCACAAGGTACCACAGCAATTATATATATATGCAGGGTGTCCAAACAATGTATACACACTCTGAGTAATTATAAAGGCAGTGTTTATTAAAAATACATTTCATTTTTAAAACACAATAGAATCAGCTGTTAAAGTGTGTGTATAGATATGTGGTTGCCATTCGTACTTTACAAGTATATGAAGTTTAATGAGTAGTCACAAAAATAAACACATCTCCACTTGATAATATCTGTGTGTGGGAAAGCTATGCATGAGCTTTGGGGGAGGGTGCAGGGAGAGAACGAGGGAGAGGCAGCTAAAGTTTAAATAAAATAAAAACTAATATCCTCTTTCAGGGGATTCTGTTCTGTCAAGAGTTCGTGCTTTGATGGTTTAGGATCTTATTCAAACCTGTTTGTCTGCCATTCCAGCCTTACTTAACTAATAGAGAAATTGGCCGTTTGGGGGTTTCCGCTTCCATGTGTTTATACACAGATGTTCATATTTTATAAAATAGTGCAGTTTATATATGGGACTCTATTGAAAACAGACCTTGATAGAAAACAGCTCTGAGCATTTTTAAACACATGAGTATTAAATCACCAAGACGTTTTTCTAATTTCTATCAACACCCTGTTTATTGTTGGTTCTGTCACAGTTCGCCTTTGTTTTGTGTGGTTATCCACTCTGCTCTCTTTCCCCCCAGATGTGGATGAGTGTGCAAACAGAGACACCTGCCAACATGAGTGTAAAAATACCTTTGGAAGCTACCAGTGTCTCTGCCCACCTGGCTATCAGCTCATGCTCAACGGAAAGACGTGTCAAGGTGAGACAGTGGTCGGATGTTGGTTGCTGCAACTTCACTTGAAATCAACATAGGAGACTGTGCGGAAGTAAATGTTTTCTTTCTTGAAAAATTATGTTCCTAGTTGCTTCCTGTTCTTTCTCATTCCTGTTGTTCCGACTTATCTTTAAACATGGCTTTTGCAGTAGGCGGTGCAACAAGAAAGCAAGTGAGCAAAAGACGTAGCCGAGAAACATTTTTGGTATTACCTCACTAGAAGGACCAAGAATGCCTAGACCAGTTTATCTCATATATTTGTAAAACTGAATGGGGGGAGACCTCTTAAAACCTTTCTTCACAGTTCAGCTATGATGGAAGGGGAAGTGGGAAGAGCGCTCTGCAGATGTACTTCCGTGTTAAGCATTATTTTGGACTTTGGCTTGGAGATCAGTGGGTAAATTGATGAAATAATCCATTCATTATTTGAGTCTACAGATGATGTAGAACAGATTATGTTCTAGCATTGCAGGAAACAAAAAGTTCACACAAATGAATCATATGCAATTTCTACCCGGCCAGCGTGGCTCAGTAGTTAAGCTTCAACCTATGAACCAGAATGGAGGTCATGGTTCAGTTATCGGTCAGGGCATATGCTCTGGTTGCAGGCTCAATCCCCAGGTGCGAGCATGCAAGAGGCTGCCGATCAATGATTCTCTCTCATCATTGATTTCTATCTCTCCTTCTCCTTTCTTCTCTGAAATCAATAATAATAATAATAATATGCAGTTTCTTTCCTTCAAAATCTTAGATTCTGGTGGAGACAGCCAGCCACAAAAGAACATAACCAGCATTCAAAGTTATATAACATAGCTTTGGACAATGTATAGTGATGGAAGAAAGAAAAACAATATCAATCTTGCCTGGCCGGTGTGGTTCAGTGGTTGAGTGTCGTCGACCCATGAACCAGGAGGTCACTGTTAGATTCCTGGTCAGGGCACATGCCCATTAGTGGTGTGCAGGAGGCAGCCAATCAATGATTCTCTCTCTCCCTCTCCCTTCCTCTCTGAAATCAATAATAATATTTTTTTTAAAGAAAAAGAAAAACTATCAATCTCAACAGTACCCTTTTTACACAAAAATGTGAAAGGGGCATTGTACTTTGATAAGGTGTATTAGATTGCAATGTATATATTAAAGAGAAATAAGAACTTGTATAAATCTTGAAAATCTAAGAAACTTGCTCAAGTTTGTGGGCAGGATCTTAATTTTATTAATTATGTATTCATTAACATCTAAATTTTATTAATTTCTGTCATGTGCAAAGTGTATCCTTTCTAAAGTACAGCAAATAAAATCTGCGAAAGAGTGCTTAATCAGTAACAATTGAATTTGGATTGAATTTTCCCTCTCTGTGAGATTCACAAAAGACTTGCTAGGATGTAGCTCGCAGAAAATGTGTCTCAGGATGGAAAATGGCTTTACCTGAGTTACCATGATCGTCCCCACCTCTCCCTCGCCCATTCACTCATTCACACTCCCTGAGAGCCCCACTGGATCATGGGGGCTGGAGGCGGAAAGTGAACACAACCTTCTGTCACCAAATGTTTATTGAGAACTTACCCTATTCAGAACATTTTACTGAGATTAGAAGAACTGGAAGTTCAAACAGTATTTTGCCTTTTAGTCTTATGTTTTTCCAGAACAACTATTATCCCATTTTTATCAGCAGTGCAGATTTGTCGAGGGCAATCATTTATACCCATTCTAAAGATAATAAAACTGACTCTCAGAGTGATTATGGGAGTGTCAGTGTCCTGGAACAGTCAAGAGCAAGAGTAGGACTTGATCACAGATCTCATAATGTCTAGAATAGTCCTTTGTCTCCCTTATGATTCAGTTAACACCAGGGTTATTGTACTGTGGCAGCTGGGTGAGGTGAGAGCACTTACACTGTCCCTGTTTTATAACTTGTCCCCAGATCTTCAACCCAGGAGTCCTTCTGAAGGGATGGCAATGCCCAACTCTAACACCACACTCCCTAGAGGTGCACCAGGCACTTCAGAAGGAAGCAGGGTAGACACTGAAGCATTTTGAATAACCAACTGGTCTGCTAAGCCCCTCAGCCAGATTTTTAAGGGTTATATTATGTCATATTCTCACTTTCTTCTCTTCTTAATTATTCCAATTTTTTTTGACTGCCCTTGTCACTCATTCAGTGTAAAACATTTTTCAGCTTTCAGCTGAGCTTCGGAGAGTGGAAATAACGTGAAGAAATCAGAAACAGGTGCTATTTGAAATGTTTGCAATTTAAATGGGTTGCATATATTGTGGTTTTAAAAAAGACACGAGAGAAAACAATTACGCCCTTTACAGAAGTCTGTATTCAAAAGACTAACTCGGAGGCTTTGTGTAGCTTTCGAAAGTGTTTGAAGCATTTACAAGGAACAAAAGACTACTTTTCATTCACATGTGCATTTCGAAGCTTTATGCATTAGTGGTAGAAATATCAGTGCTAAAAGGGAAACTAGAGTGAATTTGACATTGAACAAGGACAGAAACTCTAGTGAAAAGTAGAAGTCACGAGGCTGCAAAATGAAAACAAAACACACACCCAATCATGATTTGCCCAAGAAGAGAAGAGAAACAAAAAAAAATCTCGCCCAGCTGGTGTGGCTCAGTGGTTGAGCTTCGACCTATGAATCCAGGAGGTCGTGGTTCGACTACCAGTCAGGGCATATGTCTGGGTTGTAGGCTCATTCCCCAGTGTGAGGTGTGCAGCAGGCAGCCAGTCAATGATTCTTTCTCACCATTGATGTTTCTATCTCTCTTTCCCTCTCCCTTCCTCTCTGAAATCAATATAAATATTTTTTAATCTTTATGTGAATTTTAAGCACCACTAATCTAAAAATTTAAAAACACTGTATTGGTATTGCATTTGAAATGAGCATTCTAAGCTATCCAGGTTTTCAAAGTCATCCATTCTATTTATTAAGAATCAGAATTCTGTAAAATAAATATTTCAAGTATGTTCATCCTAAATTATATTTAATGTATCCAGAAGCACTTGGTTAAATGCATTCATATGGTCTATAGCTAATTATAGAAAAGTTATTTTTTACCTCTTCTTGCTATCTTTTTCTTGTAGCAATAATGTTTATGTTATAAAATGACTGTAATTTTTATCCTAATAAAAACTAGCATCACCACATTGTCAATTAACAGAAGATAGCACGATTTCTCCTATTTCTTGGCATTTTTTTAAGGGCATTGAGTAGAAAGATGAGCAGAGAGAGTAGAGTGGATGTCTGTATAGTACCCAATCCTGAGGAAAGAAGAATATAGACAGAAGATGAAGGCAGTCCCCTGCCCAGAGTTCGAATGCTTATGAAAGCTTTTCTTTTTTTTCTTTTTCTTTTTTTTTTTTAAATATATTTTATGCATTTTTTACAGAGAGGAAGGGAGAGAGACAGAGAGTCAGAAACATCGATGAGAGAGAAACACCGATCAGCTGCCTCCTGCACATCTCCTACTGGGGATGTGCCCGCAACCCAGGTACATGCCCTTGACCGGAATCGAACCTGGGACCTTTCAGTCCGCAGGCCGACGCTCTATCCACTGAGCCAAACCGGTTTCGGCTGAAAGCTTTTCTGTGGGAAGTGTTACGTTATTACGAAGCTAAGGACAAACACTTTGTCTATCAGGTCCTGACGTTCCTTTATAGATTCATATTTAGCTAATGAAAATATGTGATAAGGTAGCTGTTCTTATGCACACAGATGCGTGTCCAGGTTTGGGTCTCCAGACCTCTATGTCTCTGCATGAGTTCACTGTAAAAATTACAGCTAAGATATGGAGGAATGTTTTTTATGACAGCAAAGAAGAAAAGGCTGATTGAATTTCTCTCGCATTCCCCTGGAGGGCTTTTCTCTCTATTTGGAGGCCATCTCATTTTGTCAAGGAGATGAAGCACGTCTGGCAGATAGAATCATAATTAGAAATTAGTTCACAGAGGTAACAGGCGAGACTTAACTGAAATAAAAACTTGTTTCACCGAGTGTTCCATTCCTGTGGGAAAACTAGTCCTAAGAGAAATCTAGTAGCAGGAAGCACAATTGGAACTTATAAAACAAAATACTGGAGAAGGCTCACTCAAAGTTCACAAATGTCCTTTAAACTTTTAGCTTTTTTTTTTTTTTTAGTGAATTTAAAGTATGATTTGCTTTATAAAACTCAAATGCACTCTATATCCCCAAGATAAAACAACACCAGAGAGATCTTGATAGCTCCCCCTCTACTTTTATAGTGCTTTTTTTTCTATGTCCTCTCACATACGTTAAAAAAACAACACACAAAAACTTATCCGCAAAGCAATCTGGGAAACAGCACATCAGGTATCAAGATCCCCACTTGGTGACTGAGGAAGCTTAGGTACAGCAACCAAGTTCACTCATGGGGAGGAGAAGACTAACCCTCGACATGCCAGTCAGATGTCCACCCCCGCTCTGATGGCCTGTTCTGACTGCGGTGCTGACTGCATGTTCCTTGTACTGTTGCTAGATATTGATGAGTGTCTGGAGCAGAATGTGCGCTGTGGGCAGAATCGCATGTGCTTCAACATGAGAGGAAGCTACCAGTGCATCCATACGCCTTGCCCACCCGACTACCAGCGGGATCCTGACACAGGGTAAGTCTTGCCTTCTCTTCCCAGACGTGCCCTTGAACATCCTTCCTCTCCCTCCTTGGCCACAAACTCTGTCTCTAGTCGTGTTGAACTCACTGGAAGTCATAATCCAAGGGGACTTGGGGTAACAGTGTGTTCCTTCTTCAATGAATGGGCAAGAAATGAACTCATCCTGCGGTCCCCACGGCGACCTAATCTATCCCTCAGGGCCACCAAGGTTTCCTGGAACCGTGTCCCCAGCATGGAATCCGCCATGCAACATCTAGAATTCTGCCTCAGCCATGAGCATTTTATGGGGTGTCTGCCTTCCTGTGAAGTTTTCTAGTGTCTGTTGTGTTGCCTCAGAGCTTGGAGGTCTCTGAGCACTTAGAGCGTTCCAAGAAGTACCTTGGCTCTTAACTGCGATGACTCACGGCGACTTCATGAGAGAATGGAGATGAGCAAGTGTGAGTCAGTAGTCTGCCCGTTCATACATTTCCTGCTGTCTGAAACACTGTCTTTTCTGGGTTCTGAATAAACTACTCTTCTATTGACTCCCTCTCCTTACAGAAATGTTCTACTCTGTTCAGGTTCCAAGTTACTGGGGTGCTTGAAATCAGAGGTAATGCTCCTCATGAATAGGACCTGCTAGTAAGAAGGTAGATCTGAAACCAGATGCTGGTCGGAGCTCAAACTCTGCTTTTCCGATCAGCAGTGGCTACCAACTACCTGTAACAAGGTCAAGTGTGGCCTGCCCAGGATCCACCGACGCTCCTCATAACTGGTCTAAGGGGAATAAGAAAAGGAGGAATTAAAAATATAGACTTCTGAAATGTCTACAAATACTATGACTGAGGAATCTATACATATCTTCAGAAAATGATCTTTTGTGCATTTTTTTAAGTTTACTCTTTATTACCAATGATTTCTGACAGACAGTTCAAAAGTCATGATGACTCAAAAGCAGCGAAGGTGGGCTTGCGAAAAAGAAAGTACAGTTTCTCATCTAAAATAATGTGGCTGGCAAATACAAAAGGAAGGGTCCCCCCCCCCCACCCCCCGCCCCAGGAATCCTACTTTAACCTTTCATTTTTTTCAAAAAACAAACCAAATATTATCAATATCTACTTCAGCTGTCAAACAGTGTTCTGGTAGTTGTTAACATTTTTAAAAGCCTGCATTCCCTTCTTTAAGAAGCACTGTTTCGCCCTGACCGGTTTGGCTTGGTGGATAGAGCGTCGGCCTGCAGACTCAAGGGTCCCAGGTTCGATTCTGGTCAAAGGCACGTACCTTGGTTGCGGGCACATCCCCAGTGAGGGGTGTGCAGGAGGCAGCTTATTGATGTTTCTCTCTCATTGATGTTTCTAACTCTCTATCCCTCTCCCTTCCTCTCTGTAAAAAAATCAATAAAATATATTTTTTTTAAAAAAGAAGTACTGTTTCCAGTAGACTTACAGATGCTTCCATTTCCAAAACTGACTTTTTGAAGTTTCTCTGGTGGTACTCATCCTTACTTCCGTGGTTCAAAAGCTTCTGACTTGCATGGAGCTGAGCGATTGCTATTTGACTCTAGACCAGCATACTGTCATAGCCATCGGGCATCTGGTTTGAGTTAGCAACCCTGAATGTGGTGTGAGCCTTTCTGCTCTCGCAGGCAGGCTGTCTCCTGCCTTTAAGGCCTGAGAGCTGTCATGGATCAGCATCACCTGCATCATGTCTTCCTCCAAGCCAGGAAGCTATATGCACTTCATGTGTTTGTTGTCCTCAGGTTCTGCCTCAAGAACTGTCCACCCAATGATTTGGAATGCTCCTCGAGCCCATATGCCTTGGAATACAAACTTGTCTCCCTCCCTTTTGGAATAGCCGCCAATCAAGATTTAATCCGGCTGGTTGCATACACGCAGGATGGAGTGATGCATCCCAGGACAACGTTTCTCATGGTAGACGAGGAACAGACCGTTCCTTTTGCCTTGAGGGTTGAAAACTTGAAAGGAGTCGTGTATACCACACGACCCCTCCGAGAACCAGAGACCTACCGCATGAGGGTCCGAGCCTTATCCTACAGTGCCAATGGGACCATTGAATATCAGACCACATTCATAGTGTATATAGCCGTGTCTGCCTATCCGTACTAAGAAGCTCGCCAAAGCCAAACCCACATATTTAAACTGCATTAATCATGGGAATCACGTTCGCTTCCAGGTTACCATCTCCTGAACGGTTGCAACCTTGTCAACTTGAAAATGGTGCTATGCTCTGTTTTGTGTGTCTTCCTTGGTACTGCTGAGGTATTTTCAGGATCCCACCATGGCCATATCTTTTCCTTAAGGTCTAGAAAAGCCCTGTATCCTTTTCTTTTATTTATTACACTGGAACAGTTACTTTCCAAAGATTATCTCTGAACATCGAACAGGGACACATCAGTGATGTTTTATGGTGGCATAGTAGCTAAGATCGTTTTCCTTAAAAATATACAATAAACTATAATAATAATTCAAAGCCAAGTAGATTTTTGAGCATTTGGCCATTTTTAAAGTAATAAAACTGGTTGCTATGTTTTTTGAGCAAAGCTTAAGTAACTTATGAAGATGCTTTTTTAAAAAAAAGTATTGCTACTTTATTATATATAGGACTTAGACACCTCTTCACTTTAAGGAAAAAAAAGAAACACCACTCGTTTTAGAAATAATAGTACAGCTTCTAGAAGGTTATGATGATCCCAAATGGTGCTCACTTTGAACACCCAAAATAAGGATATTACTTTCAGTGAACCATTTATGATCATAGGAAAAAATATTACTTTGTCCTCAGATAATTGTTGATGGCATAGATCTTTGTTCATATATTTTGATATAATCTGCCATTAGCTCCTTCATTTTCACATTCCAGAATTGTTTTTACCTTCCTATCAATTGGAAACAATTTTTTAAAGTATCAATGGGACGGTTTTCTTTGTTTTTCTTGAAAAATCTCATATGTTAAATTAGCATAAATGTTAAACGTCAATACACTGTACATGGTGGTAACAGACTCTGGAAGCAATTGCCAAGATGTATTCTATTTTTATGAAGTGTACATATATTACCTTAGTGTGTATTTTCTATGGAATATCTTGATGAACTCTTTTATAAAATTATTTTATAAAAATATAATGTTACAGGAAAACCAGCTAAAATAAAATTTTCACATCCTTTGTCTTAACTTTTTTGAAAACCTGAAATTTGTTTCCTCGCAGCTATAACAGGTAATAAAGTGTATAGCCACATCCACATACATATGTGGGTATGTGATACGTGTCATGATTTAATCACCACAGCAGCTCTTGAGATAGGTAATGCTGTATTGTTATTCACATTTTATAGGTCAAGATCCTGGGACTCATAACGTATGTAACTTCCTTAAGACAGCACAGCCAATTAGTGGCAGAAATGTCATAACTTCTACCTCTTATGACTCCACATCAAATGTTATCTCCATTGCCTAACAGTTTTCTCACTTACCTAAATAGTTTCTTTATATCTTATCTCAAGTAAATCCATCGCCTACCTATAATAGGTAATAAACTAGTGAAGGCCTAATCATGGCCTGTGATTGAAGGATTTTTTACCTAGAATCACATTATTCAAAGAAACCTGGAAAAATCATCTAGTCTACAGTCGGCAGGTGATTGCCTAACTCAGCGTTTGCCAAAGAATATTCTGGAGAACATGAGTTCAATGAAGATAGTTTGAGTCAACGGGCTCCATGGTCAAACAAGTTTGGAAAGTTTATAGAATATGTCTTCCTATTAAATATTTAATACCGACACTAAAAGATCGTAGCACCTCAGTAGAAAATAGATTTCATTTGTTCGAGTCAAAATTTTCCCCAATATATCGTAACATCTCATGGAACACTTGGAAAAATGCTGGTTTAAACAGTCAAGACATCTGTGTGACTCCTCAGGCCTTGGAAAGGACACTTACAGCCTATTTGGTAACAGTTCCAGGTGGTGCCCGACATGTCCCATTGGCACATGACCCTGATTATTGAGCTTTCTAAAATTAAACCACATTAATTGTTCTCATTTCCTTTGTCCAATGTCCTGCAAGCATAGAGTGACCAGCCCTGTACTAAACAATCATTGGTAGGAATAGACTTCTGGTTACTATACTATTTGATTTGGATAGTCCTGTGTGGAGCCAGAAGATCCAGCTAGGATCTTGACGATAACCAAGCACCTTTGACAAAACTGTCTTTAAATACCTCGTAACCACCCTAGTGGTGGAGCAGAGAGAGGCACTCATACCAGTTATCGAGCCTGTCTGTTCCCTTAGGCTGACAGAACAGGGTGTTGAAGCCCTGCACAGCATCAAGCAAAGCTGTAGGGAGGAGGCCCATGTCCTGTGTGTTACAACTACAGTCCTTGGAGCCTGCAAATTCCAAAGACCACGGAGGAATGACTGGCAGCAAAGGAAACATCTCCAAAGGAAGGAAACCAAAGGGTAAAATGAGAAATCTAATCAGTAATACTAGACTCAAATATATACAATCCCTTACATGTCGGATAAAGTCTACCTACAACACAGTATAAGTAATTAACCTAATGTTAATAGAAGTAAGATCTGCACTGGTGGTCAGCAAACTTTTCCTGCATCGTTTCTCTTGTTACTACTCAACTCTGCCGATTTAACACAAAAGCAACTATAGACAATACGTATTCGTGCATTTCCTGTGTTTTGTTGCTTTGGGTGGGTGGGGAATAAGAAGGTATCATTGGCGTTAATGGGGAACCGGGAGGATGGATCCTGGTAGGAAGTCATGTGAACGAGAAAAAGGCGGACTCCACCAGTTGCCTTTGGGGGAAAAAATTCCCATGATCTTACATTCATTCAGCTCACACAGAAGCTCCCTACTCACGAGTTACAAGGAAAAATTGGTAAAGAGGGCCTATTCTTTTATCTTCTTCTCCTGTTAAGACTTGTTTTTCTCTTTAAGACTTGGATCCATTTTTGCTTGATTTCACAGAGTAATAATATGCCCATAGATTGTGTGTGTTGTGTGTTAGGGGAAGGGTGTTATTTGTCTCAAGAAGAAGCCCTGTGCTCTAGCCACCCTAATAATGTTCCTAATGATAATAATACCCTTTGACCCAGTGGGGCAATTTCTTTCTTTCCAGGCATCCTTCGGGGGACAATGGGTCAAAGAGAAAGGCTTTAGCATGACTTTCTGGTGCTAGGAGGCTACCCTTGTGCACTAGGCCACTTGGTTCTCATTCTCCTGGGTTTCAGGCTCCCAACGTACCTGATTTTCAGTCTTGGAATCCACGTAAGTTGATCTCCTAATATTTCCAGTTTCCTCCGCCTGCATGTCAGACAGCAGGACAGAGACCACTCATTGGACTCTGGCCCTGGCTCCTGAATAAAGCGGTTCCATGTGTGGAGGTGGTGCCTGACATATCCCGTTGGCCCCGGCTTATTCCCACTCTGTAGGGACACGGAAAGAATGTATCAGTGTATCAACATATTGCCCAGGTATCTAAAACACATTTTCAAAATGTCAAGCGATCCTTGATGACCAGTGTGCTGATTAACTGCAGCGTTCCAGGGGTCCTGGGAGGGGACAAGCTGAGGCCAAGTTTTCAATGTGTAATCACTGCTCCACTGAGTCAGAAAGCTCGCTGCCAAGCTGGAGCAGCGGTAGGACATATAACTAACTGGTCAGGATGATTGTAGTTTCCCAATCACCGTCCTCTGCCAAGAGTCTGTTTCCAATTCTCTATTCTCAGAGGAGCAGCCTGGGAATTTGGAAATCCTTCACGGTGGTTTCGGGATGAGCTCCTCCCTCCCATTCTACCACCTCAACCTTCATCCTGGCCATGATCCGTCTTGGCTGCATCTGCTGGTTCCCATTTGGTTGGTCCTCCCATCTTTCACATCAGCCTGTACCCAGTAGCAGAATTACCTTCTACTAGGATTAGTCTCTGTCTTTCTTGGAACTTTCAAGTCATACTTGCAAGTGATGTAGAGATGAGATTAAGCCGGCAACCAAGCCTCTCAACTAACTGCTGGCCACCCAGTAAGTTTGCACAGAGATATAAAAAACTTAAGACAAAAAAATAGGTTCCTCTTGAGCTAGGACACCTTCTGCTTACACTATGAGTAGAGCCAAGGAACTCACCAAAACCAGACTAAGGGATATTTTTTGTTTCTTTTTCCTGGGACCTTCTAGGGAAGGTTGCCTCCCATCGTTGCACGGGAGATGGACGGGAGAAATCAAGAGATTGTGAGCCTCAGTGGAGAAAGCTCAAAGAAAGAAACCAAATAAGAAAGCCAAGCGTTTAACCCTCCTGTTCCTTCCATTAAATGTGACCGACAAAGTGGCTGCTGAGTCATCAACAAAAGAATTGTCTTTACAATAAAGCACTTCCAAAATAACAAACTAAAAAATTCTACATTAAACAACTTTACTAACTATTCTGTAAAAAAAAAAAAAAAAAAAGTAAATAGAAAATTTAGATGGGTGTATGTCTCTTAGTGTAAGTATCTTGGTCAGCGTCTCCACAAGCTTGCCTGCATGTTTATATACTTTATACTGATTAACGTATACATTTTGTGATGCGAAAAATATTAGCATCCTGGCTTCTTCACATGGTCATCCTTCTGTGCACACATGCCCCTGGTGTCTCTTTGTGCATCCAAAATTCCTCTTCTTACGAGGACACCAGTCAGATTGGATGAAAGCCTGCCCTGGTCGCCTTATTTCAACTTAATCACCTTTTTAAAGGCCCTCTCTCCAAATACAGTCACATTCTGAGGAATTGGGGGTTAGGAACTCAATAAGTGAATTGTGGGAGAACACAATTCAGTCCTTCAAAGTAGTACATGGTAATTATATGTTTACATGATTCTACTAAGTTAGCAATTTTCAACCAGTGTGCTGCAAGAATTTTTAAACCATGTGATATCTGACTATTTAATGATGGGCACTGACCTCTTCTCCCTTAGAATGTGAAATAAAAATGACATCAGCCAACACAACCATAGCCATCTGGTGTGAATGCTTTGTCTTAACCCAGAAATATATAGGTCATATAATAGAATTGGATCTTCTTGGTCATGTTGCATAATAAGCTTGCATCTGATTGGTTAATTCTTGATACCAGAAATCCTTATATATAAGTATAGGCATCTGATTTTTTTTTTAAAGTCTCCTTCCATCACCGTTTATTCCCTCTTTACCCTCTTCTACCTCCCCCACACCCTTTTCCTCTGGTAACCGATATATTGTTGTCTGTTTCTATGAGGTTTTTTTCTTTGCTTAATTAATCCCTTCACCTTCTTCACCCAGACCTCAACCCCCCTCCCCTCTGGCAGCTGTCAGTTTCAGTTTGTTCTCTGTATCTATCAGTCTGTTTCTATTTTTGTTTGTTAATCTATTTTGTTCATTAGGTTCCACATGTGAGTGAAATCATGTATTTGTCTTTTTCTGACTGGCTTATTTCACTTAGCATAATAATCTCCAGGTCCATCCATGCTGTCACAAAAGGTAAGATTTCCTTTTTATTTTTATTTTTATGACTAATAGTCCATTGTGTAAATGTATCACAATTGTTCTATTCACAAACTTACCTGAATGTTTATACTGATGGGCACTTGGGCTACTTCCAAATCTTGGCTATTGTAAATAACACTGAAATGAACATAGAAGTGCATATATTCTTTGAAATTAGTGTTATGGGTTTCTTGAGATATATTCCCAGAAGTGGAATTGTTATGGCCTTGAAGTAGAGTTTGATATCAGGTAGCATGATTCCTCCAATTTTGTTCTTCTTTTCAAGATTGCTGTTTGGGGTCTTTTTTGATTCCACATAAATTTTTGGAATATTTATTCTAGTTCTGTGAAATACGCCATTGGTATCTTAATAGGAATTGTATTGAATCTATAGAATGCTTTGGGTAGTATGGACATTTTAATGATATTAATTATTTATAATCACGAACATGGTATATGCTTCCATTTATTTGTATCTTCTTCAATTTCTTTCTTCATTGTCTTACAATTTTCTGAATACCGGTCTTTTACATTCTTGGTTAAATTTATTCCTAGGTGGGGGCTTTTTAATGCAATTGCAAATGGGATAGTTTTCTTAGTTTCTCTTTCTGATAGTTCATTATTGGTGTATTGAAATGCAACTGATTTCCGGATATTTATTTTGTATCCTGCTACTTTACTGAATTCATTTATCAGTTCTAGTAGTTTTTTGGTGGAATCTTTAGGTTCCTCTAGATACAGTAGCGTGTCATCTGCAAATAATTATAGTAGTTTTTGTGGTTTTCACCTTCTTTAGTTAGTTATTAAAAGGAAGAGAGCGAGGGAAATCAGAAATTGGTAAGCATGGTCGTTTGGAGACACTGAGCCTGTTTGCTTCACTAGGAAGCTACAGCTTTATACCCCAAGAAATTACAGCATTGTCCCTCTAAGGGGCTTAACACCCCCTCCTCCCCACTCCCACACCCCCCACCCCCGTATGGTAGGTGTAGGGGGAGCAGAGGGAGATAAGGATGTGTGCAATAAAGTCAAAATGGAGAAGGCACTTCACCGTAGAGGCCTGTCAGTCTAACCTAGGGAAAATATCATCAGCTAGGGAGGGGACCCCACTCAGAAGCCCGCTGAAGACAAGGCTGGACCTTTTCCGTGGTGGGACAGAGGGATATGGGACTTTGGAAACCCAGGGGCAGGGGCAGACTTCTCGAATAAATCTTGCCACAAGATCACAATCTCCTGGCATGAGTCCTTGAAATTCTTTCCTCGGGAGCCCATGGGAGAGCCTAATTTCAACCGACCCCAGTTTTACTTCTTCCTTTCCAACTGAGATGCCTTTTATTTCTTCTTCTTGTTTGATTGCTGTGACTGAGAGTTCCAGTACTATGTTGAAAAAGAGTGGTGAAAGCGGGTAACCCTGTCTCGTTCCCGATCTTAAGGGAAACATTTTTAGTTTTGCCCAATGATATGATGTTGGCTGTGAGTTTGTCATATATGACCTTTATTACATTGAGGTATGTTTCTTCTATTTCCACGTTGCTGATAAAGGAACCTGGGGTTTTTTTAAAGTCACTTTAGAGCAAAAAAGGATGGTTAATTACTATTACTTTGCTTGAGGAGCAAATTAATCAAAGTTACACCTATTTTTTGTCAGTTTTGGACAAAATAATATTTTTATGTGCTGCAGAATTTTAGTAATCAGTTTATGTGTGCCATGAGATGGAAAGGGTTGAAAATTGCTGTTCCAGGTCCATACCAATGCATTTGTTAGTACCGAATCTCCTGCACTTAGCACAGTACCTGGCATATAGTAGGATTGGATGAATGCTTAGTAAATGTATGGATAACTTACATATGCCTAATACATTTGTGGTCAGTGTGATGAGTTTCATTGATTTGCCTGGCTTTAGGGAGAAGGAAAGGAAACCCCTATATTGAATATTAACATAAAGACACTTGAAAGATGCTCAAACACTCTTTCTGATTATATCCTTGTCTCCAAAATCAAAGACCCTTGAACTTATGGTTAATGGGATTAAAATTGGCAATTTTATGCCATTCTATACCATATTCATTTTATTCTTATGTGTGGGTTACAGTATTATGGCTGTTTAAAGAGTTAACAATTCAGTGGAAAGAACTGGAACTTGGGGGTTACAGAGCAAGACCAAATGAAAAATTTAGTGAGAGGAGTAGAAGGGTGGTTACTAAATGGATCAGCTGTTTTGACGTCAAGGAGGGAAAATGAGATTAAAGGAATTGGGCAGTACATGGAAACATCTGGATGGCAAATGAAAAATTTTGTCAGTTTTCCCAGAGGTTTGTTCTATATAAAACTTCACTCCCCCATTTCTGAAAGCATTCAGAAGAGTGCTTTCTCCCGAACTTCTCTTGTGTGGTCGGGGCCTGATAGACAATAATTTGCTAGTGCCAAATGTTCATAGCTGCCAAGAGAGCAAGACTGTGTGTGTGTCTCCTATGGCATTTCCAGGATATGGACAGTAGTATTGGAAGCAGTAGTAAAAATGTGTGTGATGGCACGTACATGCCTGTCAGTGCATTGCATATATCTGAGTATTTATCACCAAGGGTGAGGCAGAGCTGGAAATAGATCTGTGACAGGTAGGATCTCATCATGATGAACTCCGCAAGGCATCCTATCCTTTTGGTATAGAGAAACTTGGTGAGAAGAATGTGTCACGTGCTAACGACTCACTGTAGTGAATTAGCCTGTGGAAAGTTCTGTGTGCACAGTAGGGAAACAATGGGATGCTTCACAGACAAGGCTTTCATCTTTCCCTTCTTTGGAAACTAAACTTATGTGGAATCTTTGGGAACTTAAGGGGTATTCGTTAAGTGACTTGAATATTCACTACAGAGAGAGTGCAAAGAAATCAAGTATAATTACTACCTACCAGTAATTCATACCTGTAATTAAATACCTACAAACAGGATTGCTTTAGTTCATCTCATCATAGACTTCCTTCCCATAATATAATACTAAGTGATATGATGAGGAAATACTAAGCACAGGGTAAAATTAAGAAACATGTAGGACTGCTCAACCAGAACTAAGGGGTCCCCAAAGAACATAATAGCTAAAATCTGAACCATAATAAAATTAGCTCACCCAGAGCCACACACCCTTCTACATGCTTTACATATATTGCCTAAGTTAGTTAATGAAGACTTTAACAATTCCTGGAGGTGGTACTGTAAATTTTCCCTAGCTTACAGTGAAGAAACAGGCATAAAAAGTGAGGAGGCATGGACATGATGTAAAACTAAGTTATCTTGGTTCTTAACCTCTGTGCTTCTTTGTTCGATAGACGGTCAAGAGTTACCCAGGTGGCAAGGCAAAAGTCAGTGGACAAAGGCCATAGAGATTCCCAGGCGAGTGAGTAGTTCAGTGTGGCTAAAATGCTGGAGAATTAAGCAGATGCCAAAATATGAAGGGTCCCATAAATCTTTTTAAGGAGTTTGGACTTTATTTCCAGAGTTTGTTTTTGAAAGAATTTGTTTTTGAGAGACCCAGAAGGGCTAGACACGGTGAAACCAACCCTAGGAACATTATAGGAAACTGAGGAATGGATTGTTTTGTAGGTTTGCTGAAGTTCATTTATCTATAAAAGGCTAATATGCTAAGTGTCCCACCATCCGGATAATGACATCATGTAGCAACACCTGGCTTCCTCTCCTGCGGGGAGCCGGTCCATCCTTGCTGTTTCAAGGGACCTGGCATATATGGCATATGGTTCTTAATATGTTTGCTCACCTTCTTGGCACTGTGTTTTAACCAAGGTCACCTCTCCGAGAAAGGTTGAATCCCCAGGTAGGGATTTTCCCCTGAAGTTAGGGAGGGAATAAAACCCCTCAACTAAGTGCCAGGCGGGTAATTAATCCCTTTAACTACGAACAATCATGCTTAAACTACATAATCTTTACTCCCTGGAATGGAGATAAGAAACGCCCTAACCTTTGTAATAGAGATTGATAGGATTGAATCAACTGGTATAAATACAGTTGTAACAAGACAGAAACACTCAGAACTCAGAACACAGAACTAAGGACACAGTGCTTGGAAGACAGGACCAAGAGAGACAGAGCCTAGGCACAGAACGTTCTCTAGAGACAGAAGAACTTTGCTGGTGAGAGCATGCCGGAGGATCCTGGACAGGGACTGGCCTCAGAGCCTGGAGGCGGAGCCTGGCGAGAGAGCATGGCAGGGGATCCTGGACTGAACCTGACTGCGGAGATTGGCAGGAGAGCCTGACTAGAACCTGGTGACTGAACCTGACTGGAGAACCTGGACAGAACCTCTCTGGAGATCCTAAGCAGAACCTCTCTGGAGATCCTGGCTGGAGATCCTGGCTAGGCTGCTGATCAACTGAACGCTGTCTCTGTGTCATTCCTTCTTCGCCGACTCCGTCCACGCCTTTGGGGACCCCTGGACCCGCTGGGGCTGGACCCCGGCACTCTCCCTAGCAACTAGCTTCCTTAGAGTTCCTTCAGCCCAGGAACACAACTTGCTTCATAGCCAAATGGAAACATTTCACACTGTAACCAAGTATCTGTGAAGCATTTTCCCATGCCTCATCTCATTTGATTCTCACAGAAGTCCTGGAGTAGGTAGATAGGAGACTCGGTGGAATCCTATTTTCTTTTCATTAGCCGGAAAATGGAGATTTAGAAAGCTTAGAAACTTGACCCGACTGAAAAGAAATAAGAAATGATGGACCTTGAAAATGACTTCTCACTGCACAGAATATAGTCAAACACTGCTGCAGTTAAATATTTTACCCTTTGTTCTCCCTACATGATCTATGGTAATAATCTGCTTCGTGTTGATATTTAGTGCTGTGTTGCTGACAATTACCTGAAAGAGAAGTTGGGGTGCTTCACTGGGCTGAAAAATTTTAGCAAAATCAGAAAGCAGGTCTAGTTAAGCAAGTTTATTCTATATCTATAAAAGACTAAGTTGACTCGCGCATGTGCGATCCATATAAAGCTCTGGCTGGTGCCAATCGTGCACGTGTTTCCATTTGTCATTATTGATCATGAATTTGGTTGACACTTTTATTATGGAGAAAGTGAATAGTGACATTAAAATATTTCTTCTAATTTCCCTTCAATGTGCACAAATTTGTGCACCGGACCACTAGTTTTCCATTAGAAAAAAAAATGAGTAAATGCTCATATTCTAGGTGGAGAAATTGAATGAGTTTTAGTGTCATCCTCTTAAACAAGAATGTTCCTCACAGTTTTCAAGGTAGACTTATTGGCACAAAAAAAAACACAAAAAACAACAACAAAAACACAAAACAGAACTATCTGTCTCGGAAATGGGGTTCCCTCACAAATTTGAGGTTTACCAACCATTGCTTCTCTAGCAAAAGCCTGAATCTGGCTATTAAAAGGCAAACAGGGGCCTTGCTAAGATGATGCATAGGATGTTTGTCTTCATGATAATTCTCATTCCTGGTCTGAGATCGAAGGTAGAGGACATAGAGCACTTGGTGGCATTTGGAAGCCATCACTCTTGGCGGGCAAAATTTCTAAAGACTTGTTGTCAAGTGAGATTAAAAGCAAGAATAAAGTTTATTAAATGGACAGTAATAAACTTATCAAGCTAAGTGGTGCTCTAACTTGTTTGCAATTGTTAATTTCACTGGGGGGGGGGGGGCGGGAACACAACTCAAATTATCTGATTGTGCTGTAGGAAAATCTTTCTTAAAAAAAAGAAAAAGATTTTAGATAGATAGAGACAGAGAGACAGACGGAGGCAGCAGGGGCTTTTTCCCCAGGGAGCAGAAAAACTTGCTTTTATTCAAAGCAGATGAGAATGATCAAGAAGTAATAGTTCTCTCTATTCACTCGGCTTCTTGCCTTTAGGGTAGTGGTTCACAGAAAAAAGGTAAAACGTGGAGACACTTTAATCTTGCTCACACCTCAGGACCTTCATTCCTGTAAACTGACTTTTGAATACCAATTGCTACATCTGGATTCCGAACAAATGAAACTGAGCTTTCTTAGCCTCCATTTAGAACAGGCACACGCATCTGTCCTCAATTGACACACACCCAGCTAAAATGTTGCAGCGTTGGTTGGCCTTTTGTCATTGCTCTCTTGACAGCAAAATAGCTATCATCTGGTTCAGTTGGATCAAAGGAGGACATGCATTTGATGTAGGGCTGTTCCTTTACAGCATAGCACTTTGTTATTATTACCTCTTTGGCAACATGGGACGGAGATGAAAAGTAGGCATTCTTTGATATGCAACAAAAACAATGACCAGACCTACAGAATGAACTGGACTGCTTGCCTAGTGGGCTCTTTCAAACTGCTACTTCCACAGTTCCTCCATTCTTTGGAGGTTAGGTTTGAGGAAACCTTAAAGTGTGAGCCAAAAACAACATGAGAGAGAGATTGTTAATACATCTGCTCCAATAGGGAAATGAGAAAGGACCACAGTTTAGCTGCAAGTTCCAATATGCCAAACAGTAGGGCTTGTTTCAGGCTGTCCTGATCTAATCAAAGACCTCTGTTTCAGAAATGTTGGCTACCCCAATATGTTCACACATAGTATTACTTTCCAAGCTGGGAGATTTAGAGGTCATTGTACACAAGAAGACATTGAGTTCCAGAAAGGACGAATGGTATGGGTATGAGCAAACCAAGTTGTTTAGGTTCCCTCCTTAGTTGGGATGCCACTCAGAAGAGCATTTTCCAGTCTTTTCATTTTGGTTATACTTACAAATTTTAAATTTTACCTTGGTCACCTGAGTATGGATAATGGGAATAACCCTAATGAAAATAAATATGAGCAAGAGTTTGGAGGTGGTGGCAATTGTGAGTGTGAACATATGGTATAGAACACAGTAAAAGATCATAGAGTATGAAACAGAGTAAGATAATGGAAGAAGAAAAAAAGAAGAAAAATAGTGCGTCTTGTGGGTTCAATTTTTGTCTCCCAAAAAGATATCTTAACATCCCAAACCCTATTGTGGAAATGACCTGATTTGGAAATGAGGTCTTTGTAGGTGCGAAAAAGTTAAAATGAAATCACTAGAGTGGTCTCTAATATAGCATGACTACTGTCCTTATAAGAAGACGGAAGTGTCATGTGAAGAGACAGATACACAGGGCGAATGGCAAGTGATAACAGAGGCAGAGACTGCTCTGCAAGCCAACCAACATCAAGGATTGACAGCCTCCATCAGAAGCTAGGAAGAGGCAGCAAGAATTCTCCCCTACAAGTTTCAGAAGGAATGTGATTCTGTGGACACCTTGACTTTGGGCTACAAGCCTCCAGATCTGAGAGAATAAATTTTTGCTCTTTTGAGCCATCCAGTTTGTGGGAAACTAATTCAGGACTCATGATGAGGAGCCTAAGCCTGAGGTCATCTAACTGTACCCTGATGTGAAGTAGAATTAAGGAGCTTCACCTGACTGCCCAAAGGCCTATCAAGTTCAGCATCTTCTTTATCCTTTTGAAAATCAAAACAATCTTTGCTGATGTTAAGTTTTCCAACATCTCTCCACTCCCTCACAGTGTTACGGAGATCTGTGAATCCAGCTTGCTGATCTCATTCGCCAGTTCTTGCAATAGTCCAGGATTTAACCTGTTCAGTCCTAGAGGCTTGAACTCATCTAAGGCAACCAAGTGAATACCAACCCATCTTTACACAGTAGTTTTATCTTTCTATCTTCTTCACCCCGAAGGTCATCTTGTCAATAGAGCTGAAACCAATTCTATTCGGAGAAGTTCCATTTCACCATATTAGTCGTAGTGGACTTGAGTCAGTTTTTTGCCTAACACACAACAATCTGCCTATTTGGTGGAGTATTTCGCGTTGTGTATAGGATTGCTGGTCCACAGTACCTTATCCAGTCCCTCCCCTCAACAGTCAAAGTAAAAAGGACTCACCTCTTGCCATCCCCCTGCACAGGACTTGGCATAAGGCACAAATGACACAAAGCAACCCAAAAGTGAAGGGATGGCTGACTTTGTATTTATACTTTGTCAACTGCTACATCCTGGTCACATTATCCTGCCAAGAAGTAAATATAATATTTCCTCTTTCTTGCTTATGATTTTTCTTCAGCATAAATAGTCATTTCCTGTACATACTTTTAAATTATATCTTTGCCATCAAAGAATGATTTCTGCATGTGGAATTACTGGGTGACAGTCACTCCTGAGGTTTCTGAGACATATCTCCAAATTGTTCTCAGTACAGGCTGTATCAATTTATATTCCCAGGTGCAAAAACCTTGATTTTGTCAACTTCATGATATATTTTTATTCATTTAAATATAAAAACTGTGTACACTTTATTGTAAACTTACCTATTTGTAAATCTACCTATAAACAGACAAGGATAACTGAAGCCAATGTTTTGCCTTAACTCTAATTCGTATTAGAGTTTTATTTTAGAAACTTGAGTTTTGCCCTGGTCAGGTTAGATCCCTGGTGAGAGCTTGTACAGGAGGCACCAGCCAATGTTTCTCTTTTCTCTCTTATATCAATGTTTCTCTCTCTCTCTCCCTCCCTCCCTCCCTCCCTACCTTTTTTCTTTAAAGTCAATTTTAAAAAATTTGTGTTTTTTTTATTAGCCAGTGTACCCCTGCACCTGTACAACAAATAAAACATAGTCATGTGCTTAATAAAAATTGAAATAAATTTATATGAATTCATGTCTGAATGAGACCAGTTTGAGGAGTGGAAACCAATGACATTACAGAGAACATTATCAGTGTTTGGGGTTTTTTTCCAAAACAGAAATCCTCTTAGTAATAGGACAAACGAGTCAAATAAAAAAGAGTACACTATCAAGATTTTGCCAAATATCATTTTATTTATTCTTTAATCTTGGCTTTTGAACAAGTGATTTATTAACCAAGTACAAACAAAGCCACAAACCACAGATACAGAAGTGAAAAGTAACTCTCCTTCCATTCTTATGACTGAATCTCCTACTTCCTTTCCGAGAGGCAGATACTATTACAGCCAAACAACATTTTTAAATGATTTTAATTCACTCGGAGGCATTCTCCAAATTCCATCAATCAATGAACACCATTCCTACAGATAAAAGCATCTTTGCAAAGCATTCCATAATCCCTCTTTCTACCGCTGGATGAAGACATGGGCTGGAGGGCTTCATGGTGATGGGTGACATCTGGAGAGCAAAATCACTTTCCACGTTGCCCTGGGGGGAAAAGCAAACATCTGTGGAGCTCGCCTGGCCTTCCCAAAGAGGGCCTGAGAGCACATGGTGTGATCTAAGGGTGACATCCACTGGTGCCCAGTCATAATTGCATGTGCTAGGCCTTCTGAGATCTGGAAACAAGAAATCCTTAACTTAAACATTACACCAAGCATAGTGATTCTCAGCCATTCACCTATGCAATACCTACGATTTTCCAAACATCGTGACCAGTGTACCTACTTTGAACCTCAGAAGAAAAGTTGTAATAAATACCAGGTAAACATATGCTGCATCAATACAAAAGATGTGTGCCTAGACATTCATTCATTTGTAGCACAAATAATATGGAGCATTAACTACATTACATGACAGTTACTGAACGAGGATCTAGGAACAATGATGAAAAAGACACAGCCACAGAGGCATTTTCACATAAAGAAGAGGTAAGACATAGAAGTGCATGGCAAAGCCTGCATTCATCTGTGTATTTATTTGGACTTATATTATCTTGCCCTCACAACAATTTCAGAATAAGTGGAATTTTACATATAGGAAACCCAAGGCTCAAAGAGGTTAAGTGACCTGCCCACAGCTACGCAATAAGTGTCTGAATCCTGGCTTATCCACTCTTGGTCTCCAATGCAAACCCCAAATTCGTTATGGTTTGATCAGAGAAGCAAAGCCACCAGGAAGTTATCGTGGCTAAAAGGAGGTTATTGTAGAGATGTGACCCCGTGTGATTGTGGGTGCTGGTTAAGTAGTTTACCTTCTGCTGTTATTCCACATTTCTTGCTGGGCTGAGGTCAGCAGGGCAGGCAGTCAGGAAGGAAAGGTGGCTGTAAAGCAAGGGAGAGCGATGACTAATGGGAACCCACAGGACAAGCTGGAACCTGTGTTGGTCTCTCGGAGGCTCCAAGCATCCAACCTGGATGATGCAGGTAACCTACAGGAGGGGCTGGCACTCTTTTAAAAAATAAATAAATAAATAACATTTAGTTGCCCTAACCAGTTTGGCTCAGTGGATAGAGCGTCGGCCTATGGACTCAAGGGTACCAGGTTCGATTCTGGTCAAGGCCATGTACCTTGGTTGCAGGCACATTCCCAGTAGGGAGTGTGCAGGAGGCGGCTGATCCGATGTTTCTCTCTCATCAATGTTTCTAACTCTCTACCCCTCTCCCTTCCTCTCTGTAAAAAAAATCAATAAAATATATTTAAAAAATAATAATAATAATAACATTTAGTTTATTTATTAATGGCACACTGGGTTGCTCTCTCCAAAATACAACCCTTAACACTGATAATATTTTTTTAATTTTTTAATACATATATTTTATTGATTTTTTTACTGAAAGGAAGGGAGAGGGATAGAGAGTTAGAAACATCAATGAAAGAGAAACATCGATCAGCTGCTTCCTGCACACTCCCTACTGAATATGTGCCCGCAACCAAGATACATGCCCTTGACCGGAATTGAACCTGGGACCTTTGAGTCCACAGGCAGATGCTCTATCCACTGAGGCAAACCGGTTAGGGCTGATAATATTTTAATTAAAACGATGCCGTTAAAGGTGCTTTAACTTTTTTTTTTAATTTTGCTTCATCACTTTCTGATGAGCAGCTTTGGTTCTACGTTCAGTTTGTTTCCATTTGGGGTCTGGCACTCTTCATCATGGAGCTAAACATGCACTTGGCCAGGGTAGAAGCTGGAGGACAAGTCTGGTGAGGGCTGGAGATGTCCGGCTGCTGTCCCATGCCGACAAGATGAGCCCGCGTGGTCCAGGACCACGTGTGTCACCTGACGGAGAGTCTGAGTGTAAAAATAACATGGCTGCTGCTTGTTTCCATCTCCCAAGTCCGCTGCAAAACATCTCTTGTGACCCACACTAGTCTGGAGCTATGCCATGAAAGAAATTCTGGAAAACATAACTTAGATACATTGACTCAAGACAAGGCAAAATGAAATACACAAGCAGAGTTGTTTCCCACCGTTTTATGTAAATGAGTCATTTCTATCTCTAAATCGTGGCCAATCTTTGGCTTAATTTGCTAAACTAAGATGTCATTTCCAATCTAATGGCCAGATCGTAATTAAGAAAATGGGCTCCCAGTCCTGAGGAAGAGCAGCCTGATCGCTTTGTTTTACCTAATTAAGGTATCTTTATAAGAAATAAGGGAAGTGGAAAATGGGCATAAAGCCATGTGCAGTCTGAGAAAACCCAAAATTCAATAATTTCAATATGCACCTGAATTTCTTCTATGTCGTCATCCCCAGGAAGCTCGTATTGTTTTAGCTGGAGCAGCAGGTCAATGCTGAAGGCCTCAGCTTTTTTAATGCAACTATTGATGACATGAGAGTCCATCTGCTCATGACTTTATGAAGCTGGAATGCGAGACTACACCCTCCAATTATACGTAACATGATTCTCTATATGTGGTGGCTGCCCGCAGGGCTTCCCACCCACCGCTCTCTGGCATTCCCAAAGTAACAACCGAAACAGCTAATCCTGGAGGCTTCACAAGTTCTTCGAGGAGACACTCCTCAATGGGTCTCATTTGGACAGGCCCCCAAGAGCAGTGGAATGTGTATCTGGTCATTGTAATGCATTCTATTTCACATTCAACCATTTCCAAAATCTCTTCACAGATTTGTTGGATCAAACTGTAACTCTTTTTTTAAAAAATATATTTTATTGATTTTTTACAGAGAGAAAGGGAGAGGGATAGAGAGTTAGAAACATCGATGAGAGAGAAACATCGATCAGCTGCCTCCTGCACACTCACTCCCCAGTGGGTATGTGCCCGCAACCAAGACACATGCCCTTGGCCGGAATCGAACCTGGGACCCTTGAGTCCGCAGGCCGATGCTCTATCCACTGAGCCAAACCAGTTAGGGCCCAAACTGTAACTCTTAATTGATTAATCGAAAGCAGCTTTATTCTTATAAAAATAATGTTAATTCATGCACAACTTTAACATAGTTTTAGTATAGGATTAAATACTAGGTACAATCTCTTGGTCTCTCAATAGACTTAATTAAATATCTCAGTTTACCTAACTTTCTATTATACTCAATTTATAATGTCAGTTTTCAGTATAAAACACAAGACAGATTTTAAAAATATACCGTCTCCATTTGCAAATATGTGACTATTTAAAGTAACCTGATATCATACCTTTTAGTGTTCTACACTTATGTGGGTGGGAGACTTAAGAGTAGCCAAGAAAAAGTTCTGGTAAATCTCATCACATACATTGAAATCCTTCATAT
This sequence comes from Myotis daubentonii, assembly GCF_963259705.1. NCBI lineage: Eukaryota > Metazoa > Chordata > Mammalia > Chiroptera > Vespertilionidae > Myotis > Myotis daubentonii. The sequence continues at coordinate 17,626,912 of NC_081857.1, read as the reverse complement.
GTTGGTAAATTTTCATGATTTGATTAGATTGATGTTATAGTTGCCTTTTATAAACTCCACGTTGAGACACTCCGGATATTCGACCTGTGAGCAAATTATGATTGCTTTGGGATCTGGTCAAAGTACTGAGTTTCATTTACTTTTGCAATACAAGTGTAGAATGTGTGATACTAAATAAATCAATGTTTTGTGTTCCTGATTAAAAACCATTACCAGTAGAAAATATGAATTCTTAAAAAATAAAATCATTCTATAGCATAAAATGTTTAGTATGAAGGGATTATTAAATATCAGAATGCTGATCATGAAAATACAAGACATTGCTATAACTCCAAAATGAATTTTCATGCAACAAGTCCATTGCTTGCATAGCAAACAAGAAGAGCAGCCTTCCAATTGAAATCATAATAAAAAGAAACCATATTGCATGAATAATGTTAAAGCATCCATCAAAACTCATTCTTACATGTCAGGCATTAAAAATTCAAGGACTCAGACAATAAGGCCTAAAATAAATGGGCACCCAATCCCATAGATGGGGAGATCTGAGAGAAGAGCCCAGAAAAATGACATATGGGAAACTCCACATCAAGAAGAATCAGTGGATGTATGTTGTAGGTGTTCTTGTGGATTCATTTACTGATGGATGCTTAGTTACTAGTAGTTAGTAGGATGATTCCTGTTACCCTTTTCATTCAACATCCATTTGTTTTCTTGATTTCTTTTTTGGATGCCATTAGCTCCCTTTCTGCAAGTCAAATCCTGCTTAAGACCAGCCCAAATGCGGTAGCCTCTACAAGGCCCATCTCTAGCTTTCTCCTGAAGCACTTTAAATAGTGCTCATCTTACACATTTTTTCTGCCTTACGTTACAGTTTTACCTCTTCTATCTTTCATTGAACGGTGAGCAGTACGCGCTTTGAAAGGAGGATCTTCACCTTATTTATTTTTATATTCTCCACAATACCTCGCTGAGTGACTGGTGCATAAAAGAAGCTCAGTGAATATTTGTTAATTCATTGTGACCAAGAGGTAAAAACGGGTGCATAGAAAGCAGGATCCACATGTGCAAAGCGAGGAGGAGCAAGTGAGGTTCAGTAATTGCTCGGGAAGGAGAAAAGAAGCTTGAAGACCAGAAAGAAGCTTCTGTGACTTCGGACATCCTCTTCCTTCCTTCCCTGCAACATTGATTAAACACCATGTTCAAGGTGCTAGGGAAGGAAAAAAGAAAAGAATAGTAGCTTCTGCTTATTGAGTTACATTTGGTGTACCAGACACTTTTCATACTATATATATTTAATTGAGATATAAGTGACATATAGCATTCATTTCAGATGTACAATATAATGATTTGATACCACTGTACATAGCTGCAGTTTTTCTTGTAATGAGAACTTTTAAGGTCTTAGCCATCCATACATTATCTTATTATGTCCTCACATCCGCATCCCAGCAGTGTTATTAAGCCACAGTTGAGATAGCTAAAGATTTGAGAAGTTCAATCATTTATCTAGGGACATTTATCTAGGGTGACACAGTTCATAAGCGATAGAGCCGGGCCCGAACCCCCGGTTTGCCCGACTTGCCCACACTGTGCGGCTTCCCATGCTGATCGATGCTTACATTCCTACTTGCAGACCCTCCCTGCCAAATCACGCAGCTGCCTACAAAAGAACACTGACAGTCAAGAATGAAAATCACAGACTTTGTTTCCAACACTCTTTTGTGTTTCTGTTAAGTCATCTGCTGCTACAGGACCCCGTATTTGCCAAACTAGGGAGTTCTGCACCTGGCTCTCTTACTTGGGATCATTCAACAGAAAGAAAATGATTTCAGAAACCTTTGACCCATAAAATGTTCAAGGACGACTCTGAAACCCATTGCCTGTTGACCTTCTGTCACAAGGAGGAATATTGGCACCAGTTGGAGTCAACTGGGTTACTAGACAGGGTTTGCGACTCTGTAATAGCTTGTTATGTGACAAAGCGGATGTTGAGGAGCCCACAGAAGATGAAAATCTCTGGGACTTGGGTGTGTTCAGAAAAACATATTTGCAGCAGGGCGAGATCGTCTCCGCTGATGTCATTGGGTTGGGTCTGACCAGGGGCAAATGCCTCTCGCTGGCTCACTAGTGTTTGGGGATTTCCAATCCCTGAATGCCTCAGGGCAGAGGTCCTGGTGGAAAAGAGAAGAAAGCTTCCCTGAGCTTCCCTGTACAAAGAACAAAAGAGGATCGTTAAGAAGAGCCCGAGTTCATGTCCTCCAGAGAAGCCCAAACTGTGCCGCGACATTTAGGACGTATTACCTCAGAATGATCTTCCCATGAAGCAAATATTAAGCGCCTGGGGGAAGGAGGGGTGCGCCCCAAAGGGACTGGAAAACAAGATGCTGGACTCGTCTAGAAAGGCGCGTAATTATCCTTGTTAAGTAACTGCTGCGTGGCTGTTTTCACGTAGCTGATGGAAATTTATACGAGACTAACAGGACTTTCCTCGAACAGTTAAAATGCCCCTAATTGGCAGTCCATAGCGCCTTCGTACAGCTTTTAAAACAATGTGCGACAACGTTCCAAAAACATGACACAGTAGATAAATGTGACTTGGGGGGAGGACAATCCAGCAACTAGATCTGACCCTGACGTGAAGCCTGTTGCGCCTTGGACAGGCACGCTCCTCTCTCTGCTCCTCAGTTGCTGCTGGTGCAAGACGGTGGCTACCATACCTGCCTTAAAGGTCTGCTACGAAGAGCAAAGAAAATGATGTGGGTAAAATGATCTGGCACCAACAATCCCTATGACATAATGTCACGGGCCATCATCCCAAAGACCCTACCATTTCTGAATCCCTGAACGGTGTCTCAAGCTGGGCTTGCTTAATGAGCTGAAAAGGATTCCCGAGCACAAATATCAAGGTGCTGAGTGCAGAGGCCAAGGTGTCCAAGGCAAAAACCAGGATGGCGATGGGGCACCATGTGCCAAAAGGGCTGAGGGCAACAGAAGAATAACTGCTCGCCTGAAAGGATTTAATCGCTCCAGCCACAGCCAGTAAGCACAGAAGGCTCCTCCCAGTCAGGAAGAAGCCACCATTAGCGCATGAGCTCACCCTTCAACATTTCTTGATCAAAGAATAAAGTTTCTGCTCTGCTTTACCGAATGTGGTCTCATTCTATTGGCACAAAGGGCACGGGGAAGAAGAAATTTCATTTGGGTCCCTGACCTGAAGGGTTATAACAGAATTTGTATATGGTCATAATGAATGATAAGTAAGAGCAAATAACTATCTTTTTATTTTTTTTCTATCGGATGCAACATGATGCTTGATGTATTTTGTTTATTTTTTTCATATATTTTATTGATTTTTTACAGAGAGGAAAGGAGAGGAATAGAGAGTTAGAAACATCGATTAGAGGAAACACATCAGCTGCCTCCTGCATACACCCTACTGGGGATGTGCCCACAACCGAGGTACATGCCCTTGACTGGAATCAAACCTGGGACCCTTCAGTCCACAGGCCAACACTCTATCCACTGAGTCAAACTTGTCAGGACTGCTTGATGTATTCTTTTAAATATATTTTTATTGATTTCAGAAAGGAAGGGAGAGGGAGAGAGAGATGGAAACATCAATGATGAGAGAGAACCATTGATCGGCTGCCTCCTACACGCCCCCTACTGGGGATCGAGCCCACAACCCAGGCATGTGTCCCTAACCGGGATAGAACCTGGGACCCTTCAGTCCACAAGCCGGTGCTCTATCCACTGAGCCAAACCCGCTAGGGCTGCTTGATGTATTTTGAACCAAGTGGAGAAATTTTCTAATTGAGGGAAATGATCAAATTAGTACATTTCTTTGGCATCATTCTGACCCAGCTGCTATAGTTTGAATGTTTCTGTTTGCCCAAAAGTCATATGTTGAAATCTTAATAGCTAATAAGATAGCATTAGGAAGTAGGGCCTTTGGGATGTTATTAGGTAATGAGGGTGGAATTATGTCAGAGAGCCACTGGTTCTGATAAAAAATTATCCTTAGAGAATCATATCTTGAAGTTTAGAAAGTAATGCAAAGCCCCAACCCTGATAAAAGCCACCTTCTCCACAGAAGCCAAACTCTTCATGGCGGACTACCCACTCCCAGTGTTACGCTCAGTGAAGGAGCTCCCAGCCAAGACAGCCAGGTGCTACTGATGGAAGTTCTTTCAATTCCCAGTTCCCTGCAGGTGGGAGGGGAGGGCGTGTGGGCCCTGGTAGGCCCGGCGATAGGAGAGGAGTGGAGACACTTCGGCAGAATGAGTCTCAGAATGGAAGGTGCTGGGAAGAAAAACATTCTGTACACCCATGAGGCTGTTCACAAATGTTGGGTCTAGAGTCCAGGGGTAAAGACAGACTCCTAGGCTGCAGCTGCTCCTGTCGGTGCCAGGGTAGGGCCCTTTCCCATAAATACTTTGGGAAAAGACAATCTCTAGTATCATGACCCTCGCTCCATACTGGCCCTGAATGCTATCAATAATTTCACTTAGACACTCACCCACACAGCTGCCTCCCTGAACACATCATCCCAGGAGAATTGGTCAGCATTCGGTCTAATGTTTGCCACCTCTCAGAGTTGAAGCATCAGTTTAAAAAAATTTCTCAAAATATGATATGAAGAGAGCTATCCTAGGCTATTCCAAGGTGACTTCTGTCCTTCCTTACTCTAATGGTGGAGATCTCTCTGGTGCCTACCACCTGCCACTAACTACTCTTAGAGAAGTAAAAATTTATACACAAGTTTCTATGGGCTGAAAGTGTATACTAAATACTAGTATATGGATAATCCATGGGAATGATTGGGAAGGATATTGTTTGTTGTGTCTGTGTGTTCTTGGTTTGTATGAGGTAGCTTAGCACTTTATAGGAGAGAATTAAAGAAAATTCAAAGCAGCCCTAGCTGGTTTGGCTCAGTGGATAGAGCGTTGGCTGCAGACTGAAGGGTCTCAGGTTTGATTCTGGTCAAGGGCACATGCCCAGGTTGTGGGCTCAATCCCCAAAGAGGGATGTGCAGGAGGCAGCCTATCAATGATTATCTCTCATTGATGTTTCTCTCTCTCTCTCTTTCTCACTCACTCTCCCCCCCCCCCCCCACTCCCCGGAATCAATAAAAAAAATTAATACATTTATATCATATCACAGATATAAAGTACTGATTGCTAACATTATCATCATCATTAATATTAGGCAGCTATGTTTCTGGGTCAGGGACTCCAAATAGTTCAAGAGGAAACAAGTTGGATTAATACCTGGAGGATAGCTCATGCATTCAGGCATCTTTAGCACAGGGCTGTCAAATCACAGCCTAACAGAGATGTGGACACAGGTAAGCAGCAACAGCATGACACCCATTTACACTGAAAGGCACGGGTGGGTAAACATGCAGGGTGGATCTGGACAACATAAGTGAGTGGCCATGCACAGGGTGGGTGAGAAGTAGAAAAGAATAAATGTAGAAAATCGGTTGGGCTATTGACTACACTGTGACATTCCACTTATATTTTTAACGCCCTCATCCTGGCTTTCTGGCCCTACCCTCTCCAGAGCTGTTCCCAGGGTCCTGTTGTCACCAGACCGTCCTTGCTGTTAAACAGACCTCAAATACAGGAACAGTCAATAACTTCACCCATGTCTTGACCAGTGAGTGTATTTTCATGGGGATTCTACAAAGGAATGAATCCCCCTTCCTGACCCAGGGACTTTGACTTTCCCCGCATCCCTCATGACACCCTTCTGTGGGCTCCTCCAGGCGTCTTGCTGTTTGGCAAAAGGCATCACAGGGTACGCGCTCGTGTCTAATTTTTCAATCATCTTCCTCTTCAGTAAGAAAGTACAAGATGTTCTTCTATGGGAAATTTGCTTGATATTCCCTTCTATTCCCTCTCTAGTGATTAGGGAGGGAATAGAAGGCAAACTGAATTTTCACAAAACAAGCCACTAAAATGCAAGCCATTTAACTAAGAAAAAACGTGTATAAAAGAAGCCGTCTTTTTAAAAAAGTCCCTGGCCCAAAGAGTCTATAACATCCTAACTTGGTCTTCCCTATGCTTCATGCAAGAAAAAGAAGCATAAATTCCCAAGAATGAGTAAGCAACGCGACCAAGTCTGGACCCAGGGGATGGTCTTTTCCTGACATTCACTTCCCCTCCATGACTAGGTGGCTGCATGTTTCCACCATCACCCTTTAAGAAGTGAATTATATGTGTCTCTGAGATGTCGCCCTACAAGAAAAACATCCTCTAAGGTTAAGGCCAAAGACATTAGCGCTTTCACCACCACCACCACCCAAGCCTCTGATTTATTTAATAGAGTTAAGGCCTCAATTATCCCATAAAAGCCCAAGAACACTGGCTTTCCGCTAGGCCTCCTCTGGGCCCCCCTCAAGAATATGTGTTCTCTCTGTCTCAAATGTTTTCCCACATGTTTTTGTTACGGGTGGCTGAGTATACGGCGTTAGGGCAAGATTTAACCTCCCAAAAGCTGATGTGGCTCATGATTTCACTTATATGTGAAATCTGGGGGGAGGGGGGTGCCAACCAACCAACAAAACAGAAAAAACTCAAACATACAGAGAACACTTTGATGATTGCCAGAGGGGAGGGGGGCGGGGGAAAGGGGGGGAAAAGGAGAAGGGATTAAGAAGTACAGACTGGTAGTTGCAAAATAGTCGTGGGGATGTAAAGCACAGCATAGGGAATACAGTCAGTGATTGTAACGCCATGTATAGTTCCTCTGTAAGGGCCCTGTGACTGATGCTCCCAGACCAGTGTCTCCTGCACCTGCTTCATGATCAGAGTCAAATGGCGTCTTGTTGAAACTAGGGTCCCAGACTACAGACTGAAGCAGGAAGCCTCTGGGCGGGACCTGCAGTGGTTCTCGGGGTCAGGGAAGCAGACTGATGTAGCATCTCTCCAGCAAGGGCAGAAGAATCTGTAAGGCTGTGCTTCTTACAGTGTGGTTTGTGACACAGTGGTGTCAGCCTTACTAGGGAACTTGTTAGATATACAAATTCTGCGTCTACCCCAGACCTACTGAATCAGAAACTCCCTCATGTATTTTTTTTATTAATTCATTCAGTAAATATGCATTTAATATCTGCTCTGTCTAGACACCGAGGATCTGTTTATGAGCAGGACTGACACGCTCCATGCTCCCTCAGAGCTTACATTCAGGGAGAGGAGACAGAAAATAAACAAGGAAAAAGGCCCGGCCGATTTGGATGTGGGGTGTGACGGGAAGGGAGCATCAAGATGGTCCGAGCAACTGCGAATACCGTGTCATTTACTGAGAAAGGGAGAAAGGGAGAAAGTAAATGCTCCGAGAGGTTCTTGATCACGTAATACATGTGAAATACACAGATGAAGGAATGGGTAGTTGGGATTGACACTGGGCTGAATCCACTAAAAAACTGTTCAACTCCCCATTTCTCTCCAAGTTACGAAAAAAAGGGAAAGTTGGTTTTTATTATGAAAATTTCAGTCTGAGTTCAACACTATTTATCAGAGGGAAAAAGATGGAAACGAAAGGATTTTCTCTTTTTTAAATATATTTTTATTGATTTCAAAGAGGAAGGGAGAAGGAGAGGGAGATAGAAACAGCAGTGATGAGAGAGAATCATTCATAGGTTGCCTTCTGCACAACCTGTCCCCTGACCTGGAATCGAATCGTGACCTCCTGGTTCATAGATCGACGCTCAACCACGGAGCCACGTCAGCCGGGCTGGAAATGAAAGGGTTTTCAAATTCTAGGTTTGAATTTCTTAACTTGCCTGAGAGGCTGGAGAATTAGGTGTGGACCTTCTGAGATGCAATGCAGTTCACTGTCGGCCTGGATTTTCACAAGGGCTCCAAGCCTGCTCTAACTACAAATATTTTAACGTCACATGCAACTCATACTTTTGTCAGTTACCGGTAGATTCAGATGATATTATTAAATGGCAACCTATGGTGGCTTATACAGCATCAGACAGTTAAATTATTTTTACAGCCTCATACTCCTGAGGAAACGACCCTCACTCCTTCATTTCATAGACAGAAAAATTCCAGTATCACTTTCTGTGACAAACAAAGTCATAGGCAGGGCTCTAACTTAAACACTAACCTTGCCTCTCTTCTCCCCAGGAATGGCGCCTCCCCACCCCCGTCTGGTCTATGTTATTATTCTATTGCTGCTCCTCTTTCACAGCACAATTAGGGGATCCCTCACCTGAGGTCCCTCCCCGGCCCCTTTCCCCCTGACTGGTTAGGTGCTGCCATCTCCATAGCTCTCCTTGTCCTTCCCTCACTCATAGCTACAGTGAACTTGCTCACTTACCTGCATCAGTCTTTGATTACCAAAGGCCAATGCACTGTGCTAGGGGCTGGCGATAGAGTGGTCAAGAAAAGAGTCCTTATCAGAAAACCCCTGGAGGAAACAGAGCTTTTATAGTTCATGCTCACTGTTTTTTAATTGCTTGAATACATTACTTAATTTGGAAACTAGATAGAGGCCTTGTTATCACAGAGTTGGTCATTCAAAAAATTTAACTCTGCCTGGCCAGCGTGGCTCAGTGGTTGAGCGTCAACCTATGAACCAGGAGGTCATGGCTCGATTCCCGGTCAGGGCACATGCCTGGGTTACGGGCTCCATCCCCAGTGTGGGGCGTGCAGGAGCCCTCTTTGGAGCCCTCTTCTTGGCCCCAGCCATGGCCCATAAATTCTTGAATGAACACTAAGATAGTTTCTAACGGCTCAGGGGTGGCTCCCTAGAATGAACCTAGAGCCCCTTAGCGTGCCTGCCTACGAAGACTCAAGAGAAAACTCAAGCCTGCCAGAAGAATCCACTGTTTGTTCCAGCCAACCCCTGAAGACAGGGCCCTTGTCTCCCAGTCTCTGTGGGAGGGTAGTTAGTAAACCCAGATGGGCCAAGCTCCACTTCCTGCTTTTTATAATTTTTAATTTCCCTGACTTTGCTAAAGCCATTCCTTTATTCCTCCTCCCTGGTCCCTCATCCTCCCTTTGAAATACCCAGTCATGCCACAAGTTGGAAGGGGGATCCATTCTTTTTCCAACTGGCAGTCGTCACTGAGTAAAATCAGTTTTCACTGCGTTAGCTAAGGTCTGGTGGCATTGATCTTTGGCAGGCCCAATATAAAAATCATAAGGGTCCTTGTAAGAGGGAGGGAGGAAGATCTGAAATGAGAAGATGAGGCAACGGAAGCAGAGGTAGGGATGCAGCCATGAGCCCAGGAATATAGGCAGCCTCTACCGACTGGAAAAGTCAGGCAAGGATTCTCCAAGAGCCTAGAGAAGGAAGCAATCCTGCTGATTTTAGTTCCTTGATTTTAGTCCCACCAGACCCTTTTGAAACTCCTGATCTCCAAAACTGTGAAATAACAAATTAGTGTTTTTTCAAGCCACTAAGTTCGTGGCAACTTATTACAACAGCAATTGGAAACTAATTACACCATCCATGCTACTTAATCAGCCCAGCAGAAGTGTGTTAATGTCACATAACCACTAAAGATGGTCTTAAATTAGTCCTTGGCATGGCCTTTGGTGACATGGACGGCCATGAACTTGTGGCACACTGACATCATGACATTAACACATTTTTAAAGGAATATATCTTCAAGTAGGTCTGTAATTCAAAAATCAAACATCATCCTTTGGGAACTTGCACCACACGCTAAATACCAGGGCCCTTGCCAAAGACAGAGGAGAATTTCTCGCCAAGCATTTAAGTGTTAAATCATGATCATTTCTCTCAACACTTCTAACAAGGCTGATTCATTTTTACTGAAATTGTTTCATGTCTCAATTTCTAAGGGAAAAGGTTGAGTTGTAGCATAATGCACTCTTAATGAGCTCTGCTCATAGGGGCAGTGTAATAAGATGATATACTGTAGACCCAACACCAGCTTCTTATGAAACGTTTACAGGGCTGCTTGTGTTTGCTTGGTGTGGTTTCCCATGGAAGGGAAAGATCGATGGGCTATTTTCCCAGCAACAGTGTAGAGAGACAAGGCCGACAATGATCGGCAAGTCCATGTTACCTCTATGCTACAGGCCAGCTCTGATCTCTATTTGGAAATCCATTTTCCCTCTCTGGAGTTTAGAGTGACTGAAGACACTTGTATTTCAAGGTGTTTTTATTGCTTGTTTGTTTTTAATCCTAAGAGGCAAAAATACAATCAATGCACTGTTACCGAATTCACTTAATGATACTTCCTGAATTCACAGGATACTGCTTCGAGTATCCTGTTCAAGAACCAGACGTGGTTGTGATTAGGTTGTTTTATTTACTTGCAGCAAGTAAAGGAGACTGTGGACTCACATCCAAAGCTGGCTCCCAGAAGGGTAGGTCAGCCATTGCTTATCTACAAGAGTTAATTGCATGTTGATTTCTTCTTTGAAGTTGGCTAAACTTATCAGGTTGGTTTCCAGCAAGCTCATCCAGTTACCCCTGCGTCTATAAAACAGTGTGCTACAGTTTAACATGTAGCAAGAATGAATTCGGTAAGAATCTCCCAGACCTTGAGACCCTTGTCCTATCTAACACCACCATCAGTTCCTTTTCTGTTTCCTAACTTGCTGATTTGATAAGTTTCCATAGTTAATATTATCCAGAATAAGCAGCGCTGGTCCAAGTTTGCCCAATCATTAACATTCCCAATAATCTCATCTGTCTCTAATATTCTTCAATGCATACTTTATCATCTCTAATAACACTCTGGCTTCTCATAAAGCAATTTCCCCAGGATACACTTAATATGGTTTGTGCCTATTTCTAGTCTGATGCATTTTTGCCTGCCACATCTAGAGTTAATCACCAGCAGAGAACTTCTTTTCAGGACTCTTCCTCATGTTAGCCTAGGTTTGGGGGTAGTAGCTATTCCAACTGGATGAACATTTGCAGCAAGGGAAGTGGAAATTTTATTTTTCTGAAAAGTCTTGGGTTGCCCCCATTAAATCACAGGATGAAATGGTCTCAGATTGGCAAGAGTCCATCTCTGCGACATGGGCCCTGTGGCTCCAACTGGGCATTTCCCTTCAGATGATAAACTTCCTTTGAGCTGAGTTGAAATTTAAATGAAGTTCAACAGGAAATTGGGGTAAAGAAAAATATTATGTTTCAGCCGTAAGTTTGGAAGGGACTTTGTTGTTGTGTCCCCTGGCGGATTTGGTAATGGCAAAACTGCATTGACTGCAAACAGCCCTTCTTTCAACAGATGTGCATGATACACAGGGTTTAGGGAAAGGAAACCAATTACGGTCTGAGATCCATTTGTAATGAAGTCATGTCTCCAAATTCACCATTGACATACGACCTCCTTCGGTGGCCAGTCTCACAAAAAGCGACAGCTAAATGAATGGATTTGTGACTTGGGTTTGTGGAGGTCCATAACCGGTGCTTCCTCTCATGGGTGCCTCATGTTTTATTCATTGAGGGCTGCATTCTAAAGTAATTAACAAGGGCCCAATAGAAGAAACTTAGAACTGGCCAACTTTATTGTGAAGCTTTGGGATATACAAAGTCTCTAGAAGTTAAATTTCCTAAAACGGATGCTGCCTTTAAAGCAAAGCAAACTGCTCCCCTAGAGAGTCAAACCAGTTTGGTTGTCTCTGATGATTTGGGACAGGGAGGCACTGGACCACTCATTCTTACCAAAGAAGAGTTTGAAAATGTGTCAGACCCAGACTGCTGATTTTATGCAGGACCTTTAAGGATAATAAATATAATTAATTTTTAAGATGTATGGTGTAGACTTATGTTTCTAGGAATGGCAGGCTAACCTTTGTTTGCTTCGAAAGTTTCACCAATAAGAATAGTTGGCTTTAGTCCTTATTATATACTAGAGGCCTGATGCACGAAATTCGTGCAAAGGTAGGCCTGCCTTCTCCCAACTGCCAACACCGGCTTCCCTCTGGCACCCAGGACCCGGGCTTCCCTCACAGCCCTGGCTTCATCCGGGGTCTAATTAGCATATTATGCTTTTATTATTATAGATACTTTTTCAAGTTAAGGCAAATTTCTTCTCTTCCTTGCCTGGTGTGTGTGTGTGTGTGTGTGTGTGTGTGTGTGTGTGTGTGTGTGTTTCCTTGTGAGTAGGTGTTAAATTTTATAAAATGATTTTCAACATCTATTAAGATGTCAAATGGTCTTCCCCACTTAATCTAATTTAATAAGTTATAATCATTGTTTTTTGAATGTAGAACCATCCTAACGTTTCTGAGAAAAATCTAACTAGGCCATAGAATGATATTCTTTTAAACTCAGTGTAGTATTCAATTTACTAATGGTTTACTTACATTTATGTTCAAAAGTAGAATTGGCTTAAAGTTTTCTAATGCAATCCCTGTCCAAATTTGGTACAGAGTTTATCCTAGCTTCATAAAATGAATTGAGTAGCTGCCTATGTTCCTAGATTCTGGGACATTTGTATAAATGGAAATTGTTGAAGATCGGCAAAGCTTACCCATAATGCTGTAGGGACCAGGGGTCTTTTGGAGTTACATTTTTTGCTACCATATAAGTTTCTTATATGAACCTTGGTCTACTCAGGTTTTTTACTACTTGAAGAGCTAGTGTTAGTAATTTATAAAACTATTGGCATAACATATAGTGTTCTCATAACTTTAAAAAATCCTTTAAGATCTGAAGTAAGTCCCATTTTTCTTTCTTGATATTGTTTATTTGTAGATTTTCCTTTTTATTTGATTACCTTGACACTCTTGTCTATTTTTTCATTCATAATATTAGGTTTGAATTTATTGAACTACTTTTCTTATTTAGTTTCATTCCCAATTTCATTAATTTCTTCGTTTTTCTCCCCCTACTTTCTTTAGATTTATTTTGTTTTACTTTATCTAGTTTCTTGAATTGAAAGATTACTTGATTGCCTGCCGGCCGGTGTGGCCCATTTGGTTGAGCACCTTCCCCTGCACCAGGAGATCATGAGTTCGATTCCTGGTCAGAGCACATGTGGGGGTTGTGGGCTCAATCCCCAGTAGCGGGTGTGCAGGAGTCAGCCGATCGATGTTTCAAAACCTTGATTTAAAAAAAAAGAAAGAAAGATTACTTGATTTAATTTTGGTCTTTACGTTTTTCAAATAAATGCATTACACTAAGTCTTTTCTATAAACAATACTTTAACTACATCCCATAGGTATTCCTATATAGTGTTTACTTTCATTTATTCAGTCCACAAATATTTATTGAGCACGTACAATGTTCCAAGGACTGTTCTAACTGCTGGGAATAGAACCATGAGTAAAGCAGATAGCTAGTTCTTTCTCTTATAGAACTCAGAGTTAACTCTTAATTTAAATGGACTGAACAGAAAATGCCCCTCTAAAGAGGCAAACAGAAATGAGGGGAAAATCCTCTTTTAAAAAACATTTGGAAGGAACTCATAGCACAGAGAACGGGAAGTTCAAAGGCCCTGAGGTAGAAACTTGCTTGACTTGCTTGTAGCAGAGGCAGGAGGCTGGTGTGGGAGCTGCACAGCAGGTGAGGAGGAAAATGGAAGAAAAGAAATAGCAAGATGGGACCTGGAAGGCCGTGGTTAAAAGTTTTAGGATTTATTCTCATTGTGATCTGACACCAATGGAAGGTTTGAGCTTGGAAGTGACATGATCTGACTCATGTTTTCCAAGTATCTCTCTGGCTGCTCTGTGAACAAGAGTCTTAGTCCTGAGGTGTTTCTAACTGACGCCTTAGATTTCTTTAACCTCAGAGTCATTTAGCAGAGAGTTGCTATTTTCTGTGTCTATTTTTTTTTTTAACTTGACAAATTTCCATATGTATTGCACTGAGGGAAGTGAATGTACCTCATATATTAACAAGTTTATTTTAGATTACTGAGATTGTTCAAATTATTTAATGAGACTCCAAAACTTTTCATTCAAATCTCAGTATCTTTCATATGCTTTGTCTTCATAACTAGTAGATTTCTGTAAAAGGTGAGTAAAATTCTCCTTCTGTGACAATCAATATTTCATGAAATTACTATTTGTTATACTTTCACATGTTTTGAGGTGATATTGTGATCTATAGCAATTCATGCCCTCTTTTTTTGGTAGAGTATTCCATTTCCCAGTAAGATATTCATATTCTCTCTCTCTCTCTCTCTCTCTCTCTCTCTCTCTCTCTCTCTCTCTCTCTCCCTCCCTCCATCCCTCCCTCCCTCCCTTGCCTTAAATCATGTTTCATTTATACTGTTAACCTGCCATCTTGTGGCTATTTACTCACTCCCTATCGTTTTCCTAAGGAGCCACTACCTACGGGTCATTGATTTGTTCCTTTCTGATCATAGCTTAGCACCTGGACACTTTGAAGAATATCTGGGAAAGGACCAGAACCATTGTGAAGGATCTGGAAACCATGCCCCACAAATAAACTCAAAACGCTGGTGCACAATGGAAACTACAGAGCACATAAGAGATACCTTCCAATATCAGAGAGTCCTGTGAGCAAGTTAGTAAAACCCAAAATGTGAGAACTAAAAGCGCTGTTCTCCTCTTTCAAACGCTTCATTTTCTAGGCCAGAAAAGTTGTCTCAGGGAAATGAAGACTCTCAAAGTCACAGGGCACTTACTTGCCACATTGGGACTAGAATATGGAACTTCTGATTCAAGTTAGTCATGTTCTTTGTCACTACAGAAGAGTTGTCTTAGTGCCCCATAAAGAAGAAATTTCTAGCAACAAGAAAAATAGACTGTTGCAGGTTGAATTGTATTCCCTAGAATGATATGTGAGACAATAGCCCGGAACACACATTGTGCCTATGAGCTCTGGATATACATGAGCTATGAATCTCCAGGGAATTATGCTGGGGGTGGGGATGGGGGAGAGGGATGTCCATCTCAAAAAGTCACACACTATTTGACTTCATAGTCATAACGTTCTTGACATGACAGAATGGTAGAGAGGAAAACAGATTCGTGGTTGCCAGAGGTTAGGGACGATCGGGCAGAGAAGGGGGTGTGACTATAGAAGAGAAGCATGACGCAAGACCCTGGGTGATAGAATAGCCTTGTGTTTTGATTGCGTTGGTGGTTACACTGATCTACACACGTGAGGAAATGCCACGGAACACGCATTGTGCCAATGTCGATTTCCTAGCTTTGATACTGTACTATATCAATAATTACTATAGAACTATTCATATAAAGCACTGTTGTACGGTAGTTACATAGAGTTGCCTAAAACATAACCACAGGGGCAAACTAGATAATAAGATACACAGTCTTCCCTGTATAAGCTTTGCAACCTCCTCTGAACTCATAATTATTTCCAAAAACAAAAAAGACTGTAATTTGACAGCCCTTTGGTTTGGAGGGTCTTTGCTTAGTCATGATTTCTAATGATGCAGCATAGCCCGCTGGGACATTTGGTTGAAATGTGAATGAATTACCACTAGATGACACCACAGATTGCATAGCCAAACCATCACAGCATTCCCCGAGGGTCTGACATTCACTGAAGCCTCTATTGTTTTCGAAAACATGTTTTAGAATAAAAAGATGGAATTTATAATCAGACAGAATGTTACTCTCTGTTGATCTTGAGTCTTACTTTAGTGATATCTTAAACCTTATAGATTTGTTCAATTTTTAGTCCCATTAAAAGAAGTATTTACTTTTTAAAAAATAGGAAGGAAAAAAAACACACTTTTAAGGATTTCCTTGGAGGTGCTAAACCTATTTTGTGGCCAGGATTAAAGATGCGGGTGGGGGAAATAGCACTAAAGAGCACTGAGAAACGTGGATCCTGTGTTAGGTCATAAACCAGCATTCGGTAGCAGGTATCTGCTCAGTCTTCCCCAGTTGCTGTAAATGTTTAGGGAAAGCCGTCAAGCCAAGTAACCCCACACTCTCCTTCTTCTTGAAGGTGCACCCGTTTCCCCCGGCCTTGGATTGCATGACAAATACATTTGCCATGTGAGGTGACAAATATGTTCCAACCTCAGAACCCTTGTTGTTACTCTTTCCCAGAAAAATCTCTTCCCAGATGGCCACAGCGTCAACTCCCTTACTTTGCATAAGTCTCTAAA
Organism: Myotis daubentonii; assembly: GCF_963259705.1. Classification (NCBI taxonomy): domain Eukaryota; kingdom Metazoa; phylum Chordata; class Mammalia; order Chiroptera; family Vespertilionidae; genus Myotis; species Myotis daubentonii. The sequence goes on along the minus strand of NC_081857.1, from coordinate 17,610,852 downwards.
ATGTCACCTACTCAGAGATGTCTCCCCTGAGGCACCCTCTCATACACCCTCGCCATATCCCAGAGTTCTCTAGCCAGCGGTTCTCAACCTGTGGGTCGCGACCCCTTTGGGGGTCGAACGACCCTTTCCCAGGGGTCGCCTAAGACCATCGGAAAACACATATATAATTACATATTGTTTTTGTGATGAATCACTATGCTTTAATTATGTTCAATTTGTAACAATGAAATTGGGGGTCACCACAACATGAGGAACTGTATTAAAGGGTCGCGGCATGAGGAAGGTTGAGAACCACTGTAGCCTGTTATCTGCTTCCCTTTCCCCTCCCTTCTCCCCCCTCTCCGAGTGCTTGTATCACACTGTGGTATATTTTTACCAAGGCAGGAACTTCGTTTATTTTATCCTCTACTCCCATCCACCAGGTCAGTACAAACACGTGCTTGTGCGCTAAATGGGCAATTAAGAGAGACACATAGCTGTGCCTATAATACATGCTCAATAAACGCTTGCTTCTAGGGCTCCTGGGTCTTCTGCCCTGCTAGCAAGCCTGCTCCTAGTAGCCTCCTCTGACATCTGAAAAACTCTATAAGCAACACATGGCTGTTTGAAGCTCCTAACAGCTTAGTACTTAAAACGCGGTGGCTTTTCAATGAATTTTTATTTTTTTTTATTTTATTTTTTCCAGCACCATTTATCCCCTCTTTGCCTTCTTCTACCTCCACCCACCCGCACCCCCACCATCACCACCCTGTTGTCCATGTCCAGGAGTTCTCTCTCTTTTTTCTTTTTGCTCAATCCCTTCACCACCACCCTCGCAACACCCCACCCCACCAGAGCCCCCTGCTTGCTCTCTATCTATGAGTTTGTCTCTATTTTGTTCGGTAGTTGAATGAATTTTTATGATTAAGTCATACTGCTTAAATAGAATCTTTTTACAGGGCAAAACTATCAGAAGACAGGGTAATTAGTAGGCAGTGAAACTTGTATATTTATATAAGAGTTACAGCTTTAATTAAATTTTATATTAGCTTTACTTTCTGCCAGTAAAAACCAAAACATTTGGGTTTGCTTAGTCTTACAAAACAACTATAACGTATTTCTTAATAAAAATAGGTATAAATCAGCAATATTATTTTTCTTCTCGTGTAAGTAGTATTATAACAACGATACTCCATGATATTGATATAATTTAGTGCTCCTGCTTAACTACTATCCTCATCAGTACTTTCTTACTGTATGTTGGGAAATTATATCTTCAGGCATACAATTTTGTTATGTCCTTCATTCAGGTCATATGCACACTGAAAAGGTGAATTATCGGAGGGAAATGAGGGCATGATTTATATTCAAAGCAAAATGTAGGATGGTGACCAGATTGGGAATCAAACTGTGACTTCCTGATTCGACGCTCAACCTCTGAGCCACACCGGGCTGGGCGCAATTTTTTTATAAATCTGAAATTATTTCGAATAAAAGTTAAAAATAATGTTTTTAAAGCAGTGCCCTTTTTTAAAATATTTTATTGATTTTTCACAGAGAGGAAGGGAGAGGGATAGAGAGTCAGAAACATGGATGAGAGAGAAACATCGATCAGCTGCTTCCTGCACACCTCCCACTGGGGATGTGCCCGCAACCAAGGTACATGCCCTTGACTGGAATCGGACCCGGGACCGTTCAGTCCGCAGGCCGGCGCTCTATCCACTGAGCCAAACCAGTCAGGGCAGCAGTGCCCTTTTTATCAGTAGTTCTCTCTCAAGGATATGTTAATGGAGTTATATAAATATGTTTTTTTTAAATAAAGCCTTTTATTTTTAATTTTAAATGCAAACTATAGCCATTTAATTTTTTCCTGAATTGCCCTCATGGGGGAAAAAGTCAAAAGCTTGTCATTTTAAAAGTCAATGAGGGAACAGTACAGTACAGGGGCCCATAAGCCAGACCAGAATTTTGTGGATAAAATATAGCATATATTTCTTTATGCATTTGAATACAGAACATATAAATTCTCAAAGAGAAAAGAAGTCACATAAAAAGTAACATGTAGCCTGAGGCAGGAAAAGCAGAGGGATGGGGCTGAGTCTGCTATCTATTTTGGTGATAGTGACAGATGCATTCTTGTAATCACTCAACAGACTGAGGCCTGAGGTTTTCAAAAAGCTCACAGCCGTGTGTGTGTGTGTGTATGTGTGTTTGTGTGTGTGTGTGTGTGTGGGGAGGTGTGGTGTATAGTGTGTGTGTGGTGTGTGTTTGTGTGTGTGTGGGGGGTGTGTGTGGGGTGTGTGTGTGGTGTATGGTGTGTGTGTTTGGTGTGTGTGGTGTGTGTGTGTGTGGTGTATGGTGTGTGTGTGTGGTGTATGGTGTGTGTGTGGTGTGTGGGGTGTGTGTGTGGGGGGGGTGGTGTATGGTGTGTGTGTGGTGTGTGTTCGTGTGTGTGTGTGGGGTGTGTGTGGGGTGTGTGTGTGGTGTATGGTGTGTGTGTTTGGTGTGTGTGGTGTGTGTGTGTGGTATATGGTGTGTGGTGTGTGTGTGGTGTATGGTGTGTGTGTGGTGTGTGGGGTGGGTGTGTGTGTGTGTGTGTGTGTGTGTTGGGGTGCGGGGGTTCGGCAGGGGCAGGGGTACACTGAGGAGTAAACTGTGGAAACTGTGAGATGTCGGCACACACAGAGCTGTTACAGGACATAGACGAAGCTACTGACCAGAAGCCTTCCAGGTGGAAAGGACATTTACGCGGAGACTTAAGAGATCAGAATGACTCACCTTATTTATTTGAATCCTCTCAGGCTGAACATCCTTCATTACAAACAACCAGCTGCCTCCCTGAATCTCTCTGTTCAGTGGACGGGAGGTGAACAACCTAAGAACTGGTATGCACACCTGCATAACCCGTGGGCACAGACAATAGGGCTGCAGGCCGGGGGCGAGGGCAGGCTGAAGGGGGCCCATGGGGGGGAAAGGAGAGCATATGTAATACTTCCAACAATGAAGGTTCTTTTCTAAGTGCAAAAGAAAAAGGAAAGAAGGAAGGAAAGGTCTCTACCAGATCCGAGAAGGGAAACAACACGTACGAAGCAACGTGGGACTGAGAAAGAAAGGACATGGACGCTGGGGGAGCAGGAGAGGTTGGGAATGGCCGAGTAGATGGTCGGGGAGAGTGGGAAGGGATGAGGCTGGAAGGTCAACAAACGCCAGCTTGCGAAGGGCCTGCTATTGTGTTCTAAACTGAGGACAGAGGGGCGTGGCTCTTCGCGGAGAATTTTTTGTTTCAGTGTAGACGCTGTTAGTAGTTCGCAGTTTTGTTTTTGGAGCCTCTGTCAGAGCAGCTTCCGGTTGATGACCCTGCCCCCAAGATAACAGAGGCCATCCCCGTGAGCTGGGCTCCCGGAGCGCTCTGAGGGTTAGAGGATAAATCCAAGGATGGAGAACCGAGGAGACTGTCATAGGGAAGATTCTTCTACAGCGGCTCTCCACCTTCTGGCCCTTTACGTACAGCTCCTCATGTGACCCAACCATAAAATTATTTCGTTGCTACTTCATAACTGTCATGTTGCTCCTGTTATGAATCGCCATGTAAATATCTGATATGCAGGATGGTCTTAGGCGACCCCTGTGAAAGGGTCGTTTGACCGCCAAAGGGGTCGCGACCCACAGGTTGAGAACCAATGGCTTAGCACACAACTCTGTCCCAGGCTTCTTTCTCTGTTGGAAACTGGCTTTGCCCCTGAATCCAGGGGTCTGTGCAAGTAAATATCCTCACAGAAATAATGGCGATTCATACTTTTTAAAAAATGTAATGAGATTTCCGTTTTCCCGTTCTATCTGTAAGGAGCTTGGGAGTCACCACTCCATCCTAACAGCAAGTGAAAAGCTAAACAGACTGAAAAGTCAATAATCATTGGATCCATAAGAGAAGTAAGGCCATAGGCAGACTATTGGGCTCAAAATTGGAAATCTCACCTTCTCGGGGCAGAAACCCAGGAGCTGAAACCTGCCCGGGACCCAGTGTCAAGGTGGGAAAAGTAGGGCTGTAATGGATGAATTGCTGGAGGCTCAGGTTGGACAAGGCTTAGAGTTAAAAACTATGAGAGGACCAGTCCTAGATGAGCCCCATACTTTTGTGAGTTTTCAGCAAAGGGAGGAGAAAGAAGAACATTTTGAAATACACCAGAGCACTCCATTTTTTAAAAATAATATTTTTTTATTGCTCTAGCTGGATTGGTTCAGTGGATAGAGCATCGGCCTGCAGACTGAAGGGTCCCAGGTTCAATTCCCAGTCAAGGGCTCGATCCCCAGTGCGATGGGGGGGGGGGGGGGGGGCAGGAGGGGACTTGCAGGAGGCAGCCGATCAATGATTCTCTCAGCATTGATATTTCTATCTCTCCCTCTCCCTTCCTCTCTGAAATAAAAAATAATCTATTTTTTTAAAAAGAAACCATGCAAACAGGAGAGTGGAATGAAAGTGTGTTTTCGTGTTGAAAGAGAAATGCAGTGCATTGTGGAATGATGGCATCGAAGCTGCTCGCCATAATATTCCGAGGTTTCCACAATGTGAAGTTCAGGATCGAGGCTGAGTGACCCGGCTGAAAGGGCAGAGCGCTCCTCCAGGTGGAGGCCAGGAGTCTTCCAACTCGGTCTCCTTGAACCAGCTGCCACCGGCACTTCATAAAATTACTCACCAGAGGTGGGACTGCTTTTAAATTTTATCTCAAGGGTATGCTCCACTTTACTGGAAGAAAAAATCAATTCATATTTTACCAGTTGTGTAAGGTTTCTGTATTAGTCAGGCTATGCTAACTGCTATTTAAAAGAAAATAGCTCTGGCTGGTGCGGCCCAATTGGTTGGAAGGTCATCCCAGATACCGAAACGTTTGGGGTTCAGTTCCCGGTTTCGGGTTCAATTCCTGGTCAGGGCACATACCCGGGTTATGGGTTGGATCCCTGGTCGGGGGATATGCAGGAGGCGGCGGATTGATGTTCACTCTCACTCACACATGGATATTTTAGGTTGTTCTGATTCCAAGAATTGATTTGTCCCCATCTGACACCGGCCTCCCATTTAAATTAATTTGAAGGCAGTTTCCTGTGATGCCAGCATTTATGATGACTATTCATAAATCACAAGGACAAACTCATAGTAGGAATAGTCCTATCTGAACCCGTTTTCGGACATGGTCAGTTATATGTTGCTTTCTCTCAAGTTCAAAGAGCGTGTGACGTTAAAGTTGTAATATGGTATAAGGGAGGTATTAGAATAAGTTTAATCAATTTATCAGTCATTGTTTTTATCAATGTTTTTATATCATGTTTTTGTTGTTTTATATCATATTTTGTTGTTATATCATGTTGTTTAATCAATTTAAATATTATTTTCATATACATTTTACTAATTTTCTTTCATCTCTGACACCTATATTATAGAGAAAGGGCAAATAGCGATATTAAAATATTTCTTCTAATTCATTTCCTTTCAATGTGCACGAATCTGTGCACCAGGCCACTAGTTTTCATATAAGATTCTCCCTATCCACAGAGGCAGTTTTCAACAGCTTTTTAAAGTTTATAATAAATCACCAATGAGATTATGAATTCACATTTCCATTAGTTCATTGTATAAATGAACAAAACAAACACCTCATCTATCTTACCTAACCTATGCTATTATTTTATTATTGCCAAAAATGCCCACATATTTGATACCATGTAGAATACTTAAATGTAATAAATTTATAGTGTTCTCTTATATCTGGATTTGCCTCCAAACTTCACATTCCTATTCCTTGTTTTATGATTATATAAGTTAACAGTCCTAATTGTAAGAAACCTACTCAAGTCTGCTCTTAATTCCCTGATTAATGGTGAATTGGTCAGAACCTCTACATCAGTGGTTCTCAACCTTGGCTGCACATTAGAGTCACCTGGGAATCTTTTTAAAATCCTGATTTCTGGGCCTCATCCTCCGGAAATTCTGTTTCTTTGTTATTAATGTTGTGGCCCCACCCCATAACAAAGAAACAGAATTTCTGGAGGACGAGGCCCAGAAATCAGGATTTTAAAAAGATTCCCAGGGGATTCTAATGTGCAGCCAAGGCTGAGAACCACTGCTCTACATGGTTCCTTTTTGCAACATTTAAAATCAAGGTGTGACGCCAAGCATATTAAATTCACGCAGGCAAGACATTTATGGTTAAGGTAGGCATTGTAATTGTAGTTATGGGTTTCCATGTTTTTAAAAGTGTATTTCGTTTTCTTTTCTTTAATTAGACGTTTGTTAATGTCTAAAAAAAACAAGTTAAAAAAAGTATGAAAGAAAAATCCAGGTTGTATGTGAGAAAAATAAAATAGTGTCATCCTAACTGGGGATAGAAGTTGATGAACCGATGTGATAATTGCTCCTTCTGAGAAGAAATTCATGCTCTACTTGACAGATTGTAATGAGTTAAAGAGCCCCATCTGTGAACCCTACCCCTTGTCTCTCTGCCCTGGGAGGAACCTACTAACCTTTAACCTTTAGTCCCTCCAAGAGTAATGAGCTTCGACTACACCACTTTATTCTCTTATCTAATCTAATTACAATAATGTAAGGTCTCTACTTTCCTATTAAGTGTCTCTATCAGGAGATAAATCATCCCATTGATTTTTCTCAGAGAACTTCTTCCTTGCAGCAAGCTTGAAATAAAATTTTGACTCCCTCTAATGATTTTTGTCTGAGAAATTGGTTTAGAAAAAGTTTGAATGGGACTTTGTGGTTTCTATTCAAATTCAAACTCAACTGAGGCAGAGGTAGCACTTAAATCTTCATCAGCCTCCTTGTTGAATTTACTCATTTCTTTGTCAAAGGCCAGCTTTTGGTCAGTGGCTATAGTAGGAGGCCATAGCCTCAGGATATTGATGCCTAAGAGGATGAGAGGGGATACCTAAAGGGGAGAAAAGATTAGATTAGAAAGTCAGGGTGAGTGACCCAGGGACACAGTTTGATGTGTGCTAAAGAACAGTCCCTCTCCAGCTCTGACTGTAAACCCTAAAAGCCGAGTGTGAGTTAGTACAGTAAAACCTCGATATAATAGACTAACTCAGACAAGGGGTTAAAACCGAAAGTTCTTATTATAATAAAGTAGGTTCTCCCAATGCATATGTATTGTCTCTCCACTTAAAGGAAGATTACTTACTTTAATGCAAGTTAACTTTTGAAAAACATGTAAAATTCCCTGTGCATTGTTTATTTCATGATATTACTTGCTAATCCCTATGAACCATACAGAACCTAAGAAGAAAAATTAACCCTAAAATCTGCTCTCTGAATGACTGGAATAGAGTTGCCTCATCTATCGTGACAGAAACCATAAGATTTATGTTTTTGAAAAATACGTAGATTTTTTGAAATACAAGAAAACTCACCAACGTTATTTAAAATGTATTAATTAAAACATGACCCTTTGAGACACTGTTAGTCAAATAGACATGCCTCAAAAAGTATAGAGTTAGCTCTAGCCGGTTTGGCTCAGTAGATAGAGCATCGGCCTGCAGACTGAAGGGTCCCAGGTTCGATTCCAATCAAGGGCACATGCCTGGGTTGATTAACAAAAAAATAAAGCTTAAAGAACAGTATAAAGAAAAAAAAAAAAAGACAACATGCCCAACTTCCTAGCTCTTCAAGCAGTCGTTTTGTCTGTTGAGAAAGGCTGTAAAGTGTATTTTCAAGGTGAGATGGGAGGATGGGGGTGGGGGAACGTGGTGGTGGTGAGATTTGGTCAAATGACCACCAGGTGGCGCCCCACAGAGTCAGGTCTCAGTGTGTCCTTACCTGTCCTTGCTCAGCTCTATCCTGTTCGTTTCACAAGTTGCTACCAGACCTAAAAAGTCTACTCACTGGTGTTGTTCCTGGATGATCAGAATGGCTGGGTTGTACCTCCCCGCCCCCCCCCCCCCCCCCAACCTGCCACCCTGGAGAGCAATTACCTTTTCAGCTCCAAGTTTCAGATTGGTGACTCATTCTTTATTTCCTTAAATTCCCGTCACTGATTATTACTTTTTTGGGGCTTCTACAATTCCCTGCTGGTTCTTTCTCACTAATGCTAGCAGTTCTGGAACTGGCTGCTTTTAGGCAAAATACACTTTTCTACTGAGATTTTTCTGAAATTCCTTTATGACTCCCCCCATATAACTTTTATACTCCCCTACCTCTGGTTTTTACAAGATGCAGTCAATAACAGCATGTAACTGGTCTGTCGGTGCCATCTGTGGGACTCCTAGGGCGAGCCCATCAGTGGTCACAGAAACCTCAGCCACAGCTGCAAATAATTAGCACTAGCAGCTTCTAAGAGAAATCTTCTGAAGGAGGGAATGATTTTGGTGTGTTGCCAATGGCAGGACGCCTGGACTAGCGATTAGGTCAACCACTGAGTCTTTGAGTCATAAGTTTGCTTCCTGTAAGAGGCTTTTAAAAATTGGAGTTGAACTCAGCTTTCCTTGATGCAATAAAACAGAAAAGGAGCCCTGGCCGGGTGGTTCAGTGGGTTGAGATATCTAAGGACGGGAGGGGTAACAGTGTGACTTTTTGTTTAGATTTTGTTTTGTCGTTGAACAGAACAGCAGTTAATCACGATATAAAGAAAACAATTCTAACAGCAGGGGAAGTTTTGAAATATGTTCGCCAAAAGGTTGTGGGTTCGATTCTGGTTTGATCCCTGGTTTGTGTGTGTGTGGGAGGCAACTGATAGATGTTTCTCTCTCCCATCAATGTTTCTCTCTCTTCCTCTCTCTCTAAAATAAAAAAAAAAAAAAACACCCTTGGATGAGGATTTGGGGGAAAAAAATAAAAGGTTCAGGTGAAATTCCAAGAGCAAAAAAAAACAGAAATAGTAGCTCAAACTGTCAGTGGTGGTGGAAACCACACCAGGTGTTAGACCAGTGGGGTCAGACCCGACCTGGGTTCAGCAACCTCGGCACTTGAGTTCTGACGAGGAAAGAATTCAGAGCCAAAACTCAAACTATAAGAGAACATTTATTTAGGAAATCTCAGAGGTAGAAAAAGTAATTCCTAGAAGAAAGGGGCTTAGGAAACAAGTTATAGAACTAAAGGAAGGGCCCTTGGAGCTTAGCAGTGAAGGTCAAGGTGACCCACCTGGAGGCATGGGGAGGGCGTGAGGGAGGGGAAAGGGGCAGGCACGCCCCAGGCGGGAGAGCACCGAGTCCTCCATCCTAAGGGGTTTAAGCTGGAGATTTCAGGGGCGGTCCCAACAGAAGAGCTCAATAGATCTCCCAGGTGCATCCTCTCAGGGCTGGGTCTCCACCGATAAATTGGTGGGCTCCAGGGCTCAAGGTCATTAGTCACTGCAGCTGGTCCTGAGGTCAGCCATGGCGTCGCTCCGTCTGGTTTCACGGCTTTTCTGGGCCTGGAGCTGAAATACAACTGAGGCCTAGATGTCATCTCTAAGAAGGAAAGGTAGGGGGGTCCAAACGGTGTCGCCAGCAATATCCTAGGGGACGAGAGGTCACCCCGGGGAAAGGGCCCACCCTGCAGCTCTCTGTTGCTCGGTTCCCTGGGCTTTCAGCCCCGGCGACCTCCGGTACCTGGCGCGCCGTCCTTGCTCTGCTCACGTCTGTCTAACTGCCCACCGCAAAGCCAGAAGGTAGAAAGCGGCCTATTACCCAAACGTTGCGGTCGTTTGTTGACCAAATTCCCATTATCCCTCCCCTTCTGAGTCACTGGGGCTGGGAGACTCCATTCCGGTTTCTAACAAGGCGTCACTTATAAGAATCACCGCGAAGGAAGGAGGAACTGGCCACACTCCATGAATAACATCCACTCTTACCTTTCCCTTTTCATATTTCAAAACTTTCCCTGCTGTTAGAATTGTTTCCTTCATATCATGATTGACTGCTGTTCTGTTCAACGACAGAACAAGATATAAACAAAGCCCCTGCCCCCCGACAGTTATCCCTCCCGTCCTTGGGTATCTTAACCCAGGGCTCTGGCATTGCTGCCTGGGGCAGACCCAGGATCAGCCCAGCCAGGAGCCTGTGCCCGACAGAGCCCCGGGGAGAGAGGGCAGGGGCCTTCCGTCTCAGTCTCCCAGGCGTGGGGCATGTTCCCTCAAACCCTTTGATGACCGCTAACGATGAGTTAATTTATTGGAGCTCCTCATGCTTCCGGCCCAGACCCCTCGTCATGACTACGAGCCTCTGAAAGCAGGTCTGAGAGGACCTGCCTTTTCCTAACATGTTACATATTAGATGTCATCTCATTCAGTTTCCTTAGAGGTAACATATTAGAGTAATCCACATGTGACTTCTGGTTTTGCCCAGTGCTAACCATGACTCTCTCTCTCTCATTCTCATTTTATATCTATCTCTAAAAGAAGCTATTTAGATCTATTGATATCATAAGCTTTTGTGGAAATTGTGTTAGATTGTAAGGAGCAGAGAGAGGAGGAGTTAGCTGCACTGCACAGCACAGCACACAGCCTCTGACAATACATATCCACTAGACCGGTGGTCGGCAAACTGCGGCTCGAGAGCCACATGCGGCTCTTTGGCCCCTTGAGTGTGGCTCTTCCCTAAGCCTTAGGAGTACCCTAATTAAGTTAATAACAATGTACCTACCTATATAGTTTAAGTTTAAAAAATTTGGCTCTCCAAAGAAATTTCAATCGTCCTGTTGATATTTGGCTCTGTTGACTAATGAGTTTGCCGACCACCGCTCTAGACAGTTGCTGTTTATCTCAATTCCCTCTTCAGCCCACTCTCATCCCACTGGAGATCCCTTCCTTTCTCTCCCTCTTCCTACCAACCCAGCCTTCATTCCTGTGCTTCCCTCTTCCTTCTTTATGCAGAGTGCCCGCGTGCCTTTGCTGAGGGCTTACTGAAAATCTATGTCAGCCAAAGCATGTCTCTCAGGAAGGCAAGATAGAAGTGAAAATGGGTTATTGTTTAAAAAAAATAAATTATTCCAGATTGTTACATTGTACAATACATAGTTTCTTTACTTAACTGTGTTCAACTGATTTTTAGATCCAAAAACAGAGCCACAAAATAGTTCACTTGATTTCTCAAAAGTTTTAAGCAACCCCAAATTTTAGTTTTCCTGGCATTCTTATATAAGACTACTTTTTTACCCACTGGTATTCCTACCTGCCCTCTACCAGATATAAGATAGATGGTTCCTGCCAGATCTCATCAGTTTACATCAAAACTTATCTTTCTTGGCCTTGCACGTCTTCTCCCCACACTCCACAGCCCTCTTCTACGAGAAGCATGGAGGAGATAAAGGGTGTCAGGAAAAATTAGTTTTTGGCTATGTTCCTCAACTTTGACCTTCTGCGTTTATCTGCTAGCTTTCCTCTAGCAATGTGTTTTAAGAAAAAAGAAAAAGAACCAAAACAGGTGGCTGTTTCTGTTTTCAATGCCATGGAGAGCTGGTCACTTTCCTGAGTTCTGGGACCATTCCGTGGAAGGTTCCTTCAGAAGTCACTAGTTTCCTGGCATAGTTCCTTATCTTACCGGTTTTCACAGCCCGTTTTCCAAGGCCAGAGATCACAACCATCTGTTAAATCTCAGTTTCTACATATGCATGCTGTCAGGTGGAAGGTAAACAAGGATTGTGTGTGTCTAAGTCCCAATTCATTTCCGTTGTTGGATGGGGAAAATGAAGTTTTAAAATGCCTATAATACTGATGACAATTTTACAGTTTCATGAAATCCAACTTGGCATTTCATCAAACACTTCTTTATTTAATTTTCTTGATTGATTGGGGCGACATTGGTCAAGATGAACATACAGGTTTCAGGTGTGGGTTTCTTTGGTACAAAATCTGTATTTTGCACCATGTGCCCACCACCCAAAGTCAAATCTTCTCCTGTCACCTTCTATTGGGACCCCTTCTCCCCCCACTCCCTTCCCTCCGGCAACCACCACCCAGCTGTTTGTGTTCATGAGTTTCAGTTAAATATCCCACATATGAGTGAAATCATGTGGCTCTTAGCTTTTTCTGACTGATTTATTTCATTTAGTATAACGTTCTCAAGGCCTATCCATGTTGCTACAAATGCCAGTATTTCATCCGTTCTTATGGCTGAGCAGTATTCCATTGTGTGTATGTATCCCATATTTATCCAGTTCCCTGTCACAGGACGATGCAATGTTGGTTGTTTCCATGCCTTGGTCACCATGAATAATGCTGCAATGAACATTGGGTGTGCATTTATCTTTGTGAATGCATGATTTTGAGGTTTTTTTCAGGTATATACCCAGGAGTGGGGTCATATGGTAACTCTCTTAATTTTTTGAGGAATCCCCGGACTGCTTTCCATAGTGGTTGTACCAGTCTACATTTCCACCAGCAGTGAATGAGGGTTCGCTTTTTCCCACACCCTCTCCAACACTTGTTTTTGCTTGTCTTGTTGATAATAGCCATTCTAATAGGTGTAAGGTGGAATCTCATTGTAGTTTTGATTTGCATTTCCCTAATTGGCTTTGAGATTGAATGTCTTTTCATATATCTATTCGCTTTGGTATGTTTTCTTGGGAGAGGTGTGTTTTCAGGTCCTCTGCCTACTTTTGGACTGGGTTGTTTGTTTGTTTGGTGTTGAGTTTTATACGTTTTTTTGTATATTTTGGAAATTAAACCTTTGTCGGGAGCTACTGTTTGCAAATAACATCTCCCCCTCAAGTTGGCTGCCTCTTGGCATCAAACAGTTCTTATGTGCAAGTCCTTTGCTAGGTGCTGGGGACACAAATGTATGAGATATTTTCCTTGCCTTTGATGAATTTACAATCTGGACAGCAGGGTCATTTGACAGTAGCTATCAAGTCATAAAGATGTTCCCACTCTTAATAATTTATTTTAGAAGGTAAATTTCGAATACCGCCATTTCTCCTGCTTTCGGTGTCTGCGCCTTTGCAAAGCTTCCCACAGGCGACTGTGGGGCAGAGCATTCCGGGGTTCCAACCTCTGTGGCCCCTGGGAGCCCCCAGGAGGAGGCCCAGGGAGCGATTTGCTGTGTTCAGTGGAAAACAAGTGGTGGTTACTAGCTCCGATGACTCTGTACTTTGGGTCTGGATTTGCTGCACCTTTTCTTTATTGTAAGACACCAACTGCCTTAACAAATGAGGATATTTAGTTGATCCATGAAACAGATATAAAGAGGAGCATTTTAAGAGGTGCCGTCTCTCTGAAAAAAATGTATCAAGCTGTTGAACTCAACCTACTAGATGTGTTTGTAAATAAACGTATGGCAGTAAGGATTTAATGCCTTTTCTCTGAAATACGAAATGTGATAATTGAGCATGTGTGTACTTTTTCATTTGGGTATTATCCCAATATTAGTTTCTTGACCAAAACTATGGGATGTAGCTTGTTTCTTGGTCTTAAAATCTGAGATGTTATTTACAAGGACACGACCTTGTTGGCAATTTACCTTATAAATGCAAACTTGACTTTAGTTCTATACTAATTTCCTTTTTTTATTTAAAGGGGGAGAAAAAATTTACTTTTCCATTCTTCCCCTTTATCTCAAAGGAGTGCATTGGTTTTTCTCCCTGAGTGATAATTAGTTAATTATGAGGAAAACCAGTGTTGTATACAGATTAAGTTCAAGAGCTTTATTTTTTTCCTTTAGACCTATTCCCTAAAACTGAAATATTTGTCTTAATAAATGTTCCACTGACCAATGTTAGTCTTGTGTAGAGTGAAAAAAAAGTACAACATTTGGAATGTAAGGTAATAGCATGTAAGGTAGAATATAGGAAATAATTACTAATTTATTCTGGTGCTTTGACTAGTAGAAATGGGTATAAAGATGGCTCTGATTAGTAATTGTCCCCATGAATCAAATTTGAGTAATGAAATGCTGCTTGCCAATTAAATTTTAGTGACTTAATTCCTAAGACTTTGTATTTGGGCCAGAAAATAGTAATTAGCTACTAAATATTTTAATCGCAATTTGGTCACTTTGGGAGCATCACTGGTGTTAGAGGAACACTGCACCTAGAGGTAAACTGGTGGTCTGACTAGCCTCCAGAGTTTGGGGGAGGGGAGCCTGTATTTAAAACTAGAATATCCGCATAAAGGTCTATATTTCTGGATTCTTGAAAAGTTGCTCTAGATCAGTGGTTCTCAACCTTGGCTGCACATTAGAATCACCTGGGAATCTTTTTAAAATCCTGATTTCTGGGCCTCATCCTCCGGAAATTCTGTTTCTTTGTTACTAATGCTGTGGCCTCACCCCATAACAAACAGAATTTCCGGAGGATGAGGCCCAGAAATCAGGATTTTAAAAAGATTCCCAGGTGATTCTAATGTGCAGCCAAGGTTGAGAACCACTGCTCTAGGTGGTTCTACACATCCCTTCATGGAACAAAAACGGCTGCCTCTGTCAGTCTTCATTTTAACATTGGATTTCCTATATGTCCCTACTGTTGAACTGATTTGATAGAACCTTACATTTTTTATTTGTTTTTCTGGGATGGCCTTAGACTTTAAAAAATATATATATATACACACACACACACACACACACACACACACACACACACATACACATATACATACTAGAGGCCTGATGCATGAAATTCGTACAAGAGTAGGCCTTCCTTCCCCCAGCTGCTGGCACCGGCTTCCCTTACAGAGGGAGGCGGCCGTGCCCACCCACTGCAGCTGGCTGGTTAGTGGCCTTGGGTCTCCCTCTGCGGGGCGATCATGGGGCAATGGCCAGGCCCCTGACCAATCACATCGCACCTGCCTTGGCTGGCCTGGTGCCAGTGGGTGTCATAGTGTGGTCCTGAATGGTCATTCTGCTGTTCAGCCCTTTGGTCGATTTGCATATTATGCTTTTATTAGGATTTATATAGGGTATATATTTTTTTATTGATTTCAGAGAGGAAGTGAGAGGGGAGAGAGAGATTGAAACATCAATGATGAGAGAGAATCATTGATTGGCTGCCTCCTGCACAACCCCGGCATGTGCCCTTGACCGGAATCGAACCCGGGACCCTTTAGTCTGCAGGCCAATGCTCTATCCTCTGAGACAAATCAGCTAGGGCCTATCTTAAACTTTTTAATAACTACTTGGCAACTACTTAAATAATGGATGCAACTTAATCTAAATGACTGTCCAAACATTCCCTATACTTCAGTGTCATTGTTTTTTGATTATCATTGATGTTAGCCTGTGTTTGTTGAGTTTTTCTATGGACTATCAAGGCTTTTTACCTTTGCGAAAAGAATGAACAAGAGTAAATTTGTGGTTAATAAAATGAAAAAAGTCAAGTGCAATGCAAACTGCATGGGGGGGAGGGAAATGAGTTTATTGCAGCATTAATCATAAGCAAAAGAACTGAAGCAACTTGCAGAGAGGTCAATAATAGAACATTAAGTAAGGATTGAAATAAATATCATCATTTAAAATAATAATCTTGCTAGAAGGAGTCAATGAGGGGGGAAAAGGAAACATGTAAACTTCAACAAAAAAGATTTAATAAAAGAATACAAAAATTAAAAAATTAAAAAGATAAAAATAAATAAAATAATCTTGAAGGCAAAACAAAGATTAACCCTAAGCATAGACTACTTATATTTACTACATTCAATTTCATGATGATGCATGCTCAATCTAATTTTTATAGTTAATCAAACAGATTTAAGGACATATATACCCTAAGAACTATGGTATATTGGGTCAGGGAGTTTATAAAAATTAGGACAAGGAGAGGCTAATTATTTAAGTAATTTTTAAAATTTATTTGAGAGAGGTGAGAAAGAAACATTAATTGTCTGCCCTACTGGGCATTGAACCCACAACCTGGGTATGTGCCCTGATCAGTAATCAAACCTGACACCTTTTGGTATATGCCCTGACCACACTCCAGCTGAATGACACCGGCCAGGGCAAGACTAATTCTTTTTTTATTTTTTTCTTTCAATTTGTCAACATTCATTTTTTAAAATTTTATTTTATTGCTTAAAGTATTACAGATAGTAGTACATATGTCTCCTTTTTTGTTCCCCATTGACCTTTGTGCAAGAATAGGCTTGCCTCCCCCAACCCCGCAGTGTCTTGTGTCCATTGGTTGCGCTTATATGCATCATACAAGTCCTGCAGTTGATCTCTTACCTTCCCCCTCAACACTCCCCAGCCTTCCTGCTGTAATTTGACAGTCTGTTCAATGCTTCTCTGCCTCTGTATCTATCTTTTTGTTCATCAGGTTATAATGGTCTTTATTTTCCATAAATGAGTGAGATCATGTGGTATTTTTCTTTCATTGCCTGGCTTATTTCACTTACCATAATGCTCTCCAGTTCCATCCATGCTGCTGCAAATGGTAAGAGTTCCTTCTTTTTTATAGCAGCATAGTATTCCATTGTGTAGATGTAGCTTAGTTGGCTAATTCTTTTAAACGCCCTAGAATTGTACATTGGCCACTGGGAGGAGCCTTTTTATAATTTTTCTAATTTTTCTTTAGGAACCAAAGTCTTAATTTATGCAGATGAAGTTCTAGATGTTTCTATGACTGCCTCTTTGAACCTCTAAAAATCTCTTCTGTGCAGAGCCTCCAAGTTTTTTTTTAATAAAAAGAAAAAAAGCTAAATGCATACTTTCATTACCAAATAGCCAAAAGAATAGTCTTCCAATAGAGAAATAGTTCCATAAAACTAAGTTATGATACCTTAACTACATGGAGTATTATGTAACAATGAACATGACAGTTATGAAAAAGCATAAACATGTTTGCTAATTCAATAAGTAAAAAATTAAAAATAGAAATTATTAATCTTGAATATATGTATAACAGTTTTAATTGCATAAAGACAAAATCTGCAAGAGAATATGTAAGAATGTACATAGTTGTTTTAGGGTTATAAAATTATAGGTGAATACTTTTCTGTTATCAATTAAAAAATTTTTACAAAGAAATAAAAAGAAAGATGCTTAGAGTTCCTTGTTCTATTCTGCTGAATTCATCATGACAGCCCATCTATGAAAGAGGAAGACATATTTCTCTTTTAAACTGAAAAATGTTTTAAAGATCTAAACTAATTCAGTGGTAGAAGGTGGAATATGATATTATAGAAGTGTACTTCAATAATTTTCAGGCAAATGTAGGCTGGAACCCTGCTTCTGCCATATTCATAGGAAAGGCTGCTGAAATTCTGATGCTTGGATTCCTTATTCCTAAAGAGGATAATTTTTAAAAACCTTCTTTGCCATTTGTCTTGTTTTTATTTATATTTGTTTTGCTTTAATGACACTAAGTGCCTGGTACCTACTTGGTACTCAATAAATGTGGATGGTTTGTGGGAGTTTATGTAAAGCCTTATAGGACTGGGGGCATGACTGTGACCTTGAGTTTGCTTCCATGAAGGGCCTGGCTCTTCACTAACCTACTTCAAGGAGGACTTAGGGGGACAGAAAGATCTGGCTTCCATTTGTGCTCCTTTGTGCAAAGAGCAGGATACAGATAAAAGGATAAATAACCATTTGTTTCATATCCCTTCTCCATCCCTTCACCCTTGAGGTCTGACTAACGTGTGCAGGGGCTTGGAAATACCAAGGTCCTCCCTTCCAGTCTGAGAGGCAGTAGAAGGGCTGGTGTTAGCAGTGACATTTACCAATTTCTTCGTTCCACCACCATCTATCGGTCCCCAGAGTGGTAAGATCTTCCCAGGCCTATTTTCATACGGCATCGGGGAAAGGACCAGGAGAGGGGGGAATGTTGAGTTTTAAGTTTCCGATCTGGTTTTCTGTAACCAGCTTAATAAAAGTCCTAAGGGGGCAGTTCAAAGCAAACATCCTGCTGACGGGAATCGGTTGTCAGTCCTCTTGACAGAAATTAGCTACCATTGCAGGGAAGGAGATGTTGCAAGCCAAACCTGCATTACACTTGATATCTTTAAAGGGCCTGGTGTTCCTGCTTTGGAATGACTCAACGAAATGTCCTCAAGGCGTCCCTTGGGAGACTTCTCTCCTGTCCCACCTATCTGTGGTCCTTTGACCACACCCCAACTTTGCTCCCACTCTCTGAATTTCCCAATTCTCAAGGATTTGTCACACTGAGTTATTATAGCACCCCAGTTCACTTTCACTCTCTTAATAGTAATGTGGAAATTACTCATGTTGTTGACTCCTCAAAAATAAATTTGTAATGATTTTTGTCTGAGTTGTGACATAGTATGCTTTTTTGATATCTCAAATCCAAAGGATATAGACTGAAATGGTCACAAAGCTTACTGGTAAGAGCTAGAAAACAGAGGTCTGATGGCAAAGTGGCCATTAGAAGAAAGACTGTAAACTTGTAAGGTGAACAAGCAGATACAGGATTAGCAATCATGTACAGAAAGAAACTATGGTAGCCCAGCTGGTGTAGCTTGATGGTTGAGCATTGACCTATAAACCAGGAGGTCACAGTTTGATTCCTGGTCAGGGCACATGCCTGGGTTGTGGGCTCATTCCGAAGTAGGGGGTGTGCAGGAGGCAGCCGATCAATAATTCTCTCTCATCATTGATGTTTCTATCTCTCTCTCCCTCACCCTTTCACTCTGAAATCAATAAACATATTCTTTAAAAAATAATTGCATGAATGAACAAATGAAGGAACTCTTATGAACATTCAAAAGAGACAGCACATCTGAGTTCATACATTAAAGTGTGATGAACCTTGTGATTGATCTTGTATCATAGGAGCTTGATTTAGATTTTTCAGGATTTTCTACATATACAGTCATGTCATCTACAAATAAAAACAGTTCACTTCTTCCTTCCCAAAACCAATAGTTCATTACTCATAGTTCATTCTTTTGCATTGTTGTGTAGTATGCAAATCCCCCAAAGCAAATGCAATATTACTTTTCTTATCTAATGGTCTGACTTTTGATCAACATCCAGAAAAAAAAAGCCACGATCCATTCTCCTACATGAAAATGCCCTAAGGGCCTAATGGAATAAACAGAGCCAGTCCCCACATCCAGGTCTTTATTCCAAAGGAGAGGAGAGGAGATTTTCCACTTCTGGAGAACACTAACTGAGCATTGTGAGCAAATAGGGCCATAAAGAGCTGGCCTGCCTCTGTGGTGTTCCCCCAGCATGCTTCAGTTTTTCCTGGGCTGCTGCTGGAAGGAAATGAAACACATCAAAGACGTGGAAAGGTGGAGAGAAGCCACTAGGTACAGACCCACTGGCTATAGGACAGTGACGGCTAACAGCAGGGATGGAGACGGAGCACGTCAAGCAGAAGCGCACAGCCATCTGGGATAATTTACTGCAGAGAAAATGCCCGGAAACACACGAGTGTTCTCTGAAGGCAGCACTGGGGGGCTGCCACGTTCAGAAACTGAGGTTCATGAGGGAGAACTGGATGGAAGTTATGCCCAGAAGATGAGGAGAGGATCTAATATTGTTTATGTGCTTTCCAGCTCTTTCCTCTCCCCATCTCCCCCTTATTAAAAACCAATCCTGTGATAATTTTTCCCCAATTAAATGTGTAAGTGAAAATTAATAAAATACCTTTTTAATAAGAAAATAAATTTCAAAGGGAGAACCTAAACCTAATGGAACAATTTCTGTGTGATGGACAAGCAAGGGTAAATGGCCCAGTAGCCACAGAATGGAGCATGTAGTACAGTTTATAAAGATACATTAAGTAGATGGAATTAAAATGCTTCCATGCTGTAGGGGCAAACTTTATTTACCCAGTCTGATTAGCCAATGGCATTATGCAAAGCAGGTATTTATAACCTAAGCCTTAGGAACTTGACATTTAATAGTTTCTCTTTTTTTTCATACTTAATTATACAGAGAAAAATATATTTGAGACAATGAGAATGTGTTAATCGGTTGACCATAATTATGTGTGTGTGTGGTTTATTTGTCAGTTTTCCCAGCTTAGAGCTTGAACTCGAGAATACATATTACTGGAACAGATTTTCAACCAATTTTAAAATGTCATTTGCCATCATTATAATACATCTGTGTAAAGGAGGAAAATGATAGTATGGATAGTTCTAAGAGGCAATAATTAGAGAGCAATTTATATTTGCTTTAAGGATGTGTGTCTATGTGTGTCTACCTATACCTGCTTTCTTGGTATTCCCAGTGTGTAGGTCTGGCTTGAAAAAACTTCTAGCCCCTCTTGACCTCAGGAAAGGAAGAACTAAGAGAATTCGGCTTAATTCCATCCAGTAGGGTGTTTTGAATATCTGCTATGTTTTGATTAGTGATATTAAGTAACAGAAAGCATCTCTTTAGCAGCTTCAGCCCCAAAGCAGATGTGTGTGGAGGGGGAGGGGATGTGGGGAGGGGGGGGGAGACTACATGAGGAGGCAGAGCAAGAAGGCATCTGGATCTCAGGAACAGAGAGTAACCAAGACCTAGAAAGCTGTCAGGACCCGCTCTGCCTCTCTCTGCTGGCTGCCTCGTTCTTTTCCCTCTTTATTTGGAAGCCCTTTCTCTTACTTCTTTAGACCTTGGACAGAAATGAGCATGTGAAACATCTGCCTAGACCAGTGATGGCGAACCTTTTGAGCTCAACGTGTCAGCATTTTGAAAAACCCTAACTTAACTCTGGTGCCGTGTCACATATAGAAATTTTTTGATATTTGCAACCATAGCAAAACAAAGACTTGTATTTTTGATTTTTTTATATATTTAAATGCCATTTAACAAAGAAAAATCAACCAAAAAAATGAGTTCGCGTGTCATCTCTGACACGCGTGTCATAGGTTCTCCATCACTGGCCTAGACAGACTCGCAATCTCAAAATCACTGTTTCCGAACCCCAGGACAGGGAAACACGCTGGCCCCGTTTAGTGTGGGTTAGGCCTATCATCTGTGGTAGGTGTGACAAGATCACATATAGAGAAGCGGCCAAGAGGGAAATAAATGCCCCTGAAGAGGAGGAGGTAGTTTCCAGAGAAAGGCGATTACTTAGAGGTGGGCAGACAGGCTCTACATTGTGTTTGTACAGGATTTAGCCCAGAATGAGCACCGTGGGAACAAAAGAGGTGCTTATATCATAGCTTCTGTCTTTACGAAGGTCGCGATCTCATCAACCTACATGTGTCCGTGAAGGAGTAAAATTGAGGACTGTGATTAAATACTGAAGTGATGGCTTTGACTCAAAGGCGGCTGGATATCGGGGGAACGTGGTGGAACTTAAAAAAGACATGGGAGCAAAGCTTCACTCTGCCTCCTGCTCTTATGTGCTCTTCGTGGGTCACAGGTTATTCTCCCGTGGGTCTTCATCTGACTTGTAAAATGTGGATAATTATATTCCACTTAAAGGCGTTTTGTAATGATTCAGTGCAGCACTTAACAAATACCTAACATGGTGGAATCCCAGGTTACAACGGTGTGTTTCAATGAGCCTGTGGCCAACAACCTGGGTGGATTGCTGGACTAGATGTTGGGAACAGAATTAAGACATGGACGTTGGTTATCCTTGAGGAAATTGCAGTCTGTTGTGGTGGGAAGGAAACAGATGAACAGATAAGTTCAATAAAACGTAGCGTTGAGCCCTGGCTGGTTTGGATGGAGCGTCGGCCTGTGGACCAAAGGGTTGTGGGCTCGATCCCCAGTGCGGGGCATGCAAGAGGCAGCCGCCGATCAGTGATTCTCTCTCATCGTTGATGTTTCTATCTCTCCCTCTCTCTTCTTTGAAATCAATAAAAATATATATTTTTTTAAAAAATGTAGCGTTGACTATGATTCTGGATGTGATTGATCTGTGATGGACCTGAGAAAGTTTTGCAAAGGTGCTGGGACAAAAGCAAGGCCTTATGCAGGTAGGTAGGTTTTGAACAGGGACATTGCTTATCAAAGCGGGTTAAAAAGACCCTTTCCAAACACTGCTGGGCTCAGGAACTAAGGAAATGATACAAATTTCAAGCAGATTTCTACATGGTAAAGGAACCTAGAAAATCCACACTGTGGATTATGCAGTTGTAGGTAGCAGGACTTATTTTTTTGAGCTCCGGGGAAACAAAAATACTCAAGAACAAAAATGTCCGTTTGATTTAATAGTGTAAGTTCAGAAAATACATACCACAGGCTAACACTAGATAAGTTTCAAAACCACTCTTTGCTAGATTAACTGGAAGAAAAACGAAGACATGATACCAGCGTTTGACATTTAAAGTTGCTGTTTCAGTACACTTGTCAAAGCCAGCCAGCGTGCTTTGCCATCTCAGAACAATTTGTTCACTTAGAAATTAGAGGTGTTTGGGCCAATAAATCGAAATTTATTTTGTAGTAGTCATTTCTCTTAATGGAAGTGTTTTCCAGATGTTGCCTAAGTCTAGTCGTCCGGGCCCTCTTCCAATAAATGAGGAAAGTTTGATTTCATTGGTTGTCACTGTTGATTTTGTCTAACCTTTGGACTAATGGGTTCATCCCAGTATATCTGCACTGATATATATATGACTTCCAGGACACTGGAGAAATTCATCTATCCTCTTACCGGTAAGTGTCAAAGTTAACTTGCTTCATGGAATTAAATGTTTTCAATTCAATAGGGATAAACTTTATTAAAGGTGTTTGAAATAGATGTGTAAGGATAGTAGTTGGACAGTTTGGGAAAAGATCACATTTCTGCAATCCACCTGTTGGAAGCTTGTAAATTGATATTGAGAGGGAAGGGGAAGTTGGAATGGTAACTTCTATGTTTATCAAATTAAATTTTACTGAGGCTGGTTATTTTGTTCCTTAAGATAGAATTTAAACCTTGCACTGTAAGTACCTGTTTTAATATTAATAGAATTTTAAGATAAGTTTGTATTCTATTGGGGGGAATTCTAAAGAATTAAAATGTTCCATGACATGACTGAGATGGTGACTTGATTTCTTCTGCATAAGATTAAATCCAATGGTCAAATAATTACTATAGAATTAAAGCTGACTAAAAGTCTTGCTTCAAGAATGGGGTGGTTTTGTCCTTAAATTGCATTTTAAAAGTTACCAAAGCATGAATGCAGCACAGGCAGAAGCTGGTGGTGAGATCAAAGAGGAGTTCTCTGATACTTTTGTTTTCTTCTCAGCGATGGCCATGGAGTGGAAGATACTTCCCATTCACTTGTTGCTGCTACTTTCTGTTTTCTTGATTCAGCAAGTTTCTTCTCAAGGTACCTTCACCATCCAAAACTGTTTTATTTCACAACTATTGCTAATCATTCAGTTCTGACTCTTAGGCCAACAAAAGAAATAGATGTCTAAAAACGTATGTTTGTTTAAGTTTAATGCAGAGTACAACCTTATTATGTAAAAACGTACCTTTTATGAGCATTTTGGAATTCTCACTCTTGTCTCCTGTGTTACAGAATCTTTCAAGAAGTTTTGAGCTTTTCTATAGAATAATTTTTGTATTCATTATTCCTAGGGTTATCCCAAAAGTTTAAAAAAAATATATACAGATGTTGCTGGGGTGATACAATATTATTTGATTAACTGATAAGATCAGTATTTAAATAGCATACGATTTTTATCTAAATGTTTACAAAGAAATTTAATTTCTTACATCAAATAAAGTATTGATAAAGCACTTCAACGGACATCTGCAATATTTGAAATGGCATTTTATTAATCTTGAAAATGCTCTCTTTCTTATATAAGGACTGTTCATCCAGATATGGAATTACACAGATGTGAATGTCATTTGATATTAGGCGCATGATTGTTATGGTGAAATTACATTTATGAAATAGACATTTCCAGTAAAATAATTAAAATTCTCATGAACCCGAGCAAGAAAGGTAACTGCCTGCGATGGGCATCGTTTCAGAATCGCTGAGATAAGAAAAGATGGAAAATGCATAAAAGCAAATGTAAACATTTCAAAAGGAATGATGACGGCTCTGGTATCTCCAGACCCCCGTGCTCTTTCATGATAAATTACAAGGTTCGCAGCACTGGGTGTGTTTTTCTAACCCACCTTTCCTCTGTGATAGTCAATTGTTCACTAAAACGCTTTACTCTCCTTTAAGTAAATGAATTTAAGGTTAGTTATTAAAATGAATAGCAAGAGAAGTACAGACATTTAATCTATGAAAATAAACTTTTCCTGTAAAGACATTTGATTTCCTATTTCAGAAATCTGCTAACGGTAAATAACATTTTGATGTTGCATCTGCTTTTCTTGCCTTCTCAACCTCTCCCCATTCCCTTTTTTCTTTATATATAATATATGTATTTATATACATACACTATATATGCATCTGTGTGTATTGTGTGTATATGTATGCAAACACTTCTGAAAGTTTTCCTGGTATTTACTGTTTAATTTGCATATTAAGACCTTCACTCTCCTGGAATCATCATTTTGAGATTTTTCCCCCCAGTGTGTTTCAAAAGTCCTTCTATGGATTGGCAGATACCACCTGCCAATTTCTATTCCAGAGACAGATGCAGTGGTTGCTTTTCTATGGTTCTCTCTTCAGGGAGGATTTCAAGGTGTTTTCCAAATGATTTTGAAACTATATTGGGAGATAATTATGATTTTGGTTTTTTTTGGTTTTTGTTTTACCCAGAAATATTCTGTTCATGACCTTTACATTCATGTCCAGGTCTTATTTCAGTAGTTATTCATCTTGCATCATTTTAGCAGTGGTTGTAAACATCTGACTTCCCTGACATTTAAAGAACCCAGTCCCCCCCACCAATAAAAGGGAAAGGACACCTAGGAGAGTTTGTGCAGGTATAACCAGCTTTCTTCAAGCTCATCAAGAACAAGAGGCACTGTGATTGTTTGGGTTTTAGAATCAGATATATTAGAGTTCAAATTCTAAATGGGCTGTTGACTTAAAATCTATAATAATAAAAGCTAATATGCTAATTAGACCAGACATCCAAACAACCTTCTGGATGTCATTCCAGGCGTCCTTCTTGATGAAGCCACAGCAGTGGGGGCTGAGGCAGAGGCAGATAGGGGCGATCAGGCAGGAAGGCAGAGGGGTTAGGGACAATCAGGCAGGCAGGTGAATAGTTAGGGGTGATCAGTCAGGCGAGTGGTTAGGAGCCAGGAGTCCCAGATTGCGAGAGGGATGTCCAGCAGTCGGACATCCCCCAAGAGGTCCCAGATTGCGAGAGGGTGCAGGCTGAGCTGAGGGACCCTCACCCCCCCCTCCCCATGCAGGAATTTCTTGCACCGGGCCTCTAGTAGTTTAACTATATAATTTAGGGCCAAATCAGGACACTTCTGAGAGTGAAAGAGGTCAATATGAATAATTAACAGGTATTCATTGACCTATAATACGTATATGCTGGATCTGTTCACTAGCTGGGTGCCCTGAAGCAAGTTATTAAAATTTCAATCTTTCAGCTTCCTTATCTCTAAAGAGAAGCTACTCAGAGTCTCTTGGCAACATTTTTAAAAGCGTTAGAGATAATATATGACTCGGTACCCAGCACAGAGAGGCTCCAATGATGGCAACACCAGTAGAGCTGTAGCTGCCACCCCCCTCCCAGGAAAGGTGCAAAGCTCCTACTTTGATTTTCAAGAGTATTTGTCTTCTCAGTCTAGAAAAGAATAAAGTGAGTCTTATAAAAGATCAGGCAAAGATCACCTGGACCTGTGGCTAATTATCATCCCCATCCTTTCCCAACGGACACAATTCTCTCTCCCCAAAGGGCTCTGTCCTCCTCCTGAGATCTCTCCCTCTCTGTAAGTGGTTTGGCCGTGTTTACCTATATTGTATGATTTTAGATGTATCAAGCTGTGCAGGGAGATGTGGGGAAGGGTATTCTAGAGATACCCCCTGCAACTGTGATTATAACTGTCAACTCTACATGGAGTGCTGCCCTGATTTCAAGAAATTCTGCACTGTGGGTAAGTGCCAAGAGCTGGCATCTCCCCTGTCAAACATCGCTGTTCTTGAGCATCCCTCGCTGTGCTCTGTTCATACTATTGCGCATCTTGTTGCTCAAGTGTCTTTCCCTTCCCTTGCATAAATGTCGCAGCGTGTTGTACCTAAGGATGGTGTCAAAGTTTGTCACTTCTGGGGGAGTTTAAGCCTGGAGATCTGTCGCTTGCACAAGGGTTTTGATTAGTGCCACATACAATGTCTTGTCTTCAGTAGAGACTTAACACTGTGACTCTGGAATCATGAAGTAAAAAGTAATGAGTTGTCATTGCTTAGTCAGGAAGCCCTTCAGAAGTTTCACCAGAAGAATCTATGGTCCTAAAATCTTGTCTACTACTTGACTTTTTTAATATATATATTGACATGTTTCTAAATTACCTAAAAATGGCAATTTAATGATGAAGCATTAGTGTTTAATGATGAGTTTCAATGAAAACCCAAAAGGTTTGAATTTTCAATGAATGGTAGGTAATATTTCACTTGACTATATTTTTGGCCATTTTGTTAACACAGAGACATGTCATATTTAATTCATAAAAATTATAATTAAAATTGTCTCAAAGTTATCTTTCCTTTTAGAATTTGCATGTGAAGCTCATAAGTATATTGTTGTACAATGTATATGTTGTGTTGTGTTGTGTTAAGGTAACTATTTCAAATAGGCCTTGTTGGAGTCATTGGATCTCTAACCAAGGCTTTTTTAAAAAAAAAATAAATAAATAAGCAAGCCTCTCATATACAAGTCCATGCCATGGATTAGGCTGTGTCTTTCACCTCTACTAAAATTTAGTTTTGAGGCACTAAATTTACGAGCAAACCTACCAAGAATTTGTTAATAGTTTGTCATAATAAAGGTCTCTGCATTATAAACAGAGACCTTTAATTCTGAGCTGAAACACTGATCCATTTGGAATATATTGTTGTAGGATCTGAATATTAAATTAACAGAAATCTATTACAATGAGTGATGTGAGGAGGAAAAAAGATGGAGGGATTTCCCATGAAGGGTCATTTACTATTGAAACATTTTCCATTGTCCATACATGGAAATGACTTGGGTAGCATTGGGGTGTCTCTTGGAACCTCGAAGGGCAAACATGTTTCCCTAAGTCCCCATATTTCTTTCTTGACTTGGGCTGTCTCCACTTGGGAATCCATCCATTTTCCTAAGCAGAGGACTTAGAAATGCTCGTTGGGGCTCTAGTGGGCTAGAAAGAAGGTGGGAAAGGGCTCCCCTTCCTGGGGGTGGCTGTGTTGTCCTCAGTAATCCTAATGCGCAATGTTTTGTTTTGCTCTGGGTAGAGCTCTCCTGTAAAGGCCGCTGCTCCGAGTCCTTTGAAAGAGGGAGGGAGTGTGACTGTGACAACCAATGTAAGAAGTATGGCAAGTGCTGTCCCGATTACGACGATTTCTGTGAAGGTAAGCATCAGTGCCAGGGGGTGCTTCTGGGGTGCAGCCAGAGCTGTGCACACACCTTGGCCTCACTGATAACGCCTGGCAGTACGACCCTCTGAGGTGTTGATTTCACTAACATTTAAGTTATTTCATTCAAATTTTGTTTCAACAAGATGAATTGAGGGACGGCCGCCTCTCCCAGCAGCACTCCCTGGCTCAGCCTGGCTCCAGGCGCGCAGGTTGAGTAACAGAGGGTGGGCCTGAGTGTACATGCTTCTCTCTGCAGGTGTGGTTCAGTTTCAGGTTAAATCAACAGTAACCAACTCCCTTGATGATTTCTTGTCTCACCTGAATGGTCAGCTGTCCTTTGAACTATCTGTGCTTTACAAAGTAATGTTTTTCAGTGTGTGTTTAAATATATTTTATTGAGTTTTTACAGAGAGGGCGAGGGATAGAGAGTTAGAAACATCGATGAGAGAGAAACATTGATCAGCTGCCTCCTGCACACTCCCTACTGGGTATGTGCCTGCAACCAAGATGCATGCCCTTGACCGGAATCGAACCTGGGACCTTTCAGTCCGCAGGCTGATGTTCTATCCACTGCGCCAAACCGGTTAGGGCTTCAGTGTGTATCTAAAGGGAGAATCAACACTTTTTTGCTTCTCTAAACTAGAACATTAGTGAATTAGTTTAAGGCATTACATTTACAAGCAAACCTACCAAGAATTTGTTAACTGTGCATTGTATGTCTCTTCCCATCTTGACAGTTCTCTCTCTCCAATCCTGTGCCTAATAGTCAATAACAAGGGATAGTCTCATCTTAAAATCTTCTCTGGTTATGGGTCCCAAAGGAGTACTCTGAGAGTGTAGTAAAACCATCTAAATTTTACCAAAAAAAACACCCCAAGATTTAAAAATATTCTTAAACAATAGATTTCTTTCTGTTACCGTTTGTTCTTAAAGGCTTTTGTTAAAACAAGACAATTTGTGGAAGTGTAGATGTGCATCGCTTGCATAACCCGATCATTTTATTTAGACAAGGCTGCACGCCCGCTCCTTTCCAGCAGGGGAGAGGGCAGAAGGCTGTCAGGCAGCTGAGCTGAGGGGCCTTTTTTCACCCTTCAATGTTTTCACTGGAAAGCATTCCAGGAATAACGGAGAGGACACCCTTGTAATGGAAAACTCAGAGCAGAGTCCCTGCAGCTTTCAGAAGGACCCATGTGGGCAGGACATGTTTACTCACCGCCCTGAGAACCCTGCTGGCTGTGAGTCAGAACGCTAGGAATGCAGCTTGGGAAGAGGATAGGTGGGGAGTGAGGAAGCATTGAGAGAACCTGTTAATAAAGATAATGCCTTAGGGTGGCCCGATTGCATGAGGTTTGTGGAAAACGCGAGGAAAATAAAGGACAGCCAGAGCTTCAATACTTCATTTTTAAAGAATAGCAACCAATTATGTCGTTAATTCGCCACTCAGTTGTTTCAAGATTGCTGGATTCTGCTTGTAGGCATCTGTAAGTCTCAGTGATCACATTTCAAGAACTGGAGGAATCAGCAGTTGAGCTATGAACGTGGGTGAGAAAAGCCAAGAGGTTAAGTGTGTGTTGAAGATCACTAGTATGTGGCAGAACAGTTTCTCAAGTTGAGGTACTTGTCGCTTTTGTAGGGGGGAGAAAGGGAGAGGTGCGGTGGTCAGTTCATGGAGACTGCAGCCATCGCTTTCTGAGATGCTTGGTAAGAGCAGCGGGTTGATGGCAACCCTCCACTCCCCAGAGCGTCCCCACTGTTCTCTGCTTCCCACTTTCCCACAGGTCCTGCTCCTCTTCCTCTGGTTCCTAATGATCAAAACATGTCTTCTCTTCTGGACATGAGAAGAGGTGGGAGGAGGGGTGACAAAAGTTTAAATGAAACACATCAAACCATGAGCAGCCGTTTGACTTGGGGAAGGGCAACAAGTTTGAGAAAAGCATCATGGGAAGCTGTGGAAGTTTTACAAAAGTGAATATTCATTTAGAACTTTCATGATAAATTGGCATCATTACTTGTAAAAGAACATGTAAACAAAAAATGTAATTACTCTATTTCTCACCCACATGCAATAATTATTTTCACCACAGAAGGCAGACACAAGGGATGGAGTTTATAAACCCAAGCACTTTTTAGATAAAAACGTCCAGAAATCATCTAGAATAAATAACTGTTTGCAAACAAGAAAATGAAGTTCAAAAGGAATTCACACTTTCCCCTAAGGTCTCAATGAGAGCTTTGCAGGACCAGGACTGGAATTTTCCTGAGCCCTGAGCCTTTGCTCCCATAAGAGAACCAATATTTTATAGCAACACATCCTCAGAATTAATTGGTTTGGAGTAGTGTTGGGCCACAGCCTGCCTACACTGGTTTTCACCAGCATCTACTCTTTTTTTCTTTTTAAAAAAATGCTTTTATTGATTTCAGAGAGAGGAAGGGAGAGGGAGAGAGGATAGAAGCATCAATGATGAGAATCATTGGTGGGCTGCTTCCTGCATCGCCCCCCCCCCCCCCCCCCCCTTACTGGGAGCTGAGCCTGAAACCTGGGCAAGTGCCCTGACTGGGAAAGGAACCATGGCCTCCTGGTTCATGGGTTGACGCTCAACCACTGAGCACGCCGGCCGGGCAAACCAGCATCTAATCTTGAAGACAGATGCATCCATGGCTTTCACAGTTAGAGTTGCTGATGAGTACAAACAGATGTTAACCGACCTGTCTTGCTTGGCCTCAGTAAATAGCCCCACATCACCACCATCTTCAAAGGCTGCACCTCCGCCTGCAGGAGCACGTCAACCCATCAAATCAACAACCAAACGTTCACCCAAACCAACAGACAAGAAGACGACTAAGAAAGTTATAGAATCAGAGGAAATAACAGAAGGTAGGAAGATGACAGAAGGAGGTTTCTGAGATGAAATAACCTATAGCTGACTCCTCATAGAACAGGATAATCTTATGAGTCGTTAAAGGCTCATTATGCTTTTTGTTTACTGAAGTCAAAGTTTAAGCCAAAGTATAAACCCTCAGATATTTATTTTCCTTATTTACTGAACCCAGTATGGGTTTAAGTTAAAATAATCAGAGGAAACAAGTCTTAATGTTAAAAAAGCAAGACGATTTTTTTTTCAGATTACATTCAGTGAGTTCTGAGAAAGTTAATAGTTATGTTGCTATTATCTGTCATAAGCTCCGGTATCTTGCTTTTAACTGACAATTAAATTAGAAGGGCAGTTGATTATGCTACCGTTAAATCAGAACACAGACATTTATTGATTAGTAAATAGCATTTCTTGTTGTATTTGGACTGGCAGTTCTTTCTTGCTTTAAATCACAATTGGTGTGATCACTTTTTTATTTGATTTATAGAACATTCTGTTTCTGAAAATCAAGAGTCTTCTTCCTCTTCTTCTTCTTCCTCTTCAAGTATTCGGAAAATCAAGTCTTCCAAAAATTCAGCTGCTAATAAAGAATTAAAGAAGAAACCCAAAGGTTTGAGCATTGATAAAGATCAAAGACTATATCAATGCCATAACAATAATTATCTAAAGTAATGCGTGTTGATAGAGTGATTTGAAGATATTTTAATATTTGGGGAGGGAGGTGTATAACTCTATAAAAGCTATTTTAGAAAATACCAATGCAAACTTCCTTTAGGAAATTAGTGCCAAGCAGCTAAGAAACCAACTAAAGCAAAGGGTAAGATGCTCTAGAAACTGTGAAACCACAGGATGGCGCCAATGATGATTGTGGTTTTCTATTCTAGTTCCTGACATCGTTTTTCTTTCTTCTTTCTCTTGTGTTTTCATTTTTCCTTCTCCAGATTTATTATTTTACTTAACAAATACTTATATACTGCTTTAAAATGCTAATTTATTAAATTCTCATACACCTCTCTGGGAAACTCAGTATTATTCTTGTTTACAAATCCTCTTTACCGTTTTCATAATAAATTAAATGTCATATCTGGCTGGTTTTTCTATAGAAAATGTACTACAGAGAAGGCTCTTCCCTCCTGAAAAGAGGTTCCCTTTGTTCTGCTTTTTATTTCCTGAAATTCTAAACAATATTCTCTTTCCCCAGGAAGTACTGGATTTTTGGATACTGGAGTTCTAAGGAACTATTTCCTGGGTGGTTGTGATTTCCTCTGAAGCCTTCTCTCTAAATGAATAGCCAGATATTTAATCTTTGAGTCATCCAGATTCCTGCACGCGAATGAACTCATCTCATGATGTGCCCCTGGGGCTCTGTAGTTCACCCGTGGGGTAGCTGCTATGGCAAATCCTGTTAAATAGGGTCTTTGAGGTGCCATAGCATCCTAATTTCCTTTCTATACCTGTGGGACTGGGCAGAAGAATGAGAAGAGTTAACAGCCCTGGGTATGGAAATAACTCAGCAGGAGGGGGTGACTGGAGCATCCTTGGATGTAGCTGTAGAGGCCTCTCAGCTAATGGATGCAGTGAATCTACAAGATGTTGGAACTAGGCTTCCAGGAGAAAGGGGCACTGAGCAATGAGGAAGAGGAGGAGCAGAGAAAGGGAAGGCCAAAGAGCTTTAATGTAAAGAGATGAATTAGTGTTATTGATCGTATGGGTAATTTCAAATTCGCCACTTGTCTCCGTCTATTAATTGTATAGTTTTACTTGTGCATTTTACCCCTTATCTCATTCATTCCCTAAAATAGCCCACTAAGACAGGTTGAGTATTTAACATTTTACAATAAATTAATAGACATATTAGAGGTTAGCAACCTGCCTAGAATCACACAGTCAGTGATAAGAATGGGAGCTTTACATAATTACTAAAGACAAACTATTCAAGAATAAAAGATGTATATTTTTTTCTCTAGTAAAAGATAACAAGAAAGAAAATCCTAAGAAGAAACCTGCCCCGGAACCACCAGTGGTAGATGAAGCTGGAAGTGGATTGGACGAAGGTGATTCCAAGCCCACCCCAACTCCTGACACGCCCACCACTCAAAGCACTAAGGTTACCACAACTTCCAAGGTTACAACAGTGACAACAGTAAGTCCTAAACCCAGCCCGTCACCGAAACCTGAAACATCCAAAGACACATCTTCAACAGCAAGTAAGGAGAAAACGGTTGAAACTAAAGAGACTTCTAAAACAACAAAAGAGACTTCAGCTAGTACATCAGAGAAGACGACTTCAGGTAAAGAGACGCGAAGTGCAGAAAAAACATCTAAAGATTTGGAAGCCACGTCAGTTTCTGTTAAAACTACAACCGAAGCTGAAACTACAACCACATCTCTTACACCCACCACTCCTCAAACGCCGCCTCCCACCACCACCACCACCAAGGAACCTACAACCACCCCCAAGAAGCCCGAACCCACCACTCCCAAAAAGCCCGAGCCCACCACCCCCAAAAAGCCCGAGCCCACCACCCCCAAAAAGCCCGAGCCCACCACCCCCAAAAAGCCGGAGCCTACCACCCCCAAAAAGCCTGAGCCCACCACCCCCAAAAAGCCCGAGCCTACCACCCCCAAGAAGCCAGCTCCAACTTCTCCTGAGACACCTCCAACCACCTCAGAGGCCTCTACTCCAGCTACCACCATGGTGCCTCCCACTCCTCCTGAGAACCCTGATGAATCAACTCCTGAGTATCCTGTAGATCCCACACCAAAGGCTCCTGAAGGGACCAAATCTGAAACGACCACCACATCAAAGGATAAGACAACAGAAAAAGGCACGCACACTACAACTGAAATTACAACTGCTACTTCTACAACGAAAGAGACAGCAACTCCAAAAGAAGACAAGACCACTGAATCCCAAACAAGTACAACCAAGCAGGTGACATCTACCACAACCAAGGACACCACATCGGCCAAAGTTACTCCTAAGGAAACAACTCCTGCACCGGAAGTGACTCCAACAGAAGACAAGACCACTGAGTCCCAAACAAGTACAACCAAGCAGGTGACATCTACCACAACCAAGGACACCACATCGGCCAAAGTTACTCCTAAGGAAACAACTCCTGCACCTGAAGTGACGGCTGCAACAAAAAAGACAACTACAACTGAAGAGACTACAAATACGTCTGAAGACACAGTAACTACGTCCAAAGTGACGACTGCTAAATCCCCAAAGCCAACCACAGCACCCCAAATGCCCACCACCACCAAAAAGCCCAACACAACACCTAAAGTGACAAAACCAAAGCCTACACCATCTCCCCCAAAGACCACCACATCAACGGTGCCTACAATGAACCCTGCCTCTTCAGAGGAAGATTTGCTCCAAACCACCACCAGCTCTGACCAAGCTAGTAACTCAGAGATGGCTGAAGAACATCCAAAGAATGAAGATGCAAATGATGCTGAAGGAGAAAAACCTTATGTGATTCTCAGGCCCCCTGTGATAACTCCTCTAATTATCCCAGGAGCTGATTTCACAGTGAGAGGATCCGATCAAGGCATTGGCGTCAACCCCATGCTTTCAGGTAAAGAGACTGATTTTTTAGTTTCTAATGTTAACATAAGTCTATCAGAACTGGAATGCCCTGATTAATACGTACATTGTCTAGAATCCTGAACTTATTAACTTGTGAAGTCTTACAGTTTTGGAAGCAGAGGAGTAATCACAGTAAGATTGATATTTGGAGAAAGGAGTAATGGCCTAGTGTTAGGAACTTAGTGCGTCTGTAGGCAGGGCCAGTGTACAGAATACCAAAAATATTTAGTTGGGAGTCCACCCTTAAAAGAAAGTACAATGCAAAGCAAAAATCTGCAATATTATTTTTACAAACCAAATCTAAAGGGCAGTAAGAACCGAAAGATGGAATGTTGAGATTAAACGTCCAATAAATAATTAACTTTAAGATCAGGTAACCTGTCTATTCCAATTCATCACATTTTTTTTTTTTTAGCAGAGAGGGGAGAAAGAGATTGTAATATCCTTCAAGAGCTTAGGAAATAATGAAGAGAGGAAATGAAACTGGAGAACTTAACCTTTTTCATTTTGTTTTGTATTGACTTATTAATTTGTTTCAGATGAAACCAATTTATGCAATGGCAGATCAGTAGATGGACTGACGACTCTGGCCAATGGGACATTAGTTGCATTTCGAGGTGAGCTCTGCACATACTCTTTTCTGCCCATCATTTTGTTCTTGGCATTTATGAGAACCAAAGCCATAGGAGTTAGTATTGGGTTGAGCTTTCTGAAAGGGAACCTGACTAATGACCTTACCTCACGAAATTTATGAAAACCTGAGAGTAATTACCAAAATATTAGACTAATAAAATTAGACATATTAGAGTAACAAAACAAAGAGCTTGAGATGATGCTAATTGTTCCTACCGTTAGGAATTAAAAAGTAGTTCAAATTTTAATTTCATATCAGATGAAATGACGCCAGGATTTATTTTCCCTGTTCTACTATATTTGAAAATAACATTTTTCACCCCCATTGATTTTTAGAGAGTGTAAGGGAGGGAGAGTAGGAAGGAGAAAGAACATGGATGTGAAACACATCAATTGGTTGCCTTCCATACATACCCTTGTCCTGGAATCGAACCTGAGACCCTTTGGTACAAGGGCCGGCGTTCTAACCACTTACAAACACCAGAAAGGGTGAATATTATAAATCCCAGAACAGCAATTGTATGTTAATTCTCTGTACTGACACTAGTCCAGTCTTTGTTTACTTAGATTAAATCTGAAGAGAAGTCAGACATAAACTTGCTCAGTAGAGGAAGAGATTTTAGTAGTCCTTTAATTTTAACTCCTTATTTCTGAAAGATAAAGAAATTGAGAGAAAAGTGATTTTCTGTTAAGTCACAAAGTCAGAAGGCTCTTTCTAGAAAACTAAAATATGTCAAACTTCAAACTTGAGAGATTTACTCTCAGAAATGTTCAAACACTATGTTCTGTGCTAGTACAGTTCTCACTAAACTTCTGGTCATTAACACATTCAGTGTTGTCAGGATAATTAAAAATGTTTTCATTTTGGTCTCTTTTGGGATAGGTTTTAATATTCATTCAGCTTATAGACTGATTTATCACTTTTAATTTTAGGTCATTACTTCTGGATGCTAAATCCACTCAGTCCACCATCTCCTCCTCGTAGAATTACTGAAGTCTGGGGTATTCCCTCTCCCATTGATACTGTTTTTACTAGGTGCAACTGTGACGGAAAAACTTTCTTCTTTAAGGTAAGAAAAATATCTTTGTAAGAGAAACCAGCAAATAGTTCTTATTTTATGAAAACATAAGTCAGCTTAAATTTCACCTCAGAGGGGTTCCATATTTTAATGACTACCATCAAAATTTAATCAAAAGTTAACACAATTTGGTAGCATTAATGGTCAACTTATTCAAACACCTGAGTTAAAACTTTCTTCCTATACTTAAAAATCTAAGAATGAATGCCTAACCTTTTCCCCCCAAAAACGGTTAACATCACTTCCTCTTTTAAATGATTAGGGTTCTCAGTACTGGCGTTTCACCAATGATGTAAAAGATCCTGGGTATCCCAAACAAATTGTAAAAGGATTTGGAGGACTAAATGGAAAAATACTGGCAGCTCTTTCAATACCTAAATACAAGGAGAGACCTGAATCTGTGTATTTTTTCAAGAGAGGTATGTGCTACATAATTGACAAAAATCACACAACTTTTAATAGTTGATTTGCCAGAAAAGTTTTATTGAATATTTTCATTTACTACTGGGTTTACTGTGAAAAGATGTCTTTAATAGCTGGATCAAATATTTTTCAATAAAAAAAAAATTGAGGGCACTAAGAAGCATTTAGATCTCTCAACATGCAAATAACAATTTCACCTGTTTTCTGGTTATTGACATAATGAATGTCATCGATGTACTCTCACACTAAGTTCAATACATAGCTATGCAGTCTGTTGAATTTAATCATTCAAGTATTTCAGGATTTAGTAATTATTTTCATAATACCCCTAATAGCCATTATTGTCTAGACATATTTTATGAAAAACATTGTTTCTTCCACCTTGTAAAAGCTCTTTTCCATCTTTTTTTGGGGACTAAATTAATTTGTGTTTTTTTTTCTAATAGGGGGCAGAGTTCAGAAGTATACTTATAAACAGGAACCCAACAGGCAGTGCTCTGGAAGAAGACCTGCTCTGAATTATCCGGTGTATGGAGAAACAACACAGGTTAGGAGACTTCGCTTTGAACGGGCTATTGGATCTCAAACACACACCATCAGCATTCAATATTCGCGGCCTGTCAGAGTCCTTTATCAAGACAAAGGTAATGTGTTTTTGTTTTTTTTTTTACTGTGTTAAAAATTCTTACACACGAAGTAGATGTAAGGCTTATTAAATATGAATACTGTCCAAACAACCCTAATATTTTAAGCTTATTGGTGCAAAACATCAAAGATCAATACTTTTCCTTTATGGGTTGTGGGTAAGGAATGCAGTTTAAATGTTACTTGATAAATGGTACTTATTTTAATTATCTCTTACCAAGAACAATATATACAAAACTGTAACCCTGAAAACAGTGATAAAAGGTAGTTATTTGCACCAATTCTGAGAGGCCAAAAACTAGGCACTGGTTAAATAACATCCAAGGTAACAGAGCTATTGAGTGACCACACTGGAGTTAATACTGTGGTATGTCTGACTCTAACAGCTGCTCTTTCCAATATCATCTACAGGTTTCCTCCACAATGAAGCCCAAACAAGTACACTGTGGAGAGGACTTCCCAATTTGGTTACCTCAGCTATATCCCTGCCCAACATCAGAAAACCCGATGGCTACGATTACTATGCTTTTTCTAGGGGTGAGTTAGTTAAATCTCAATAGCTTCTTAAAGATGTGATCTAATTTCTGAAATACAAACATAATCAAAACACCAAGTGTTCAAATGGAGGCTGAAGGTGAGAAGTTAAACTATAATTGCCCTCAAGAGAAAGTTTAAATTTTTGCTTTTCTTTCACATTAAATTGAAAGGACTGCAACTGAATGCTACCCTATCCTTCATGAGATTGAGTCTATTATGATAAATTACGTAAAATTTCTCCTGAAACAATATTTGGCATTTAGTTATAAACCATAAAGTTATACTGATTTGCATCATTACAGTCCATAAGATTAGAAGTTCCTGAGAAATAAATCTTATTAAATTATATTACCTGAGACACTTTTCTTTGAAAAATCCAGAAATGTGTTATTCTGCCTATACAGATGACATCAGATTTAAAAAAAGAGTAAAACCCAAGTGGTTTTTGATTTTTACTTTTAAGGAGAGTTAAACCTGATTAAAAGGTCAATTTGTCAAGGCAGTACTCTCAGAAATGTTTAATAAAATGATCCCTCTCTTCTATTTAGATCAAGCCTATAACTTGAATGTGCCCAGCAGAACAGCAAGAGCCGTTACTACTCCTTCTGGGAAGACCTTATCCAATGTCTGGTACAACTGTCCTTAGACCGGTGGGCAAAGGAACAGACAAGTAAAACAATGATAAAATCTGACACTGAAATACCTTTTATTAATAAAGAATGTTGAGATAAGCATACCAATTTAAATACAAAAATGTCTTTAAACTCGACAATCATAACACTAAAACAGACTGGACAATCTTATTCACAGTTATTACAATTTATAGAACATTTAATTAATATTTCCTCTATTTATTCCTCCTCTCCCTCCCATTGCATGGCTCACACCTATAAGAGAGAGAGAAAAAAATCAAACTGAATGAATCTTTTAAGAAGCTAGCCCCAACTAGAGTATTCACTTACTCTGGTTCATTATAAATTGTTTTCAAAAACTAGTAATTAAACATTTCACATCTTCAATGATAATCATTACAATTAGATTAATATTTTTATGACAAATGCAATCTTACATTAGAAAACATGGAGATATTAAAATTTTACACTTTTTGAACAATAGAATAAAGCTCTGTGACTGTTTAGCTAGTATAATAGGCAAAGATATACCAAATAACTACATAGCACTTTTCTAAATCTTACTTTGAATTCAAGGAAGAAATAGAAGCACATATTCATTACACACCTATGGTATACATATCTGTCTACAAAATGTATATATGTTATTACTGAACATCATACTCAAGGCATAGTTAATCCTTGGAACATTTAAAAAAAATGAGATACTAGCTGGCATCTTAAATAAGCATGAGAAAAATTCTTTCATTCATCATCACCCACATCCTATTATGTAGTCAGGATGTTAGAAATTTACCTCTCTGTCTGTTAAACTGACGACCACGGACACCTTGTCTCAATGTTGTCTGAAGTCTTACTCGTCTGAAAGGCTTAGGCTGACTACTGCTAGTATCTAAGAAGAAAAACATTAAGATGGAAAAAAACTAAATGAATGCAGGAGTTCATTGTTTGCAATATTTGAAAGTTTTTTTAAAAGGGCAAAAAGAAAATTCCTTTATTTATATCCCAATATGACCTCTTCCCACAGCCTTAACTCTGTAATCCTGTCTAAAACATCATCTTTACCTGGAATGTCCTCCAAATTTTCTCCTTGTTTCTGTTCATTACTTTTCTCAGTCTCTTCTCTACACAGCAGCCAAACGGACACTGTCAAGTCTTTAAGTCAGATCATGTCACTGTTTGAAGCCCTCTCAAAACTCCCTTTACCCATGAAAGTCAATGCAATTACAATGACCTACTAGATGTATCCTGTCACCCGCTAATCTCTCCATCCTTACTGTAATCCATCCACACTGGCCTCCTTGCTGAGCTTGAACACATCACACTCCTGCCTCATGGACTTTGCACTTGCTGTTTCTCTCGCCCTAGAATGCTCTTCCCCCAAATGACTGCACAGCTTCATTCCCGAACCTCTTTTAGGTGTTTACTTAAATGTCACTTAATAGTGCTTTCTGTGAAACTGCCTGACAACACATGGTAGACACTCAGATATTTGTTAACCAAATGAATAACTGCTCAGGTGGGAAAGTTTAGTGTTTTATATTTTCAAATAAATTTAAAGAGATCCTAATTTTATATTATACTGAAAAGAGAACAAGAACCATATATTTCCATGCAAGCTCTAGTAAGATATAACTAGTTCCAATTCTGCTGAGAAATAACAATTTTCATGAGATGTTAGAGTATAACTGGGGGCACTTCACTAATTGTATTATTAATAATGATAGTTGTAGACATTTCTAATCTCAGCTGCAAGATTACTTATGAATGTCCATTGATTTAAAGTTACCAGCTGCTAAAAGGTGGATGTGAAATTGGAAACTAGGGATGTTGGCTCTAGGCTGATGTGCCAGAGTAGCAGCTGAAGGAGAAGAGAACCTGAGATAGCAGTGTTCCATGACTGAGAACGTGGTAACTGAGCATGTCTTCCATAAAACCTGGCAGTTGGAGAATGACTGCTATAACAATTCAAAGTGAAAATAATCGGAATGGATGACTGAGGACTATATTTTTTTAATAAAAGTAATTCCCTACCTAAAAATTGATAGGCATGTTGGGATAGTATATTGTTTAAGATTGGAGTCTCTGGAGGCAAACTTGTGAGCTTGCTCAGGGCTTGCCTATTCTTTACTAGTTACGTGACTTTGGAGAAGTTTCCATAAC
Organism: Myotis daubentonii; assembly: GCF_963259705.1. Lineage (NCBI taxonomy): Eukaryota > Metazoa > Chordata > Mammalia > Chiroptera > Vespertilionidae > Myotis > Myotis daubentonii. The sequence goes on along the minus strand of NC_081857.1, from coordinate 17,571,006 downwards.
TATAAATTGGGGATGAATGCTTACCACATTGGACTGATGTGAGAATTAAATGAATCAATATATATAAAGGACTTTGCATACTGTCTGATAGAGAGAGTTGTTGAGCACTTACTGTGTATCAGACCGCTGTAGAACTCCAATATGTAGAACAAACAAAAATGGAGCTGCTCTGGTTTAGGCAAGAGAGAGGCCTAAAGTACTACTCCTTAGTAACCATCCCCCCCACAGCCCTTTTAGCACCACTAATACAACCAATTTTCTTTAATATAAACCAAGTTCCCTGTAAGAAAATAAAATTTCCCTCTTAAATAAAGCTTTTTACAATTCAGGGGGAAAAAATGATAAAATTGTTAGCAATAGAAGTGTCTTTTGCAAACAAGTGTGATGTGTAAAGTTACATGTAGTCAACAGCTGGAACTTACCTACAGAAGAGCTGGAAGGAGGGTCCTGGCTGGTGGAAGGAAGATCTGACTCATCAGATGCCTGCACAGGCTCTTCTTCCTGCTGGCTATCAATTTCTAGGCCTGCTTCTGAACTAATACTAAGAAAGGAAAACAAAAATTGATTAGAAAATATAAAACTGATCCTAGAGTGTATCCTATTGTTTCCAAACTCTTTTCCATATAGTTTATCACTTAATGCAGAGTTCTACTCCAAATCAAAACTGCCAACCCTGATACTGGTAGCCATATATATTTTTAAAAGGGCAGGGGACAAGTTGCTTCTTCCTCATGCCTCTTTTCACATTCCAAATTTAGTTTTTTTCTTCTCATTTTTATAAATTTTTTTCTTTTTGACAAGGGATGTTTACATTCTTAACATTTGCAGGAGATAGACTATCCAGATTTTGATAAACCTCAGAACAACTTTCTAGGAGAGTATAGTAGTAAAATAATTCACAAGTCACAACTATTAACAGATCACTAACTCAAAAGGGGCTCTAGCGCAGATGAGACAGGCTATTGGTAGAAATCCCTGGCTCAATGGCTGTAAGTCCATTTCTCTCTCCCATTCCAGAAAGCACATCCAAAAGCAAGTGAGGAGATAGAAGTACAAAACAACTTCAATCTTAGTACAGTTATTAGTTAACAATGTACCTGGAAGTTCTCTCTCATGACTGTGTGCCTACACTGAACAGTGCTGGTCAGGTGTGAAGCTAAAGCACATGGGGCTGAGTCAGTCACCAGAGATACATGCTCTGACTCTGAGCTTTCTCACTTGTAAAATGATGACACTTTGCAAAGGTATTGTATGGGTTAGAAATGACTTATATGAAATGACCTGCATACATGGCATGGAATTAACGGCAGCTAGTGTTCTCAGTAAGGTCTATAACCTCCCCCAAATTAAGTAGCCCTGATAGAGCATAATAAGTAGACCTGCTTGTTTCCTTATATAGAACTGGCCAATGATTATGCCAAGAAAATATTGCTAAATAAAACAAAATCTTTGCCGAAACCAGTTTGGCTCAGTGGATAGAGCGTCGGCCTGCGGACTGAATGGTCCCAGGTTCGATTCCGGTCAAGGGCATGTACCTGGGTTGCGGGCACACCCCCAGTAGGAGATGTGCAGGAGGCTGCTGACCGATGTTTCTAACTCTCTCTCTCTCTCTCCCCCCCGACCCCCGCCTCCTCTCTGTAAAAAATCAATAAAATATATTAAAACAAAATATTTGAGCTCTACATAGGAAATCTGGGTTCTACTTCTAGCTCTGCTTCTATCCATGAAGTAGCCCAACTTTTTATTTTATTTATAAAAATTAGGTTTCTGACTGGCTGGTGTGGCTCAGGGGTTGAGCATCGACCTATGAACCAAGAGGTCAGGGTTCAATTCCCAATCCCCCAGTGGGGTGTGAGCAGGAGGCAGCCGATCAATGATACTCTCTCATCATTGATGTTTCTCTCTCTCTCCTCCCTTCCTCTCTGAAATCAACAAAAATATATTTAAAAATAAATTAGATTCCATCTTGAAAGTTAAACTTCTCCAAGACAACTTTGTTTATAACAGATGTGTTACCAATACAGTCAGGTCTTGAAAACTACTAGATAAATTCTAATTTATAAGAAGTTCTAAATGCACATTAAGGATAAGTGAGGTTCATTTGAAAGCCCACTACTAAATGGAAAGTTGAATCATTTCCTAATATTCCTAACTTTCACAAAAAGACTTCTTTTGGGGGGAAAAGTTCAAGCAGCTACATTAATGGAAGGGTACCAGTGATTTTAAAGAAATATTTTGTTCTAGAATAAATATATTATGCAATGTTCAGGGAGCTAACATTTGTCTTCTGTAATAACAACCTCCAAGTCCCAAAATATTATTATATGCAAAAATTAATCTTTCAAAATAGATGGCTCGGTTTACTTTTGTACTAAGATGCGACTGAAAATACAGATCAACAGATTGTTTCCTGGCTAAAGAAAAACAAATGCAAAAGTCTGGCAAGTGTAAGGCAAGCAAATATTACAAAGTAAACACTTACCCTTCAGATTCTGCCTCCACAAATACTTCATCTCCATCATCACCTGCTGCTGTTTCATTGGTTGTGGATAAAGTGCCAGTTGATGTTGTCACCATTGGAACAGACTGAGAGGCATGCTCTGAAGCATCAGAGGTGGTACTACTCTCAGTAAATACGTTCACTTCAAAACAAGACCAGAAAAGCAACGAACACTTTAACTTTGTGGTTTACCTAATTTTCAGCCCAAAGATGCCTCATAAGTTTCCATTTTACCAATAAAACACACAATCTAGTAATATGATACCTACCTGGAGCTGCTACTTGCAGAGGAGTAGTGGGAACACTTCGGCCACCGGATTCTTCTTCATGAGCTAGGAAGAGGGGTGTTTCATACATTCCTAAGCCTAAAGACAATTCTGAATATTAATGAATGAGAAAGAATACAAAAGTGCCAATATGCGAGGTATCTGAAAGAAAAAAATTAATCAGCAAAAACACAACTTTGTTAAAATCCACAATTAGCCCATCAAGCAAACATCAATCCCTCAAAATGTAAATACAATTTAAACACATCCTTTACGCTCCTTAACACTAATGTAAGTATCTTAAAAAAAAAAAAAAAAAAGAACAGCTTAAAGCTGCTCTTATAGTTTTATAGAAGGTAACTTTACTGAATATCCAACTATGTTAGATTCTACTTATCACCAAAACTGCAAGGTATTACTTAGTCCCCTTTTTGCTATCAAAACTAAATTTCAAGAAGGTTAATTAACTTTCCCAAGGTTACAAAGTTAGTAGGTGGTGGCAACTTCCAAGTCTAAAAATTGCCACATAAAATTCTGAATTTATATGAAGTTAACTCACAATTTCATATTGTAGAGGCATAGTGTTAAACCTAATATCCTAAACCATTAAGGACAAATTTATACTACATGACTTAGATGAGGACTACAGATTAGTCTTTTGCTTAGGACTTATTAAAGTAATATACAATGCTATATAATAGCTTCCCAGAAATATAGTAGGCTATATGGGTACCAAATGAAGATTAAATGTCATTAATTCCAGAAATGCATAATTCATGTCCAAATAATCAACTACTATTACTTAATTTAGGAGTCATTTTATTCCACATATTTTTAACATTTTTTCTTATTTGTAATGTCAATAGAAAATATCTAACTTATATTATGCATTTAACTAGAAATGTTAAATTGTGTGTTTTATTGGTAAAATGGAAACTGTCAAATCAAACACAAAATATGTTGCATTTCTTCCAGAAACTTTAAAACGGGTGGTAGTATTTACATATGTTTACTGGTTTAAGAAATATTTCTTAACACTTAGTAGATGATGCTATACTAGGTGCCAGAAGAGATACAAATGTAACAGCTAGGGTCTATGTTTAACACTAGAAAGACTGAAATTTAGTATATACCTATATTGCCCAAAAGCAGTCAAAATGACTGCATTGTGAAAGAATAATATCAGAGCACTCTTCACTTATGTTCCTCAGCTTTTCCAATAACTCACTTCTATTCGACATTTCTTTCATGAATTTAGGGCGCAAAAGAAATAAAATAAACAACTTATTAGAACAAGTATCACTGCATAAAGATTCGAATAACAAGTACTAGTTTAGCTTATTGAGCAACTGCAACTTATCAAGTATTGACAATTTATCATGTACTTGTATGTTATCATGTGCCGGTAATCGAAAAAAAATGAAAACTGTTATTTCAATACAAAGCCGAACTGGTCATATAAGAAATTTACTCAATTCAATAATAAGAGTCATAATTTCCCCAAGCAGTCAAAATGACTGCTTTTGGGCAATATAGGTATAACATATATATATATACATAACGGAAATGAAGGAGGGGGAGGTAACTACAATTATTAATAAACGCATTTATATGTTGTACAAAAAGTCACAAAATTCTAAGACATTGTGTCCTTATATACATAATTGTTTTTCTAATTGAAATTAAAAAGCAGTCAAAATGACTTCCTTGGGCAATCTAGTGTTAAAGAACTCAGAACTTTGTTGAAAAGATTTATATGTAAGACGATGTTTTGTAAATAGTACATATATTATAGCTTTCCCCATAAATTAGAGGAATTATTTAGATCTCAATTTCTTTTATATTTATATATGCTTACTTAAAAAAAATCATATCACAATAGTTTATTAGCAAATATAAGTAAACCCCAGGAGATACAAGCCTTTATCTAGCTGTTTACCTCCTTGAGAAGCCAGCTGGCCAAGATCAGAGTGACTAGAACTTGTCTGTGGCATATCTTCAGGTGGCCCAAACCGGAATCTAGGAACACCAGCAACTTGTGGGGAACTAAATAGACAAAAATTGATTTAAGATGAAATGTAAAGTTAGTTACCCTATGCACAATGATAAAAAGAATATAGAAAAAAATGAGCATAAACAAAATGAGAAGGAAAGAGATTGAAAATAAAGTTGATTAGGAATTGATCCTATCTAATAAAAGAGAAAAATGGTAATTGGCGTACGATGATACCCTTTTCATTGGCTAATCAGGGCTATATGCAAATTAACTGCCAACTAAGATTGGCAGTTAACTGCCAACAAGATGGCGGTTAATTTGCATATGTAGGCACAATGCAGAGAGGCAAAAGGGAAAGCAGGAAGAAGCCCCCTGCCACTGACAGTGATCGGAAACCCAGGGGGGAGCTAAGAGCTGGGGGGCAGGGCAAAGGCGGCCCCAGGCGCCTTTGCCGCCCTGGCCAGTGATAGCAGGAAATAGGGGTGGAGCCAGCGATGGGAGCTGGGCACGGTCGAAGCTGGCAGTCCCGGGAGCTAGGGGCCCCTTGCCTGGGCCTAAAGCGGAGCCCACGATCGCGGGGCCGCTGCAGCTGCGGGTCCCCGCTGCCCGGGCCGGACACCTAGGCCAGAGGTGTTAGGCCTGGGCAGGGGCGGAGCCTGCAACCGCGGGGAGCTAGGGGTCCCCCGCCCAGGCCTGACACCTCTGCCGGAGGCCTCAGGCCTGGTCAAGGGGCCGATCCGGTGATTGGTGATCGGAGGGTGATGAGGGTCAACTCCTCTGGCCGAGGCATCAGGCCTGGGTGGGGGGCAGAGCCAGGGATTGGGGGGATATGATGGTCCCCTTGCCCAGGCCTGAAGCCTGGGTCAGAGGCGTCAGGCTTGGGCGGGGGGTGGAGCAAGCGATCAGAGGGAGATGGGGGTCCCCTGACCAGGCATGATTCCTGGGCCAGAGGCCTCAGGCCTGGGCGGGGGCCAGAGCCAGTGATCAGGGGGAGATGGGGGTCCCCTGTCCAAGCCTGACACCTCTGGCGGAGGCGTCAGGCCTGGACAAGGGGCCGATCAGGTGATCGGAGGGTGATGGGGGTCTATGCCTCTGGCGGAGGCGTCAGGCCTGGACAAGGGGCCGATCAGGCGATCGGAGGGTGATGGGGGTCAACGCCTGAGGGCTCCCAGTATGTGAGAGGGGGCAGGCTGGGCTGAGGGACACTCCCCTCCCCACACACACCCCGTGCACGAATTTCGTGCACCGGGCCCCTAGTTTATATATAAATAACTTTCGTGTCTCTGAACTATATGCCTCATATTTCTTGAATCTGTTAGAAATCTATGTATTTATGTAAATACTAAACATATATATTAAACATATCTCTATGTATCTATTAAACACATATATTTTCACATGGAAAGCCTTTTTATCCTTTACGTGGAATGGTATAGCACAATAGTTTACATAGGTTCTAGAGCCAGACTGACTGGTTTGAAACCAAAAACTGCCACTTCCTGGCTGTTTGACCTCTGGCAAATTCATTAACATCTCTGTGCTATAAAAGAGCAACAATAATACTCTCTTGGTATGAGGATTAAATAAACTGATTTATGGATATGCTCAATAAGTGTTAGGGATTCAATGATGTTCCCATTAAGTATTCTCGGACTCTTTCCTCTTAATTGTTGAAATAAATCACTTCTTCACTTGTGTTAACAAAGACTATTGCTTATACTTCTATTCTCCTAGATTACTAAGATTATATTTAAATGCTCATATGCTTAGCACTTTCACAATACTATCCACCATGATCACTGTACTTATCAACACCACCAATCTACAAAGCTTTTTACTATCTACCAATAATATTCTAAACATATTAACATAAGTTCTTTAATTCTTACAACGTATAAGGTGGAAACTATTGTATCATCATCCCCATAAGTAATATAAGGATACTCAGGAACAGAGAACCTAAATAACCTGATACAGCTATTAAGCAGAACAGCTAGGTTTCAAACCCAGGTATTCTAACTCTAAACTCCATGTTCTTAACCACTGTTATACTGACTCTAAACTACAAATTCCTGATGGAAGCAACTGTATTTCATTCCCTCTATATAATTCTCCCCAACACCACATTCTCAACCCTCCCATAATACCCCCTGAAAATTGTACACAGTAGAAGACTCAAGGAATAATGAGTCAATCAAATGTAAACAAATTAACAGTGAAACAGTAAGAATTTGATTAGTCACAAAATGATTCTCTTTCATTCACTTACTGAATTGCTTCAGCAAATCCATCAGTACGATGTGGCACCACAAGAGTTGGGGTACTTGGAACTGTTCTGTCTTCATCATCAAAAAAATGCTGCTGCTAAAACAAAAAAGGAATTAAACAGGCATGACAGAAACACACATATCGACTACACAAATATTTGCTGAACAAATAAACTGATTTTACATGGGGGGGCGGGGTAGGTACTTACCATGCTACCAATTCCTGGAGTCAACTGAAGCCCACGTCCTACAGACTGCCTCCGAGTCATCTGAATTCTCTGGGCCAAGAAAGCAATTACATTTGTTTTTAAGGAATTAGACAATGAAACAAACACTAAATATCAATAGAGCTTATTATGCTTACTTGGTAATACCATAACCAAAATGTTAGCAGATGATGTAATAATCATCAGGATATTTTTTCAGGAAAAACTGCCACTAATCTTATACTAAAGAAACCCGTTTTAAACTATGACAACTTTTTTAATTATACAGACTATAACATTAAACTAACAAATATTTCATTAACTAATAGACAAAATATTAACCAATATTTAAAACTAATCTTTGATCATATCTTATTTCTTTGTAACTAATTTATTCATTAGTAAGTATGCTTTTGGATTTTATGGCTTACTTATCCTTTGGAAATATTACTAGCAGTACTAACTATATATAAATGGTTTCTCAATTTAGTCATTTTTAAACTGATAGATTTTGCAGGATCCATACACACTCTTTTAAGACTTTATACATTCACATAATGCAGTTTTCTTCACCAGTGGTATTTTAGATCTACACTTGAAAATGTTCTATGCTCTAAAGGGTTAAAACTCAAGCTAGATTATTAACGGAGCCTTTGTACTTGTCCTGTTTCTGCAAGAGCTTCTGATTAACAGATGTCCAAAGAGTGCTACATGTAAAGGGTTATGCACACTTTCATTAATTTTCAAAGTGGGAATCAATATGATTATTAAAAAATGAAGAGAAAAATGTTTTGTTAAGCAGAACAGAATTTCCTTTTTAAAAAAACATGCAACTTAGAGGGAAAAAAACACTTCTAAACAGATGGTGGTCAGCTGCTAAAATACATTTTACATTAATTAAAATCCAAGAATATCTTTTTCCTTTTGTAACCTGTAGAAACATTGACCAGACTTTTATTTGCTATGACTATAACAGTTTCAACTTATGCACAACTTCTAGTCAGCCTTGTACTTTCAAGGAAATCAGAGATTCATTTCAGTTCAATGAATTTTATAAAAATATGCCAAAACATTACAGGTTTCACTTAATTTCTGGAGAAAAAAGGCAATATCTAATGGAAAGGGAAAGGAGCCAAGATTTTTAAAAGTTCATTTTTCAGAATGACCACTACTTTCAATACCTGAACTGGTGGTCCCAACTCTTGAGGTGGGGCATGAATGGTTAGTCTTGGGGGAAGTGGGTGCGGTGGACGTCTTGGTGACTGAGGTGCTCGAGGGGTCTGTCTTTCAGATGCTGATGATGGCTGTTCTCTAGAAATCTCCTGGGAAAAAGAGGACTCTGCAGTACCCGTATTTCCTTCACCTACAGGAAAAGAGAAGCTTATTTTGAACTATTAAACTTACTGCAAAATAACTTGGACAATTCCTAAAGTATCAATCTTGCCACTAGGAATGTTTACTTCAGTAATATTTTCAGAAGGAAAGTAGTGAGGTATGGTGGGCCCAGAGATAATTGGTATGCAATTATCGGCTTTTAGCCAAGTTCCTGAACCTCTTTGGTTGGTTAATGCAACAGATGTAATCTACAAGAAAGGTTTTTCTGAAGGATTCAAATAGTAGACATAAGCACTTAGTCTAACACATGATAAAATATTTAATACATTTTGGCTCATATTATTAAAATGGGCAAATTATTTAGAGTGAGACCACTATGGCATCAGTATTACACTCAAACAGGATGAAGACTATTGGGAAAAGCCCAATAATGACACTCTGACATTTTGGTTTTCCTAAATTTTGAATTTTATGGTCCTTCAGATGTCTGGGTCTTCTATATACATTATAGAAACATCAAAAGCTATTACCTACTTTGAAAGTTCAATAAGATACTACAGAATTTAGTAGTTTAAAAGTTAGGTCTAGAACAGATCCTAGCTTTAACACTTAATAGCTTTGTGACCTTGGTTATGTCACTTTATTTCTGCTTCTGTTTCTCAGATTCTATACTGGTACTTAAACCTGACAAGCTTATTGTGATAATTCAAGACAAGCACACATGCTCAGAAAAAGCATTTTTGTAACTATTGGCAATGTACATAATCTATCCACTAATCAAATTTTATCCAGACTACTAGGCCAATTTCTGCTTGATTGTAAAAAGGAAAACTCTCTCAAGTATTCAGTGAGCATCTGTTATATGCTTTGTATCTGGGAAAAATGGATATGAACATTTTCCCTTAAAACACGTAACATTTAGAGATAATACGTACAGATGTAACCATAGAATCAGCTCAAAATGCACCCGTCCTAAAAAGACCCTGAAGCTCATTTCAGAGCGGACCAAAACTGCAGGTCACGTAGTGAAGCATGTGCAGAGGAAAGAGCTTTGGTCTCCAGCTGTACCTGGAACCAAAGTCTCCCCATTTAAGCAAAGGACCAGGACATAATCGACCTTGAACACTGGAACCCTTTCAGACACCAAGAAACTGTTGTCCAGGAAGATCCAGTGTTGATGCCGTTACCATAAATGACCAAGTTCTAAGGACCCCAATTATAACTTGCCTTGCCAGCACTACTCCCCTTGCCCCTTAAAAACCATTAACCTAGGCCAGGGAGTAAGATGGATATAAGGTACCATTTAGGTCTCCCATCTTCTCCCTTGGTGTCTTCTTGATCAATAAACCTTTCCTTACTCCAAGCTCGAACGTTTTGAGTTTTGGCCTTTCTAAACAATGGGCACACAACTTGGCTTTCAGTAACAATTTGGTGAGCCAGCCAGGAGCTGGTGCTCGTGGTAGGCCAAACGTGGAACAGCCTCCAAGGAAGGATGTTTTGCCTTGGGGGCTCGGAAGGTACTTTCCCTGGCAGGCACTGGCCAAATCAGCACAGAGCCCATTTGGAATAAGAAAATGCCTTTGGACTTCAATCTACGTTGGTTTTGTTTTGGGGTAAGGTGCTCCATTTTGGGGTAAGTGTGCAGCCAGGAATCCTCTATGTGGGCTTTCTCCCCCTTTGGACAAAGCTCTATCTGCATTTTAAACTTACTTGGGGGCCTCCATTTAAGAGTAGGATCAGGATTTCGGGGCTCTACCCGCTTGTGTCTTTGTGGTAAACAGTATTAAGTATATTTGTTGTGTCTCTGCAAGTCGATGTGCTCGATTTGGAAGTAGGGTAAGTCATCCTGGCGTGTACAACCAGGAACTCCCTTCTCCTCCATTTTCCTTTGAAAATAAGCCACATTTATTTTATTTCCCTGCTGGAGAAGAGAATAATTGTAGGACTTTTACCTGATTTTTGAACTGGTTTGGCTGCATTTGTTTGGCCACTTGAATTTGAAATCTGTAACTTGTATAGTTTATCTAAGATTTGGTTAGGATAGTACTCAATTACTTTGTGTGTTATATGTTGATCTCGCTCTGTGTGTACTCTGTTCATTGGCTTGAAGTTAAGAAGTGATATTGGGTCTGTGGTTTCTTCCCCTCCCCCATCTTCATCTCCAGACAAGTGGCAGCTGCCACGTGTGCTCGGGCTCCATTCTAGCCATCATCCTCCAGGAAAATCTACCACTTTTAAACTCAGGCATCCTGAAGCCACTCTTTTTACCTCCTGAGAATTTGAACTTTATTGTGTACACTTTCTTTCCATTTTCTGTTGTTTGTGTTTGCTGACAAGTCCATGATAAGGGGCACCCTTGAAGGAGAAGCTCTCAGGCCCCTTGGAGACAATGGAATGCATTCTTTGATTGATAACAGATTACTTTAAAAAGGCTTTAAAGGAAAATTCTTACAGCATGCAAAGCTTGGTCATCTGAGTAAAATCCAAACTCACTCAGACCATCTGCCAGAAACATCATTTGGATCCAGTTTTACAGCCCCAAATTATTCACTGTACTTGGGCCATAAAAGCTAATGCTTTAAAATGAAAGCTATGATTGAGAACCAAGATAGCAGAGTAGGTAAACACTGGTACTTGCTGCCTCCCACAACCACATCAAAATTACAACTTAAATACGAAACAACCATCATTCAGAACCACCTGAAAGCTGGCTAAATGGAAGTCCAACTAGAGAAGAAAAGAAGAAAGCACACTGAGACTCGTAAGAGGGGCAGAGGCACAGAATGGGTTGAACTGGTACCCATGCTGGTTTTTTTTTTTAATCAGGAGGGACATTTTGGCTGCTTTTCCTGTGAGGAATAAGGGGTCCCAGCCCCATACCAGACCGCTAGCCTAGGGTTCCAGAGCTGGTAAGAGAAGCCCCATAACTTTGGGTTGTAAAATCCAGTGGGGATTGTGGCTGAGTGACATGGAGGCTGCTGGAGACCCATGTGTTCCCCGAAAGGGCCAGTGCATGAACTTACTCAGACTCAATCTCTAGCGCTGGGTAGCTTTGGGAAACCCAGACACTTACAGGAAGGAACTGGACTGTCTGGCATCAGGGCAGGAACTTGGGGGTGGCTTTCCCCCAAACGGGGGTCCTTGCAGGGATCATTGTTCCTGTGCTGGGACCTCCCCCATCTCAGAGCTGACTGGTAGCCCTGAGTTTCCATCAGCTTGGCTCACACTGTTCCCTCTGCCCTGGTGATTCTCTGAGACCCCACCCCATCCAATTTGCAGCCCCACCCAAGCTGTTTGCAGCAGCTTTTCCATATGAATGGCCTGTCCTGACTCAGGCTTCAGATTTTCCTAAAATCTCTCAAATAAGCAGCAGCTGGAGTCAGTGTGTACTAAACCTATACATAAAAGGCCCAACCAGGAGCCTGCACTAGCACCAGCCTGCCTTGCTTCACAGCTGGGCCTTGCCTGGACACTTCTCAAGTCCAATACAAGTAGCAGCCATCTACAGGATTTCCTCTCTGTAGCTCCTGCTAGGTGGACCCAGGAAGTGGCTGACTTTGCACCTCCCAGGATGTCCCAGAGCCAGTACACCCATTGGACAGATTCAGACCATACCAGATTTTAACTGTACACATCCACAAGCAACACACTCAAGGGCCAGACTCAGTGAGCATCAAAGCACCACTGAAGCAAGTCCTGCTCCATAGGGGTGTCTTCTGCACAGCTGCTCTTCCACTGTAGTTGCAGCTGGAACTCACAGCCAATTGGCCTGGAGGTCAATTCCTCCCAGTGACGCCAACAGCAATCAAGGTCCAACTACAAGACTGTGCACACAGCCTACACAAGGGCATACCTAGAGTGCCCAGCTCAAGTAACTGGGGAGGCTGAGCCACTGGGCCCTACAGGACACCTACTACACAAGGCAATTCTATCAATTAGGCAGCTCTACCTAATACATAGAAACAAAAACAGGGAAGCAGCCAAAATATGTAAACAAAGAAACATGTTACAAATGAAAGAAATGGAAGCAAATAAACTATTGGATACCAAGTTCAAAACCATGGTTACATCGTTACTCAAGGATCTTAATGAGAGCTTCAAGGGACTCAAACAGAGCTTCAAGGGACATAATGAGACACCTTCAAGGATCTTAGTAAGAATGTCAAAGACATGAAAAAGGATGAGCCAGAAATTAAGCATACACTACCTGAAATAAATAATAATTTGTAGGGATTCAATAGTAGACAATTCCGAGAATCAAATCAATGATTTGGAAATGAGGAAGCAAAAAACACCCAATCAGTGGAGCAAAAAGAAAAACGAAAAAGAAATACGAAGATACTGTAAGGAGTCTCTGGGACAACTTTAAGTATACCAACATTTGCATTATGGGGGTGCCACGAGGAGGAGATAGAGAGCAAGATATTGAAAGTTTATTTGAAGAAATAATAACAGAAAACTTCCCCTACCTGGTGAAGGAAAAAGACTTATAAGTCCAGCAAGCACAGAGTTCCAAACAAGAGGAACCCAAAGAGGCCCACACTGAGACACATCATAATTAAAATGCCAAGGGCTAAAGACAAAGAGAAAAATCTTAAAAGCATCAAGAGAAAAGCAGTTAGTTACCTACTAGGGAGCACCCAACTGACTGTCAGGTGTTTTCTCAACAGAAACTTTGCAGGCCAAAAGGGAGTGGCAAGAAATATTCAGAGTGATGAATAATAAGGACCTAGAACCAGCAAAGCTAACACTTAGAATTGAAGGTCAGATAAAGAGCTTCACAGACAAGAAAAAGCTAAAGGAGTTTATCACCACCAAACCAGTGTTACATGAAATGTTGAAGGGTATTCTTTTAAGAAGAGGAAGAGGAAGAAGAAAAAGAAAAAGATAAAAAATATGAACAATAAAGAGGCAATAAATACATAACAACTGAATCTAAAAATCAAACGAGTAAGAAATCTAATGAACAGAATAAACTGGTAAATACAATAGAATCAGAGGCATGGAAATAGACTGACAAATCTCGGAGAGAAGGGGTCAGGAAGGGGGATGGTAAGAGACTAGGCAAAGATCTTACATGCATATATATTAATCCCCTATGGACGCAGACAATAGGGTGGTGAAGGCCTGGGGCGGAGAGGGAACCTGGTGGAGGGGGACAATTCAGGGGGGAAAAAAGGAGACATCTGTAATACCCTCAACAATAAAGGTTTAAAAATAAATAAAATGAAAGCTATGAGATTTGTCTCCATTGGTCTGTATGTTTATGTATATCACTATATGTTTGTTCTAGATATAGGATATTTCTACCCTGTATGGTATTGCTAATTTATATTAAATTGGCTTAAACAAACAAGTGCTTATATGAGAATTCTCAAAAAAACAACAGAGTAACCCAAATGCTTTTCAGAATCACATAACCTAAAAAAATATTTGATATTAAAGCTGGTTTTAAATGGGTTTGGTTAAATAGGCATATCTTTAGAATCAACAGAATTAAATATTTTTATTCTGTGTTTATTACTCCAATAAGTAAGCTGATACAAAATTGGAGTTAGATTTCTCTCCACTGAAAAAGGGACTACTGATCTATTACTGAAACTGAAAAAGTTTTCTGCTTAGAAAGCAAATAATCTGTGCTTTATCAAAATAATTTTGTGTTTTACTGTCTTAATTAGGTATTTGATTACTTAAGAAAACTAAATCTCCTAAACAGTAAGAATTAAAGTTTTGCTATGTAAACAGCATTTTCTCTTTTTCTTTCAGAATTTACGGAACTTTATTGGAAATTGGGAGAAGGCTCCAAAAAAAGACACTCACCTTTATGACAAAGAAAAATGTACATATTTTCTTATTGTGAGCACTAAGAATAGGTTATCTTCCAGAGCAAAATCATGTTACTTGAAAGTTAGAGTATATTTTCCTAAAGAAACAGTGAAATAAGGGTAGTTTCAGCCAGAGCTCTCCTGAGGTCAGTACCTGTCACTATAGTGCTTGTGTTGTAAGGGCTGTATGCATGTATTTTTCTTTAAATGTATACTTAAGTATCCTATATAATAAAAGCCTAATATGCTAAGTGACCGGTCCATTGGTTGGCCATTCAACCAACCGAAGTGTAATATGCTAATGGTATACTAAGGCCACTCAATTGCTCACTATGTAGTATACTGACGACCAGGGGGCAGACGCTCCAACTAGTAGGTTAGCTTGCTGCTGGGGTCCAGCCAATCAGGACTGAGCATGACAGGCCGGACATGCCCTGGAGCCCTCCTGGGGGCCCTCCTCGACTGGCCAACCTCCTGCATCTCTCCCTGGACCCAATTGTGCACCGTGGGGTCCCTCAGCCTGGCCTGCACCCGCTCGCAATCCGGGACCCTTTGGGGATTTCGGGACCCACTGGTGCACGAATTCGTGCACTGGGCCTCTAGTTGCTTCATAATGGCTTATGATCTTATTTAGTCAAATGTCCACATCTTTTGATGTATTTTGACAAACGTCCCCAAATTTAAATTATAAGTAGCTGAAACTGGTTTGGCTCAGTGGATAGAGCGTCGGCCTGCGGAATGAAGGGTCCCAGGTTCGATTCCGGTCAAGGGCATGTACCTGGGTTGCGGGCATATCCCCAGTGGGAGATGTGCAGGAGGCAGCTGATCGATGTTTCTCTCTCATCGATGTTTCTAACTCTCTCTCTCCCTTCCTCTCTGTAAAAAATAAATAAAATATATATATAAAAAATAAATAAATTATAAGTAAATGCCCCTGAAACATCTCAAAAGATTTGTTTTCTCTCCTTACAAAAGAGAAATATTAAACTAGGCTTATTTTAGTGTGTTGAAATTACATGGGTAACATAAATATGGGTAAACAATGATTGTACATTAAATGAATAGTTGGGGCTATGGGAAACCCAAGATGGTCACTGGTTACTTCAGCTCCCTGGCATTTTTTTCCCATGCCTTCATCCACCGTGGTACAATTTCAACTTCATTCAGCTACCACTTAAGTTTTGGTTATCAACATGTTCTTTTTATGTGTATGTAATCTGGATGAGTTGAAGCTTTCTCCTGCCAAAAGGTTGATGCCTTTACAAAGGCAAAGAAACTGTTAGAAAATGTGTTTCCCACTTGGGGTCTACCTTCCACAATCTCTAGTGACTGAGATACCCACTTTACTGAGCAAGCCATATGAACCCTGAAAGACAACCTTGCTATTAACAGGAAAAACTGGATTCGAGAACAAGTTCAATTTCATAGAACTGAATGAATTGATGAGAATGGTTACAATTTTTATGACGTTTTCATTTGAAATTATTGACTTCTTTAATCTTTTGTTTTCCAAATAAAAGGAAATGTGTTTACCAATGACTTAGCAATTTGGTAAACTATATCTCTTAGCAGAATTGAAACATTTTTTCCTCCCTCCTGGATCCCTCCAGAACCTAGAATCTTCCAAAGAGTGTTTTTATTTTCACGGCAAAGTGATTATTTGCCAAAGTTCAATAATAATGTTTTCTTTATAACGGGATACAACTGGAAACTGGTTTTATTACCAAGGCTTTGACTGAAAAGTTATGTTTCAGAGAGACAGGCAGATACAGATGTGACCAGAAGTCTTTGAGGAGTTAAGATTGACTTTTGAAGCCAATAAAAAACCCTTTGGGAAAATAGCCTGATACTTACCAGGTGAGGAACTAACGTTACTTCTTGGGAGATGCAAAGAAAGAACCTCAGAATATGTTGGAAACCTTAACAGAGGAATTCACCAAAATCTATAGGTACTGCAGAAGTTTGACAGGTTGAATTTTGCCCATTCAAAGCACCAGGGGCGTGAACTTTGGTTTCAGAATTAAGGAAAAAAAAATCCCTCTTTATCCCAACTACACAAAAGATGTATCTTAAATCTACAAAATATATCATAAAATGTATTATTACCCAAGTATCATTAATCTCTCCCTACCTCATCTCTTAAAAACTATTCTTCATTATATGGTTAATATTCATTAGTTTATGGCTTCTTAGTCTTGAGAGGCTAAAGTTCAATCTTAATATTCCTTAGGAAAATTCCAGCAAAGCACATTTAATGGTACTTCTATGATTATTTACTATTCTTGCTGCAGTTAGACAAATAGACAGGCCAAGTTTATTTACACTAGATTTATTTTGCAGATACACTAGTATTAATTTGGCCATCTTGGTAAAAATCAGGGTGATTTTAGAGATAAAATTATGTTTCAGTTAGAACTACAATATACCTTTGTGGATGTTAGATTCTAGCGCTGTCCATGGTCTTTTGAGTTTTGTTTGCTACTTGTAAACTGGACTGGATGCTGAATCCTTGTAGTGACTTGAAATCATTAAGAACTAAAATTGCCTTTTTCCTGAACCTTGCCAGCTCATCATGGTTTGAGGACATAATAACAAAAGTTACTTTACTCTTTATCTCATTAGAGTACAGGTATCCTGGCCTGCTGCTATCTCTACCGTTGCTGTGGTCTCTGCTTGTAAAGTGAACACCGTGCATGTCCCCTCTAAGGCTAAGGGACCATCGTGGAATTGACAGGAGTAAAAGCTGGACAGCTAATCCTCCCTCTTAATTGAACCTGGACTTGGTTGCTCTATTTTCAAGATTAAGGAATGAACAACAAAAAGGGGGAATTTGTAACCACAGAAACATGGTCCTATTCTGTTTAACAAAACACTATAGTGCTTTTCAGAAACAACAGACCAAAACCACAAATTACAGATGAAACATAAACAAGGAAACTTTGACCTTCAGCTGCACCTGGAACCAAAGTCTCACTCCCCACCATAGGACCAGAACTTGAACACTGTAATCCTTCCCAATGCCAAGGGTCCCTTGTCTAGGAAGATCCTGTCTTGTTCACCCCTTTATCATAAATGGCTAAGTTCCAAGGTCCTCCAGTTAAAACTTGCCCTGTCAGTGCTTCCACATACCAATTCCCCCAGCCCCTTAACTTAGTCCAGCGAGCAAGATGGATCTAAGGTACTATTAGGTCTCCCATCTTCTCCTTCTCCATCAATAAACTTTTCCTCACCCTGAATTCTGACATTGTAATTTTGGCCATTCAAAGCACCAGGGGTTTCAGCAATAAGGCAATAAATAAATAAATACAATTTTAAAAATCCCTCTTTATCCCAACTATACAAAAGATGTATCTTAAATCTACAAATGTTTTATAAAATGTATATTACCTAAGATTAATGATACTTATCCTACCTCATCACTTAAATACTATTCTTCATTATATGGTTAATAGTCATTAGTTTATTTTTCTCCTAAAAATTTAAAATGGAAAGTGGCCCGTCCTTAATTTCCTTAATTCAAATGAGCATATACCTTGAACTTTAAAACACGTAGGTCTATATGAAAACTCAGAGACACTGTTTTTCATTAGGCTAAATATATAAGTTTCTTATTATACTAGTACTCATGATTTTGGCTTAATATTATCTATAAAACTAGGATATTAATACTAGATGATCACCAATTTTTTAAAATGATTCTAAATTTTTTTCTATGAATCTTATAATCCTTTACTGCCTACATTTCAATGGCCCTCCAGAACTCATCCTTTCAAAAATTTAACAAAAAGCATGCTATATTGGTCAAAAAGTCTTTTATTCATTGGATAAACAGACAATATTAATATTGCGAAGCTCCAATACCCACAATCTTGAAACATGTAGCTTGTTAGACTGACCTCTTCTGGTTGTGAACTGCTGTTAGAAGTCCCTGATTTAATTTTTTCACTTAACAAGAACAGCAGCAACACATGGTATTTGTAATATTTTATAGGTTTCAATGTTTTAACCTTACAGTAGTCCAACGAGGTAGAAAAGATAGTATAATGTCTGCACTTTATAGGTATAAATATAGCAGACTTTATGACAGAATAACATGACAAAGCTAGGACAAGCATAAATCTTTAGCTTGCCAATTTACTAACCAAGTTTTATGACATATGTGATAATTAAATGCAATCTTAATTTAGAAAATATTATCAGAATCTTCAATGAAAAAGACTAAAAATCTCACCACTATTTTGAGAATCAGCAGCTCTCTGATTACTTTCACCTCCACCCATACTTTCTTCTGTTTCTGTACCTGGATCAGTCCCATCACCACCCTAAAAACAAAATTTAAATACTAAGTGCAAATTAAATATAATTGTCTTAAGAAATATTAATCAGCTATACAAAAGGTGTAGAAACAAACCCAAAGGTATAAAAAGTTGTAGTGTTTTAATAGTGACCTTTTAATACCCTTGGAGAACAGTAAATTTTTTTGAAGAAGTCCTTAAAATGGATGGTCAAAATTCTAACCGGTTACCTCAGCATCATCAGCTTCATATCCATCATTGCCATCTGCACTACCGGTGCCTTCATTACTATCATCACCCTCGTCTCCCATCCCAGTGTCATCTTCATCATCATCATCATCTTCCTCATCTTCTTCATAATCCTATTAAAAAAACCTACATATAAATAAAGATCTAGGATATGGCACACAAGTTCTGCACATCTTGATAACATACTTAGAAATTTATGTGGCATGTTGTTGATCAGGGTACAGGAGTTGCTATGGGATTAGTTCAGTGGTAGCAACTGTGAAGTTTATCAGTAGTAGTACAATCACAATCAATTCTGAATCTAATCAGTTCAATGATTAAAGCTCCTGGATGTCCACAAGGTGTCAAGTGGTCCACTTTAATTCTAAATTTAGTATTGGTACTGAAGACGGATGAAATTATGCTTTTAGTATGAGGTTTTAAAACACAGTGTTTGATTAATAACAGAATCTGAAATGTGAAGCTATCAAATAGGATTAACTCTCAAAATAAAACACAAAGTGTCACTGAAAATATGTCTCAATTATTATATCTCATTTTCTTTTGAAAAAAACTACGGGGTTCCATGAGGGAAAAAAAAGTTTCTTCTGTTATTTCTAGAAGCCACAGATCTTACAATTAAATCCAGTCACTCATCAGTAAGATTTAAGATTAAGTCTAACTAATCTAACAAATCCTAAAGTGCTTAGCAATCATTTAAAAAACAAATGGGTTTTCCATCACTGTTCTACACTCAATTTCACTATAAAATGTTAATTTAGGAGCAAATCAGGGTAAAAGAAAAAGCAAAATCACTGATTCATACTGACAGAAAATCAGAATTTATTGTTTGATGCATTAGTAGCCTGGATGATTTCAGCATTTCAAAGAACTTATCTACACTAATAAAAGAGAAAAATGGTAATTGGCGTACAGCGCTACCCTTTTCATTGGCTAATCAGGGCTATATGCAAATTAACTGCCAACAAGATGGCAGTTAATTTGCATATGTAGGCACAATGCAGGGAGGCGAAAGGGAAAGCAGGAAGAAGCACCCTGCCACTGACAGTGATCAGAAACCCAGGGGGGATCTAAGAGCTGGGGGGCAGGGCAAAGGCGGCCCCAGGGCCGCCTTTGCCCTGCCCCCCAGCCATGATCGGAGAATCAGGTACCTTTTCCGCCCTGGCCAGTGATAGCAGGAAGTAGGGGTGGAGCCAGCAATGGGAGCTGGGCAGGGTCGAAGCTGGCAGTCCCAGGAGCTAGGGGTCCCTTGCCTGGGCCTAAAGCGAAGCCCACGATCGCAGGGCCGCTGCAGCTTCGGGTGCCCGCTGCCCGGGCCAGACACCTCTGCCGTAGGCTTCAGGCCTGGTCAAGGGGCCGATCTGGTGGTTGGTGATCGGAGGGTGATGAGGGTCAACTCCTCTGGCCGAGGCATCAGGCCTGGGTGGGGGTCTGGGGGTCCCCTGCCCAGGCCTGATGCCTAGGCCAGAGGCATCAGGCCTGGGTGGGGGGCGGAGCCGGGGATTGGGGGGATATGATGGTCCCCTTGCCCAGGCCTGAAGCCTGGGGCAGAGGCGTCAGGCTTGGGCGGGGGTGGAGCAAGCCATCAGAGGGAGATGGGGGTCCCCTGCCCAGGCATGATTCCTGGGCCAGAGGCCTCAGGCCTGGGCAGGGGCCAGAGCCAGTGATCGGGGGGAGATGGAGGTCCCCTGTCCAAGCCTGACACCTCTGGCGGAGGTGTCAGGCCTGGGCAAGGGGCCAATCAGGTGATCGGAGGGTGATGGGGATCTACGCCTCTGGCCGAGGCATCAGGCCTGGGCAAGGGGCAGAGCCAGCAATCGGAGGGGTCTGGGGGTCCCCTGCCCAGGCCTGATGCCTGGGCCAGAGGCGTCAGGCCTGGGCAAGGGGCCGATCCTGCGATTGGAGGGTGATGGGGGTCAACGCCTGAGGGCTCCCAGTATGTGAGAGGGGGCAGGCTGGGCTGAGGAACACTCCCCCCACCACCACCCAGTGCACGAATTTCGTGCACCGGGCCCCTAGTATGCATATATGCACAACAGTGTGATAGACCTGGAGGGGGGAAAGGTGTGGGCCAGAGGTAGTGAAAGGAGGGGGGTGGGGGGAGAACGGGGACATATGTAATACTTTGAACAATAAAGATAAATTAAAAAAAAACAATGGATGATTTCAAACCTCATGATCTCCATCATTTTCATCATCATCCTCTTCTTCATCATCACTGTCAATTACAATGACATCGTCTCCTTTGCCTTGACCATCTTGGGATGAAGTTGTTTGCTGATCTGACTGAAGGGCTCCAAGGTCTATTTGTAAAGATTGAGAGGTTTCTTCACTGTCTTCCATTGGAGTATAATCTGCCTGGGTGACTCCCTTTAAAAGTTAAAAAAAATTTATAAAAAACTGAATATACCTGAATCTATCAGTAACATACCACAGATCCAAGGAAAAACTAAAGAACACATATGGGTTACGAGCATTTTATTTTTTAAAACATGGTTTTCAAAAGAATTTTAAAAACAAATAAAAGAAGATTAACCTTTGGGTTTCTTTATTGTTTTCTGATAGAGGAATTATTATAAGTCTCATTGGGTAATAATCCAATAAAAAAGAAGAAAAAAAAAATAGCCCTGGCCAGTGTGGATCAGTTGGTTAGAACATCGTCCCATGCACTAGAAAGTCCAGGGTTCAACTCCCAATCAGGGTACATACCTAGGTTGCGGGTTTGATCCCCAGTTGGGGAGCTTTGGGAGGCAACTGATCAATGTATCTCCTGTTCATGTCTCTCTCTCTGTCTCTCTCTCTGTATCTCTCTCCCTTCCTCTCTAAAATCAAGTAAAAATAATAATTTATAATACACACACACAAAATATACAGATGTGTGTCAAAACTACTAACATGATATTGTAAGATTAGTGCTGTCCAACTGAAATTTAACAAGTCACAGTGTGATTCACATATGCAATTTAACATTTTCTAGTAGTCATTTAAAAAGATGAGACATAGGGGAAATCAATTTTAACAATATACTTAACAGAGCCAAAACATTATTTCAACATGTAATCAATGTACAGATTAAGCAAATATTCTGCAACCTAATTTTTTTCTCCCCAAACCTGAAATAGTCTGGAAAATACACTAAATAAGGTATTATTATTATTACTAGAGGCCCGGTGCACAAAAATTTGTGCCCTCGGGGGGGGGGGGGTGGGGGCTCAGCCCAGCCTGTGCCCTCTCGCAGGTTGGGACCCCTCGGGGGATGACCACCTGCTGGCTTAGGCCTGCTCCCTGGGGGATTGGGCCTAAGCTGGCAATCAGACATACCTCTGGCAGCCCGGGAGACCTCAGGGGATGTCCCCTTGCCAGCAGGGAGCAGGCATAAGCTGTAGTCGGACATCCTTAGCGCTGCTGAGAGGCGGGAGAGGCTCCCACCACCACCACCACCACCACTGTACTGGCAAGCCGTCAGCCTGGCTTGTGGCTGAGCAGAGCTCCCCCTGTGGGAGCACACTGACCACCAGGGGGCAGCTCCTGCATTGAGCGTCTGCCCCCTGGTGGTCAGTGTGTGTCATAGTGGCCAGTCATTCCCAGTCGTTCTGCTGTTAGGGTCAGTTTGCATATTACCCTTTTATTATATAGGATTGTCTTTTTACAAAGACACTTCTACTACCCTCCAAACTCTGACTACCCTAACTCTTCAAACCACATTTAAGATATTAGATTTAAAAATAATTATTTGCTTAATCTCTTTCCTCACAATTCCATTTTGCTAGCTGCTCAAATAAACTGTAATTTTAACTTTACTTTTTATTTTTATTATAAAAAATGAAATGTCTCCTGTTTAAACACTCAGTAAAATCTATTTTTTATATAAGCCAGAAACAATGTTTATAAACAAAATCATTCATAAAGATTATGTTTACTGTAACGGAAAAAAGAGTGAAGTCATGATATAATAAAAATGGGCCTAAAAGGGACATGCTTTTTAAGAAAAGCAACACTTATCAGGAACATCTGCTTCACTGCCAGAAAATCAGAAAAATAAACGATTACACATTTAGTAGACAGTGCTACAAGGCAGAATGAAAAACCAAATGGCACTTTTGAGTCATAGGCCATTTTGCTAATCATAAGGAAAAACTTTGCAGAGATTTTAGTATAATTTAAACAAATCTGACAATAAAATAGAAATTCACATCTTTTAATTTCACAATTGTTATGCTCTTCAGATGATATTTGCTGAAAAATACATGAAAAAGATGTAATTTAGAGTGCTATGTATTCATCCTAAAGGTTTAGCTTCATGTTTTTAGCCAAAGAAAACTGGAAAAAGTAACTTAAAAAATTAATGCAGCTAAGAAACTAAAATTTACTTACAATCTATGGTTTCTTATGATTAGCTTAAGATAATTCCTTTATTCTATACAGATAAAATAATTTTAGAATAAAATGATCCTGAAAATTTATCCAGGCAGAAAATATTGTTTCAAGATTAATAGATACCCTCTTCAAATCCCAGCTTTAATGCTGTGAGAACTTGGGTATATGACTTATCTGGGAATTGGGTTTTTTCCACATATAAAATAGGGTTGTTTTGAGGATTAAATTAATTAATAAATGCAAATTTCTTAGAAACAACACTAGGCTTATAGTAATGAATTCTGTGAGGATTACTATATTATGAATTCTCAATATGTGGGGAAAAAGGATGGAAGAAAAGAAATAAACTTTGAGTGCCTAATATGTGGCAGATATCACTTTAGGTATTTCTCAAAGCTAAAAATTATGTTATATTAGTCCAACAGATGAGAAAATTGAGGCTTATCAAGAGAATGAACAACTTGCTTATAGTCCCACAGCGTCTAAGTAGTAAGAGTTAGGAATGGAACTTAGCGCTTTGCTACTTCAGTCTATGCATTTCCACTAGTGAGGTTGTCTCTGGAGAGGTCTCAATCAGAGTTCAAAAAATGAGTAAGTGTA
Source organism: Myotis daubentonii (assembly GCF_963259705.1). Classification (NCBI taxonomy): domain Eukaryota; kingdom Metazoa; phylum Chordata; class Mammalia; order Chiroptera; family Vespertilionidae; genus Myotis; species Myotis daubentonii. The sequence continues at coordinate 17,547,090 of NC_081857.1, read as the reverse complement.
TAAATGCATTTCCTGTCATGGATTAATTAATTCAGTAAGGGAAGCAATAGAGGGCCACCATATTGGACATCATGGGTTAACTCAAGACTCAACCAGCACTTGTCCTTCCAAAATAACTAAGTGGACAGTCTTTACTCATTAGGACTATTAGCATGGAAAATCTGTGCTAAGTATAAACAAAACATTTCTTCAATAAAGTTTAGAAGGCATTACACCAATCAGGAGTAAAAGAAGGCAGAAATTGCATTGGTAATTCTAATATTTCACTAGATATGAAAGCAACCAATTAAAGTCCAAATGATGATTCAATTGTCAAAGCTAATTTCATTCATTAAAAGCAACAATTTGTTACTTTCAATGTTTTACTTACTTCTCCAATGGAATCTTGAGAATCTTGGTTGTATACTTGAGTCTCTACCTCTCCATCAGTACTTTCTTCTGCCATAACTTCTTCCTGAATCACGACAAACAAGTGTTAGTAACATCTGTTCATGAGATAATGCATTAAGCTAGTTCTCCCAATAAAATAAAACTCACTTGTAATTTTATAAAACTGTACAACAGAAATGTTCACTTATACCTACTTATATTACCTCATCTTTAGTAATAGAAAATAAGTCTTATGAGCATTAATTAAATACATGCTCATGAAATTTAGTAGTCTCAATGTTTGATAGTACTATAATTCATTACAATTTATCCTCAAAAAAGAAAATAACTATAATTTTGGTTAATCTGAGAAAAAGATAGCAGGTAACAGTTTAAAATGTGCACAAGATTATACATATCTTTATTCTTTGAATTAAAAAGAAACACTGAAAGGGAATTCAAATTATGTTTTGTAGCTGTATTTTTAAAATTGAAAAGGGAACTAATTTAATCAAAGATATGTAAAGGATATAAAACACTGTCGGCAACAGTAACAATAGCTGAATTGCCAGTGGAAACTTTGCAGTAAATTAAGAAAGTTTTCTGGATTTAGGACCCCAAAGGTCTATTCACCTAATAATGCTGTAACTGAAAGAATACCTTAACTCTATGGAAAGAAAATAAACAGAAAGACCTTTACACACCTCAGTTGCTACAGGATTAACAGTTTTCAATTTCTTTGGAAGAGGCATTTCCACTGTATCATCAGAGACCTGGTCTGACGCTTCTATGGTACTCTCCTCTTCCTCTTCACGTGTACGCTTTGGCAAAGAAGAACCTGGGGTAGCTGAAACTTTGAAATTACATAATTTAAATCTTGAATTAGAGCATGATAACTCAATTTAGACAAAGTTAATTTTAAAAACTAAACTTGACGTAAAATGTTAGGAATACATTCATCCACTCTAATACCCGGCAGAAAACAAGTATGTACAAAGAATACTCAAGATAATGTATTTTATCCAAGAAACTACAAGCATAAAGGCCTACTATAACTTCATTTTAAAATTAATCTTACCAGTGCCAAATACTGCTGTGGAAGTAGATGGCCGCTCAACCGGCGAACTCTGAACCACCTCTACTATGTTTGGGGACAGCTCTTGATTTGCAGGCTCAATCTGAGGATGACTCTGTTGAGTGGGTTGCACAAAAGCTGTAGCCTGTGTTTGCTGCTGAACAGTTAAAATGGATTGAGGGATAGAAGGCTGGACATTAGGACTAGTAGAACGAACAGATCCACTTGTGCTTCCAAAAACTGGAACATGTTCCACAGGCCCTTCGGATTGCATAGCTGAAAAGTAATTATAATACTTAATATAAATCTTCTTATCAAAGCTGGAATTATCCTCCCCATTCTGTGTTATAGGTGACAAAAACAGGGTAAAGGCAATGTATTAGGCTTTTTGTACTGCCTATGGAACTGACAGGTGAATTAAATATCTGAAACAATTTTTGATCTATTATTCTATTTAAATTATCTATCTATATAAAAGCCTAAGCAACCATTGCAACCTAAGGGACGACCGAACAGGCTGCGTGGGAAGACCAGGCCGGCAGGGGGGTTTGTGAGGGACGACCAAACAACTGAGCAGCAGGCTGCATGGGGCAACCAGGCTGGGGTGGGGGGGTGGTGGTATTTGGGGGCTGCGATCAGGCCAGTAGGCAGAGATAGTTAGGGGTGATCAGGCTGGCAGACGAGCAGTTAGGAGCCAGTGGTCCAGGATTCTAAGAGGGATCCCGGATTGGAGAGGGTGCAGGCTGAGCTGAGAGGACCCCCCCCCCCGCCCCCCACTCACGAATTTCGTGCACCAGGCCTTTAGTATAAAATAAATGAAATTTAAAAGCCAGCGTCAAATATGAGTATTTACTAAGCATCATTGTGTTTAGACAAGAAGCCAAGAAAATTGCATTCAGTAAAGTTTTACTAAACACCTACCTATCTTGAGGTTGGATAAAAGGATTAAATAATGAAAATACGTGCGCTTTAAGAAATCAATCTAGTGGAATAAAAAGGTATGTATTTAACTGAATTATAACTGCTGTAGTGAATAGGAAAGTGTCATGGGAACAAAGCAAAGCCATGAAGAGATCAGAAAATTTCAACAAAAAAGTGATGTTTGGGTTCAACCAGTGACTTAGTATGGTTTTCCAAAGTGGATTTTGTATCATAATTCTTAGATCTTAAAAGTGAAAATTTGCCCTGGCCTGTGTGGCTCAGTTACATGGACACTGTTCCTTGCACTGAGAGGTCGCTGGTTCGATTCCCAGTCAGGGCACATGCCTGGGTTGTGGGCTCGATTCCCAGTAGAGGCCGTGCAGGAGGCAGCCAATCCTCTCCCATTGGTGCTTCTCTCTCTCTTTCCCTTCCTTTCACTCTGAAATCAATGAAAACATATATTTTTAAAAAGTGCCTTAAGATAAGTGAAAATTTTGGTCCTGGAAAAACATGCCATATACTTATTGGGTTAAGTTTCCCCCTTCTTTCAAAACACAACAAAGCAAGAAGGGAGGGTTCGGAAATTTGCTGCATTAACAAGTGTCCTGAGAGGTATCACTTGAAACTATTAACTGCCCACTTTTATTACATGTCTGACTTTAGCTTTAGTGGAAGCCTCATCTATCCTTAAAGTTATTGTCATCTTCTCACAGTAAATCTAAATAAGCAGCCAGGTCACTCATATCTGTATTATTTTACTTACCTTCTTGTGATTCCACTTGTGTAGTGGGCATCACTGTGGCTGTTGGGGTAGTAGTAGGGTTTGTAACAGTTGCAGGTGTGACCATTGGGCGTATACTAGCCCTGGGTGTTGACTTATTCCCAGCCATAGCTGCAGCTGTCACTTTACTTGGAGTAGACACAACAGGAGTTGGCTTGATATTAGCTGTTGGTGGATCTGATGTGCTGGCACTTATAAAGAGGAAAATACAAGAATCATTGAATTACTATAAATATTGTTTATAAAGTATATACACTCTATCAAAATCAAAGCACATATATTTTCTGAAGTGAGTGTTCAACAAATATGACCTTAATTTGTATTCAGACCTTAATAATTCTCTTTTTCCTAACACTGCTTTGGGTAGACTTTTGGCGGATTAAAAAACAATTTTAAAAAGTCAGTAAATATAGCTCTATACATTTTTTTTCACTAAATTTTTCAAAACTCTTATTGAGGTTTTAAATTTAAGCATTAAAATCTGTGCAGGAAATACTATGCAGTGGTGCATCCTGACAGTGTGAAATGTATCCAACAGTTAACCACTTTACCTAAGTTTCAGCCCAGCCTCTTGTATTGGTATCCTTAACATGACAGGGAAAATTGGTAGCCTATCTTAGATGTCAATTACAAACTAAAAGATGAAAGATGTTTTCTTTGTCACAAAGCTCTACCTAATGGGACATACTTTTGTAATAGATACAGATTTTTCTCCCCAAAGATCACCAAATCTTTCCTGAACTTTAAAAGAAAAACAGATAGACTATTAAAAGATTAAAACTCACATTCCTCTTTCACCAGAAGCTGGAGTTGTTTTCAGTGTTATCTGTCTTTGCTGTTCTGGGACCTAAACAAAAAGAAGACTATGGATTACTGTGCCTATCCCACAAGATTCCACTAAAACCGTGGTTCTCAACCTTCTGGCCCTTTAAATACAGTTCCTCATGTTGTGACCCAACCATAAAATTATTTTCATTGCTACTTCATAACTGTAATGTTGCTACTGTTATGAATCGTCATGTAAATATCTGATATGCAGGATGGTCTTAGGTGACCCCTGTGGAAGGGTTGTTCGACCGCCAAAGGGGTTGCGACCCACAGGTTGAGAACCGCTGTACTAAAAAATGTCATCAGAATGTTTTACTTTTGTTAATACTCTCTGTATTCTTGGCTTAGCTAAAATTCACTCCAAGGGCTCCTCAATCACCAGGTACCTTCAAGTAAAATGTACAGAATTAGATAATCACCTTATTAGTAGGTTCTTGAGGCTCATCTCTCTGCTCAAGGTGCCTCTCTTGATGCTCCCTGAGTTCTCTTTCCAAGCGACTAATTCGACCTTCATATTGGGACTTAAGAGCAGTCATACGAACATCTAATTCATCTTTCTGCTGATCTAAAGCTCCGTTCCTCTGTTTAAGCTCCTCATTTTCTTTAGTTAGCTGCTCTTTTACACCTAAAGAAGTAATCGTGATTCTATTAATATTATTCCAAACACTGGAAATAAAGAATATTTAAGTGCTTAATAGATACTCAAAGGTCATATACTAGTAAGATTCTATTCCTAAACTTTTACATTTACAATAATTCTGATATACATATATCTCAACAGGCAAAAATTCTAAACATATCTGTATTTATTACTCCAGTATAAAATATACTTATTCCAATATAAAAAACATGTTACTCTTCCTAGCAAACATCTCAAAAATATAAAGGATCCACCATAAACGATAGCCAGCAAAAGTCCTTTTATATGGCCATTAATATTTCAATGTGGCCTAACCGGTTTGGCTCAGTGGATAGAGCGTCAGCCTGCGGACTGAAAGGTTCCAGGTTCGATTCCAGTCAAGGGCATGTACCTTGGTTGCGGGCACATCCCCAACAGGAGGTGTGCAGGAGGCAGCTGATCAATGTTTCTCTCTCATTGATGTTTCTAACTCTCTATCTCCCTTCCTCTCTGTAAAAAAATCAGTAAGATATTAAAAAAAATTTTCAATGTGTTAAAAGTACAATTATAAATTGCAAAACTTTCATTTCATATAACCTATCGTATATGCTAAAAAATAATTAACTATTTTTTTATCTTATTTGTTGCTGGGACACTATCTTAGAGATTAAAAAAATTGCTCATAATAAAACCTAACTAATTTGGCATTTTATTTACCTACTAAGCAGTCTGGCAAGCAAGGCACAGAAAGACCCCGTCTATTGCAACTTAGGGCTCCTCCTTAACTTGAGATGATATTTTGACATGGTATTTTCCCTGAAGAGCTATACTAGAGGGGTCCTCAGTGAAGTGAGGTACAGAAAAATCCCTGGGCTGGTAAGATCCAATGCTGTCTAGGAGTTTACAGAGGGCCTTAGGACAATACAGTGGCCCCAAAGGATCTCCATCAAAAGGTCATAACAGTTACACACTAAAGCAGAAAGATAGCAAGTACTCCCTATCTATTCATTACCAGTTAACAAGAAAGACTTTCTATATTAAGGACATCCTCATCACTTAAAAATTAAGATTGCTCTTATCTTGTGTTTAACTAAAGAAACCTAATATATATAGTAATTTACCAGCTAAATGTGCAATCTTTGATTTTGCTGCTACAATAGCTTTTCTTGTCTTTTCTTCTTTTTCAGTTATCTGCTGCCGGAGCTGCTCTTCCTGTGTGGTTCTATCTTGAAGATCCTGATGAAGTCGTGCAAGTTCGGATTGAAGCTGCCCAGTCTGTTCCTGGAGATTTCTTGCTTCTGTCTCTTTTTCAGATAATGTCTTTTAAAAGAAAACCAAGTATTTACTTGGTAAAGCAATCAAATCAATATAAACTGTATGGACTATAGACTTAAAATGTAAAACATTATTTTACTTTAGGTTAAATGGAAGTATAAATATAAAATGCTGGTCAAACCAAGTAAGTGAACACTTAAAGATAATTTGATACTACTTTCATACATGAGTTATTCAAAGTAAAAAGGATAAAATACACATCCATATGATGAGAAAGTGTCAGTGTTTAAGATATATTTCTTTCTAAAATTCCTTTTATGACTGAATAATATTGCATTGTTTCTTTAGGTATTCAACAAGGAAAAAATTGGGACGCGCACCTTCCACTATTTCACACTCATACCTTCTGCAGATTCTCTACTTGACTCTCAAGTGATTTTGACTTTGTTTCAGCTTGGTTAAGTGTTTCTTTGAGCTCCTGCATTTCCTGGATTGAGACATGCTGTTCCTGATGGTCTCCAGAAGACTGAGCTGAGGACTCCATTATCTAATATAATATAGTAAACAGTCATAATATACTCCAGTCCCACATTTATATTCAGTAATCCCACTTTGCAAGTTTATCTAAGAAAACTAATTATGCCAAGAAATTTAAGCGTATTCATAAATGAATTTTCAATAGAACTTTAGTGTCTAGGGGGATAGGGGAGGCTAGGGGACTGTCTAGGGTGGGGGGATAAAATGGATACATATGTAATACCCTTTGTAATACTTTAAGCAATAAAAAAAAAAAAAAAAAAAAAGAACTTTAGTGTCCAAAAGTAAATTATTAATTAAATAGTTTAGGGTTTTCCATAAAACTGAGTATTAACCAGCAAATCAGGACAATGATGCATTAACATAAAATTATTTGGAATGACAAATTTCTCACAAGTGTATTTACAGTTAACACTGAGCGGTAAGAATTTTGGATTTTTTCCTTTATGTATTTTCTAATCTAACATATGTGAAATATGTCATTAAGTCAGTATACAGTTCTTGATCTTTGGGAATTAAAAACAAAATGCAGATTCAAAATATAACAAGGATTTAAAAATTATTTTAGATAGGTGGTTAATATTGACTACTTATTTAAGACTAGAAAACAGCCACCACTGACTGGTGTGGCTCAGTTGGTTGGAGCATCGTCCCACACAAGGAAAGGTTGCAGGTTTGATTTCTGGCCAGGGCACATACCCAGGTTGTTGGTTCCATCCCAGCCAGGGTGCAAATGTGGGTATAGGAGGAGACCGATTGATGTTTCTCTCTCATCAATGTTTTCCTCTTTCTCTCTCTCCTCTCCCCTCCTCTCTCTCTAAAATCAATAAAAACATATCCTCAGGTGAGGATAAAAAAAAAGTTATTTTAATATGTAAATAAAACTACAACAGAGCCTAATTATAAAGAACTATCATTTTTTGATATACATGATTTTAGTCAGCAATGAGTTTTGAGAACATACTTTGGAAAAGGGACAATATTTGAAATAGGAAAATTGATCTAAAATACCTCATTTATTAAAATTTCTTTATGAATTTATAGTGCATTCTGGGACATATTAAAGAACTAATTTTAAATAACAGTATCATAAATTAGCTTATATGAAAATTTAGGACCTAAAAACCAATAATCAAAATTATGAATAAGATTTTTATATGTAATCCTGATATATATCAAAACTGTATGTCAAGAAATATTTTATTGCCGAAACCGGTTTGGCTCAGTGGATAGAGCGTCGGCCTGTGGACTGAAAGGTCCCAGGTACGATTCCGGTCAAGCGGGCACATCCCCAGTGGGAGATGTGCAGGAGGCAGCTAATCAATGTTTCTCTCTCATCGATGTTTCTAACTCTATCTCTCTCCCTTCCTCTCTGTAAAAAACCAATAAAATATATTAAAAAAATATTTTATGTATTATACATATATATACATACGTGTGAACATATGCATATAATAAAAAAAATCACTTCAAAATACCTTATCCTGTTGTGCTTTGAGTTCTTCATATTGAGTCTTGTATCTACGTCCAATTTTCTTGACCTGAGTAATAGTTTTGACCTTTTCTTGGATATCAATTATTTTGGCATCTAAGTCCTTCTGGATACTTTCTTTTTCAGTTCTTATTTTATTTAAATCTTCCTTTAAACTCTGGATTAAGTTCTGATTGTTAGTCAAAGATGCATTTGATCTAAAAAAAATAATTAAAGACTAAATATATGAGACTCGTTTTAAAATCCTTTAATTTTACACTTTTTGTTTGTATTGCTTTAGTAATACAAACAAAAATTTTCATTTAAAATCTTTTAAAAACTCTACACATACTTCAAAAGATATTTCATTTATAATCTGTGATCCTTTATAAAGATCTTATTTGCTTATTAGATAGGCATACATTCCCATGTTAAAATGAGAAAAACTGAGTTGTAAGTGGTCAAGTAACATGCACAATTTCACATCGTAATTAAGTGTTGGAACGCAGATTATAATCCACATTTGCCTGATAGCAAAATTGATTCCCACTTGATCGGGTGTTGAGTAAATGTTAAGTTTTGTAGACCACATACATACAGTCTTTGTCACCTGTTCTTCCTTTCAAAAAATGCTTTAAAATGTAAAAATCATCCTTAGCTCATAGGCCATACCAAACAGGTCTGTGGGTTAAAGTTTGCCAAGCCCTGTACTTTAGCATAAACTTAACTTAAATCAGATGACCCTGAATTAAGAGCATGGGTTTAACAACTATTAACTCTGCAAATGTAGATACCTTTCTGAATTTTTAGCTTTCTCATTTTTAAAATTAATATTATTGAAGAAATACAATGCTGGACTACTGTTATAAAACAAGTAAAAAATACATGTGACAAAAATTTGTAAGCTACCCAGCATTATATAGATAGAGATTATGACATGGACAACTGACATTAAATCCTTTAAAATGTAAACCAGAAACATTAATTTTAATATTCAACTTATCATTAAAAGGACAATATAAATTCATTTTAAAATTTTATGTAAATACTTCTTTAAAATCTTTCCAAAATAGGTACATAAATATATTCTAACCAAAGAAAAAATAAAAACCTATTTATAAGTTATTTTGGCTTAGAAAATAAATCACATTTAGCTTTAGACTCATAACTGTGTAGTTTTTTTAAAAGTCATAAAATATAGAGAAATATTTCATATATGAAGGCATAAAGTAAATCACTGCTTGCTTGGCTCCTTAAAATAATAAAGGGAAAGTAAAGGCTCTATGGCGAACCTTTTGAGCTCGGTGTGTCAGCATTTTGAAAAACCATAACTTAACTCTGGTGCCGTTTCACATACAGAAATTTTTTGATCTTTGCAACCATAGTAAAACAAAGACTTATATTTTTGATATTTATTTTATATATTTAAATGCCATTTAACAAAGAAAAATCAACCAAAAAAATGAGTTCGTGTGTCATCTCTGACATGCGTGTCATAGGTTCGACATCACTGCTCTAGTACTTTCCATTCTTTTTAAATCAGGAAGCACTTGGGGAGCCTTATAAAGAGCAGAAATAGACTTCTTTGAGTTCATGTATTATATACAATTTAAGGCTTCTTCCTTATACCTTGCAATCTCAGCTTTAAGTCTCCCAATTTCTTCAGTTAACTGTTGAATGCGCTTAGTGTGAACTTCCTTTTCAGAAAGGAGCTTCCGATACTCTTCTGTATCTGGATCTTTCTGTTGATTTATTAGATGCTAAAATGGCAAAAATGCATAACATAGCTATATAGGTTTTATCAAACCAATGTGCTATATAACAGAATACTTAATTATGTTTACATTAGGTGTCTTGCATACACAATAATAAATCACCAAACTGCAAGATAATGAAGATCAAAGCTTTAGCTGGTTTAGCTAAAACGTCTAGCCAAAATAGAAAGGGAAATGTATTTTCATAGTTGCAAATGAAAATTTCAGAATAGTTACAATGGAACCAAATAAAGAAAAAAATCTACAAGCTTTTAACATTAAACACTTTTTTCATTAAAGTGACATTTATAAGGAAAAAAATGCTTCTAATGCATTATAATCTAGGAAAAAATCAAATATAACTAATTAAATAGGACAGAAGGTAGCACAATTTAATAGAAGTATATGTAGACTTGGGTAGATGATCCTCCTTTCTTGACTTTTCAGATTACTTGTGTGATTAAGAAAAATGAAGATTAAATGGGCTCTTAAATTCTACAGTCCTATTCAGATGTTGGTTACCATTCTAGAACATTTTCTAGGTACCAGATGATGGGTGAACTGCTGCTTTACACATGTAGCATATTCAACTTTCACTATTAAATACAGTAACTTTTGCTAGTTCTTCAAATAATTTATCCCCTTAAATTTTACCCTATTTAATAAAAACAACGTTTCCATGTGTTGGAATAGGTTTAATTGCATTTACCTGGTTACGTGCTTTCCAACGTTTGACATCTTCTTCTAATAATTTCTTCTCTGCTTGCAACATACCACTTTTCTCACTTAGCTCAGCATTTGCTTCTTGTAAGGGTAAAATATCTAACTCCAGTTTCCTCACCTGAAAATAATGCCAATTTATTTTTTAACACCTGACGTAAAAATTCATAATTTAATAAAAACAACATGCCTCCACTACTGATTAGTAAGTTACAAACCTTTGCTTGCATCTGCTGTAAATCCTGCTCTAGCCTCTCCTTTTCTTCTCTTAGCATCTTATTGGTCTCCATAACTACGTTCATTGTTTCAGTTTTCTTCATCAGTTCTTCATGTTGGGCCATTGTTTTTGCAGTTACCTAAAGATTTCAAAGACATGTATACACCAGCATCTAACAATAGGTAAAGATCTACCTTTTCTTACCAGTTCTAATCTTCCCTACAAAAAGTGAGAATTATGTCGTTTTAAAACTAAAATTTTTGAAAGTTTTACATGTTTATTTTTCTCTGATGCCTGCTTACTACAAAGACAAGAAACAAATGCAAGAAAGCACAAAGATGTAAGTAAAGAGATACAACAAACCCCACCAACAAATAATCCATTTTACCCTTAGGTAAAAACAGTAATCCAGATCTCTCTCTTTCTATATATATTTTTTTTCTTGGTATACAAAATCTGTAATAAAAGCATAATATGCAAATCGACCAAACGGCTGAGACCATCTGGATGTCCTTCCAGATGAAGCTGGGGCTAGCCCAGGGATTGAGGCAGCCCCCTGCGGTTGGGAGGGAGGGATCGAGGCAGTGGTCTGCAGTTGCGAAGGCCTACTCTTGCATGGATTTCCTACATCGGGCCTCTAGTTTATTAAGTTTTAAAATAATGTTATTTTGGTCCTTTCCCTCTGCCCTTTGCTCAGAAATTTTTTCATTTCATTCAGTTGTTTCATCACTTTGGTTTTGAGCACTTTTACTAAGTATTTACTGAACTGTAAAGAATTTTTATCCTGTTTTCATTGGGTGTAATTATCCATCTTTTACATGTGTTACCTTATTCCCTAACCATTTTTAAAGCTATGGATCATGGTTGCCATGCTACAGTGTTCATAGTGGGTATATATTCTATTACTTTTGATATAATGTTTTACTTCTTCACTTTCTTCCTACTGTATGTAAGGATTGGTTTTTCCCCTCTGAAGTTGTTTGTGGGCCGGACATTTTCTAGTATTGTTTGCATTTCTATAGACCAAAGGAACAGCAGAGGAAGCAGCAGCAGAGGAGACAATATGCAATCTTTTTTAGAAACACTGATTCTGCCACTTTCCTCCAAGTGTTAACTCTACTGAATCAGAAGGTCTGTTTATTATTTCTATGATGGGATCTATGTGAATTTGGACTATTTTCTCAACATGATGTAATTCTGGAACTTTGATTTCTGTGTGAAAACATAAATCCATAAATCTATTCACTTTCCCATGTCAATGGTTTCTCTCTAGCAGTCATTCCAACTACCTATCAGTTAACAGATGATAAATGATTCCAGGCCTTAATTCCCTTCCTTCCAGATGTGCGGTTATATATTAATACAGCAGTCACCCACCTTTTGGATCTCAGTGACCACCAGTGGTTCATGGACCACTGGTTGGCGCCTGCTGTATTAATGCATCTCCTCACAATAAGGTCATGCAATAAGTTTTTGGGTGTTAGTGAGGGTTAAGGAGTCTAGCTTGTGTTGTGACCATCCATTTACTATATGCAGCATCTTCTTTTCCTTTCTTTGTTTGATAATTATTACTATTGTTTTGCTCCTTTGCTGAGCAAAAACTATTCTGTAGCAGTTTCAATCCATGTCATCCTAGAATAACTGTACAAATGCATATATAACTAAAATTAAGGTAACTGAAATTTAAGCACTTATTATGCACCAGACATGATTCTCAATGATTCATGTGCATCAACTCACTTAATCCTCATCATTATTATCATCCCATTATTTAAATAAGGAAATTTAAGAGTAAGGATGTTAAACAGTGTACTCAAGGCACACATCTAATGACATAAAGCTAGAATTTGAAACCAGACAGTCTGGTTAACACTAGTGTCTTGCCACTATACTGTATCACTGTCTAATAATGTTTAATAAATTGAGTTTAAGAGAAACATGCATTTCAAATTAAATTTTTTTGCAATCAGAAACCAAAATGACATTGATTTAACAACTGCTTTCTTAAAACGTGGGATACATACCTGGACTTTCTCCCTTTCAGCATTTAGACTATCCTGGAGTTCCTGCAGCTCTCTCTCTAAAAGTTCAACCCTTTGTCGATAACGCAGACTCTCAACCTGAGCCACCTCAAATCTCGTTTCAGCGATTTCTTTCTCTCGTCGTATAAATCTACAAGAATATATAAGATTTTATTTGAATAAAAAAATGACAGCAAAATTTTAAAACTTGGGTAATTTTAATATGACCCAAGGTCCATTCACTTTAATAACTATTTTTACATAATGATTTCATTAATAAGTAATGATATTTATTATAGATAGTGGCTTTGTATATCTTTGAAATGATTTGAAAAGCATTTAGTTTTTCAAAGAACCCACTCAAATTCTTACTATTAAATTCAACTTAAAGCCATTTATTTAAATTAGCATGTCAAGTAACCTCTATGTGAGTGGCAGTGGGTTTGTTGGCCAAGAGACGGTATGAGCTTTATATCACTTCTCTAATTTATATATTTGTATTACATTTCATAGTTGACCACAGAAATAAAGCATTAAAAATATTTTTGGTTTACCTGAGAATTTCTAAAATTTGTTCTTGAGATTTTCCTTCTTCACTAAAAGATACATTCAGTGGACCTTGTACACCTTCCTTCATAGAGGCAACAACCTTGTCACTTAATTTTTCAATCTGATCATGAAGTAATCTGTTTTGTTTCTCTAGATCTTCACAGCGAGATACACGCTTGGAAACTTCATCCTGTAAGCCAAGACTCTGTCATTATAGCAGATTTTCCCACGCATGTTAAAAAGAAAAACCCACTTTCAATCCTTCTGGACATTCTATTATGATGTACAATAATACCTTTAACACTCTCTCTCTTTCCTCCCAAGATGCTTTACACTCCAACAACTGTGATTCTGCTTTCTGGGTTGTTTCTTCCAAATGCTGACGAACTGAGGCCATTTTGGAAACTTGTTCCTTGGCAGCTTGTAGAGCTTCGACATCAGCAGCATGGAGCATCAGTTCTCTCTCATACTTATTCTGAGCTTCTACAGCTATTTTAGCCTGTAAGAAATTATTCCACCATTGACACAAAAGATTAAATTGCCAAAGCTGGTTAGTACAAAAGAAAAGATGCACACTGCACTATTTAAAATAATAAAAGTGGAGACGATATAAATGCACCAAAATGGAATAATTAAAAGTTATACTCTTATCCATTTAATGAAATATTAAAGAACTGGTACAAATGAAAATTATGAGGACTATGTAGCAATTTGGAACAAATTTTATAAAGTAAAAGCTAAATATAACTCACTTATGTAAAATACATGCACACACACAAAAAAACTTACAGTGATCAAAAAGAAATTAAAAATTAATTTGAAAACTGAATTATAGATACATTCCCTGAATTTAACTTCCAATGTTACTGTTTGGCATTAAGCCAAGGACAATTCATTTTTGTCTAATTTACCTTTGAAGCATTTTCTCGTGTTGCATTGTTTAAAGTAATTGAAAAACACATACATGCTATGTACATGGAAGCAATAAAGAATAGTAACCAAATAGTTACTAATGTACCAATGAACTTAAAAATGAGAACATTAGTAATATTCTTGCAGATATTCATTTCCCATTCTACTGTTTTAATAATCCCCATTACACTGAATTGTTTTATCAATTTTTGTTCATAAAAAAATAATAAAAAGCTTCACCACATATGCATGCGTATACATATACTTAAAGCAAATAATGTGATTTTGTATTTTTTAATCTTTATAAAGAGTGGTGTGTGCCCTCACTGGTCTCAGATCATTGGGCTTTGTCTCGTGAACCAAAAGGTTGCTGGCTCAATCTCCAGTGGGGGAGGTATCAATTTTCTGCTCTTACATTGATTTTCCTCTTTCTCCCTCCCTTTCTTCCTCCTCTCTCTCTAAAAATTAATAAAAATAATCTTTAAAAAGTGGTGTACAAAAATCTGTAACCTCAATAATATATTAAAATGTTTTGCTGAAAAAAGTATCTCTAACCATCTTGTCTATAATACACAGTTATAATCAGAACTAGTGGACTGCAATAATAAAAAAAAACAAGAAAGAAATGAGAGCAAGTACACATTTAATCTCCTACTCTTATCTTTAATTTTTCCCATTTACCAAGAGTGTTTTGTTAATAATTATTGCTCTACATTTAGACTCCATCTATCCTTTTCAACTGTTCTTAGTCCAAGTTCCACAAAAGTAGAAATAACCTTATATTTTTGTAAGGCTCACCAATTCCCAAAATGCATTAATACAGCCCAAGAACTGTTCTCTAGGATCAAAGCTCACTTATCAATACCGAGAGCAACACTTACTTGTTCCTGACAGTCACGTCTGGCTTGCTGTTCATTACTCAAAGCTGTGCTGGCTCTCTGAAGAGCTTCTTGTACTTCATTCTGAACAGTATTGAGTGTTTTCTTTAACTCAGATAACTAAATTAAAAGAAGATTAAAACCAGAGTCAACTGCAAACTTACTTTTAAAATAGTAAAGACTTTTAAAAGCCCAATTAGCAAAAGGGACTTTTTACAAAATTTATAGCCTGATATAATGTACATGTTGAAGCTCCATATTCCATCCTTATTAAGACTTGCAAAGATCAGTTCTCAGGCAGAGGCTTCTAAAAAGCAGCACTGATACTTACTACTATAGTCTAAAATATTCAAAGAAAACAAACATATATACAGAGCAAAGTAAAACATAAAACTAAAATTGTTGGGTATGTGTTCAATCAGTATCTGTTGAGATGATCCAAACTATAACAAAGGAGCTTTTTAAGAATTCAAATACACACAAAAAGATTAATATGGTAATAACCTCATTTACCTGTTGTTCCATGCTCTCTATGGCTTTTCTCTTATCATCCTGAAGTTCCTGTTTTTCCTTCTCCACTTCCATCAACTTCTTTTCCAACTGTGTCTGAAATTCAGCTGATTCTTTTAAGCGAACTTCAATATTCTTACGCACTTCTTCTGTCACCTTCACCATCATGCAAACAGTAGGAAACAAATATCAGACACATTTAAAATTCAACATTACTTTTTCCAAATCTAAACTAAATTTGAAAAGTACTAGAATTATTGTTTGTCATTTTTTTTTAAACAAAAAAATCTATCAAATGCTGATTAAAGAGTTCAGAAACATTTAAAACTCTAAGCATAATTTATTTACCTCTCAACTTGGATATTTTTGGCCATTTTTCTCTTTTGAAGTGAAATTTCCAATTCTCATTACTCCCTCAATCCTCATATCCACTTGCCAAATCTGTCCTTTCTACTACTAAAAGAATTCCCCCTTGCATATACTCTGATTTCCATGACGCAAACACAGAAAGATCTTTTAAAACTTGGCCCTAGAACATTGCTATAGTCTCCAAAACAAATTTTGTATCCTTCAATCTACCACATTAATCTTTCTAATTAAAGCAAATTATTGCTGTTAAATATTGGGGGGAGGGGAAAGAGCAATTTTACAAAATATGACATTCAAAACATTTCACATTTGGTTCTCTGACTACACTTACAATTTGATTCCTCAGTGTTTAACTTCACAAATTCAATACACTAGTTGTTAAACTGTCATCATCTGAAGCCTTTTTATCTTGGCTGAGGGTTCCTGCTACAAAATAACTTTCTTTGACTACCCAAATGGTACTTTCAAGGCTGTGCACAAATGCCATGTGTTTTGTGAAGCCATACTTGTTCAGGAGATAAATACTTACTTACCTCCCACTCACATCAACATCTGATCTTTAACCTTTCCTAAAGCGATTATACCCTCCCATGTTTTACAAATTCCGTGGGTTATTTTTATCTCACTTATTAAAATCAAGCACTTTTAAGAGGTAAAAGTGTAAGGATGTCAGTTCAACTCACTCTTAACACACAGTGCCTAACACACAGCAGGCTCCTATTTAAAAAAGAAATTAAAAAGGAAAAAAAAGTGCGTGCATTCAAATTAAATTCAAAATTGTACATACCTGTTTTTCCTTATTAAGAGAGTCTTCTAAACTAGTAACCATTGCTCGATACTGTTCCACGTTACTAGCACTTGTTTTGAGTCTCTCCTTCAAGTCATTCACTTGCTCTTCTGTCTGCCTCAGTTGACTCAGAAGATCATCCACATCTTCTCTGTTGCTAGCCTGACCTAAAAGATTTAACAGCTTTCTTAAAGTTAACATTTTAAATGATATAAGAAATAACTGTTATCAAAGAGTTTGTGAAATTAGAATTAAGGCTCAAATGTAGAAAAACCTAACTACCTACGAATTGTATTTCAAACAATGCTGAATAGCAAAATAAAAACGGCTATTTTGTCAGTATGTTAATGCTTTAAAAAAAATAAAATGTTTGAACTCTGCTGTTACAAACATTAAGGAAAGGATATTTAAGAGAAAAATACAAAATATTTCCACTTAACTGAAGAGCTACTTGAAGGAATTACCTGATTATCAATTGATTATTTAAACACTGCTAGTGTAAAACACCAAATCTTAAATCATTTAGTCAAATTTTCATTCTAAAATCCTTGGAAATAGAAAAAAATGCAGAGTGAACTTTTTTTATCAAATGGTATCAATAAGAGAGGACTATTAGATGATCATATGTACACTATTACATATTAAATATTTATATACAAACACACATACATATACACACATATACACACACGTATACAATTATGTTCTTTATTTCTTTTCTCGTTAGAAATAAAACCATATAGAAAAACAATTATCTGAATATAAAGGCTTTGCATTTGAAATGTATTTCAAAAGAGAAGCAAAATCTAACAAAACAAATCTTTACTTGAGATTATAAGCAAAAATTAGGAATACTGCTCTGGAAAGACTAAACAAATCAATTATTTCTGTAAATGACCCTTACAGTTACAGATTTAACAAGTAACTACATCTCAAAAAAAAAAAAAAAGAATTTAAAATTCAAATTATCAGCCCTCAAAAGAATATTTTTAAAATGTCAATAAATGGTTTCGACAATTAAAAAACTAAGAGCATACCTTGGTCAGATGCCTGCAGATCTATTCTGAACCTTCCAAGTCTGCAAATCTATTAATTTAGATATAAAACTAAGGTGTTTTTCTTTTGCTAGTATCCACAAAGAAAAGGCTATTTATTGACAGATGTTACAATTGTTTCTTAAGAAATACTTTATTATCAGTATAATTATTTAGTTACCTTTACCAGTTCTCTGTGAGGACTGAGAAGCAAGCTGGACTTCCATATTACTGAGATGCTGTTTCAATGTAGCACTTTCCTTCTGAGCATTTTTTAATAGTTCTTTTGTACTAAGATGAAGATTTATCTCAGTATCCAGCTGCCTCTTTGTATCTAAAAGTTGAACCTGTAAGGAAAAAATACATTAACCCTACAAACACTGTTTTTAGGTTCTAAAATAACTAGTGGTTCAAATTTTGTACAGAACTTTAAAACTCTGGCCAAGGTAAGCAACAGAAACCAGATTTACCTTCCCATTTGAAACAAACCCCCTCCCAAAAAAGAAACAAAAACAGACACAACATATAAAACAATTTCACAATTGTGGGTTGACAGGACACAAGAAAGGCTAGCTAGCTCTACAATTTCCCTAGTTTACTGATTTAAGTGTCCAGGCTATGGTACAGTGTAAGGAAATGAGGCAGAGGCCAGCAGACTCCCTGAATTGAGAACACAGAGCTGAGAGTACAAGAAGGCTAAATTAGCTCAAATTCGTAAGACAGACTATTAGAAGAGAACTACACAGATAAGAATACCCTGGAGATTTGCAGAGGATCCCTCTTGAATATTCAGTGAAACATGCATGCGAAATTATCCCAGGCAGCAAAAAGAATCATCCAGACAGACACCAGACAGAGTGCCTTATGCCACAGAGTCAGGAATAATGCTTTTTCCCAGTAGCCAGACTAAAAAAACTCATAATCCATTGAGCAGTACTCAGGAAGGTCTAACCTCAGTAATGTGGAATAATTTGTACTAGACTAAGTAGTGCGTTGGGCCTAATAATCATAAAAAGCAACACTCGAGAACAAAGCTCAAGATTTACAGGAATACAAAAATATCCAGCACTCAAGAGGGTATAATTCATAATGAATGGCACCTAATAAAAATTGTTAGGTGCCCTGACTGGTTTGGCTCAGTGGATAGAGCATCGGCCTGAGGACTGAAGGGTCCCGGGTTCGATTCCAGTCAAGGGCATGTACCTTGGTTGCGGGCGCATCCCCAGTAGGGGGTGCGCAGGAGGCAGCTGATCGATGTTTCTCTCTCATGGATGTTTCTAGCTCTCTATCCCTCTCCCTTCCTCTCTGTAAAAAATCAATAAAATATATTTAAAAAAAAATTGTTAGGCATATAAAGAGGCAAGAAAAACTTGAGTTTGTAAGAAGTCTTGTTAAAACCATGCTTCAACATGAGATGGCAATGTGTCCACACACCAGCTTGATTGCTGAACATAAATCCACAGAAATTTAGAATCCTGATAGACTCACATCTAGATTTCTAGTAAGCATATGCCTTTGTTCCACCTCATTTTCCAACTTCTTTTTTAGATGAGATATCTCATGTTCCAGTTTTTCTATCTGGTTACTAAGCCTTTGTTTGGTTTCTGTTTCAGATCGTTCTAGTATTCCCTAAGGCAAAGAAAAAATTTTTTGTTACACTTTTCAAAAAGCCAAAAAAGCAAAAGTATTACAAATTAAAGGATATAGGGGATTACAGGATTACAACCCATTTCTACATGAAGTTAGGATCTATGACATTTACCAAGTTATTTTGACATTTTACATATTAAAACACCTACTTAATAGGGGAAAAAAGGAAACATTATAATAGTAATTCAGATTCATTTACGTTTTAAAGCAAAAAATAAAACCAAACATTTAAATTTTGTAAAGTACATAGAACTCTGTAAATGCAGACCTGCATACCAAAACTGCCAATTGCCTGAATTTCAGATCTTTCATGTTTTACTTAGAATAGTGACACATTTTAATAAACCTCAAAATTCAACGATCATCATAATACATGATAAAAATGGGTACATTTTCTAATTATGAAAACTGAGAAGATACAATGTGAAAACTAACTTTAAAATTGTTTTCTCTATGTGCCTTTTTGTTTGGTTACCTGAATTGTTTGCAGATTAGTTAGCAGTAAGTTTTGTCCTCTTTGTTCAGCTAACAAAGACTCTCTTTGCTGAGACAGACGAACTTCTGACAATTTAAGCATTTCCTTTTCTTTTTTCAAATTTTCTGCTCTTACCTTGAGGAAAATACAAATGAAAAAATTGTTGGAAAACAATGTGTCAAATGTAATATAGTAATACAATTAAAAAATTAAAGTGATCCTTCATTAATACATATTCTTAATGCTAATTGAGTCTATACCTTTCCATTATATAAAAAAATAACTTATTTTCACATTTTGAAATATGAAGCAAAAATAGCAGTGACCACCAACAGATCAAAGGAAAAAGTCTTGTGATTACCATAAATTCATATAGTTCTTTGCCCTAACAAATCAGACCTTAATACAAAAATAAAATAAAATAAATTCCAGAGTAAAAGAACAACTGCAAAATTATGCTAGTCTACTTGCGTTACGTTATGCAAGTTTTAGAAGGTAGTGTGATTACTATCCGTTTGAGAGTGCTGACTTAAACTTTTTTCCCCATGACAAGTACACTCTGAATCTCAGGGGATTTTGGAGGGTGATTTGAAGATCAATACCCTCAAAGTATTCATATTTACATAAGTCATAAACTATCAATCATAAAACTAACTCCACCAGTCTGAAAAAGTGCATTCCCCACAAAGGTATGGGAGCAAGATAAAAATAAAACAATATAGCCAACAGATTCAGAAAACTGTGGTTTAAGTCCCAACCAACTCATATCATATGACTGCCCCAAAATAGGCAAATTACTTAGCTTTTCAATCTATTTCTCAACAAGTAAAGTGGGAGACAACTTTACCTACTTCATAAGTAGTGATCAAAAGTTGAGAGCATGAGTCCTAGCTGGGCTGCTCGGTAGTTAAAGCATAGGCCTGCACACCAACGGTCACGGGTTAGATTCCCCAGTCCAAGTTGGGGCACATGTGGGAGGCAACCAATCCATGTTTCTGCTTCTCTCCCCGCCACTCTCACTAACGATCAATGGAAAAAGTATCCTCAGGTGAGGATTAGCAAAACAAAACAAGTTGAGAAGACTTCATAAAAAAGCAAAACCCTTATTACATAAGAATTAGTCATCAAATAATTCAGTTGATAGACATTTATATTCATGTTGAAATTCAGAAATATAATACAATGCTAATGTAATTTTATACTTTTTTAGAAATGAGCAAGAATGGATAAAATACTCATTTGTCTTTGTTGTAGCTACAGTGATTTACAAATTTTGAAATCGATGACTTGTAAGAAAAATCTCAGTACAAAAAACAAATTTCTTTCCCCTATATTAGCCGTGGTCGGCAAACTGCGGCTCGGGAGCCACATGTGGCTTTTTGGCCCCTTGAGTGTGGCTTTTCCACAAAATACTATGTGCAGGCGCACGTACAGTGCAATTCAAATTTCGTGGCCCATGCGCAGAAGTCGGTTTTCAGCCTGGGCGAGTCTATTTTGAAGAAGTATTGTTGATATTTGGCTCTGTTGAGTAATGAGTTTGCCGACCACTGCCCTATAGAAGCACCCAACTGATGAACAACTAGATACAGTTGACATTTCAAAAACTAGGCAATTAGGGGCACCAACTAGCTACACAGATGAAAATCCACGAGTAATTTAAGTTGGCCCTCCACTTACCACAGTGGTTCCCAACCTTGGCTGCACATTAGAATCACCTCCGAATCTTTTTAAAATCCTGGTTTCTGGGCCTCATCCTCCGGAAATTCTGTTTCTTTGTTAGTAATGTTGTGGCCCCACCCCATAACAAAGAAACAGAATTTCCGGAGAACGAAGCCCAGAAATCAGGATTTTGAAAAGATTCCCAGGTGATTCTAATGTGCAGCCAAGGTTGAGAACCACTCACCTACAGATTCCCAGTCTTGGATTCTAACTATTATTATTTTTTTTAATTTTATTTTCATTGATTTCAGGAGGAAGGGCAAGGGAGAGATAGAAACATCAATGATGAATCATTAATCGGTTGCCTCCTGCACACCCTCTACTGGGATCGAGCCCATAACCTGGGCATGTGCCCTTGGCCAGAATTGTACTTGGTACTCTTCAGTCCGCAGGCCAATGCTCTATCCACTGAGCCAAAACAGCTAGGGCGGTCCTAACTATTATGGACCCTTTAACAAACATGGTTTGAATTGCACAAGTTTACTTATACTGGGCCCACATATATGCAGATTTATGGATAAGTGGACCTGTGCAGTTCAAACCTTGATCAAGGACTTGTAATACACAAACTTCTCCAATATCTATGTCATACCAACCAGTAAAATAAAACAGCTAAAAAACAAATTTCAAATGCAATTCATAATGCAAATCATATGAGAAAAATTGCTCTCACTTCTGCAACAGCTAGCTTTTCATTTGATCCTCTCAAATCTTGCGTCATTGTGTTGATGATCTGTTCCTGCTTTTGAGTTGTTGCAGTGAGTTTCTGATTTCGCTCATGCAGGGATGTTATTTCTCGGCGATATCCTTCAACATTATCTTGTAACATCTCATAACTTTTATGAAAGAAAAATAATTCATTAAGACGTAAGTCATAAACTATCAACCATAAAACTAACTCCACCAGTCTGAAAAAGTGCAGTCCCCACACTGTAATACACTGAAATACTACGGCCTAGCTTAATTCCTTAAAGAACTTCACATTAGCTTAATTTTAAATAAGTATACATAAAAGTGGCTTTGTAAAAATGTAACACCTTCATACTTTTTTCTAAACTCTAAAATTAGCAGTTAAATCCAAATACTAAATAAGCATAGTATTTCATGCTGAATGAACTTTTTAATCTTATACATTTACAAGAATTTTAATTAGAAATGCCAATACAATGTTGATACAACCAGACACCCACCACAATGCAGTACACAATTTTAGATAAGGATGCATGGTTCGTGATAGATTTTTGCCATTCTTTTCTCCTCTACAACTGATCTTACTTTCTTTTTTAAACGAATGAATTTATTTTTTTGAGAGAGAAAAAGGGAGAGCAAAAGAGAAACATTGATGTGAGAGGGAAAACATAGATCAGTTGCTTTCTACACACACTCCAATGGGGGATTAACCATGTAGCCTTGCTATGTGCCCTCATTAGGAATCAAACCCGCCACTTGTGGCTCCAACCTACTGAGCCACATGGCCAGGGCTCATCTTACTAACTACCTGAAATCTTAGAAAATAGCTGGCTAGAACTATGAAAGTAGTGAGAAAAGGATGCTTTTATTTGGAATAACAAACTTGGAATTTATCCTAACAAAAACATAGTTTTATCATGTAATACAGGCATATCTCATTTTATTGCGCTTTGAAGTACTGCATTTCATGAACACAAAGGCAAGACCCTCCACCAGCAAAAGATCATGACTTGAAGGCTCAGATGACAGTTAGCATTTTAAAGCAATACAGTATTTAAAAAAAATTTTTTTAATTGATTTCAGAGAGGCAGAGCGAGGGATAGATAGAAACATCAATGATGAGAATCACTGATCGGCTGCCTGCATGCCCCACACAGGGGACTGAGCCTGCAAGCTGGGCATATGGTCTGACCAAGAATCAAACCGTGACCTCCTAGGTCATAGGTCGATACGCAACCACTGAGCCACGCTGGCTAGGCAGCAATAAAAAATTTTTAAATTAAGGTATGTACATTTTTTTAGACATAATGCTATTGCACACTTAACACATTAGCAGGGGTCCTCAAACTACGGCCCGCGGGCCACATGCAAATATAAGTATTGTATTTGTTCCCATTTGTTTTTTTACTTCAAAATAAGATATGTGCAGTGTGCATAGGAATTAGTTCATAGTTTTTTTTTAAACTATAGTCCGGCCCTCCAACGGTCTAAGGGACAGTGAACTGGCCCCCTGTTTAAAAAGTTTGAGGACCCCTGCATTACAGTGTAAGTATAACTTTTATCCACTGGGAAATCAAACAATTCGTGTGACTTGCTTTAATGCAGTATTTTTTTCATCACAGTGGTCTGAAATTGAACCAGGAACATCTCCAAGGTATGCCTGCATTCATAGAGATAAAATTTGTCCTATTTGTTAAGCTAACAAGTATTCAATGATTCTAACAACTATGGAATGAAATTTATTATTATTCCTTTGTTAAGTGGCCAAGAAAATGAATTTTCCCCAAATTAACTATCTAGTACCTGCTTATCTCCTACCTAAAATAGCAAAGGCTGAATAAAACTGGCTTACATTACACCTCATGCTCTGGTGCATTTATAAAATAATAAAGTCCTACAGAAACATTATGCCTTTCTACCTCATGGAAGGAAAACTACCAACATTCCTCACATGAACTTCAGCTTTAAATAACTATCTGGATCCCTTAGCAATGCCCATGAGAATCATTAACCAATATTAAAAATGAACCCCCATACCTTTTCATCTGAATTATGGCCCACAAAAAAGTACTATTGCAAATTAAGCCTTGAATTTGTTTCATTTGAACACTGAAGTATTCTTAATTTTTTTGATAACCTAAATGTGATTTCTTTTTTTAAATTGAACTGATTGGGGTTACATTGGTTAGTAAAAATATACAGGTTTTAAGTATATAATTCTATGATACATCACCTGTTTATTGTATTGTGTGCCCACCACCCAATGTCAAAAAGGATGGAATGCTTCACGAATTTGAGAGTCATCCCTTGTGCAGAAGTCATGATAATCTCTTTGTCATTCCAATTTATTATATATACTGCTGAAGAGAGCTCTACATTTCATTAATTTTTGAACAAAAGAAAATTTACCGTTTAGAAGCAAAATCTAGCTGGGTAGAAATTTTGGTGTTTTGTGATCGCAAATCTGTGACTTGCTCCTGTAGTTTCTCAAGCTGCTCATTCTGTATTTTCTCATTATCTGCCTTTTCTTTTTTGTAGTTCTCAAAAATTTCCTGCAACTAAATATTAAGAGAAATTATTAGAAGATGACACTGTTCTCGAATACCTAATCCAAGATAATAAAGGTGTGTGGCCTTTACCTGTTTAAGGGCAGCCTTAGCTTCTATAGCCTCTGCTGATTCAATTATAGGGACTGTAGCAGGAGTGGAAACAGTCTGTGATGTACTTGAACGTTTTGGAGTTGACACAACAGAACTATCCTCTAAGCTTGAAGCTTCAGAAATGTAAAATACACACATAAAAAACATTTCTTTGTAAATACATCATTTAAATAAAATAATAGGTTACAGAAATTATGAAACAAGGAATTTACTAAATAGCCTATTAAGATTATTGTTGGTTTCTCATTAGGTATATTTGCAGATTAAATGTTAAAACCAAATGACCAAAATAAAGATAATTCACTGATTTTAAGATGCACACGTTTCACCAATGGTCAGCTTTCTTCTTTTTTAATACCTAAAATAATGGTATTTAGGATCGATGACCTGTTATAATCAATCACATATGGTAGTCAGATTTGAAGTTACCATACATACTGCTTATATTCCAAAATCCATTCCCTAAGATATATTTCATAAAATTTCCCCCCAAATACTTAGAAACTTTTAACACATAAAAAACCTACCTTGTAAAGGAATGACAACTCCTGTTGTTTGTGACAACAAAATACGGTACATATCACGCTGACGAACTATAGAATCAACAAGCTGCATCTGATGTTGTCGTGACCCACGGAGTTGTTCCAATTCAGTGAGGGCGCTCTCAAGTTTGAGCTGAAGCTCAGTAATTCTACAAAACCAAATCAAACAAACGAAACCGAACCAAACAAAAATCTAAGTCTATTTCACTGAGCTTAAGAAGCAGTTATAATTTCTACTGTATATACAGACTAAGTATTTGAGCATTTATCATTAAGCGTAGCATTTTTGTTTCTTGTGTGACCTTTCTTCTACTGATATTATAAGAACTGCTTCTAAAGCCCCATCACAGGACTCAGGCACTCACCACTGTCATCTGAAAAATTTGTTTGCAAAAATTAAACCGATTCCACTCAGTCTTAACTATAGTCTTGTGTTCATAGCCATTCTTCCTCCTCTAGCACCAAGCACATTAAAAAAAAAAAATTCTTTACTCTGCCTAAATAATTCCTACATATCTTGCCCATGAAGCCTGGTCTATTCTCTAAAATCTAGGCTCTGTCCTCCATCTCTATGCTCCCAGGAGTAGGCTTCTATCTATTACCAGTGGCCAGGTGCACTAACTCGTGTACATGGAAAGGAAATTAGGAGAAATATTTTAATATTGCTATCCGCTCTTTCTCTGTGATAAAAGTGTCAACCAAATTCACGACTAACAATAACAGATGGATACACATGCGTGCCACTGGTGCCAGCGAGAGCTTTTTATTTATCGCACATGTGTGAGTCAACTTAGCATTTTATATATATAGAATAAACTTGCTTAATTAGACCAGCTTTCTGATTTAGCTAAACTTTTTCCAGCCCAGTAAAGCATCCCAACTTCTCTTCAGGCAACTGTCAGCAACACAGCAGTAAATATCAACACGAAGCAGATTATTATTGTAGATCACGCAGGAAGAACACAGGGTGAAATATTTAACTGCAGCAGTGTTTGACTATATTCTGTGCAGTGAGAAAATCTGGTCATTTTCAAGGTCCACCATTTCTTACTTCTTTTGAGTTGGGTCAAGTTTCTAAACTATCTAAATCTCCATTTTCCGGCAATTGAAAAGAAAATAGGATTCCACCGAGTCTCCTATCTACCTACTTCAGGACTTCTGTGAGGACCAAATGAGATGAGGTATGGGAAAATGCTTCATAGAAATTTGATAAAAGTGTAAAATTTTTCTAGCTAGTTGTGTTCCTGGGCTAAGAAACGCCAAGGAGGCTAGTCGCTAGGGAGAGGAAGCCGGGTGCTGCTACCTGGCACCCACAGTGACCGTTGCTGGGCTGGACTTTGGGCTGCATTTTGCATAGGGGGTCTCGGCAGCATCAGCTGCGATTTGGTGAGCTGTTGCTCCGGGGTGGTGGCGGGGCCCGTGTCCCAAATGGGTAAGCTGAGTGTTGGTTTGTCGGTGCCAGGTCCACGGTGCCGTTTCTCTGTAAATGGCCACTGCACATCACGGCAGCTCCTGTGTTGTCTGCTCCCTGGTGGTCAGCGTGTGTCATAGCGACTGATTGAACGGTCAGACACTTAGCATATTAGCCCTTTATATATATAGATAGCTTTAATCACACTGAACTAAAATTATCCATTTATTCATCTAATTATTGAGCTCATCCACACACTCAGGTCCCTGAGAGAATTATTATTTTTTGTATTATTGCTCCATTTTTCCTCTCTCCTAAATCACTATTTTCCCTATATCTAGCACTGTTAGGGGGTACATAAGAAGTTTTCAGTGTTTGCTAAACAAATGAAGGTAGCCAATAACTTACTTGGATGAAGTTGTTTCTTGTTCTTCTCTTTCTTTGCTTTCCCCAAGTTCCCTTAGAGCCACTAAGAGACGCTGATTTTGTTGTTGAAGTTCTTCGATATTTCTATAAGATACTAGATGCTGTGATATTACTTCAGACGAACTGCTTATATCCGCAGAGCTTACTTCCTCATCACGGATTACATGGTTACCCCTTGCTTCTTCAAGTTCCATCAAAAGCACTCTAATCTAAAAACAAAGTTTTAATATATTATCAAATAGTATTAGCTTCAATTCTGGAAAAAATGGAAATTTTCAAATGAAAAGATTACTTCATAAACACCATCAACTTATATTAAATTATCTTAAAGTATCAAGCATATGTTTAAGAAATTAAAAACTGAAAAAACGTTTAAAATTATTTTCATTTCTGTAACAGTGTATAATGAAGGCTGTTATTTTTAAAAAGCAGCCAAATTACAATTTCAGAAGCACGGCTGGCTCAATTTGTTGTAAAACAATGACCCAATAAAATACACAGAAATACTTATTGTGTGTACAAGTATGTGCTTGCACTTGCATTCTTATGCATGTTTTATATAATGGAGAAGAGCATGAAAAATAGGTTTTAATCCCTTTCATGTAAAATTTTTGTATTGTGTTTATGTGTGTAGACCTATAAACAAAAATTAGGGTAAAATACATGAACAAAAATAGATGTACATTTCCTGACAAGTTCAGTTAAAAAAAGTGGCAGAGTAATGTTCTACTATATCAGTAAAAACAAAGAAAACTAATGTATGTTTACATATGCTCGTGTGTTTATACATATAAAAAGAATGACATGAAAAAATATACAGAAGTCTGCAATTAGGTTATATTCTGGGACAGGAGTAGGGGGAAATAATTTTTTAAAAATCTTTGAATTATTTCATTTATCACAACTGGTACCTATAATTTCAAAATTTATCAAACACTTAAAGACAAAAGGAAAAAAGGGAGGGGTTGTGAAAGAATAATGACTAGGCTGCAATTCTGCTAAAGTAGTATTCCTAATTGATGAGAATTTCAAATGTGGTAGGTCTCTCTTAGGTAACTGCAAACAGATTCAGGCATTATCAGACTGTCAGTTTAGGGGGAAAAATAGAAAAAGAAACAAAAACTTCTAACCTGTTGTGAAAGATCTTTTACTTGTATTTCCATTCTCTGGTTGTCTCTTTCAAGCACAGATGAATGTTTGTTGGCTTTGTCAGTGTCCTCCTGCAATCGCTGAATCTCCTTCAAAATGTAAATTCAAATGAAAACTCTGTATTTCCTTCTAAGAGCTATACAAATGAAGCAGCTATGCAAATAACAAAAATATATAGTGCTCAAATACTACAGCAATTAAATTATAAACTAAAAATATTCTATAATATATTCAATAGTATAGAAGCCCCCAAAGAGATATTCTTTATAAATATGAACATACATATTTAATATCTCAAAGATAGCTCATCACTATATGAAAAGTATGGGCAATGTGCCACTCCCCCCAAATTAACTGTCACTTACAATTTTATATCCACATCAAATTCAATTGACACCACGTAAATAATCTCAAAAGTTTTGTTACTAATACAAAAAGAAAGAACTACATTACAATAATCATTATTGCACTGGTTATCTGAAAATATCAACTAAGTAAAACATGTTGGGTAAGATGCATAAAAGACTTGATTTTATTTAAAAATGCATTAAGAATGAATTCTAAAGAATCGGTTGCCAAAGTCACAAGCCTGTAAAACAAAATAAAACAAAGCGATAGTATATGCAGTGCTTTGCAAAATTTGGCACCATAGTCTCATTAGGGAATTCGAGGCACAGTTGTTAAGGAGCCTGATATAAACACTGTATCTTTTAAATGTTGTGTTACCTCAAATTCACACAGTTTGCTTCCTAATATGTTATTTTCACATTTCACATAAAAATTTTAAAAATTGAAGCGAAAGATTGCTCATATTTATCCTGGTGTTTCAAGTATTTCTGAGCACAGTGCCCTACAGGCCTGCATAAGCCAATTTCAAAAGACACAAGTATGTGGCAAATGAAGCAGGCAAATTTCATGAACTATGACAATAATACAAATTTACTGAATTCAAAATGGGACTGAGATGTCAAGGAAGGAAGTTATCGATAATAGTAAAAGCATAATATGCTAATTAGACTGGACATCCTTCCGGGACGAAGCTGGGGCTGCAGCCACAGGATCAAGGCAGCTGCCCCAGCTGCGAGGGAGGGACCCAGGCAGCCGCAGCAGCAAAGGCCTACTCTTGCATGCATTTCATGCATCGGGCCTCTAAGTTTGGTTATAAACCCCTAAAACTCCTACAAATAACTATCACAGAATCTTGACTGAAGGACACATGATGTATGTTAAGGACAGAAGATTTAGCTGTTAAAAAAAGCTATACTAATCATCTTTAAATTCCTTGACAGTTATGAAAAAATCGTGTTTGTTTTTTTTCATCACTGTACCTGTACATTAGTGGAGAAACAAACAGGTTTCTCCATAATGGACAGCTGCTATTTCCTGATTCTTAAGCCCCTCTACCTCACTATTCCTTTCAGACAAAAAACTCTAGGCAAAATGCTCATTTCTCAACAGTGAGAAACTCAAGATGTAATGAGATGCAAGGGACCACTTCTCAAACCAGATGAGGAAAGGGGGTGTCAAAAAGCCAATATCCTACCAAAGTAAGACTGGTATCTGTCATTTGATTCAGGAGAGAGAATATTAGATATAACATACACCGATTTAAACTAATGTTGAAATTGCATTAGCAATAGCAACCAAAGTTTAAATTAAAGATACAACTTATTTATACTGTTCTCAAAAAAAAGGAAATGAAATGTATCATTTAGAACAGCAGATACAAATTGATTTAACTGAATTTCCTAAAAAAATTTATTTAATAAATCTTAAAGATGGTGAAACAATGTCATTTCTAGATAGAATTATCACAACTGCTTTTTTCCTGCCACATTACATGAGGATAGAAAGGATCCCATTAATTTCTGAGGCTAATACATTACTAACACCTCAATTACTTTAGCAAACCTAGTTCTCCTCACTTCTGCAACACTATGCAGTTAGTGATTGAGTCTGCACCACAACTATTTGACAAAAAACGACCATGCTAAATTTAGGAGCATTCTATTATAAAGGTAGACTTGAAATGGCTATTTATCATCTACTATAGAACCCTACAGAAATAATCCCAAATGTCTTTAAAAATGTAAAAGGTGCTCACAATTTAAGCTAAGTAAAGATAAGAACATTTTGTGCTTACCAGTGTTTCATAATGTAATGACAAGCTTTAATACGTATAATTACTGTTTCTCAAATGTATTTTTCCTATAGCTAAAATTTGGGAATGGAACCAACCTTCATAGCTTGTTCAAGCTTAACGGATAAACTTGCCACAGCTTTCTGTGCACGTTCATACTCCTCACGCTGACGTTTCAAAATTGGTGCTTTGGCTTCAACTTCTTTCACTATTTCATCTAAGTACTTATTAATTCTTTTGTTCTCTAGTTTCTCCAACAGCAACTGATCCTGAGTTTCTACATAAGCATTATACAGCTGAAAGTAAAAGAGGGTTCATTTCAAATGCAAGCATAACAACAGGAGTACAGAGTCTGGCTATCTTAAGATTCAGTAGCACTCACACAGAGGCAATATTTACTATATATTACAAGAACAAACAACCAAGAAAACCTTTCTCAGAAAAATGCATTAATCATCAGATGATTTTAAGATTAATTTTTCTGGAGAAATATGATCACTTTTGCTTAAGGAAAATAACAATATTTAATACCTCTCTTACCTCAGTTAATTTCATGCCAGGTTTCACGATCTTAGCTACGGCTGCTGCAGTAGGAGACATGGCTGCAAGCTCTTCTTCAGATAATATGGCTCCTGTGCCAACACATAGAAATCTAGTATATTTTTGTAAAATTTGAAACTAAAGGTACTAATAAAATTTTTAAGTAAAAAATGACACCTACTGTGTGTCACTTTTATCTATACATATAAAAGCCTAAGCACCGAACAACCGGTCGCTAGGATGCGCACTGACCATCAGGAGGCAGATGCTCAATGCAGGAGCTGCCCCGAGGTGGTCAGTGCACTCCCACAGCAGGAGCGCTGCTCAGGATGAGACCCATCCTGGTGGCCCACTGCCCCTACGGCAGCCACTCCCTCAGTAGTCCTGCATGTCCAATCTCAGGAGAATGGGCCAGGCACCTATGGACCAGTGCCATCGGCATGATCCCGACAGCGCCACCTGGCCTCCTGGAAGTTGGCCTTGGGCACCGCGGCTGCTGACAACCGGTGCGAATGTCAGCGGGACAGATCCGGATCCCCAGCAAGGGCATCCCACTGCCTGTCTGGAGGACCAATCGCATCTGGGCCCCCGCTACTCCTGGGAACCCACCTGTGCCCAAATTCATGCACCAGGCCTCTAGTTACATATAAATTCCTACAAACAGTTAAAATTATGACATCAAAGAGCAATATAACATGATTCAAATAAAAAAATCATGCAGTAATTATAGTTAAAA
Source organism: Myotis daubentonii (assembly GCF_963259705.1). Lineage (NCBI taxonomy): Eukaryota > Metazoa > Chordata > Mammalia > Chiroptera > Vespertilionidae > Myotis > Myotis daubentonii. The sequence continues at coordinate 17,515,325 of NC_081857.1, read as the reverse complement.
CTATTCTGAAAATCGACACAATCATGTGACCAAATGTTATTACTTCTGATAATACAGTGAGGGTACATATCAAGTACTAATTTAAAACTAAAAGTACATTCTAACACTATAGCTTGATGGAGTTTCTTACATAATAACATTACAGAGAAATTCTAGTAGTAAAATTAAATGAGACCCATGTAGGGAAGTTCAAGTATTTCAAGCCATTAATAAGCATTTTAATCCATACCTTTACGTTTTGTGGCAGAGAGCAGGTCATTTGCATTCTCTAATTCTTTTTCCAATTTCCCTATTTTCTCAAGCATTTCTTTTTCCATTTGATCTTTAGATTCCTCTACCTCTAGAAGATGATCCTGTATTGCTTTATTTGCTAAAAACATGTTTAAAGACAATATTCAAACGTATAATTAAAAGTTGGAGCTTATAAAATGTAACAGAATAGTCATTTTTCCCTCCATCCAACAATATTATATTCTAGACAGGCTGCAGTCAATAGTACCCACTAATGCTCTTGCTCTATTTATAAATCCTAAAGTGCCCTGGCCTGGCGAATCTATTTCCTCTTTTGATGTCTCCTATTCACAGGGAAAATAAAGGAACTTATATTGTAAAAAAGTGCCTCTAAGTATCTCTTTGGTTTTAATTTGATCTCTAATTTAGAAGATACGAAATAACTGAAAGAGATTATAAAAAAAAATAACATATTTCAAAAAAAAGAATATAAAAAAATCAGAGACTTTAAAATACACTATTTATAATTTAAACGTGAGGCTTATTTATGGATTAAGAGAGTACCCAAACTATAAACTTATATACTTATCAAAGTAAACATTTACGGGGAAAATTTTTTCTGTTAGAAATCGGATTATACATAAAATTATTAGTTGAACAAAATAGAAAAACTATATTTTAAATACAGTATTTGCTAAAAAATAATTTAAAATATCTGAATCCAGGATCTTTCTTCTATACCAGAGTTTCTGTCCATAATAAAGTTAATCTAACTTCTAAATCCAACAATCTACACAAAGGTAAGAAAAAAGTACCTCCTATGTAAAAATGAAATAATCTTTGCATAATTGAAAAGTTACCTTCTCCAGCCTCTTTCAAAAGTTTGTGTAGTTCATCAACTGCTCGGGTAAGCTCATTGCTCTTTGCCTCTGAGTCATCAGCAGCACTCTAAAATATAATCTCAAAAAGTCATCAAAACATCTAATAATATAACACTAGGACACTAAAATGTGTGGCAGGGTACCTACCTTGTACAGGTTAGAGAGTTTTATGTGAGCATTTAATTCATTGTGGAATTTCTCTTCCATACTGGCCTGCTGTTCCTTAGCCTTAAAAAAAAAAAAAAAAAAAATCAATTATAGCAGACACCTTTGAACTGAATTTAGAAGGCTTATCAAACACCAAGATAAAAAACAGTTTTGTATGGTAATGAGATAAGATGAAAATCAGTTTTCATGATAAAGATGAATTACTTTAAGGATGAAATATTGATAATAAAAGGGGAATACTCAAATATTAAAATGAATGCTACTCATTTTTAGACATTACTTTGGATTAGCATACAATTGCTATATCAGATTAGGTAAGTGTCCCGACTATTTTGTAGTGCCAGGAACAGTTCAAAACATAAAATAATTTTATAAAATAAACAGTTTCTTAAGTGCTTTATTATTTCTGTAAAAGAGAGATTTTACAGTGGTCACTATACCTCTTTCAGTTTGGTCAACAGGTCCTCTACATGCTTTTGAAGATTCTCATTTGACGTTTTCAAGCTGTTCATTTGTTCTTCCATTCTAGTAACCTAGAAACAAAAAGTAGAGTTGGGTTGGGGGGGATAATGCTATGTTAACTGAAATTAATTTGAAATGATATAAATTTAGCTGCCAAATGCAAAACAATCTCCAATAGCCTAAAAACATTTTATATAAATATGGATATTTGAGAAAATAAAAGAGTAATAGTTTATGGAATATGTTTGGATTTAGCTCACAAAAACTTACCACTTTTTAAACATGTTGTAGGGAAGATGTATCATAAGACAGTAGTAATAACAAAAGTCATCAAAGAATGTTATAAATTCTATTTCAAAGGAACTGGTTAATTTCCCTGGCAAAATGTTTATGAGTTATGTTCTTCACATATGACCCTTAATCCTACAATACATTTACAAGTGTATACCACTGAGTAAATGTCTAATAAATGGTCACACAAATGTTACGTTGTAACCAACACAAAAATACAATTTTACTAACATACCTCCTCTTTTTTGTTTTCAAGATTACATTTAAGCTCTAGAATCTCATTTCCTCTTTCTCTGCCAAGAGCCAGAAGTTCATCAGTTTTGGTTTTCAACTCGGTATTCAGCCATGTATTCTGATTATGCAACAACTCCTTTTCTTGCTCCAAGCGTTTTTCTCGATGCTAAAGAAATTAAAAAAAAAAAAATTTATAGTAAAACATAACGTGTGGTTATTTATGATTTTGCCTGCAGCCAAGGAACACAAGCAGAATACGTTATAACAGAAATAAGTATCTGCAAGGATTCTTAACAGAAAACATAATCAGAAAAGAATAAGGAATTAAAATATCACATAACCAAAACAGTTCAATTAAAGCTATCTTAATGCTTAATTCCCTGACATTAAAAAACAAAACACAGCTTTAATTACTTTATAGATATCTTGCCTAAATTTAATTTAGGTGAGTTTTAAGCAAAAATTATATTTTGTGCATTAGGAGTTATCTGTTACTTGCCTTAACAGAAACATCAGAAGCTTGAAGTTCATCCAGTTTTAACTGAAGTTCACCCTTTGTTGCATTGCTTTCTTTAAGTTTTTCATTTAGACGTTTAACATCCTCTAGAAAGGTCAGAAGAGAATTTGAAAATAACTCATTATTGCTTAGAGGAACCGAACATCAAAAATGCCTGTCTGGGCCTTAGCTGGTTTGGGTCAGGGTCAGTGGATGGTGCCTTGGCCTGAGGACTGAAGGGTCCCCATGTGCGATTTCGGTCTATGGCACATGCCTTGTTGAGGCTCGATCCCCAGAAGGGGCACGTGCAGGAGGCAGCCAATCCATGATTCTCTCTCACCACTGATGTTTCTCTCCCCCTCTCCCTTCCTCTCTGAAATCAATAAAAATATATTTTAAAAAATGCATATTTGGAATATAAACATTTAATACCAAGTAAGTAGTTCTCAATTGTCCTATTTTAATTTACTTCTGAGCTACTTAATACAAATTTAATTTTAGCAAGTATATGATAAAGAACCAAATTCCTGCACCGAACCACATATTTAAATTATACTGGTTATTTTATTTAAATGCAATACCTTAAGCTAAATATACAAAATTAACATTGGTTTTTCTGACATATAACCAAAGTTCTATTAATATTTCATAAACAGCTACCTGCTAAGTTAAAAAAAAAAAAAGATACATATAAAGACCTCCTATACAAAACCAGAAAACAGACTTATTTTCCTTACAAAGGTTTTTATGAAGAAAAATTCTTTTAATTTTACCTACTCACCAACTGATCAACATCAACAAATAATTTGAAGTAACTTTTTTTCTGAGACTGGAAATGTCTAATTAAATATTACATAGCAACATAAATATTTGAAAATTCTTCCTTTTATAGAACTAAAACTTTTCAGAACACTTACCAAAGGTAAACAAAGGGAACTTGATACCAGTAAACTGCATGTCATATTTACCTAAATATGTTAACTGTACTATATATTACAGCCTATGTTTATATATCTTATATTCCTGCCTCCTAACTACACTTCAGTGTATATTTCTAAATATGGGCCCCCCATTTAGCTTCTTATATTGAATGCTCATGGACAGCTTATACTAGCAAAGATGTATATATAAAATAAATGATTTCAGCCTCTATAAATATTTAAACTACTTCCAACTTGATATTACAAAGAACATTCTATCGAGTATCTTTGCATGTAGATCTTGGTCTAAATTACTACTTGAGATGTTTTTCGTTTGCGTACTTGTCTGGACACTTCTTTAAATCCTTGGTAATGATCTCAAATAAGTGGGAGAAACAATAGGCTATTACCCAGAACTCTATTCTGAGCTATGATAAATAAACACCAACAACAGACATGAACAGGACAGTAATTCCTAGCACTGTAGGAAGAGAAAGGAAGAGTGAAGTTAGAGGCTAAAGCACTTCTTCATACCTGTTAAATATTCAAGTTCTTGAGATAGTCTCTCATTGGTTCTGATTAAGTCTCTTTTCTCAGCTTCTAATTCTTCCTTTGTCCTTGTAAACTGGCTCTGTCATACAGAGGAGTAAGTATAATACATACATAATTAAATCAAGCTGATCATCAATACAGGAATCTGAATATGAAATTGTCACTTTAGTTCATGTCAGCTGTGCTTTAAAAATGGTTTGTTTTTTTTCTAACTCATACAGCAAAAAGTTTAAAAATTACCTATACTCAACATTTCTGTTCATGCTTTGGATTTTTAAAAATTATTTTTCCTTGGCTCATGAAAAACTCATGTCGCTATCACTTGAAAGTGTCCTACTTGAATACACTTTCATAGGGCATTGAATTTACTAATTTTTTGCTGTCACTACATTTACACTTCAGTTGCAATTATCAACACTAATAAAAGAGAAAAATGGTAATTGGCATTCGAGCTACCCTTTTCATTGGCTAATCAGGGCTATATGCAAATTAACTGCCAACTAAGATTGGCAGTTAACTGACAACAAGATGGCGGTTAATTTGCATATGTAGGCACAATGCAGGGAGGCAAAAGGGAAAGCAGGAAGAAGCCCCCTGCCACTGACAGTGATCAGAAACCCAGGTGGGAGCTAAGAGCTGGGGGGCAGGGCAAAGGCGGCCCTGGGGCCGCCTTTGCCCTGCCCCCCAGCCATGATCAGAGAATCAGGTGCCTTTTCCGCCCTGGCCAGTGATAGCAGGAAGTAGGGGTGGAGCCAGTGATGGGAGCTGGGCATGGTTGAAGCTGGCAGTCCCAGGAGCTAGGGGTCCCTTGCCTGGGCCTAAAGCGGAGCCCACGATCGTGGGGCCGCTGCAGCTGCAGGTCCCCGCTGCCCGGGCCGGACGCCTCAGCCAGAGGTGTCAGGCCTGGGCAAGGGGCCGATCCTGCGATTGGAGGGTGATGGGGGTCAACGCCTGAGGGCTCCCAGTATGTGAGAGGGGGCAGGCTGGGCTGAGGGACACTCCCCTCCACACACACCCAGTGCACGAATTTCGTGCACCGGGCCCCTAGTCCTATATAATAAAACCCTAATATGCAAATTGACCGAATGGTGAAGCAACTGGTCACTATGACGTGAACTGACCACCAGGGGGCAGATGCTCAAAGCAGGAGCTGCCCCCGGTGGTCAGTACACTCCCACAGGGCGAGCACCGCTCAGACAGAAGCTGGGCTCATGGCTATCCCTCTCCCGCCCCCAAGGCAGCGCTAAGGAGCAGCGAGCCCGGCTTCTGGTTGAGCAGTGCTCTGGGGAGCACAGTGGCAGTGGTGGGAGACTCTCCTGCCTCTGCTGCAGGTGAGCAGTAAGGAGCGAGGGGTCCCAGACTGCAAGAGTCCCCGACAGCGAGAGGGATGTCTGACTGCCAGCTTAGACCCGAACCCGGGGTAGTGGTGAGGGAACAGGCCTAAACTGGCAGACGGACATCCCCTGAGAGGTCCCGAGAGGGCGCAGGCTGGGCTTAAGGACCGCCCCGTCTCTCCCCTCAGTGCATGATTTTCATGCACCAGGCCTCTAGTTTCTCAATAAGAGATCCCTAGAAATGGAATTATTTAAAAATCTTAATTATTTAGTCATAGTCAAACTGCTTTTGTAGCAAGACAACAGCAGTTTATATGCTTTTGAGTCATAAGTAGCAATTCTCCAGCCACCCATGTCAAAGTACAGATTGCTCTTAAAACAAAAAATGAAATTACTGTTAACATGGAAGGTGAAAGATAATTACGTTACTGTTTTATCTGCATTTTTCTGATGTGAAGTAGAGCAACATCTCACATTGTCATCATTAACCATTTATGCAGCTACCTCTGTTTTGTTTTAAAATTCCATTTTCCCTTTTAAATTTTTTGTACCTTTCAAACTCAAATCAAATGCAAATTTTAAAAAAGCAATGAAAAGAGTCTAAAGTTTTATCTGGGCATGCTCATTTTATTAAATAAATTGGTCAACAATCCTTGTAATCACATTCAGTGTTTTTCATATTACTATCCTAAGTAAATGATTTCAGATGTGGATCCACCCATATCCTCAATAACTGAAATAATGCCTGCACAATAGTAAGCATTATGTAGATAATTTCTAAGAGAAAGGAAAGATGGAAGGCAGGTAGATAAGTGGGTGAGTGACTAGATGGACAGATGGACCTATGAACATCTATCTCTCCTACATCTAATTCTCTGGCACTTTACATACAATGATAATTTTAAAAATCACAACTTAGGAGCGCTTCAAAGCTAAAAAAGCAAGCATTTTTTTATGTCAAGTACAGTGGGGCCTTGACTTACGAGTGTCCCGACTAATGAGTTTTTCAAGATACGAGCCGTCTCTCGGCCAATTTTTTGCTTTGAGTTGCGAGCTAAAATTTGGGTTACGAGCTAGTTGGCGCAGCGAACGTCATAGTGAACGCCACAACATCAGCCCAGCATCACGTGTCTCACTCGTTCACTTTTTGATTTGACATACGAGTAATTTGAGTTACGAGCTCCGTCACGAAACGAATTAAACTCGTAAGTCAAGGCCCCACTGTACTAATATATTCTAATGAGTAAAATGTTCAATCTAGCAATAAAACATATAAAGATCCAATTAAGAAATTTATGTATATGCTTTTGCTAGTCGCTTTTTCTAATAGAACATCTGTTTCATCTTCCCACTGACTAAATAACTAATAGGTCAGAATAGAAAACTTCCTCAAGTATCATGTTATAATTAGTTTTATTCATAGGAATAACATTTACCTGAATGGAAATGTTGCGATCCTGAGCAAATTCAAGTTCTTTGTTTTTCTCCGTTAGTGCCTTAAGTTGATTGTCTGGATAAAAGGAATTTTATGATCACACACAGGCTTAAAACTTGCAATGAACAGGTTTTATTCAACTGCCACTCATATACACTTTAAAATTAAGAAATTGAGTCTCAGAAAGACCGAGTTATATATCGCATTTAAAATCATAAATACATCCCAAATTTACTGTATTTCTAGACCAAATTTTAAAATAGGTTATCCTGTCTCCAAAATTCCATGTGATCATTCCAGCCAAACTTTATAGGTAAAAGCATATGTATTACCAACTTCCTTATTTTTCAATGACATCTTCCAAGTCAAACATAAAAAAAGTGAATTAAATTTACAAATAAGGAAACTGAGCTAAAACATACCAAAAAAGTTAGTAACATTTAACTTCCATAAACTGTATACAAAATAAATCACAATAGACACTGTGATTATAATTCAGCTTATTAATCACTGTAGAGAACCTTTAACATGGAAGAAAGGAAATTATGCTTGATACTCAATTACCAATCCCACAACTTCCACTTATAATGAATGGGCTATCTCTCCTTAATACAGTTTCTCTGCTAAATACATGAAGGTAATTAGGAAAGAATTAACTTTCTAAAATTTTCTTCAATTAAAACATCTATATTATGTGCTAGCAATTTAATGAGCAAATACTTTATTAACAATTGGCTTATTACAAGAAAAAACCCTACGAAATTAATCTAAATTTTCTATTTTGCTTTAAAGTTACTTACTGCTTTCCCAACTTACACATCCAGTATGATACACTAAAAAAATATAAATGTAATTATACACCTCAAAGGTCTGTTTGTTTATCTTTATCCCCATCTTCCCCTCCCTCTCCCTCTTCCAGATCTAACACAAGCAGCTGTAATCAGTCATTTTCCTGAAATTCTTTATCATCACTATTGTACAGACCTTTTTATTATTCCAAGGCAAAACAATGTATAGACAATAAACTGGATCTAGTTACTCAATATGTACTTGTGCCCTCATTACAAATGTATCCATATCATACCATCATATGTATGTCATGTTTTAAAAATGAGTTGTGCCAAAATTAGCTGAAAAAAAACATGACCCAAATAGCCAAAGGGCATGAAACTGGTTAAGAAAGATCAATGTTTTAACCATTCTCCTTATCATTTGCTTCCTGAGTTCCTAATCAAATTGAAAGCCATCTGTATCTAGTAACAAATACTATGCCCCTACTCTATCAGGTCTTTTCTGACGTTTGCTTTCTTCTACTGTAGACAAAGCAAATACACACCATCTTCCCAATATATGTCAAGAACTTTAAGATCTTGTGTACTTTCTAGTAGTTAATGATGTAAGAAAACTAAGAAGGAAATTAGCTACTCTTCTTTCACCTGAACTAGGATTAAGTAGGAAATATCTTGAGATTATTATTTATAAAAATTATAACAGAAAATTAAAACAAATGGAATAGGTTTTAGTTTTTCAACAACATAAAAATAATTAAGCACTCTCTTTACCTTTTCAGTTGCATAATTGCTTTTATTTTTTCAAAGCGCTTTCTAAAATATCACATTTGGTCTGTATCAGGGGTGGGCAAACTTTTTGACTCAAGTGCCACAATGGGTTCTTAAACTGGACCGGAGGGCCGGAACAAAAGCATGGATGGAGTGTTTGTGTGAACTAATATAAATTCAAAGTAAACATCATTACATAAAAGGGTACGGTCTTTTTTTTCAATAGTTTTATTCATTTCAAACGGGCGGATCCGGCCTGCGGGCTGTAGTTTGCCCACGGCTGGTCGTATAGTAAGTAGATCAGCATGTGGTTCTAGCCATTTTATAAACAATAGTCAGGCACTATTATGAGTTACATATGGCAAAAGAGCATTTTAATAGCACTCAGAATCAAGGCCTCCTGACCACTGACCAGTGGTTCTTAACCTTCCTAATGCCGCGACCCTTTAATACAGTTCCTCATGTTGTGGTAACCCCCAACCATAAAATTATTTTCGTTGCTACTTCATAACTGTAATTTTGCTACTGTTATGAATCGTAATGTAAATATCTGATATGCAGGATGTATTTTCAGGGGTGGCAACCCACAGGTTGAGAACCTCTGAAAACCCTATTTTCTTTTATAGTCTTTACCACTGAATGAAAAATAAAAATATTACCATAAATGAAAACAGTATTTTCATATACAGTAAGTAGATGTTTCCAAAGTATACAAAAGTGTCAGAAGATCTCAATACTCCACGAATATGATAAAGATGTAATTAAGCCCTAGCTGGTTTGGCTCAGTGGATAGAGCATCAGCCTGCAGACGGCAGGGTTCCCGGTTTGATTCCAGTCAAGGGCACATATCCAGGTTGTGGGTTCGATCCCTAGTAGGGGGCGTGCAGAAGACAGCCAGTCAATGATTCCCTCTCATCGTTGATGTTTCTATATCTCCCTCTCCTTTATTCTCTGAAATCAATAAAAATATATATTTTTAAAAAAGATGTAATACTTACTGAGCTTCTCCAGCTCAAGCCGCAAGCTTTGGCACTCTCGGGTCTCATTCACAAGTCTCTCCTGGCTGTGGGACAGCCTCTTCTCTACCTCAAAGTACTGTTGTTCTACAGAAGAGCAGAGGGGAAAAAAATAATAAAACACACATGTACCCACAATTTCGATACTGCCACTTATTTTTAATAAGCTTCATTTTTTAAAATTTAAGACATAGTATTGGAACTGCACTCCAAGGAAGAAAACTTGAGAAAAAGGTAAATACATGTAGCACTGAAAATGACTTCCAAAGAAAATAAGACCCGAGGGGGATTTTACAAATTCCTGGTCTATCTATCCCACTTCAAGGCAGGAAACATGTCTTACATCTCAGTGTTTCCCCCACACATGGGCCAGTCGATATCTTAGCGTAAAGCAGCCAAATAAGCTTGATTAAAGGGAGAAAAGAATTATTTACAAAACCGGTTCTGCTTTAAAAAAGGCTTGTGTTAAAACAGCCAAAATGTGCCCCAAAGTATAAAATTACGACGTTTAAATGAAAACAAATGCGTTAACTTATCACGCGAAGGGCTCCGGGTCAGTGCTGTTCAGCACCGCTATCGGGACCATCAAAGACACTCTATTTCTGTGTCAACTCATGAATAGAAGGCCGTGGACTACCTTCACCTCTGGGACTCGGGAGATTAATTTTCAACACCTCAATTCTGCTACGCACTTTGAAGTAAGACTTTATTCAGAACTTTCAGCCGACGTAGCAAAACCCAGTAAACAATCCCCCCAAACAACTGGTAAACCACAGCGCGCGACGGGCAGTGTGTTACTAATGGTTCGAGCCACTATGGTCGGTAACTTCGCTCTCACCTGAGGGTCTGCTCCAGGCATTAGTAATAAATAGGTCGTCACAGTTTCCATTAAACGCCAGCTGTCGGAGGTGAAGTCCGACACGGTAAACGCATCTGCCGCCCGTTCCCTTGGCCGCCAGCGCCACGCCCCGCACCCGCGCATCTTGGTGCGCATCCAGTTCCCACGGACCAGCGCCGCTCACAGGCGCAACCAGCGCAGAGACGGCCCCTTAGAGCCTGATGATTAGAGTCTAATGACTGGAGCCTGATGATTGGAGCCTAATGATTAGACCAACCGAACGCAGGTGAGCCGGCCACACGGCGGACACCACCACGGTTTTCCGCGCAACTGACGCGCGGGGCGCTCTAGCCTTAGACTGAGGCTGCAGGCTCAGGGCGGGGTAAACAGACCCCAGATCGTCGCAAGTTCGTGTCCTGTGGGACTAGCCTCGTTACGAAGGAAACGGGCCTGGCTGGGGACTCAGATTTACAAAAAGAAACGAACAAAAAGGCTCCTGCGTATCCAACTGAGAGAGGGGCCCGCGAGAGCGAGGAAGCGAGGCTGCCAGGGCGGTCGCAGCCAGAGCGAGGGCTCGAAAGCGGGAAAGCCCGGCCACCGCGCCGGAGTCGGGCCCACCCCCCTGAGCGCGGGAAGGGCGTCACTTACCGCTCTCCACCTTAAATTTCTCGTGCCGCCCCTTCAGGCCGTCGATCTCGGACTGCTGATCGGCCAGGAACTTTTCGAGTTTGTTCTGCACGGACTTCGGCAGCTTGTTCAGCTCCGTGCGCTCCAGGACCTGCTGCAACACCGCCGCCATGTCGGCCAGGCCGGGGGCCGCCGCGGCAGCGGCCGACGGACCAGACGCGGAGAAGAAAGGTGAAGACCAGGAGGACCCAGAAGCCTGCGCGGCCACCTCTGCCGCCTCGCTCGGGGGCTCGCGCGCGCCGGCCCGCCGGAGGTTCCCGCGGCGGGACCCTGGGAAATGAAATCTTGTGTTACCGGCGGCACCGCCAGCGCTACGGCGCCCGCGTCCGAATGCGCGCGCAGCCTGCTGGGAACAGGAGTTCAGAGGCGGCCTCTGACCCGGACCTGCACTCCGACTTCCCTTTTTCACCAGCGTTAAGCCCCGCAGGATTCTGGGAAATGTATTTTTTTCCCCCTCAAATGCCTCACGGAGCCCAATTACGCAACGTCGGGTCAGCTTCCTCCTTTCTTCCCGCCCCCCGGCTCTCCTCAGCAGGCCGCGTGGCCACTGTCCGCGAGGTGGCGCCACATGGCGCTAATTAACCCACGCCCCTCCCTAAAAAGCAGCGCAAGCTTACCATCAAAGCTTCGGGAGGCCATGGCTAGTCCTCTTTGGCGGCTCCTAGACACCGAGCCGCTAGAGGGCATCGGTCCCGGCAGGACCGGATGGCAAACGCCGCGGTGACTGGTACCCGGAAGGGGGCGGGGTGGCCCGCAGGCGCTTTGGCAGAGGAACTGCGGAGAAGGCAGGGGGCCGTTGCGTCATCAGTCGGCGCCACCCGACGCCCGAGACCCGGGGTGGGAGTGGGAAGTAAGGGGTGGGGCGTCCGTCGCCTTCTGATGAATTACTGCCTAAGGCCGGAGGGGAATCGGGTCCCTGGAGGCTGGTACCCGGACCCGGAGCTCCTGGGACTGACTGGCTGGTAAGTTGCCTGCCACGCGGACCGGTGATTCAGCCTGAGGGTGTAATTCGTGCGTGCGAAGGTGTGTGTGTGTGTGTTTGTGCGCACTGGGACACACAGCTTCCTTTTTTAAGGAGGAAACAGACCGTAGGACACATATGGACAGACACTAGGGCACAGCCCACGAATCCAGCTGTGAGGGACTCACCTTATTTGAAAGAGCTATTTAGGTGCCGCGCGTGGGAGTGAGTGTGTGCCTGTGTGAGCGGGTTGGGGTGGGGAACAGTGAGCCGCCAGGGATTTCAGGAGCCCGGTTCATTGTCCAGGACGAAGCTTGTCTTTTCAAAAGGACGCGCGGAGGAGTTGTGAGTGTAACCTCTGTTTTGCGCTCGAAGGTAACGTTGCAGAAAAGGTGACCTTAACGTTTATATTTTTTAAAATGGAAAAAAAACCTGTCGTAACAGACGTTTTTAAACACGGTTCTTATAAAGCACTCCTCACTCTGCCACCTGGAGAGAACCGCTGGTTTCCAGATGTGACCCCGGCCTCCGAGCCGAGTCTGCGGATGACGTCATGTTGGATGGCTCCTAAAATAACGTGTTCAAGTCTTCGTGGAAAACAAAGCGTTGCTAGAGCCGTTCACCCTGCAGTTTTCCACAGTAGTAGGCCTTTCCCGACTATCAGTAAGGCGTTTGAGGTGGATTTTTTTTTTAAGTCTCTGAGATGTTTCATGTAAACCACTTTAAGGTTGCAGGCGTGTGCCATACTGTACTTTGCCCTAGGTACACAGTCTCATCGCATTGCTCTCTACCCTGTGGAAAGTGCAGGTATTTTGTGCATGAACCCCCAGGATCCTGAGTTTAGATGGGCTTTTCAGACCCGCTGGGATCCCGCTAGGATTTATTTTGTGGACCCGGGTCATCAGAGCGCAGGGCGGGAGGGTCGTCTCAAGGCACAGTGTTTGGACAGCTTGGAAAGCTCCTCTGCTGACGCTCAACGTTCCAGGTAAAATTGAACTGTGTAGGCCTTTTCAGGAGTGTCCTTTGTAAAGTGTCCTTGGCCACATTTCAAGGTTTTAAAGGAGCACTACACAAACAAACAAAAAAATCTTAACATTTAACCGGATTTTACCACCCGATACATTTGCATCCTCCTGTTGTGTTGCATTCGGTTTCTTACACATTAGCATGGCTGGTAGGTGTCACCTTGGGGGAAATCAGGTTAGACAGTTACATACCGTAACTTTGGAGTCACTGCCACTGCTGTTTCTTGCAAGAACTAGGAATTATTAGGCCAGAAGGAAAGGAGCGGAATAGCGTGATGAAGCGGAGGAAAGTTTAAAAACACAGAAATGCATACTTTAAGGTACTATGAAAGTCAAAAGCCCTTCCCTTTATGGAGGCTTTAATGATTTAGACAGGCAGTTCTAGACTTAATCTAAACAAACATTGTGTGCAAACAGTTGTGAGAAAAGAGGTCGGAAGAAATTTAATGCATGTCGAGACAAAAGTGAGCAGGCTCCTGGAAAAACAGCAGCAACGACAACAAAAACAGCATCCGCCAGGCCGTGTCAAAGTGGAACCAATCCTCTGGGCTTTTGTTTTAGGGAATGCAAAATCACTGTGACCGTTTGCTGGTGTCAGATACGCCACCCCATCGCATCTCTAGCTGCCTCAGCTTTGTTGTGCGGACTCAGAGTGAAATTTTTTTATAAAGCTCACATGACTATTATCTCTGTTCAATATGCTGCAACTGTGTACCTGCAGTCTTTTATATCTTTTTTATAACATGTTGGAATATCATCTCTCTACATTTTTGTCTCCCACACCGAATGTGAACTCTTTGAGATCATCGTTCGTTATTGCCTACTCTTTTAGTTGGCATCTTTGTTTTTTAGCTACAGAAAATCAAATCAAAGGAGCACAGGGCAGTAAGAGGAATATACTGGTTCTCATCCGCAGTCAGGAGTTACCCTTGATCATGGTTTAGAAGAGAAACTGAGTTTGATTCCTCATTATGAGCATGGTATTTAAGGTCATGGATTCTAGAACCAGACTGAGTTTACATCGTACCTTTGCCACTTACCAGCTTTGTCACTTGGGCAGGTTACATTACCTTTCTTTGTTTTAGTAGAAGCTCTACAAATGTTATTGCATTGCTATTTACTTCAGTAGCTCTTGTTGCACTATGAATTACTCAAGAGCAGACATCAAGTACTACCTTCATACCATCTCCCCTGCCTCAACTTGTAGCGTGTAGTAGTAGTTCTTCACAGTAGGCTTAGATTCTCTGTACCTCCCAGTGAGCAAATCAAATATTATCATCCTTGTCCTGGCCATGTGGCTCAGTTGGAACGTCATCCCGTACCCCGAAAAGGTTGCCAGTTCGATTCCCAATCAGGGTACATACCTATGTTGCAGGTTCGATCCCTGGTTGGGGCACTCATGGAGACTACCAGTCAATGGTTTTCTCCCACATCGATGTTTCTCTCTCCCTCGCTCTCTCTCAAAATCAATAAAAACATATCCTCAGGCGAGGATTAAAAAAATTTATCTTTTCTGTTTGAGAAATGCATACTGAGGCTTAGCAATAGATTACTTAATGCAGCTAAGGAGTAGTACATCTGAAATAAAAATTCAGGTGTGTTGACTACTAATTTAATGTCCTTTCCCTTATCGCAAATGTGGCATTAAGTTTCTCATATCAACTCTGGTCGGTTAGTCGTTTACTGCAGCACTGTGTAGAGAATTTTGAAGCTACATTTGAACTTTGCAAGTAAGAATATCCTATTTAATAAGCAATCACTGCAAAGCATGGGTAGCATTGAGATAGTACCACTTCTCTCTCTACTTCCCCCCATGTGGAAAATGTTGCAGGTTAAATTTTCCCTCCTAGTAATACTATATTTATTTTCTTGTAATTTAGGAGATTGAATTAGTTCTCAATAATGGGAAGAACCTACATTGTAGAAGAGACTATTGGCCAGTATCTCTCAAACCTCAATCTCCAAGGAAAGTCTTTTGTCTCAGGTCTTCTAATAGGACAGGTATGTATCTTTTACTGCGTATTTATTGACAGAACAAATTACCTGTTTATTTAAAGTTGAACCATGCTATTTAACAATAAACTCAAGGTTAGGGGATGGAGGGATGGAATGTAGAAGTAAATTTAAAATGGGTTTTTGAGGAAAAATGTGGAGCAGTAAGACAAACCTAGTCCAGGTGTGCTCAAGTCAGAACACATTCCCATTTGACAATGTAAAAATAATTTGTAATGTGGAAACTTCAAAATTAGAATTTTTACTGCTCACATTATCTGTATGTTTGTGTGTGTTTCCAAAGTGTTTTGTACTTCCTTCTAATCTTTATTAATTCTTGGTGGTTCAGTTCTTTATAGAAGTAGCTTTTGACAGTTTTATTCCCATTGTAATTTGTCTTATCTCGTCTTATAGCAACAGTCATCCTATATTTTGTAATAATACTTATCATATTGATTTTTTTAAAAAATCAGTGGAAGAGGTGGGAGAAATTTGAAAATTATACACATTCTATTTCCCCCATAAAGTTAAGCCTTTAAAAGTCAACACAAAATGGAATAGAGATTTGGACAGTTACTTGAGAAAGCATAAGCACCAAAGACTGTGATGCTAAGCAAGGAGGACTCATTCGCAATACAAAGCAGCAGCAGCAACAACAAAAGAGAGTTACATAGACAAACTGCCTGCATCCATCTAAACACTGTTGCGGGGAAAGTGCACTGTGGCCCACGGGCTTGAGTTTGAGGCCTGTTAGCAAATGAAGCTCTGTTGTCCAGAGCTCTAGTTCTGGGTATTTTATCATGATGCCTCGGCTTAGAGTATTCAAACTACAGAACGAACTTTCCTTGTTCTGATGCAATCCATATTCCCATGACTCCCCCGGTCACACCTTCATGGTCACAAACCCGATTCTTAACTTGTAATCAGAGGGCAGACCCTGCACTGTTCACCCAGTAGTCCCATCCCAAGAGGCCGCTCATGAGATGGCCAGCCTGCCTCTCTTGGCAATACAATCTGAACTTCGTTTTTATTCCAGATACTCAGTATTTAATGTAGTTTTCCTTTTGCTAGGAACTTTTTATTTAAGGTTCTTTACTTCCCATTATTATTATTTTTTTAATTTAAGGGAAGAAGAGTTTTAGAGAAAGATGGGTTCAATGAAACAAAAGTTCAGTGAGAAATACCCTCTTCCAAACTTTCCTTAGTGCACACAGACGGTTTCTCACAAATGCGTTTCCCAATTTAGGATGTTCCTTCTGGTGTTGCTTCATGCTGCCTTTTCATTCCTTCGGCTCTTCTATAGGTTCCTTCTTCCTCTTTATGCCAGGGTTCATCATTTTTCTCTTCTTCTCCTCAAGCTTATCTGTTTCCTACTTCTAGGGTCATTTTCTTTCCAAAGTCATAGATTTTATGAGAAGGAAAAGCTTTCTTAATCAGCACCTACCTTTTCCTGTGTACATTTGAATGTAACTCTCTGGAAATAACTTTTATAGAAATAAGTTCTCTGTCTTTTCTAGTCCAAGATGATACTAATGATGGGAATTTCAGGTCATGTCTGAGGATGACAACATACTAACTTGTATTATCAGCCTTATTTTCATTCTTTCTTTATAGGAACCTTCCACTGTAATAACACTAGGCTATTAAATGTCCCTAAATTTATATTTGGGTTTCCAAGCTTTGATTACCATTTAACTGCTATTAAACTGAGGAACATAAATCTGATAGCACTTCACTTATGTGTCCCCTTGTTTTTCTGTGGACACATATATGCAGGTTTCCCACTATTGTCATTTTTTGTTTGTTTGTTTTTCTTTTTGTTTTTTAGTTTCTGTTGATATTTGTCATTTCAATGAAAGTAAGATGCATAAGGTCATTTGTTGCTTTATTTCACTGAACCACCAATGTGTTCAAATAATATAGGAAATAAATATAGTAACTAGAAAATTGACCAAGCATATTTATTTTCTTTTGATTTAAATGCAGTTCATTTACTCATCCAGTAAGTCATTTTTAGTGACCACTATGTGATTCACATTTGGATGTCCAAATAAATAAGAGGCTGATGTTAAATATATTAAAAGATGACATGTGAGGGAAGTGTTGTCATCATATTTATGAAAATTGATTTCTGTATAGATTCCATTATTTCATAGACATTAACAACTTAAGCTGTTATAAATATTACTTTTTTTGTACGTCATAAGAGCTTTGCATTCCTCAGTGAGATATCACTCTAATAAGTTTTTCTAATTTGTTTTTAAGTGTTCTTCACAAAAGGATTATGTGATTCTTGCCACTAGAACACCACCGAAAGAGGAAAACAATGAGAACCTCAAACATCCCAAAGATAAAGTGGATAACTTGGATGAAGAATGGGCCACAGAACATGCTAACCAGGTCACCATAGTTTTCTCCTTATATAGTTAAGTTTGTGTTTATTGACTGACACAATAAAAGCACTTTATCCTCAGATTACCAGAGTAGGATTTCAGAGTACTCGTTCTTAAGTTTTCACAACTTGCATTTTTTTACTTGAAGTTAAGTAACCTACCCAAGATTACAGAATTAGTAGTGGAACTGGGATTTGAACCCAGGCAGTCTGACTTTTTGATCTTATATGCTATGCTTTTCCATTGTTAATTTTTATCTGTTGTGTTTTTTAACTTATCTCCTACTATGGTCATTTAGCTTATTTTCAGTTTTTCTTTAAATATAACTTTAAAATAATACTAGTTATTGATAATATAGTTTCTGGTCAGATTGTTTTAAAGATTTAATCTAGTCACTGAGGCAATCAAATGACGATTAAATTTTTAAAAAATCTTCAGAATTTATGCTTTAACCAAAGCAAAAGTCATTGCACAAACCAGTTATAAGAGAAATGAGATAAAAATAGAAAAATGTTACAGAAATATAGAGGGGGAATAACTAAATACTACCTGCCAATGGGTGGATTCAGACAGTTTGATAGAAGGCTCTGAACTTGAAAAATGAATAGGGCTTTGCCAGTAGAAGTAAAGGAACAAATTCAGTGTCCAAAGGAAGGTATGTATGAATGACCTGAAGGCATTGAAGTTAAATGTATGTTAGGAAAATAGCAAGCAATTGGGTATAATTGAAATACGGGATATATAAAAGAATACAGTTATACATACATAAGACTGTAAGGGGCCAGTTATGGATGGCTTTGGAGTCCCCTCCTAAGAAGTGAGGAGTTTGTTTGGTAGACAGTAGCTCTATGGTAAAGTTTCAGAGCTCCCTAGTTTGAGAAGGAGGTAATATGATCTGCAGGTAATTTAGAAATTAATTTTAACCCTTTGTATGCCATAAGCGTCTATAGGCACTTTTAAAAATCTTTTTTTGTGAGAATTTTCAACTGAAAATATTCAAGAATACACGAATTGTGAGTAATACATTCATTTTTATAATATTCATTGCAAAGTGTTTATTTATGTAGCTAATATATATGTGTGTATATACTTAGATGCATAAGTATATGTGTATATACGCATACAGAAACATAAAAATTTATGTAGCAAAATATATTCAATTTTTTGTGCCTCTAGAAAGAAATGGTTAATTTTATGTTACTGTTTTGAAAAGGTATGCAGTTGCCCATGCAAAATACGAAAACTTCATTCTTTGTATTGTCAGCTTGTGTTACTATAATAAATAGAATTGATGAAGCCAGTGGGAGCCACCAGCAGTGGCTATACCAACCTATTAGGGATTATATTATGGTATCTAATTTCTGAAGACTTAACTTTGTGATCAATTTGTTCATATATTAACTAAACGAAAGATAACCTAACTGAGTCTAGATGGTAGAAAGGTGTCCATGTGACATTAAAAAGTAGCCACAGTTGTGTGAAGGGAAATAATAGGTATTACAGAAGACAAACTGGTAGTATGTGTCACACACTTTAAAAATATGCATAACTTCTTAAACTAGTAACGCACCTCAAGAGATTTATCCTAAACAAATAATCCAGTGAACACAGAAAGACTTGCTAGGATTTTTAACCAGTATTATTTTAGAGTAAAGAAAAATTACAAAATACATAAATACTCAATTATATCAATAAATAGGTTTTAAAAACAGGTAAATCTAGATAATAGGAAACAATGGATTTTCAAGTCAGACACCCTCTGATCAAATTCCAGGTTCTAGTATTCTGCTAAATATAGGGATACAGTGATAGTTGAGAATTATTTCTTCCCTTAAGGACCTCCCAGAGGGTCCCCAAAAATATAAGAAAAAGTCAGCTCTCAGCCTGAGTAAAGGTATAGAGTTAGAAAACCTAGGCATATGTATGGAGAACAGTGAGAAGTTTTGACTGGCATTTTGATATTTCAGAGTAAGTAGTGTCAAATGAAGGATATCCGATTATCCAGATTTTAGTCTGAAATAGCAGTCTAAGGAAAAATTGATACTTTATTTAGCTGATAGCGGAAGCCATTGAAAAAAAATCTTACAAGATATTTCAGTCTCTGATTTCATGAGAAAGGGGTTGGTTTATTTTTGTAGCTAATGGGTTTCATTATTTAATGGTTTTACTTACAAGGTTATTTTAGAGTTAAATTCAGGATACTCTAGGAAGATTGTGTTCATAATGACACCCATTGTCTTGGTTATCATCCATTTCTCAGTATTTTAACCCGTTTCTCAAAGCTCCTACCTCAATGCTGTTCATATAGTTGATACTCAGTAGGGATTTGCTGATTTAATATTTAGCTTCTCAGACACAAAGGATTGCATATAATGCCAAATGTTTATGTTAGCTAATACTATATTTCTATTTTAGGTATCCAGAATGCTACCTGGGGGACTTTTAGTTCTTGGAGTATTTATTATTACAACATTAGAAATGGGAAATGATTTTCAAAATACCCTGCGCAGAGTAAGTATGAAATATAAAAATTCTTAATATGATCAAGTTACATCTTATTTTAATGGATGCTATTTGTATATATGTATACCTTTGTATACATATTTGAATTTCTGTCTCATAATTCTTTATACTGAGACTAGAGGCTTAATGCACAAAATTCATGCAAGGGTAGGCCTTCCTTCCCCTGGCTGCTGGCACCGGCTTTGCTCTGCCACCTGGGACCCGGGCTTCCCTCTGGCCGCCAGCAGGCACCCGGGACCCGTGCCTCAGCTTCCTCCGGAAGGTCGTCTGGAAGGACATCCCATCCGGAAGGATTTCTGGTCTAATTAGCATATTATGCTTTTATTATAGATTATGTTGACATAGCTTTCCCACCCAATTGCTTGGTATCTTGTGTGTAATGCCAATATTTATATTTTTAATCAAAGCTACAGATGTTAAAATAGTCTTCATTTAAAGGTTTTTTACTTTTATGAAACAAGTTATAATGATTTAACTGTTTTTGTCATACAATAGCAATATTCTGCTAGACCTTTCATTTAGTTCCAAGTGATTGCTATAATGTGAAATTAATAGGCTTTGTGATTCTTCTGTTCAATTCTCTCAGTATCCTGAGAGTAAAACATAAAGTCATCACAATAATAAGATATTTATTCTTTATTCCTGGACTGAGTATTATGAATCCCCTGTTTTTCATTTTATTCCCACATCAGTGAATTGGGTAGTAATGTCTACATGTAAATATGAAGGTTCACAAGCTGTTTCCCCTGACAACCTAAAGTAAACTCTACAGCCAGCTTTCATCTCTTTAAAAAGCTATTTTCCACCCTGGTCAGTTTGGCTCATTGTATAGAGCATCGGCCTGTGGACTGAAGGGTCCTGGGCTCGATTCCGGACAAGGGCACATGCCAGGCTCGATCCCCAGCGGGGTTGTGCAGGAGGCAGCCAATCAATCATTCTCTCTCATCATGGATGTTTCCGTCTCTCTCTCCCTCTCCCTTCCTCTCTGAAATCAATAAAAATATATTTTTAAATAAATAAATTTTAAAAAAGTTATTTCCTCCACCAAGAGAGAAGCAGACCTCATAATCTTAAAGAGTGCAAAAGCCCACAGAAAATCCCCCAAACTTTTTCTAGTAAAAAAGTGCAACTAAGAATTCCAGATGCTACAGATTCCTCCAGTTTAATAACCTTAACTATCAAACTTTTGATATTTGTACCTAAGGGAGTAAGGGAAGACAATGGAGATTTTTCCCTCTCCCCTGGGAAGTTATTCAACATTCTGCTATTTTTCCCATCTTCTATATATATATATATATAAAAGGCTAGTATGCAAAGTGTCCCCATGGGAGTTTGACCACGAGACCAGGAGTAGTTCTATCACTTGTTATGACGTGCGCTGACCTCCAGGGGGCGGCCCTGGCCGGCAGCTGGGGAAGGGAGGCCCTGGCCAGCAGTTGGAAGGCCTTGATCACCGGCCAGGCCTAGGGCCCTTCCCATGCACGAATTTCATGCACTGGGCCTCTAGTTTCTAATAAATGTATATTACAGTTGGTCTTAATGGCATTTTGGAATATGATCAAAACCTTTATGTATTAATAACATAAAGGTTGTGCATCCTTTTGTGGTTGGTGCTGGATTGAATGGGGGTGAATGTGGACTTAGTGCTAGAGAAATATAGTCAGATCTTCTTTCCTGTTGCTTTTATATCTCTGTTCCTAAGAATCATATGAAACTTTAGAAATGCTGTATTTCAGAAATTATTGAGTTTGAATTATCTAACTTTGTTTCCATTGGCCAGCATTGAGGAACACTATAAGAAAGAACATTATAAAACTTGCCAGTGTCTTTCATAAGATCATTGTTAAGAACTTTGTTCATTATATCACATTATATTGTCTTTGAAGAAATTTCTTTTGATATCGTTATGAAGAAACTTGTGCCTCTTCTGATCAATTGTTTTCAGCTTTATGGACCATGTGAAGTAGGTAACAAATTAGGTTTCTTTGTGCACATTATTGTTAGAAAGCTTAGAGCCAAATTTATAACTCCTCTCCATATATCAAGTATGCCCTTCCATAATTCTTATTTCTGGTATAAATATATGTCACTATTTCTACTTTTTTTTCACTTTTAATTTATTTTGCTACTATACTGTATGTGTCCTTATATATTGCCTTAGATTTTTTGTTACATTTAAATAAGAAATGCCAAATGGGTGACATGCTCCATTTTTATAGTTTAAAAATTACTTGTCCTTTCTCACTCTTATTATAATAAAGTCTTTATTCTATATTTCACTTAAATGTTTGCCCAAAATTAATTTTTATGTCCAGTTGATTCTTAATGGTGGTGGATTATATTTTTCTATTTAAAAAACCAATTGTGTAAATGGAACTCAAATGGTTAGTAATCAGTTTCACTCTTTCTTTTGAAGAAAAGACAATTTAATTATAGAATCATGAAATTTTAAATAGATGGGATCTTAGGGACATAATAATTGTATGTTTTTCTGCATTCACCTTTCTTCTTTCACTTTGCATTCAATTGGTGTGTGTTTTCCTCTATTTCAGCTAGTATTTGCTGTGGAAAAATCTATGAATAAAAAGAGACTGTGGAATTTCACAGAGGAGGAAGTCTCAGATCGAGTGACACTTCATATTTGCTCTTCTACAAAAAAGTATCTTTTATTTAGGTGTTTATGTTTTAAATGTATATAATACCAAAATAATGTTCCTATAAGTTTTCCCTCCAAACATTTATTTAAATCATTATTTAAAAAATAAGCTTAGCTTTTAAGTTTTTCTGTAAATAATACATCCTTAGCACAATAACAACTACTACTACTACTACTAATATAGTCATGCTTTAAGGTTGCAAAGAGTTTGACAGAGGTGTCAAGGACTAGGGAATGAGAACTGTTTACCAGCACAATAGGTCTCCTATAGAGAGGTAGATACCCCAGCTGACAGCTTAGGCAAAGTAATGCTTTATTATGTTAAATTTTTACCTCCAATTGCTATTGGTAAAATGTTCAATTCAAAGCACAGGTGCACTGAACTGGACAGTTAGGGTAGCTAAGAAATTTTTAGGACTTTAGCCAAGATCAAATGGCACTAAAAGCCCGTTATAGAGACCCCTTTCCTATACATCTTGCCAGGGCAACAATGCCTCCCAAGCGACAGCCTTAGGAAGAGAGTGAAGCAATGCAAGGGCCTAATGAATCAGGATTTGGAAAAGACAAAATTCAAACAGTGATCGCTCCTGCAGAAGCTGGGCTTTAAACTCCTTTGTATATTTAACTAGAAAGTTTCATGTACAGGCCCCTTGACCCAATAAAGATTCTCAGGCTTGACTCCATCCAAAACAGCGCACCTATTTGTTATACAGGGTGTGTATTTGAGCAAGTGCTTTCTATTCATTATGACTAGCAGGATTTATAAGCCCTAAGAACTAGTTTAAAGCACCACAACTATAGTCAGAGCAATTTATATGTGTATATATTTGTATAATTACATACATATGTGTATATATCTTTTAAGTGTGTAAAATGGTATAATTTTGTAAAAACTGTTGGATGCTTATAGTTATTTTATTTTTTGATTATTTATTTTCTTTTGATTATCAAGAATTATTTTTGGGGTCATTTTTATCCTTAATTAGTAAAGAATACTTTGTCGAACTTATGATATCCATGATCCAAAGGTAAGAAAAATTGCTCTTTAAAGATTTTTCTGTGTTGCAAACTATTTTTAAAACAAAATTCAATTATTTAGTTTTAAAAAATTTCAATGCTGTTCCTTCCTATTGATGTCCACAACCACCTATAGTTTTTTATTTTGAAATATTTCATTACAGGCAAGGAAAATTTATGTTTTGTTTTTTTTAGTTGTTAACATATGTTTATTAAACTCCCCCTGCCTTGTTTATGTGTTTAGTATTATATTTGAGAGGCTAGCAATAAAAGTATGTGGGCTTTTGGTAGCTATAGTGCCTAGTAAGCAAGCTATTTGCACTCAGCAGAATCCAAACTAACATTTACTAAGGTGTTTAAAAGCAATGTGAAAAAGTAACTTTTTAGAATTCTGTTAGAGTGGATGGGACAGAATGGAGAACATCTGGCACCTGAAAGCCACTCAGTGGCTATTTGCTTCACATCAGAAGCTTCAGAATTAACATTGTTGAAGCTATAGATGAGAGCTAGAGGACCAGAGGACTCCTCAGAATTCTAAACATGGACCATCTGGTCTTTTCCAGCCAACCACTGGAGGGGGAGTCACCAAGTTCAGTATTCTGAAGATTACTAAAATGAAATGCATGCTTTGTTTTTATTTAGTTGTAACCTATTGCCCTTTGTTGAAAGAATTTGGCTAAATGTCTTAGTTATCAGGTTGTTCAAGTTATTAGGTTTTACATATGATGACCTAAAGCACATATTTTATGTTTTTACCCCTCTCTCACTAAAGAGTTCAGCAAAACCAGCAGATTGGAAGTATCAAAATGGACTATTAACTTCATGGCTTTCTTTAGAGTGTACAGTTCATATTAATATTCACATCCCACTGTCTACTACTTCTGTCAGCTATCCTCTGGAGAAAAATACAAAGGTATCAGGGTTAAATGAATTTTCTGTAGTGACTGCTGAATAGATAATTTGCTTTTATTCTGGTTGTCTACTGTTCATTTTATAATCCTCAAAAATTGCATCCTAATTGTAATGATATTGTTAGAGGTAACTAATTTATTACCCCAGATTACAAATTTAGAGGGGGGACAATGTCGTAATACTAACATATTTAGCATAATAGGTGCTCCATAAATATTTGTTAATTAACATAATTACGTACATTGTAAAATATAGTTATGTAAGAAGGTATACTGTTTGGTCTTTTTGCTTTTGCATGATCTTTAGTTTTGTTTTCTCTTTTTTAGTCCTTTTTAAGAATTTTTGTATCATTCTTTTGTTTATGTCTCATTTCTCTTCTGTTGAAGGAGGCAAATACTGCTTTATATATTTGAGGCTTTTTCTCTTCTCACATTTTAAAAAGATAATGGGAATTATTGAACTTATTTAACTATGGTCATGTAGTTATTCAACCTTCTAAGTCAGTGATGTAAATGGTAGTTTGAGATAAAGATTAGAAAAACTATTATTAAATACTAGAGGCCCGGTACAAAAATTCATGCATGGGTGGGGGGTCCCTCGGGGTGGCTTGTGGGGATTGGGCCAAAACCCATAGTCCAAAGCTGCCTGCAGCTCACTCCCACTCATCCTGGCCCCACTGCGCCAGCGGCGGGCTTGCGCCCAATCAGTCCTGATCTGGAGAGGCTCGTGCCACCACAGCAGCGCTTGTCAGCCATGAGCCCTGTGTCGGGCGCCCTTTTGAGGAGAGTGGCCTGCAGGATTGGGCTGAAACTGGCTCTCCGACATCCCCCAAGGGGTCCCAGATTGCGAGAGGGCGCAGGCCAGGGCGAGGGACCCCACCAGTGCACGATTGGGGCGAGGGAGGGATCACAGGAGGGCTCCAGGGCATGTCTAGCCTATCTCGCTCAGTCCCAATAGGCCGGACCCCAGCAGCAAGCTAACCTACCAGTTGGAGTGTCTGCCCCCAGGTGGTCGGTGCACGTCATGGCGACTGGTCGACTGTCTGCCCCTTGGTGGTCAGTGCACATCATAGCGAGTGGTTGAGTGGCCTTAGCATATCATTAGCATATTATGCTTTGATTGGTTTAACAGTCGACGGGTCACTTAGCATACTAGGCTTTTATTACATAGGATGAGTAAGGTGCAAAAAACTGCTACATAGAGATTTTTCACTACGCCAGTGAATTAGGTGGAAAAAGTTGATTGTGGGGAGTTTGAGATGGATATTTGAAAGATACCCCTGTTGTGTTTCTTATAAGAATGGACTTGCACGCTGGGCGAAGCAAATAGAAAATGGTGTTTATTTGATTAATGGACAAGTTAAAGCTGAAGATTGTGACCTACTAGAAGGACAGGTGAGTTCAGAGAAAATCATCTTACTTATGAAATTATTTGCATTAAGGAAAAACAAAGATGACGTATCCTTAGTTCTATAGTCCTTTCCTTCATGAAAACAGTTTTCACCTACTTCTTATTTCTAAGGCCTTTTGAAGTAAAGGGCAGACGTTTTTCTCATAAAATTATGAGATTATTTCGGAAATAACCAGAATCCTGCCCTTATGACAGTTTGAAGACTAACTTTTGCCATTTTAAAGAAGGGTCTTTATGGGCTCCTAAAATAGCTTTGATCTGAAGAGAAACTTTGGTGATCTCTCCTTTCAGAGCAAGGGTTAGCGAACTTTGCAGAAATAACCAAATGGTACATATTTTGGACTTTGAGGGCCGTTTGGTCTCTGTTGCAGCTATTCAGTTCTGATGTGGCATGAAAGCAGCCACAAACAATACATAAATGAATGATCTTAGTGTGTTCCAGTAAAACTTTATTTATATAGCCTGGTGGTAGTCTGGATTTGACCTATAGACCATAGTTTGCTAGTCCTTGCTTTAAGCAGCAGTTCTCAACCTGTCGGTCGCGAACAATGAAAATACATCCTGCATATCAGATATTTACATTACGATTCATAACAGTAGCAAAATTACAGTTATGAAGTAGCAACGAAAATAATTTTATGGTTGGGGGTCACCACAACATGAGGAACTGTATTAAAGGGTTGGGGCATTAGGAAGGTTGAGAACCACTGCAGAGAAATAAAAGTAGGGAATTAATGTTTTATTTTGTTTTTTCTCAAAATACATCGATTGCTATAGAATATACAAAGTAACATATCTATAGAAATAGCTAAAATAAAATAAATAATAATACGTTTTCCTTCTAAGTTACTTAGTATGTGTAGGATAGTTCCTAAATTGTCTTTTATGGTTCATTTTGATCTCAGTAATCAAGTTTTAACTTTTTTTTCCCTAGAAAAAACCTAGAGGAAATGCTCAAGCAAGTAGTTGTTCTTTTGATGTCAGAGTGTTAACACAGTTGGTAAATATTTTAAAATCCTTCTTATCTAAAGTACATTATTTCTAAGAATAACCTTAATGAAATTGTTTCTGTTTTTATATTTATAATTAGAGAGTCAAAGAATTTTAGAGATGTAAGAGACTGTAAAAAATGTCCAGTTCTAGGAAAGTTATTCACAAGAAACATTATTTTAATAAAACCTATTTGAGTCTTTTGGCCCAAAACTATTAAAAATTTAACATAAAGTATTTGACTATACTCAAATGCTCAACAAATGACATATAGCTTATATAAGGAGAAATATGAAGGCCTTTTAATAATTTATGAAGAAAATTTTTAAACACTTGGTTCAGTCTAAACTCTAAAATGTCTTATTACTTTACGAAATGGTTCCTATTATGTTTAAATATTTCTTGTAGTTATTAATGTAGTTTATATAGTTAATATAATGTTGGCTATTAGAACTTAAAGTGATTTTTGTCTTTCAGCTTCTGAATTCAGACCACAGATCCACAGCCACCGTCCAGATCTGCAGCGGCTCTGTAAACCTTAAGGGCGCTGTGAAGTGCAGAGCTTACATTCATAGCAATAAACCCAAGGTTAAGGATGCTGTGCAGGTACAGAAGGAGTAATAACTGGTACATGAAAAGCAGAAGCGTGTTAGCATGACTATTCAAAAATCCTAAGATTTTATTTTTTCAGTATCAGCTTTCATTATTATTAATTTAACTTTGACTAATAAAGGCCCAGTCGGTTAGGCAATACAATTATACCATGTAATTGATCACAAGATTTTCATATGTAGAATGTCTATTTTATGTCTTTTTTAAAGTGATGATTATACAAATTCATTACGTGTTCCACGGTGTGACTTATTAGTACATTGGAAATCATTTTCTCTAAGGGAAATTGAACTTTTTATTTTTTTTTAATTTTTTTTACTTATTTATTTTAAAATATATTTTATTGATTTTTTACAGAGAGGAAGGGAGAGGAATAGAGAGTTAGAAACATCGATGAAAGAGAAAGATCAATCAGCTGCCTCCTGCACACCCCTTACTGGGGATGTGCCCGCAACCATGGTACATGCCCTTGACCGGAATCGAACCTGGGACCCTTCAGTCCGAGACAGATGCTCTATCCGCTGAGCCAAGCCAGTCAGGGCTTGAACTTTTTAAATAATAGGAAAAGTATTTATTGAGAGAATGATTAGGTAGTATTCTATAATCTCTGTAATTTAGAAATTTTAAAAAGGACGACTAGCACTTTTTTTATAGTTATACATTTCCTAGTTCGGAATAGTAGCATTATTTGTTTAGATGCAGAAAAACTGCATTTATTTATTTGGTTTTATTTATTCTTTATATGA
Source organism: Myotis daubentonii (assembly GCF_963259705.1). Lineage (NCBI taxonomy): Eukaryota > Metazoa > Chordata > Mammalia > Chiroptera > Vespertilionidae > Myotis > Myotis daubentonii. Next base: position 17,486,984 of record NC_081857.1, on the reverse strand, counting down.
GGCAGGCAAATTTTCTTTTAAACTATTAATGTTAATTAGGATGTTAAGTGGACATTTAAAAAGGAATGATGTATCAGTTATTTTAGTGGATGTGAATATATAGGGAGACCAGTTATGTGAGGGTTTCTTAGTAATGAAATAATACAAATCTAAAGTAACAGTTTTATTTCTTACTGTAATTTGCATTGTCTTGTTTTTCCATAGGCAGTGAAGAGAGATATATTGAATACAGTTGCCGATCGTTGTGAAATACTATTTGAGGATCTGCTTTTGAATGAAATTCCAGAAAAAAAAGTTATGAGTATAAAATTAAGTACTTTTTGGGGGCATGATTTCACTAGATAGGATGTCAAGATGTAATAGATATGTCATTTTCCATATTTATATCTATTTTTCATGATATGTCATCTTTTTTTATTGAATAAAAAATTTTCAGTTGCACAAAAAATAGTTTGTGAACACCTTATAATAGGAAATCTATCAATATTTAAAACAAATTTCTAGAAAGATTTAAAAAAAAATTATGCATGAATTTCTGCCAGACTAGAAAATTGCTAACATTTTAAAGCTCATTTTAAAAATTAATATAAGGTTTTAAAAATAATTCATTCATAATCAAAACATTTATTAATGTTGAATATTTATATAATAGATTATTTAATAGGTATTAATTTGTGGTCTATATCCAATTGACATATTATTCTTACCAAGTTTTTTGTGTACTAGTTTATATACTTCTTATCGATTACTCTAACAGGCTTTAATTAGATTTAAAAGGTTTGGGCCATGGTGTCATAACCTATTTATTATATTTATTATATCTATTGTGAAACATAAATAATTTCTACCATTTTTGTAATTTGTATTAAGAATATTTATTTTATTCAAAAAGAAAATTAGAATATTGAGTATGCTTTTTAGAGCTTACATATTCATCTTCACCTTGCTACCATTCAAATGTGAGTAGATTAGCAATTCACAGTTGAATATACACATAATTGAAACATATATATTAGCTTGTTAAGGGAATATTTTTATATTTATAGAAGAAAGCATAGCTCCTCTACAAAATTAACTTCTTTTAGTAAGTAGTATATTAGTTTGGTAGGCTAATCACAATCTTTTTTATATTGCTAGTATGATAGATTCCTGGAATTGCCAGATTTCACATTTGTCCTTGCGGTACTTCACAAATAACCCTGAAGTTCTGTCCACTGATAGTGAAATGTATAGTTTTGCTGAGACATGAATTTGATTCTTACGTGCAGCAATGGGTTGAGATATTTGTGTGAAACTTGGTAACTTAACCACGTAGTCAGCCTACCAACCTCATCTCCTTAAAGGCTTTGTTTTTGCTACTTGACCTTGGGGATGGTATAGCTCTCGTGGTGTTAAATACTCACTTTCTGAGCAACAGTATGATTACAGATGAACTGTGAATTTTGAGATTTTCAGGGATGTGGACATACATCCGTCATTAATGCCAAAGGTCTATCTAATCACACATATTATTTAATTACTCTGTTCTATTTAAAAATGCTTTATAAAAATGGTATTATATGACTGTCCTGGTATCATTTTGTGAGTGAGTGAGTATTGAAAACTTTGCTGAGGTCCAATCAGTATGATTAATTGCTTCAAAGAGCAGTTGCAGTAGTTATAAATTAATTTTTTAAAAATAAAAAACATTTTTCACTGTAATTGAGTAACCTTTAAGGCTATGTGAAGAGAATAGGCATTGTAGTTTGATGGAAAGAGCAGAGACTAAATGTCTTGGTTTCCTTGTCTATTTTGCCACTGGTTAAGTGACTTTGGGCAAATGATTCAGCCTATCTAAACATCCATTATCTTATATAAAGAACAGATTATAGTAGCTACTTTTTGAGCCTGTGAGATTAAACAAGATGATGTTTTTAAAGTTGTTAAGTCAAGCCCTCAGTAAATAGTAGTTGCTATTATGTTAGAGGTAATGAAGGAAGAGAATTAATTAATGATACTTGTCTTAAAATTTCTTAACTTTAATTTTTGGGAAGTGTAGCATTATATTTCCAAAAGAAACCCAAGTGTAAATATATATTTTTAAAACTTTAGTTACAGGATACTTATTCCACTAACATGTAAGTTGATCTTAGGATATCAATATAAAAGACTAAATTGCAAGTATAATAATATAAACAAATGTAAAAGTGAAGTTGAATATATATACACCAAGTTGTTAGATCTTAGATTTAGTACTCATTTTACTTAGTTTATGTTTCTCCTATGCTTGTAAGATTTTGTAGATTTGTAGAATTGCAAAATGTAGAATATATGCCATAAAATATTTTTGCATGCATCAGTAAGTCTGCAAAGGGCATATTAACTTTAAATTCCTTATTTTAAAGCAAATATAGTCTTTAGATTCTGGCTTTCCAGATGAAAGAACCTAATACTTCAATGACTATAAAAAAATTTTATATATATATATATTCCAGTCATTCTTTTTACTTAGTAGGGTCTTCCCCTTAGAAAGTATTTCAGACCATCTTCATTATTCTGTATTAGCCTCCATTCAATCCTGTGCAACTTACTCTCAGAAGATGACCCACTCCTTATGAAAATGAGGCCATCAATTTTGAAACCTCTTACTTTCTTCCATTGCTACACCATATCCATTCATATCACTTGTCCTCTCAGACATGTGCAATCCTTTTTGCCTGTGGTCATGGTTTCAGCCTTCATGCAAATGGCTACTTATCTTTTAAGAGTCAGCTTAGATAACACCTATTTTACAAAAATTACTCTAATACTTCAGTATGAATTGGGACTCGATATTAATCAGCAGAAACCCAATTCTTATCATATTGGCTTAAATTTAAATGTTTTTTCTGTTTTGAACTTTTTGAAATAATGTTGAACTAGATAATCTGCTGTGGGACTATTCCTAAAGGACTACTTTTTGGAATGCTATTTAAGATGTCTTTTTACAAAGGTTCCCCTCCCATTTTTAGCCTCAGACCAATTAGAAAACTTGGTTTTATTTAGATATTAAATGGCTAAATTAACTTTTTAATTTGAAATTATAAGAGCCTTTTCTTTTTTAATGAGTAATTAAAATTCATCATAACCAATTCTTTTAACATTTAATTTTATAGTATATTTATCCCTTTTTTAGGCAAAACTAGAATGAGTGCAGTTTGCATGCCAATTATACATATACATTATAGCTATTTTTGAAAGTTTTGAACTTAACCTATTTCAAGAAACTGGCCCCAAATAAAATAATAGATTTCTAACCATCTGTGTGGACAGTTCACGTGCTGCAGAACAAATTGTAGTAATGTAATTTTACGGATAGGTGGCAGTCTGGTCAAAGAGTAAAACTTTTCCTGTTCTCATATGAAAAGCAGATAAGTATAATATGGCAGGAACACATAATTTAAGTCATTGCATTTCCCCTGGCAGACATTCTTTGTCTTCTGTTTGTAGTTATATAAAACTACCACTAGTTTCTTGGCAAGAAAAAAGGTTACTATAAAAGTGAGCCCTGCTTTTCTAGTTGGCCTGTACAGTGGTAAATTTAAAAATCATATCCATTCTTTACACAAAATCTTGATCTTTGTTGATAGTTCACTAGAATCATGGTGTAGAACCAGTTGTGTTTGTGTGGACCAGTGATGATGTTAGAAATTGGGGGGAATATATTTTACTTTGTGAGTATTCAAAGAAGAGTGAAGCATAGTTCTTCATTATTTATTTAGATCCAGATTATTTTTTCAAAAAATTACTTAATGCTATTTATGACAATATGTTGCACTAATTGTTGTCCCAGGAATATTACTTCTATTTTATAGCATTTAGTATGTCTATTTATTAGATAATCCTTAAGCATTTGTTCTGTTCAAGGCAATGTGATAGATACAAGGCAATGACCAGATTCCTTCCCTCAAGAAGCATATAACGTGATTTGAAAAATAGAATATGTATGCATTATTAATTATGTACAGCATGTAATAAGGCCCTAGGAGTAACTAAGAACTTAATTAAGATTAATGATTAGAATAATAAATATTAGTAATAAGAATGAGGCAAAGGGAAAATGAAAAGAAAGCAAGATGGAGTTGGTAGTGAGGTTAGTATATAAAACATAACTTGCTGTCATACACATGCTTGATAGAGGGGACTAGCACTTTGTAGATTATGTGAGTGGTGAGATTATTTTGTACATACATGTATAAAAATGTATGCTGTCATGTTCTATACACTCGATATAGATGGGCCACTAATTTGGCTCCATACTTGCATGAAGAGGGGGAAATTGTTTGTAAAGTTAAAACAAACAAGAAAAATAATCAGGAACAAAATTTTCTCCTGGTTATTCTTTCATAGAAGGGTGATTAATACAAGAATATATAATCAACAACATCCTCATATTGAAGGCAGTGATAAGCTTATATTTCACAGGAATATTTAGATCCCTTGCAGAGAGGCCAGGGATATTGAAGTAAAGCAGAATTCAATAACAGCAATCTTGTGTCAAGTCAATTAGAGAATAAAAACAACTTTTTAAAATTTCTATTGGTATGTATATGACACTTTCATTTACTTACAAAATATATGGCACTGATACCAGTGACAGACTTATCTAAATATTGATAATGTTTCTTCTCCTTTTAGATTCTGAAAAAGAGTTTCACATCCTTCCTCACCGGGTTTTTGTCCCCATTCTGGGATCCACGGTAATGTTATGTGATTATAAATTTGGTGATGAGTCAGCTGAAGAAATCAGAGACCATTTTATAGAGATGTTAGATCATAGGATTCAAATAGAAGATTTGGAAATTGCAGAGGAAATAAACACAGGTAATACCATGATGTTATTTAAGAATCTGATTAGACTACTGCTAAGATTACCTATGAGACATTAGTTTAATATCATGTCTTTTCCTTAAAGCTAGTTCTGTTTGATCCTTCCGAAGCATTTAAAAAGGTGTCTAATTTCTGCATATATAAACATGCAGTCAGTTTTCCTGGAAAATTGTACCAACATTTAAGATACTTCAGGTTTTTCTAAGCCTAGCAAGTAGATCTGAAAACAAGAGTAGCCTTAAGTAGGTATTGAGGTTTTGAGGTATTTCTTTTATTGTAAGAGAAGTTTTCTCAAAACCCATTATTTTGATTAATTATTTGGTTAAACATGATATCACAAAGTTTTTAAAAATACTTTATTAAATGTCTTCTCCATACTATTTGCCTTTATTTTTTTTAACCCCCTTTATATAATTGGATATTAAGCTGAAATAGGCAGTTCCAAAAATTATTTTTATGGAGTATAGATTTGCCAAACTATCTTAATTTTCTCCTACCCATCATTTTCACATTTGACCTTACATTTTGGAAGGCTATTTTTTTGTTTTGTTTGGCTTTGCTTCATTTTTGTTTTTGTTTTTGTTTTTGTTTCTAGTGAAAGTAGGCTATGAAAACATGTCAATAAATGTGTACAGGCATGTCTGACAGACTTCCTGAAACATTAAAAAATATGTCATAGAAGTAGTTATTTGCAAATATCAATGAATATTGCATACGTAGTCATTTATCAATCTTGAAATTTCCGATATACTAATAAAGTCTTTAGATTACTTTTGAATATGGATGTTTATGAAATTAGAATATAGCAATTTTTAAGTTCTTTTTCAAATTCTAATTTTTTCGTTGTTCCTCTGTTGTTTAACTAATTCCCATCCCTCACCAAGTAGAGTGTTTGATTCAGAGTTCTCTTGTTAATATGATGTCAAGTAAGTGTTTGTTTGGTGAATTACAAATCTGTCAGTAAAGTCTCAAGTTAGTTGGAGATTACCAGGTTTGATTTTTAACAGCTCCAGGTTAGTATTAATCATGATGTGGAATAGTAAGTTTGTTTTAAAGGAAAACAACAACAACACTCCAAATTGCTCGGTACCTGATGTTAAAGCAGTAGCTGTGGTTCAATAATTTGAGAACTTATATTTTCTAATAGAGATTTTGAAAGTAGACTAGTTGAAAAAATAATTGCTACTTTTCAAAATATGTTTTCCCATATTAGTGACTGTGATATCTCTGCAAACCAAACATAGAATCGTGAGGGTAGAGGTTTTTATTTGTTTTGTTTTTTTACTTCTTTCACTAATGCCTACCAATAATTCTTGACCCATTCTGTTGTTGGTACCTGAATGCACTTTATGTGGGATCATTAGAGTTGTCCTGGTTCATCCTCTGTCTTATAATACTGAATCTATATTCCTTGCAGATGGGTGGTTAGACTCTATTCTTCCTTATTCCTAATACTGGTCTGCCTTCCTGTAATCTATACTTTGTTCAGTAATCTGCAGCAATAAAACATGAGTACTACTTTGGGGGGGGTCCACGCTTTAAATTTGAGGGTAACTGTTATGTTCTAAATACTTTAAAGCCAGATATTCTCATATACCTTTAACTAATCTCTTTATTGTAGTTTTCAGACCTCATTTTATCTTGCCACTTTGGTTGCCTTTCTCTAGACTAGGAATTTTTAACCTGTGGTGTCCAAAACCCTTGGGGTCATAGATAGCTTTCGGGAGATCCACAAATTACTTGAAAGTAATTGTATAGTTTTTTCTGGGGAAGAGATCTGTAGCTTTCAAGGGGTTGGTGACTTAAGAAAAATTAAAAATGACTTCTTTAGTCCTGGCCGGCTTGGCTCAGTGGATAGAACGTCAGCCAGTGGACTGAAGGGTCCCCGGTTTGATTCCAGTCAAGGGCACATGCCCAGGTTGTGGACTCCATCCCCAGTAGAGGGCATGCAGGAGGCAGCTGGTCAGTGATCCTCTCTCATCATTGATGTTTCTGTCTCTCCCTTCCTCTCTGAAATCAATAAAAATATATTAAAAAGAAAAAAAAGTCTACTAACACATAAAAATAAATAAAAAGGCCTTCTTTAAATATAGTCTGACTAGAGGCACAGTGCACAAGATTCGTGCACTTGGTGGAGGGAGAGGTTCCTCAGCCCGGCCTGCGCCCTCTTGCCTTCAGGGAGCCCTCGGGAGATGTCCGACTGATGGCTTAGGGGGCTTAAGTCGTCACTAGGACATCCTTAGCGCTGCCACGGAGGTGGGAGAGGCTCCCACCACTGCTGCTGCTCTCGCCAGCTGTGAGCCCGGCTTCTGGGCTTCTGGCTGAGCGGCACTCCCCCTGTGGGAATGCACTGACCACCAGGGGGCAGATCCTGCATTGAGCGTCTGCCCCCTGGTGGTCAGTGCGCATCATAGCGACTGGCTGCTCCACCATTTGGTTGATTTGCATATTACTCTTTTATTATATAGGATTTGCCTTCCTTGAAATATATTACCATGAATTAAACCTAATACTCTAATAACAACATTAGCTATTTATATAGAACCTCTTACATTCCAGACACTGTTTTAAGAGCCTTACAAATATGAAATCATTTAATCCTTGCAACAACCCTATGATCCAGATTATTATTAGCCCCATTTTCCATGATGACTTTTCTCTCATTTTCCAGATGAGAGACTTCAGGCTCAGAAAGGTCAAATAACTTAGTCAGGTTACATACCTACTAATGGTGAAGCTTAAACTTAAGCAGTTTGATTCTAGAATCTGTGTGTTTTTTTTTCTAACAATTTTGTTTTACTACCTTTCCATGGGACCTAACCAATACAGACTATAAGACTGCAGTCTTATTTATTTACTACATTTATTTACTACATAACTAGCATTATATGGCTTTAAAATAATGATTTCTGAATTATAATGAAAAATATTAATATTAAAGTAGGAAAGTATTTTTATAGTGTGCATAGATTTTCCTAAATATTTTAAATTAATCTTTAGCACAAGCACTCTACCTGTAAGGGATTCAGGGAAAACTTCTCAGAGCAGGTAACATTTGAGTTCATTTGGAAGGATGAATACAGTAAAAGTGACTCTAGGCTTTTCAGGAAATGAACACTGATAGGAGTTGTATTGTAGCCAAGAATATTACTTTTCTAGAATTATATTGGTTTTGCTTCATCAAATGTTTAAATGAGAAGGAATGATTTAGTAATTAGTGTATTTTTAATAATGAAATGACACATTTCCAAATTATGAGGTAGGGTGAAAACAAACCTTGTAATAGAAAAATTAAGTGCTTTTACATAAATATCCTGTTGGTTATTTAGTCATTCCTTAGTCATTCATTCATTTACTTATTAATTTACTCAAAAATATTAGATGCATAATTTTTCCAAGATAGGTCTTTAGCTTAGTCCAGGTGTGCCACTCACAGCTGTATAACCTTAAACAAGTACCCTCTGAACCTCAGATTCTCTTGGGGTTGGTATGAGAATTTAGTAAAAATGTTAGGTGAAATACTTTCTAAACATAAAGGCAGCATGATAATAAGTAGCATTATAAGGCTTTAAAATAATGATTTCTGGATTATAATGAAAAATAGTAATATTAAAGTAGGAAAGTATTTTTATAGTGTGCATAGATTTTCCTAAATATTTTAAATTAATCTTTTTATATATAATAAACCATAAAAAGTAGAGCTCAAATATTTAAATTTAAAAATTGAAGTCAATTGCTATATAGTTGCATTAAATTTATAAGTATCTAGCTTGATTATTATTTATTTCTATTCTATAATATAGCTGCCAAGTAGTTGCTATGTTTAAAATATATATTTGCCAAGTAAATATCTTAAAATAACATAGGTTTAAATGACTTAAGGTATGAAGAACAATTTGTTTGTCAAAATGACTCACTTAAGGTGAGGGATAACTATGGCTTTAAAATTACTTAAATGCATTAGTCACCTCCTAGTAGATATTAACTTAATAATTCAGATGTACTTTATCCACAATATCAGCTAAAATTGGGAGACACACCTTTAAAATTGGATGAAACTCATTTTACTAATTCTGTCTTGCTATCTGAACTGAAATTAATTTTTGCTGTTTCATTAAATGTTGCTAATTTTAATTATGAGGAAAAAGTAACACAGAAAATGTAATTTTTGGCTAAATCACTGACTATAGGGAAACCTCATTAATTTAGGATTCAGAGATGGAGAAGAAGACAACTAACCAAAGGAATTCACGTCCTAATGTTTCATTTTAAGCTTCTAAATAGTCCTGCCCAGCTGTTAACTTGTCGTGAAATGGAACACATTGACAATTCGCATGTATTCAACATGGCCCTTGTTGTCTCTTCGGTTAACAGTTGCTCAAGAAAGTTGTTTTCTTACATGATTTGTCTGAAGTTAAGTTACCTGGCTTTAAGGAATAGTTACAATCTAATTTCTTATTGAACATATGTCATTTGCATTTAAATTAAAGTATTGGTAAAATAACATAGTGCCTGAGATTTGAATTAAAAGCCTACAGACCCTCACAAAAAGTAAATTGTTATGACAGGGCTTTATTTGTTCTTGAAAAGTGCTCTGTTTCAGTAAACTTACCTTGAATTTGTATCAAGTCACAGGATTTTGACCGATTTAAAAATGGAAATAATAGAGCAATGGAATGTCTTTTTTTTTTTATAGAAGTATATTATTTGTGCAGAATGATCTTCACATGTAACAGTTCAATATTAAATGTATCATATATCATGACAAATAGAACCATTTTTGTGCTCGTTATGTACAAGTGCTTACATTTAAAAAAAAAATTCCTTTAGCAAATAGGTATAATTCATGCTTTATCCAATATTTTTGTTTGTTACCTGATACAGATATATGGCCCAAAGAAAAAGTTTTTTTACCAGTGATATTTGCTGATAGAAAAGCCAAAGTTTGTGTGTGCGTGTGTTTTAACATGAATAAAATTATGTTATCCATTCCATTTTTTAAATTGAATTTATTAGGGTGACACTGGTCAACAAAATTATACAGATTTCAGGTGCACAGTTCTACAACACATCCTTTGTACACTGTATTATGTGTTCACCCCCCCAAGTCAAGTCTCTGTCAATCTCACCTTTACCCACCTCCACCTTCCTCCATCTCCCGCCCCCCTTCCCGCCTGGGCTAAAGGGTAAAGGGGAGGAAGGAGGAGGTGGGTAAAGGAGAGATTGACAGAGATTCAATTTTTGTCAGATAAAGTTAAGGGAAATTGGGAACTGGTAGGCTAATGTTGTCTAGAACTAAGGTGTTATGGCCCTTTAGCAAACAAGAAGCTGTAGAAATAGACTGAATAGTTTTAGAGACAGTTCATAGTAAGAAATTTTTGCCTTTGTGACAACTTGGTAGTGGAGTAGGAAAAAAAAATACCTTTGTTTTTAAAGTTCTTTAGTTATATGTTAAGAGGATATAAATAGAATGAGACTTCCCTTGATTCTAATTGAGGTAGTTACTAAGGATTATTTCCAAAAATGACAGTAAATTTTTCTTCATGGGAAATTGATGAGAACTAGGCATTTTTCCCTTTTTCTTTCATCCATTTTGATACGCTAAGTATCTCTTTCAATAGGTTTATGTGCTAGTATATGGGGATACACTCGTTTATAAGGACATTTTAAATCCATGTACGAGGCTACTTTACTTGGAATTTGAACAGTAGTGTTTCCTGTCTTTCACCGTGGTCCTCTTCTTTGTAAATAGAAGGATCAACATGAAGTAGTTGCTTTCAGACATAGTTCCCCAGAGTCCTATAGGCCTGAACTCCACTGCCCCGTGAGAGGAGGAAGGGAGTCTGGCTCCAGGAGCCACCTATCCCTGCTTCAACCAGAGTAATGCTACTGTCACCTGTTGTACATGCTTGGGTTTTATGTCAGTCTATTTAGCACTAGGGGTCTTAAAACCACTGCTCTATATGATCTCTAAGAATGTTTTCTTTTCAAATGCTTTTAGTCGGTGTTAAATAAATTCAGCTAAGCAAACCTACAAAAATTATTCTCACCCGTAATTAAGTAGAAAAAAACCTTGTATCTGAATCCTCAATCTGCTGCCCATGACCTCAACTATGCACTAACTTCCCAGGTTTTATATTTCATCTGTAAAATGAGATATCGTGCTTGCCTTGCTTAACAATTTTTTTTAATGGTCAGATTTATTTTCATATTTTGCTTATATATTTCAAATTTCAGGTTAAGTCAAGAGTCAGGACAACTTTTCTGTATGGGTTCAAATAGTTACTATTTTAGGCTTTGTGGAACACATAAGGTCTGGCCAACCCCTGCAAGTTTGGTCCATGGGCAGCAGTTTGCTGATCCCATCTCTAGTACTAATATCTAATTATTTGAAATTATTAATTGCCAAAACCACAATAGGATTCATTATTATTATTCTCTTGCAGCTTTTCTGAGTTCCTCTATGAATTCTGAAGCTCCGTTGGACAATAGAGATGATGAACAGCCAAAAGAACCAATGCAAACTTCAATAGTATTGAAAATTCGGCAAAACATGGGTATTTTATTTCTTTTGTAACATTGAAAAAGATGGTATTTTGGATTTCCGTTTTCTTGTTACTTTAAAATTACTGGGTTTTAGTTTACTTAAAGGTACTAGATTAAGCCAGTATTTATTGAGAATTGTGGAACGTGCTAAGACCTGGAGATGGAAAGATGTACAAATGATGCATTATCCCAAGGGCCCTCAAAGATGACTCTTCCTACTAATTTTATTGGTGCTTTTAGAAGAAAAGCATGTTGAGTTTGGGGAATTGACTATTATAGTAGGACCAATACTTTCCAAATTGTTTCTCCCAGGATTGTTACTGCAGATTCGATATCTGCTATGAAAAAAAGTCAAATTTGAGACTGAAATTTATAATGCACTTAAGTATTTAAAAGATTCCATGATAGCATGGCAGTCACTTTCACATTTTTCAGACTTACTGATCAAAGAGCATGTACACTCTTGTTTCATGGAAAGTATTAAGGTTTTTGACAGAGAGCCAGAGTTTTGTTTTTCTTGTCACTTATTTATTAGATAAACTTAAGTTAATTTTATAAATTCTTATGGGTGTGTGTGTGTGTGTTTCTCTAGTCCGGTTTTTTGTTTGTTTGTTTTTTAACTTAACAATCAGGGGGCAAAAAATGAGTTACTAGTTCTTAGATTTTAGAATGGTGATCTGAGTTTCTGTAGTTTTCAATAGTTGTTCAAGTGACTGCATTTAATGATTGAGAACCACTGCACATTAGAGCTTTTTGGTTTAAGCTTAATTGCATGAGACAACTGGAATTTCAATATAAATAGATAGGACCCTTTTAAAGTATGTGTTAGTTTTTCTCTTAGATGTGTGTGAGTGCATACATGTGTAAGAAAGACACTATGATTTGTTATTTAAGGTTTCGTTAAAGTGATGAAGTACATGATTACCAGTCTAACCTTTGCAATCTATTTTTTTTAAAACTTATTGCTCTATTTCCTCTAAGACTGTCGGCTTTTAGGACATGTCTATATGTGTGTAAAAATATGTATTTGTGTGTGTGCTGTTGTTGTTCAGGCCCATCAATTACCTACATTTTAGAGGCTAGAATCAAGTAAACCTTTCTTTCACTCATTCCATTTCCATTTGTTTTGTGTTTGTTTACTTTTAGGTATGATTGCAGCATTTGCAGTTGCAGTCCTTGCTGTGGGTATCGCCTTTCACTACTTCAGTGATTAGGGTGAAGCACAAAGAGCTTCCTGATCATCCACAGAACACTGACCAACAATTATGAATAATAAAAGATGCAAACAAGCCTTCTGCATTTAAGACAACAGCAGCCAATCTGCTGCCAAACTCCTATTAGGTGTGTTTCTGACAAATGAAATCACCAGCTGCCTTGTTTAGCTCTGCAATAAAATTGTTTATCTAGATGGAAGCTTCATGTAACAAATCATTATTACTTATTTTTAAATGTTCAAACTGATGGTTTATTTTCACAGATTTTAGTCCTCTTGATCTGGATCACATATTCATCAGGACATTGAGAATTTGAATAGTCAGGGTTGGCTGAATATCTTAGTCATAGAACAAAAGGAGAAATTTCTACAAAGTGGGGCAACAACCTATTGGGTAAGTTCATACTGTAGGACCTTTCTAATGTTTACCCAGTTCCAAAATATTGACCAAGTTCTGATCAAGGAGTAGGAGACCTTTCCGGATTTGAATCAGTAAAGATTGCCATAAATCATGTGCTTTCTCATGTTTGTATATCATAATTGTTTCACTATATTAAATAAGATTTTTTCTTCCAGCAGTACATTAGATTAGGTACTATAAAACACCTAGATCCTGAATAAAAATATACCTTTGAATGCATTAATACACTCAAGGAAAGTAGGGGAGATCTCCAAAACCCATACCTTTATTTTTCTTTTGCCACAAAAATGAATACATTTTGAGTTGGAAATCGTAAATACTGTATTAAGCATATGGGTGGGCTGTGGTTGCTCAGATGGCAGATACCAATTGCAGCACTGCCTTAGGCAGTTTGCCTCAGACCAGAAACGAGAATAATCTGAATCTGAGATGCTACCCTAGCCAGGACAGTTGAAGTGGTCCTCAATTTGTAGTCCCCTATAACGCCTGACAGCAGCAAGATAGAGGCTGAAAATTCTCATAGATTAAGATAAATCAATGTTATTTCATGACTAGAGATCACCAGTCACAAATTGAAACTAACTAGCATAAGAAAGAACCTATAGAAATAACCACCTTCAGATTACATTCTCTAGAAATGAGAAATGTTACTTGAAATTTAAAAAAAAAATCCTTGGAAATGTTGAATGTCATATTAGACTCATCTGAAAAGACATTGAATAAACTGAAAGCTAAATCTAAAAAATGACCCAATGTACAGCAAGGAGAAATGAGCTGCTGGAAGATCTAAATACTAAGAGGTATGGAAGGAAGATCATGAAGACTAAAGTACTAGGGGAGGAAAGAATGGAGAGGATGGAGGAGTGGCAATATTTGAAGAAATAACAATTTTCTACATTTGTTGGAAAACATGAATTCATAAATTCAGGAAACACAATATATATCCCAAGCATATATAGATGAAATTCATACCTAACCCCAATGAATGTAACTGCTAGATACCAAACAAAATTTTAAAAGCAATCAAAGTGAGGAAAGGATCAAGGAAGATGAGACAAATACTGAGTAGGCTTCTTTATGGCAACAATGTATATACCCAAAAGATGGTAAAACAACACCTTCAAAATTCTAAAACAAACTAATCAACTTAGAATTTGAGCCAAGCAAGACTGAAAGACATGTTCAGACATGACCATAAAGACATGTTCAGATGAAAAACAGATTTTGCCATCAGTAGACCTTCATTAAAGAGACTGCAAAAGCATGATCTCAAGAAGGAAAAGGATTCCAAAAAGGTGATTGGAAATTGAAGAGCTAGTGAGCAAATAAAATAATAAACATGGAAATCAAGTGTTCTTTAACACTTGTAACGAAAACAATTGTAACGAAAGAAGTGTTTATAAGAAGTTAAGTTGTAAACAAATGTAAAACAGTATTTTATGCAATATTAATGTGTACTTTTAAAATAGGATATAATTGAAAAACGACAATGGCTTATGAGAGGAAGGTGATTAGGATTAAGGTATTCTGAGGTTCTTTTATTCAGAAAATAGGTAAGATATTGTTTAACTTTAAAATTGTTAAATATATATGGTAAAATGTTCAAGTATAACTGCTAAAGAATAGATATGGGATGAATCATTGTAGAGGAAAATAAGTTTAAAATATGGGATAGGAAGTACAAAAAAGGGGAAGAAATTATGGGTGGGAAGAACAAAAGTAGATAATAAGACATCAAATAATTAAAATAAATATGAATGGACCAAAATAAATTAACCAACAGGTTGATTTTTAAAAATTTTGCTGGGTTAAAAAAACAAACATTAGGCAAATAGCAAAAGAGAATACGTGTAGTTTTAATGATGTTAAAATTAGATTTTATGATGTGTAAAGATGGAGAAGGTTACTAAATGGAAAAGGATAAACTCACTAGGAATATATAACAATTTTAAATTTGTATTTCCTCTATAAAATGACCTCAAAATGTATGAACTATAGGGCTAAATCAACAAATTGAACAACATAATGGGAGATTTTAATAGCTCTTAATTATAGATAAATCAGGCAGACTGAAAAAATTAGTGAATATAGATTTGAGTTTAATTTTCACTATTGAGCCAGTGAACATATTTAGAATAATCAACAGAGAATATTCTTCTTAATCATTGTATATCAGCAAAAAATGACCATGTGCTACACATGAAATAAGTTATAGTAAAATTTCAAAAAGTTAATGTTAAATGGATAATCAGAAATAAGTTAGAGGTCAGTAATAAAAGTTAATTCTTAAAAATCTTATATTTACAAGTTTAATAAAACTTTACAGATGAAAGAAGAAAGCATACTTAGAATCTATAAGTACTACATTTGGAAAATCGGGCGGTGCAGCAGAAACTGCACTTTGAGAGACATGGTTTTAAACTAAGCGACAAAACTAAGTGTGTAACTTAAGGAAAAGAACAACAGAATAAATAATGTAGAAGCAAGGAGACACAGGCAATGGAAGAAACAAATGAGTTTGAAAATAAAATCACAATGCCAGAGTTTTCATGACAAAATAAAATTTTGAATAAGAGGAAAACAGGACACAAGTAAACAACATAATGATTGAAAAAGGATATAATAAAGTACCTATAGATATAGTAAAGATGAAAATGATAAGAGACTACCAGGAGCATCTTTATTTAAAAACTTAGACAAAATAGACCATGGTCTAGGAAAATGCAGGTTCAAAGAATAGATAAAGGAATACTCCAGCTCATTTTATGAGGTCAGTATAACTATGATTATACTGTATTCAGACCCATTCAGTAGGAGAAAATAAAGTTCCAGATGAATAGCACTTATGAACATAGATAAAAAGTCAAAATACTATTAAGTCAATTCAGCATTATGTAAAAAAGGATAATGATTAAATTATATACATAAAAAATCGGACACACAACAGTAATGCCTGTTATCACTACTTCTATTCATCATTATCCTGTGTAAAATGAGCAAAAGACAGAAACCAGATACTTTCAGAGGATATGACTGAACACATGAAAATATGTTTAATCTCGTAAGTGATTGAGACTACAATGAATACCATTTTAGACTGAAAAATTAAGAAATGATATGGCTATGTGGTTGAGCATCGGCCTACAAACCAGGAAGTCACAGTTTGATTCCTGATCAGGCACGTGCCTGGATTTCAGGCTCGATCCCCAGTAGGGGATGTGCAGGAGGCAGCCAATCAATGATTCTCATTAATGTTTCTATTGCTCCCTCTCCCTCTTCCTCTTTGAAATCAATTTAAAAAAAAAAAGACATCTATAGGTGGGATTGTAAACTGATACATTGGAAAGCAATTTGGCATTATCTTGTAAAGTTAAGCATTCACATATTCTAATACCTAACTATTCTACATATATACCTTAGAGAAATTCATGCATATGTGCACAGTAGTGCAAGTGAGAATGTTCAAGGCATCCCTATTTGCAACCACCCAAATGTCCATCAAAAAGAGAATAAAAAATAAATTGTGGGTTTTGTATTCAAGGTCTGATGTTTACTGGCAGTGTGACCTTGGGCAAGTTACTTAACCCTCCTGTGTCTGTTTCTCATCTATAAAATGGAGATAATGGTATCTATCTCATAGAATTGAGTATTAAATTACTTTGTATATATCAGGCATGTAGAGCAGTGCCTGATATGAAGCAAACATTCAATAAACATGAGCAGCTATTGAAAAAAATTGTGTGTTTTATATTTTATTTAGCAGGGAGAATTACTGAAAAATAAAGTGATAATTAAATCCAGTCTCAGAAGCCTACATGTAGTGTGATACAATTATTACAAAGCTTAAAAACAAGCACATTTAGCCCTGGCTAGTGTCACTCAATAGTTAGAAAGTCACTTGCATGGAAGGGTTGTGGGTTTGATCCTGGGTCCCAGTCCAGGCACATGCAGGAGGCAACCAATCTCTCCCACTTTCTCTTCCTTTTCCTCTCTGTCTCTCTCTCACTCTCCCCCTACCCATCCCACCCTCCCTTCCACTCTCTCTAAAAGTCAATGGAAAGTCTGGCTGGCATGGCTCAGTGGTTGAGTGTTGACCTATGAACCATAGGTCACAGTTTGATTCTTGGTCAGAGCACATGCCCAGGTTGTGGGCTCAGTCCCCAGTGTCGCAGGGCTGCAGGGTTGACAGGCAGCTATTTCTGTTTGCTCTGCCCTGGTGATTCCCTGAGACCCCACCCCATCCAATTTGCAGCCTCACCCAACCTGTGTGCAGTGGCTTTTGCATATGAGTGGCCTGTCCTTGCTCAGGCTTCAGACTTGGCTAAAATCTCTCAAACAAGCAGCAGCTGGGCCAAAGAGCCTCAAACCTATCAATAAAAGGCCAAAGATCTAGCACTAGTACCAGCCTGCCTTGCTTCACAGCTGGGTCTTGCCTGGGCACTTCTAAACCAGATACAAATAGAAGGAATATGCAGATTGCTCTGTAGCTCCTGCCTGGTGGCCCCAGGCAGTGGCTGACTTTGCACCTCCCTGAAGACCTAAGAGCCAGTGCATTCAGTGGTCAGGGTCAGACCATAGAAGATTACAACTCTACACATCCACAAGCGACATACTCAAGGGGCTGACTTAATGAGCACCAAAGTACCACTGAAACAAGTCCTGCTCCATGGGGGGGTGTCTCCTGCATATCAGTTCTCCCGCTGTTGTTGCAGTTGGTCCTCACAGCCAATTGACCTGGAGGTCAATTCCTCCCAGTGACACCAACAGCAATCAAGTTTCAACTACAACAAGACTGTGCACACAGCCCATAAAGGGTGCACCTAGAGTGCTCAGCTCAAGTGATGGGACGTTAAGCCACTTGGCCCTATAGGACACCTACTATACAAGGCCACTCTACCAAATGAAGGAGACAGCAGCTCTACCCAATACATAGAAACAAACACAGGGAAGCAGCCAAATGGGGAAACAAAGAAAGATGAAAGAAATAGAAGAAAGCAAACTAATGGATATAGAGTCCAAAACCACAGTTATAAGGTTACTCTAGAGTCTTCATGAGACCTTCAGGGGACTTACTGAGACTTTCAAGGATCTTAGTGGAATGTCAAAGACATGAAAAAGGATGAGTCAGAAATTAAGCACACATTAACTGAAATAGAGCATAATTTACAGGGATTCAACAGTAGAGTAGAGGATTCTGAGAAATCAATGATTTGGAAATGAGGAAGCAAAAATCACCCAATCAGAAAAGTAAAAGGAAAAAAGAATCCAAAATTATGAAGATAGTGTAAGGAGCCTCTGGGACTTCAAGTGTACCAACACTCGCATTGTGGGGTGCCAGAAGAAGACAGCAAGATATTGAAATCCTATTTGAAGAAATAATGACAGAAAACTTTCCCTACCTGGTGAAAGAAATAGACTTACAAGTCCAGGAAACACAGAGACTCTCAAACAAGAGGAACCCAAAGACGACCACACCAAGGCACATCATAATTAAAATGCCAAGGGCTAAAGACAGAGAATCTTAAAAGTAGCAAGAGAAGAGCAGTTACAAGGGAGCGCCTATATGACTGTCAGCTGATTTCTCAACAGAAACTATACAGGCCAGAAGGGAGTGGCAAGAAATATTCAAAGTGATGAATAGCAAGGACCTACAACCAAGATTATTCTACCCAGTAATGAACAGAATAAACGTGAATAAAATAGAATCAGAGGCATGGAAACATGGAACAGACTGATGAATCTCAGAAGAGGGGAAGGAGGAGCCAGGAAGAGATTAGCCAAAAATCTTACATGCATATATGCATTACCTATGGATACAGACAATAGGGTAGTAAAGGCCTGGAGTGGGGCAGAAACCTGGTGGAGGGGGGTAATGAGAAAAAAGAGGGGCATCTATCTCAACAATAAAGATTTTTTAAAAAAAGAATATGAATTGGGTAATCACATGGTTGGCAGTGTATCTGTTTCTCCTTCACATGACCTTTCCATAGGGCTTGAGTTCTCACAACCTGGCAGTTGAATTCCAAAAGGAGGAGCCCCAAGAATCAGTGTTCAAAGAAGTGGAATTTGTTAACCTATTAAGGCCTGGGCTCAGATGTCTCAGGGTGTTATTTCTCGGTACTCTATTGGTCAAAACAAACAAGGCCAGACTAGTTTCCATGGACGGGAAAGAAGAAGCGCATTTCTCAATGGGGGAATAGTAGTACATGCATATAGGGAGGGAAATAATTGATGACATTCATCACTGTATATTCTTTAGTATATGTCACATTTTAAAAATGACAAAAATACAGGAGAAAGGAGAGACAATTAAGTTCCCTAAGGCACAGCTGATATGGTTCAGTGGTTGAGCATTGACCTATGAACCAGGATTTCACAGTTCGATTCCTGGTCAGAGCACATGCCCGGTTGCAGGCTCCATACTCAGTTGGGGGTGAGCAGGAGGCAGCCAATCAATGATTCACATTATTGATATTTCTATCTATCCTTCTCCCTCTCTGAAATAAAATTATATAATTATATTGAAAGTATAAGTATTTTTATGAATACTTATTAAAGGTAGCCAATGAGTTCTCATACAATTCATAACCTATTATGAGGTAAATTTATACATTAATACATTTTGATTTATTGATTAAGGACAAGAGATAAAAGTGGAGTTAGAAATCACCAATGTTTGTCTCTACTTTTGCCATTTCTAAAATGTTGTCACAGACTTTATCTCTGGGTTTTTACAACACTCATGTAGTAAGCAGGGCAAAGATTTGTTGAATGTGTTCAAATTTGATGGATACAATTGAAGGGCACATTAATTGCGTATTGTATCCAAGGACCACATAATTAGGAAGAGTAGACATTTGTTTAGCTATTATCTCAATAATTGTAAATAGATTTATTTTTTCACCTTTGCAAAAATATTTTATAAATATTTAACATACGTAGCACCATCAAGTGAAGTTAGACTTTATACTGTACTGTGAAACTTCTGAACTTTTGATCCCCAAAGAGTCCTGTACAAAAATTCTTAATTAAAAAGACGATCCTTTAGGGAAAGATTTTTCACTCAATTTGTTCAGTTTGTTGAGGAGATCTTTTGTTTACAGAATTGTGAAGGGGAACTTCATGATAGGGATGAAGGTAGTTTAATCAGCTCTTAGGTTCTATTTTAGTCAAATCCAATTTAGTTGTAGATATACCCCAGATGCCAGTCCTCAGGATTAAAATTCTGAATGTCAATAAGCTAAGATATTAGAATGTAATATCAGTATTTAAACAAAAGTAGCAAGGTTTAAAAGTATTCCTATGCTTTTAACTTGGCACTATTGAAAATATCTTCTATATTCTAATTATAAATGAAATAATAGCTAATGATTATGGAGAATTGAGTAGTTATATCCTTAGATTTTTCAATGAAGAAACAATAAAGTCTTGGGAAGTTGCTTAATTCCTTTGATTTTTAGGTAAAACAATTTTTTAACAATATGAAACTAACTCATTATATAGTATAGTGCTTTACAACTTATGAAGTATTTTTATTTTTATCATGCCCTTTTAATATATAACTGAGGTTCAGGAAAGTGACTTGCTAAACCTAGTAGCCAGTGGGGCATATACACAAGGATGTGATGAAAAGGAGTGATAATTGTATATGTAGAGCAAGAGGGATGACTGTATATGAAGTAAAAAATACAACAAAACATGAGTATAACATTCCTGAGAAAGTGAGAGGGGATGGTCTCTAAAGCATTGGCAGCTACTGGCCATGGGAGAAGGAGCATCTAATATAAGGCTTAAACAGAGGAGAAAATTGGTGCAGGTGTTTATGGGCTTGTAGGTTTGGTAGTGGAAAGCTGACGATGATTTCATCTGATGCCTTCAGATTTCTATGAAGTCAGCAAGGTTATCTCCTGATCGTGAAGAAAGAGGAGAACAAAGACTTCAAATCGTCGTTGCAAAGAATGGGAGGTCAAGTTGACCAAAGAAACATATTGGGGTTGCCAGATAGTGGCAAAACCCCATTTGAGGTTAGTAATAACAAATAAATGAAATTGTGTGATTCCCCCTTGCCCCAGTAGTCTTTGTCTTCTCAGTTTTAAGAATAGAAAAATTGAATAGCAGTATTTGGAAGTGTTGTCTAACAAGTTGAAAGCAAAGAAGGGCTAGGATATTGGCAAGAATTTTGTTTAAAGAATATTTAAATGATGAGCTATGAAATCCAAGCTCAATAAAAAAGGAAGGGAGGGGGAAGAGAGAGAGCGAGGGAAACAGAATGATTTGATGAATTGTAAATGCTATGTAAAGGCATCAGTGTAGTGATAATCCAGAAGAAATCAAGGACCCAAAATTGTGATAATAGTTGAAAATAAGGAGACATGATCGTGATTGAAAGTAAGGGTGCTTGGAATAATTATTTAGGAAAAAAAGAACACGCAGATGATAGCAAATGAAATGAGTGGCAGAGGTGAAGTATGCTACTGAAGGTCAAGGAACAGAGAGTCAGATTATGGATGGGTGATCTGTTTGAATAATGTGATAGAACGTGAATCAAAGGAAGGCTGTGTGAGTTAAGTATCTCATTTTTGAAAAGTGAGGGAAAGCGACTAGGTCAGTAGCTGACAGTCACAAGGGTGGAGGAAAAGTGGTACAGACAAATACCCTGAGTCTTTTAAAAATTAGATAGACTTTTACACAGGCAAGTGAGATAATGATCTGGAGTAAATAATACTGTCAAGAATGATGTTTGGATTTTGAAAGAATAAGCAGTCACCACTTGAAAATAAGAAAGGGAAAGTGAATCTTCTTTGAAGAATCAGGTTTCAGTTATGGCAAAGATGTGGAAGAAATGCTTAGAGAAAAGGTTGAAAACAAGGAAATGTGCAACTTTGAGAGAGAAAGGGGAATGGATGGGGATGGAGATGATGGTGCAGTAGAATATTATGGCAAATAGCAAGTTGGGAGTGGGCAAGTAGTAGTCAGTGGGAAGAGGTGCTGGAGCTTTCACTTTATTTATTTATTTTTTAATATTTTTATTGGTTTCAGAGAGGAAGGGAGAGAGAGAGATAGAAACATCCACGATGAGAGAGAGTCTTTGATTGGCTGCCTCCTGCATGCCCCACACTGGGGATCAAGCCCATAACCCAAGCTTGTGCTCTGCCTGGGAGTTGAACCATGACCTCCTGGTTCATAAGTCAATGCTCAACCACTGAGCCATACCAGCCAGGCTAGAACTTTCACTTTAGATGTTGACTGGATGAATGAAAGGTTAAGAATCACGGCAGATTTAATCTCAGTGTTTTTGAGGAGATTGGATTCTGGATCCAACCATCAGAGGACTTGGCTCACTCAACCTGAGTTAGTAATTATTGCAGTTGAAATAAGTTTTGGTAGCTGCACCTATATTGCTTGGAGGTGGGAAGGGGCTCAAGTAGTGATGCCAGCAACTAAAAACAAGCTAGGATAGGTGCATAATCTGAAGTTATGAGCTTGATATAGTCAGCCTTAACTTCCAGGCTGAAATCTAACTTGGCCATGTTTTATCTTTCTCATACTGTTGAACTCTATTTGCTTATATTTTATTTAAAATTTTTATATCTATATGAGTAAGTGACATTAGCCTATAATTTCCCTTTCTTGTACAGCTTTGGTATCAAGATTATACTCGTACTAATTTCATCAATGAGCTGGTGATTATTCTCTGTTTCTGTCCTCTGGAAAAGCCTATATAAAATCATCTGTTTCTTGTGTGTTTGATAGAATTACATGTAAATACACCTGGGCCTTGTGTTTTTTGGGAGTAATATTTGTAAATACTTTGCTAGTTTATTTGCTTAAAGGATTATTCAGACTTTCTGTTTTTAAATCAATTTTGGTAAGCTGTACATTAGAAATGTTTCCATTTTACCTGTTTTTCAAATTTGTTGGCATTAAGTTGTTCATAATGTTTTGTATTTTTTTAATCTCAGGTATCTGTATATATTTACTAGCATTATTTATGCTCCCCTTCCTTGCATCAATCTGGCAGATATTCCTCTATTTATTCTCTTAATTTATTTTTAAAGAACTAACTTTTGGCTTTTCAGATTCTATCCGTAGATATAGTTTATGTTTTATTCATTTCTGCTCATATTTACTCATTTTTCTGCTTTGTTGGTTTGCCTAATTTTTTTTAACTAGACACTAATTTTTTTAAAATTAGACACTGAGGTCATTTATTTTTTTCTTTATTCTTTTGTAATTTATGTTTTTAAGAATAAAAATTTCCCTGAGATAGCCTTTTTGCTCTATCCCAGAAGTTTTGATGTAAAGAATTTCTATTATTTTTCAGTTTTAGTTATTTGGAACTTCCAGTATAATTTTATTCCTTGACACAGAGTTGTTTAGTAGTATATGTATATGTATATGTATATGTATAGGTATGGGTATAGGTATAGGTATAGGTATAGGTATAGGTATAGGTATAGGTATAGGTATATGTATATAATTAGTAACAAATTTATATTGATTACTAATTTCCACTTAATTGCATTGTGGCCCTAAAATGTAATCTGTTTTATAGTGCCCTGGTTGTTAACTTTTAAAAATCTTGTTTTTGTGCAGAAGGGGGAAATGATTAGTTCACTAATTATTGGTTGCAGTGTTTTATATGTTCCTTAGATCAAGCTTGTTAATTATGTGGCTAGTATCTACACTGATGCTACTTTTTTGTTACTTGATCTATTAAGGATCAAAAGAACTGTATTGAAATCTCTGATAATGGAATATTCATTTTCCCTCTGTATTCTACCAGTTTGTACTGTGTATAGTGAATGACATTTTATTAGGTATATATAAGTTTAAAACTGATAGATCTTGCTGCTGAAATTTTATTATTATGTAACAACCATTTCTGTATTTACTAGTAATAATGCTTTTTCGCTTTAAGCTTATTTGTCTGCTATTAATTTAGTGATAATTGCTTATAAAAATAATTAGCTTGTTATAGCTTTCTCATCATTTTACTTCCAGCTTTTATGTATCCTGATGCTTTAAATGTATCTCATAAACAGCAACTAACTGGATTTTTTAAGTCTAATTTCACAATATGTGCCTTTTAACTAATGCGTTTATATCATTTAGGTTTCTTATTATAGTTATGTTTGGCACAATTTCTATTTTAATTTTCACTGTAAAACTGAGAATAGCAGTACAATCACTGTAGTTTCAACTGTATAGCAATTCACTGCTGCTCAATCTCAGAAAAAGTCAAATGGAGGTTTAAAAGTTGTCGTTCACCCACCAAAACTTAAGCAAAAACTAAATAAAATTAAACATCCTATTTACCTTTAAATGCTCAAAGTAGGAAAAATGATGGGCAAAAATGACATCTGTATTGCTTTTCAATAAAACATAAATGTAATGTACAGTTGTAGTCTTATGCTTCTAAACTTCTGTAGAACTTACACAATTTATTGTGTGGCTCTCTGTAATTCAAGATACCTGGCAAGTTCAATTTTATGTGATTAGTATAGCCTGTTGAAAGAGCATTAATTTGTTAGAACAAGAACCATGTATGGGAGATAATTATGTGTTGTCAGTGATGAATAAATGTCAACCTTTAAAAATGAAATATTGTTTTTGAGATAAGATGAATAAATCAAGCTAGTATGTGTTCAAGGATTGGGAATTGGGAGTGGACACTCTGAGAAATAAAATTGCCTAGGGTGAAACACCTGGTTTTATGAAAACTAATTTTTAAGAGCATTGTCTTATGTACTATGGCACAAAAACAAAAACAAACCTGAAAGAGAAAAATAATTTGATACTTGTTACAGCTAAGAGTCTCAAGTAAAGATACAATTTAATGTTTTCCTTAAATGCTATTGCCCAAATAAGGAAATTCCATAATTGAAAACTGGGATTACTGTATATGTAGCCTTGTTGTCTCTACCGGGGTCATGGTCACTACATTAGTTGTTGGAGTTATGAGACCTCCTGAAGCTTTATCTAGTAACTTGGTGTGTGTGTTTTTCTAAAGAATTTACATATAGACTTGAAATATATTAAGAAAGATCTTCTAATCTTAGGAAAATACCAAATTTGGTTATTAATGTATTTTTTGTGTTAGAGTCTGCTAGGTAAGGACTATGATATAATGTAAAGAACATAGGCACTAGGATTGGGAGACCCATGGTTAAGCTCAAACTCTATACTTACTAGCTGTATAAGTCTGGACAAGACAACTAACCACAAACACTTTAATTACTTCATCCTCTGTGTTACTTAGCTGAACTGGGAAGGGGGTGTAATCCTTTCACAATGTATGTGTATATCAAATCATTATGTTGTACACTTTAGATGTCTTACAATTTTATTTGTCAATTATACCTCAATAAAACTGGAAAAAAATCTTCATCCTTGAACTGGACATATTAAAACCATTGCTCTAACTCACAGAGCAATTGTGAGAATAAAATGAGATAATGTATGTTTAATTGTTATCCTATATAATAAAAGGCTAATATGCAAATCGACTGAACGGCGGAATGACTGGTCACTGTGACACACACTAACCACCAGGAGGCAGACGCTGAATGCAGGAGCTGCCCCTTGGTGGTCAGTGGGCTCCCACAGGGGGAGTACCGCTCAGCCAGAAGCTGGGCTCACGATTGGTGAGCGCAGTGGTGGTGGCAGGAGCCTCTCCTGCCTCTGCGGCAGCACTAAGGGTGTCCGACTGATGGAGAGCAGGCCTAAGCCGTCAGTTGGACATCCTCAAGAGCTCCCAGACTGCGAGAGGGTGCAGGCTGGGCTGAGGGACACCCCCCGAGTGCACGAATTTCATGCACTGGGCCTCTAGTAATACTATAAAAATGTTAGCTTTGTTGTTTGGGGTCTCCAAAGTCACTGTTTCACAGCACAGATGGCCTGGCCTTCATGTGAATTCTTTTAGTAATCATGACTTACATAGTATTTTGACTTCTTCAATGTTTCAGGAATTTAATATTTAACTTCTTTGTGAAGTGTTTTATTTTCATAACAGGATATGCAAACATCTGCTCATAGCACATGTATTTGTTCTTAAATAACTTTTCATAAATTTTTTATTAAAAGCACTGGGGTTATTAAAATAAATCTACCTGCCATAAAAATAATTACTTTTGTCATAAAACTACGTATCTTTATCTAAATTTATGTCAATGCCATAATAATCTTTATGATCTTTTCAGGTTTCAAACTTTCAATTAGAGATCAAACTTGAAAATTGACTAGAGAAAGATTGCTGTTAAATTTATGTGTTTTTTTTTGAAAGAATATATTTTTTAGTAATAGGAGGTACAATATTTCTGTACACAGCCTCTGTACTCCCACAAGTCACGGCTCATTAAGAAGTGTCTATATCTGCAAATGCTGCATTTACAGGTCTACTTCTTTTTATTTGTTTCACAGATGTTCCAAGATACCTGAAAGCTTTGGGATTTTCTTACCCACCCACTATCTTTTTTGGAACATAATAGAGGATCTATATTTTATAGGTAAAGGTAAGTAGTTATTGAGTGGAGGGTGATTTTGACTTCCAGAGGACACTCAGCATTGTTTGGAGATAGTTTTATTTGTTGCAGCTGGACTAGGGGTGATACTGGCATCTAGCGGGTGGAGACCAGGGATATTGCCAAACATCCTACAATACACAGGACAATCCCCACAATGACGAATTATATGGCCCAAAATATCAATAGTGGCAAGGCTCAGAAGCTGTGTGTAGGTGGTACCTGAAGCCATCAGAGTGGATAAACAATACAAAGGGCTTGGGAAGCTAATCCTATAAAACATCAGTATGCCAAGGAAGAAGAACCAAAAGGTAAAACTGAGAAAGAATGGTTTCAGAAGCATAGGAGAATCTGGATGGTAGTATCATGAAAACCAAGAGAATATAAGCCCTTCAACAGTAATAAAGAAACAAAAATAAGCCCCCAACTCTTCTACTTTCAGGAATGTGTGTGTTCCCTTCCTAGACTGTAAATCCCTTGGGAAGAAGGGATGATTATATCTTACCCATTTTTATCACTCCTCCTCTATTATTGGACATAATTCCTTGTATATGTTAGATACCCAAACTTTATAGAATATTTGAAAAAGAGAACAAAGAAATATAAATCCATGAGATAATTTTCACCATTAGATAACAGTGTACTAGATCTATTTGAACAGACAATTATAATCATAATTTTATTCTGCAATAAATTCAGTATAAATTCCTTAAAATTTTATACATTTCTTATTTGTGTTTTAATGTTTATTTTACACTTCTAGTTTTTATAACTAATTTAACTTATACTTATTGTGGTATCTACAGTCAATTTTATTTTTTAAAAGTATATTTTTATTGATTTCAGAGAGGAAGGGAGAGGAAGAGATAGAAACATGAATGATGAGAATCATTGATTGGCTCCTCCTGAATACCCACAACCTGGGCATGTGCTTTGACCGGGAATCGAACCGTGATCTCCTGGTTCAAAGGTTGATACTCAACCACTGAGCCACGCTCGCAGGGCCTCTGCAGTCAATATTAAATAGCAGTTCACTTTCTTACAATTCAAATATATAGAATTTTTAATAAGGTCCTCCTATTTGGAGGAATGTGGGTATTTGTATCTGACATAGATAAGTTGCACCCCAACTTATTAAATTACCTTTATTTATGTATATTTATGTATATTTAAGATCTTACATCAATATAAGCTATGCACCATTTTGCTTCATATATATCTATTAATAATAATAATCATAACTAACATTTCAGTAAGACATTATGTGACAGGCACTATTCTAAGTAGTTTACACAATTTACTTATTTTTTTCTTCATAACAACCCAGTGAGGCTGAGCCTATTATTATTTTACTAGTAGCCCGGTGCACAAAAAGTTGTGCACTCGGGGGTGAGGGTGAGGGGTGGGGCCAGACCCCTCAGCCCGACCTGCACCCTCTGTCATGTTCCGGGACCCCGGCCACTCCTGGTCTAGGCACAGGCCTACAGGCTTGGGCAGCCTGGCTCCCGAGGCCCCATTTTATCAAGAGAACAAAGTCGGCGTTAGTTACAGCCCTCACCGAACCCAGTACAGTGCATCTGTGCATACAACTGCCTTGTTCATGTGCCTGCTTCGCCCTACTGAATTACTGACATCTTGAGGACATAGCTCTGTCTTATCCTGCTTCACGTTCAGTGCCTGGCCTGGTGCCAGGGACCTGAGAGGGTTTGCTGAGTGAGTGAATAATGAGTGAGTGAATGAGCAAGTGAATGAATGAGTGAATGAATGAATGAGCAAGTAAGTGAATGAGCAAGCAGCTACCGGTCGGGATAGTTCACACTCCGTTCTGGGCTGCCTGACACAAACCCTGGGAAGTTCCCGTCCTGCTCTCAGTGGACCCTCACCCCTCTCCTGGCTGCATAGTTTGCACTCTGCTCTCGGCTGCCTGATGCAAACCCCGGGCAGTTCCCGCCCTGTTCCCAGCGGCCCCACTCCCCTCTCCCACCTGCATAGTTTGCGCAGGGCAAAGGTGGCCCGGGTGTGCGTGTTGGCAGATCGGTGCATTAGCAACTGCCAGCCTCGGATCCCCGCGGGAGGGCCGTTTGTGGGCATGGCCGGTGGCCAGCTCTGGGTCGGGTCCTATATGGGCCGCCTGCCGCCCAGGTTGCAGATAGCAGGCCCGGATGGCAGTGAGGCAGGCGGGATGGCGCTGTCCTGCCCTGCCTGCAGTATGCAAATTAGCCAACATCTTTGTTGGCGGTTAACCGCCATCTTGGTTGGCAGTTAATTTGCATATCGTCCTGATTAGCCAATGGGAAGCATATCGGAGGTATGGTTAATTACCCTATTTGTCTTTTATTAGATAGGATAGTTGAGGAAACAGGTACAGAGAGGATAATGAATGTGCTCAAGGTCACAAAAGTAGTGAGTGCATTCAAACCTAGGAAGTTCAGGATACCAACCACCACTACTAATACAGACATAGACAGAGATACAAATGTAGATGCACTTGTCATCTATTCCTTATGTGCCTGTTTCCTTTACCTTGTGCTCCTTAAGGTCAAGGACCCTGCAACTTGTCAATAAATATTTTGTGAACAAATGAAGGAAAGATAATTTTGCTATTCCCTACAGATTTTTTTATTATTTTCATTTTATTTTACAAGTAACACTTTTGGCTGTTATTTCAAGTCTATTCCAGTATTATTTGGGTGGTTTGTTATGACATGTTATGACACTTTAAACCTTTACATTTAAGACGTCACTCTTTTGCTGAGACAAAAATGAGCTCTTCCTCTCCTCCTGCCTGAAATAAAGCAGATTAAGTGTTTACAGGAGGCGAGTGTGTAACCCAGGATTTCTGCAGCAGCGGGTTTCAAATATTCTCGTCAAATCCTGCCTTTTGTCCGATTCTTGCTGACGAGTGTTACCATCAAGATTTACTCTGGTATCCATTAGTCACCAAGTACTTATTTTGAGAATGGTTGCTATCATCACTTATTCCCTACAAAGGTGCCACCTAGTTACTTTTGTTTTGGCAATTATGGGTTAAATACATTCCTGGGGTTAGTCCTGCTGAAGTTTGCATTAATTTCAAATTAATGCTTGGTAGGTTATTTCTCATAAGAGGAAAGCTTTCATTGAACAGGAATCTTTCAAAGCTCTTGCTTTTACTCTTCTTTTCCATCGATGAGAGCCTTCTTTTGCTGTGTAGCTATACTTTTCTACCCCTGCCCTACAAAGCTGTATTATATTGTGGTTAATAATGACTAGTGATTGAAAAGAACTTATGTTTTCTTTTTATAATATTGTTCTCTTTTGAGATACCCACTTGACTGTTCTTCTTCACTGCTTTGCTATCATCTTTTACTTGCTACCCATCCATGGAATTAATGTCAATCTAAACAATTGTTCTAGTAAAGAGTTTTAAGATTATAAATATCTCATATAAGGCTCCTGTTTTTTTTGCTGTGGTTTCTTTAAATTCCAGTAATTCCATTACAGAGGACTCTGTAAGGGATTAATTAAATTTGATATCAATTAGTTGATAGGAGAAAACATGTTTTTTAAGCTCCTTATTTTATATATCTATATTACCTTGCATGTCTTCATTCTAGGACTTTTCCACTTTGTGTCTAGTATTCATCAACCATGGGGTATTTAAAATGCCTTTCTCTATTAATAAAGAGGAATATCATGAGCAAAAACAGTATGTATTGTAGCAACTGTATGTCAGGGACTTGTCAATAATAAGGCCTGATTGAAATGGATGAAAAAATGGGAAATGAGGAATAAAGATAGAGACTTTGGATACTTCTTTCAAGAGACATGATCATAAAGAAAAAGCAGGGAAATGAGGGATGGCTGGAAACTTTAAATTATAGATGGGCATATTTTTTAAAAATATTTTTTTATTGATATCAGAGAGGAAGGGAGAGGGAGAGAGAGAGAGAAACATCAGTGGTGAGAGAGAATCATCGATTGGCCAGGCTACAGGTACACATTTTAGATTGGTGATGGAGAGATGAGGTAGGACTCATCTGATAACTTCTATCTTCTCAATGAAGTATGAGCAAAGTGAAGTGTTTAGATTGGGGGGAAATGGTATTAAAGGTTTAAGGAAAGAAGAGAAGCTATAAAATAGTAATTTAGAAGGGTGGAGACAGAATTTGTTAGAAATATCTGTTTTCCACATTGGTTCACTAGGGGAACATGTACAAACCTGAACTCCTACTTCACTTCAGTTTCATCATTTATAAAGTGAGAAGAATATTATCTACTTGCAGGACTGTAGTTAAGAATTAGAGTGATATATATATATATATAAATTACTAGCCCATAATTGGAGATTATTATTAATATACTAAATGTTATTCTTTTGTCCCAAGAATAAAAAAGCCTTGCTTCTACACTGTCTTTTTAATAGAGAAGGTTAACTTCTGAAATTTTATGTCTAACAAATATTTCTTTTTTTCTTTCTTACAACTTTAATGCTCTACAAAGTTTCTAAGTTTCTTGTGCATTACTTTGGTTGGAATATATCTTTCTGAATGATATTTCTAAAATTTTAGGTTATATAATGTTTTTAGGACCTTGATGTTGTAATCCCTGAGAAAGAATAGACTTCAAATAGAATATTTATTTCCTTATGAGACTTTATTCTTATTACATAGACAAAATGATAATTAATGATATATTTTTTATTTTTTTCACATGTCTTTATTGATTTCAGAGAGGAAGGGAGAGGAAGAGAGAGATTGAAACATCAATGATGAGAGAGGATCATTGATCAGCTGCCTTCTGCACGCCCCATGCTGGGGATCGAGCCCACAACCCAGGCATGTGCCCTTGACCAGAATCAAACCCGGGACCCTTTAGTCCGAGGGCAATGCTTTATCCACTCGAGCCAAACCGGCTAGGGCTTAATGATATATTTTTTAAAGTCCAAATAATAACCTTGCAGAAAAAACAAGGAGTAAAAAAGTTAATACATAACTTGAAAGGGATTTTTTAAAAATATATGTTATTGATTTTTTACAGAGAGGAAGGGAGAGAGATAGAGAGTTAGAAACATCGATGAGAGAGAAACATCAATCAGCTGCCTCCTGCACACCCCCCACTGGGGATGTGCCCACAACCAAGGTACATGCCCTTGACCGGAATTGAACCTGGGACCCTTCAGTCCTCAGGCTGACGCTCTATCCACCGAGCCAAACCGGCTAGGGCTTGAAAGGGATTTTTGAAAACAATATTATCCATTTTCTCTTTGTCTACTAACATGTTTCTGAAGACTACAATATTTTGTAATAAAGCATTATATCAATTTTAGTAACTAATACTAAGAAATGCTATTCATACAACCTTAGTGTCAACCTGATTTTATTTCCACATTAGACTAGCTATGTCCATACTTGGTATTCTCTAAAAGAATATGGAAACTACCAAATCAATGTTCAATATGTAAAAGAGAAATATGAAATATTGACATAGGGAATCTTATTCAATATCTTCTTCCATGTTTGTCTGCTCTAGGGCATGTATCTCTCTTTCAGGTAGTAACCCATATTCGTTTAGGAAAGACTCCACATCCCCAGCAAAAAATTCTTCAGCAAACTGTTCAGCAACACTAATAAAACTGCTTATGAGTTCCCCACCCTTGTAGACGAGCAGTGTGGGGAGTACATCAGAGGAAAAGCGGTCCTCGGCCCCTGTATGAGAAGCTTTTATTTTACAAAACTGGACCATAGGGTATTCGGCTGCAAGGCATGTTAGGCTACTGTTTAGAGCATCACAGCCTTTAATGCCCTCTTCATAAATGTGAACAACGATGGTGGTGATTTTCTTCTCCTTTTCAATGGTCTCCAGGAATTGCTCCCCAGTTTCCAGCTCGTACACAAACCCATATCTAGGCCCAAAACTCAGCTTCTGGTGCATATCCTGCATACACTGTCTACGGTATTTACGAAGGCAAGTTTCATCTTCTTTGTCTTGGTGGATTAGTTCATATTCTTGAATGCTCATCTGGGAATACATAAAAAGAATTATAGAAACCATTCAGCCAGAAATTCAACTTTAAAAAAAATATTTTATTGATTTTTTACAGAGAGGAAGGGAGAGGGATAGAGAGTTAGAAACATCAATTAGAGAGAAACATCGATCAGCTGCTTCCTGCACACCCCCTACTGGGGATGTGCCCGCAACCAAATGCCCTTGACTGGAATCGAACCCGGGACCCTATAGTCCACAGGCCGATGCTCTATCCACTGAGCCAAACCAGTCAGGGCGAAATTCAATTCTTTAGACACACCAGACGCATCCTCACTCAGAGAGTTTGCATTTGCTATCCCCCTACAGCCCCAATGTGACCTTCTCCTTTACCTTATTCAAGCTTTTGTTCAAATGTCACCTTCTTTGATTATACCTAAAAGAATCCCTGCCCCAAGCTTTCTATTCCATATATGGGTTTAGTTTTCCTTCATAGCAATAAACACCATGTGATATTGAATTAAATATTTATTTGTTGAAGTGTTTAATATTAATAATTGTTTTTCTAACTGATACATTCTGTGAAGGCAGGAATTTTATTTGTCTCACTCACTATTCAATATCTGCTATAATGTCTGACACAAAGTAAGGGCTCAGTAATTATTTCATGACGTAAATGCATACATAAATATTGCTGAGTATAGCTGAGTCATGAGATGATCACAGTCTCAGTCAGAAATGTGCCATTTAACTGCCCATCACTTCAGGTGAGAACAAAAACTCACAAACAAACCAGCAAGGTCTACTCTGGAGTGACTTTCATAAAGTGTGCACCACACACACACACACACACACACACACACACACACACACACTTAAATGTGTCCTCAACAAATGCCTTTGGACATTAGTGTCTCCTCCACGAAAGTTATTAAAAAGGTTATATCTTATCACTTACTGATTTTTTTTGGATATGTAGACTAAGATCCAAGACAGCTTTACTACTATTTAGAGTTCATCAGATTAGCCAGGAGGTTCCTGCTATACCAGCATCAGCATCCCCTGAGAAGTGCTGGGAAATGCAAATTTTGGGGCACCACCCCAGATCTATCAAATCAGAACCTGTAAGGGTGAGACTGGGTGAGCCCTATTGAAACAAGCCCTCTAGGCAATTCTTATCCACTGGTTTAGGCTAAAGCAAGAAATGGCCTTTCATCTTCCAATGCAGCTACTTATCACTACAGATGGAATATAAAATTATTTGCAGAACCTTTCTTAAGAGCTACACTATTATCAACTTATTCAACAGAATGTTAAAAACACATTCCCTACAACCACCCTTAAAAAAAAAGAAAAGAAGGCGGAAGTAGAAGAAGAAAGGGTACAAAGGAGCAATAAAGGGTCTAAAGAGCTGTGGAGCAGCCAAGAACCATGGAAGGTGGACAGTTCCCAAGGGGATCAATCAGCCTTCTCACCAATAGCCTCTCAAACAGCAACTGCTGACAGTATTTCAAGTAGACAATTGAGAAGGCAAGAAAGTGGGATTTAAGAAAAATTTATATCTAAGGCAATTTACATAGATTATTTTACTTAATCCTCACAACAAACCTATGAGGTAGCTGTTAATACATAATTTTACAGAAGATACTGAAGTTCAGGTTAAATGGTTGACACTCAACCACTGAGCCATGCTGGCAGGGCTAATTTGTTTTAAACCTAAAAATTGTTAAATGTATAATTTTTAAGTTGCTACTATAATTATGTTAATTTAAACAAACTAAACCACACAAATACTGACTTAAACATTTGAGCATTTTTATGAGAACTTGTTCCATTCACATATTCAAGCATATAGATATTTAATGATTAGACACATTGCTAAAGCTTAACCTTAGTACAGCTTTAACAATAATATCTCATGTTTGTGTAGCATTTTACATATTTCAAAAACACTTTTATACTTACTTTCTCTTCACATCCCTATAAAGCAAGTGGAGAAGATGTTACAGTTCCTAAGATGGGAAAATTTAATTGTCTCTCCCACATTACATAATGACTCAGTGAAGGAACCAAAACCAACATCTTAGACTTTCACAGTGGCCAGAAGCCTGGAAGCAAATATATTTCTGAAGCACTGTCTGTTAAGAATCAATATACAACAACTCAGATATACTAGTTTGAAGAGAATCCACTAAAGTGATTTTTCCCACAGTGAAAATCACTTTATTGTTTTTAAAATTAATATTGTTGTTGCCTGGCAGGTGTGGCTCAGTAGTTGAGCGTCAACCTGTGAACCAGGAGCTCACCGTTTGATTCCTGGTCGGGTACATGCCTGGGTTGTAGGCTCGATCCCCATTTGGGGCATGCAGAAGGCAACCCATCAATGATTCTCTCTCATCATTGATGTTTCTGTCTCACTCTCCCTCCCCTTTCCTCTCTAAAAAAACAATAAAAATAAATTGAAAATATTGTTGTTGTTATATAAATTAATACATGTTAATGGTAAAGATTCAAAAATAAATGATAACCTAAAGGCAGAACGTAATGTCACTACTCTGATACTCTGGGATAATCTCCATTAACGTCATAGAGATCATCTTCTAATGTATCTTTTCATGCACATAGACATACACCTTATATAACAAGTACATAACTAAGCTGGAAAAAAAAAGGTGCTGTAAAAAACCATGACTCATGTTTACACATTGTAAATTATTTGATTTTTCCTTAGCTTACCTTTCTGCTGAATCTTTCCTTCGAGTCTCTGTCATCCCTACTCTGAGGAGAAGACATTTGTCTGAGAATCTCCTTCTTGCTCGGTGGGACTGAGTCATTATCTTCGCTCTCTAATTTAAACTTTCTCCAATCATGTATTACTCCTTTGGGTCCTGAAATACAATTAAAAATCAATTGTTTCCCTTTTTATTTTCAAAAGGACTTCATACATTGACATTTGTGTGTCACCATGGGAATAGACTTGTCATGTTCTGAATCAGAAACGAACATCTTGTTTGGGCTAGAAATTTCAGACTACCATCCTCGTAAAAATGTTTTCTCCACATTAATCCTATTAAATAGGTTTTGGCTAAGAATCTTTCTGAAACATCTGCATTGATGAAAATGCAAATCGTGGGCTTTGAACTATTGTCAAAATTTGGGGGTAAAGATATTAAAAATTTAGAGTGTAGAGAGGAAATTAGAATTGTAGAAAAACAGCATTTTTATTACATAACAGAGATGCTTCAGCAATAAACTAAAATTGGCACCACGCCATAACAAAGGAAACTAGGATTATTGGAGAAACAAATTAAAATATATCAAGACCCAAAATAACAATAGCACATAAAAGAAAACCAGTGAGAGGGAGGCCTAACCTCAATAAAAATCATTATATGATCATCTAATACCTCCTAAGATTCTAAAAATCTTTTACAAATATAGAAAGGATGGGATTTGCATATTTATATCAATGGTGATCCAACTGCAATTCTGATATTCAGTTGCCCTGATAAATAATAACAGTGTTTGGAAGAAAGTCTAAATTCTTGAAAATATGCAGTTTTACATATTCTTCACGAAAGGTTAGCCATATCCATATCTTTAATATTGTGTTATATATGAGAACATATTTTCTTTTGCCACATATTTTCTAAGAATTGTTATTTATATAATTTTAATATAAATTTATTTATAGTGTGGGGGCAAAAATAGATTTACAGTTGTGAGGACATGAAACAGTGTATTCTTGTATTATTATTTATTAACGCAAGGCCCCGTGCACGAATTTGTGCACAAGTGGGGTCTCTCAGCCTGGCCTGCAGGGATCAGCTGAAACCGGCAGTCCTACATCCCCCGAGGGATGTAGTAGTGTGTGAAGCGGCAGGCAGCTGGAGAGGAGCCCGAGCCCGGGGTTAGGCACCATGCTGCTCCCGCTCATCCTGGCCCTGCTGTGTCTGCTGCTGCTGCTTGGTGTTGCTTCAGAGGTGGGAGAGGCTCGCATCTCTGCAGCTGCTCTCACCAGCCTTGAGCCCGGCATCTGGCACCTGTCGGTCAGCTGAGTGGCGCTCCTGCTGTGGGAGTGCACTGACCACCAGGTGGCAGCTCCTGGGTTGAGCATCTGTCCTTGGTGGTCAGTGCATGTCATAGCAACCGGTCAAATGGTCCACCGGTTGATTAGTCGGCCAGTCGCTTAGGGTTTTATATATATAGATTATTTTCCGTATGAACAACTGTAAACCTACTTTTGCCCACCTTTGCATTCATTATATTTAGGCAATTAATGTTTTTTGTTTACTTGTGTTATCTTTGTCTTCCAGGTATGTTCTACAAATACAAAATATGAACATTTATAGCATGTGTTTATCCTATATAATAAAAGGCTAATATGCAAGTTGACTGAATAGCGGAACAACCGGTTGCTACAGTGCACACTGACCACCAGGGGGCAGATGCTCAATGCAGGAGCTGCCCTTTGGTGGTCAGTGTGCTCCCACAGGGGCAGGGCCGCTCAGCCAGAAGCCAGGCTCTGCAGCAGCACTAAGGGAGCGGGCCTAAGCTGTCAGTAGGACATCCCCCAAGGGCTCGTGGACTGTAAGAGGGTGCAGGCCGGGCTGAGAGAACCCCCGAGTGCACAAATTTCATGCACTGGGCTTCTAGTATGTATATAAAAAAATAATTTTTCAACTTGTTTAAAAAAATGGTAGTATATTATACATACTTTCCCTTCCTTGCTTTTTTTTTTTTACCTCATAATATATCTCAGAGATATTTTTCACATACATACATACAGAGATGCTTCCTTTTTTTAAAAACTGGAGTAATGGTATTTCATTGTATAGGTATTAATTTACTTAAGCAGTTTCTTTTTGATGTACATTGTTGCCTCCACATTTTTTTCTGACAATCTTGTCAGGTTTTTCTGGAGAAATATTGATTTAAGAATGTTGTATCATTATCTTTACTTTTTACAGAGTAACAAATTTAAAAACTTAATTTATTTATTTATCTTTTGGTCTATTATTGTTTACAATTGCAAAGAAAGTCCGAAAGTCCATAGTGGGGGGTATCAGGAGAGAGGATAGTGGCTCAATTTTAGTGTACATATGAGAGCTGGCAGCAAGAAATCCTCAATAACTAGTGTTTCAAATTAAAATTCTCATTCCTTAACTTCTAAGTAAAACTTTTTTTGAAGTACTTGATCTCACATTAATGTACCCACTCAATTATTTTTAGATGATTCCATCAGACCACTCAAAGGTATAACGAATTCCATACTGAATAGTGGCAATAAGAACATTGGAGATCTTCAGGTTTAATTTTAATTTAATAATTAGTTTTCTGCCTATTGCTTTGCTTACCTGTATGTGTCGCCTGTCCTTCAAAGTCTTCTTCCAAACTTGGGTTTTTGGCTTCTTCCATTTTAAAGATTAGATTTGATATAATCTATAGGATGAGCAAAGAAGTAATGATAGATCAGAAATAAATAGATAAATACATAAATATTCCTCTACTGTCAGGTTCCATGGAGGCTAAGGATTATCTCAAGTGATAAAGTCTTTAAAATGTTTCTATCTGCTTGTAAAAGGACATTAATATCTGTATTACAGATATTTGGACCTAAGGATTTTATATAATTCGTAGTATGTCTTTTACTTTAAAAGCCTTCAGTTTTGATCTATGCACTCAGTGAACATTATTTTTTTTAACATTATTTTTATTGATTTCAGAGAGGAAGGGATAGGGAGAAAGAAATAGAAACATCCATGATGAGAGAGAATCATTGATTGGCTGCCTCCTGCACAACCCCTACCAGGGATTGAGCTCGCAACTCCGGGCATGTGCCCTGACTGGGAATAGAACTGTGACCTGCTGGTCCCCCATAGGTGGACACTCAACCACGAGCCACATCGGCCTGGCTCAGTGAACATTATTTACTATTGATTTTCTTTCTTTATTATTGTTTATTACTGAATTTGTAAAATTATATCTCAATATTTTATATAATAAAAACGTTTTAATTCATAATAATTATTACTATGAACATTTACTATGTACCAGGCATTGTTTCAATCATTTTAAGTGTCAAAAATCACTTAATTTTCACACAGACGTATGTGGCTGGGCTAGTTATTAATGCCACTTTACAACTGAGGAAGCTGAAGGATGGAATTTAAGTTACTTGCCATTTTTTCTCAATATAGTTTGACAAATTCAACTTCTAAATTGGCATTAGAGGAGAACCAAGATGGCGGCATAGGTTAACGCCGGAGTTTGCTGCTTTGAACAACTACTTCAAAAGTAAAACTAAAAGACTGAAGGGACATCACCCAGAACCACAGGAACGCTGGCTGAGTGGAAGTCCTACAACTAGGAGGAAAGAGAAACGCCTACGGACACTCAGAGGAGGCGCAGTGCTGAAGTCAATTTCTGAGGTGCGGAGTTCGCGGAGCAGGCTGGCGGCGGAGGGCGCGGTTGTTGTTTTCAATCGGGAGGGAGTCGCAGACTCTGACCTCCAGATACAGGCGAGTCTTTAGGGACCCAGACTCAAACGGGAGAAGCGGGACTGTCTGGCTTCGGTCAGAGCGAGTGCAGCTTTCTCTCCGAGCTTTGCAGCGGGTGCTGGGACTCAGAGAAGCAGAGCCCCTGGGGACAGGACTGAGAGCTGCCATAACTGCTCTCTCCGGCCCACCCTGTTGATCCTGTGCAACCCGCCCTGCCCAAGCCCTGCACAGAGGCATTTGCCGGATAGCCTCAGGCAAAGGCTAGATTAGCACCTCCCTAGAGGACAGAAGTTCTCTCACTGCTGACACAGCTGACCCTCCCTGGGATTAGCTACAACAATCTAGGTTTAACTATAAGACTGCAAAAAAAGACCACTAGGGGGTGCACCAAGGAAGCATAACAAAATGCGGAGACAAAGAAACAGGACAAAATTGTCAATGGAAGATATAGAGTTCAGAAACACACTTTTAAGGTCTCTCAAGAACTGTTTAGAAGCCGCCGATAAACTTAATGAGATCTACAAGAAAACTAATGAGACCCTCGATGTTATATTGGGGAACCAACTAGAAATTAAGCATACACGGATTGAAATAACGAATATTATACAGACTCCCAACAGCAGACCAGAGGAGCGCAAGAATCAAGTCAATGATTTGAAATGCGAGGAAGCAAAACACACCCAACGGGAAAAGCAAAATGAAAAAAGAATCCAAAAATGCGAGGATAGTGTAAGGAGCCTCTGGGACAGCTTCAAGCTTACCAAAATCAGAATTATAGGGGTGCCAGAAGATGAGAGAGACCAAGATATTGAAAACCTATTTGAAGAAATAATGACAGAAAACTTCCCCCACCTGGTGAAAGAAATGGACTTACAGGTCCAAGAAGCGCGGAGAACCCCAAACAAAAGGAATCCAAAGAGGACCACACCAGGACACATCATAATTAAAATGCCAAGAGCAAAAGACAAAGAGAGAATCTTAAAAGCAGCAAGAGAAAGAAACCCAGTTACCTACAAGGGAATACCCATACGACTGTCAACTGATTTCTCAACAGAAACTTTGCAGGCCAGAAGGGAGTGGCAAGAAATATTCAAAGTGATGAATACCAAGAACCTACAACCAAGATTACTTTATCCAGCAAAGCTATCATTCAGAATTGAAGGTCAGATAAAGAGCTTCACAGATAAGGAAAAGCTAAAGGAGTTCATCACCACCAAACCAGGATTATATGAAATGCTGAAAGGTATCCTTTAAGAAGAGGAAGAGGAAGAAAAAGGTAAAGATACAAATTATGAACAACAAATATGCATCTATCAACAAGTGAATCTAAGAATCAAGTGAATAAATAATCTGATGAACAGAATGAACTGGTGATTATAATAGAATCAGGAACATAGAAAGGGAATGGACTGACTATTCTTGGGGGGGAAAGGGGTGTGGGAGATTCGGGAAGAGACTGGACAAAAATTGTGCACCTATGGATGAGGACAGTGGGTGGGGAGTGAGGGCGGAGGGTGGGGCGGGAACTGGGAGGAGGGGAGTTATGGGGGGGAAAAAAGAGGAACAAATGTAATAATCTGAACAATAAAGATTTAATTTAAAAAAATAAATTGGCATTAAGGAATGATGATCTAAGGTACAGTGCTATTCAAAACCTCACATCATAACATCTCTCTGTTCCAGAGCAAGTTCTGGGATGTTACCCAGTAAGCAAGTGAAAACCAGTAATTATACCTATAGATTTTGAAAAACTGTAAGATACATCACAAAATCTAACAAAAGCACATGGAGTTTATTCACAGGAAATCTCTTGTTGCGCTCATGTAGAATCTATTTATTCTTAGTTCACACTCAAATCCAACCTATTTGCTTATTTATCTTTCCATTTTCTGGAAAACTGTATTATACATACTAACACATTCCCTAAGGGGTTCATATAGTTGTGATTTTTCTTGAAGTTTTCAAGTCCTGGAAGATATATATTAACAGAAAATACTAGTACACTATTTCTTCACCCTTATTTCTTCTACCTTTTCCCTTTGCCTCTTTCAAAGTCAGTTTTAATGTATGATCCCCCTCCAAAAGTATTTTTATTGGTTTATACTTCAGCCTTGGACTTGGTCTATTTGGTGCTTTCCCAAGGAACACAATGGTAAACAGAACTCTTTGTTTTGATTATTTTTTTTGCTTTCAGTTCTGCTTCCAATGTTTGGACTGGTCTCATAATTTTGTTTCCCTCACTACAGTCCCTTTGCATCTGGAGATGCAAAACCCCAAGAGTGAGTTGATTACACTGAGGTCAAAGGTCTTTGCCAATTTAATTTTATTTACTTGAACAGAAAAGGCTTTTAAGAGAAGGCTGTCAAGGGAATACCCATCCATTCTTCAATATATATGTAACTTTAAGTGTAATAAAGAATACTAAATTAACTTTGAATGGATTTAGTAATGAAAAAGAATAAAGGAAAACGGAAATCAGGGAAAATGGAAATAAGTAAATCTTGTTGGACAAAAGAAGCTACTTAATGACTACAATTATTTAAAAATAATTTTTGCATCTAAGAAAAATTAATGTTATTGTTTTGCCTCAAAAGAACACTTCAGAGCAAACTAATGGAAGCTTATTTGACAATTTCAATAGCTGTTTAGTCCCCAGAAAAGTAGAGACTCAAGCCAGTGTCTTTTATTTCACTATTAGATAATTAATCTGAGGTAGTTACTATTTGCAATGAATATACATAAGATTTTTTAAAATATAAAAATAAATTTATTTCAAATGTTGAAGAGACATAAGCCTAGCTTGCTTCCTGCCATCCTAGTTGGCAATCTAGTGGAGGAAAAAAAAATAATTTCATTTTACAAAAAGACTCTTGACAATTTCAAAGAAATCCCTTCACTGAAAAGATAATTCAGTTACTTGGGGAAAACATGATTCCCTGATTATATTAATATACTAGAGGCCCAGTGCACGAATTCGTGCACCTTGAAAAGAACTGTGGTCCATGAGGCTATGGTGGGTACAGGGACAGGTCTTGGCCCATCCTCCGTGCCCCTGCTTGGCACCTCCTGCTGCAGCCCCTGGTCCCCTGTCTGCTGGTAGACCCACTCCTGCCGCCACCACTCCCGTGTGCTAACAGTGCCCGCCCTGCTCGAACCCACTGACAGCACGGAGTGATTAGGGCCAGCACCAGCAGCAGGTACGAGCGGCAACTGCTACCCTGATTGCACCTCAGGAGCAGAGAGAGGTGGAGAAGCCCTCAGGGGCGATTAGGGCTAGCAGCCGCTGCTTGCACCTGCTTGCACCTGCATACATAACTATGATAAAGTATAAATTAGGCATAGTGAGAGATCAACAAAAATAGCTGATAATAGAATAATTATAACAGTATACTGTAATAACAGTTATGTGAGTGCTTATTTCTGGAATTTTCCATTTAATATTTTCAGATTGTTACATTTGAGGATTGATAATCAACATCTGAATTCTTAGGACTACAACTCATTCTATAGCACTTGGCTTTGACTTCTGTAAAGAATTACCTACATTATGTAGATGCTGGCCACTATGTCTGTGTTCTGGGTCCTGACACAGACTGCCTTTTCCTCAATTTCTCCTAGTCAAGCTTTGGTGACTCTGTATTTCTCAGGGTCCCCTTTGATCCTTTAAGAATTATTATTGGGGAAAGGAGGCTCACCTAGGATTAACTAGTTGATTTTTGGATTCTTTTCTAGTTCTTTCCTTGCTCCCGCACCCACATTTGGATGCTGCAGAAGAGCCTACAAAAATATGGGCCAAGAAGCCCCTGCATGTCAGGTAATACAAATGCCAGTTATTTCCTTGGCTAGTGTCTGGGTTGTTCTGATGTCCTAGTAATAGTTTCAATAACTATTATTTTCTGTTGAGAAATAAAAGGCATGGATGCCAGGGGAAAGAAGACTCAATAGAAGTATTCTGTTTCATTTAGTAGGCTGAGGTTTAGATAAAAGTATCTTCATTCCTTTTTTTAAAAAATTGTAATTATGCCCTGCCGGCGTGGCTCAGTGATTGAGTGTCGACCTATGAACCAGGAGGGCTTGATTCAATTCTCAGTCAGGGCACATGCCCAGGTTGCCGGTTCAATCTCCAGTGTGGGGCATGCAGGAGGCAGCCTATCAATGATTCTTATCATTGATGTTTCTATCTCTCTCTCCCTCTCCCTTCCTCTCTGAGATCAATAAAATATATATAAAAATTGTAATGAAAAGTTTTAGATGGTATACTAATACTAATTTCCCTAAGTACAGAGTAAAAAGATTAAACAACCAAACGTTAAAATTATCCTCTACCTAAGACATGCATGGCTTCTTTCCACAGACATAAAAAATAAAGAAAACATTGAAATAGCTCTAATGTGAAGTTTTCAAAATAAGGTTTTTTTGTTGTGCAATTTAAAACAAATACTCTTCCTTCTCCCTTATACATGAATTCATGTGTTTCCTTTCGGAAACAGATAAGCAGCTGTTTCAGAGAAAGTGCTGTACTGAACATGACATTATTGTATCTGAACATGACTAGCCATGAATAGAAATAACTTGACTGGGAATCCAGTACTGAAGGGCTTGATTGAAATAACTTTTTAACTCAACTAGAGTGGAATTTAGCAAGTTATCTTTAAGGCCTACCTGAAACCAAGCAAGACTGCCAGGTGGGAAAATCTGTAGAAATCCCGCTTCACCTGCACTTTGATAGAAACCTAGATTCTGTCTTGATCTGTGCTCCGTAAGGTATCACACGCTCTGTGCCCACCTTTGCAGGGCTCCATGTCTACCTTTCTCTGTCTCTAACCATGCATCTCCGGGGGGCTCTGCTCTCCTGCCTTTTCCAAGGTGACTGTGAGCTAATCCGATCAACTAAGCCAGGCCAATGTTCTCACCAACGCTGACATATTAGTGTCAGATGTTTTAACCCCTGCCAGGACTGTCCTCCCAATGTCACATTGGACTCCTATAGAAAACAGTTCAGCCATTTCTTTCTTATTAAAAAAATGATTAGGAGTGGGACTTTTACATCGAATAGGTCTGACAGCAGCACCATGTCTCATCATGGGAATCATCACTAGGCATGTGGAGATCTCCATTAGCTCTCAAGTCATAAATGCAGCTCTAATGAGTTTACCCAAGCCATACTTCCTCCCAAGGAGGACCTAAGCTTCTTGTGGCAGGAGCCATGCGTTACAAATGCTTCCTAGGGACAGCAACGCATGATGATGAACACACAGGGTGGGGCAAAAGTAGGTTTAC
Organism: Myotis daubentonii; assembly: GCF_963259705.1. Classification (NCBI taxonomy): domain Eukaryota; kingdom Metazoa; phylum Chordata; class Mammalia; order Chiroptera; family Vespertilionidae; genus Myotis; species Myotis daubentonii. The sequence goes on along the minus strand of NC_081857.1, from coordinate 17,442,689 downwards.
AGTTGTTCGGGTGGAAAATAATACAATAATTAATAATAAATAAAATAGTAAGTAATTCCAGAGTACACTCCACCCTGCGCCCCACCCTGTATAAGCGCATAAACACTTGGGTTCAAATCTAGCTCTGCTAGTTACTGGCTGTGTGACTGAGCAAATCACTAAAACTCTCTGTGCTTTGATTTTCTTATCTGTAAATTGGAGTAATAATAGTATCTACTTCAAAAGGCTGTGTGAGGATTAAATGATGTAAAATGTATTATGTAAAATGTATAGTACTTAGTAGTAGGAACCTAACAGATTTGAATAAAAATGATAATTAGTAAATAATTGAAAATTTGTAATAGTAAAACCAAATATTTAAAATCATAATAGCTTTAGTCAGATTAATACAAATTTTATTTAGGAATCAATACATATATGTATTGATTATGCCTAATTATCTCCCCCATCTAAAATATGTGTGTATGCATATGTGTGTTGTACATAGAAAGCAGAAATGTCAGGATCTTGCAGGGAATTCAGAGCACATGCATTGTTTTGAATATCTCTATATCTCATGTATACATTATTCCAGCACATATGATTTGAATTCCATTATAGACATTATTGTGAATGGTTCATATATATTTTGGCAACTTATGTAAAACCAAATCCAGTTTATAAACATACTATTTAGGCAAAGAATCACCATGATGAGTTAGATTATCTCTAAAAAATTTGCTGACTTTTAATGTTAGGTGATTCTAAGTAGCATGTATAGTAGTAAAAAATATGTTTTCAAAATGGATACTATAGTTAAAGCTGTTTGTGCAGTTAATAAAAACAATGAGAAAATATTACTTCATTTTCATGATGGAAACTGTAAAACTTATTGTATTAATAATCACCTCACCCTAGCCAGTTTGGATCAGTGGATAGAGTGTCAGCCTGCGGACTGAAGGGTCCCGGGTTCGATTCTGGTCAAGGGCACAAGCCCGGGATGTGGGTTCGATTCCCAGTGTGGGGCATATAGGAGGCAGGAGGCAGCCGATCCATGATTCTCTCTCATCATGGATGTTTCTATCTCTCTCTCCTTCTTTCTTCCTCTCTCTGAAATCAATAAAAAATATATTAAAAAATAATCACCTCCATGCATGCATTATAGCAGCAAAATGAAACCAACTGAAAGAAATATTTCACCTAATTTAACAAATATCAACAAACTTCCTGTGCTCTTTTCGTTTAAAAACATCATTTCTGTTTCATTAAATCTTTTTTTTTTTTTATCTAGTCCCCTTGCCACAGGGATTTATTCTTGACCCTGTTCTATTTGTACTCTTTATTTTTTTTTTAATTTTGTCTTATTGCTTAAAGTATTACAAAGAGTATTATATATGTCTCCCTTTCCCCCCTTCTTGACATTCTCCTGGCCTCCTCTATCTCCCAGTGTCTTATGTCCATTGGTTATGCTTATATGCATGTTTAATTAAATCTTGAAGTAACCTTCTGAAGCAAATACCTGTATTATTATGCCCACTTTAAAGGTTAAAACAAAACAAAACAACAAAAAAATGTAATATTAAGGAAAAAGCCCGAGAACATACAACTCATTTAGTGTTTGGTTCAGAGATCTGTTTTAGTGTTGAATGTAATATTCCCTCTTACAACCCGGGAATCAAACCTTCAAATATAAAGTGTAAGAAATCATCACTTCTTTCCTTCAGTTCTCCTTTCACTCAAAGGGAGGAATGAAGAATTAAAAATTTTAAAGCTATTTCTCTATGCGTGGTTTTATTTCAACTTTCATGAATTATCAGACTGAAAATTGCGTGTTTGTCCTGAATTTACATTAGTGAAGATGTCTGGTACAAAGAAACACATTATTTAATTGTGTTTATAGTAAATTATTGCTTAATGTTACTTGCAATATTTTAAAAGAACACACAATAATACACAAACAGTAAAATCATTATTCTTTCCCTGAAGGTAAATTTTTAGAAATTATCAAGAAGACTATCTGTGACTTACAGTTTGGTTCTCTGTGCCTGGAGTCCTTGATTATGTTCAGTGGGTAGGAATCCCTGGGGACAGAACTCCTCTTGACCTTGGACAGGTTTAAGCTCAGATTTAAGATCCCTGGATATTGATGGCCCTTGCAGAAATAGCTCGGAATAGGTAATAGGATTGACGTAAGAGAATTAACAAGCCTATTCATTAATAGTAAGGCAAAAACAGGCAAATAAACCGAAAAGAGAGCTTCAAGTCCTGTGGTAAATGTAATCTTCGTTTACTTAGTGTATGCTTGAGAAAAAAATACTTCTCTTTTCAGCATGGACTGACTGATCTATTCTTGCCATTTCTGAAAAAAAAATTAGTTTTTTGATTAAGAAATTTTTCTTGATTTAACTATAATAACTATCCTTCTCAACAACATTTGGCATGGTACATTTTCCCTCTAAAGTTCAAACAACTACTTTCTTCTCTTTTTTTTGGTGCCTCGAAATGTCTCATATTAAAATTTCTGCCGATCCTTATTTTTGTTTGTTTGGTTTTGGGGGAAATCCTGGAAAAGTTTGGATACCATCTTTAGCACTGTTGATGACCTCTGCTTTATTGTATCTTTTTTAGTCCTTGTTTGTTCCATTATGTTGCTCATTTCACTTTTCTTCCATGAACTTGTATTCAACAATTTATTGACTACCTACCCTTTGCTTGGGGAAACTTACCAAAACTTATTGCAGTCTTCAGAAATTAGACTTTTGCACTGAGATGGTGGGTCAAGGCTATCCCAGAGAATGACTATTCTGTGCAGTAAGAATAGTAAGCTTATAGTTTACAGGATGTGTTGAATGGTTGAGAGATAGAAATTACATGAGTGCTTAGTTTTGCCAAATAGAAACACAGAAAGGAAAAGCCAAGAAACCAATAAGATTGGCTATCTACTAGGAATGAATAGAAATAAAGAATTGGGGATGAGGAAGTGACTTCTTTCTAAGTGTAATTTTTGTACAGTATGACTTTTGTGATGATGATAACATTTTACACAAACTAAACCCACAAAGTAGTGTATAGCCAGTAAGAATGAGGGGCCTTTAAAATGGAATACAAAAAGAAGCAAGGGAAACTAAATATTTCAAATGAAAAATACAACTACAGTGAAGGAGAGGGAGGGCAATGAGCCCAAGTAACTTTTGAATACACTATTTTGAAAACTTAACTTTAGAATAATGACCAAAAGAATTGTACACAAATATTGAACTCTAGTCAGTAGGATTGTTTTTTGCAGTGCTGCAGGTTAGCATTCTGTTATCTACTTTGTGTGGCATCCTCATGAGATTTACATATGCAACATTATTTATAATAACCAAGATTGAAGCAGCCCAAGTGCCCATCAGTAGATGAGTGGATAAAATAGTTATGAGATATGTATACAATGGAATACTACTCAGTCATAAAAAGAAGGAAATTTTACCTTTTGTGACAGTATGGATGGACCTGGAGAGTATTAAGCTAAGTGAAATAAACCAGTCAGAGAAAGACAAGTGCCATATGATTTCACTTAGATGTGAAATCTAATCAACAAAATAAACAAACAAAATAGAAACAGACTCATACATACAGAGAACAGACTGACGGATGTCAGAGTTGAGGAACTGTGTGAAAAAGGTAAAGGGATTAAGAGAAAAAATATGTATACCCAAACAACTATATTGTGATTACCAGAGGGAAAGGGAGGTGGGGGCAGGAAGAAGAGGGTAAAGGGAGGATAAATGGTGATGAAAAAAGACTTAACTTTTGATGGTGAACACACAATACAATATAGAGATGATGTAGTATAGAATTGTACACTTGAAACCTATATAATTTTATTAACGCCACCCCCAATAAATTCAATAGAAATTAAAAAACACATACAATCACTCAAAAAAGAGAATAAAGTAACATTAGTAAATATTCTTTTCTGAAAATAAATTCTGTATTTAGTGTCTGTACTTCTGTAAGAACTAAAAGGAACAGGCTGCCAGACCTCTGAGTATAGCAGTATTCTTGGCAGGAAGCACAGCTTTAATTACACATACAGCTCTTCCCATCATCTTTTTTTCTTCAAGTGTTTTAAAAACCAACCTTTATACATGAGTAACCAATCAAGGCCTGGGTCTTTCTTTCTTTCTTCCTTTCTTCCTTTTTTCTTCCTTCCTCCCTTTTTCTTTCCTTCCTCCCTTTCTCTCTCTCTCTCTCTCTCTCTCTCTCTCTCTCTCTCTCTCTCTCTCTCTCTCTCTCCCCTTCCTTTCTGCCTTAAACTAGTATGTTTTAAGAACTATCATGGTAACATTTCATTCAGGTGAGAATTTTAAGTGGATGCTAAAACTATTGTGTGACAGTTTAATGAAAAGTAGGATATCTACAGTCTCAGAGTACCTCCCCACAATTTACGTGTTACAAAGAGAAAAGTAAGAAGTTAAGAAATCTGTGAAAACTTCCTATTAGAGTCATTAGTTAACATCATCAGGAATGAGATTAACTGACATCGTGTGTGTTTGATGCTGAGAAAGACCCAGCATCATGCTTGTGGAATTCTAACCAAAAATGCATAGTCTAGATTTACTCATGAGAAAATATCAGACAAAACCGAAATTGAGAGACATCTACAAAGTACCTGGCTTGTCCTGAGGAGGTTGTGAAAGACAGAGAATGAACAACTGTTTCAGATCAAAGGAGATTAAAGAGATATGGCGGCTAAATGAAATATGTGATCCTGGATTATAGGATCCTGGATTACAATAACTCTTGGCTCTGTTCCTGGACATTAGGAAAAAAATTGCTGAAATTTGAATAAGGCCTGTAGATATGATAATAGTATTATATTGATATTAGCCCTCTGTTATTTCCAACTATACTGTGGTTATAATAGAGAATGTTTTTGTTCTTTTCAGGAAATACACATTGAAGTAGTTTAAGGTTATCCAACACATCAAACACTAGGTATGTAATAGTTCAGTGAACAGATTTGATTCAAGCCTTTGAATGTGTTACTAAGAAACATTAATCTTTTGTACCCAATTACTCCAAATTCATGGACTAGCCCATAGTGTAGTTTGTGTAAATCTGATGTACAAATCAACCACATAGCAGTGGACAGATAATTCTAATCGGACTCTAACAGAATTAGCAATGAAATCAGAAAGCAATAGAATCTTTTAGGAATTAGATAATCAAAATAACAGCAGGAGGCCCTCGCCAGTTTGACTCGATTCTGGTTGCAGGCTCCTCCCTGGCCCAGGCCCTGGTCGGGGCTCGTGCAGGAGGCAACCAGTCCATGTGTTTCTCTCACATCAATGTTTCTCACTGTCTTTCCCTCTCTTCCACTCTCCTTAAAAATCAATGGAAAGATATCCTCGAGTGAGAATTAATGAAAAACAAACAAACAAACAAAAACAAAAAAGAAAACAGCATTGGGATAAAATGAAGAGAATTTGTTTCAGCTTCTTATTCAATTAGCCTGTTCCTCAATTTTAGATAATGAGGATAAAGGTATCACAACCAAATATCTTCAAACTAATAATTCTGATTAAGGACAAACAATGTGTGTAAAAAATACACACTCTGTTAAATTCTGTAACGTTTAAATTTGAAATAATTTCAAACCTAAAAGTTGCAAGAAGAGCACAAGGAACTTTGTTTGATATATCTTCCCAAGATTCCCAAATTGTTAACATTTTATCACATTTGTTTAATTCTCTTTCTCTCTTGTCCTATTCTATTTTTTTTCTAGGAAAGTCATTTTTTTAATTGAATTAATTTGGGTGACATTGGTTAATAAAATTATGTGGGTTTCAAGTGTATAGTTAATTCTATAATATATCTTTTGTATATTGTATTGTGTGCTCATCACCCCAAGTCAAATCTCCTTCCAACACCGTAAATCCTAGGTGTGCTTGAAATTACTTCAAAATAAAAAGCCACAAAATATTAAAAGAGTGAATAGTTTCTACTTGTTTTTGCTTGCTTAAATAGCATAAGGTAGTGGTTAAGCGCATTGTTTTTAGAGTAAGAGATGCCCAAGTTCAAGCCCTGGCTCTTTTGTTTACTGTTGTGATAATCCCCTCTGAGCTTCGGTTTTCTTATGTTGAATGATAGGAATACTGACCTTAGGGATTCAGTGTGAGAATCTAATGTACGTTAACTATTTCACACCACTAACTGTCACACATTAATAAGGCAATATTCTATTATTATTTTTGCTTCCTCTGTTTCTCTCATTTTTATATACCCTTTTTCTTCTCCTGATGTAATTCAAATAATTTGTGTTTACTTTTAAAACTTTAGCCTTTCTTTTTAGTAGAGGATGTTGAAGACTCATTTCTGTTCTGTGAAACTAATTTTGCATTCTCAGACATCTATATATCTGGCCTTCAAGGAGTAGAAATACATAGTTAATGAAAGTATTTATGTTTTTTCTCTTTGGGAGTTTTTACCTGAATTTTTCATTTTGCATTTTGAGTCTATAGTTTGCAACCTATTAGTAAAATTTATGTTATTTTTAGGAACTACACATTGTTAAAAGTCAGATGTTGAAAAATAAGTAAGAGATATACTGTTTTGTTGGGTTGGATTATATTTCTTTTAGCTATTTGTTTATTTTTATTCTGGTTTAGAAATATGACCAATATAAAAATAACATGGAAGAGTTATTTTTTTTAATTAGGTGAATATTTACTTGTTATTACCTTTGTAATAGATAGTTGGCTTACTAGGAGTTACATTTGATTGAACCTCAAATTGCTCCTGGAAAACTGGTGGGAAAAGGGCTTGTCAGTGATGTTGCAGATATTGTATTATGTTAAACACTCCACCCAGAAAAGGTGAATCCTCTGTATTAGTGAAAATACTACTCATAAAGTAAGAATTACTTTGTAGTTCAACTCTCTGAAACCGAGCAGACATTAAATGTAAGTGTGAGTCTACAAAGAACTCAGCTATTTATATCATAGTAATTTATTAATTGAACTAATAATAGTAAGGCTGCTCAGTGGTATTTTATCCTTGATTATATATTTCTCCTCTTCTTCCTCCTTCACTTCTTTCTCCATCTTCATTTAAGCTAAATTATATAACAGTTGTTTAATTGAGACAACATGTGTAGTGACCAATTGATAAAGAATATGTTAGATAAGAAAACAGGTTTATTTTTGATCCAGACAAGAATGACAAAACTTAGGAAAACCAGTACATTTGGTGCTGTTTTATAATATCTAAACTCAAGGAATAAAGAAAATGTTGACTTGGAAATGATTTATCTGATGTTTTCTTCGTTGTACTTATTTAGAGTTCCTTCACTAGATTATTAGCTCCATGGTCAACTCTGTCCTTCAGCGGTGACTTGTAATAACAGGATCTTCTTATGTATTTGATAAATCAACGCATTTTAGATAAAGTAATCTCAATTATACTTCACTACTGGAGGCCCGGTGCATGAAATTCATGCACAGGTAAGGTCTCCGGGCTTGGCTGATGATCAGAGCCGATCTGTGGGGTGAACGGCGGGGTGATTGGGGGGCCCCCGCTGGCACCCATCATGGCCGGCCTGGCACTGCCCACTCACCAGCCCTGCCCCCCCCCACCGCTTGCCTCCCTCTGTGGAGCAACTGGGGGGGGTGACGGGGGCCCCCGCTAGTGCCCGTCTTGGCTGGCTTAGGGCCTGCGGGTTAGGGGCAGCTCCTGTGTTGAGCGTCTGTCCCTTGTTGGTCAGTGCAACTGGTCATTCTGCCATTTGGTCAATTTGCATATTAGGCTTTTATTATATAGGATAATGGAGAACTTGGAATTGATTATTTCTTAAATCATTGGCACATAACTTGCCTATAATCCTCACAATCAATAAATTAATGAATATCAGGAATGGTTTATTATTCAGCCTACTACCAATGTTTTGGAAAAGTATTACCTCCCCTTCAGATTAATGTACCTTGAGCTTTATGAATTGATCACACTGGATTCCAGTGCAGGACAGAATATGTATTATTGGCTAATAGTATAAGAATAACTTTGCAAGGGCTAGATAGAGGACTATTTTTTGACTGATCAAAATGGTGGCTAAAATTAAACTAAAGGCTCAATTCTAACAGCAACAACAAACTACATTGATATATACCAATTTTGATATATGTTTGGTTAGAAAATTTGTATTTCTCCAGCTGGTAAAATAAGAACAACAACAAAAACCAACAAACATTGGTAGAGCTCATAAACCAGAATACAGCGTGTTCTATTTGGATTGCTCCTCTTTCATATACACCCTTCTGGACTGTCTTACCATTTTGCAATTAAAATAGTTTATTCAAATAAAGCATTTCTGGACAGAATATATGAAAAGAGCATGTAGAGTGACTTGCCTATGATCTTAACTCCCTTTGGAATAGCCCTAGACTTTAATGACTCTAGGTCTGGCCAAAGAATCCGAAATACAAAGCTAAAAATGATGAAAAGTTAGTGGCACAAAAGCATAACACTCCTATGTATTTAAGGAGAAAAGTGTCTTTTAGTGGGTATCTCTGGTGTTTCAGGATGATCATTTAAGATGCCCGATGAACCAATGAAAATAACTTTGAGCTTCATGAATAGTTGAAAGGTTTAAATGAAAGCTTTGTCTCAACTTCAAAATATTGAAGTTGGCAGGACAATTCTCTAATTACCATAATCAGATGCTGGGGCCCTGAAACCACTGTCATGTTAAATTGAACCCTCTGACTTCTCTGTCATCTTTCTGCTTCTTTATGTGGTGGAGAAAGGAGAGTTCAGAGATAGTGATGGTAAATCCTGAGTGGGCCCCTACATTGTACACATTTTTATTTCAGGGAGCAGGTCCAACATAAATATTTAAAACTTAAATTCTCCTACAAGGGATGGAATTTTCAAGTGAACAGTTATTTGCAGGATCATTTTTAAAGTGAAAGCCCAAATCATAAAGAAAGCAACGGTTCACCCAGCTGTGGTGGCTTAGTGGTTGATTGTTGACCTATGAACCAGGAGGTCATGGTTCGATTCCCGGTCAGGGCACATGCCCGGGTTTCGGGCTTGATCGCCAGTGTGGGGCATGTAGGGGATAGCCAATCAGTGATTCTCTCTCATCATTGATGTTTCTGTCTCTCTCTAAAACCAATAAAAATATATTTAAAAAAAGAGAAAGCAGTGATTGGTATCAAATTAGAAAAAGAGCATCACCATGAAAACAGCAATGCAAATATGTAGATGCAAAGACTGGACAATGTTGCTGCCCTGGGAAAAGCTGAAGTTTTAAAAATACCTTACATGATGTATTATGGATCTGATCTTTATAGAAAGGAAGATAAAAACGTACCCAGAACACATCACCATACCGTCACATGGTACAAAGTTAGTCTGGCCTTCAGTGATGTCATTGCTGGTTTCAGACCATTCTAGGAAAAGACTCTGTGGATAGATAAACATACATGGAACCTTCTGGTTTATGGTATTGGAATTCAGACTACATAAATTATAATTTGTTTATGTCTGCTCTTTGTGTTGAATTAAAAGAAATTGGATTTCCTAGACAATGAGTGTTTTGTTTGAGTGAGGTTTTAAAAAGAAGCTAGTATTTATAATGTAATGATTCACACTAAAATGTCCCTTTATAAAAGGGGGGGAAAATCAAAGCAACAGTAGATTACAGATTGAGTGAAACAGACTGAGTGATTAAGAGGTTGGGCTCCACAGTCAGACAAACACACACTTAAATCCTGGCTATGTCACACACAGCAGTGTAATTTTGGGCAAATTACTTAAACTCTTCACATTTTGGTTTCCTCTTTTGACTAATAATACCACCAACAACAAAAATAGCAGCAAAACCAATTTCATAGGTGCTTTATGAAAAACAAAAGAGTTGCTACATATGCACTGTGTAACTGCTCAATGAATAGTGGTTGGTGTGATTATGGTTGCTGGATGAACTTTCTGGTTCAGGTTGCAAAGACTCCAGTGCTCTCTTCCCAGCAAGGCAGGGGAAGGTGTGTGTGTGTGTGTGTGTGTGTGTGTATGTGCGCATTGTGGGAAATGCCATCAGCATCAAAAGCTTAAGCATGTAAATGTCTTTGTGATGTCATCTATGAGATCATCATAACTTTTACCAAACAATTTTGATAATACATTTATATTTTCTATCTATAGCAGATATACCAAGAAATATCTTTTAAATTTATGTTTAAATTTAAAACAATATTTTCTTTTATCTGACTTTCAAGACACTATGAATTTAAATATATTTTTTTCATTGATTTTTTACAGAGAGGAAGGGAGAGGGATAGAGAGTTAGAAACATTGATGAAAGAGAACCATCAATCAGCTGCCTCCTGCACATTCCCTACTGGGTATGTGCCCGCAACCAAGGTACATGACCTTGACTGGAATCGAACCTGGGACCCTTGAGTCCGCAGGCCTACGCTCTATCCGCTGAGCCAAACCTGTTAGGGCAAGACACTATGAATTTAATGCAAGTCTCCTTGACTTAGGATTTTATGATTAGGGAATAAGTTTAAATATACTTTTTATACTATTCATACCTAAAAAATCAACAAAAAATCCCCACCAAACTTGTTTGAGCTCTTACTGTGTTGCAGGTATTGCCTTAGGCATTTTACATACTTTATTTTCTTTAATCTTCAAAATTGTCTTATGGTACCTGTTAGGCACTAATGTTCTCGATGTTTTCAGTCTTTATCCATATGGCAGCCTTCTCATCTACTGTAGTTTTATTTTGCTTGACTTTAACTATCCAGAGCTATATATTAAAGGCAAAAGCTGTAAATTATGAAAGACTGGTTTCAATCCTGATTGCAGACTAGTGTTGACCTTGGGGAAGCTGTTTTTCTAGATTTTACTACTTCAATTGTAAAATGGGGCTGAGGGTACCTACTTCATAGATTTATTTTGAGGATTAAGTGACTCAATTAATGTACTGAAAAATGGACATAGAGCCTGGCACTTAATAAGCACTGATTTAATGGCAATCATTACTTTTGATAAACATGCAATGGACTACTGATGGGTAAACACACACACACATACACACACACACACACACACACACACACACACACACACACTGCTAGAGACCATAGGAAATACTGAATTAAGAATCACATGCTTAGAGTCTTAGAGTATTTGGACTTACAATTTAGTGAGAAACCAACACGCATGTGTGAAAGAAGTGCTTCTTTGGGAAAACAAAGAGGGTTTTATTAGGGTATAGGAATAGTGATAAGTTCTTAGTGTTAGGATATAGCTCAAATGAGAGAAGGTGGTAAAAGTAGTACCTGAACTTGGTTGAGAGACAGCAAATAAATAAATAATATGTTATTATTTGGAGAAGAGAGAAAAGAGCTTTGTAGGTGCAGGGAACAGCCTGACTAAACCCCATGAACTATGGTGTACAGTGTTCAAGGAATAGGAGTGGTGTGTGGTGTGACTGGAGAATAAAATTTGCAGAGACATCAATTTAGAAAGAAGTTTGATAGGCAGATGTGACCTATATTATTAAATGCCTTGCTAAGGACTTGTAATCTTGCTGCCATACTGCTTAGAGGACTCTCCATTAGGAATGTGGAAAGTACATTTGGAAAGGGAGGCAGTCAAAACAGTTAAGACAGATGATTTAGTGAAAATTTGATGGGTCCCTGGACTAGGACAGTGACGACAAGAATAGAACAGAGGACTGAGTGAGGTAGAAACCAAAAGCTTTTGTTAATTAATGGCTGTGGTGGGAGTGAAGAAGGGATTAATGATGATGTAAAGTTTTTTGTGTGTGTGTTTTTTAAGATGCAGATTGTGAGTGGTGATGTTGATTCATTTTATTTATTTAGAATATGTTTTTTATTGATTTTAGAGAGAGAGGAAAGGAGAGGGGGAAAGAGAGAGAAACATTGATGCAAGAGAAACATCAACTGCCTGCCTCCTGTACCCGCCCTGACCAGATATCAAACCCGAAACCTGGGCATATCCCCTGACCGGGAATCGAACCAGTGACCTTTGGGTGCATGGGATGATGCCCAACCAACTGAGTCACAGCAACCAGGGCGATGTAGAGTTTTAACCAGGTTAGAATAATAGTGATACCATTCACTGAGAACAAACCCTCATGAAGGAGGATTGGGCACAGCGACGTTTCTGGACATAATGAATATGAAGTATCTTTGGATGGTCCAAGGTGTTGGGGTCCAGAAAACAAAAAAGGGGGAGAAGAATGTTATATGTTAAGTTTTTAAAAAATACAATGCAGAGGGTTGTACAGCAGCCAAAAGGCATTGGGCCTCCTGTACAATAGCCTCTGCCGACTCAGTCTGGTAGGAGGATGCACAAACCAGACAAGAGTTTTACCAGATCTGGTGATGATGTGGGGAAGAGGTTGTGTTTTGTATCTTTCCAGAAGGAGCAGCCTCTGCCTCCCTCCTGGGGACCGTCACCCCTGGGAGGCTGAGTTAGCACACCTGACCAGAGCCCATCTGCAACAGATGTGCAACCCTGAGCTGGAACCACCGTCCATTGGGAGGATCACATGTGCCTCCTTTTTGTCTGTCCATAGGTCCCAGCTTTGCCCCACATCTCCTTTCCTTTTTCTTTATTTTTTCTTTTTTTAATCTGACTACTTGTTTGCTGGTTCTTTGGCCTTTCTCCTTCTCTCCTGAACACAGCCTTTTCTAGAATCTCCCTACCCTACTGTTCCAGGAAGGGAACCTCCCTTTTTCTGCCGTGACTGGGGGTGTCTGGTATATGCCCCATACGTGGAGTTGTCTTGTACCAAGAGCCTGACATCCTGGGCTGAGAAAGCCCTGTCCTGGGACTACATGCTGACAGGCCGTTCCTCCCTTGTCCTGTATTGGCCCCTCTTGCCCTTGTGTCAAGAGGGACCCTCTTCTCACAGTCCATTTGCAGGCGAGGGGAGCCCAAGGCAGGTGCTGGGCGTGGAGGCCACGGGGGCATAGGCTACCAAGGAGACAGAACTGAACCTCTTGCAGGGGGGCGCTGCCCCTCCCTCATTCGCACACCTCACATCACCCTGCTTGGCCCCAGAGGATGGCTGGCTAGCCAGAGATGGGTAAGATTCCTCAGGGAAAGAACAACCTAAGACAGGCACAGTCACAGAGGGGCCATCAGGAAACAACTTGGGGGTCAACAGAGGCGGGGCACAGGCCCTCACCCCCCAACTTTGCAGAGGCCTGAACCTTCACCCCTTCTGAGGGAGGTCTCCTGCCCCCATGGCTGCTTCGCTTCCCACGCCCAGCTCAGATCGGGACCCAGGTAAAGATAGAGACTGGCTGATAGCAGCTGCCCTCTCACTGCAACAGGACTTGTTTCCCATTTCTACCTTGAACTCCAGGGAAAGGGGCAGCTGAAGGAAAGGGCTGTGTCAGGATGCTGCCTTCTTCCTTTTCTTCTCCCTCTTTTTTCTAAACACTTCCATGCCTTGTAGTTCTTTTGCTTTCTCTTCTTTTCCTCTCTACTACCCTCCATCTCTGCCTCCTCCTCCTCCCCAGGCACAGCTGACTCCTCCATGGACACCAACACCACCATCAAGCGCAGCCCTGATGGACCCTTTGATCCAGACGTTCAACACGCTGACACTTTGGGGAGCCCATCGCCAGCAACGCTGCCTGCTAGCCAGATCAATGAGGACAACCAAACCACCGACTTGGCGACAGCTGAAATCCCTTGACTGAAGAGGCCAGCAACCTTCTACAGGAACAAGGCTCTGTGTGCACTCCATCCACTATGTTTATTGCTATGCTCCCTATCATTGCTTGTCAGTCTTCTTCCGAGTCTTAAACAACCCAATCCGAGAGGTGGCCGCTGATTTACATGCACTATCATTTAAAAAATAAAAAAGGGGGAATTTACCTGAAGCTGATCCACCCTTGCTGTGGGAAGAGCTCGGGAGATTTATCTCAGTGCAGTGGCAGATGCAATGGTGTGAGCGCACTCCGCCTATACAAGCTTCCTCGGCACACCGGGAAGTGGCAACGCCCGCCTGAGTAAGCCCCCTAGAGCCCCTACATAATACCCTGATGTTTCCTACCATTGGTTGCCCTAAGGATGTTGTAAACTTCTGATTGGTCCAGAAAGTTATATATATCCCTGTACTTAAACAATAAAGTTCAGACTGCGTCTTGAACCTGTCTCCGGAGTCGGGCATGCTTCGTTAGGACTCCGTCAGCCTCACTCCCGGCCGACCCCTTGCCTCATTCTGGCACCATGAACAGGGACCCCAGCAAGCGTTGGGACGGGTGAGTGCCCCTCTGTAACAATGGAAAACCTTCCCCCCTCAGCCCGAGCCCCTCAGGCTTGGGCACTCCACGCGCTGTTACAGAGCAGGTGAGTAAAGGTAACGGAACGGGAGACATTCCCTCTCGCCCCCGCCGCCGCAGCCTCGGCTGCCGCCCCCGCCGCAGCCTCGGCTGCCGCCACCACCTCCTCAGGTGCTGCTACCAATGCCTGACGCGCTTTCAGCCTCGGTAGAGGCTGGGGGGGGGGGGGGGCGTGTAGTAAGCCCTCTGCCCCCGCAGATTCCTGGGCTGTTTTCAACAAGCCGAAAGTAGTTTCTCAAAGCTCAAGGAAGGCTGAAACTGAGACAGAAAAAACCTCAAGCAAGGTGAAAGCAGGGAAGTCTCACCAAGAGGCTGCCTGCCGGAGTCACTCCCTCGCTCCCCTTGCAGAACAAACAAAAAGTTTAACTGCCCAGCAGTCCCCAAGTAACCCTTTCGTGGAAGACACAGATAATAATCCATGGACGGGGATATATCAATCCTTGTGTAGCCAGAGAGATAGAACAAAGAAGCCCTGAAGGCTAGAGACCCCTGGACTCTTTCCTGTGAATGTTAATCCCACAGCTACAGCAGAGAAAAAAAAAAGGGTGTGGGGAGAGAGAGCCGTTGCCATGGAGAGAGAGTTCTTTGTTGATTTTGCTTATCTAAGGTATACGAAGACCCTAGCAGCTAGCAGGCAAACTTATCTCTGCCCAGTTTTCTTCTCTTTAACCCTTCCAATACTAAATTTGACTAATACAATATACTTAAGATCACACAAGAAAGAAAACACCTACTCTTGTTAATCTAAAGAAATGCTGAATGTTTAACTTGCCAGCTAAGAGTTTAGAGTTCTAATTAAATTGGGAAAAATTATAATTGTAGTAACTAAATGCCTAAAGTATAGAAAGAAAATCTTGTCAGTTTTAATTTAATTGATATCTCTTAATAATTATAAAAAGTACTATAACCAAGGAATGACTTTGAGATATTTCATGGGCCCTGAAATATTTTCAAAAGTTTATTTTCTCTCTCTCTCTCTTTTTTTTTTTTAATAAAGCCAATTTAATGTGCTTGAAATCACATGGAAAGCTTTATCAAATAAAAATGAATAGCCGAAACTGGTTTGGCTCAGTGGATAGAGTGTCGGCCTGCGGACTGAAAGGTCCCAGGTTCGATTCCGGTCAAGGGCATGTACCTGGGTTGCGGGCACATCCCCAGTGGGAGATGTGCAGGAGGCAGCTGATTGATGTTTCTCTCTCATCGATGTTTCTAACTTTCTATCTCTCTCCCTTCCTCTCTGTGAAAAATCAATAAAATATAAAAAAAATGAATAAATACATATCTTGAGTTTTTGCCTCTAAGAAAGGGCAAAACAAGTTATTTTATATAATATTTCTTAAAATACAGCAGTAGGATTTTAAGATATAATTTAAAACAACAAAAGCTCTCTGTTCATGCTGAAGTTGAAGCCTCATAGTGGCTAGTGCCATAAATCTCCCAGATAACAGAGACTTGGCTAAAAGCAGTTTCCCTATATCTAAATCCAGCCTAACACCAGGAATGCTCAGGGCTTTCTCAAAGGATGCAAAATAATCCTTTCCATTAATATTAACAGTGTAAACTAAGATTGTTGTTAGAGTATTAAATTTGACAGTAAAATAGTAGTCAAGTTTTCAGATTAATTAAAATTGGCTCAAGAAGTATTAACCAAAATTTTCATTTCATGGAAAAATTGCTTAACATGCAATGAACCTAAAGCAGTCATATTTTTATACAAAAAAATAAAATTTAAAGTTATCTAGACTGCATTATAAATTTTCCAAAAACCTCCTAATATTAAAAAATAAAAGAGAGGATAGTGGAAAAATACTATGTAAGGAAAAATATCCTGTAACTAATTTACATCTAGAAAAATTTTTCATTTATAATGCTAACAGCAAGACACCCATGAAAAACCTATATGGTGTCAACATAAGCCAAAGGAAATTCATTTAAGCAAAAATAAATAAAACTCCAAGTAAAGTTTCCTTTATTAACCTTTGGTCGAGAATACGTTTGTATATTTTCATAAAACAACTCCAAGACCATGTGGATTCCTGCAACAGAGAGAAATTATCAGGAATGCTCCAGCCATGAAGACAAGAGGAAAAACAACCCAGAGATAAAGGCAACTAGCATGCACAAGCTATTTCCTCATTTAACCCTCTCTAGCTGCAAGCATCTCATATGGGCATGCAAAATCTTTGGCCCCCTATTGCCTTTAGGCCCCCTCCAGCCACAAGGGGTCAACCCCCGGGGGCTCCAACCCAATGCCTTATGGCAAGCAGATGTAACCCATATTCCAAGCTTCGGTAGGCTCAAATATATACATGTAATCATTGACACTTGCTCTGGAGCCACGTATGCTCAAGCTCACACAGGTGAAAAGACTCGCAATAGCAACCCTCAAGGAAGCATTTTTAACATTAAGCTTCCCCTGAAAAATTAAAACAAATAATGGTCCCTACTACACTAGCAAGGCTTTTCAGCAATTCCTCACGAAACATAACATCAAACACGTTACTGGCATACCATATAACCCACAAGGACAAGCCATAGTAGAATGACAGAACAAAGAACTAAAAACCCAGATTCAAAAAGAAAAAGAAGGGGGAAATACAGGCACGCCCCAACAACTAATACAACAGGCCTTATTAACTCTCAGTTATTTTCATTTTGCCCCCCACGGTCTTCCTCCCATTTTCAAACATTGGGGAGGTCTCAGAGACATACCAACACCTCTCCCCTTGGTCCAGTGGAGAGATCCACTAACCGGGGCTTGGAAGGGCCCGACCCACTCTTAACCCAAGGGAGAGGGTTTGCTTGTGTTTTTCCAGAAGGCAAGAAAAATCCCGTGTGGATTCCTGCCCGTAACATCAAACCCTGCACCACCAGCGATGAGCCGTAGACCACCACGACCATCGCCCCCGGTAGAAAAAATGGAAGACCTGACCATAGAGGACAACCAGCCCCAATGGCGGAGACGACCAAAACATCAATGAGCCCACAACATTGCCTGGGGAGACATCAAAAACCTACAGGACCAAGCTGCACGCATGACACCAGAAGGCAATCCGTCAGAAGGGACATTATTCCTATTAATGTATGCCATCATAACAGCGAACTCTCAAGCGCAAACACAACATGTATGGACAGCCATACCTCATCCAGGGTTGCTCATGCCTGTCAGCGCCGACAGCCTACAATTCCCCGCTGTCTAAGTGTCTGACTGCTCTGTGGACTTACCCTGTAGTGGAGCGGAACTGGTCTCATTGCCATAGAACGGGACTATATGGGCTGAGTAAAGTAGCCCTAACCTCCTTAAGTGGACTCTAGATAATGGGACTGCCCCCGGACAAGGGTGGATATACCTAGCACCTCATGCAATAATACCCAAGTGAAACCTGTTGAGTTTAGCTTATTAAGTGATGCCATCAACCGTCTAACTTCCTCGTTAAACCCAGCCAACCTCCTCATTTGGGAAGTCATGATAGTAGGATTCGTCATAGGAATAGTATTATTTCGCTGTTTATACAACATGTTCAATAAGCTAAGTGCCCAGCAAGCCATGATCATACACATCCAGCAGGCGCTAATAAGAAAAGAAGGGGGAGATGTGGGAAGAGCTCAGGAGATTTATCTCAGTGCAGTGGCAGATGCAATGGTGTGAGCGCACTCCGCCTATACAAGCTTCCTCGGCACACCGGGAAGTGGCAACGCCCGCCTGAGTAAGCCCCCTAGAGCCCCTACATAGTACCCTGATGTTTCCTACCATTGGTTGCCCTAAGGATGTTGTAAACTTCTGATTGGTCCAGAAAGTTATATATATCCCTGTACTTAAATAATAAAGTTCAGACTGCGTCTTGAACCTGTCTCCGGAGTCGGGCATGCTTCGTTAGGACTCCGTCGGCCTCACCCCCGCGGGACCCCCTGCCTCACCTTGCTGCTTGACACAGTTGCTGCAGGGAAGAAACATCTATCTGCACAGCTTATGTTTCAAGGGACCTGGCGTATATGGCATATGTTTGCTCCCCCTCTTAACGCTATGTGTTTTAAACAGGACCACCTCCCCAAGAAAGGTTGTTTCCCCAGGTGAGGATTTTTCCCTGGAGTTAGGGAGGGAATAAAACCCCTTAACTAAGTGCCAGGCGGGTAATTAATCACTTTAACTATGAACAATCATGCTTAAGCTACATAATCTTTACTACGTAATCTTACTTTAGGATAATCTCCTTCAGTTACTTCCTTGTAGCTTAATAGAACAATAGAGTAACCTTGGAATGGAGATAAGAAACACCCTAACCTTTGGAATAGAATTGATAGGATTAAAATCAACTGGTATAAATACAGATGTAACAAGATAATAGACACAGAACTTGGCTAGAGATCCTGGCTAGAGAACCTCGCTATGCTGATCAACTGAACGCTGTCTCCGTGTCATTCCTTCTTCGCTGACTCTGTCCACACCTTTGGGAACCCCTGGACCTGCTGGGGTTGGACCCCAACACCAAGGAAATTGGGCCTGGAGCTTAAGGGAAGAGTCAAGTTTGGATACAGAAGAATATTGTTATAATTGACAAAGAATTGTAATTTACTTTGAGATACCTTTGAAAACATCAAGCAACCTTTTGAATTCTTAGTACAATTTCCAAAATCTGGTTGTATAGAACATATATATTCTCTGTGTAACTACCAAACAATGTATTTTAGGTGAAATACATCTGTTTAATACCAGGCTTTTATTTTTTGTTCCTAGATGGAGGATATATATTTTTTGGATTAGAATAGGGTGTGGGAGAGTCAGCGGTTCTGGAATTCACTTCTACAAGTGCTTTGACAGAACCTGTTTATCAGCTTGCATAAACCCTACCCGTTGGGCCTTTTCCTTGACTGGCAGGCTTGTAATCCTCTTGTGAGAATTAATTGGGAGGCTTTATCTATAAATAACATCCATTTTCAGGTGTGTGATACAAAGGTGTAGTCATGGTGATATGAGAGATTGTGTAGCCTCCTGCCTTTTTAGTCCAGGGTTAATCCCTAAAGCATTTGTCAGGCTTTTACATTCTTGTCACGTTTCTCGTACCTTAAGGCATAGTACATGAAAAACAAACTTTTCTTTGGTAAATTATGAACCTGTGTTGAAATTTAGCTTATTATTATTATTATCATTATTCTGATGCTTAATTAGGTAATATTAAATTACTTTTAATAATTTACAATATAGCCTGGCTGGTGTTGCTCAGTGGTTGAGCGTTGACCTATGAACCAGGAGGTCATGGTCCAATTCCTGGTCAGGGCTCTACCCCTGGCTGAGAAGAGACCTAGCTGAGGCGTTAGCATTTCCATATCACTCGTTATTTCTATGTACAAAATGTTTAATCGTTAAAGAGTGAGAATTCATTTGTGATAGAGTCATCATTTTTTCCTTTTTTACCCTTTATTTGCTTTATTTAATCTGTAAAGTCTGATTTAACAAATTTCCTTCCTTATTGGATAATTTCTGTCGTTCAGTTTTGGTCAACAAGGCCAGATCCACATAAAATTCTCAAGAAGTCCAATTTGCTTCAGCCTCTTCCCCCTTTCCCTTTCAGTGCTTGGCTTCGCTTGATTACGTGATCTTCCATCGATCCCAGGTCCACGCTCAGAGGCTGTTCCTCTCGGCCTTACCGTGAGCTTTGGGTCATCCCTCCATCCTCCTGTCCATTAAATACTACCCACAGCTGCTCCTCTTCTCACAAGGCTCACTTACTGCTTTTCTTTTGACCGTAAGTATGCTGATAATTTAATCCGTGCTTAAGAATTTGTGATTTATAGTGTCTTATCTCTCCCGATGATGTTGAACTTTGATATTTCAAAATCAAACTACCAGCGAAACTACCAGAGACATCCTGTTGAAGTAGAAAAGAGTGTATTTGTGGCAGGAACCCTAGGTCTGGAAGCAGGCCCTTTGAGAGAGAAGTTGGAGGCCTTTTCGTAGGCTCAGATGCACATTTTCTAGGCAGCTGCCTACATCATCTAGGGTAGAATTTTAATGTTCTGTTTTGAGTTTTTAACTCCACATTTGATGAGGCTACCATGTGAAATTATGACCCAGGGGTAATTCTAACCGTACATAGCTTTTTTAAGCCAACAACTGTTTCTTCAAGGAAAGGGGATCCTTTGGAGAATTATCTGCCTTGGGTTTTGTTGAAGGGTCGGGTCTCTGCTGTTTTCTCTCATCAACACGGGCTCTTTCCATTCTCATAATGATGAATAGAGGATTTAAGTGAATATTTTAAAGTCCATGTTTCCAAGATTCAGATCTTAAAACAGCAAGCCCTGTAAGGTTGTATAATTAAGTGGGTAAATTACATACCCCTTTGGAGAAATTTTGAGAATTTCACAGTTTTTAAAAATATAATTTTCAATTTAATATATTAACGCTCTCTGTTAGCATGTAGAGTTCACAGGGAGAACATTTTGGATATTTCCTACTGCTAGATTGTAAATGTAAATAATACCTGTAAATACATAGTATTATAAATGCCTGCACTAACTGGATAGTCTCCCACTTTGTTTCTTCTGTGAAAACTGCATTGACTTTTGAGAATGATCAGTGAACAGGTAATAACTCTCAGCTCCTCAGAGTTGGGCTGCATAGTCTCTGCTAGTCCATTCTGCTTGCAGTTCACAGTATCTATCACATGAGGGCAACATAATCTCATACAGGCCTTCTGTCTGGTTTGATCTTAAATCAGAGAACTTGGTTACAAAGAAAACCACAAAGCTCAAGAACATGTAAATGGGGTAATTTTTTTTTTCATACACTCTGCTCAGTGGATTGAAACACAAGGTGACAATATTAAAAATATATTTTAAAATATTTTTCTATGATTAAAAATCCTTATTGCCCTAGCCAATTTTGCTCAGTGGATAGAGCCGTAGTCCTCGGATCAAAGGGTCCCAGGTTTAATTCTAGTCAAGGGCAGGTACCTCAGTTGCAGGCTCCATCTCCGGCCGCAAGTCGGATGGTGTGTGGAAAGCAACCAATCAATGTGTCTCTCTGATATTGACGTTTCTCTCACTCTATCTCTCTCCCTTCCACTCTCTCTAAAAATCAATGGAAAAAATATTCTCAAGTGAGGATTAACAACAACAAAAACAAAAATCCATATCAAAAGGATATGATTTATATTAGGAAAATAATTTATGAATTTAAAATTTAGGGTTTAAAAAAGAACACTACTGAGAGACAGAGAATGATTTATTTCTTGTTAAACCATTGGGCATTAATGTCAGATTACATTGTCTTAATCCACCATAATATTTTGAGCAAGTTACTAAACATTTCTCTGCCTTAGTTTTTTCAAATATACAATGGAAGAAATCATAGTATGCATTTCTAGAGTTGTTAAGGATTAAATGAGATAATACAGGCAGACCAATTTGAATATACTCTATACATAAGTGCAGCATAAATGTTAGTTTGCATTTTATTCACGAGATAAATGCTCTTTTTTTTTTTTTTTTCAAGTTAACAGGCCCTAAGTGTCAGAGCCCAAAGTACAAGAAAGAATTTGAGTGAGATGCTTGGATTGTATTTTATGGTATTTAGTAACAAAGATCCTGGAAAAAATAAGTCATTTAAAAGAGGAAAATATTATAAAATTTAATATTTAGGGGAGAGCCCGACCTGTGTGGCTCAGTGATTGAGGTGGACATGTGAACTAGAAAGTCACAGTTTGATTCCCAGTCAGTGCACATTCCCAGGTTGCGAACTCGATCTCCAGTAGGAGGTGTGCAGGAGGCAGGCAATCGATGATTCTCTCTCATCATTGATGTTTCTACTTCTCTCTCCCTCTACCTTCCTCTCTCTGAAATCAATAAAAATATACTTTTAAAAAGTTTTAGGGGAGGGATCTCACATGTGCTTATATAGAAGAGAAATTTTTCTTCTCAAAGACTTGAACCATTACTTTTTAGTTGTTAACAGAGTAGTGACTTTTTCTGACACTTAGCCATTGTCTATGAAAACCACATTATCGTAAATATGACTGTGAAAAATCTTTTCAAAATAAGACAATTTAGACTGAGGAAATTCAATCTTGTTGAATTTCTAATCCATATCAGTAAATTCTTACCAATAATTTAGAGAGCTTTAAAGAGCTTAAACTTTCTGGGAATAGAAGAATTACACCAGGAAGGTGAAACTATGCAAATGCCAATGTGAATGAGGTCATAGCTTAGAAGAAGAAGAGGGAAAACTGAGGTAGAATGATTAGGTGGTAGACTGGCAAGAGGATTTGAACGTGGCCTTAAGTATTGGAGAGGAGGAAGAAGAAAACTTAGGACTGAATCCCCCTCCTCCCACCTCAAATTCATATGTTAAAGCCCTGATCCCCAGTACCTCAGAATGTGACTATATTTGGAGATAGGGACTTTAAAGAGATAAAGTTAAAATGAGGTCATTAGGGTGGGTGCTAGTTTAATATGACTGCTGTTCTTATTATAAGAGGTGATTCTAGCCTCCAAGATTGTAAGAAAATACATCTTTTTTGTCTAAGCCAATTCTATTGTGGTACTTGGTTGTGGTAGCCCACAATGGTGGAAATTATGAACAAAGTTGTGGAAGCAGAAATATGTGTTTCCTTAAAGGAGGACTAATAAGAAAATAGTGGTTTAGCACTGAGAAACGTTTACTTGGCTTCTTAGAGAAGCAAGTTGATGTGATTCTGACCTGAAAAGGTGGGACTTAACCCAACAGGGTCTGCTCAGAGATGTGGGACAGAGGTGGAATTATGAATTCTCTGTCTTTTGAAGTTGAATCTGGCAGTGGTATGAAGGCTTTCATCAAACAAAGACCAAATGAAAGCAAAAACCACATATGTTGAAAGGGTGTGACCAAATGAAGGAGTGGAGTTACATGTAAGTTATAATTTAAAGTAAAAGTAGATAGTACTTGATGGCAAAGAAATGAACACCTGAATGCACTAATGTGGTTTTGAGCCAAGTTTACCAGTGTAATCTGGTGCCATTGATAATGCAAATATACTGAATCCAGACCCTGTCCCATAGCCTGCTTGAGACAGCTAAGAATGTTATTGTAAATGATGGAGCTAAAATAATGGGTGGAATCTATGTGAGAGTATTTAAAAGGGCAGAGGGCTCATCTGGATGGCTAAAGGACTTTTAAGGATGTCTTCTATTTTACAAGGATGCCTACTCTACTAGGTGTACCAGTTAATGTGGATTTTGTAATCAAAGAAAACATGAAAATTTCAAAAGAAACATCAAAAGTGCTTTATTCAAAGCACATTTCCCCCATCTTTAGGTAATTTGTGGATACCGTCCCAATAGAACTTTTCTTGTTTTGTGACACATCATTCAGAGACTCAATTTTCCACTTCTTCGTACATTTTGAAGTGCTGCTCAGAAAGTGTGTGTGCCATCGATCGGAACAAGTGGTAATCTGAAGGAGCAAGGTCTGGTGAATACGGTGGGTGGGTTAATACTTCCCAGGCAAGATCTTTTAACGTGTTTTTAACTGGTTTTGAAGTGTGTGATGGTGCGTCATCATGAAGCAAAATTACTTTGCTGTGTCTTCTGGCCCATTCTGGTGGTTTTACGATCAAAGCGTGGTTCAAATTGATTATTTGTTGTTGATAGTGATCAGTATTAATGGTTTCATCTGGTTTTAGAAGCTCATAATACACCTCCTGATCCCACCAAATGCAGAGCATTGTCTTCTTTCCTAAGTGATTTGGCCTTGCAGTCGATGTTAATGGTTGACCTGGATCAACCCATGATTTTGTGCGTTTGGGATTCTCAAAATAAATCCACTTTTCATCAACAGTCATAATTCGATGCAAAAAAGACTTTCTTTCATGCCATTGAAGCAACATTTTACTGATGACTTTTTGGTTTTCCATTTGTCTTTCATTCAGTTGATGTGGCACCCATTTTCCTTCCTTTAAAATCTTTCCCATTGCTTGTAAATGATTGGAAATTGTTTGCTGAGCAACATTTAATCTTTCTGCAAGTTGCTTTTGACACGCGTCTTCATCCAATAATGCTTGTAATTGTTGGTCTTCAAACTTTTTCAGTTGACCTGGATGTTCTTTGTCTTTCACATAGAAATCGTCACTTTTAAAGCATTAAAACCAGCGTTCACAAGTATCTTGAGATGGAGCATGTTCATCATAAGTTTCCTGAAGCTCTCAGCAGCACCTTTCTTCAAAATAAAGTAATGAATTAAAACTTCCCACAAATACTCTTTTTTTTGCACAAAATTCGACATTTTTAAGCATAAAAATATCTATGGTGTTAACACCTTCAGCAAACTTGACATATGAAGTTTTGAAGCTTGTTGTCAATACAACAAAATAGCATACATATCAAATCGCATATATATCAACATATATGTAACTCCATCAATTGAAAAAAATCCACATTATTAACCACTACACCTAGTAAATATTTATCATTTGCATTTCTACATTGGCATCTTCTGTTGCCTCACAAACTACTATAAAGTCTGAATCAAAGACAAATGCCTTATGTGATTGGTTTTGGGAAAATGCAGGACAAAGGTCTGTGTTTCATGTTTGAGTTAGTGCTCAAGATAGAAGAGAAAAAGAACATCCACATAAGGCAGTAATCAAGTTTGACTGAATATTCACTGAAAACATAAGCTCTGAGCCAGGGTAACCAGGAGAAAAATGAGTCTTCAGCTCCCCTTCCCATTTAAGAATCCCCAAAGACAGCTGGAGGAGGTGCACTCCGACGTATAGAGAATGGAGTTCAAGTCAAATAGTATTTAAATCTCAAAAGACAATCTGTTCACTCTTGGGTTACACTCAAGGGTCAGTATCATACAATGTTTTCTCTCTGAGTTTTTCTTGTCTTTGGTTAGGCTAGATATTTCATGTGTCAAATGAGTTCAAAGAGAAGACTTCGGAAAAATAGGGCAGCAGTCTTCATGTATCTGAAGGAATTTTCTGAGGAAGACAGATAGGACTTGGTTAGTGTTGCTTCAGAAGGGGAGCAGATGGAATTAATAGGAAGGTAGGCTTCATTTGAGTATGAAAACTAAAATCTAGCTGGCCACTGCTAGTGACTTCTCTACCACATTATCATTTCCCTCAGCCTCAGGCAAAATTCAGATCTTTCCATCATGGCTCTTTATCTCGAAGAGATGTACTACCAAGTAACCTGGCTATCTAACTAGCTTTAAAAACAATGGGGAGGTAAAATAAGCCTTAATATCACTTTGTATAACAATTTATATCCTTGCCGAGCTCTTCCATATGCCCTTATAGTTCCTATGTTTGTAGATGACAAACACATTTAAGTTCCCTCAAGAATCAGAAAAAAATGACCAATATAGCAGTGACTTATTAAAATACCTTTTTTTTCCAAGAAAATCACTCATTTCACAAGAGTATTACTAATGAATTCAATTAAACTGTTAGCTTTCATTCAGAGCTTTTTTTTTTATTTCCCCCATGTCTCCCATTCCTAAGACCACGGGCTCATGGGGGTATGAATTCCTGACATTAGAAAGAACAAGCCAAATCTTCAAACTTTAAATAGAAGGAGAATTATATGGTTGATCAGAGGCCAAAAATAATAGCCTTTTTGTTTGTTTTTAAGCTTAGTAGAATGGGCCAAGCAAAGGACATTGGCATAATGAATGTTACTAGAAATATTACTCAAACATTTTAGCTGAAAAAACAAAGGAATAATTAGTTACAGTTTCCCACTTCAAAACTTATTATCTATGAAACCAGTATTACATTAAAGATCCTGAAAAATTAAAAAAAAGAAAAATTGTAAAGTGAAAGTAACATAAGTAGTGAGTCTCTTGATTTGTCTTAAAACACAGGCAAATTATGAAAAGGGAAGAGAGAAGTATCAGCAGTGAACGTGGATATTTAATACCTCAGAATATCTTTGAGATGGGTCACCATCAAATGAAACCTGAATTAGGGAAAGTTTAACCTGTGAAGATGTCATTGTGGGTTGATCTGAGAAAGCCTGTTCAAAAGGGTGATAACTTAGCTGGGACTCAAAGGATGGATAGGGGTCTCTGAAAGTTGTACACATTCTATCAATTAGCAAAGGGGGTGTCAGCCTTAGCACTATTGACATTTTGAACTGGATAAATGTGTGTTGTGGGGACTATCCTGTGCACTGTGGGATGCTTACCAGTATCCATGGCCTGTATCAACCCTCCACTCCCCTCAACCCTGAGTTGTGATAACCTAAAATGTTCCCAGACATTGCCAATGGCCCTTGGGGAGCAGAATTGCCCTGGTAAGCAGCACTGATTTAGCACATAAAGGAGAGTAATGCCTAATCAGAGAAGTTGTTTTTATTTGTGTATATTAACATAAGCAAAGGAATAATAGTGCAGTTTTGGCATACTTAAAGAAAATAGCCAAATTCTTTTTTTTAAAATATATTTTATTGATTTTTTACAGAGAAGAAGGGAGAGAGATAGAGAGCCAGAAACATCGATGAGAGAGAAACATCGATCAGCTGCCTCCTGCACCTCTCCTACTGGGGATATGCCCGCAACCCAGGTACATGCCCTTGACCGGAATCAAACCTGGGACCTTTCAGTCCGCAGGCCGATGCTCTATCCACTGAGCCAAACCGGTTTTGGCAAAAAATAGCCAAATTCTTTGAAGGAGCTGGTGCGGTTCCCTCTCCAGGCAGCGTTGATCAGTCCTGGAGGAGTAACATTAGGTAATGCTGATGGCGGGGGGCTTCAGCTCCCAGACAGGAGGTATCATAAAATCTTATACCTGTTTTTCCAGTGATGACTGTACTTTCCCTGAGATCCCCCAAGTAGCACATACAGACACAATAATTTTTGATGATTCATTAAAATTACAGTTTGGGAAACATGAAGCATATTAAAAATACATGAAAGCCTACTCATATTTTTCTTTCCCACTTCAAATGCCAAGTGAATTTATAGTTTTTCCATTTTCATCAATTTCAGTAAACTTGCTAGACATAGTTTTAGTCATATGCCGGCTGAACAGTAGAGGGTATGACTGTCTTAGATAGACTAGGAAGCTATGAATAGCTTCTAAAATTTATACTTGAAGAATGGTGAGATGATAAATAGAGACTTAAACCAAGGAAAATACTTACCTCAAGAAAATTAAAATGATAAAATGGAAGGAGGGCCAAGACAGCATGAAAATTTGTGGATAGGCATGATATATATTACTTAGGTCCCCACTTTTATGTCTGATTACACATATATTATCAGACTTTCATAAAGGAAACTACTTTTCCTGGCTTAATTTCTTTGTTATTTTTTTTAAAAAAATACATTTGCTGGGGTGACATTGGTCAACATGAACATATTGACCAATGTCACCCCAACAGCTTTCAGGTGTGGGTTTCTATGTTACAAGATATGTATATTGCACTGTGTGCCCACCACCCAAAGTCAAATCTTTTCCTGTCACCATATATTGGGACTCCATTCTTCCTCCACCCTCCTCCCTCTGGAAACCACCACACTGCTATTTATGTTCATGAGTTTCAGTTTTATATCCCAATATGAGTGAAATCATATGGTTCTTAGCTTTTTCTGACTGACTTATTTCACTTAGCATAATGTTCTAAAAGTCCATCCATGTTGTTGCAAATGGCGCTATTTCATCCTTTCTTATTGGCTTAATTTCTTTGAATGATAACATTTAAACCTGGGGTGAATTTTGCCAATTTTAGCTAGAACAACGTGTATCAAAACAAGAACTCTGGTCCCTATGAATTCATTTAACAAGAATCTCTTAAATAATTACCAGGAGTCAGGCACTGTGCTGGAAGCTAGAATCTAATGAGAACAGAGCTTTCTCAGACTAGTTCTCTATTCTCAAAGATCTCATAAGCCAAATAGAGGGAGAGTTGTACATGAAGAGCATAAGTACAGTTAGATGTTACAGGGGCCGCAAAGGAAGTGGAGATCAGTTGTGCTGGGTAGATTACAGGAAAAGTGGACTATTGTGTCATCTTCCTATCAGCAGTGTGTGCTGTCTCACCACACCCTTGTCAGCACGAGTGTTATATTTTTAGAATATTTTGTTAACTTGGCAAGCAGAACTGACATCTGGTTTTAATTTGCATTTATATATTGAAGACGTCAATTTTAAAATATATATTTGTTTCTCATTTTATTTTCTTTCTGCAAATTGTCTTTTTATCCTCATTTATTTTTTATTTTTTTATTTATTAATATATTTTATTGAGTTTTTACAGAGAGGAAGGGAGAGGGAGAGGGTTAGAAAGTTAGAAACATCGATGAGAGAGAAACATCAATCAGCTGCCTCCTGCACACTCCCTACTGGGGATGTGCCTGCAATCGAGGTACATGCCCTTGACCAGAATCGAACCCGGGACCCTTCAGTCTGCAGGTCGATGCTCTATCCACTGAGCCAAACCGGTTAGGGCCCTCATTTTTTTAAACTTAGTGCCTCCTGCCTCTATCTTCCCAACCCTACAAGTATGTGCGCGCCCGCCCCCCCCCCCCCACACACACACACGCACGCACACACTGAAGTTGCTCTGGCAGATGCCACCCAAACAACCTCACTTTTAAATCCAGTGAATTAGTTTCATTTCTCACCTTACTGGACTTCTAGTGCTGTCAACTCCTGTCCTTTAGAAACTCCATACAGGACTACCTCATCAGCTCTGTGCTGGTTTCTATTTTACATCTCTACTATTTCTTCTTGGCCTTTACTTGTGAGGCCCTCTTGCTTGGTACCTCCCTTAACTAATGCTGTTTTTGAGGACTTTGTGTGTTTTTTTGTTGTTGTTGTTTCTGGATCATATTCCTGCTTCCTCCTTTGTGCTCACTTTTAACAACTTCATGCATTCTCATGACTTTAACTATCACCTATGTGTTGGTGTCTCTGAAATTCTCATCTCCATCCCAGAACTTTCTTTTCTTTTTTTTTTTTTTAAATATATTTTATTGATTTTTTACAGAGAGGAAGGGAGAGAGAGAGTTAGAAACATCGATGAGAGAGGAGCATCCATCGATCAGCTGCCTCCTGCACATCTCCTACTGGGGATGTGCCCGCAACCCAGGACATGCCCTTGACCGGAATCGAACCTGGGACCTTTCAGTCCGCAGGCCGACGCTCTATCCACTGAGCCAAACCGGTTTCGGCCCCAGAACTTTCTTGATTTCTACTCTCACTGATTACTGGAAAGTTCCATAAGGATATCTCACATGTGAAATCAAAGTCCTTTTGACTTATAGGTCAAAATTCAGCTGATTTATCCTAAGTCTAATAAAAAAATTGACTGCTCTTATTTGTGCCCTTACAGTAGCTTTTCCGGTCTTTATCAGAGTATTCATTATCTCGGTCCTTCACAGGTCTCTATGTTCCTTAAGGCAGAATCTGTATCTTATCTTTGTGTCCCAGGACTTGGCTCAGAGTAAGTGCTCAATAAATGCTCAATAAATAGATGCATCTTCGGTTGTCTAAAGAGTATTCAGATCACAGTAAGTGATCATCCTATTGTATTAAAACACCTGTGGAATATTATATTCAATTATGATGATTCAAAACTGAATCCTTTTAAAAGTATGAATGAACAGAAGTGTATCAGAAGGAGAGTGACCACGATGATAGAAATCAGACCCTGTGTAATATAATCTGAAATGCCCCCCAAGAAGAGAGTACTACTGTACAGTTTGAGGAATTTTCTTCCAATATTCTTTTCTACGCATACATTTTTTTTCATAGAATCTATGGTTTTATGTCCTCCTGTTTTACTTTACATTATATCATTAACATTTCCCCCATGCTGTTTATTATTTTTGTAAGTATGATTTTTAATGACTATATACTGTTCCTAGGGCTCTATTGCATGAGTTTATTTAGAATCCAGTTTTTATATCTCAGAACTTAGTAACAATTTATTGTATATACCTTTAATGTTTTTTTCTGGAGTTTTCATACATAGGAACATGTCTGTGTGGACCTGGTCTATTTATAGAATGAATTTGCAAAAACTCAAGTAATGTTCATTTTTTTTACTTTTATGTCCCTAAAAAGGTTTTATGCTTACTATTAGCATTTCACATTTAAAATTTTATATCCTATGCATTATTGAAAATAATATTATATAAAATGCTTAATGCTCAATCTTTTTATCAGTTTGGATTAGAATTCTTTCAATTAGCCTAATTTAGTCCATTTTTAGCTATTCTGTATTTTCAATATGCCATAATTAAATCTTTGATATGTACTTAAAAAATTATAATGGAAAAATGGTAAATGAGATTCTAGGATCCTCAATTTTGCTTCTGCCATTATAAACCATAGGACAGATGGTAAAGCAGTTATGTTTGGTAATATAATCAAATAGTTAATATTTTTACTACACTAAAATGGAGATAAGTGAGTTGATTTCCTTGGATTTCTTAACTTGTATTCTGTGGTTTAGGTTGCAGATGTGATCTGAATACTGTGTTCTTTTCTGTTATCACATCGAAATGAAAAAGGCTAAAGTATTTACAGATTTCAATCTTGACCAGACACTGCTGATAACTGAGGCCTTATTCACTCAGTGTTCTTTGGTGAGACAAGGGATTTTGAGGAAGATTACTATTAGTAATCTTTCATTGTAATGACAATGAAAATAGAATATTGTCTCTGGTAAGGAAGAGGTCAGGGAAGATGTTACATGCTGTAAATTTACCCTCCAGAGGTGGTGGGGTGCTTAGACAGTTTTTAAGATGCTTGCAAGCTTAACTCACTCCTTAAGGAACAGATGACACCATAACTGGAGTCATAACTGCAAACAGCCCTTCCTGGTCTGCAGGAATGTCAGGGGTTAGAACAGTGTCCGCAAATTATAGTGTTCTATCAGTCACTGGGAAGGCTTGTGAAACATGTAGATGTCTGGGATTTACCAGTAAGGATTCTTCTTTTGTATGTCTGAGGTGGGGCCTAGGAATCTAAAAGTTTAGTAAGGATTCCAGAGACTGTGATATAGATGCCTCTAGAACCAAATTGGGAAGGAAACGTTCATGTAGCTCATTGCTGAAGTGGAACTTTTACCTGTAAGGAGGACTCTGCAGAATAAAGGAGAGCTCCCTACCAGAGCCATGGAATCATGGAATTTAGGAATTCATTTGACTTCATAGTGAGATGAAATTTGTGCCCCTGATATAACCATGACCTAACCACCTATTTTTTTTCTAAAATACATAGCATAAATATTTATTACATTTTTAAAGGTACTGTTAAAAAGAAAGGAAGAGGAAGAAAATATTACTTTTAAATCAAAAGGCAAACTCTAAGCATTCTTCTCAAATTAAGATTGTGCCAATGTTATAAGTTTAGTGACATTTGTGAGTTTAAACTTACATGTTGTCAATATTGATTTCATTTACAATCTAGAATTCAAAACCAAGACCACTTGCTATTCAGAATCAACATTCTATATCTGTATTATTCCTGTTTTTCTACCTCAGCAAATCAAAGAGGAATATAAATAAATAAATATCCTTTTCCAGAATTTATTTTATTCTAAAATTGCCATATGCTTGTTATAAGGATATAAAAATTAAGATTACCTAGAACAGTGGTCGGCAAACTGCAGCTCGCAAGCCACCTGAGGCTCTTTGGCCCCTTGAGTGTGGCTCTTCCACAAAATACTGACTTCTGCGCATGGGCCATGAAGTTTCAATCACACTGTACATGCACCCCCGCACGTGGTATTTTGTGGAAGAGCCACACTCAAGGAGTCAAAGAGCCGCATGTGGCTCATGAGCCGCAGTTTGCTGACCACTGGCCTAGAACTTAATAAATTATTTTTCCATGCCTCCTTACCTACCCCATTTCCTTTATCTTAAATGCACTTCTTTTCCTTCAGGAAGCCTTCTCATATTTAGTTCACACCATTTTGACCATTCTTTTATCCCTTTACCTCTGACACTTTATTCAATTTACTTCTTGTTCCTCTAATTACCCTTAATTCTTTATATATCTGTATATATATTTTTCTTCTTCTTTTCTATATGTAGGGTCCTCAAGATTGAAAACGAAATATTTAATTTGTTTTGTTCTGTTATGCAGGAAGCACCATATAGTTGTGGTGATCAGGCGGCAGTCCATCTCTCTTTGTCTCTAGTGTAAAATTTCCAACTTATGCCCATTCAAATAGAATCCTATGCTGTGATGGGAACCTGTGGAATCAAAAGAGAAAGGAGCCCGGCTGGTGTGACTCAGTGGTTGAGCACCGACCCGTGAACCAGGAGGTCACGGTTCGATTCCCAGTCAGAGCGCGTACCTGGGTTTCGGGCTTGATCCCCAGTGGGGGGTGTGCAGAAGGCAGCTGATCAATGATTCTCTCTCATCATTGATGTTTCTATGTCTCTCTCCCTGTCCCTTCCTCTCTGAAATCAATAAAAATGCACTTTTTATAAAAGAAGGGAAAGGACCTACTGGATAACTCTTTATGTTCTGAAACCTACAGTAGCAAAATCAAGTACTGTTAGCCTCGTTGTGCCCAAGAGGACTGAGTTCTAAGGAGGCAGTGTTGGCTAAGTGATCCAGGATCCAAAACCATGAGAGGAGAGCTGTGAGAGCAGGTTGGGGATTGGAACACCAGTGTGTGGAGACAAACTGGTTGAAAGAATACTCGTTTTTATCCTTCCTGAACTCAAGGTGGTTGTTTTTTAAAAAATATTTACAGAACCCAAGCAGGGGTCCACAAGGTTTCTTTGATGGCTCCTTCCCTTGCTACGTTCATAGGTGTGTTCATGTTCCTGGCACAGGTATTTTTAATACAGTTTCAAACACCATGACTTAAATGTGTTGGAATGTCTAGCTTTGGTGGAACCTTGTAGATCAAACCTTCATAGGGCTGCTGCCAAAATTGGAATTTCTACCTCCCAGAAAACATTTTGAACTCCTTAGAGCTTTACTCTCTTTTACTAATTTTATTTCTCCCACTATGCTGGCATGTAGTAGATGCTAAATACTTTTTATGTTAAATCGAAATGTGCCTCTTTTGAA
Organism: Myotis daubentonii; assembly: GCF_963259705.1. Taxonomy (NCBI): domain Eukaryota; kingdom Metazoa; phylum Chordata; class Mammalia; order Chiroptera; family Vespertilionidae; genus Myotis; species Myotis daubentonii. Next base: position 17,409,313 of record NC_081857.1, on the reverse strand, counting down.
TTTGTTATACCTTGAATTAATTCAACTTTTTGTAAAATAGTCTCTAATAATCTGAATTGAAAATGAGGTGATTAATGTCATAATCAGACTCATAATCTTGGGATTGTAGTCTAATACTAGCATTATGTGTTTTTCTTTGTATTGCTTCTAAAACACTGTAGAGTTAGTTATCCAGACCAAGGATATTTTCCTGGATTTTGGCCATCCTTTAATTTCTGGAATCTAATCTTTCAGTCTGTGTGATATTTACAAAACTTAAAAGATCATTGTGAAGTAATAGGCTTAGATAATGCTTTGGAGAAACATGATGCAGTTCTTAAGAGTCCCTTAGCTTCAAGATGATAGGCTTTGTAGAAGTACTTATTCTTTTCTCTGCTTGGTTAATTTAACAACTCAGATATTAAGCCTCCTTATTTAAAAGGAATATACAACTGAGAAAAGATGAAAGCAAAGCACAAAACAAAACTAGTAAAGCAGTTTAACTGGTAAATCTTATCAGATTTCATGTACTATGAGGAACCAGTGGATCAGTTTCCAGAAGGAGAAATCCCAGGCCAACAGAGAACATGGGAAAATCACTAGTTACAGAAGCTGAGTGGAACAGCTTCTCCTCTGGGGGCAGCCAGCCTCTCCCTTGTGAAAGGTTTTCCCCACACCCAGACTCCCAGAAAGAAGGGGAGGAAAAGAGGGAGTGAAGAAATGTCAAGGGGAAGGTGAAAGGAGGAAGAAGGACTTGGCTCAGATTCAATCCAGCAACTGCCTTGCATGTCCACTGGAGACCTTAGTACAGTACCTACACCTATGCTAATGACAGAATGAGGTAATGAGGCCTAAACTTTCTCTTCTTTAGAATTTCATTCATATCACAACCGTAAAAAATTACCTCACATATATCTTGTTAGAACAGCACCTGCCGGGAGCTGGTCCATCCTTGCTGTTTCAAGGGACCTGGCATATATGGCATACGGTTCTTAATATGTTTGCTCACCTTCTTGGCACTATGTGTTTTAACCAAGGTCACCTCTCCAAGAAAGGTTGAATCCCCAGGTAGGGATTTTCCCCTGAAGTTAGGGAGGGAATAAAACCTCATAACTAAGTGCCAGGCGGGTAATTAATCATTTTAACTATGAACAATCATGCTTAAGCTACATAATCTTTACTCCCTGGAATGGAGATAAGAAACGCCCTAACCTTTGGAATAGAGATTGATAGGATTAGAATCAACTGGTATAAATACAGATGTAACAAGACAGCAAGACACAGAGCTTAGAGGACAGTACCAAGAGACACAGAACCTAGGCACAGAACCTACACAGAACGTTCTCTAGAGACAGAAGAACTTTGCTGGAGAGAACATGGCAAAAGATCCTGGACTGAACCTGACTACAAAAATTGGCAAGAGAACCTGACTAGAACCTGGTGACTGAACCTGGCTGGAGAACCTAGCAAGAGAACATGGACACAGAACCTGGCTGGAGATCCTAAGCAGAACCTCTCTGGAGATCCAGACCAGAACTTGGCTGGAGATCCTAGCTAGGCTGCTGATCAACTGAACACTGTCTCCGTGTCCTTTCTTCTTCGCCAACTCCGTCCACACCTTTGGGGACCCCTGGACCTGCTGGGGTTGGACCCCAGCAAGCACCTAGACTTACATAATAAGATGACAAGGCCTACGTTTTTTTCTTTTTTGTAATATTGTTGCCCAGGCTGGTGTGGCTCAGTTGGTTGAATGTCATGACTGGGAAATTTTACCACGCACACACATCTGTACCTACATCTACATTTATACACATGTACACGTGCATGCATAGCTACCCTCACACACGTAATATTGCTACACACAAAAACACACATACTCCTATACCTACAGATACTTATATCCTTATTTGTATTTTGTGTCCCTCCATCCCCAACTCTTGACCATAAATAATCTTGTCTTGCTTAGCCAAACCACTTCTCCAGTTTTCAAGAGGGAGTTCTTTCCATTGTATGAATATGTATGTTCACACCACACTTTTCATCAGCACCATTTTTACTGTTTGTTCTACTGATCTCTAGGCCCTGATTTTATAATGTCAAATTATGAGTGCTAAAATTTTCAATTCTGCTTCCCTTTCACAATTAGCAGCTATTTCTTCCTTGGATTTAGAATCTATATATATAAAAGGCTAAGTGACCAACTGTCCAACTGTCTGACCGACTGACTGGTACGTATGACTCGCACTGGCAATTTAAAAATAAATGTTGACTCGCACATGTGTGATACATATAAAGCTCTCGCAGACGCCAATTGCACGCATGTGTTTCAATCTGTCATTGTAGATTGTGAATTTGGTTGAGACTTCTATTATAGAGAAAGGGCGAATAGCAATTTTAAAATATTTCTTCTAATTAATTTCCTTTCCGTGTGCATGAATCTGTGCACCGGGACACTAGTGATGATATAATAGCTGATAGGGCTGGGTTTACCTGTTTTCTAATGGTACCTGGGCTTCATCTTGATCATTATACATGTTAAACAGAACCATAAAAAATTTAAATAACAGCAATATCACGTGGGTAAGCCCAAACATGACATTAATTTTCACTTAATGACATTATTTTGATCACTTACGTTATTAAATTCCTCAGATATTCTGTTTCTTTTCTTAACCATTTTTTCCCAAGTAAAGGCTTGTATTTTTTGAGTCATCTATTGCTGATGAGGCCACTGCATACATGGAAAAGATTTATTTCTTAGTTTTTCACTTCTTGGGTAGAGTCTGAATGATCTTTTCCTTCTTGGCCTGGATTTGCTCCTCATAGCACAGGTGGCCTCAGCATGGTCATTCAAGAGCCTCTAGTGGACCCTGTCTGCCTTCAGCCCAGGGATGTATTAGTTTACCCCACTCCATAATGTATCTCTTTTAAAAAAATGTATCTTTATTATTGAAAGTATTAAAGATGTCCTCTTTTTCCCCCCTGTGGTCTCCTCCCCAAGTCCCCCCCACCCCCAGGTCTTCACTGCACTATTGCCTGTGTCCATGGGTTATGTATATATGCATATAATTTCTTTGGTTAATCTCTTCCCCTTCCCTCTGAGGTTCTGCAGTCTGTTCCATGCTTCTATATCTCTAGATCTATTTTGTTCATCAATTTATTTTGTTCATTAGATTCCACAGATGAGAGAGATCATGTGATACTTGTCTTTCTCTGACTGGCTTATTTTGCTTAGCATAATACTTTCCAGGTCCCTCCATTGTGTCTCAAAGGGTAAGAGATTTTTCTTTTTTACAGCTGCATCGTATTCCATTGTGTAAATGTACAACAGCTTTTTTTTTTTTTTTTAATCCACTCATCTACTGATGGGCACTTGGGCTGTTTCCAAATCTTAGCTATTGTAATTAGCACCACTGTGAACATAGGGATGCACATATTCTTTCTGATTGGTGTTTCAGGCTTCTTCAGATATATTCGTAGAAGTGGATCCCTGGGTTGAATGGCAGTTCCATTTTTAATTTTTGAGGAAACTTCATCCTGTTTTACGTAGGAGGTAAAAGACCTGTATTTGGAAAACTATAAGACATTGAAAAAAAATAGAGAAAGATACAAACAAATGAAAGAATATACCATCTTCATGGATTAGAAGAATTAACATCATCAAAATGTCCATACTACCTAAAGAAATCTACAGATTCAATGCAATCCCTATTAAAATACCAATGGTATATTTCACAGATATAGAAAAAATACTCCAAAACTTTATATGGGACAAAAAAAAAAGACCCCCAATAGCCATAGCAATCTTGAGAAAAAAGAACAAAATAGGAGGGATCACAATACCAGATATCAAATTGTACAAAACCACTGTAATCAAAACAGCTTGGTACCAGCATAAGAACAGACATATAGATCAATGGAACAGAACAGAGAACCCAGAAATTGACCCAAACCATTATGCTCAATTAATATGTGACAGTGGAGGCAAGAACATACAGTGGAGTAAAGACAGTCTCTTTAAGAAATTGTGTTGGTAAAACTGGACAGTTACATGCAAAAAATGCAACTAGTCCACTAACTTACACCATATACGAGAATGAACTGAAAATGGATAAAAGACTTAAATGTAAGTTGTGAAACCATAAAAAATGTAGTAGAAACCATAGGCAGCAAAATCTCATATATCTCTCATAGCAATATGTTTGTCAATACATCTTCTAGGGCAAGGGGAACAAAGGATAAGAAAAACAAATGGGACTATATCAAAATAAAAAACTTCTGCACAGCAAATGAAACCATCAACAAAATAAAAAGGGAGCCCACACTATGGGAGAATGTATTTGTCAGTGATACATTGGATAAGGGGTTAATTTCCAAAATATATAAAGAACTCATACAAACTTAATAAAAGGAAGACAAACAATCCAATTAAGAAGTGGGCAAAGGTCCTAAATAGATACTTCTCCAAAGAGGACATACAGATGGCCAACAGACATATGAAAAAGTGCTCAAAGTCACTAATCATCGGAGAGATACAAATTAAAATGACAATGAGGTATCTCCTTACAACAGGCAGAATGGCTACCATCAACAAATCAACAATCAACAAGAGTTGGTGAGAATATGGAGAAAAGGGAACGCTAGTATAGCCTAAGGATGTATTTCATGAGAATCTTGATTTTGGACATTCATCCATGATGAGGAATCTCAAGACATAGATCCTTAGGGAAGGATGAGATATTTAAGGCTACTGATATATGCGTATAACATCTGTTTTAAAAATCTGTTTAAAATGGCTGTTTTCTCTAGGCCAAAAATGCTGGTATGAAATACTGCGTTGGAAGTGAGCAGCACCGTGGGGGTGGCAGAGACAAGACATGACCATATTAGGCAGTGGGACTGGCACAATCCTCAGACTGTCTGGAAGAGCTATCTGGCTATGCCTACTTGATTAGGAATGAGTTCCCTAGGAAAAAATTGGGAATGGAGCAACCAGCACATAATAGCAAACAAAACAAAACTCCAGGCCTAGTGAACAGAGGTCTTATTTAAGCCATAAAAAGAAAAAAAGACTCATGCTTAAATCCCTCAGCCAATTCCCTAACCTAATTGTTTCCACTATCAGATCCCCTTGAATGAAGGGAAGACCAGACAACCTTGATGTCAGGTCCGCCTGTAACATTCCCAATGTGTACCTGGGAGATGTCAAGATATCCCCACCCAAGAGAAAAACAACTTGTGCTTTTGGCGTTGTACCATTAAGAATCTTTAAGAGGCCTAATAGTTGGCACAACTTGGAAGAGCACATGTACCCACTTTGTGTATCCTGCTTTGGCCATTTACCAGATGACTTGAAAAGCTGCCAGCTTTGACGGAGGCCCACAGCAAGAGAAGATGCCCTGGGCTAAAGTGTAAAAAGTGCTATTGAGCTATTACTAACCCATGCTCCTGGCTGGAACAGAACTGAGGGTGGAAGGAGAGAATGAATGGGCTATCAATGGTATGAACAGTTAGAAGCAACTACATGTGCTTGTAATTTTTCCGGAAACATTGGCAGAAGGTGCCCTATATTGGAAGCACATGTTCTCAATTTTGGGAATTCACCAAAATAGGTATCTTTATTTATGATGGATGCAGAATTAGAGCAATTTTTCTACTTTACAAAATAGTAATTCCTATTAAGAGCACAGGCTGCATATCCTGGTTTGAACTCTTTGGTGGTCCTGCCATTGTGTGGAACTTTAACATTGAAATTGATGACACAGAATTGTTCTAGCATGGTATCTTTCCAGCTAATAAATTTTCTTATTAAATATGAATTTTCAGGAATGAAAATTCCTTTGTTTTGGGGTATTATAGTCTTAACATTAGTTTAGGTCATTGGTGTGGGTACATATAAATGTTTTTAGCTTAATGTTTCACTATTCTTGACTGTCCATTTTTATTATAGTTTTAGTTATATTCAAGATTTTATTTTATTTTGTATTGCTTAAAGTATTACAAAGAGTATTACATATGTCTCCTTTTTTTTTTTCCCCGCCCTTGACAATCCCCTGGCCTCCCCTACCCCCCAGTGTCTTATGTCCATTGGTTATGCTTATATGCATGCATACAAGTCCTTCAGTTGATCTTTTACCCATCCCCCTCCTGTCCTCCCACCCTCCCCGGTCTTCCTGCTGTAGTTTGACAGTCTGTTCGAGGCAGCTCTGCCTCTGTATCTATTTTTGTTCATAAGTTTATAATGGTCTTTATTATCCAGAAATGAGTGAGATCATGTGATATTTTTCCTTCATTGACTGGCTTATTTCACTTAGCATAATGCTCTCCAGTTCCATCCATGCCGTTGCAAATGGTAAGAGTTCCTTCTTTTTTACAGCAGCATAGTATTCCATCGTGTAGATGTACCACAGTTTTCTAATCCATTCATCTACTGATGGGCACTTAGGCTGTTTCCAGATCTTAGCTGCTGGGGTCCAACCCCAGCAGGTCCAGGGGTCCCCAAAGGTGTGGACGGAGTCAGCAAAGAAGGAATGACATGGAGACAGTGTTCAGTTGATCAGCAGCCTAGCCCGAATCTCTAGCCAAGTTCTGGTTAGGATCTCCAGCCAAGTTCTGGTTAGGATCTCCAGCCAGGTTCTGTGTCCATGTTCTCTTGCTAGGTTCTCCAGGTTCTCCAGCCAGGTTCTGTAGCCATGTTCCCTCAGTAGGTTCTCCAGCCAGGTTCTGTCCAGGTTCTCCAGCCAGGTTCAGTCACCAGGTTCTAGTCAGGTTCTCCTGCCATGTTCTATCCAGGTTCTGTAGCCAGGTTCTGTCTCTAGGTCCTTCAGCCAGGTTCTGTCTCTAGGTTCTGTGGCCAGTTTCTGTCCAGGATCTTTTGCCATGTTCTCTCCAGCGAAGTTCTTCTGTCTCTAGGTTCTGTGTAGGTTCTGTGTCTAGGTTCTGTGTCCTGTTTTCTTGTTACATCTGTATTTATACCAGTTGATTCCAATCCTATCAATCTCTATTCCAAAGGTTAGGGTGTTTCTTATGTCCATTCCAGGGAGTAAAGATTATGTAGCTTAAGCATGATTGTTCATAGTTAAAGTGATTAATTACCCGCCTGACACTTAGTTAAGGGGTTTTATTCCCTCCCTAACTTCAGGGGGAAATCCCTACCTGGAGAAACAACCTTTCTCAGAGAGGTGACCTTGGTTAAAACACATAGTGCCAAGAAGGTGAGCAAACATTAAGAACAGTATGCCATATATGCCAGGTCCCTTGAAACAGCAAGGATGGACCGGCTCCCGGCACTTAGCTATGGTTAATTGTGCTGCTATGAACATAGGGGTGCATATATCCTTTCTGACTGGTGTTTCTGGTTTCTTGGGATATATTCCTAGAAGTGGGATCACAGGGTCAAATGGGAGTTCCATTTTTAGTTTTTTGAGAAAACTCCATACTGTCTTCCATAGTGGCTGCACCAGTCTGCATTCCCACCAGCAGTGTATATTCAAGATTTTAATTGAGCTTGTTTGTATTTTTCTGATGTTTCACTCAATTTAGGGTTTTTTTTAAAGTATTATTTATTGAGTCATACAGTTTTGTCTCATTAGGCATTTACTTTTACACTTCTTTTTGTCTTAATTTTTAAAACTGAATTATTTATTTTACATTTCAAAAAGTTATTTATGATATTCTATACCTGGGATAATCATGTAATTTTTATTAAATATTCATTATGCTTACATTAAAAGAGAAACAATAGAGGTTTTTAAAAGTGTCATTGTATAGTGGAGCTATTTTTTTTTATATTTACTATGAAATTTAAAATGGAATTTCACTGGGTCTATGACTGAAATACTTCTGTGTAAAAAATTATAGACTTCCTGAGACATTATTTTAAGGAAAGTTAATCTGGGCTCTTTGATGTGCTTTGCCTTTAAGAGACACTGATTATATGTATCTGGGGAAATAATAGTCTGTTGTTGATGTGGGTGTCCTGTGAACATTCTGCATTTGGACTCTCCTCTCTATGTTTCCTTCACTTCTTGGAATTCTTCTCTACACTTATGAGAAGAATGAGTTTCTAAGAGCTATTTTGAGAAGGGCAATTAGTGCATGTGAAATGAATCAAAGGTAGTGTGACATGCTTGGCATATAAGTTTAAAAGGACAAAACTTTACATTCGAGACAATGATCAGGTTTACCATGTGAGATGGACAGCAGGTAGTATGCTGTCCTCTGCAAAGGTTTATTGGCAGTATATAAAATGATGTGAAAGGTACAAGGAGGAAGGATTTACAGAATTAAAATAAAAAATATATAAATGGAATATGAAAACAATTGTTAAAAGGGAGTCATAGGACTTTAAATCCTGAGGGTGGAGGAGGGACTGTCCTCAGATCAGAGCATCTAAGACAATCAACTTTAATTGGTTACCTTCATGCTAGCATTTTTCAACTGTCATTTTTTTTTTTTTTTTGCCGAAAGTGTGCCCACAAATCTGAGTCATATTGTAAGTTCTCCCCATTTTATTACCTTAGCTTCAGTGTTTGCAGGATCTGGGAATGGGGCAGGGGGCTGAATGGATAACAGGGGAATCATTACCTGTCAAGTCTTCATTTATTCGTTCAATCAGTACTTCTGAAGCACTCCTCTCATTCCAAGTGCTGTGCTCATGGTTGGAAAGACAGTAGTAAATAAGTCACACTCATTCCTGGAACTTAGGATTTTGGAGGGAAGAGAGACAAATAGTATTTTGCAATAATTTAAGCTGTCAAATTACTGTTTCAAAATACAAACACTGGGTTACTTCCCAACAGTGAGATCTATCCTAGGGGTTCAGGGCCATCATGAGGAAGGGAAATACATATTAAGACCTTAAAGGGGGTAGACTCTAAGTGACTGGCAAACTGTGGCTCGCGAGCCACATGCGGCTCTTTGGCCCCTTGAGTGTGGCTCTTCCACAAAATACCATGTGCGGGCGCACATGTATAGTGCGATTGAAACTTCGTGGCCCATGTGCAGAAGTCGGTATTTTGTGGAAGAGCCACACTCAAGGGGCCAAAGAGCCGCAGTTTGCCGACAACTGGAGAGGAATGAAAGCAAATAGGAGAGTTTGGAGGAGAGTTAATGACACATGTAAGACAGGAGACTAGAGAGTGTAAGTGTAAAGACAAACATCAGTATTGCTGGCATGTCACTTTTAAGGGAATAGGTAACAGGAGCTAAGTCTGGATAAGAAAGCAGGGCTCACATCAAGGAGGGCCTTGAAAGCCAAGTCAAAATGTTTGCCCCTTACTTTAAGGCAGTGGGAGACCACTGAAGGATTCATGTGGGCTAGTAGGCAGAATCGAGACTGGGTTGAGTTCAAAAAGGATACTCTGGCTGTGGTGCATAGAGCAAGACTGGCGAACAATTAGGCCAACCCTCAATTCACTTAATTTGAAATCAGGGCTCACCTACAGAACCACACAAGTTTCCCCAAGAGTAGGTTGGTGGGGTTAAATGTGAGGGTGTGTCATGAGAAACTGGGAAGTGACAAAACTCACTGTGTCAAAGGGCTTCAGGAAGTGCTCCATCCTTGAGGCTCAGAGGAGCAGAAGATTTCAGGCCAGTGGCTCTGAATCTCAGGAGCACGGTAGAATTCCCTGAGGTCTTTGATGAAAATCTTGATGACTGTGCCTCAACCTGGGAACCAATGAATCACAATCTTGAAACCCGATGGAAGCTCTTCATGAAACTCTATGCTTCCTAGCAGTGAGAGCTTCCAAATTAGTCAAGTCAAAAGACTGAGCACCCAGTGAGGGAGGGGGAAGAGATAATTTCAATGACTTTCGGTTAAGATAGTCATCTTAATTGAAAAAGAGAGAGAGTCTGAGATATTGGGCTTGCTATGCTGACTTGCAGAAGCAAAAGCCTTTTAGACTCAGCCTGAGGTCCATTACTACTGGAATTGTCTATCTTCAACATTTCTTGTTCTATAGCCAATTTTATCTTCTATTAATATGGCTATCACAGTTTCCTTGTGATTGGCATTTGCCTTATACATCTTTTTCTATTCTTTTACTTTCACCTACTTTCTTATATACAGCACATAGTGGCATCTCATTTTTGTTTTTGTTGTTAATCCAATCTTACCATGACCATCTTTTAACTGATGATTTCCATGTAAGTTCCTGTAGGTTTGTTTTACTAGTAATTGTCATATACCATATCTGTCAAGTTTCCTCTTTGTTTTTCTTTAACATTTTTTAAAACATTTTGACTGATTAATCTCTGTTTCTTTCTTTGTTTTTCTAGAAGTATTTTTCACCCTCTCAACTGACTTGGCATCTTTGTATTTTATTTCTATTCTTTTAGTCATTATACTCAAAATTTTTCCAGTCTAAATTGCACAATATTTTCTTATAATAAAATTTGAAGGTATGAAGTATAACACATATGGAAATGTGCAAAAATTAGGGCACAATTTAATGAACAGTTATAAAACAAATACCTGTGCATAACTCAGATTAAAAACCATAAGCAGCACCCTCAGAAACTTCTTGTCTTTTCATCTCAATCATAAATTCCTCCTTTTTAGTTAGAAATAACCGTTATCTTTAAGTTTAGTTTTACTCTTTTTGAAATTCATCCATATTTTTGTAGGTAGCTCCAACTACATGGTTGGTTGGTTCGTTTTCAGCATTCCATTGTATGATTATGTCACTATTTGTTTATCCAGTCAACTGTTGATGGCCATTTGGGATAATCCTAGTTTTTGAAAACTGAATAATGTGACTAAGAACATTATTGAATATATATGCTAATGCACCATATGCTTTAATTTCTGTCTAACAATGAAATTACTATGCTCAAGCCAAATATGACATCAACTATAGTGGATAATGCCAGTTTTCCAAACTAGTTAACCCAATTTATACTCCCATCTGCTGTGTATTAAGAGTTCTTATGACTTCACATCTTCAACATGGTATTATGAGTACTTTAAAATTATTGCCAATCTGGAGATTGTATGGTGGTACCTCATTATGATTTTAAAATGCTATAAAAAGATTAAGCATGTTTTCATATGTTAACTGGCCATTTAAATTTCCTCTTTAGCCAACTAATCATTCTTGCCTTTTATCTACTTTATTATTGGATTGTCTACCTTGTTCTTATTGATTAGTAGGAGTAGTTTTTATATATTCTGGAATTAAATATTTTGATTATTAAAGGTTTTAATGCTATTGAAAGCTGTATCTTTTTAAAATTTAAGTTTGTAATAGTTGGGTCATGCTACATAAAAGCTCAATAGATTTTTGTGTATATATTGGCATTCAGTTGACTTGCTGGATTCTCTTATCAGTTCGCATGGTTTTCCCACAAATTCTATTAGATTGTCTACATAAGCAACAATAGTATCTGTGAATAAATGAGTTTTATTTTGTCCTTTACAGTACCATCTATCTTGGTGATCACATTTCAGAAAAATAATCCCTTGGTTCTAGAGCAAGCATGTCGAACTCACGCGAGTTTGACATGCTAGTTCTAGAGAAAGATATTTCTGGGTTGTTGAAGAGGTACATTCCCAAGGAACAAAGAAGAAATTTAGAATTGCAACTTTTCTAAAGTAAATGCAGTAAGAAAAGGAAGGTCAGGGACCTATAGTCAGGAAGAAACCTATCTGAAGTTTTGTTAGGTGAGGAGAACATTAAGGCCATCTTGGTCAGAGGTTAATGTAATATTTTATAAATAACATTTAAATTTTTTTTCTATTTTCCAATCTTTCTAGCTCTCTTATTGCCATTTCCAACTTCTCTACCTTGGATCATGGTTTTACTTTATATTCCTGTCTGATCAAATAACACATAACACATATATGACATTTAGAAGCAGTCATTAGGGAAGAAGAGGAGAGATTATTATGTAAACATACATTCTATTTCTAAGTAAACCAATGGGACATAATGGAGTAAAATCCCAAATTATTCACAGACTGTTCCAGATGTTAATTTGAAAGTTTAGCTTTCATATAGACCCATGGGAATCTATTTAACTTGTAATGTAACTTTCAATCAATGATTAGCAAGTGCCTGTCCAGGCGCTGTAATAAGTGTTGGGGACACAATAGTAATCAAAGTAAATTGTTCCTGTTCCTGTATGGCTTACAGTTTAGGCAGAGATACAAACTATACAAGCAAAGCAATGAAAATGTAACCAGCCATGAAAACAATGAATAAGTACAGGGAGAAGTACATGGGAGTACACAGAACCTGAAGAGGTTAGCCTGATCACGGAGAAGGGGCAGGGAGAGTTGTGGGAGAAAAGATGTGCAAACACCGGAAGGCAAGAAAAAATAGACAGGGGTAGGCAAAACTAGGTTTACAGTTGTGAGTACATGAAATACAGAGTTTATTCTTGTATTATTATTTATTTATTAATTATTGTAATCACCATTATTATTATTAGTATTATTAACCTACTTTTGTCCACCCCTATATTACTTTAGTGAAACAAGGAGGAGTTACTAGTGATGGGATAGAAGAGAGTGTAGGGCCACTTTTGGGAGGAATGATGCAAGATGAGAGTCTGGAGAGATAAACTAATATTAGAAAAATTGAAAGCAATGTTGAAATGTTTTGATTTATCCTAACAGCAATGCAGAGTCATTGAAGGATTTTTTAAAAATACATTTTTTATTGATTTCAGAGAGGAAGAGAGAGCCAGAAACATAAATAATGAGAGAATCATTCATCAGCTGCCTCCTACATGCCCCACACTGGGACTGAGTCTGCAATCCAGGCATGTGCCCTGACTGGGAATCGAACTGTGACCTCCTGGCTAATAGGTCAACACTCAACGACTGAACCACGCTGGCCAGCCTCATTGAAGAATTTTATGCAAGGAAGTCATAACTTGGCTAGGTTTCCATTTTGCAAATATTCTTTGGCTAGAGTGTGAAAAATAAAATGGAATAGTGAGGAGTCTGGGAAACCAGGTGACATCTTTTCAGTAATCCAGATGAGAGATGATTTTGCCTTCACAAGGTTAATGAGGATGAGTATGGAGGGAAATGGATGGACTCAACAACAATTTATTTGTGCTGCCTGTATGGAAGTGAGAGATTTAAGAAGGACTGTTCAAAAGATAACTCCATGGATTTGCTTTAATCAGCCTTTTTCTTTTAAAAAAAAATGTATTTTATTGATTTTTTTACGGAGAGGAAGGGAGAGGGATAGAGAGTTAGAAACATCGATGAGAGAGAAACGTCGATCAGCTGCTTCCTGCACACTCCCCACTGGGGATGTGCCTGCAACCAAGGCACATGCCCTTGACCAGAACCGAACCTGGGACCCTTGAGTCTGCAGGCTGACGCTCCATCCACTGGGCCAAACCAGTTAGGGCCAGCTTTTTTTCTGGGGGAAATGGTTGCAGCTAGAAAACTCAGATCTTAAGAACACCTGGTTCTTGATGCCAACCAAGCTTCCATAAGATACTTGTGTGGAGAATAGGAGCTCCTTTAGTTTCTTGTTTCTGACTCAATAAAGAGAAAGGATTCTTTATTTGCTCATCCCTCCGTGAGGAGGGAATGTTATCTTCAATATGGACATTAAGTAGAAGCAAAAAGGGAGAAACCAAGATGGCCGCATAGGTTAACGCCACAGATTGCTGCCTCGAACAACCACTTCAAAAAACAACTAAAAGACGGAACGGACATCATCCAGAACCACAGGAAGGCTGGCTGAGTGGAAATTCTACAACCAGGAGGAAAGAGAATATCATACCCAGACTCAGAGGAGGCGCAGTGCTGAAGTGAAGTACTCAGGTGCGGAGTGCGAGCGCGGAGCGGGCTGGCGGCAGAGGGCGTGGTTGTTGTTTTCAATCGGGAGGGAGTTTCAGACTCTGAGCTCCAGATCCGGGCGAGTCTCTGGGGACCCAGACTCAAACGGGAGAAGCGGGACTGTCTGGCTTCGGTCGGAACTCGAAGGCAGCTTTCTCTCCGAGGTTTGCAGCAGTTGCTGGGACTCTGAGAGGCAGAGCCCCTAGGGACGGAACTGAGAGCAGCCATAACTGCTCGCTCCCCCCGCCCTGTAGAGCCCCGGGGACCTGCCCCACCCAAGCCCTGCGCAGAACCATTTGCCGTATAGCCTCAGGCAAAGGCTAGATTAGCACCGCCCTAGAGATCCAGCACAGAAGCTCTCCCACTGCAGACACAGCGGACTCTCATAGCCAGTTAGCCTGGAGGTCAAATCACCCCTGGTATTACCGACAACAATCAAGGCTTAACTACAAGACTGTGCACAAAGACCACTAGGGGGTGCACCAAGAAAAGATAAAAAAATGCGGAGACAAAGAAACAGGACACAAATGTCAGAAATGGAAGATATAGAGCTCAAAACCACACTTTTAAGGTCTCTCAAGAACTGTCTAGAAGCTGCCGATAAACTTAGTAAGGCCCTCGAAAAGACTGGTGAGACCGCCGATAAATGTAGTGAGATCCTCAAGAAATCTAATGAGACCCTCGATGTTGTGATAAAGAACCAACTAGAAATTAAGCATACACTGACTGAAATAAAGAATATTATACAGACACCCAACAGCAGACCAGAGGAGCGCAAGAATCAAGTCAAAGATTCAAAACGCGAAGAAGCAAAAAACACCCAACTGGAAAAGCAAAATGAAAAAAGAATCCAAAAATGCGAAGATAGTGTAAGGAGCCTCTGGGACAGCTTCAAGCGTACCAACATCAGAATTATAGGGGTGCCAGAAGATGAGAGAGAGCAAGATATTGAAAACCTATTTGAAGAAATAATGACAGAAAACTTCCCCCACCTGGTGAAAGAAATAGACTTACAGGTCCAGGAAGCGCAGAGAACCCCAAACAAAAGGAATCCAAAGAGGACCACACCAAGACACATCATAATTAAAATGCCAAGAGCAAAAGACAAAGAGAGAATCTTAAAAGCAGCAAGAGAAAGAAACCGAGTTACCTACAAGGGAATACCCATACGACTGTCAGCTGATTTCTCAACAGAAACTTTGCAGGCCAGAAGGGAATGGCAAGAAATATTCAAAGTGATGAATACCAAGAACCTACAACCAAGATTACTTTATCCAGCAAAGCTATCATTCAGAATTGAAGGTCAGATAAAGAGCTTCACAGATAAGGAAAAGCTAAAGGAGTTCATCACCACCAAACCAGTATTATATGAAATGCTGAAAGGTATTCTTTAAGAAGAGGAAGAAGAAGAAAAAGGTAAAGATACAAATTATGAACAACAAATATGCATCTATCAACAAGTGAATCTAAGAATCAAGTGAATAAATAATCTGGTGATCATAATAGAATCAGGGACATAGAAAGGGAATGGACTGACTATTCTTCGGGGGGAAAGGGGTGTGGGAGATGCGGAAAGAGACTGGACAAAAATTGTGCACCTATGGAAGAGGACAGTGGGTGGGGAGTGAGGGCGGAGGGTGGGGCGGGAACTGGGAGGAGGGGAGTTATGGGGGGGAAAAAGAGGAACAAATGTAATAATCTGAACAATAAAGATTTAATTAAAAATATTAAAAAAAAAAAAAAAGAAGAAGCAAAAAAATCAAGTTGTCAGTATGAGTTGATGGAGATGAAGGAAGGGAGAATGAAGGTCTGTGGGTCACAGGAGTTGGGGAAAGTAGGGATCCCAGCTTAAGCCTAAATCAGAGCCATTGCTACTGAGCTGTATCCAGTGGAACTCCTAGACTGATAGGATGTGTCCATAAGGAGCCTAGAAGCCTCCTAGAAAAGAGCACGTCCAATACAGTCTTAATTAGTGTGGAAGAAAAGGTGAATCAGAGCATAGCAAAGTGTTTGCAGTGTAGAAACTAAAAGCCTGGCCTCTAGAGCTATAGTGGGATGCTCAATAGCAAGAGTTCGTCCTCACCGGTTTGGCTCAGTGGATAGAGCGTCGGCCTGCGAACTGAAGGGTCCCAGGTTTGATTCCGGTCAAGGGCATGTACCTTGGTTGTGGGTATATCCCCAGTAGGGGGTGTGCAGGAGGCAGCTGATATTGATGTTTCTCTCTCATCAATGTTTCTAACTCTCTATCCCTCTCCCTTCCTCTCTGTAAAAAATCAATAATATATATATATATAAAGAGTTCATTCAACTCCACCACTACATGGCCCAGTTTCCTTATTTGTGAAAAGAGTAACTTCTCTACTTATCTGATATGGTTGTTGTGAGGATTAAATGAATTAATACATACAAAGCACTTGAACAATCTCTGACACATAATAACTCAATGCATATTAGGTATTATTATTATTATTATTACATGAAGAATGCGCACTTCATGGGGAAAGAAGTGGCAAAAAGTAGGTGAAAATATAATGAAATAATGGTCTTGACTAAAACCTTGCTAATATATTAGGGCACAAAAATCACCAAAAAAAAAAAAAAAAGGAATGTCTGTGGTGCTCAGACATGCCATAGTACCCACTCATCCTGGACACCAGCTCCACACAGATCCCAGCAGTGGGCCTCTGAGGAACGTCAGGGTCCCCAAATGCAGATCAAAGTCATCCCTGGATAGTGCTCCCTTGGTGTTTTAGATTAACTCCCACTGTTTGCCGTGTGATATTTAGTCTTAGAGAGGCATATGACTGATAAAAAAAAGTGTGACTTATTTCTGAATAGGAAATCAGGGGCAATCTGAGAAAAGTTCTCAACTGTGTTCCTGCTAAAGTACGTGAAGTACATGCCACTTGCTCAGTGGGAAAGACTATTGGCAGACTGACAAAATGATTCATTGCTGAACTGTATTCAAACAGAATTAGAGAGAAAAGCCGGGCTAGAATCTGGCAGGAAATAAGCTCCATGGGTCACTCTGAATTATAACTTTTTCAGTGTGTCTGTATGAGTTTAAGTTTATTTGAATAATACTAGGATGAACTGTATTGAGCAAGGGGATGACTTTTTTTGTAACATACGGGAAAGTTTTCTTTTATCACTCAGGTTTTACCGTCTATTTTTTCACTTTTTATACAAGTATTTCCCCCTTCATTTTAGGATAATTTTGGTCAGTGTTTTTTTTCAAGATATGACTGAAATTATTTTGTTGTCTTTAGGAAAAAGGCCAAATAGTCACAGTGACTATAAAAAAAAAATCAAATAGAACTGACTGCACAAAATTTAAAAGTCATTCTTGGTTTTCACCTGAAACTTGAAAAATAAGTCAAAGGTGGTAAACACAAAATACAATAGACAGATGACAGTATTCTAGAATTGTACACCTGAAACCTATATAATTATATTAACTAATGTCACCCCAATAAATTCAATAAAAAGAGAAAGAAAAATAAATCAAATTGATACTTCTAGCTTTCAGCTTCCAAAATACTTTTGGCAATTCCTTTATCACTCTGCTTCCAGGAACATAGTTTTAAAACTCAAATATGAGCATGTACGTTTCCTGCTTAAGACTCTTCAGCGGTATCCACACTGAAATGTGCCAGGCCTGCCCCCCGCCTGCACATACCCCCACTGCAGCATCAGCTCCCAATAGGGTTCCTCCTTGTCTCTGTGCTCCAGACACACAAGAATTCCTCCTGGTCTTCAATGTACAATCTTCCTTTTAGTTCAGATATTAAAAACCCAACTACAGACAGAGGCAGATGAATGGAAAGTGAAACGGGCCAGGGAGTGGTGGGTGTCTGTGGCAAACTGGCGCGCCCATACTCTCATGAAAGCATTGGCTCAGCTGATTGCTGCCGTGTGTTAGAGCCTCTCATTTCTCAAGGAATCTGGAAATCTGTTGTTGTTTTTTAACCTGTAACTTCAAAGTTCTTAAATGTTAGTAACTAATTTTTAAAGCACTCTGAAAGTCAATAGATCATGTTTTGTTTATAGATTTATTTCTCTAGGCAGACAGATTGCTAACCCTTAAATGCACTAGTCCTTCTTTTCATTGCCCCCTCTCCTCAGGCCTTAGCCTCTCATCTTCTCAGGAGATGCCCTCCGTTGTTATGTTCCCTTGTTCTACAGCTCTCATAGAAGCCCATGCAGTGCCTTGTGTAACATGCATCATACTTTTTAAGTCATCATCCCAATAGACTCTTACAAATTCCAGAAAGTTAGAGACCATACGTACTTTTGTAAATTGTATCCAGAAAAAATGCTAGGGATAAAAAGACCACTGAATGAATTTTTGTGAATCTAATTGAAATGGATTATAGTATTAGCTTCATTATATTAAATAGCCTATATTATCCCCATATTATAGATTGAGAAATTATGACACTGCAGACTTAAAATGACCTTTTTAAGGTTATTCAGCCTTTAGTAATATATCCAGCTTCTGAATCAGAGATCATAGTTCTTGCCACTAGGTCATGCTATTTTTCTTAGTAATCCTTGGATTTTCATAATATTGGAAGTCTAGCCCAGCCAGGGTGGGTCAGTGGTTGACTGTCAACCCATGCACCAAGAGGTCACTGGTTTGATTCCTGGTCAAGGCACATGCCCAGATTGCAGGCTCTATCCCCAGTAGGGGGCATGCAGGGGACAGCCAATCCATGTTTATCATTGATGTTTCTGTCTCTCCATCCCTCTCCCTTCTCCTCTCTCTAAAGTCAGTTTTAAAAATTGGAAGTGTAAAATCTTTGACCACTATAAATTGTTTAAAATAAATTCTGAACATGTGTTTAAATATTTGTTATATAGACAGAGTGAGACCAAAAGAAAATCTAGAAAAGCAAAAACAAATAGCATTGCTAAAGGACACATAGAATGTATTCAATTTGGAAAATAATATTACTTATTTTTATTCTGGATTTAATACTTTTATGAACAGTTAATGTTTAATTAGGTTATAGGAATGATTAATTGCCTGACTCATCTGTGCATTATTCTGAATCTTGTTTCTTTGTTATAGAACAGGGGTGGGCAAACTTTTTGACTCGAGGGCCACAATGGGTTCTTAAACTGGACCGGAGGGCCGGAACAAAAGAATGGATGGAGTGCTTCTGTGAGCTAATATAAATTCAAAGTAAACATCATTACATAAAAGGGTATGGTCTTTTTTTTCAATAGTTTTATTCATTTCAAACGGGCCGGATCCGGCACGCAGGCCGTAGTTTGCCCAGAGCTGTTATAGAAGATGAGAGTAAATTTTGATTTCCTTTTAAAAAGTCCATTTTTTATTTATCCCCATACAATTATGCTGGCATCTATGAATATGCTGGGGAGATGGAAGAAGGGGATGAGTAAAATAAAAGATAGGAAATAGAAGAAACAAAACAAGTTACAGAACTACTTATATAAATAAATTATAAGAAAATAATAGGCAATAACTGGTTATTTTTTGGTTTTACTTTAAATTACAATCAGAAGGGGCCAAAGATTTCAAGAGGGCAATTTGTTGCTCCACTTCAAGACCATAAAAAAGTTTCTATTCTTTGAATGAATAATGCTATTTCTAGTAATCTCTCTTAAGGAAGTAAACATATCCCAAATAGATAAATGGTTTTATACATTATGACATATCCCAACAATAGGATATCATAAAGCGATTAATGATGTTTTTTAAAATATTGAATTATGTAAACAAATGGTCGTTGCATAAGGTTAAAAGAAGGAAAAATTCAAGTCTTTATAATAAATTTAATCACAGTGTGTTAAAAAGTGAAAACAATAGGCTATATCAGGGATCCTCAAACTTTTTAAACAGGGGCCAGTTCACTGTCCCTCAGACCGTTGGAGGGCCGGACTGTAGTTAAAAAAAAAAACTATGAACAAATTCCTATGCACACTGCACATATCTTACTTTGAAGTAAAAAAACAAAACGGGAACAAATACAATATTTGTATTTGCATGTGGCCCGCGGGCCGTAGTTTGAGGACCCCTGGGCTATATAATAACTACTCCAAAATTTGTTACAGCTGAGGAATAATATTTTGAATATTTTTATTGTTTAAAAAATAAATTTTCTATGCTTTACATATTTGTATATTTAGTTATTTTGTAGATGTTAAATAAAGAAAACAATAAAATTATGAAATATATCCTTTAAGGCACTGAAATTGAAGAATAAGTCTAATAGGAAGTGCGAGAAGAAACATAGCCATGGTCTACTCTTTTTTGATAAAATAGAATGAGGATATGTGAGTTGACAGTACTGTATCTGCGTCTTTATAAATATTGTAGAATAATATAATTATAGGCTATTTTAAGTACCCCAAAGTAATAAACTAATCGGTAAATTGAGGTTAAATTATAAATTACAATGAAATAATGAAACAACCTTATAGAGAATTTGGGAAATGAAGGGAGAAAAATCATCTCCCCAAATCCACAAATTGAACACAACCATTACTAACATTTTGGAGTCTCTTCTTTAAAGTTCCCCAACCATCCACCTCTAGATAATCTTATTTTTACATATTTATAATCATAATAAACACACAATTTTACATTCTTCTTTTAAAAATTTAATTCACGCATTTTTACGTTGTTATGGTAATAAATTCTGTAATATTACATTCAGTCTAATATTTATAATATTTACTTTCAGTCATTAAAATTATATTCAATTTCATAAAATAAATACATCATGATGTGATGAACAACTTTGCACATATATTTTATTTTTTATTTTGGAATTGTTTCCATAGAATAGATTTCAGACTTTATTTTTAGATAATGAACAATGTCAGATACTTCAAATTACAAATGAGTCTAATTAGAAGTATTAGGTGGCAAAAAAACATTCCCAGCTAAAGTTAAACAATCAAAAATTATAAATTACTGAGAATAGATTATTATGTCAGATCAAACTGAGATACATTCATTTTGCACCATTTCTCTGAATTCTTTATATATTAGAAAACACTTAATCAGCCAAACAAGGTTTTGAGCTTGGTTAACTCAGTTCTATGGCTTCCGTTTTCATCATCCTGTGTATTACAAAAGGCATTTCAGAAGTGTTTGCCCTCAGGCCAAGGAGGTTGTGTGGGCTCAAGTACCTGCATGCTCACTCTCACTGAAATCATCTTACCTTTAAAGGAGTTTATAATTAGTAACAGTTCGAACAGATTTCACTGTCAGTGGGAGAAACTATTTAGGGATTAGGTTGGGCATGTGTAAGAAACAAGGAGGTGATGAAAGAAGTTTGGTGTCAAGCTCTGTTACAGGCACCTTGATATTCTTCACATGCAAGAAAATTTCCCCTTTTTGGTCCTTCCTTTATGATGAAAGTGACCCATCCCAAATTTGTGGAGAGGAGTTGGCTGATGAGAAAAGTGTGTGAGATCACATCCTATGCCTAGTAAAGGTGGAGTTTTCCCTAACACACCTTTATTACATACCAGACCAAGAGTTTCATGTGAAACCAATATGCTCTGCTCTTTGTGGGGTCCTCAGCCCTTTCTGTCTATATTCAAGGGTGGATATAATGCCATCCTATGGGAATTCACTTCCATAAATTGCTTTTGGCTTAAAGGCCTAAGAAGATATTTGTAATAGAATTTACACTCTTGGTCATTATGTTAAGCCAGTCAATCTCAACTGGGGATAATTTTACCTCCGAGGAGATAGTTACCAATTCTCCAAAACATTTTTTTGTTGTAAAAAAAATTAGGGGTGAGCCGGGCTGACATGGCTCAGTGGTTGGGCATCGACCTATGAACCAGGAGGTCATCCTTTGATTCTGGGTCAGGGCACATGTCCGGGTTGAGGGCTCGATCCCCAGTGTGGGGTGTGCAGGAGGCAGCCGATCAGCGATTCTCATCATTGATGTTTCTCTCTCTCTCCCCCTCTCCCTTTCTCTCTGAAATCAATAAAAATATATTTTAAAAAATTAGGGGTGATAATACCGGCATCTAGTAAGTAGAGGCTAAGTATACTGCTAAATATCCTACATTGCACAGATGAGCCCTCTACAACAAAAATTTATCTGGCCCCAGATATCAATCGTGCTGAGGTTGAGAAACGCTGCATTAAATAAATGTGTTTTGGGGAGGAATGGTAGGCTACTTCTGAGCACATGTAGTCTTATGACAAACTCACAGAGCAGCAAATAACATGAACTCTTTTTGTAAATGTGTCCAAGTCTTCTGGGAAACAGACTAATAATGAAACCAATGTCGTTATGGGTTTTGATAGAAGTACCATGTACACAAGGAATTTTCACTGAAAAAAACAAAAAACAAAACTTCACTTTGAGAAATTAAGGAAGGCCTATTATTAGTTGACATTATTTACATGACACAATGTGGTTTAACTTTTAGCTACTTTCAGTTGCAAGTGGCAGAAAATATGTCAATAAAAGTAATTCACATAACTGGAAATACCAGTGGTAACGTGAGCTTCAGTGTGGTTTGTTTCAGCAGCTCAGTGATGTCACTAAAGAAGGGCTAATCCTTTCTCTCCTCTGCCTTTGTTTTTTAAAGCAGGTATGCTTTTAAAAAAATAAAAAGTTTTAATTTAGACAGAGAAGAGAGAGAGAGAGAGAGAGAGAGAGAGAGAGAGAGAGAGAGAGAGAGAACATCTTGATTGCCTCCCACAGACATCCCAATCCAGGATGGAACCCGCAACCTGGGTATGTGCCCTGATCGGGAATTGAACCGCAGCCTTTCAGTATACAGGATGATGTTCCAACCAATTGAGCAACACTGGGCAGGGATCCCCTCTGCCTTCTTAAACTGTACTTCAGTTTAAGATTCCTCTCCTTCATGCTCATAAAATGGGTGCCAAGTACACAGCAATTGCAAGAGAGGAAAAGAATGCCAATTCCAGAGTCCCCTCAAAGGAGTCAGGAAATATTTTTCGTATATACCTCACCTTATGTCTCACTGTTACCAACTGGGTCATCTGAACAAAAAACTTTGCACACGGTGTGAAATCATGCCAATTAGCTAGAGTTGAGCCAAATTCAAACCATAGCACCAGGAACGTGTGGATATTTAAACAAAAACCGGGATAGCTATTGAAAGAAACAAAATAGATGGTAGCTAGGCAATCATAATGTCCACTATATGTGGAACAAAAATTCAGGACAGAAGAAACAGCTTGGATAAAGTGACAAAAGAAAGAAAGAGCATGCCCTGGCCCTGGCCCTGGCCGGTGTGGCTTAGCTGGTTGGAGCGATGTCCCATGTACTGAAAGGCTATGAGTTCTATTCTTGGTCAGGGCACATACTGAGGTAGCAGGTGCGATCCCAGTTGGGGCATGTACAGAAGGCAACCAATCAATGTTCTCTCTCACATTAGGTTTACTCTCCCCCCCCCTTCCCCTCTCTTTAAAATTGATAAGCATATCCTTGGGTGAAGAGTAAGGAAAAAAAAAAAGAGCAGAGCCTGTTTAAACTGAATCTCTAAAATTGATATGGCTAGAACCCCGGAGGTGTAGTGGGAAGTGGAGCAAATGAAATTGGGAAGGAAGGCAGGGGCCAGCTCATAAAAGCATCGAAAAGGTAATGATAAGAGACATTATTCTGTAGCCATGGAAGGATTCTCTGAGCCAATAGTTAATTCTGAACCATTGAAGGATTTTAAGCAGAAGACTCTCATGGTGAAAATTATATTTTTGACAAATATTTATGGTAATATAGAGAAGAATGGAAAGGAGGAAGTTGAAACTGGGAGCAAAGAGAACTCTAATTTTGGATAACTGACCTAATACCTCTGAGTTTTATTTGTAATATGATAATAATTATACTTCCTTGCTATGAGGATTAAATGAGACAGGTAATATAGCAGGTAATGCAAACTTGGTCAAATTCATTATCTACACTAATAAAAGACAAAGATGCTAATTGACCGTACCTTTGCTATGCCCTAAGCCATGCCTGTCAGCCAATCAGAGTGACTATATGCAAATTAACCCAACCAAGATGGCAGCCGGCAGCCACGGAACTGGAGAAAGCCAGAGGCTTGGTTGCACGGGCGATGGAGGAAGCCAAGCTTCCCGACAGCACTGAGCTGGCTGAGGCCTCTACTCATGACAACAAAGTTTCAATTATAGAAGACAAATAAATCCCAGATACCTGCTTCCAGTCAGCTTCCACTGGGAGTTTGGGTGGCTGGGGGTTGTGGTCAGCCTGCAAACAGACATCGGCCCCTCACCCAGGCTGGCCAAATCCTCACGGGGTGAGGTTCCCCACTGAGGGGCTTAGCCAGCCTGCAAACGGCCCTCAGCCCCTCACCCAGACTGGCCAGGCACCCCAGCAGGACCCCCCACCCTGAAGGGGCTGTGGCCAGCCTGCAAACGACCCTCAGCCCCTCACCCAGGATGGCCAGGCACCCCAGTGGGGACCTCCACACTAGAGGAGCTGTGGCCAGCCTTCAAACAGCCATCAGCCCCTCACCCAGGCTGGCCAGGCATCCCAGTGGGGACCGCTACCCTGAAGGGGCTATGGCCAGCCTGCAAACAGTAATCAGCCCCTCAACCAGGCTAGCCAGGCACCCCAGGGGCGACCCCTACCCTGAAGGGGCTGTGGCCAGCCTGCAAACAGCCATCAACCTCTCACCCAGGCTGGTCAGGCACCCCAGGGGGGACCCCCACCCTGAAGGGGCTGTGGCCAGCCTGAAAACAGACATCAGCCCCTCACCCAGGCTGGCCAGGCACTCCTATATAATAAAAGGGTAATATGCAAATTGACCCTAACAGCAGAATGACTGGGAATGACTGGTCACTATGACACACACTGACCACTAGGAGGCAGATGCTCATTGCAGGAGCTGCCCCCTGGTGGTCAGTGCGCTCCCACGGGGGGAGCTCTGCTCATCCACAAGCCAGGCTGATGGCTGCCAGTACAGCAGTGGTGGTGGGAGCCTCTCCTTCCTCCACAGAAGCGCTAAGGATGTCCGACTGCAGCTTAGGCCTGCTCCCTGCTGTCAAGTGGACATCCCCCAAGGGCTCCCGGGCTGACAGAGGGATGTCTGACTGCCAACTTGGGCCCGATCCCCCAGGGAGCGAGCCTAAGCCAGCAGGTGGTCATCCATCGAGGGGTCCCAGACTGCGAGAGGGCACAGGCCGGGCTGAGGGACACCCCCGAGTGCACACATTTTTGTGCACCGGGCCTCTAGTCTTAAATAAGAGTCCATTTTCTCTCTAGTGCACATGGCATGATTAGATGGTACTATGTTTATCAAAAGTACAGTGTAACTGAAGGAAACAATCATACCATGTCACTATTATTGATTATTTGTAATAGAGGAGATGAAGAGAAGTAGAGAGGGTTGAAGATATATCTCAGAGAAAGAATCAGCAGGGTTTTCTGATAGTTTAGATATAGAGAGTATGGAGAATGGAGAAATCAATTAAGCCTCCTAGAGTTTTTGGTGTGAGCAACGGGATAGATTGTGATTTTTTTCTACTGAGATAGGAAAGCTTGGGGTAGAGGTGTGAACCAGGTGTTATTTTATGCTTTTAATATTTTAAATTTGAAAGGTTGATAAGATACACAAATCGAAATGCCAGGGAAGAAATTGGATGTGCAAATCTGGAGCTTAATGGAGAAGTCTTCGGAAATACAGATACGGGATTTGACAACACATCTGTAGCAGTTACACCAAGGGAACTGTGAGATAAGCTGGGGAGAGCCTGGGAAGGGAGACTGCAGAATCTGAAGACATCTACCCTCTAGGAGTTTAGTAAGGGTGGAGAACTCAGCAATGGAGACTGAGGAGGAGAAGGCAATGAGGTAAGGAAAAAAGTCAGGAGCTTGTGAATTTGGGAGAGGAAAGGAGTGATCAGCTGTGTCAAACTCCCAGGAGAGGCTAGGTGAGGTGAATACCAAATCCACTGTGTTGAACAGTATCCAGCTTTGGATGTCCTTAACTAAAGCAGGGCTAGCGGACTTCTGGGTATGGAATTCAGATAGAAGTGGGCTGGTAAGGGAATGGGAAATGAGGAACTGCAGGCAATATAAGTAGACAATTTAAAAAACCACATTGTAGAGAGGGAAGAGCTGATCCATATTTTAAAAATCTCTACAACAAAGGAAATCTTTCAAAGAGAGCTGAGAAATCAGATAGGATCTAAGACAGAATGTAATAATAGGAAGATTTTGTTGTTGCTTTAGGGTAAGAATTCTAAAAGATAATTGCCCATTGATGGAAATGATGCAGCTGGAGAGAAAGGAGCTAATAAATAAGGGAGCAAAGGCTCGGAGCAGATGTGAGTTCTCAGACCCAGGCTACAAGTGAGAGATTAGCTTTGAGGGGGCTGGACACATCCGGCCTTGTAGCAGAAGGGAAGATGCAAGAGATGATTCAGAGGCAGAGGGGCATACAGGTTTGGGGGGAAGATCAGGGAGTGCTTGACCGATCACTTCATTGCTTGACTTGGCACGTTGGGACATTTCAGATGGACAAATCTATGGGTTTGGACAAACGTATAGTGACATATGTCCATCATTATAGCCTACATAATATTTTCACTACCCTAAAATTCTCTGTGCTACGTCACTCTCTCACTGCCACCCTGGCAACCATTGTTCTTTTCACTGTATCCATAGTTTTGCCTTTTCCACAATATCATCTAGTTGGAATCATACATTTTGTATAACAGTCCTTTATCAATGGGTTTTTGGGAAATATTTTCTCTCAGTCTGTGGCTTGTCTTCTCATTCTCTTGATATTGTCTTTTGCAGAGTAGAAGGTTTAATTTTAACAAAGTCTAGATTATCAATTATTTCTTTCATGGATTGTGTCTTTGGTGTTATGTCTAAAAAGGCATCACTATACCCTAGTCATATAGATTTTTCTCCTATGTTATCCTCTAGGAATTTTATAGTTTTGTGTTTTACATTTAGGTATATGATCCATTTGATTTTATTTTTGTGAAGAGTATAAGGTTTATGTCTAGGTTATTTTTTTCTTTTTCTTTTTGCATGTGGATGTCCAGTTGTTTTAGCATCATTTGCTGAAGAGACTTTCTTTCCTTATTGTATTGCCTTTGCTTCTTTGTCAAAGATCAGTTGACTCTATTTGTGTGGGTCTGTTCTGGGCTCTCTGTTCTGTTCTTTTAACCTATTTGTCTGTTATTTTTCCAATATCTGAGATATATGAAATGTAAATGGGGCATCACTATCTCACAGCTTTGAAAATCATCAGAACATTAACCCAAAAGAAACTGTAGTTTTAGAACCAGAACCAGGCAAACTCTGTGGGTCCAAGCAACATTATCTGGAACAGAGAGACAGAGGAACAGAGATCATAGCTGATCCCCCTGTGATTGTGAATGGCTCACTTAACCTCTCTGAACTTAAACTATATCTTCTATAAAGCAAAGAT
The DNA here is from genome assembly GCF_963259705.1 of Myotis daubentonii. Classification (NCBI taxonomy): domain Eukaryota; kingdom Metazoa; phylum Chordata; class Mammalia; order Chiroptera; family Vespertilionidae; genus Myotis; species Myotis daubentonii. Next base: position 17,382,090 of record NC_081857.1, on the reverse strand, counting down.
CATTATACCTGTCTTGAACAGCAATTATAAATAATAGCAATAAAGCACTAGAGTGGCAAGTTCATGGTAAACTCAGTAACTACTACAGCTAATACTATTACTACTACTACTATTAATCCTCCTCCTACTACTTATTGGCAGTTTTGGATACTTTGGTTAAAATGTATACCGAAGGACTTTTTATTTTGATGATGACCATGAGCATATTTATAGATGTTACTTACCCATGACAAAGACTTGTCATTTTCTCTTCTTTCTAATTAATGTGAGAAACTGTGGGTAGAAAACTAAAATACCAGTCTTTGTAGCTAAAAATCATCTTAAGCAGTGATTCTGTGTTTGTATTTCCCCGTTTCCCACAATTATCGCTGTATACTCTAATGATAAGTAGTATGATACAAAGCATGGGTTTTTATCCTTTTTTCGCCCTTTAACTGTCCAAAACATCCATTTTATTAACATCCTATGAAATATTTTTTTTTTCATTATATAACACCTGAATGTTGCCCAAACTAAATTTGCTAGTGACATCAACAAATACGGATTTATTTTATAAGGGACTTTACTCAGGAAGAATCAAAATAATATGTAATCATTAAAAATGTTGTACACTGCCGAAACCGGTTTGGCTCAGTGGATAGAGCGTCGGCCTGCGGACTGAAAGGTCCCAGGTTCGATTCCGGTCAAGGGCATGTACCTGGGTTGCGGGCATATCCCCAGTAGGAGATGTGCAGGAGGCAGCTGATCGATGTTTCTCTCTCATCGATGTTTCTAACTCTCTATCTCTCTCCCTTCCTCTCTGTAAAAAATCAATAAAATATATTTTTTAAAAAATGTTGTACACTAAACTATTCTAATTTGTAAACATGCATGTTGCACTTGTTAAATCTTAGTAAAGTCCAGCTATGTTTTATTTATCTTTTAGGCTCTGGTTCAAATGCTTCAAATAAGACAGCATTGAAATCAATGCTGTTTCTTATACTCTTTTAATGTTTATATGTCGCTGTTTGGAGTCAGTGATGGTTGCCTAGTAAACTACATTGCCATTTAATATAAATGCTTAAAATATGACTAATAAACTGCCTAGGCTATAGTGGAAGCTTAATTAGTAGTTTGAACTAGTTAAAACACTTTCCTTCTGAGGATTCATAGCCGTCATGATTTATGCAGTGAGCCTTTCACTCATTGTTCTTCCTATCTGGAAGGCTTTCCTGTGTACTCAGTTAACCTCTGCTTCTCTCTCAGATCTCAGCTAAGAAAACACTTCCTTAGGGAAGACTTCCTGACCCTCCCCAGCCTAAGACAGGTCCCTTGTTACACTTTCCATTAGTACTGAATATCCAATGTCCTGACCAGCAATCAAACCTGAGACCCTTCAGTGCACAGGCCGACACCTAAGCACTGAGCAATGCGGGCCAGAGCCCTAGAAAAATATATTTGTTTACATACACATATAAAGTACATTACAATATTTGGGCCATTAGTATTTTTTGTTGTCCTTATTGAGTTTGGGTTATTAGTCACTGTGGTGCTTAGTAACTTAACTAAAAGAAATGTATTCCACTACCAACAAATCCTATATAGCTTGCCAAGGATTTGGTCCTGCGTTTCCTAATGTAGTGAGACAAATTTTAAAATAAAACAGTGCCATGAGTAACAGTTTCTCATAAACCCTTTCTAAGATAAAGGGATAAAAAGAAACCAAAACATATAAATGAAAAAATTAATCATAGCAACAAGAATTATTGTGCAAATATATATTTTTAAAATATATTTTTATTGATTTCAGAGAGGAAGGAAGAGGAAGAGAGAGCTAGAAACATCAATGATGATAGAGAATCATTGATTGGCTGCCTCTTGCATGCCCCTACTGGGAATTAAGCCCACAATCCGGGTATGTGTGCTTGACCAAAATCGAACCTGGGATCTTTCAATCCACAGGCCAACGCTCTATCCATTGAGCCAAACTGGCTGGGGCATATTGTGCAAATATTAACATGGTGTTGTCAATGCATATTCATTACATGAAAAAATTGTTGAAAAGGTAATAGTAAATGAAAAGAATTTGGTTGAAAAATTTCATATTCTATAAAATTTTAGTTTTGTCAAATATACATATATCAGAATGATTAAGAAAGACTAGAAAGTAATGTTATTATGGGTGATTATTATTTTCTTATTTGTACCTTGGCAAAATTCATTAAAATTAGTATCTGATGCATTTTTTATCAGAATAAAATAATGAATATTCTTACTCCTATTTCAGAAAACCTTCCTTATTTCATCTCAAAGCTATAAAAATGAATTAACTTCTTAAAACTTTTCACCTTCTACCCCACAACCACTTCTTCCATAGATTATTCTTTATTCATGATCTATAAAAATTAATCTTTTCAAAATGTAAACTCTTACTTTTCCAAATAATATCCTTTAAAATAAGTGTTATGCTTAACTTCATAACTAAGGTCTCATAGCTTTAGCAATGGAATAGCGTATGAAAGAAAAAAATGTTGGGTTTCATAATAAAAAATGTCTTCTAAAAAGTAATTAAAAATCTTTTTAAGTGTTAGTTGACATTTTGAAATATTTTGTTTGAAATTATTTTGTTTGATTATATTAACCACGGAGTCTAACCAGGAAGTTTAATGGTTTACCATCATGTTTTCTTTTTTAAAAATAGTTGACACTATTACAGATGTCCTTTGTTACTCCCACCCCTTTCCCTCCTCCACCCAGCCCCAGCCCTCCCTTCCCACCTCTGGCCTTCACCACATTGTTGTCTGTGTACCATTCCATTTTCAGTAAAATACAAACTCCTTACGATACCCTGGGTTCTGCCTTCTTCATCAGGCACAGTTCATACCTCTCTCCTTGTTCCCAATGTTGCAGATACTCTGGACTCTCTTCTGTTCTTTGAATAAACTCAAACTCTTTTGCTTCTCCAGGTCTTAGTATTTGCTGTTCCTTATATATGAAACCCATTTACCAGGCTTTTTCACATGGCTGGAGCTGTATCTCAATTCAAACGTCAGCTTTCAGAGACATTGCATGCTATTATATTACCCTGTCTGTTTCTTTCTCAGCTCTTATCACAGTTTAGTTAACTTGCTTAAATTTACTTTTTGTGTATTGCTTTGTTTCCTCAGTAGGAAGTGAGCCCTATGAGATAAAGAAAGTTGTCCTTCATTTCCCTAGGGTCAAGAATCTTGACTGGTAGAGAATAAGGTAGAGACCCAACAAATATTTCTTTATTTGAGTGTATAAATATTAGGTGATGGCTTTCCCTACCTTCCAAACCTCATATTATAAGGAACTTGAATATAAAAAGAAAATTGCGCAGATGAACTTTAAGTAATTTCTGAAATTTAGCCAAAGAACTTTGAGTTTCAACAAGAATACAGCTGGATTATAAAGTTCTCATAAAATAAGTATAAGAGATGGAAAAATCTAACCACTACAACATATTTCCAAATGTGTTAGGATGTCACAAAATTCCATAGGAATCCTAATATTTATTCTGAAAGATTTTTTTGCAGTTACTTCTGTACTTTTTAATTTTAGAGTCACATGCACAGATTACAGCAAAAGTCTCCTTCTTCTTTATCAATTGCAAATATACTTATATTTAGAAATACTTCCCTGATCTCCACTATGTGTTTCTTTGTCTTACAGTATTTACATGGACATGATTTATACCTATGATTACACCATGGCTTATTTGTGACTTTTGTTTGGATATACCCTTTATTTATTTGTCTAGCTACATGGGGATTTTTCCACCACAATGGAAGCATTTGGGATTTTCCAATCTTTAGTCCTCAAATAGTTCCCTTTAAATTTCTCATAATTAAATAATTACATTGTGGGATGGCCCCATGACCCCTTTCTATAAATGGCATACTAGAAAACACCTGGCAAGAAGTATTGTCAGTGTCACTACAGTCTTTCTTCATGCTTGGTGACTCACAAGTAACGACCCAAACACCAGTAAAGGAGAAGCTACCCAACCTAACTATAAAATTGTCTTGTAGCCGAAACCTGTTTGGCTCAGTGGATAGAGCATCCGACTGTGGACTGAAAGGTCCCGGGTTCGATTCCGGTCAAGGGCATGTACCTGGGTTGCGGGCACATCCCCAGTAGGAGATGTGCAGGAGGCAGCTGATCGATGTTTCTCTCATCGGTGTTTCTAACTCTCTATCTCTCTCCCTTTCTCTCTGTAAAAAATCAATAAAATATATTTAAAAAATAAAAATAAAAAAATAAAATTGTCTTGTAGCTGTAGCTGTCTTGGCAAAGTTCCTATTTCCTGTTTATGCAAAATACATTAATTCTTAGTTTCCTATAACACTATAGGCTTTGTGTCAACATGCTTTATAATATGATGACTTAATATATGATGAAATGCAATGTATGCCTAACTCTAACAGAAGTTACCTTCCATGTTAACTATTTAAATTTTTTTTTTAAGAAAGAAGTTTTATAGGGAGTGTGCAGAGTTGGAAATCCCCATTAGATTAGGAGTTTAATGAGAAATTCAAAATGTAGTGGATGAGGCTATTGCCCCTCACTTGTCCTATGAAAATAATTTATGCCATGAATTTCTCTTCCTTATCAGAAGTCAACATAAGGAAGATTATTTAATAAAGTTCCAAAGTTTGAACAATAAAATATTTGTCCAAAATAAAAGTGAAGGTAGCATTCATACAAACAAGATGAGTTTTTAACCCTTAAGCACTAGTTTAATCTTCTTAAATTGCATCAAATTTCTCCAAAATTTTAGTTCTCTCAGAGTAAACTAAGGATAAGAAAGTATCCAGAACTTTAAATAAAGTAGGTTTGGTAAAGAGTCTGACAAAAGGTTGATTAAAGATGATGGCACTGACTTTGTTCCTGAGAGGACACTTTAAACTTCTCTGAGTGAACACACTAAACTTCCCAGACCCGTTGGAAATTGTCTCTTGAACCCAAGTCTCTTAGCCATTTTAAGTTTGGGGAATACATATCCAGGGACTTAAAAGCACAAAAGGATTTGTGGCTCCATAATAGTCATAAAGATAAGATAAAATGATGACTAGAAAAACAATAAATTAAAAAATCATTAAAAAGGAATAAGTTTAGAATGTTAAAAATTTCCTGATGTTTCCCTAGAACATAAGTATGTATGACTCTCCAGGTGAGGACTGTAATGTACTGATTTTTCTAAATGTAATGGACCATGGAACAATTTTGTCTTGGGACATTTGATGAGAATAGTGCCTCAAAGACTAGCCTTTATTAAATTCTGCTGTGATGTCAATCTTTTCTTATTCAGGTATTGATTGGCCTATTTTTAAGATATTTTTTCTCTTTGATCACCATCTAATTCATATTGCTAATGGTACCAACAGGTCATTTAAACTAAACCACAGCCAAAGAAGAGATACAATCTAAAATAGTTTATTTTGCTAATTATTTGTAGCTCTGGCTTTTGGTTTTGATTTTTAATTTTTTTGACTGGGTGAATTGGACACTTGTTTGATTGACTGTTCAGAAACAGCACCCTCGCTTTTTGAGCAAACTTTCACTCTCTTTTTTCTGGGAATTGCCCTTCCTTCTCCACCACAGCATGGGAACTGTGCTGTTCTTACAGTGAGATCCTGCCTCTTGGCCAGAATTGTGAGATTGTAGGTAAAAAAAAAAAAAATAGTAATTAAAAAATCAGAAAAAGAGAGAACAGTTACTGACTGAATGAATAAACTTCAACCTCGGGCTCTGTTGCCAGTAATGTTCTGTCATATACACTTGGAAACAAGAAAAGTAAGCAGGAGATAGGGAGGAAGAACAACGGGTGGGGGGCAGGGGGGATGCAGGCAGAAATAGAGATAGAGATAGATAGAGAGGTAGATACATAGGTAGATAGATAGATAGATAGATAGATAGATAGATAGATAGATAGATAGATATAGATTGATTGATTGATAGATAAGGAAGAATTAGAGGAGGTGGAGGAGAGAAGAAGAGCAATGAAGCAGTTTCAGAGATAAACAAAGATGAATATTGGGAGAGACTCTGGAGTTAAATTCCCATTTCAGTTGGCTTGAGGCAGCCATAGCCTGTCCTTACGTTCTATGAGAAAATAATACAGTCCCCTTTTTGCTTAACTAGCTAGAGTCCATTTTACTTATAACCAAAAGAATTATAATTATCCTATCTAAGCATAAACAATTGAAGTATTGAGTCAAATCAGAGCCATTACATCTAATTTACAGCAATCATGCTATCCATAGAAAATTCAGATTTTATTTTTTCAACTAGCATTTAATATTTGAATCGAGATCCTTTTAATAGGTACAGTTTGCAGAAAATCCTAGATGAGCTATTATTTTGAGGAAATGAATCTTTAATCAATTAAGAAGAATATTGAGTATATACTTTCATTTTAAAACCCTCATCTTTAATTTCGTCGGCTTTTGCTGCCTTGCTGTTGTCCATATGTGTGCCAGGCAATAAGAATAAGAAGCGGTTGCATTCTAGGTGGAGATAATGAAGTAACAGTATAGCAGCATGGTCCGCTGCACCCGGTAATGTGAGTCTCTGAGAGCCAGAGACTTTGGGAGCACAATGGCAGAAGGCTTTAGAAAAAAGACGAGATTTGAACACAAACTTGAGCGATGCTTAATAGAAAAAGGGAAGGAGGCATTCCAGGAGAGTTACCAGTATGGAGAAAGGCAGAGAGATGAAAGCGAATAGCATGTTCCAGAAATGGTGGATGGACTATTTTGACTAGGATATAAGAAACTTGAATGATATGAAAGTGGAAAGATTGGTTGGAAACAGATTGTAAAATAGTCATAGGCAATGGAAATCAGTAGGTTTTCATCCAATAGAGGGACACATATTTGTGTGTGTGTGTGTGTGTGTGTGTGTGTGTGTGTGTGTGTGTGTGTGTGTTTTAAGATAACTTTGGGGTTATCATGAATGATGCAGATGGGAAGATACTGGACAAAATGTATTATTGTTGATTATTGAAGACATGACGAATGACCAAACTGAGGCTACAACAGCGGAATTCATGAGAAGGATTGTATTTCAGGGCATAGTGTAATAACTGATGTTGGAAGTTTGAGAATGAAAGAAAAGTTGACATTGTCTGAGGTCCTTCAACAGCCAAGTACATGGATGATGATATTAACAGAAGCATAATGAGAACTGAATGAGTACGGAATGGAAGCTGGTTTTGAACATGTCAGATTGAGATGCTTTGGAATAACCCAGGTTTACATATACAGTAAGCAGTTAGATATACAGTGGGGCCTTGACTTACGAGTGTCCCGACTAACGAGTTTTTCGAGATACGAGCTGTCTCTCAGCCGATTTTTTGCTTTGAGTTGTGAGCTAAAATTCGGGTTACGAGCCAGCTTCAGATACCCCACCGCTAGTTGGCGCAGCGAACGTCACAGTGAATGCCACAACATCATCCCAGCATCATGTGTCTCACTCGTTCACTTTGTGATTTGACATATGAGTAATTTGAGTTACGAGCTCCATCACGGAACAAATTAAACTCGTTAAGTCAAGGCCCCACTGTACTGTATAGTAACAAATACTCTCCTTGTTATAGAAGTGATGGGGGCTAGAATTACAAGACATGGAAATCATTACCCTCATCTGAGGAACACAGCAGGAAGAAAACCAGGAGAGAATAACTAGCAAAGACAAGAGAAACAGACTTTCAATGAGATGGTACCAAAGATTCAACTCCAAGGTCAAGCAAAATGAAAGTTGAAAAGTCCCAGTGAGTCAGGCTATGAGACCTCTCCATTATGATCAAATGCAGGGTGAAGGAGGACACACTGGACTTAATGTGCTAGCATAAGAGTAGTCTATGGAGGGTTTTCTCTTTTCTGTGAAACAAAAAAGTCTGTTTGTGGAGCCTATATATCTCTTGGATTCTCCAGAAGATTCAAACATGTTGAGGTTGTCTGTAAGACTGGATTGGAAATACTACCCAAAAGGAGTTTATTTGGGTAAGTAACTGAGGGATCACCAGCAACAGTATTCATTCTATAAATGAGTGAGTCAGCCCCAAGTCAAAGGGTCATTGTCACAATGGAAGGGTAATTCTGACTAAAGCTGGGGATGTGCTGTTGAGCTTGTCCCTTTATTTTACACTTGTCCCCACACACTTGTGCAAGAACCCCAAAAGAGGAGATGATAAAAATAAAAGAGATGTATTTTAAAACTTGAGGGGACAAAGGAACACTTCCTTGTATCCTATGCAATAGAGTGTAGCAAAGCTATGGGTTAGGGGAAATTTCTCCATGTGAGGCTGCTTTTGGAGCAGGTCGAGTTATGGACCCAGCACAATACCTGGAAAAGAGGGGAAGCAGGAGATATACCACAGTCAGAGAGGGCACAACAGGAACCAGAGTGGGGGAGGGGGGGCGGGAGCAGCCCTGCGGTTTGTGTGCTATTGTGAAGCAGGAACACCACAAACTCAGGTGCTTCCAAGGCTGAGATGGGGAACCTGGAGCCCCTACATTTGTGGCTGAGAGACAGAGGCAGAAAAATGCTGTTTCATTACGATTTTTATGGCTTTTCTTCTTGTTTAATGGAAATGCTCTACTTGGCCCTGTTTTTAAAATGGAGGTGTATGATTATTTTCATCTAAACAACTTAAATAAGAAAAAGAGATTCCTACCACTTTTCCTTCACCCAAATCAGGGGAGATTCATGAGAGTCAGCTCGTGTATTTTCTAGAAATTCTAAACAAATTACACTATAGTTAAAAAAAAAATGCTGTCTTGTTCATGTACTTTATTTCGATGTTGCATAGCTGGAAGTTTTATCTTCTCATTTAGCAGGTCCTTTATAGTCTTTAGTGTTAAATCACACTATCTGTTGCTATTCAACACGTTAGAAGTAACATTATAATAATCTGTAATTGCAGGGCTTTGCATAGATCTCAAAAGCTATCATTCCAACACCACACAGATAATACATTAACATAATATTATGCATTTTTATTTCTTTAAAAAGTGAATTTTACTCATCACATTACCTTGTCACATCCCATTTAATGTGGACCTAGAAATAGGAAAAGATTTCAGACTAGCAAATTGTTACACTTCAATAAGGACAGCTACCCTTATTTATGTGACTCAGTTGGGGAAATGTTTACTATTACACTAGACTCTGACATTTAATAAACTGGATAGATCAGGGGGAGGAGATAAATTCCAGTGAAGCAAGGAAATAGAGACAGAATGACATGAGCAAGATTATCATCAGATTAGAAAATAATCTCTTTCCTTGTCATCTAGGGAATAAAAGGAGTGCATGAACAGCTGAAACTTGTCATAACAAAGCAAGGCATGTGAATACTATCTCAAAAGCCACATTAATTTGCACAAAATAGGGAAAAATGAAAAAAATATGGTAATAGCTCTGGGTTGGTTAGAGCATCCATCCTGATATGCCAAATTTGCGGGTTTGATCCCTGGTCAGGACACATACAAGAATCAACCAATGAATGCATAAATAAGTGGTACAACAAATCGACATATTTCTCTGTCTCTCTCCCTAAAATCAATAAATATTTTTTTTAAAATAAGGAAACAAATAAATTGCATGGAAATTATGATTTGACTATCACAATTTTATAGTTAAAGATAATTTAATCTTAGCAATTTCCTTTGTAAAAAAATGCTATTTCCTAGCATTAGTTACAAGACTTCCTGAGTACTCTGAACATAATGAAAATTACTATATTCTTAGCATTTTTAAGATATAGTGAATATTTATTGGTTTGTGGCTGCACAAAATCTTCTACTTCTAACAAGAGATTTACTTTTAGGGGATTAACCTTTTCCTCCTTGGATAGAATCTTACTGGACAGTAATCAGTCGGCTTTGCCCTTCTCAGCCAAAAGTTGAGCACCGTTTGAACACTGAACAAGTACTTGTAGAGACTCTACTCTGACTGGGCTGTGTGCTAGGTACCTAGACTTTTAGATTTTTTCAGCCTTGATTAAAATTAGGCATTTCACACAAATCGCGCCATTTACATGCTATTACTTTCTAAATTGATCTTGAATGAGGTATGAAGAATGGGACTTTATTCATTCCATTGCTGATGCCTTCGTGCTCCCAGAAAGTTTCTGTATTTCCTACGTGTAGCCCTCAAAGATGTGCTTTGGTTCTTGAGTTTTCCTTAGCCTTCCTATAGGTTTTGTGATCTCCGACTGCCCTTTCAATATACTCCGATTTCTTAGCTTTAAAAAATCTGCCAATCAAGACTGGAACTTTTACCCTCTTTCCTTATCATAACCCCACGGTCTTGATTCCTCACTGTCTCTTCAGAGAAGTTTTCTGTACTTAGCAACAAAGGACTCCAGCTGATACCTACACTAAACCTTCCAAATGTGATCAAAGGGAAGACAACTATTTATTTATTCAGCACAAAAATATGGAGTACTTATTGTGTGCTAGTGACATAGTAATGGACAGACATTTGGATGGCGAACAAGCAAAACTTGGCTCTTTTCCTCTAAAAGCTTATAGTTTTCCTATATCATGGTGGCTCCGTGGTGTGTTAATATTCTGGGAAGAATTAGAAACCGGGAATGTGAAAAAAGAGTGGGAAGTGACAGAGAGGATTCCAGACTGAGGCTATAATAAAGGAAGAGGATAGAGGTTGTGTGGCTAATTAGCAGTTTTTTAAATGAAAGGAACTATGCGTGTAGATTCTAATAAAAAATAATTATGTATTTATGTGTCTAATTATTTCCCAGACGTGCTCCAGCTTTCTGCTCCTCATATCAAGTCCTTAATTCAGGTTCTCATGACTAAATGCTGAATTCATTAGCTTCGTCTAGTCCAGTGATACTATTCATCTAGAAACCATCCTTCCGTACACTACTCCTAGCTCAACTTTCACATCACAGTACTTCCAGGATTGTCTTTCTACTACGCAAACAGTTTATAATTAGTTTATAATTGAGTTTTCCTTAGCCTTCCTATAGGTTTTGTGATCTCCGACTGCCCTTTCAATATACTCCGATTTCTTAGTTTTAAAAAATCTGCCAATCAAGACTGGAACTTTTACCCTCTTTCTTAAGATGTTTCAGTAGCTCTTCATTGCCTGTGTAATATATGTGTGACATACAAAGAACTTTAATAATATGACATCCATCTGCTTATTCCATTATTACAGGAGGAGGCAGAATTGGAACCTAGGACTTTAATATTTAACAAAAGGCAATAGTAATACCTTATGTAAAGTTAAAAAAATATAAAGAAGAAGTACAGGAAGAAAATTAAAGAAAAAGAAGTCTTAACCATATTGTGGGAGCATTAAGGGAAAAACAATGAATTGCGTGGTGGAGTGAGGAAAGGATTTCATTTTGGCTGGTCAGTAATTTTCCCTGAGACTAAAAAGAAGACTAAGAAAGTGCACTTAAAAAAAAAAAGTGCATTCACACCCATAGCAGGTTCTTTTTGTTGTTGTTTAAATATTTTTATTGGTTTCAGAGAGGAAGGGAGAGGGAGAGAGAGATGGAAACATCAATGATGAGAGAGAATCATTGATCAGCTGCTTTCCTGCATGCCCCCCACTGGGGATGGAGCCTGCAGCCCATGCCCCAGTCGGGCACTTACAGCATTTTGAAATAGGATGGAGGGCAATGGATGGGGCTTGTCAGGGTTTGGGAAGGAGCAGGAGCTGAGTTGATTTAGGAGAGTTAAAAGTGTTTGGGCAAGTTTTGTGTGGAGTCAATAGGGATGCATTAAGGGGTGAGAGAGGATTCCAAGCATCAAGGGAGAAGGAGCTGGAGTTGGCAGGACCCATGGTGTGTGTGGTCATCAGAGTCCAGCTCAGATGGGAAGATACTCCAGGGCCAGGGCCAGGGCAGGCAGATAATCTCCAGATAAGGCTTTTAATAACCATTTTTGGGGAAATACACTTTCTATAAAGTTGAATGTAGTTTTAGAGTTGTAGTTTTAGGATTTTTTACGAAGTAGATTTTCAGGATAGAGCTGCCATGAGTCTGTTAGGAGCAGACTTGGGTGCCAAATGTGATTATTTAGTGTCTGGCAAGTGAGACACATGCAGTATAGACAAGATGCATTTTCCAGCCTATCCTATGCTATAAAGGAAACATAGGCAGTTTGTGGATGGGGGAAGTGGTGAAGTGATTGAAAGCACTTCGGGACTTGTGCAATACAAAGCCATTGTCACAGAAAACTCTAAATGCGTTTTAATCTTCAAATGCCGAGTTACACATAGGATTGTGCAAGGGCAGTGTCAGAAGGATTCCAGCCAGACAGCCATAATCATCCTGACGTACCTTGAGTCCTCTGCTTTTGTTGCTCCCAGGGACAAAGAGGAAGTATTTTGTTGTGAAAATCTGGCTTTTTGTGAAGAGACGAGGAAAACTGCATGCACATTTTAATTCAAGAATTTAATCTCAGCTGGCAAAAGCATCTCTCATTTAGTAGGGATTGAGGAATTTTAAAAAACATTTGTCCATGGGCTTAACTAATGATTCATTCACTTATTATTAGTATACTTGTTCATCCTTGAGTTTGAATGATGTGCTCAGTGGTGTTGGCTCCTCACATCCCTTTCTCAGTCAGAAACAGCCCAGCTTGCCCCAATATGAGTTAAGCCATTCACTATGTGAGAATGTACTGATTTAATTTCCACCATAAAAATTATGCATGTGCCCGGCCAGTGTGGTTCAGTGGTTGTGTGTCAACCCATGCATGAACCAGGAGGTCCAGGTTCAATTCCGGTCAGGGCACATGGCCAGGCTATGGCCTCTATCCCCAGTAGGGGGCGTGCAGGAGGCAGCTGATAAATGATTCTCTCTCATTATTGATGTTTCTATCTCTCTTCCTTCCTCTCTGAAATCAATAAAAATATATTTTTTTAAAAAAATATAAATGCTGTGTCCATTCCTCACGTTTCCTTATAGCTTTCAGACAAAATTAACCCAAATAAATCTGTACAAAGTAAATTCAAGCAACATTGATATCATTAATTTAATTGGGTGAGCAATGTTATGCTGCTCACAATGGGAAATCGGTGTTGACTGCTATGGCCCAGGTCCTTTTGCACTTGACAAGCTTACTAGTAGATGACCTTGTGCCATCTGTTGACTCACTTCTACTTGAAATTTTCTCACACTGTCTCACAGGAGGGTAGCAGAGCGTAATGGGTAAGGGTAGAGCCTCTAGAGCTAGACTGTCTGCGTGGCTTCACTTCTGCTTCTGCTACTACTTATTGGCTTTATGACCTTGGTCAAGTTACTTGACCATTTTGTGATGCAGTTCCATGGCTGGAAAATGGGAACAATAATAGTCCCTACAGCGTTGGGTTGTGATGACTTGATGAGTTAATAAGCTTGAAGAATAGAACATAAAATATTCAATGCATTATAACGGTTATTATTTAGACTCTAGGTTGTGATGTCATTTGGCATACACATACAATTTAATTTTTATAAACCAGGGTGGTGGCTTTGTAATGTGTCAACTTGGCTAGCCTGACCCACATTTCCCAGAAGGGCCCTTCTTGTATGTTTCTGGTTAGGCTAAGGCAGAAGAGATATTCTTGTGCAATATTTGAAAGGCAGAAGTGAAGCAGCGATTATTTTGTAGCTCACACACATTGTCAGTTATATTCTGGTTCACCCAATTTGTGTCAGTCAGTGGCCAGGCCTACAACTTCTCCACCTTCTCTTGGATGCTCCTACAGCTTCTGTGATTCCTGGGACAGGTGTATTTGTTTAGTTCCAGGGTGAAGCTGCCAACTACTCCAGGACACTCACTTGGCTAAGGCAGAGGCAATAAGAACTAACACTAGATTCAGTCCATTCTTGCAGCTTCCAGCTTGTGCTTAGGGGTTCTCCCCCATAAGCTTATTCTTGGTCTCCCTGATGATAGATTCATCTTTTCTCCCTCACTGCCTGCCTCATGGATTTTAAGCTCCAGCATCCACTGAAAAGACAAGGAACTTATAGAGACTGCTTCATAAACAGCTCCCTCAATTGTATAAGGTCAAATCTCTGTAAAAAGATAAATCGATAGATGATAGATAGATAGATAGATAGATAGATAGATAGATAGATAGACAGACAATAGATAGATCCCTAATAGTTGTGATTCTCTGATCAAACGCCAGGGATAATTAAAATAGTTTCATCTCACAACATGATCATAAATGAAAACATGAGCAAGCCCTATCCGGTTTGGCTCAGTGGATAGAGCATCAGCCCGTGGACTGAAGGGTCCCAGGTTCAATTCCGGTGAAGGGCATGTACCTCGGTTGCAGGCTCGATCCCCGGCCCCACTAGTCAGGGGTGTGCGGGAGGCAACCAACCAATGTGTCTCTCACATCTGATGCTGCTGCTTTCTCTCTCTCTCTCTCTCTCTCTCTCTCTCTCTCTCTCTCTCTCCTCCCCCTCCTCTTCCTCCTCCTCCTCCTCCTCTTCCTCCTCCCTTCCACTCACTCTAAAAATCAATGGAAAAATATCCTCGGGTGAGGATTAACAAAACAAACAAACAAACAATAAAAACTATGGACAATAAAATCATGTGGTACATCTGGTTATAAGGTGGGAAGTCATAAAATCAACACTAATAAAAGAGAAAAATGGTAATTGGCGTACGAGCTACCCTTTTCATTGGCTAATCAGGGCTATATGCAAATTAATTGCCAACTGAGATTGGCAGTTAACTGACAACTAAGATTGGCAGTTAACTGACAACAAGATGGCGGTTAATTTGCATATGTAGGCACAATGCAGGGAGGCGAAAGGGAAAGCAGGAAGAAGCCCCCTGCCACTGACAGTGATTGGAAACCCAGGGGGGAGCTAAGAGCTGGGGGGCAGGGCAAAGGCGGCCCTGGGGCCGCCTTTGCCCTGCCCCCCAGCCATGATCGGAGAATCAGGTGCCTTTTCCGCCCTGGCCAGTGATAGCAGGAAGTAGGGGTGGAGCCAGCGATGGGAGCTGGGCACGGTCGAAGCTGGCAGTCCCGGGAGCTAGGGGTCCCTTGCCTGGGCCTAAAGCGGAGCCCACGATCGCGGGGCCGCTGCCACTGCGGGTCCCCGCTGCCCGAGCCGGACGCCTCAGCCAGAGGCATCAGGCCTGGGCTGGGGGCAGAACCAGTGATGGGGGGAAATGAGGGTCCCCGCTGCCCAGGCCTGACGCCTCAGCCAGAGGCGTCAGGCCTGGGCAAGGGGCCGATCCTGCGATTGGAGGGTGATGGGGGTCAACGCCTGAGGGCTCCCAGTATGTGAGAGGGGGCAGGCTGGGCTGAGGGACATTTCCCCCCCCACACACACACACACCCAGTGCACGAATTTCGTGCACCGGGCCCCTAGTCTAGAATAAAATTATATTTTGGATGATTATGAAAATAAAAATTCACAATTTAAAAATTTTCATAAGGTACCCTAGATTATGTTGAATGATATTGCTGTAATTCATTCTTATTTGATCCTCTCCATAGAAAGTTTTTTGAGAACTTAGACAATTCTCACACTCCTTATCCCATTTTTACCACCTTCCTTTGTAGCAGACACTGTAGCCTAAAGCTTTTCTGAAAAAACATCAGAAATAAGATTCCTAAACTCTTCTCTCAGTCTCCAAACTTATCTCCTAATTCAAAGGAATCCCACCTCTCTCTCACTAACTCATTCTTGTTCCATTCAATCATTTAAAAATAACTAGATGTGGGTTGTTTTTATGCATACACACACAACTCACTGTCTTGCCTAAAGGAGCTGTGTTTCTAGAGAAGAGCTAGCAAACTGACAATGACAATACAGTGTGTTTGAGTGCCATGGTGGAGCCATGCCAGGACTGTCATAGAAGAGGATTTCAACCCATAGAGGGCGCTGGAGAGAGCTTTCTAGAGAGGGAATACTTGAGTTGAATATCAAAACATAAATGAGGCTTAGCACTTCCTATCATAAGAATGCATGTAATACTATATGTAATACTTTAAACAACAAAAGGAAAAAATATACAAACTAATATCTAAAAAACTGAAATGTTAACATTTTTATCATGAACTTTTATATAAAATTTAGGTTATGTTAAAGTTTACATAGATATAGGGGTGAGGGGGAGTTAAAAATTTCTTAAATACATTTTATATGCCTAGAACTTTTCATATAAATAAAAGGAAAAAAAAGAATGCACGTCCCAAACAGGAACTGCTCCTTAATCCTGGGTCCTGTGAGAGGAAAATATGTGGAACAGAGCCACAGTGGTTGATATGTGGAAACATGAGGAAAATTTGATATTTGTTTTGAGTCCCTAAGACGTTTGAGTTGTCACTTCAGCCAAGCTGATTAATGTAAAATTTGGTAGTGGACTTGAAGTACTGCTATTACCAAGTACTTAAATGAGGGGGTACCTGATTCAGATTTGTATTTAAGATTGATCACATTACCAAGTTTTGGACACAAGATAATGCTTTTATAACAAGTTTAAACATCTTTTCAGCACTCTCTCAATGTCAGTAGTTTTAGGTCTTCTTAAGTATTTGGCATGTGGCCTAAAGAGAGCAGTTTATTATAATTTTTCTAATGAATTTTTACTCTCATCCTCTTCTTTTGACCATTACTTAGTTCTCATGGGCATACAGATTTTCATACCTATTTTGTAACTATAAAACTTAGATATTTATCTCTTAAAAGTTACCATGCAATGTATGGGTAACTGTAGTAGAGCTCAGGAAGTATGTCTCAGCGCTGCGGCTGATGCAATGGTGTGAGCACACTCCACCATGACATGCTTCCTCGGCACACCAGAAAGTAGCAACGCCGGCCTGAACTAACTCCTAGAGCCACGTGCACAGTACCTCAGCCTTTCAGCCATTGGTCGCCTATAGCAATGTGTCTCCCTCTGATTGGTCGCCTATAGCAACGTGTCTCCATCTGATTGGTCGCCTATAGCAACGTGTCTCCCTCTGATTGGTCCCCTCATGCTATATATACCCCTGTAGTTCCTCAATTAAACGGATCTGTGTCAATGAACCTGGTCCCCGGGGTCGTGCATGCAGACGCCCTAGTGCGTTGGGGCCCTGTCGTCCTCACCCCCGAGGGACCCACTGCTTCAGGTAACTAGACAAAAATTATTAATATGTGACTGTTCTTAGGCTTTCTCCTTTTCATGCACACTACAAAAGGCTTTGTCCTGTCCACTTGGTATCTAAAGACTATTCTGCAGAATCTGGAGTTCCCCTTTTGTTTTTGGGGACAACATAAACAAAACTCAGAATTCTTATTTTCCTATTCTCCTTTGACTATAACACTGTACCCAACTGAACCATGTGGGTAATGTAGGTTAACATGCTTGTTAGCTTACCCCTTTCTGACCTTCAGCCCATCCCTGACCCCTATTCCTAAGTTTACCTGAGCCACACAGTCTCTTTTCCCATCCTCAAGTATAGCTTCATCTGATTTCCCAGCCCTAATCCTGACCATGCCCAATCTTTGAACCTCACTTCATTTCACAAACTTACTCTGTGTCTTAATGGGGAAATTCAAGAATGGGGTTTAGATGTGGGTAGAGATTAAAGTGTTTGTGGCAAAAGTTATTGAATAAATTTTTTAAAATAGAGGGCTTTTTTAAGGTTTTACCAAATACAACAGAAAGTTCTTATTACAATGTCAAAACTTCCACATCAAATACTTTCTTTTATTTCTTTCTGCTTTTTTCACTTAGGAATGCTTCTCTGTAATTTGAAATAAATCTTTACAGGAGCATATCTGAGGTCTCTGGATTTTGCCCTGAGACTCTTTTTAAAAAAAAAAAAAATTAAATTCTTCATTGTTTAAAGTATTACATGAGTCTCCTTTTTCCCCCATTGGCCACTCCCCTTTAGACTCTTATGTGCTGTCCATAGGAAACTGACCTGAGACTTAAAGTTTAGCAGAGAGCAGAGCATTCATATTGGATCTGAAGACTGGTAATCTTAACCAACACTATGTAGATTGGTCAAAAAATTTAATAAAGCAACTAATTAAAATAATTCAATCCTAACAAAATAACATTAACTTGAGCTAATTCATATCTGTGTTTCATAAAATCAAAGTTTAAGAAACAAAGTTCAAGGACTAGTCCATGCCAATTATATTAGATTTTTTTTTTTTTTTTTAGCATCACACCATTTAAAAGTCACAGATTTAGAAAGGTCTTTAATTCTCACTCCTCCTGGAACAGCCTGAACACCTATCTCAAAGCCTTCTCCATCAAAACCCCCACCCGTCTTTCCTTTCTTTCCTCTGTAGCCATTCCAAGGATAAAAATCTAAGCAAACTTCTTTTGAGTCAGTGTCTTTTTCTCAGCTGAGTGTCTACAATTCTCTTTATCTACTTGCCCACGTTGGCGTTACGGTTCAGCAAAGCTTTGTTCCTTAGTTTGTCTATTTCTTAGTGACGTAGAGGTATTAAAATCTAAACGCACATTCTGAACATAGTCTTAGGCCAATGAATAATAGTCATATCTACCACATCCCAGTGCCAATGACGCTAGGTCTCTGGAACGTGGCTGTACTTATTTTCAATTATTTTTCTGATTGTGGGCTCACATTGTACTACTCTTCTGCCACTGCTTATAAAATCATTTACAGATCGCTTTATAGATGACATCTTTGAGTGGTATCTCTCAGATTAAAAATGCTTTTTAAAAAAATGATAACATTTTTTTTAACCCTCCCTAATTAGGAATATTTAATGGCATCTGTCCTTTTTGGGATGTTCAGTAAAACTGGTATGCTGTTGCTATTTTAGGGCAACCCCACTGTCAGTCGCTTAGCATGTTTATAAAACATGCAGTACTTTATCTGTGCGTTTATTAACAGAAGCCAGAACCGCTCATGTGCTCCTGGCAGGAGGTGCCAGGGCCCTTCTACCTATCACTCATCCTCAATTTATAAAGCAACCTGGAATTTTTCAGGGTGGGTCTTAATGCTTCTTTCAAATTTTAAATCCTCTTCTGAAATTCCTTATCTACACAAAGCCAAAACAAAGAGTAATACAGTGAACCAGGTTAACTGACTTAACCAGGAAAATTCATTTGCACCTTTTACTTTTGAAATATTGGAAAAATTTCAAGAAGATTAAATAGAGTCATCTTATAATGTGTTTTGAACACTTTCGGATCAAATTACTGAATATTGCCTTCCTAATTTTCATTTTATAAACTTGCATTCTAGTTGTTCAAGGAAACAAATTTTTCACTTTCATGCAATATGACTCTTAATGAAAGTATTAGCTTTTCTTTCAAACCATTTATTTACTTTTTTTTTCTCCTTGAAAGACTTTATTTTCTTGATAATGATTTTACTAGCCAAACAAAATATTTTTCTAATATAAAAAAAGATCATTCATTTAAGTAAAATTTATTATAGAAGCCAATAGTAAAATATATAGGCCTTGAAGTACTTTTTATTAGTTTTAATATACTAATTGAATAGCATATATTCAGTATAAAATATAACAGTATAACATTGAGAGTGGAAACAAACCCCCTCCCCCTGTCAACCTAATGGGAAAATGTTAAATAACAAGTGTTTATAATGCAATTTAATCTTTTTTTTTTTCAATTTAATAATTTAGCAAACCTCCATTGATCCCTCAGATCTTTTATCATTATTTCTAAAGCAAATATGTTAGAAAAATAAACAAGAAGAGTATGAAACAAAAAAGTGAGTGCTAACAAATTTTCCTAATTTTCTCTCACTTATTAAAAACTTCCTAAAAGTGTGACATTTCTTAAATCTACTCTCAGCTTGCTGGCCTGGAGCATTCTGAGAGAACACCAGTTTCTATCAGGTAATGAAAACAAACAGTTTACACAGACCAGCATGTGGTAGTAGCAAGATGCACCCATGTCTTCTGATGATCCTCTGGCTTTTTCCACTTATCTCCACTTTAAAAAATAAATCAATCAATCAGTGATTCTTTTGACCTCCATACAAACTGAACTTCAGGTATAGACTTAGGTAAATATATCCTACAGACCCTTTTGGGTCAATGCAGTAGAATCATGATCCAAGTGAAGATGTGTCTAAGGAAAGTCATTCAAGAAATTTATATCTTGTCCAAAAGTGGACCTTTTATTCCTTTAAACATCTGTCTATTCAGTGCTCATTACATCCCAGGCAGTAAGCACTGGGAAACTGCCGGGAGCCGGTCCATCCTTGCTGTTTCAAGGGACCTGGCATATATGGCATATGGTTCTTAATATGTTTGCTCACCTTCTTGGCGCTGTGTTTTAACCAAGGTCACCTCTCCAAGAAAGGTTGAATCCCCAGGTAGGGATTCTCCCCTGAAGTTAGGGAGGGAATAAAACCCCTCAACTAAGTGCCAGGCGGGTAATTAATCACTTTAACTAGGAACAATCATGCTTAAGCTACATAATCTTTACTCCCTGGAATGGAGATAAGAAACGCTCTAACCTTTGTAATAGAGATTGATAGGATTGAGTCAACTGGTATAAATACAGATGTAACAAGACAGAAAGAGACAGAACTCAGAACACAGAACCTACACTCAGAACCTAGGCACAGAACCTACACAGAATGTTCTCTAGAGACAGAAGAACTTCGCTGGAGAGAACATGGCAAAAGATCTTGGACAGAAACTGGCCTCAGAACCTAGAGACAGAACCTAGCGAGAGAACATGGCAAAAGATCCTGGACTGAACCTGACTACAGAAATTGGCAAGAGAACCTGACTAGAACCTGGTGACCGAACCTGGCTGGAGATCTCAGACAGAACCTGGCTGGAGAACCTAGCGAGGGAACATGGCCACAGAACCTGGCTGGAGACCCGAAGCAGAACCTCTCTGGAGATCGAGACCAGAACTTGGCTGGAGATCCTGGCTAGGCTGCTGATCAACTGAACGCTGTCTCCGTGTCCTTCCTTGGAACATGGACATAGAACCTGGCTGGAGATCCTAACCAGAACCTCTCTGGAGATCCAGACCAGAACTTGGCTCGAGATCCTGGCTAGGCTGCTGATCAACTGAACGCTGTCTCCATGTCATTCCTTCTTCGCCGACTCCGTCCATACCTTTGGGGACCCCTGGACCTGCTGGGGTTGGACCCCAGCAGGAAACCCATGATGAACAACAGACAGTCTCTACTGCCTCAAGCTCTTATACTCTAGTGAGGAAGATAAAGGAGAAAGCAAAAAGCAAATACTGTGATACAGTGAATTAAATATTATCCTTTGGAATTGCATATGGAAGGAAGAGGAGATTTCAAGATAATGTTAGCAGGGTCCTTGAATAGGGTGGGCTAGGGTGGGGTGGGGGAGAGGAATGGCTAGGAGAGGGCATAGGGTAATGGAAGGCTACTTCTGCTGCTGTAACAAAGGCTAAGGAAACAGTGACTGAAGCAGATTCAATTCACTTCATTTTCACCTAAAGTCCTAAGGTAGGTGGTACATGGCCAATAGGGCAGGTTGTCCCATAGAGTTCACCAGGGTCCTCAGGTGTGGCTTCTACATTGTGTTCCAAGGTGACTGTTCCACATTTGACAAGCAGGAAATGGAGAATGTGAAGGTTGGATATACTCTGTTTTTTAAAAAACCTGATTAATTCTGTTCACATCCCTTAGCCAGAACCTAGTTACATGGTCATACCCAGCTACAAAGAAAGCTAAGGAATAGAATCTCCTGCTCTTCAGCTGTGTTTCTACCTGAAACTTCTATTATGATAGGACCAGAGAAGAGACATTAAGGCACAAGTGGTCTCTGCCAAAGTCTGGCACTTCGATGGCCCCAAATCTGAGTGCACTGCCTTTTCACACACAGCACATTCACCCTTACACAAGGGAGCACGGACAATTATATCAATAACTTTAGCCATAAAATTATAGACTAGATGTAGGTATTATCCCAAAGTAGATTTGGAGGGAAAAGATAAATGTTGTTTTTGCCCCTTTTAAGGTGAGTGAGAATCAAGAATATTTCAATGTTAAGCAAAAAGGGTAAGTAGGAATTGAGAAGTTGAAATGTCAGAGAAAAGAGAAAAAACTAATGGAAGATGATTCTTGAGGGCAAGAAGGGATGGAATCCATAAGAGATGTAAAAGGAATGGCAGCGGATGAGAAATAGGACACCTTTTCCAATGTTGGAGAAGAGATAGTAAAAGATGGGTTCAGGGGTGGGCAAACTTTTTGACTCGAGGGCCACAATGGGTTCTTAAACTGGACCGGAGGGCCGGAACAAAAGCATGGGTGGAGTGTTTGTGTGAACTAATATAAATTCAAAGTAAACATCATTACATAAAAGGGTACAGTCTTTTTTTTTTTTTTTAATTCATTTCAAACGGGCCGGATCCGGCCCGCAGGCCGTAGTTTGCCCACGGCTGGTTTAGATGCAGTAAGATTGTAGATGATGAGGCATGAGATTGAAAGAAGCCTACTAATATTTAAAATTTTTATTCCATATATACACATAGAAAAGGTTCTTTAAATTTAGAGACATGTAGTAAGTTATGGGGTTCATGAGGAGTTGAGAATATTTGATTCTATACTAAACACAGATCAGTAGCCTTCCAGTAAAACAGATTAAGTCTTTCAGTTGCCAGGGAGTGGGAGGGAAAAGATGCTGAGAATGCGTATTACCAGTTTCCTAGGGCTGCCATAATGACATTTTACAAACTGGATATTAGAACAACAGAAATTTATTGTCTCATAGTTCTGGGGGCAAAAGTCCAAAATCACAGTGTCCACAAGACCATGCTCCCCGTGAAGGAACCAGGAATGGGTCTGTTCTAGCCCTCTCTCCTAGTTTCTGGTAGGTCCTTCATATATGGCAGCATAATTCCAGTCTTCACATGGCATTCTCCCTGTGTGTATGTCTCTTTTCAAACTTCCACTTTTTTATAAGGACACTAATCAGATTATAGGCCCATAGTACTCTAGTATGACATCATCTTAACTATATCTGCAATCTTATTTCTCAGTAAGTTCACATTCTGAAGTAGCGGGGGTCAGAACTTCAACATATGAATTGAAGGGCTGGGGAAGGACACAATTCAACTGTAACAGAGTGGTTCTCCTACACATAAGGGGATGGAAAGTTTTCAATAGTGAATCCTCTAATTCAGGAAGGGAGCTAATACCAATTAGATGCAGTTGAAAATAGAGTGGCAGAGATGGAGAGTGGAGTTATCTAGTAAAGATAATAATGCTTATACCCTAGGGTCATTATAAGGATTAAAGGAGACTACTAGTATAATATAAGACATTTAACAGTGAACCAAGAATATATGAAAAGCACTTGATAAATTAGTTAGGGATCCTGGCTTCCTTTCAATAGATAGCTACTACTATAAAAATAACACTGATCATAATAGTATTCTTCAATTTATTCATCACTTCATTGATAATTTATGAACTCACATCTGTGCTAGGCCCTCTGTTAAGAGTAGGAATATAAAGTACATTAAAATCAAATATTTGTTTAATGGATGAATGAATGATATTATCATCTAATTGATCAGAAAGGCATGTTGACAATTATGGGCCAGTGAAGCAAGTGCAGAAAGGCATACAAAGACCTATGGGAAGAACTGGAGGGCGAGGCATGACTTCAGCAAGACATAATAGTTAAATATTTGCCTATGCCGGCGCACCATTGGAGTGGTAGAAAATAGGCCACATTACTGATAAGTTTTGCAACGTTGGCTCAGTTACTTCATAGAGATTGACAGTGAGTGTACTATCTCTTCCCAAACTATGGTAGCATGTTTTTATATTGGCAGTTCCAAAAGCTAAGTGGTTGATTTCTCCAGTTTTAGAAGGTGTGAGTCAGAATATAGCTTTAAAGAAGAAAATAGAACCCATGCTACGTTATTAATAATATTTGAATGAGAATCCTTATGAAGCACATTAAGGTTTGAAAACGTAAAGTTTTTTATTACAAAGAAAGAGAACACATGGTCATGTTCATGGAAGCTCAGACAGTGAATAACACCTACAGCTAACTCTTGAAGCAAAGACAATAGTAATTTTTTTTACTCCTTTCCTTCCCTACCTCTTAAAGTCACACGTGCAGTGTCCCTTTCTTGGCCTGATGAAATCTGAGTAGAAAGGATATTTGCCACATCCACACAGAAACTCGATAAACCACACTGGCTCTTCCTGTCTCGCTGATCAAGAAACATTGCCAGGGTGGTGGTGCCTCAACAGTCTGCATTTCTAAGTGGCAACAATTGCCAAATACATGCACACACCTACATCACACATGTGAGTGAGAAATAAACTTTTATTGTGCTATAAACCGCTTATTTGGGGATTGTTTGTTCATGCAGCATAACCTAGCACATTCAACTGATATAGTAATTGAATGTTAAGCTAGCACTGGTATCTTTTGTGTATCAGTATCTTCGAGGGCACAATTTAGAAGCTATATTTTTCTTTCCCTCTTATCTTGAAATCATATTCAATTAATAGATGACAGAAAGGACCTCTTAATATTTATGAAGAATTTCAGGTTTGTCACCTCCTTAAACTATACAAACATTTTTGAGTTTTGGTGGCCATGCATTTTTTTTATCTGAAGAGAACTGTTCATAGTTTTTTTTCTGGTTCTTCTACAAGCCCATAACCCATACACAATTAAGAATAACCATTCTAGGAGCCCGAATTTGTAAATTCCTGCTTCAGCGCACAGTTGCATGACAACTTAACTTTAACTAGTAAACAGTAGCTAGTCAGGATATGAGTTGGAGAGAATGCTGTTTTGGAGAGTTTAATGAAGAGTAACTTTGTACAGATCTGTAAATTTATTAATACCCTGTGTTGACGTAAGAAATGTCCAAACCTGTAGACGATTTGCATAATAGTTTAGTTGAGCCAATCTGACAACAATTGCCAGGAAGCAAGATCTCAAATGTTCCACAGACTGACAGTTTTGCAGTTTGTTTATACCTTGGGAATTTAGGAGGGGAAGTAAGGGAAGTTGCATGAAGGTGGGAGAAAGCAAAGTACAGGATAGTTAACAAGATTACATGCCTCTATTGAGGGTGGTTACACCCTCCAGGGGTCTGGAAACGACAGTTACTTTTGTCATTTCACAGGTGTGTTAACCTAGAATGCATAGAAACAATGGACAGGGCATGCTTAAGGTAAAGATAAACCATTTACTAAAGAAATTATATGCTTGAACCCTGGCCAGTGTGGCTCAGTGGTAGAGCATTGGCCCATGCATGAAATGGTTGCTGGTTCGATTCCTGGTCAAGGGGCATGTACCTGGTTTGCAGGTGCATTCCCAGGCCCCAGGTTGGGATGCAACCAATCAATGTGTCTCTCTCACATAGATGTCTCTCTGTTTCTCTCTTTCTCTCCCCGTCCCTCCCTTCCACTCTCTCTAAAAATCAATGGGAAAAATATCCTTGGGTGAGGATTAGCAAAACACTTTTGTTGTTATCTTCATAGTCTTTCCGTTACTGTCAGGTATCATTATGCTGATTTCACACACACAAAAAAATTAACTTTTTTTCTTTTTCTGGGTTTTCATGTCATAGGAGGCCTTCCATGTTTGTATATGTAGAAATATTCATTGATGATTAATCACTATATTTTATTGATTAGTTGAGAGCTAAACCAATAAACAAGGTCTTTTTTTAAAAACAAAACAAAACACCTTTCTATTATCCAAAGCTCTTGTGTCTAGGGAGGGATCATAGTTTCAGAATGTTGGGCCTCTCTAGCTAGTTTCTAAAAACATACATTTTTGGCCCAGCTGGTGTGGCTCAGTGGTTGAGCATTGACCTATGATCCAGGAGGTCACAGTTCAATTCTCCATCAGGACACATGCCAGGGTTGTGGGCTAGATCCCTGGTAGGGGGCCTGCCGGAGGCAGCCAATCAATTATTCTCTGTCACCATTGATGTTTTTATTTCTCTCCCTTTCTCTCTGAAATCAATAAAAATATATTAAAAAAATAAAAAACAAAGGGGATAGAAAGAATAGGAAGAAATCAAGGGACCAAAAAACAAAAAACCAAACAAACAACAAAGAAAGATTAGGACACTTAGCTTCTTCACCCATTCCAGAAAGAGATCACTCCTTGTCTTTTGGGGCAATCCAGCCCTGTCTAGGGTTGTGTGTGTGTGTGTGTGTGTGTGTGTGTGTGTGTGTGTGTTTAACGCATCCGTTAATTTTTAATTGATTTCAGAGAGGACACATTTAACTGTGTTTCTATGTAATAATGCACTGCACACGTCAACTGTATATTGTTAATTTAAGCTTTATTAAATATACATCAATATCATGAATGACCATGTTGAAGGAACAACTGGGAATTTGATATGAAAATGTGCTTACCTGTAGTCCAGTGCAGGATTTTCATCAAAGGCCGCTTTTCTTGTTGGGAGGATCACTTATTCATAGGTCCATGTTTGTCCGGTTACGTCCCATATTTCAACATCTCTAATGTCATTGGTGGAAATTTTTATCTGGATAATTGTTCAAAAGGTTTTATTTATTTGCTTAAAAGACATGTGGAATGAGGTTAATAAAATAGAAAAGAAAAGAGCAAAGGGAGAAAAGAAAATATAAATATCCTAAATGAAAATGTATGTAGTCAAACTTCACATTTATCTCAGAAATTCCTGGCATACAAGGAAAAAAAGAGGAAAATATGGTCAGTCACAACAGGGCTTCCTAACCTATCATATCATAGTACAAACAACATTATCATTATTTTAATGGACGTGGTGGAAAAGAAAGGAACCCCTGGGATCCAGCTAACCTGAGAGCTGAGAGGATCAATATTTGGACACACCCATAAACACCCTGGGGTGCACTCGTGAGCCACAGCATCATAGCTGGAAAATCTGTTACATAGTTCACATTGCCAGACGTTAATTAGTGTAATAATTTGCTATTAGTAAAGAGGATTTTGTTTGCACGATTGTTTGGTTTTCACTGTTTCTAGGCATGGCCTTATCCTATGTGGCAGGTTACAGCATCATCCAGTTTTCCAAAGGAATTTCTGAGAGTAAGAGATGTAGGGCTTTCTTCCCTGCCTTCTAATAGAAAAGCCATAACGTTTCCCTTGGGGAGTACGAAGACCAGCCAGGTCTTCAGCCACGGCAATGAAGTATGAGTGTGTTCTGCCATTGCCCTGCCCTTCAAACCCTATGAATGGCCTGGAAGGGCAGGGCACTGCAACTTTGATGCCTGCAGGAAAATGGAGACACATTTTTATGTAAATGTAGACTTTCGAATACTGAACCAATATGCCTGCTTCCAAGTTGTGCAAGTTGTAACTGGCAGTATTTTGGAAACAAACCTGCAGGTATAATCAGCTACTAAGATACATAAGCAGAATATGTGGAAAATGTTTTTCTCCTAGAGGGCCTTGTGAGGGGTGTGGAGAGGAGCTTTTCAAATGAGGGAGACACCAAATCCTGTTGCCATGCAGGGCTGTGAACAACAGTATACACACTCCTGAGGGCTTTTCTTTAGAGGATCTGGGTTGGAATGAGAACAGCAGATGTCACATCCAATAGTTGCCATTGAAAAGCAGAGAAGCTAACCCAAGCCCAGAAGTTTCACGTCAACAGGTAGCTTAGCTGAAAGTTAGGGGAACATCATTATAAGTGCTAGTATTTATTACGTAGGTAGGTGATATTTCTTCTGGACACTTTTTTTTTTTACTACTTTGGTTTGAAGTAATGTGATATGTCCTTAAAAATACATTTTTATATTCTGCTTTGTGATGTTGGGGCTGGGACTTGGCTAATTTCATTTCTCAGATTCCTTTACCTGCTAGTTACTTGTTAAATTCTATCAGTGGGTAAATAGAAGGGAAAAGGAAGGAAGAGAGGAATTTCCGTTCCTTTTTTCAGTTCCTACCTCCTCACTCCAGCAGCAGGGGCTGCTGCTCCAGGCTCCGGCTTCTTCCTGAACTCATCGTGTTACTAAGAGGAACCAGCAACTCCCATGACAAATCCCTTGGCAGATAGAGTGACGCTTGTTCTGTTGCACCGACTTAACTAGGCTGTACCTCCCGGGCTATCTGTAACTTGCCAGTCACATCTGCTCCTCAGAAGCCCACACCCCAGTTGTGGAGAGTTTCCCAACAGCTTGGAGTACCAGGTCTACAGGGGTCATCTCCGTGAACTTCTGTGTCCCTACCCCCTGTCCTTTTTTCTGTATCTATAGCAGTTATAATCTCCTTTTTGCTCTTTAAACCTTCCCATGCTTATGGAAAGAGTTCCCTGGATTAATTAATCTGCCTTAGAAATACCCAGTGTGCTTTCTATTTACACAGGCCACAGGGCCCTTCACCAACTGCTGCAGTCAGAGAATGACCTCAATTGGTCAAGCCTGGGGCATGCCTACTTCCGTAGCTGGGGGCATGATTTTTTGCTAGAAAAGGAATAGCTAGGGAGAATGGCATTATGGACAGCTACTGAGCAATAATCATCATAAAGAGTCGTCATAAAAAATAGCTTTGGGCAGCGCACTCGGAGGTCCCAGATCTGTCTCTTGCTTCAACAGTGTTTGGACGGAACAGACCCAGGGACGCCCCTTCTTCCAGCCTCCGGCCACTCTCCTGCGTCTCATCCACTCACCACCTTCAGCACCACCCCCAGGACCAGCCAACACCGTTTTTTTTTCTACCTTAAACTCCTTATTGCCGAACAACCATGAGCTCCCAAATTCGTCAGAATTATTCCACCGAGGTGGAGGCTGCGGTCAACCGCCTGGCCAACCTGCATCCCGGGCCTCCTACACCTACCTCTCTCTGGGCTACTATTTCGACCGTGATGATGTGGCTCTGGAGCATGTGGGCCACTTCTTCCGCGAGTTGGCGGAGAAGAAGCGCAAGGGCGCTGAGCATCTCCTAAAGTTGCAGAACAAGCGTGGCAGCCGCATTCTCTTCCAGAATGTGCAGAAACCTTCCGAAGATGAGTGGGGCAAAACTCAGGACGCCATGGAAGCCGCCCTGGCCTTGGAGAAGAACCTGAACCAGGCCCTTTTGGATCTGCATGCCCTGGCTTCTACCCGTGTAGACCCTCATCTCTGCGACTTCCTGGAGAACCACTTCCTGGATGAGGAGGTGAAACTCATCAAGAAGATGGGCCACCACCTGACTAACATCCGCAGGCTGGCCGGCCCCCAGGCTGGGCTGGGCGAGTATCTCTTTGAGAGGCTCACCCTCAAGCACGACTAGGAGCCTTTGGAGCCCAGAGGCCTTTCCGAAGCGCCCCCCCCTCCGCCCCCCCCCGCCTCCCGCACCCTCCTGGCATCTCTGGCTTTTACCGGAGCCTCTTCCCGAAACTACTAGCCATTCCTTTAACCACCCTGGAGCCCTCACCCTGGACCAAATGAGACAATAAAGCTTTTTGCAAAAAATAAATAAATAAAAATAAATAAATAAATAATAGCTTTGTAATTTGTAATGGTCCACTGGGGAAATGAGGAAGAAGAAGATAGCAGGAAGGAAAGAAAGGAGAATAAGGGAATTTTGTTCTGAGATGGACATGCATGTTAAAGTGCTGATGGGAAGAGTTAAAGTTATGGGTATAAGTAAAGAGGCAGGGAAAGAAGAGATAATGGATGATGATGGGCTCAAAAGAGGGCTGAAACCAGATCTTGAATAGGAGGAGGGGTACACTGGCTACAATAGGAGTGAAGGAGGCTACAGTGGACCCGGGTGCAGGGACATCTGCTAGGAATAATAGGAGGAACTTGTTGGAGTTCACCTCTGCTAGCCTGTGTTTTCTCTATTAAGGTAAAGGTAGGCCATTTTCAGGGAGCAAGGGGAAGAATGAGTCTAGGCCAGAAGTTTGAAGAGAGAAAGAAGGTATGAAGAAGCCCTCTTGGAAAGGAGAGAGCAAGTTGGTCAGAGAAACACAATGGAATTACCAGGACTTAAAAAAAAAATTAAAATTGATTTCAGAGAGGAAGGGAGAGGGAGAGAGAAATGGAAACATCAATGATGAGAGAGAAGCATTGATCGAGCTGCCTCCTGCACGTCCCACACTGGGGATGGAGCCCGCAACCTGGGAATGTGTCCTGACCTGGAATTGAACTGTGACCGACTGGTTCATAAGTTGATGCTCAACCACTGAGCCATGCTGGCTGGGCAAGATTACCAGCACTATTGAAGGCACATTTGAATTTAGAAATCGTGAATTTGTAAGTGTACCAGCTTCCTTTCCTGTGTGGCTTTTTCATTTAAATTCTGACCATTTGTTTATTCTGGAAAAGAAGAGAACAAAAGGCAGAAGGGAGCTAAAGAAAAGAGTTGCAGTAGAGACACTGAGGACTGGAGAGCCTAAGGAGTTACAGGTGTGGTCCCATTGAGGGCATTCACACGAGCCATTTGAAGGAAGAAGGATATGGCCACAGAGCAGAGTGTTTGATTCAATAGTCTGATGGCTTATCAAGGTGATGATCATAGAAGTGGGCCCGTAAGGTAGAGTGGAGGAAAATTTATTGAAGAGAATTTCAAGGAAATTTTTAATTGCTAGGATAAGGCCTTGTGTATATATTCCATGCTTTATACATTCAACATTTATTTTTTTCCAGTTAAATTGTGAGTCCACTGAGAGCTGGTACTGTTTCTAAAATATATTTTTGTTCACCTAGAGCAGTGGTTCTCAACCTTCCTAATGCCGTGACCCTTTAATACAGTTCCTCATGTTGTGGTGAC
This sequence comes from Myotis daubentonii, assembly GCF_963259705.1. NCBI lineage: Eukaryota > Metazoa > Chordata > Mammalia > Chiroptera > Vespertilionidae > Myotis > Myotis daubentonii. Next base: position 17,351,408 of record NC_081857.1, on the reverse strand, counting down.
CCCCAATTTCATTGTTAAAAATTGAACATAATTAAAGCATAGTGATTCATCACAAAAACAATATGTAATTATATATGTGTTTTATGATGGTCTTAGGCGACCCCTGTGAAAGGGTCATTTGACCCCCAAGGGGGCCGCGACCCACAGGTTGAGAACCGCTGACCTAGAGCATCACAAAAGTTCCTCCTCAATAGAATACTTTGATAAAACACTATTCTAATGAAATAGTAAAAGTGGCAATTATAGGAATTTTTTTGACCTGCTAAATTGCCTTCAGGAAGATATGATTATTATGTTTTGCAGGTGTAGCATCTGGAGAAGGTAAATTACTTACTCAAAATGAGCTAACTTCAAATGTATAGAAACCTAGTTGACTTAAAAGAGAACACATTCTTCTGAATTTGTTGGAACACAAAACATTGCCTCCCCTGCCCCTACATGGATTTGTAAAATCAGTAACAAAATGGCTACTAATGGGCATAAAGTGTAGGCTCAAAGGGGCATGGTGCTGAGTGCAGTGACAGTCCAACCACTGGTGACTTGAGGGAAATAGGAAGTGTAAATGACTCCCATGTTGTCATCTTTCCTGTTTCAAAACCACAGGAATGGTGATGCTCTTCTCCTTTGCGCACCATTCCCCCGTCACCCCTCTTCCTTACTCCTATGCAACATTTCAGTTGCACCAGCCCTCTTTGCCTCATGTCCACCATGTCTGATCCCCTCCCCACACAGCCTCCTGAGACTTGACAGGTTTGGATTAAGCTATCAATGAATCAGTGCTTAGATAATTTTAAAAGTCACTCTTGTAAAGTCATGTTTCTTCAGAGTGACGTCCACATGGTAGCAGCTTGCATGTCCCACCTGTTCCTACGGCTGACTGCATTCATCTTGCTCAGAAACAGTTCATTTGTGAGTCGGTCACTCACTCTTGAGGTGGATTGAAAGTTATTTATAAAAGTGAAAGACCCAAAGTTTTCAAATTATTTACTTAAAAAAATAAATTTGAGAGGAAACAACTGAAATGTCTTTCAATGGGTGAATGGCCAAGCAAACATGGGTACATCCATGCAATGGAATACTGCTCAGCTAGAAAAAGGAATGAACTACAGTATTGTTCCTTAGAATGTCTTAAATGAATCTAAGGACATTATGCTTAGTGAAAAAAATCTAGTCTCAAAAGTTTACACACTATATGATTCCATTTACATAACATTCTTGAAATGGCAGGACAATAAAGATGGAGACTAGATTAGAGGACAGGGATGAGGTAGGAAGGTGAGACTATAAAAGAGGAGCATGAGGAGTTCCTATATGCTAATGGAACACTTTGGTGTCTTTTTTTTTTTTACCACCACACATAAAATTTTTCTTGTGATGAAAATTCTTAAGATCTACTCTCTTAGGAATTTTCAAATATGTAATACAGTATTGTTAACTATAGTCACTATGCTGTACATTACATTCCTAGGACTTATTTATTTTATAACTGGAAGTTTGTACCTTTTGACTTCTTTTGGACATTTCACCTACCCTTTACCCACTGTCTCTGGCAACCACCAATCAGTTCTTTGTATTTATGAGTTCAGTGTTTGTTTTAGATTCCACGTATACTAGTAAGTGAGATCATATGGTAGTTTTTCTGTATCACTTATTTCACTTAGCATAGTGCCCTTTCCAACCATGTTGTTTCAAATGGCAGGATTTCCTTTTTTATGGCTGAATAATATTCGTGTGTGTGTTTGTGTGTGTGTGTGTGTGTGTGTGTTTTCACATTTTCTTTTTCCATTCATCCATTGATGAACACTTAGATTGTTGCCATGTCTTGGCTTTGTAAATAATGCTGCAATGAACACGGGTGTGCAGATGCCTTTTTGAGTTAGTGTCTTTTTTCTTTTGGATGTAAATTCATAGAAGTGGAATTGCCAGATTATATGTCAATTCTATTTTTAAGTTTTTGAGGAGCCTTCATACTTTTTGCTACAGTGGTTGTACCAATTTATAATTCTACCAACAGTGTATAAGTTTTCCATTTTCTCCATGTTATTTACAACACTTGTTATTTTTTTGTTTTGTTTCTTGATAATTGCCATTCTAACAGTTGTGAGGAGATATCTCATTGTGGTTTTGATTTGCATTTTTCCAATGATTAGTGATGTTACGCACCTTTTCATGCGCCTATATGTATGTATGTACATTAGCCATCTGTATGTCTCCTTGGGAAAATATGTATTCTGATCCTCTGCCCACTTAAAAAATTTTACTAGATTTATTAGGGTAACATTGGTTAATACAGCTTTATAATACATCTGTAAACTCTATTTTGTTCTTACTATCTGAAGTCTAGTCTCCTTCTGTTTCCATGTATCTGACCCCCTTTTACCTTCTTCATCCTCTTCCCAGTTTTAATTAGATTTTTTTGTTTTGTTATTGAGTTGTATGAGTAGTTCTGTATGTTGATTGTGATGGAGACTACATGAAACTGTATATGTATAAATTGCACAGAAGTCTACACACAGAGACCAGCAAATGAGTGCATATAAAAACTAGTGATAACTAAATAAGGTGTGTAATCTAATTAGCAGTTGTGTTTGTCAGGATTCTTCAGAGAAACAGAAACAGAACCAATAGGATATATAATCTATTATTAGGCATTGGCTCATGCAATTATGGATCTATTACTAGGTATTGGCTCGTGCAACTATCAAGAAACCCCATGGCCTGCCATTTGGAAGCTGAAGACACAGGAAAGCTGGTGGTGTAGTTCAAAGGCCTGAAAACTAGGGGAACCAACTCCCATCTACCAGTGACTGGGTTTGACTGAACATTCCAGACCCTGTCTGCTTGTCTGCTTGTCTGCTTGGCCCTCAGGTAACTCTTCATTATTCATTTCTACTGCACTGGATAATGGTCTGGGACAAGGTCTGTACTTTCTGATAATGTTATTTGCATGCCACTCCCAGCTTAATAACCTTTTCTTGTAGGACCCTTCCTTTGTCCACTATTTTGAATTCAGTAATACTGCCCATATTCTCTCTTGGAGTAGGAGTACAATATTTTCTATCATAACACTGACCGCACTTTGTATTCATGCAATGCTTGCTTGTTTGCACATTTAAGTCCATCTCCCTACTAGACAGTTAGCCCAATGAGGGAAGAGACTATAGTATTTCCTTCCATAAGTGGGAAGCAAGCCATGTGTATGCATGTGCCTAGAGTGCACTCAGCAGTGGGAAAAGCAAGGACAAAGGACCTGAGGTGGGAGATTTCCTGAAAGCTTGTTGAAGAGTATTGAGGTCAATGTGGTTATGTAAAGTGAGCACCATGGAAACCATAAGAAATGAGGACAAAGAGGTGACTGGAAGATGATTTAGCGTCTTGTAGACCTATAATCATCAGAGGTGCAAAGAAGGAGTGATTGTTCTTTTTGCACGTTAATAGCCGCTCTCTCAGTATGGCTTTTACTCTATGTGAGATGGGACATCTCTGAAGGGTTTTAAGCAGAAATACATGATTTGACGTGTTTTAAGCAAAATTCTATTTTCTGATGTCTGAATATCTCTTTAAATTAAACAAACTTGAAGGGAAAAGAGGGGTTATATTTATTGGCCCCCTAAAATCTGCTATGTGTTGTTTTGTATAATTTCCTTTAGTTCCATTATTTACCATATTTAACAAATTAAGAAACTAAAGCTTAGGGAGGTTACAAAAAAAATACCCAAGGTCTTATAATTAGTAAATTGCAAATTTATGTTGTAAACCTAGATCTGCTAACCTCAAAGCTCACTCATTCTCTGAACCACTCTGCTCTCCTTTGGAACATAATCCTTGGAAGGAGATAAGGCTGTAGAAGGAGGAAGGGGGCGGTCTTCAGATTGTCAAAGATGTTGTGTTCTCTATATAGTACATGATTATATATTTTATCAGTCTTCTATCAGTCTGGCTTCCCTTCCCTTTCCTGCTCAGGTTATCATAGTATCTTCTCCCCAGGCCTGGGGTGGGCACCTGATATGTATCTGGCTTGTCAGAGTGACTCATTCATTCACCTATTCTGCCATGATTGAGCTGAGGATGAGCATGTGATTCCAACCAGGCCAACCGGAGGCTTTCATCTTGGTTTTTATTGAAACTAGAGAGCAGGATTTCTGTTCTGGGTGGTGGAGATGAAAGTATATAATCTTTATTTCTTCATGGGGAAACCAATTCACAATGGGAAAAAAATAATCTGGGTTGGCACTCTCCATTGGCAGTCAACTCAAGATGCTTTGCAATATAACCCAGAGCAGAGGTGCAAAGAAGGAGTGACTGTTCTTTTTGCAGATTAATATTAGCTATCTCAATCTGAAGTAAAAGATTTGTAAGTGAGTAGAATCTCTCTACCAGCAATAAGGTTTCTAAAGAAAGTTGATCTCCTCTACACTACATTTGGATTGAAGACCTTCATCTACTATTCTTCCCCTCATTCCATAAAATCAACAAACATTAAGATCCTTCTCTTTATAAAGTCAGTGGGATCAGAGCAAAAGAGATGCCCACACCTGTAACTGATAAGAATCCAAATAGTAGATAGATCCACAGTGGGTAGACAGTGCTTGTCACACCCCTGCCACTAGAGAATCTCCATCACATTAAGGTTTAATCCAGTCCTCTCTGTGGCCTATGAGGCCTTGGATGACCCAGCACAAGGCTTCCTTTCTGACCTCATCTTCTACTGTTTCCTTCCTGTTCACTCCACTCCAACCAACTGGGCTCCTTGCTGTTCCTCAAACACTCTGAGCACTCCCACTTCAGAATGCTTGCACATTCTGTTTCCTCTTTCTGAAACACCTTTCTCTCAGACACCCACATGACTCTCTCACTTCTTGCAAGTCTCTGTTCAGATGTCACCACATAATTGAGATCTTTACTGCACTCCCTTAATCAATAAACTAACCTAACTGAAATGTTATTTTTTCTAGTACTTATCACTACCTATTTATTTATTGCTTAATTGTCTGTCTCTGAAAGCAAGGACTCTATTGCTTTGGCCACTGTAGAACTCCCTACACCCTCCTGCATATAGTAGTGAGTGCTCAATAATTATTCTTTGATTGGATTAGTGAACATAAGTGTGCCATTTGTTGTGACATTATGATACTAATTGATTTGTAATTATTGCTGAATTATTCTGAGTTCCTTGTGTCTTTTTATTCTTACACTAGAGGCCCAGTGCACGAATTCATGCATGGATGGGGTCCCTTGGCCTGCCCGGTGTTTGGGGTCAATTGGGGGGAGGGGCGGCCAGCTGGGGGGCGGGACTGAGGAAGCTTGGCCAGCTGGGGGAGGGACTGCGGGAGCTTGGCCAGCAGAGGGGAGGGACCACAGGAGGTTGGCTTGGGGGAGGGACCACGGGAAGTTGGTTGGTCACAGGAGGTTGGTTGGCCACAGGAGGTTAGCTGTGGGAGTGCACTGACCACCAGGGGTCAGCTCCTACATTGAGCATCTGCCTCCTGGTGGTCAGTGCGCATCATAGCACCAGTCGTTTGGTCGTTCGGTCATTTGGTTGTTCGGTTGCTTAGGCTTTTATATATATAGATTAACATCACTAAATATTTTTCTTTTCTAAAATAAGTCAGGCACACACACACACACATACACAAGTGTAAGAACCACTGACTTGGTAGAGTGGTAAACATAGTTAAAATCATTTGGTGATTAAGTGAAGGATAGAATTAAGGGAGATAAAAATGTAAACAGATAATTATAATTCAAGCTTTGAATGCTGAAAGGTAAAATTAGACAAGTGGAAATGGACAAAGGTGCATATTAAAAATGTTAGGTAGTAATATCAGCAGAACTTAGAAATGTTTGTCAGGGATGAGTTTAAGGAATAATCAAGGATGACTTCATATTTCTAGGTTAGGCTAAATGGTTAGTGATACTGTTACTATTAAGGGGGAGGGGAGAGAGAAAAGAAAAGAGAGAGAGAGAAAACCAGAGAGGGTGATAATAATCATGAAATTAGTTTTAACAAGACTGACGAGGTAATGGAAAATGACCAATTGACCACTGGACACATGAGGCTGAAGGTCTGTGGATTCAGATTTTGGTGTCAGTCTAACAATTCACCAGGCTCTAAAAACAAAATCATCACTATCCCTCCAAAATTGCCCCTGTTCTCTTTTCTGTGTTACCTCTAGATCAGTGGTCAGCAACCTGTGGTCCGCGGACCACTGGTGGTCCATGAGGTCCAAAAGGTTGGTGACCACTGCTCTAGAGTGATTATTCAGGATTCACTGTCTTATGAATGGAAAAATGTGAAGTAACTTCTTTTTTTTTACTTATTTTTAAATTAAGTATGACTGTACTGAAATCTTATCATAAGAAAAATTATTTGAACCATTATTGCTCCCCTGAGCAAACCCTTTTAGCATTTAGTTTTTTTCTTTTAGGATTAATCTTCATATTCCTAGATATCATGCTTATACTATTTCTTGATTTATCAATTTTACACATATTCTATTAATTTCCTGTAATGCAGATGAGTTTTTTGCTTTTTTATTCTTTGTTCTTTCCCATTATCCCAATCTAACTTTTTACAATTTTGGTTCAGTCAACAGTGTTTACATTACTGTGACTCTATAAAAGACTCAGAACCAGTTGTGTACTGAGAGCCTAATTAGTTCTCCTTCTTTGCCCCAAATTTAGTTTTTCCTTCAGCCAAATTTACTGAGCTTTTTCATTTGCTTAAAAAATATCTATGCTTCATTTTTGCAAATATTCCATCCTGTTTATTATATTGCTATCAATATTATTTTCTAAAATCTCAAACATGTCAAATAATCTCTCAATTCTATATTTTTTTTCTGGAGACTCAATCCCCAAACCTGCTGAGTGTCTCACCCTGGTTCTTTAAGCTTCACCATCAATGTGGAACTGGATTTTATTACTGCTGTATTGGATACCTTGTTTAAAAAGACCCATTATTTTCTTGAGAGAGAGAGAGAGAGAGAGAGAGAGAGAGAGAGAGTATTAGAACTGTCAATAATAGGAGAGAATCATTGATCAGCTGCCTGCTGCACGCCCCACACAGGGGGATTGAGCACGCAACCTGGGCATGTGCCCTGACCAGGAATTGAACTGTGACCTCCTGGCTCCTGGTTCATAGGTTGATACTCAACCACTGCACCATATTGGCCAGTCTGATCTTATTCTAACTGCAGCAATCCTCTATTAGCTTCCTGTGAACAAGTACTTAAAGGTCATTTAATTTCACTTCCAGTTTTTAGCTCTTGAACATCTGAAAGTCTTATTTAGCCTCACATTTGATTGAGAATTGGCTATCTATAGAACTTCATCTTGAAATTCTTCCCTCAAAATGTAAAAGGTGTATTTCTACTGATTCCTGGTGTCGAGAGCTGTTCCTGTGAAGTCCAATACCATCTAATTTTCTCTCTTTTAATTGTAACTTACTTCTCTTACTTCCAGAAATTTTTCTTTCACTTCTTCATCACCAGTGTTCCAAAATTTCATAACATTATGGTTTCTGTCTGTTTTCATTTCTGGGCAGTACTCATGAACTCCTTTTCACTATAGAACATCTTTCTTATAATTTAAGCAAAATTCCCCTGTATTTTTGTTGTTTTCTTTTTCTAAACTTCCTTTTTATTAGAAGTTAGCTCTCCTGGATTTCTCTAATTCTTTCATCTTTTCTGTTCCATTTTCCTCACATATCTTTTATTCTACTTTCCAGAAGATTATCTTGAGTTTAGCTTTCCACACATACTGAATTCTTTACTGTTATAATATCATGTTTACTTTCCACAACTTTTAAAATTTGATAATTGGTTTATTTTCACAGTATTATCTTTTGTTTGAAGAGTTAGAATTTCTCATCTGAACATACCAACTAAGATAGGGATTTTGCTAAGTGAAGTCTACAGAGATTGTGGGAGTGAACCATGATATGTTTTAGCTAACCTGCCTAACTCATGCCCCTGCCTTCTCTGCTGCCTCTTAGCTATTGGCCCAAGGAGTTTTCACTTCTGCTCTATTTTTAGAAAGGTGAACTCCTGATGCACCGAAGGCCTAAATGTGAAATGCAAGACTATACAAGCAGTAAAATAGAATGTAGACCTTAGAGTGAGGGAGTTTGTGGCAAGACAAACAATAAAGAATTCATAGTTCTGACTTCATAAAAAAGCAAAATTTCTGTTCAAGTGAAGATAATATTGTAATGTTCTAATATACCAAAATTTTAGGAATCTGGATGGTGAGAATTTATGAGCAGGAAGAAAGAAAACTTGTAAGAGGATCTATTGACTGAAATAAAATTGAGGAATAAGCGATTAGGCCTATATGAGGTAGGAGTGTAACAATGTGTGAGTTAAGGTGGGAGAGAATTATTGGTGCGGAAGTCAATGGAAAGATCATGGGTTAAATTTTTTGAGCTAGTGCAGTGCTAAATGATAATAAAGGTTCCCTTGGAAAGGGGTGGATGTTGGATGAAATGCAGTAGAACTAAAAATCATAGACCATTGAACTGGGTTATCTACACAATCCCCATAATCTCTTAAAAGATGGGTAGGAATTGTGAGGAAATGAAAGACTGAGCCATATATCAAAATCCTCAATGTCTAAATAAAGATTGTCCAAGGATGATACGGACACCTTTAGGATTAGCTACTTTATTCAAAGAAATATCTCGTCATACTCAACTATAACTAATACTGGTTATTTATAAATGGCAACTCTTAGGATCAATGTAGGAGAAATATTTTTAAACAAAGGATCATTATATTGTATTTAATATAACCATATTTCTCCTCTATTTAATTTATCTATTTAGCAGACATCTTATGTAGTGTCAAAAATTTCCACTTCCTTACTTAACTGACTGTTGTTTAATATTTCAACCTCTTAACTTGTATGCAGATCTTAGTGTATCAGAGAATTCAGGGTAAAAGAAGATGAAAACGTGGGGAAAGCCTCTGAGATATGACAAGCAATCTTTTAAATCTAGGAAATTTTGTAAATTTTCCACAGATTTACAGAAGTCTTGCAATTATTTACATATCATCTGATTGCCTGGTCTGCTCCAGGTTAGGCTGACCCACTTCCTGGTTTGATAAAGATTGCTTGGAAGTCAAGAAAACACTGGCAAGATTAATGAGATTCATTCAGAGGAAGTACTTGACTCATTTTCTTTATGTTTCTTTATAAACATTTCCACGCCTATTCTTTACCTAAACCATTCACACAATTCTTGCCTCCCACCCCTCCAAAAAAATACCCCACTAACATTACAAAAACAAATTTATATTCTGGTTCTCCATGGATGGTCCTATGTCTGTAATCAGTGCCCACAATAGGTGAAGATTTTAAGAACTGTTTTTCTTTTTTCCTCTCTAGTCTGAGCAGGTCTGCCTAGGGCAGGCTGGCCAGTAGTGTGTGGGTTCTTGACTTTTCCCAAAAAAAGTTTCACAACACAAGCCCAGGTGGATTTTATTTTAAATTAAAAATAATTTTTCTTATTGATTTCAGAGAGGAAGGGAGATGGAGAGAGAGATAAGAACATCAGTGATGTGAGAGAATCATTGATCAACTGCCTAATGCACACAACCCCCACTGGGGATTGAGCCTGCAACCTGGGCATGTGCCCTGACTGGAAATCAAACCTTGACCTCCTGGTTCATAGGTCAAAGCTCAACCACTGAGCCATGCTGACAGGCCAGGTGAATTTTAGAGGATGTTTAATAAAGCTGAGGACAATGAAACAAGGAAGGGCTGGGGAAATGAGCCCAGGCTGGTCGGCTTTGGCTCACTAAGAAGTCAGAGAAAAGGGGCCCTTTGGGAGAGATTCAGGGTGTTTGTCCTGGATGAACTGCGGCTGCCCATTGCTCCCTGGTTGCAAGCCTCGTGGAGTCCCTTAGAGATTACAGATGCAAGCCTGTGGGAAGAATGGTGGAGGAGGCTCGTGCCAGCTCCTGGGAGGGAGAGCTCAGGCTGGGTCCTTTATCTTGAAACTTTTATTTCTCTCTTGCAGGCAGGAATCTTAGGGGAGGTCTTAGGGGAGGATTTCAATAGAATATTCATCAGCCTTATGCTGATGTACCACAATGAGATTTATTCTCTTAACTTCATCTTTCCTTGGGTGTGGTTGGCACAAATGGCACTAATTGGATTTCTGCTATGTCTCTCTGAGTAGGTGATTTAAGCTACTTACCCTCTGGTAGGGGAGAAGTGCAAATCATTTACTTGTGTCCCTGGTTTAGGGAAAATAGTCTTTTCTAGATGGCTGCAAACTACTGTTTTCACTGTCTGTCTCAGTTTCCCTATTCCGCTTGTCCTAGATTACTGGCCTGTCTCAATAACATGCAGTAAAAGTAATCCTGCCTGGTATACACCTTCCTTCAATCCTGCTGTTTGATTCTTCTTCTTACTCTATAGTCTATTAACCTTAATGACTTCCCTAAAAGCCCCGTTTCCAAATATAGCCACACAAGGGATTAGAATTTTTTTTCAATAACAGTTTACATTCAATATTACTTTGTATTAATTTCAGGTGTTCAGCATAGGGTTAGATATTCATATATTTTAAGGGTTATGATTATAACATATGGATTTGGAGGGGACACAAACAGTCCATAACACCAACACCCTCACTTTATAAAGTAGAAAAAGATCCAGAGAGAATGATAGAAATTCAAGATTAAAAAAGACCCAAACCTTGTTAAGATTAACCATTCCCCTGATGTTTTCTACCAAAACCTTTTAAATAAGTTGATAAAGTACATTCATGGCAAACTTGATCTCTTAGTTACTTGATTCTCAGTTGAAAGCTCTTTCTATGTTATTACTACCCTCTCTCCTTGTATACTTACTCTTTAATCTTTTCTAATTGTTACTGATTTCCTTTTACTGCAGGAATATCTATTACCCTACATTTAAAAAATAATTTTTATTTTTCAATTACAGTTGACATTTAATATTATATTAGTTTCAGGTGTACACTGTAGTATACAGATGGTTGTTCTGTAGATTACTTGTATTTTTAATGTGGTTGTGTGAGGATTAGAGTATTGCATTTACCTACACCACCATCTTGACCAGAAGACCTATTGCCCTACATCAAGCATGTCAAACTCAAAGGCTAACAGAGGCCAAATAAATGAGGCATGTGGCCCGCAGGCCATGAGTTTGACACGCTTGCCCTACATTCTTAACTTGGATCATGTTCAGAGGCCTAAAGAACTGTCTGAAGTTTTATGACAATTTTTGTGTTGTGGTTATTTGTTATTTTAGGTCTATAGCTTTGATCAGATTCTCAAAATAATCTGATAGCAAAAGAGTCCATCCTCTAAGCCATGTATCCCACCAAAGTGACTTAATCATATCAAAAGTTTTTTCAATGTTAGATGTGATATATCTACTCAGTTAAATCCCAGTAAGGAGTGTGTGTATGTGTGTGTATGTATGTATGTATGTAGGTATATGTGTGTGTGTGTGTATCCTATGTATTAAAAGCCTAATAAGCAAATTGTCTCAACCAGGAGTTCGACAGAGTTTGACTCCTCGCTATGACGTGCACTGACCACCAGGGGGTGGCGCGGAACATGGCAGGCGTCAGTGATGCAGGCTGGTAACAGGTGGCAGTGGAGTCGCTGCTGGTCCCAATGGGCCTGACGAGAGTGGGACTGTAGCGGGATGGTGGAGCGGTGGTGCCAGGCCAGTGTGGGTGCGAGCGGGGAACCGATCACTGCACAGACGGCAACCAGCAGCAGCAGCAGAGGGCAGGGCTGCCGCCCAACTCCCAGGTGCTGAGGGAGTCAGGTGGGGGGCCCAGCCCCGATTGATCACCCCCTACACGGGATGGTGGATGTGAGGGGGCGGTGCTGACACTTCCATTACAGAGAAAGGGCAAATAGCAATATTAAAATATTTCTTCTAATTATTTTCCTTTCAATGTTCACAAATCCGTGCACCAGGCCACTAGTATATATATAATTTTTGCTTATATATTTTTATTTTTTAATATGTATACACTCTAAAAGAATGATGTAAATCAGATTAATTATATATCACCTTACATTAGTTACCTTTTTGTTTGTGGTTACAACACTTGAGATCTACTCTTCACAAATTTCAAGTATATAATATACTAGAGGCCCAGTGCATGGTGGGGGTCCCTTGGCCTGGCCTGCGCCCTCTCGCAATCCAGGACCCCTTGGGGGATGTCAGACTACCGGTTTCAGGTTTCAGCCCGATCCCTGCAGGCCAGGCTGAGGGACCCCACTGGTACATTTGTGCACTGGGCCTCTAATATGCATATAAGATCTTTGGTTAATCTCTTCCTACCCTCCCCTCTCCCCCCTTCCCTCTGAGATTCATCAGTCTGTTCCATGTTTCCATGCCTGTGCATTGAGCATCTGCCCCCTGGTGGTCAGTGCTCATCATAGCTACCGGTCATACAGTCAAACGATCGAATGTTCGAACAGTCGCTTAGGCATATATATCCTATCTAATAAAAGAGAAAAATGGTAATTGGCGTACGACGATACCCTTTTCATTGGCTAATCAGGGCTATATGCAAATTAACTGCCAATCTTAGTTGACAGTTAACTGCCAACAAGATGGCGGTTAATTTGCATATGTAGGCACAATGCAGGGAGGCGAAAGGGAAAGCAGGAAGAAGCCCCCTGCCACTGACAGTGATCAGAAACCCAGGGGGGAGCTAAGAGCTGGGGGGCAGGGCCAAGGTGCCTTTTCCGCCCTGGCCAGTGATAGCAGGAAGTAGGGGTGGAGCCAGCGATGGGAGCTGGGCACAGTTGGTCGAAGCTGGCAGTCCCGGGAGCTAGGGGTCCCTTGCCTGGGCCTAAAGCGGAGCCCACGATCGCGGGGCCGCTGCAGCTGTGGGTCCCCGCTGCCCGGGCCGGACGCCTCAGCCAAAGGTGTTAGGCCTGGGCAGGGGCGGAGCCTGCAACCATGGGGAGCTGGGGGTCCCCTGCCCAGGCCTGACACCTCTGCCAGATGCCTCAGGCCTGGTCAAGGGGCCGATCCGGTGATTGGTGATCGGAGGGTGATGAGGGTCAACTCCTCTGGCCGAGGCATCAGGCCTGGGTGGGGGGCGGAGCCGGGGATTGGGGGGATATGATGGTCCCCTTGCCCAGGCCTGAAGCCTGGGTCAGAGGTGTCAGGCTTGGGCGGGGGGTGGAGCAAGCGATCAGAGGGAGATGGGGGTCCCCTGCCCAGGCATGATTCCTGGGCCAGAGGCCTCAGGCCTGGGCGGGGGCCAGAGCCAGTGATCAGGGGGAGATGGGGGTCCCCTGTCCAAGCCTGACACTTCTGGCGGAGGCGTCAGGCCTGGGCAAGGGGCCGATCCTGCGATTGGAGGGTGATGGGGGTCAACGCCTGAGGGCTCCCAGTATATGAGAGGGGGCAGGCTGGGCTGAGGGACACTCCCCCGCCACACACACACCCAGTGCACGAATTTCGTGCACCGGGCCCCTAGTATATATATATAGTAATTAACTACAGTCATCACTCTGTACATTAGGTTTCCAGAATTTATTAATCTAGTAACTGAAATTTTGTGCCCTTTGATCAATATCTCCCTTTATGACTTCTCTTTCCCCCAGACTCTGTTAATCATAGTATGGAATATTTTGGTTGTTTTCAGTATTAAGCTTCACTCCAAGAATAGGAAAAGGAATACCACAGTTCTGTAATAAAGAAAGAGAGGATGATAAAGAGTTTATTGAGCCTACAGGTTTTCCTGACTCTAGAAATCAATATTTTTTCACTTCACCATGTTGTGATAGTCCCCAGTTTGATGTGCTTCCTCCTTCTGGATCTTATTAAAGCTGTAGGGTACTGGACATGAAGCATGTAATCAGTTTTTTTCTCATTCTGAGCTGACATTAAGTTGGGGAAAGGAGGAAGTTTAGTGGTGCTGCACTTATTTTACAAGTGGGCAAGTGAAGGCTTTCATTTTCAATTTTCATTTTGAGAAGAAAATTATAAATTCTTCTTTAATAGCCCCCTCCAATCCACAAAAGAAAAAAAAGACTAGAGTTAATTTCAAGCAAGATTCATCAGAGAGTGAGCAGACAGGTGTAAAATGTAATCAACTTTATAGTCAGTATTTGCAGAGAAAATTTCCCCCAAAGGAAGATCTCTGAAGAAATTCAATGATAACTAGAGGAGCTTAAAGACTGTACTTAAAGCAAATATGTAAGATAAGATTTAAGACAAATAAGTAATAAGGACATTAAAGTAAGACACACACACTCTGCTAGTCTCTGTGGGATGCAGAAACAGGGACCATAACATTAACATGTAGCAGAAGGAGACCGAGTTCAATATGTTGTATACAATATATAGTGAGTAAATTATACATACTTCCCATCATAAGAGGTGGGCCCCATTACTCCCAATTTATTCTTCTCTTGTCCTTCTTAACTAATGTATTAGTGTTTTATTGCTGCTATAACGAATTACCTCAAGCATGGTGGTTTTAACAATACAAATTTATTATCTTACAGGTCCGTAGTTCAGAAGTCCTAAATAGGCCACATTTGTCCAAAATCAAGCCTTGCATTACTTTCTGGAGGCTCTAGGGGAGAATAAGTTTCTTGCCCTTTCAAGCTCCTAGAGGCTCCCCATATTCTGGGTCCCCTACCCTCTACCATTTTCAAAGCCAGTTGGTAGCTGGTCTTTTTCATATTCTGTCACCCTTACATTGGCTCTTCTGCCTTCCTCTTTCACACTTAAGGACTCTTATGATTGCATTGGGTAATCCAGGATAATTTCTTTATTTTAAGGTCAAATGAATTGCAGCCTTAATTCCATCTGAAGCTTTTATTGCTCCTTGTTATATAATATATGGCAAATTCTGGGCATTAGGAACTAAATAACTTTAGAGGAGGGCATGATTCTGTCTAGCACAACTACCAAGTTTATAAAACACTCTAGTCCAGCTGGCGTGGCTCAGTGTTTGAGTGTCGACCTGTGAACCAGGAGGTCACAGTTCGATTCCTGGTTAGGGCACATGCCTGGGTTGCAGGCTGATCCCTGGTGTGGGGTGTGCAGGAGGCAGCTGATCAATGGTTCTCTCTTATCATTGATGTTTCTATCCCTCGCTCCCTCTCCCTTCATCTCTGAAATCAATGAATATACTAATATGTGTATGTGTATATGTATATGTATATATTTTGAAAAGAACACTCTAGGTAATGTTTTTCATCATAGTCTGACAGGGCAGACTTTTCCTGAGCTGTAAAGCCTCTTATCTCCAGTCCCTTGTATCCACTAAACCAGTGGTCGGCAAACTCATTAGTCAACAGAGCCAAATATCAACAGTACAACGATTGAAATTTCTTTTGAGAGCCAAATTTTTTAAACGTAAACTATATAGGTAGGTACATTGTTATTAACTTAATTAGGGTACTCCTAAGGCTTAGGAAGAGCCACACTCAAGGGGCCACGAGCGGCATGTGGCTCGCGAGCTGCAGTTTGCCGACCACGGCACTAAACCAATTGAGAAACAAAGAACTATATTAAGTTACCACAGGATATGTGGATATTAATTTAGGAGTCTTATATAAGAAGAGGAAGTATGTAGCCTTCTCATAGTATCACTGAAGAAAATAAAACCAAAGAGATTCCTAGTTCCCAATGTCACAGAAAGCTAATATTAGAGGCTCATATTACATCCACTTTCTCTGATTTATATTCTTAATGCAGTATTATTATTAACACTATTTATTGTGATTGCAACAATAAAAAATAAGAAGTAATTTGCCTTTATTTATAATTTGGAATAGAACAATAAAAATAGCTACCTTGCCCGGCAGGGCGTGGCTCAGTGGTTGAGAGTTGACCTAGGAACCAGGAGGTCACAGTTTACTTCCTGGTCAGGGCACATGCCCTGGTTGCAGTCTTGATCCCCAGTACGAGGTGTGCAGGAGGCAGCTAGTCCATGATCCTCTCTCATCATTGATGCTTCTATTTCTCTCTTCCTCTCCCTTCTCTGAATCAATGAATAAATATATATATGTATATATATAATATCTATATCTATATATCGAACTTACATTGTATGACAATCCTGTTCCCAATTTATCATATATATATATATATATATATATATATATATATATATATCCTATCTAATAAAAGAGAAAAATGGTAATTGGCGTACGACGATACCCTTTTCATTGGCTAATCAGGGCTATATGCAAATTAACTGCCAACAAGATGGCAGTTAATTTGCATATGTAGGCACAATGCAGGGAGGCGAAAGGGAAAGCAGGAAGAAGCCCCCTGCCACTGACAGTGATTGGAAACCTAGGGGGAGCTAAGAGCTGGGGGGCAGGGCAAAGGCGGCCCTGGGGCCGCTTTTGCTGCCCTGGCCAGTGATAGCAGGAAGTAGGGGTGGAGCCAGCGATGGGAGCTGGGCATGGTCGAAGCTGGCAGTCCCGGGAGCTAGGGGTCCCTTGCCTGGTCCTAAAGCGAAGCCCACAATCGCGGGGCCGCTGCAGCTGCGGGTCCCCGCTGCCCGGGCCGGACGCCTAGGCCAGAGGCGTTAGGCCTGGGCAGGGGCGGAGCCTGCAACCACGGGGAGCTGGGGGTCCCCTGCCCAGGCCTGACACCTCTGCCAGATGCCTCAGGCCTGGTCAAGGGGCCGATCCGGTGATTGGTGATCGGAGGGTGATGAGGGTCAACTCCTCTGGCCGAGGCATCAGGCCTGGGTGGGGGGCGGAGCCGGGGATTGGGGGGATATGATGGTCCCCTTGCCCAGGCCTGAAGCCTGGGTCAGAGGCGTCAGGCTTGGGCGGGGGGTGGAGCAAGCAATCAGAGGGAGATGCGTCAGGCCTGGGCAAGGGGCAGATCCTGCGATTGGAGGGTGATGGGGGTCAACGCCTGAGAGCTCCCAGTATGTGAGAGGGGGCAGGCTGGGCTGAGGGACACTCCACACACACACACACAGACACACACACACACACACACACACACACACACCCAGTGCACGAATTTCGTGCACCGGGCCCCTAGTATATATATATATATAATTGATTTCAGAGAGAAAGGGAGAGGGAGAGATAGAAACATCAATGATGACAGAGAATCATGGAGTAGCTGCCTCCTGTACACCCCTACTGGGGATAGAGCCTGCCACCTGGGCATATGCCCTTGATTGGAATTGAACTCAGGACCCTTCAGTCTGCAGGCTGGCGCTCTATCCACTGAACCAAACCAGCTAGGGCCTAATTTATCTTTTAAAGGTAAGGAATATGAGGTCTGCTATTAACCACACTTACAGAAAGTGGCAGAGCCCAGGTTTGCCCAATTCCAAAGCCCATGCGCTGGCTGGAAGCATATAGGCAGCCTACCACCATGCTGTTTATCAGGAATGTGAAAAGTCATGTTCCTGAATGAAGTGATTTAGTCTAGAAATTCACAATTGTTTTTATAATTCTCAAGGATACCTCTATTTCAAGGGAGGCTCTAAATTTCTAAAAATGAAATAGAAGTCATGTTCTAATGACTTTGAATTCACTTTATTAACAATATTTATAAGATATACCCCCTTTTAAACAAATAAAGATAATCAATATGGTAAAAGGGAGAGCTGTATCAAAGTATTTGGTATAAACTTAGCAAAGCTGGAGATTTAATAAAATTATACTGTTTCTAACATTCAAAGTCTCTCTCTCTCTCTCTCTCTCTCTCTCTCTCTCTCTCTCTCTCTCTCTCTCTCTCTCTGCAACAGGCACCTTTCATCTTAAACAGCATTTCAGATAACACAACATTTAGAACATTTCTTAATAGTGATAAATCATGATAAATCAAGTCTGAGTAAAATATAGCATGACAATGTTACAGAAAATTTACATTTTAAATGGTTTTCAGGGTGTGGATGAAAGAAACATTCTTGTCTTTTTGCATCATCTCCAACTATTTTTGTCTTAAGGAGAAAGAATGTTAACCCATTGGTCTTTTTTCCTTGCTGCGTTCAGAATACTATGTAAGTAGAGAACACTCCTTCAAGAGCAGGTAAAATACACCCCACCCTGGTTTTGCGAATGTTGTCATCAGGAACAGATGTTGAGTAATAGCCAGAGAAAGTCACGCTATGCTTCTACATCACCTGTTAAGATCAGCCAGGTACAACAAAGGGCAAGGGAATGCTCTCTCCAGTCTTTTTTCTTTTAAATAATTCTTTATTGTTGAAAGTATTACATTTGCCTCATTTTTTCCCCATTGACCCCCTCCAGCCCGCCCCTGACCCCCGCCCCAGGTCCTTACCGCCCATGGACACAGACAATGGGACTATTCCAGTTTTTTAAATTTATTATGAATAAAGTCTCTATGATCATTCATGTGCAGATTTTTGCATGGGTATAGGTTTTTATTTATCTGGTATAAATGGCCAAGAGTACAATTACTGGGTTGTATGATGTGGTTGGCAAAATAATGGTTTTCCAAAGATGTCCATGTCCTAATCTCTAGAAGCTGTGAACATGTTGCTTTACATGGCAAAAAGGACTTTGTATATGTGAAAGAATTAAGGATCATGAGGAAGGGACATTTTCCTGGATTATCATCATGGGCCCAAAGTAATCAAAAAGGGCCATTTTGGGAGGGAGGCAAGAGGGTCAGAGTCAGAGATATTAGAAGATACTACCCTACTGGCTTTGATGACAGAGAAAGGGACTGTGAGGCAAAGGATGCAGGTGGCCTTGGGAAGCTGGAACATTGAGTCAGAGTCTCCCTGAGAGTGCCCAGAAGAAACACAGTCCTACTGATACCTTGAGTTTCACTCATAAGATCTATTTCTTACGTCTGACATCCAGAAATGTAGATATAAATTGTTTTTTAAAGCCAGTATGCTTGCAATAATTTGTTATAGCATCACTAGAAAACTGATATATATGGTAAGTAAATTTTCAGTTTTAGAAGAAACCACCAAACTAATTTTCAGAGCAGATAGTTCTGGTGTTTTTTGTGTGTGTTTTTTTTAAGGTTTTACTCTTTACTCAAGAATCAACACATATTTTACTTCTTTCATAAAGCCTCTTCTTATTTATTTGAGCAAACCTGAAGAAACATGGCTGGAGTACAGTGCACAAAGGTGGAAAATTGTAGTGGATGAGATCAGATAGATAAGCAGGGGACAGATCAGTGAGACCCTCATAAGATAGGATAAAGTGTTCAGATTTATCCATTGTGTAACAGGAAGCCACCAGAAGATTTCAAACAAGGGAGGGGCATATGATTTATGTTTGAAAATGACCACTCTCATAAGTAGAATAGTTTGGAGCACAGCAGTAATAGAAGAGGGAAAACTAATTAAGAAAATAATGCATTGACTAGGTCAGCAGTAGTGGAGTTAGAGAAAAGTGACAGATTTAGGATTTATCTGTAGGATATAGGCCATAAGATTGCTGCTAAATTGGCTATGGGCATGAAGAAAAGAGGGGTTCTTGATAACCAGGGGATGGTGATATCCTTAACTTTGGAATATTATTACTTTGGGTATATGGTGCTGAGAGGGAAGAGATGTAAAATAAGTCATGATTTATGTATTTGAGTAGAAAAGTTATCAATGGACAATTAGAGGTTGGTTCTAGAGACATAAATTTGGGTGTGATTAATTAGTGTTTCAGTTTATGAGCTTGGATAGGATTCACCTGGAAGAGTCCAGTTAAAGGAGAGGGGGAACAAAATACTTGAATTTATAGATATAATCGGATGAAGAGTTTTAAAACTATCTGAGTAGTAGCACTCTGTGAAAGTAGAGAAAGACCAGGAGGGGATCAAATCATAAGACAATTGTGTTAAATGCTACTGAGAAGTCAAACAGATTAGGAGGATGGACAAAATTAGTTAAGCTGTGCCAGTTAAGTACAATGGAAGGAGGTAGTCATAATGATTGGCAAAGGAATCTGAGCTAGGTGCATAAATTAGGAAATGTGGAGTTAATGGGGTGAAAAATACTGAAGTGATAAGGGTGATGGGTCAGTAGGCCTAGTGAAACTAGAGTTAGAAGTTAGAGTGGGAGTACTCAAATAGGTGAGCTGTAGGTGTTGGTAAAAAAGGAGGATACTTGAAATCAAGATTTGGATAGTAATTAATGATGATGAGATCAAAGTATATATGACCTTGGGAAATACGCATCAGAGGCATGGAGAAGGCTAAGGAAGAAAGAGGCCAGGCAGAATGGTACTATGTGGTCCATTTGGATATTGAAATTATCAAGATGTCAAGCGTAGGGAGGGTACAACAAAAGCCAAAGAGCCAGGTATCAATGATTTGCCCAACTAATTATAAAATCTCCCTCTTTAAACTTCCTTTTTAATTTTGTACCTTCTTAGTAATTCTTTTCTTATTCTTTGCTTTTATGTTTTTTTTTCCTTCTAGATTAGGCATTGAAAACAAGTTTTTTGCTATATTCTGTAGCATGAAGCACATGTTTTCCATATGATGTGGCAGTGAATAAGATTATAAATAGTGATCCTATGAAGCCTCTGTATGACTGAGGGCAGAACCACTTCATTAAAGGCCAGTCTAGTTTGGAATAGGTGGCAAAATACAAAACAATGGTTTACTTTAATATAACCCTTTAGAGAAATCATACGCCATTTGACAAAGATATATAGAAACAGTCCAAATTTATTTTAGAGGAGATTTTTCAATTCTTTAGTATAAAAATAAACAAACTTATCTCAACACTTGTACTTTACATAAATTTAAATACAGTCTGAGGCACCAAAACATTCACATACACATTCTGAATTCCTGGGTTCAGACAGCAAGTTGATGTTAATAACAACTTAGTTTTAAATTAGGGAAGTTAACAGTTTTTATGCAAGCCCTTCTAACATTGACTATTTCTTTTTCTAACCTTTTAAACATAAAATCTTAAAGAAAATTTCCCTGAGTTATTTCTCTTTAATGAGATTTCATCATTTCCCCTCTACCCACGAGACATGCTCTTAATTAATTACATAAATACTAATGTTATCCATAATCAGTGCTTGATTAAAAATATTAAAATCTACAGTACTTTGACTAATGTCTCTTCAATAAGTTATAATGGAATGAATTAATGTAGCATCCACCGGTCCTTAAAAAACATATAAAAGGTCAGTTTTATGGCACTTCCAGGCTGATAAGACACAGACACAATGTTCTATGGGCTGGTGTATAGGTGAATCTTAATGACATAAATTCCAACCTTATAACTCAATGTACCACAGTTGGGTTCCTGAAAAATAATTCACACCTTAATCCAATAATTTCTCTTGTAGTTTTCAAAATTCAAAGAGGTAATCCCAAAGAAGAGATAGCGAGGCTTCGACCCAGTTTATAACAATAATGTCCTAACAAAACATAAATAATAATCCTCAATAAATTAAGTAATGTACAGTACCAGAAAATGTCAGCTGACAATGAGATGTGGGTAAGAAGAAGCATTATCTTCCTGGGAACTATTCAGGAATAGTGTGCTTTTGTTTTTAAAGGAAAAGGACATTCCTTAGAGTAGGAATATAAAGCTCTTCTTGTCAAGAACCCCTTACAGTTCTTTCTAAGTCTCTTTGTAGCTTCTTCAGTTACACATAGTTAAAATTAAATATAAAGTTCTCTGTCTTTCACTTAACATGTGAGCACACCTTTTTATCAAGGCCGTTTTTTTTTTGGTTTTTTTTTGAGAGCTTTTGTTTTCTTTTATTCTTCTTAAGAGGAGCTAAATAGTAGTCCTGATCTGAGGTTTTCCTGAAAACTTGCAGAAGTTCAGATAAGAAAATATAGGTAGAGTCCAAAGAAAGATGAACTCATATCTTGAAACCAGAGAAACAAAATAGAAGAAGTAAGCTGATGAGAAGAGCTCCTCTTAGCAGAATGGCTAGAAGAAAATCAAAGGACCAGTGTGCAGGTAGTTGCTTCCAATGTATCGTGGAAGATACACTGTAAGAATCAGAATGGAGAAAGAAATGTGCAGCATTTTGCCATCTTGTAACAGCATTTAAATATTCATCTTGTAACAGCATTTAAATATGTGGCTCTTACTGTAAGTCTAAACTGAAATTCAAGTAAAAAGATGTCAAATGACATGTTTTTCCCTTTAACTCGGAGAAAAGACATCTTTAAATCATTGACACAAAAATCTTCACAAGGATAACCTAACCCCCTTTTTCCTTAACAGAAGTTAAGTCACATAAGGAGTTTAATATAAATATTAAATAATTAAAAGAAATCATTCATATAAATAAATAAATATGATCAATAGGCTTCTACAGTTCAGCTGAACGTCCTTTTAGTAGTACGGTAGGATTGATATCCTCCAGTCCAGAGTGGGAGGGGGTCGCATTGATGGTGACTGTCTTGGTGGGCTGTGGGTCCCCAACACTGAACGAAGTAGAGGGGCAGCCTTTCACGTTATTGCAGATGAGAGACTGAATGGAGGCAGTGTTGATGATTTTAAAACCCACTTCACCGCCAAAAGTGCTAGGCTTCCAGTAGTGAGGAGAACATATAGGATTGCCCATCAGTCCTTTCAAGGAAAAGGGGGCTCCAAGTTCTACCATGGTCTCACCAAAGATGCTATTTGGGCGAGGCTCTTCTACCAGAAGGGCAGGGTACAGCTCCATGGCGTCAATGTCACCATAGAGCGCTTCTAACTCCGCAGCCATTTCCTTCTCTCCTGTGAAGGTGACAGAGACAAGAGACACAACCGATGTAAATTTTTACAAAATGCAACAAAATAGTTTTACCCCTTTACTCAATCTGCTTCCAACTTCTGTGTTGTTTGCACTAGGCTCTTTGAATCTTGTCAGCTTAGAAACACTCACCTGTAAGTTCTTCAAATGATTCATAGGGCTTCATCCGAAAGCGTTTGCGGTACTCGTTCAGAGACTGGTATCTCATGTGTCTGCTCTGCTCAATTGAGGCCTTGGCTACTTTTCGTACTGCAACGGGAAGATTTCGACCGCCAGCCACCTGGGGAAAAGGAATTACATTATAAAACAACGTTTTCAGGCATATTTACAATTTCTATCTTAAAAGCCTTCCTTGGTACAAAGTAACTAAGACCTATGCTCCCAACTGAGACCTAAACTATTCAAGTTTGAAATGTTCATTTCTATCATCTCCAAGATTATAGAAAGTTTTTAAAAATACCTATAGCTAAGGTGTGATTACATGTTGCCATTTGATAACTGTAGACTCAAAGCTTTGACTTTTCAAAAAATGTTAGGCTTCTTATTTCTAGAAGAGAATTTAATTAGCAAACTAATTACTTTTCTTTAGTGAGTAAACAGACTAGTCCTCTGTTTTATTTTGTTTTTCAGTAGTAATGCTTACCCTGCCAGCATTTTGCTTGCTGAATGATTCAACAAACTGGGCAAGCCCATGGTCCATTAATAAAGAATTGTTGTAGAGAAACTGTTGATAGCTGTACTCCTGGTCATCAATGTGAAAGGAGTCAGGCAGAAGGGGATGCCAGTGGTAGAGAGTGTTAAACTCAGCAGCGATGCGGTTTTGGTACTGGAATTGTTGGTTGAAAAGCAGCTCTGGGTCAAACTTCAGTTTGAAGTGATAGCCACTCAAGTGTTGTACATAGTCTTCAATCACAATCTTAATAGTTTCTCCTATTTGCACAAAATAAAACATTTAGAACATTAATTCTTTCTGATCATTAACTTTCAAGCAACCAAAATGCAATTTTGTTGATGTGCTATTCTCTCACTTCTACTTTTTCATTTTTACCATGAATACAAAAGACAGTTCTATATTATAATCATGCTCATGGATTAAGTTAATATGGAGCATGTAATTTTATATTCACCACATTCCCCCAGAATGACTTAAAACATAGCAAAGGTAAAGGACTCGTTTTCTCCAGGGAAGATGGTTGTATTGAAATTATTTTCTTCTCTTCCTTACCTATCAGTATTAGCCTGCTTGTCTGGAACAACCGCTCATCATCCCATTCTGGATGCTCCTGCTTAAGCACATCACACACTCTGTTATGTTCGCGCAGCCAAATGGTGGCATACATCATCAGACCAGGCACCAGACCAAACACCTCCTGGCCCACGGCAAACTGCAGGTGTTCAGGGACATGAGGCGGGTAGATCATCTCAGCCTGGGTATCTTTGACTGTGGGAGGATATACCTCTCCATCAATTACCTAAAAAACAATGGTAATAAATAAACATTACCTTAAAAGTTAAGAAATACATTTCAACCAGAGATTTAAAAATATAAGCAAAGGGGTAAATCATAGCTAATTCTTAATGTTCAAATGGGACAGACCTGGTATTTCAGTTTTCCATCCTTGAAAAGGCGCAGTTTATGCTGTCTATCCAAAGTTTCACCATAAACATGATTTAAATCCACCTGGAAAATTATAAAAAAAATTCAGTTTGCTATTATTGAAGTTGGTCTTATATAAAGCATCCATGATATCATTTATTATTAAACTATTTGATGATTTAGCTTGCTTCAATGAAAGATATTCAATAAAACACCTTTTTCATAGCCACAAAATACTAAGTTAATATGTTTATCTATTGAAGCGACAAACCTATATATGTCTCTTGTGTTTAAAGGCATTAGTATCTCCTGTGCAGCTTATTAATATATCATATGCTTTGGTATAATGATATGGATATTTCCTTTAAAAGGCATCAGCAAATGTATTATTGATATAAAATTCTTAATAAATGAATTGAAACCCAAAATATAATGCTGCAAAAATTTCACCTTATCATATTTAAAGCAGCATAATCAGGGTACAAACATGTAGAAACATGTTTTCAAAGACATAACTTTGGCAGTGCTAATATTTTGAACTAAATATGAGCCAAATTATAAATATCTGTGTGTGTGTTTGTGTGTTTACTTAACCAGTGAGTTAAAATGAAACTCCACTAAAAATTTTATAGACAGGACACTTTTCAAAAAGAGGGTGAATTATTTGGTGTGGCAAATAAATACATGGTCTTCAATGTTAGCACCTCACTATGATTAGCTATATTTCTGATTTAGTTCTATCTTACCCCATGACCCAGTCCTTTAGTGAAAGCTGGTCCTCGCTTATGATCTGTCTTGAAAAACTGATGGGTGAAGTGCTGGGCAAAGAATGCAAACATCAAATTTGTGCCCTGGGGATCAGGAATGAACTCTCTTCTTATCATAAATTTATCCAGGATCATGTCTGAATCAGGAAGCTCTTTCTTCCCTGAAAAAACGAGAAAGCCAAGAATTCATCCATATATTCAAGGAAGCAGATAGTATACTGTCAATTCACCAGGGCCTTCCTCCCTTACAGGAGAAATAAGTTGTGACCATAATCATAATATAAAGACAGTTCGAAGACACCAGGAAGCAACTTCTTATTTAATAATTTTATCTGCTGTTTAACTAGTATGAGTCCAGTTTTAATGAAAGAATTCAAAAGCATTAAGATATTCCCTTTCATAAAATAGTCTACATGGACTCACAGTTTCAAAAAAATCTCCATAGATCTCCATTAAGAAAGGAAGAATTAGACTTTTATTAGCAAATAAATGATAATGTAGGGTCAAATGTTCTAAGTAGCAATCCACTCCTCCCCCCCCCCTTCCTCCCATTTCAATGCATCTCTCACTGCCTCCTCTCACTCACCTTTCACACCCATGGGAGTCGGGCAGTCATCAGCCACAGGAGGAAGAGCTCTGGTATAATAGGAGAGATTCGAAAAGGCTTCCCAGCTTTTATAGCTGTAGTGTGCATTATACGTTGGTGGGCTGTCAATCAAATCTGATCTGGCTGAAATTTTCAAGAGAAAAAATTTTGTTTAATTTGTTCCCATATGCAAGGCAAATCAATATTCATTTTTAAAATTGTAAAATGTGCAAAATAGCACCAGAGATTGAATTTAATTCCAACTATGATACTCTTTCAAAACATGTACACTTTTAATTCTAATTGAATTTAAAAGAGTGATTCATTAAAATGCATCTTTAAGAAAGTATATATACTTTACACAAGACCAAATGGTCTACCATCTTGATTTTTCAAGTAACCATCCAAGAAGCTTGGGAAAGATGTGCAGAATTGTAAGCAAAATTCTGACTGTGAGATAAAACTTTATAAACTGGGTGGGACTGAAATGTCTATATTTTTTGCCATTAAGATAGTAGACACACTAAAAAAGTACATTTAAAATCATTTTGACAAGGTTGGAAATATGTTTTTGGATTAGGTTTAGTAATCTGGAGTATTATAAAAACAATTTTTTTCCTTTGAGGAAACTGAAAACCTTAGAAAGATAATGTACTTACATGTCAGCACATATTTCATAATTGCATTTCTCAGGAAGGGAATATTATTGATAATGTCCCAGGCTCCCTTGAAGTGGGTAAGTATGTAGTGCACCGTGTTTGGAGTGGGTTTCAGGAGTAATTTTATTCTTGTCATAAATTCAGCTGCAATGAGAGAAAAAAAGGATGGCGAAATTAATGGGGCATATTAGAAGATGCAAATCTGTAAAATGACAACTGTATATATCCACCTTCCAAATGAGGGCACCCAAAGGCAAACTTACGTATTGAACAGTTTTCCCCGTAGAATCCTGTTCGAGTACAGTCACACGTATACTGGTCAAATCCAACACTCATACATACACCTCTGTTTTGGCAGGGGTTGGAACAGCAAGGATTTGCTACAATAAAAGTAAGGACAGTGAATTCTAAATAAGGATAATGGATATCATGTCGCTAAGCTTTTTCGCAGTAACGTTTTAGATGTTCAATTCAGCATTAAGGAGATCAAATAAGTAGCTCTCTCAAAATTAAAACGGATAGATCTAGGGAAACTCGCAAAGTAAAAACAGCTTACTTTTACAAACACTTCGCCCATCTGAAAAACAAAAACAAAAACCTGGGCTTTCCTGAGAAGGAAAGCACTAACTGGGGTATTTAAAACAGTTACTCCCACTCAGTAGCAGTGGGTACCACACACAAGCATTCCACATACATTGACCTCATCCTGTCTCATTAAAACGACAACCTGCAACTCAGTATCACTATTCCTATTGAGCAGTTGAGCAAAGAGACCCAGACCCATAAGACTGGTTCATGATAATCAGAGCTGGTGGCAAAGGTGGGATATCTACCCAGTTCTTCGGCGGTCAAGTGGTCCAATTTCTTGACAAAGTCTACAGACTCCCAATTCCGAGAGTGCTAAGAGTGAGGGGCCAGGGCAAGTCCGAATGGAGACTTGCGGGGCAGAACGGGGCGCGGGGCGCCAGGTACCCACCTGCAGCGCAGAGAGCCAGGGCTGCGCAGAGCAGCAGGGCGCGGACGAACATCTGTGCGGTGGGGAGCCCGGCTTGTGCGCTCATTCAGTGGATTGCGCAGGAGGATCGCTGGATGGAGCTGGAGGAGCGCTGGCGGGATTCCTGGGCGTACTCTGTGAGCGCTCTCTCGAGTCCTTTGACAACTGGAAGCAAATGGAGAGAACCTTCCTTTTATTCGTAAAAACTAGACCACGTCACGCTATGACTGGCTTTCCGCCTTTCCTACCCGCCCAACACCCCTCACCCCACCCCCCAACCCCCGCCCACTTAAAAATTGCGTAAGACCCGGGTCAGGGCAGGATTACCCACGCAAATGACAAAATCAGGGACTCGGGAAGCTGCTCTTTCTCTCTCGGCTTCCCCAAGGTGGGCGCAAATCCGATTGCCACCCCCTCGACACCCCATCCCCACTCCTATCTTTACCCTTTCCCCTCCATCCCTCCCCCCACCCCCACCCCCAGTTCCTCTGTCCCTGAGCTCCGGTTTTCGCCTTTTCCCAGCCTTAAGTGGCTGGACTAGGTTCGTCTGCTGGCAGGAGCGCCTGGGGGTTCCGGAGCGCACGTAGGGAATCCCCTCCCTCCCCCCTCCAGCGTCGCAGCGTCACCGCCGCCTTGTCTGGGTCCCCAGGTCTTTGGAAAGCCTGGGAAGTTGCAATCCCAACAGACCCAGACAGTCAAAGCCAGGAAAGACTGGCACGCTTTACACGTGTCATGTATTTCAAACATGTCAGGTTTCATTTTCATGACAACCTCATGCCTCTGACACTTTTAAGAATGTTATGTAGCTGAATTAAATATAATAGCTATAGTGAGTGTACATATCTGTAACTTCTCTTCATAGCTAAATTGTGTTTACCACAGGAAATACTGTTCTCCGCACCACCATCTGCTCCTTGCTTTTTGGAGACGAAGGAGGTAAATCCCTCTCCACAAGACGGCTCCTAAGCAGTTATCCAGTAAATCCTCAATTTGAGCCGGAGATGTATTCCCTCCTATTTCCTCTCCTTTCAAGGGTCCAGGACCTCCGGGGATGCTAAATGTGCAAAACATCTGCTTTAATGCATGTATTTCTTTGCGTGTGGTTTCCACCTTTTTGGTCACCAGCCCTTCACAGGAGATACAAACAAGAGGAGAGTTTAAAGGTGCCGGAGTCCATTCATTGTCTTCACTAGCTGAGTTTAGACAGAGACCCCCCCAAAAGCTAGTAACCTTTGAAGTCCTAGCAAAGGTCAGAACTGTGCACCACCCAGTTAATTTAGGTAATAATAGTTGAAGCATCCCCACCTTAGTTCCCTTAATTCCTTAGATACTTATGTAGATCCTTGTTGATTATTGTTAATCAGATACTCTGCCTACTCCCAGAAATCTATTGATGAGCTAATCAGATACTTTGTCTATTCCTGGAAATTGTTTGCTGATCTGGGTGTCATTGAAACCTCCTTACCCTAAGGGCTACTCCAGATCAATAAAAGATTGGAGCAGCCTGAGCAGTGGGGGAAGTCCTTTGGGACTTGCCGCCTGGTCCCCCAATATTGCAAAATTATCTCGTGTCTTTTTCTCTCATTTGTTGTGCGGCTCCTCTTTCAGATACCGAACCCTACTCCACGCAGAACGTGGAGGGAGTCTTACTCGACATAAAGGGTGTTTTATTTTTTTTGGGGGGGGGGTCGGTCTTCTCTGCCCATTTTTCCAAGATGAGATGTGACAGTGGATCAAGGTATAAGACTGCATTTAGGGACTAATTTTCTATTGTTTTGGAACATAGTTTGATGATTTGGATGGAATGGATGTAAAGGAAGGGTGATTTTTAACAATTTTGAACTTTCTCATCCTTTGTTTTTTGTTGAATAGCTATCTTTTGGTGGTGAGGGGAGAGGTGTGTGAAGGTGAACTAGTAAAAAAAGAAATTAGCAGTAGCAAAGTGGAAGAATAAAATGTTCAATGAAGCCATACGTTCTTAACATTGATGGAAAAGTACTGCATAACACCTGAAATAAAACCACATCAGGTACCACAATTTGTAGAAATCTTAAATAAAATAAAAAAAAGA
The DNA here is from genome assembly GCF_963259705.1 of Myotis daubentonii. Lineage (NCBI taxonomy): Eukaryota > Metazoa > Chordata > Mammalia > Chiroptera > Vespertilionidae > Myotis > Myotis daubentonii. Next base: position 17,322,034 of record NC_081857.1, on the reverse strand, counting down.
TACACTTGGAATTTTTTTATCCTATTGCTCAATCGACACATCTGATTCTACATGAGATACAACTGACTAAAATTCCATTTCGTCCAGGAAACATTGCTGTCTTCTAGTCATATTTAATCTTTCCATCTGTGATACTCCCATTTATTGTACAATCTTACATGAGTTTCAACTAAGAGCATAGGTCTTTAAAACAACCCTTTTAATCCAATTTTCTGTTTTTATTTTAAGTGAGCAAGTTGTATCTACTCAAATTTTAAATTGATTTTTAGGACTCCTGTTTCAAGCTTAGTTAGATGCCTTGTAAGAATCCATGCTCTGACTCTGAGAGTGTACTAAATTTTTACATGGTAATCCTGCATTCATTTTGAAGGTGGCATCATTATTAAACTCCTCATCAGGTCTTAATTGTATACCTGCTATGTATAGAGGTGTGTTCTGTTGTTGGCTGAGACTGAATTCCAAGGTGAGGACAAACCAAGGCATAGAGAATATTCATGTTTAGACTACTTGGAACTTGAAGAAATGGAAATCTGTCCCATAGTGGAAATTCAATAAAAACATCTATTTGGTTAAATGTCTTGGTTTAATCTGTAACTTTTGTAGCACAGTAGAGTGAAGAGAGTTTAATATACCTGTGCAGCCAGGAAAGAGTTCAAGGAAAAATGACACTTTAAGGTTGGACAAAGTGTTTGTTTGTTTGTTTGTTTTTAAAATATATCTGGCCCTAGCAGGCTTGTCTCAGTGGATAGAGCGTCGGTCTGTGGACTGAGGGGTCCCGGGTTCGATTCCAGCCAAGGGCACATGCCTGGGTTGTGGGCTCAATCCCTGGTAGGGGATGTGCAGGAGGCAGCCCATCAGTGATTCTCTCTTATCACGCATGTTTCTATCTCTCTCTCCTTCCCCCTTCCTCTCTGAAATAAAGAAATATGTTTTTAAATATAATAAAATAAAATAAATTTGTGTTAATTTCAGGGAGGAAGAGAGAGGGAGAGAAAGAGAAACATCAATGATGAGAGAGAATCATTGATCACGAGCCTCCTGCACACACACACTACCCCCCCCCCCCCCCCCCCCGGGATTGAATCCAAAGCCCAGGCATGTGCCCTGACCTGGCATTGAACCATGACCTGGTTCATAGATAGATGCTCAACCACTGAGACACACTAGCTGGGCACTAAACCTGTTTTATTTGGAAAAGTAATGTGATGAGTACTGTGCCATGATATACCCTAGAAAATCAGGTTTTGATTATGTAAAAATTATAGCTCTCACTTTTATATATAGTTAGTGTTTCTGTGTATATTTAGATAAATATATGTATCTGTTGTACTTCTTTTATTAGTCTCTGAAATTTGTTGGGAAATCATCTATTTGAAGGGAAAATCTTCCAGAGTATTCTGTTGCTTTTTACTGCCCCTCTTCTGCTACTTGAATTTTTATCAACTTCTTTTTCTCTATGACACTGTGAAGATAACTAGGTAGATCTTATGTCTGACATTATAATGTTCTTAAAAGGCTACATGTGCGGTGCTCATTTTAGATTTAACTTTCATGAATAGGCTGAGAAAAGGAATAAAATTGTTATTAATAGAAGTGATAAGCCATTCCTAGAAGTTAAAAGAAAATTGACAAAAGACTCTCACTACCCAAAATTCCAAATGAGCTAACATCTTTAAGAAAGACATTTTTTTTATTGCTCTTATGGAGTGCTGCCACTCAGACACGGAAGGATGCTTACATCCATCATCTGGGGTAAGGAGTTTCTTTCCATTTCCCTCCCTTCTACTTTGGTTGATTTGGGGACTCACTCAGAGAGAGTTGAGATTGCCCATAGTTGTTTTCATTCATGGCATCCTGGCTGGAAAAAGAGCTTTGCCATCTTGCATCAGCATTATTCTTAAAAGATAGTTTACCAAACTTATGCCACAGAGTATGTCTGTTCCTTTAAGGGTAGAAATGCTACTTATAAAGGACTATTTTAGTCCTTTAGTAAGTCTTGGTTATGTACCCAGTCCTGGCTACACAAGAAAAATTCTAAGGCTATAAATAAAGGTATATCCTATAGAATAAAAGGCTAATATGCAAATTGACTGAACAGTGGAATGCCCAGTTGCTATGACATGCACTGACCACCAGGGGCAGACACTCAGTGCAGGAGCTGCCCCAGGTAGTCAGTGTGTTCCCACAGGGGGAGCGCTGCTCAGCCAGAAGCCGGGCTCACGGCTGGCGAGTGCAGTGGTGGTGGCGGGAGCCTCTCCTGCCTCCGCAGCAGCGCTAAGGGTGTCTGACTGCTGGTTTAGGCCTGCTCCCCGGAGGCAGGGCTGAGGGACACCCCCCTCCCCCACCAGTGCACAAATTTTGTGCACTGGGCCTCTAGTATATATATAAAAATTTAAAAAGATATCCTTGTCGTATAAAACAATAAAGAAGTACCAAATAGGTTGGGATCCAGGCCAGCTTCACACACACGCGCCCCCAGCCCACTCGCCCCTCGTGAGGCGTCCCCTCCCCCTCCCCCTCTCCCTCTCCCTCCCCCTTCTCCTTCCCCTCCCCCGCCCACACACCCGGCTCTCCATCCCGCGCCCTTGAAAAACCCGCTGGGGGGGGGGGGGGCACCGGAAGCCGCCTGCCCGCGGAATGCGGAGTGGAAGGACGCCCAGGGGCCAGGGCGTGCCCCCCCCCCCCCCATGGGCAGAGGAGTCGCCCGGGGAGAGCGGCCGTGGTCAGAGGGGGACCCCGCTGGGAGCTGGAGCTGAGAGAAAGGAGGAGAGTCAGCGCCCGGGGCTCCTGGGCGGATGCGGGAGCAGCCGGAGGGCTGGCTAGGCAGAGGGCGGGTGTGGGAGGGAGGATTCCCTCTGCGGAGCGGCCCGGTGGCCCCAGGCGGCAGTCACCCCAGAACCAGGTCGGCGCTTGGCTCCAGCCCTCCGCTCCATTGCGGTCAGGCACGTGCAGGGTGCAGCTGGAAACCCCATGGAGGCGGGCAGGCGCCCATCCAGGATTCTCTGTCATCATCGATGTCTCTCTCCCTCTCCCTCCCTCTCTGAAAGCAATAAAATATATTTAAAAAGTAAACCATGAAGCAGGCAGGGTCCCCGTGAGGGAGGTGGGGAAAAAAAAAGTAGCCCTAGCCGGTTTGGCTCCGTGGATAGAGCGTCAGCATGTACCTTGGTTGTGGCACATCCCCAGTGCGGGGTGTGCAGGAGGCAGCTGATCGATCCGATGTTTCTAACTCTCTATCTCTCTCCCTTCCTCTCTGTAAAAAAATCAATAAAATATATTTTTAAAAAAACTCCACTTTTGTGAGTTTTACTTCCTGAAGCTCTTCCAGGTTGTCACAGTGAATAGAAGAAGAAAAAAACAATCCTTTTAGATAGTTGGCAGGGGAAGGGGAAAAGAAACCATTTTGAAATATGCCAGAATATTTTGTTCTATTTAATAAGGCCTGCACTCAAGAGAAACTTTTACCAAAGCCTAAACTATTGGGATTTTATCAGAGTTTAATTGACCTGGGGGAAAGGAAATACCCAACTTCAGTGCCCTTTAGCCTTCCACATGTGAGAAGGGAGAAACTCAGATGCCCCTCTGGCCATCTGTTCCATATAAGGTGTGGGAGTGGGGGACTGAGAACCACTTGTGACATTCACTCAGAAGCATAGAGTCACTAAAAGACGGGCCCTAATTATAGGAATATAGAAAGCACCTCCCCCCCCCCCCCCTTACCAAGGGCCTATTTTCCAGAGTTCCTTTTACCCAGTAATCCAACGTCCAGCTTTCAACAAAAATTTGCAAAGCAAGCTAACTGGTGAAAAATAAAAATAAATCAATAAATAAACTAAGAAAACACGATTGGAAGAGACAGAACACATATCTGAACCAGACTGAGATATGGCAAAGATATTGGAAATATGAGACGATGAATTTAAAACAACCATGATTAATATGCTAGGGTGCTAATGGAAACAGTAGACAACACGCAAGAACAGATGGGTAATTTAAGCAGAAAGATGGAAATTCTAAGCAAGGATCAAAAAGAAATACTTGAGATCAAAAACACTATAACAGAAATGAAGAATGCCTTTGATGGGCAAGTGAGTGGAGTAGACATGGCTGAGTGAAGAATTTCTAAGGATTAGGGATGTCAATAAAAACTTCCAACATTGAAAAGCAAAGAGGAAAAAAAGTACTGAAAAAACCGAACAATATCCAGAACTGAAAAAGTGTAACATATGTGTAATGGGACTATGAGGAGAGGAAAGAAATGGATGCAATATTTGAGGCAATATTGACTGAGAATTCCCCAAATTAATTTCAGACACCAAACCACAGATCTAGAAAGCTCTGAGAACATGAAATAGAAAAGTGTCAGTAAAACACAAAGATGTATCATAATCAAACTGCATAAAATGAGATAAAGATAAAATATTGAAAGTGGCTAGAAGAAAAAATATCTTACTGTAGAGGAACAAAGAATGATATCCTGCTTCTCCTCAGAAACCATGCAAGCAAGAAGAGAAAAGAATAAAATATTTAAAATGTTGAAACAAACAGAAAATATCATCAACCCAGAATTCTGTCCCTGGGAAATTATCCTTTAAAAGTGAAGGAAAACAATGATCTCGGACAAACAAAAATTAAGGGAATTTGTGGCAACTAGATCTGCCTTGCAAGAAATATTAAAAGAAGTTATTCAGAGAGAAGGAAAATACATCAGAAACTCTGATCTACAAAAAGAAAGGAAGATAATTAGAGAAAGAATGATTGAAAGTTGTAAAAAAGACTTATTTTTCTTATTCTTTTTAACTGTCATCCAAGGATATAGTTTTATTGATTTTAGAGAGAGGAAGGAAGGCAAAGAAAGAAATACATCAATGTGAGAGGGAAACATTGATCAGTTGCCTCCCACACATGCCCCAACCAGGGACCAAACCCACAACCTAGGTACATGCCCTGACCAGGAATCAAATCCACAACCTTTTGGTATACAGGGTGACACTCCAACCAACTGAGCACCTGGCCAGGCTATTTTTCTTATTCTCAATTGATCTAACACATAATAGTTTGTTCCCAATAATAATGAACTATGGACTTTGGATGATAATATGTTCCTGTACTAGATTCATCAGTTGAAACAAGTGTACCATTGTGGTAATGATGTTGAGAGTGGAGGACATGAGGGAGAGGGGTTAGGGGGTAAATGGGAACTCTGTACTTCCTGCTCAGTTTTGCTGTGACTTTAAACTGCTCAAAAAAAAAAAAAAAAATGAGCCCTACACGGTCTGGCTAAGTGGATAGAGCATCAGCATGTGGACTCAAGGGTCTCAGGTTTGATTCCGGTCAAGGGCATGTACCTTGGTTGCGGGCACATCTCCAGTACAGGGTGTGCAGGAGGCAGCTGATCGATGTTTCTCTCTCATGGATGTTTCTAACTCTCTATCCCTCTCCCTTCCTCTCTGTAAAAAAATCAATAAAATATATTTTAAAAAATGAACATTTACTAACTGCAAAAAGAATCCTAGCCTGTAAATAAGGACTTTTGAGTTTAGCTCTTTTCTTTCTTTCTTGTTCACATGTTTATTCTATCCCCTCACAGATGTCTCCCTGCATTTAGTGATGTAAGAAAACAGGTTGCCCCACATGTGCCACAGGACTGTTTTGCTGAAAGCCATGCATATTTGTTTGCCTAGGAATCATAATCATTGGTAAAATTCTTTAAGGTTAAATGCTACAGGCAGAATAGTATCAGATACTCATTTCTTAACCAAGTTCTCCCTCTGCCCTAGGGACAATGATTCCCTTGCAAAAATCTGAAGAACTTATTCTTTGCCTCATCCCTTTCATGTTAAGAAATAGTACTCACGTAAGGCCTTTTCCTCACTTTTTTGAAAGGACTCTCTTGTCTTAGAAGTTTGCATATTTTCCATTTGCTTCATCAAGAACTTCAGGGGTTCTTACCCCTAAAGCTATATCTCTACCCTGTAATCTAATCTGAATCTTAGTGGTACACCCACTCTTCCCTGTATTTCACACCACTCTTTCAGCTGTCCCCTGGATCTTTTCAAATGACCATACTGAAAACCAAACTCAGTTTCAACAAAAAGATATTTTCCTTTAATATTCTCCATAGGAGTTAACCGGCTTGTTGTGGAGCGCGAGTGACAGAATGACCAGAACTCCAGACTGATTAAAATTTAGAGAGCCTTTATTGACTGGCCAGTGTCTGCTCCTCCACTCGGGAAGCCCAAGAGAGAAGTGGCCCCGACCATCTGCAGAGTCCAATATTTAAAGGTGACAACTACATCCGTGCTCAGGTTCCCATAGCAAGCAAAGCCAAGTTACAAAAGCTCATTGCGTAGTTTTAGCCAAGCTATTCATCCTCCTCCTGTTATTCATTTCTGGGTAACGGAAAGGTCAGGACTATTCTTAATTTTGATCTGTTTGTTCTTTGTGGGCCGATGCTCAGGTGTGGGAGCTCAGTTCCTAGAAACTTTGCACAGGCTGTCAGGCTGCTGAGGTGGCTAGGGAAGTAAGCAGGCCTAAACATTTTCCTGCTCTGTGACATTCCCCACTGGTTTTTGGGCGACTTCCCTGGCCATTTTATCTGCGAAGGCGTTTCCCCGTGCCTCCGGGGTGTCAGTTGACTTGATGTCCTTGTCCTTTGCAGTGTATGACTGCCACGCCTTCGGCATCCAAAGGGCCGCAGGAGGGTAAGGATTTCTGGGACATTTTTGAGTTCCTTCCCTCCTGATGTTAGGAGTCCCCTTTCTTGGTATAAGGCCCCGTGAACGTGAACAGTGGCAAATGCATATCGGCTGTCTGCCTTTCCCTTCCCCCACCGTAGTGCTTGGGTGAGGGCTATTAGCTCTGCCTTCTGAGCTAATGTCCCACGCCCTAGTGCCTGCACCCAGATTACCTTGTCAGCTGTCACGACCTCTGCTCCTGCATACCTGGTCCCTTCGACCACAAAGCTGCTTCCATCAGTGTATAGGGTCTCGTCAGGGTCTGGCAGGGGCTGGTCTGTCACGGTTTGTGCTCAAAATATTAAATAAATGACTATGAATATATAATGATCAAGACAAAATTGATATAAAAATGTTGACTAGATAAAATCATTTTAAATACTCATGTAGTTTTGTTGTTGTTAATCCTCACCTGATGATATTTTTCCATTGATTTTTAGAGAGAGTGGAAAGGAGGGGGAGAGAGAAAGAGAAACATTGATGTGAGAGAGACACATTGATTGGTTGCCTCCTGCCTGTGCCCTGACCAGGGCTGGGGATTGAGCCTGCAAGCGAGGTGCCTGCCCTTGACCAGAATCCAACTTGGGACCCTTCAGTGTGTGGGCCAATGCTCTGTCCACTGAGCCAAACTGGTAGGGCAGTACTCATGTATTTTTAAAAATTCTCACAATAAACAAAATTAAAAGGAAAATTACACAAAGAGAATTTATTTGGGAAATAATTTTGATATTTATTAAATAAAGAAAAATTGCAAATGAAAAAGATCAAGCATACCAATAGGTAAATAGGCAAAGGCCATGATCAACTAAATCAACAAAGAATTGTTTAATAATCAGAAGATAAAATTAGTTTGTACCAAGAAGTAAAGAAATGCCAATAAAACCAAGAGATCATTTTTCCTGAAAATTTGATAATTTAATAATAAAATAGTGTTCATACATTGAGTTATGTTTATATACCAAGAACTGTTACACTTTTTATATATTTACATACATAACTGAAATAGAGTAAAGATAGTCACTGTTAGAAATGTTCTCAGAACGTGAGAAGGCCAGTATGCCTGATGGGAAGGGAGTCAAGGAGATCTTGGGAAATGAGGTCTTTGAGACAGTGGTATCTAATAGCTAGCAGGCACTTTTTTTTTTTAAGAGTGGCTATCTCTTAGTGGGACTTAAGGTCATTTTTATTTTCAGCTTTGTGCTCATCTCTATGTCTGTATTTTCTAAATGCATGTGTATTACTTTATAAAGAAAAAGTATGTTAATAAAAATTTATTCTTGCCCAGCTGGTGTGGTTCAGTGGTTGAGCGTTGAGCTATGAACCAGGAGGTGATGGTTCGATTCCTGGTCAGAGTACGTGCCCAGGTTGTGGGCTCGATCCCAAGTGTTGGCATGCAGGAGGCAGCCAATCAGTGATTCTCTCTCATCATTGATGTTTCTATTTCTCCATCTCCCTTCCTCTCAGAAATCAATAAAATAAAAGAAAACTTAAAAAAAAATTTATTTAGAAATGAAACATCACCTCTTTGGGATAGTACATTGTGTTCTGTTACATACAAAGAATGCCTAATTCTCTTTATAAATAACAAAGCACTTCTTTTCAGTATATTTATTATATTTTTTATTTTTAAAATCTTTATTGTTGAAAGTATAACATAGCTCCCCTCCCCCCCACCATTGACCTCTTCTAGCCTACTCCCAACCTCCTCCCCCCCCCGCCCCCCCACATCCCAGGCCCTCACCTCCCCATTGTCTGTGTCCACGGGTTATGCATATATGTATACAAGTTCATTGGTTGATCTATTTATATTTCTTCCTTCCATTTTCTTATCATGTACTTCTTATCTGCATAACCTAATTTGATGTACTCTAAAATATTTCAGTCTTCTTATATCAAAAAATCCCATTGTTATTTCCGACATAGCTTAATGAAAGAAACATTTAATATGAGAGATTGACCTTACAACTTGGACAAGTCTTATATTTGTTATTCCTCAGTCTCTTCATCAGTTGGTAATGATGATAAGTAAAACATATAGACTCCTTTGAATTACCAGAAGACATCTAAATCCAGTATGTTTAGGCTTCCTGAAATCTATGACTTGAGGTGCAATCTGGTAATAGTTGTGTCATGCCATTGAGACTTTGCATGCCTTTACATTTCCACTCTTCCATTTTTATCTTTCTAATTATTATTCTTTGAGCTATTCTCAGCTCAATCCTTGGGCTGCTGGTGATTGGAAAAAATTTTCTTGCCTACAGAAATGATCACAGGCTGATATGACATTCAGCAGTCCAGAATGTGTCTCCTTTTTTTGTGTGGTTTCAAAAACCAAAATTCCATTTAGGTCTTACATTCTTCATTGGGCATTTAAGCAAAACCTTACTCTGTAAATCAGTTGTTTTTATTTATAAGTGACTCATGTAATTTACTTTAGAAGCAAGTGAAAAAAATTCTATTTAAAGAGAGCCTCGCTACCAACTTCCTTTCCAATTTTTAAATGTAAAAATTGATTTAGAAAAACAAAGTAAAAATGGCAAAGTGACTTAATGAGTGCATTTAATATTTTCTAGATCATTTATTGGTTTGTTTGGTTTTTTTTTTTGCAAAATTTAACTTCAAGTAATCTTAGTACATTGAGGCAAATCTTATATCTATTTTATATTTTTTCATTCTATGCAATATCTGTCCTTTTTGATTGCTATATATGTTTTCACAAAATACTTACTAGGTGTCTTCTGTGAATAGGAGATATAAAGCTTATATCTGACTCAAAATTCTGAGCTTGGTTTTGAATTAATCAGACAGTGAAGGACTGGTTTGATCAGAGGACCAAGGCCACACAGCTAGTGAATTACAACTCTGAGATTTAATTATTCTCATATTTGCTTTTCCAGCCATATGAAATAAGCTACACAGCAGCAGTAGGACTCTATGTGGTTAAGAGTATGGGCTCTGGATTTAGGTTCTGCTCAATTGTTGTCTGGCCTTGGAAAAATTACTTCATTTCTCTGCCCTTTAGCTTTCTTACCTGCAAGTGGGGAGAAAAATATGATGATGGACATGAAACACCTAGAATTGTGCCTAGCATATAGTTAACACTCTGTAAATCTTAGGTGTTTTATATTGATATATATTTAGATGTTATTACTATTCATCACAGATGAAATCTATTTTGCTCTTTCTGTATGCAAGCCCTGGGTGAGGCACTCTTCACACATGCTCTAATGTCCTAGTGTTCAGCGTCTCTCTGCATTCATGAAACTATGTGGTGAGTTCAACTGCTCTAAGGGTGGCTTCTAATACTTCAAGTTAGTCTCCCATAGGAGGGATCCAAGGAAATTCAACCATGTAGTATGGTTGGTGGCTAACACCTTTGCTGGGTTGTTAGAAATGTTTTATTTTAATGCATTCATATTTGTCAAATTTTTTATATGGCTTCTGTGGTTTGAATATAAAGAATGGCCTCCCCACTAAAATATTTCATGGTTTCATATAAAACTGTTACTTTTTCATTTTATTTGCATTAAATATTTGATACATTTGGAATTTATCATCCTCTAATGAATTAGGTAGGAATATGGTCCTTTTTTCTTTATCAAATAGTCAAACAGTTGCCAATACAGATAACCAAACTATCCATATATTGCATAGCTTGCCATTTTTCACTATTGCAAAATGTGTGTGTGTGTGTGTGTGTGTGTGTGTATGTATATATATTCCTCTGTCTCTTTGAGTCTTTTTCTGAATGCCTCTATTGTATTGTTCTTTTCACTTGCTAATGTTGTACTGCTTTAATAACTGTAATTATATAACATACTTAAATATCTGATAGGACTAATATTTCATTACTTATTTATTTACCTGTTTTTCCTATCTTTATTTTTCCTTTTTTTTTTTTTAGAAATAATGTGTTTTTTTAAAAATATTTTTTATTGATTTTTTTTTACAGAGAGGAAGGGAGAGGGATAGAGAGTTAGAAACATCGATGAGAGAGAAACATCGATCAGCTGCCTCCTGCACACCTCCTACCAGGGATGTGCCCGCAAACAAGGTACATGCCCTTGACCGGAATCGAACCTGGGACCCTTCAGTCCGCAGGCCGGTGCTCTATCCACTGAGCCAAACTGGTTAGGGCTATTTTTCTACATAAATTTTATAGTAGGTTTTCTTGTTCTCTCAAAAAACATATTTGTATTTCAATGAGATTGTGTTGTATTTATTAAATAACTTTACAACTGAACAACCCTGAACCATCCTTTCCAAAAAAAAAAAAAGTATGCATTGTTATTTATTTTACTTTATTTAATGTCTTTGGCCATAGTTTTCATCACATAATTCTTACACATTTAAGTTTTTTTCTATATGTTTCTGTTGCTATTCTAAGTCAACTCTTTTCTTTACTGCATTTTCTCAAGTGGTTGTAAGGAAAGTCAGTTTTTGAAAAGTTGTTGCTGTTGATATTTGCCGAAACCGGTTTGACTCAGTGGATAGAGCGTCGGCCTGCGGACTGAAAGGTCCCGGGTTCGATTCCGGTCAAGGGCATGTACCTGGGTTGCGGGCACATCCTCAGTGGGAGATGTGCAGGAGGCAGCTGATAGATGTTTCTCTCTCATCGATGTTTCTAACTCTCTATCTCTCTCCCTTCCTCTCTGTAAAAAATCAATAAAATATATTTAATAATAAAAAAAGTTGCTGCTGTTGATATTTGTCTATTTCATTTGTATCTAGCCAGCTTAATGATTTTTTATTATGTCAGTTGATGCTCTTGAGTTTATAGATATATAATCATACCATCTGAAATAAGTGACATTTTCTCTCTTAGTCTTCAATTGTTATGACTCTTCTTTTTTTCTAATTACTTTGTCCAGTTCTTCAAAAAATGTATGGTAGTTATTAGCTATGATACAATTTGAGTTTTAATAAAAGTGTATTTGTATTTTATAATGTTAAAGTAACTATCCTTTCAGTTTTATGAAGATTATTTTGAATCAGTAATGGATGTTTAATTTTATCACATGTCTTTTGGGCATCTATAATGATGACTAAATGGCTTATTTCCTTTGCCCTTTTAATTATATTAATTATAGCAATAAATTTCCTAATAGTGAAGAGCTTCTTTTGGAAAACCCCTCTGAGTCAAGGTGAATCATTTTTTTAATAAGCTGCTGCTATTAAATGAATTTTACATGAGCATTGATAACATATGTGAGATGGACCTATACTTTTAAAAGACATCTGTGCCAGCTTTTCTTACCAATGCTTTATTTTGTATTGTATATTGGTGTGGAAGAAATGGAAACTTATTGTCACGGGAGTAGAAAATGGATTCACGAAAGCATTTGGGAGTCTCAGAGAATCTCTCAGAATACTGAGAACTAGAGTAGGAGGCTACCCTCTCCAGGGTGGTTTGGAGAAGACAGCACTCTGCCAATACTGCCAAGGCATCAGACATAATCTTGAACGGCCCCTACAAGAAATGCATGGCCGCCCAATGGCGCCACAGAATCGGATTCCATTGTTGCCTCTGGAGATCAGAAATGGCTGCAATTCTGCTGCCTGTTGTCAGATTTTCTTTGACAGGTTTCTGGTCCTTGAGTCGCTGGCTGACTTCCAGTCACACTGTGTACAGGAGTTTAAATATTAAATTTTCCCGCCTATGCAGTGGTCATGCCTATTCTGGTCATTGACTCGTTCCCAGGTCTGACTGACAGACAGGTAAGTTACCTTCCCACCTCATCCAGACCTTACTGGGCATGTACCTATTGTTCAGTCCCTTCCCCCAGCATTGGCAGGGAACAGATTTTAAGAATGTTAACTTCAGCATACATATTAACTAGAATTCAGCATTCATTCAGAGGTTTTGTTTTTCCTTTTGAGGCAAAATTATAGCACATAGTGAACAAAAATCTTAAGTGTATCTTAATTGAAGTTTGACAAATTGGTACACTGGTGTAATGCAGACCATGTTAAGATATAGAATGTTACCATCAACTTGAAAAGTTCTTTCATGCCCCTTCCCAGTCAGTTTTCACCTCTTCACCCTTAGAAGCATACATTATTCTGATACTTTTCCATAGTTGGTAAAAGTGATTCTTCATTTTTATTTGGCCTTTACTATAATAAAATTTTCTTTTTTTATTTAATGCTTTCTGTCTTGTATTCAATTTTATTTGATATTAATATTTTTACCAGTATTTTATTTTTCTTTGCACTTGCCTGCCATGTCATCTCTGTTTTCTTCCTTAAATTTTTAAAAATATGTGTTTTACATATTGCAAATAGTCAGTTATGTTTTAATAACTAACTGGAGTCATATATCTTCTACTTAACTTTTAGACAACAAATGTACTTAGCTCTGATAAATTTTGAAATATCTTTCCAAAATGCTTTTGATTCCTCATGGCATTTATAGTTCAGTGATTCTAAAATTGTGTCTATGTGTTATTAGTATCTGGTAATAACAATTCATTTTCTAATTTGAGAAATATAATCTAGAAGAATGGATGTCTATTTTTGTTGATCCCCAAATTTTCCTGTTTTTGGAATACCTGGTTAGTCATAGAATATATTGGAAACTAAATATATGTAAATACACATTTAAAGTAATAAAAGACAAGAGTCATATAGTATAGAAGATGGAGTTAAATAATATAACAACTTATTACATTCTTCAAACCTCATGATACTTAATTTCTCAGCAGCATAAGTTGCTTTTTAAAACTGTCCTTTTCTTGGACTTTTTTAAACAACCATCTCATGGCCTCTCTCCCATATCTCTGACTATTCATCACGCATCTTTTTAGGTTCATCTTCACCCGTCTTGTATTGAATTTCCTTCACACTTGATCTTAGGCCCTCTTTTTTCCTTTCTTTGCCCTCTCCCCAGGCTCAATTATATGCAGATAGTTCAGATATTTACATCTCTATCTAGTTCAGACTCCTCTGAGCTCCAAAGTTGAATATCTAAAGATCTACAATTTTCACTTGAATGCTACAGTGATACCTCAAACTTGGCATGTCCTTCTTGGAACTCATGGTTTAAGCACCAGCTGCCCTTTCCCTACCCACCACACCAAATCTGCCTGTCTTTGTTCACCTTTTGAACTAATTGTAGACTTTGTTATTTTGCTTCCTAATATCTTCAGTATTTGTGTGATTTATTTCCTTTAGATTTACTACCACTATCTTGGCTCAAGCCATAATCTCTTTCTTTTTGGCTTCCTTCTATATATTATTTCTTGCAACCAGAATGAGCTTTTTCAAATAAAAATTTGACAAGTCATCCCCTTGTTTAAAACCCTTCAATGTTTGTAGATGCTTTTAGGATAAAGAAAAAACTCTTCACATAGTCTACAAGGTGTCACCTACTTCCCATCTCAGCTTCCTCTCTATTACTCATACTCTCTCTCTTTTTTTTCTTTATTGATTAAGGTATTACATGTCCTTATCTCCCCATTGTCCCCCCCATCCCCTACTCATGCCCTCACCCCCTGGTGTCTGTGTCCATTGGTTAGGCTTATATGCATACATACAAGTCCTTTGGTTGATTCTTAGGATTGAATATTTATATAGACTCTTCTTTTTGCCTGGCATATTATTCCTAGGAACCCCTCTTAACCTAATTAATTTTATTTATCCTTCAAACTGCATTTGGTGTCAGTTTATCATGAAAGCCTTCTAATTATAATCCCTTGTATTAGGGTTCTCCAGAGAAACAGAACCAATAGAATATATACAGAGAGATTAATTGTAAGATATTAGCTCATGTTATTATGGAAGCTGAGAAGTCCCATGATTTGCTGGAAACCCAAGAAAGCTGCTAGTGCTCTGAGGACCAGTAGCACTGAGGACAGGAGAAGAGCAATGTCTGAGCTCAACCAGTTAGAGGAACTGGCATCCGAACTTCCTCCATCTTTTCATTCTTCTCGGGCTCTTGATGGGTTGGATGATGCCCATCCACCAATTCAAATATTAATCTCTTCTAGAAACACGTTTATAGCCATACCCAGAAATTATGTTTAGTCAGATATATGGGCATTTCATGACACAGTGGCCCTAACTTTTATGTGTTCTGTGGCCCAAGTTGACATAGAAATAAACCATGACACCCCTCATGGCACTGTATACCTTTTCTTCATGGTGCTACAACAGTTACACTTTTGCACTTATTAGTGTGATTATTTGAGTAAGAACCATCTCTCCAACTAGACTGTAAGTTTCTTAAGGAGGACCATGATGGCTTTATTCACCACTGTATTCTTACATGTATACTCCATCTAGTGATTGAGTGAATAATTGAAAGGGTGATAAAGGAGTATGAGTTTTATCCATGTAGATATTAAATGATCACATTGAAACTTAACATTACAAATGCCTCATTGTAACAGATAAACTGTCTACAAAAATGGTGGGTTCTCTGCAACATGCATTACATGTGAATTTATAACTGTACATTTTTATAATTGTGTGGGTGAGCTTCTCCTGCCTATGTTTTTATTGAAAAAGGTTAAGTTGTATAATCTCCTACTTGAAAATTACATTTACACTAACTATCATTAGAAAAGATGATTCACTTCAGTCAAATGATCTATATTCAGAAGTCCAGTCTTGAGAAATAAGTAAACAACTATGGTCCTGAAAGAGAAAATCTAATGATTCACACAATGCTGTATATTTCCACTCTATTCACTTCGTGTGGCATTAATCAGAATCAACAATTTTATGGTTCCCAAGTACGTCACTGCCATAATCACATTAACTTTGAGAGCAGCTTCAATGACAACATATATCATAGTTGCAACAAATACGAATATGTAGAAAAATAATATGTGGAGTGAAAATATTTACACAGACTTAAGTTCCAATTCTGGCTTTATAATTTATAAATTCTTACGTGTCAGTTTCCTTTAACTTGGGAAAAGTAATTTCTCATTGTGTTGCTGTGATAAATTGCTTACAAGGGCTTGGCCTAGTTTCTGTCTCATAGAAGCCAGTTAATACATGTTCCCTCTACTCCATCATTATTTTAAAGTAAAAAAAAAAAAGAGAGAGAGAGAGAAATGTTTATATTCTATGAGTGAATTGAGGATTTCTAAATATGGCTGATTATCAGTATCACCTGAGAAGCCTTTATAAAAAGGTAGATTCCCAAACTCTATGGTGGTACAGACTCTACAGGTTTGGAATGGAGCCCAGAAACCTATGGTTTTCCAAAGTTCTACAGGTGTTTCTGATGACGAACCAAACATTTCCACATGTGCTAGGGCATTGCACTCTTTTTATAACTGCCATTTTTGTGATGAGCCTGGTACTTTATTTCCATTACTCCCAATAATGGAATAATAATTCCATAACATTTATGTGGTACGGAACAATTGAATTTGTCCAAGTTAGGTTATGAATTAAGTGCTGATGGGCTCCAAAACTCATTTTCTTTTTTATTCTATATGGCATCTCTCTCTCTCTCTCAATCATTTAAAAATTCATTATTGGTAACTTACTCAAATTCTGTACGTTCAGTAGAATCTAAGATTGTATGTGAGAACTTGTCCTATGCAGGGAACATGAGGCAATGTTATGGAATAAGTAGTACCAAAGTCTTGGTGGAAGACCAAGGATGTATCCACTCCTGACATTCTAGCTTTGTGGCTTTAGACAAATCTATTAATTTGTCTGAGTTTTAGTTCCCTCAATTATAAAACACAGATAATACATGAGATTACAAGACTTTTGCCATGAGATTTATTATGATAATGAGATAATGTAATATAAAATGACATGAATATAAGGTGGTCTTATTATCTGAGTTTGTTAATCTTGTCATCATCCTATGTAATAAAAGCCTAATATGCAAAGTGTCCCCTCAACCGGGAGTTCAACCAGGAGTTCGGCCAGAGGACGGGGTTGGCCAGCCAACCTCCTGTGGCCCTTCCCCCTGGCCAGCCCTGCCTCGGCCAGCAGCCGCTAGGTGCCGGGAGCCAGTCCATCCTTGCTGTTTCAAGGGACCTGGCATATATGGCATACTGTTCTCAATATGTTTGCTCACCTTCTTGGCACTATGTGTTTTAACCAAGGTCACCTCTCTGAGAAAGGTTGTTTCCCCAGGTAGGGATTTCCCCCTGAAGTTAGGGAGGGAATAACACCCCTTAACTAAGTGCCAGGTGGGTAATTAATCACTTTAACTACGAACAATCATGCTTAAGCTACATAATCTTAGCTCCCTGGAATGGAGATGATAAACGCCCTAACCTTTGGAATAGAGATTGATAGGATTGGAATCAACTGGTATAAATACAGATGTAACAAGACAACAGGACACAGAACCTAGACACAGAACCTAGACACAGAACCTACACAGAACCTAGACACAGAACCTACACAGTACCTAGAGACAGAAGAACTTCGCTGGAGAGAACATGGCAAAAGATCCTGGACAGAAACTGGCCACAGAACCTAGAGACAGAACCTAGAGACAGAACATGGCAAAAGATCCTGGACAGAAACTGACCACAGAACCTAGAGACAGAACCTAGCGAGAGAACATGGAAAAAGATCCTGGACAGAACCTGGCTACAGAACCTGCATAGAACATGGCAAGAGAACCTGACTAGAACCTGGTGACTGAACCTGGCTGGAGAACCTAGCAAGAGAACATGGACACAGAACCTGGCTGGAGATCCTAACCAGAACTTCGCTGTAGATCCAGGACAGAACTTGGCTGGAGATCATGGATAGAACCTGGCAGGAGAACCTCTCTATGCTGATCAACTGAACGCTGCCTCCGTGTCCTTCCTTCTTTGCTGACTCCGTCCACACCTTTGGAGACCCCTGGACCTGCTGGGGTTGGACCCCAGCAGCTAGGGACCCTACCCGTGCACAGATTTTGTGTACTGGGCCTCTACTATATATATATATATATATGTGTGTGTGTATGTGTGTGTATATATAGCCACTTCTTGTTAGTTTGGGAATTAAGGAATAAAGCATCACCATTAAGCATTTAAGTGTATATATATATATATATATATATATATATATATATATATACACACACACACACACACACACACACACACACATATATATATATACATATATATATATATATATATATATATATATATATATACACACTAGAGGCCCGGTGCACAAAAATTTGTACACTCGGAGGGAAGGGAGGGCCCCTCAGCCTGGCCTGCGCCCTCTCGCAGTCTGGGACCCCTCGGGAGATAACGACCTGTTGGCTTAGGCCTGCTCCCGGGTGGCAGAGGGCAGGCCCAATCCCTAGGTGCAGCCCCTGGTCTGGCTCAGAGCAGGGCCGATTGGGGAGTTGGGGCGCCGCCCCCTGTCATGCACAGAGCAGGGCGGATAGGGAGGTTGCGATGCCACCCTCAGTCACGCTCAGGGTAGGGCCGATTGGGGGGTTGGGGCACCGTCCCCTGTCACACTCAAGGCAGGGTTGATGGGGAGGTTGCTGCACCATCCCCTGTCACGCACAGAGCAGGGCCAATCAGGGGGTTGGGGCGCTGCCCCCTGTCACGCACAGAGCAGGGCCCATCAGGGGGGTTGGGGCTCCGTACCCTGTCACGCACAGAGCAGGGTTGATCAGGGGGTTGGGGAGCTCCCCCCTGTCACACACAGAGCTGCAGGGCGATCAGGGGTTTTGGGCGCTGCCCCCTGTCACGCTGATCCCGGTGCTGGGAGGCATATTACCCTTTTACTTGATAGGATAGAGGCCTGGTGCACAGGTAGGGGCCAGCTGGTTTGCCCTGAAGGGTGTCCTGGATCAGGGTGGGGGTCCCCACTGGGGTGCCTGGCCAGCCTGGATGAGGGGATGATGGCTGTTTGCAGCTGGTCACACACCTCAGGGTGGGGGTCCCGCCTGGGTGCCTGGCCAGCCTGGTTTAGGGGCTGAGGGCTGTTTTCAGGCTGGCGGGTGACTGAAGCTCCCAACCACTCCTTTTTTTCTTTTTTTGTCTTTTTTATTCTGGGCCAGCTTTAGCTCTGAGGCTTGGCTCCAGCTCTTAGGCCTCCGCTGCTGAAAGCAGGTATCTGGTTTTTCTGGGTTCTATAATCGAAACACTGTTTCAACTCCTGCTCTGAGATCCCTGCTGGCTGAAAGCAGGTTTCTGGGGTTTTGTTTAGCTTCTATATTTGTAACAATGTTTCAAACTGCAAGCTCAGAGGCCGGCAGCGGCAGGCAGAGGCCGTCACTGAAGCAAGCAAGCCTCATGTTTGCTTCAAGCTGCCTGGCTGCCGGCCGCCATCTTGGCTGGCAGTTAATTTGCATATCGCCCTGATTAGCCATTGGGAAGGGTAGCGGAGGTATGGCTAATTACCATGTTCCTCTTTTATTTCTTTTGGGTGCTAAGTAATGAAAGATACGGATGCTAGTTTTCCAGGAACGTTGCCTGTTCCTGAGATAAACAGAAGCCACATCCTTTCTAGATAAAGAATGAGGAAGAAAGTTTGCTGGGGAGGGGGTGGGTACTGGACATTTTTACATTAGCCAGTTACATAACGTAATACTTAGTTTATAAGGAATAGGAGAGAGGGGAACCCTTGACTAAACTTGCCACTTTTGGGGACATGCTAGGTTAAAAAACTAAAGTCTAGAAATCATAGATGGTTTCGATTTTTCAGAGGCTTCTTGAAGGTTTGAGGAGAGAAGTCCCCTGACAACTTTAAGCTGTATATTTTATTTTATTTATTTATTTATTTAATATATTTTATTGATTTTTTACAGAGAGGAAGGGAGAGAGATAGAGAGTTAGAAACATCAATGAGAGAGAAACATCGATCAGCTGCCTCCTGCACATCTCCTACTGGGGATGTGCCCGCAACCCAGGTACATGCCCTTGACCGGAATTGAACCTGGGACCTTTTAGTCCGCAGGCCGATGCTCTATCCACTGAGCCAAACCGGTTTTGGCTAAGCTGTATATTTTAAAGTGTATATTCTTATCTTTATGTTAAGTCAGTATAGTAACTTTTAAAAAATTGATGGTGATGGGCAACAGAAAAATAAAGATTTCAGCCTTCAGTAAAGATCAGTTGCCACCATCCCCAAGTATCTAACAGTTTTATATGAAAATTTAGAATGGTTGAAACTTTTTGATAAACTTCCTGTAACTTTCATATCTACTTTATTTTTTTTTAAATATATTTTATTGATTTTTTACAGAGAAGAAGGGAGAGAGATAGAGAGCTAGAAACATTGATGAGAGAGAAACATCGATCAGCTGCCTCCTGCACACCTCCCACTGGGGATGTGCCCGCAACCCAGGTACATGCCCTTGACCGGAATCGAACCCGGGACCCTTGAGTCCGCAGGCCGACGCTCTATCCACTGAGCCAAACTGGTTTCGGCATCATATCTACTTTAAAACAAAATCTAAGAGAAAGAACTGATTAGAATTAGTTCCAATCAGAGAAATATTGGAAATATCTTTAAGATTTATCTGGCTCAACTGGTAGACACCAAATTTCCTGTGACTGAGTTTATCTTCTTTAGGAAACTAAGTGAAATAAACCATCTGGAATCTTCCAAGTGTGATTATCTCATGGGATGATAACCTCAAGATAAAATTATACGTAAAAATACAATTCATCGGAAATGATGAAACAGAGAGAAAGAGGCTGGTAAGGGGAATAAAATATCTTACATATACTGAAATGCTGATATGTCATTTTTTGAAGGATATAACATCATAATGTTGAATAGTAAAGCTGAGATGGATGTTTTTCTTACTGTGCCTTAATTTTTCATTAAAGGATGATGATTAACTATAAAATATTTAGTTTCTTAATTACCTTCACTACATAATATTTATCAAATGCTCACTAACCTGGGTTTTAACTTCTTAGAGTTTTCATTGTCTAAGAAAATATATCTTCCTTAAAATGTCTTAGACGATAGTAAGAGAATTAATTTTTTTTTAAAATATATTTTATTGATTTTTTACAGAGAGGAAGGGAGAGAGATAGAGAGTTAGAAACATCGATGAGAGAGAAACATCGATCAGCTGCCTCCTGCACATCTCCTACTGGGGATATGCCCGCAACCCAGGTACATGCCCTTGACCGGAATCGAACCTGGGACCTTTCAGTCCGCAGGCCGACGCTCTATCTACTGAGCCAAACCGGTTTCGGCGAGAATTAATTTTTTAAATAGTAGTTTTCATTGTGTATGAAGTTTAGAGTGAGATTTTTTTTTGGCATATGTTAACTATGGGGAAAGGAGGCACTAATAAAAATTCAATTTTTAGGCAAGGTGCCCAGTGTGTGTGGTATCAGGACATGACTTTTCAGGAAGACAGCAATAGAGTTTCAAACCCCAGATCCGAATGAATAGGGAATGAATAATGTGAGGGAACTGTGAGGGATGCTGTGTTTGGCAAGCCTGCTGCCTGGCGATTTGATATTTCAGGAAAATCAGCAAAGAAGAAGTAAGGTTTTAATTCATTCAGTGGGCAGTCTCTCAGGATCACAACACTGTGAGGAGGAGGCATGGTTGGCAAGAAGAAATTAGAACCTCAGGCCTATGAGGGCGAGGCTCTGGATAATTCTTCTATTATTAGTAGACAGACTCTGCTCCAAAGTGCAGTGTAGTTATGAACCTTCAGACAAGTGTGTTGAACTTGCCTAACATGATAGACCCTGGTTTTGAACCTTGGCCCCACTAGGTCAACAGCTTGTTGACCTTATTCTTTTTTGACTTTACTCACTTGAATTCTTCACAGTAATCTTTTTAAAAAGTATATATTTTTATTGATTTCAGAGAGGAAGGGAGAGGGAGAGAGAGATAGAAACATCAATAATGAGAATCATTGATGAGCTGCCTCCTGCATGCTCCCTTCTGGGATCGAGCTCACAACCTGAGCATGTGCTCTTGACCGGAATCAAACCTGGGACCCTTCAATCTGCAGGCCAACGCTCTATCCACTGAGCCAAACTGGCTAGGACTTTATAGTAGTCTTAAATAAGTAACAATTAATTTATCTTTTTTTTCCAAAATAAAGATTATAACTTAATTTACAGAATATTTTGCGTATTTAATATCATAATATATGAGAATTGTCTGGTGCCTATAACTTTACGACTGATATAGGCCAATTCATGAAATACAGAAAGAAACCAAAGAAACCCTGAAGCAACAAGTTGCTGCTTCACACAACCCTGATCCTTGCCCTTACCTATACTTATATTTGTTTTGTTTTCTATTAGATATAGTGCTATTCTCTACCTTCAAGCCATAGAATTGGTTTTGGTACTTGATTTATCCCTTTTTCTTTTTCAACTTGAACCCATTCCTCTTTTTGGGATTCCTCCTACCTTCCTATCCTCTGGATAGAAGGTAGCAGTGTGGGCAAACTTCTCCGGGATTCTCCCAAAACCCTTGGTACATGTCTATTGTCTACACAAGAAAGTACTCTGCACAACTCTTTGCTGCATTCTGAAGGACTGTGTGGAGGACATTTCTTAGGACATTATTTCTTGCTTTCAACATAAAGTGACATTTGGGAAATTCATTTAAAACTAAGTCCTAGGAAAAGATTATCTAAAACACTGTAATGTTTTCTCCATTTTGCTAACAAAAGAGGTGAAATTTATAATCTAGCTCTTTCTTTTTTGTTTGCCAGGAACTTTAAAATGAAATATGAAATAGCAACTATGCATGAACATATGCCCTACATATTTGGATTTCTGATTCTGACACACTAATTTAATTCATATTTACTTGATGTTGACTTTTTCAGATTCACTTTAAATTTTACCCTTTTATTCTAGGTAGTTTTCCCCCCCCTAAAAATTCCATTTGGATCCTTTGCAGGAAGAAATAGGAGATAAGAAAACAAATGATTACCTCATGCTGTCATTCTTATCGCTCTAACAGTAATTTTAATGTGTTATTTCCTCCACGAGGCCTTAAATCTATTTTAAAACTTATATTTATATTCTCTGAATCACTTATTACAAGCCAATACGAAGCATATGTGTGTTGCATGAAAGAATGATAAGTAGCCCCATTACTGGGAAAGGCAGGTCCTGGGTACTCAGTGCCATTCGTTCATTTATTCACCTAAGCTCTTAAACAACCACTTTGTGTCAAACACTCCTCTTAAGTGCTGGGGATATATTAACGTAATAGAACATTTGAAAGATTATTAGGACTTCTAGGACAGGATGAATGCCCTTTAATGGTAGGTGGGAAATTCAGGACAGGAAATTGGGACAAGGGCTGCCTCGTTTGAGCATGCAATGGTAAGAACAATTAGACAAATATATATATTGAGAGTGAATGCACTAAGAAACATACGCAAAGCCAAGCCTCTCAGGCTTTTGTGTCATACACAAGAATATAATTGATCACAAAGGGCTAAGATCCATAATAGATAAAGAATTCCTAAACATCAAAAAGATCAACAACTTAATAAACATGGACAAACAGGCATTTTACAGAAGAAATACAAATAGCCCATAAAAATATGGGAATCTCCAACTTCTTTATTATAGGGTATATGCAAATTGTAAATCCAATGTTCTACCTTTGAAATCCATCATATTGCCAAAACTTAAAAAGTCATTATCTTGCGGGCAAGGATATAGAACAAATCTGTTTGTGGTTAGAGGATCTGTCCCTCTAATTTCAATAAAAACCACCGAAACATTGAAAGGCAACATTGTTTTAGGATTGAAAGAAACTGTTTGGAAAACGACAATGAGACACAGTATTCATAAGACTTTGTACCACAAGAATAAGATATAGGTCTGTTTTATGTTTGTTTCACTGTTTTATCCCTATCATTTGCTACAATCTTTATATATATGGATGGAGTCTCCAATAAGTCTTTGTTGAATTATAACTAATAAAAATTAACTTCAAGTGAAAGAAGTCCAACTTTATACATTTTTTGAAAATATATTTTATTGATTTTTCACAGAGAGGAAGGGAGAGAGATAGAGAGTTAGAAACATCGATGAGAGAGAAACATCGACCAGCTGCCTCCTGCACATCTCCCACTGGGGATGTGCCCGCAACCCAGGTACATGCCCTTGACCGGAATCGAACCTGGGACCTTTCAGTCCGCAGGCTGACGCTCTATCCACTGAGCCAAACCGGTTTCGGCCAACTTTATACATTTTGAATGAGAATGCATTATCTCTTGAAAGAGGTTTATAGCATAATTTGTGTTTTTCCATTCTTATTTGAACGTGGTGAAAACTTGGGAAGTGGAAAATTCCAAATCCTTGGAGATAGTTTTTAAAAAATTATTTGATTAATAAAATTGTGTGATTTTAATCATCTCATTCAAAGGTTTATTGCTACTGATACACTCTAGCTGTTCTTACATTATAAATAGTGGAGGGAAAATTTAAAGCTTAGCTTAACAGTGATTGTAGAAAGGAAATGGTTTTAATGAAACTCTACATGGACTTTTCCTCATGCAATATTTTGGTTTATTCAGTCTCA
Source organism: Myotis daubentonii (assembly GCF_963259705.1). Lineage (NCBI taxonomy): Eukaryota > Metazoa > Chordata > Mammalia > Chiroptera > Vespertilionidae > Myotis > Myotis daubentonii. The sequence goes on along the minus strand of NC_081857.1, from coordinate 17,297,822 downwards.
TATAGTGGATGTAGCACTGAGTTCTATCTTGCTTACTTGCCCCTGCCACCAAGTTCTGTGTAATTTTGTTTTCTTAACTTCTCTGGGTCCTTGTTTTCTCACGGGCCAGGTAAGACTCTTATGGCCTCTTACCTCTGTACAAATGCAACATATTGGCTTTTCTACAAGGCTGTGTTGGCAGAAGGAAACTTATTTATTGAATGTGTATTGTATACATTGAATTTAGTTAGGATTCATTTAGGACCTTAGGATAACATTGCAATAGTCAAAGATGTCCCAAATTATAATTTAAATAGTATATTTTATCTTTAGTGCATCCTTATCCTTCTCAGGATTCTTCCTCTGTGCTTCCATTGTGTTTCAGATTATCTTGTTGGATCATTGGCCAGACATTTGAGGGCTTTTTATTGCCTAACTCTCCTCTAAAATAAATAAATTAAGAAATCCCATAATAAAAATCTTACTGGAGTAAAAATGTAAATTTCCAGTTTATTCATTGATGTATGATACATCTGTAATACATTTGCATGACATTACCCAATGCCCTTTCCCCCAAATTGCTACAAATCCAAATCTGTTCCTCTTTTAAAGTTCAACTCAAATGTCACATCTTTCTGAAATCTGTGTCCTTTAGTTTCCTTCTTTTTTATTTCTTATCTCTTTTCTCTTTTTTTCTTGTTACCTGGCTTGCAAACTATCACTCAATTATTATCTTCATGAGGGCAGATACCATACCTTTTTAACTTCCTAAGCCAAATGCATTCTGACATTAAAAATAAGCACTCAAGCCTGACCAGCATGGCTCAGTGGTTGACTGTCAACCTATGAACCAGGAGGTCACAGTTCGATTCCTGGTCAGGGCACATGCCAGGGTTGCAGCTCGATTCCCAATGGGGGGTGTGTGCAGGAGGCAGTCAATCAATGATTTCTCTCATCATTGATGTTTCTATCTCTCTCTTCCTCTCTGAAATCAATAAAAATATATTTATAAAAGTAAGCACTCATATATACTAAATAAATGGATAAATTAGTGAATTAAGTAGGCAAATGGATTCTTTACTGTCTGAAGAAGTTTTTCTTTGGTACTTTCCCCTTTCCAGATACTTATCCAACATACCTTTTATTTCTAGTAGGCCCTATGATTTGTACCTGTTGGAAAGACAAATCTGAAATTGAAAGGTAAAACTTGTGTTTTAGCCCAAGATATTTCTGAATGAATGAATGAATAAATAAATAAAATAATCAAACCTTTTTCTAGATATTTATGAAGTCTTCGAAATTTCATTTGCCCTCTACTGGTATTTCCGTTAATCACAAATGAGGCTGGGTTGAGCGGGGTCTATTCTAAATACAATGAGAATTATGAATTTGTTTTGGTAGATAATAAATGTTCATAATGCTCTGACTTCAAGGGGGAGCTTAAGGAAACATAGTTTCTATTAGGTCTAGAGCTTTTGGTGAGGGTAGTAAAGAAATGTAAAGAGAATTGAGCTGCAGTCCTTTTCTTCAAATCTTCCTCTTGCACGTCTGTCTCAAGGAATTCTTGTGGAATTCTAGGCAGCCTGTGGGTAAGTTCATGTTCAAAGTGATCGTTCCTGTTCTTGTAAAACCAAGAAAGAACTGGAGTAGAGCCCAAAGAAAATACTGTATAGGCCTGAGGTTATCTAAGATAAATGAAACCAAACTACATTAGGGTGGAATGGGATTGGGGTTTGGACCCAAGACTTGAGCTAAAATTAAGAAGAGATTAAATTTCATTGGTTTGTATGATATGTTTCTTACCTTTTTAGCTGTGGTATAATTCACTTTTGCAAATGGCTAGTCAAGAGTTAGTGGATTTGTGCTTAATTACTTCTCCCAGGAGACATAACTAATAGGATGTCTTGGTACTTTTTTGGATGAAAGAGTGATGTGAAAACTGAGCTGGGGAGATTAGTTTTGTAGCAATGTTCAGGGACGATTGAAAGAGGCTAACACTGGAGCTGGAAAATCAACCAGAAGTTGTTTTGTTAACAGAGAATATGGTAATGATGAATCAAACCAGTGAGTTAATGGGAGTGAAGATAAGAAAAATTATAGGAAGAGGGTACTGTAATTGCATAAACACAGGGAAATAAACATAATAACAAATATTTGGTGTAATTTACCCATTATGCAATAGACTAGATTGCAGACACAAAGTTTACTTTCAGCTTAAGGAAAAGTTTGAAGAAGTTTCAAAATATGTGTTATTTCTAAGTAAAATATATAACACACATTATCTTAGTTTACTATGTTTCTTTCTTTTTTTAAATATATTTTATTGATTTTTTACAGAGAGGAAGGGAGAGAGATAGAGAGTTGGAAACATCGATGAGAGAGAAACATCAATCAGTTGCCTCCTGCACACCTCCTACTGGGGATATGCCCGCAACCAAGGTACATGTCCTTGACTGGAGTTGAACCTGGGACCTTTCAGTCTGCAGGCCGATGCTCTAGCCACTGAGCCAAACCAGTTAGGGCAGTTTACTATGCTTCTTAATTTTACATTCCTTCTATATTTATTTATTATTCTTTTATCCATTATTAAGATAAAAATACATGTTGATTTAATATGAATTTAAATCAACCACTAGTGTAATTGTGATTGGTAGATCAGAAAAGTTTATAAAGTAACTAGAATAGAAGCTAGCACAGAGTAAGTAATCTATAAACGTTAGTTATCTCCATGCTTGGTGCCTTTTTTGTTGATGTTGTTAATCCTCAACCAAGAATATTTTGCATTGATTTTTAGAGAGAGTAGAAGGGAGGGTGAGAGACAGAGAGAGAAAAAAAATCGATGTGACAGAGACACATTGACCGGCTGCCTTCCGCATTCGCCTTGATTAGGGCCATGAATCAAGCCTGCAACTGCAATAAGTTTCCTTAAAGGAATTGAACCCGAGACTCTGCAGTCCATGGGCTGACATTCTACCCACTGAGCGAGACCAGCTAGGGCACTTGGTGCCTTTTAAAAGCACTGTTAAGTTGGGACTAGATATATCTCCATTTAGACAAAAACTTGAAGCAAAAGGGGCCACCTAATCCCAAATTCCAAAAGGAGCTGATCCCCTTTTATAGGAATTCAAAGAAGATAGTTTCCTGTCCTTAGCTCCTCACCCCCTTTCAGAAATAAAATGGTGAAAAGTGAAGTAGCTTAGAGTTGATGGAAATTGAGGGTTTGTCTGAGGCAAACTATTGTGTTATGCAGTCCATCCATGTCAAGGGGTACAATGGGAGGGCGTCCTTTCCCTTCACTTTAAGCACAATGAGAGAGGATTTGTGAAGATCACTCGCAGAACTTTGTGTGGATCTCTTGGGTTAAAGAGACATAGAGAGTTTTTTCGATTAATTCATAGAAAAGGAAGTTCATAGGACAGAAGCTGGCTAAAACCCTCCCTGCAGGAAGAGCTGAGGAATGTTTGAGAACTGAAGCCTCCTGAGAGTAGGTCAGGATGTTTTTTGTTTGTTTGTTTGTTTTGTTTTTAAGGATCAGATTTAGAATCTAAAGTAGAAATTTTATCCTGGAATTGTTTTGAAAGAGATCCACTAGAGAAGGCTTCTTATAAGAGCCAGAGAGACAAACTCAGCAGAAAAATCCTGAAATGAACTTTTGGATGCAGAGGGGTCATGTGTTGTGATAAAGAGTGTTGCCTGAATCAAAGGAGGTGCAACATGATAAGCCCCACTAGAGCTCCCCGGAGGAAAACACACCATTTTTAACTCTGGCATCAGACAGAAGAGACCAATAGCAGATAATACTGGTGTCAGTCAAGCAGGACTTTTCTTATCTCTCACCTCTGCTAGCTATCCCTTCTTCGACCCCGGGCCTACTTAATGGAAGAAGGAAAATAAAAATCCTATTGGGATTTCTACTTCCAACCATGGTAGACTAGGAAATTGAGCTAATCCTCCCCTGCGAACAAAGAATGCATGGTCAAAATATTTTAATACGATCTCCTTAATGACATGAGAAAACTACAAGGCATTGAAGATGTCTAGGGCCAACGTCTGAGAGAAGAAGAAAACAGATAGCTAAATCCAGCATTCGGGGCTGCTTTTTTCTTAGAGGTATCCACTAACTCCAGAAAAGGTGACTGAGAGGATAAGATGGAAACTAGATTTGGACAGTCTCTCAGAAAGATCAAATCTGTATAAATATAATGGAAATTGATAAGCTGATTTAAAACTTACATGAAAATACTAAAGACCAAGAGTAGGCAAAACAAGCTTGAAGAAGAATAAAGTTGAAAACAAATACTGCCTTACTATAAAGTATTTGGTCTTGGTTTAGACATATAACAATCGATCAATGAACCAGAAGAGACAACCTAGAAGTTGACTCACACATATATCACTTGGCTTTTTTTTTTTTTTTTACAAAGGTGCCAATATAATTTAATAAATGATGCTAGAGCCAACTGGATAGATACTGTACAAAATCTTATACATTATAGGCCTAAAGGTAAGGATTAAAATTACAAAGCTCTTGATAAAAACAGAATGCCTTCTTGACAATGGGATGGACAAAGATTTCTTGTCAGGAGAATGATCCCAGTTCTGAAGACAGAGGTGTAAGCAGAATGAAAGTGACGAAGAGGATAAATCTGGGGTAAACCTAAATGGAATGACTGCATAAAACAACAAGAACAATAATAATATATTTGGGAATATATAATAATTGAGTTAAAATATAAGATAACAATGTAAATTAGGAGGAAAGTAAATGAAGGTAAGAAATCAGGTTTATATTAAACTTTAATGATACAAGGGTAATTCTAGGTTTACCACTGAAACTGTGTTAAAAGAGCCCATAGTGAGGAAAGAAATGGAATAATTTTTCAAAATTTGTTCTAGAAAAACAATAAATGATTTTCTGAAAATAAACACACTGTTGCCCTTCTGCATACACAGCATTCCTAAAGCTGGTGCCAAAGAGAGAGTTTACATGGGTAGCATGGCATGAAAATTATTAACCAGGGATTTCTTACTGTAAAAACTTCTTTCTACCAACATTAAATTGACATAAATATAAATAAATTACTCAGAGAGAAGCAAACCAAGACAATAAATGAGAAAGGAATATATAAAAGAGACAGAGCAAGTATAAAATGAATTAAAAAAGAGGTAGATTTAACATGCATATGTCAGTAATTACATTACAGAATAGATAAATCACAAACTCCAATTGAAGAACAGAGAATGTCAGATTGGATAAAAATACAAAAGGTAACTATATACGGTTTACAATACAAATATGAAGATACAGAAGTATTGGGAGTAAAAGGATGGATAAAGTTATCCTATTAAAAAACCCAAAAGATTATTATAGTAATATTATTAAATTAAGTGGAATTTAAGACAAAAACTTACCATAGATAAAGAGGAACAGTTCATATGAAGTTCTGTTTGTTAAGGTAGAATTACTCTAGTTTGAATGCACCTAGCAACATACTTCAAAATATATGAAGCAAAAATGTGCAGAGGTCTAAGGGGAAATAGGCAAATGCACAATATTGTAAGAGACTTAACACATTTCTATATTAAAGAAGGAGCAGACAATAAAATAGTTATTGGTATTTTTTTTACCTATCTCACCTTGAGGAAATCCCTCTAAGTCAATTTGTATAGCTCTAACTCTTCATTTCAATGTCTGAATAATGGCTTATTGTATGCATGTATCCCTGTGTGGCTTATCCTCTATTGATGGAAATATTCAATTATTTGCAATGTAAAACACATTGATCATGAAAGGAGTTGCTATGACTCATGTACTGAATCATTGAGATGAGTTCTGTCATGTAGTTGTTGCATTGTTTTAGAATATTTAATGTATTGCTGGCAAGAAAAGGGAGACTTTTAGGAGCCTCTCCCAACCACACCTTCAGCAGCATCTTTTGGGTGGTTAGTGACAGTCCTTGTACAGCTATCTACTGCTCTGAGGGTGAAAAAAGGAGGGGGTGGTGGATCAATAGTTGGCCAGTAGGAGAGGTAGTGTATCTTTAATGCCAAAACGCCACTTTGCAAAGTGGAAAAATAAACCATGTTTTTGGCATTAGACCCTACTTATTTTCCTTGATTCAATTTGAAAGAACCTTCTTTCTTTTTCAACTATTTTTTTGTTTTCTATTGCTTATACTCAAAATTCTATTACATAGTATTCAAATAATCAAACCTTTGGCCCAATCTGTCTTCCAAATCTTCTATCTTATATTATGTTCTTGCCAACTAGAACACTTCATCTTTTCCCAACATGTTCTTTCCTCAGCTTGGTACGTCCTCTCATCTACCTCTGTTGATATCAGCTCAAGGGCCAGCGTCTTCAAAGCCTTCTCTGTCTCTGGCTTCATTCTCAATAGAGATCTCCCCTCCTCTGAACTCATTTCATACATTAAATCTCTTGCATGATTTCTCACATACTCTATTTGGGCTCTGTGACAAACTGATTGCATGTCTTATTTTCTCTGTTAACTTATTAAACTTGTTAAAAAATAAAGCATCTCTTAGTCTTTAAATGGGATTAGCATACTGCCTTCATATATTTTATGCTCAGGAATATTGTTTAAACTAATGAATTAGGATTATAAACTAAAATGGGTATAAGGTAGTTGTACTTTTAGGTAAATACATAAGAACACAAATAAGAGGAACATCATTACCCTGCCTAATGGATTGTGAAGTCATAGCTAATTAGCTGTGATTACCAGTAACCATGGAAAATGTAAAAGGCTATTTGATTTTCAGAAGTACAAAAAATACTCAGATTAATTAATTCACATAGAAAACAAAATATCAAAATAAATGTATTTGGTTTAGATGAACTAATCCATTGAAATACCCTTCTTTTTTTAAAAATTTTTTTTTGTTGATTTCAGAGAAAAAGGGGAAGGAAGAGAGAGATAGAAACATCAATGATGAGAGAGAATCATTAATCGGCTGCCTCCTGCATGCCCCACACCTGGGATTGAGCCTGCAACCCAGGCATATGCCCTGACTGGGCATTGAACCTTGACCTCCTGGTTCATAGGTTGATGCTCAACCACTGAGCCACGCAGGCTGAACGAAATACACTTCTTTATGTTAAAATTTTTTTATTTTACTTATTTTTTAAATATATTTTGTTGATTTTTACAGAGAGGAAGGGAGAGGGATAGAGAGTTAGAAACATTGATGAGAGAAACATTGATCAGCTGCCCCCTGCACTCCCCCTATTGGGGATTAAGCCCGCAATCAAGGTACATGCTTTTGAACAGAATCAAACTTGGAACCCTTCAGTTCGTGGGCCGATGCTCTATCCACTGAGCAAAACCGGTTAGGACAATGTTAAAATTTTTTTAGAAAATTCTTCCAGGAATGGGCTAGCTAGACTCTAGCCAGCCGTGGGCAAACTACGGCCTGCGGGCGGGATCCGGCCCGTTTGAAATGAATAAAACTAAAAAAAAAAAAAAAAAGACCATACCCTTTTATGTAATGATGTTTACTTTGAATTTATATTAGTGCACACAAACACTCCATCCATGCTTTTGTTCCGGCCCTCCGGTCCAGTTTAAGAACCCATTGTGGCCCTCAAGTCAGAAAGTTTCCCACCCCTGCTAGCCGCTAGAGCATTGAGACTATTTTATCTCTGGGTCTGGCAAGACCATTCATCTAATGCTTTCTTTGTTTGTGTATTTTAGCTGTTCACTAGGCATATTATATATAAGAGATTAGCCTTAGATCTAAAATAATTCATATGCACAATTCTCAGTGGCTTATGTATTTTTTAGAAAAAAAAGGTAAATGTCTTTTGGTTAATTATACAATCATTGTAACATCTTTTTAAAATCCACATTCTACATTTGCTTTTTTAAGATGCCTTTTACATGGACATTTAAAAACCCAGAAAATTTGGAGAATTGTATTAATTATACAAACTCAGATTAATGAACCTTTTATATAGATATTAATTAAATGGCCACCCTCCAGTAAAGATCATTCACAACTGGACTATGAGATAATAGACTGGATTGTGAAGTGCTTGAAGCCAAAGGTCATGTTCATGTTAGTCTGAATTCCTGGTTTCTGGTGCAAAATTGATGTTCAATAAATGTTTACTGAATCGACAATGCGTGATTGAATAGGTGAATGAATGGTAATGTTACACTTCCTGCTAGCTGTAGAATTGGAAGTAACATACCTGTCAGTAGAGCAAAACAATAAGCTTCATCGCCAATTGTTAGACTGAAATTAAATTCTGAATATGATAGAGACTGCTTCAAGTAATTATCCAATGACATTTTATGAAGTATGATTAGTTTTAATGGGGAGAAATTTTATTTTTATGCTTTCTCCACCTTTTACTTCCATTAGGTGTTTAAGAACTTGTTTCTACTTGGCCATACTTTGACTTTTGGTCAATGATGATTCAGATGGGCACCCGTAGATGATTCAGAGGTATGTGCTACACCTAGGTGACCTATCATTTGCAGAATCTTTCCAGTTCTGACAGTGCCCAGTTTTGTGTAGAATGTGAATCTTATTAAGCCACAGATGTATGACTACTGGCCAGCAGGAACTCATTTATTGCACTTGTAAAATTAATTTATAAAATACTAACCTTTATGTGGAAGCCCCAGAATTGTTAAAAAATGTGAGGGTCAGGAATGGGCATTTCTTCTCCATTCCTTCATGCATGATAAAAGATAGTTTATGAAATCTGTCATATTTTTATTCTAAAACTATCGTTATCATTGTCACTCATTATTTGACACTAATTATCCATTATTTACAGAGTCCTATATAAACAATTGACAAAATAGAAATCCCACTTCTGAGGGGATTAAAATCTAATTGGGAATTAGCTTTTAAAAGTTAAAATCTAATTGGGAATTTCATGATACAATGCCAAAAAGTGAGATAGCAATACATTTATCTTTGTATTGAGTTCTAAATGAATGTGCCTAAACTATTTCCTGTGATAAGGTGGTAACTGGGTATCTATCTAGTTGCTAGCTACATTCAATTTGATCAAACTTATTAGTGTTTTAGGCTTTTTTATGAACAATATTAATAGCTGTCACAGTACTTAATTCTGGACCACATCTAGGAAAAGTCCTGTTACATTGAATACTGCCACCTGGATGCAAGAGTGGTCATTAGATAGGAGCCACCTTAAATTTCTAATGTTATATTTATGAACTTTCTTAAAGCTATACATTTTCCCCCTCATCTCAATGGAAGTTCCTGACATTTATTTCCTCCACTTGTAATTTAGATCCCACTTTCTCCTTCCTTCATAGGAAGGTCACCTCTCCAGCATCCTTCTTCCAGTTCCTTCCCATAAACATTTAGGTATACTCAAGTCAATTTCTTATCTAAGATAAGAAAATTCCTCTCCACCTGATAGCCCTGACTGGGAATCTAATCATGACCTCCTGGTTCATAGGTCAACACTGAACCACTGAGCAACACTGACTGGGCTCACCCGAAGGTTTTGAAATTGCCCTTGTACTTATCTATCTTCTTCTCTAAATTATCTATGCCTCGAAGGCAACAACTTGAGTGTGATCACTATTATTCCTTACAAAATAACTGGCAAAGAGAAGAGACAATATTTGGCAAATGAAACTTAATTGAATTGCCTATAGTGTGTGCCAAAGAGCCATCCCTGCCAGGTTAAAAAAAAAAAAAAAAAGGGTGGGTAACAGGGAGTAGCCAGATCTAGCAAGTATCAATGACACATCCTTGGATGACAAAGACTCATATTTTTACATCAGTTGGTTTAATGTCGATTCAGAGAAACTTGTTATGACAATACAAAATGAACAAAGAAGAAATCAAAGAAGAAATCAAAAGAGACCTTTAAATAAATGAAAATGAGACTGTAACAACTCAAAATCTATGGTAATGTAGGTAACAACTCAAAATCCACAGCAAATGTCCTTCAATAATCAGCATATTAAAAAAACTCTACAAGGATTATCATTTCTATTATCTCAGGTTTTGTATAGTTAGCTGATTGTTGCCCTTTCTCTAGAGCTATTAGGACATCAATAAAATCCCAAGTTAACATGCTATTTTAGTATTGTTTGATACTTTGATATATTAATCCCTAATGTAGAGCATTAAACCAATGACTACATTTATTGATGGGGAGAGCAGAAGGGAGGAGTAGTTAGCTTTTCTTTATTGACTTCTCTGTTGTTCAATTTGATACATGAACTAGTATTCTTCATGGAATATTTTTAATTCAAAAATGTAGTAAAGAATGATTACAGAAATGTCAATCCAGACAAAATTTACTTATCATCAATGGGGAACTACCTCTTAGTGGATATTAACTTTAGACTTTCTTTTAAGGAATTATGTAAGAAATAAATATTATAAAAAGAAAAGAAAGAAATATTGTAGATGGAAAAGAAACAATTGCTTAAAATTTACATTTATATTTAAAGCTCCATCTGTGAATTAGTTAAATAGATTTATAGTGTCCTAGGATGGTACAAGTTTGTAAGGTTTTAAAACTGTATTTTAGTCTTAGTTAATCAGTAATTTTTTTGCTATGTTGGTTCTTTTTCAGTTATATTTTTTTCCATGAGTAGGAGCTCTCAGAGGAATAATTATTTATGGTTTTGAAAATTGCTAGCTGGCAACTATTTATATTCATTAACTGCTAAACACTCAGAGGGAATATGTGCTTCGGGGAACCGGGGTAATTGTCCACACTAACCAAGAACAGTGATAAAACGTATGACAAATAAGACTTTCCACTTCTACTTCCCTTGTAGGAAGTTTATTAGCCTTTACAACCACGATGATGTTAGGAACCAGCACTTATTAAAAACCACTTTGTGTTGAAATACTGCCAACTTCATGCCAGCTTGAGACTGAAGGGACTGGTTGGCATTAAGCTAGTGGAGTCACCTTTAAGCTTCACTTGAGGAGCCACTACAGCAGTGAACCAGTTCATGAGAGAGCTAAGGCAGCCAGTATTTTCTAAACATTTCAGGAGTGTTTAAGAGTCTTGGTGAAAGGCTTAGCTCATCACAAGGTATTTCAGAAGTGAGGGTGTTGACAATATAACACAGGGCCCAGGCTTTGATCCGAAAGCAACTGGTATTTTGTTTATTACGACAGAGAAATTTAAAGGTGTTACCTTTCTATAGATGTCTGTGATAAAGCAGTTATGTACATAAAATAGATATAAAATTGACTATAGTTAAGTGTAAAGATTGCAGAAATTTGGGGAAGTCATTAAAGCTTTTTGAGTCTCATTTACCTTATCTCTAGTCAATGGGGCAAAAATGCAAGTCTCACAGATCCCCATAAGAAAAATAAAAAACAATGTATTTTATTGATATTTTAAAGAGAGGAAGGGAGAGGGATAGAAAGTTAGAAACATCGATGATGAGAGAGAAACATCAATCAGCTGCCTCCTGCACTGCGGGAAGTCATCCACTGTCTTCACTAGCAGAGAGGTGTGGACAAGGATCCCGGAAGGCGGGCGACCCTTGAGCTCTGGCAATGGTCAGGGCTGTGCACCCACTGTTAGTCCAGACAATGGTAGCTGAAGCAACTTCCCCATTTACTATTATGTAAATCCTTGCTGACGGGCTAGTCTGCCTGTTACTGAAAATTGCGTGCCTAAGGGCCATGAGTGTATCCCAAGCCAATAAAAGGTTGGCGAGGCCTGAGCACCAGTGGAAGTCCTTCCCCTTGAGTTGGACTTGCTTACCTGGCCCCCAGTATTTCCAAATTATCTCTTGTCTCTTCTCTTTCATTTGTGTGCGGCTCCTCTTTCAGATCCTGAACCCTGAACCACGCGGGATGTGGGGGAACAAACATTACACACTGCACACCCCTCACTAGGGATGTGCCTGCAACCAAGGTACATGCCCTTGACTGGAATTGAACCTGGGACTCTTTAGTCTGCAGACCGATGCTCTATCCACTGAGCCAAACTGGTTAGGGCTTAAAATACTTCTAAAAATGTAAAGCATCCCTGGCTGGTTTTGCTTAGTGGATAGAGCATCAGCCTGCGGACTGAAGGGTTGCATTTTGGATTCTGGTCAAGGGCATGTACCTCTCTTGCAAGTTTGATCCTCAGCCTGGTCAGGGGCGTGTGCAGTAGGCAACCAATCAATGTGTCTCACATCAATGTTTTTCTCTCCCTACCTCTCCCCTTCCCTTTCAATCTCTCTAAAACTCAATGGAGACCGAGCCAGGTTGGCTCAGTGGATAGAGCGTCAGCCTGAAGACTGAAGGGTCCTGGGTTCAATTACGGTCAAGGGCACATACCCGGGTTGCAGGCTTGATCCCCAGTAAAGGGCATGCAGGAGGCAGCCAATCAATGATTCTCTCTCATTATTGATGTTTCTCTCTCCCTCTCCCTCTCTGAAAGCAATAAAAATAATAATGAAAAAAATTAATGGGAAAAATATCCTCAAGTGATGAGTAACAACAGCAAAAAACACACACACAATGAAAATGAAAACTGAGGCAGCAATCAGATGAAACCAACTAGATGGTAAATACTTAAAAAAAAAAGAAAGAAAAGTTGTAGAGCACATGTTGGATCTTTTTTTCTGATATATTATCTGGAAGGTAAAGGAGAAGAGCAGATTAGCTTTTCATCTTCTCTTTTGACTACTTTTGCACCTAATCCATGGGATAATACCAGTAAAAAGGATTGCTAAGTTGTTTTAATCATGAACAAAACCATCCATTGCTAGTCTTCTCCAAAAAACCTGAAACAAATGACTCAGTAGAAACCTCTGTGTTTTCTGGGTTTGCTTTAGTATATAAAAACTGTGGATTTGCAAAGACACTAGATTATAAATATTTAACTTAATACAAGGCATTTGAATTGGTAGTCCATTAAACACATCTGCATGATTAGTGCCAAATTGGACATTTTATTGCACATTCATTTCTCCCCTTGGATATCAGAATATAAACCCAAACTCCTGTTTCCAATGTATTTATGCATGTTTGTGTATGTCTATGTGGGTTTGAGTGTTTGGTACTTAGCAGATTTCCACCCCTCCTCTCACCTCCCCAAGCAGACATTCAACAACTACTTCCAAGGATTTGTACTTATCATGACTAAACTAATGTTAAGAACAACATTTATGATGGAAAACAAATATCTTTCCTGTAAAAAGAAATGTCTAAAAATCTTTTGAAAAATATAATTTCTTTAGACCAGAAATGGTGACTATATGTAGCAAAAGTTTCAGGTAAGTAAAATTTTTGAATGTGCATGAGCTCAGATTTTGCACCTGCATGATGCAATTATAAATGTGTGACTTTTTCTCCTTACGTGTCGCATACTGTTGAGGAAAGAGTGAAATAGGAAATATATACAATGTAGTCACTGAAATTAAGTAACATCATGGAGATGGGGACATGAGGAAAGTCTATTTTTATTCTGACTAGCCTGGAAACTTACACTTTTAAAACTTTTCAGTCCTGTGTCAATGCCTGGGTATCCATCTGGATATATGCTAAGCCCCAGATAACCCTGTAATTATCTAGCTGTGGGACGGTGTATCTAGACCGCTTGACATCCCCCTGACATACATTATCCAGACTGCCAGTCATCTGACTAATAACCATCCTGGACCAAGAATGCAGGACTGATTGTCTCCAGAATCCACGTTTTACTATAAGAACTTTAACCTTTTCTTTCTTCTTCAGAACACTTCTACATTTTTGCCTAGCCATGTTCAAAGTTTGCAAACTCTAAGACCCTTCAGTAAATCTTTCTCATTCATTTCTAGCCAAAGCCTTTGGACTCCTTTTGAGTTTGTTCCACACAGTTCATGTGTCAATCACAGACGGACCAAATCTTTATATTCCTTTCTCTGTGTTTTTTGTTTTGTTTTGTTTTTCCTTTTCCAATACATACGAGGCATGTGTATTTTTCCTTGTTGAGAAATCAGCTATTTTTTATATATTTCTTTCTAAATTTAAAAATAGAAAGGAAAATTTCAAAACATCAGAGTCTTACAAAATATATAGCTGAAATATGTATATAAAATATGGCACTAAAATGTTCATAGTCATTATAAATGTGTATGCATTAACTGCTAAGTTACCAAACTCATATTCAGCAACACAGTTATGATGACTAATAACAAAATCAGAACTTTTAATAAGCAGTATGGTATTCTCTGATGTGGTCATGAAAATAAATCAGGTGTTCACATGCCCAAGGTGAGTGCTAATAGGTGCCTCCCAAATTCTTGCACGACCCTTACTTCCCCTGGGAAAATATGAAGGAAGGGATAGAAATACAGAGGACAGCGATGTAACTTGAATTTTGAATCTCCTTGCTTTTCACAAACTTAAATCAGCTTATTGCTTCTCATTTGATACATTGATTGATGCCTTTCAGGGGGCTAGCCATCAGTGTGGTGTCAACATCAAGTTCTAGTCTAAATCAAAGCTTTTAAAACTAGGAACTAGTTGAGAAAATTAATTGGTTACTACAGCATTGAAAGCAATTTATTGGCTGCCTAAGATCTACTGAATAGTATGTGGCAAACCTAGGTCAAGAAACAGGGCATTTCAGCTTAAAATCCTTTAGTTGCCAAGTAATAGAATTTAGATTCAGCATTATTCACATCTCTCCCAGAAAAGCAAAGCTATACAAAGCATGGGGGGCGGGGCAGGGCAGGGGCGGGGTCCCGGGTCTTGCGCGATTTCGAATGACGAAAAAGAATTTCTGAGGGTGGGGCACAGGTAGTTTTTAAAAGATCCTTAGGCAATTCGAATGCACGGCCAGGATTGGGAATCATTGACTAACTTTTACTCGTTTTTTTAAGCCCCTCTTTAAGATCATACTTTTTCCGGAAACTATTTTTGATACTCTCCCTTCTGTACCTTTTAATTTCTTGAAAGATACGCAGAATCTTGTAGTAAGACAATGAAGAATTAAAAAGAAAGAGGGAAAGTAAATGTTTAAGAACCGTGTGCCAATTTAGTCACCCTTACTCATTCAATAAAATCGTGAGTGTCTACGCGATGTTAGTCATTGCACGAGGTGATGGGTAAAACTAACATGATTGAGAAATGATGCTTGGAGTTTTCCATCTATTAAAGAGATTCATGTATAAACAAGTTATTACAAGATAACTTGTTTACTATAAGTTACAGTACTATATATATCTTGTGCTTCATATTACATTACAAAAGAAAGATTTTGTTGTTGTTGTCACTTAGAACACTGGTTCTCAAACTTTTATGCAAACTGGGAACACCTGAGGAACTTATAACGTGGTGCTTTATTGCTCTCTGGGCCCCATACCCAGAGATTCTCATTTGGTTTGGTTTGGAATCAGAATTTAAAACAAAACAAAATAGCACAATGCCTCCCTCGGTTATTTCAATGCATAGCACTGGAATGGAGGCACTGGCCTGACAGATGTCAAAGGTGCATTTGGGAGACAGGTTGAATGCTGGGCAAACAAGACTTAGTGAAGCCTTAATGAATTCAAGGCAGAAGATCTGGGAATGAACACACTGAATGACTTAAAGGCTCTCCTTAAAGGTTCTCTGTGATCCAGTGGAAGGGAAATCTTTAGAAGTATTCTTTGGCAACGAAATACAGAATGGAACACAGGAGCAGATACCTGAGATCAACTTGTCATTAGGCACAGTAGCCACAGTGCTTAGGGTCCCAAGAAAATATTTTAATTTCCTTTAAACGTAGGGAGAAATAAAATGAACTTTTAGGTCAAAGAAAATGTTTTAATATGAGTGAAGAGTGAAGCTAGGGAATACATAGAGTGAAGCCATTTTAACCAAGTTCCTAAAATTATTAACATTATGAAGGTTGAAGCATGAAGAAAAACTTCACTCTTGTTCTAACTAGCATGGCAGTGGAAACTTTTAAAAACTTTTCAGTCCTGTATCAATGCCTGAATATACATCTGGACCTCCAGACCTTCTAATTATCCCCTGAAGGGCTCACACATACATCCAACCTGACATCCATTATCCAAACTGCCAGGACTGACCATATCTGGGACCCGTTTGCTGGACACCGGGCATCCACCATCCTGATTGCCTGGCATCTGACTCATAACCATCCTGGACCAATCTTAGGGTGTGAATACAGAACCGATTATTCTCTGGAATGCACTTTTTACTATAATAACATATAACTTTTCTTTCTTCTTTGGAGTACTTCTGGGTTTTTGCCTGTGTTCCCGGTTTGCAAACTCCAAGACCCTTGAATACATCTCTTTCATTTATATCTTTTTTTTTTTTTAAATACATTTTTATTGATTTCAGAGAGGAAGGGAAAGGGAGAGAGAGAAAGAAACATCAATGATGAGCCTGCAACCTAGGCATGTGCCCTGACCAGGATCGAACCATGACCTCTGGTTCATAAGTTGATGCTCAACCACTGAGCCACACATGCTGGGCCTGTATCATTAATTTCTAACAAAGCCTCTGGACTCTCTTTTGAGTTTGTTGGAAAAATATGACTGTTCAAGAAAATACCAAGGCCTCAGGAAGAAACCATTATTCCTTGAACTTTAATTTTGAACAAGACTTTGGATGTTACAGAATGTGCTGTACTCATTCTTCCGCAGGAGCTGGAAGACGTGCATACCAGCATTGGCCACACATCTAAGAAACCTGAAGAATGTACACTATTCAGTCTCAAATCCGTGATAACTGTTGTCCATAAACTTTTTGTTAACCAATCCATCTGTTTATATTTAAAATATTTGTCCTTTATCTCAAATATGATCAGGCTAAATATCTGGCTGCTCATTTGTATTTTCCAGGAATTACCAAGTTCCAAAGTGCTATTGCAGCTGGGCCATTTGTGTAAAGGCTGGTTCTATTAAAGAAAGGGGAGAATTTGAGTTATTTTTAACCTATGAGCAAGTTATTTTTAATTGAGTCCCTAAAGAGAAGTTACATTAATTGTAAAATGGTCCACCCCATTTGAACCTTAACATCATTTGCTAGTGTCACTTCACCAGAAATTATGCTATTGCTTTTTACAAAATATATAGCTGTGGGTCAAAAATGATCTCCTCGCCTGGCGTGGCTCAGTGTTTGAGCATTGACCCATGAACCAGGAGGTCATGGTTTGATTCCCGGTCAGGGCACATGCCCGGGTTGCGGGCTCAATCCCCAGTGTGGGGTCTGCAGGAGCAGCGACTGATGATTCTCTCGCATCATTGATGTTTCCATCTTTCTCTCTCTTCCTCTCCCTTCCTCTTTGAAAGCAATAAAAGTATATTTTAAAAATGATCTCAAAAAGTAGCTACTAAACTGAGATTGGGAAGGCAGGAGAATGTGTTCATCTGAGTTGAGAGTTTCACCGTTGCTATAGGAAGGTCTGGAGAAGGACATAATGGAAGAATGGATCAGGTAGAATTAAAAAAGAAAAAAAAAGAATGAAAAACTGGATGTTCCTAAAGAAGTACACTTGAGCACTAACGTCATCTGACAGGCTGTGCGTCAATGTGACAGCATGGAATGAGTGGACCTTTAGGTTCCAGTGGAAATTTGGTATGACATCAGGTCCAGCTCTGAGAATGCTAAATAGTTTTTAGGCTGACTTGGAATAAGTGCCTAAGGGCATTTTCTGAAGAAAGCTCCAGAGAAGATGAAAATAGTCCATGACCACAGAGATGCACAATAAAGTAATAGTAATTTCAAGTAGTATGATGAATGATTGCAATAGAGGCAGGGGAAGAGTGATGGGCCTACTGGACTCATTGGCACAGTTTTGTGTATCAGTGATGTGAGACATTAGGACATTCTTTTTAAAAAAATTCATCTTTATTGTTGAAAGTATTACAGATGTCCCATTTGTTTGTAGGGTTTTTCCCCCCATTGACCCCCTCCATCCCATACCCACCTCTCCCAGGCCTTTACCACTCTGGTCAGGGGTTATGCATATAAGTTCTCCGGTTAATCATTCCCCTCCCATGCCCCGCACCCCCACCTTCCCTCTGAAATTTGTGAGTCTGTTCCATTTTTCTATGTCTCTGAATCTATTTTATTTATCAGTTTATTTTGTTCATTAGATTCCACATATGACTGAGATCATGTGATATGTATCTTTCTCTGACTGGCTTATTTTGCTTAGCATGATACTCTCCAGGTCCATCTATGCTGTTGCAAATGCTAAGAGTTCTTTCTTTTTTATAGCTGCATAGTATTCCATTGTGGAAATGTACCACAGCTTTTTTATTCGTTCATCTGTTAATAGGCACTTGTACATTCTTAATGTTAAAGGGAAATTATTAGCCTTCTGTGTAGGGAATGAAACATACAGAGAATTAGGGCTAAAAGATACGTTGGAGGTCATTACACAAAGCATCTCATTATTCAGGTGAAAGAAGCAGCATAGTGCAGTGGTTAAGAACATCGACTCTGGGCTCAGACTACCTGGGTATTTGAGTTCTATCACTTATTAAGCTACCTAACCCTTCTGTGTTTCAGTCTTTCCAATGGTAGAGCATGGGTGATATATTGTATCTTCTTTCTTGTTAGAATTAAATGAGTTAAGACAAATGGAATGCTTAGAACAATTAGCTGGCATGTAATGACTGCTCAATAAATTCTACCTATGTTTATTTACATTCCAGAAACTTGGGTATGCATTAGTAGGTGTAGACTGACTTATCTCCAGATTTCCAATACTTTTCCACACTGACCTTATTGGTATTTATACATCAGTTAAGTAATGGAACTTTGAGTCTTAGTTCTATTTTTGCCTTTTAAGTTTTGGGGGGTTTGGGTTGTTTTCTGTTTCTTGTATAATTATATTGACTCATATATTAGAAAAATAGTTAATTTCTTGTTCAATAAACTCAACTTCATTCTAAAGACTATTTAGAAGCTATTATATCTGTATCAATGGCAAAACTGACTAAGGCAACCAGTGCACTGAAATCTCTGATTATTATGATTGACAAACTCTCCGAGATTGTTTCTAAGTGATGGTGCATGAGGTAAGGCTTGTGTGTTCCTAAACTAAAGCTCAGTGTGTACTTTCTTTGTGATTAAGATATGTTTCCTGGTTGGAGGTAATGTCCCCCCATGACAATTGATAAGATTATGGATGACATTCTCTAAATCCATAAATGTTGATACTAGTAGAAATGCTACAGGAAGGGAAAGCAATACACCAGTAATATGTGTCTACCTCTCCATCATGGGGAGAGGGGGTTCAATACAAGCAATCTGTCATGTCACCAGATGATCACTCTGGTAAATGGTGCCATATAGAGGCCTTTGCATTGGTCTCTGCGATTGGCAAATTGGGCACTTGGCAGTGATTAACCAGATTGGCCTTCCTGAGTGGAAGTCTATGTTGTTGACCCTTTTCATGGTTTCTATCCTTGCTCCCTGGTCACTTTGTACATGAACACTTTGAGTGAAACTGGTGAGGTTGTTAAAAGAGTCTCACTGACATCCTGGTAAGAACCATTCTTCTGGTGAACATGTCCTTTGGATAAAAAATCCTCATACTCTTGTGCTTATCTTAGATGTTCATTCTCAAATCTCATTTTCTAATCTTCTTGTTACAAACTTCTAATTTTGTTCTTTTAAAGTCTCTGTCCAATTAGCTGACCCAGCTGGTGACTTGGCAAATAAACCTCCCAACTCTATTGTCCTTCATATTTCCTGTTGGTGTCTCCCATCAGCTAAACCATCTGAAAGTGAGAGGGGGTCTGTGAGTAGGCTCATGAGTCAGGTTCCCAAGGCACATGATGGGAAAGGGGGAAGGGTCTATCCCGAAGGTTCCATCTGTTAACCTGAGATTTCGTTCTGATACAAAGCACTACAGTTATTTTGATTGTTCCTTTGTGAAAAAGAAGCTTGCGTGCACGCATGCATATGCATTGCACCTTGTACGTTTTTATTTAGATGAAAGATAGAAATAAGATGTCAGTAAGCCAATGGTAAAGTAAAGATGAGTACAGTAAAACAGTTTCAGAGAAAGACCAGTATCTTAGAGTTACAGATGGAGATAAGATCTAGTGAAATAAACACAGGCTTTAGAGCAGCGGTTCTCAACCTGTGGGTCGCGACCCCTTTGGGGGTCGAACGATCCTTTCACAGGGGTCGCCTAAGACCATCGGAAAACACATATATAATCATATTGTTTTTGTGATTAATCACTATGCTTTAATTATGTTCAATTTGTAACAATGAAATTGGGGGTCACCACAACATGAGCAACTGTATTTTGGGTCGCTGCATTAGGAAGGTTGAGAACCACTGGTTTAGAGTTAGGAGCGCTGGTTTGGAAATCTGCATTTACCATAAAATAAATTTACTTTTAGTGCACATAAAATTTTCATCAAAATGGACCATATTATGGGCTATAAAATAAGTCTCAATGAATTTCAAAAGATTGAAATCATACAGAGTATATTATCTGACCAATGGTACTAAATTGGAAGACAACAGCAGTAAATTTTAAAAAACACCCAAATACGTGGAAATTATATATCTTGCTCCTAAACCCCTGATATGGATTAAAGAAGAAATCACAAAGGCAATTAGAAAATATCTTAAACTAAATAATATCTTAAACACAACATGAAGCAGCTAAAGCATTGCTTAGAGGAAATTTTATATTTTAAAATAATTATATTAGAAAAGAAGGAAAGCTTAAAATAATTTTCCTAAGCATTCAGTTTAGGAAACTAGAAAAATAAGTGCAAACAGAACACAAAGTAAGTAGAAAGGAGGAAACAATAAAAATAAAAGGAGATAAATAGAAGACAGATCAATCATAGAGGACCATCAATGAGAGCTGTTTCTTTGAACAAGTCAGTAACACTGACAAGGCTCTGCCTAGTCTGACGAAGAAAAGACAATGGGGACACAAAATAACAATATTGGTAATATAAGATCTGTGGACATTAAAAAGTAAATAATGGACTATTATGGATAACTCTATTCCAATACATGTGACAACTTAAATGAAACAAATTATTTAAAGACAAATTTTCAAAATTATCAAAAACATAGAGTTTGTCTATTAAATAATTTGAATTAAAAAATCTTCAATATTCCCACAAAGAAAACTGCAAGCTCAAATTATTTCACTGGTTAATTTTAGGAAGAAATAATTCAATCCTAAGTATTTTTTTTTCCAGAAACTGGAAGGAAAGGGAATACTTTGCAGTTTATAGAATGAGATCAATACTACTCTGACATCACAACCAAACAAAATCATTGCAAGGAAACTACAGACCAATAATCACCATCTTGGATACAAATAGCCTTCACAATATATAAGCAAGTCAAATCAAGAATATATAAAAATAATATTTATCATGATCAGGTAGATGCAAGATCAATTCAACATCCAAAAAATCAATGTCACCTCAATTGTACTGTAAATTTTATGGCTTGCGGATGGTTCTGAAAAGGAGATTAAGGGGTAAGAATGTGTCAATGCTTATATAGTACTAGGGGAAAAATGCAGCAAGAGAGGCCAACTATTTCTGGTAGGTAAAATGTTCCAGTCACTTGGAAGAACATATTTTCTGTTTAAATAGGGCCCATATTTATTCCTATACTGTTTTTAGGGATCTTATTCTG
The DNA here is from genome assembly GCF_963259705.1 of Myotis daubentonii. Lineage (NCBI taxonomy): Eukaryota > Metazoa > Chordata > Mammalia > Chiroptera > Vespertilionidae > Myotis > Myotis daubentonii. Next base: position 17,276,228 of record NC_081857.1, on the reverse strand, counting down.
TTTGGACTTGACAATTTGATCAGTCTCCCTCTTGTTGTGGAGCATGGTGGCAATTGCTGTCTAATACTTTAACCCTGCTGACTTGCTTCTGTCATTATTTGCTTGCTAAAATAATAGAAAAGTTATTTTGATTTTCTGAATTATATAAATCATCCCATTCAATTGAATATCCTATTGATTGTCATTTGAATACCCCATTGGTTGTGGTCATACTGGTTTTAGAAAACACATTCCTCTGTACGTGGAGACCAGGACTGCACAATTACTCTAAATTGCCTCAGTGGCTCCAGATAACATGTTCCTGTTGACTCAGTGGTCCCAAGACCCGATGGCTCCAGATAATGCATTCCTGTCGACTCAGTGGTCCCAAGACCAGAAACTATAATTAATCTTTGTAGATAACTAATCGGCTCAATCTAGCTTCTGTAACAAACTGCTTTTTTGCTAACCAGATTCCTCATTCCTAACCCTGAGATGTAATCAACACCTTTGTGATTTTTGCCTAGATAAATCTGGTGTTGCGGCCATCTTATCACTATGAGATTTGGAGAGCAAAATGCCCCCTCGTAGTCCCGGCTTTGAAATAAATGTGACTACTTAATTCGACTTCTTGAGGTGTCCTTGTGTGATTTGTGGCTTACATTACAACAATTGTGAGAGTAATCTGTCTTGATTGTTCTATGAATGCTTGAAAATAGACCCTATCTACCAGGATTTGACTCTTGTCTTGTAGTATCTTGTAAAACTGTATGATAGGTCAAAATATATAAGTGGGAAGATGAAAGTTGAGAAATCAGTTAGCTAAGTGAATAATTGAGATTTCTATTTTATTTGATGTTTTCCCTGTTACAGCTTTAAATATAGAATTTATATGGTTCTATTTGAAAACAAAGCCTTTTAATTTAACTAGTCCTTTACCATTTCCTACTATTCTGGGATTCACAATCTAACAATGCAAACAGAAATGTTGACAAAGCAAACAACTAGAGTGTAAATTGATAAACTTCAATTAGACAATTTTTCTAAAGTGACCACTTTTAACCCTCTACTATTTTTGTTCTGTTCTTCTCTCTGATGATTGCTTGTGCATCTCTTTGAGTACCAAGGATCATGCTTCTGGAAACCCACGTCATGGTTGCACTTGTGAATGTAGGTGGTGTGTTCTCTGGTCACTACCTCGCTGATGGTAGAACAGCCCTTCTTCTTTTCACCTCCCTCCTTTGTGGGAGCCATGATGCCAGGGCCCAGTACAAGTAGAAACTAAGCTGAAAAATACAATAGAAATACATGGAAATTTGAAATTAAAATCTCTAGGAGAAATCAGGACAGCACCTTTGGAAAGAAGGACATATTTAATCTTTGGAAAACCTCAGCAATGAAAATGTTTGTGTGTTGGGAATGAATTAGGCTTTCACAATGTCCTGGGCACTTTTAAAATTCTCTTCAGACCCACTGTTGACTGGGCGGAAGAGAAGAGCTTTTAGTGTCCCGTGTAATCTCTCCCTGCTTTACTGGTATCTGTGTTTGCAGACCTCTGCAAACAGTCCCAGGCAGTTTCTGGGAGAAGCCTTCTTAAACTGCAAGTCATCTGGAAGGGCACTGAAGACCTCACTTGACATATGAGGGATGAGACTAGATGATCCACCATTGCTGGTTATAATGAACTCTGATTCAATGTATGTGTATGTGCCAGTGGTTCTCAACCTTCCTAATGCCGCGACCCTTTAATACAGTTCCTCATGTTGTGGTGACCCCAACCATAAAATTATTTTCATTGTTACTTCATACCTGTAATTTTGCTACTGTTATGAATCGTAATGTAAATATCTGATATGCAGGATGTATTTAGGCGACCCCTGTGAAAGGGTCGTTCGACCCCCAAAGGGGTCGCGACCCACAGGTTGAGAACCGCTGGTATATGCTTATCTTAAGTCCACAATACATCCTTTCTTTTTTTAAAAAATATTTTTATTGATTTCAGAGAAGAAGGGAGAGGGAGAGGAAGATAGAAACATTAATGATGAGAGAGAATCATTGATTGGTTGCCTCCTGCACGCCCCCCTCGGGGATTGAGCCCGCAACCCAGGCATGTGCCCTTGACCAGAATCGAACCCGGGACCCTTTAGCCCGCAGGCTGACGCACTATCCATTGAGTCAAGCCAGTTAGGGCCATGCTTTCTTTAAAACTTCTTTTAGAAAACATTACATTTACTTTACTATGTATGCCTCCTGAATTTAAAAATCTGTAAATTAAATTACAATTTCAGAAGAGAATTTCCACAAAACACATAACCAAATTAGGGCAGAAGCTATGCAACAATAATCCCTTTACATGAGAAGCCCATGCTAACAGATGGAGAGGCAGTCAGAAGTTTTTTTTGTTTTTTTGTTTTTTGATTGCTCGGTATTTCTTGCTGTTTGCTTCAGGCTGGTTGCAGCTAGAGTGATTATGTGACAGACTGCATCTGGTCCTGTCTTTTCCTGCCTGTGGGTAAGCCCTCTGTATCCCGAGGGATTTAGGAACCATAGCACCTGCTAGAAAACAGGTTAAGTGAGCCTTCAGGGCAGAGAGCAGGTGCAGGGAAGTCCTGTGGTTGGGAGTTAGAAAGGAATCTCCAAGGTCATTTAGTAAAAATCTCCCATTTTTCAGATAAGGACACTGAGATTCAGAGTTGCCCAAGGCTACATAGAAAGTGCACAGCAATCTGAGACTACTATTTTGGGGGAAATTTACATCATTATATTTTCTTCATTGACTCATGATTTACTTAGAAGTTAAGTTCCAAATACATGGAGATTATAAAATAGTTATTAGCTATATCAATATCTTAATATAAGGTCAGAGGATTTATTTTAGTATTTAAAAATTTTTGAGACCCCTTTTATAGTCTAGAATATGGATAACTTTTTGTAAATGTTTTTGCTTAAAATTTTATCTGGTGTAACATTAATACAGCTATATGTACTTTATTTTGATTGTTGTTTGCATGGTACACAACTGATTAGAAAATATTTGTAAGATGTACCTCTAAGACTTATTTTGTTAATTTAAAAATAGCTTCTAAAATATAGGCAAAAGTACAATTATGCCTTTTGGAATGGGAACAAGGTTCACAATACATGAATGAACAAACAGAACATCTACTACACGAAGTAGTACTAAATAGCATGTTCTTGTGTATATGTGGGAGAATGTGTATGTGTATTTATCAGGGTAAAGGTACACATCCAGATGTTTTGAGTAGTTTGTCCTGGGTAATGAAATTTTGGTAATTTTTCTTTTCTTTTTTTCTATTTATCTTCTAATTTTCTAAAATGAGATTCACATTTTGTGTTTTTAAAAATCTTTTTTAAAGTTTAAGAAATAGAAAAGAGTGTCAAATGCATAAAGAGAAATAAAGTTATATCTAGATGGAGAGAACTTTGGCCTTCAATATCTTTAACAAGAATAGTTTCAATAAGAGTGTGAGGCTGATGTTAGATGATAATGGACTTTAGAGTAGGAGGAACAAATTACTTTTTCATTGACTATGAAGGACATGAAAGGTGTGAAAACGAAAAGGCAGAGGCTAATTTGATTTTTATTTAGATTGAGAGGGATGTTACCATGTTTGTAGACAAAAGGGAAGAAGGAAAATGGAAATAGAAAGGCCAGTTCTTGGAGCCAGACAGAGAGAGGACTCAGGGCTGGTCTTTCTGTTAATTCCAAAAATTAATTTGATACGAATCATAAGCCTAAATGCAAAAGCCACAGCTATGAAGCACCTGGAAGCATAGGAGGATAGATTTGCAGATTTGTGCTAGGAAAATATTTCCTAAAAATGACACAGAAATTAAAAAAAAAACTTAAAAGAATGATAGATTAAATGCTAAAATTTAAAACTTCTGCTCAGCAAGAAACATTACTAAACAAATGAACACACAAACCATAGACAGGGATAAAAACATGACACATATATTTGAGGAAAGGACTGGTATTCAGAAATATACAAAGAATTTCAAGTTTTGATAATAAAAAGATAACCAACCTGATATAAAAATGGACAAAAGACTTAACAAATATTTCACAATAATGATCTATGAATGGCCAATAAGAACATGAAAATGTGTTCAACATCCTTACTTATGAGAAAAATGCAAATTTAAACTACCATGTGAAATCACTACAAAGCCATAATGAAATGAAAAGACTTGTAATTGAATGTTGATGAATTTTAATGCAATTAGAACTCATTGAAAGGAGTGAAAATGGCATAAGTGTTTTGGAAAATTGTTTGGTAGGTTTTGAAAGATGTAAATATACATCTACCTTATGATCTAGCAAGTCTATTTTGAGGTTTCTATTCAAGAGAAACAAAACTATATGTCTAAAAAACTTATACAAAGACATTCATAGCAACTTTATTTATAATAGACCAAACCTGGAAATAGTCTAGATTTCCATTAATAGAAGAATGAATAAAAAATATACAATGAAACAGCACACAGCTATAAAACAGAATAAATGATAGATGCATGCAGCAACATTATACAGAGTGACCAAATCCTGACATAAAGAAATATATATATATATATATGTCATAAAATAAGAAAAACTACTATATGATGGTTATGGAAATCCGAACAAAGTGGTCAGGAAGAGATTGACAAGAAAGAGGCATAAGGGAATTTCTAGGGCTATGATAGGATGTAAGTTATATGAATTTATCCACTTTTCAAAACTGATGATACTGTACTCTAAGGCATATCTAATTCACTGCAGCAAAATATACCTCAATAAAAAATTTTTAATGGCACAAAGCAAATACTAATGGGAAATTAGCATTTACAATATTAGATACTTTAATTTTTCTTTGGATATTCTACCAGGCAGGCCTTCTACACTATTGTAAAGGCCTTCTCTTGCCCCTCACCACCTCAAATCCTTCAAGGTCTTAAGTTTTTCTCTTCTTACTCAGTAGGAGATCAATGCAGAACGGAGAATGCCTGGCATCCAACCTGAAAGTCAAGATATAGTTTACTCTAGTGAGTCAGTGGAAATGCCAGAAGACCTCCTTTGCGCTATTGCTTTCCGACTTTACCAATCTATCATTATTAGGCTACCCTCAACTATGACTCAGTACACTTATATTACAACAGATTGCCCAGTATCATTCAGGGATTGGCCACCAAGTCTGCTAAGATGCATTTCTTCCTGGTTCATTGACTACTGTTTTTTTGTGGTCACAGTGGTCTTGCGTGACATGCGTGACATTTCTTCTGGCAGAAATGTTAAAGTCATAAGATTTATGTATAATTTGTGATGCAGGTTTTTGTTACAATTCATTCTTGTCACTTTCTCTTTGATCACGTGGTTCACGAGGAGAGATGATTGGTAGCTTTTAGTTTCCTAGGTTACAAATAAAAAGTCTACTTTAGTATCCTGTTGTGTTTTGCATTATGCTTTCTATGTTATTATTTACTCACTGTATGAGATTGACAAAATAGTGCTAATAAGCAACCCACTGTACCATAAACATTGTGCCCTAAGTTAACAGTATATCTGAACTCTGGGACCAAACATTTTCTTTGGGTTTTATACAGATATAGTCTATAGAGAGAAGATTCGGAATCTGAAAAAATTTGCTATAATTTCTGAGTATATGCATCGATTTAAAAAAAGAGATTTTTTTTCTGGGAAAGTTTGAATATGGTACCAAATTGCTGAGTATTACCACAGTTTCCAGGAGGCACTTCCTGTCCTTAGTGTGCGGCTTAACATTGTTTAGGTTTATAGCATGTAAGCAAACATTTGTCGACCTGGATTGTTTTGGTTACGCAGGGAACAAACAGATAAGTGAAGTGGGTTCTAATATCTATTCATTCAACATCCTGTGAGAATTAAATGTTTGAGGGGTTCTTTGTTTCCTGGAAATTCTTGTACTTACGAATCTTTAAAGAGAAAATAAAAGAACAGGTCAATGGATAAACTCAGGTGTAGCTGAACTGCAGTAATGACCTCTATTAGTGATCTGGCTGCGGAGATTGAATTTGCCTGAAGCTTACTCTCTCTGGGATTTATATGCTTGAGCTTTCTGGAACATGTTTTCCATTCAGAACTAAACACAGTTTTTATTATTTAATATTTATGTATCTGGGCAGCCAAAGCCTGCTGGAACTGACTCCCGGTGTGTTGACAGGTAAGGTTGATTGAAAGACACAAGCCAGAGATTTATAACATCATCTCTTCCACAATGTCTTCTCTGTTCCCCAATTTACACCACCCCTATATTATGCTCATATTATTAGATTTGCACTTATTAATGCATTGTATTTATTTTTGTAACAGTTTTTTTTAGCTATGACTCATATATCATAAAATTCACCCCTTTAAAGTGTACACATTGGTGGTGCTTAATATATTCCCAGAGATATATATTACTATAATCTAATTTTAGAACATTTGAACACCCCAAAAAGAAACCCCAGACCCATTAGTAGTACCTAATCCATTTTCCTCCTCCTCCAGCCTCTGGAACCACTAGTCTAATTTTGTCTTTATAGATTTGCCTATTTTGGGACATTTCTATAAATGTAATCATATCATATGTGATCTTTTGTGACTGGCTTCTTTCATGAATATAATGTTTTCAAAATTCATCTATGTGGTAGCATTTAGTACTTCATTCCCTGTTATTGCTAAATAATGTTTCATTATATTCACATACCACATTTTGTTTATCTATTTATCAGTTGATGGCTTTTTGGGTCATTTCTACTTTTTTGCTATAATGAATAAAATTGCTATGAAGATTTGTGTACAAGACTTTTTGTGAACATGTGTTTTTAGTTCTCTTGGGTAGATATCTAGGAAGGAAATTACTGGAAAATATGATAATTCTGTGTTTAACATTTTGAGGAACCGCCAAACTGTTTTCCATAGTGACTGCATTGCTTTACATTTCCACCAACAGCAAATGAAAGTACCAGTTTCTTCTCATCCTTGCCAACACTCATTACTGTCTGTCACCTTGATTATAGCCATCCTGTTGTCCATGAATTGGCATCTCATTGTCATTGTGACTTACATTTCCCTAATGACTAATGATTTTGAGCATCTTTTTATGAACTTATTGATCATTTGTATTTCTTCTCTGGAGAAATGTCTATTCAGTTCCTTTGCCAATTTTTAATTGGGTTATTTGACTTTTTATTATTGAATTATGAGAGGTTTTTTAAAATTATATTTTGGATAAAAGCCCATTATCTAATATCTGACTTACAAGCACACTGCATTTAAAATATTGTGTCCACTCCCAATTATGACTTCCTAGAAGATAAGGGTGACTTCTTGCTTCCCCACATTCTTCAGATTTATTCACTAAACCTGTTAGGAAATGTGTGTAATTCATTAAAAACAGAGTTGCTATAGACACAGTTGAAAAGTTGAAGTAAATAATGTATGTTGTTACCTTATCTGCCACTGAGTTTGTATTTTTCTGCTTTTCTAAACATCACCATTTCTGGAGTAACAACTTTAATGCCTCTCAGGCAATGGTTATAGTTCCTTCACTGCCACTCTTACACTGGTTCTCTCTAGGCTGGCAGATACCTTCAGGTATTTGTCTCCCTTTAAAAACTGTCTGTCAAGAGTAGGGATCGTGCTATGTTCATCTTTGTCACCAATGTTGCCAATGCCTTCATGCTATTTCTCAGACTTCCTGAGCATCCTGGTGCATTGCCTCTCCCCCTCAGCATCAGAGTCCCTGGTAGCCAGAAACAGAAATAGAATCTGCTTAAATTAAGCCGGTAGACATTTACTGTAAGGATAGGCAGAACCAATCAGAGATGGACAGTCAACCTTCCAGGTAAATATCCCCACAAAACCAAGCACAGAGGAGGAAAGATAAATTCCCCAAATGAGAGGATGCTCTTAGGAAAGGTGAATAAATTCTGAATAATAGATGCAACTAAATATTCTCTATTATTCACTTTCTGTTCTTCTCTATACCATTGCACCAAATGCTATTCTCTCAGGATGTCTATTAAATATTACAGTTTTATCTAAGAATGATAATTAATAAAACCTAATCCTTCAAATACACTTTAGTGTTACTATGTGATAACTCCCTCTTAGGGGTGCTTGACCACTACATGGTGAAACAGGATCTACTGAGGTGCTGAGGGAGCCAGATGAGAGAAGGCACCATGCACGGCATTCAAAAGATAGCAATGTATATCATTACACTAGTCTTTGATCAACATACCTGCAAATCTTTGTCACGAATCAAAGGCTGATTCACTACAATTGCTTCCATTGTTGCCAAATTATTGCTTTGAGGACAATTAGAAGAAGGAAATGGGTAGAGATGCCATTGTTCCTTTAATCCTTGTTCATTTCCTCACATTGGCTTTTGGATTGCAGCTGTCCACATTACTGGACTCAGATCAGTAGCTTCAAGCTGACCAGTCTGAAAGTGTTATCACATTTACTGTGTTCAATTAGAAACATACTTTAAAACAAAATATCTCTTATATTTTTCTTGCTCCTGCCAAACAAGGTTTTAGCTACCCAATGACTTTTAATTTATGTTTGTTTGACTGATGGTATTTTAATAGGAGATATCTAGGCACACAATTATGTGTTTTCTTCCTCTGTCTTACAAACTCCTTTCATTCTAAACTCTGGCATAAAGTAGACACTATAGTTTCAGAGTAAGATTAGAATCTTGCAGCAAAGGACGAACTCCTAAGAATAGTATTGTATTGACTTTAATCTTTTAGCAATTTGGAAAGACATTTAATTCTTGAAGTAGTTTCCTAAATATTCCTGACCTTGAAGATTACCAAATAATTTTTACTTAATTATTTTTAAATACATTATTTTTATAAGATGCAAGATAATTTTATTAAATGCTACAAAAAAATCACAAATATTTAAATATGTATTCGATAATTACATTTGAGATAACCAATGTACATTTTGGGATAAAAAATGTTATATTTTAATATAAAAATGAATACACTATAAAACATTAAAATTACTTCTTACAACTTGCTCTTTGGTTGCCTTTCTGGAGTCTAATGACCCCACTGTTGAACAAAACAAAGAAATATAAATAAATGAGAAAAGTTATGAAACATGGCAAGTGCAACAAAAGAAAAAATTTAAATCTCAAAGTTAATTAAAAACATCAACGATCAGTGACCAAGGAGGTTGGATTCACAAAGTAAAGCAATTTTTTTTTCTTCCTTTTCTTGTGCTGCTAGTATAATAAAAACTTGGGTGAAGAGGAAGTTATGAGAGGCGAATATAGGAAACACACACAAGAAATGCCTAAATAAAGTACTTACATGATCTGGATTGAAAAATACCAAAAGATAATAATGATATATTTTCTTTTAATTCCTTACTTGGCCTACTAGATCAAAAGATCATTTAACTTGTGATGCATTCTAAATCTGCTTTCTAATGGACTATTTGGCAAAAGTCAGGAGGGACAACTTTCTCTTTATTGAACTCAAAGGGAATTTATTTGCTTTTATTGTTTAAGATAACAAAATATTAAATACTCTAAGAAAAAGGTATCAAACAAAAATATTTTTCTGTTGTTTCTTTTATACTTTACCTAAGGTAAAATTAAGAATAACTATCAAACATCAATCCTACTGGTTCCTTCGTTCACTGCCTGTGAAATTGCTTTCTTTGTTGGAAAGGTGTTTTCTTTCCAATCAGTTATAACTTTTCTTTTTTACTTAGGGTTTGAAGAGGCAGGCTTCTTCTCTTCTCTAGTAGAAGTATTAGAGCTACCAGTGGCAATTTGTAATGCTCCTCTTCTTCCATGTGAAAGAACTGTCATGTAACAAATAACTGCGACCATTGCTATTGACCTACCAGAGAGAATTATCTAAAGGTCTTCAGGAATATCTCCCAATTCAGAAATGTGGAGTCTAGACACTCTGATCAGTAGTGATGGGGAATGTCTCTTTTGTGAGGTTTCAGCCTCTCTTCACATAGCCTTGAGCTGCCCTCGCTGAGGGAAGTTTTGACAGTAACATTTCTGTTCCTCTGTATTGATTCTCCTCACCCTTAGAGAGAATACTTCTGATTGTTTAACTTGCACTGGGTGAGCAGGAGCAACATTTTTTCAATGAGCAAAATTGTACTGTTAAAGATAGGTGCCCTGTTTTGGCCATTTTCATATTTCTACTCTTGGTTCTCCTGAACTATGACTATCAGAACTCAGATATTAATCTTAGTGCATTATAATATGTACTGGAAAACAATATAGGGGAGGAGAAACTTTCACTTACCCTCGAGGTTCTTTGGGCTGGTCGTGTAATCAAATAGACATGGGATAGATTGGCAAGGGAAAGTAACCACATTTAATACATACATGTGTATGGGAACCCCACATACATGATCCAGAGACCCCATATGCGCAATAGGTTCAGAGACAGAAAGGGGACATGGGTATAAAAGACAACCTGAGCTAGGGATGAGGTAAGGTGCATTCGTGTGGGGAAGCACAGGACTTGGTTGGAAAGTTTGTAAGGAGGAAACTCCAAAAGGTCAGAACCTCCAGGGGGAGGTGGCTGAAGGCTCCACCCCTGCCTGGACTTTTCCAAATAAGTCTGAGCCCCGGGGTGTTTACTGGAATCTTTATGCTTAACATTCAGACGTCCTTGCTTAAAGGACACTGCAGACAAATGTGTCTTCTCAAGAATGCTTACCCTGCTGGCATATTGGGGCTTTCAATAGGTCATTGCAGAATAAGAAGACCAGATGTTTAATTAAGAAAACTTTGTCCTGCATAAAGATAGGCTGAAAGGAGTGGTCTCTCTGATAATGTCCCATCATAGGCAAGGCCCCTAATTCAAGTTCTTTCAGGTAGTCAAGGGAGGGGCAGAAGTTTCTCCTGAGCCACAGCTAAAGTTGCCCCAAGCTCAAACAATCCAATACCACAGAAGCACATCTTGGGGTGACTAGCTCAAGCCATACTAACAAGTCACACTTTATCAAAATAGTCTATCATTTGAAGTACTTATGAAAGCACAACGGAGACCCCGTTGGAACAATGCAGCCGCATGCACCGCAATTACGTCTTCTGAGTGAGCAAGGTTTTACTATGCAGTATGCGTGTCAGAGGCCTGGGTCCCCATAACAGGATATTGCAGTTTGGCAATTCCCCTGGAGAAAGGGAAATAATCATGTTGTTACTCTTTAACCATGAACAAGCTTTGAAATGACTGAATAGGGTATTCAGAAACCTAATGAATTATGCTGTTTCAAGGCAGAACACAGTTACTACGCAGTCATTTTCTGAAGGGGACTCAAGGTTATTCACACTACGGCCTCTGTGTGGTATTGACCAGGATCCACGGTGAAGCCACATGACAGTATAAATGGTTTGAAATAACTATGTTCAAGCAATGGGAACACAAACTGCTCACTATGTGAACCCTCTTTGACAACATACAGTGAATCAACTCATCCTCAAAACGTTCACAAGCATCTAATATTGATACTTGCATGGTCTTTCAGGTCTTGTTATCTATGTTGAATAGATAGAAAATATAAATTACTTAACTTGCCTGTGTGTTTATAGGTGAATTATTGGATGCAAAGTTGGGTTTTTAAAAAAGAAAACTTTATTCCATACTTATAGATTCCTTTCCTTCGGAAACATCAACCTTTATTCAAAAGTTTATGAATTCTCCTAATCTGTTCCCTTGTGTGGGGGAGGAAGAATTTTCCTCCCTTGTGTGGGGGAGGAATTTTCCTCCACCCCCCTAAATTCTTTCATCTGCTCTAAGATTTAAATCAATGTAAGGCAGATTAACAAGAGAAAATAATCAAATTTAGTTACAGACATATCCATGGCAACTGCACATTCATGAGAGAGCCAGAGACCCCACAGACACCAGAGGTTCCAAGACAGAAAGGGGAAATGAAGTATATATAACATTCTGAGCTAACAATGAGGTCAGGCACCTTGGGTCACTGTGGTATGGAAAGAAGAGCAGATAATCAGTAATGAGTACCAGTAATGAGTAGTTTGCCCTGCCCTATAGCTGGTCACGTGGTTATCTCTGATAATCTCTTATGAGCAAGGCCCCTAATTCAAATTCCTCTAGGTAGTTAAGGGTGGACAGAAGTTTCTCTTGAGCCCACGGGGTCTTGGTTACCTCTAGGTGAAAATAATTTGCCTATCACAGAGACTCATCTTGAGTGTCTCATTCTGAAACGCCACACCTGGATCCAGGTTGGCTGGCCCCCTTGAGGAATAATAACACCAAGCTGATGGAAATTGTTTCCATATTCAAAGTAAGTCATGGATGGGCCAGAACTATGTGTATCTACTAATGCAAAAGGCATGATGCAATTAGTTCACTTTCTACCTTCCCTTAAACACATATGTTGCTCCATTTGGTTGCACTGCAATCATCTGCAGGAGTTGGTAGTAGGTGAGAACAACTTGAGTGCAGAAACCCCGCTTCCTGGTGTCCAATGGTACAAAGAGAATGGGTAGAGTTCAGGCTTTCCCCTCACTATTCCTCTTCAAATAGTGTTTTTTTTTTCTCCGCTAATTATTTTAGGTTAAAAAAAAATTTGCAAGTTGTTTTCTCTTATATTTGCCTCCTGCTAAGCATTTAAAATTTATTCTTAATGTGATATTTTAAAAATTAAAATGGAAAAACCTTATAGCCTTATGCTCCTCACTCTACACCTCACCGTCACCTCTGTGTTTCAGTGGACCCAGAGCCTCCTCCTTGGTTGTGGGAGATTTCCCAGCTCTCCATCGGGCATACAAGATTCAACTATAGAGTACATCTGTATCTCTTACTACTTGATTGGCATTGTATAGAGGAAAACCTTTATTTGTAGTAACATGCCCACTTAAAGTTCTTATATCACTACATTCTGCAATGCTCCTTATTACATGAAAAAGTCTATAGTTTTTTCTGAGCTGATTTTTTATTTTTGGTTTATTTTGAAAAGCATGAGAAAGTTGATTCAATCATATTTTAAAATGAGTTGCTTTTTGTGACGGTGATAAATAAGGACGTGTTGTATAATATAAGCTAAGAATTTTAAATAAATTTATTGCAACATTGTGATTTATTATATATATATACACATATATACACACATACATATACACATATGAATGTATATTTTACATATATTTTGTCGTCATCCTTAATTCCTACCTTAGAGCTTCCAAACTCTTGGAATTTCCTGCGCAATGAGAGTAAAGGGAACATCTTTTATGCAATATTTGGTCTCTTGTCCTCAGTTCCTGAAAACTTTCAGAGCCTTAAAGGTGAAATGGGTATCTTGTTATTCATAACAAGCACTTCCCACTGCCACAGGGTTTATGTTAACGAGGTAATTTTTGCAAACCATCTATGGATGGAGACTGGTTGCCTAGGGAACCAACCATGCATAGAGGGTTAGACATCTCAGTCCCATCCTGTTTTCCTGGGATGGGGCAAGGGCTAGAGGTTGAACCAAACCCCAGTGGCCAATGGGTTAATCAATCAGGCCCATGTAATGAAGCCTCCATAAAAACCTAAAAAGAGGGAGTTGGGGGCAGCAGGGTTTCCACGGTGGGGACCGCAGCACTGCCTGGTTCCACTGTGTCAGGCCCCAAACTCCAGGAGGACAAAGGGTCCTTTGTTTGGGACCCTTGTAGCCCTTCCTCTGGCTGATAATCAGTATGCTTTAATATTCCTCCTAATAAATCAGTATTGAATGAGTGAGTAAATAGGTTTTCCTGAGTTCGGTGAGCCACTCTTGCAAATTAATTGAACCCAAGGAAGGGGTCATGGGAACTTTCACTTTGTAACCAGCTGGTCAGAAGCACAGGCATCTGAAGTGGAAGGCAGTCCTGTGGGACTGAGTCCTTTACCAGTGGGATCTAATTCGGTCTTCTGGGTAGATAGTGTCAGAATTTACTTGAATTTACAACCTAGTTTCTGGTTTTTGAGAAATGCTTGTTGGTGTGGGAGAGACTATGCGCAGGTGCACGCGCACACACACGTTGGATTTGGATCCAGGAACCTAATTTAATTTTCTACAGACGTCTGAGAAGGTAGTTCTGAAAATAAAAACAAAACGTTAAATGAATGAAAGGAAATGAAGTGAGAAGAGTCACAGATGTCATGGATGAATTTCATGTGAATGCTTTGTTCATTTAAAGACTTCTGCAACTACAGGAGCTTATTAAATGATAAGAAGGCTAGTGCTGTGTCACCCCCTGCTGACCTGTGAGAAAATGTATGCCATCACCCTACAGCATTTATTCTGACACAAGCCTTTTCCCATCTGTCATTATAATGACCAGTGACGCATTATGTTCCTTCATTCAGATCACAATGAAAGTTGGTAACTGCGGGAAAGTTTAAAAATTGGTTTGAGACCCCTTGCACATTTTAAAATAATTTTTAAAATTGCTTTTCAGAGAGAGAGGAAGGGAGAGGAATAGAGATAGAAACATAGATGAGAGAGAAACATCATTGATTGAGCTGCCTTCTGCATGTCCCATTCTGGGACTCGAGCTCAAAACACAGGCATGTGCCCTTGGCTGGAATGGAATCAGTGACCTCTTGGTTCATGGGTCAATGCTCAACCATTGAGCCACTTTGGCCTGGCCCCTTGCATGTTTTTACCCTATACTCTTAGATTCTATGACAGCAAAACTGTCCTGCAATTCAACCAGTTCTAGACATAAATGTGCTGTCTTAGAATTACACTGTATTGCCAACTCTGGATAATCCTAAATTATTTAAACCAATTTTATAGACCAGTTTTACAAAACAGAAACTACGCTTAGTAAACAAAATAGACAAAACAATACAGTACTAGGTCTAGAGAAATTAGTTTTTTATTTGCTGGGAGTTTTTTGTGTGTGTGTCATTTGTTTGTTTGTTTATAGGCTAGACCAGCCGTGGGCAAACTATGGCCCGCTTTGAAATGAATAAAACTAAAAAAAAAAAAAAAAAAAGACCATACCCTTTTATGTAACGATGTTTACTTTGAATTTATATTAGTTCACACAAACACTCCATCCATGCTTTTGTTCTGGCCCTCCGGTCCAGTTTAAGAACCCATTGTGGCCCTCGAGTCAAAAAGTTTGCCCACCCCTGGGCTAGACCATATAGATTAGAGTGATTGGTACACACAAATGTCTCCATAGGATCTAAAAATCTTTTCTATTTTCATTGCCCAAAAGTATCAAAGGCTCATTTATTAAACACTTCCATAGGGGAATGTCTAACCCAATAGTTTCAAAATTTGATTTAGCTCTGGATTTTCTTTTAATGGACACAGATCTGAGATCATTTTATGCACTTTGAAATTCTTCCTTTAATTCTCTAAAACACCTAAAAGTCAGTGATTTGCATTATGCAACACTTAAAGAAAATATGGAAGCTGGAACTAGAATTTCATTGTAAGCGTACATAAACATCTTGGAGACAAGAAATGGATCTGATTAAAATGGCTGTGCCACCAGGTAGGCATAATTTTCTATAAACCCTTTGGTTAATCCCTTTGCCAGTTGGAGGAATTTGTGTTAAGAACTGGGGGAATTTCATTCTGTTCACAGTATCCCCCAAATTTTGGCTTTATTAGCATTTACCAGGGCATATCATTTAAATGTATATATTTTAAATTTCAAGTTACTGCGAGCCTTTACTCAATGTGTTCTGTTGGAAAGTATTTTCATGACATTATAGTGTCAGTGTAAGCAATGTCCAAACCTGTAGAGAATTTTTATAAGTTTACTTGAGCCAAACGGACAACAATTGCTGGGATTGAGAGTTAGCTCCAAACAATGGTATGCGATCCATTGGTAGTAGATTAAGGGGACAGGAGCAAGCTAATCAGGGGAACCTCTGAGATTGGATAAAGAGGAGAGACAGACACTATTTCTTCTACATTGGTGAGTAGAGGACAATAAACATTTATAGCACATAGATGGTATGTGGGCAACAAGATAACAAATGAGGGTTCTGAGGTCTTGCGCTCTGGTGGGAAATTGTGTCCCGAGGGGTCTGGAAAAGGGCATCTCTCTGACGTTCCAAAGGTATGTTATCTTAAATGTAGAAAGGCAAAAGACAGTCCAATGAATATAAATACTGATGTTTGTTAAGGAAGCTATAGACCTAGGACGTGACTACCCACCATGACTAGCTTTTAGTTAGGAATGTTTATGTCAGACCATCCTACGTGGTTACTTTCGGTCAGTGAGTTTATGAAGCCTGCTGTGCTGACCTCCCCTGAGCTTGTCAGGTTTAGTATGTGGCTCCTTTCCCCCTCCTCCCCCGCCCCGCACAATAGTCGATCTTCTTCTTCCACTTTGGCACATTTACATTTGTCATTGAAGTAAGAAAATATGTTAAATTCAGATTTAAAGTAATTCCGTGCTTAGAATGAGACCTGGCACACAGGAGGAGCTATAAGCCTGAGCTATTATCAGGATGCTCTGCAGCAACAGTGATCAGAACGTGATACATGGATACCCAGAGATCCCTAAATCCTATCAGGAAGTTGCCAAGGCAAAACATTTTCATAACAAGACTAAGGTATTATGTGCCTATTATTTAGTTAAGCATTACTAGGAGTCATTGTGCTCCACTATTAGTACTGATTCTAATATTATAGTTATTAAATGCTTTACCACCATGCACTCTCAGTTTTAAAAAAGTCATTGTCACTTAAGTATGCCCTCTATGAAGTAGTGAAATCTAGTAATTTTATTAAATTTCAACTCTTGAGTGCATGTATTTTTAATATCCTGTGTGATGAAATCTGATACATCCTGAAATATGACGATGTCTTAAAGAAAAGCACAACAGACTAATGATGGTTATTGAGACTTTACTTTTTAGCATTTATTTTCTCAAAATGAATGAAGTGAGCATGTCACTTCAAGGAAAATAGCTAACAATGTTTGTTGCCAATCATAACATTCAAAGTTAGAAATGAATATTAGAACTTTGACGATTTTTTCCTACTTTATTTCTGACCAGCTGCCAAATTGTATGTCTCTTCTACTTAAAGTTGTTTCACTTTTGTCCTTTTCTCCCCCCCCACCCCCCCCACCCCCCCACCCCCCCCACCCCCCCACCCCCCCCCACCCCCCCAGCCCTTCTCTGGTGCTCATCACCTCATGCCTGGATTCTGTAGCAGCTTCTTAGCTGATGTCTATGCTTGTAGGCTCATTAAAAACCTGACGAAAGCAGTGATTTGATCTTCTGAGCACAAAACCCTCCAGGGGCTCACCATTAACTATACAATAGAGTTCCTCAGCCTAGCATTCAGGAACATTCAACACTATTATATTCCCCAGACTACGGACTCAGAACATTTTTGTCTACAGTTCATCATGAGCCGTTTATTTCAGGTAAGGAAGTTTTCCCACTGTCGTGCATACAACATGCTTATTATTAAAACTGGAGCTTTACTTTTCTTACCCCCCACACACGAATGTCCCCTCCTTCTTCTCGTTACAGATCCCGTTCTCACTCCTTGTCAAGTCCCAACTCTTCTGTGAACTATGCTTTTTTCTTTTCTTGTAACACTGGAAAATGAAACTATCAGTGAGTGTTATAATTAGAATGCTTCCCCTGTGCCTCAAATCCTAATGCTAGGTAATGTGGGAGACTTGGAGCAGAGGATAATGCACTATTTTTTCACTGTTGAGAGGCAGTGTGGTAAGCAGTAGGCTTTGGAGTTAGAAGACCAATTTCAAACTGCAGTTACGGTGAAAAGAATTTAGTCAGCTCATTTCAACATTTTAATTTGGTTTTTCTCATATATATATATATATATATATAATGGAAATGATCATAACATCCATCTTATAGGATCATTGTAGGATCAAAGAAGAGAATGTCCCTTGAAAATGATAAATCTCCATAAGAATGTTTATTATTATTATTGCTATTATTGTTTATTGTTACTATTGCTCTTGTTTCTTGTGTGTATGTATTTTTATACATCAATTAGGGGGACAAGCTTTTGGAAGGGAAGTGTTGAGTTGTTCTTCACTTTTGAATTTCTCCTTAGTAATTAGTCTTAATAAAAATCTGAATATGCTGAAACCGGTTTGGCTCAGTGGATAGAGCGTCGGCCTGCGGACTGAAAGGTCCCGGGTTCGATTCCGGTCAAGGGCATGTACCTGGGTTGCGGGCACTTCCCCAGTGGGGGATGTGCAGGAGGCAGCTGATTGATATTTCTCTCTCATCGATGTTTCTAACTCTCTATCTCTCTCCCTTCCTCTCTGTAAAAAATCAATAAAAAGTATATTAAAAAAAATCTGAATAAGACTAAGTATATATGTAAATTTTTACCATAGGAGAAATTAGGAGGGCTATGGTAACTCACAAGTAAATTTTTATTTTGTTAAGAAAAATAATACAGGGGGAAGGTTAGCAGTGTGAAGATTAATGCAGCTTTTATTGAGTGATGAAAGTAGTCTTACTACTAAAATCTTTGAACCACAAGAATTTTTAAAAAGATTCTAAAATAAATAATTTATAGCTGATCAAGGGAGAATGAGGTCAAAATTCTTCAGGGAAATAATGAACCAGAAAAGAGGAGACTTAGGTATGAGTCAACATGCAAAATTAATCTATAATAGAAAGTAAGTTTAGCTAAATTCTGGGCAGATAGCATACTTCTTGCACAAAATACATACTAAAGAGATTAAAGCTGAAGTCAGCTATATACTTAAGCCCCTAATATTCAATCAACTGAAGGTTTGGAAGCTTATATGAAAGATTGTGGTACTATAAGGAAACAAGTATAAAATTAATAAATTTTCAGTGCTTATAAATTATAAGAAATGCTATTAAATTTCTAACAACAATATGCTGTCTTGAATTATCACATACTATAACTAAAATTAAATTCTTATGCCATGAGGAAGATCAAGGTATGAGTAGACTGGTAAGAAAAGGAGTTCAGTACCATATATGTGCATAAATGTGCAAATAGAGAAATAGAGCAAATGAGCCTGATAAAACATGAGGAAACCATAGTGTGCACCTAAGAGGCTAATGTCCTGCCTGTTTCCTTTTCACTGCCTTTCTCCAACTTTTCTACCTACACCTACTTGCCCCCTTTGTGCAGTGTTCAGGTCTGCTTTCGATTCTGGAACCAAATAAAAAAAAATATGTAATGAGCCCTAAGTTAATAGTTTGTTGGCTCAGCCTCAAGTAAGAGCTTTTACTAATCCCTCTCTGATAGCTAGTTCTCATCTTCTGCCTCTCTCTAAAAATCAATGGAAAAATATCCTTGCGTGAGGATAAACAAACAAACAACAGGCGATTGTATTGGAACAGTGCTCCCGAAGCCACATCCCAAACATTTCCAAACCTGGCAAACCCAAAAATGCATTTAATGAGACTTTATTTATCTTTATTATTTATTTGTTTATTATATTTTAATTTAATTAATTTATTTTTTTTTCTAATGAGACTTTAAGTTCCGTCATTTATTTTCCTACTCAATAGCTCCTAAATTAATTATCTTTCGTATCTAGTTCTAGGGCCACAAGTCTAATTTGTCATAACTCCACAACTGGAAGACTGCGATAAACTCCTAACTGCTCTCTGTGTAATGCAGCCTGTAGACAGTAGCCAGAGTAGAGAGAATGATTATCTCAAAGTTCATTTCCAATACAGCACATTACATGTAATCTTATCACTCAAAAACGTCAAGGGCTCTCCATTGCCTACTTAATCAAAAAAGTTCACAGCAATCAGGAACTGCCCGCTTCCTGGCAGGAAGTTGTCCTTCATGCACACGTATCTGGGAGTTGGACACCATCCCTGCTGTGATCCTGGGCAAAATGGATAGGACATGTGTGGTCGTGAGAAGAATCCAACGTTGTTTCTCAGCCTTGCCCGTCACAAGGAGAAGCACCTTGATGCTGCTCTTTATTGATTCTGAGCTGCACTTTAATTATCTCTAAAGCACAGATGATTTCACTGTCCACTGCACTGACTTGCTATGAGAATGCACAGACATAATGTTAGGAAACACCTGGCATGTATTAGACACACTTATATCTTTTCACTACTATTATCTATATATGTAAAACCCTAATACGCAAATAGACCAAACAGTGGAACAACTGAACAACCAGTCGCTATGACGTGCGCTGACCACCAGGGGGCATGCGTGGAACATAGTGGGTGTCGGCCACAGTGGGATGGTGGACCAGGTGAGTAGGGGCTCCAGACCAAGGCGGAACGCGGGTCGCTGTCATCGGGGCGAGCTTCTGGTGGTTACTGAAAATTCTTTGCTCTCACGAGCTGCGGTGCCACAGGGCACTCGCACCCACTGGAGCCGCTGCTCGCAACTGCTGCCGGTGCCCAGCGCTGGCCCAGATCACTTGGCATCGTCAGCGGATGCAAGTGACAGCTACCGGCCCTGATTGCCCCTTGAGGGCTTCTCCATCTCCCCCTGCTCCTGAGGGGCTATCAAGGCAGCAGCTGCCATTGGCACCCGCTGATAGTGCCAGCCCCACTTGCACCCGCTGCTGGCACTGGCCCCATCAGCACATGGGAGTGGTGGTGGTGGGAGCAGGGTTGCTGCCAGACAGGCGACTGGGGGCCACGGTGGGAGGAACTGGGCAGGAGCACGGAGGATGAGCCAAGGCCCACCCCTGTGCCCACCACAGTTCCTTATGAGGTGCATGAATTCGTGCACTGGGCCCCTAGTTTTATATATTTACTCTGTCTAAATTCGCAAAGCCATATTTTACTCATTCTCTCATTCATTTATTTAGTCAAAAATCATATATGAGTACTTCCTGTGTCAGAGGGGGAGAGAGAAAGAGAGGAACATAGATGTGAGAGAGACACATCCATTGGTTGCCTCCTGCATGTGCCCTGACCAGGATGGGGATGAACCTGCAACCCAGGTATGTGACCTTGACCAGGAATTGAACTCGTGGCCCTTCAGGCCCTAGGCTGACACTCTAACCATTGAAACACACTGGTCAGGGCTGGGTTTATTTATTTATTTATTTATTTTTTTTAATTGCTTGGGTTGGGGCTAACTTTCTATTGTGGTGTCCTCCACAATTATCATTTGATAAAAGTCTTGTTCTGCTCACTTAATGCAATCAATTCAGTATAGCACACCTTCAGAAATGGCTAAGAAACCTTGCTGGCATCTATCATCTAGTTGAGATATGTTGCAATCTCAAACATTCATTCTAGAACAGCTGTGGGCAAACTACGGCCCACGGGCCGGATCCGGCCCATTTGAAATGAATAAAACTATTGAAAAAAAAAGACTGTACCCTTTTATGTAATGATGTTTACTTTGAATTTATATTAGTTCACATAAACACTCCATCCATGCTTTTGTTCCGGCCCTCCGGTCCAGTTTAAGAACCCATTGTGGCCCTTGAGTCAAAAAGTTTGCCCACCTCTGTTCTAGAACCTCAGTATGGGACATAGCAGCATAGCAGTTTGTTAATTATGCCCCAGAATTCATTGTGCCTTATCTTAAAAAGAAGTTCAATCAGAATTTGGGAAGTATGAGTTGGTAACACAAAGAAAAAACATGATCAGAAGACACAAAATATCATATTTGAAATACAGAGTAGTGGAGCTTTGGAAGTTGGGATACTAATTAGTCACAATGTATTTTGAGTTAATGAAGAGAAATTGTTGAAACCAATAGCCAGAGTTTAATAATTTTAAAAAGCAATAAGAGAAAAGGGCTTAAAAGGCTATGCAGACAGAATTCATTCATTTGAAAATATTTATCAAATACCAATTACTAACATATTCAGGTATTATGTTAGTCATTAAACTGCAGAACACAAAAGAGATACCCCCATCCTCCCAGAGCATACAGTCTAGAGCTAAAGGGATGTGGGCATTGCATAAATGTTTACAAGTTTTTATTTTTTTATTTTTTTTTTAAAATATATTTTATTGATTTTTTACAGAGAGGAAGGGAGAGAGATAGAGAGTTAGAAACATCGATGAGAGAGAAACATCGATTAGCTGCCTCTTGCACATCTCCTACTGGGGATGTGCCCGCAACCCAGGTACATGCCCTTGACCGGAATCGAACCTGGGACCTTTCAGTCCGCAGGCCGACGCTCTATCCACTGAGCCAAACCGGTTTCGGCTGTTTACAAGTTTTTAAATATGTAGAAATGCAAGTGAAATGGAAGGAAAAGGAGAGAAGCTTGAGTTTGAATAGAGGAAGAGGGGTGTCGACCTGGCAACATTTTTAAAGGAAAACGTCATCTTTAAGTTGAAAATTGAAGGTTATATAGGTGTTAGCAAAGCAGAGGTGTTGGGAGAGGTATGGGAAAGGAAGGTAGCTAGATGTTTGAGACATTATTGGACTTGAAAGAAGTCCATTTAGCTTTGGAGTAAAAAGAAGCAGATGAAACTTACTTGAATCAGCATATTTTGACCCTATGTCAAAGAGAAAAGGTGGCATCCAAAGGAAGTGGGAGCCATTGAAGGAAAGTGACAAAAGACTTGTGTACTGAGGTGATCATGACCGTGTTGGCCAGTGTAGGAAAGGAAATGAGTGACAGTGGGGAACATGTATGTGTATATCTGTATGTGCCTCATGGAAAACTTGCTCTAAATCTGGGTGGAAAGAAATGCTATTTGTTAGATTGTGTTAACTGAAGAAAGTGCAAGGGGAAGTTTAGGGTAACGATTAATCACAGTGTAATGCTGCCTGGTGAAGACTTTTCTTCTTGGTGACAACAGTTGCTGTGAGAATGCAGAGATTTCTGCTGCTGGGAGGTTTTAAGAGAGCTAGGGCTCTAAACCACGGTCCCCAGACTTTAGATATCAAAGATCAGGAAATCACTTCCCTCTCCCCTCCAATAAAGAGTAACCCAAATAAAACTTTGAAATGCCATTTTAACCCCACAATTTAACAAGGATACAATCTCACAATAAATGGTAACCTTTCTACTTCCTCTGAAATGACAACATTTCTGTGCATATGATTTTCTAGATTGTTCACAAAGCTATCACATCTTGTCACATCCACAGTGGCACAGAGACTGAATTTTGTAAACCTCAACTCCACCTGTTGCAGAGGTAGGATAAAAATCAGTGCTACCTTTACCTGTGAATAAGGTCATTTAAGATAGAAATGCAACATAATTCCACAGCTGTGCTTGTTAGGATAGACTAAAAGGAGGCTTAATCTCTTTAACTGAGAAAGCTGTATTAGTTTCTTATTCATTGGAGGAGGGCAAGTGTTTCCCAGAATATCCCTTTGCTTGATGGCTACTAAT
This sequence comes from Myotis daubentonii, assembly GCF_963259705.1. NCBI lineage: Eukaryota > Metazoa > Chordata > Mammalia > Chiroptera > Vespertilionidae > Myotis > Myotis daubentonii. The sequence continues at coordinate 17,252,940 of NC_081857.1, read as the reverse complement.
TTGTAAGTATACCCCTAGAAGAAACAACACAATTCTAATGAGTCACCATACTTTCACATAAGGCTTTTGAAAGTAACCTCAGAATAGGAACAGAAATAGAAACCTATTTTGACTTCCCTGATTTGTGGTATTTTTCTAAGGGACATACAAATAAAATAGCTGCATATAGACTAATTAGGATTGAAGATGTTTAGAAAATAAAGGTCCAGTGAATATCTCTGAAAATATTTCATTTGACAGAAGTTAAGTTTTTAGTTTTACACATAAGAAGGTGAAAAGCAGTCATAAGTGAGGATAAAATTTTGATGAGTAATGACTCCTTTTTCACTTTTTTCTTAATTATAGTATTGTATTTGGTGGAAGAGAGACTCGGTAACAGGCAAATGTCTTTTTCATCTCGATGTAAAGTAGGCTTGTCAGGTTAGTCTTGATATGGAGAAGACCAGCACCCCTTCCACTAGCATAACAAGAAGAATTTTCCCAAAATAAACCGATGGGACTACTTCAAACTAAAAAACTTATGCACAGCAAATAAATAAATAAATAAATAAATAAATAAATAATTAACAAAATGAAAAGACAACCTATAGAATGGTTGTAAGGCTCCATTGATTTATCTGTGAATGGGCAATGAGAAATGACAATAGAAAAAGATACATAATTTAAGGTCAAATGTTTGATTTAAATCTGACTCTCATGTTCAATCTTGGGTAAATCACCTACTTTCTGAGAGTCTACAGTTTCCTCTCCTTCCAGTGGGATGATAACGATGTAGGCTGGGACCATGTCACTCACCCCGGTTCATCCCAGAGGTTACATGCCGCTCCAGTGTATGGCTCCCAAATATGGGCAAGACGTTCTTCCATAAGCACTAATGTTTAACCATCTGAGGACTTAAAAGCAGAGAACACATTTTATAATCCCCAATCTCTTTTTTTGTGCTCCCAAATTATTTTTACAACTCAGGTGGCAAAACTGCTGCCAAATAGGAATAAACCGATTTACTTAATCCGATGTAAATTAATGAGGCAAACAGCAATTTGAAGTGTCAATTTTAAATCTTAATAAAACATTATTAAATACACACCATGTGCAAGTCATTAGGTCCTTCATGCTAAGTTGAATCTCTGAATTATCTTCCCCCCATGTGTGGGGTCTGGTTTATTCCTGTATTGACTTTTGTCAAATGGTTTCAACCCTCCTTTTCCATCTTAATAAGCCTCCTCCTCTATGAGGCACGTCCTTTCTTCTTAACACAGTCATCTTTGGTTTTCTCCCTCCACGCATCGCTATTTCCAGTCTATCCTGCTGCCTTCCTGAATATCAGTTTAAAATCTCATTCCCCTGCTAAGATCAAGAAACCAACACCCATCTCCCAAAATAATCAACACCCACCAAATGAAAACAAAACAGTGCAACACACCACTACCGTCTTCGATACCTGAAAAGTTTCTTATTTACTACAGGAAATGTCAAAATCCTTTCGTCTGTTATTCAAGAATTTTTAAAGTCTCACCCCCAACATACATTTCTAAACTTCCTTCCTCCTAGTCTCCCCAGAAACTTTCCTCTTTCCTCAGCTTTGCCTGTGCACTTCCTGCTGACCATTAAATTTCCTGCCTTTGCCTTTTTGTGCTTAAAGCATAACTACCCACCAAATTCCATTCCTAATTTCATGGCCCAATTTAGAGTTTAGATTCAATTATCTTTCTGTCCTCCCCGTAGCACTTCCTGTTTCAGATGCTAATAATGGCTTTTGTGATACGAATCTTTCACAACTTTCTGTGCTTGTTGTACTTGCTGTTTCTTCTGTTTGGAACATTCTTTCCACACTCAGACTCATGGCTGGTTGCTCTGGACTGGCCTTTCTTGGACATGTTTTTTTGTTTGTTGTTGTTTTAAAGTCATTATCTTGTTTATCTTGTTCCTACTCTCCCCTGTCCACTAGAATATAAGTTCCATGAAAACATTGGCCTTGTCTATTCCGTTTGCTCTTTCTGCAGTGCCTAACTATATGCTAGACCAGCGGTTCTCAACCTGTGGGTCGCGACCCCTTTGGGGATCGAACGACCCTTTCACAGGGGTCGCCTAAGACCATCGTAAAACACATATATAATTACATATTGTTTTTGTGATTAATCACTATGCTTTAATTATGTTCAATTTGTAACAATGAAATTGGGGGTCACCACAACATGAGGAACTGTATTAAAGGGTCGCGTCATTAAGAAGGTTGAGAACCACTGTTATGTTTTCAGATGTTCCCAAGAACCAATATTGGCACAGAAGCAGCAGACAACCTTATTTTGAAGGGATGAAGAGACTTGGCCAATGGGCCAGTAATAACTTGAGCTTACTGACTTTAACTTTTGCCTCCCCAAGTAAGTTACAAATATTTTAAAGGATCTCCCAGCCAAGGCATTTAAAAATCATTGTGACTGATTAATCAAATGAACAAATATTTATTAGGTGATTGGATGCTAATTATTATAAGCATATTATATCCAAAGAATGCTGTGTAAGGGTTGATGAAATATTCCAAAACAAATGACCATATATAATTTAAATCATGCATGTATTTTCAAGTCAGAAAGAGTATTAAGGAAAATAGAAATATCTAGAAAACCAAATGAAAGGGAGATTGTTTTTCTAGAACTGTTGTAGATAGCAAAAATAGTCAGACCCTCTTCCTCCTATTTTAGTGAGAAATCAAACTATTATCTGATATTGCAGTGCTTCATTAACTGTAGCAAATTATGAGCAAGAATGGACATACAAATATTTAGGACATTAATTTTTTAATTCAATTCTTGGACCAGTCTGCTATTCTCAGGAAAGTAAAAATATCTCAGTAGGAGACTAATTCAGAACTATATAAATATATTATGTTAGTAATGTTTTCCTTAATGGTCCCATCTATATGAGTAAAACAGTTGGACCATTTTGATAATTTTTGAATGAATTTTATTAGGGTGAATACTTTTGTTTTTATTTTTTCTTAGCAATTTTTGGAATTTTGTTGTAGTTTTTTTTAAAAAATATATTTTTATTGACTTCAGAGAAGAAGGGAGAGGGAGGAAGAGAGAGATAAAAAACACCAATGATGAGAGAGAATCATCAATTGGCTGCCTCCTGCACGCCCACCATTGAGGAACAAGCCTGCAACCTGGGCATGTGTCCTGACCAGGAATCGAACCATGACCTCCTGGTTCATAGGTCAATGCTCAACTACTGAGCCATGTCAGTTGGGATGTAGTTTCGAATTATCTAAAATTTAATTCACCCTAAAAAATAAATTTGGGGCAAACTGGGATTCAATGACATTAAATTCTAGTATGTGCCTTCTTTGCCATTTGGGTGAAGATTCAGAGTGACTTTGTGCTCCCAATCAGAGAAAGATCATATATATATATATATATATATATATATATATATATATATATATATATATATATATGTATATATAATTTATATCTCCTATCTAATAATAGACAAACATGGTAATTAACTGTACCTCTGACACGCTTCCCATTGGCTAATCAGGGCAATATGCAAATTAACTGCCAACCAAGATGGCGGCTGGCAGACATGCAGCTGAAGCGAACAGGAGGCTTGCTTGCTCCAGTGAAGGAGGAAGCCAAGGTTCCCCGCCTGCCGCTGCTGGGCTCTGAGCTTGCACTCTAAGAAACAATGTTGCAATTATAGAAGCTAAACAAACCCCATGCTTTCAGCCAGCCAGCCAGCTGGAGTTGCAATAGTGTTTCAATTATAGAAGCCAAACAAACCAGATACCTGCTTTCAGCAGCCGAGGTCTCAGAGCTGGAGCCGAGCCTCAGAGCTAAAGCCGGCTCTCAGTTCCAGTGACAGCCATAGAAGGTAAATAAATCCCAGAATAAAAAAAGAAAAAAGAAAAAAAGGAGAGGTTGGGAGCTTCAGTCACCCGCCAGCCTGAAAACGGCCCTCAGCCCCTCACCCAGACTGGCCAGGCACCACAGTGGGGACCCCCACCCTGAAGGGGGTGTGACCAGCTGCAAACAGCCATCATCCCCTCATTCAGGCTGGCCAGGCACCCAAGCGGAACCCCCACCCTGATCCAGGAAACCCTTTAGGGCAAACCAGCCGGCCCCCACCCGTGCACCAGGCCTCTATCCTATATAGTAAAAGGGCAATATGCCTCCCAGCACCGGGATCAGCGGAGCCTCCCAGCACCGGGATCAGCGGAGCAGCAAGGCCTCACTGCCCTGGTGTCAAGCGGAGCTGGGAGGCCTCCCAGCACTGGGATCAGCGGAGCCGCGAGGTCTCCTGGCCCCTGGAGCAGCGTGACAGGGGGCAGTGCCCAAACCCCCTGATCGCCCTGCAGCTCTGTGTGTGACAGGGGGCGGGGCCACAACCTCCCTATCCACCCTGCTCTGTTCGTGACAGGGGAAGGTGCCTCAACCCCCTGATTGGCCCTGCTCTGTGTGTGACGGGGTGGAGCCGCAACCTCCCCATCGGCCCAGCCCTGAGTGTGATAGGGGGGAGTGCCCCAACCCCCTGATCGGCCCTGCTCTGTGTGTGACAGGGAGCGGTGCCCCAACTCCCCAATTGGCCCTGCTCTGAGTCTGACCAGGGGCTACACCTAGGGATTGGGCCTGCCCTCTGCCACCCGGGAGCGGGCCTAAGCCAGCAGGTCGTTATCTCCCGAGGGGTCCCAGACTGTGAGAGGGCACAAGTGGGGCTGAGGGACACCGCCCCCCCTCCCCCGCCAGTGCACAAATTTTTGTGCACCGGGCCTCTAGTAAAATAATAAAAGCATAATATGCTAATTAGACCAGGCATCCTTCTGGATGTCTTTCTGTATAACCTTCTGGACGAAGCCACAGTGGCGGGGACTGAGGCAGAGGCGGCCACCGCGGCGGTGAGGGCTGAGCCACTTGCATGAATTTCATGCATTGGGCCTCTAGTATACTAGTATCTAAAAGCCAAGCGACTGAATGACTGAAACAACTGGTCGCTATGACGTGCACTGCACCGGCCAACCTCCCGTGGCCCCTCCCTCTGGCTGGCCCCGATTGGCCCCAATGGGGGCAGGCCTGCTGGACCCCACTTGTACATGAATTCATGCACCGGGCCTCTAATCTATATTATAAAAGGCCTGTGGCCGTAACGCTGTAATGACCAAACAACTAGTCATTAGGAGGTACATTGATGGGTCTCGTGGTGCGGCAGGTCTGGGGTCCCACGGCAGCACAGTGGGTCTGAGTCTCACGTGGTTTTGTGAGCTGGGCCTCTAGTATATACATAAAATGAAGAAATACATGTAGATTTTCAAAGAGAAATTGTTGGACTCGACAATATATTTGAAAAATCAAATTAGGAAAAAAAAGCAAAAGTACTTTTGAAGCTGCTTAGCCACGGATTTGATAAATATTATTACCTCAGTCTTATGAAAACCATCTAATGACATCAGAGCTCAGTTACTTGAGGAACTCTGAACATTCACTTAGCAGTAATCTTCCCACTCAGAATTACTTTCTAAAAAAGAATATGGGCTCAGCCTCTCTCATGTAACATCAGTAGGTTTAAAGTCCAAGAATACAAGTATTTTTAAAGGCCTGTAAAGTGCCTGCAAGTTAGTTTCTGAGCTGTGTAATTGGGCTTGTGCCCATTCTGACAGAATTGCTGAAATTAAGCAGGCACTGGCTTTACCAAGTTTAGAGGGAGCTTGAAGAGTAGAAAACAACTTGCTGAATTATTGCCCCAAGTAGGTAAGATGAATCAGGACAACATGGCTCTGTCAGATGTTTCTGAATATGGTTTGTCTGTAGTCAAAATATTCTGTGTATTGAGTCATGAATGGTTGACTGTATGACCTTTCCATGTGTACAATACACATTTGTAATTTGTGATGAAATCTGAAGGGATCCTGATTTAATTTTCACTTCTATTTTATCTGCAAAATAAAAAAATATTTTTAAGGTATAGTTGTATAAGTTAATAGGCAGTGGAGAAAACTTCATGGTATGAGTACAACAGCGGAATGATCTGACTTGCATTGTAGGCAAATTTATTTGAGAATGAAGCATAGAGTGATTTTAAGAGGAAACAGAACTGCAGGAGAAAAGCCCTTAGGATAGTATACGTTAAGTAATGATAATGTATTAGTAATACATTAGTAATGTAATAGAGTAGAACTGTATTTTCGCAATAAAATGAAAAGGGAAATGTAGATATAAAAAATCTAATTTTCGAAACCCAAAGATGAATGAAGGAATTGGGGTGGGTAGGAGGGGCAAGACAGTGGCCATCATTGGTGAGGAAGGGAGCAGTTGTAGGTTCCTAGCTGTGGTGCTTAGGGGTTTTTATTTTCTATCACTGGCTCCCGTGTGTTATAGTCAGGGACTTGGCTGACTTGGGACAAAGCTGAAAAGATAATCAAACAAAACTTGCTATAAGAGACAGTATATGCTGAGAAATTGTGGGCTTTGGAGTCAGGCAGACTTGTTTGAAAGCCTGCCTGTGTGTGCTCAGGTAATATTAGGATTCTAAATAAAGGTGATCATGCCTAATTTCATGAATATAGTGGTTGTGATACTGAAAATGTAGTGATAATACAAAGTACTTAGCTCGCTATAAGAAGTAACAATATTACTAGTGCTTTATTCAGTATAGTTCTCTTAATACTTTTTATTGGAAAATTGAAGATTGAAAAGTTTAACAGAGTAGTAATAATCTGCCTAACATTTTTCAATTAAAAAAGAAGAATTGAGAGAAAATTATTACTTTCACTTTTCAGGTCAAAATATTATTGCAACTGTATGGATATAGTAAATTTACACTGAAAGTACAAGTGATAATTACTAGCAGATACTTAGCTATTAAAATATAGTTCTTACTGTTTGTAGATACTCTGTCCCTAGATCTGTGCTTTCATCATGGCATCTAATATTTAAACTCATTGTAAGTACATTTTAATTAGGGTTCATTTCACTCTTCTCTCTGAATAGCTTCATATTTCCAGGAATTTTATTAGCGCGGAGAGGGGTTGTAAAAATAACTCTCTCTTCTTTAGTAAAGGTGAAAATCACAGTGGCCAGGAGGAGAGTGCTATTTGAGGGTCAGGTTGAAGATATCTTTCAATCAATATCATGGACAACACCTTCAATAAACATCGTTTGAGCTCCTAATGTGTTATGGACTTGTGGTTGAGGTTTGGGGGTCAGTGAGGGTTTACTAAAATTAAGAAGGCTAAGTCACCTGCCAACATGGAGCATAAAATATTTTTTCTTGTACAGCCAAGTATAATACAAATGGATCAATGTTCTAAAAAGTATTAAAGTGGAAGGATTATTTATACTGGAAAAAGGAGTGGGTAGAGAAATTTCTACACAAGCTAGTAATTGAGCTAAGCCTTCCAGGATGAGTAGGATTAGTTCAGTGGAATTTAAGGGAAAGCTGTGCAAGGAGAATGGTCTCTGTGTTGAAGGAAAGATGAGGAGATGGGGGTCAATTAGCTGGATGCCAAAATAGTTCATAGGTGAGAATTACTTCAGTTTTCTTTGATTCAAGGTGTCTTAACTAACTTGATTTTGCTAATGCATAAAGAGAAGAATGACTCATATTAATGGTATTCACAGACAGATAAATAGTAAGAACTTATTATTTTACCATAAAGAAACTTTTTTATGGACCATAATACTCAAGCATAGCAGTGGATAAGAGGGACAGATAATTATAAGCAAATTATTTAATTGGTGGCCATTGAGAATCTTCTCTGATTATGTCCATCCACAGTCTGGATTAGATTTCCCTATCAGCTCTCTCTTAGCACCCAAATAGAATGCTGATTAGCATACTGGCTATTTTCATTGGATGCATGGGTTTAACTATCAGTTGTATCTCATTATTCGTGTCCAAGTTTATCAGAAATAAATCACTTTCATGTAGTTAGAGAGTACAGGATAGGTAAGATCATAACAAAGTGAATAGAAGCAACTGCATATAAAGTGAGAAAAACCAATCATGAAAACATAAGGTTCTTCTTTTCTGCTTTTTGAGCCAGTAGGTACTTCCTTGTTAGTTACCATGACCAGTTCTGAGGCTGTTCCTTTTGCGTACTTGTCCAGTGCTAAAATTAGCTTATTACTCTCAGTCTTTTTTTTTTTAAATATATTTTATTGATTTTTTACAGAGCGGAAGGGAGAGAGATAGAGAGTTAGAAACATCGATGAGAGAGAAACATCGATCAGCTGCCTCCTGCACATCTCCTACTGGGGATGTGCCCACAACCCAGGTACATGCCCTTGACCGGAATCGAACCTGGGACCTTTCAGTCCGCAAGCTGACGCTCTATCCACTGAGCCAAACCGGTTTCGGCGACTCTCAGTCTTAAATTATAAATTGTTAATTAACAGCAAACAGTATAAAAAAACTCATTGGCGACAATGCAAAAGGTGGATTGGATTTAAATTAGAGGCTGCTACAATTGCTCAGTTCCAGTTGATTTTCAACTGAATTCCTCCTCCTAACTGATCTTCATTGATGGACAGACACAGGGAAGAGGGATCTTCAGACCTAATGGATCCTACCACTGGAGGCAGGCTATAAGAGCAGTGTCTCTCTTACCTAAGGTGGGGGCAGAGGTTCTTGGAGCCAGTAGGCTAGTGCTGGAAATATTTTTTGATGGGTGTGGGGGAGGATGGACAAAGTAAAGGCAGTAAATCCGAACTTGGGCTATCCATCTAGGGGTCTATGTGGACAATGAGATCATAGGCAGGGAGCCAAAATGCTTGTGGGCATGGAGGCCACAGAACCACAGAATGGGGAAATGGGAGATGTTCTGCACCAGTTACATGAGAGGCATGCTTGCAGAAGCTTCTCTTCGCTACAAGCATGGAGACAAGTCAGCCTAACTTGGTAAGACCAGAAAGGCCAACATCATCCCATAAGTTTTAACTATCACCATAACATACTCTGAAATCTTCTTTAAAAGCATTTAATCAAACATTTTTCTTATCTTCAACATGTAACACGCTATTGGACAACCTCTTCAAATACTGAGAGCTACAACCTTTTATCATCAAACCCATGGGAGCATGCGAGGCTGCTTTTCAAGGGAGTCTTTCTTTGTCAGTTTTAGGATGAATGTGCCCTGAAAACATGTTCTTTCACCAATTGTACCTGGAGCAAAAGGTGAAAAACAACAGTGTGCTCTGGGCTCCTCTCTTTAGCACATATCCGCTCTTAAGAAATTCAGGGTCTTCTTTGGAAAGAGAAAGAGTTTGATTCCCATTAGACACTTCTGGCCTTTTTTTGCAGGACGGAGAGATTTATAACATCTCAGGTTGAATTTATGGTAGAAAACAAAAAACAAAAAGGAGTTGAATCTTGGGCTCTAGAAGATGGAAAATCCAGAAAATTTAATGATGGCATCTGCAGAAATTATATTATTTGAAAATGTTATAAGAAAGCTAAAAGAATGTGCTCGGTATTAAAGGCAAAAATAGAAGATAATGGGTTTGAAAAAAAGATATACTAAATTAATCTTTAAAGACACTAAGCCGCCGAACCGGTTTGGCTCAGTGGATAGAGCGCCAGCCTGCGGACTCAAGGGTCCCAGGTTCGATTCTGGTCAAGGGCATGTACCTTGGTTGCGGGCACATCCCCAGTGGGGGGCGTGCAGGAGGCAGCTGATCGATGTTTCTCTCTCATCAATGTTTCTGACTCTCTGTCCCTCTCCCTTCTTCTCTGTAAAAAATCAATAAAATATATTTAAAAAAAAAATAAAGACACTAAGCCATTCTTGTGAGATTTGGATAAATTTAAACGGTACACCTTCTTTGTTACAGTCATAACATTTGAACTTACATTGCAAAACGGCAGTTCAATCAGATTTGGTTCTCCCCTAACTCTTAACATATATGCATTATGGTCGCTGGTATGCCTTTAATCTTACAGTTACAAACAGTTATCAATTCAGGTGTTTTAAGTTTGGGGAGGAAATATTTGAACAAATTTGATTTTTAAAGTGTTCTTATAATGAACTCATTTTCTATTCTGGGTATTCAACTTTGCCTTTTTAAGAATTCGAAAATGCTCTAGGTTATTCATCTTTTCAATCTAGTTCTTGCTTGTTTGGAAAAAAAGAGGAAGCAGTAACTACTTAAGGACAAGGAGTACTTACACACACACACACACACACACACACACACACACACACACACACGCAAGCGCGCGCGCGCCAGCCAGCCAGCATCCATGTAATTTGGGACCGGTTAACGCACACATTGTTTAAGTATGTGTTCTGACTTCAAACTCCTTGTTCTGGTAAGTCATCATTTACAGTAGGATGCCAGCATCTGCAGGAACAGTGCTTTCCCTCGCTTCCTCTTTCATTCCACCTTAAAACATCTGCGAAGGCTAAAGGAAACCAGCCCACGTCTTAGCCCCTCCCACCAAGGATTAGACTTAAACTTCACTGTGGCCCCGGCTGAAAAAGGATCCTGACAGAAAGCTAGAGGCATAAAGGATCCCGAAGAAGCTCTTGTAACTCTGGGAACTGTAAGCAATATATTTACTCTACCTCCGCCCTGCTCTGCTCCCCGCTCCCACCCTCCTTAGCTTCTAGTTTGTATCTTAACTTGGAAGGAGGAAAGGACACGGGGAAATCTAGTCTTCACTGCGTTTTAAAAAGTCCGCCCCTCCTCTGCCTTTTGAAATGAGACAGATCAGGGAATCTTAATTATCTTCTGACAAATGCCAGTTTGATTTCCGGGGTCTAAATGCACCGTGGAGTCAAAAGATAAAGTGTTCCTTCACTTACAGCAGCGAAAGAGCCAACCCAACATTCGAAAGGCAGCGAGGTGGCGCTTATTAGGGCTCCACGTGATGCCACCCCATGGTCACAGATCCCCAATAACTTGAGCAGCGTGCATTTTGACAGCCCTGATGCTCTTTAGTTACAGAATTTGGGGACTCATTTATGTTTTGATGAAGAAGTAGTCATTTTGGTTACTTATGCATTCCTGGGTATTTAATGTGTTGCAGTGTTATGTAGAAAAAAAAGACAATACTGAAAAATTAATTGTAAAACAGCCGGTATTCTGATTCGATTCGCCCTTTCTCTAACTTGGTGGACATGCCAGGAGAACAGAACTCCAGGCTAGACACTGGAAAAGATTTGTCCGAATAACGATAACGTTAAGTTTCAAGTGTGAATATTATTTTAGTAATTTTGTTTTCGAAGCAGTAAAAATGGCATTGAATTTGAAATAATAGTGGCTTAACATAGCTAGGTCTCCTTCAGCTTATAATAATTTCAGTCTTAAAAATAATGATTTTTCACTTCAAAAACTAGAACAAGAAATGCTCTTCCTATTGGTTGATGATGTAAGCATTTATTCAACTGAGGCAGATAGAGAGGGCACACCATTCGGATGGATGTCTAAGTTATGATATTTGCGTGTTTAACTCTTTCAAGGACAATTTGTGTTTGGGTTTGTTTCTGTTTATTGCATAAATGTGAAAATGTAGCCTAAGATATTTGCAGGGGATAGCGGTGAAACTAACCCTGTTAAGAGTTTTAAAATTATATTCTAAAGGTCCCTACACCTTGCCAATCAAGTTTGATGCTGGGATAAAAAAAAAAAGACAACCACAGTTATTTGCTTCTTTCATTGAGCAGAGAAAGAGTTACATTTTAAATTAAGCAATAATTGTGAAATGCCTAGAGAAGTGTTTTATCTGCATTTGTTCACAGCAGCTTTACAGACTTCCCGTAGGGGAAGCACATTTTATGGGACTAAGAAATATATTCAATCATTTTCCTTTTCTTAGTTAAACATAAGTGATCACTTTTGAAGTATTTTGCACGTATGTTTAATTAGGAAAAGGAAAACGATTGAATAGATTTCTTAGTACCTGAAGAAGTTCACAACATAGAGATAATTTGGCCTATTTTAACCCATCGGTATCATTCTTGGTTGTCACTGCTTAGAAAGCAGAGTCATGAAACCAAATTATTTGCATATTAAAAATAAGTTCCAAGAATAAAAAAGAGGAAGACAGAATTAGCTGTGGTTCCTTTTCCTCTCATAGGCCTTTCATTGACCATCAATTTTTCTTCCTCCTCTTGCTTGCAGACTTTATAGCTTTAGTTATTCTCAACTCTTTTTTTAAGTCACAGACCCTTTTACAAGTATTATGAAAGCTGTAGACCCTTCCCCGGAATAAAGCTCGCATACTGTCCTCCAACATGCACCAATTTGGAAACAGCTTTAGGACGTTCATACTCCCCCCGCCCCCCCACCCCAAACAATTAATGTCGCGTGAAAGTGTTGTACTTCTTAGAACTTTGGAATTTTCTGATAATATCAAATAATTACCAAATCATTTTATTTATAAGTAAAGAACTGCCTAATAATGACTATTGATTGCAGTGCTCACATTGTTCACTTATTCGTCAGGGTGCTGGAACTCTAAGCAGTTTGGTGTAATGGAAAAACGACTTGCCTGGAAACCAAGTGACCTAGATTCTAGACTTAGCCCCACTAATGACTAATTGGGCAATATTAGAAAAATATTGTTATTTTTCTGTAACATCTGATACCTTTTGTTGCTGAATGCAGTAAGTAAAACATAGTAGGAAAACAAGGCGTAAGTCATTTTTAATTGGATTGTGGGTTGTCTAGGTTTGCTCTTTTATTCTAAAATTCCTAACCATATTTCCCAGCATGATTATGTTTTATGATATTTTCATTTATTCCAAAGATAATTCATGTTCACTGCTTAAAATTCATTCAGTATAGTAAATTGCAAAGAAGTACAGTGAAAAATTACCTATTACCCCCTAAAGGGATAACCATTTTCAAAATGTCATTCTTTCATTTATTCAATCAACAAATATTTATTGAGTAACTAGCATGCATCAGCAGAGAGACAGGAATTCCTGTATGCACATCCGTTTATACTTCTAGGCATTTTCCTATACATGCACGCACATGTAGATATTATAAAATTGTGATCATACTTGCTAAAAGGTAAACCGAGGCATATTAAACATTTTAAGAGTTTTTGGAGCAAAAATCAGTTGAAATGAGGCAGTGAAAAATGGAAAGTAGTTAGGAAAGGGTCACCTGCAGGATCTAGGGGCAGAGACTTTTATAGAAAAAGTAGAAGCAAAGTAAGGAAATTATTGACTGGCTATAGCTTAAAGCTTAGTTGGCTGTTTGTGATTGGTTGTCCTTAGGTTTCAAAGTTGTAACTTTGAGGCATTTACAGGTTTAAGATTTTGATTTGCTTATGTAGGCCGCCATGACAATGAAGCCGCCTCAGACTAATTGCCTCCTCATTTAATTAATTTAACACACCATTCATACTGTTTTATAACATACTTCCTCTTCAATCATGGAATTTTCTCTTAAAACATGAGTTTTTTTGTATTCATGCATTATTTTGTATTTATTTATATCTTAAACAAATATCATTGAGTTCCTACTATATGTTACACACTGTGTGAGCGATGCTAGGCTACACATGAGCAAGAGCATGGGTCTCACTATGATGTAATTTTAGTCTGTGGAAATGTACTGGCCAATTGTAAGTTGTTAGATATTTAGGTAGGTTACAGATTTCTACTATTATAAATAATGTTTCATCTGGGACCTCTTATATAAATGTTTGTATACCTCTTTGCTTATTTCCTTTGTATAGATTCTTACAAGCGTATGTATGTTCCAGGTTCTATCAAAAGTTCTGCTATCTTACAGGTTGTGAGATAAGCCAATAATTGTTTTAGCAAAACGTTCTTTTCTCAACTGTAGAATAGAAATAATAATACTTGGTTATTTGGAGGATTCCTAAAAATATTTAGCAATATGTTATGGAATGCTAGTTATTATTTTTGGCATTTTGTTCTTAAGACAGATTGTATCCATTTATAAGTAGTATAAGAGGGTAGAATTTCCCCAAACCAACATTGTGTTATCACTCAAACACAACAAACAGCAAATTAAAATGTTAGATAATTGTTATACTAAAATGGCATTTTGTTTCAATTTGTATTTCTTCCAGAAATAAGGTTGAACAATTTTCAAAGTAGCTGATATCTGATAAAGTGGGGGGTCTTCTTCCCCACCGGGTGCTGCTGGGGGTGGACTTCTTATGCTATCCCAAGAAAAATAATTTTCTGAGACTTACACAGGAGAATCAATAACTTTTATTCACATGGAGTTAAATCCCTTTGCATTTCCAAAGTCCCATTTCCCTTAGTCCAGTAGAAGAAGTGTAGCTGGCTTTCAATAAAGCTAAAATCAAAGCCAGTGTCACGAGTTCTCCATGTTGGAGCCAGGTCCAGTATATCATCAGGCTAGTTGCAGTACATCAGTCCATTGGGTGTGGGGGTCCTCATAGCCGTGGGCCACATGGTAGAATGCCAGGAAGCCAAGAATGAGCCATGAGCCAAGTGTGCCAAGAGGAAAGTGAACTTCTTTGTTCAGGGGATTATATATCCCAAATTTCCTCGAATTTACAGTGGACATGCCCATTCTGGCCAATGACCTCTGTTCCCAAGGGTGACTGATAGTAACCTTCCCTAATCATCCCTACTTTACCGGGCACATGTCTATCTTCCCTTTGTCCAGACTCCAGCCCCTTTCCCCCAATGTTTTGCAGGGAATATGCCTATAATGTCTGGCCTTCTCTTTGCTCCTTTTTTATTATTAATAACTAGAGGCCCGGTGCACAAAAATTTGTGCACTCGGGGGGGAGGGGGTCCCTCAGACCGGCCTGTGCCCTCTCGAAGTCTGGGACCCCTCCGGAGATAACGCCCTGCTGGCTTTGGCCTCCTCCCGGTGGCAGAGGGCAGGCCCAATCCCTAGGTGCAGCCCCTGGTCGGGTTCAGAGCAGGGCCGATTGGGGAGTTGGGGTGCCGCCCCCTGTCATACACAGAGAAGGGCGATCGGGAGGTAGTGATTCCACCTTCAGTCACGCTCAGGGTAGGGCCGATTGGGGGGTTGGGGCACCATCCTCTGTCACACTCAAGGCAGGGTCGATGGGGAGGTTGTGGTGCCACCCCCTGTCACTCACACAGCAGGGCCAATCAGGGGGTTGGGGCATTTCCCCCTGTCACTCACAGAGCAGGGCCCATCAGGGGGGTTGGGGCTCTGTACCCTGTCATGCACAGAGCAGGGCCAATCAGGGGGTTGGGGCGCAGCCCCCTGTCACCCACAGAGCAGGGCCAATCAGGGGGTTGGGGCGCCGCCACTCTCACATACAGGGCAGGGCCCATGGGGGGGGGAGAGGGGGGGCGCCGCACCCTGTCACACACAGAGCCACAGGGCGATCAGGGGGTTTGGGCGCTGCCCCCTGTCACGCTGATCCCGGTGCCGGGAGGCCTCGCGGCTCTGCTGATCCTGGTGCTGGGAGGCATATTACCCTTTTTTTTAGGGTAGAGGCCTGGTTTATGGGTGGGTGCTGGCTGGTTTGCCCTGAAGGGTGTCCTGGATCAGGGTGGGGGTCCCCACTGGGGTGCCTGGCCAGCCTGGGTGAGGGCATGATGGCTGTTTGCAGCTGGTCACACACCCTTCAGGGTGGGGGGCCCTCACTGGGGTGCCTGGCCAGTCTGGGTGAGGAGCTGAGGGCTGTTTTCAGGCTGGGGGTGACTGAAACTCCCAACCGCTCCTTTTTTTCTTTTTCTTTTTTTATTCTGGGCCAGCTTTAGCTTTGAGGCTTGGCTCCAGCTCTTAGGCCTTCGCTGCTGAAAGTAGGTTTCTGGCCTTAGCTTACAATGTTGTGATCCTGCTGCCTGAAGCCCGGCAGGTTTCTGGGGTTTTGTTTAGCTTCTATGTTTGTTACATAGTTGCTTGCAGCTCAGAGGCCTGCAGCGGCCAGCGGGGAACGTTGGAGTCCTCCGTCACTGAAGCAAGCAAGCCTCATGTTCGCTTCAAGCTGCCTGGCTGCCGGCCACCATCTTGGCTGACAGTTAATTTGCATATTGCCCTGATTAGCCAATGGGAAGGGTAGCGGTCGTATGCCAATTACCATGTTTCTCTTTTATTAGATAGGATTAGCTAGTTACATTGATATCAGAGCCACTTAGATGTCTATGTTTATGAATTGCCTCTTTCAATGGGGGTTTTAAATATTTTCTTCAGTTTTAATTTCTAATTCGATAAATATCAATAGACATAGCTCACATAATCAAAGGCCCTTTGGAGTCCCCCATTTTGAAGAGTGTTAGAGGTCAAAATTAAAGCTAAATTTTGAACTAGAAATAGAAATTCTGGAAACATTGCTTTTCTCAGTTTTGGAGGATTGACCTTCTCGTTTCCTAAAGCCCTTTCTTTAAAAATGAGTGAGATGCATTGAAAAATGAAAGCAAGTCATATGTATTCTCATAGACTGTCATATTCTACAAAATTAGGGAAATTGAAGAGGGTTTCGAAAATACTTGTAGAATGTCCCACACCTCTGGGAACATCCAGATTTGCTTAATGTAGATAAGGACCAAGGGTTACATGATGATTCCTTGTAAAGGTTTCATTAAAAAAATAGTATCCATGTTTGTTACGAACCAACTTAAAATGAATTTAATTTTAGTCAACTCTTCCTCTTCTACTCTGATAATTTGGGCAGTGACAGTTGGGTGAACCAAAAAGTTGGTTCTTGTGTTTTTTTCAAAGGAGATAGTAAGTAGAGCAGATATTTTGTAAGTTCTGGTATTTTGGTACCAACACCTGCCTGAGAAAAAGAGATGTACCAAATATTTGCTGCTCTTGCTAAGTGATTCTGGTTTTTGATTCTCTCTGATTCTTAGTCCACCCTTACAACATTCTTTGAAAATACAGTTTATCTCTCCTTTATACACATATGAAATAACTTAAATAATTGACTGTTCACCAGAAGTAGATTTATAGGCCATACTACTAGTCCAATCACTTATTTAATGAATTCAAATGACTAGAGAAACTCAACAAATACCTGTAAGTGATCCTTATCAGTTTAACAACCTTAGCACAAGCAGTTGTAAATAAATCAGCTTATCCCCTTTCCTTAAACTTTCTCCTCATTTGATTGTTTTGGAGTCTGCAGGGAAATTTGGGTATTTTAGATAACAGTATGTTTTGAATTAGGATACAAATATGTAATTTGTTTGTAATATGTGTAATTTCAGTATTCAGTAGTATAGAAAACTCGTATATTTATAATACTCAGCTTATACATGCTTAGTTTTTCATTTTGTTATTACCTAATTTACAATATGTTCTCTGATTATGTATTTTGAAAAAAAATATCACAGGGCCAATATTTTTCATTTGCACAGCATTTATGGCTTATGAAGAGATTGCTTGAGAACTTCATTCCCAAAATAACTCAGTAAGTTAGTAGAGCAGGTAGTCACATTTTACAGATCTGAAAAGAGAAATATGGAAACATCAAATGGCTTACTTAATGTCTAATCATGATTTCCATTTTGATGCATTGTGTATGCTTCAGTTAATTACCTGATTAATTGCTTTGTATTTTCAGTTTTGATGCGTGTTATTTTTAAGGCCACCAACCTCTTCCTATTTGTGTTAATATCAGAAAAATTGTTGGGGAAGGAACATCCAGATGGTACAGGTTTCCATATTAACTCACTTATTCTTCTCTTTTAACTGGATTACTGATTGACCTAATAGAGGAAGTTGCACAGACATTTAAGAATGATTGAGAAAGTAGTGTATGATCTACAATTTTGTATTTGAGAACTATTTAGCACTTTATATAGCTATACGCCACTTTAAGAAGATAAAGTAGCCTGGCCGGTGTGGCTCAGTGGTTGAGCATCAATCTATGAACCAGGAGGTCACCTATGAATCAGGAGGTCATGGTTTGAACCAGGAGGTCATGGTTCGATTCTCCATCAGGGCACATATGCCCAGGTTGTGGGCTTGATCCCCTATAGGGGGTGTGCAGGAGGCAACCAATTGATGATTCTCTCTCATCATTGATATTGCTTTCTTCCCCTCTCCCTTCCTCTTTGAAATCAATAAAAAATATATTGTAAAAAAAGATAAAGTATGTAACATTTTATCTAAAAATACAAAATAGACATATTATGAGTTATATATGAAGTGCTAATTTTACTAGAGGCTTTATTTCCAGTTTGGATTAGAGCATTCTCTTAGAATATTCTAAGTATAACCTGAAGAGCCTATGACTCTTTTTGGCTCTTTTTATTAACCCTGGAAGTTGGCATAAAGCATTTGTATAAAAGTGATCGGTCTGATCTTGGATTAATCAGTTATAGAAAAAAATTATTTTACCTTTCTGAACAATTCAGTAGCTTCTGGTAAACTAGACATTCCTTTTCAGGATTAAAACTTACATTAGTTGTAAAATTGTTTATTATACATATGTAAACTTCATAATAAATAATACATAGAAGATCAAGTTTGAGTGCTAGATGCAACTGAGCCACTAGAAACATTAGGTCAGCAAATGGCTTCTGAGTTTCAGTCAGTAAACTGACAAACTTCCTCTTTGCCCCATAATTGAATATCCACAGCTTTAACAAGATTAGCAAGTTGAGTTCAGTCTGTAGGCAATGAGCTGGGATGTTGGGCCCCTTGTGGAAGGAGGTATTCTTGCTGAATTCTTGTGTCTGTAATTGTAGAAGAGACATTGTCCTCCTGGGATAGTCTGAGGGCAGATAAATGGTGTCTTCAGCTTTTCTTCAGGCTCTCATTTTTCAATTTATTAAAAAAAAAGGGTAATCTATTTTGTTGGTTTTTTACATGCAGTGTTTCATATGATATTATGAAAGTATTGAGAAAAATAATGTAGAGCAATTGTGTAAGAATTTATAGAAAAGCAAGTTGGGGGAAAGTGCCTAAAGATATATGCAGTTATGAGGACATTCTGCCAGCATCTATGATTAAGATTTCATAATAGCCATCAGTCCCTTGTGATATCTACCACAAACCTCAAACAGGTATCAACTTTCTTCCTATTCAACTGTCATGAAGAACAGGCACAGGAATTTAAAATTGATTGAGGTCATGAATTTATATCTCAAAGACATAACACCTAAGGCATTTCCATAGTTCATGGCACAGTCTTCTAAGTCACTACTTTTAATACACAATGGTAATTTATGTGCAGATAATTATTTAAAGTATTGTTATAGCCTTGATTCTTAGGAGAAGATGTTACTAGCATGTATTTTAGGAAGATTTCTCATAGCAAACATTCTAAATTAAAGAGA
The DNA here is from genome assembly GCF_963259705.1 of Myotis daubentonii. NCBI lineage: Eukaryota > Metazoa > Chordata > Mammalia > Chiroptera > Vespertilionidae > Myotis > Myotis daubentonii. The sequence goes on along the minus strand of NC_081857.1, from coordinate 17,233,715 downwards.
TTTCTTGGTTAATGAAAGACTTAATTATAAAATAGTAAGATGTTTACTTCTAGTCAGCTACTGGGCACTTAATTTTTTGAGACTCATTTAGAATACATTGAAATTCTTAGTATTTAAATTATATTTTAGATTGACAAATTAACTTGGTTGACTAATACCTTATGAACTATTGTCACAATGAAAACAACTCTCAAAAAATTATAATATTCAGGGGGGAAATAATTTCTAAATACTATTTTACTTATATGTATAGTGTAGCTACGATAATAGTAAGAGAAATGTATCTTTTTAATACTTAAGAAAAGAAGAAATTTAGATAGCCTGTTCTCTTTTTCACTTAAGAATTATTTTACCTTTTGGGTGAAAAAATGTAGATGCTAATATCAACCAGGAATTATTGATCACTGGGCTTTGTGCATTTATTCCTTCACCAATTCAGTAAGTTTTAATGAACACTAAGCACATGCTAGGCATTGTGTTGCATTTAGGGCATACCTGGGTGAATAAAGCAAGTACAGTGATTAATTCCCTCTTGGAGGAGAGAGACAGTAATTAAGCAAACAATAAACAGATAATAAAGGAAGCAAATGGACTTCAATAGTAGAAAATAACTGGGAAGGTGAAGAATGGGAAGGTTTTGCTGAGAGGTAAAAGTTAAGCCAAGATGTGAGGGATGAGAAGCCATGCGCGAGAGGTGAAGGGAGTGAGAACAGGTGTGGCTCAAGGTGGAGGCTCCAGGCAGAGGACAGCATTTGCAAATAAACCTGCAAAGAAATGACCAGGAAATCAGATGGAAAACTAGGGATTGGAAGGAAAGGATGGAAAGTGGTTCCAGAGAAGCAGAGGGTAGAAAAGTGATGGCTACATTTGAAAACTTGGAGGCCATTCGCGATCTGGATTAAGAACAGCTTCAGTGGACAGAATAGGACGAGAAGGAAGTGGAAGTGAGATGGTAAGTGGATGGGAAGTGAGGGCTGGAGGATATTGGATACAGTTTGAGCAAATGGCCCTTCCCAGATATCTGTCAGTGAAACAGCATAAAAATGGAGACATGGAGGGCAAAGGAATATGGAGTAGAGGGAGACTAACAGGTTTGCTGATCAGATTATGCAGTAAAAACTAAAGTTTGATGATTCAGGGGAAAAAAAAAAGTCATGGATATCAGAGTGAAGTACTTGAGGAGGAGAGAGGGATTTTTCAGCCAGAGTGACACGTGTGGGGCCAGGTCTGTATCAGGAGGAGGAACTGCCTACATTGTGTACATGTAGAGGAGTTTGCAGATCTGGTGGTGGGAAGATGAGAAACTTCCCTCTGGTGCCTTCTGTTTTCTCAGAGAAGGGAGATGAGGTCATCAGCTAAAAGTGGGTTGGAGGGGGTTGGAGTGAGAGACTTGGCAGTGGTTCTCAACCTTCTGGCCCTTTAAAACAGTTCCTCATGTTGTGTCCCCCAACCATAAAATTATTTTCGTTGCTACTTCATAACTGTAATTTTGCTAATGTTATGAATTGTAATGTAAATATCTGATATGCAGAAGGGCCGTTCGACAGCCAAAGGGGTCGCGACCCACAGGTTGAGAACCGCTGCTTTAGGGGAAGAAGAAAGTCATTTTCTAGAGTGGGAATGCAAGTTCGCTAGAAAAGGTTGGAATGATGCTGGGTAGTGTTGAGAGCCTCTGAGTTTAGAGAATGTCAACCTAAAAATGCCAGGTTATGTGGCTTTTCTCCAGTTGTGTTAAAATGCTAGGAGCAAACCCAGATAAGCTAGAATGGCTGAGTTCTTTTAGAGTGGGAGGTTGGAAGAAAAAGAAGGAAGGAAAAAAAGAAAGAAGAAAGAAAGAAAGAAAGAAAGAAAGAAAGAAAGAAAGAAAGAAAGAAAGAAAGAAAGAAAGAAAGAAAGAAAAAGAAAGAAAAAGAAACAGAGAAAGAAAGAAAGAAAGAAAGAAAGAAAGAAAGAAAGAAAGAAAGAAAGAAAGGAGAGAGGGAGAAGGGGGGAGGGAGGGAGGGAGGGAAGGAAGGAGGGAGAGAAAGAGAGGAAGGGGAAGGGAAGGAGGAAGGAAGGAAGGAAGGAAGGAAGGAAGGAAGGAAGGGAGGGAGGAAGGGAGGAGGGAAGGAGGGAGGGGAGAAGGAAATACTTTCTATTTTGCAGGAGCTCTTAATCCTGCAAAAGACTGGGTTTCCTGTGCATTTCAAAAGTGAACTGGCATTCACAGTATCTGGAAGCATACTTCAAACCTTCTTATCCCCTGACAAAGGAATGGTGAACTTGACTCCTATTATAGGCTTCCCACTCCAGTACTGCAGAATGCGGGTCTAGTTGAACTTCACAGTTAACACCTGAGGTGTGCAGGTATATGGCTTTGCTGATATTCTACCATTCCTGCCATATTTCCTGTCCATTTTTTCTGCTTCAAGACCATAGTCAACATTCCTGCTTTAACCACAAGAGCAGTCTCACGCTCATGAAACATTAAAGCCAGTATGACCATTTTCTTGGGGGTTTTCCCAGGACTGTTTACTTTAGAAAAAAAATATATGGCTTTTCCTGCTGTGGCAATCTCCAGTGCGTCATGCAAAAAGGCAGCAATTCAGGAGGGAGTGGAAGCCTCAACAAAGCACAAACGCGCCCCAGGGGATAATAGTTTGAACTGTCTGGTCTGGAGAGAGAGAGAGAGAGAGAGAGAGAGAGAGAGAGAGAGAGAGAGAGAGAGAGAGAGAGAGAGGGAGAGTTGTAGAAATAATGTGCTTCTCAAAATACACCCCTTTTCTTAGCCTTTTGTGCCACATTGTTAGATATATTTAAAAAGTGTTAACACCCAGTACGTCACCATTAGCAGTTTCTTTTAGGTAGAAGGTGAAATGTTATTCATTTTCTGAAAATGAACATAATATAGTTTACACTTGTCGATGGGATATTACTCCATAATGTTTTGAGTGGGAAGAGGAATTTTGGAAACCATCCACTTAGTGTTTGTAAGTAAACATCGGATATCTGTGATTCAAACCTAGAGAAGTATAAACGATGAAAATGATTCTTTTAAAGCCTTATTTGATGAATTGTAGAGATAAATTCAGTTATTCAGTTCCCTCAAATTCATATCTTGAGCTTCTCAACAAACAATAACTTGAAACTTAAAATTTGGGTCAAATTAAAATTTACCGATATGTTCTGTTTCGTTTTGGCTATGTTTCCTTTTATTCGGGAAGTGAGTGGGTTGCTGGTAGCTTACAAAGAGTACCTGGGTGAGAGTGAAGAGATGTGTTCAGCCCTCCCCCCCCCACCCCCCACTCCCGATATTCCCAGTACCCACCTGGCCCCGTACCTAGTTAACACGATGTTATTGACTATACTCCCTCCCTATGCTGTAATTTACGTCTCCGAGATTATTCCGTAACTAGCAATGTATACTTAATCCCTTCACCTTTTGCACTTAGCCCCTCAACCACGCCTCCCCTCTGTCAACCATCAGTCTGTTCTATTTTGTTTATTTTGTTCTTTAGATTCCACACTCTGTAAAGTACACGATTGTCTAACCAATATGCTGTACATCTGAAACTAACACGGAAGAATCGTGAAAGTAAAGTGTAATTGAAAAAAATAAATAAAAGAAAGCGGTTTCCCTAACTGGGTGGGCTTGGATATATTTGTTCACATCTTTAGGCCCCAGGTACACACTTGCACACTGAAGTTCTGTCTAGGTGGCAATTATGAATATTTTCTTCTAGTTCCAAAATTGCGTGACTTGCACTATAGCCTAAATGGCTGCTTGTTTGTGGCCACCAAGAGGTGAAACAATGGAAAATAACAACAAATCAGAGAGAATAACAATAAATCGAGGAAAGAAAATTAGGAAACTGGCTTCTGGCCAGGAGACATTCTTGCTTTGTTCATAATGTAACTGTGAGCCAGGCCAGCCAGTGTCCTAGCCTGTAAAATAGGTTCACCTGGACTAGGCTCAACTCCACAGTCCTAGTTTAGGAGCGTGTGCTATCACACCTGGGCCTCTCTGGCTGGCTGTGTCCCTCCCTCCCCAAACAGGATTTTTCTCCGTTAACAATTGTATGCTTCTTTGTTTAAATGCTCTGTTTATATTATCAGTGTGTTACAGACTGAATTGTGTCCCCATCCTCTGTCCCCGCCGACCCATTCATGAGTTGAAGCCGTAACCCACCCCACCCCCACCACCAGTGACTGCATTTGGAGGTAGAGCCTTAAAAGAGGTGATAGAGTTAGGACCTTAGGATGAGCCCTAAAGCAAGCCGTCTGGTGCCCTCCTAAGAAGAGGAAATTTGGATACACAGCAGATAGCATGATATGTGGGCACAGGGGAAAGACCATGTGAGGACACAGGGAGAAGGTGGCCAATGAAAGAGGCCTCAGAGGAAACCAAATCTGCGGACACTTTGGTCTTAGATTTCCAGCCCCTGGAGCCGTGAAAGTTTCTGTTGCTTGAAACTACCTAGTCCAGTGATGGCGAACCTTTTGAGCTCGGCGTGTCAACATTTTGAAAAACCCTAACTTAACTCTGGTGCCATGTCACATATAGAAATTTTTTGATATTTGCAACCATAGTAAAACAAAGACTTATATTTTTGATATTTATTTTATATATTTAAATGCCATTTAACAAAGAAAAATCAACCAAAAAAAATGAGTTCATGTGTCACCTCTGACACGCGTGTCATAGGTTCGCCATCACTGATCCTAGTCTGTAGGATTTTATTTTGGCAGCCTCAGCAAACTAATACAAAGCACCCTTTCCATTGTGCTGGCTCTCTGCTAAGACTCTTAACATTCTTGCATATTGTATAATGTCTTTAAATCCCTCTTGTCCTTGAGGGTAGAGTGGCAGAACTATATAGAAAGAAAGAATTTGGTACGAGGCCGAGTGTCAGGATGCCAGGGCCGGCTCAGCACCTGTCGACACAGATGACCTGGGAAAGTTTCTTAGTCTTCCTGGGAGAGAGCATTCTCTTTAGAGTGTGGCTAAGGGCACTGTCTGCCTCAGTCTGAGTTGTCAATTGACAAATCACTTAACCTTCCTAAAGGTTAAGTTTTTAATCTCTAAAATGTCTATGGTAATCCCTCTGTTGTTACAAAGATGAAGTGAGATGGTGTATATAAATCCCTTAGTACAGTACCTGGCACCTTGGAAATGTTGAATAAGTATGAACTTTTATTTATTTACTTTGAAATATATTTTTATTGATTTCAGAGAGGAAGGGAGAGGGAGAGAGAGATAGAAACATCAATGATGAGAGAGAATCATTGATTGGTTGCCTGCTGCACACCCCACACTGGGGATCAAGCCTGCAACCCAGGCATGTGCCCTGACTAGGAATCGAACCCTGACCTCCTGGTTCATAGGTCAACACTCAATCGCTGAGCCACGCTGGCCGGGCCGAACTTTTAAAATAATTTAGCAATTGCTAAGATATCTTCCAGTTTGTCATTCCAGGTTCTACAAATGGGCTCTACCTCCCCTTGATGATTTCTCAACAACAAGACCTCATCTATGGTCTGGCCATTTTCTCCAAAACACCATACAAATTCCCAAGTTTGTTCATTCATCCTTCAATCAATAGTCGTTGCATGATCACATCAGGGCCCAATAGGAATACAGGGAGAGAGAAACAGACTCCCTTCATGTTGCAGACATGCACTCCACATGATGGTAATATAGTCTATATATAACATTGTGGTTGGAGACATCAAGGAGAAATACAGGGGTCTTAACCCAGTAGACAGGTTAAAAGATGGTTTACTTCTGAGAGAGTGTATTACAGGGAACCCTGACGGACAGGCAGAGACTAGCCTATAGAGCAGCGGTTCTCAACCTGTGGGCCGCGACCATCGGAAAACACATATAGCATATCAGATATTTACATTACGATTCATAACAGTAGCAACATTACAGTTATGAAGTAGCAACGAAAATAATTTTATGGTTGGGGGTCACCACAACATAAGGAACTGTATTAAAGGGTCGCGGCGTTAGGAAGGTTGAGAACCACTGCTATAGAGAATGTGTGTGTAGGGGGGGACGGGGGCAGCACTAGTAAGAGAGTGCAGTGGGATGGAACCTCTGGTGTGGCTGCCACTTCCTGCTTCTGGCCTTTCCAGAGGGGGAGGAAATCTTCCCCAATTTCCCTTTCTGTACAGCTAAGCCCATTCATGGCTTCAAATATCAGCTTAGTTACTTACCTTTCCTATCGGGCCTTTTCCATTTTTAAAAAAATATATTTTATTGATTTTTTTACAGAGAGGAAGGGAGAGGGATAGAGAGTTAGAAACATCGATGAGAGAGAAACATCGATCAGCTGCCTCCTACACACTCCCTACTGGGGATGTGCCCGCAACCAAGGTACATGCCCTTGACCGGAATCGAACCTGGGACCCTGGAGTCCGCAGGTTGATGCTCTATCCCAGTGGTTCTCACCCTTCCTAATGCCGAGACCCTTTAATACAGTTCCTCATGTTGTGGTGACCCCCAACCATAAAATTATTTTCATTGCCACTTCATAACTGTAATTTTGCTACTGTTATGAATCGTAATGTAAATATCTGATATACAGGATGTATTTTCATTGTTACAAATTGAACATACTTAAAGTATAGTGATTAATCACAAAAACAATATGTAATTATATATGTGTTTTCCAATGGTCTTAGGCGACCCCTGTGAAAGGGTCTTTCAACCCCCAAAGGGGTCATGACCCACAGGTTGAGAACCACTGATCTATCCACTGAGCCAAACCGGTTAGGGCGGGCCTTTTCCATTTTAAACCAGCTAAATGTTTCCCCTCTCCCAAACTCTGGTAGATAATCCATATATATTTGTCTGTTTAAATAATGAACTTTCAATAATACAACTTTGAGACTAAGAAATAATTATGGAGCAGAAAAAGTCCATTCACCAAGAATAGCGTGGACATCATCCACAAGGACCAGGCATCTGTGGGACACAGGAGACAGGTTCTATGCTGCTGGGTGCCTGGCTTATGAAACAGACCTCATTAATGGGTTCCTTCGCTTTTAGATTGCCTTGGGAACAGGAGAGCTCTCTTAACAGACTTTCCGTACTAAACTGAGAGTGTAACTTAAGAGACATTTTTCATATCAAGCAGCTCATTTACTTACCTTAGTTCCTGTTGTTTCTTAATTTTTCTGTGCCTGTTAGTGATATCAAACTCTTTGCTTAGCCTAGGTTTCTAAAAATAGTACCAGCAAAATAATTTAAGAGTTTACAACTTTAGTGATACCATAAGTAGCTATATCCTATCTAATAAAAGAGAAACATGGTAATTAGTGTACGACCGCTACCCTTCCCATTGGCTAATCAGGGCGATATGCAAATTAACTGCCAGCCAAGATGGTGGCCGGCAGCCAGGCAGCTTGAAACTAACATGAGGCTTGCTTGCTTCAGCGACGGAGGACTCCAACGTTCCCCGCCTGCCACTGCAGGCCTCTGAGCTGCAACTCTAAGCAACAAATATAGAAGCTAAACAAAACCCCAGAAACCTGCTTTAGTCTACCGGGCTTCAACCAGCAGGATCGCAACATTGTAAACAAAGGCCAGATACCTGCTTTCAGCAGTGGAGGCCTAAGCTAAAGCTGGCCCAGAATAAAAAAGAAAAAAAGGAGCAGTTGGGAGCTTCAGTCACTAGCCAGCCTGAAAACAGCCCTCAGCCCCTCACCCAGACTGGCCAGGCACCCCAGTGGGGACCCCCACCCTGAAGGGTGTGTGACCAGCTGCAAGCAGCCATCATCCCCTCACCCAGGCTGGCCAGGCACCCCAGGGGGGACCCCCACCCTGATCCAGGACACCCTTCAAGGCAAACCAGCCAGGCCCAACCCGTGCACTAGGCCTCTATCCTATATAGTAAAAGGGTAATATGCCCCCCAGCACCGGGATCAGCGGAGCCGAGAGGCCTCCCGGCACCGGGATCAGTGTGACAGGGGGCAGTGCCCAAACCCCCTGATCGCCCTGTGGCTCTGTGTGTGACAGGGGGTGGGGCCACAACCTCCCTATCCGCCCTGCTCTGTTCGTGACAGGGGAAGGCGCCCCAACCCCCTGATCAGCCCTGCTCTGTGCCTGATAGAGGGGAGCTCCCCAACCCCCTGATCACCCTGAGGCTCTGTGTGTGACTGGGTGCGGTGCCCCAACCCTCTGATTGGCCCTGCTCTGTGTGTGACAGGGGGCAGCGCCCCAATCCCCTGATTGGCACTACTCTGTGTGTGACGGGGTAGAGCCATAACCTCCCCATCAGCCCTGCCCTGAGTGTGACAGTGGCGGCTCCCCAACCCCCTGATCGGCTCTGCTCTGTGGGTGATAGAGGGCGGCGCCCTCACCCCCTGATCCACCCTGCTCTGTGCATGACAGGGGGCGGTGCCCCAATTCCCCAATCGGCCCTGCTCTGAGCCCGACCAGGGGCTGCACCTAGGGATTGGGCCTGCCCTCTGCCACCCGGGAGCTGGCCTAAGCCAGCAGGTCGTTATCTCCCGAAGGGTCCCAGACTGCGAGAGGGCACAGGCCGGGTTGAGGGACCTCCCCCTCCCCCCCGAGTGCACAAATTTTTGTGCACCGGGCCTCTAGTATTGATATAAAAAAAGATGATGATGGATACAATAGTGCACCCCCTAAATATCTCTCTATAGAGAAAGCTTTGAATTTGGAAGCAGACAAGTCAGAGTCCTAATATTCTTTATTTAAAAAATTGTAATGGAGCAGAAACAGCAATTTTTTAAATCTCTATGAAAAGACATTGTCAAATATGAAAAAGTCATTGTAAAAGAATACTCAACAAATTTGCCTACTTGATTTTGTTAGAAATCTCCAAAGAGTCAAATAATTCTCAGGAAGTTGAGGCAGTTTGGGGGAAAGCATCAGTTTCATAAACAACAATAATATTAACAAACTAGAGGCCTGGTGCACAGATTCGTGCACCAGTGGGGTCCCTTGGCCTGGCCTGTGTCCTCTTGCAATCCGGGACCCCTCAGGGGATGTTGGAGAGCAGATTTCAGCCCGATCCCGCAGGCCAGGCTGAGGGACCCCACCAGTGCATGAATCCGTGCACCAGGCCTCTAGTATGCATATAAGATCTTTGGTTAATCTCTTCCCGCCCTCCCCCCTGCAGCAATGTAACCCACAGTCAATTCTGTGAGGAAACAGCAACCTAACCCACAGCCAATTCTGCGAGGAGTTGAGCTCCCTCCTCCCTCCTCCCTTCTCTCTGGGTCTGGGGTGCGGGTGAAGCAGATTTGGGGCCAACAGTGCCCCAGCAGCAACCTAACCCACAGCAGATTCTGTGAGGAATTGGGCTCCCTCCTCTATTGGTTGGAACATCTGCCCCCTGGTGGTCATTGCATGTCATAGCTACTGGGAGAACGGTTGGATGGTTGCTTAGGCTTTTATATATATAAACTAGAGGCCCAGTGCACAAAATTCATACACTGGGGGGGGGGGCGTTCCCTCAGCCTGGCCTGTGCCCTCTCACAGTTCAGGAGTCCTCGGAGGATGGGGGATGCCTGACTGACGGCTTAAGGCCTGCTCCCTTAAGCTGTCAGTCGGACATCCTTAGTGCTACCACAGAGGTGGGAGAGGCTCCTTGCCACCACCACTGGACTCACCAGCCATAAGCCTGGCTTCTGGCTGAGTGGCACTCCCCCTGTGGGACCACACTGACCACCAGGGGGCAGCTCCTTCATTGAATGTCTGCCCCCTGGTGGTCAGTGTGTGTCATAGCAACCGGTCGTTCCACCATTTGGTTGATTAGCATATTAGCCTTTTATTATATAGGATGATACTTTGATGTATTTATGACCTACTAGGTACTAGGCTTGATGATGGACATACATTTTCTCATTTCATCCTCCCACTGTCTCTCTGAAGTGTGGGGGTCGTTTCCCCATTTTACAGATAAGGAAGCTGAGGATCAGGATCACATGGGCCCAGAAAGGAGGAGATAGGCTTGGACTTCACTCAGTCTGGCTCCAGGAGAGGAGCCTGCCACCGCGTCAGGGCTGAACCTCTCATTGCCTCCTCTGGTCTGTTACACAATGGAAGGGAGGGAATGAGAAAGGGACCCTTTCCTCCAGATACCACAATCTAATAATAGCCCCTTCTCTTCCTGTTGTCCTATCACCCTCTGCAGGGAAGGAGAGTTGATGAAACCCTCCATCGGTGCTTCTGGCTCTGGTTCACTTTTCCCCATCTTGCCCTGACAACATGACTAAAGGGGTTTGGGACAGACCACACATTGTTAAGCATTCATTGAGAGCCAATAGTTGCATTGCATGGACAAGTGTGTGTTGAAAAACGTATCCAAACTTCCTGCTCATTAGTGTTCAGGAAGTATCTAATTACAGGGCAGCAAAAAAAAAAGTAAAAAAAAAAGGAACCATAAAATTCTTGCTTCAGACTTAAAAGACTGTACACTCACCAAGAATAGTTATTCAGCTCAGTTATAAAAAACAAAAAAACCCAAAACTACTGTTTTATGCGCATTCATGAGAGTGGTTGTGCAACCTTGTTGTAATAAGGTTTCCAGGACTGAGCTAATTGTGGGGAAAAAGCATTTTCTTTATTTAATGTGGCTAGCTTGACAGAAATGTCTTAATTCCATAGAAACCTAAAATATCTGCTGCTACTATTAACAGATTAGGAGGGAAAAGGATGAATGGGTGCCTATTTGTAACGGGAATTGAAAAGGCCGTCATTGTCTGGCAATCAGGACCAATGATTATCCTGAAGAAAGTGAACTTTAGCCAAGATGACCGCTTTGTTACTTCTTTCAAACATGACTGTGGAATGAAAATTCTCTATATATGAATATATCTGTATTATTTTTTAATTTGTCAATTACAATTGATAGTCAATATTATTTTATATTAGTTTCAGGTGTACAGCATAGTGGTTTGATATTTATGTAATACTAGGGACCCAGTGCACGAATTCGTGCACCTTGAAAGGAACTGTGGGCTGCGAGGCTAGGGTGAGCATAGGGGCAGGTCTTGGCCCATCCTCCGCGCCCCTGCTCAGCCCCTCCTGCTGCGACTCCCGGGCCCCTGTCTGCTGGCAGCCCTGCTCCCACCACCGCGGCTCCCATGCACTAATGGCACCGGCCCGCTCACATTCGCTGACGGCATGGAGCAATTGGGGCCAGCGTCTGTAGCGGATGCTAGCAGCGGCTGCTGCCCTGATTGCTCCTCAGGAGTAAGGGGAGGTGGAGAAGCTCTCAGGGGTGATCAGGGCTGGCAGCCACCGCTTGCACCCACTGATGGTGCCGAGTGATTGGGACCGGCGCCGGGCACTAGCAGCAGGTACAAGCAAGGCCAGTGCTGGCAGTGGGTGCAAGCAGTGGCTCCGGTGCCGGCAGCAGGTGCTAGCGCTGGGCAGGACTGCGGTGTGCAGGAGCAAAGAATTTTCAGTAACCACCAGAGGCTCGCCCCCATGACAGTGACCGACACCCTGCATTGATCTGGCGCTCTCGCTCACCTGCTCCACCATTCTGCCACAACCAACACCTGCCATGTTCCACACATGCCCCCTGGTGGTCAGCGCACATCATAGCGACTGGTTGTTCGGTTGTTCCAGTTGTTCCACTGTGTATTTGCATATTAGCCTTTTATTATATAGGATATGAAGTGATCTCCCCGGTAAGTGTAGTGCTCACCTGGCACCATACATAGTTATTACCGTATTATTGACTATATCCCCTATGCTGTAGTTTACATCCCCATGACTATTTTGTAACCACTGTTAAGACCTGTGGAAGTGGACTGCAGGATGCTTTGGGGCTATAAAGGAAAGTACAGAACCCCAGCTAGAATCTAGATGTATTGGTACATGGCAAATAATACAGGGGAAGAGATCTCAGAAAAATACTCGAAACATCCATGAGAGAATCAGCCTTAACATGCACCAGGCTCAGAGGTCACAAAGCTAGCTTATAAATAGTACAGTGAAGTAATAACTTTATTTTACCTTCAATATTCTCTAACCATGAAGGGTTAAAACCAGAGCTATCAAGCTTAGAAGGTGGATGAAGAGGAATGGAGAAATCAATGACCTCCCTTTCCCTATAGGACTATAGGCTCTAGCTTGGGGAAGAAAAAAAAACTTCAATTCTAAATCAAACTTAATTTTGGATGAATACAGAGGCCCAGTATTTTAATATCTGAATTCATTTTTATATATCTATATATCTATGTATTTATACCTATACCTATAGCTATGTGAGTGTGTGTGTGTGTGTGTGTGTGTGTGTGTGTGTGTGTATACAACATAATTGTTAACAGAAAAGTTCTGAGGCTGACTGAGGTTTTAGCAAGGTAGGAAAAGTGCTAGCCCTGGATGCATTTAAAGAAAAAAAGAGAGTTTATCTAAGATTCAGTGTCTTGGATCATGTTTGCTTAATATCGATCATGTAGTTTCTAACCTAGTAGACCTGGACAGTTAGCTGTCCTAATGATATTTTCTGCTTTGGGCTTTAATATTGGGGTAGCATCTGTCCAGGTCTTGCTGCAAGATACAGTAGTTATATTAGTGGTTACAGTGAGGATGCGAATCCAGTAGTTATGCTGGAATTGTTGGAAATGAGAAGACAAAGTCGCTGCCAGCAAACTTCGGGCACCAGCAACACATTTCCTCTAAACATTTTGATTACTGGTCTCATCCCTTCTGGAATTTCACTTGGTCTGCTTTTTATGTTTTTAATTAGAGATTGGTATTTAACATTCTTTGATATTAAGAATAGTTGGGAGTGAATAAGACAGGCACCAAATTAGAATGCCAGTACTATTATATGAATTCCCTTCATATATAAGCCTATATTGACTAATATTTATCCATCTATCTATCCATCCGTACAACAAATACCTATCCTGAAGCTACTATAATTTAGGCACTTCAGTAGACACTGGGGAAAACTGTAGAAACAAGATAAATGTGGTCCTGACTTTATGCATCTTTAGTTCTTTAGGAAAGGCAGACAATGTGTAAGTGGAATGAAAGGCGTGAAGAACTGCAAAGTGCAAATGGAGCCAGTAACAGGCAGACCACACCTACCCTACAGGTCATGGAAGGCTTCTCTGTGCAAGTGGCATTTAAGCTGAGTCCTAAAGCATGAGCTTTATTTAGGTGAACAATAGTTGCCTGCAAGGCCCTACATGATCTGCCCCACCTATATTTCCAACGTCATCAGAAGCTACATTTGCTTTTGCTGACCATTCACCAGCCACTCCTCTTCTCTCAATTCCTCAAAAGGCCTGCTGGGAACACTATATTCTAAACCCACTCCCTCTCCACCCTCTGTGGCCAGCTCCATTTCATATCTCAGGCCTCAGGTTACTCTCTAGTTCTGCTTTTTTGCTTGTTCCCACCATTTCATACATCTTTATTTGTAATAGTTTCAGACACGTCTTGGATTAGTTGTTTTCTGACTGCCCATTAGAAATGTAAGTTCCAAAGGAAAAGGAAATGTATCTAATTCATTCCTGTTTGCCTCTCCAGACCCTGGAATGCTTGACCGAACAGTAGTTATGTCTTAAATATTTGTTGAGTAAATGGATAGATGGAAGAAGTAGGTTACAGTCCTGAGTGGAAGAGAGTATGACACATTTGAATAAACGAGAGAAAACAGTATAGTTGCCACACTGAAAGAAAAGAGGAGAGTTGGGGATAAGGCAGGGGAAGTAGATAGAAATCCAATCTTGAAGTCTTTTAGGCCAATATTTTCAAACTTCTACTAGTGGGTCATGAAATCAATTTAGTGGGCTGCTACTAGATGTACACAAATGAAATAGATCCAAAAGCAGGGTACATTGTTCTTAGTAAATCAGAAAATGTCCATATTTTATTTATATACGTATATATATGTGTGTGTATGTGTGTGTGTGTGTGTGTGTTTATGTATATATATCTATATATAGCTATATATGTATATATATATCCCAAAAATGTATACACACACAGACACACATATATATAATATTTGTGTATTATATAATATATATTATATATATTGTATATAATATATATATATTATATTTGTGTATTATATTGTGATGTAAAAAGTTTTTTTCTGTTTTGGTTTGCAGTAAATAGATATGAAAGCCACAGTTGTAGGCCATGTTAAGGATTTCTGATTTTGTAGTAAAGGAATAGGAAATCATTGAAACTATTTTCACAGAGGAGTAGGTTCCAAGATTCCTTTCCAACTCTAAACATTAATCATTGAAAGTGGTATTACTTTTAGCAATGTGTGAGCATGGAATACCATTCTAGGCTGCCTTTAATGCCATGCCTAGATTACCTTATTATGCTTTTGAAGGCAGAAGCTATGCCTTATGCACTATTGCATTGCCAGTGCCTACCTGAAATTAAGATTCTAGTCACAACAGGAATTACGACAGACAGTACATCTTTCAAAGTAAATGTGTAGTTATTAGTGGTCAGTCCCTGCAATCTTGATCAGAAAATGGAAGCTAAAATGCATTTAGTATCTATGGTTGGATAGGTGCCTTGCACAGTAATGAACTCATTAGTCCTTACTACAACTTTTAAGATAGTGATAGTCACATTGATGGCAGAGTAACCTGGGTCTTATAGAATGTGAAATTAGAGTTTGAATCAAGGTCTTTCTGATCCCATTATTTCACCAAATAATGCTGCTTCAGTGGACAAAGATTTTGAAACCCCAACAAAGAAGATATTACAGGTGGCAAATAAGCATGTAAAAAGGTGCAACACATCATATGTCATCAGGGAGTGGAAATTAAAATAGCAATGAGATACTACTATACACCTATTAAAATGGCCAAAAATCCAGAACATTGACAATATCCAATGCTGGTGAGAATGTGGAGCAACAGGGACTCTCATTCATTGCTGATGGGAATTCAACATGGTACAGCCACTTTGGAGGACAGTTTGGCAGTTTTTTTTGTAAAACTAAACATACTCTTATCATACAGTTCAGTAATCATGCTCCTTCATATTTACCAAAGTAGTTGAAAACTATCTCCACGCAAAATCTTGCACACAAATGTTTCTAGCAGCTTTATTCACAATCACCAAAATTTTGTAGCAACCAAGATGTCCTTCAGTAGGTGAATGGATAAATACACTGTGTACATGTAGAAATGGAATAAGTTAAAAATAAATGAGTTTTCAAGACATAAAAAGACATGGAGAAAACTTAAAATGCATATTACTAAGTGGAAGGAGGTAATCTGAAAATGCTATCTATACACTGTATAATTCCAATTGTGTGACATTTTGGAAAAGATGAAACTATGGACACAGTAGAAAGGTGGGTGGTTGCCAGAGATTGGGGGCGGGGGCAGGGAAGGATGAATAGGAAGAGCACAGAGGATTTTTAGGGCAGTGAAAATACTTTTATGATACTATAATAATGGATACATGCCATTATACATTTGTCAAAACTCATTGAATGTACAACACCGAGTGAATCCTAAGGTAAACTGTACACTTTGGATGATTATTTGCCCATGTAGGTTCATCAGTTGTGACAAATGTACCACTCTGGTAGGGGATGCTGATAATGGGGGAGGGTAATAATTGTAGAAGAAAAAGTATCAGAGTTTTTTTTTTTTCATTACAATATCTCTTACTTAACTGCTCCCAAATTAAACTGGTTCCTTAGAATGAACAAATCTTTCTTTTAAAATGTCACCACTAAAGTTGAAATTCAGCATGAATATATTTTTTAAATTCTTAACAAGTAGCTATGGTGAAAAAATATTCCTTTCTTATCATGAATTTGCATAATACTGACCCAGATGAGAAAGCAAACAACGGCATGTGGCTTTTTTTGTTATAAACAGTACGAGAAATAATTTGCATTTTCCGTAATTTCAATGAATTTCTCATAAAACACTTGGCAAATTCAAAAAAGTCCTGGAGTTTCTTAGTAATTACTCACCGAATAAATTTGAACAAATAAATATGGGAATTAAACAGTACTATCAAAATAATGTTTGTCCTTTCCCGAAGTTCTATGTGTAAACCAACTCTTATAAACAATTAGGGGACTCAGTCTATCTGGTCCCCTTGGGTAGCCTTTTCCGTCCTAAGGTTCATACCCATCATCATTCCAGTCTTGGAACTACATCCAAGAGGAAGCTTAACAATGATTGTTTATTTTGTAGGTTGTAACGAAGCTAGAGTGCCAGCGAAGGCCTTTGAAGTGTGAAGAGATTTCCTGTAGTTGAAACCAGAATGTCGTTTATAGATCCTTATCAGCACATTATAGTAAGTCATTTGCTGTTTATATATACTTCTGGGACTGAATATTGCTGGTGTTGATTGTAAAGTAAAACTCTATGACAAACCCTGGATTTTTTTTTTTTTTTAATGAACTTAATGTGGAACAGATAGGCTACAAATCAAGATAAAACTAGCCCAGTTCTTTTCATCACTGCAAGTTTCTCTAAAAAGAATTACTCAGAGGGAAAAAATACCAAGACATCTGCAACAGTATTGAACTTTCATGGAACAAGAAAAAAATGTAGTTATCACCTAGCAATGATCAACCTGCATATGTTATATCCGTCACATGAATTGGTGGGGAGAAGATAAAAGAGCTATTTTTTAAAATATATTTTTAATTGATTTCAGAGAGGAAAGGAGAGGGGGAGAGAGATAGAAACATCAATGATGAGAGAGAATCAGTGATTGGCTGCCTCTTGCACACCTACTATTGGGGATCGAGCCTGCAACCTGGGCATATGCTCTTGACGGGAATCGAACCCAGGACCCTTCAGTCTGCAGGCTGACGCTTTATCCACTGAGCCAAACCGCCTAGGGAAAGATAAAAGAACCATTGAGTTGCAGATTATATTTTGATACCCATTTCCAGGGTAATTGATTCTGTAACCTTTCCCTTAGTTAGAAATATTTAAACAAACTTTTCTATGTGCCAGAAGCCGGTCCATCCTTGCTGCTTGACACAGTCGCTGCAGGATAGAAACATCTGCACAGCATATGTTTCAAGGGACCTGGCGTATATAGCATACTGTTCTTAATATGTTTGCTCCCCTTAGCGCTGTGTGTTTTAACCAAGGTCACCTCTCCGAGAAAGGTTGTTTCCCCAGGTAGGGATTTTTCCCTGAAGTTAGGGAGGGGATGAAACTCCTTAACTAAGTGCCAGGCTACCCGGGTAGTTAATCACTTTAACTACAAACAATCATGCTTAAGCTACATAATCCCTGGAATGGAGATAAGAAACACCCTAACCTTTGTAATAGAAATTGACAGGATTAAAATCAACTGGTATAAATACGGATGTAACAAGACAATAAAAGCAGAACCTCTCTGGAGATCCAGACCAGAACTTGGCTGGAGATCCTGGCTGGAGATCCTGGCTAGGCTGCTGATCAACTGAACACTGTCTCCGTGTCCTTCCTTCTTCGCCGACTCCGTCTACGCCTTTGGGAACCCCTGGACCTGCTGGGGTTGGACCCCGGCATCTATGGATGGTTTATTTTTGTAAAAGAGTTGAGTGATTCAAATTTTAGGATGTAATTTTCCAAACTTCATTGGAAGTATACCTTTTTTCTTCTGATAAAAATTAAATAAAAGAGGAGAAATTTCTTTGCTGAATTTAACACTAGAGATCCAGTTAGGTTTATAGGGACTAGAAATAAATGTTATGGATATTAAGGATCCACGGTCTTATTTTTACTTAAAACGAAACACCATTCTTTAACCCCACATCCTCTCTGGCTACCATCCTTTCTCCGTCCCTGCTCAGTGTTAGGGTTCTTTGCAGCTCCTTCTTCCTCTCTGTTCACAATTTGAATCACTGAAAACTGATCTCAGCTCTTCCACTTTACAGAAAGGTCTCATTTGGTGAATCCAATACTCTTTAGTTCCCCCATCCCACCTCTACCCCTACCTCTGCTGCTCATTCACCTCTTCTTGAAAGTCTCCTCAGTTTTCTCTGGTTCTGTTTCACTTTCTTGCTGTTGATTCCTTCTCAGTTTTCTTTGAAAGTTTATCTTTCTATTTGACTTTTTAATATTGAAATATAACATCCCACACATGAAACCATCATCCAGGTAAAAATACACAACATTTTAAGTACCCTGAAGAGTTGCTCATGTCTCTTCCAGTCAAACTCCACAAAGGTAACCAATATTTGATTTCTATTGTTATAGACTAGAGGCCTGGTGCATGAAATTTGTGCACTCGAGTAGGGTCCCTCAGCCTGGCCTGCACCCTCTCACAGTCTGGGAGCCCTCAGGGGATGTCTGACTGACTAAGGGGAGCAGGCCTAAGTCAGCAGTTGGACATTCTTAGCGCTGCGGCGGGGGCTCCCGCCACCACCACTGCACTTGCCAGCCATGAGTCTGGCTTCTGGCTGAGCAGCGCTCCCCCTGTGGGATCGGGCCCAAACTGGCTCTTCAACATCCCCCGAGGGGTCCCAGATTGCGAGAAGGTGCAGGCCAGGCTGAGGGACCCCACAGGTGCACGATCGGGGCCAGGGAGAGACGCGGGAGATTGGCCAGCCGGGGAGGGACTGCGGGAGGGCTCCAGTGTGTGTCCGGCCTGTCTCACTCAGTCCTGATCAGCCGGACCCCAGTAGCAAGCTAATCTACTGGTCAGAGCGTCTGCCCCCTGGTGGTCAGTGCATATCATAGTTACTGGTCGACCGGTCAACTGTCTGCCCCTGGTGATCAGTGCATGTCATAGCGAGCAGTTGATCGGCCTTAGCATATCATTAGCTTATTACACTTTTATTGGTTGAACATCTCACCAGTCGACTGGACACTTAGCATATTAGGCTTTTATTATATAGGATACGTTTTGCTGTTCTTGACCTTCATATAGCTGTTTGTATTCAACATTATATCTGTGTGACTCATTCATGTTTTTGCGGTAGCAGGATTTCACACTTTTACATTGCCATGTAGTAGTATTTCATTATTTGAATATACTATAAGCTATTTATCTAGTCCACTGATAACTGTCAACTCCTCACTGAATGGCAATGGTGCCTTTGCTAAAAATCAAGCAGCCATATATGTGACCTGATTTCTATTTTGTTCTGTTAGTCATTCAATCTGTGTTTGCCCAGTACCAATCTATGTTAATTTCTCTAGCTTTGAAATGTGTCTATGTAAATTCTCCAACTTTTACTTCTTGGAGATTGTTTTGGCTATTTTCAGTACTCTGCATTTTCATATAAATTTTGGAATCAATTTATCAATTACACACAAACATACACACACACAACTGCTGAGATTTTTATCGGTACTGTTATAAGTCTATAGATCAGTTAGGGGAGAGATGACAATGATAATAATATTGCATCTTCCAATTCATTAACAACCCATGAATCTAATCCAAAACAAATGTTAGATTATCTTTAATTCTCTCAGTAGTGTATTGTAGTTTTCAATGAGAAATCTTTTGTTTCTTTTTTTAGATGTGCTTCTTGTTAGTTAATGTTTTAGTGTCACTCTAAAGATAATTAAAAAATTTAATTTTCTGAATATTGTATTTATATAGAAGTATAATTGATTTTTTTGTCGATACAATCAATGTATTGAATTTCTTTATAATTCTAGTTGTTTGTGGATTCTTTTGGGTTTTCAGCTTACACATTCCTGTTATCTATAAATAATGCCAGATGTATTTCTTCTGCATAATTTTTTGATTGTAATGATTATGGACTAGTATATTATCTATTTTGATCCATGTTTCATATACAAAAATATAGTTCATATTTGGTTTTGTTTTATGAATTTTGAATATATTTTATTAGTGCATGTAACTTCTGAATTATATATATTTCTGTTTAATTGATATTTTATCATTATGAAAGGTCTTTTTTAAAAAATCTCTAACAATGACTTTGTTTTTAATTTTACTTTGTATCTTGTTAATATAATCCCTTCTAGTTTCTTCGATTACTATATGCATCCTTTTACTTTTGATTTATGTTTTTCCTTCTTTTTAAAGTGTTATCCTTATGAAAAGCATATAATGATGGTTTAAAATGAGGTAACTATTGTTTTTTGAAAACAGTATCCTACTTCCCTTTCACAGTTATGGTTTTTCTATAGATGAATCTAAACAATGAAGGTATATCATTTTCAGTTGTTGTTTTTTCATAGTGATTAAGTTTTCTGTATCTTATATGCAGATTCATTTTTCTCAGCCCCAACCTCCAGAGAAGTATGTGAAAACCACATGTCTATCACATTTTCTTCACCTTTCCCAGCATTGGAGTTGGACACTCAACCAGTATTTTAATTTATAGCCCTTTTAGATGAAGAGATCCTAAGAGCCTTATAGGTTTCTTCATTCTTCTTGTTCTTGCTGTGTATGTAGGGGGAAAAAACTGTGTGCTATGTGTATGTAAATTTTTGTGTGTGACAACATTCCCTGTTGTTTTCACAGAATGATACTTTTCAAAACATATACACAAGCACACTCAGCACAAATCAATTTTAGTAAAGAAGGAAAGTGGGGAAAGCTAAGCCAGTTAGTTAGTCATGAACAGTGCCAGACAGGCCAACACAGTTTTGGCTGCCTCGAGGCACAGAGGATTGACTCCTGGTCCTGCCTGTGATGCAGTGACATGCTGGAGAATCCTGTGGACTAAAGCAGCAGATTCAGCAAGCAAGTTCTTTTGCTCCCAGTGATACCGGCTTTTAAGAAAGTGGTAGAAGCCCGGTTGTAGTGGCTCAGTGGCTGAGCATCAGCCTATGAACCAGGAGGTCCTGGGTTTGATTCCCAGTCAGGGCACAGGCCCAGGTTGTGAGCTTGATCCCCAGCAAGGGGCCTGCAGGATGTGTCTCTCTCATCAATGTTTCTATCTCTCTCCTTCTCTCTATCTCTCTGAAATCAATAAAAGTATATATTTTTTAAAAAAGAATGTAGTAGAAAATAGAGGGATAACCATATGGCATAGTTCAGTGCTTCCCAATTTGCAGACTATTTGTGTCTCCATGACTTACTAAAGTTCTTTGGGGCCAGAGAGACATCCACGTTACAAGGATAGATCATTGCAAAGTATAAAATATTTATAAAAATTTCCATCTTTTACTCTAAAAACATGAGTCACTTTCCTGGAGTGAAAAGAAAACAAAGCCACGCCTCTTCCCACCACCTATGAGCAGTCTAGGGGCCCTGCCCCAGGTCCCCACGTCCACAGAAACAAAGGCTGTCTTCACATCAGACAGACACTCGGATACACCAGCATGACCGCTTGCTTCCACACAGGGGCCTCTGAAAAATGTCATTGTAGGATGATGAGAAATTTTACCAAAAAATTATGAAGATATTTTTCTAGATTATTACGGTAACAGAGGGTGGGGGGAAACGCTGGGTAAGTAATCAAAGAACTAGTGTTCCAGTGGGCAGTTTCGGCTTCAGTTACGTGCTCATAAGCACTTGAATTCTGCGTTTTAGCTGCTGCGTGCGGAAAACAGGGTATGAATAGTACCTGCTGTGTCTGTTTCACAGGGCTTTTATAAAAAAATAAATTATGTGTACAAAAGCATTCTTTAGTAACTTAATTAGGTAAGGCATTCCCGGGAGACATCAGGAGATGAGATACTGCTACTGGGAAATCCAAAATATAAAGGCAATAGAAGCACTATTGCACCAGCACAGCACTGTGCAAAAGGTAATGTTGAGTTTTATGGCAAATAGTATAATTTTTGTGAGCATTAGCAAATTCCAGAAAGTGAGCACAAGAACAGTTAAGTGATCATCTTTAAACCTTTCCTACTACCAGCCAATTCCCACCCCAAGCCTCTAACCTGAGGCCAAAGCATACACGTTTATTTTATTATTATATATTTTTATTAAAGAAGAGGGAGAGGGAGAGAGAGATAGAAACACCAGTGATGAGAGAGAATCATTGATTGGCTGCCTCCTGCATGCCCCACGCTGGGGATAGAGCCTGCATGTTCCCTGGCCGGGAATTGAACCATGACCTCCTGGTTCATAGGTCCATGCTCAACCACTAAGCTAAGCCAGTTTGGCCAAAGTTATTTACAGTAACATCCAGGTTTCTGCTTCTCCACCACAGATCATAGGTCAGAAAGCCCTAGAAAGTCACCAAGTTTACCTTTCAGTTCTTGAATTTCTATTTGGTTCTTTAAAAAATTTTCTCAGCCATTTTTTTTAAAACCAGTTTCCAGTTCCATATGGTCATAGTTAAGCTCGACTTCCATTTCCTTGAACTCTAGTGTGGCTATTTCTGGGGTGGGTCTGTTTTTGTGCCCATTAATTAATTGTGCTGGTTTACTCTCTTGGAGTCATACCTCCTCATGCTCCTAATTATCTTTGATTTTGCTAAACATGATCATGAAAAATTATCTGTAGAAATAATTCCTCAGAGATCATTTTATTTGCTTCTGTCAGGCTTCCAGGGAAGCTAGAAATCTGGGACAGATGTAGCCCCAGTTTTAGGTTAGCTGTTTTCTGGGCTCCCTCGATGACACTAAACTGGGCTGCCAGACATGGAAGGGCTGTTTATAGTTATTCCTGTCGTACAGTCTATGGAGTTTTCAACTTGAAACAAGTGGGTGGTTTCTTAGGGTTCTCCTCCATCAGATTTGTTTTGTAATTGTTCTTCTGGTTCTTTTTGTAACAGTAGAACTTTTAACAGATTAAGACAATCATCAAATTGATTTTGTATAAATTGACTGATTCTTTTTTCCAATGTCTAATCATTTTAGTTACAGATGTCAACATAATTCTCCAGAATGAATTTAATATAGTAGCTGTTTTCATAATGACTGGGTTATTGTAATATTGAAAAGAAAAAGGGCTGCGGTCTTTGGAAAAGATTATAGATAAAGAAAGACCCTCAAAGTAAGGTAATCCAAGACCTGAAGGCAAGGCTTAATCTTGGTGACTAAGTCAGTATATTGAGCTTATATTTGACATCTCAATTGAAATATGGCATCTCGTTTGGCCAACTACCAACTAGCATTGTGCTGAGTCATTAGTTTCCCCGGGAACACTGTTGTGGATTCAATAATATCATCTCTTTTGGCGCTATTCCTGAGACATAATGAAAAGTCTCCTATTCAGGTCAGAAGCTAGCCCTGCTCATCCTACTTTGAAATTTTATGTGATATTGGCCCCCAGGAACATGACAAGGATTATCAAAAAAGTATTTGGATAGTCATTGATTGAAACTGAGCACTTTTGTACTTACTTTATAGATACTCTCGTATTAATCCTTACAGCTCCTAGAGATTGGTATGATTTTGATACCTCTGTTTTGAAAATAATTTTCTTAAGATACACGGTGTTTTCAAAATGAACTTGTAAAAACCAAGAAGGTGGTTGGTTTGCTCCTTATAGTATTTCATTTTATAATGTTAAGAAGACAGAATCGAGGCTGATGGAAGTAAAAGCAAATTTAAATGCAGAGCTGAATGATAGACAAAATAACCCAATTAATAGAGTTCAGATCCACTACAGTCTGAGTGTCTAATTTCCCAGTATCTCATAAACATTAAAAGTTAAACTTGAATTATAACCCAGTCTTGCTTGCTGTTCCCAAGGTTTTACTCTTTCTATATTCCTTTACTTTCACAGAGAATAATAATACCAATACCCAATACCTTTAATAGTAAAAAAAAAAAAAATACTGTTTCCATTTATTAAAGTGGTATAGAAAGTTACCACCTATTCTGTCTATTGTATCTGTAGTGGATCTGAACTCTATTAATTGGGTTATTTTGTCTATCATTCAGCTCTGCAACTTATCCTTAACTGTACAACTTATCCTTAACTGTAAGTAATAATACCTACTTTATAAGGTTTTGGGGAAAATTAAATGAAAATTTATATCTACTAGAATGTCTAGCATAGGGCTTATACTCAATGAATCCTTATAATAACAATATCTTTCTCAGTATATGTTATTAATAATCATCTGATGTGGAGAAGCACGGGACTTGGTTGGAAAGTCTGTAAGGAGGAGTCTCCAAAAGGTCTGGGGCCTCTTAAGGGGGCCTTGCTGAAGGCGGCAGCCCAGGCCTTGACTTTTCCAAGCAAGTCTGAGCCCCCAGGTGTTTTGCTGGAATCTCTATGTTTAGTCTTTTAGACCCAACCTTGTAGAAGCAAGTGCTTTCTCAAGGATACTTACCCTGCTGATTGTATCTAGAGGCTAATTTTAGTTCAAGCTGTTGTTACAGTAAAAGTCTAAGGAGGCAGGCAATCATGGCTGCTTGGTGCCTATAGCCAAGCAGTCCCTTAGCCTCTCTTTCACAGAAACTTGTGTCAGAGTAATCCATTCATCCATCGCTCGGGATCTGATGGTCCGTCCCAGCAATCTGACATGAATAGATGTGCAGCAATTTCAAAAATTGTGTTAAATAATAGGCCAGAATATTACTAATAATTTTTATTTTACATGGGAGTTTTTTTTGGCATTTGAAAGCCCATGTGGTATTAGAAGTTCTAGGATATGAAAAAAAGATCATAAATGATTTGGAGTGGTGTGTTATGACATATCATAATTATTAAGTTCACTTTAGTGGAGAAAGCAAATTCTTAAGTTGGGCTTCAAGAGCACCTACTTATTCTCTTTCAAACCCAGGAATTATTTGTCTAGAATTTTTTTCTTGCATGTGAATGTCTAGTTGTTCCAGCATCATTTTCTAAAAAAACTATCTTATCTCCATTATATTGTGCTTTGCTCCTTTATCAAAGATCAGTGACTATATTTATGTCATTCTATTTCTGGGCTTTCTATTTCATTCCATTGATCTATTTGTATATTATTTAACCAATATTATACTGTTTTGATTACTGTACAATTATAATAAGTCTTGAAGTCAAGTAACATCATTCCTCTGACTTTGGTCTTTTCCTTAATATTGTGCTTGGCTATTCTGGGTTCTTTTCCTTCCTATATCAACTTTAAAATCATTTTGTTGATATTCACAAAATAACCTGCCGAGATTTTGATTGGGATTGTATTGAATCTATAGAGCAAATTGGGAAGGACTAATAATCTTGACAACATTCAGTCTTCTGTCTACGAACATAAAATACCTCTCTAATTATTTAGATCCTCATTGCTTTCCTCATATAGACCTCTTACATTTTAAAAATATGTTGTGATTTTCCTCATATAGACCTTTTGCATTTAAAAAATATTTATACATAAATTTTTCATTTTGGGGAAGTGTGCTAATGTAAGTGGTATTATGTTTTTATTTTTTTGTTAATCTTCACCCAAGGATATTTTTCCACTGACTTTTAGTGAGAGTAGAAGGGAGGGGGAGAGACAGAGAGAAAAATATCAATGTAGAGAGACACATTGATTGGTTGCCTCCTGCATGCTCCCCAATCAGGGCCAGGGATCAAGCCTTGACTGGAATTGAACCTGGGACCATGCAGTCAATGACTCGATGCTCTATTCACTGAGCCAAACTGGTTAGGACAATGTTATTATGTTTTAAATTTCAGATTCCACATGTTCATTTTTTGTATATAGGAAAAAGATTGACTTTTGCATATTAACCTTATATTCTACAACCTTGCTATAATTACTTATTAATTCCAGAAGTTTTAAAAAACAGTTCTATTGTGTTTTCTACATAGACAATGAGGCCATCTGTGAACAAAGACAGTTTTATTTCTTCCTTCACAATCTGTATATATTTTATTTCCTTTTCTTGTCTTATTGCATTAGCTGGATACCTAGTAATAATGCCAAAAAGGAGTGGGAAGAGCAAATATCCTTGTCTTGTTCCTATTCTTTATAGGAAAGCTTTTAGTTTTATGCCATTAAGTATTGTATTGGCTGTAGATTTGTTTTAGATTTTTTTTTTTTTATCAAGTTGAGGAAGTTCCCATCATTTCTAAATTGCTGGGAGTTTTTATCATGAATAGGTGTTGAATTTTATCAAATAATGTTTCTGCATCAATTAACATGATCATGTGATTTTTCTTCTTTAGCCTGTTGATGTGATGAATTATATTAAATTGATTTTTTTTTTTTTTAAATATATTTTATTGATTTTTTACAGAGAGGAAGGGAGAGAGATAGAGAGTTAGAAACATCGATGAGAGAGAAACATCGATCAGCTGCCTCCTGCACATCTCCCACTGGGGATATGCCCGCAACCCAGGTACATGCCCTTGACCGGAATCAAACCTGGGACCTTCCAGTCCGCAGGCCGACGCTCTATCCACTGAGCCAAACCGGTTTCGGCATTAAATTGATTTTTTAATGCACAATCAGCCTTGCCCACCTAGGATAAATCCCACTTGGTTGTGGTTATTATTTCTTATATATATTGTTGAATTTTATTTGGTGAGAATTTTTACATCTATGTTTATGGGAGATATTGGTCTATAGTTTCCTTTTCTGGAAAGGCCTCTGTCTGATTTTGTTATCAGGGTAATGTGGCTTCATAGAATGAGTTAGGAACTACTTCCTCTGCTTCTATCTTTTGGGAGAGATTGAAGAATATTGGTGTAATTTCTTCCTTACGTGTCTGGTAGAATTTATCAGTGAATCCATCTCGGCCTGGTGCTTTCTGTTTTGGAAGGTTAAATATTGATTTGATTTCTTTATAGACATAGGCATATTCCAATTGTCTTGCTACTTGTGTGACTTTGGGCAGATTATATCTTTCAAGAAATTGGTTCATTTATTCTAGGTTATAAAATTGTGAGTTGAGAGTTGTTCATAGTATTCCTTTATTATTTTTTTAATGTCCATAGGACCTGAGGTGATCTTCCCTCATTTATTTATATTTGTAATTTTTATTCTCTCTATATTTTTTTCTTATTTACCTAGCTAAAGGCTTATGAATTTCATTCATCTTTTCAAAGAACCAACTTTTGGTTTCATTGATTTTCTTTATTTCCGTTTTCAATTTTATTTATTTCAGCTCTAATTTTTACTATTTTTCTTCTGCTTACTTTGGACATAATTTTTCTAGTTTCCTAAAAAGTAGGGACTTAGATGATTAATTTTAGATCTTTTTTTCCATATATACAGGATATCTCAAAAGTGTATATACTACTTAAAGCTGATAGCTCAATCAATGTTTCTTTCTTTTCAGGTTTAACCCATTGGAATTAATTATTACTCAAAATCTGTATACATTTTTAGGGACACCCTATATATGACATGTGTGATATATTTTATTTAATACTATAAATTTCCCTCTAAGCACTACATTCACTGAATCCCCAAAATTTTTGTCATTGTTTCACTTTCTTTTTTTCTTTTTTCTTTTTTAAATATATTTTATTTATTTTTGCAGAGAGGAAGGGAGAGGGATATAGAATAAGAAACATCGATGAGAGAGAAACATCAATCAGCTGCCTCCTGCACAACTCCTACTGGGGATGTGCCCACAACCAAGGTACATGCCCTTGACCGGAATCGAATCTGGGACCCTTCAGTCTGCAGGCAGATGCTCTATCCACTGAGCCAAACCAGTTAGGGCCATAGTTTCACTTTCATTTAGTTCCAAATATTTAAAACTTCTGAGACTTCTTCTTTGATATGTGTTTAGAAGTATTGTTGTAATGTACCCCGCGAATCACACAAGGACGCCTCAAGAAGTCGAATTAAAAAGTCATATTTATTGCAAATACGGGACTATGAGGGGGCATTTCGCTCTCCCAGATCTCATAGTGCCCGCCCCAGCCCCAATACCAGATTTATATAGGCAAAGATCACAAAGGTATTGATTACATCCCAAGGTTTGGAATGAGGAACCTGGTTTGCAAAAAAAGCAGTTTACAGAAGCAGAAGCAGTTTACTTAAGCATGTTACCTAAATTACAGTTTTTGGGTCTCCTGAACACAGAGTCAACAGGGACATGTTACTGGAGCCCTCTGACCTTGGGATAATTGTGCTGTCCTTCCCAGGTAAAGGAAAATGTGCTTTCTAAGACCAGTATGACCACAACCAATGGGATATTCACATTACAATCAATAGGGTATTTAATCAAATGGGATGATTTATATAATTCAGAAAATCAAAATAACTTTGCTATTATTTTAGCAAGCAAATAAGTACAGAAACCAAGCAGCAGGGTTAGAGTTAAACTACAGTTTCTACCTGAGATGATTGCTACCATACTTCAGTATATTATTTAACCTCTAAGTACTTTGTGATTTTCCAGCTATCATTCTGTTACTGATTTCTAGTTTAATGCCTCTTTGGTCTGAGAGTTAGATGCTGTATGATTGTTCCACGTGAGCTTAAGACTAATGTGTATTCTGCCCATTGCTGAATGAAATATTTTGTTGATGGTAATTATATCTAGTTGGTTGATGGTGTTGTTGAGTTTAATTATGTGCTTATTGATTTTCTGCCTGCTGGATCTGTCCATTTCTGATAGAGCAGCATTGAAGTCTCTAATTATGGTAATGATTCCCCCCCCCCCTCCCTCTTTCTTTCTTTCTGATGTGGGGAGTACATGCATGTAATTTTTAGCTGTAGTATAAGGCCACACACTTTTTAAAAAAGGATTCATGTTTTTTTCATGATTGATAATTTCATTTATGTAGCATAAAACTTTGGCTACACAGAGGTGATTCTCTGCCCTTTGGTTATATTATGAATCTGGATATTAATTACTCTATCAATAGAGAGAGATCTTCAGAAAATGTTGAAGGCTGTATAACTTTTGATCCCACTAATGCTGGTCTTTATGACTTGTTTTTATAATATTTTTTCTGCCTGTTTGTTTTTAGATTATTTTTATTTACTCGTCAGTATTAGTAGTATCTTAGCTTCTTTTGAATTACTATGGACTTTTTAACCAGTTAAGCAATTCTGTTAAAATAAGAATGGTAGGAGTAGCTCATAAATGTGGGCCACTTCAACGATTACACAAAAATGCTTGAGCTTTAGATAAAGACTCATAATCTTTTCTGTTGCTCAGAGAACTATGTGAGCCCCTGTTTTGTTTGATAGAGTTATTTAATAACTAGTTTCTAGTTAGGTATTTAATAAAGTCTCCGACCTGTTGACATTTATGATGTGCATGCAAACTACTAGGCTAATCGAAACTCTTGACATTGCTGCAAGTGGTTTGTGACAAATGCATTGCATTTCATAGAAGCAGTTACCTGCTCTTGCCTTCGGTCCAGAGGATTTTTGAATACTGCTCGGGGAATGTCTTGCCAAACAAGACTTTCATTCAACAGTAACGATGAAAACAAACAAACCTAAATAATGCAAACATCTTGCACGGACCTTGCTGTTCTAAGGCAGGGCTTAGTCATCCAGCACAAAGCCTGATTGTGCTCCTCGAAGGCTGCAGTCCTGATTTACATTTTTCCCCAAGCGCTTGATAAACCTGACAGCAGGGAGGTCCTAGTAGTCGAGCGGTAGGGACACTTTAAAGCGTGATCCGTGATCCAAACGCCTCACTGATTCTGAGATGGGAGAGAGGAGAGGATCCAAAAAGGAACAGCCCGCGGATCAAAGCATGTTTCTGGTATGCACACGACTTCCTCCCAACTGGAATATTTTTACATTAGTCTCGGGGAAACGAGACCAATTTACTTGGAGTCTCTATTGGAAGTTTGTTTTTAACTCACTTTCCTTCTCTTTCCAGGTGGAGCACCAGTATTCCCACAAGTTCACGGTAGTGGTGTTACGTGCCACCAAAGTGACAAA
Source organism: Myotis daubentonii (assembly GCF_963259705.1). Classification (NCBI taxonomy): domain Eukaryota; kingdom Metazoa; phylum Chordata; class Mammalia; order Chiroptera; family Vespertilionidae; genus Myotis; species Myotis daubentonii. The sequence continues at coordinate 17,204,058 of NC_081857.1, read as the reverse complement.
GGGCGCCTTCGGTGACCTGCGTAAGTGCCTTTGTCTACTTTTCTGTTGCAGAGTTGCTTGAGTTCCTCGATCAGCCAGGGCTGTCTCTTTAAATGTGTTATCTTCTCCTCTGATGCCCTGATAGCTGTTGGAATATCATTTTACCTTCACTTTAGTTCCGAGGACTTGGAGTCACACAGAATGACTGTCTGATGACATACAGATCTTTGGAATTCAAAGAAATTCTGTTTAACTCTATTTGGAAAGAGAGCTAAATTGACTTTGAACAAGCCGCCTCTGTGAGGTATTGTGGCTATAGGATAAAATTTTAAAAAATGCAGTTTCTCTAGTTTTGTGCCTTTGACTGTGTTTAGTGCGTGTGGAAATAGTTTCAGAAATTGGTGTAGGACAGTTGAAAATGATGTGAGCGAGATCCTGGGAATAATGTTGAATTCACTTGTTGGCAGTGTCCTTCTCCATGTTCTGAAAAGCCATTTTCCAGGCTAATCCGACTACTGGAATGGCTGGGGGTCTTTGAGGTGGGAATGCAAAGAAAGATGGGTAACTATGACGATGATGGATTTCGTGAAACATGGGAAAGGCAATTACCCCGCAGAACAGGTTTTGGAGAAAGGAGGGAGAATTCAATTTGTCAGGCTGGGGAACAGGGAAGGCTTCCCTGGCGGGACGTCATTTAAACTGGGGCTTGAAGGACGAGCATGTGGATGGCGAGAACAGGACGAAGTCCCGGGGACCACAGCATGTTCAAGGGGGGAGAGGAGCAGCGCGCTTGTAAGGAATGCAGGCAGATATGGAGGACACGTACTAATATGACGAAGACTGAGATTTTATCAGAGACTCAGTGGGAAGACTCTGCTGGCATTTGAGTCATGAATCACATGATTGGATCTTCATTTGAATAAATGTTTGTTCTGTGCCGAGTCTGTTAAATGTATTGGAGGTGAAGGTGGAATGTACTTTTGACGTTGAAGGCTAGGAGGGACTTGAGCTTGTTGTAATCACGATGAAAATGGGTCAATAGAGAGAGGTTAAATACTAAGAAAAGCAGAATGCTAGCTCTGTGCTCAAGACTTGGGTGAATGAGGAAGGCTGTCTGGGAAGTCACTAAAAGTGAGAGAAGGAAAGAGGTGAACAGGCCGTGATGAGTTTGGGTGCTCAACCACTGAGCCACACTGGCCAGGCTGGATCTGCTTTCTTAACTACTTCCCCATAGGCTGCAGGCACCTTGGATCTCGGTGACAGTAAAACTGCAGTTGATAATAAAGTTTTCTCTGTGAGCATATGAAATGAAACACTCGTCCTTGGTCTCAGACCTCATTTTATAACCAAATGAAGCAGCTGGCACGCTGTGCTGACTTCCTCATTGAGTTTCTGCTCCTTTTAAATGGTGTTGGGGAAAATATACATCACTCTGATAATGGAGGGTAGTCTCAGAATTCAGAACTGGATAGAGGCATGTTTCATTCCCTAAGATGAAACCAGAAAATGAATACCAGAGTGGTGTTTGTTTTTAATATATGTTTATTGATTTCAGAGAGGAAGAGAGAGGGAGAGAGAGATAGAAACATCAATGATGAGAGAGAATCACTGATCGGCTGCCTCCTACACACCTCCTACCAGGGATCGAGCCCGCAGCCCTGGCATATGCCCTGACTGGGAATGGAACCATGACAGCCTGGTTCATAGGTCAATGCTCAGCCACTGAGCCACACTGGCCGGGCCCATAGTGTTTTTGAAATGACAAAATGCATACCTTGATAGGTACGTTTCGTAGCCTAATTATGCATATGTGCTGAGGATTCTTGTCTGATCTCATTGGACACACTAACCTCTTTCTCCTTACAAAATTAGCATCATAAACATTAGGGCTTCTAAGCTTCTAAGGATAGTTGTAGCATTGCAGAGAGGTCTGCTTTCCTTAGGTATTCAGGAGACAATAGATCTTAATGCCATCATTTAAATGATAAAAAATAAATACACTTGGCAGAACTGTGAACTCACTGTATTTAAACCAATTTTTATGAGATCCTATTGTTTAATGTCTTAAGGGACTGTTAAGATTTTCTTGAGAACAAACCTTCAGCTTCTGTTTTTCATATCTGTATCTGTGCGCAAATGATGTTCTATTTCAGATAAACTCATAGCAACATCTGTATCAAGTTCCTAATTTTTAAACGTCTGGGTCATTTGCAGGTCTGAGGCTGACCTAATCTCCCCAAACAGTGGCTCTCAAACATTAAGGTCTACGTGAATCACCAGGGGATCTTGTTCAGAATGCACTTTCTGACTCAGTGGGTCTGGGGAGTAGATTCTAACATCCAAATGATGCAGACACTATGGATACATGGGCCACATTTTGGGAGATAGGATCTAGGCAATTTCTTCTATTCTGTGTTTGCTTAGACTGAGTCTAGACAGCTTATGAGCAGAGAAGACTTTAAATATTTTAAAATGGAACAAAGATTCTAAGGTTTTTGTTTTTTGCTGAATTCACTTTATAAAAGGAAACCATAAATGACTTAATACTTAATGACTTAATACTTTTTATTTTAAAAACTCTTATAGAGGATTAATGACCTGACTTGATACATTATCATTGAGAAGAATAATAGAAATATAATCATGATTTTAGCAGATCACAAGCAATAAAAAAAGTAGGGAATATCTTTTCATTGCCTCAAAGGTCGCAATGTATATTTCAAGTTAAATGATCAAATGTATGGACTGTATATAAATGCATTATTTCCCTCATGCAACAAAGATATCCTACATACTTATTTTAGTATGACTTAATTCTCCCTCTTCCTCATTTGTGGTTTGGTGATATTTGAGACATAAGTTAAACCCAGGCAGGGTAAATCTAGGTGCTGGTTTCATTGAGCTGTGGCATTGGGAAATATTCTTTTCCTTTCCTCTGCGAGGGGCTTTGGTTGAGATGTGACACACCTGCGCTGTGCTGTGTGTTGACTGCATAGAGTTTACATAAATGCTTATTATTGAAAACGGGGCTGTTCTCCAAAACGGAAGTTTAAATTGTCAACTTGCACCTATTGTCAGAGGGTATAAGTACAAAAACCGGGTGATTCAAATGGAATGGGAGATTTAAAAATGCTGTGCTGATTCTTGAAGAACCTTGGGGTTATACCATCTTGTGGTATTGAGCCAAGAAGAAACACATTGGGGCTTCACTTGTTTTTCAGCGACATGTGGTCTAGGGTGAATTCCCAACAGTACTGGCGTGGGACTGGTAAGGCAAGGGATGAATATGGGGCATCTGTAAGATGACTAGAAGTAAACATGGAAGCCCCTTTGCAAATTGATTTTTACTACATATTCATATATAAACTAGCTATCAAGCACTAAATATTGGCATGTATTCCATTTCTTTTGTTGCTTTTTCTGTCTCTGCAGTCCTATGGAGCAATTACTCTGAGTTAACACATCACAGTGCAGTGAAATGGATAGTTTCCACATTACTCTGGTCCATGAAATCTTACTCACGTGGTTATTCTAAATCTCATTAATTTGGACTCTGAGTCCCCGCTCACTAAAATAGGTGGGAGAGTGTGGGTGATCTCCCCTCTCCAAGGTCTCACAGGTGTTCTAGGTACTTAGAGTTGCCTATAAATTAGGAGGAGGGCCTGTTGTAAGGCTTGGTGGCTACCGTCATTGGCATCAGACCTTCGGGTAAATGTTCGCATGGGTTCTGGATTCCACTTTTGGCATTTCCACTGAAATGCCTCTCAGAGTAGTCTTCCGAGTGATCATACACCACACCAGAGAGACCTTACCACGTTGTTCAAGGTAACAGTGCGTTCAGTCCAGCCTTCATGGCCATCCTGTAGTTACCAGCCCATGCCCAATGCACAAGGATCATGGTTTTCCAACACTTGTAACACCTTAAGAAAATCCAAACCCACATACGTTTTAGGAAAGGTAACCCTCTTTCCTCCATTCTTGCCTCTCCAATGCAATAGCCTCAATCTTTTCACCTCTGGGACCACCCAGAGGAATAAACCTCTTGAAAAGAAATAACTATCAACACAAATTGTTAATAATTCCCTGGAAAGAAGCTTAGAACTCAACCTTCCCATTTGTCAATATTGGGCAAGAGGCAGGGTGTTGGATATGTATGAAGAGAAATATCATCTACTTAATCATTTGAGAATCTTCAGCAGCAGCAAGAGCAATGTAGAAATTAGTATGAAAATGTTATCCCCTCGAAGAGCCATCCTTGAATTCCACAGTGATCAGAATCTCCAGGGAAGAAGCAGAGTATATGAAAAAATGTTTTCCAGAGCCAAATACTCCTCACTAGTTCTGTGTCCTTGGGAGAGTTTTCTCTCTGTCTTTCTCTCATCTAAGAGATGTTGTGAGAATTTGATGAGTTGACATATGTGAAGCACTTACATGCCTGGTGCACAATAAGTGCTCAATAAATATTACCTCTTATTGTTAAAATATTTCATATATCAACATAAGACATTTATTTGTTAAATATAACCTTAATATGAGCCAAAGAATATTCTTTTTTTAAAAATATATTTTATTGATTTTTTACAGAGAGGAAGGGAGATAGAGAGTTAGAAACATCGATGAGAGAGAAACATTGATCAGCTGCCTCCTGCACATCTCCCACTAGGGATGTGCCCACAACCAAGGTATATGCCCCTGGCCGGAATCGAACCCGGGACCCTTCAGTCCACAGGCCAATGCTCTATCCACTGAGCCAAACCGGTTTCGGCCAAAGAATATTCTTTATGTGCACAGGGATAATTTTTAGTTTTTCACCTTCCAGACAAGAAATATCCATCATGAATTTCCATGTTGAGCTAATTAATAGATTCTTCTTTTTCAGCTTGAGAGAAACAAATGGTGAGATGATACTTCCATTGTCTAATCTGATACTCCTGGGCACAGTTCACCTCTGGCCTGCCTTGACAGCTGTCCAGACTTCTGTTTGGCACCTGTCAGATGGGAGTCTAATCATACACATGTAAGATTTGAACCTGTGTCTCATACTTATTTATTTATTTATTTATTTATTTATTTATTTATTTATTATCACATATGAGCATTTATTCCAAGAATGCCTGCAGTATTGGGGAGCAGCAAGTCATCCATGAAAATATGCTCTGCATGCCCATAAGCCAGCTGCTTATATGGGGTAGAAGGATAAAGATTACATGGGGAAGTAGGCAAAAGGAATAAGAATGGGTATTTTAGGCATGGGGAAGTAGGCACAAGAAATAAAAATGGGTAGAATGGTTACAGATTACAGGCAGTCCTGGGCAGGGTGGCGCCTCTGGGAACTCCATTGTTTCTTTTGGCAGCAAGGTTATTAATCTTTCCATGATGATAGGCAATTCTTGGATGAGAATGGACTGCATTTCATGGTTAACTCCCAAGTCCCCTTAGCTCCCAGGTGCCTGCGCATACAACTCCCAGCCAGATCAGAATATGCTTTCTTTCATCGGAATGAAACAATATAGTTAACAGAATATGATCTTACTCACTTTTTAGAAAATAGACCCTTAGCCTGAGTCTGGCAAAATAATAAGATCTCAGAGAACTTTGGATAAATAAAAGTATATGTAATTATATTTTTTTCTTGGATAGTGCTTCCTTCTTCTTCTTCTTCTTCTTTTTTTTTTTTTTTTTTTTTTTTTTTGCCTTGCTAGAGTGAGAATTTAAAAAAATTATTTTGTACTTCATTTCTTGGAGTACGAATACCTTTGGTTATGTCTACCCATAGCTTTCTAGAATTTTCCTGGGTTTCAATGGACAGAAACTTTGTGACACTTTTGAATTAATCTAAGCAATCTCTTTTGGATTAATTATGGTTTGTCAAATGATTTTTTTTAATATATTTTATTGAGTTTTTACAGAGAGGAAAGGAGAGAGATAGAGAGTTAGAAACATCGATGAGAGAGAAACATCGATCAGCTGCCTCCTGCACACTCCCCACTGGGGATGTGCCCGCAACCAAGGTACATGCCCTTGACCGGAATCGAACCTGGGACCTTTCAGTCCATAGGCCGACGCTCTATCCACTGAGCCAAACCGGTTTTGGCTGTCAAATGATTTTTAATAAATGGCACTGCTATTGGCCTCAAGCCACCTGCCACCCTTAAGTATACCTTTTCTGGACCAGATATTTTCCTAGCATTAGCCCTCAGGTTCTGATGGAACATGAGTTTTGGTTTACTAACATTTTTGGAATATTTTGAGTACCCACCCCAGATTTTAAAAATTCTAAGTATAACGAAATAATTTTCCACTGGGCTTTTTATAAAAGATAATTTTTAAATGAGTAAAGTGTTCCAGAACACACATCTATCTCTCATCTCATATCTTGTACTTATTTTCTATGTAGTAGGGAAATAAAATGTGTTAGGAAGGCACAACTGTTCCTCACTGATGTAGAATGTTATGTAGTTCGTTAAGTTGTAAAACAGTTTTATGAGTACAGTTAGTCCTTTTCTTCTCCATTTAAATTTTATTCGATTTTGTGATTTGCTTTGAATGTGTGTGTTTGTATTCTTTTGGTCTGGCGAATACAGTGAATAATACTGTCCTGTGATATTTTGATAATATCAATTGATCACTGGGTGGATTTTCACCACATTTATTCAATAAATAAACAGAGCTATATTCCAGTTGTATATTTGGTAGCAATGCTTTGTTGAGATAATAAAAACAGGTTCCTGTCAAAACAAAGAGAATATCACCACACTAATAGGGACACGAGTCACCTGTTCTCTCTTTTTTTTTTTTCCAAGACCGATCAGTGATGGATCCTACCCATTTAAATCATTGCATTTATGTTTTATACTCGAGCTTCTTCATTTTAAAATACTTTTTGAATTTTTCACATATATACTTTTACATGTTAATGTTCTATCAAGTGAAGGAAAGCCTTGATTTAAAGCTGAGTGATATGCAGCCACTTTTCATATGCTAAGTAAATTCTCTTTGCCAAAAGTCATATGCTATTTCTATATTGAAAAGGTGAGATTAATATCTAGTGATATTAAATTTAAAAATAGGTTAATTTTTTTTAAGAAAGGGACATATCTGCTGCTCCAAAAATGTAAGCATTTATGTGAAAACTATATGCTATTTTAGTATACTTTAACACTTTATTAAACATAAAAATTGTGTGGTATCAAGATTGAAATAATTAATTTAATTTGTCCACTGAGCTTGAGTCAGAGGGTTGTTGTAAATCTTACTGACTCCTTAGAAGCACTTTTCGATTCTCACTCCTCAGTTAATATGTTTTTTATGAAATATTTTAGATAAAATTCTAGGCAAAATGATTTGAAATTGTGTACAGGTGTAATACAAATCTCTAGATGCAAAATGAAATAATGATTTTGAAATTTGGAAAAGAAGTGTTAGAGAAATATAACACAGTGCTTATTCCAGCAAGGCTCTGTTATTAATATCACATCAATAAATGCTGAGCATCTGCTAAGCACTTAATATTCATTCTCTGCCTTAAAGCATTGCAACAGACACAAACATAGTACTTATGGCAAATAACTTTATTTAGTGCCTATTTCATACCACAGGGAAGTGTGTCTAATGGTTAGAGCAAGGACTCTGAAACTGGCTTGCTTGGGTTCAACTCTCCCATTATTTATTAACCACATGAATTTGGGCAAGTTAGGTCTTAATTTCCTCCACTGTTAAGTGGGGGTAATAATTATACCTTCCTCATAGGTTTTGTTTTAGGAGGATGAAGTGAGACTATGGAGTGCTTAGAAAAGTACTTGGCACCTAGTGTATGCAATATGTCTGTTAAATAAATAAACAAAAATGCTAAGCAAAGTTCTTAGGACTTTATATTATACTTCATTTATTCACTTCAGTAACACAATGAGATATGTGCTATTGTTAAATTTTACAGATGTAGAAATTTATTTAAAGACACTAAGTAAAAAATCCAAAATCACACAGCTATTATGTTTTAGGGCTACAACTGACACGTGTCTCACCCTCATGTCTAATTGTACAGCAGCTTTGCTTTTGAGCTACTGATGGTCTAGCTGGGAGGATGAAATGGGTGGAAATAAATTTTTGGAAAACCAACCGAAGAGAGTATATACTCAGAAATTGTGCATTTAGATTATACAGTGTCACTGATTTTTACATTGTTGGCAGTAAGCTTCTAAGAAGACTTTGCCACTTGAATAGATATTAAGAGTTTTATAACTTAGAGTTTTCATATGTGGAAGCATGTGGGACATTTCAATTTGGGGAAAAATCATAAGAAAAGGTTGTAAAAATGGGATTGACTTAGTATGTCTAATACACATTACTTAGGGAACTCCGCTATTTTTAATGGTTCATGCTAGTGGATAAATGTCGGATAGCGAGGTTGGTGCCTTGCTTTAGTGCAGTGGTTCTAAACTGTGGGTTGATTTTATCTCCCAGGGCACATTCAGCAATATCTGGAGATGTTTTTAGTTGTCATAATTGGGGGACCCTACTGGCATCTAATGGGGAGAAGCCAAAGACAGGACCCCAGAGCCAAAAATGATTCAGCCCAAAATGTCAGCAATGCCAAGCTTGAGAACTCAAGGTTTTAATGAAAATGAAGTTACTTTTGCATAGAGTGTAACGCACATATATAGTTAAACCCATACATGTAAAATTAATAATATAAACACGTTTTATAATATTAAATAAGCACTTCTGGAGAATTACTTCTCCAACCTAACCAGATTCCAAGAAACATCCTTGAATTATAAACATTTAAAACATTCCAGGCACAGATACTGATATGAAAGGTATTTTTATTTTTTTCCAAAAAGGTATCATTGAGATTTGAATAAAAGGGCAGGACAGGCAAAAACAAAAAATTCAGTTCTGTTTTAGATCTACATTTTCCTTTCTTTGTGTTGTTTTGAATATATCTTTCTCTGTTTTTTTCATGAATATCAGCATTTTTTACAATACACTGTAAGTAATTTTTACTGTATGCAGGTGGTAGCCCACTTCATTAATGTACTAAGTCAATGCATTAAATCAATTGAGAGTACTAGATGATATTGGTCTTTTCCCCTAACATCCATTTGTCTGGTGGTACATTCTGGTAGTTTCATGTCCCTTTACCAAAGGAGACATGTGACCTGAGATAACACTAATCTAGATTTGAGGCTGTGAGAAAGAGGAAAACAAAAAAAGAGTTCAAATTGGAGATGCTGCTTGGTAGAACAATTTCACAACAGTGTTGGTAAAACTGCTTTGTACTTCAAATGAGAAAGGTATTCTTTGATTATTTGAGTTCCTGGACAATGCTGTTGCTATTGTAAAGGCATTGCTCTTCTCTTTTCAGTATATACAGACTCACCGCCTTCCAGCTGCTGTATGTCCAGCAATTTGCAGGGACTGCCCATCCGCATCTGGAGCCATAACAGTTCCAGGTGTTTTTTTTTAATCTTTATTGTTGAAAGTATTACATACATTGCTCCCCCCTCCCCCCCCCCCATTGACCTCTCTAGCCCATACCCACCCCTCACCCCAGGCCTTCACCATCCTATTGTCTATGTCCATGGGTCACCCGTGTATGTGTACAAGTTCTTTGGTTGATCTCTTCCCACCCATCCACCCTCCCCTGAGGTTTGATGTCTGTTCCAGGCCTCTGTGTCTCTGGGTCTTACACAGCTGTAGAAAAGAAAGAACTCTTACCATTTGCAACAGCGTGGATGGACCTGGAGACTGGTATGCTAAGCGAAATAAGCCAGCCAGAGAAAGACAAGTGTCACATGATCTCACTCATATGTGTAATCTAATGAACAAAATAAACTGATGAACTCTGATCCAGAGACATAGAAGCATGGAACAGTTCTGGAGGGAGCAGGGTCTGCCATCTATAAACAAGTACCTCAGCACTCTACCCTATTCCTTAGCATTATGAAGGGAGGCAAACTGGGACTCGAGGATTTTAAAAGTGCATTTAGCATTTATTATTTGGAAATAAAGTTTAAATACAAATGCACTTGGAAGAAATGACTGGCATAGATATATATTAGAAGGAAAATAAATGGAGTGGGACAAAGAGCCTGGAAGGTGGGGACATATTGTCTAAGAGTAAAAAGAAGTTAGAGAGGCGTGACTGTTGTGCCTACGATAAAGGTCACCTCTTCTACAGTATTGCTTGGGGCTAGCCCGTCATCCATTATTTCAATAATATTTATTATGTCTGACTTTGTGCTAGACTCTTAGAGTAGTGAATAGGAAAGGTCTGGTTCCTGCCATCATGGAGTTTACAGTATAATAGAGGCAGAAATAAGAGTTCTTAGTGTTGGTATAGATCAGTGATGGCGAACCTTTTGAGCTTGGCGTGTCAGCATTTTGAAAAACCCTAACTTAACTCTGGTGCCGTGCCACATATAGAAATTTTTTGATATTTGCAACCATAGTAAAACAAAGACTTATATTTTTGATATTTATTTTATATATTTAAATGCCATTTAACAAAGAAAAATCAACCAAAAAAATGAGTTCGTGTGTCACCTCTGACACGCGTGTCATAGGTTCGCCATCACTGGTATAGATGAAGGGGCAGGAATTTGGCTTCAAAAAGACAAAGTTAACGACCTCACTCAACTTGCTAAGTGCCTCTGAGTCTCAGTTTCAGCAATCTGAGGCTTTCAGTGCAATTATTTTCATTTTATACAGATGGATATAGATGAGGCCTCTAGGGAATATAGTTTACAATGGGCGGTTTTACCTGATAGGAAAACAGAACAACTAGTTGACTAGGGTGTGTGAACTAGATAAGAAAAACAGAGAGAGAACATTTCATTCCACTCATCCTTTAAGTGTACAGTCTGTGGATCCTTATCTTGGATATTCTGAGGGCAAGGACATGTTGAATAATGTTTAGTTATCAGCTAAAACGGCAGAAGAAAACATAGATATGCTCAAGTAAAAGAGAAGCAATGTTCCCTTAGGCAGAACAAAGGCTTCTGCCCTCAAGAAGACTGTGTGAAATGTTTGGAATGTGTGAATTTTGGAGATGCTGCTTGGCCTACCTGTTGACTTGGAGAGTGGCATTCAAGTGCATGGTGCAGGAGGATCACTGACTGCAAGCGACCCAGGGTCTGGTGGTGGGAGCCCTTCCAGGGCTTTCTCACCATGGTTAAGCCTGCCTTCAGAGGCAGTGAAGGTCAAAAGTGTGTTTCACAAAGACAGTGGTGGTGGCATATTGGAAAGTGGCTCCACTGTGAGAAAATGAGCAACTATGAGATTATATGAACGGTGCAGGTGAGGAGTGGTGCTTAGTTGAAACGAGCCAGTGATAATTCAAGAGGAATTGAGGAGCCAGAGGTGAAATAGGCACAAGCATTAGAAGTGAAGTAAGTACAACTTGGAGACAGATTGAACTTAGGAGCCATGAGGAAAAGAGGACAACGCTCATGTTTCTAGCCATGGCAACTAGAAATGATGGTGCCATTAAATAAAATAGGGAAATTGGGGAAAAGTACAGTGTTTTACTTTTAGTATTTTGGGTCGGTATTTTGCTTTGGTTTTCTTTTGTTATACATTTAAGGAAAGGAAGATGGGGAAAATACATTCCTGTGAGGTATTTTCAAGGTACTTACTAGGTATGCGAGGTATTTTTAAGGCTTTCAAGAGCAGATTGAAGATCTCAGAGTAGAGGTGGGGCTCACAGAAGTGGCTTAGAGAGACAATATTTTATACACAAGCCAGAGCCAATTTTGGATTTTCTTTAAAGATTCAGAATGGTTATAAAACATGGAGCCTCTTTCAAATGCATTACTCAGCATGAGATTATATATGGACCTGTAATTAGGAATCTTGTGTTTCTTGTGTTTGTGCCACCTCCTCCTTGCAGCCTTGAGGAAATGAAGGAGTGCATGATGGCTGTCATTTAAACCTTAAGGTGATGGCTTTTGAAGGATCTGAGATTAATTAGATTACAGGATTGTTGCTGCCATGGGACCTTATTTGAAGCAAAGGGTTTAAGTTGCTACTGGGGGTGTGTGTGTGCATATCCAGTTTCTTCAGACTATCTACATACATGTGATAATTCCTCTTCAAATTGTTTTTTTTTCTTTTTTCTAATGTATTTTGTTGATTTTTTACAGAGAGGAAGGGAGAGGGGTAGAGAGTTTGAAACATCGATCAGCGCCTCCTGCACATCCCCTCCCCCACCGGGGATGTGACCGCAACCAAGATACATGCCCTTAACCGGAATCGAACCTGGGATCCTTCAGTCCGCAGGCCCACACTCTCTCCACTGAGCCAAACCGGTTAGGGCTTCAAATTGTTTTTGACTACATGAACATTACATTTTTTAAAAGGTTCGCCCCCTTTTTCTAATAGAGACCTGTAAGAGATAAGAAGAGAAAGTCCACAATTTAGTGTAAATTGAAGGAGGGAGGGAGTTACAATGATAAAAGACAAAAGATAAAAGATACAACGAGGAAACATCTAGACTCTAGATTCTAGAGAATCAGGGATTCACAAAATATGATATTTTGGGCACAAAAGTAGAGAATTGCCAAAGGTGTTGCATATATGCCAAATAAAGTTGAAAATTGAGAAAAAGCTCATTGAGTGGTCATCAGACTAAAATAACTGATAGCAAGAAATATTCAAAGTGATGAAAAGCAAGAACCTACAACCAAGATTACTTTACCCAGCAAAGCTATCATTCAGAATTAAAGGTCAGATAAAGAGCTTCACAGATAAGAAAAAGCTAAAAGAGTTCATCACCACAAAACCAGTATTATATGAAATGCTGGAAGGTATTCTTTAAGAAAAGGAAGAAGAAGAAAAAGGTAAAGATAAAAATTATGAACAACAAATACACATCTATCAACAAGTGAATCTATAAATCAAGTGAATAAAAAATCTGATGAACAGAATAAACTGGTGAATATAATAGAATCGGGGGCATAGAAAGGGAGTGGACTGACAATTCTCAGGGGGAAAGGGGTGTGGGGTGTGCAGGAAGAGACTGGACAAAAATCATACACATATGGATGAGTACAGTGTGGGGAGGGGTGTTAAGGGCTGAGGTTGGGGTGGGAACCGGATGCAGGGGAGCTATGGGGGGAAAAAGAGGAACAACTGTAATAATCTGAACAATAAAGATTTAATTTAAAAAAATCGATAAAAATATTTAAAAAAATAAAAAATAATATAAAATAATTGATAGCAGAGCACTCATTTCCACAAAGAGCAATTTAGAAAACAGGTTAAATTAATCTAAAAGTGTCCAAAGGATTGAAAGTTGCTGAATGAACTGGGATTTGAGGGACCAAGATCTCAGGGAGAGAAGTCACTGAAGTAGTGTTCTGCACTCCATTTCCCCTCTGACCACTGCTGAGTCTAGCTAGGCTTGGGGGGGTGATAGGGATGTAGGAAGTAGCCAAGCACTGAAGAGGCAGAGAAAAACAGAGCTTTGGCAATTTCAAAAGGACTTGGGGACAAAAAAGCTTGGTTTCAGGACCAAATCCGTTAAGATTTGTTGGGCAAGATCCCCTAGATCAGCGGTTCTCAACCTGTGGGTCGCGAGCCCTTTGGTGGTCAAAGGACCCTTTCACAGGGGTCGCCTAAGACCATCCTGCATATCAGATATTTACATTATGATTCATAACAGTAGCAACATCTACACTAATAAAAGAGAAAAATGGTAATTGGCGTACGACGATACCCTTTTCATGGGCTAATTAGGGCTATATGCAAATTAACTGCCAACTAAGATTGGCAGTTAACTGCCAACAAGATGGCGGTTAATTTGCATATGTAGGCACAATGCAGGGAGGTGAAAGGGAAAGCAGGAAGAATCCCCCTGCCACTGACAGTGATCGGAAACCCAGGGGGGAGCTGGAGAATCAGGCGCCTTTGCCGCCCTGGCCAGTGATAGCAGGAAGTAGGGGTGGAGCCAGCGATGGGAGCTGGACACGGTCGAAGCTGGCAGTCCCGGGAGCTAGGGGTCCCTTGCCTGGGCCTAAAGCAGAGCCCACGATCGCGGGGCCGCTGCAGCTGCGGCCCGAGCCGGACGCCTCAGCCAGAGGCGTTAGGCCTGGGCAGGGGCGGAGCCTGCAACCGCGGGGAGCTGGGGATCCCCTGCCCAGGCCTGACACCTCTGCCGGAGGCCTCAGGCCTGGTCAAGGGGCCGATGTGGTGATTGGTGATCGGAGGGTGATGAGGGTCAACTCCTCTGGCCGAGGCATCAGGCCTGGGCGGGGGGCTGAGCCGGGGATTGGGGGGATATGATGGTCCCCTTGCCCAGGCCTGAAGCCTGGGTCAGAGGCATCAGGCTTGAGCGGGGGGTGGAGCAAGCGATCAGAGGGAGATGGGGGTCCCCTGCCCAGGCATGATTCCTGGGCCAGAGGCCTCAGGCCTGGGCGGGGGCCAGAGCCAGTGATTGTGGGGACATGGGGGTCCCCTGTCCAAGCCTGACACCTCTGGCAGAGGTGTCAGGCCTGGGCAAGGGGCCGATCCTGCGATTGGAGGGTGATGGGGGTCAACGCCTGAGGGCTCCCAGTATGTGAGAGGGGGCAGGCTGGGCTGAGGAACACTCCCGCCCACCCCCCCACACCCAGTGCACGAATTTCGTGCACCGGGCCCCTAGTTACAGTTATGAAGTAGCAATGAAAATAATTTTATGGTTGGGTCACAACATGAGGAACTGTATTTAAAGGTCCAGAAGGTTGAGAACCACTGCCCTAGATAAAGGGAAGCATAGAGAATCCTGGGAGTCAGTGCCTTCATCATGTGCACAAGCCAAATTCTTTTTTCTGAATATATTTTTTATTGATTTCAGAGAGGAAGGGGAGGCAGAGAGAGGTAGAAACATCAATGGTGAGAATCACATTGATTGGCTGCCTTCTGTACACCCCCTACTAGGGATTGAGCCCACAACCTGGACATATGCCCTGACCAGGAATTGAACCATGACCTCCTGGTTCAATGGTCAGTGCTCAACCACTGAGCCTCAGTGGTAGGGCTGGACTGGATAAACATTTTTAAATTTTTATTTTATTAATTTTTTTACAGAGAGGAAGGGAGAGAGATAGAGAAAAAAACATCGATCAGCTGCTTCCTGCACACCCCCTACTGGCTATGTGCCTGCAACCAAGGTACTTGCCCTTGACTGGAATCGAACCTGGGACCTTTGAGTCCACAGGCAGATGCTCTATCCACTGAGCCAAACCGGTTAGGGCTAAACATTTTTTAAAAAATATATCTTATTGATTTTTTACAGAGAGGAAGGGAGAGGGATAGACAGAAACATCGATGAGAGAGATACATCGATCAGCTGCCTCCTGCACGCCCCCTACTGGGGATGTGCCCACAACCAAGGTACATGCCCTTGACTGGAATCGAACCCGGGACCCTTCAGTCCACAGGCCGATGCTCTATCCACTGAGCCAGACTGGCCAGGGCTGGATAAACATTTTATTGAACATTCATACAATGGAACAGTTTATATCAAAGTAGTGAATATATGTGTCGATATGGATGAATCTCACAGGCTTAGTAGTGAGCAAAAGAACCGGACCCAGGAATATATACTGATTCTATTTATGTAAAGATAAAAAACAGGTAAAAATATTTTATGGCGATAGGTGGCAGGGGAGTGTTCACCCTTCGGGGCAGGGGTTGGGGATGGGACTTGAGAGAATTTTCTGGAGGGCTGGTAATGATCCATATTTTGGTCTGGGTGGTGATATCATGGGTGAGTTCACTTTATGAAAATTCAACAAGTGCACAGCTACAATTTTCTAACTTTACTAAATGTGTCCTCTCTTAATAAAAACTTTACATTAAAAAAGAACTAAACTGTTTTTGAAATGTATGCATTTATAGTAGGCTTAACCATTTTCCTAGGGTGTTTACCAGTACCTCAGTGAACCTAGTATAGGAAGGTTGGCAATCATCAAAACTACGTTTTTAAACCTTTAACTTTAGAAGCTTTAAGTTTTCCATGTAATTACCATGATCATGAAATCATAGATATTTCAAAGGGGTGAGTACATTGGAGAATAGTATCAGAGGCATTTCTTTCAACAAATGGCTCTTTAATTTTTGGTCTCGTTATGGCATTTCTACTCTGATGGTAAGTGAAGCAGAAAGCTTGACTATCAGCCCATCAACTTGAACAGATTTCCAACTAACACGCCCACATGAACTTTATTCTTGGATTTGTTTTCATCTGGCCTCTTGAAAATGTATTTAATGGTTGGAGAGAAAAAGAAGTGAATTACTGGGCTTGCTTAATATAGTCTATGAGCAGAATAACTCCAGGACAGAAGGCCAGTAAGGCTGTTGACTTTTCAATGCTAAATTGTTTCTTCTTTTTAGTGGGTGTTATTATGCCATCATTCTTTAGTTGATTCTAATAAAATACGTTAAAATCCAATTTTTAAAAAACTTGTGTGCACGAGAATTACCTGGCTAAGTTGTTAAATAAAGAATGCATTTGCAAACCCATGCTGAAGACTGATGGAAGAAACACCACAGGTGATTCTGTGAAGTTAGTTTAGTGAATTGCATTTTTGAGAAACACTGCTTTAACACTAGAAAGACTGAAATTTAGTATATAGCTATATTGCCCAAAAGCAGTCAAAATGACTGCATTGTGAAAGAATAATATCAGAGCACTCTTCACTTATGTTCCTTAGCTTTTCCAATAACTCACTTCTATTCGACATTTCTTTCATGAATTTAGGGCGCAAAAGAAATAAAATAAACAACTTATTAGAACAAGTATCACTGCATAAAGATTCGAATAACAAGTACTAGTTTAGCTTATTGAGCAACTGCAACTTATCAAGTATCGACAATTTATCATGTACTTGTATGTTATCATGTGACGGTAATCGAAAAAAAGTGAAAACTGTTATTTCAATACAGAACCGAACTGGTCATATAAGAAATTTACTCAATTCAATAATAAGAGTCATTGATTATTTAAAATTTTCCCAAGCAGTCAAAATGACTGCTTTTGGGCAATATAGGTATAATATATATATATATATATATATATATATATATATATATATATATATATATACCGGAAATGAAGGAGGGGGGAGGTAACTACAATTATTAATAAACGCATTTATATGTTGTACAAAAAGTCACAAAATTCTAAGTCATTGTGTCCTTATATACATAATTGTTTTTCTAATTGAAATTAAAAAGCAGTCAAAATGACTTCCTTCGGCAATCTAGTGTTAAGCATTAGAGTACCATAGCTAACAGAATGTGAGGGTTTGAATTTGGGGGAGACTTTTCCTATAGGGATTTTTTGCTGTTTAACACACTAATCATAACAGGTTATGGGTCATCTTTATTTGAAGCAAAGGGTTTAAGTTGCTACTGAGCAAAGTGGATGTGAGAAAGCAGAACTTGGAGTTTAGAAGTTGCCATCAGCTTTTAATCATATATTATTTCTCAGGCAAAGCTGACAAATGGACCTGTTATTAATTAGGGTGCTCTTGAGTTAGTGAGGCTTATGAAACGTTTTATAAACCTGGAATTCGGAAGCTACTCCGATGCATATAGTGGAATCATGTGGGATCCACAAAGACCTGTATCCCACACCCCCAACATTTTTGTTCAGCAAGACTTAGATAAAGGACTTTGTCTACAGATTACATGTTTGCTTTACCACCGGTTTGGCTGGAACTAATCAAGGTAAAGCTGAAACCATGACTCAACCCCCAATTACCCAAAGGCATTGATTCACAAAGCCATGAAATAAATAAACCGGAGGGGGGGAAAAAACACAGATCTCTTTATCTACATTTGACTTTTCCTTAATGCAGATCTAGGAACTTCTCTAAAGCATTGGGCTAAGTTTTGCTGTCGAAATGGGCTGCTTTCCCTTTTCAAAGCTGTCACATGTTACCATGCCAATGAAGATTACAGATTATACTAGTACAAAGGAAATGAGCTATAGGGTTATGGCAATCCAATTTAAACTAGCCTCTTAAACTTCTTTGCATCCTGCAATGCCTGCCGCTGCTACCGATGTTTCTCAGAGAGCACAGATTAGCAATGATGCAGGTGGCAGCATCAAAGTGTGCAGCTGTCAGTGATATTTCGCTGCCCGGCACCCTCTGATGTCTTAACTTTGAAGTCTCTTGCTAATGAAGCAAGAGGAACTAGAAATACTAGCACTAGTGAGGAAAAAATTTAGAATATTGACTTTATTTAAAAGTAAAAATAAGAGTCCAAAGTGACAGCTTTGAGGATTTCAAATTTTTTTTCTTTAAGTCCCATTGTCCTGACTGGTTTGGCTCAGTGGATAGAAAGTCAGCCCATGAACTGAAGGGTCCTGGGTTTGATTGTGGTCAAGGGCATGTACCTCTCAGTTGCAGGCTCTTCCCCGGCCTTAGTTGAGGCATGTGCGGGAGGCAACCAATCAATGTTTCTCTCTTTATTTCCCCTCTCACTCTCTCTAAAAAATAAATGATAATAAATAAGAATAAAAATAAATAAATAAATAAATAAATACATGAATAAATAGGCTCGTTCATGTTTTGACACATAAACATAGTGTTGGCATCTAGAGCATATGACTCACTGAGAGGCCAGAATGGCTGAGAAGATGCTTATATCACTGGGTGACTTATGCCACTTCAACATGTGCATTCTTTTCCTTTCCGGTTCCTCCCAAGGAACTTCACTTTCTGCTTTCTCTTTCTTATATGGCCCCAGAAAACCTCTCCCTTCACCTCTTCCAAGATTCAAATGAAGACCAAGCCTCAAAAGGCAATTCCTCCACTTATGGTTGGAGTTTATTTGTGTTTAATAATCTGGGTGACTGAGTTACTAGTCACTGGCTTAATGTACCTACTTGTCTCCCATTTAGTCTTGCCTCTAAAATTAGGCTATTAGCATTTGACTCACTTCCATAATTCAGATCTGCAGTTTTGTGTTTGGCTCCCAGTCAAACTGCTCCTTGATGAGCAGTGCCTGGCGTACAGTAGGCATTCAAATATTTGTTGAATGAATGAATGGTGTTTACCATCTTCATGCCACCCCTTGCCCCACACATTTTTTGTTTTTTGCTTGGTTTCATTTTTTCTAATATTTCAGGGAAATATATTAGCAGCATTAGCCCCATGAGAAAGTACCAGGCCAATGGAATGATGAAGAGCTACATTTTGTACATTTAATGTAAAGTGCCAATTGAATATTCTCTTTAAAAGCACATGTTTACTTCTAATCAAAAGTGGAAAAATATTTTTCTTCATCATCTTCTACCACTTGCTATTCTAAACATGTAATTTTACTTCTGGTTTGCAACCTGAGCACTGGTGACATGGTGGAAGGATGGGGAAGGTGCAATCATCTGGTTGAGGAGGTGGGTAGTCCTCTGCTCTGGCCCATGCCCTTTGCCATCCTTCCTGCTCAGCCTTTGTGTTTTCTAGTTTCTCTCCTATGATCCTGTTGAGAGATACAGTAATCCTCCATTTTTCATGGGCATATGTTCCAAGAACCGCAGCAGATGCCTGAAACTGGTGGATAATACTGACCTCTATATATACTATGTTTTTTCTTATATGTACATGCATAACTTTTCACTTAAAGCAAACAATTTAAAGCTTCTCTTTGGCATATCCAAGTGGTCAGCATTACTATTCTTACACTTTGGGGCCGTTATTAAGTAAAATAAGAGCTACTTGAACATAAGCATTGTGGTACCATGTCAGTTGATCTGATAACCAAGGGCTACTAAGTGCCTTAGGGGTGGGGCGTGTACACACTGTGACTGTGCTGGACAAAGGGATGATTCATTTCCCAGGTGGGATGGAGCAGCAGAGTATGAGATTTCCTCACACTATTCAGAATGGTGTGCAATTGAAAACTTATGAATTGTTTATTTCGGAATTTTCCATTTCGTTTTTTTGGGTTGCAATTAACTGTGGGGAACTGAAAATGTGGAAAGTGAAATCATAAATAAGGGGTTAGAAATTGCATTATATAAATATATCAAACCAACACATTGTACACCTTACATATACACAATGTTATTGTCAATTATATCTTAACAAAATAAGCAAGTACATAATACAATTTCAATGTCTACTTATTTCTCTAAAATAGGATATCAAAAGTGTGAACAGAAGAGGACTTACAACAGTATTAGCTAGAATATTTGTTTAAAAATGCAGATCCCTAGTCCCACTACAGAGCTACTGATTATGGGTCTTAGGAGATGAAGATCAGGGGTCTGTATATTAACCAGCACCTTTGGCATTTATATTGCACTCTTGCTTTTGAGACTCAGCTGCCCTTGACCAATGATGCATAAGCTCCACGTGGGAAAATTAAATTAAAAACTTCCCCAAATGCTTACACCTCATTTGTAGATATTTCCACATTATAGTTAAAAAAAAAAAGCACACTTAAAAAAATACAATGACTGCATAAAGCAGCTCTATGTCTATATGCGTATGTTTAAAAATGAAGCAAAGGGGAATTGATTACATCATTTGATAACCACAACTATTGTTGAGGGATAACATGTACTTTTTAAAAATATATTTTTTTATTGATTTCAGAGAAGGAGGGAAGGAAGGAGAAAAGAGAGAGAGAGAGAGAGAGAGAGAGAGAGAGAGAGAGAGAGAGAGAGAGAGAGAAACATCAATGATGAGAATCATTGCTCAGCTGCCTTCTGCTCGCCCCCTACTGGGGATGTGCCCTTGACTGGAATCAAACCGGGGACCCTTCAGTCCGCAGGCTGATGCCAAACCAGCTAGGGCAACATGTACTTTTTTAAAAAGTTTTATTTGAAAACCAATCATGAATCAGAACCATTATTTTTGCTTTTCCTTGGTTTTCAATTTTTTGAATCTTTTTGTGTGAATCTCTGTACCACTTTTTCTCCCTCCCTACCCCTTACCCGTTTTCTTCTTCTCTAAAACTCTGAGTCCAGTTTCTCTTTCCATAGCGATCCATACCCTATGATCTCATCTTTAACAGTAGGAGCATGGTGTCATGAAGAGAATGATTTTCGCTGTCAGGTCTTGCTCGGCTACTTACTAGCTCTGTGATCCTGAATAGATTGTCTACCAGCTCTCAGCTCCTGTTGCCTCAGAGCTAAAACAAAGAACTTACCTTATCATGCTTTAGTGAGGTTTGAATGAGACTAATGTGTGTAAAGTGCTTAACAGGGATGTTAGCAGTCATATTCAATTATTGATTTTTGCGGTTATGAATTATAATGGTCACATGAGAAAGGATGTGTTAAAAAGAAAAGTTGAGTCCTTAAGTTAGGAGACAAATATTGTGATAGTTGTGAGGTTCTAAAGCTATAAAGATGAGCAAGACTTGGTCCTTGCCCTCAAGTTGTTGATTGTCTTGTAGGAAAAGACAGGTTATAATTTCATCCATAAAATATAGTGTGTGCAATGCTGTAAGATAATGAAGGATTCATTGAAATCAGGAAAGAGGTAGTGATCAATATTTTAAAGTTCAGGCTTGTTTGCCTTGCTGGGTGTATATACAGAGAAAATTTAAGTCTAGTAGTTGGACTGAGATGTTGACTATAGTGAACATGCGCTCTAAGTGGATGGAGGAATTCTGAATAAGTCACCGAAAAATGAATCCCTCTTATGGGACTCTTATGGAGGGCAGAGGCATAATATATAAAAAGTATAGAACCTATGATGCTCTTCTATTATGTACTATCTTGTTTTAGACATTTTGAATACTTCCTGCAGATTCATTGAAAATAACCTGACGTATTAATAAAAACAAATTAGGAAATGAATCACATTTGCCTCCTTCTCACTTGTGTTTAACGTCTGCAGTTGACACTCCAGATCCCTACGTGGAGCTTTTCATCTCCTCAACCCCTGACAGCAGGAAGAGAACAAGACACTTCAATAATGACATAAACCCAGTGTGGAATGAGACCTTTGAATTTATTTTGGATCCTAATCAGGAAAATGTTTTGGAGGTAAGTGAATCCTTTGGGGCCTGTTAGATAGTCAGCATTCATTTGAAGTTGATGCTTGAGTTTGTCCCCTTCCTGCCTTCGTTCTCCTCAGTTGCATATAGTGCAGTTCAGCTGGGCAGCATAGCAGACCTGCTTCTAAGTTGCGCATATCAAGTTATGGGCATCCAAATGGAAATGCAGTAGTTAGGTAGGAGTGAGAAGACTCTTTTATCCTCCCCATAGGCTCTGGAGAAAACATTTTCTGTTATAAAGATGAGGATCCAAATATAACAGAATAAAAATATTTTCAATTGCCTTTAAAGTAAGGTAAAATAAATTTTCCCCAAAAGGTTGCATTGATTTTCTATAGTAATTTCTTTCTCATATTCCAAAATAGCATTTGTCCTGTGAGGGAATAAATTTCCACTTTTCAACACACAATAATGAGTAGATCAATTAGGAAAATGAAAAAAAAATTATCATTTTATTTGAAAATATAGTATTCAGAAAGAAAAAACAAATATTGTTACCAGTTGAATATTAAAGATCTTACATGTCTGTCACACGTCATTTGAGAACTTTATTTTTTTAATGTGGTTGAGATTTTAGCTGTAAGTTTTAGAGATCCAACGGAAACTTAAATGTGTGCTCTATTTTTTGTATTCTTTTAGATCACATTGATGGATGCTAATTATGTTATGGATGAAACTCTGGGGACAGCAACATTTCCCATATCTTCTATGAAAGTAGGAGAGAAGAAAGAGGTTCCTTTTATTTTCAACCAAGTAAGTAATGCAGCAGAATTAATTTTTCAACTTTTTATCAGATAAAATGTATTTTCTCTTGAAAGTTGGGTTTGATACTTGAAGATTTATGTAGTATATGTTTAGTTATTTCTCTTTTTTAAAATATCTTTATTGATTTCAGAGAGGGAGAGGGAGAGAGAGATAGAAACATCATAGAGAGAGTCATTGATAGGCTGCCTCCTGCACGCCCCCTCCTGGGGATTGAGCCCACAACCTGGGCATGTGCCCTGACCGGGAATCGAACCATGACCTCCTGGTTCATAGGTTGATGCTCAACCACTGAGCCACGCCGGCTGGGCTGTATTTAGTTATTTCTTTATGAGAATGTTTGTTTGTTTTTTAATAAAAAATTTTGTTTTGCTTTTTACTTCCTGTCCTAATCTTCTATTATTCTGATATATATGAACTTTGGTTGAGACATTATCTACAAAAGACATTCATCTCTTTTGCTGCTTCAAATGATGACACTGAGATTAAGCAATGGCTGTGGACTCCATTGGCACATTTAACACAAAACATTTGGGAGGATAAAGGAAGATGTAAACTCTGAGAGTACTGCTACCCAGAGAGAGAATGACTGAGTGAACACAAAGAAAACTGTTGGGATATCCAAACTATTCAAAAATTACATGTTTAGTAATAAATTAAGCCTGTGTAGAGGAGTATTTCTGTCTTAAATAATCCTCAAATAATTAGAGCCTAAGGATAAAGAGGTCAGCTGAATGCTCATGAGGTTATTGTTATCTTTATGTTTCTAGGTTTGCTGCATTCTTGTTTATTTATTTACTTATTTATTTATTTGCTTTAAAAAATTAAATTGGAGTGACATTGGCTAATAAAATTATGTAGGTTTCAAGATTACAATTCTACGATACATCATCTGTATGCTGATTGCCACCACCCACAGTCAAATATTCTTCTGTCATCATATATTTGACCCCCTTAAGTTACCCCTGGTAATCACTATTTTCTGTGTCTGAGTTTTTATTAGTTTGGTTTTTTGTTGTTCATTTATTGCTTTCAGTTTTATATCCCACATATGAGTGAAATATGGTTCTTGATTTTTTTCTACTATTTCGCTTAGCATGATAATTTCAAGATCCATCCATGTTGTCACAAATGGCAGTTTCATCTTTTCCT
Organism: Myotis daubentonii; assembly: GCF_963259705.1. Classification (NCBI taxonomy): domain Eukaryota; kingdom Metazoa; phylum Chordata; class Mammalia; order Chiroptera; family Vespertilionidae; genus Myotis; species Myotis daubentonii. Next base: position 17,180,163 of record NC_081857.1, on the reverse strand, counting down.
TTGGCTGAGTAGTATTTCATTATTTATGCACACCATATCTTCTTCATCGAGTCATCTATCGAAGGGCACTTTGGCTGTTTCTAAGTCTTGGCCACCATGCAAAATGCTGCAAGAAACACAGGGCTGCATATATCTTTGCGAATAAATGTTTTCAAAATTTTTGGATAGATATCCAGAAAAAAGGTTGCTGGGTTGAATGGTAACCTTATTCTTAATTTTTTGAGGAGCCTCCTTACTGTTTTTCATAGTGGCTGTACTAGTTTGCATTCTTACCAGTAGTGAATGAGAGTTCCTTTTCCTCCACAACCTCTCCAACACTTCTTATTACTTATCTTGTTGATAATAGCCATTCAACAGGTATGAGATGGTATCTCATTATAGTTTTGATTTGCATTTCCCTAATAGCTAGTGAAATTGAGCATCTATTCATGTTCCTGTTGGCCTTTTGTATGTCTTCTTGGGAGAAGTGGCTGTTCACGTCCTCTGCCCATTTTTTAATTGTATTGTTTGGTGTTGAGTTGTATGAATTCTTTATTTATTTTGGATATTAACCCCTTGTTGGAGCTGTTGTTTGCATATATCTTCTTCCATTCTTTTGGTTGCCTTTTTTGTTCTGTTGGTCATTTCTTTTGCTGTGCAGATGCTTTTCAGTTTGATTTAGTCCCATTCATTTATTTATGTGTTTACTTCCCTTGCCTTTGGTGTCAAATTCATAAAATCCTCTCTAAGACCAAAGTTTATAAGTTTAGTACCTTTATTTTCTTCTATGTAATTTATAGTTTTGGGTCTTATATTTAGGTCTTTGATCCATTTTGAGTAAATTTTTTAATATGGGGACAAACAGTACTCTACCGTAGTTTTATTCTTTTGCATGTAGCTTTCCAATTTTTTCAGCACTGTTTATTGAAGAAGCTTTCTTTTATCCATTGCATATTTTTGGCTCTTTTGGAAAAAAATTATTTGCCCACATTCATGTGGCTTATCTCTCAATTCTGTTCCATTGGTCTGTGTGTCTGTTTTTTTGCCAATACCATGCTGTTTTGATTATTGTCACTTTGTAGCATAATTTGAAGTCAAGGGAGTGTGACACCTCTGGTTTCATTCTCCCCTACCCCCACCCCCACCCCCACCCCCGCAGGATTGCTTTGGCTACTCAGGGTCTTTTGTGGTTCCATACAAATCTGATGATTTTTGTTCTATTGCTTTAAAAAGTGTCATTGTGACTTTGATGTGGATTGCATTAAATCTGTATATTGCTTTGGGTAAGATGGCCATCTCAACTATGTTGATTCTTCCAGTCCATGAACACAGAATGTCTTTCCATTTCTTTGTGTCTTTTTAAATCTCTTTTAAAAATGCTTTGTAGTTTTCAGTATATAGGTTCTTCACATCATTCGTTAAGCTTATTCCCAGGTATTTTATTCTTTTTGTTGGAACTTTCTTTTTCATTTCTTTTTCTGAAATTTCATTGTTAGTATATAGGAATACAATAGATTTTTATATATTGACTTTGTATTACTGCATGTGTTTATTGTTTCTAATAGTTTTTTGGTGGAGTTTTTAGGATTTTCTATACAAAGAATCATTATCTTCAAAAAGTGACAGTTTTACTTCTTCATTCCAAATTTTGGATGCCTTTTATTTCTTTCTCTTGCCTGATTGATCTGGCTAAGACTTGAGGTGAGGGTTGGAATGGGAAGTAGATGAGGGAGATATATGCATGTGCTGAAAAGAACCTACTATACAGTGAGGTTACTATCAATGACTTATGTACAGACTACAGTTTCAAGACTAAATAAAGGCAGACTGTGTTGTGAGAGGAGGAGTACAGGGATAGTGCTGCAACACTAGGTGATTTTGAACATGTTGAGCATGAACATAATGGTTAATACCTTGGTTTTTGAAGCCAAGCACTTTGGTGTGTAAATTCCAGCTCTGTTTCTTACCAACTATTTCATCCTGGGAAAATCAGTTAGCTCCTCTGTGCCTCAATTTACTCAACTGTAAAGTGGAGATAATATTTCATAGAAGAGTTAGGATTTACATATAATATATACACTGAGTGGCCAGATATTATGACCGGCCAGATTATTATGACCACCCCATCAATACTTCATTGACACGTCCCAAAATACTGAATATTGAAAACTTCCTAAGCAAATACTCTCAAGGTTTTATTATTATTATTATTTGCATAACTAATTCACTTCATTGTACTGATGGGGTAGTCATAATAATCTGGCCGGTCATAATCATCTGGCCACTCAGTGTATATATATCATATAATCTGTATTACATTTATATATTTACATGTCTAATATAATTTAATGTAATTTATATGAAATGTAGATTGCATGTTACTTTATATTTATTAACTATACAGTTTATTTTATAGTAAATATCCTATCTAATAATAGACAAACAGGGTAATTGACCGTGCCTTCGCTACACTTCCCATTGGCTAATCAGCGAGATATGCAAATTAACCGCCAACAAAGATGGCGGTTAATTTGCATATGTAGGTGCAAAGCGGCGGAGCAAAGACTGGAGGCAGCTCCAGCTGGAGCAGCGAAGGCTTTGAAGGCAGCTCCGGCTGGAGCAGCGAAGGCTTTGAAGGTGGCTCTGGCCGGAGCGGAGACCTGGGTCCCCGGTGCCGAAGGAAAACCGGTGCAGGCAGCCAGGGGAAGGGAAGGCCTATTGCACAAATCTTTTCGTGCAACAGGCCTCTAGTATAATAATAATTGGTTATAGAAATATACATATGAATAGTATGCACTCATAGATGTGTGAAAACATACATATAGTGCTTACAACAGTTCCTGGTACATGTAAGTACTATGTAAATGTTGTTTTTATTGTTGCTGTTATTATACTTTGAGAAAAAGGTAGAATTTCAGCAGGCAGAGAAGCTGTCATGGCCATTCTAAGCAGAGAAGACTGCAAAAGCATGGAGTCTTAAAATAGAAAGCAAGTTTGGGCATGGCAAGTTACAGGGTTTGGCGGCTACATGTTGGTGAGTAGTAGGGTAAAGAGGTGGAAGGCTAACTTCCGCAGACCTTACCTATGACATGTTGCTGAGATCAGTCCTCAGTAAAGTTTTTGAGGGCTCTGTAAGCATGAATTGGCCTTTCCAAAAAATAATGTTATTTCCGCCCTTCAGTCTATGACACAAAGACTGATTATAAGAAAAGATATTGTAGGAAAACATGCATTTCCTCTCCCCCTGTCATTTCCGAAGATTAGGTGTGTAACCCCAAGGCCTTCTACATTCCAGAATTTAAAGTAGCTTACGTAATTATTTTCCTTAGAGTGCCTGAGAAAAAAGCTAGCCAACTTTTTTTATTACTCTGTTCTCCAAAGTCCTTTGCAGTTTTTATCTGGATGACAGTTCTTGAGCTGGGGACCTGTGATGGTAGTGGAGGGGAAGGTAAATGCCTCATGGCCAGTTGGAGAGCCTTGACCTTCCCCAGATCGTGTGTCCTGCCCTCTGCCAGCCATCCAGCCTCTCCTCATTTCTGAATCCCTGTCTTTCAGAAGGGGACAATCTTCCTTCTACAGTGTTCATAGAGGCTGTAAGAGAGGACAGGCTGTGAAAAAACAAATTCTTCAAGCCAAGACATTATTAGCAAAAATTCCTTCAAAATTTTGTCATCTAAAAGTTAATACTGAGTCAACAGGGAGTGATTTCTGCAGCCAGGAGCCAGCTGGAAGAAAAATAGGAGCCTCAAGTGGAGAATGCAAGACTCCCAAGGGCCCGCTCTGCCCCCTTAGGGTCGAAACCGGGAACCTGGAGACCCAAACCTCCCTCTAGGATGTTCGAGTTGTCATTCTTTCTAGCTGATTCTTACTTTCTTCAGCTCTAAAGTGAAGGTTTCCATTAACTTACTTCTAAGACCTTTTCTAATTTATAAAATTTTGTGATCTAGAAAGAATACTTTCTTCTTTATTTGAACATTTTATCCCAAAGTCTTCGATTCCTCCCATTTTGAGGGTATAGAAACAAAATAATCATAATACAATAATGAAAATCTTTATTCTATAACTTCAAAATACTGAACAGTGAATGGATTATTTTTTAATATGAGAATTTAAGCTTTTATCGGGCACCTAAAACTTTACTACATATTAAGAAAACTATAAAAAAAAGTTCTCTTTTCAAGGAACTAATAATCTGGAAATAAGTAGACCTTCATGTGTAAATTGATAATTAGTATAATAAACAGTATCATGAGGCATCCATTCATTGATTTACTTACTTGTGAGTTGTTATTAAACACGTGTTATTTCCCAGGCAATGTCCTAGGAGATGGGCAAGCAGCAGGGGACATGATAGATGATGTCCTGGTTCCCAGGAGCTTGCATTCATGGGGAAGGCAAATAAGCAACAAAAAGCAAAGAGATAATGAACACAGCATCGGCCAGGATAAATACGATGAAGAAAATAAAATGGAGGTGATAGAGAACAGTTGGTGGGTAATTACTAATGAAGTTTATCTTGTCAGGGTAGGCCTCTCAAAAATATTGTATTTTCCCCAAAAACTTTATTATTAAAGTTTTTAAACATATAAAAAGTTGAAAGATTTGTAAATTAAAAACGCTTATAATTGCTGCCCTTACTCTACAATAAACATTGTACTGTATTTGCTTTGCCACCTATGTCTCCATCTACCCATCAGTCAAACCATCTTACTTTTCTGATGTGTTTAAAAACAAGCTGCAGACATTATGCTTCATCCCTAAACACTTCAGCATATTTACTAGAGTGTAGTATTTGCATACTAAATTTTAAAGTGCCCGGTAAATAATGCTGACGATCTGTACAATAAGAGTTACAAGATGGAATTATTCACTAATTTCACAAACAACTATTGATCACCTACTGAGTGGCAGACAGTCTATAGGCACTTCCTATTCAGCGATGAACAAAACCAAGAATTCCCGCCCTCCTGGAACTTATGTTACTTAGTAAGATCAACAAGAAGCTAGATAAATAAAATATACTTGTGTTAGATAGTGATAATAAGTGCAAAATAAACCAGGAAGGAGAGGAGAGAATATATAGTAAAAGGGGTTGCAAGTTAAGTTTAAAAACTGTGACTAAGAAAAGCATCCCTGATGATATCTGAGGGCAGAAAGGCCCTGAAGGAGTTTGCCCGGCATGTTGACTATCAGCAAGGGTGAGAGTATGGCTGGAACATAAAGGTCATAGGGAGAATGACAAGTGATGAGGACATAGAGGCCAAGGAGGACAGGGATGTAGCAGACAATTGTGGGTTATAGTGGGTATCAATGGCATAATCTTGTCCTTAAAGGAAGGATGCAGTTGGACCACTGAAGGGCTGGAAGGCCATTCTAGTGGAGAGAGCAGCCTGAGCCTTTGCTCATAGTCACGGGGCCAGACAGGACAGGCGTGTTCGGGAAACAGTGTCTAGACGTGATGGAGCAGAACATTCATGCATGAAGGGAGAACAGGTACATTGGGGATCAGATAATAGCAGAGCTCAAATCAAGATGTTGGAATTTGGATGTTATCTTACTGACAGCAATGAGTCATGGAAGGTTTTTGACAGGTAATGGGGAACTTAGGGCAAACGGGATTTGGCTTCTTTCTCAGAAGTGTTAGTAAGCAAAAAGTTAGTAGGTAAAACAATGCAGAGAGCGTTTCATACTGAAAACGAAAAGTTGACGCAGCGTTAGCAGACTTCTGTGGAAAGTGATGAGTCTGAGGAGTACAGGGTGACTTAAGGAAAATAAGTGTAGCTTCTTACAGCTTTAATGTGTCACTAAGAGCTGAATGGGACGATTGCTTAGTGGCAGTGAGGGTCAGCTGACATTGGGAAGCAGGAATTTATAAAGGGTCCAGCTCTTCCTGAGACTATGATTTATCACTCACCTCAACTTTAGAATTTTTAATTTTTATTTTATTTTATTTTATTTTATTTTATTTTTATTTATTTATTTATTTATTTTTTAGGAGAAAACCAAATATAGGGCTAGATCCACAGGGTTGGTTTTCCAGCTAGCATGTATAAAATCTGGGTGAGGTTGTGTTTGTTGGAGCCATGAGACTGAAGAACGAACATCAGAGTTGTCTTTTGAGAGACACTGGTGGGACCCACTGTCTTCGACCCCAGGTTCAGCATCAGACAGCCATGCCTGGGTTGGAATCATGATTCTGCTACTTCTTCCCTGTATGATGTTGGACAAGTTTGTTTGTTTTTTCTATGCATCCTCTGTAAAGCAGGGTTATATATATAGATAGTGCCTATCTCTTAGGATTGTCATGGTTAAATGAGTTAATGCATGGACACTTTTGGAAAACAGAGAAAAATTGCACTTCTTCATTCTCTAGATGAAAAATCAGATTGTTTTGGCCAATATTATGAAGAATGTAGCCTCTAAATTTACATTATATGGTGTTTCAATTTGCCATCTTTATTGAGAAATTAGTGTTAATGTTTAAAAATGGTCATATCTCATGGCTTCTATTATATCTAATTTTGGCTGATGTTTTTTTATTATTATTACTTACTAATGATTGCAACTTGAAAGTGAATAGATAGTTCTATAGAAGAGATAGTGGCAAAGCTTTAAAAAAATGGTAATTTTGATGGTGAATTCAGAATATAAAGATAATATCAAGATGATTGTATTGGAAAACTATGTATTGATGTGTGAAGACAAAGACTACAATTCACCTAAGAGAATGAGACAAAGCAGGGTTTGGAGAGGAAACAGGAGAATGTTATCATTTTGTGAGAAATTTGAGAAATCTTTGGCTAAGATGTGATGCCATCACATTGATATAGAGCCGAGTTCAAATGTAGGCCCAATAATTCCTGGCTTTAAGAGAGGATGCATTTTTATTTTGGGATACTAGCAATAGGAGCTTAAGTGATTCTTTTTTTTTTTTTTTGACACTTGTGCAATTTATAAGTTTTAAATTTTAGGGCATTTTAGAATGTTCTTGTGTCCTTGGGGTCCATGATTGTACCTAAATTTCTTCAGGGAGTAGAACACCATTGCATACCCAGGCTGACGCACATCAGCTACTTGAATCATTTTTGGATAAATGGATAAATGATTACACTTATGGGAAATACAGAAAACCTGGGAAGTGCTCAGATGGGTGTGACGAAAGTGAATGAAATTTAAAAGAGTGAAAAACTAGAGCGTCTGAGAGATTCCCATTTGAAGAAAGTGTATTTTGGTTACATAGTAGTGCTTTAGGAAATTGTTATTTCATATGGTAGCTAATGACTACAAGCTCTTTCAGAATCTCCAATGTCCACTGGGAAGGAAAAAGGACCTTAAATTAAGGAAAGAAAGCTATCACCCAATGTAAGGAGGAAAACTCAGTGTGATAGAGTGGAACGTGGCTAGAAGGGAAGAGTGTATTTTTAATCTTTGACGTCTTTGAAGATGATCTGGAATATTTGGGGCTGGAGGTGGGGGGGGGGGGAGGCACAATTATCCTGAATTCTTGGGTGATAGATTAGATTATTTCTGGTAGTAAATACTAATTTTATTTTATGAGGAAATCACACGTTAACTGGACTTACTATGGTAATCATTTTGCAATATATACAAATATCAAATCTTTATGTTATACAGCTGAACCTCATATTTTATGTCAATTATATCTCAATAAAAGAATAAACGTTAGTGTTATAGAAAATCATATGTATTTTAAAAATGATTTTCAAAGTATTTTACTCAATTTTAAACATGTAAAATTTATTTAGCTGTGACCTAGCTGGTATTGGCAGGGTTGTCATTTCTGTGTGCACCTCCTTGTTAGAGCCACATCTGGTTTAAAATTATTTAACTGTTTGCATCTTTTTGCAATAATAATTTTAAAGGACCTTCTTAATGCCAGGCTCTATGCTTATTACCTTAGCTTCATTGTTTCAAAATGATCCTGGAAAATTTTGCAAAAGTATTAGTGGGTTAAATAATTTCAAAATTAATTATGTCTGAGATGGCTTTTTGTGTTTTTATTTTTTTAGTAGTTTCTCTGCTCTAGTTCCTCACCCCCACAATGAAACACCTCCCTTTGCAAGCATCTACAATTGTTCTCATGCTGGAATTCAAAGAAGAGAATGTTGTTTCCCCACAAGAATGTACAATGAGTACAGCCAGGTCTTGCATTTATAGTTCCTAGAAGAGGTGGAATTCTTCTCATTTGTTCTGAACTAAATATGATGGGGTGGGGGAGAACTGGGGAAATTTGGTCACCTTTCCTTCTGAGTGCCTTGATTAAGATGAGCAACCTGGTTGACTGACATGGAGAGATGCTTCATGCAGTGTGTGGGAAGAAGTTTACAATTACTGTGTAATGCTGCAAAGGAAGTGCATATTTTTATGGCTATTTTATCTGAATCACATGTTGCAAGTAAAAGGTGTGGAGAGATGGTGAATATCAGCCTCCCAGCATGTCTGAACGGAGTGCACCAAGTGGGAGAGTTTACTACTTCCTCCTGATTGTGGGTGATCCACTTGGGCAGCGGGCGGAAGTAAGGACCAGAACCATGGCAGCACATCCTGTTTTCCTCCAAATGGCAGGAAGATCCTGTGTCTTCTCTTCTCTCATCCCACCTCCATTTAAAGAGTCTTATCAGTCTGTATAAGACTGTGAATGATGTAGCCAAGAAACGTGGATGGACGTGGAAGGGACATAATGATCAGACACAGAGCATAGTTGATTTTTCTTTGTACTTATTAAGTTGTGAGGACAAATAGGCATCAGATATATTCAGGCATTGAATACTTTAATAAATAAACTGCAGGGGGGCTTGCCAGTTGGGGAGCCAGCTTTTCTCTGACCACTTTCTGTTAGGAGGTGACATCTTAGAATAGGAAGCCTATTCCAGCTTTGGATCTTCCATTTATTAGAAAACTCCATATTGAGTTGTAATATTGTGGGGTTTTTAAAAATGTCTATTCTCCCATGGTGCTTTTGACCTCGCAAGATAAAAACAGTAAACCTAATCTCATTTTAATAGCAGCTTTCCTGTATTTATTTACTTATCTATTTATTTACCTATTTATTTATTGCAACAGACTATGCTTTTACCCATGTCTTGTTTTTCTTACTAAACATCTAAAGTAATCTCATCCTTTGTAATTCTTTTCTTTTTCTTTTTTAAATATTTGTATTGATTTCAGAGAGGAAAGGAGAGGGAGAGACAGAAACATCAATGATGGGAGAGAATCATTGATTGGCTGCCTCCTGCACGCTCCCTACTGGGGATCAAGCTTGCAACCTGGGCATGTGCCCTTGACCTGAATTGAACCTGGGACCCTTCAGTCCACAGGTTGATGCTCTATCCACCGGCTAGGGCTATAATATTTTTTCATTTCCTCTTTGGCAAAGACTCCATTTGAAATTTTGAAATGAGGAATAGACATAATGTGTTGGGATGTGATCTAAGCAGTGCTTTCATTAGTAGAACAGTGATTGCATTAATTGTTTACAAGTCATTCACATTTTTTATTTATAACTGAACTATGATTCATCTGAGTATGTTAAAAAATAAAAACCATTTTATTAGGGTTCTTGATGATTTATTAACTTCAAAGTAATATTTAAATGCTACTTTGATGAATGGAGCTTCATAGCGTTCGTTCCATACCTAACAAAAACTATCTGGGTTGGGCCAGTCCATGATTTTATCTCGAGAAATAATGAGATGTTCTTGGTAAGAAAAGGTTGCCTAATGTTCTTCCTCTCACATACACATGCACAGTAATTCAACAAATATTTATTGATTATGTGTTATATGCCAAATGCCGTGCAATGAACTAGAAATAGAGACCTATATAAGACAGAACTTACAATTTAGTGGGAAAGGCAAATTTTTGTACAGATGATTACAATACCTTTTTCTTACTCATAAAATTCAGTACTAAGAATTATGCATGAACTTATTATAACCTTTTGAAAGGCTCCTTCTGGTTTGTTTTTTTCCAATCCCCTGAAACCATAAAGAAAACAAAACCAAATATCTATAGCACTTTATGTTAGTTCTAAAAATATCCTCTTCATGTTTGAAGAGGTATATTCTAGTTTTGTTCTATTTGAAGATATTGAAAAGGTTAACTCTAACTATATTCTTATAGTAACCAATATTAAAAAAAATAATAGCACCATCTCACAATTGTGTAACAACCTTCCAAACACATTCTCATTTGGTTCTTATGGTTATACTAGAGGTCCAGTGCACGAATTCGTGCATGGGCGGGGTCCCTTGGTCTGGCCAGCGATTGGACCGATTGCGGCCTTCTCGCCCAGTCCTGATCAGGGCCAATTGGGGCCAATTGGGGCTGGCTCCCATGGGGGAGGTACCATGGGAGGTTGGCCTTGGGAGCCCACTGACCACCAGGGGGCAGCTCCTGTGTTGAGCTTCTACCCCTGGTGGTCAGTGTACATCATAGCAACAGTCTACCAGTCATAATGGTCAATTAGGCTTTTATTTATATAGATTATTTATAACTAATGGCAAGGAGAGTGTTGATAAGGTCTTTCTATACAATAGGTTCATAGTATTGGAAAGACATCTTTTAATATCCCTTCTGCTTTGTGGATATTAGGCACTGTCTTTTCCATTGGTGGGATGGGGTTCTCCCGTAAGTTTGGCTGGCTTACATAGTGTTGACAAAATAAAAACCTGAGCCCCACATTGCACTTGGAGATGTTTCTTGACCTGACCACAGTTGGTTGGTCCCTAGGTCCTTGGAGAGGTGTTCTGTCTTGTTCACTACAGCCCGCACACGTTGCAAATACACACCTAGGCTTCCTTTAATCTTCCAACCACTTCAGCCTCTGGTTTGGAGGCCTGGGCACAGCTCTTGAATGACAGACTCAACATCTTTATAGGTTTTAGAGCTCAGACAAGTTTTATGTTTTGTGAAGTAATGATTGTAGAACTATATTTCATTTTAGTGAGTGAAGAAAAATGCCATACAGAGGTAATTCTTATGTTTGCTAAAAATGACTTTAAGTAGATTTATATTGTGAAAAATAGCAAAAAAATTATTGAAATATACCTGTAATTTAAGGTCTTCATGGAACTATGTCACTTTTATTCTTAGGGTTTTTGTTTAGGTTAAAAATAATCTGCCACTCAACAATTATTTTGACTTTGTTTGCATTATGTGTAACACACATCTATTTATGACCTAACCTAATAAATCTCTTACAGGTCACTGAATTGATTTTGGAAATGTCCCTTGAAGTTTGGTAAGCACATTAATTTTGTTGGGTGGAAGATATTGTGAGAGCTCCATTGATTTATTTTGTTAAAAAGTATACTTTTTAGGCCTGGGGCTGTACGTGGGAGTGGGCTAGAAGGGGCCAATGGGGGAACAGGAGGATATATGTAATACTTTCAATAATAATGATTAAAAACATAATAAAATAAAAAGTATACTTTTAATATATGAAATAATTATAAAAGCTTTTTGGCTATCAAAATGCACTAAATGTACTTTGTTTTTCTTTAGCTCCCTTTTAATAGTTACAACATTAAAAAATAAATCTAATATTCTTTGATTAATTTTCCCATTGTTTGCTGGTTAAATAATAGATGTCAAAAATAAGGGCTTTTTAGAAAGGGTCCTCCCTTATTTTTCTATTCCAATAGCAATGAATACAGTTATTTAAGCCTATTTTTCATTGTTGATTTAGATAGAAATTCAAAAACACAAAAGTGAACAGGAAAACTAGAAAGAGGAAAATCTGAAAATTGAGACCAATTTGTCATAGTAATCGGCAGGACTAAAAATGGTCAAGTTCCATGAAAGGATGTTGCTCTTTCAAAGTGGGTTCTAAGAAATGAAAGTTGGAAAGTCATTTATTTATTTTCAAAGGGTGACTCTGAGGGGAGTCAGGCCTGTCTTGGGAATGAGCTGATTTCTGATCCAGTGCAGGATTCAGACCTCACCTCCCTCAACCTCTCTTTGTACTTTCCTGTTGAAGTGGGTTTTACCAAAGTTACTAGTACACATTTTATTTATACAAACGTCACATAAATGAGTGTCACATTCTCTTGTGATTTTCCAAATGTATGATAATGATGCCCTGGCATTCAGTTTAGACATCTCTTTCTCTTATTTTAATCTCTGGAACAAGTTGACTTTGTAAATGATTGGCATAAATTACCACAGTCCCTCAGTTTATGCGAGGAAATGTCAAAGGACATTTCAAGTTACTGTGTTGCATCATTTTGCATTACATTAACTCTTACTTAAAAGTGATTTATTTTGGCATGAGATTAAAAATATTTTTATTTGACTATGAAGTAATGCTATTTATTTTCCTGGGAAAAGGTCTTCACTGGTATATTTAAGACCATTATAAAACCCAGTTATAAAAGATGCAGAAAAGAATCACAAGTAGTGTACATATGTGTCCAGAAGCAATTTATTATATATTTACAATGAACTTTAATCAAACCCTGTTTTTATATGTTAACTTATATCTTGATTTTAAATGGAAATGTTTTCTTTAAAGAAAAATTCAATTTCCCATAGAATATCTTCCATTAAATATAAGATAGAATTTTTAAAAAGAAAGCAAACTAATTAAAGGTAATACCTAAGAGAAAGAAAGTTACTAAAGTCACTAAAATAACATATTTATAAAATTCAGCATTTAAAATTTTTCTTCCAGATATTTCATACTGATATCTTCTAAACATCTATGTTCATTGCTCTGTTTATAGATTTCTTAAAAAAATCATGCTTCTTATTGTTAGTGTAAGTTAATGATTATCATTGTACAATACAAAAAGCATGAGTCCCAGAATGAGAAGTCCTGGATTTAAATCTATTACCTGCTAATTATGTTAATGGTTGAAACATTTCTAATCACTTTTTTTTTTACTCATTTGTAAGAGAAGAAAAGAGTACTTTATATCTATTATGATTTAATAAGATGGTGTTTTTTTCCTAAAGATCATATATTATAGGAAACTTTTCCACATATACACCACATGTTCATAGTGGTACTGTTGTAATAGTTAAAAATGAATTGGAAGCAACGTCAATGTTCATGGATAAGCAAATCATGCTACATTCATATGTTGAAAATAGTCCACAATAGTAAAAATATTTGAATTACTTCTAGCTACATAAACAGAGATGAATCTCAAAAACAAAATGTTCAATGAAAAAAATAATTTGCAGTATACATACAGTTGGCAGCATTTATATAAAAAAATTAAACCTGAAAAATGACTCTTAGGGACATAAATATATATTGTAAAAATATAAAGAAATTTATTGAAATAAAGAGCAAATTTAAGATAGTAGTTACTTCTGAGGAGTGAAAAGGAAAGAAATTGAGGAGGATTCAGAGACAACTGTGCAGGTAAGATTTTTATTTCTTTAAGTGATTAGAATTTAACATATTATAATAAATAATAATAATAGAAAAGAGTTTACCCCAAGACTTGACTTTAAAAATGCTAATTTACTATCTTATTTTCCCCACCTTATTACATAATCTTCATAATAATAAAATGTAATAAATGTGTAATTCAATGCTAAGATATAGTATAATTTAATAACCTTATTATATGATAATACAGTTAAATGATCTTTTCAGTTTCTTCCCTTAAGGTAGATATCCAGAAATAGAATTACTAGGTCAAAGGAAATACACATTTTAATTATTTTTGGTGCTCATTGCCTAATTGCTTTTCAAAAGTGTTTTTACAAATTTATATTTTCAAAATATATGCATGAGAATAACAGTGTTACTTTACCTTTTCCAGTAGTAGAAAGTAGATATTTTAAAAATTTTTGAATTATTAATTTAATAATAACTCTACTTTATAATTTTGCTAATGAAATTAAATATTTATTCTTCTATTCATCATTACTACTCATACTTACTCTTTTATGAGTTACCTATACTTATTCTTTGGGAAGTTGTAGTAAAAATATTTGCAATGATCAAATATCACTATAGAATACGCTGTCCGGAGGCCTTACATTTTTTTTCCTCTCATTCTATGTCTACAAGGAAGAAATATACTGCATTAACAGAAATGAGCCTTAAATTTAACTCTCTTAAGGGAAGAGCTTACTTTTATGAGTGTTAAAGACAATATTTTTTTAGAAAGGTATATAATTTAATTTAAGATTTCTTACTGTGTCAAATTGATCTAGACAGGTTCTTTTTGATTCTTTCCTTTTTTCTTTTTTGGACAGTATTGCAGATGTACTGTATTGCAGATGTCCTCATCTTCCCACCCCTTTTGCCCACTCCACTCAGCAAGAATATACCCACTCCTGTGTTCATAACAGCATTACTTAAATAGGTTTCTTTTCTGAAGCGCATCCCTAAAGTGCTATTACTATCATAACATGCAATCGGTCAGGAGCTGTTTGGTTGCTTGTTTATTTTTTCCTAAAACATCTTATACTTATTGTTTTCTGAAAACCTGCCTTGAAACACGCATGGAGATAGTCATCATTTTATACTCTGCTTCAGGTCTCCCTATAGGAAATGGCTCGAGGGAAGCAGTGAGCCTATATCAGTGTAGCTACTGGGAACCTGTGGGAGACCAAATGATATATAAGAAGGCTGGGACCTACGCTCACGTCTCTCTGTTTTATATACAGTTCATCCCCAGACCTCCGATTTAGTATGGCTTTGTGTGACCAGGAGAAAGCTTTCAGATACCAGAGAAAAGAAAACGTAAAGGAAAACATGAAGAAACTCCTGGGTCTGAAGAATAGTGAAAGCTTGTGTTCTACACGTGATGTGAGTTATAAATTTTTCAAATGTTATTGCAATTTAACTGTATACTTCCTCCCCAATTTTTCCCAAATTTGAAAACATTAAGATAGAGCATTTTGTCTGCAGCTTTTTGAGATAAGGTAAGGTAAGCGTTTCATAAACGGAAACTCTTTGAGGAAGGTCATCACAAATGCTGCCCAAATTTGGAAATGTTTATCAGATATTGCTATTAAAAGAGGCATAGGCATGCTTATGCACAAACAAGATGATCATTTCATTAGTAGGGAAAGTTTAATGTCAGATATAAAAAGATCATTGAATTAACCTTAAGGTAGACTAAGATTAAACAACTGTGTAATCATTATTGAACAAGAAGAAGATGTTACAAATCTTGTTAATGATAATACAATTAAAAAATAGATAGATGTGAATAGGGAAGATGAAAGGAAATGTCCTAAATTCTTAGTGTTTTATAGCAGAAAGTTAAAAGATAACATCCAAAATAATGATCTCTACATTTTAATGTTTTTCATAATACTAATTATAGAGATCTTAAAATTACAATATTTTTGTGAACAAATATTGAAAATACAATCCTTTAGTTGTACTTTATCTTCTTTTTCTTTCCTTAAATTCCAGTAAAGTAATAATCCAGTTTTTGGCTGTTTATTCATTTACTATCTCTTCATCTATCTATCCATCCATCCATCCATCATTCATTTATCCAAACATCCATCCAAACATTCATTTATTGTTTTATCTTCCTATCTGAAATCTACAAAAAAATGCTACTATATTTAATTGTATTCTGTTGCATATTTGAAAGTTGCTCAGAGAGTAGATCTTAAAAGTCCTTATCACAAGAAAAAATTTTTTAACTACCTTGAGATGGATGTTAACTAGACTTATTGTGGTGATCAGTTCACAATATATACAAATAGTGAATCATTTTGTACAACTGAAACTAATATAATGTTATATGTTAATTATACCTCCATAAAAATTAAAAAAACAAATTCCTACATTTTTATCAAATGGTATGATGAAATTCCTTCTTAGTGGTATATCAGCTAATTTTTTATTTATTTCTTTGAACTTTCTGTTAATTGAATATTTTTTTTATTTTATTTTTTTAAAATATATTTTATTGATTTTTTACAGAGAGGAAGGGAGAGAGATAGAGAGTTAGAAACATCGATGAGAGCGCCGAATCCTAACCACTAGACCACCAGGGACTAGAAACATTGATGAGAAACATCGATCAGCTGCCTCCTGCACACCCCCCACTGGGGATGTGCCCGCAACCAAGGTACATGCCCTTGACCGGAATCGAACCTAGGACCTTTCAGTCCATAGGCTGACGCTCTACCCACCGAGCCAAACTAGCTAGGGCAATTGAATATTTTAAATGAATATAATTTATTTTTAGAAAGATAATATTTGTATAAAAAGCATAAGTAAATACATATATACATATATTGACATACATGTACACACAGATAAAGATTCAAGATTATTACTTTATTTTTAGAAATATAATATTTGTATAAAAATCATAAGTAAATATATATACAGATGTTCCCATATATGCACACACAGTCAGGGATTCAATATTATTGTAAATTAATTTGTAAATTGTCTTGTGAATACAATTAGAAATGAGACATGGATTCTGAGTAAGGGAGCCAGATGAGCACGAGGTCCCACACGTGGTCTCGGAATGTGTTTGCAGGTGTGCGTGGAGGTGGGGGTAGGGTGGGAAGCTAATCTGCTGGGGCTGGAATGGCTGTTATGGGAGCAGACTCGGAGATAAAATGTTGCTCACGGAGAATTTTTGCTAAAAGGAAGCTGAGAGGAGAAGTGAAACCTCCATTGAAGTTTCTATTTTTTTAAAAAAGGACTGGACTTCTCTTCCATCCAGTCTTGCTGTCACCATACAGATCCCTGGTGGCACTTGTGGTTGATTATGGTCTCAGGTTAATTAGTCCTTGAAAACACTTCCTTCTCTGCATATTACTCAGATGTTTTTGCCTTTCTGGGAAACACTTTTTTCCCTATAGTAAACCTTCCAGCAGCAATTCTACCTTTTTGGGTCCCTTAAAGTGAGAGTGAGTTTATTAGTGAAGCAATGAGACAGAGAGTGGCTCCTCCCCAGTCAGAGCAGCCTCTCTTCAGTGGAATTTGCTTCCTTTACTGAGGTCATTTAGTGGGAGGGGGTGTAGGGTATTCAATGAGGGGGAGGAATATTCAGGATCTTCCTGGGGAAGGGGTGATTTTTCAGAGGAGCTCCATAAACCATTTTGTGTCCTTATACGGGCTTTAGTTTTCCAATCATGCCAGTGTGTAGTGTGTCCTTTAGCATGCTAATGTATAATGAATGTATAATGAGGCCAGAGTTACTGCTAGGTGAAATTAGTTACCTTGTTGGATCAAGCTAATCTCTGCCGGTTTTAAGCATCTGGTCTAATCCAATGGCATATGGTCTTCTCAACAGTTCCTGTAGCTTCTTAAAAAATATATATTTTTATTGACTTCAGGGAGGAAGGGAGAGGGAGAGAGAAAAAGAGGAATATCAATGATGAGAGAGAAGCATTCATCAGCTGCCTCCTGCACGCCCCCTACTGGGGATCGAGCCCGAAATCCCAGGCATGTGTCCTGACCAGAAATGGAACCTGGGACCCTTCAGTCCACAGGCCAACACTATCCACTGAGCCAAACCGGCTGGGGCTTGTTCCTGTAGTTCTTATTGACTGCTGCTGTTCCACCACATCCCCATGTCAGTAGGATTGACATACCTAATACCCTATGCATAGCCTTTGGCTCTTCCCTCTGAGTTCAGTGGAAGAAATCACCCGCCCTTTTCTTTCAAGTGCAGGTCCACATCAGATGTGGATTGCAAACCCCAGTTAGGAACTCCGTATGTCAATTGTTCAGTCTCCCCAGGGCCACTCCCCACCTATATTGTCTGCCTCTCTACCTCTGTATGAATTGTTCCTATTAAAATATAAATATGTTCTAAACTCTGATATAAAGAGAAAAAAGGAACAAAAAGAAGACACCCCCCCCCCCCCCCCGGATTGTACATTACCTTCTTCTTTCTGCTCTGCTTCTCTCATCGTCACACACAGACTTCTCCAAAGTTTCCTACACAATCTCACTCTACTTCCTCACTCTCCTCAGGTTTCCGCCCTCACTATTCCAGCTGCAGCTGCGCAACTGGTCACCGGTACTAACTAATAAATGCAAAAAGGCTCTTCGTCAGGACCTGTCTTACCCAACCTGCAGTTGCAAATGACAAATGTCTTCCTTCCTTTCGGAACATTCTCCGCCCTTCTCTCACTACCTTCTCCTTGTTTTATCGGGCCTCTTTGGTTCCCTTTGCCAGATCATCTTCCCCTGCCTGTTATTTAAACAGAGGAGTTTTCATGACTCAGTCCTGGGCCATCTTTCTCCTCAAGCTGCTCTCTTCTTGGGAATTCTCTCTCTGTCCCATGATGCCACCCAACACCTGTGTGCTATGAACTTTCCCATATTTATCAACAACTTAGAATCTCTCTTCTGAGCTTCAACTTGAATGTCTATACCCCTGTTTGGCTTCTTCACTAGTGTTTCTCACACCTCAAACTCAGCATGTCCAAACCTGAAAGTCAGATCCTATATCTTCTACTAGGCCTGTCCTCACTCCCCCACTTCCTGTTCACACTGAATTCAGAGGGATCTTTTAAAAATAGAAATCTGATTCTATCAAACCCAAGTTTTAAATCTTTCCATTGCTCTAGGGCAGGGGTGGGGAACCTTTGTTCTGCCAAGGGCCATTTGGATAATTATAAAATCATTCTCAGACCATACAAAATTATCAACCTAAAAACTAGCCTTCTGTATTTGGTCAAACATTTAATTAACTCACCCCTAATGCCTTGGCAGGGCCAGACCAAATGATTTCCCAGGCGTAGGTAATGTGGCCTCAGGGCCAAACGTTCCCTACCCTTGTTCTAGGAATTGGCCTCACAGCATCTTTCCAGGTTCATTTTTTGCCAATTTGTCCCAAATTCATTGCCCCTCCCCACTAGGTGCCCCTTAGGTCAATGTCTCCACAGAACCCTTGCCCAAGTATTACTCTTGCAGACATTTCTTCTTACTGCGTTGTGCTTCCCCTGTACCATCCCTCTCCTCCCCACCCGCTTTTCTGATAACTAACACCCTCCCATTCTTTAATACGTGCATATGTCACTTCTGAGACTTTCTCCCTCCTCAGCTCTTCCCCCCCTCCTAAGTACAAGTTAGTTCTCAGTTATATTCTCTTATGGCACAAATATGCATGTTATCTTTCTAGCATTCGCCACAATCATACTTAAAAATCACTTGTACAAATTTATTCATTTCATGGTTGTTCTTTCCGTTAGAATGTAAACTGCACGAGGACCAGGACAGGGTCTGTGTTATTCGCCTTTATATTCCCAGCACCTATCAGGGTACAGATTTAAGCAGTGGCTCGGCATTGTATGCATGGGATGAATTGGTTAGAAAGACAGATATCAGGGGCTCAAAATTGGGGAACCCTAGAATCAGGATTTAGGAGGAGGTACAGGTTGAGGAGAAGGTTTGGGTGAAAAGAGTCCAGTTTGAGCTGTTTAGTTAGAAATGTATGTGAGGCAGTTTGGTGCAGATGTCAAGTTGGCCTGTTCTTAGGTTGTCCTTTTCAAAAGTTGCTATTGCACCCCTTGGCATTCCTTGTTTTGTGGAAAGGGGTCTTCCTGGAAAAAATAAAATTTTGCCTAATATTCATACAAATTGGCTTTTTTCTTATTTTTTTGCAACAGTTGGAGAATGGGGTAATTATAGTTTTCTCTGGGATATTCTTAAAAAATATAAAATTCATGTTTTTGGAAGCAGTTCCTAGAATTAAAACATTTGTTGTTGTTGTTTGGTCTTAGTCTAGACTTTTTTCTCTTGGCAGAAAAAAAATCAGTTTAGAAATACTCAGCACCACCCATTCCCATAACACAAGTAACATTTCCCCATTTTTATGTTACTCCTTGGCCAAGGGTGCCTTCAGCTCCCACTTCCCTCGCTTCTGCCAAGATCCTCACTTTCTTTTCAGTCCTGCTGATAGCATCTGTAAGGTCTGGAGGAGCATGCTGTTGTGGAAGCTTATTACACAAAGAACAGTTCTACCCAATTTTCAGTGCAGAGACTATGACTGTCTTCTTTACAGTTTTCAACAAACAAACAGCATCCAGTTAGGACCTCACTTTTTCACAGAACTAGAACAAATAATCCTCACACTTATGTGGAACCACAGAAGACCCTGAATAGCCAAAGCAATCTTTACAAAGAAGAACAAAGTTGGAGGTATCACACTCCCTAATTTCAAACCATAGTACATGGTTATAGTTGTCAAACCAGTATGGTACTGGTACAAAAACAGACATAGATCAATGGAACGGAATAGAGAGCCCAGAAATAAACCCATGCTTATATGGTCAATGAATCTTCTACAAAGGAAGCAAGAGTACACAATGGGAAAAAGACTGTCTCTTTTATAAATGATGTTGGGAAAACTGGACAGATACATGCAAAAAAAAAATGAAACTGGACCACTTTCTTACACCATATACAAAAATAAAGCTCAAAATGGATTAAAGTCTTAAATATAAGACCTGAAACCATGAAACTTCAGAAGAAAATACAGGCAGTAGACTTTTTGACATTAGTCTTTGAAATATTTTTTTATATTTCTCCTCTAGCAAAAACAGAAAAAGCAAAAATAAACAAATGGGACTCCATCACTCTAAAACATTTTCATACAGTGAAGAAAATAATCAAATAAAACAAAAAAGGCAACTGATTGAATAGAAGATATTTCCAAATGACATATCCAGTACGAAATTATTATCCAAAATATATAAAGAACGTATACAACTCAACATAAAAAACACAATCCAAGGATTTGAATAGATATTTTTCCAGAGAAGACATACAGATGGCCAACAGACACATGAAAAGATGCTCAAAATTAATCATTAGGGAAATGCAAATCAAAACCACATGAGATATCTCCTCACATATGTCAGAATGGCTATTATAAAAAGACAAAAACAGCCCTAGCTGATTTGGCTTAGTGGATAGAGCCTTGGCCTTCAGACTGAAGGGTCCTGGGCTCGATTCCAGTCAAGGAACTGCATTATTGACTCTCCTGGTAATGACAGCAACATCTTTTATGAGCAAAGCTAGAAACCCTAACAGTCTAACCACATGCCTTCCTCTTTTGCTCCTAATATCGAATCTGGTCACCAAATGTTAAAGGTTCTCCTTGTAAATGTACCTTTGATTCTATGTACCTGTTTATAAGCTTAGCTTTCTGAGTAGAGGGGAGAAGGGATCATTATATTCTATTCACATCCAGAAGAAGATAAAAAAAAGTGGGATTATTAGAGATAAGATAGCACTGTTAAAAGTACTTGAGCTCATCTATGCACATGCACTCTGTGATTTGTATGTTTATTTTGAAAATTAGATTTTTGTTACTAATATAGACAAAATCTGATAGCAATATGACTATTTTGATATAACTCGAATTAGATACTCCAGCCACAGCATCCTTTCTCCGTTCAAGTTCTGCTCCTCCAACCATGGAACTTGTTTGTTCATCTCTTCAAAAGCTCTGGGTTGCTTCTTGACCTGATATCTTTTACTCCATTAACTGCTGTCTTCCATCTATAATTTTTCCTTGATAATTATTATTATTAGAAAACAATGTCAAACAATATGCACTCTTCTCCCCAGTAATGTGACTCTACCGTTGCACCAGCCTCTGTCTGTCCAGTAGATATTTCCATCCACTCTGCTCCCTCTTTCCTGTTCCTTTCCTGTCCCCCACTCTGCTTTGTCCTCAGCAGGCGCTGATTTTCCCAGATGTTGGATTGCACTCACCATGTCCCTGATGCCCTAGGGCAGTTGTTATCAAACTTTTTGCTCTCAGATATTCTTGACACACTTAAAAAAAATCAGACACTTCTAAGAGATTGGGTTTATATGGGTTAAATCGATATAAATATCTACTACATTAAAAACTACAACTGAGAACATTTATTAAAATATGTATTTTAAGCCGAAACCGGTTTGCCTCAGTGGATAGAGCATTGGCCTGCGGACTGAAAGGTCCTGGGTTCGATTCCAGTCAAGGGCATGTACCTTGGTTGCAGGCACATCTCCAGTGGGAGGTGTGCAGGAGGCAGCTGATCGATGTTTCTCTCTCATCGATGTTTCTAGCTCTCTATCTCTCTCCCTTCCTCTCTGTAAAAAAATCAATAAAATATATTTTAAAAAATGTATTTTAAATAAGTCAATTTCATATTACTATAAATAACATATTTTATGAAGATAACAGTATTTTCCAAAGCAAAAATAAGGTGAGAAGAGCAATTTTTACAAGCATCTTCATTGTTTGACTTAACAGAAGACTGCTGAATTCTTGAATTGCTCTTGAATTCAGTCTGTTGCTATATTGCACAACGTGTGTTCTCTGGAAAACTCGATCACACTCATGAGAGAATGAGAATGAAAAAAAAGGCAAATAACACCTTAGTGTTAGTATAAAAATAGTTAGACTTTGTGGACCCCCTGAAGGCTATGCACACTTTGAGCGCTGGTGCCTTAGGGTAGAGAAAAATAACCTGCTATCTTAGGCAATAGTGGTTTGGGACCACAAAAAAGAAATAACATTCTCTTCCTCTCCAAACAAACACTCTTGTGCTTTAGTCATGTTACAGGCAGTCTGTGCTTCTCCATTTTTACGGCAAAAGCCCTCCATTGGCTCATGTTGCTTTTATTTCCAGAACAGCCTCCTTCCCCGTCTACATCCCTCCCTGTTGCGTAACTGCATTCAAAGTTAAGCTCAGATTTCCCCTTTGTCCGTGCAGCTTCTCCGCCACTGTAATTCCTCTGATTGCAACTGACCATGCCTTCCGGACCTCACGCATTCCTAGCCTGTGCGCTATGCACACCAGCGCAAGCCTGGATGCAGGAGCCTGGGGTTCGGCTCCTGACTCTGCTACCTCATTGGTTGCTGACCCTGAACAAGTTTTCAGGGTCTTAGTTCCAAGTGCCTTCAATTCCTCATCTATAAAATGGAAACATCATAGGGATTTTTAAAAGATTAAATGAGTCAATTTCTGTAAAACACTAAGAACAGTTCCTGTGTGATAGTAAGAGCTTCATGAGTATATCTATCCCTATTCTTATTGTCATAATTTTATATTTCTATAAACTACATTCTCCTATTCCTCCCATGAAACATAGAGACCACTTACTCAGATTTATTGAATGAATTCAAGAATAAAGCAATAACTTTTGTAGGTCTTAAGTTTATTAAATTCTGTTTTCTGGCTTGAATAATGGCATATATTTTGAAATGAGTCAGCATAGAGGAGCGATAAGAATTCTCGGCCAGGAAGGCCAGGTACTTACTCCACTGCAGATTACCAGCTAATACATATTAGGCAAGTAATATCGTCCTTTTGGAATTTCCATCTGTAAAATGAACAAATCCTTTTTTTGCTCACCATACGGGATTTTTGAGGGCGTCAAATTAAAAACGTGCTCTCAAAAGCAAACCAAAAACTGCAAACGGCCGAGGATTGTCATTGTTATCAAGTGAACTGTTTGGTCATTTTGATAATACCTGCTTTGTGATATACATTAATTCTTGATTCTCTTATATGAAATATTATTTTCTTTTTAAAAATTAGGCACTGTCATGGTGTAAGTGAATGTAATCCTTTATTGCCAAATGTGGAACATATAACATACAAATTGAAACTAAGCCAAAATATATTTTGTAAATTACTTTGCAAATGATCTGTGCTTTGTCATTCCAGGTGCCTGTGGTGGCCATCCTGGGCTCAGGTGGGGGTTTCCGAGCCATGGTGGGATTCTCCGGTGTGATAGAGGCACTGTATGAATCCGGAATTTTAGATTGTGCTACCTACATCGCTGGTCTTTCTGGTTCCACGTGGTTAGTATATGTTTTTAAATCTTAGTTTTATTATCCTAAATGTTTAGCATTTACCTACCTGAAATATTAGGGGGGGAAAGGAGTTTTAGAAAAGTGGACATTAACTTTGAATTATTGAAATGTTCCAGCTTGATGCAATAATTTACATCTTAAATATGTTTTTTTTAAATTATATTTTATTGATTTTTTTACAGAGAAGAAGAGAGAGGGATAGAGAGTTAGAAACATCGATGAGAGAGAAACATTGATCAGCTGCCTCCTGCACACCTCCTACTGGGGATGTGCCCACAACCAAGGTACATGCCCTTGACGGAATCGAACCCCGGGACCCTTCAGTCCGCAGGCCAACGCTCTATCCACTGAGCCAAACCGGTCAGGACTTAAATATGTTTTTTAAGGCAAGTTCATGCCTAATGATGGACTCTTGCCATAAATCAATTCCCTTTAAACCTCTTTGTTGCATAAAATGCAGTGAAACAAGTTAAAAAAAATATTGATTGTAATAATCTATATATATAAAGAGGTAATATGCTAATCGGTGTCACAGTCACAACCAATAAGGAGGAGGCTGCCTGCGCGCACCTGGCAGTGTGTTGCTCCCAGAGATGGGGTGGAAGCAGGGGGGCACCCAGAGGAGGCCCGTGCCCAGGAAGGCGGGGATGAGAGCCAATAGCACCCCCCTCACCAGTCCTTCGCCACCCACCGCTCCCACTCAGAGCACCGCGCCACTCACCTGCCTGGGGAAGGAGCACAGCACAGCAGACAGGAGGTTTCCATGCTGCCATGATGGGGCGGAGCCCCCGCCTTGCTCCAGAGATAGGGAGGAAGTGGGGAGGTGCTCAGAGAAAGTGGGCCCAGCCTGAGGCGACTTGAGGGACTGAGAGCAGGCTTGAAGCAGCCAGAGAAGGCCAGAGGGGTCGGGGGGCTGGGCCAGGCCCGCTCTGTGTGGAGAGGTTTGGGTGTCAAGGCAGGGCGGCGGGCGGGCGGGCGGGCGGGTGGATAGGTGGGTGGGCTTTGCGATTTCGCTCGCTGGGCTCCTAGTTATATATAAATAGCACAGAGGTGGAATAACATACTCCACCCATAGTTAATTCAATTCTTTCAGAATTTGCTGAATTGCAATCTTTCAGTGATTATGTCTAAGTCTACATGATTCACTAGGTATTCATATTCTTCTTTAGGGCAAATAGAATGAAACCTTTATATACAGGAGAAGGAAAACAACTTTTGACTGCAGAAATGCAATAAATTTCACTGATTTGTATTTAACTAATTATGAAACCAATCCTTTAAATGTATTTAAGCTCAGTTAAACTTGGATAGAGAGTAATAGCACATTTATGTATATATACAATATTTGTACACCAAAGATTCACTTTTCTAAATATAGGAACATTTTCAGAAGAGACTACACACATTTTGGTTTGCCTACCTCACATAAGCACACTGAACATCAAACATCAGTCCTTGCTTAGATGTCTCGAATAAAGGTGTCACCTTATTACAAATGTCTGACTTTGACTTTTAAGGCTGTTTAGTCACTCAGCCATAGTAAAGCCTATCTGTCATAATGTTGTATTATATACTAGGGGCCCGGTGCACGAAATTCGTGCACTGGGTGTGTGTGGGGGGGAGTGTCCCTCAGCCCAGCCTGCCCCCTCTCACATACTGGGAGCCCTCAGGCGTTGACCCCCATCACCCTCCAATCGCAGGATCGGCCCCTTGACCAGGCCTGACACCTCTGGCCTAGGCGTCCGACCCGGGCAGCAGGGACCTGCAGTGGCAGCGGGGGGGTGCCGCGATCGCGCGGGCTCCGCCCCTGGCCCTGCAGGACGCCTCTGGCTGAGGCGTCCGGCCCGGGCAGCGGGGACCCGCAGCTGCAGTGGCCCCACGATCGTGGGCTTCGCTTTAGGCCCAGGCAAGGGACCCCTAGCTCCCGGGATTGCCAGCTTGACCGTGCCCAGCTCCCATTGCTGGCTCCACCCCTACTTCCTGTTATCACTGGCCAGGGCAGAAAAGGCACCTGATTCTCTGATCATGGCTGGGGGGCTCTTAGCTCCCCCCTGGGTTTCCAATCACTGTCAGTGGCAGGGGGCTTCTTCCTGCTTTCCCTTTCGCCTCCCTGCATTGTGCCTACATATGCAAATTAACCGCCATCTTGTTGGCAGTTAACTGCCAATCTTAGTTGGCAGTTAATTTGAATATAGCCCTGATTAGCCAATGAAAAGGGTAGCTCGTACGCCAATTACCATTTTTCTCTTTTATTAGTGTTGATGTCTAGCATTTTAAAATGTCAGTGCCTTCTCAGCCTGTGACATGGATAGTAGCTTTCTATCATTTTTTCAAAAGAATTTGACTCAGAAACCAAGGGATTTGTCCAAGATTACTCACAGATCCAGTATATAAACCCAGGCTTTGATTCCCTATTCTAGGAATCTTTCAACTAAACCATAGTCTTCTCCTGACAGCTGTTCATTCTACATAGAAGTTCACATTTTAAGAATCTATCGTTTCTTAAACATCTTGAACCAGATTCTTTAGCCTAAAAACAAAAACCTAGACCCGTGGTTGCCACTTTCTTGGTATGTTCCCTTAAAGTAATTTCTCTCTTTTGAAACAAGGGCAGCCCATCATTATTCTTTTCCTTGAAGGAAAGAGCAGACACCTGCCTGTTTAATGAGTATGTGAGGGGAAAAACTTGGACCCTTAGATTAATTCACCTATTCAGGCATTTTGTTACTCCTCTTGGGGGAGTTCATTCTCCATGTTCACTCTCTGTTAGATCCCTGTGGTCCATCACTGACTAAAACATTGCGAGAAGCTTAATTCTTAAACCCCTGTCATAAGGAAAGACTAGGCCTTGAGTGCTGATTTAGGGCTATGATGGTGTGCGGGCTTAATTGGAGCTTCAATAATTGCTTTGGTTGTAGATTTGGGGAAACATCTTACATTCTCCTGACAGAGTTCTGAAAACAAGTCCTGCAAAATGTCATTTAAAGGGAGCTTTAACTATTACAGGTCGATCATTTAAATATTAAAGGCCACATATTTACATATGTATACATAAACTCCTACTCTATCTTTCAATGTCTAACTTCCTCGATGATTCGCCTTCTCTTATTTATTCCATTTCCTGAAAGGCCATTCACTCCTTAAATCCTTACTAATCGATTTTCATGCAGAAACCACCTAATTTCCAACTATGGCGGTGCCTTTTGAAGTTTTTATTCCTCTTGATTTTGGTGGCATCATGGAGGATGAGGTTGGAGGTTGAGACGTTTCAACACTGAGGGGTCCCTTTGTCAAATCTCTCCCACCACAACTTTTTGAGTTGGTTGTATCCTCTCTGGTTGCTCTCTCCTCCACATTGTCTGTTACTGCTTCGGCTGCTCTTCTCCTTAATGGGAGCTTTCCTCCAGGACCTGCCTTCCATTTTATTATAGCTACGCATCCTCCCTTGGTAATTTTAGCACCTTCTACCACTTCAGTTATTACCACCAGTAATTTAATTCGTGAAACTCTAGAACATTCCAAAAGTTAATGGACCAAAAAAAGGAAGATAACTTTAATGGGCAACGCAAAGTAGCCGTCAGAAAAGAGAATCAACAGAAAGATGAGTTCCAGAGGTCGAGGGTGAAGAGTGTTTTATGAAGTAGTGGGTATTTTAATAGAGTAAAAATCTGAGCGAAGCTTAGTTTAGAACTGAGTTTGGATATCATGAGTGGTTTTAGCAAGAGTCACTAGATATAGTAAATAAAGGTGACATTTGGTCATGAAATTACAAATAACAAACAAATAGAAGATGAAAGGAAAAAAGGTGGAACATGAACATATTAGTTCAACAATGGCAATATAGAACCAGAGAAAGGTTTTTGTTTTGTTTTCAGAATTTAAGAGATATGAGCATTTTTGTACAAGTGTGAGATGAAGGAAATAGTGTAGACCAATAGATGAAAGATAGAGAAATAGGTGGCCCTAACCGGTTTGGTTCAGTGGATAGAGCATCAGCCTGTGAACTGAAGGGTCCTGGGTTTGATTCCAGGCAAGAGCACATGCCCGGGTACTGGGGACATGCAGGAGGCAGCTGATAAATGATTCTCTGTCATCATTGATGTTTCTATCTCTCTCCCTCTCCCTTCCTCTCTGAAACCAATAAAAATACATTTTTTTAAAAAAAAGAAATAGATGGATCATGGATAGAAAAAGATTCAGGTGAAGACAGGACAGGACAGGACAAGATAGAAAGCACAAAAGCTGTTAACCCTGTAGAGAAGAGACACTTCCTGGGACGGAAGAAGAGGTGGAAGAGGTGGTCCAGATGATTCATGTAACCATTCTCTCTTGAAAATTACAAGTGAGGAGGTAAAAAGTTCAAAGGAAGGAATTCGGAAAGAATTAAAAAAACAAATTACACTCTGTGTTGTGTAAGTTTATATTGGGCTGATCCATGACCATGACTTGGCACGAGAATGAGGTAATACGGAAGTGTCTGGAGAAGACCTGGACCTCCCAATAAGTTTTCTGCAATCACAAAAGAGAATTTTATGTAGAACAAAAGCTTTATTGTGACTGCTACTACCTTTAGGATAATTATTTCTGAAATTGTTTTTGGATGATACTTGTTATTCATTAAATATATATTAGCCAACCAGGAGAACCAACATGAGTGAATTAAGAGAATCAGGACAGTAATCCTGTGTTCTCTTCCTCAGCTCAACTCAGTACAGCTATTCATATGTAGCATCATAAGAGGCTATTGGATGTGGACTGGCATGTGTATGGCAATACCATCTACAGAGAAATGAGATCAGCTCTGTATCTATAGACAGTGGGGCCCAATTCATTAAACTGATGAATATTTCAGGAATTCCTCTGGCTAATGGCCAAGAATCTTCACAAGAAAGCAAATCATCAGATTTGTGTCCTCAGAAATTCTGAGACCTACAATTGGCAAGTCTTGGGATTCTGCCTAGTTGGCCAGTGGATGATTAAAAACCACATTTGTCAGCCTTAGACATTTACAGTAATCATACAGCATCATTGAAGGTCAAATCATCAAATTGCTTGACTAGTATTAATTATATCCAGACAAGTCATTTAATTTTCATGACTCCAGTGTGTTGTGTCATCAGTCTCTGGTAGTCTGCTGGGATGCCCATTCCTAGAGACTAGACAGTGGACAGTAGGCCAGTAGGGAATCCTCCCCTCTGGAGTGTGCATGGGAAATCCAGTGTTTCCTCTGAGACCTCTACTTCGCTTCCACTGAAGACCAGCTTCTTTCTGATTTATTCATTCTTTCCTTAAATGGGTTAATAGGATCAATCAGCTAATTAAGTTAACCAAGGCTACCATCCTTTATTTTTCTTATGCCAGAGAATGCCTGCTTTCTTTGGAGATTATGTAATGCCCTTCCTCTTTATGAATTATCTTTTGTTTTCTTTACAGGTATATGTCAACCTTATATTCTCACCCAGATTTCCCAGAGAAAGGGCCAAAAGAGATTAATGAAGAGCTAATGAAAAATGTTAGCTACAACCCCCTTTTACTTCTCACACCACAGAAAGTTAAAAGATATGTTGAGTCTTTATGGAAGAAGAAAAGGTCTGGACAACCTGTCACCTTTGCTGATATCTTTGGGATGTTAATAGGAGAAACACTAATTCACAATGTAAGCTATAGCTCAATCTATAATCCTTTGAATGCAATAGACTATGTTTATCATAATGTTTTAAATAAAACTAAATATGATTCAACTTATCTTATCAACACTGTGTACTGAGAGCACATAGTTCCTGCCAGATATAACTCTTCTACATTTCAAACTAGAGCTTACTAATTCATTTTGTATATCAGTTTCAATGTAGGGGAGTATTTTGTATGCCTTTTCTTTGGAAAGAAAAGTATATCTTTAACTCTTGACTGGCCATTCCTCTAAATGGGAAGCTTTTTAGATAAGGAGAAGAATGCAAGAAATATTTTAATGGTAGGGGGAAATGGAGGTTGTCTGGACAGTCAGAAAACAGAATAAATCACGCAGAACAAACTCATTTAATGACCACAGTGTGACATTTCATTGGAAGATAAATCAGGGGAGACAGAATCTGTGCCAGGGAATCTGGGGCTAAATTCTTTCTGGGCTCCATAGCTGCCAAATCTTTCTCCACTTCAAAAGTAGGCATAGTCCCTTGAGATCTGGTTGTTTTTAGAATGAAGGCAATTACTTTCTTAGAGGTTTCTTTTTGTTAATTCATGACCCAGGGATTTCTTCGAGTAATAAGAATTATTTCTATTAGAAAAAATTTAAGTGTCTTGATTGGAAGTACTATTTTTTAAAATACATTTTTATTTATTTCAGAGAAGAAGGGAGAGGGAGAGAGAGATAGAAACATCAATGATGAGAGAGAATCATTGATTGGCTGCCTCCTGCATACCCCCTATTGGGTATCGACCCCACAATCCCAGGCACTTGCCCTGACTATGGCCTCCTGGTTCATAGGTCAACATTCAACCACTGTGCCACACCAGCCTGGAAGTACTATTTTAAATAGTTTTCTACCTGTATCTGTTTGTATATTTAAGCCATTTCTTTTTTTCTTATGTGGACAGAGAATGAACATGACCTTGAGTAGTTTGAAGGAAAAAGTCAATACGGCCCAATGTCCTTTACCTCTTTTCACCTGTCTGCACGTCAAGCCTGATGTTTCAGAACTGATGTTTGCAGGTATGTCGCTTACTCTTTCAGAACATTTCCGGGAACCTTTGAACTGTGGCTTCCAATGATTTTCTGTAGAGGAAGCCATTTCAGTTGCTTATTTTAATATATTTTCTGTAGCATAAAAACATTTGAAAATATAAAGCTAGATGATTTTCTGGTAGTACAGAATATTCCAGAAAACTGGTTACTAATATATCTTCATTGGCATTAGTGAACTAAAAAATAAATGATAAAAAAAGTAAATCATAAATATAATCAATCATTCAATTTTAATTACTCATTTCTAAAAGCTGTTCAACAGGGTAGTATGCCTAGTGCTTTCAGGCAATGCATATTCTCTTGCTTGCTGCTGAAATTTTTATTAAATTAGGTAATATGATACGTGTTTATTAATTTTTATAATTCAGCACCTGAAATGTACTAATCTATACCTGTGGCAGCTGGTGAACAAAATGCCTCATTTCATTAAGTCTCAGATGTAAACACGTGTTTCTTCGGGAGCTTCACTTCTCATTCTGCGCTCTAAACTTTTGTGACATAGTTCTGGGGGCTTCTGCCCATTCCGCTCTGCAGTGTGATAGCATTTCTGGCTGTGGCTGGTAAGGTCTCTTGTATTTTTAGGAAAAGTATCGTAGTGACATCATTCACACACAATGAGCTTAAAAAAATCGCTGTGAATGGCATGTAATTAACAAATTCATACCCACAATCCTTTTGCAGTTTTATCAGTTCTCACTTTTTGTCCTCAACTGATTATTCTCAGGCAAGAATTTCAAGTAGTTTATAAAAAGTGATGCATCAGGAACCACTGTTGATCAATGATATTGACTAAAATGTTTATCATGCTTATGGTTCAGAAAGCATTTCTATTTATTATCTTATTCAACTTTTACTACAAATTAGGGAGGGAGATATTTTTAACAATGCTTCACAAAAGAAAAAAAAATATCAGAAAAAATAAAACATTAAATGATTTGCATATTGCTATGGAAAGTAAATAACAGAGCTGAGACTTGGTCTCAAAAATCCTTTGATTGCTGATTATGTAGAATGTAGCATGCCAGGGCTAAGCTAGAACAACCCTTCCCCACCAGAGAACATTGCCCTTGTTCTATAACAACTTATAACCTGTTTGAGAAATGTACAATAATTATTAAAGATGTTAAGGCCCAAGAAAGAACAGAATGTTACTATGTCCTGTTCTCCTAAGTTTCATAACATCTTTTAGCCTCAGTTTCCACATCTGTTAAAACACTGAGACTCTCTTCATAGTGTTTCACTAAATAAATGAGATAAAGTATGTAATATATTTAAGTTTCAATAAATCTTAACAAGTTAGAGTGTTCTATGAAATCTGTATGACAAAAGTCAGATGTCTTCATCTTAAAGATGAATAGAATTTGTATAAGAAATGCATTTGAATATTAATGAGAGTAAGGCAATGCAGTAGGAGTCTACAGTAACCATGGTGTTCTCAGCAACAATAAGGAACCACACCTTGACTGTAATGGAGTTCATAGGGATTTTTTATCACACAAAAAAGTAAGTTCCATGATTAAATCGTTTTTGTTTTTTGCTTTCCCATAGCTGTTGTCTTGTGATGTCTTGTAATGTTTGGAAATTGGCTAATAAATACCAGTAGCATGCTAGTCAAATCTGTGCATAGCCAAATAAGCTGTCTTTCACCCTAGAAACAATGATATGGTCAAACAAGCACTAATCTAATTTGGAACTCTTGTCCTCTAAGATGAAATAACTTGAGTGGGTCATTTAACTTCTTTGATTCTTATTTTCCTCATTATTTAAAAAAAAGGTTTATCTTACAGAGACATTACAACAATCTCATGAGATATGCATGCCACTGAATATGATAAAAAAAAATTCTATATAATAAAAGTCTAATATGCAAATTATCCCCTCGACCCAGAATTTGACCGGGAGTTCAATCAGGGGGCGGGACTGGCGGCAGTGGCAGGTGGCTGGAGGAAGGGAGGCATCCCGGCTGGTAGCCAGCAGCAGCTAGGGACCCTACCCGTGCACAAATTTCGTGCACTGAGCCTCTAGTAAAAATATAGTAGGTTAATCACTTATTATGATAATTATGACTTCAGAGTCTTTTTATTCTGAACTTTTAATCAACTGCCATTCTCAACAGAAAGTCTGACTAACATAATTAAAGATTTAATTATATTTCAGTAAGTGACTATTTAGGATTTTTCACCCAGAGTAAGAAAAGGCTGTTTTATGTTCCATTAGTAGTCTTAGAACCTAGATATGTGTGATTTGGGCCATCTGCCTAGCTTCCATGTTGTTACTGAGATAAGAGATACACCATTAACCTTCATTGTTAAGCTTTTGTGATAAGGAGGTTCAAGCTGTTTCTTCCAACAGAGTTGGACAAAGCCATCAAACATCAGTTATGTGGATCTTAAACCCAGATAAGACATTCAAAGATGCACGACATGAAGGTTTAAGTCACTTGAGTTATTGAGGGGGAAAAAGGTGGAGTCATATCTATGCTTTATGCCTTTGAAATTTTCTTAGATGAAAAATAGATATTCAAGGGGGAAAAGGGGAAATATCTCCATTTTATTTTTAAAAATCAAAGAAGCTTATTAGCTTACAGAAGTGTTACCAACTTTACTTCAACAATATCAGAGAATGTTTTTCTTCCCTCTTAGAATAATTTTAAACATTTTCCCCTTTTTTGAAGATTTTAAACAGATAAACATTATTTGTTTAAACTATTAAATATTTTTGACTCCTCCACTTCACTACACTGCCTACGGGATTTACAACTTTCATTTTCCAAATATCCACTGGTCAGTAAATTGCATTTACTGAGCACAACTTATGGACTCAACATCAGGTTAAGTTCTTTCACAGACACTAAAGGAGTAGAACTGTGGTACAATCCCATTAACAAGACAAAAATAAAATATAAAAAATTAATGAGCCATACACATAAAATATTGTCCGTCAAAGTGTGTAGAGCTGACATAAGTGTAAGCTATCAAAGATATTTAGTATAGTCATAGAAATGACCTCATGGAAAGATCTATCATACAGAGGTGAAAAGTCATCTTTGAGTGAAACAGTATGAGGAAATGCTGAGAAGGGAAGCCGACGGTATGCTTTGGGGAGCGATTGAAAAACACTAGCCTTGGTATGAACTGGTGAAGCGTAGGTGGTACATTTAGGAAAACCATTAGTGCAAAACAGCAGAAAATCTGAATTCCAGGCAGGAATGTTTTTATTCAGTTATGATGATAATGGGAAATAGTTACTGCTTTGGGGAAGAGCAATATAATTCTTTATGTAGTGTTTTCTGAAAAATGTCTTTTGGTGATTCACGTGGGTCGATTGGCAAAGATAGAAACTGGAAGCCATGATATCACTGTGTTTTTGTAATAAGGTCCTGAAACTAGGGAGGTTCTGATAAGGAAAGAGTGGAGGAGATAAGAGTGAAAAGCCTGAGGGTGACAGGTGAGATGTGCTGATGATTCAATGTGAGTGCTTTTTCACTTGAAATAATTTTTTTCCCCCTGGGCTGTGATAATGTGATTTACAGAAGCAGGTGAGCTAGACAGGGAGGGGAAGTGATGCATTCTTTTCCCGGCAATGGT
The DNA here is from genome assembly GCF_963259705.1 of Myotis daubentonii. Classification (NCBI taxonomy): domain Eukaryota; kingdom Metazoa; phylum Chordata; class Mammalia; order Chiroptera; family Vespertilionidae; genus Myotis; species Myotis daubentonii. The sequence goes on along the minus strand of NC_081857.1, from coordinate 17,146,057 downwards.
AGTGGGATGTGATGACAGCATACCCAAGCACCCCACGAAGTTGGAAACAGGTGGAGGGAGGTGCAGCAGAAAGGTTTACATTTGAAATGTATGGGCTAACAGCAAAGGAATAATAGTCAAATGCTGCCATGGCAAGTTCTTAAGGAAGGTTTAGGCAGCAAATCTTCCCTCTTGAGAAAGTCTATAATTATCATGGGCACAAGCCACAGCATTAACACAGAACAGATCGCTAGAGAAATTATTATGCGTCAGTACCCAAGATAGGGATGTGAAATTCAGAGATAGGAAATTATTTCGGGTGATATAGAATTTTCCTAACAGCCCCTGATTCATCGCTAGTCATGTCTCGCTAACTCCTTGTAAATCACTATGAAACATACCACTGCCTGGTAAAGGGTATATGTGCCCTTGGCCTTGCTTGAGCTATAAATGTGTTGTCATTCACAATTGTGATTTCATTATCTCCTTCACAAAAGTAGAATTTCAGCTGAGTAAATAATAAATGGACATCCACCATTCCTTTTCCAACACTTTGGGGATGGATATTTTGGAATTCAGAATATTTTAGATTTTAAAGTTTAAAAAATACTTAAAGTGTATATTGCATAATATTCTCATTGGGGCCTTATAATTACAGAGAGTGATTTCTCCAGGAGAATGTATCAATATTTAGATTGAGTGGGCTAAATAAAGATTCTGCCTCACATCATTTTAAGACTTTTTTTTAAAAAAATAGAGTGAATTCAGGCCAGGTTTTACCACCGCAATTGGTAGCAAAAAAACCGTGTGGATTTTGGAGTTGTTTGAATTTGGGATTGTTGAGTAAGGCATATGTAGTCATGTTATAATTTCAGAAAGGAAAAATTAAAGAAAAATAAGAAGGGCAGAGGGTTATTGGTGATACAGGGGTGGATGGTGGTGGGACTTACAGGAGGATGGTAACAAAGACCTTGAACTCAAGGTTACTAAGAAGCAGCCTTATAATTGCAGAAGGGAGTAGCAAGCATGAAGGCACCAGGGTGGGAATGAGCTTGGTCCCTATGGGGAACATTAAGAAGGCTTGTGTGACTGACGTGGTGAAGCAAGACAAAACGTGACAGGTGATTGATTAGGGCATCTGGTCAGACAGGGAGCATGAGCCAGACCCTCATGAAGCCTTGCTAGCCATGTGTTTATTTTCAGTGTAATGGGAGGTCAGTGGAAAGCTTTCAACTGGCATCAGTGCGCTGTGACTTACATTTTTAAGAATTCTTTCTGGCTACAGGGTATAAAAAAGATAGTAAGGGAATAGAGAAGAGACATTTTAGGAGGCTGTTGTGGAGACCCAGGGGAGAGAATATGGTGGGCTGGACAGAATGGTTGTGGTGGAAAAATGGATAAGTGGCCATTTCCTAACCATATCTGATGATGGAGCCTATAGAACTTGATATTTTGTATGTGAAATATAAGGGAAAGAGAACAATCAAGGATAATTTTAAAGTACGAACAGTGAATATATGAACGGTAGTACTATTTCCCAAGAAAGGGAAGACCGAGAGAGCGGCAAGTGCAAGAAATGGAAATCAGAAACTTAGAACTCTTTTTTGATACATTAGGATTGAGACAATAATTAGACATATTATAGCCATGGACATACAGAAGTATAATTTGGCCCCCATTTATTTCGTGATTAAAATGTGCTATGCCTTCTGGGTTCTTCGCATTTCTTAACTCAGATCCTCACAATAATTCTACAAACTTTCTACTGTTTTTATTCACATTTTACAGATTAGGGAACTAAAACACAGAGAACACAAATAATCTACACAAGATTGCACAGTTATTAAACAGAAAAATGGGATTTGAATCCAGGGCTCTGACTCCAGAGCCTTAGCTCTTAGAAAGTATACTCTATTGACCCTCTGCCTTGTGTTTCTTGAGACATTCAACATAAAAACTTGGCATTGAGCCCTAGCTGGTTTGGCTCAGTGGATAGAACATCCGTCTGTGGACTGAAAGGTCCCAGGTTCAATTCTGGTCAAGGGCACATGCCTGGGTTGTGGGCTCGATCCTTAGTAGGGGGCATGCAGGAGGCAGCCAATCAATGATTCTCTCTCATCATTAATGCTTCTCTCTCCCTCCCTCCCCATTCCTCTCTGAAATCAATAATATATATATATATATATATATATATATATATATATATATATATATATATATATATACAAAAAACCTTGGCATTTTAATCGGGTCAGTTAGTATAATGGTTAAGGAACAAAATTAAAAGATGACGAAAAGGCAAATGTTAGAAACACTCCATTTTCATAATCTGCTTGCATTACCAGAAACGTTTAATTTCTTTTGTCTCCTTCATGGATTTTAAATATGGACTTATAAAAAATGTCTGAGTTTTTAAATGCAAAAGGTTACTCGATTTGTGAAAATTAGAAGGGACCCTTTTGTGTTTGTGTATCTTATTCATCCAATAGAGGCCTGGTGCAGGAAATCCGTGCACTTCACTTGGGGGGGTGGGGGTGCAGCTCCCCTGCCCGGCCTGGACCCTCTCACAGTCCACAGTCTGGGAACCCTCAGGGGATGTCTGACTGCCACTTGCAAGCTCGCCAGCGGTGAGCCTGGCTCAGGGCTTCTGGCTGAGCGCCACTCCCCCTGTGGGAGTGCACTGACCACCAGGGGGCATCTCCTACGAGCGTCTCCCCGCTGGTGGTCATTGCGCGTCATAGTGACCGGTCATTCCTCCGTTCAGTCTATTTGCATTTAGTCTTTTCTTATATAGGATTAGTTCCCTCCCCCATCCAACTTCTAGACAATGCCATACACATAATAGGCATGTGCTTAATTTTTAAAAAATATTTTTAAAAATTTTTAAATTTTTAAATAAATGAATGAGAATAATCACTGTTGAAGTGATCTATAACTGTGCACATTTCTGTAATATTTTCTATGAATGGATTGAATTTTTTTAATGCTTTCAGATTGGGTTGAATTCACTCCATATGAGATCGGCATGGCAAAATATGGTACTTTCATGACTCCTGACTTATTTGGAAGCAAATTTTTTATGGGGAAAGTTGTAAAGAAATATGAAGAAAACCCCTTGCATTTCTTAATGGGTAAGTGGTCAAAATCTAGTTTGTCTGACAGTTTTAAACTTCGGTGCATTCTAAGTTATTCTCTGTTTTTGCTTTATTATAGGTGTCTGGGGCAGTGCCTTTTCTATATTGTTCAACAGAGTCTTGGGAGTTTCCAGCTCACAAAATAAAGGTTCCACAATGGAGGAAGAATTAGGTATTGTAAAAATGTGCTTAAAATGATAACTATGCTGTATTGATAAATTGCATTAACATGTATATATAGAGAAAATTAAATCAGCATAAAAATTTTCATTTCTAAAGTTACCGATAAGTTGGTTGAATCAGCCTAAATTTTTCCTAGGAATAATATGTCCATTACTTAATTGCAGAGCCACATTCTCTAAGGATAACAACAAGGCAGAGTGTATACTGCTGAAATGTTCTGACTTCATTTGTGTAAATGATCATTAAATCCAAGATATTATCAACTCTAATTTTGTGGAAATGACTAACTCTTCTCTGAATTATGTGAAGATTTCAGAGGGGAAAAAGAGAAAAGAATGAAAGTACCACAGGTTACGGGGCTTGCTTCTCTGTACACTTTATCTGTTGAATAATCCAGATAAACCCAAGGCTTGTTATTTTTCCCCTCCAAAGGCAGGAAGAGAATAGGACTGAAATAACACATCTGAAGGTGGGTGCGACAATGGCTGGAGGCCAAGGAAAAGGAGACTGTTTACACTAAATCTTCTTGAGAATATTCTTTGGTGTGAGGAGTCCCCTTGGAGGCCAGTGGTTTGGCAGTTTATTTACTTGTTCTGTGTGTCAGACTTAGGGGGACTATGGTGAACTTGAGAACCCTGGTCAGCAGGATGCCTGTTACCTCAGATTACAGAAGGGTTTCCAGAAATGAGACCAAAGAGGTGACTGAGGGGAATTGGAAGACTCCTGGTGGCTCTTTCATCTGCTGGCCAACCAAAGTCTACCTCTTAAAGGGTGCCCCCCCCCCCTCCACTTCTAAAGGAAGACTTAAAGGTACATTGGACCACAATCAGATAAAGTAAAATGAAATAGATACATTTAGAATATTTAGTTATTTATATCATAAAAATTTCCTTATGAAGAAGGCAATATTTTGCAAACCATCTTCTTAAATGATAGTATCAAATATGACCCCAAAAATGTTTAAAGAAAGAAAATGTTGTCCTGCCTAAAAGACAACTAATGCATATAACACTGGAATGGACCATTACTTATATGCCCCATTACTTCTCTACAACAAAATTACTAGTACTTTCTGTAATAGTCATGAAATGAATAATAATGTTAGCCAGAGAATATTTTCCTTTAATGAATTTCATATGTGTGATATTACCAGTAAAATGAAAGAAATTTAAAAATTAAAAAGTCAATCTACTGCTTCAAGCATTTATTATCCCTTCAATTATATAATCTAGGTCATTTAAATACCTGATATTTATTTATAGTAAACATATGCAGAATAATATGTTATATCTATATTTCTCTGAGTTTAAAGCCCCCCAATGATTCTATTACTAAAAATTATGAATTTGGAGTCAGTTTCTTAAAAAAGTTGATTGACTAATGGAAGAAAAAATAAGTTACTATATAGAGAGTGGTTTTATATGTGTCCAAAGGAGTTTTGATTTTTCTATGAATGATGATTAAAAAGAATGGTCTATGTACCTATGATTTAGGTGCTTTTTACTTGAAAAAAAGACCAGTGATTGTTATAGCTTTTACTCCTGTCGTTGTTTTAAGGATTTGTAGTTTCTATTTTAGTTTTTAAAACTACTCTCTTACTATGTTCTGAGGAAGCACAAATTCTCAGCACAAAAGGCACATTTCAACAGAAAATTTTCAGTGTTATTGAAATTAAAAGATACCTTATTTTAGTCGCTTTCATTTATTTTGATGAAACTGCTCTGCAGCCCCCTGTAGATTTTGGGTTCACCCTGCATTTACCTTCTTCACAAGCACCACTTAAGCATATTTGATTGAAGAAAAAAAATACTTTTGTATAATGAGAAGCTTCTTATAATTAAGCTATTCTTTCTGTCAGAATGAAGATAAACAAAAATCTTCCCTTTAAATCATGAATGAATAAATTTTAAATTAACTTTTCCTCTCCTGGGAAATTTTTTTTCCCAATGAAAAATTGATCTAAATGTATGCCAATTATTGATCTAAATGTATTCTAGTAATCTAACAGGTCTCACTCTGTGGGTTTGCTGAGGTTACTTCCATATGGTAAATTTATATATTTTAAATGATTTCAGAGAGAAAGGGAGAGGGAGAGAGAGATAGAAACATCAATGATGAGAGAAAATCATTGATCAGCTGCCTCCTGGAGCCTGCTGGGGATCCAGCCTGCAAACTGGGCATGTGCCCTGACTGAGAATTGAACTGTGACCTCCTGGTTCATAGGTCAATGCTCAACCACTGACCCACACTAGCCAGGCCCCCATATAGTAAATTTAATTGTGAGTCTTGGCACCTGAAATCCTTTAATTGTTTTTGCTTTCTTTCCACAGAAAATATTACAGCAAAGCACATTGTGAGCAATGATAGCTCGGATAGTGATGATGAATCACAAGAACCCAAAGGTAAGTGTGCTGGGACCTTCTCTGGCAGAAGTCCATGGGGAAAGGATGCTGCCCCTGACCTGTCACTCCAGGTGCTCATGGCAATCTCTGCTTAAGGCTCTGAGCAATAGCGTCGTAGCTTTCCATTGAGAGAGAGAATTGATGCTGTATGTGTAATAACATATGCAACACAGAAATATCCCTTCTTTCTTGTTTAAAACCTCAAAAATATTATCAGTTGAACAAATGGAGAACAAACTGAGACGTTAGAATTACTAAATTCTGTTTTCAATCTGATTATTGAACTGAGCTTTCAGCACGGAAATTGTGGTTTGGGAGCACCTTTACCTGGCTCTTTTTTAAAAAAAAAAATCTAAATTTTATCTTTGAAAAATATATTGTTAAATAACATGTGAAAAATTATATTCTCACTCCATCCTGAGCGTTTATCCCATTGCCAACATTCTGTGTCTTAGGAAGGAATCAAGTTGGGTAGAACTATGGAGAACTCTTGGTTACATGTATTGCTTCGTGGTATAAATGAGTCCCTTTACTTTTTGACAAGACAGCTTTTGGCTTGGTGTGGATCAGGAGAGTCAGTGATGGAGGGAGGGCAGGGAGAGGCAAAGATCAAGCATATTTGTTGCCAATGTGCTAAAATGGAGTGTTTCTACATTTTTGACAAAGTGTTTGACACAACCATTTATACAAAAACAAAACATAGCAAACATCAAACAAACAAAAGTTAAACAGCTTTGATAACAACTGGGTGAACAAGTCCTATTACAGTCTGAATACAGATTTTAAAAGGCACTAAGTGCTTTCTTGTCCAAAACATAAGGAATTCCACCTGCCATGTCATAGATAACAGAAGAGCCTGTTTTATCCTTGCTGAATTAACACTACAATTAAAATTCTCTTTCATAACTGGGCTGTTACTTCCTCATAAGATGAGTCTGTGCACATCAGAGGGCCTACTCTGGGCAACGCAGCTGCACAGGCCCGTAGCTTGCTTAGTGTGCAGTTTCTTGTGAAAATGTAAAAAGGAGACCTTCCTTGGACAGACAAAGCTCTTGACCAGGCACAAGATGGCCAGTGGCGTACAATCTGGGATTCAGTCCGTGTTTGCCTACTGTCCTCCTGACTTATGTAGCCAATAATTTGCCTAAGGATATATGGCCGCTCAGGTAATTAGGCAAGAACCCCATTTGAAAGAACCCTGCTCTGGGAGGAACTGAGTCTAAATTCTGCTCCTTTATATTGGTAATTTTAATTATTTTGGTTGTTCAGGTCTTTATTTATTTTTTTGGTTTTGAATTTTCTTTTAATGAAGGGAGCTAGCCAGTACACTGGGGAGAGAGAGTATATGCCTAGCATGTTCAGAATTAATCATGTCATGATTTAGGGACGATCAAGTAGATGTAATAATGGTTTGTCACTTATTAAGTACATTGCTACAGAGGATCAGTACATTTGATCATCTCTGAAGTACTGGATGATTATCTTAAGGCTGATAAGTTTAAGAACCAATTGAATATGACTTTGATTTAGTATCAGTCTAGATTGGAGAATAATATTCAGGATGTTTTTGAGGATTTTTTTATTAGATCTTAATATTCATTTATTTCATTCTAAATAGACTTTATTTTTTAGAGTAGTTTTAAATTACAGCAAAATTGAGTAAAAAGTACAGAGTTCCCATATATCCCCTGCACCTCCTCCCTCCACCCATCCCACACACACACTGCTTCTCCCACTATCAACATTCTATAGTGGAGTGGTACAACAGTTGAACCTACACTGATACATCATCACTACCCAAAATCCAAACTTTAGGCTTCACTCTTGATATTCTGTATATTTTCACAAATTTAAATGACATGTACCTACCATTATAGCATCATACAGAGTAGTTTCACTGCCCTGAAAGTCCTCTATGCTCTGTTTATTCATCCCTCTGCCCCCCCGTTCCCAACTCCTGGCAACCACTGATCTTTTCACCATCCTCATAGGATTGTCTTTCCCAAAATGCCATATATTTGGGATCATACGCTATGTAGCCTTTCCATATTGGCTTCTTTCACTTAGTAATATGCAGTTAAGTTTCCTTCATGTCTTCTCATGGTTTGATGGCTCATTTCTTTTGAGTGCTGAATGATAGTTCACTGTCTGGATGTACCACAGTTTATCCACTCATCCACTGAAGAATATCTTGGTCACTTCCAAGTTTGGGCAATTATGAATAAAGATGCTATAAATATCCCTATTCAAAGTTTTGTGTGGATGTAAGTTTTCAGCTCCTTTGGGTAAAAACCAAGAAGTGTAATTGCTGAATCATAGGATAGAAGTATAATTTAGTTTTGTAAGAAACTTTCAAACTACTATCTTTAGTAACTGTACCATTTTTGCATTCCCACTAGCAATGGATGAGTGTTTCTGTTGCTCAACATCGGTGCAGCATTCGGTACTGTTAGTATTTTGGATTTGGACATTTTCAATAAATATGTAGGTTAACTCCTTGTTGCTTTAGTTTGCATTTCCCTGATGACATATGATGTGGAGCATCTTCTCATATGCTTACTTGCCATCTGTATATCTTCTACTGAGGTCTTTTGCCCATTTTTAAATTGGGAAGTTTGTCTTAAATATATTTTGGATAATAGTCCTTCATCAGATGTATCTTTTGAAAATATTTTCTCCCAGTCAATGGCTTTCTTTTCATTCTCTTCAAGCTCCTTCATTTTTATTCATGTGATTTTTTTAAAAAATATATTCCATTGATCTTCCACAGAGAGGAAGGGAGAGGGACAGAGAGCCAGAAACATCGATGAGAGAGAAACATCAATCAGCTGCCTCCTGCACACTCCCTACTGGGTATGTGCCCGCAACCAAGGCACATGCCCTTGACCGGAATCAAACCCGGGACCCTTGAGTCCGTAGGCCGATGCTCTATCCACTGAGCCAAACCGGCCAGGGCTTATTCATATGATTTTGAGTAAGGTCTTTAGGCATTTTTCAACGTTAGTTTCTTTAAACTTATGCTGGCATCACTTTTACTTGCTCTCATAGAATTGTTGTAATCATCAAATCAGAAAATGCATACAAAGGACTTTAAGTTGTAAAAGGCAGCAAATAGAAATAGCTAGTAAGCAATGGGATGTCATTTATCTGTTGACTGCTGGGGTTGTGCCACAAATGATGCCATTTCCACATATATCACAAGGAAAGGAGACCCTCTGCTATTACAGAAGTGGAATTTATCTCATAAATATAATAGTGATGATGATGATGATGGAGCAGCTCCAAATCTTTGGAAAATAATTGAATATCTTATTCATCTCCTGTGTACCTAGAGATATAAATCATTAATTTTGAAGCCTGATTTGCTCTAGCAAAAGATTTTTTTTTTCTAGCAAAAGATTTTATCATACTTGGCATTAGAAAAATGTAGGAGTAGAAAAGAGTATGTTTGTTTTTTAGTGAATATGTAGTCATCTGGATTGGTTCCTGAAAGATCACTTCATTTACTTGGTAGTTAAGCTAATCTTTGAGAAAATAAAAAAACAGTATTTATTGTGGTTTATGTGTGTTTAGTTAACATTTATTGGAAATTATGAAATTTGAGCATAGATTCTCTTTTCTCTCAAAACACGGAGAGAGAGAGAGAGAGAGAGAGAGAGAGAGTGTTAGTTTTATGTATGTTTATTTACAGAGTTCCCTGAAATCTGAGCAAAAGGGATTTAGGCAGGTGGGAATCACACTGTACCATACAGTGTTCTCAGATTTGGATTGCGAATGAATAATATTGACACGGATAATTATTCTGTTGCTTCTGCTGCTGCTACCACTATTTCTACTACTAAATAGTGTTTATTAAAAATTGATGGCAGGCCAGGCACTTTACTAAGGAATTTACATGAATGCACTAACTCAGTTAATCCTCACAACAACCCTACAGAGTTTTCTGTTGAGGGAATGAAGGCTGAAAGGGTTAACTAACTAGGAAACAGGGGAGAATCTAGGCAGTCTGACTATGGAGCCAATGCTCTAAGTAACTACCCAACATAGCTTCCCAGTAGCAGTGATGTGTACATAGGTTTTAAGGAAAAAGTGACGAAAAGCCGCTTCTTTGGGAAGATTGCTGAATTTTAAAACATTTTAAAGCATGTGTTTAAATTACAGAGTTTTAAAAGCCAAACTCTATAAGTAGCGATGCAATGACAGTTTATAAGGGTGTTTATTGAGCAGGAAATATATGTTGAATCCTTCCGTTGTCTGTGTTCAGTTTACATGATTTCTGGAAGTTTACTAAACAGGAGAGAGAAGGAAACTTAGGAAATAAAGACAATAAGGTACTGTGGATTTTCCCTGTGTGTGTGTTGTGTGTTTATTTGTGTTTGTGTAAATAAGGCAAAAAAAGAGAAAAGGACAGGGGAAGGGGAGAAAGAAGAAAAGTTTGCCTAAAAAAATCTAAGATTAGACCACGTGACACTGTCAACAATGCAATCTTAGACTAGCTATAGGTAAAGGGTAAAGCAAGAACAATTTAAGGACCAAAATAGTTAACTGAAATATTTAGTGTATTAACTTATGCAAATAAACATTTGTTAAATCAAAAGCCATAGAGCTTCACTGTTAATTTTGACATTCAGTTGCCCAAAGATGATTTAAAAAAAATGAATTTTGGAATCTGTATAATGATGCTTTCTTTTTCCTTAGGTACTGAAGCTGAAGATGCTGAAGAGGAATATCAAAATGATAATCAAGCAAGTTGGGTCCAGCGTATGATAATGGCCTTGATGAGTGACTCAACACTATTCAATACCAGAGAAGGACGTGCTGGGAAGGTGCACAACTTCATGTTGGGCTTGAATCTCAATACATCCTACCCCCTGTCTCCTTTCAGAGACTTTGACACACAGGAGTCCTGGGAGGAAGATGAATTGGATGCAGCTGTAACAGGTAAGTACAGAAAATGTAACCCGTGGAAGCTAATTCAGGAGATCTTCCTTCCTTATTCAGTGGTTCTCAACCTTGGCTGCACATTGGAATCACCTGGGAATCTTTTTAAAACCCTGATTTCTGGGCCTCATTCCGGAGGCCTCATTCTGGGCCGGAATGAGGCCCAGAAATCAGGATTTTAAAAAAAGATTCCCAGGTGATTCTAATGTGCAGCCAAGGTTGAGAAACACTGGTTTAGACAGTTACAAAAACATGCATTTAGTATGTGTGGGGCTTCAAATAACTGTTGTTGTATTGGGTTTTATTTTCGGAAAAATACATTGGACAGGAAGTAGCATAATCATGTCAGCATAGAACATTTTCATTGAAATATTGAGACAGACCTTAGATCTTCTCTCTATTGGTCAAGTTTCACTCACAGAAAAGAGGAACCCCACTCCCTTGTTTAACTGAAAGGGGCTTAAAGCAGGAAATTAGATGTTTACAAAAATGTTCCCAGGCTTGGAAGAACAAGCTCCAGACGGAGCTTCCAGAAATGATTTCAAAAACACATCAGAATAACCCCCGTTTGGTCAGTGTCGAGCTTATTCAAATGCATTATTTACAGACCAACATTGCTAAAAATGATGGGAGGAGATTTTTGACTTTCGTGGTAAACAATGCAATATTCAGATGATGTATCATAGAATTGTACACTTGAAATCTCTACAATTTCATTAACCAATATCACCCCACACATTTAATAAGAATGCTTATGTTGTTTCAAAAGCAACAACAACAACCAATTGCATTTTAGACTGAACTTACTGAACTGAAAAGTCCTTTTTCAGGCAATGTTCTTACTAAGAGAGACCCTGTTTATCTCGCTCTGGATATTTCCACGTTTTAGGATTACCCTGTGTTTGGAATGAAAGGTTAAAACAAACGCCCCCACAACTGTGCCTGGCAATAGAAAAGGCAGAAACATAACCTCTGTCTCATTTCCTTCCTCAAATCTCACGTGGGTGTTTCTCCTTGGCCAGCGACCAGTCTCAGCAGATTCAGACTGGAGCTGTAAGGGAGTCTGGTAACCTTGGTCCTGAGCCTGACTCTCCAGTCCAGGGCAGTCATACATGAGATGCAGTGGGTAGTGTGGAGTGAAGTTTGCCAGTCTGCAGTGCCCGTCAGGCTGTTGTATCTGGCCCTCTGTTCTCAGAAATGTTAGTTCACTTTCTTAAGGCCAGCTGGCAAGAAGCCACTCACTCTCAGCCAAATCCCAAGAATAATTCTTTTTATTCTTCTGTGCATCCATGTTTCAAATTAAAAGTTAAATTTACCTTGGTGACTAATCAATACTAATAATCTTTCTCATAATAATCCTGTCATCTTAAATTTTTCTACTTCATCACACCATCATTTTCCTTTAACCGCCCAAATGTCAATTCTCAGTCATTTCTGCCTAAGGACATTGACTGGATGCTATAAAAAATGTCAATGGTATTTTTCCAAAAAACTTTCTACTACTCTTTGGTTAAGCATCATACCTATACAATAGAATTAGAACAAGGCTTTTGATGTTGTTGTTTTGGTAGTGCTGTTCCGGTGTGTTGCTTGAGCATAATGGAAATTGCAAAAAGAAAAGTTACCTCTGTTATTTAAACAAGAGGAGTAGAACTTACTATACCTTGTGTTATGTTTATGGCATTAAAGCCTCAGATAATAGGTTATGTCTGGTTATATACCTTCAATCCAAACCCTTTCCTGTACAGTAGAATGGAAGTCGATTTGTGATAAAGTCAATGTCTATTTTTAAATTCATCCACCCCCCCCCAAAAAATACCTGACCTTACAATCTGTGACATTATTTTTTTAAGTTGTGACACTTGATTATATTCATTTCCATTATAACATCAGTTAAATGTGTCTTCTTCAGAAACGTAGGCTTTATGGATGAATGATGATGGGCTTTCAAATAAACTTAGCTTTGTAGAGTATTTAGACTCCCTAAAAAGATTCTTAAGTAATTTTTACTCCACAGTAACGGAAGATTACAGAAGATAGTTCTCATCTTTGCCTAAAATGACTCAGCGGAGCTAGAGTGGAGACAGGCCTCTTGACATTCCTCAAAGCCTTTCCCTTCTGCTACACTCCCTTCCCCCTGGCCCTCAGTTTTATTAGTCATTGTCTTGCTGATGTAAAAATGGACGTTTCCTCTGTGTGTACTTTATTACATCTGTTTTACGTTATTGCTGTGATCGCATCACCCAGCGTGGCTCCTTGTGGTTTGCACAGCACGCTTGCCTTCTGCACTTGTGCACTCCACATTTTAACAACTTCCTGGGAGTTTGTCAATTTTTTATGTAGATTCAGAAGTGTTATTTAAACAAGAGAAGTAGAATTACTATACCTTGTGTTATGTTTATGGCGTCAATGTCTGGTTATATATACCTTCAATACAAACCCTAGGGTTGCTAGGTGAAATATAGCATTCTCAGTTAAGTTTGAATTTCAAATTTGTTGAGATATTTTGAAATGCTTTAATCTAAATTTGTTTTAAATTCATGATCTTTGGAAAGAACTTTACATTTTATTCCTTAGAGTGTCTATTGTTAAAATTCTATTTCACTCAGTTTGCATTTATCTATTTGGAAAAAAAATGTACATAATATATTGATTTTAATCAGAAATCCAGATGAGTCTGTGTCAAGTTTATTCAAATTCATTATATACAGACTAACATTGCTAAAAATGACTGCATTTTAGACTGAATTTGTTGAATTCAAAAGTGATATTTCAGGCAATGTCCTTACTAAGATGTACCCTGTTTATCTCTCTCCAGTTACCTTACATTTTAAGATTACCATGTGTATGAGATGAAAAGTTAAAGGATTTAACATAAACTGTAATCATCTTGGTTCATTTAATTTTTATTAAAACTCCTATGTATTATACAGTTAAAATACCATACTTTTTATTTTTATTTTTACACTCCCCACTATGCAAAACAAGACTTGATATTTTTATCTAGTCTATATATTATGTTGGGAAAATCTTATATTTTCGTTTACCTTATGATTTTTTGTACCAATTAAAATATGAGCATCTTAGAATAAAACCATCTTTTAACATATAATGAGAAAAATTAGTGCCTTGTTTTTGTCCCTATTTCTACACCTTGCAGACAATCTTTTGAAAACAAGATGATAAAACCCCCTCATTTGTTTACTTCAAAATAGTTGTATACGGGTAGAAACTAATTTTGGAGGAACTGTCCATTAGTTACATGACTTCTTCTCTGTTTACTTTTGTGTTTACCCTATTTACTGTGACATACACCATCTGGAATAAGAAATTGAGACACGAGTTCATTCAGGCCAGAGTTCAAAACACAAACTTCCAAATATTTGTGCATCCTAAATGGAATCTGTGTGATATATTTATAAAATGACCTTCGAAAATGTTCATGGCTGACCCACTGTAAGGAAACAGTCATAATTATAAAACATAGCGTGTTTCCATACCTATCCAAAAATCAGATGAACTCATTTCAGGTTTGAAAACCATGTATGTTTTGAATTATGGGAGGACATCCTTCCATAGTGGCATTTTTAAATGCTCCATGATATTTTAGCAGATGTTATATATAAATGGGGTTCAAGTTCAAATAAATTTGGAAAAACTAACAACTTCATCCCCTTCTTCATAGTGCAATGGGATTCTCTAATGAGTTTGAGAAGTTCTACTTAAAAGGGCCTCGTGTATAGCACTTTAAAGGCAGACTTACATTGGGATCTGGCTGGGCTATTTATTGGCTGCACAATCTTGAGCAGTTACATAGTATCAGCCTTAGTAAACAATGATAGGAAAGTCAAGTAAAACTAAAACCCAACAACCTTGATCCTGATGGAACTGCAGGTTAGGGAGAATGCAACCATCTTCACGTTTTATTCCAAGTCACTTACAAAATAGAAATAATAGTGATACCTATGTGAGGATTAAGTAGCATCTTCATTTTTTAAAAAGTGCTCTAAGTCCAAGGTATAGTAAGGAGAACGGGGAACACACAATATAATTGCCCATTACTTTAAGCTGTCGAATCTTATATTTCTCAAACCTGCTTGATCATGGAATTCTTATTTTGTGTATAGAATATCTGGTGATATTTTGCAAAACTATATGCTTTGAAACATACCTTTCTGTCAATTTATCTAGAGGTTGGAATCATGGTGTTTAGCTACATGCCAGAGTTGGGAATTGGTCCACATACTAGTAATGATTTTCTCTCAAATGTAATCTTGGATTTAAAAGAGGATTATTTTCTTGAACTCCCATCACCATTAATGGAGAGGTGCAGTGTGATACCCATTCAGACTCTGCCACTCCCCAGTTGTATCACTTGAGAGATTAATTTATTCTGTCTTCTATTTATAGATTTCCTCTACCTCACACATCTGTAATAAGACTTAAATAAGATAATGTATGAGGTACTGTGTTTAAACCAGTAAAGACCCATGTAATGCTAATAGAGGGATCATGCTGCACAGCTTAGAATTAATACCAAGGCCTGAACAATGTACTTTCCATGCATTATCTTACTTAATCCCCCAACAACTTATTGGATAGATTCTTTTACCCTGATGTTACAGATGAAGAAACTAAGAGCTAAAGACAATCATTAATTTATTAATTGCTGAAGTTGGAGTCATGCCCAGCTCTGTTTGTCTTCAAAGCCTAGCCATATGGAATTCTATCTTACGTGTTTATATAATAAATTATTTTTATTCCCTAAGTAATGTTAAATGGTTGTTTAATTCATTCTTTCTTTTTTCCTTTTAAAAGATCCTGATGAATTTGAGCAAATATATGAGCCTCTGGATGTCAAAAGTAAAAAGATTCATATAGTGGATAGTGGCCTCACATTTAACCTGCCTTACCCCTTGATCCTGAGGCCTCAGAGGGGAGTTGATCTCATCATCTCCTTTGACTTTTCTGCAAGGCCAAGTGACTCTAGCCCTCCATTCAAGGTAAGAAGAATTTATGTAGCATCCTATTATCTACCACACTAGAGGCCCATTGCACGAAGATTTGTGCAATAGGCCTTCCTTCCCCTGGCTGCCGGCACCGGTTTTCTTTCGGCACCTGGGCTGGGACCCAGGCCTTTGGTCTGGCTGCAGCGGAGAAGCCAAGCCTCTTCAGTCTTCAGTTGTCTTCAGTCTTCAGTAGTCTTCAGTCTTTGCTCTGCGCCTGCATATGCAAATTAATCGCCATCTTTGTTAGGTTAATTTGCATACGCATCCTGATTGGCTGGTGGCTGTAGCGGAGTGACAGCAATTTGCATGTTTCTCTTTTATTAGTGTAGATTCCTTTGCATGCCTTGTGAATATCTTGATCCTCTTGATTCCAATTTCTTATCTCATTATCCTCTCCTGCTTAAAAGAACTTTTTAATGATAACCCTTCACCCACATTAAAATTCATAGTCCTGAGCAGGACAAGAATGATGCAATATATCTGAAGTTCAAGAAGCAACTTAGGCTGAGATTTGGGAATTAGCAGGAAAAAGATAATTAAAACCATGTATTCTGTGAGAAGATAAGAGAACATAAAATAGTATCTTGAAGATTCAACAGCAATATCAGGGGAAAAGGAGGCAGATCAAGGAAGGGAGTAATGTTATGAAAACCAACTGCAGATACTCAACAAGGAAGTTCTTGGTGAACTGGCCAAGAGAAGTTTCAATAGGGTTGTGAGCACACAAATCATACTGCTGTGACTTGAGGGATGAGTGGAAATTAAGAAAATACAGTTCTATAGACTATCCAGGAAGAAGAAGATGGACTGTATCTGGAGAACAGGAAAAGTGTGTGTGTGTGGAGGGTTGGGTTGTTAATAGAAAAGACTTGAGCATGCAGATGGCTGGGAGTCATTAATGAAGATGTTATTGAAGAATGGAGAGATGACGTATACAATAGGGTCACATCCCAGAGAAGGTTACAGGGGTGAGGAGATGTAAAATTACAGGTGGAGAGTAGTATGAAAACATCCATATTGGAGCAAGAGGGAAGGGAGGAAATAATGGCTGTGGAAGGAGGTTTGTAGTTGGCCATGGAGAAAGGAAGTTAAGAAACTACTCATCTGATGACTTCTAACTTTGATAGGAATTAGTTATCTTTGTAGAATGAGAGGATGGGGTTAGTGAAGCCAGGGGTACGGGGAGAATAAAAGTCTGCCTCTGTGAAAAAAAGAGAAAAAAAGTTCTGAATAGGCAATAGAGAAAGATTGCTGGGCTGCCCTGCGGCCTCACCCAAGTGAGACTGTGACTGTTAACATTCCCTCCACCTGAAACACCTCAAACTGTCTTCAGACTCATCTTGAATGTTATCTTTCGTGACCTCCACAGGTACAGCTTCAGAATGAAACACTTAGTAAATTCTACAAATACAGCAGTTTTCATGGTGTACTGTCTGTTTATTTACATATATATTTATACTAGAGACCCAGTGCACAAAATCGTACATGGGTAGGGTCCCTGTCGGCTGCCGGCTGCTGGCTAGGGCCTCCCTTCATTCCATGCCGCCCCCTGGTGGTCAGCACACGTCATAGCAAGCAATCGAACTCCTGGTTGGTTGAACTCCCGAGGGGACACTTTGCATATTAGGCTTTTATATATATAGATGTATGTATGTGTGTGTTGTTTCCACTGTCGGTGAACTCCATGGGTACTCAAACACTATTTGTGTGTTTTTTAATTGTGTATTTTGTCCTAATTGCCTTATAAAAGCCAGCCAAAATATATAGGAAACATTTTTTGGGGGTAAATGAATGAAATGCTGTAAGAGAGATGGAGGTCATCTACATTTGATAGATTAGGAAATGGAAACTCATAAAGATGAAGTGAAATGGTCCATGATCTTGAATCAGGACATCAGTGATAACCTTTGTCCTCTGACACTTGGCTTCCTTTCTATTATACTATGATTAAACTGCTCTCAAGACTAATAATGGTTATAACTCTCTAATATTTATAAAATCTCATATTTTTAAAATGCTTTCAGATTATGTCTTGAGCCAGTTAGTATTCAGCCAAGTAGATAAGGATTGGTGAGATAAGTGATCTCTTCACATCCGTAAATTAAATAAGACAACGGGCAAAAAAAGCCTAGCCCAGGACCTGCCTGGAGAAATGCTAAGTAAGAAATGGTCAAGCTGGACCCAATTGCCAGGCTCCACAATGAGAACTGAATGCTTTTTCCCATCACCAGCTGCATCTGTACACACTGCACTTGTACTTGTTTCTGCTCTGTGTTCCACAGTCAATGGTAAAACATGGTTCTTGATCTCCATAACATTTTAGCTTTGGGGGTGGGGGGAGAATCTTATACATAACATACATTTTGAAGGAAACCAAGAAATTTACTGTAAAAATAGTTATTTGGGTTTACATAAGTATTTAACAGTGCTTTACTTTTTAGATATAATTAATAAGGTTTAGAAATTGATGAGAAATATGCATGAAGTCCATTGATAGGAGATTTGTATAAGAATGCATTGGTGTGCATCAAAGTAGATGAGCAGGGAAATAAATGGAACAGGTTGGAAAAGTCACAGAGATGGTACAGAGATGGCAATGAGCACATTGGAGAACCTGAGCATGAGCTAATTAGAAGTGATAGAGATAAACCTCCCATTAGAAGGGCGTTAGGGGAGAATTTAAAATTGGATGATAGAAAAGAGAGACTCAATGAAGGGTTTCCAGCAGAAAAATGACTTCATGAAATTGGAATTATAGGATGATTAATCTGAGAATGGAGAGTGGAGGGCAAAAGATTAAGATTAAGAAGGCTTCACTGTAATCCAAGCATATACTAATGAGGCACCACGCCAGAGTGGGTGACTATGAAAACTAAGAGCAGGCTGCCCTGAGCAGCAGTGGGAGGTAAATTTCAGTAGATGATTCTGAGACCACAGCTTAGAAGCTAGTTCTGGGGATAAATAGCTATTATCCCCAGAACTAGTGGGAGTTGAATGTCAGTGCCACCATTTTATATGTAAATCAGAGTTCTGCCTCTTCTAAGAGCTGCTGTTGAAAGAAAGTGTTATTTATTTTTATTTTATGGTTTTATTGAATTTATTGGGGTAACATTGGTTAATAAAATTATACAGGTTACAGGTATACAATTCCATAATACATAATCTGTGTTCACAATACAATAGAGAGCCCAGAAATAAACCCACGTCTTTATGGTCAATTAATATTTGACAAAGGAGGCAAGAACATACAATAAGGTAAAGATAGTCTATTCAATAAATGGTGTTGGGAAAATTGGAAGAAAGTTTTAGAATATAGTTTTGTATCTCTAAAAAGAATGACTGTAGTTTGTGAGCTTATAACTGTACTTTGATTATTTCTAATTAAGAAGGATATGTGCTCACTGTAAAAAATTTGGAAATTTAGACTATATCTCAAGTGCTTGTGCTATTTGTAAACAACAGCTGCTGATATTTTGGTATTTTCTTTTAGTCCCTCTTATTATTATTATTGTGTCTGTGTGTGTGTGTGTGTGTGTGTGTGTGTGTGTGTGTTTGTGTGAGCACCAGGATCATATAGCTTTGCACACTGCTTCTTTCTACTTAAAATTATATCAGGAATTCTTTTCCCATGCCAGTAAAAAAATTTTAAACGTTATAAACACAGCATGATATTTCTATTGTGAATATGCAAAAATTTATTTAACAATGCTTTACTTTTTAGATATAATTAATAAGGTTTAGAAATTGATGAGAAATATACATGAAGTCTTTTGGAAGGAGGGGAGAAATTCCAATGTAATAACTGGATATATGCAATATGATCTTATTAAGGTGACTAAATCATGAATAATTTTCTATTTTTGAGACTGAAATATGAATATCATTTGTAATTAAAAAAACAAGCAGCAAATCATAGCCTGGCTAGTGTGGCTTAGTGGTTGAGCATCAACCTATGAACCAGGAGGTCATGGTTCAATTCCCGGTCAGGGTACATGCCCAGGTTGCTAGCTCGATCCCCAGTGGGAGGCATGCAGGAGGCAGCCAATCAATGATTCTCTGTCATCATTGATGTTTCTCTCTCTCTCCCTCTCCCTTTCTCTCTGAAATCAATAAACATATTTTTAAAAAAGCAAACCATAAATGCTAGGCAAAATATTAGAACCATTAACTTTATTTCACAGCTACTATTATTAGCATTTCATAAGTATAATTTTCAGATCTTGTCAGGGAGATAGAAAATGATGGATATCTTGGCTTTTGATAAAGGCAACCATTTTATTTATTATATCTGTATTGTAACTGGCCTTGAAAGTTGATGACATCAATGTCAGTAATACTATTTTTTTTAAATTAGTAGACACACACCCTAATAAATAGTTCAGATATAAAGAGCCTGATGAATCTCAGTAATACTCTTATTATTTGATTTTTTAAAAAGCAGCTCTGTGTTTCACTTTGTCATTTCTTTTTGTTAAACATTTAATAAGTTAGATATATGCCATGCAAATTTAGCTTACCATTAGGGTCCATTCAGGAATTATTCTAATAGGATTATCCTTTAATGTTGGCCATGAATGTAAGCCAGGGTCTTTATCTACAAAATAATCAGATTGTGAAATTAGAAAAACAAAACAAAACACCTTTGGATCTTTTGAGAAACAAGTAAGGAAGATAGGAGGATTCAGAGCTTGCAATTAGATACTTTCCCCTTTCACCTTACTAAATTTTATAGAGAGTAATAGATTAGAGTTATTGTGCTGTAAATTATGTTATTGTACATTATGTTGCCATATATCTAGCTCAGTTTTTCAGTGCTCTTTTAAATGCTTAATGAACAGAATCCAGAACAATGAGTTCATTCTCTTAAAAATAAAAGGAAAGAAGGAGGGAGAAAAGAAAAGAAAGAGGCAGTGAGATAAGGAGAACGTGAAGAGAGAAGGAAGGAAAATTTGAGCCAGTCTTCACAAAATGAAAGAAGTATTACATATATCCCCTTTTTTCCCCCATTGACCTCTTCTAGGTGCCCCTCCACCCCACCTCAGGCCTTCACCATCCTGTTGTCAGTGTCCATAGGTTACACATATATGCATACAAGTTCTTTGGTTGATCTCTTCCTATCCACCCATCCTTCCCCTGCCTGTAACCTCTTAGTGAAGAAAAACTAACGAGAACTGCAAAATGTTGTGTAAATTCTATTCACAATTAGACATAGAAAATTATTTTCATGCACGTTGCTTTACAAAGCTCTTGGATCCTAATACCAGCATCCTTTTATTAGAAATGAGAATGGCAAAAAACATAGAATAATGACTTCTAAATTATAGTTTTTACCTTTTGTATCTTATGTTAGTTGCTTCAATAATTTTTAAAGATTCTGTAAATGTATTTACATATGTATACTTCATAACTGTCCCTAATCTAAAAATTGCTTTAAAATAATGAGAAACATCTTAGAAAGTGCATATCCTAGGTTTGTACAGAGAAAATACTCATATAAAGAAAAGCTAATTTATAATAATAGATATAAATATATTTCTTATTTATAAATAGGTAAAAATATATCCCATTCATACTATAGTTTAATTATATTTCTGTTATTTAGATTGTCTTCTGTCTTTCAAGATGTTTTATTAATTCTCAAAAATGAGCACAAACATTTTATAGGGTATTACTCTGAAGGATACTATCAAATTGTTATCTCCACAGAAAATAATTTCAGTTAGTACTATGTAAATTTACCATGAATTAATCTCTGGAAATCTGAAGCATCTGAGGTGTCGAGTAACAACCAAGATGGAGAGTTATCCTAGAACACAGTTCTGGCATATTGCTCTAATTTGTGGAGCCTTCTTTTCAAACTCATCTGCTCCACTCATAGTCTGTGTCCTTGTTTCTGTCTTTACAAGCAGAGAAATGAGACATCCTAGAGGAGATGGTTTTTCCATCCTGTAATCTTTATAGTCACTGGTTTTAATCGCTTCCACATCAGGATCATATAAGGAAAGGGAAAGTTTCCATCACTTCCGAATTCCAGCGTGAAATATCTATCTAAAAATAGCCTGGCCTTTTACCTCATTCAATCCCCCTTTTCCTCTTTCTCCACACATCCACACATCCTTGGTCATCCTCTTGAGTCATGTTTGTAAACACTGGAAAGCTCTTTTTTTCTCTTTGGTCTCACGCAATTGATCCACACTGTGAACTTTTGCTTTTATTTTGATGCTGAAGAGTCTTGAATGAATACCAGTGCTAGATAAGCAACAAGCTGAGTAATTCAACTGAATGGGGAAAAGGAGTCAGTGCTAAAAGTTTTCTCAAGTTTCAAGCAAGGAAGTGTTAATATGCATGGGGTTTTCAGTGAAATAGAATCAAATAGGAGTGGGCAAAAGTAGGTTTCCAGTTGTGAGTATGTGAAACACAGTTTATTCTTGTGTTATTGTTTAATGATTGTATTAATTTTCCGTATGAACAACTATAAAGCTACTTTTGCTCACTCTGTATTTAGTTTAGTAATTTATGAAACAAATGCTTTAATGTACTTTAATGCTTGAATATAAGATTTAATATTAAATCTTTTGTTCTACCATATGTTTATTTCTTTGTGAGTGGTTTTCAGGGAGAATTTTTAAATCCATGACATTCCATAAGCATAAAGAACAGTGACAATCCAAAGAACAGTGACAATCCTATTACTCTCTATAAAATATCCAATGAAAAGGATATTTTTCTCTAAATTTAAGGTGCTATTTTAAAGTACTTCTTTTCTGCCCCAGGTGATTCGGCTCAGTGGATAGAGTGTCCCAGGTCAAGGGCACATGCCCAGGTTTCAGGCTCGATCCCTAGTAGGGGGCATGCAGGAGGCAACTGATCAATGATTCTCTCTCATCATTGATGTTTATCTCTATTGTTCCCTCTCCCTTCCTCTCTGAAATCAATAAAAATATATTTTTAAAAAACCTAAAGTACTTTTTTAAAATAGAAATTACTGAGGTTTTGAAAATACATTAGCTTAGTTACTCCTCACAGCAATCCAGAGAAAGGTAATATCATTAACTTTATTTTATAGGCTATAAAATGAGATGCAGAGAGATAAGGAAGAGGTGAGATATACATGCAGTGGGTTTGGGAGCCCATGATTTCAGGGATAGTGGATAGCCTGGTCCCTGTTTGTTTGGTTGTCATTTATGATCTCCATTGTACCAATAGCGGAGTATCGCTGCATACTTCAGCCCTCAAAGAATTCTAATAGCAATCTTATGAGATATGTATTATTATAACCATCCTTATTTTATATTTGAGGGTATTGAGTGTGGAAACATTCAGAAATGTGCCCAAGGTCACATAGCTCACACTTGAACTCAGACAGTCTGGCCCCAGCGCCTGTTTCTGACTTGTCCCACTCCCCCGTAAGCTGATATAAATAGAAATAAGTTCTGTTCGCTGCACCTCTCCGTGTTGATTTATATTCTCCAGTTTAAATGTAATATGTGTGTGTGCTTACTCATTGCCTTAGTCAGCCTCGATGCAGAAAGACACTGAAAATCTTAGTGGCCAACAACAAATGCGTATTTCTTGGGTCACGTTCCATGTCTGCAGCTACAGATCAGCTGCTCTGGCTCTGTCCCAATTGTCTTCTCATTCTGGTGGGGAGGTCTAATCCTCTCCCCAGGAAGGGAGCCTAGCGTGTGAAAACAATCGCACAATCCTCCCCGCTCCTGGTACCTCTGTACCGCCCACACTTGGCCACTGCACATGTAATGATAACATGGCCAGAAGCTCAACTTCTTGTCATAAGCAGAAACAACCATGCCCCCTCCAAAAAAAAAAAAAAAAAAAAAAAAGCAAACAACTACCAAAAAAGTCAAGCAGAATAACTCAACTATTTTTGTATATATAAAAGTTATGATCATTTGTTGTGTGGAAATGACATAGGTAAAATATTTTTGCATACATAACATTTATTAATTATTATTAGTTGTGTGTAGATGATATAGGTAAAAATTCAGTAACAGGTTCATTGACTCCTCAGGGTTAAAAAACATTCACAGGGCTTATAAATGCCCAGAATCCATACTGTTTTTTTCTCTTGTAGCAATTACATCTATATAATTTCATTCAGTTCAGCTCATTCATAAAATTTCCAGTGCCTCCTATGGAGCTAGCTGTGAACCAAGAATTAACATAACAGGACTGAGGTTGTTCACGGAGTGCTTTTAAGGTTTTTGAGAATGATGAGCTTTCTGGGAGGAGGGTCCTGGTTTGTCTTAGCGAGAAGCACAGTGCTAGCACATAGTACACACCTAGTGAATATTGAATGATGGCCAGATCAGCCGAACAAATGAAGACCGAAACTTCCCAAATGCATCTTTCCCTCTCTTCCATAGGAACTTCTGCTTGCAGAAAAGTGGGCTAAAATGAACAAGCTCCCCTTCCCCAAGATCGACCCTAATGTGTTTGATCGAGAAGGACTAAAGGAGTGCTATGTCTTTAAACCCAAGAACTCTGATATGGACAAGGATTGCCCAACTGTCATCCACTTTGTTCTGGCCAACATCAACTTCAGAAAGTACAAGGCTCCAGGTACGTGGGGAATAGGTTGTATTCTGCAAAGGAGAAATCTGGTAAAGGAGCAAGACTGATAGTAAGTTGGTCCACACTGGCACTTGCTGTACCGGCTGTTACAACTTTGAACGTTTCCCTTCCCTTGATGAATAGCTGCTATCCCGAGACCCTCCAGTGCTCCCCATCTTTCTCACTCCTTGATCCCCTGGGTTCTTCACCGTCCAGAAACTGGAGGGTTAATAACTGGCTCAACTAGCTCTGCAAAATCTCTGGGGCTTTACTCCAAAAAGCCCCAATTATGTTTGCTGTGATTGGTTGGGGCCCTTATCATAAGGGTTTGTTAAATATTTTGAATATAACCATTTAAGGGAGCCCTTATTTCATAACAAATCTTACAGAGGTTCTGGGAATTTGAGCTGACCACAAGATGAATGTAATTGAGCAGCACAACATGGTTTTCATCCATGTTGCCAGGTTATATTCCATAGAAAAAGAATCAAGTTCAAAGCAAGTCATCCTGTCGTACCACAACTTGAGGAGCCATAAACTCTTTAGTTTCCTGGAAAATATTGATTAACCAAAGGAGGTCTGGAGACTGACAGGCAGGATCCTTAAGGCCTAAAAATCAGACTATTTTTACGACCAGAATATATAGCTGTAAAAAAATAGTCCTGGAGGACGTAACAGGGGACTATGGAGAAGAAAGTGATCTTTTTATAGATGGTAGAGGGAGACAGAGAAAGGATCGATAGGGATGGGAGTTTTTATGACTCAAAGTTCTTAAACAGTGAGTGGAATACTTGAAACCTAGAGAATTTTCTATCGCTGTTAATTCTCAAGGCTGATTAGGGGATTTCTGTGGCATGAAGGCAATTAGATAGTGTTTGGTTTTGGGTTCCTCCAAAAGCTGATTCTGAGCAAAGGATTCAAGTGCATATAGTGTGTTTGCGTGAACTAGGGAACTTTGATAAGGAACTGACAGCAAAAGATGTGTCAGAGAGTCGGCTACGAGGAAGAGACTTTATCCTGCTGGGAAACGCTAGGAAATGGAATAGAACTTACGCTGCAGAATCGTCCTTCCCCTTACACAGGAAAAGGCAAGGAACTCAGGTGTTTAAAGCCTAAGTCCTTAGGGTCTTTGGTTGACTGGTGCCTGGGAGGAGTGATTTATCAGTTTCCAGCCTTGTGCTAATGAGCTAATCAGACTTCCACAGTTGTGGGGGTGGGGGCTGGGTGGGGGACAGAAGGCCCTTGGGCACAGAGGTACAAACCCTGGCAATTGGAAGTTGCCCAGTCAAAACACAGAAGTCCTCACCCAGGCAATATGTTGGGGACACAACAGTGTATATACAGATTACATGACCTCAATGGGGGCTCCCCATGTTATGTTCATGACTCTTTGTATGTTTCATTCCCTGGGTTTTAGAGATATTTTGTAGTTTTCCAAATATTCCACTTGAGACTCTTTTGATATTTAGGTGTTCCAAGAGAAACTAAGGAAGAGAAAGAAATAGCTGATTTTGATATTTTTGACGACCCTGAATCACCATTTTCAACCTTTAACTTTCAATATCCAAATCAAGCATTCAAGAGGCTGCATGATCTGATGTACTTCAATACCCTGAACAACATTGATGTAAGTATCTCCTCCGATCATTGACAATGTCAAATATTTCATATCACATGACCATACCAGTACTTCTTTTTAATTAATTAAAAATAAAAACAAGGTTTATGAATAACACCACCCAAATTGCACCATTTTATTTTTGATGAATTATTTTATTAATCTCCAGAAGAACC
Organism: Myotis daubentonii; assembly: GCF_963259705.1. Classification (NCBI taxonomy): domain Eukaryota; kingdom Metazoa; phylum Chordata; class Mammalia; order Chiroptera; family Vespertilionidae; genus Myotis; species Myotis daubentonii. The sequence goes on along the minus strand of NC_081857.1, from coordinate 17,120,044 downwards.
CTATAAAATTCACAAATAAGAAAATCAATGCCTCCACCTGGACAGAGCCTACATTTTATACTATTATTTTATTGGCGGGTTGGTTAATACTCAGTTTCTTTCCCAGATATCTAATGTATTTGTAATATGGCAAAATAAATTAGAAGTAGGAAGAAAAGCGATAAAAATAAATGTAAAAGTAGAAAAGTGATCATAACCAGAAGAGCGGTTAATGAATTTTAAGTGTCTTTATTTTTCTGGATCTTAGGAATGTCGCCAAAAGTAGCAGCTTTCTCATTTTTTAGCCCTTGAGATATCAAGTTTGCTTTGATTTGGAAACTTTAGAAACAGATTATTCTCTTCAGTATCATTCTGATCATTTCTATATCTGCTGCTAAGATGCTGTGCCCACGTGTGAAATTCTTTAGTTGCTAACTCACCATTAAGGAACATTGTTGTGTAATTGGAATCGTGTTGGCTTCTTGTTCCAAATCATAGTGTCTGCAAAGTTATGATCAGTTGTGAAAGCCAAAGTTCATTAGCCCGATTGGATTTTGCACATTCGAAAATAAGAAAACAGAGAAAAAAGAAGGAAATTAAATGGAGAGGGAAAAGCATCATATATAATTTGCCAATCTTTTTGGAGACTGTGTGAATGGCTCAAAAGAACACGCTGTGTGTGGCTGACTGTTCTTTGTATCTGAGATTTAATTGGGTTTTGTGAGCTAATAGACTTCTGGCACATCTAGTTTGCTTGTTTGTTTAGTTTGGCCTGAGACTAATAATGATCAATTATGTACAGTTATACTGTAATCTGTTTATTAACCAATACCTTTAACTTTTGTAAATGTAGGAAATTTTCCCCAATAAATTTCAGTTCCTGCAACTTTTTAAAAATATAGATTTTTATTGACTTCAGAGAGGAAGGGAGAGAGAGATAGAAACATCAATGATGAGAGAGTATCATTGATCAATCTGCTGCCTCCTGCATGCCCCACACTGGATATTGAGCCCAAAACCCAGGTATGTGCCCTGACTGGGAATTGAACTGTGACCTCCTGGTTCATAGGTTGACACTCAATCACTGAGCCATGCCAGCTGCACCTTTTAAAATGCTTTCTTGTTAGCCCTTCATTATGAATAATATGTGATAATTAATGTAGAGCATGCTTAACAAATTTTATAGCATATGTCAATTTCTAAATGTATTTATTCCTTTTTTATCTCACAAGCAGTGGACATTTGAAATCCCTATGCTACATTATTTCTGTTGCGATGATGAAAATATAAAGAATATTAAGAGAAAATCAGTACTTTAATCTATGATTTATAAAAAGCAAACATTTCCAAATAGAGTTGTTTTATAAAACCCCTGCAGTTAAAAGAAACTAAGGGATCATATCAGAGTAAAACTATTTTTCTGGTATGAAACCAATAAACTAAAAACTAAATATTCCTTGGGATGAAATGTATTATACTTGACAAGTTACCCTCAAATGGAAAAAAATATATTGTAGGAATATATAAATTCTTTATTGCACTTGAGAAAATAAAAGGTACACACACATATTGGGGGGGGCACAAAAGTAGGTTTAAAGAAGATAAAAAATATGAAAAAATAAATAATAATAATAGAATAAACTGTGTTTCTCGTACTCACAACTATAAACCTATTTTTCCTACCCCTGTGTATACATGTGTGTGAATATATATATATATATATATATATATATATATATATATATATATGACTATATATGTAGCTTAAACATCTGTATTTCTCTCATTGTTTTCAGTTCTGGCTTATATAAAACCTGCTAAACTATTTGCTATAAAAATGATATAGTTTTATTTATATATTTTACAAACAGTCTTCAAAGTGGTGTTTGACAGAGATGATAAAGTTAAAGCCTGAACAAAAATTGACTGAGTTCCCAGGTAACTGTCCTGCCTGTTGATTCTTCACAAACCATTGAATTAAGTAGATTTTCATTGTTTCCAAAAACTTTCCCCGCACAGCATGTATATAGAAGCAAGGTCACGGGCTTTATATCATGTTTAGATCTCAGACAGGCTACTTGGGTGACTTTGAATAAGGTACTTAAACTTTTTGGGCCGCAGTTGACTGTTCTCTAAAACAGGTGTAGCAGCATCTATCATAACGGCTGTGGTGAATCTTTAATCAAGTGATGTATGAACAGTGCCTGACAAACAGAAGCTGCTCATTAAATGGGAACCTTACCTATGTGTGTCTGTATTCTATACCATGATGGATATACCTCAAGATCTTTGCCAAGCCCAGAATTAAGAATATAAACTGGCCCAGCCAGCATGGCTCAGAGGTTGAACTTTGATCTAAGAACCAGGAGGTCATGGGATTTTGTGTGTGTGTGTTTAATTTTTTAAATTGATTTCAGAGAGGAAGGGAGAGGGAGAGAGAGATAGAAACATCAATGATGAGAGAGAACCATTGATCAGCTGCCTCTTGCACGCCCCCTACTGGGGTTCAAGCCCAGAACCCAGGCAGGTACCCTTGACCAGAATCGAACCCTGACCTCCTGGTTCATAGGTCAATGTTCAACCACTGAGCCATGCTGGCGGGGCCAGGAGATCATGGTTTGATTCTTGGGCAGGGCACATGCCTGGGTTGCAGGCTCGATCCCCAGTGTGGGACGTAAAGGAGACAGCGATCAATGATTCTCTTATCATTTATGTTTCTATCTCTCTCTCCCTCTCCCTTCCTCTCTGAAATCAATAAAAGTATATTTTTTAAAAAAGAGAATATAGGCAGGTCTGCATAAGTAATACCAGTCTGGGCAGTAAATAAATATTGTTTGAATGAATAAATATAGGCTTCCTCTTAAATTATATGACCATTGAAACTTGTGTTCAAGTAATTCCTGGGTGTGTGTGTGTGTGTGTGTGTGTGTGCATATGAGTGCACCTCACACCCAGGTAAAACTTCCAGTTTTCACTGACATTTTCTCTCTCCCTTGATAACTCTTCCTTGTACCTACTTTTTACTGAAAAAATGTATTTTATCAGAACCAAAGCTTCTTGATAAGTGATGATAAAAAGCAACGAAACTGCTGGGGTAGGATGCTGGAGACTCCCTCAGGCTCAGTCTTTAGCTAAATCACTCATTCCCACACCATTTGAATAGAGCAGGTGACTAATCCACACCAGCAACACACACATTTGCTTGCTGTGGACTGTCAGAGCTGCTTGAAACTGGACACGGCATATAAACTCTTCTCATGCAGAGACACTCGACTGCCAACCCCTTATGAGGACACTTTTCAAGTTTGAGGCCAAGGCAAACTTTCATCTTCAATTCACATGCGGGCATAAATTTCCACTCTGCAGAGGCTACGCTGTCTCTGACAGCTTTATGCTTCTGCTGCTGCGTTTTTCCTCAGCGATCCTGGCTGGCCCGCTATGGGGAAGCTGGATTCCTGAATTCCATTCATCTTCAGAAAGCCTCTGCTCTGCCAGTGCTCACTCGTGACAGCAGCCTGGGTCCGTTTTTGGCATCAGGCTTCTGGCTTACTCAACTTTCCCAGATTCCTTTCCCCTGAGCATCGCCTGAGTGCTTGCACCCTGGCAGTATTTCGTGCAACCTAACATACGGTGACTTCTACTAGAGACGTGTGGTATGTGGGAAATGCGGAGCCTTTGGAGTCAGACCAAACTGGGTGTTCCGATGCTTGCTTGCCACCTCTTGGCTGCGTGATCTTGGGCATGTAGGTTAACCTTTCCAAATTGTACCTTCCCCGTTTGTCAGGGGAAACAATGCTACCTGTCTTACAGATCAGAGTGAGGATTAACTAAAACAGTATCATTTAAGGGCATCTAAGAGACACTCAATAAACTGAAGCAGCTAATGGGATAATGACAATAATTGTTATCATTGTTCACAGTACCTTCTGCTCTTAACTATAGATGTAAACCCATGGAAAACAATGACTTGCCTTCTTTACCCCGTATCCTCCAGAGATACTGAGCACAATGCCTGGCACCTAAATTACGCAGTAACGTTTTTGTGAATGATTTTTTAAATGTCATTGACTTATCAGCAGAAAATGGTGAAGAATTTAATGTGTTAGGAGGAGGGGATAGCAAGGGCCAGGATACAGCCTGGAGGCAGAGCTCCTGACCATGGAGAATCTGCACAGAGTGTCTGCCTGGCCAGGGAGTGGAGCCGCTGGCTCTGCTCATGCACCACTAACTTTCATCTGGAGGGAATATGACCTCTAGGATCTCTAGGACCTAGTTGATTCAGCCATCACAAGAAAATGTACTGCTATGCAGTCCCTCTCATTCAATTTATCAATTCGATAGGCACGTTCTATGTTGTGTGTGAGTTTATTCAGCATATGTCAATAACGATAATAATGAGCTTTTAAAATTTCTTTTCAAACAATTCTATAAGGTGCTAAACATTAGATGCTAATTAAAAGGAAGAAAAGCACATATCCAGAAGTATTGGTACTTCTTAATTTGATATTTCGTCATCATAATGAGTGTCTAGGTACAAGTTAAAAAGTTTTTATCTTTTCAAAAAAATTTTAGAAGCTTTAAAATATCATGGCCTAAGATATTAGGCCCAAATTCATCCACCTTTAATGCTTCCTGTAGTCTCTTTCCATCCTATTTCTTCATTAATTCAACACATTTATTGAGCATCTACTGTGATAGGCACTGTTTTAGGAAAGAGGGGTGTCACAGTACATGATACAAAACAACAACAACAAAAATACAAGGAAGTTTTGAGTTCTTCATATATTCCAGATGTTTCCTAGATATGCCATGACCTTCCATCTTCAGCCTTTTTATAAGTTATCCTTCTACTGAGAATGCCCAGTCTTTCTACTCTACTGATAAAATCTTATCTGTCCTTTAATTCACCCCAAGACTCATTGTCCCCATGAGTTAATCCTTATCCTGTTTAATTCAACCTTTAATGATAACCTTCTGTGGACTCATTAATTTTACAAATATTTATTGTTTCCCTTCCATGTTCTAAATGTGGGGGTCAAAAATGATGAGACATAAAAGGTCGCTGCTTCCACAACACCAGTATTCATTGGGAAGGCAGACATTAACCAGAAAATTCTCAGTAATTTAGATCAGTATACCCTCTTGTATTTTTCTATATTTGTAATTTTTATTTCTTTCTCCAAATAAATACTGTAACTTCCTCTTTGGGCTCATTTTTAATTTTTCTGTTGTAATTTAACATTCGCTTGTGGGTTATTTCCAAACTCACTGTTCTAAATATGTTCCTTTTGGGGAGAAGATCACATTTTACATGTTTTCTTTTCTTGTTCTCTGCCCTTATTGCCAAAGATTTAAATGTTCTGGAACAACACTCACGAGGCTAGTGAATGGCACAAGTGAGGAATGACACGTGCCATATGTAGGGACAGGCAGTGGGGATACAAGGGTTAATGCTAGGGTAACTGGCAGAGAGGATTTGGAATCTCAGTGGATTTCAGGGGTGAATGAAAGAGGAAAGTAGATAGAAACACTACTTAAGAATGCTTCTAATTATGAAAAACCAGGAAGATTCAAATATGACATATTGCTTTTTGGGGGGCATCAAGTTGTACCATGTATCATGCTGGAAGTTTTCAATTTAGCAACGGATATAGTGCTAGGTTTAGCCTCTTTGGTTTATATCACACAGAATTATAAATCATAGCATATTGGTGTTTTTTGCAGTAATCCGAAAAAAAAATCTGGTTAATGGTTTTATAGTATTAATATGCCACCTAGTGGTTCAACTTGCACATTCTCATTGCATATGATTTGGGTGTCTCTGAATTGTGTAAATATTAATTTTCATTTATAAAAATGTCCTGTTTCCTAGAAACACCTGCCAAGGTCCAATTATGGTAAATGCACTAACTATTGATAATGATACTGCTGAAGTTTTGTGCTCATGAATTCATGCTAAAGAAATCGACAGTCTTTATCAATATAAATCTCCCCTTTAATCTTTTATAGGTTAAAACTTTTGAGGTGTTTGGAAATAGCTGATTTTTATTTTACTTGGTACTTCTCTGTAATTAGAGTTGATGCGTCTTGTGCTGCTGTGTTGAAGGAGAAACCAACTGAAAAGTTGGTGATTTGATCTCCAGAAAGGAAGGGAGATAATTTTTCCTTTAAAAAATTTTTTTTAAATTGCAGTTGAAATAGTATTTTTGGTGTCGATGTGGCTTCTTCTTTATATCCTTAGTTCTAGGAGTTCCCTTCAGCTAGTCTTCAGATGTTTCTCCAGGTTGATTGTTCTATAAATTAGTTGTAATTCTGATGTGGTCCTGGGAGAAGGCATGTACAATGTTTACCTACTCCGCCACTTGACCAGAAGCACAGGCGGGGAGATTATTAAAAGAAGGTGTAGTAAGGCCCTTGCTGGGTAACTCATTTGTTTAGAACGTCGTCCCAATATGAAAAGGTTGTGGAGTTCAATCCCTGGAGTCCCCAGTCAGAGCACATATAAGAACCAATCAATGGCCCAGCCCATGTGGATCAGTGATTGAGAATAAACTTATGAACCAGGTGGTCCTAGTTCAATTCCCAATCAGGGCACATGCCTGGGTTGTGGGCTTGATCCCCAGTAGGGGGCGTGTAGGAGTCAGCTGATCATTGTCATTAATGTTTCTATCTCTTCCTCTCTCTTCCCCCTCTGAAATCAACAAAAATATATTTTTAAAAAGAGAATCAACCAATGAATGCATATGTAAGTGAAACAACAAATCGATATTTCTCTCTTTCTTCCTCTATCTCCCTCTTTCTCCCTTCCTCTCTCTCTCTCTCAAATCAATTGTTTTTTAAAGTGTTAACAGAAGACGTGCTAGGACACATTTAACCTCAGAATTGATTTGCTGACTTTTACCAAATAATAAGCCCACTATTGGCTATATTTAGTGATCTTGTTTCTAGTAAACTTTATAGCTTCACATCTAATTTAAAGCTCCCGATTGTCCTCACATATGTTCAGCTTGAAAATAACAAATAGACACTAGTATGGAATGTTGCCTATGTGCCAGGCACTGTGCAAAGTACTTTTTATAAATTATCCTCAATCCCTACAAAAGCCAAGGTTAGTATTATTATTCCCATTTTTGGAGAAGAGGAAACAGACTCAAGAATTTCAGCTAATTCCCCTTGATCTCACGTAGCCAAAAAGTGTTGCTCCTGGAGGCCCATGGTGAGGTCTCCTTCCCAGGCCGGAAGCCTCTTCCGTTGCAATAGAATGAATTGTGTTTCCCTTGCTCATGGGTAAATAGGGTCAGCAAATATCTTCTTGAAAAGACTCAGTAACATTTGAGCCCATTTTTCCCAGAAGACAATTATCCAGACAGGCTGGGCAGTAGGTTTACAGATGTTCATATGGAAACAATACAATAGTAAATAAATAATAATAATACAAGAATAAACTCTGTTTCATATACTCACAACTGTAAACCTACCTTTGCCCACCCCTGCATATATAAACTTAAAAATCATAAAGCAAATAAAGGTGTCACATTCCTGAGGTAAACTCCTTTCCACAGTACAACTGCTTGTTGTTTCAAGTTGCTGTTAGAGAACAGAGGAGCCTGCCCATCGGGCCTGACATAAAGTCGTAGAATATTCCTTGCATGTTACCACCGCCCAGGTCACACATCTCTCTTCCCCAGGCATTGAACCCGGCTTGTCCAGAGAGATTGGAGGTGGGGATGGGAAAGCCCCTCTGTGCGTACCTCTCCAAGGCCAAGTGGGCCACACCAGCTCTGGGAGGGAGGGGGCCATGGGATCCTAAACTGCTCAGACTCGCCACGTATTGCTCCCCATGGTAGAGGGCTTAACGACCTGTGGATAATACCTCAATGTTGCTTAGAGATCCTGGGGTAGAGATTAACGGGGATTGTAGGCTATCCCTGTGTCTTGTCTCTGTGTCCGGAAACTTCTATCTCAGGGTCAGTAAGATGAAATCCTGTAGTCCCATCCTGGGGAATGGGCCTTCCTGATGGTGACAGGGATCGAAAAAGGCAGCAGAGCCAAGACTGCAATCCATGCCTCTCTTCCGAGGCCCATTCCCATCGCTCTGCAACAACTTCTTCAGCCAAATCCCAAATGTTCCAGAAGTTTCTAACGAGGTTAACTTCATACCCAAGAAGCATATGATAATCGTAATAGCAGTTCTTAGAGTTTGCCGTCACCATTCGAGTATACGCAGAGAATGTTCTGAATAAAACATAGCCATCATAAATAAAAACTCAAAGCCCAGCGTTTTCTAGATAAAGGACAGCCATGTTTTATAACTGTATCTATTTAACTGAGGAAGCAGGGCAATTCGCCAGCAATGCCTTTTCTTTTCATTAGGCTTAGGGGAAGTCTGGTACTTCCCTGGCTCTTCATTTCCATTTGTCCACTAACTAAAGAACCCAAATTCTAGATTTAGTAATTGCTGTTTCTTCCCTCTTATCCTCTTCCCAGTGGAGGACAGAATGAAGCTAAATTTACCGTGTTAATACCGAGTACTTTATTCCCAATTTTTTAAAATTGTTTTATTGCTTAAAGTATTACAAAGAGTATTATATATGTCTCCTTTTCCCCCCTCTTTTTCTTTTTTGTTTTTCTCCTCCCCTTGACCTTCCCCTAGCTTTATTCCCAATTTTATCAGCACAAAATCTGGAACATTCCCAGGATAGTTTTTTCTCTGGTAGGAGCGGGAAGAATGTTTGAATATGAGCTTAACAAGAATGTAACGGTGAGATGTTGAATTTATATGACTCAGAGATTTCTTTCTCTATTTTAAAAATAATTCTATAATAAGATTAATTGGATTTTTGTTTTGAGCAATCAAATGTTTAAATGAGTTCAGGGCAGCACGAATGATACCCCTTTTGCCTCTATTTGCAGGTGATAAAGAATGCCATCCTTGAAAGCATTGAATACAGAAGACAGAATCCATCTCGTTGCTCTGTTTCCCTCAGTAACGTTGAGGCAAGAAGATTCTTCAACAAGGAATTTCTAAGCAAACCCCCAGCATAGTTTGTGTACTGGAAAGGGCCAGCAATTTCTGATGCTGAGGCAGTTTGAAATCCCATGACAACTGGATCAATAGCACAGCACAGACGTTAGTACTAATTATAAGAGGCTGATTGATTCTCAAATTTGCAGTTATTTATATAAAGCTGCATGAGAATAATACCCTTATAAGTTTGTTAGGTTAACAGATGATGTTGATTATGTAAAAATATACTCAGCTACATTTTCTATCAGTATGAATTTCCTGATGCAAATATAGGGACATAGACTATATTTTCAGACATTCCTCGCCAACTATGTTATGTGTCCTATTTTTATAATGTGGCTTCTGTTTAGAATATTTAACATGTCGATCTCAATAAGTTAGACTTTGCATTGCGTGTGAATGTTATTCACTGACTGGATTCATGCCACAAGACAACACTATTTTTATTTATATATGCATTTACACATTCATGAAATAAATACATTTGTTTACAAATTAGCATGAGGTAACTGTTATTATTTTTCATGAGATATTGCACTGTTGCTACAAAAGATCTCAGATTCATGGCTTTCAAACATAAAAGTTGTTCATCCTAAATTCAAATGTGAAACCTCTCATTTTAAATCAGTTATTTTTCTTGTGTATAAATTGTTGAACGAATGGTAATGGTATATATTTATTCAGCAAGGAGAAAAAATGTAACCACTTCTAGCTAAACCCTTTACTTTGCTGACATTATCCTGGACTGTGTGTCCTACAGAAAGCACCAGAGGAACACCCAGAAGAGTGGCAAGGGCTGAGTATGCAGGGCTTGTCTTAGGGACAGTCTGTATTGCAATAATACGGGCTTCCTTCTCCTTCCTTTGACTTGTCTTTCTTTAAGCTAGCTAATCATTTGTCTTTTTTTTTTCTTCTTCTTTCACTTTTCATTCACATGTCCACCCATGAGGAAAGACTAAAAACAAAAATAAAGAATGAGGGAACACTTGAAAGCTCAATTCTTTCATTGGTTGATTTAGGCACAGGACAAATGAGTGCTTACAACTGTTCATCAGGCACGTTGCAGGATCTGGGAATACAACAGCGGACAAACCTGACCAAAGCGCCTCTCTTCAAGGACCTGGCGTTCTAGTGGAGGTGACCGACGATAAGTAATTTTCTAGACGGTTAGAAGTGCTAAGGAGGACATTAAAGATGGGCAGGGAGGAGGTGGGAAGTGTTGGGTTATATAATTTTAAATGAGGTCCTGGAAAAGTTCATAATGAGAGGGTGACGTCAGAGTAAAGATGTGAAGAGGCAGGAGGGGCAGGACCTGCAGATGTTCAAGGGAACTGCATACCTGGCGGGAGGAACGGCAAACGCAAACGCTCGGGGGTGGAGCACCGTGTTCCAGGAACGAAGAGACCCACGTGCCCTGAGCAGAGCGGGTGATGATTCTTGGCGAGTTAATTATATGAGCGAAGAGTTTGAAAGAATGTATTAAATTCATGACATGCTTTGAGCACACAAAAAAAGAGGATTCTAGCCTCAACCTGTTATCATGGTATAATCTTAAGTATGAGGAGACAGCGAATGAATAAATCCCGTAGATTTTTTTTTGTCACTATCATGGGCTCTTGGGGGAAAGCAGGCATCTACCGATGTCCACGGCTGTACGCACACAAAGGACCCCATCACCGGAAGCCAGATATCTCAGGACTCACAGCCTCGCTTGGTGGGACTGTGGGAAATGCAACTGGAGACAACGAGGAGCCCGGGTTCGTGGAGGGTTCTGGAACCCGTTAAGCAGTAAGTTCAGATGGGGCCGGTTGTAGCCACTTGCTGCTGCTGCCTCCTGATTTTCGGGGTGGGCCCCTCCACACTGGACTCCATGCAGGTCTTTGGAGCCTGGCGCAGCTCCACCCGCCTGGTGAAGAAGTGGGAACCCCACACGTGCCTGGAAGCCTAGCTCAGGGTGACAGGAACTGGAACAGGGCACCAGGTCTCAGAAGCAGGGTCTCGGGAACACGAGGCACTTGCCTCATCGCAAACCCTCACCTACACAGGCGCACTTCCCCCTGAAGCAGAGCTGATGGATGCCGGGGCAGGACCTGGCAGGCAGGAGGGGAGGATTCTAGAAAGAGACACTCGGAACCCACAGGCAGCAAGTCCAAATGGTTCTGACTGTCCTTCACGTGCAGCTTCTGCCCCTGAGTGTGTTCGGGGAATGAACCTCCCTCCACAGCGCAGACGATGCAGGAGGCTGGGGACAGACCCCTGCTTCACAGGCCCGGAGGGCCCCACCCGCCCGGAGCAGGGGGGACAAGGGGACTTGCACGTGCGGACTGCGCATGCGCCAGCCGCTCACGTCAGCGTCACCGACCGGAAGCTGGCTTGGGTCGGGTCGGGGCAGGCGGGGCATGGGAGCAGGAAATGAGATACATGCAAGGCATCTATTCACCTGCCTCCACGCCCTGAACTACACACATGCGCAGACGCCCTCTGGACACGGCGGGAGCAAGGCCGGGAGGGCCCGCAGATCCCATCTAATGACAGACAGACACCCAGGAGCCCTGGCTGCTGGAGAGGCCGAGCACCGCAGGCACGTGGCCACCTGGGAACCGACTGTCGCCGGCTTGTAGCTGCCACCGCAGGTGCTTTTCCGGTTGGGCTGCCTTTGGACTGGAGACTCTGCAGGTTGCTCAGGCCCGGGAGGCCCAGGCGGGCCCCTGGAGAAGGAAGGGGTGAGTTCTGCGCTCGCGGGCCCGGGGTGGCAAGGCATCTGGAACCCGGACGGACATGGTCGGGCACAGGAGAGCTCTTGGGGGTCACGAGCTGGGGAGGGGCCCGGAGGGCGGCAGTGCGCCTTCTGATGTCACCGTGAGAAACTTGGTGGCTGGAGAAGCCAGGACGCCTCCAGACAGTGTGACTGTCGCCAGTTTACGCCCGAGTGTGATGTCAGGGATTGGGAGGGGAGGGAGGAGGCATGGGGATCCTCCCACTTGGAGAACATACAGGCGGCTGGGCTTGGGGGGTGGCGGGGGGGGGGGTCCCCAGCTCCACGGGCCTGGAAGCCCTGGCTGTCCAAAGCCGCTGAAGACGTGCATATTGCGCTTGCAGGGGTAGCCTCGTTCAGGCAGGCAGGGGTCACTGACCGAGGGGTGCAGTCAGTGGTGCAGGATTCGGGGACACAGGCCTCTGCCCGCCTCTGAGCTCTAAACAACACAGATGTGCACATTCGCCCAGAAGACGGAGCTGGAGGCGGGCTGGTGGGTGGGGTGTCATCTAAGAAGAGGCACCTGGGAGCCTGGTGTTTGGAAAACGGAGAGGTCCCTTAGGCTGCGAGTCCTCTTGGAGACTGATGATGGCATTTTGTAGCTGCTGCCTCAGGGTGATTTTAGGGGATGGCCCTCCTTCCTGGAGGCTTAGGAAGTGAGAATTGTGTATGCAGGAGCTGGGCAGTTAGAGGTCGCCAGGGACCTGGGACTAGGCAAGGGTCCGGCAGGCTCCGTCAAAGGATGAGTCCAGAAATACCCCCAGGGCAACATTCCCACTGACTGCAGAGTTCCAGGTTACTGGGCCCCTTGCTAGGAGAGTCAGGGAGGCAGTATTTTCATCTAAGAGACACCCAAGTGTGCTGGTTGCTGGCAGAACCGGGGACACCAACACCATCAGGCAGCAGGTCCAAATGAGAGTGACTGTCGCCAATTTGCAGCAGCTGCCCAGGGTGATTTTCTGGGGGTGAGCCCCTCCACCAGTGGTTCTCAACCTTCCTAATGCCGCGACCCTTTAATACAGTTCCTTATGTTGTGGTGACCCCCAACCATAAAATTATTTTTGTTGCTACTTCATAACTGTAATGTTGCTACTGTTATGAATCGTAATGTAAATATCTGATATGCAGGATGGTCTTAGGAGAGCCCTGTGAAAGGGTCATTCGACCCCCCAAAGGGGTCGCGGCCCACAGGTTGAGAACCGCTGCCCTCCACACTGAATACTATGCTAGGACTATGCCCCACCTCCCCAGGCCTGCAGGGTGCTGGCTGCCCCAGGCCCGCTGAAGGGGTGCATACCAAGCACGCACGTGCCATGCAGTTCAGGGCAGCTAAGGATCTGGAACCCAAAGGGTTAGGAGAAGCCCTTGCCTCCCACTGCATCCTGAAACTCTCTCCAGGCAGTCATCTGCAACAACCATGATGCTTACTCTATTCGCCTTCTCTCAGGGCTCTCAGAGAGGAAGGGCAAGGGAGAGAGAGATAGAAACATCAATGGCGACAGAGACTCATTGCACTTCCCCTCCTGGGGATCCAGCCCACAGCCTGGGTATGTGCCCTGCCCAGGAATCAAACTGTGACCTCCTGGTTCATAGGTTGATAACCACTGAGCCACACTGGTTGGGCCTGCTATTTTGTTTTTGACAGATTTAATTGATGGATCCCATATAACTTAAGGAAAATAAGAAATCATTAACTGTTAGTGAATAGGAAAATATTTATTCAGCATATAAAACATTAACTCACAAATCTTTAAGAAATATATTAATGTATACATGTAAGTAAATTTCTTAGTGTGACCAGTAGATGGCAGCATTCTTCAAAAAATTGTTCTACATTCACTTGTCTTCAGTGTTTTGTTTTTTAAGCAAATAGAGGATGTCCCCCCAAAAGTATACACACACTTTGAATAATTATAAAGGCAGTGTTTATTAAAATACATTTCATTGCCCTGGCTGGTTTGGCTCAGTGGATAGAGCATCAGCCTGCGGACTCAAGGGTCCCAGGTTCGATTCCGGTCAAGGGCATGTACCTTGGTTGCAGGCACATCTCCAGTTAGGGGGTGTGCAGGAGGCAACTGATCGATGTTTCTCTTTCATCGATGTTTCCAACTCTCTATCCCTCTCCCTTCCTTTCTGTAAAAAATAAAAAAAAATATTTAAAAAAAATACATTTCATTTTCAAAGTTGAGCTATCAGCTGTTAAAGTATGTATACTTTTTTGGGGGAAACCTTGTATAGTTTATTTCTCTAATGAGGTGGCTTCAGGACATATCTTGCACTTACACACGCACATATAATATTGTACAATTAGATTGCAATAATGTAACATATTTTCTTAAAAGGCATTCATTCAACCATTCTGTTGTCCATTTTGCTTTTTGCTGCAAAACAATTCGAAGATACACAGAAATAAAATGAATTAATGAGAAAAATTTCACAGGTTAATGAAAACCTAGAAGTGAATGACCTACTCAACGCACTGTAGAGAATCATCACCCAGTTTCTAACACTTTCTTAAACAGAGCTTTCACCAGGTTGTCCTTGAGTCTGGAACTTCCTTAAATTCCCAGCTATTCTGGGTGCTACCTGCCCTCACCCTTTCATCCTCCCCTTCATCATAAGGCAAAGATAAACCGTTTCTCCTCTGTGGTTCTTTCCTGCATCTTAGTTCCCTGTGCACATTTCCATTATATCACAGTCCCACTGCCCAATGATTTCTTTATCTGTCTCCCCATCTCCACTGCCCAATGATTTATTTCTTTATCTGTCTCCCCACTTCTGAGTTACAGGGACCTGTGCTTCGGTGATTCTTTGCTGAGTGAAACCCAAACTTACCTTTGTGTAAACTCTGCTGCCCATTGTACCAAGATACTCTTGGGCCTCAGATTCATCAACTCAAATTGTCTTCTGTACCCTCTCCACACACTTGCAGTGTTGGCCACACCCATATAGGTTCCAATGCTGAAACAAAATTTAGTGACAGGGTTTTAAACTCCCAGATTTTCTTATATTTTTGGTGGGAAACCTTTTTAGTGTAAAGTAATTATGTGAGTTTTGTAGCAATGGTGTCATAGAAAAAGATGCAGGTAAATAGTTTTATATTCAGAACTTTCTTGAACCCAATTTTTTTATTACTAACTAATGATAATAAAGCCAAATACTGTGACTTATGGAATTTGAAGAGGAAATTCCATAGAGGAAATATACCTTGGCAATACTTTTAAGAAGCTTTTATGAAATGAGTGTTGTCACCTGCTTCTCAAGGAGATAGACTTCTAGCCAATTTTAAAAGGCTAGCTAAACTTATTATATTGGTAGGTCTTGTGAGAAGTGAGCTATTTTGTTTGTGTATTGCATTTGGATTTTTTTGAAGGTCTATCCAATATTCGAATTACTATGAAATTACATTTAAAGCACCTCCTATAACTACAGATTCTGTTCTAATGCATTTAATTAATATATTTTGTATAATGAAGAGTCTTCAATAGGCCAAGATATTGCATCTCTAAATGAGAGGATGCAGTAAGTATAGGATGGTTATGCAGTGTTCGGATTGCCATAACGATCCTAATTCTGAACGAATGATTTAAGTAGACATTTTAGTTTAGGTGACAATTACAGTGTTTATTAGATTTAGAAAAAATCACTACGTTTTACTATATTACTGAAGCATGTGTTATATTGTGCTGGTAACAAGAAAAAGCCGAGTAACATTTAGAGTATTTCACAGTCTATAAAAAACTCTCTTAAATACTTTATTTCATTTTGCTTGATGCAACAGTCTCTGAAGATAGACAAGGTGAATATAATTTTTCATTTATTAAAAGATGGAACTAAAGACTCATGGTTTTAAGTGACTTGCTTGGCATTATGCAACATTAATCACATGACAGAGCTTAGCTTGCAGCCCTGGTCTCCTGACCTCTAACCCCACATGTTCTCCTAAGCACCCAGAGGTCCTGACCTGGAGCCAAGAGCTGAGGGGTTTGTGCCTCTTTCTGTCACTTAAGTGCCATATAAACATTGGCACCTAAATATTTTGAGTTTCATTTTTCTTGTTTGGTAAATGAGGATATTAACATCTACGTCTTCTATTTGACAAGATTGCCGTGAAAAAAACAACACCGAGAAGTTCTGATTGAGGTATTCATGGGATCTCTCAAAAATATATGTGTGCAATGTAATTGATCCTATAGACATGTGAAGTCAGGATCATTAATTATTGAGGGAGGGGTGCCTTTTAGTTATAGAGACCTAAGCTTAGATTATAGATTGTTTAAAGCATGGTACTGAAATCAGATAAAAGTAAATTTTAAAACTGCTCAGCCACTTACCAGTAGTGTGACTTTTGGCCTATTATGAATAATATTAATTACCACATGTGTCTATTTTAGGGGAACCTTTAAGTTAAATAATTGACAGCTTTTAAAATTTTACTTTAATTTGCAGTATAGAGAAGAGATTTTAATAGCTTCAAACTAATCCTGTTTTAGATTTTTTAAAAATATTTGGATGAAGCTTTAGGAAATTAGCTTCTATAACCACACTGTGTCACCCTTTACTTATTTAAGACTTTTCAGTTCCAATTGTCTCAGTAAATTGTGCTTTATAAAATGGAATACCGTATTAGTCATGGGGAATTAATTGTGTTTTCTTACCTTGTAAGAAACTTAATCGTTTACTACAAAGTTTCATAAAGATTAACATAGTAATCCCAAAGAATTGGGAAAAAATCACCTTGACATTGTAATACTAAATTTAGAAAACACAGTGGCTTCTTGCTTTTGATGGTGTGAAAATATGTGTGTGTACAAAACAACTTAGTAATGAAAGTGGAAAATCACCAAGATGCAGCAAACTACTTAAATAGCGCTCCCCACAAAACCCGGCATATCAACCTGCTGATTTGGTTCCCGTAGGGGCTCTGTCCATGACTTGACATATTGAATGACTGACTTATCAGGAATAGAAACAAAATGATAGTCCTTAACTGAGACGAGATGGACTCAAGCAATAAATATTCATTCATTAAGGACCTTATTATATTAAAATATTGAAATCTATTAAATCTGCAAGTCTCCATCAATGAGATGTTGCTTAGAAGTATTTCACTTTTTCCCCCCTAACTGAAAACTCTCAATGAATTATGTGGACAAGAAATAAGACAGTAAGACTGGGAATATTTAAACATTTCCAGACAGGGAGATCTGTGGGCTTGCTAGACAGTGAAGCAGCTGGGAGACCGACTTTCTCAGGGACCCTAACCTCGAGATGAGCCAGTGGGGTAGAGAAGGTCTCCTACTCTGCTTTTTCAGGCTAAAGGAAGGTTGGTGGAGGATCACCTGATTACGTGGCTCTGGAACATCTTGCAGAAATCTCTAAGACCCAGTTGCTCATGCTCTCAACACACACTTATTGAGCTTCTACCTTTTCAGTTACAGAGTATTGGACACTGAGCATGAAAATCCCATGCTTATCATTATTGCCTCAAGGAATACACACATGAGTGTGAGACTACACACTGGGAAAAATAACCATAATGTAAACCCAACTGTGGAAAGTCCCCAACAGAGTGTAATAAATACCTGCTGATTGTGAAGTTATTTCATCAGATACTCAAGCATCTATTATACATTTTTAAAAATCATAATATTTATTTAGCATTTGCTAAGCGCTCGGTGTCATGATAAATTCTTTATACAAATAATCCTAACTCTTATATATTATACTTTTTTTATCCCTATTTTAAAAGTTACAAAGGAAGATGGATTAATCCATCACAAACTGAGATCTGTCTAGTTCCAAAACTCCTGTCTTGAAACTCCAGTGCCAGACATTTTGAGTCCAGTTCCAGTGATATTTTCGCTCCCAACGGACAAAAGGAGCACCCAGTAAAACTGGTTACTTCTGTGTCCAGTGGTAGGAGAAAGGCACACAGACGGGCACGTTAAGCAATGGCACGATGAACAATATAGCTCATCAGACTTTCTTCTCATCACTCCTTTAGAATAGACTAGGACTGACCCCAACCTCATATGTTGGGCCACACCAATAATTCATTCATCACCTAAGTATTTTAATCGTTGTTTATGATTCTGTTTGGCTAGAGCAGTGGAGTCCACACAACATGATTTGCAGGGCCAGGCAACAAAGCCAGCAGAGCTTTTGTAAGGCAAGAAGTCAGTGTATGACAGGTGAGACAGATGTCAGCAGAAGTGACTCACGCAAAAAGATGGGTTTCTGTTGCATTCTGAATAATACCCAATGGCTCAAATGCCCATCACATGACCAGGTACTTCTTTAACCTCATCTTCTACCATTTTGCCCTTGAATGTTCTGTTCCAGCCACACGATCTGGAAATCTATCGAATCCTCTCTGGCGTCAGGACCTTTGCACATGCCTTTCTTTCTGCCTAGAATGCTCCTCACTCAAATACCAAAATGGTTAGTCTCCCTACTCCCTTCAGGTCTCTCTCCTCAGGGGATACTCATCATTGAGCATGACCACCCAATGGAAAGTAACAGTCATATGTCACTTCCCCCTCAGGCAACTTCATTTGTCTCCAAAAGACTCACCACCATCTAAATAATACACTATATGCCCGTTGACTTGTTTGATTGTTGGTATGTTCTGAGGTGCAGAGCTGGGCTTGCCTTGTCCACTTTTGTAACCTCAGTGCCCAAAATAATAAATTTTCGCTGGTGGAATGATTGTGATTATTTTGTTAGTAGTGTGGATAGATTCCCTCCCTTCCCACCTCCACCCTCCCCCCCCCCACACACACACATTTCCATTAAAGGACCATGGTGTATTTGGTTAAACAAATAACTTCAGAGCACTTACTGTATATGCTAGTCACAGTAATAGGTATTGGCACAACAGCAGTGATCAAGACATGTATTATACATGTTTGCAAGATTCTTCCCTCTCCTCTTTGGTTGATCTCATCCTCCTCCCTCTGGCCCTTCTACCTGATTCCCACTTAGGCTCCTGACATTTGATCATGCCCCTGTCCTGCTCTTGACTTCAACTTCACAATTCCCTCTCTTTTCATCAAGAGATGACAAAATTCCCTCTCTTGCTTCTTATCATTGATTCTACTGAAAATTCCAAATCCTGTTTGCTGTTACTCCAAGACCTGTAATATCAATCAATTAATCAAATAAACCTCCCTTTATAGTCTGCTAGTGGTATTTTAGCTGTCTGATCATTTCGTATATGCCTTTTCTGCCTACGCCATTGATAATTAACTCTATAAGATCATAACAAGCTGTGGGGATGGTGCCTTACAGTATGTAGATTTTTACACTTCCTCCCTAATCTCACTTATTTCACTTTCAAATAGGGCCTCACTGAGGTCTCTTGCTTGATAATGCAGTGCTAGAGGTGTGAGTACTGCTATTTAAAATGCTTCGCTTATTCTAACATGCATCAGTCACAGAATGGTTTAGTACACGTGGCAGGCTCCTCTTAAGTCCCTTCCTGGCATCTGGAGGAGAGAATCAGCATGGTAATCACAGCTGACTGTTTTTGCCTCAATTCTACAACTTAGAATTGTGAATGATGATTGTTTTTTGTTTTTTAAACATGTATATACTGCTTTCTATGTGCCAGACTCCATTCTAAATATTCACTCATTTAAAAATCAATACAATTCTGTGAGGTAGACTCTATTGTTATGCTCACTGTACAGATGTGGACCCAAACTTTTCTGATCAACAGAAAACTTAAGTAACTTGCCCAAGGTCGGCTAGGTAGGTAAGTGCCAGAGCTGGACTGTGACCCCCAGGGGACGTTTCTCCAGAGTCCATGTTCTGCTCTTAGAGCAGGGGTGGGGAACGCCCGAGGGCCATACAAGGCCCATGAAATCATTTGGTCTTGCTCTGCCAAGGCATTAGGGGTGAGTTAATTAAGTGTTTGACCAATATAGCAGGCTAACTTTTAAGCTGATAATTTTGTATGGCCCTCGAATTATGTTATAAATATCCAAATGCCCTTGGCAGAAAAAAAGGTCCCCCCCCACCTCTGTCATAGAAAGAAGTAAAGACTCTGTTACCCTAAGAAGATGCCTGAATATTTATTATATTTAAAAGTTTAGATTATTTTTTTCTCCCTCCCCAAATTATTCTCTTCTGATATTAAATTGGCATATAGATAGATAGATAGATAGATAGATAGATAGATAGATAGATAGATTATGAGAGGTTTCAACAGAAAAGGAATCTCTTGAAAGGATGCTGTGTAGTCCAAAGTATCTTCAAGAATTTTAAAGAATTCGTGAAAATGGGGCAGGAAGGAGAGAGACTAAGCAGTAAAACCACACCCCAGAATCAGACCAGTGGAGACATTCCTGCTGCTACTGGACATAGGATGCCAGAGCTTTCACTGCTGGGCACCACTGAGACACAATCATTGTTGCCATGGAAACTTGATGTTGCTGCTGCTGCTACCACCACTAACTAAATCGATTCTCCACTGTTCCTGCTTTTTCTGATTCAAGGTCTGGGCCAGTTCATCTAATTGGTCAATCTTAGGTCACAAGGCCATTTTGTGTCGCATTCTAGCTACATAGGAGGTTGGGAAAGCAAGTATCTTGTTTCTTCTAGACTTGCAGAATAAAATACAGGGGGCTTGATATTTGCAAAATTTGGGGGATGTAGTTATTAGGGAAATACTAAAACTTTAGTCACTGTTTATGTGAAATTTAAATTCAGCTGGGCACCCTATAGTGGTGTTACTTGTTATATCTGGCAACCCTGTTGCCTTCTTAATTTCTATATTCAATAGGAAACAAAAATTCATATGATGGACAATTTTCAAAACACAGGATGAGGTTCTCTATTGAGAAGAGACAAAAAGACTCTCCCTTCTAACATTTTTCCATGTCACAGCACAGCAATTTTGCACTGGGAGAAAAGGTGCTTTCTGGAATTAAACTAACACTCAAGCTATAACCAGATTTTTTAAAACCAGTTTTTACCCCAATATTGTATCACAGCCAAATTAATTTTCTACTAATTTGAGGTGATGTTTTGGGTAACATGCTTTTATTTCTAACATAAACCTTCTTTTCAATAACAAATGCACCCATTCCTAATCCTGAGGGGACATTTCACTGCTGCACCCTATTCCGGGTATAAACATATATATATAAGCACATTATATTGCAAATAAAATGTAAGCCAAGAAATCTATATCATAAAGAATCCCCTATATATCATTCACTGGATACCAATTTGATCTAATGTTGCATTGCATACATTTTTTTTTAGATCTATAATGCTTAAATTACAAAATAATCAATTAACTTTATCTTAAATAATTCATTTGGAAAGAATGAGAAAGTTACAAGTTACAAATTTGATTCAAGAAAAATAGGCAACTCATTCAGTCCATTTCAGAAATGTTTGCCTTTTCAAGTTAACATTTTTTTCTTGGCTATCCTTTGGCCATGAAAACATCTCTCAACTCACAGGCTCTTCTTACAGTGTGACCTTGTCACCCCCATCAGGATATAGAGGTGGTCTATGTCCCTTCCCCTTGAACCTGGTTGAATCTCTGTGCCTGTCATCATCTAGTGCAGAAGTGACGCTATGGGACTTCCAACATTAGGCCCTAAGGAGAGACAGCTTCCTCCTGGCTCTTTTTCTTGGGATGCTTTTGCTCTTCGAAGCCAGACTTCATCCAGTGAGGAAGCCCATGCCACATGCAGAGCCCTTGCAGAGGTGGTTCTGGCTGGCAAGCCTCGCTGACCGTCAGCAGTGACTACCACTCATGTGAGAAGGGAAGCCTTTGAGATGACACCACCGCATGGACCGCAACTTCAAGGAAGTCCACAGAGTAAGACTGCTAAGCTATGCCCACTCACCTCCCAGAACTGGGGGACAGAAGAAATGATTGCTGCTGTTTTTGCTACTATGGTTGAGGTGGTCTGTTATGCAAGATGTTAGAATTGGACCTGCCCAAATCAAAGCCCTTAAAATGAAAGTAAATGCCTTAACTGTAGAGAAGGAATGCATTATTAAAATTAAAATGTAAGAACACTGTATGTTATAGTATTTTCTCAAAATAGAGAGAGGGTCAAAGAACGTAAGAACAATGATGGGTGCACTTTTCCTCTGTCTTCCTACTTCGCACTTTTCCTTTTCAGTAAATAACTGGGGATGATAAGCATCTCTAACATTGGGCCTCCACTAGTAGTCGCCTTTCTTGTCTGGTGTTGCACCAGGACTTGGGTTCAAAATAAGGCAGCCATACTCCCAGCTTTTTGGGGGATAGTCCCTATCTATATTTCTGTGGTCCCAGAGTTATTATTAATGACACTCCTATCTTCCATGTTACTCTCACAAGGGTTCTAATTCGGGCAATAAATGATATGATCATTGTGGTCTAAGAGAATAGACCACACATGCAGCCACATAGGTCATTATTCTCTAAGTTTTTCTCACCCAAAATGAAATGATGGTTAATGTGTGAAAATTGCCTTATGTTGATTGATCTACTGAGACCACATCAACAGACCACGTTCCTGTGGAGGGCACAATGGTTAGGCTTCACCACATCATGATCAGAGGACCCATGAACATTTGGGTTACATGGTTGTCCATCACAGTCATACTGAATTTAAAAGGGTTATGTATCCACTGTGATGTTATGCTCCAATGAAGCATGATTTGAGATGTGGGCAACAACCAAGGGCATATCCAAGACAGCCTGCAAGATTCATTTGTTCCAGGAATGCCATATAAAGCTCACAGCTTCCTTCTGCAAGGTATTGCTACATATCATACAATAGACAGCAAAGAAATAGGAGAAAATCTCGAAGTATGAAAGCCCTAATGCTATCATTTGCTGTCTAGATTGAATTCTGCCTTGCTAAAGAAAATAGAAATAAAGGCCAAAAGTCAAGAAAGCCTGCAGAATGCCAGTATTAATCTTGTAGCATTAGAAAATGTTATACAATGGCAAAAGGAAAAGGAATCTCAAAGTTGTGTAGAAAAATATCCTCTGTTCAAGAAGGGATCCAGGCAGCTCTTTGTTCAGGTTTAAACGGCATATAAGGAGGGAAATTTCCCTGTTTTCATCTCGTTAGCCTGTTTCCAGGTCTAAACATTTTTACAATCAGAAAAGTTCTGTTTAGACCAGGGGTGGGCAAACTTTTTGACTCGAGGGCCACAATGGGTTCTTAAACTGGGCCGGAGGGCCGGAACAAAAGCATGGATGGAGTGTTTGTGTGAACTAATATAAATTCAAAGTAAACATCATTACATAAAAGGGTGCGGTCTTTTTTTTTTTTTTAGTTTTATTCATTTCAAACGGGCCGGATGCAGCCCGTGGGCCATAGTTTGCCCACGGCTGGTTTAGACACATATACACATTTTTTCAAAGTGTTTTCATGTGTGTAGTCTCTGGCGTTGTGTAAACAAAAGATACAACTGATTGAATTTTTCACAGAACCTAGTTAACATTTTTAATAGCTCTAGTTAATTTTAAATTTCTTTTATGACATTCAAGACCCTCATACTCCTTCTTCTTTCTTATATATAGACTATTTTGGATGAATTTTCAGATCAGGTACTTTTCTTAACTCTCTGCTTCCTTGTAGCAAAATACACAGAGGCATATGCTTTTGTTGAACATTTTAATTCATTATTTTAATGTGATATAATTGCCCATTTTCATAGATATATAAATGCAGTTTAGAGTATTTTATCTCACACACAAGTACATTTGTCAACAGGATACTCTGATGATACGGAAGGACTTACATTCATGAGTATTCACACGAAATAATGTGCAATGGAAATACCCTAAGCTTCTTGCTGTTCTCAGAGACCACGTCCTTCAGTTCAGATATTTAAGTGACAATTTGTTAGCTTTCAGTGTAGTTTAAATTGTTTTAAGCACTCACACTTCTATAAATTTTTCTAAAATAATAATTACCCTAAAGTCATATGTGTAAAATTTGATACATGAAATTGAAACTAGATACATGATATCTAGTATATATGCAGAACATATGAAATTGGCAGAACCAATTGGATATTATTTTTTAAGTGAGATTTAACCAGATTTTTATATTCGTGCTTTCTTAAAAATGGCAAAAGCTATTGCCATAGAAAAGCCTCTGTTGATCAGCATTGGTCCATATCCATCTGGATCCATAAATAGAAAATATAGAGTCAGAAGCATCTGTTTTAATCCTTACTATTTTAGAAAAGCTATTTCTTATTTTTAGTGTGTTGCTCTACTTTTCCAATAACATTGACTAAGCTACCTTTTTTTTCTAACATAGTGCATAGGGCAGCATTATATTAATTGACTTTTAGTTCTTTATTGATATTAGGAAATGATAATACGTGATAGAGCTACAAAAGTGAGGGGCCGGACCCACCTACAGCACAGTGTTGGTAGGGAGAGTGACTTATTTCTCACTGTTCAACATCACTGTTGAAACCTGTCAAGCAGCTTGAAGGTCAACTATAAAAGTATCAATAAATATGAAACCCAGACTTCAAGCTGGAGAATAATCAGAAAACGTTCATCTCCTTGGCTGAGATAATGAGGCACTCACAGGGACATGATAGTTTTACCTGGCTTTCTTTCATACAGCTCCAAGTTCATGGATAACACTCCTCTCACACTGTGGGAATAATACAAGCTTTGTAATAATTTAGCCCAGGCCTGGATAATAGGATTAAAATGGTATTAAATTTGTTTAGTTGAACAGCATGTAAAAAGCTTGCACTCTGTATAGAAGCTTTACTCTAGGCTAGAAGGATTTCCTCTAGAACAAAGTTGGGGAAGGTGAAGAGGAGGGATGGGAATGAACTAGGAGACAGTGGGGATCAGGCCAAATCATGAGGGAGGAACTGAACTTAGAGCCAGAGCATGCAGAGCAACTCTTGCTCATCTAGTGACACTATCCCCCACATCTCAGACCTCTGTCCTGTCCTGCCCCTTGCTCTGGCTTTTTTCTTTTTAAAAAATATTTTATTGACTTCAGAGAGGAAAGGAGAAGGAGAAAGAGATAGAAATATCAATGAAGAGAGAGAATCATTGATTGGCTGCCTCCTGCACACCCCATACTATGGATCAAACCCACAACATGCGCCTTGATTGGGAATCTAACTGTGACCTCCTGGTTCCTAGGTCGACACTCAACCCATGAGCCACACCGGCCGGGCAGCTCTGGCTTTTTTTAATTCAAACTTCAGGGAAAGCCTTGATTTCCTGACTTCCTGTTATTTCCTCTTTTCTTAGCCTTTATAGAAGATTGGAACCAAAATCAGGCACACAAAGATAATTTGAAGATATATAGCAATCATTAATATCTCCTCTTTACCTGCCAACCATATCACACATAAACAAAGACTGAGGATGCAATTTATGTGGTTTCATTTTTTAGAGTTTTGTATGGCTTATAGCATAATAAACTCACAAATCAAAATTGTTATTTTTATATGCTTTGCGACTCAAATTTTGGGCTTAGAATTTATGATCACCACAAATCCATTGTTAAATATATAATTGCAGTCGACTTTATTTTTCTATCAATGTGAGACTTTTTATATCTATAGACTCTAGGCATTGTTTAATTAATTGCTTAGAAAGTATACATAATAATGTAATTGGTCATATGAAACAATAGTCTGGAAAGTGTGGTTGCTACACATTAAATCTACTCTCACTCCTGGAAATTCACAACAGATGGATTGCTGCTGAGGGGCTTCTGGTGGCCTGAACTTGATAGAAAAAAACCAGGAGGGTGGGGCTTCCTATATTAGCAGAGCTGGAGGGCCCTCTATGACAGGTCGCTAGAATTCCATCAAGCTCCCCTCTGTTTTAATACAATTATAATTCCTTTATAAGAGAGACACTGCAGTTTCTTGATTAGAAGTTGGGCTTTCAGGGCTGGTGCTTGGCGAGGTGTAAACATACTGACAGTATAAAAGATATGAGTATTTTGAGGTCAAATGTTAGAGTTGGAAAGTCCTCAGAAGTCATCTAGTCCCACTTGCTACCCAGTCTCAGAATCCCTCATTTCTTCTAGCCCTGGACCCTCACCCATTTCCTAGACCCTTTTGAGGATCTAATGAAAAGCAGGGATGCTTGGCCCAAACACATGTCCACATAATATAAGACTTTATATTCAGACAATACATTTGACTCCACATTGCCATTTATCCAGTTACTAAACAGGTAGTTTATTGTGTACCTGTTCTGTATGCACCAGATACTGTCCTAGACATTTAACTCCTGCCTCCAACTAACTTCCGTTCTGTCGTTCACGTTGGTGGATTTTCTCTGGTCCAAATGTAATGTTTTGAACAGTAGTGCTTACATGATACATTTCCCGAGGAAGCCGGGAGAATAATTCGTTGCTGCCCCATGCCAAGTTGTGAACTGCAAAAATCAGAGCCATGTAGGAGGTGGTCCTTGCTGGCTACAAGAAGCCAACTGCAGTCTCACATGCCTTGTCACTCTCGTTAGTAACAATGCTGTTGAAATCAAGCGTCCTTTTGCCGAATAACTCATCTGGCAGGACTCATATAGTTAAGTCTTCTAGGGTTATTGTGAGGATTAAATGAGATGCTCTAGCCCTCTAATCTGGCAAGACCGTAATCTTCCCGGGTTGTGAAGTCACTTTAAATATGGGTGAGCATTTTAAAAATTATTTTAAATTTTATTGGGGTGACATTAGTCAACATTATAGGTTACATGTGTGGATTACTAATTTACAAAATCTGTATTTAGGACCATGTGCCCACCACCCAAAGTCAAATCTTCTGTGGGTGAGCATTTCTGAAATTAAAAAATATCATTCAAGTTAATGGATTGAATACATAAAAAACTTAATGTGGTATGTGTATGTGTTTGTATTGTTAAAATCCACTTTTGCTCCTTTGCCAGAAAAAAATAATGCTAGTTTTAGAAGTATGTTTTCTCAAGTTGCACATTTAATTATGATCTGATCCTATAGGACTTACTCACACTAGATTTCATTTAAAGAGTTTTACAATACCAAGCTCTTCAATGAATTTAAAAAAGTCATTTGGAAATAGATTGACCAGACATGTCTTAATGGTCAATTAATTCTCAGGTGCAATGATATCTTAATTTTAACAATCTGAGGTGTTGTGTAATTGATCACTCAAACATGTCCCATCCTGTTGGTTTCAGAAGCTCAGATTCTCTAAGTTTGATGGGAAATCGTAGTATTTTAAGAACACTAATTTACTTGGTTCTTTCAAGTCCTTCGAGTTGTCAATAGCTGATGAAATGTGCTATGCCCCATGCTTATACAATATATTTCCCCACCTCGTTCAGGGTTTTGCTCTGCTAGGACAATTTGTAGGGACCCCATAGTTTCAAACATAGTGTTTAGGTCTATAGTGAATTTCATTTGATGGAAGATTACCATAGTGATCACTTTTCTTCCTCATTAAATATGGCTGTGAAATTTGACAATCTGAAATTGGTAACTGTCTGACATTTTTACCAAGTGTTAGCTAGGGTCCTTATTCTCTTGATCTTTTCCTTCAGAATCTTCAATTTGGCATCCATGTTGATTTCTAGCCTGTAATATGGCTGTGGCCTGGTCCCGTGGTCGGCAAACTGCGGCTCGCGAGCCACATGCGGCTTTTTGGCCCCTTGAGTGTGGCTCTTCCTAAGCCTTAGGAGTACCCTAATTAAGTTAATAACAGTGTACCTACCTGTATAGTTTAAGTTTAAAAAATGTGGCTCTCAAAAGAAATTTCAATCGTTGTACTGTTGATATTTGGCTCTGTTGACTAAAGAGTTTGCCGACCACTGGCCTAGTCTTTTAAATTAAGATTTTCTAAACTTAGATTTAAAATGTTCCCAACAAGCTAGAATTTATTAAACTGTTTAAGCAGCATAATCAACCTCAAATAAGGAACTTTTTTTTTTTCATTCTTTGTTCATCACCTAGCACAGAGCCTGGCTCATTGTGGGTTCTAATTTCAAAATGTAACATGTGACTTGTTATGTATAAACTAAAGGCCCAGTGCACAAAAATCATGCACTCGGGGTGGGGGGGGGTGTGGGTCCCTCCACCTGGCCTGTGCCCTCTCACCGTCCGGGAGCCCTTGGGGGACATCCTTAGCAGTGGAGGCGGGAGAGGCTCCAACCACCGCACTGCACTGCCCAGCCTGCATTGAGCTCCTGCATTGAATGTCTGCCCCCTGGTGGTCAGTGTGGGTCACAGCAACTGGTTATTCTGCCATTTGGTCGATTTGCATCTTAGCCTTTTTTATATATAGGATTGCCTCCTAACTTCTGCCTGGCACAATATGGCATCACTTTCAACAACTGGTAACCCACAACAAACAGCATACAGCTGACATTACTTCTCTGTTTTGAATGAGCCCAGACAACCTTCCCAAGAAGCCCATGAGTCTATGGTACTGAGTTGGAAGAAACTGAAGAAAATACAGAAAGTCAAAACTTCTCTAGTATGGACATGTGCAAGTTTCACAATCATATTATTACATTTTGGATTGGAAGATTGCTCCAGGTGCAGTTACCTGATCAGCATGTGTCAGATAGATTGGCAGCCACCAGCATCCCTTTGAAAAGACAACCCGTACAGTTATGAGATTTGAGCCTGAAGCTAAACTGACAGGATTTCTAAAGCCAAATAATGGCAGAGAATATTTAGCCAGGGCTTTTATGATTCAAAACAAGTCTCACCATCACAGAATTGCCTGGTTATTAAGGCTAAATTGTTCCTTCTACCTTAAAGGTAATGTTTCATATCACACAGTGTCTTATAGCATTGAGAATTGAAAGTCTATCATCTGTGACACCAATACATATGAAATGAATAAACCGTGTGTTTGCTTGGGCATTTTGAAAGGGCATTTTTGTATTATAGTATTTTCTTTATTGAAGATGCAAATGTTTGTGTAGTTGTCACTTTTCTTATTGAATATGTGTTAGGTCCACTTTTTTTATGAATGACTGTGGCTCTTGTCTAAAGTTTTGAAATTATATCATTCTTGCCTTCGTTTGGCCTAAAGATTTTTCTCCAGTGGATCAATGCCATCTCAGCATGGCACCAAATGTCTTGTTCCCATTTAGTTTACCATCTATCCACACACCATAGTAAAGGATTCTCCTGTTTTCCAGTTTGGAATTACCTTCCTTCACTCCATAATAGAACAGCTGATTCTTTTCTCTCTCCAGTGCATTGGTTTTACCATAAAGTTCTGGAAAATTATACACATCCTAAGATTCCTTTCTTGGTGCTTTGGTTCTGTCACTGAATGGGGAAGTTGGAAATACTTTTTAAGGTCATGAGTTCTAGACATTCAGAATGTTGGTTTACTCTTTCTGGATGATTTTCAGTTAAAGCTGAGTCCCTGTCATTAAGCCACCAAATATAATGTCTCTGGTTAGTCTGAGGATACCACCCAGAAACATACCTGAATGTCATGCTGCTTCAGATCTCTGTTCAATTATCATCTTTTCAGAAAGGCTTTCTCTGATTCCCCCACCCCACTCCCAAGCTGGCAGTCCATCTTGCATGCTTTTGACAATGGTATGTCTGAGAATATGTCCTATATGTTTATTTGCTTATTTGTTGATAGCCTATTTCCAGTGTGTTTAAGGAAAGGACTTTGATTCATCTCTGCTCTATTCCCAGCTCTACCCTTGTTAAGGAGCAGGTGCTAAAAAAAAATAATACTGATAAAATGAATGAAGGATGAAAGAGGTTAATTACTCACAGACCCATACTTTAGTCTAGAGCCTGTTCCCATCCTATCCCTTTGGGTTCATTCCTTCCTTTGAGGATAAATGTCTCAGTGAACAGAGAGTAGCTTAAATAACAGAATCTAATGGTTTTGACGCCCCATTACTAGAGAAATGTGATATTTAAAGGATATCTTCTTCAGATATATCATCTAATCCAAAATAGCTGTTTATTTCAGAAAATTCCATTAATTCGTGGACCTGACTAGCCTTATGAATTAAATCACTTTTGCCTAATTTACATAATTAAGTAGGTATCATGGTGTGTATTCAGTCGAGGATGGCACAGATTTATAAGCAAGAAGAAATTGGCTTAAGCTGAGTGAATGGATTTTATGAGTCACAGCAATACATTTTCCTGATCATCATAGTGTTTTAAAAAATACAAACTGCAGAGCAACCATTGTCATCTGGTGAGGCCTTACTATGTACCTGACAGTGTGAGGAGGGTTATATCTCATGTAAGACTCATGACAGCCAAACGAAGAGGGCATTCCCATTCCCATTTAACAGATGAGAAAACAAAGGCTCAAAGAATGTATGAAACCTGTCTAAGGTCTTTAGCTGGTACTTGGTAGAGAGGAACTGCAAAATCCAATGCTTTTGACTCCAAATTCTGTCTTCTTGACCTATTTACCCTCCATTTCTACTTATGCTGTGACTATTGAGAGAGGATACAATCCTATCTATTTGGGGGAGCACCACAAAATGGTTAAATTGAATTGTGTTGAAAATAGAAGACAATATAGCCTGTTTAAAAGGTGTAAAAATAGTGTTCCTTCCTCCAGGCTTGGTTTGTACGGACCGTTACTCTGTGTTCTCATCACCTCGCCGCTTTCTCTATGTGCTCGGCACAGTTCCTGCCTGAGAGACTCAGCAGAGAAGTTTTCTCAAGAATCCTAAGACACTCTAAATGGAAAAGATGACATTAATAGCAGAAGTGGAAAAGAGGGCAATTTGTCTTATGTTTCAATTTCATAATAGATCAATCCCATCAATGGAAAAGCTTGTCTTAAACCTCTTCTCTCCTCAACCCGCTTCTCTCACAAAAATAGCATCCCTCACTCCAGACTTTCCAAAGTATTCTAATAAAAAGTAGTCTTTTTGAAACTCTTGAATTTGGAGATAGTGTTTAAATAAAAAAATAAAAAGCAGGTTATAAACCTGGCCCATTAGTAGCCAACCAAGGGCTTTCATCCATGAACTTGTTCTGGAGTGGGTCATTAGTATTTTAAGTGCTTTTTGATGATGGAAAATAAATTAGGAGACAATAATATGGAAAAACACTGTCAGTGGAAAAAAATGCAACTGGTGGATTTGGTTGATCAGTCTGATTTTAACAGAAGCTAAAAATCACACAAGACTTTAAAGGTACTCTTCATTAACGGTTGTTGTTGTTGTTTTTTGTGGTATGCTTGGCAAAACTGGGGGAATGGTAAAAAGATCAGTGGTTGCCAAGGGATTGAGGAGAGGGAGAAATGAATAGGAGGCATGGAGTATTTGGGGGGGGCAGTGAAAATGCTATATGTATGATATAATGATGGATACATATCATTATATATTTGTCCAAACCCTAGAATGTACAACACTAAGAGTGAACCCTAATGTAAACTGTGGATTTTGGGTATTATAATGTATTAAGGTAGGTTCATCAGCTGTAACAAATGCACTACTCTGGTGGGGAATCTAATAAAAGAGAAACATGCAAATTAATCATAACTTCGCTATGCCCCAAGCCATGCCCACCAGCCAATTAGAGTGACTGTATGCAAATTAACCCAAACAAGATGGCGGCCAGCAGCCATGGAACTGGAGCAAGCAGGAGGCTTGGTTGCCCCGGTGATGGAGGAAGCCAAGCTTCCCACCTGCCCTGGCCAGCTGTGGCCTCTGCTAAAGGCAACAAAGTTTCAATTATAGAAGATAAATAAATCCCAGATACCTGCTTCAAGCCAGCCTCAACAGGGAGCTTAGGTGACTGGGGGCCGTGGCCAGCCTGCAAACAGCCATCAGCCCCTCACCCAGGCTATCCAGGCACCCCAGAGGACCCCCACCCTGAAGGGGCTGTGGCCAGCCTGCAAACAGCCATCAGCCCCTCACCCAGGCTATCCAGGCACCCCAGAGGACCCCCACCCTGAAGGGGCTGTGGCCAGCCTGCAAACAGCCATCAGCTCCTCACCCAGGCTGGCCACACCCTCAAGGGGTGAGAGTCCCTGCTGGGGGGCTTGACCAGCCTGCAAACAGCCCTCAGCCCCTCACCCAGGCTGGCCGGGCACCCTACAGGGACCCCCACCCTGAAGGGGCTGTGGCCAGCCTGCAAACAGCCATCAGCCACTCACTCAGGCTGGCCAGGCATCCAAGTAGGACCCCCCTCCCTGAAGGGGGGGTGGCCAACCTGAAAACGGCCCTCAGCCCCTCACCCCGGCTGGCCAGGCACTCTAGCAGGGCCCCCCACCCTGAAGGGGATGTGGCCAGTCTGAAAATGGCCCTCAGCCCCTCACCCAGGCTGGCCAGGCACCCCAGCGGGACCCCCACCCTGATCCGGGACACCCTTCAGGACAGACCAGCCAGCCCCCACCCATGCACCAGGCATATAATAAAAGGGTAATATGCAAATTGACCCTAACAGCAGAACAACTGGGAGTGACTGGTCACTATGACACACATTGCCAGAGGGATGTCTGACTGACAGCTTAGGCCTGATCCCCCAGGAAGCGGGCCTAAGCCAGAAGGTGGACATCCCCCGAGGGGTCCCAGACTGCGAGAGGGCACAGGCCGGGCTGAGGGACCCTTCCGAGTGCACAAATTTTTGAGCACTGGACCTCTAGTCCTATATAATAAAAGCCTAATATGCTAAGTGTCTGGTTGGCCGGTCGGCTGTTCAACCAAAGCGTAATATGCTAATGATATGCTAAGGCTGCTCAACTGCTTGCTATGATGTGCACTGACCACCAGGGGGCAGACAGTCAACCGGTCGACCAATTGCTATGACATGTGCTCACCACCAGGGGGCAGATGCTCCAACCAGTAGGTTAGCTTGCTGCTGGGGTCTGGCCAATTTTGACTGAGTGAGACGGGCCAGACATGCCCTGGAGCCCTCTCGCGGTCCCTTCCCTGCTGGCCAACCTCCCGCATCTCTCCCCAGCCCCAGTCGTGCGCTGGTGGGGTCCCTCGGCCTGGCCTGCAACCTCTCGCAATCCAAGACCCCTCAGGGGATGTCGGAGAGCTGGTTTCAGCCTGATCCCACAGGCCAGGCTGAGGGACCCCACTGGTGCATGAATTCATTCACTGGGCCTCTAGTGCTGATAATAAGGGAGGCTGAGTCTCTGTGGGGGACACAGAGGAAACATGGGAAATAGCTGTGCCTTCCTATTCATTGTACTATAAACTTTAAACTGTCTAAAAAATAAAGTCAGTTTTAAAAGTTATACTTTACCTTTTCTATTGTTATTTAAGAAGATAAAGCAGCTCAGAGTGACCTTCAAAGCTTGCTTAGGACAGTTTTCCCCTTGCCCTAAAGATACACGCTGTGTCCCTGTGTGCCCATAGCCTGTCTAGAAGGCTGCAGTACTCTCCCATGGAAGAGCTGTGAAATGTTTGCTCTAAATCTCGGGGAAAACCAGTAAGATACAAGAGGAACAAGCTGGCGAGGGAGATATTTATGTGTTGGAACTGAGGAGAGCTTATTCACAGGAAATGCTAACAAGATATCGCCACAACCTGACCAGGAGCCATCACTGGAGATTCCCTGATAGGAATAAAAATGTGATATAGGAGAATTTCAAGTGAAAATAGTTGCTGGTGCCAGTAATTTAGATTCACTGTTTTACCTTCTATTTTAATGTACTATCTCTGCATATAGAAACTTTTATCGAATGTATCTTGACATTAACACCTTTTGTGTGAGATGGAGTGGACGCTATTTCATAATTAAGGTAAACTTGTTTTTTTAATGTCTGTTTATTTACTGACTCATAAATTATTATTATAGCTAGTTGTACTGGTTTTCTATTGTTGTAACAAATTACCACAAACTCAGAGGCTTAAAACAAATACAAATGCATCATAATTCCAGAAGTTCAGAACGGATCAGCAGGGCTGCAGTCCTCTTGCGGACACCAGGGAACACTGGTCCCTCACCTTACTTGGCTTCTAGAGGCTGCTTGCACTCATTGGCTTGTGGCCCCTTCCTCCATCTTCAAAGCCAGCATCCAACTCAGCATCTTCAGTCTCTCCCTCCTTCCATTGTCACATCCTGTTCCTGACTGACCCTCCTGACCCCTTCTTACGGGGACCCTATGACTATATTGGGCCCACCCAGAAACCTAGGGTAATCGCCACAACTCAAAATCCTTAAATTAACACCCCTGAAAAGTCCCTTTTTAAATGTAAAGTAACACATTATGTGTTCCAAAGATCAGAACATGGACATCTTTGGGAGATATGCAAATATTATGATAAAACCGAGCCTTACTTTACCATGACATTTAATTTCCAGGCCCTTCCATGCAAATAACCATTATTATCAGTGAGCACTGTGTATGAGACCTTCTTGCATATTTGCATTAATAAATATCTCTTTACAAAAAAAGATATGTAGTATTAATTTTTTAAAGTGTAACTAATAATATGATGTACATTTTCATGTTCAGATAAATCTTTTCCACAATATACTAGAAGTTTACAAAATAAATATCATATGTTGGTATAATTACCATTCCTCTGTTGATGAATATGCTCCTTATTTCTTTTTTTTAAGTAAGCAGTTTTAAATGATGCTGCAGAATCTCACACATGCCTCTTTGCACACTTACTAGTTAGTTCTGGAGTGGATTTCTAGGACTGGAAGTGACAAGACATAGAATATGTGCAATCAAAAATCTAACAAATGCCACAAAACTGCTTTCCAAAGTAACTGCACCAATTCACTACTAGCAATTATGGAGAATTTTTCCCCCCGTTTAGGCTCAGCAGCATTAGACATTATCACATTCCCTCCCCCCCGCCCCCCCACATTGGATTGTTTAAAAAATGGTATTACATTCTTGTTTTAATTTCCTTTTTTTTCCCTGATCAGTGAGGCTGCAAGTCTTCTCATGTTTACTAGTTATTTGGGTTTCCTTTTTTAGAATTGCCTATTTACATTCTTTTTCCATTTTTGTGGACCTTTAGAATATAAATTTAGAAGAGTTGTTTTTAAATGCTGGGTACTAACTTTATGCTTGTTATATAGAATTTAAATACATTTTCCTTTTCTGTTGTTTGATTTAAAAGTTAATTTATGTCATCTTTTAGCAAAAAGTTTTCATTTTGATGTCAAATTAATTTGTTCTTTAATATTTTGCTTTCATTTCTTATCTAAGATGACCTTCTTTATTCCAGAATTATAGATATATTTATAATTGTCATACACATTTTCTTATATTTTTAATTAATATAAATATTTAATTATAATTAATTCTAAATTGAAAAATTCATATTTTTAATTAACTTGTTTTGTCATTTCTATGAGGTAGGTATTACCTTTATTACTTTTTAAAGCTAATACCCAGATGATCCAACTCCACTTATTGAATATGAATCATTCACTCAGTGGTTTGAAACACCAACTTTCTTCTTTATTTTTTAAATAAAATCTCCATGTATATGGATCTATTTCTGGTTTCTTCTGATTTATTGATATGCTATTCTATTCATATTTTAATACCAGTCAGGTTTAATTTCCCTGTGTTGTTAATATGTTTAGATATGTTTCCATAAACTCCTTTCTTCTTTTTCAAAAATGTCTGTGATATTCTTATGGTTAAGGGCTCTTTTATTCTACATTCACTTTTGCATCGATCTATAAAATTCCTTCAAAAATCCTGCTGGAATTTTGATTTGGATTATATTAAATGTAAGACTAACTTTTGGAGAATTATAATAAATTTCTTCATTTATTCAAATGATCATTTTTGTCATCCTGGACAATTTTATGGTTTCCTTAAGAAAAGTCTTCCACATTTTCAGTTTATTTCTATTTTAGAGGGTTTTAAAAATATTTTTTTCTTATTGTCTTAATGCTCTGGCAAAACATTCCATTACAGTGTTTCAATTAAGAAGTGATAGCAAAGAAAAAAAAGTTTTGCCTTGTTTCTGATTTTCATCAAACATTAAGTATGATGTTTACTCTTGGCTCTTGGTTGTTTGTGAATACCTTTTATCAGTTAATGAAGTTTATATTAATTTTCCTGTTGACTTGGGTTGTAATAATTTGTTTAGGCATATATATATGTAGTTGTGTCATGGGCTTTTAACTGCTGCGGCCTCAGGGAGAAACTTTAAGCCTTGGGCTATGTGGTCTTTTGGACTTGATGGATGTTGCCACATCCTTAAACTATCCTGCTTCTCTGAGTCATCTGCCTATATTCTTGGTCCCTAACTGGGGAAGACACCTCAGTGGCTTGCTCATTTGTCCATGATAGATGTGACGATGGAGAGTTGAACTGCCTGGCTAGTTGGATCACTGGAGAGCTTTTGAACCTGGCCCTTCCCTGTGAGGGTTTAAAATTCTGGTCTTTCTTGAATTCTATCCTATTTGTCAAACAAGGAACGCCTTTGGATAGTTAAAAATGGATTAAAAGAAAAAAGTCCCTTTTGTTTTCTTCTGTCAGTGATTCACAGATTTTTTAAAATTCCATTCTCGTAATTAATGGTGGGAAGAGGTCTAGCAGCACATTTTCTGTGCTTAAATAAAAGCAGAGTTCAGGAGACCTGTGAAAGGGTTTTATTTTTATTTTTCAAATATGTGCACAGCGCATGCCCTAAAATAGACCACGTGACCATGCAGCAAATACCTAATTGCCCTCTGAGAAACTGGTAAGCATCTTTGTTCTGCTAAAATCACATTCCCCTCACTTCTGTTGTCATTCTGTTAGCTAGAACGCAGTCATGTGTGATCTATAATAATAAAAGCATAATATGCTAATTAGACCAATAGCTGAATGACCTTCCAGATGTCCTCTGGAAGACCTTCCCCGATGAAGCCAGGGCTGCAAGGGCTGAGCCCCTTGCACAAATTTCGTGCATGGGGCCTCTAGTATGACTATAAGAAACGCTGCGAAATGCAACCCAACTGGTTGTCGGGGAAAAGAGGAGACAGGTTTTGGTGAATAGCCAGCAGACCCAGAATTTAAATTTAAACTCAAGTTTTACATGCTTTTTAAATTTATACCTTAATTCCCTTTATTACTTACTAAATAGAATCCGAATTTAATTTGGCACAGAATAAATGCTGCCACAGAGCGAGGCCGACCCGGAGCTCATCCTGGCCAGCCTTCATTATTTCTCCACCTTGCAGATGACTGCCAGTCTCCCTCCCAACTGCCTGAATCCCCAGGCCTCTGCCATATTTCTGTTTTATTCTCAGTGTTCCTGCATCCAAGACCTGAGTCGGAGCCTTGTCTTGAGCCAAGTTCGCAAGATTAAGTTTCCCTTTGACCTCCATTTTAGCCTCCCCACGGCTCTCCTCAGCCAGAGGCAAGGCCGCTGCTTCCAAATGGGCTCCTCGGAGGTCACTCTCGGCCGATGGTGACTGGAGGTTGCCAAGACCACATGGGAGTGTGCCCCTCCCCCCCGCGATGTGGGCAGGTGTCCTGTTCCAGTCCTTCCTCATGCCTCCTGCATCATGTTTTGGATAAACTGCTAGACCCTGCTGGGAAGTCCTAGTTTACAACAGCCTGCTAATCTCGGAAACCTGATCTTAGAGAGAGTCTGGAAAAGCTGTCGCTTTTTAATTTTGCCAAGGTGCAAAGCACGCCAGCTCACACGGATCACAAGTGAATGGTTTATTGCCCTCCAAGATAACCCCACCATGACCTTGGCTAGCTTGCACTTTGTTCAGTTAAAGATACACCAAGGTCAACTATGTTTATGAACTAGCTGAATAAAAAGTGTCAGTAAGTACATACTTAAATATTAATATTTACTAACCACTGTGCTACTGAACTAGCTACATTTTTTTTAATCTTGACTGTCTTTTCAGTCAATCTCGTGGTTATTACTAGTTATTCTTGTCATTTTAACTTTTTGAAATTGTAGCACACACCCTCAATTTCCTCTACAATCTTTTCACTGACTATAAAAAATGAGATATATGAAATACCCATAAGATGTGAAAGTTTTCTATTTGTTTTCATTTTTTTGTTATTGTTGTCATAAACTCTCATTTGGGTACATTGAAACAGGGAGCAAAAATTAATCTAAATGATTATCTCACACAATTTGAGATTGGGTGCATAATAGGACTAATTCTAAACATAGAAATTTCTTTGCAACTTCTAACATCTTACAGTTTGAGTTTAGGAGAACAAATCTCTTGGTTTCTAGGAGCCACAGTAAACCAAGAGGCAATGTCATCAACTGTGTGTTGCAAAACTGGGAGGTAAAAGCATCCCAAGTACTGTCCAGCGCTTAGAATGAAGCCCTTGTTGGATACAATTTAGGGTTAATATTTTACATTCTCAGACAGTCACTTAGGTACTCTTCTTATGCAGCATGGTGCATATTTTTGGTCTCAGCTATGCCTATGTTACTATTAAAACCAGGGGCTATGCCCTAGCCGATTTGGCTCAGTGGGTAGAACATTGGCCTCTGGACTAAAGGGTCCCGGGTTTGATTCCATCAAAGACATGGGCCCTGATTGCAGGCTCAGTCCCCAGCAGGGGGCGTACAGGAGGCAGCAATCAATGATTCTCTCTCATCATTGATGTTTCTATCTCTCTCTCCCTCTCCCTTCCTCTCTAAGATCAATAAAAATATATATAGTTTTAAAAATCAGTGGCTATGGCCCTGGTTCTTGCCCAATGAATTGCCATTTGTCTTCTGGGTGCTTACCATGTGCCGGGTGGCATTTTCCTGCTGTCACATGCCCCATCCATCTGTAAGGACTGCTCACTAAGTGATAGTTAGTTCAGCTCTTTTATGAGGTTGGCTTTGGTATCATTTATTAAAGACATACTTGGCTTTAATGTTTCTTAAAAAAACAACTGACCCTGGTCAGACATCGCAATTTGAAAAGAAAGATCCAGGTGTGACGTAATTTGGAGGTAATTGGCTT
Organism: Myotis daubentonii; assembly: GCF_963259705.1. Lineage (NCBI taxonomy): Eukaryota > Metazoa > Chordata > Mammalia > Chiroptera > Vespertilionidae > Myotis > Myotis daubentonii. The sequence continues at coordinate 17,081,409 of NC_081857.1, read as the reverse complement.
TAGGCAATTAGAATAGTAGGTGCCACGGCTCTAAGGGAAGAACAAACTTGGCATGTTCTATGAACAGAAAAAAGGCCATAAGGCTTGAGTTAATGCCCGAATCAGAGAGAGAGACAAGGTTGGAGGGCTTGTCGGGGACTAGCACACTTTAGGGCTTCTAGACTAAGGTAAGGACTGTGGGGATTCATCTCAGTATAAGGGGAAGGCACTGGAACAATGCTATGTGTCTCAGTGATGACATTTTTTCCAAAACATCAATTCCTGATAACATAGCTTTGTAAACCATTAAGTTGTCTTGGTAAGGAAAATATACTCCGAGCCAGTATCCAACATTTAATGGTAAAACTGTAGGCCTTGATTGCCACTATAGTCAGAGACGAGACAAGGACATTACCATCGTTATTTAATTTTATGTTGGAAATTTTAGCTGCGTTAGGACTTCATCTCCAGCAACAGCCTCAAAGGGAAGACCCAGCGGATTTGGGGAGCATGATGTCTGATAATGCCTTTCTGTCAGGTATCCGGCTCTGCAGACTCACTCAGTGCAGCCTCCTCTTCTGTTAGCGTTGAGACACTTATTTTCTGTGTGGGGTTCCCCTCCTTGCACTGTGACCGAGAAAGTGCCTCCAGGCCAAAAGCTGTGGTGATCTTCGGGCTCACCTTGCTTGTTTCTTTTTTCTCAGGTGACTTGGTCCTGCATTGTCTGTTCTGCACCGTCCATTGTATGGAAAAGAAGTTGTTTAACATATTTGGTCATTTTTTCGGGTGTTTACTTGGGGAGGGTAGGTTTCATTTTAGTTACTCATCATGGCCAGAATCAGAAATTAACACTAAGTTTTTAATGAAGGGTAGTAGTATTCTATTCTCTAGAGCACAGACCCTTTAATGATGCTCAAGGTGTGGTCCACAGCTTATCTACATCATTATCTCCACAGTGACCTATTAAATGCAGATTCCTGGGCTCTAACTCAATCTTGGGTATTGAGATATCTGATTTTGAAAGCATCCTACGTGATTCTGGACATTTTGAGACTCTGACTTTGGTCTGTCCTTTACCTTCTGCAAGAGACATTTCCACCATTAACCCATCTTGCTGAGGCAAGGCATGTAGAATATAGAGCTGGATTTGATTTATTTATACATAAAATTAAATTTATTGGGATAACATTGGTTAACAACACTACATGAGTTTCAGATATACAATTTTATGATATATCATCTTTATATTCCATTGTGTGCTCACCACCCAAAGTCCAGTCTCCTTCTGTCACCATATATTTGACTCCCTCCACCCTCTTCATCCTTCCTCTCTGGTAACCACCATATTATTGTCTGTGTCTATGAGTTGGTGTTTTTTTGTTATTGTTGTTCCTTTGTTGCTTTTTATTTTATATCCCACACATGAGTGAAATCTTTCAAGGTTCATCCATGTTATCGCAAGTGGCAATGTTTTATTTTTTTATGGCAGAGTAGTATTCCATTATATAAATGTACCACATCTTTATCCAATCATCAGTTGAAGGACTCTTAGGTGGTTTCCATGTCTTGGCTATCTTGAATAATGCTGCCATGAACATACTTACACATGTCTTTACGAATAAATGTTTTCAAAGTTTGGGGGTAGAGCTGGGCTTTTGAAGAGCTCAGGCAAAGCTGCTCATTTCCATAGAAAACAGTGCTCTGAATGCCATGGCAATGGGTTTATTTCTTGAACTTCCAGAACTATGGACACTGACTGTGTGTTAGATGTAGAGGTTACATTTTTTCATTCATAAAAGACAGCACATATTCACCAAGATCACCTGCTCACCGTGACACTGAAGAAAAATGTCCTCAAAGCAGCATGGGGTGCATCGACTTCTGAGTGGTGCACAAGATGATTGCAGAAAGTGCCCACTGGCGTTTTAGAGGTGATGATATGGGAGAAAAACTTGGTGCGGGTGAAAAGAACCGCTCAGAAGACCCTTCTAGTGCCAAAGCTTTCTCTTCTGCCCACTGCATTTTCCTTTTCTGTTCTTCTTTACCCCGTTTTAGTCAGTTACAGCGTTATTGCCTCAGGGCTCCTCCTTTTGAACAGAACATGCCCAGAAAGAAGGCATTTCAATAACAAAGAAATAGTGATAGAGTTTCCTAGCAGCAGTAACAGGCTTATGAGGGATATTTCATCTGTGAGTGAGTGTGTGTGTTTGTGTGTGTGCTCTAAAGTAGCTTCTTGAGGTAATTCATGAGAATTACATTATTAGGCGTATTTCCATAATAGAATACTAAACATGAAACAGAAAAAAGTACAAAGAAAATAAAATTGAAAACATGAAGTGCATCAATGCTTATATGTTTGTACACAAATAAATAATAGCAATAATAGCATATCTGGAGAAGATGGAAAAAATGACATGCTATATCCTGTTAACACTGGTCATCTCTGGAAGGTAGAGTTTTGGTGGGGAGGATGTTCCTCTCTATAGTTAGTTAGTTCTGTAATGTTTGAATTTTGTATAATTTGGATAATCAGAAAAATGAATAATGAAACTCAAGGGGACTGTCAGCTTTGCCTAAGTGAAGACTGGTGATCATAAATCAAGAAACATAAAACACATCAGCTTAAGTGTTGAAGTATTTTCAACACTTAATGTTGAATTTGCTTTTTATTTTAAGATTGTGAAGCTGAAGAATCCAAGTTATATTTTCTGTTTTATAGACATTGATCATCTTCCAGTGACTTAAGGGGAATTTCACAGAGAAAGGACACTTGTAGAGCGATGGATGTGGGAGAGAAAGGGAAGAGATGATAAGACGCAAGGGTGTGTTCCAAGAAATGAGTATAGGATTGGACTAGGGTATTGAACAGTTTTGACAAAGGGATCAATAATGATGACAGCAACAAGAGCAATCACTGTTGCTAAACAGTGTGTGAAGCACTTCCCTCATTTAATCTTCACAGCAACTGTCTGTGGACCCTTGACCTCTTTGAGTCTCACATCTTTCTTTGTCAAACGGGTACCTTAGCTGTCTAGTGCACAGGCTTGCTGTGAGAACTAGATGACACGATGGGTATGCAACACTTACCATAGTATTTGAGACTCAGTAGGACTTGTTAGCTATGGTTAGCATCCCCATTTTATAGAGGTGGGAATACAATCTGCAGTTCAAGAACTAACAAGCGGCAGCGCTGATACCTGAATCTGGGCTTGTCTGTTCCCAGGTCTGCTTCAGCATTCATGTAAATGGTCTACATTTTGGAGTTCTGTACACACTCCCCGAGTATCCCACCAGTTTGGACGCTTGTTTTCAGAGTAGTGATGTACAAGCCTGCCCCAATAAGACCTGGGTTGTAGTAGATATACATATTGGTGATGTGTGCGTGATTGGAAACATCAACAAAAACAGATCCCACATTTTCTAAAGTCAAGACCATGTTCTGTAGGTCGAGTTTTTAGGTTGAAGTGCATTTTTATTAGAATGATACCCACGCATACAGTGTGCCCATCGGGTTTCAAATGCTAGAAGGAGAGAACAGCATGCTGCCCCTGTAGTGACTCTGGCACCAGAGTGACAGATGGCTCAGTCCAGGCCCCCGACGTCCTGGCATAGTCTGTTGCTTTCCTGGTGTAGTAACTTTGCCAGTGAAACGGGAACTGCTCCAAGGAAAAGCTTATGAGATGGGGCAGGGCAAGGTGTTGCCTTTGCTGCTGCTGATTTGAAAGGATGAGTCAAGAAAAGTCACCTTGACCAGGGAAGTTCTGGGAACTGAAGCGGAAACCGAAGAGACAGAAGCAAAGGGGAAAAGGAGGCCTGGCCTGTCTTTGGTCAGAGGTCAATGATCCTGAAAGCTGGGCTGCCTGGCCAGGAAGCAGATTTTAAACAGGCAAATCCATTGTCCTGTGTGCTTTGATGGGAAATGCAGAGCTCAGACTAGCTGTGTAGGGTGGTGCTGACTGTAGTTCCGCTTGTCCTAAATGAAATTGATTTCCTGCCTTTGCGTGCTAGAGAGAAAGTCCTGGTTAAGTTATTCAAACTGAGAGAGAAAAAAAATGTCCCCTGAAGGAGCAGGGAGTGGAAATGAGGGTGTGTTGAAAGGGGAGCAGGAATGGAGCACACAAAGCAGATATTTCAGAATCAGGCCCCTATACCTGGCCTAGAGCGAGAATCATGATGGGAAGATAAGCTTTACTTGGTTGGTTGTAACTCAAAAGCCAGAACAGGTTAGTTTAACCTACTTACCTCTTATGTCTGGCGCCACCATCTGCTCTGAGCCATACTTGCTGTGGGACACAGTGGTTGATATATCACTTGGTATGTACCGTACCTGTCTGTCCATAGTTAACAGGATGGAATTTGAGGCAGAAAGCAAATTCTTAAATTCCAGTCACCTATCAGGTGGGCTTCTGTTTGTTTGCTTGTTTTTACCAAATCTCTGGACAAAGGAAATCTTGAACTTGTAAAAATCACAGGGGGATGTTTATCCACTTAACCAATAGGAAGAACCTGGTTCTCTCACCTCCAGGTTGCAGCCTAGAGGAGGGCCCTCAGTGGAGCCCAACTCTGTTGCCATCCTGATCTCAGATGTCCAGCCCCCAGAACTGTGGGAAATAAGTCTCTGTTGTTTATATGCCACCCAGTCTACAATATTCTGTTACAGCAGCCCCAGACTGACTCTTTGTTGTTGTTAATCCTCACCTGAGGCTATTTTCCCATTGATTTTTAGAAAGGGAGGAAGGGAGGGAAATGGCGGTGTGTGTGGAGAAATAGAGAGAGAAACATCGATATGAGAGAGACACATTTATTGATTGCCTCCTGCACCACCGCACCCCCCTCCCTGACCAGGCCTGGGGATTGAACCTGCAACCAGGTACATGCCCATGACCAGAAATCTAACCCTTTGGTTCAAGGGCTGACACTCTAACCAATGAGCAACAGCATCCAGGGCAAGATACTCCTATTATGCCAACACGTAACGATGAGTGTCTATGCAGGTAGGGTAATCAAATTATTTGGGTAGGTTGCCAGCTATTTTCACTTTTCTATATGTTCTAGTCCAGTAATGGCGAACCTAGGACACGCGTGTCAGAGGTGACACGCGAACTCATTTTTTTGGTTGATTTTTCTTTGTTAAATGGCATTTAAATATATAAAATAAATATCAAAAATATAAGTCTTTGTTTTACTATGGTTGTAAATATCAAAAAATTTCTATATGTGATACAGCACCAGAGTTAAGTTAGGGTTTTTCAAAATGCTGACACGCTGAGCTCAAAAGGTTTGCCATCACTGTTCTAGTCATTTTACAGTAAACATGTATTAGCTATATAAGTAAATAAATGAAAACCTCAAAATAACTTGTACTAAGGGGTGCCTATAAAGAACAAAAACAACCATGAGCAGTTGTCCATGTCTCTGGACCTTAAAGAAATCTGAGACCTCATTCCCCTCCCTCTCCATCCCCCTCTAATGCCTCCCCCCCCCCCCCCCCGCCATAGTAACACCCTGTTTCCAGTCAGCTCTCAAAGAGCACACCTATGCAAAACATGAGAATGGAAAGGATGGTCATGGATCTCACTTTGATTTTATAGGAGGTTTCTGTTCACAAAAGGCATTATGATGAGAATGATGAGACATGATGAGAATGACCTAACATAAAAGAGGGTCTTAGGGTCTGTTAATCCATGGCATGTTCCAAGAAGTTTGGAATAATGTTTCAGAATGTCGTTTTGCTTCTCCTTTGACGCAGCGGACTAAATCTTTGCTAGAGTGCAGGCCCCTGAGTTGGCTGTCCTTGAGGGGAATGAGGACTGTGCCAGAGGCCAGTGGGAGCATTTTGCTTAGACATCTTAACACAACTTTACAATTATTTGCTAGGTAGCATCCTTGAGTAACATATAATATGACTGTCTCCCAGCACTGAGTAAGGAACTAGGCAGCTTGCTGGCAGCATGGTCCAAACCACACAGAGCTTGTGAGGGGTCCCTGTGTGCAAGATCAGTATGTGTCTGTGTAGTGCATATACGGTACTCTTGACTTCATATAAAAAGAGTACATTCATATCAAAAGACAGATAGCACTATTGTTTGTCTTTATTAATTGTGTCTTATAAACTTTTTGATTTTGTGGTAACTTGAAGCATCAAAAGATACTGATAGAAACAAGATTTCTTATACCATCTAAGAAACCTAATCTATGGCAAATTAAACTAGTTATTTCTCTCTGAGACTTTTCTGAATATTACAGATGTATAATTTCACTTGAAATGAAACAAAAACCCATTTTCTAGAACCTCTCGAATTCTAGGTTTTCTGGCTGCTTTGGTCTTATTTCTTGTAGGAAAATAAGATCACCATTGCTGGAAATGAACAAATAGATGAATCCATTAAAACTCTTTCAGTCTGACTGGCATGGCTCAGTGGATGAACACTGACCTATGAACCAAAGGTCATGGTTCAATTCCCGGTCAGGGCACAAGCCCAGGTTGCCAGCTCAACCCCCAGTAGGGGGTGTGCAGGAGGCAGCCGATTAATCATTCTCTCTCATCACTGAAGTTTCTTTCTCTCTCTCCCTCTCCCTTCCTCTCTGAAATCAATAAAAATATATATTTTAAAAAATCTTCCATGGCCGAAACCGGTTTGGCTCAGTGGATAGAGCGTCGGCCTGTGGACTGAAGGGTCCCTGGTTCGATTCCGGTCAGGGGCATGTACCTGGGTTGCGGGCATGTCCCCAGTGGGGGATGTGCGGGGGGCAGCTGATCGATGTTTCTCTCTCATCGATGTTTCCAACTCTCTATCTCTCTCCCTTCCTCTCTGTAAAAAAAAAATCAATAAAATATATTAAAAAAAAAAAAATCTTCCATGAAGCAGAGTGACATTGTTTCTCTATTACAAACAGATAACTAGGTACAGCACAAATCGCCATGCTTTTTGCCTCGCTCGCCAGTGGTGTGGAGAAGGCACCATCCCTCATCCGCTCTCTCAGGTAGCAGCTTGAATCTTTCCATCTTATTAAGACCACAGAGAAAGGCTTCACTTTGGAAGATTCTGAGAGAATCACTGTTGAAGAGCTGAGTTTGAAGAGCTTTGGAGACCAAGGATGTCATCACTGTCAGCCAATGGAAAACTCATTTGATCCTCTAGAAATATGTATTTATTCTCTTTGACTCTTCTTCTCCAGTGGGTCATTTGTAGCAAAAGACAAATTCGTGGGTGTCTAAGAGAACAGAGAACAAGGAAGGATACTAATCCATGCATTAATGCATTGCTTTCATCTGGCTCTACAAACGACTTACCATCCCACTCGATTTTCCCTCTGGGAAATGGGAAAAATGCTTCCGCTGGCCTCTGGCACAGTGCTGGGCCCCTTCAAGGACAAGCATCTCAGGGACACACCTGCACTCTAGCAAAACTGTGTTCACCGGAACAAAGGGGAGGCGGAAAGACATTCGGGAACATTCCAAACTGCTTGCAGCACGCCATGTGTTAACAGACCCTCTTGTATGTTATATCATTCTAATCAGCATGCCTGCCAACGCCTTTTGTGAACAGGAACCTTGGTAACTTTAGCAAGGGGAAGTAATGACATCAACAGCTTTTACTAGACCTCAAAATATATAATTGTTAGCAGCATGACAATTTTTTATATCAGTAACAAAATGGATATTTTTTGGTAAATAAATACAGGAAACTGCTTTTACATTTATGGGCAAAACAAGAATTAAAGCAATCAGAGATATGCCAAACATTTTCCTGGAAGATGGATTTTTAGTTGTATGGACAAAGGTCATGCAAACAAAGCAAAATGAACATAATATTAAGGCAAATTTCTAGTGGAAGGAGTTGTCAAGAAGGGTCTGAGGTTTTTACCCTACTTACAAGCTAACAAGTTTGCCTGACACAATTTCATGGATGCTGCCAGAAATTCCTGGGTCAGAAATGAAGGCCTATTTATTACTTACAGCTAAGCAGTAGTCAGAGTATCTGCACTTTTGTGCTGATTCTTTGAGGCCCTGTTCCTATAGGGTGATGCAAAGAAGCCAGGGTTCAGAGCTAATCTGTCTTACTTCCCACTGATCTACACTACAGTACAGTAATCTGATGAGAGAGACCTAAGGAATTAATGATGTTCACGCTCTTGGAATATCTAAAGCAGCTACCTGTCAGAGCACAGCCTAAGTTGGGGCTAGTAATCTGCCATGGATGTGCATTCAGTACCTCCACATTGGCCAATAGGATCATATGAGTTTCAAGTGTACATTTCTATGATACATGATCTGTACATTGCATTGTGTGCCCACCACCCAGTATCAAACCATCTTCCATCACCATATGTTTGATCCTCTTTACTCTCCCATTTCCCACATCCTCTGGTAACCACCATACTGTTGTCTGTGTCTATGAGTTTCAGTTTTATATCCCACATATGAATGAAATCATGTGGTTCTTAGCTGTTTCTGTCTGACTTTTTTCGCTTAGCATAATATTCTCAAGGTCCATCCATGTTGTAACAAATGGCAATATTTATCTTTTGTTATAACGGAGTAGTATTCCATTGTATACATGTACCACATCTTCTTTATATCTTGGCCATGGTGAATAATGCTGCAATAAACAGGGGCACATCTATTTTTGCAAACAGATGTTTTGAAGTTTGCTGGGTCATATGGTAACTCTACTCTTAGTTTTTTTAGGAACAGCCAGACTATTTCCATAGTGGCTGTACCAGTGTACATTCCTACCAGCAGTGAATGAGGATTCCCTTTTCTCTACAACCTCTCCAACATTGTTATTACTTGTCTTTTTTATAATAGTCAATTTAACAGGTGTAAGGTAGTAATTCACTGTTAGTGGTTTTTTTAAATCCTCACCTGAGGATATTTTTTCCATTGATTTTCAGAGTGGAAGGGAGGAGGAGGGGGTGGGGAGAGAGAAATAGATAGAGAGACATCGACGTAAGAGAGACACATCAATTAGTTGCCTTCTGCACTTGCCCCAACCAGGGCCAGGATCGAACCCACGACCCTCTGACCCCTGGGCTGATGCTGTAACCACTGAGCAACTGGCCAGGGCTCATTGTAGTTTTGATTTGCATTTCCCTAATAGCTGGTAAAGTTGAACATCTTTTCATATATCTGTTGGTTGTTTCTATGTCTTCTTGGGAGAAGTGTCTATTCAGGTCCGCTGCCCACTTTTTAATTAGATTATTTGTTTGTTTGGTGTTGAGTTTTATGGGTTCTTTATATATTTTGGGTATTAATCCCTTGTTAAAGCTGTTGTTTGCAAATATCATCTCCCAGTCAATTGGTTGCCTTTTTGTTTTGTTGTCAGTAACAAGGTTTGAAAATGGTACAATTAAGTCAGTCAACTGGCTGTTATAGAGAAGTCAACTAGCCAGTTTTGGTTTCATGGAATGAAGTGATTTGAATCATGGTTTGCTCAGTTACAACCTCCCCAAGATGAAAGCCAATAGAGGGAATTAAATAGTGATCCCAAACCTTTACTCTCTTGGCGGTTGCATTGCCTAGGGCAGTACTATCCCTTTTAGAACTCCCCTGATTTCTTTGATGAGAGAGATTCATTGTCAGAGGATGAGGCTGAATCAAATTTTTGGAAAATATTTATTATCTCGCTTTGTTAAAATCTGAAATTATAGATCCAAAATTGTATTTGTTCAAATATGTTATACTCTCTAAACCTAAGAAATACATTAGTTTGTAGTAAATTCCAGAAGTAACATTTAAAGTCAGGGAATTAAATGAAATGGATAGTGACATTTACATCCATGCTGGGAAGCTGAAAGAATGACAATAGAAAAGGCTGGGTACAGATTTCCTGGAAGGTACCTGGAGCATCACAGTGAGCACTATTCAGCAATGGAAAGTGGTCATAGACTATAATGTACAGCAAATGAACAGAATTTATAACATGGACCTGGCTGATGCTCTCTTTTCTCTGCCTTCACGACGGTATATCTTCCTTCTGCAAGGCACTGCTTGCTCACTCCAAGTTTTCAACCTTGATGAGTTTCAGGTTAAAGTGGCCCATCCAGTCCAGCATTATGCATTCACACAGCTGACCATTGAAGGGACCATTTCTGCTGCCACGAACACACTTTTCTCAGAAGAATTCTTTGGGCTGGGAACATGGCTGAAAATGACCCCCCAAAAAGCTTTTGTGCATTTTGTGGCTTAGAGGTGGGACCTACATGCCAAGTGCAAGCCCTTGACTGAAAGAGGCCAGATTCCTCATTGAGTCCTAAGCCGTCTCTCAAGGGGATTTACCCAGGTGTTTGGGGGATTGTGCTGATTCACTATAAAGAGGCAGAGAGCCTGAGAGCCATCCTTGTTTCAACATCTGCCTTCTTGTGTGGTCCAAGTGTACTGTCTGTTCATTTTTCCATCTTCACTTGTGCTTCCTGGAATTTGAGTTCTGATACTTGCTTGGTTAACTCCCTGTTTACTGATCAGGACAGTATTCTAGAAGTGTGTTATATGCTTCAACTTTATCTGTGGTTCTGATTCTAAATATTAATTATCAATAATAATTAGAAATAAGTAAATCTGCTTTGAACACTACAATTCTGTAATACAATTTAATACACTTATTAGCATCCTTAGAAATCTTTTAAACACATAATAATTGGTAGTATTCTTTCAAGTCTATAGCATAGGATAACATATAGACTTAGAAATGTCCAGCCTCTTCCATGGCCACCAGGCCCCCACATTCTATTTTTCAGCTGTGATGATCTCCTTTAAGCTCCTCAAACAGGTTTTATTTCATCCATCTTAGAGGGTTCTTCCTCTGAAAAACCTTTCCTGACCATCTACCCATCTTTCAGATCTGATTTTTCTCATGGCCCATACTGTGCCCATCATAGACTTTATCACTGTGTATTATGGTAGTTTGATTTATTTTCTTCCTCCCTTATGCTTCATAAGCTCCATGAGGACACTGCCCACTTGCATTTTATTCTTTGCATTATGCCTCCTATCACAGCTAATGCTCATCATTGGTAAGTATCATTACATATTGGGAGATAGGGTGAATGTTTGAGAAGACCTGTGTTTGAGCCCAGGTCTCCCTACTTGTTGACTCTGTCAGAGAGTTTCCTCATCAGTAATAGTGTTGAAAATATACCTTGCTCTGAGGGCCACATGAGATCACACTTGTAATCTCTAAAGATGTTATTACTCAGTCCTCTTGTGTTTTGCATTCATTTGCAATGTTAATTTGTACTGCATTTTAGCACTTGTTTGAAATTATTTCATGTGTAAATGTTTTCCCCCCTAAGGAAACTATAAGTAATAGATAATTTCATTTATTATTTTTATATAAAATGTCACCATCCAAAATTAATAGGCATGTCATAAAACAGGACCAAGTGAATGGAAGCTAAGAGATAAAGGATGGTAGAAATAGACTCATAAATGATCCAGGTATTTGAATTGCCAGAGAGTCTCTAGTCTTTAAAATAATGGTAATGGATACATTCATAAAGATGGGGGAAATCTTGAAGCTGTAGGTAGAAAGTTGGAAAATATGAAAAAAAAATCAAATAAAAAGTTTAGAACTTGAAGTGATAATAACTGAATTTTAAAATGTAGGGATTTAATAACTGATTAAACACAGCAGAAGAACTGATTAGTGAACTAGAGGATAGTTTTTAGAAAATATTCATATTGAAGCATCCTGGAAAAATTAAGGACAAATGGGATGTGGTGAAAAGATCTAACATATCAGAGCCCCATAAAAGAAGAATGAGAAATGACCAAATTTAAAGAGATAATGGTTAAGAATATTCTAAACCTGATTACAAATATCAAGACAGATTAAAGTTCACAAATCCCATATGGAAGAAAAATCAAAGAAAAGCATACATAGGCACATCAGAATACAGCTGCTTTAAGAAAAAATACATTCTTAACAGCATCTAATCCCAAGAAAACAAAGACACATTATCAAAGGAATGTAAGAAGACTTAAAGAAGTCTTCTCAGCAGAAATTATTAAAGCTTGACAACAGCAGATATAATTTAAAAGTCCTAAAAAATGATTGCTGACCCATAAGTACATTTTTAAAAAAATGATGGCGAAATAAACCACAACAAATAATTTTGAGGGAATGTGTCATCAACAGCCACATACTAAAAGAAATATCAAAGAAAGTCCTTCATCAGAAGGAAAATTTTCCCAGCTGAAATCATGACAATGCAGGAAGGGATGAAAAACAATGGAACAAGTAACTATATGAGTAAATCTATATGAATATTGACATTTTAAGACAATTAAAATGGTTTTAGGCGCTTTCAAATAAATGTCGAATTTATATATATGAAAACTACATCATTTTAGGAGTGAGGAAAATGGAGTTAAGAAAAGTGAAAAGTACAAATTTTAGACTCTAATAAGCAAAAGATGTCTTTTGTGATAATTAAGGTAAACACGAACAATATAAACATATATCATTACAAAGTGAATAACAATTAAACAAAGAAAGCAATACTTTATTAATTTAAAAGATGTAAGAAATTAAAACAGAGTTTCAGAGAAGCATTGTGTGTAATAGCCCCAAGCAACTCAAATGCCCGTCCATGGGATAAGATAAGTAAATTTGCATATATTTCCACAAGCGAGCTATGAACAATGAAAACTTCTGTGATACCATAGTTAAATCTCACGAACTATTGAGTGAAAGAAGTCAGACATATACGTATATGAGCCCCTCGAATGACTCCACTTATTTCAAGTTCAAAACCAGTGGAAACTAATTTATGGTGATAGAAGTTAGATGAGCATTACCTTCAAAGTGGTAGTTACCGGGTTGTGACACAAAGGATGCAGGCAGTATTTCATATCTTGATCTGTGTGGTAGTTGGCTGGGTGTGTTTCCTTCTGTAAAAATTCTTTGAGCTGTATATTTAAGATTTTTGTATTTTTTGGATGTATGTTGTACTTATAAAAAAATGCAGGTTATCCTTTCTATGTTAGTCATACCTGCAGGAATAGGCTTACTAATCTCTATTTGTAATGGAAAGTGGTTTAGCATTTCTATAAATAATAAATGGGCTTTGTTAACGTATGGTAGTAGGATTTGTGTCATTTTAAGATATGACTAAATCTAGTTCATTAGAATATTCATCAAAGAAATAAGCAGAAATATTTAATGCAGTGCACATATTTTCTCCAATAATAAAAGGAGCAATTTATGGGTTTGGTTTTTTTTAGCACATGAATTGTTCACTTGTTTCCCATATGTCTGTCAAATTTATTTGATTACTTCAAACTTATGCAGGGTTGCTTCAAGTTTATTTATTTTATAATGCCTACAGGAAAATGCAATAATCACAACTCAACTCTAAAATGATGGTTTTTGTCATCTGTGGGTTAGTGGCTGGCCATCATTTTGCCTCTGTGTTATGGCATGCACGGGTCCCCGCATCCGAGCTCTGTGTCACAGTGACCCAGAGGACCAGATGTCTTCACTCTTGCATAAGCTGCACTCCGGCTGAGCACCTGCTCCTGTCATTTTGTTCAGGAAAGTTGGCCATCCAGATAATTAATTATGTAATTGGTAATGTGAATACTGCTTTCTATAGAAAGTGATAGGAAGAAGTGAAAAGGGAGGGAGCAAAGTTTTGGTTGACTTTAGGAGGGAAGAAACTCCCAAAACGCATTTTTCCTTAGAGCATAAATCATCTCCCACCCACAATCTGCTTAGTTACCGCCCCCCTTTATTCTAGAACTCCCATCTAATTTAGACTTGATGGATTTTGTGGAAGTCTCCTCTAATCAGGATGGTTTCTCTGATTTACAATTCTGGCTGTTGCAGGCTTTGCTCCAAGATTCCAAGAGAGACAAGACTGAATATATCAGAAAAAGGAGGGTGTGTCTCAATTAAATGAAATCTTTGCTCCTTCTACACTCCGTTATAAGAAAAGACTGTGTAGTCAAATATGAACTCTCCAAGATTATTTTTTTGCTGCTTTTTTGGCATAGATCAATTTAGCAGCTATCACGATGCCCAAATGTATATTTATCTTACAATTCTAAGTTTTGGGTTTTAGTAAACATTTTTTTCTAGATGAGTGTTAAAATAACATGTAACAGAGAATATTACAGAATAGTCATTGAGCCACAAAATTCAGCATAAATGAAATACGGTTCACAATTCTCCTCCATCCTTTAGACAGATACACACAGCAGTGGCATAGGGAAATTGTTTTCTTATATATAATGCTGTGGTCAAAAAACATCTCACCCAGCCGGCATGGCTCAGTGGTTGAGCATCGACCTATGAACCAAGAGGTCAGGGTTCAATTCCTGGTCAGGGCACATGCCTGGGCTGTGGGTTCAATCCCCAGTGGGGCATGTGCACGAGGCAGCCAATCAATGATTCATCATTGATGTTTCTTTTTCCTTTTTTTAAAATATATTCCATTGATTTTTTTTATAGAGAGGAAGGGAGAGGGATAGAGAGTTATTAATATCGACGAGAGAGAAACATTGATCAGCTGCCTCCTGCACACCCCCCACTGGGGATGTGTCCACAACCAAGGTACATGCCCTTGACCAGAATCGAACCTGGGACCCTTCAGTCCGCAGGCCGACACTCTATCCACTGAGCCAAACCGGCTAGGGCTCATCATTGATGTTTTTATCTCTCTCCCTCTCCCTTCATCTCTAAAGTCAATAAAAATATATATTAAAAAAAAAACACATCTCAACATCTCATCACAAGCAACACCTCATTGCCTTTGTTAATGAAACTGAAATTGAACTGTAGGATAAAGATTTCCGTCTCTGTTGTAAGGCTAAACCTGCTGCACACTCTTCTTCACCAAGAAGACTATCAATAGAGCTGCCTTAAGCTTCCTTCTGTTCCCTTAGATGTAATTAGACACACAAGTGGAGGAGCCTAAAATTGAGCTTTAATGCATCAGAGGCAACTTTTAAAACCAGCTTCTTCTTTTCCTCCAAGGGCTAATTTCAGTGTTCTCTATTATGGGGTAGAAATTCGGCTCATGAGCAAGTTAAATTCACTTGCAAAAAAATAAAGCTGCATTTTTGCATTTCTCTCTTGTGACTTTAAATTTCAGACCTTTGTACTTAGTAAGGAAGAGAGGCCACAGAAGAAAAGAAAGGGAAATACGGTTAATGTTTTTGAAAATCAAGTAATCACAATAAGCTAATAACAACCCTATGATCATCAGCATTTTATACTCAGAGATTAAGTAACTTGCTGGAGGTCCCACTGCTAATAGGAGGTAAAGTCTGCCTGCAAACCCAGGAAGATGAGCAGCAGGCTGCCTACTCAGGACCCCGAACTGTCCTGCTTCTATAGGAGAAAAAGGAAATGGGTAGAGTCAAGGGTAATTTTAAAAATATAAGGAGAACGCACATTTTTGGAAATAGAGAGAAAGAACTTAGAGATGAAGGAAAAAATGGGAAGGGCCATGGAGAACTAATGAATGAGGTTCCCAAGAGGCAGGAAAGGAAAGAAATAGAAGCTGGTGAGAAGCCACGGTACCTCTTCCCTTGGGACAGAAAAGAAGAAAACACAAAACATGTGTGAAGACAAAAGTGCTTGGAATGATGAGAAAGCATCATGTAAGGGCCTTTTTTGGTTTGTTTGTTAATCCTCATCCAAGGATATGTTTCCCAATGATTTTTAGAAAGAGTGGAAGAGAGAGGGGGAGATACAGAGAGAGACACGTTGATTGGTTGCCTCCTGCACCCTCCCTGAGAACGGCCAGGGAACCTGCAATCAAGGTACGTGCCCTTGACTGGAATTGAACCCGGGACCCTTCAGTCCGTGGGTGGATGCTCCCAGTGGTCGGCAAACTCATTGGCCAACAGAGCCAAATATCAACAGTACAACGATTGAAATTTCTTTTGAGAGCCAAATTTTTTAAACTTAAACTATATAGGTAGGTACATTGCTATTAACTTAATTAGGGTACTCCTAAGGCTTAGGAAGAGCCACACTCAAGGGGCCAAAGAGCCGAATGTGGCTCGCTAGCCGCAGTTTGCCGACCACTGCTCTATCCACTGAGCCAAACTAGGTAGGGCATGTAAGAGCCTTTCTTTAAACGGCTTCCACTTTTGTAATAAGAAGGGAACGTGCACTTTCTGAGAGGGAGATAAAGGGTGACAGAGCTGGAACAAAAATATGTGGATGGGGGATGGGTGGGGGGAATAAAGTCCTATGTGACATGTTTGTGAAAAGCTGCATTTTTGTGGGTATATATTGCTATTTTTAAAAGTCTGACATCTTAGTAATTTACTTTTTTTCCTGCAAAAAGCTTTATGTTTCTATTTGGTCCAATGCATGGGAGAGGGCTTCAGGGTGGTTTAAAGAATGGCCAGTAGTTTCGGGGAGAGGTTCAGGCACCAGGGGAGGCAGAGGGGCCCCTCACAGGCCTCGGGGCTCCCCAGGCTCCTAGTGTTGCTGGAGGCTGAGCCTTTCCTAGAGCCACTTGCCACCCGCCCCCCCCCCCCCCCCCTGGGGCGCAGCCTGCGGAGGGAGCCAGGTGGGGCCCATCTTCCTGATGAGCTCCCCCTCCTCACCCGGAAGCAGCTCTGCAGGACTTTAAAGCTGAGCGTCCCCGGGGCAGAACCAGGGCTTGCAGGTCCACCAGGGGCCTGGTCAGGTTCCTCCCCAAGGCCGGGGTGGCCTCCCTGGCGCCCCGAGTTCTGCCCACTCATCTGGGGAGGCCTCAGCGCGTCCTGGGGGACAGTGCGGCCACCACGCCGGGTTTGCAACTTTAAGAGACACTTGGAGTCCTCGTGCTTCTCCGCCATCTCGCCCAGAGAGAGGTAGGTGTGGGGGGCCGCAGGGGCAGGTTGGCCAGGCCTCCACCTCAGTGGAATAATTCTGACGAATTTGGGAGCTCATGGTTGTTCGGCAATAAATAAAATTAAGTCAAGAGTTAAGGAGTTAAGGTAGAAAAGAAATCGGTGTGTTGGCCGGTCTTGGAGGTGGTTCTGAAGGTGGAGAAGAGTCTGTTCTGTCCAAACACGGTTGAAGCAAGAGACTGACCAGGGCACTCAGTAATTTACATGTTTAGATTGAGTTAAATGATGGGGTTATTATTAAGTGTTTATGCAACGGTAAAAATGTGCCAAGTGAGAGCTGAGGTGTGCTGTGAGTATTGGATTCCTAACACTTTGATTTTAAAAAAGGAACGTTAATAACTTTTTTATATTTAATACATATTGAAATTATAGTATGTCTGTTGGAGTCAATAAAATATATTGTGAAAAATTTAAAAAATGATACGCAGTCCGTAGTTTTCGACACATCCCAGCCTGTATGAGGTTAAGCAGCCATATTAGGGAGCTAGACAGCTTCTGTTGAAAAACAAATTTTATTTTAGTGAGAAGAATTTCTAAACAAAGGAAATATGACAGTATCCAAATCGATACTGGTAATTATAATCAGAATGTCCGTCTCTACACAAGGAAACTAAAGAAGAGAACAAGTCAGAAATGTTTTCTTTAAACAAGAACATCTCACTCTCATTATAAAGATTTCAGCCTCAAATCTCTTTCCCCAATCCCAAGTAAAAGTCTTCAAAAGATTTCTTTAAAATTATAAGAAAAGTCCTGGCTGGTGTGGCTCGGTTGGTTGGGCATTGTCTCGAGTACCGAAGGGTTGCCAGTTGATTCCTGGTCAGGGCACATGCCCGGCTTTCAGGCTTAATCCCTGGTGGGGGGTCAGCAGGAGGCAGCTGATAGATGTTTAGCTCTCACGTTGATGTTTCTCTCTCTCCTTCTCCTTCCCCCCATCTCTAAAATCAATAAAATATCTTTAAAAAATAAAAATAATAAAATTAGTCAAGAGAAAGGATTATTTGAAGCTGAATGAGTTAGAGGAAAATGTTTGAATTGACATAACATTATCACCTCAACATTCTACTTACAGGGACAGTTCAGAATTTTTAACTGAGGCTTAAAATATTTGGCACAAAATAACTACATGTTCATGCATGAATGCTTGTTGCACTTTGTCTTCTAAGGCTGCATTTAAAAACATATCTGAAGTGATGTTTTATTTAAAAATTCTCACTATATATTATCTTTATCTTATATTAGTGTCCATCTTACTATTTTATAATAGTAATTTTTGTATTCATTTAATCCTCCAATAGTTAATCAGAATGTGATTAATATTTAAATATGCATTCATTTACATTTTTACTTATTTTTTAAATTTAAAATCGATTATATTTTTAGTTCCATTTCAGCCTTAAATATACTCTGAATACTGAATACTTTTAAAATGAAATACAGGTTTTGGCATAGTATTTCAAAATTATAATTACTGAAATGCTAGTTTATCATTTTACTGCAGTAATGTAATCAGAGCAGTTGGAGAGACTAGCACTAAAACGACTGATTGTGATTTTCTGTCTCTGCTTGAAGTTAATTAAAGACCAAGGGATCTAATAAACTGAGGGCAGAGGGAGGGGCATTGAGGCTGGGATCTAGTTAAAACATGCTATCACTCTCAGCTGGTGAATCAGCCAAGAGCCAGATGGAGGAATGAGGAACACGTTGAAAACTTGATGTGAATAGTGGTTTGTGACAGAGAATTAAATGCTTAAAAAATGATGGCGGAGGTTGAAGGAATGTATATTAATCAGGGTCTCTATGAAAGGCTCCTAGAATAAAATAGCTAAACTGGCCTGTAGGTGAAGCAATCATCCTCTACCATGATCAGGAAGCTGATGGACCAGGATGGGCCCCTAGAACTGGGGACATCAGGGCAACCTGCTGTAGCTGCAGCCTAGGATCAGCAAGTGCCTGTCCCTACTGATCAACTGCCTCATGACTGCCCCGTGACTGGATAAGACACAGGAGAGTGGCCGGAGGCTGGAAAAGGGGGCATCCCTGGGCCTGTTCTGTCCAAATACTGTTGAAGCAAGAGACAGATCCGGTGCTGGAACAGGGATTCCAGTTGCCACAACCACTACCAGTTGCTTTCAACACCCACAAAGAAAATGACTGGACATGACTAAGCCCTTGCAGAAACACCTATGTCTTCATGTCTTTGAAGCACAGGAGCATGGCCTCTAGCTCACTTCTGCTTCATAATCTTACATGAATGGATCAGAGGCAGAACCAAAATCACGTCCAGAACTCGGCTGTGAGTATGGGAAATCTTATTTTTAGTTCTGAACTCTCTATAATTCAAGAAGACACAACTAGCAAGAAACACAGTAGAGCAAACCAGTCATCATCACTAAACTGGATGATAAAACTTCACCATAATGAGTTCATGTTAAATATGGATTGGCATGACATAGTGGGAAGTTACAAAAAGAGACCTATGTCCACTTATATATAGTATCTAAAGTAATCAGACTCATAAAAACAGAAAGTAGAATGGTAGTTGCCATGGTGGAGGGGCGGAGACAGTGGAGAGCTGCTCAGTGGTATAGAGTTTCAGTCCTGCAAGATCAGTTCTGGAGACTTGCTGTACTGCACTGTGCTTCTAATTAATACTGTAATACACACTTAAAAATTGTTAAGAGAGTATAATTTATGTTTTGTGTTCTTACCACAATAAAACACAACAAACATTTTCAAAAAGGAAAAAGAGATTTATATAGTTCAAGAACTTTGCAGTTTCCTCCAAATTTGGGCATTGATGGTCATTACTTGATATGATGTATGCCAGTTTTCCTCACCTAAAATTCATATGTCAAATGTATTAGATTTATCTTGTGATCATTTGTTAACCAGGGAACTTATATGCATATATGCATAGCCCATGGACACAGACAGTAGTGTGGTGAAGGCCTGGGAGGGCGGGTGCTGGATGGAGGGGGGCAATGGGAAAAAAGGAGAGACATCTGTAATACTTTCAACAATAAAGTTAAATTTTAAAAAAGGATAAAATCACCTAAAATCAATATCTATAAAAGGCAATATTGGATTATCTCATAATTTTAAATAATTGTCCTCAAATTCAATTAGAATCCCTTCCCTAGAAGTTCTGGTTGGAAAAACACTGAGTGCTAGTATCATAAATATTTTACCTAAACAGTTCCGGTTATACAGAATTTAAAAGATTGAGATAATATTTCCACAATAAGTCACCCTACTAGACAGATACAGCAGAAGAGTCTTTAAACTATTTGCAAGATCACTAATCCATTGTGAAATTTGCCATCCTCTTCTTTGTGTTTTACAAACATGTTTGAAAATTTAAATTACACAAAGAGTGGAGAATGGCTACAACAGAAAAGCCATATTTGATCTTTGTACATAGATACTTATTGTATGTGTAAAGGGCCACCTATAGCATAAAATTAGAACCCTTCTGGAGATTAGAAAGGGCTATAATTCCTGCAATCTGCTGCCAGCTCCAGGAAAATAAAAGCCCTTGTAAGTTTCATATCAAGAATTGTTTTAGCATTTTGTGGGTTTGTTGTCTGTAGGCTTGTGGGTTAATTTTTGAAGCGAGAATAAGGGTAAACAATTTTGTTCATTGTATTGTGAAATTTAACAAATATCAAGGACTTGAATTACTCTGACATTCATAAACCTTGCTTAAATTTCTTAGAATTATTTGTTTTCAATTTGTGATTGATTTCTTGAGTTTCTGCTTTTTCCACGGATTCATTTAATGGCTTTTAAAGAGAAAGATTATCTTCCTACCCGTCTCTGGGATAAAAGTTCTTAGCGTACTACAAAGGAGAAATGACTCCCCAGCTGTTTCCTGACCTCACCCCCTCAGAAGTTGGGTTTCTAAACAGAAGGTGTTTCAGTATGAAGACATACATTTTGTACGTGTTTCTTATCTCAGCAAAAACTGACTGCAAAGGTCAACTTCAGGGCGATCTCTTCAAACCCACTGGATTCCCTCACCCTCATGTTTTTTTCATTCTTCTTTATAGATAATTTGATCATTTCCAGAGCTGAGCCAGACAATACAGAGGCTCTGTTTGAATCACAGGCCACCTCTTGGAAAGAAAATGAAAAATTCTGTTCACTGTATGGCATCCAGATATCTGGGTGTGTGATATGGGGAAGCAATCCATCTGGATGGTGCTCTCCGTGCCAGGACTGTGGGTGGCAGCAGAGACAGAGAGAGAAGAACCAGGACACGGAGGTCAGGGATGAGAGGTGGGGCATATGAGGAGGAGGGAGGCAGCGCACAGCCAGTTATTCAGTCTAATAGTTGGGTTTTGCTTTGCTGAAGTGCAGGCTAGATGCCTGCAATGTTATCAAGCACACACGAAGGATTTTCAACTCTTTTTTTAACAAATGAAAAGTCAAGAAACTACTTTATCGTCAGTTTTGTTCGGTATTTCTTAAGAGTCTTCATATTTTCCTCAAAAATCAGCCAAAAGGTAAATTTGGTAATTTTTATCTTCAGGGAATTGGCCCACTTCAGCTAAGTTATCAAATGTGTGGGCATAGGGTTGTTCATAGCATTCCTTTACTATCCTTTAAAAAAATGTACTAACAGCAAAGGCAGTGACGCAAGACGGTGGCCACCAAGAGGGAATGACCTGGAGCCTTGGGGTGGGGTTCAAAGGAAGAAGCTGGAAAGGAACAAAAAAAGATGACCAGCCACAGCTAAGCAGCTGGACTTGGCAGAGGAGGTGGAGGGAGAAGACGGAGACTGCACCCCAGGCCCCATTTGCAAGGGCAAGTGCAAGTGCAAAAAGAAGGAATGGATTCTCCTCTTTTTTTCCAGAGGAATACATTTCAGAACAAGACGTTTAATGCAAGACTTAAGAATGTGGATGCCTCAATCTAAAGCAGATACTAAAATGGATCGTAAAGATAAGTTATTTGTGATTAATGAGGCCTGTGAAATGTGAAACTACATTAAATGTTTCTATTTTGAAGCTAAGAAGAAACAAAGATCTCTATATGTGGTTTTCAAATTCACCTCATAGACCATCTGTTAAGTTTCTAGTTCAAAACATCCATACCCTCACTGAACTAAAGATGACTGGAAACTGTTTGAAAGGTTCTCAGCCCCTTTAGTCTTTTGACCTTGCTTTTGATGAATTACCGCAATAAGCTTTGATAAAAGAACTCTTAAGTCAGACCTTCAGTACACCCACCGCACTGCCATCCCCAAAGCCAGTCATTTGCAAGCCACGTGTTTACTTTCACTGTTTTGGATAATAAGATATCATTTCAGAACTTTCAGATCATAGGAGAAGATGCTGCTCTTATAGAAATAGGGTTTCATTTTGTCTTAAATCTCATAAAGATTTTCCAGGGAAGTTTTGGAGTACCAGCTTTATATGAAAATCCTCACTACCAGTCACCAAACATCCATCGGTGTGGCATAAGACCCATCACAGCTGCAAAATACAAAGGGAAACAGCAAGTTAAAGAGGCAGAGAAACTGAGGGAGAAAGAACCAAAGATGATTCTTCCATATGAACCCACTGCAGATGTTTTTGTTACACCAGCTAAGGAACAACAGATAAAAGTACAGTGGGTAAAACCAGAGCCAAAAGTTGATTGGAAAGCAAGAAAGAGAGGGGTTTTCAAAAGGCAAAGAGAGATGAAACAAGCTGAACAGTGGGAATGCAAAATGAATCCCTGGATAACTAATTTTTCATTTATTTTACATTTATTTTGTATTCAATGTATAAATAGTTTCATTGTTCAGGACTCCCATGCATCTAGTTAGTGTAGCAGTTAAAAGAAAGAAAAAATTAAAGTCTCGTGGCTTCCAAAAAAATAAACCTTTACTGAGGAATAATTGACAAATGTAATTGTATATATTTCAAGTGTATATTATCCTTTTAATGTCTATGGACTCAGTAATGACGATCCCTCTTTAATTTCTGATGTTGGCAATGTGTGTCTTCTCTCTTTTTTTCTTATTTAGACTGTCTACAGGTTTATCATTTTAATTGATTTTTTTCCAAAGAACAAGTTTTTGATTTTATTAATTTTTCTCTGTTGTTTTTCTGCTTTGAATTTCACTGGTTTCTGTCCATATTTTTATTCTTTTCTTGCTTTAAAATTAAAATGTTCTTTTCTAGTTTCCTAAAGTGGAAAGTTAGGTTACTCATTTTATCTTTCTTCTTTCTTAGTGTGTATGTCCAATGTTATCAACTTTCCTGTAAGCACTGCTTTAACTGCATCTTCCAAATTTTGATAAGTTGAGTTTTCATTGGATTAAAATATTTTATACTTTCTTTTAAAACTTCTTTGACCCACCCTAGTTAAAGTTATAAACTTTAAAATTTAATACTCCTCATCTCTTTCCTTGCTTTACTTTTTCTCCCCTCTCCACTACTTGTAACCTGCTAATATACCATGTAATTTTTTATTATGCATTTTTGTTGTCTCTCTGTTAGTATTTGACTTCCACAAGGGCAGAGTTCAGGAAGCTTTCTCAGTTTTGTTTAACGATGTAGTTCAAGTATCTAAGCCTGTGCCAGATATACAATAGCACTTAATACATGTTTGTGACTGAAGTGGGGAGGAATTTTAGTACAAGCTTGACATATAGAATGGGAGAGGAAGAAACAGTGCCTTTGACCAGGATTTATTTAGCTTTGGATATTGCAATTTTTAAAATCTTTCTTGTTGAAAGTATTACATAGGTCCTCCTTTTTCCCTCATTAACCTGTTCCAGCCGGCTCCCATCCTCCCCCTCTCCCAGCCCCAAGCCCTCACCACCCTATTGTATGTGTCCATGGGTTTTGCATATATGCATGCAAGTTTATTGGTTGGTCTCTTCCCACCCACTCTCCCTTGCCTTCCTCTGAGGTTCAACAGTCTGTTTATGCTTCTGTGACTCTGAGTCTATTTTTGATCATCAGTTTATTTGGTTCATTAGATTCCACATATGAGTGAGATCATGTGATACTTATCTTTCTCTGACTGGCTAATTTCGCTTAGCATAATTCTCTCCAGGTGCATCCATGCCGTTGCAAATGGTAAGAGTTCTTTCTTTTTTACAGCTGCATGGTATTCCATTTTGTAAATGTACCATAGTTTTTTGGTACATTTACACAAGTGCCATCTGCTGATGGGCACTTAGGCTGTTTCCAAGTCTTAACTATTGTAAATTGTGCTGCTATGAACATAGGGGTGCATATATTCTTTTTTTAATTTTATTTTTTTGTTTAAAGTATTGCAAATAGTAGTACATATGTCTCCTTTTTTTTCCCATTGACACCCCCCCCCCCCCCCGCCAGCCTCCCTTTACCCCCTGGCTATATATTCTTTCTGATGAGTGTTTCAGGTTTCTTAGGATATATTCCTAGAAGTGAGTCAAATTGGAGTTATATTTTTAATTTCTTGAGGAAACTCCCCATACTGTTTTCCAGTGTGGCTGCACCAGTCTGCATTCCCAACAGCAGTGTACTAAGGCTCCCTTTTCTCCACAACCTCGCCAACATTTGTCGTTTGTTGATTTGTTGATGATATCCATTCTGACTGGTGTGAGGTGATATCTCATTGTCATTTTGATTTGCATCTCTCAGATGATTAGTGACTGAGCATTTTTTCATATGTCTCTTGTCTGTATGTCCACTTTGGAGAAGTGTCTATTTAGGTCCTTTACCTATTTTTTAATTGTTTATCTTCCTTTTGTTAAATTGTATGAGTTCCCTATAAATTTTGGAGATTAATCCCTTATCAGATGTATCTTTGGCAAATATGTTCATGTAGTGGGTCTCTTGTGTTGATGATGGTTTCTTTTGCCATGCAGAAGGTTTTTCTTTTCATGTAGTCCCATTTGTTTATTTTCTCCTTAGTTTCCATTATCCTAGATGTACCCGTAAACATATTGCTATGAGAGATGTCTGAGATTTTGGTGCCTGTGGTTTCTTCTAGGACTTTTATGGTTTCATATCTTACATTTAAGTCTTTTTTTTTTAATCCATTTTGAGTTTCTTCTTGTATATGGTGTTGGTGGTTGGCATATTTCTTAATATTTTTTGCTCTTTAAATACTACATGGATTTGTGATAAATTAAACTCTGATGTTTGTGTGAAGATTTTGTGCCCATTTGATATCATCTGATCACAGCAGAATATCCCTTTAATAAAGTCCATCAGGCATGTCCTTGTGTCTCTAGAATCTAACTGATTACAAATTCTGGCAACTCTGAGTTAGAGGTCTGTAATTTCCAGTTAAACCAAAAAGTTATGTACTTTGTGAATCACTGCACAGAAATCATATTCTTATGTCTATAAAGAAAGGAATTTATATAGTGTGATTGATCAAGGTATTAATTATGTTTGGGCACACACAAAAAATGACATGAATTTTCTCAGGTGATGTGGCTGGCCAAATCCATTAGGATATGGGATGCCTGACTGAAATCCTGAATGGCCAGAATTTGAAGCAGAGGCTTATGCTTTATAAAAGTCCATCTATTGCACCCATTTTGCTTCATTTCTCTGCCACAAAATTCCATTTCATGGAAGAATATGCTTTAGTGGATATCCAATAGATATTCATCATCACTACAGGTCCTTACCCCCTGGCTGGTGTGGCTCAGTTGGTTGAGCATCAGCCCATGTACCAAAGGGTCACCGGTTTGATTCCTGATCAGGGCACATGCCTAGGTTTTGGGCTCGATCT
Source organism: Myotis daubentonii (assembly GCF_963259705.1). NCBI lineage: Eukaryota > Metazoa > Chordata > Mammalia > Chiroptera > Vespertilionidae > Myotis > Myotis daubentonii. The sequence goes on along the minus strand of NC_081857.1, from coordinate 17,055,845 downwards.
CAGGTTGGGGTGCGTGCAGGAGGCGGCTGATCGATGTTTCTCTCTCACATTGATGTTTTGCTTTCTCCCTCCCTCCCTCCCTCCCTCTCTTTCTCTCTCTCTCCCCTTCTCCATCTTCTTTCCTTTCTCTGTAACATCAATAATAAAATAAAATGAAGGTGCTTATCTAAGGCATTGTACCGATGCTGTTGATGAAGAGTATCCTGGCTATTTACAGGCATACATTTAAATAGAAAGGTTATAACCTGAGAAAATACCAAAGCATCTTATACTTTCATACAACTTGCTCAACTAACTCTACTCTTCTATCTTGCCTTGCTCCAGGCAGAGACTGTGGGAAAGTTGAAGATAAGCCTTTATAGCAGGGGTCTTCAAACTATGGCCCGTGGGCCACATGCAAATACAAATATTGTATTTGTTCCCGTTTTGTTTTTTTACTTCAAAATAAGATATGTGCAGTGTGCATAGGAATTTGTTCATAGTTTTTTTTAAAACTATAGTCCGGCTCTCCAGCGGTCTGAGGGACAGTGAACTGGACCCCTGTTTAAAAAGTTTGAGGACCCCTGCTTTATAGAATCCAGGATGGATATGGTCAGGGGAAGGAAATGAGCTTACGTATATGGATAGAATTCCTGTTCTACTGGTCATGATCTCAGCTCCATTTCCAAGAGTCTTGCTCATGGATGGATGTAGAGGATGCTGTAGAAGACTGCACATTGCAAAACTCTATTTCCAAGACTCTTTTGCAAGGTCGCTTCTAGTTGGGTCCTGCAAAGAGGGGGGGTTGATAAGGAAAACTGGATGCTGGGAAGAAGGAAAATGCCTCCCTCCCCCTGCTTCTGGTGGTGTTCGGACAACAGCTGCTGTGGCATGGGGAGTGTGGCTCTTCAGCGGTAGTGTAGGCGCCTGGATTCCTGTTCAGCTGTAGTTGCGCCCTGTTGATGTGCAGCAGCCCGTAGGCACCTCTGTTCACACCAGATTGTGGTTTAGAAGCAATAGTAGCATCCTGACTTTTAATAACCCGTTTCTTTCTACTCTTCCAGCCCCTCAAACGCCTTTGTAGCCAACTTTCTTCACTAAATCATTTTCTTTTTGACAAATTGAACACAATTTTTATTTTCTGATTAGTCTAAATTTAAGAACACATAGTATGGATAGTGATCCTAGAACACAAGTCCTCAAAAGTGGAATCTGGGATTTTTTATTGACCAGATTGTGCTTGATCATGAAATAACCTCCAATGACAGAGGAAAATGAAATACTCAGAATCTATGGCTTATGGTGGCCTGGAATAAATTGCCTCTTACATGAAAGACTTCAGGAGACCAATTACCTGCTGAGACTAGAAGTGATGATTGCAAGGATTCTAGGTTTGCTGGCTGCTTCTGACTTCACCTGAGAGTTACAGAGAAAACCTAAAATGCTAAATATTGTAAACTCTTAGCTCCATGCTTAGTCAGACAACCACAGATCTTTACTGATGGCTCAGGAAGAATCTCTAGCTACTATAGCCTCTAAACTCAGGACAGATGCATTTGAGAATCAGACCCAAAATTTGTTCCTGGCTGCTGTAGGATTGCAATGTAAACAACATTCACTGCTTTACCAGGTCTCTTACATAAAAGTTAGGGTGCTGGTTGGTAAGGGATGGGACCTTGGGAACTGGACTAGTAGTGGGGACATTTGAGAGTACTCAAATGAATCTAAGAAACTTGAACCCCTAAAACTACCTGAGGGTCCTTTGCTTTCAGAAGCAATGCCGTCTCCCCTTTCTGAAGAATATCTTTCCCTTGCTTGAAAAGCCAGCAATTACCTCACAGGACTTAGTTGCTCTTTCTCCTCCTGATCTTTTCTTAACACCCATGTTTGCCTCTAGTCCAGGGGTGGGCAAACTTTTTGACTCGAGGGCCACAATGGGTTCTTAAACTGGACCGGAGGGCCGGAACAAAAGCATGGATGGAGTGTTTGTGTGAACTAATATAAATTCAAAGTAAACATCCTATCTAATAAAAGAGAAAAATGGTAATTGGTGTACGACGATACCCTTTTCATTGGCTAATCAGGGCTATATGCAAATTAACTGCCAACTAAGATTGGCAGTTAACTGCCAACAAGATGGCGGCTAATTTGCATATGTAGGCACAATGCAGGGAGGCGAAAGGGAAAGCAGGAAGAAGCCCCCTGCCACTGACAGTGATCGGAAACCCAGGGGGGAGCTAAGAGCTGGGGGGGCAGGGCAAAGGCGGCCCTGGGGCCGCCTTTGCCCTGCCCCCCAGCCATGATCGGAGAATCAGGTGCCTTTTCCGCCCTGGCCAGTGATAGCAGGAAGTAGGGGTGGAGCCAGCGATGGGAGCTGGGCACGGTCGAAGCTGGCAGTCCCGGGAGCTAGGGGTCCCTTGCCTGGGCCTAAAGCGAAGCCCACGATCGCGGGGCCGCTGCAGCTGCGGGTCCCCGCTGCCCGAGCCGGACACCTCAGCCAGAGGCGTTAGGCCTGGGCAGGGGCGGAGCCTGCAACCGCGGGGAGCTGGGGGTCCCCTGCCCAGGCCTGACACCTCTGCCGGAGGCCTCAGGCCTGGTCAAGGGGCTGATCCGGTGATTGGTGATCGGACGGTGATGAGGGGCAACTCCTCTGGCCGAGGCATCAGGCCTGGGTGGGGGGCGGAGCCGGGGATTGGGGGGATATGATGGTCCCCTTGCCCAGGCCTGAAGCCTGGGTCAGAGGCATCAGGTGTGGGCGGGGGGTGGAGCCAGCGAAGAGGGAGATGGGGGTCCCCTGCCCAGGCATGATTCCTGGGCCAGAGGCCTCAGGCCTGGGTGGGGGCCAGAGCCAGTGATCGGGGGGAGATGGGGGTCCCCTGTCCAAGCCTGACACCTCTGGCGGAGGCGTCAGGCCTGGGCAAGGGGCCGATCAGGCGATCGGAGGGTGATGGGGTTCTACGCCTCTGGCCAAGGCATCAGGCCTGGGCTGGGGGCAGAACCAGTGATGGGGGGAAATGAGGGTCCCCTGCCCAGGCCTGACGCCTCTGTCAGAGGCGTCAGGCCTGGGCAAGGGGCCGACCCTGCGATTGGAGGGTGATGGGGGTCAACGCCTGAGGGCTCCCAGTATGTGAGAGGGGGCAGGCTGGGCTGAGGGACACTCCCCCCCCCCACACACACACCCAGTGCACGAATTTCGTGCACCGGGCCCCTAGTCATTACATAAAAGGGTATGGTCTTTTATTTTTTTAGTTTTATTCATTTCAAATGGGCCGGATCTGGTCCGTGGGCCGTAGTTTGCCCACGGCTGCTCTAGACCCACAATTAGAAGTAGACCCCAGAATATATCAAGGGATTAACATTAAAAGAATGAAAATATTTTGCCAGTTTATACTGGAAAAAAAACAACCCACAAAAAACAGTAACAAAAACTCAGAGCATATGTGTACAAATGGTTTTTCAGTGGGACTGAATGTAATGGGCCCTCTTGTCCAGTGGGGTCATGGGATCCCAAATGGCTGAGGCAGAGGCCAAATAGCAGGGCTTAATTGCAACGTATATTTGCATGTGGGGCTACAGTGACAATCAGTACAATTTAAGAACACGAAAACTTCCAGAGCAAAAGGCATTGTTAAACGAACAAAGCTTAGGACATTTCTCATCTGTCCAGTGGCTCTTGGTCTTCCCCTCGAAGACAGTGGCATTCCAGAAGCTGAACAAGCTTATTGACTTGAAATAAAACATGATGTTCTCTTCCAGAATTGTAGAAAAATGAATGAGTACAGAATATCATTTATTTGGTCTTTGATATTTCTTAAATCTTTGAGATTTGCTACCATCTGTCTGCTGTTATCAGGGACAAAAAGAATGACTAATAGACAAAAATATTAAAGTAAATACTTGAAAATTTGATATCTTCAAATATTATATTGTGCTAGTCTGCTTGAGCTATGATGATCAAATATCACACACTATGTGGTTTATTTTTTAATAGTTTTTGATTTTTTAAAAAACAGGAAGGGAGAGGGAGAGAAACGTTGATGTGAGAGTGCAACATCCATTGGCTGCCTCCAGCATGCTCCCTCCCTGGATTGAACCCACAACCTAGGCATGTGCCCAAATCTGGACCAGCAACCTCCTGGTGTATGGGGCAGTACCCAACCAACTGAGCCACACTGGCCAGGGCACAAACTAGGTCGTTTAAACAATATAAATTTATTTTCTCCCAATTCTGGAGTCTAAGATTAAGGTAAGAGCTCTCTTCTGGCCTGTAGATGGCTGCTCTGTCCTCACACGGCCTTTCCTTTGAGCTATCTGGGGCCTCTTCTTCTGAGGACACTCATTCTATCAAATGAGGACTCTACCTTTCGGACCCCATTTAACCTTAATGACTTCCTATCTTCAAATACAGCCACACTGCGCATTAGAGTTTCAACATATGAAGTTTGAGGGTACACAAACACTTAGCTCATAACGTATATCTATTATCAGGTTTGTTGAGCGGTTTAGATATACACACACAATGCAAGTATACTTTCTGAGAGTAAATTTTGTCCTACCTTAAATGACATCCTTGTCTACATCACTGTTTCATGATGTTCTGAGACATATATAATCATTTTCAGGGTTTGGATCTCCTCATATGTAAAAGACACTGGCAAAGTACATCTCCAGTCCCTTGGTGGTTATGACAAATTATGTTACTGTCTGTTTGAAGATGCTCAGCCCACTGAGCATTTGTTCTAATATTCATTTCACATGTTCCTTAGAAACATATGCAAGGTCTGTATCTTTCCCATTTTTTTTCTCCCTGTGGAAGCAGCAAAGTGTTGACTTTGCAACCTAATTTATTGACTCCAAATAAGTTTATCAAATTTATTTACTCCACATAGGTAAAATTGGTAAAATTGGATAAATTATTTAACAGTTCTGTGCCTTATTGGCACAACGGGAATAATAATAGTCCCCACACTGTAGTACTGTTGTGAGGCTAGAGATAATCCATGTTGAACCCTTAGTCAAGGGCCTGGCACTGTCTACCACTAATGTAAGGGCACAGACATAAGATGTAGTTGAAACCATTCACACCAATTAAAGTATTCTTTTTAAACAAGAAAGCTTTGAAAATGGAATAGGGCTTAGTGAAGCCAAATTGCAAATTCAGATTTTGATGCTCTATTATGGTATTTCATCCAAGTTAGCTGCTTTCCCCCATTCATGGGGATTTCAAATTTAAGATCTTTATTTGTTCCTAAGTCACCTAGCTTTGACCTCTTACACAGACCTTTGTCTGAACAGGCCAAGGAATAAGAAGATCAAGGTATTGTTGTAGATTTATTTGTGATTCTAAATCCAATGGCCATTAGGCCTCCTTCACCCTCCCCTCTTTGCAGGTGAAGTCACAACATTCATCACCCACTCCACTAATTTTTAGGGCAGGTCATGACTTTCTCACTAAATAATCTGGATTCGAAGGCCAGGATGTGGTTGTTTTCAGGTGATGGCTGAATCGGCTGCTGGCCCGCGCCAGCCTGGAGGAACTGCAGTGTTACCAGTCTCGACCTTTTATCCCCAGCAAATTAATTCTTTTCTCTGCTAGTGAAATTGAAAAACCATAGCTACTAAAATAAAGAGTTCCCAGTCAAGCTGCCCTTCTGTCAAGTACCTTAAATTTTAGCTTTGCTCTGCTAACAAGGTGACAGGCAAGGTATAATTAGCACTAATCGCATGCTTATACAGCCCCGTCCCACCTCACCCCTGGATAAAAGTCCACGGAGTCCACATTTTAATAATGAGCAGTGAGTAGTAAGGTGTGCAACTCCATTTAGGGAGTCAACGGTTTAACTCAGATCACTCCTTCGTAGCTTTCAGGTCCTGCTTCTGGGAAAAGACTTGGAGCAGGCTAGCATTTGAAACTGTTTTGAAAATGACCTTGTTTCTGTCTCCTCGCTCAGATCTCTCCAGGGAATATTTTGTTCTAGGACATCATGCGCAAGCCCATGGTGGGTACTCCCGAAAAAAAAAAAAAAAAAAAGAATGGCCTTCAAATTAGAATTCTCAATTTCCCAGAAAAAAAAATCTAAAAATGAGTAAATAAAGCAAAAACTTTTAAAAGGGGAGAGTTTTCTTTCTAACACTGTAATGTAGCAATGCTAAAAACTTCTCCTTAGCCCACCTGCATTCCCACCCTACTTCCCCAATGGAAAATCTATTAGAGAAGAATTCAGATCTGGTTGATGTTGGATCAATGACCTCAACTCCATCTGGGGACCTCCATGAACTCAGTTTCACCTCCCAACTGGCTTCTGTGTATTACTAATACAGGGTTGCTCTGTGTCCAGGATGTCTTTAGCCAATAGATCTTTTTTTTTTTTTCAGTGCAAATGCATAACCACTAAACACACTGTTGGGTGTGGGGGGATAGTGATAATAAAATGAGTATGACACAGTTTCTTCCTTTAAGGAGCTTAATCCAGAGGAAAGCAAATCCTAAGTGACTGTCCAATTGGTAGCTATAATGTGCACTGACCACCAGGGGGCAGATGCTCAATGCAGGAGCTGCCAAGCTGTCATGACGTGGCAGCAGCAGTTCTCTCTGGGTGAGGCACCCAGAACCAGAGATGAGGGAGCCCTCTTGCAATCCGGGACCCTGAGGAGAATGTCAGAGAGCCTGTTTAGGCCTGATCCCGCAGGCCAGGCTGAGGGACCCCACCAGTGTTGACATAAAGTCCTTGCTTTCCTAGAGGTTACATTCTATTAAATGAAAAAATTATTTATTTGACCAATTATTTCTATTTCTGTGGTTGTTCTGAGTCCATATAAATGGAGAACATTGGATATTTAATCTTACCTAATAATAGACAAACATGTAAATTGACCGTACCTTCGCTATGCTAACCACCCAATCAGGAGAGTATGCAAATTAACCTAACAAAGATGGCGATTAATTTGCATATTTAGGCCTGGGGGGTGGGAGCAGCAAAGCCTCCCAGCCTTGGGGCTGGCGGAGCAGTGAAAGCCTCATGGCTCCGGGGCTGGCTCCAGCTGGAGCCCGGCCAGAGCAAAGGCCTGGGTGCCGGGTGCCAGAGGGAAACTGGTGCCAGCAGCCAGGGGAAAGGAAGGCCTATTGCACAAATCTCTTCATGCAACAGGCCTCTAGTATTCTATAAAAAGCAGAAATAAATGCTATGTCTTTATGATTCATAATTGATACATATGTTAGATTAGTTTAGATACTCAAGGAAATCATCTGAAATGCATTATTAGCCTCTGGCCAAAATCGAGGTTACCATGAAGGTATACATTTCTACTTGGTCTTAGGTAAGTGATAAAATAATACACCTTAGACCAGGTAAACAAACATTCCTGTTATGGGCTGATTTGTGTCTACAAACTCATATGCTGAAACCCTAATCCTCAGTAACTTAGAATGTAACTATATTTGGAGGTAAGGCCTTTAAAGAGGTAGTAAAATAAAAATGAGGTTATTAAGTGAGCCTTAACCCAATATGACAGGCATCCTTATAAAAAGAGTCGTACAGAGGGAAGACATGTAAAGAAACAGGGAAGAAACCAACCCTGCCAATGCTGTGATCTCAGACTTCTAGCTTCCAGATTTGGGAGACAATATATTTCTGTTGTTTAAGCCACCTGGTCTGTGGACACTGGTATGCAGCCCTAGCAAACTCATACAATTATGTGAATAAGGGAAGATTATGTGTTTTTTGTGTTTTTTTTGTTTTGTTAATCCTCACCTGAGGACATTTTTTCCAATGGTTTTTAGAGAGAGAAAAAGGGAGGGGAGGAGAAAGAGAGAGAGAAACATTGATGTGAGAGATACACATCAATTGATTGCCTCCCCAATGTGCCTGACCAGGGCCAGGGATCGAGCCTACACCAAGATACATGCCCATGACCAAATTCGAACCTGGGACCCTTCAGTCTATGGGCTGACCTCTATCTACTGAGCCAAAACAGCTAGGGCAAAATTATGTTTTTAATAATTCAAAAGACGCTAGACTGTGCTTTGGTAATAATCCCCTGAATAGCTATATGAAAAGGGGCAACCCCACCAAGGTATTTACCAGTTGAGCACTTTTATGTGAGCATAAATTAAAAAGAAAACCTCTAATGTGTTTGAGTCATTATGCATCTCAGAGTCTATTCCTTATAGCATATAGGCTACTGTAATGAATATAAAATGGAAAGGAACATTCTAAATAAAGAAACTAGTTAAGGTAAAATCTATGACTAGTTTCTTTCAGTGAAAAGAAATCGTTTCCAGGAGATAAAATTTGACTTACTGATTCCCTATTGATGTCTTCCCTGAAGCTTTATCAGACTCTTGCAGTGGTTCTCAACCTTCCTAATGCCTTGACCCTTTAATACAGTTAGTTCCTTATGTTGTGGTGACCCCCAACCATAAAATTATTTTCATTGCTACTTCATAACTGTAATTTTGCTACTGTTATGAATCGTAATGTAAATATCTGATATGCAGGGTGTATTTAGGCGACCCCTGTGAAAGGGTCATTCGACCCCAAAAGGGGTTGCGACCCACAGGTTGAGAACCGCTGTTTTAGAGGCTTCTGTTACATTATAGGTCAGTGATAGTGAAATGATGGTTAAGGATTAACAGAAAATGCATTTAAGTATGAGAATGGTATAATGTGTTCTCAAAGAACCCAATTCAACATGCCTGAGCTTGTATTTGGCTGGACATGTCTGCTATGAGCAAGAACAAAGTGATTATTAGTTCTCAAGAGTATTATTTTCAGGTCATGGAAAAAGTCAAGGGTGACGGTCCAACTCTCAGTGTGCTTTCTTGTCCCATGAAGTGTTTTCATGGCCAGCATGCTCTCCTGGTGATTTTGACAATACTTACTTTTTAAAGATGAGGTCATTTCAAAACTCATTTGCATAATAGAATCAACTTTCAAGATCATTAATGATAAATAAAATTTTAGTGATAAAAATCCAATTTCAATAATAAGGGTCCAAATTGATCAAATTATGATTCCTGTTATAAAACACACACAGGGTTGTTTTTTCTTTAGATTTATAAAAACACTGGATGAAGAGGCAGAGCTGCCTCAAACAGATTGTCAAACTGCAGCGGGAAGGCCGGGGAGGGTTGGGGGGCAGGAGGGAGGGGGGTAAGAGATCAACCAAAGGACTTGTATGCATGCATATAAGCATAACCAATGGGCATAAGACACTGGGAGATAGGGGAGGCTAGGGGACTGTCAAGGGCGGGGGGGGGGGAAATGGACACATATGTAATACCCTTTGTAATACTTTAAGCAATAAAAAAAAAACAAAAGAAAAAACAAACACTGGATGATAATTAAATTCATTTATTCTTCCTAATGAGAACATTTTATACTTTGGCTTTGAATAGCGGGTTATTACTGTCATCTCACTCATGCTCTGCAATCTGCCTATAAACGGAGAAAAGTGGGTGGGTTAATTTTATAGATGAGAAAGCTAAGCCCTCCAGAAGGGCTTTCCCAAGGCCCCACAGCTGGTAAGATGTAGGGGCCTTTTTCTACTTATATCATTGCTTTATATATTCGTCTGTGCATTTTATACCTTTCAAACAAAATATCTGCCAAACAAAATAAAGAATTAAGGGAGCTACATACATGTCCATTGGATTTGGGAACTTGAGATTGAATCAATAAAGCATATTAGGAAGCAGAACTCAATTGTAGCTTTATAGCTCACCGAAATATACACGCGGCATGTGTTCAGAAGCTGAGACAGTAAAATGAGCTAATACATGTAAAAGCATCTGACACAGTGCCTGCCATCTCTTAGGCCCTCGATAAAGACTAGTTGGAGCCAAGTCCTGATAAAATATTGTGCATAAAGCCATCTCATCAATTCCTTCACTTTCTTAAGTAACTCATTTGCAGAAGATAGACTTTTTGATTGTTTATCACTCCAGGTTCATTATTCAGTGTGAGGAGAAGTTAATAAAGTGAAGCTAAAGGCGGAAGAAAGAAGACAACCTCAGACAATAGGGTTATTTTCTAGGTCCAGAAATATAAACAATGACCAGGCAGCTTTTATAGTGTGAGAAGCAAAGAGAAAAATGTTTCTCTGGAAACAGCAAAATGTTAGGAGGCCCTATTATTAACTCAGAATTGTGAATTGTGACAGAGGTATTTCTAATTGTATGGTTCTGTTGGAATTTGAAATATTTTAAAGAAGCAAGAATACAAATGTCTTTCTCATTCCCCAGTGACTATTTTCTTCCAGAAACTGATTTTTATTTTATCTTTAAACATTTTTATTGGTATCTTCATCTCATAGCTACTACTAAACACTCACTAATCATTGCAATTACAACGGCATTGGAGCAGAGTAGAAGCCCAGGCATCAGAAAGGGGGACTTGTAATCCTGGCTCAGCTATTTACCTGTGTTACCTTCTGTAATTCCTTTACTTCAAGGAGGTTTCGGCTTTTACAACTGAAAAATGAGGAGCTTAGATAAGGTGACTTCAAATGATTCTTCCCAAAGGCTAATATTTCCAGACCAACTACATTTCCTTATTTTGTGTCTGCATTGTTTTACAAATATTTTGAAGGCTTTGAAAGGTCTTTCTTTTATGGCATTAGATCCTATAATCAACAAAAACTTAATCATTTTCTTTTTATTGACTCAGAAGTGAAATGTCCAGGGCATTTTTGGATGGCTTTTTGCTTCCTCCCTCCCCTCCCCCAGCCCCTCCGTCTCTTGATCTTGCTTCTCAATCCTCTAATTTCTGAAGGTTTTTTCATTTTAGCGCAATAGCAAAATTTCTTAGTATCTTCTGTTTTATTTCATTTGTGTTTCTCTGATTTGGCCTTCATAAGTCCCCAGCCCTCAAAGAAAAAAAGGGGAACCCAGTAGGGAGCAAGGGTGCCCACTGAGTATCTATACAAATGGAAGGCTTGGGGAAATGCCACTGTACACATCCCATGTAGCATACTCTCCCTGTAACTCTTTGAATTCACAATCCAATCTCTTGGGATAGATCACAGGAATGCTGGTGCTATGCTCCTTTATGGGTGAGAGTAGCACAGCATACTCAACTGCAATGAAGAGGATCTCTAGACTTTGTCGTTGTTTTTCTTCTTGTATTAAAACAGTAGCTGTCTGATCACTTATTATTCAATGTGAAATTCAGTCCTGAGGCTATTCAGGTTTGATCTAGGACCTCTTCCTGCAAGTGGTTAGGGGCAGAAAGCTCCTGCCTCTTCCATTGTTCAAGGATCTTCTTTCAGTGACTCATTTTCATTTCAGTGAGGTAATAATTCTGATAAATACCTCGAAGAGTGTAGCTTCCATTCTGAATTTGTATGCTAGGTTAAATGCTAATCTCAAATCCTCCAATTGCTGCCTATAAAAATACAACTCCTTTGTTGAAAAAGGGTTCTGAAGGGTTGCTGGAATCCACTAATACTGAGAAGTACTCCACTGCAGCCCTACTTTTTTACAGCACTCCTTTTTCTTTCACCCCATCACTCACACTAAAATGAAGATTTAACATAAAGATAAGACTTTAAAATTATGTTTTAAAATCAGAAAATCTAGCCACACCGGGCTCTAATTTCCACATAGCAGTCAACTGTGGCTAAGAAGTAACTACTTCCTTTAGTCAAAGAATCCATTCTTTTGCTTACTATATTCCCACCGAGCTGCCTACATGCATTTATGCTTTGGTTCTTGCTGGCATTTATTTATGTTTACAGCTTCTCTTCTACAGCATAGACTACAAACTAAAATGAAAATCCAATGGTACTAGTCTAGCATAGGTGCAACTATCAACCAATGGGCTCCTAGTAATGCTAGAATGAAATAGTAGAGTTTTAAATTTTATTTATGTATTTGTTCATCCATTCACTCAACTGTTATGTGCAAACAGCTGTGTTAGCTGTTGGAATAGTGGTGAACAAGATTCACAATCTTCTTGGTGTAAGATTGTGAAACTAGTGGGAAAAGCTAGATGTGTAAATAAGCAATTAGAGAAACTAGTGGGATAAGCTGGATGTGTAAATAAACAACTAAAATGTGATAAGTGCATTGATAAGAAAATATGAAAAATGTACTTGCAAAGTGTTCTTAAGTCTATAGGAAGCTTTCAGAAAATAGAAAGAAAATCATGCAGTTGTGACAACCCAAAGGAAGGGGAAAAGGTGTTTCAAAGAATGAGGAACAGCAACAAAAGATGCTGATTAATTAATTATTAAGTAATTAATGAAATGTGTTGATTGAATTTAGCAAAAAAGATGTCTTCTTAGGAGAACTTGTTGAGACTGGATTCTGTGGAATTGTATAAAGACAAATCAGATTATAATGAAAGTTGAATTGAAAATTAGGAAATGAAGACAAAAAGTGTAGAAAACGCTTGCAATTCTGTCACGGTCATAAACCAGTTCATACTGTCACCTTGGCTCTGGGAAAAAGATGAAAGCTAACAGTTTTGAAAATTTATTTCAAATTAGTGAGGCTTCAAAAACATATTTATTATTTCAAATCATTTTTCTGTCCTATTGATTATGCTAAGTTAATTGTTTTTGTAATCAAGAGCACTCCTAAAGAAAATATTTTCTTGTCTAAATAATTTTAGTGAACCTCAAACTGTACAATTTGGCTTCACTTCACAGATTTTAAAGAACATCAAATCTCAAAGCAAATTTTCCTTTGAAAACAAGCAAGAAAAATTACAGACGACAGAATCACTCCCAACACCTGTAGTGTACACCAATTAAGTAGATGTTCCTTAGTGTCATTTGAACCTCCTGTGAATGATGTTGGACTAGGTAGATGCTGTCTTTATTGTGGTAAAACTACAGGGAAAATAAGTTATCCTCATTTTCCATGCTTTTCGATCCCCACCTTCTCCTTCCCTTTTTCATAATTACTTGCCAAATGATCTCCAGTCAACCGAATTATCTTGTCTTGATCATGCTGTCCTTTTTATCCAGTCTTCTCCACCGATTCATGCCACTTCCTTCTTCAAAGCCTTCCTTCATCTGGGATTGCTCATCTGGGAAACTATCAATAGATTAACTCCACCAAATCATATGTATGCTTCTGCTTTCTGGTGCTTTAATCATATTTGGAATTCAATGTTCTAATTTTTGTGAATTTTATCCAGACTTTTTAACATATTAGCACATGGTGTCATTATTATTATATCATAGAAAATTCACATAGATTAGTTCATTGAAGCCATTCAAAAAGATAGCTAGGTAATATATACATATATATATTTAAAAGCTACATTTTATTTTATAAGTCACGTCATGGTTTTATGTTATGATCCTTGCATAGATTTAAAATACATACATAGAATAAATATAAATTGTATATATACAATGCAGGAAAAATTATAATTAGGAAATTTCATGTCAAATCAATTTGTCACTAATGATGAATCTTTCAAAGAATATTTTAATATAAAACCTGAATCAAAAAATGAATAGTTAATTAACCTATGTATTTGAGGCAAAGTATTGATTTTATCAGTTTGCTGAAATTTAGGCAACTTTTCAATTAGCAATTTGCAGTTAACACTAAAATGGAAGAAATATTGAATTTGGACGATAATTTTTACATATGTGTTTTAATGGAGTATATTTTACAAACTGCAAAATTACCCATTGTAACAATTCAGTGACATTTAGTTATTTGTTTTATATTTATTTATCTTTTGTTGTGGTTCCGTTCTTTCTTTTTTACATTCTTTGTGTTAAGCAAATATTTTTTAGTGTTTTCACTGTTGAGTTACTCTGTTGATATGTATTTTTTTATGATATCATTTGACTCATTTGCTTACTAATTGCTCTAGGGATTACAGTATGAATCATGACTTACCAAAATATAATTCCAATTATACTAACTTAATTCTGATAAAAAACATTCTTTAATACAAGATATCTTCCTCCCCCAACTTTCAGTAACTATTATTGTAAAATATATCCATATATGTTAAAAGCTCAATAATACAGCACTGCAATTACTGATTTACATCTATCTTTTAAAGAAATTAAGAAAATAGGAAAATATATTTGTTACAACCTCTATTACAACCTACATATTACACCAGGTGGTAACCTATTTCTTCCGTATAGGTTACCACCTGGTGTTACCTCCTTGAGGATTTAAGGATTAATTTCAATATTTCTTATAAGCCAGGTCTGCTAGCATTTGGGAATATCTTTATTTTCTTTCACTGTTTTTTTGTTTTTTGTTTTGGCTTATAAACAACAAATGAATTTCTCACATTTTTGGAGAGTGGAGGTCCAGGCTCAGATGGCCTCCTTGTTGTATCCTTGCAAGGCAGAGGGCAGGGAGAGCTGCTTTCACTTTTGAGGAGTAGTTTTGCTATCCAGAATTCTTCCATGACAGTTTTCCCTTATCAGCATTTTAAAAGATAAGAATTTTATTGATATATAATAACATACCACAAAGTGCATCATCTTGAAAGTACCATTCAAGTGGTTTTTAGTATGTTCATAAACTTGTGACTTGATCACTACTATCTAGTTACAGAAAGTTTTCACACAAACCTATGCCCTATGGTCCACTACACACCTAGGCTAAAAACCTCCATATTCATTAGCAGTCACTCCCCATTATCATTGTTCCCCAACCCCTGGGAACCACTAATCTACTTTCTGTTTTTTTTTTTTCGATTTGTTTATCCTGGATAGTTGATGTAAATGCAACAATGCAACAGACGGCCTTTTGTGACAAGGTTCTTTCACTCACCATGATGTTTGCAAGTTTTATCCATCTTGTGGAATATATAAGAATTTCTTTCCTTTTTATATACCCACTAGAGGCCCAGTGTACGAATTCGTGCACAGATGGGGTCCTCGGCCGGTGACTGAGGCTGATCGGGTACAGTGTTCATACAGTCTACAGTTGTGTATAGTATTGTCCTAGACCTTCACTCTCCACTCACTCAGTGACTCAGCCAGAGCAACTTCCAGGCTGGCAAGCTCCATTCTTGGTCAGTGTCTTATATGTAGGTGTACCATTTTTTTCTTTTATACTGTACCTTTTCTATGTTTAAATATTTATCATCGTGTTACAATTGCTTATAGGTTTTAGTACAGTAACATGGTCTCCAAGTTTGTAGCCTCGGAGCAATAGGCTGCGCCATATAGCCTGAGTGTGCAGTAGGCTATCCGGCCTGGGTTTATGTCAGCGCAGTCTGTGATGTCCACACAATGATGGACATATACCATCAATACTGTAGTATGAAATATGCTGTTATGAATATTCATGTAAAAGGTTTTGTGTGGATATATAGTTTAATTTTTTCTGGGTATCTAACTGGGAGTGGGATTTCTGGGTCATATGGTAACTGTATGCTTAGCTTTTTGAGAAATTACAAACTACATCCTAGAAGTGTGCCCACCCCCCTCAGGACTTTGAATATATTATTCCACTGCCTCTGACCCCCATTATTTCTGATATTACATAGTACAGGTAGCTAAGTTGTAATTTTGCTGGTTTTATTGTTGTAAAGATTTAATGTAGTTGATTAATTCAAGAAGTTTTGTTGGCTAATCTAAACAGAACTGGGAATAACAAGGTGCATAATGAGTGTAAGTGGTTAGTTGAAATGAACTGAAATTAGCCAGAGTGCTGAATTAGATGAAACAAGTACACAACAGAACACTTTGTAGGCATAGAGTGCCATATTTAAGGAAAATTACAGCACTCCACAGCCTGAGGGTTTTTTTGTTTTTTTTCCCCCTTGACTTTCCATCATTGGGAACTTAGTCATCAGAGGTCAGTCTAAACAGGAGAAAATTTAAATGCATACTTGGTGGATCTGAGGCAGAGTGGTGTTAGAGAAGAACTGAATCACAATTTCAAATAAGAATAATAACTGGTTACTCCAGGGTTACATTTGTGGTCCTCTCTCATTGACGGAAGCAGATAATTTATGTTGCCTTCTGGGTCTACCATCCTGTTCTAAAATCCAAGGGGAATAGTTCCTCCTGGTGCTTTTAGATGTTAAAAAGGGGACCTCAAGACTTTAAATTCCAAGGTAGTTAAGCACCTATTTAAGTTGAATGGAATATTTAAAACATACTAAAATTAGAAAACATCAAATAATTAGAAGAGCCCTAGCCGGTTTGTCTCAGTGGATAGAGGATCGGCCTGTGGACTGAAGGGTCCTGGGTTTGATTCTGGTCAAGGGCACATGTCTGGGTTGTGGGCTTGAACCTCAGTGGGAGGCAGCTAATCAATGATTCCCTCTCATCATTGATGTTTCTATCTCTCTCCCTCTCCCTTCCTCTCTGAAATAAAAAAAATAGAAGAAAAGCCTAGGTTGTGTAGTACTGACAATAAAAGAAACCAGATCATTCAAAGGTCAATGGAATTGCTGACAGCACCGTGATATAATACAGCCCGCCTACCGGCACCATTAAACACTCAGGGGAGCAAAACTCCTTTGAGGGAAGCACATGAAGACAATAGATCACAGCCAGCTTCTGAAGCTGCAGCTGCTTTCAGTCTTCTAGAAACTTTGAAGTTACCTTTGATTTTTTTAAGTCTTCTTTTTATTTTTAGATTCCCCCCTTCATAATATCTCTGGTGTTCATCCTTTCTATATTAAAGTTCTCCAGAGACTTGGAACGAATAGGGTATACACATAGAGCAATTTTAAGAAATCAATTGTGTGATGGTGGGGACAGGCAAGCCCCAAATCTGTAGGGCAGACCAGTGGGCTGGAAATTCAGGTCAGAGTTGACATTGCAGCCTTGGGTCTGAATTCCACAGGGCACCAGGCTAGAAACCCAGGCACAGTTTCTATGTTTTCTGCTTGAGGACAATTCTTCTTTGGTACATCTCAGTCTTTGATCTTGAGGCCTTCAACTGACTGGATGACGCTCACCCACATCATATAGAGTCATCTGCTTTCCTCAAGGCCTACTGATGTCAATGTTTTAAGTGTTATTCACACCTAAAAATATCTTAACAGCAACTCTAGCCTAATGTTTGACCAAAGAATTGGGTACTATAGCCTAGCCAAATTAACACACAAAATTAACCATCAGACTTTACTTCCTATTTCTATATCTATCTTCAACTTAGGCTTTCATCACCTCATACGTGAAATTATTAAATCAGACCCACACCCACTGCAGGCTAGTTTTCCTCCATTTTTCAACTCACCTTTCTTACGGTATTGCCATATTCCTATAATACTTTTTTTCTTAAAGTTCTTCATTATCTCACCCAGGCTACTAACCTGATTCCCAGCTACTCATGGACTCTCTCCTCACTCTATTCATGGTGATTCCTTCTCTTCTCCATGTGAGTGGCTCATTCTGTGCTGGTCTCATTATAGTTGGGCTGCCATGTTTCCTCCTTTAACTTTCTAATACTCTCTCTACTATGGTTTATTCAAATTATATCTGCTCCAATTCCCCTGGTGATCTTGTGTCTCTGGAGCATGTTATCCATTTGTCACTAGTAGCTTCTGGTTCGGCAGTTAGTTGTCCTCTAGTTGTTTGATATATGTTATTTTTGTCCTCTTAATGAAATTGTAAGATACTTGAATTAGGAATTGTGTTTCATTTTTCTTGTATGCACCACATCACCTGGCACAGTGCTAACCAGTGGTTGCATGAAGGATATCATTTGGTCATTAATTGATTTTGGCAAAAGAAATCTGTAACATTGTACAATTTAAGCTTAAATTATACATTAAAAATTGCAGCTGGGAACTAAAATAATATATAATTCTAGGTCCTACCTTTGGATTACTGAATTAGAACCTCTGAGGGTGAGTCCAGGAAACTGTATTTTAAACCATATTTTTAAAAACTTTCCCAAGATGAATTTGATTTTGCAAGTGTGAACACTGGTATTTAGGAATTACTAGAAATATTTAAAATTAGTCTTTTTAAAGACTGGCCCCAGAAGGCAACTAGGTCGCTGAGATTGAAGCTTCTGATATTGAAGAGTTGGGGCTCTATTCTGATTCTTCCAGAAAGCTCAACCAGGTTCTAAATAGAGGAGTGCCTGGGATATATTAACCTCCAAGGGAAAACTAAGCAAGCCTATATAGGAAAGCCTTCCTTCAGACAAAGTTCCTGAAGTTTTCAGGATGTCCAAGGAGAAATATCCACTCTAAGAGAGCACATCTATCCCTAATTAGTCAGGAACCCTTTAAAATTCTGGAGTTCTACACAAGGTAGCTCTTGGTACAAATTTAATGTCCATTAAAGGAACATATCTACATAATTTTATTAAAATAGTCTAAACACTAGGCATTTGCAAAGTATAACTGATTTAATAATCTTTGAAAGTGAAATTGACTTGGTATTATGATTTAAAACTTTATTTAATGTTTTAATATAAAACTTTTTAATGTTTTATTCAAGATACGCCATTGAGTTATGAAAAATGGCATATATTTTATCTTGAATATTGAGTTATTCTAATCAATAAAATTACTTTTATTAATTACTCTATTGAGAATCATATAGGATGTCAATTTATTAAACTAAAGGTAAGTCAATAAAAATTAGATAATTAATGATATATGAAACAATAAATGAAAATTTATGACTTCACATAAGTGGCAGCTGATTTTGATTACAAACATGAGTAAGAATGAGACCTAATAATTAACTTGTCTTAACTGTAGTGTAATATGATAAGCTTACCATTAATATGTTGAAATGTGATTAGGATTTATTACATTCATTAATAGTTCAGTTACATAATATAATTTATAGAGGACAGCTGGAGCAATGTTATTAAAGTAAGAGAGAGGAAAATTATATATATCCAAATGCCAGCATTGGAATTGAAGCTACTAGTAATAACATTATACACTTCTCCATAAGGGATTTCCACTGGCTAGCTATTTTAGAATAGCATTGTTATAGTTAGCTATAACACCATCTCTGCTGATCTCTTGGGCTAATGTTTATAGCTTTTTTTCTTTTCCTTTACTATATCATTTCACTCCTTTAAAGAACATGCATGGCAATTTTAATATTAGAAAGATATAGGCTTTGATTATAATAAACATATGTTACTGGTAATATTTAAAAAGACATATATATGTACACACGGTGGAACAAAAGTAGATTTATAGATGTGAGTATGCAAAACAGATTATTCTTATTTATTAATTATTGTATCATTTTCCATATGATCAACTGTAAACCTACTTTTTCCACCCCTGTTTGTATATTCCCTACTATATATTAAGTAGATACAGAGAATTAAAGTGAGTCAGGTATTTTGGACCTGTATTATGAGAGGAGGAACTGCTTTGCACTGGGGTCACAATCAATGGCCCTATGGAAAATGTACAGTAAGATGACTGACTCTCCAGAAGTTTCAAGAGGGAGTCTGTGGATCTTCCATCTTCTGGGAGATGATGTGACCTCACCCTTTATGCTTGGATATTATTGAAGCACACTAGGGAAAAAAGTGACCTGACATTAGACAAGACAGAAATGGAGAGGTGTCCAGGGTAGAGTTAAAGGGGGAGAAAAGAGATAAACAAACATGTGGGCACATATATACATATATAGTTCATCATGTGATAAGGGCTATGGAGAAAAAACAAGTCTCTAAAGGGGTTTAGGGACCTCGATGTTGTTATGTACATAGTTTTTTATAGGGTGGCTAGGGAAGGTCTTTCTGGGAGGATGGCTTTACAACAAAACCCTGAAGGATGTGAGTAAAATAAGGCATGCAGACAAGAAGCAGAATTTACTGGTAGAGGCAACAGCAAAATGTCCTGCTTAACATTGAGGAACTCCACCAGCCAGTGTGGCAACAGCAGAGAGAGCAAGGGGGAAAGTTGAAAGAGATGAAATCAGAGAGGTAGCATGATTCTAGATTGTGTAGGACCTTGGGAGTCAGCACAAGGACAGAATTCTGGCTGCAGTGGGAAGCCATTTATAAGGTACGGGGGCAGCAGGGAGAAAGTTATCTGACCTACAGTTAATAGGATCACTCGGTGCTGTGTTGAGAATATCTACACTAATAAAAGAGAAAAATGGTAATTGGCGTACGACGATACCCTTTTCATTGGCTAATCAGGGCTATTTGCAAATTAACTGCCAACTAAGATTGGCAGTTAACTGCCAACAAGATGGCGGTTAATTTGCATATGTAGGCACAATGCAGGGAGGCAAAAGGGAAAGCAGGAAGAAGCCCCTTGCCACTGACAGTGATCGGAAACCCAGCCATCGGAAATACAAGCCCCCCAGCCATGATCGGAGAATCAGGTGCCTTTTCCGCCCTGGCCAGTGATAGCAGGAAGTAGGGGTGGAGCCAGCGATGGGAGCTGGGCACGGTAGAAGCTGGCAGTCCCAGGAGCTAGGGGTCCCTTGCCTGGGCCTAAAGCGAAGCCCACGATCGTGGGGCTGCTGCAGCTGCGGGTCCCCGCTGCCCGGGCCGGACGCCTCAGCCAGAGGCGTCAGGCCTGGGCAAGGGGCCGATCCTGCGATTGGAGGGTGATGGGGGTCAACGCCTGAGGGCTCCCAGTATGTGAGAGGGGGCAGGCTGGGCTGAGGGACACTCCCCCCGCCCCAACACCCAGTGCACGAATTTAGTGCACCGGGCCCCTAGTGTTATAATAACAAGGAAGGGCAAAGCAAAAGCAGAAAGAGCAGTCAAAAATTTCTTGAAATAATTTGGTGAGAGATTAGAAGGGCGTAGATTCTGGTGGAAGTAGTGAGAGGTGATAGTTTCAAATGGTTTACTGTCTGATTGAATGCAGGGTGAGAAAGAGAATGACCCCAAGATTCTGTCCTCAGCAATTAGAAAGATGTAATTGCCATGAACCAAAATGGAGAAGGCTGCAGTGAAAAGTTATGAAGGAAGATCAGAAGCTGAGTTTTAGGACATGTCCATTTTGAGATACCTGCTAGGCATCCAAGTAAAGAGAGTGAATAAAGAATTGAATTTGAGACTAGAGTTTATGAGTGATCAATAATAAATGATGTTTTTAAAAGCATTTCAGCTTGCCAACTTTTTATTTTACCTATTTTCTTCAGCCATTTATAGAAAAACACATTAAAAAATTTACTATTAGTGGAGGCTTTTTATGTACAAACAAATTTACAAGTACAAGTGCATATGCTCATCATGATACCCTCCTGTGGCTACCATTTACTAGCCAAGCATCTCCAGGCAAAGTATGCAGTATTCATTGCATTGCACTCAGTTTACCAAGTTAGTCCTCACGTGGTATCCATCAACTCCCCCCCCCCCCACTTCTTGCCAGAGGACTGGAATCTTAAGGTTTTTCTTATTAACATTTTCGTCTTACACATGGACAGTGCTTACTTTAAAAAAAATCACAGATGAAGAATAGTTTCATTCCTTAGTCCTGGACTGTGGCACTAACTCCTGTCATAAAAGCATTTATTGTACCTTGAAAATGGTAGGAATCCTGCTGCCAGATTTTGGTTTTTTATACTGTTGAATTTCCAATGTGCGTTTGGATGGTTCTCTCTCTTAATAATACCTATTAATAATTCCATCTCAAGCCAAGTCCCAGAAATTTTGCCAGCTTCCTCTTCTGTTCCTTGGACTTTAATTTTAGTTGTACTTTAAATAAATTATTAATGGAAAATTATTTTCTTGGAAAGAAAATTGGTATGCCGATCTATGCCTAAATTTGCCATAACTATTTCAGAGCACACATTGCTACACAGATGATGCTCCAGCCAGGGTTGACTTACTCAAGTTAGAGTAGCTGGTCTAGAAGGCTCTGAAAACTTCTATTTAGTTTTTTA
Source organism: Myotis daubentonii (assembly GCF_963259705.1). Classification (NCBI taxonomy): domain Eukaryota; kingdom Metazoa; phylum Chordata; class Mammalia; order Chiroptera; family Vespertilionidae; genus Myotis; species Myotis daubentonii. Next base: position 17,034,080 of record NC_081857.1, on the reverse strand, counting down.
TCTGCTTTGAAAAACAAAGAATTCTATCATGGTACCAATTATCCAATACATTTTTATGGACTATTAGGGGTGAAATATTCCATACTCTTCATCTTATAGATGTGAAAGATAAGATGCTGATAAGTTAAATTATTTATAAAAGAGAACAATTTTTCAATAGAACTACATCTCTGACTATGACTCAATAAATGAGGCCCCTACCTTGCATTGGCTTTAGAACCTTTTTTGGATGCTATAGAGATAATTTCTAAAAAATAAAAAAGGGGGGGGGGATTGAAAAAGAAAAAGATGCCTGAAGATGAGGCTATGATTTCATTCCTCTTCCAGATTTGCTAACATTCCAACTGAGTGATCTCAGCAGTGTTTATTATTTAAAGGACCTCTTGTTGTTGACATTTTTTTCTTTGTTGAGAGTCATTTTCTGAACCAAAATAGAATAAAATAGGATATCTACATCATGTGTATTTATGTGCGCAAGTGGCATTTTAGAGTTCTTTTGAAAAGGCTGTTTTTAAATGTTTTTCAAGAAGTCAGAATGGTCATGAAGGAAAGTCAGGAAGCAGATGGTATATTCATGGAGACCACAAAGGAATGCAGAATTAACATAGGGTAAAGGGAAAAGTATGCATACATACATACAACTGTAGAGGTAAGAAAAATGGTTATATATTCTCTGTGATAAAGTATATATCTCAGTCAAAACATGGGGCAGGGCAGAATTTCTCAGCCCTAGACACACAGGAGAATCATCTGGGGAGCTTTAAAAAATCTAGTACCTGAACCGCCCTCTACCCAAATACATCACTGTGAGATAGGGATGGGATTTGGGCATTAGAGCATTTTTTTAAAAAAGTTCTGCAGGTGACTCTGACAGGCCAACAGGCTGACAGGCTGAGAGCTAGCAGAAAAGGGCAATAAAAGAAACACAAAAGTGTAAATGTTTGGAATGAAAGAATAGCAGCTCATTCCTCAACTGCAAAGATAAAAATGGGCCTGTCTTAATCTCCAGAGAAGGACTGAGTTTCTCTCTTGATTTTATAGGATATATTATTTTTCCTCACCAAACAGAAAACCTAGAAGATTTTGAGCAAGTGAACAGGCTCTCTGGGGGCAGTTAATTCTGTACCACTTTGGGGAGAAGTCCTTTCCCAAACTACCTCCTCTTTTATTCCCAATAGCATGGTTCTTCTCTGTTTTCTAGGCTTTTACCCCCTTTAACACCCTTAGCACAGGCAGGATTTACAGTCATTGCATTCTTTTGGTATCTAGTCTAGAATATCATTCATAAACCACTTTTGCTTTACCTGGGCATGTATTGCTTTTAGCTTTGCTGAAGAAAGCATTTTCATTCATTCATCAAATATTTAATGAGTACTTACTATGCGCCAGGCACTATTCTAGATGATGGGGTGTAACAGTGAAGAAAATAGAGAAAAATTATCATCATGCAGCACTTAACATTCTATTTATTCTTTTACTTATTTGATTGACATATGCATAGGTTTGTACTTTTATAGCTACCTGGAGAAAAATCTCTCAATAGTTGCTCCTGAATATCTTACGGTGGTTGTTTTTTTAATCAGAAAACTTTTCATTTTGTTTGTTGATCAAAAAGTGTTTCCTTGGTGATATGTGGGCCAGAGTCACTCAGGTCACCTCCCATCACCCATAGCCAAGGAGGTAGAAGTGGGTAAAGTAGGATAGTGATTGAAGATTTGACTTTGGGTGTTGAACACACAATACAATATACAGATGATGTATTATAGAATTGTACACTTGAAATTTATATAATTTTATTAACTAATGTCACCCCAATAAGTTCAATAATTTTTTTTAAAAGAGTCTATGCCCGACTGGTGTGGCTCAATGGTTGAGCATCAACCCATAAACCAGGAGATCATGGTTTGATTCCTGATCAGGGTGCATGCCCTGGTGTGGGCTCGATCCCATGAGGACATGCAGGAGGCAGCCGATCGATGATTCTCTCACCATTGATGCATCTCTCTCTTCCTTCCTCTCTCTGAAATCAATAAAAACATTTTTAAAAATTAAAATTAAGAAAAGAGTCTTTGGCAGAGAGAATCAGACAAGGTCTGCTTAGACAGGCTTGAGTAATTTCAAATTCTAAGCTAGATCTTTCAGGGAAAATGAATTTCCAGAAAGGGATTTTCCTAGAAGTGGCATTACTTTAAATCATACTTACATTTACATGCAGTAGGCAAGAAAATGTTACATAGCCAACAGACTTTTTTTTTAAATTTCTGAAACTATTGCAGCTAAATGTGAACAGGCATTTTTTGAAGAGTCGTGTTGTGTTTTAGCTGCAGGAAGGGGAAAGCTTTGAAATAGAAATGGGGCAAATTAAACCTCTCAGATTCAGGGTTTTAAAATATGCTATGAGGATAGTGGTTCTCAGCTGGGCACCTCATCCCGCTCCACTCAGGTCCATGGAAATAAATAGTCCCTGCCCTTATACAGAAGGCAAGGCAGAGAGCAGGGCAGCCTCACTGTAAAGGCGAGTTGAATTGAACAACTTGACCCCAGCAATCAAGGTAGCAAGGAAGATGACATGACAAGGAAGGAAGGAGGGAAGGTCGCTGATTCTGCTGCCACCTGGTTGGCTCCTGATGATGGGGGAGGAGGACGATGTCTGTGAGGCCTTTGGGTGACCTGGACCTGTATTAGAAAGTGTAAGTTCAGGGCAGTGAGTATAGCAGCTTTGTGGTATGAGGGAGAGCTGAGCTCAGAATAATGTAGTGAGATGTAAATTGTGAAAAAGCTAGAGATAAAAGAAAGCAAGAAAAAATAATTACCATGAAAATGGTGCCTCTCCACTGAAAATGCCTTGAATTCAAGAGTGTTCTTTTATTTACCTTTGAGTTTTTGCATAGTGCACAAAACAAAGGTGCACAGTGAATATTCACAGAATAGATGAAGAGCAGCAGCAAAGATGGCAAGAGCTGAAACAAGCTGCACTCTGAACATGGCATAGTATTCGTGCAGCTCAATATTTGGACACCAGAATGAATGGCAAGCCCCTGGCAATGGCAGGGTGGCCCCATCCTAATGACCCTTGAGGGCAATTTTGAATGTTATGTACGAGGTACTTTCCATCTTACTTCCCAACCTAAACCCTCCATTTACAATGTGGCTCACCTACAGGGAAGAGATAGACACTGACTTAATCTGCGTAGTTAGAGTTTGCCTCCCAAAAGGTGATGAGTTCCCAGAGAAACCTGAATGCGTAATCTTGTTTATTTGTGCATCTTTCAAAGAGGTACCAGGCTCCTTGAGTTGGGGGTCAGATCTCATTTATCCTTATCCTCCTCCAAATGTTTTGAGCAATTTTGAGTACATAGCAAGCATACTTATTGAGTGAATTGGTAAATAATGAATAATTGACTCTAAAACAGGAATAATGACTATAGTGAACTTATTATAATTTTTAGTACATTTTTATGTTTACCCATGGTATGATTGATTTTTCCTAAAAACTATTGTTACAAAGATTTCAAATAGAAAGTCCTATCGTGTAGTATTATAGTAGAATAATGATCTGAATCCAGAAAGGCCCATGTAGGCATTAATCAAAATGCTGGTTTGCTGCAACTGGGCTGAAAAACAAAAGCCCTGGTGGAATAGCTACACAAAGATTTTAACAACAGGGACTCTCATATTAACAGCACCAGAAGAATAGCAGGTCATTAAAAAAGTGCCTAAATTGGCTTTTCCTGCCTCTTACCCATTGGTTAGAAATGTGAGGATGCTATATAAAAACTAGAATTTCATCAGGAATGAAAAGCCAGAGTGTCCCTTTCCAATTACCCAGGACAAAAAAAAGGAGTTCAGCTTTCATTTCTGTTTTCCATGTTTTCAGCCAGTGAAGGTACAGGACAGCTCAGAGGACACATGCTTTAATGCTGTCTTGGGTAACTTTTTCTCATGTATAGTATATGTAGTATAGTGAAGTAAGCATGATATAGCATAACAGCACAGCATAGCATAGTGCAAATAGTGTAGTAAAGTATAGCATAGTGTACGATAGTGTAATATAGTATAGTATAGCATAAAATAGTATAGAATAGTGCAGTATCTTATAAAAGGCTAATATGCAAATTGACCAAACGGCAGACCAACCAGTTGCTATGACACGCACTGACCCAGACACTCAATGCAGGAGCTGCCCCCTGGTGGTCAGTGTGCTCCCACAGAGGGAGTGCCGCTCAGCCGGAAGCCGGGCTCACAGTTGGTGAGTGCAGCAGCAGTGGCAGGAGCCTCTCCTACCTCTGCAGCAGCACTAAGGATGTCCGACTGATGGCTTAGGGAACAGGTCTAAGCCCATCAGTTGGACATCCCCCAAAGGCTCAGCCTGTGTGGGGCTGAGGGACCCCCCACCCGCTGCCGAGTGCACAGATTTTGTGCACTAGGCCTCTAGTTGTATAATATAGCATAGGATAGTATAGAATAGTATAGTTTCAGTTTTCCCTCTATATTAAGTGGAGGCAGGTGATATTTAATCCTCTCTCATGGTCAGTATGTTTATGACAATTATGGTTTTACTTTTGAAAAATTAATCAGATAAAGTATGTTGGCTTTTTAAATTCTTAGTTTGTCTTCCTTCTTATGGTTCATCAACATACCTAGTGGTGAACTGGTGGAAAAAGGAGTGATATTCTAGAACTTGACTGATTTCCTTTGGAAGCATCAATAAAGACCAGTATTGGCTATCCACTGCACTGAGGCAATACACTAAGTTCTTCAGTAAAAGTGGAAAGCAAATAAGAAAAAACTTCAAGGAAGTTTGGAAATCTATAATTATCAAAAACAATGCCGTGTAGTCCAAGTACATGCATATTAAGAGGCTTCATAATTAACACCCGATTTGGGATAAGATAGACTTAGTGAGGGAAAGACGCGCTGGTAGAGGTATCCTGTGAATCCTCTTTTGACGAGGTCAGGAGTATGCATTAGGCAAGAAGAGGGACACAGTTTTGCTAGGTAGAGGCATTGCATGTGCAGAGGCACAGAGGCACATACATTGCATTTAAAGATGACGAGGGGAGGAGTAAATTTCAGCCATTGCTCAGTCATTTGGGAAAATATAAGAAATGTTCTAAGCCAGACAGAGCTCCCTCATTCCCTGTGCCCGGTGCTGGCACCCCTAGCATTCCGGACGGATATGCAGCAGTTACAATGATGTCATCTCACCCAAGCTGCCCTTTTCAAAGCATCTTCATGACTGGACAAGAGAATGCACTTACCACTGCCAGGGCTCAGCCAGCCCCAAATCCCCTCACTGATCGCGCACACTGTCTGCAAAATATGCAAACAGATGCCCCGGTTCTTTCAAAATAAACACATGTCGGAGACAGAACCCTTATCAACTGCTCCAAAATTGCATTTTCACCTGAGTCTGTGGAGTGTGTTCCTCTTGTTTAGGAGGAAATTATTCTGAATATTGTTTAGGGGCTGTCTGTCATCAGAACCAGTCTTTCCTTTCCTTCCTCCCTCCCCAATGATCTCATTTGCTACCTCTACCAAGAATTCACCGCATAAGTGACCAAGTTACTGATCTAGTTCTGCCTGCTTTCAACACGATTGATCAAGAGTTGTTTCTCAGCTGTGCCTCCTCTGCAAGGAAGTGGCTCTAGCTCTGTAGGTTGCTTGCTTGGAGCACCAGAATTTGCTCTCTCCAATAGTGTCAGGAATCAGGATCATCTTCTCCAGAGGATTCTGAATTGTAGCATCCTATCTCATTACAGAAGATCTTGTTGGGGGAGGAAGGGAAGCAGTGAACAGAAAATGTATGGAGCCAGAGTCAGGGGTTAGTAGAAGGAGCTCTGAGCTGAAAAGGGCACTTGCAGTCCATTACTAACAGTAATAACTAGCTGCCAGGCAAGTCCATTCTTGTCTCTGGATCTTATTAAAAAGTCTGTAAAATGAGAGATTTGGACTACATAATTTTTTTAAAAATATGTTTTTATTGATTTTAGAGAGGAAGGGAGAGGGAGAGAGAGCTAGAAACATTTTTTTATGATGAGAGAGAATCATTGATCAGCTGTCTCCTGTGGACTGAGCCTGCAACCTGGGCATGTGGAAATGAACCTTGACCTCCTGGTTCATAGGTTGATGTTCAACCACTGTGCCACACTGGCCGGGCTGGACCACATAATTTTAAAAAGATGTTCCACCTCTAAAATGTTATGACTTGACTTCTTTCTAGGTAACAAGAAAGCTCCCAGAAAACAGACTCATTGAAAACATGTATTTGTTCTGAAGTTGTTTTTGAATTTTCCCATTAGTGCCCTACAGGTACACGAAGGAGCAAAATATTTGGAAAGAGGAGACCCAGGGTCCCTCATAAAGGTCTTGTGATTTGCTCTAAATGGGTCCTATTTAACATGCTTTCTGTCTCTCCATAGAGGCAAAGTTATAAAGAGAGGACTCAAACAATATAGTACAATTTCTTTTTAAATATGCCTCATTGTTTTCTAACTGTTCTGTTGGAATCATATGCCTTACCTGGAAATTGAAGTACTGTTATCGTTAAGAAAAAATGCTGCTTTTCTATCCTCTGACAAATGTTTAAGAAAAATAGTTGTTTACCCAATCAGCAGCTGAATTCATTATAAAATGGCATGAGTAATTATGGCAATTTAGGAATCTTTCTTTCTTCCTTTCTTTACTTATTTTTAGTTCAGTGGTAATTGCAGATAAACTGGTATAGAAAATGTAACATGGAACCAAAACAACTGATACAGTGCTACATGTACGGGAGGCCACGCTGAGTTAGAAATGGGAATAAAAAATCTGCTAATAGAAGTGTTTTTTAGAAAAGATATATGTTTTTAATGGACTTTGAGCCAGCTGTAATGAAATATCAGGGGGAAAAACACTTAACCTCATTACATCTCTAAAATTAGTCTCAATTTGTCCTAAGTATAGCTAAATATTCTTAGGTATTGGTGCCATCTTTCTCTGTAAAATAGGAACATGGAACTGATTAACTTTATACAGTCTATACAAGAAGACGGTTACAAAATGTGCTAGTAACTATTTATGAAAAGAAATACTGACCAATGCAAGCATTTACAAACAAGAACAAACAGAATCCCAAGCAGGTTGAGTTCTATCCAGTGATAGAACCCTTACGTTTATCTGAGTTAAGCCAATTGCTGGTTACTAACATCAGCCATTCACAATAACGTAAAGCCAGTTGGGTGGTTTTTCCAATGGGACACTAAGTCCTAGGTCTATTAAGTGATGGCTGGTGTGTCCTAGCTTTTGTTACTTTAGCTATGTCTTTGCTATTGCAAATCATAAAACTCAAAGAAAATCTCAGATATGTTAAAATAAGTTACTTGATTAAGTTTAAATCATTTGAAATATTTAATTGTTTAATTAAATAAATGAATAGCTAATATACATTCATTTCATATAAGAACAAAAATATACAGTGAGCCCCTCCCCCATCTGCCCAATTCCTAGCTCCACTTTGTCTCCAAGTAAATTCTGAAGCTTAACCAATTTTTAACTGAATTCATACAAACCTGCTTATGTGCTTAGACAACTCACTTTGTCCTTTTAAACTTGTTTTTATAGAAATGTTGCTTTCTAGTGAGTATGGGAGAGAAAAAATACTGCAGAAATAGAAAATATCTTGCCCTGTTAGCAGTGAAAATATATTTATTTTTATAAAGAAAAGAACAATTCTCTATTAAAAAATACCTCAAACATTGTCTTCTTAGCAATTACACAGTTGGAAATAACTGACTTAACAGGATAACAGGAAATTACTAAATCTTGGCAGAGGAGTCAATCACTATAATTGATTTTATTGTATATCTGTTATGTTATTTTTATAATGTTTAGTAATCATTTACAATTAGAAGCCTATTATGAAATTAACTTTAGCTGTTGGGAAAACTGTAGAATGATATCCGAAAATACAAACAGCTATAAGCATTTGTATTCCATGATTTTTAAAATGCACTGCGATTAGTCTTGATAAGGAATAGGGTTGTGTCTTTGTTTTTGAGGAGCCAGAAGTCGAAAAGACTTGAGCTAAACATGGTTTTAGAGGTATGGTGTGGTGTGTATTTGCAGTGTGGACGGTTTAAGGTTATATAAAAATTGGTTCCAGTGCCTTTATTTTGAAGCAGGCAAAAGGTAGTCTACCGGTTTGAGGATAGTGCACCTTTCCTGGAGGTGCCTCTTGCCTGATTCTGGAGAATTCATGCCCATTGGAGATTGTCTTGGCTTAGATAAAAATACATCTTAAAGTTCAAATTGATGAACCAGAAGGTTAGGTTTCTTCTCTATGATGGACCTGTTTGCAGAGGACTTTCATTCTCAGGAATCATTTGAGAGAAATCCTGTTGACACCTTTGAAATTAAATAAAAAATCTGCCTCTTCCCTGCTTCCACCTCAGGCCAAGGGAATGGGTTTGATCCACTTGAATGTTTTCCCCTTTGCTTATTCTGCTTTGGAATGTCCTTTAAGTTAATTCTTCACAAAAATAAGATCTTTTTGTTTATTCTTGCCTTGTTCTGTATTTAGTCATAAATCTTATTGATCATTTATTCTTAGATTTTATTTATCCTTCTAGATTTATAGCTAATTTTTACTGATAATGCACTTGCCTTGCCTTTTATCCTGTATATTAATACTTTATATTATTTAACATTTTTATCTCACTTCATCGTTCTTTGCTATTCTCCTTTTTATTTTTCACATTGTATTTATTTTTCCTATTCTTTATTTTATATTTTTATGTTGGTTTTATAGTATTTGATCTTACTGTTTTAGGTAGGATTTTTTCTAGCCAATTAGACTTATTTAATGTTTAATAGATTCTTTGATATTTAAGCAGGAAATTAAAAGTAGGGACTTCTTTTCTTTCATTCCACATTTGGCACTGAACAGATAATCTAAAATTGTTGTTTTACCTAATTTCTTATTATATATAGCCTAAAGACTAATTAGACTAGCTCAGTAGATATATTTAGTCTCACTTTTTTGATTCATGTTTCAAAAATAACTATTTACTTGGAGATTAAAAATATTATGACAACTGAATTGCGGTTTTTGTTAAATAGTTGTTTTTGGTGTATTGTTGTTTTGCTTGGTACCATTATTCAAACTGAAAAACAAGTTTCAATTCTGGAAATGTTTGAACATATGGCCTCACCAGAATAATTCAAGTTTATTATAATAATCTATGAAATTGTGAGCTAATGTGATAAAGTGGGGGAAAATGGTTACATTGTCAAAATTATAATATTTAAGCATTTCCCACAAGAAAAAAATGAAAACTCTTACACAGTCAGGGAAACTATGTAGATTTTGTTTTTTAAAAAAATAGAGTTATTGAAAAATGGTTCATGGACCAAGGATGGCACATGGACCCTTTCTCAAGGGTCAGAGTTCTCATTTTTTCATACAGTAAATAAAATGCTTAGCATACTGTTGAGATTCTAGCACTATAGCAATCTCAAATAAGTATATAGAGTATACAATACTTTCAGCTCAGCCTTTGATTGTCCAAACAGATTTTTAAATGATTTTATCTTTATTTTAATAAGGATTTTATTGCCAGCTTTATAGGATATTTTAAAAAAATAACTGGGAGTTGGATTTTTTTGTTTCTAACATTTATGTCAATTTCTTGGGAGTTTAACTTACCAATTGCATATATGTAAGTAAAGATTTAAAAAAAATATATACAGTTGTGTAGTCACCATCACTATCATGATATGAAACACATCTATCATCCCCAAAACTTTTCAGTCAATGTTCTCCAACCCCTCACTCTCCCATTAATCACTCACTCACTTTCTATCATTGTAGTTTGGCCTTTCTAGAATTTTATATAACTTGAATCATGTGGAATGAAGTCCTTTTAATTTAATTCTTTCACTGAACATTATGATATTGATAACCGTTCATGTTGTTGATGATCAATAGTTTACTTCTTTTCCTGCATGAAAATGTGAAAAATAAGTCAACAGAGAAATGTAAAAATGCATACTTTTTATTGACAGTAAACATTTTTGAACAACTAAACTGAAGAGTCCAGAAGTGTTAACTCATAGTCCTTTCAGCTAAAGCATTGACAGAAACATGAGCTCATTGTTATGCAAGGAAATAACCAGAAAGTTTAATTGCACTTAAACAAATTCATCTTAATTTCTATTATTCCTCCAGCATAGACCTGTTTGTTTTTTGGCACTAAATTCATTTTAAAAGGTCTCTAATGCTTCCACTATGTGTATGTTTTGCTTCTAAAGTAGTTAAATAGCTTTTAATAAATTCTTCCTGGAAAAGAATGGAAAAATGCTCTTCCTGGGACTATTGACAGAAACTCAGTCACCCTTTTCATTGTGTATCCTGCTGTTCTTATTAAGTAGTAGAGACAACTATGCTTACCTACACTGTATTTGTTTTATAGTATAACATTTGCTGCTGCTATTGACTTAACCTACAGTGAAGGTACATGTCTGGATTTCATAGGGAATGAAATTGTTAGTCAAGCTGCACAAATGCTATTAAAACAAAAACACACAAAGTTATTACAATGAGAAAACAATAGGCAAGTGTTTATTCTTTCATTCTTAAGTATACTCAAGAGCAATAATAGTGTATGTTCAGCCCTAACCGGTTTGGCTCAGTGGATAGAGCGTTGGCCTGCAGACTGAAAGGTTCCAGGTTCCATTCTGGTCAAGGGCATGTATGGTGGTTGTGGGCACATCCCCAGTGGGGGGTGTGCAGGAGGCAGCTGATCGATGTTTCTCTCTCATCGATGTTTCTGACTCTCTGTCCCTCTCCCTTCCTCCCTGTAAAAAATCAATAAAAAAATAGTGTATGTTCACACAAAATCATGTGTACATGATTGTTCAAAGCAGTTTTATTCATAATAGACCCCAAATGAAAATGACTTAAATGTCCATCAATGGTTGAATGGATAAATAAAATGTGAACACTACTCAGCAGTGAAAAGGAAAAGAAGTGAAGTAACAAGACACAAAGAGTACATAAGACATGATTCTATTTATTTTAGAGAATTCAAACTAATTTATACTGGCAAAAATCACATCAGTGATTGTCTGGGAAGGGGTTGAAACATGAGGAGTTGGCTACAAAGAGCCATGAGGATCCTTGTATGTGTGATCAATATGTATTCTGACTGGAGCATTGATTTCATGGGTGCATAAATCTATCAAAATGTATCTGATTGTACAACTTAAATGGATGCAGTTTATTGTATGGAGATAATATCTCAATAAAATTACCTCCTTCATGTTTTAAAAAAAGTAGTGTTTAAAAACAAGAAAGGGTTGGAGCTCCAGTGGCGCAATCGGTTAGCGCGCGGTACTTATAAAAACAAGAAAGGGGAGCCTTTGCATATGAGAAAATGAGAAGTCTTGACAACAAACAAGTAAAACTTATAAGAGAAACAAATGGGAACCGATAATGGTAATCCAGGGACAGGAACAATAGTTCACGGTGAGAGGGAGGCTGTACTGGATGCATGCCATCCATGTAGCATCACGACTAGGGTCTCAATGTCTGTGTAGGTGGAACCACTCTCTCCGTGATGCCCACCTGGCATCACACAGTAAAGGTACTATAAAAGTACAGTTGAAGTGTGATCTTCTAACACCTTGCGAAAAGGAGCCAGCATTGGTTGCCTGGAAACAACCATACCCAGTTGCTCAAATTTGCAGCAAGATATGAGGCTCCATTCTACTGCAGGGGGAGGAGCAGATTACTCACGCACAGTGGGATTCAGGCCTATGCCGCCGGTGCAGGTGTAGGCCACAGAATTGCACCAGCAGCAAGGAACCGGAACCCTAAGTGTGGATACCCAGAACATGTCTAGTTCAGAGCTGTGTCCCAAGCAGACTGTCAGATTCACTTACAAGTGAGCTACAAATGTAGAGCAGATTTCCAAAATAATAATAATTTTAAAATGAACAGAGTAAAAGTACACAAGATTATCCCTAGGGTATGTTTAGGGTGTGAGTGTGTGTGTGAGGGTCAGTGTGGGATGGGGATGGCGGGGGGGTAATAAAATAGTAATAATGAGATGCCTTAAAGAAGAGGAAGAAATAACCCCCAAAAATATGGAGAAAAGAAAAATAATAAGGTCTTTTTAAAAAAGACTTAAGTAAGAGAGAATTTAAGAAAGAAAAGAGTGGCCAGATGTTGACATTTTCCTGGGCTCAGAATTGAGTAATATTTTCTCTAATATACCTCTCTAAAGTATGTTTTCCATTAATATGTCTTTATTACCATCTACATAATGATGATTCCCTTATTTACATAAATTCTCATATATTTATATACATGCTTATATACAAATAAATTTTAATATTTATTATATCTGGCTTCTCCTCTGAGTCACTATATTAATTTACCTGTGATTTGAATCTATCTGCAAAATATGTCCACTTTTCTTCCCTCCACTGCTCTTTCCTGGGTTAAACCACCATCACCTCTTGCCTTGATTCTTACAATAGTCTCCTCACTATTTGCCCAGTTTCCACTCTTGCATTTCCTGTCATTCTCAACACAGCAGCTAGCGAGGACCTTTAAAAACATTAATCAGAACTCTCCTCTTTTGGGCTTACAACCCTCCAATGTCTTACTTAGCAAATATTTCTTACGAAGGAATAATTCATTTTCAGTGTAAGAAGGTCCTTACTGGCTCTCAGAAGACAAAATTATACAAAGCGAATCCATTAGGTTGAACTCAAGAGATTGAAACAATATTTTAAAATGTCCTTTTTTTATATCTATGAATAGTAATTTAGGGTTATGTGAGGTAAGCAGGAGAATAGCTTTTTCTGCTGTCTTCTTTGGGATTTGGGATAGGACTGGGTGGTGGGTGTGGGTGTTGTATTACTACCATTGAATGCAGCTCCAAATTCTGAAACAATACATTGAAAAACCTGTGTTGTTTTTTTCTTGGCAACTCCCAAGTTAGAGAGTGTGGGTGGCAGTTGATTTCCCATATTCGTTCACTTGGTGCCAAATTCCTCTGGGTTTGATTTGATCAGATAGCAGTTTAATTGAGGAGGGATAAAATCAAGTAAGGACAGAGGCACCATCAACCTGGTGTGTTTTTGTTTTGATTTGTTGCAAATATAGACATCAAAATATTTATTTGAGAAAATGTTTTATTTGTGGTGTGATTAGTATCATTTGTGGCTCTTTTAGAGTCTCTTTAACCTCTGGGGTCTTGTGAGAAACTCTGAGCTCTGATTTACTTCTTTACAGAAAGTTCAAGGTCAATATGTCATAGAGCAGAAGACATTTTGGTTGAATCATTGACTCCTTATGTTTGACACTGAGAAAAGTGTCATGCAGGGGCGATTTGTTGTCCAGAAGGTGTCCTAGGAGACGGAAGAAAAGAGAGTAGTCGGTGTGGCGAATTGATTGCAGTAATGGCCCCATTTTTTTTTTTTTTTTTTTTACCAATTCTTATAACCTTGCTCTTTGGCAGCACCCTTCCATAATGACTCACTTGACTTGTTTTGACCAATGGGACAAAACGATAGAAAATGTGACAAGGAGAGACTTGAAAAACACGGCCTAGCTGCTCTTAAACTTTGCCGCTATATGAGTATGCCCAGAGTAGCCTCCTGGAGATCAAGAGACCATGTGGAAGAGATTGCACATGCCCCAGCCAACAATTAGCCAACCTCTAGCCAAACCGGAAGATGACACCCGACTGCAAACACGAGTGACTTAGATCCGCATGATAGTAGAGCTGAACCCTTCCCCTCCCCCCCCAGTTGTACATCCATTCTAAGGAGGGGGAAATAATCCAAGGTCCACAGAATCGTTTATCTACTACTATAAACCATCATATTGGTAGGCATTCTATAAGTTGGAAACCAGATTTGTCTGTGGGAACATCCAAGTGCTTGGGAACTATTGTAACCCTCTGCAGGGGAGCTCCCTAAATACCTCTTTACTGACTGATGCGAAAGAGCTGGGATTGTTTCAAAGCTGTTTTAATTAAAGTGCCTTTATCTTTTCTAAGTTTAGTGGGAAGCTCTTTACCATGAGGCTCTTTCCATTGTGGTCTAATTTTTGCATGGCCTATTTTTTCTAACAGTATTAGAATGACTCCCTCCAAGACCTCACTATAGATGACAGAAATAACCTCTACTGAGAAGACGAAATGCTGAGTTATAGCTTACAATTTGATGCAATATTTACTAAGAACCATCACAGTATTTTAAATTCAAGAAGTCAGGTCTGAGGTTATGGAGGTAACTGGAGACCAAAAGAAAAACTTTATTAACTCTGAAATTGCAAATACCTTAAATCGTGTTATCTAACAACACAGTGGAGCACGGGTTGCTGGGAGAGCAGTGGCTGATGGATCAGCCTGGCACCCAATAAAAAGGAATCCCACAAAATGGAAATAATAGTTCTCATAAGCTACTTTGAGTGAGCCACCAGTAGTTATTTTGTTTTTCAGTGAAATAAAATGCAATAAAAACCTTTAAAAGAGTCACACCCAAGCATCTTATAGACATACTAGAGGCCCGGTGCACGAAATTCATGGACGAGTAGGGTCTCTAGGCCTGGCTGGCAATCAGGGCCAATTGGGGCCTTCCGGCTACCAGCCGGGGCCTTTCTTCCCTGGCTGCCAGCTGGGGCCTTCCTTTATTCCACGCTGCCCCCTGGTGGTCAGCTCATGTCATAGTGAGTGATTGAACTCCTGGTCTCCATGTCGAACTCCAAGGGGACACTTTGCATATTAGCCTTTTATATATATAGAAGGTACTGTACACAATGCATAGAAGGTAATCTAGAAGTGACAGGTATTTTCCATTAATCTAAAAACTCAGTCTAGGAGGTCAAAATAACAGAAGGCGTTGTGACATGATCTTCCATGTCACATAGGACTGAATATGTGGCTCATGAGCCTTTTCATCCACAACTGTATACGCTGACTGGGTAAAAGTCAAGTGTGTTAGGAAATTAGCTCATTATTCAGACAACTGTCTGGATGGTGACTACTATGATACTGGAAATAGTACAAGTCTTTCATAGTCAGCCTTTCTATGGAAGGAGTTTTCAAATCCCAACTTTTATGATCAAAAGCTTCTGTTTCAGAGATGCCAAAATGATCCAAATCATGTCTGTTCTCCCAGGGCAGTGGTTGGCAAACTGCAGCTCACGAGCCACATGCGGCTCTTTGGCCCCTTGAGTATGTCCACGAAGTTTCAATCACACTGTACGTGCACGGCCGCACGTGGTATTTTGTGGAAGAGCCACACTCAAGGGGGCACAGTTTGCTGACCACTGGTCTAGACTCTAGAAGAGCCACACTCAAGGGGCCAAAGAGCCGCAGTTTGCTGACCACTGTCCCAGGGCATAGGAAACTTTGCTGGGATTCACTGGGCTCAGACCATTTACTTAGGGACTCTTTAAGCCTCCTCTGAAGGGAAGATATACTTTAAAGCAGCGGTTCTCAACCTGTGGGTCGCGATCCCTTTAGGGGTTGAATGACCCTTTCACAGGGGTCGCCTAAGACCATCGGAAAACACATATATAATTACATATTGTTTTTGTGATTAATCTCTATGCTTTAATTATGTTCAATTTGTAACAATGAAAATACATCCTGCATATCAGATATTTACATTATGATTCATAACAGTAGCAAAATTATAGTTATGAAGTAGCAACGAAAATAATTTTATGGTTGGGAGTCACCACAACATGAGGAACTGTATTAAAGGATCGGGGCATTAGGAAGATTGAGAACCACTGCTTTAAAGAGTGATGCTTCCCATGCTGTCCTTTAACCACTGAGCATTTCATTTTTAATCTTCCTTACTATTTCGGTGAATTTTGTTTTGCCAAACCATTTCTCAGTGTTTTTTTTGTTTTTCTTTGCTTTTTGCTAGTTTTGTTTTGTTTGGTATTGCAGAATAGAGAGAATGGCCAAAAGATGAAGGAACACGCTAGTACTTATTCTTGCTCGCTTGTTGTTTGATCAGATCTCAAGTGTTCTCTTGGTCTCTCTTCCTTCCTTCCTCCCTCCCTCTCAAGTGAGTGCATTCTCTCTCTGGGAGATAATATGGGAAATTAATGAAGCAGAGGAAACAAATCTTTAAAAATCCAGAAATGTCCAATTTTGTGTATATATTGAAAAGTTGGGAAGAAGGACAAAAGACAGGAAAGTTGTGGGTAGTCTTAAGAATTGGAGAGAATTTGGGGGAATTTCTCCATGTTGAAAGGATACAGAGCAGCTGTGACTATGATACTTGCTTGGCAAGGGGTTTGGGAATTGTGGGGGGAGCAAAAACATTTTTGAAAAATGTCACTATGCTTTATAAGCTGGATATTTTTAATTTTCTTTGAGGGATGCCAGGACACTAGGAATTCTTTTTTATTTACATTAGGTTGTACCTATTTAAAAATGACTTTACACAGTGATTGACATGCCCGGTGTAATCTGGTAATTGTTGAGAGGCAACAAATAGGAAATGGTTTTAATTCTTTGTCCACTAAAATATTTAAATTCATTTCTGCTGACTTTCATAGTCTTTAATTAATTTAATTATTTAATTTGATTTAAACTTCATTAATGACCTTTTAGGCTGATTCCATAGATTTCTACTCTGTTATTAAAACATCTAGGCTAATTTTAGTCCTGCTGAGCATGTCAATCCTATATCTACATTAGGGCTCATTTCTTTTCTTTTTTTCTTTTGGCGTTTAGCTTCTCCAGAAAAGGAGAATTAATTAGGAGGAAAAGAAGTACCAGTCACATTCCAGCAAGAAACAGATACTACATTCAAAATAGTATACATAAAAGAGAATTTATTCATGAGATATTTACAAGGGTGGCTTTAGGGAACCTCAAAAAAGGATAATGCATCTGGCTTAGTGGCAGCTACGCCTTTACCATTCCTGCAGGGACAAGGGAGAGTCCAGTGTAGTTACTGGGGACTAGAAGGAACGAGTTATCAGGCATTAGATTCATTCTGAAGTATTTCTATTTCCTGAGACCTTTGGACTTTTTCCTGTCTATATCATGAAAGGGAAATTCTGGTAGTTTGATCTCTAGAAATTTAGGCCCTGATTGAGTCCACATTTTGATTATTTAACCCAGCAAACTATTAACCCACTCCCTGGGTCACAAAATAACTCTGAATCTCTGGTAGAAGGGACATATGATAATGATTTTTTCTCAGTCAAATATATGTTATATGTCAGTTGAATTAACACCATTGGAATCTACCTTCACACATGCTCCTTGGGGACTTATTGACATTGATTGGTACTGTCTTGTGGTTATATTGATGTAAGGATTGTCTTCTTCCAGAATAGGCCAATCACTCAGACCAGGCAATGTCTTACAGGCTAGAGACAATGAAAGGGAGCAAAATGTGTCCAGACAAGAATGGGCATCAACTCAAGAGTCTGCTCATTAACGTAATTATATCTTAACAGTCATTCTTCTCTCCCTTCTAAGGCAGAGTGCTTCTGGACAATCTGGATCATGAGATGATTGAGGCAATGTCTTCAATGTTGCTCCATAGACAAATCTGGGTCTCCCTTTAAACATTGTTACAATAAGGTCAACTGGAGGTGAATGTCAGGAGGAGGCTTATTGCTTTCCAGAATAATGAAACTCAAATTCCAGATGTTTCTGGAAAGCTAGATCATGATAACAGACTTTGTGCTTCTAAAAGTATTGCTCAGTCTCTGCTTTTGTGCTTTTCTTGTAAAAAAGACGCCCATCATACTTTGGTTTCTCTTCAGATCGTAAAAAGACGCCCATGTGTTCAAACATACAGGCTTTAGCAGTTGGCACAAAATCAAAAGGAAATGTTTTCATTAGTATGTGACCTCATAGAGGCAAAGATTAGGCAATCATTTTCATGCTATGGGAATTCTCAAGGTGCCTAGAATTTCACCAGGAACACAACGGGTTTTCAACAAATAATGACAGTTGATAAGCATGGCAGGCTGAGCAGAGAGATGGTTCTTGGATTTGCACTTGAGGACTCCTGGGTAGTCCAAGTAGCTGTGATCACTCCTCGTGTATTCTCTATTATATGTTCTCCCCTCCTGGTGCTCAGGTTATTATGAGGGTCATTCATCTCCACACTGCAAAGGGACCTTTAAGTCCTGATATTATCAGTTTAGTTCATAATTATGTTTGTAATCCAGGAAAAGCCTAATTAGCTCACTCATCCCTCCATCTGCTTCCTTCCTATAGTTAATTCATATACTTCTACAGTTCCTATTGCCTATTGCTCATCCTGGTAGCCAAGCTTTTCCACTTTCCCACCCACCTAGCATTTTCAATTTGATCCTCTACATCTCATTATAAGTCTTTTAACCCACTAGATGGGCCACAGTAGAGGCAGTTCGCCATCTTGGCCTTTATTACCTGCTATTGCTTTATTATCTATTTGATTTGAATTTGACAGTTTGTTCATTGAATTCCCTGATCATTTCCTGACTTCTCTTAGCTTTGGATCTGTAACTCTTCAGTTTTCCTCCTTGGATTTCTCCCCCTATTCTTTTCTTTTCTTTGTATTTCAGTTTGGGAAAATTTTACCAACATATCTTCAAGCTCATGGATTCTTTTCTCAGACATGTCTAGTCTACAAATAAGACTGTTCAAGGCATTCTTAATTTTAGTTACAGTGTTTTTAATTTCCAGCATTTCCTTTTGATTTTTTTCCTAGAGTTTCCATCTCTCTGCTTACATTACCCATCTGATCTTGCATGTTGTCTACATTTTCCAGTAGAGACCTTATAGTCTACTTACATTCCCTGTCTGATAATTCATTTTCAAATGATGAAATTCATTTCAAAAATTTCAAATGATATATTTTTTTTATCTGAGTCTGGATCTGCTGATTCTTTTGTCTCTTCCAATTGTGCTTTTATCTGCTTGTTAACATGCTTTGTAATTGTTTCCTAAAAGCTGGACATGACTTATCAGGTATTAGGTACTGAAGTAAGTTGACCTTTAATGTGAGATTTTATGTTAATCTGGGAGGAGTTGAGCTATTTAATTTTTGCTGTAGCTATAAGTTCCTGAGACTTCCAATTGCTTTATGGCTTTATTTTCTTATTTCCCCTGTTGTTTGGAGCTTCTCTAGAAACTCTTAAAAAGAGGTGATGTCTCACCTGGCCAGTGTGGTTCAATCGTTGAGCATCAATCTATGAACCAGCAGGTCACAGTTCGATTCCTGATCAGGGCACATGCCTGGGTTCTGGCATCCATTCCTGGATGGTCAGGCAGGAGGCACCCAATCAATTATTTTCTCCCATCATTGATAAACATCTCTCTCTTTCCCTCTCTCTTCCTCTCTGAAATCAATAAAAATATATTTTAAAGAAAAAAAAAAAAGAGGTGATGTCTTGCTGCTTTTCTACCTGAAATCCACTGGAGCTACTGAGGTAGTGTAAGGTGTGAAGAAGAAGTGTGCTGGTCTATAATCTTGTGATTCAATCTCAGTCTTTCCCTGGGCCTGTGGCCCTGGGCTGTGACCATCAGAAGCTTTCTTACTCCACCTCACCTGAGCAGAGACAGGAAGGCTAGAAGAGGCTAGAGCTGGGTTATTCCTCTTCCCCCAGGGATAGTCCTCTTGTAAAAGTCTTTCCCCTTCATAGTAGGTCTTGGTTATGGAGAATGGCCTGGGCATATTTCAAATATGGGTCATATTCTCCACCCACTACCAGAACCACTAGGGGTTTGGGATTTTTGTTTTGTTTTGTGTGGTTTTTTTGTTTTGTTTTGTTTGTTTGTTTTTGTGTTTTTGGCTCTTCACCATGAGAACCTGGTGGTATTTCCTGAATATAAAACTCATGAAGAGGTGGTTCCTCCTGAAGACTATGCTCCCCAGGAATGTTTGTTCTCACACTAGCTTCTCGTTCTCAACCTCTACCAAATTTGACAATATTACCATTCAGGGGTTTCAGTATATGGCTCCTGCAGTTTTAGGTCCAGGTAAACAGATATCAGCAGTGATTCTCCATGTTCTCCTATCTTTCTAGATTTCAGAGTGGCAGTTTGCCCTATGACCTCAGTTCTGTAGTGCGCCCAAGAAAAGACATTGATTTCAGTTTAACTTTTTTCTGGTTGTAAGTGCAGGAATGACAACTCCCAATCTGTTTATGTGTGAGAGCTTGGTAAATGAGAATACCCTATCCACAGAGCTTTGAAAGCTCCCTCCTGCCCCATGATCTTGGTTTAGTGTTTGGGTACTTTGTGATCCCTCTTTTATGGCAATATCAAAGTTAGTTCAACTAGGTTTGCTTGCTTTTTTTTTTTTTTTTTTTTTTTCCTCCTGGAAATATTTGCTGAATCTCTACTGCATGCCAGACACTGTTTCAGGTTATGGAGACATAGTGTGAACAAATATGTGAGATCATCTATTTGTCCTTTTGGCCAGAATTCTTACATAGCCCTGTTCCTACCAGCTCTTTCAGGTTAGATCTTGCCACATTGTCACAAAAATATATCACTTGTTCCTCCTGACTCCATCCACCAGGGTATTTACTTTCCTCTGTTCTTCACAACCTACCCAGCCTTTGGGGCCCAATGCAAAATCTACATTGCTTAAGAAAACAGACCTTTTCTACATAAAGTGACCTTTTCCTCTTTTGAATTCTTATCACTTTGTATTTATTTATACATTATCTGTTGGGAGATTAATAATATCTTGAATTGGGAGTTGCCTTTTTAAATATCATCTGCATCTCAGACTTCACATAATTTCTAAGCACTTGGGATGCAAGAACATGGTTGTTTTGTAATATAGAGCACACAATGGGCTACCATTGAAGCATTCAGTCATATCCATCCTTGTAGGTCATAAAGGCCAAAGGTTTGATTGGGGTTCTGTGCTGTATGCTGATGGCCATAAAAGTGTGAGCCTCTCCTTTTTCTTCGAGAGCATGCACTTTTTACAGAGATCAAGCTCCATGCTTGTTACATCATTTTGAACAATTCCTCAGCCTTTTGCCATGTACAAGAAGTACTTGATGATGAAGCTATCAGATAATATCTGAAAGTATGGATTGTGTCTCAGTCAATCATTTCATTTGCAAGACAATTTATGCATCTGCACTAAACAACTTCAACTCGTTCTTGTTAAAAATAACTGTATATTTTATAGGCATTTCTATAAATACACCCAATTTTATAATACTTCCTGTAAATAACCAGTGCGGTTTCTGCACTATCAAACATGGAGACACATATGTGTCCTGTACCATTGCCTTGGATTTGCTAAGAAGTGTTCTTGATGAATGTGTGGAATGCCCTTTTTCCAGAGTCAAACATCTGGTTTTGGCACCCATTTTCAGGCCAGCCCCATGCTCAGCACAAAAATGGAATGTACTGGATTTGCTTGAGTAGAAATTGCTCACGCAACCCACATTTCCAAATGCAAAGGCTATTGCAAAATTCATTTAAGTTGATACTAGGTGTGACATGGAATCAAGAACAATATCCTTTTTGCTAGCTCTAGATTTTTTGCTAGTGCTACCATCCCATATTAATCATTGTGTCACAAGTCTCTGTGTGTCAAGGGAAGACCTAATTTACCAGCACTATCAAAAATAGCAATTTCCATGTCAACAATCAGGAGAACACTGGCATATTTTAAAAATTGCAGCAGCAGCTAAGCTTAAATTTTTAAACTGTTGAATGTTATTATTACTATTAAATTATAATACTAGTAACATTATTTTAATATTATTTAATATTTTATTAACCCGTGGTTAGATGTAAATATAGAAAAGGCAGCCATTTGGGGTTTATGCTTAACTGTACTATACATTAGACAACTGTTTACTTAAAGGGTAACATTATTAAACCCTTTAGCTTACTATAGTGTAGTACTGAGTTGTAAGTTGCTGGAGGAGAGTTTCAGCTGTATCCTAGAGCTCCTACCTCCTACTGTAACTTTTTCATTTTTCAATAAATATTTATTGAGGACTAACTATGTGTCAGTCACTATAGTAAGTGCTAAGGATATAGCCATGAATTAAACAAAGCCCATATAAAAGTCAAGCAGGAGCAGGTGAGACAATACAAAATAAATGAACAGATAAATATTTAATAAGTAATGTAAATCAAACTAGAGTGAGAGTCCTGGCTAGCATTGCTCAGTGGTTGAGCATCAGTCTATGAACCGGGAGGTCACAGTTCAATTCCCAGTCAGGACACATGCGGGGATTGCAGACTGGATCTCCAGTGGGGGGCATGCAGGAGGCAGCCAATCAATGATTGTCTGTCATCACTGATGTTTGTATCTCTCTCTCTCCCTCTCCCTCCTTCTCAGAAATCAATAAAAACATATTTTAAAAAAATAAAGTGAGAGGATAATGACATATGGGTGACATCTTAGCACACACCTGAATAAAGAGAGAGAGAGTGCAGAGCAAATGCTCTGGTTCAGAAACTTGTCCAACCTCTTCCACCAGAAGCCAGGAGAGAAGTGTGGCTTCAGCAGAAAGAGCAGGGGCAAAGGTGATGGTTAGCTGGACAGCTGTGATGAGATCTCGTAGACCAAAGTAAAGGCTTGGATTACTCCTAAGTGTGATGGGAAGCTATTGAGGGCTATATCCCTAGAGCTTAGCAGATCCTAGCAGAGTCACCCTAATAATAAACGTTCATTGAATGGCAAAAAAAGAGATGAAAACTCAATGGAACATTATTCAAATCAGCACTCAATAAGGACTTTAGCAGGACAAAGTGAATAGGATTATAATATCGCATTCTTTGCTCTATATCCTCTACATTTCTCTTTTACTATGTATTTGATCTTTCTATATGTCTAGTAATTTTCACTGCCTGAATAGTTACACTAAATTCCCCCTTTCAGCTACAACAGTGAGACAAGATTTTACCAGCATCAGTCCAGTTGACTTGCTATAGAAGGACTTGGACTCTGTTCCCATGTGTGCTGTAACACTGGCTTATAGTTTAAGCCCATTATTCTTTTTTCTCTATTCTTTGTTCTCTAGGACACAGCAGAAGTTCTCTGGAGTCAAAGAGGATGCAAGTTGTCTATTTCCCTTTGTCCAAACCAGAGGGCTTGCCATGTTATTCCTGTTATCAAAATTGATTTTTTAGTTTTAATTTTATTCTAGGTATCTAAAACAGAGCAGGCAGCCAAAATATATTTTGACATTCTTACCCAACCTACAGAGGAAAATATAGGCATGTAATTTAGACAGACAAAGGCTGTAATTGTGACTGCTGGCTCATGTGTGTGGGGAGGCATTAAGTGTGCGAGCTCTGTAGTGACTTAGGTGACTTTGGGAAATTTGCTTACGTTTTCTGTACTTTAGCTTCCCAAGTGGCAAAACATGGAAAATAAAAGTACTGTATTTACTTCAGAGTTGATACAATAATTAATGAGTTAATGCTGTATGTATAAAGTACTTAGGAAGTACCTAAATTACAATCAGCACAAAATAAATATTAGTTATTACTATTATTATACTACCCATGTGCCTTTAGAAATTGCTTAGTGTCTGTGACCCTCATCTAAAAATTAGGGATTATCCATAGACCTACCTTACAATATTAATAAGAGCAATCAATGTGATGATATGTGAAACAGCTAGCATAGTACCTGACACATAACGGTAATAGTAATACTAAAATTATTTGAGGTGGTTTTTAGAGAAACTTATATTCAGGATATGGCTCTTATGGTTCTTTCATATATAACAGTAAAGCTCTTCTGATTTAGAATATTATTAAACTAGAGGCCCGGTACACAAAATTCATGCATGGGTAGGGTCCTAGGCCTGGCCAGCGATCAGGGCCGATCTGTGGGGCAGTCGGGGGGCCCCTGCTGGCACCCGCCTTGGCTGGGCTGGGGGAAGCTCCTGTTTTGAGCGTCTTCCCCCTAATGGTCAGTGCACATCATAGTGACCAGTCGTTCCACCGGTCATTCTGCCATTTGGTCAATTTGCATATTAGGCTTTTATTACATAGGACACTAGACTCTAAAACCTACACCATAGGCTCTTGTCCCTATTTGATAATGTATGTTGAATGGTGGATGCAGAAATGGTTAAAATGCATTTGTTTACAATTTAAAAATATCTGACTCAATATATAAGAACAAAAGGAATTACCTCCCAGAATCGGCCATTGTCAGGAAAGTGGGTTCGGCATTGCTGCATTCTCTAGCTCATGGAAATGGTCAGGGATGCAGGATCCTTCTCCCTTCCACTTGGGTATTTGCCAGACTTATCCTCAGGTCAGCTATCCTTGTGTCTAGAAGATATGTCACATCTAGAAAGGAAGCTGGGAAATATATCTCAGAAGTCCCCAGTAGACTTACCTTTATATCGCATTGGTTGAAACTGGGTCATCTGCCCTCTGATAAGTTCATCACTAGCAAGAAGAAAAGGCTCACTGTGACTGGTTTATACCAAATCAGGATTTGCCTCTGGCGTTGGGGTAGGGTCATTCTCTAGTGAGTCCTAGGGGTAAAGTGGTAGACCCCTGAACAAAACCAAGGCTCTGCTCTCAAGGAAGAAAGGAGAATAGGAGGGAGGGTTGACAACAGTGTCTGCTATAAATGACCAACAAACCCTGCAAAGCTGCTTGACTATCTTCTAAAATGCACTCATGCTAAGACCCTCTGTTTTTATGAATTCTAAGCACTGACTGACTGAGTATACAGTAGCTATTCTGGTGTTTATCATTCCAGACTATTACACAGAGATGGTTTCCAAGCCTTGGATATCTTCAAAGCAACCTTGTCTTTTTAGATACCCCAACACAACCAGAAGTTGCAAAGAATCTTCCGTGTAGATCAAGAGTTCTGGGTCAGAGACTTTCTTATAGCCGGTTGAGTTGGATTTTACCTTCAAATCACGTTTCCACAATCCAGGCTGCCAGTGGAACGTGGATGCCAATGTGGAAGGGAGAATTTGTTGTGAAGCTTGTCCTTTTTGCATTTGTAGTAATAGTGCTTTAAGTGGCCAGGAAAATGCTAGCCTCGCTCTTTCTTTATTGAATGCAGCCTGCTATAAACTAATTTTACTTTCCCCAGAGCTGTGTTTGATTTTCATCTGTGTTGGTGCCTCAAATAAATGTCCAGCAGGACCAGCTGGAGAGGATTTGATACCAACAGAGATGACTTTCTAAAAGAGTAGTTCATTGTGAGAAGCAATGAAAGAGTTAAAAACTAAATAAGGAACTCTTCTTGCTGAGAGTACAAATTGTACTATCAGCACCAACCATGCACTGCTAAAAGAACACATTTAGCAAGAGAGCATGAGAGAACGAGAGAGAGAGAGAGAGAGAGAGAGAGAGAGGGAGCGCCTCCAGTTGAAATTTCTATTATAAATCTTTTACCAAAGGTGTTAAGTAAGATGCTGAATAAAACCCATCTTAAGTGGGATTTTTTTTACTTAGTACTTAAATAGTAAGTAGTGGGTATTAATACTTGCTTACATGGACCTAATTTCTGTAAATGAGAAACTTATTCTTCCTTATCTACTATAGTCTTTCTTCTGCCATCAACATTCTAGTGTCTTTTAATATCCATTATTTGTTACCAAGTACAATAATCCTTTCTCTGTTATCTTTCTCAACCTCTGCAGTATTTGATTACTTTTTTCCTTCTTGAATTTTTCTCTCTCATCCCCCTTTGGATCTGGACTAAATATATTCAAACTGAAAATGTCAATTCTGCATTATAAATGGAGTGTTGGAGCCCGTGGCCACTGTAAGCCAGTAGAGGGTCAGAAATAAGGGGTGATTTCTTTTTCTTTCTTTTTAAAAATATATTTTTATTGATTTTAGAGAGGAAGGGAGAAAGAGATAGAAACATCAATGATGAGAATTATTGACCAACTGCCTCCTGCACGCACCCTACTGGGGACTGAGCTGGAAACACAGGCATGTGTCCTGACTGGGAATCGAACCGTGACCTCCTGGTTCATAGGTCAACACTCAATCACTGAGCCACACTGGCTGGGCAAGGGGTAATTTCTAATTTATATATAGGCATAAGCAATGTGAGTCTACTCCTATGCCCATCGTCCTAAAAAACAGACTCTTTTTCTTAGGACCGTAGGCATAGTAGTCAGAGATGTAGGCAGCAAGACTGGAGTTTTGTTGAGCTCAATCCGGAGAAGAACAGTTGGATCAATGTAATGATCAAGTGCCCAGGGTAAAGACATAAGAAGGATGAAGGTAGATGGACCAGAGGAACTAGACGCAGTGGTTCTCAACCTTCCTAATGCCACAACCCTTTAATACAGTTCCTCATGTTGTGGTGACCCCAACCATAAAATTATTTTCGTTGCTACTTCATAACTGTAATGTTGCTACTGTTATGAATCGTAATGTAAATATCTGATATGCAGGATGTATTTTCATTGTTACAAATTGAACATAATTGAAGCACAGTGATTAATCACAAAAACAATATGTAATTATATATGTGTTTTCCAATGGTCTTAAGCGACACCTGTGAAAGGGTCATTCGACCCCCAAAGGGGTCACGACCCACAGGTTGAGAACCGCTGAACTAGAGGGTAATCAGTAAAGCAGAGAAATCTCCCAAGTCTCAGCAAGAAATAGACACGAGAGAAATATGAATATAGTTCAATTAATTGTCAAAATACTTACTTTTCTAGAGCCAGAGAGAAAGAAATTCTTTCATCACAGTCCACGAGTGTTTTCTCTGTTTATAAAACTGGCAGCTCAGGTGTGTAGGAAAGTTCTGAAGAGTCAGATGCCTGGGAAACACAAGTGGTTAACAAGCCTGGGAGTTGTGCCGCATGGCCCATGAGATCCTGGCCTCTCCGATTTTACTCAGCCTATTATTCCTGAGGATTAATCATTCATTTTCTATGCCTGACTTGTGTCATCTTTTCTCTGCCATGATATAATAGCAGGTCTTCTGCCCTCCTCTCTGCTTGGTAATTTCATTCACTTTTCTGATTTCAAATCTACGTATCTGCTTCCAGCTTCACACCTAAGCTCCAGTTCTGCACTCTGAAACGGCTATCTCCACTGAGCTGTATCTAGATACCACCATCTCAAGGTGAGTTACCCTTCTTCAGCAAAGCTAAACTTCCTGATTTTCCTATTTCTTTCATTGTCAGTCACCATGTCATGAAACCTCACTAGTCTTGGAATACCTTCATTCTTACTCTTATGCAAAGATCCTGCTGAATCGTAGACATTCTGACTTCTCCACCTCTCTCATATCTGTTTCATCCTCCATCCCCAAAGCCATTACCTTAGTTCAGGCCCTTAGTTCTCATGTAGTCTTATTATTCCAGCTTCCAATTGTGTTCTTTTTTTCCTGCTCTGTCCTCCATAGCCCTGTCATATTAATTTTCCTAAGGTATATTTCTGATCATTCCCACTAATGTTCAGAAAACTTCACTATCTCTTCATCACCTCTGTCCATATTGTAATCCAGGCCATCGGTTCCTCACATCGGTTACTGCAGTAGGCTTTGAATACACTGTTTGCCACCTCCCGTCACCCTGACTCCAATCCAGGTGGTAACCTGTGACCAGAATGATTATTTCTAAGATCAGGGGTAAACTCGTTCGTTTCCTGCTTATAGCACTTCATGATTTTCTGTTTTAACATAGTTTTGAAGGCCTTTCACAATCTAGCCCCTATTTTTATCTGATTTCACCTCTTATTATCAGTGGACAACTGTCCCATCCCCTGTAACCTTTTTAGAATACAGAACAAAGACGTAACTAGTAGCAGATGGTTCCCCCGTATCAGACAGGGCAGCTCATGTGGGTAGGCACCCGCTTCCTCTTTAGAAATGGGCTCCAGGCCACTGTGTAAACAATGCCTGATGCTCTTTTTCCATGATGCCAGAAACCATGTCGGATGAAAATGAAAAATTCAGTCAATCATCTGGAGGCATCCCAAATATCCAGATGTTTGGCATCCTGGAGACAAAACAGCCAGATGATTCTAAAATAAATTTTCACTTTCCCAGTTAGAATGTGTTTTGATGTCCGGTAGTTATCAAAGGAGCAAACATGCCCAAGTGACTTTCTTGAGAAAATGAGTTCCAGGTGGAATTAAAAACACCAAAAGGCTGAAGAGGAGTGAGAACTGTGGTTATTGCACTTGTAAGACTCTATGAACAATAAAATCATCTGAATTTGTTGTAAATCGTTGTTAACAATGATCCGCTTTGGTACTGGTTGATGCTTCCAGCTCTAACTAACTGTGTCAGTAGCTCCCACAAGAACTTCCACAGACACTCACATTCATTAGGCATGAGTCCACATACAGTGCTCTAATATGACTTGAATGCTTTGTGTGTACAAGCCAGTTTAGTTACCTGGGAGAATAAACATTATATTAAGGGTTATTATGACTGAAGCCGACATTTCTGGACCTGTGTTCCATAGCCAAGACAATCTGAAGTGCTAAAGAAAGGCTGTGGCAAAATAAATAATTGTTTTTGAGTCACCTGAAGAAGAAAAATAAGGAACAATTTAATATAACTCACAAATTGATAAGAAAGCAGGAAGATGTGTTTCAACTTCTCCGAGTGGTGTTGGGAAGAGGCTTGAGAATTGTATGCAGGAGGTTTATCAAGCACAAGAAACACTAAGAAGTTAGTGAACAACCCCAGGGAGAACCAGTGAAGGTAGTTTAGAATTTGTGTCTGAATGTATTAAAAGTGAAGTTTATTTAAAATTTAAGTTTACAAAGTCAATTACTGAAGCCCTTTAATGTTCTACAGCTATTTATTAGTGATTTAATGCTATCTGGGCAAATACACACTATTAAGGGAATCAGTTGTAACCATTTGTGACTTGGAGAACCCTTGGTTAAAAAATGACTGCTGTCGCCCTGGCCAGTTGGCTTAGTTGGTTGGAATGTAGTCGCGTACAGCCAAAGGTTGCGGGTTTGATCCCTGTTCAGGGCCTGTGCGGGAGGCAGCCAATCGATGTTCTTCTCTCACATCCATGTCTGTCTGTCTGTCTGTCTGTCTCTCTCATCTCTCTCTCCCTCCCTCCCTTCCTCTCTCTTTAGAATTAATGAAACATATCTTCCAGTGAGGATAAAAAACAAAAAAATAAAGAGGTTGCTGTCTTATATGCATGGTCTCCAAGCAATGTGTGTGCAATTACTCAATGTTTAAATATGAAAAAGTTTCCATTGCAAAATTATCACCAGTTGCTTGAATTTCAT
This sequence comes from Myotis daubentonii, assembly GCF_963259705.1. Classification (NCBI taxonomy): domain Eukaryota; kingdom Metazoa; phylum Chordata; class Mammalia; order Chiroptera; family Vespertilionidae; genus Myotis; species Myotis daubentonii. Next base: position 17,004,858 of record NC_081857.1, on the reverse strand, counting down.
GGTGAGAATATCTTCATCAAGCAGAAAATTAATGGGCACATTTTTGAGGTAAGAGATTAGTGATGTACATTAACGTGGAAAATCAGCAAACACAAACAGAGGAGCCTATATAGGGTGTCCCAAAAATAACTGAATAATTATAAAGACAGTGTTTATTAAAATACATTTCATTTTCAAAATTGAGCTATCAGCGGTTAAAGTGTGTTTACATTTTGGGGGGACACCCTGTATTATGGTTGAGCAGCAACGATAACAGCAACAAAAAACCCCTCTCAAAGTATAATATAATCTAAGCAGAGAAGTGGTAACTCATTAAATTGCTTTCTACTTTATAAATGTTAGGTTGTGTAGGAAATCACATTATTGTGCTGTTTAAAACAATGTAGTATTTTTTTTCTTTCCTACATAGAAAAAATGGTTGAACAAATATATCTTGTGTGGCCATTGCTACGATTGCACTTGTAATAGCATCAGTCATATATCCTTTGGCATTCACCTGGCAAAGGACCTTTGGATATTCTTTCAGCTGTAGAACTGCCTGGTTATGGTGGAGAGTCTGCAGGTCTGTCTAATCTATGTATAGAGAAAAGCTAGTATTCGTGGAAACAGAACCCTTGTTTTATTAAATCTTTACAGCCTTAGGTCTTGCAGAATTTTGTAAATTCTAAGAAACAACATGTAGCTCTGCTTCTATGAGAATAGAAATAATATTTTATTCTTTTAGAGGCAAGGCAAAAGTTGATGGCTTCCTATGGGTACAACTTGTTCCTTGGGAATCAGGATGTAACTGGGAGAGCTGCTAGTTTCCACAGATATTCTGTCCACTCACGCACATGCACAGGAGTAATTAAGGTTCTCTGTGGAAAATTCTTTAGCACATGATGTTGAGACCAAGCCTACGGAATATATACTCAAACATTTGGTTATGATTAGCTACCACTAGCATACAATAAAAATTCATTCAAAGAACTAGGGTGCGTGCTGAGCACAAGACTGATAGTTCTTTAGAGTTCTGTTCTATTATTAAATTTCTTCTGCTTCCATATTAAACTTCAATTAAATAGTCTCATTGGTTCATTGGAGTAGGTTTCCATTCAAAATGAACATTTGTCAGCAGATGCCTTTATAAACAGCTGTGGTTTTCTTTGGGTATATACAGCGTCATTATCCAGACCATCTGGCCATTTTGCTGATGGTGTTTCTTATTTAGTCCCTCTCTCTGACATATAGTTTATTAACTTTAATCTCCTTGATTTCTTTACAGAGAACTCTCTCACACCTCATAGAACAAAAAAAAGTAAACTGACAATTATAAAGGTTACAGAAGATGAATAGACCTTCCTAAGGGTTGCTCTATAGCATGGTTACTTTTCTTCTTTCTCTTTTTATTATAAAAATGTAGCCTGGTTATAGAGAAAGGTCAACTTAATAACAGAGCAAACTGCATTAATATTTTTAAAAGAAATTCTTTCCAAATTTAAATATTTTCTGGGATTTATTTGTTTGATTTATTGTTTCTTTGATTTTAGAAACCTTGGCCACTTCTCAAATGATTAAGAAACAACAGCTTTATTTTTTCAGTGCTTATCATGCTAGCTCATGCTTTTCTTACCAGTGTTTTTATTCAGAATGGTATAACAATGGGGAAAAAAGAGAGGAGAATGAAGGTGTTTGCTTTAAAAGCTCCATCCATGAGTAGCATAGGAACCTAAGAGTTGTACCCTTTTTAAATTCAGATAAAATAAGTAAATATTTTAAATGCAGGAAGGTATAAAGAAGTAGAATTCACCTTAATGTGAACCCAATATACAACAAGTATGTTGGTAGTCAAAGAAAAATGTGTGTGTGTGTATGGGGGGGAGGGAGAGGATGTAAGTCACATCCTTATCATCCTCTTACTATGAATACATAAATTATTATTAAATTTTTATATTAAAATAATATAAAGTTTTTAGCAAAATTATATTAGAAAGCAAATAATCAGCAGGGGAGGTGAATTAGACAGAGGTGGTAGTCATTCTCATTAACAAGCAACATTATGACAAGTTGGTTTGCAGCATCAAAACTGTCCATTTAAGTTTCTTTTTTCTTAATGATCAGAGGTGCCCTGTTATCTCCAGTCTTTATTGTGTTTTGTGAAGTCCATCACAGAATAAGAACTTTTGACTTCCAAAAGCAAGTCCACAGCTTTATCTCCCCAAATCCTCCATATCAAAACCATGTGCTATCTTGGGATTGTCTTTCTAGATGTGAAGGCTCATCATAGATTTGCTGTGATGATCTCTAACATAAAATCTTTTGTAAGCCAAGCAACTATGGTATCTGCTGCGATCTGTCCACAAAAGTATGCTGGAAATTTTACATTGAAATAGTGACAAATTCTACATGTAAAAAGTGTTATCTTGTTACTGATGTTAAAAAAAAATGAACAGAAATTTAATGAAAGATAAGGTGATATGGAGCCAATGGTAATTTACATCTTCTCTTCAGACAATAGATCTTAAGTGGAAAACTTTTCATTCATTTAGGGATATGACTCTGCATGGCCCTGAATTGTTCTCTAGGAAAGGCTCTCTCCTGATAGAAGAGAAATCATGAGCTAAGGGACTAACATGCCAACTTTTCAAATGGATGGTTCTATCTAGACCAGCCGTGGGCAAACTATGGCCCGCGGACCGGATCCGGCCCGTTTGAAATGAATAAAACTAAAAAAAAAAAAAAGACCGTACCCTTTTATGTAATGATATTTACTTTGAATTTATATTAGTTCACACAAACACTCCATCCATGCTTTTGTTCCGGCCCTCCAGTCCAGTTTAAGAACCCATTGTGGCCCTCGAGTCAAAAAGTTTGCCCACCCCTGAATTCTAGACTCTTCATGATACTGTGATTTAGGATAAGAAACATACATGATCTTTGTCTGGTTTCTGGAACTGAGCTCCTAAAACCCTTGGAATTTCTTAAATGGTGAGAACTCCAACCATGTCTTTTGTTGTGTTAATGAGTCACCTTTGGAAAATACTTAAAATAGGGCTGGTTGCCAGGAGAACCAACCTGTGATTGCAAGGTTGGGACTATCAGTTCCACCCCCAAACCTCCAGGAAGTTGGAGGGGATACAGATTTGGTTTAATCACCAGTGGTCAATGATTTAATCAATCTTGCATACATAATGAAGCCTCCATAAAGAAACCACAAGGACTGGCTCCCGGGAGTTTCTGGGCTGGTGAACACATGGAGATTTGAGGAGAGGACATAAAAAACTGTGCTCTTTCTCCACACCTTTCCTATGCATCACTTCCATCTGGCCGTTCCTGAATTATATCCATTTATGATAAGTAACCTAGTGAGTAAACTTGTTTCCTGAGTCCTGTGAGCTGCTCTAGCAAATTAATTGAACTCAAGCAGGGGGCTCATGGGAACCCATGATTTATAGTCAGAACCATAGGAGACAACTTAGGCTTGCAACTGATTTCTGAAGTAGAGGGCAGTCCTGTGGGACTGAGCCCTTAACCAGTGGAATCCGATGCTTTCTCCAGGTAGGGTCAGAATTGAGTCAAACTGTAGGTCACCCAGCTGGTGTTGAGAATTTTTGATGGTGTAGGAAACCCTCCCACCACCAGAATTGGAGTCAGAATCATCACTCCTTACAGATCTTTTCTAATTCCCTTATTCTGTCAATGGCTCACAATTCTTTAGTCCCGCAGGCTTCAAATTGTGCTATAATTTTTAATCCTTTTAATTTCAGTTGCAATTAGTTAACAATTCCTAATGAATCTTGTTGTCATTGTGTCATGCATTGCCCTTTCCTAACTTTGCTTTCCAAACCTCACATCTGAGTCCTACCTAATTGCTGAATCCTCCTCCTACTGCAATATGCGCCCCACCCCCACCCCCCATTCACGGGTGAATGCCTGAAGCCGCAGATAGTACCACACTCTATATAGAAAGTACTATTTGTTATATACCTATGATAAAGTTTAAACTACTCTTGTGCTTTGGGGAGCATTAATAAGTACTTGAACACAAATACTGCAATACCTTGACAGTTGATCTAATAACCGAGATAGCTATTAAGTGTCTAACAGGCAGGTAAAGTATACAGCATGAATACGATGCACAAAGGGATGATTCACTTTGGCGTGGAGCAGGACTTTATGAGATTTCATCACAGTACTCAGAATATGCACAATTTAAAACTAATAAATTGTTTATTTCTGGAATTTTCCACTTAATATTTTCAGATCACAGTTGATTACAGATAACTGAAACCATGGAAAGCAAAACCATGGATAAGGACACTACTGTGCTGATAAAATGCTAATTTATCACATCACCCTGTACTCAAGAACCTTCAATAGTCCCCTGTTGTGTGATGGCAAGTTTTATTTCTTTGCCTAGCCATCCACATTCTCCTAAATTTGTCCTCAAATAATCTACAGCCATTGCTTCCATCTCCTCACAGTGAAGTTTTGCTCTGTATTCAAGCTCCACTTGTCAGCCATTCCCACTGTGTTCTCTAAGGTGACCTCACACGATCCCTTGTTCTCTGACTGTTGGGTTTGGCCTACAGGGAGTACTATTAAGGAGTTTAGTGTAAAAGACACTTGCCTTTAAAATAGATCCCAAATAAAATTGGGTTTTCTCTATCCTAACCAGAATCACAGTGAATTATATAGAATTTCAGAGTAAAAAGAGTTCATAAAATTGATATATCACAACCCTCTTCCAAAGCAAAGCACCCTTTAGAGTGTCCCTAGCTTATGTTCTCTCTTTTCCAAGAATTTCCTTGCAGCCTTCAGCAGCTTCCACTTTTAGAAAGTTCTTTTTTATATCAAACTTTCAATCTCTTCAGAGTTATATTCACTGTCCCTATCTCCTACTATAGACCTTTAAAGCTAAAAGTCCAATTTCGCTCCTTACTTCAAACATTTTATGATAGCTATTACTTTTCCTTCTCTTCTCGAAGCTGGAAATTTTAAAAGTTGTGTCTGAATGTATTTTTAATCTCCACAGAGCATGTTGACTCAGTCTTCCTTCTGGTGCTCATATGAGAACACTAGTTTGGTAGGTGCCCTTGCTACTGTGTTAGGTGCCTGAACCCTCTGTCATTTGTGAGCTCCTTAGAATCAGGGGCTATGTCACTGATCTTTGTATTCCCAGTGCCTTGCCCAGTTATTTCATATTATTAATTTTTAAACAAATAAATCTATGAATCCAGTTACTCCTCTTTTAATGCTTTGAGTGTACACCTTCCTCTCAGAAACAAATGCAGCAGTTCAGATGACATCTGAGCAGTGTTGAAAAGACTGAAGCCAAACTTGTTCAGGATGGAATATCATACTCCCTGTAATGCAGTTTGAGATTACATTAGCATCTTCCCGCAACCATACCCACTCTTGACTCATGTGAAATGTATCTTAAATTAAGTTTAAGTTCTTTTTTTTTTTTTTTTACATATTATATCCAAATGATAACCTTCCTAATATGTATTGGTGCAGGAGCTTTTCTTTTTCTTATCCAAATGTAAGAATTGATTTTATCTATGTTAAATTTATTCTTGCGGAATCTATCAAACCATTCTTTTAGATCATCTTGGATTCGGATACTATAATTCATTATATTTGTTATCCCTCCTACTTTTTTCTTTGCTAATTATGAGCAAGTCTTTATGATTCTTTCCCCAATGTACTGATAAAGGTATCAATTTATTCATTCATTTATTCAGTGACTATTAATTGAGCATTTAATAAATGCAAGCACTATTCTAAGTGCTGAGGATTCAGTGGTGAGAAAAAGATGGTCTCAGCCCTCATAAAGCTTATATTCTAAGGAGGTAGTTTTCCAATGTTAGCATATATCAGAATAACTGGGAAGGCTTATTAAAATATAGATTGTTATACATATAGATGTTAAATATAGAATGTTACAATATAGATTATTAAAATAGTGCCCACCCCCAAAGTTTCTGACTTACTAGGTATAATGTGTGTGCGAAGTGAGATTTTGCATTTCTAATAAACTTTTAGATGATGATGATGCTGTGGCCTCAGGGCCCACACTTTGAGAACCACGGTTCTAAGGAGAGATATACTTTTAAATACTGGCCGGGCCAGTGTGACTTAGTTGATTGAGCATTGTCCTGTGTACCAAGAGGGCATGGTTCAATTCCCGGTCAGGGCACATGCCCAGGTTTCAGGTTTGATCCCCAGTAGGGGGCATGCTGGAAGCAGCCAATCAATGTTTCTCATCAATGTTTCTATCTCTCTCTCCCTTTACCTTCTCTCTCTAAAAAAACAGTAAAAACATATTTTAAAAAAATTTTAATGCTGACTTACTTGTAAACAAATATGAGTTCAAGAACTGAGAACAGGTCCTTGCTTATGGAATATCCCAATGTTTCTTTCATTTTATATGGTATTTGTAAATATAACAAAAACAGTAGGTTGACAATTAATTATGGTAAAAGCAATTATCTACTACATTGGGGAGGGGTCAAGGGCATACTAATAAAATAGTCAAACTTCTCTTGGATAAATCATTCAGTTAATTTGATTGAAATTATTTAATTTTATTAACAAGAATACTTTTTAGAAATGACTATTGTATTGATTAGATAATAATCTCTCAAGTGTTTTGTTCAGGAACTAGTAAATCTTGAACATTCTACTAATATAACTATAAATAAATAAATGAGGATCAGAATGACGAGTGATTTTCAGATAAGTGATCCATTGATAAGTGGCAGAATCTGGACTTGAACTCAGATCTCCAAAGGGGTACAGATTCAGCTGCATATTTAGAGCAGTGACGGCTTATTTCTAAGTCATTATCAATCTCCAAGTTGAATATGTGAGTTGCCCAAAGTTTGAGCACTGGTGTTGCTTAGTTGTTGAGCTTCGACCCATGAACCAAGAGGTCACTGGTTGCTTCTCGGTCAGGGCACATGCCCGGGTTTTGGGCTTGATCCCCAGTGGAGGGGGTGTGGGAGGCAGCTGATCAATTATGGTTCACTCTCATCAATGTTTCTTCTATCTATTCCTCTCCCTTCCTCTCTAAAAATTCAACAAAAACATAATTTAAAAATAAATAAGTAAAGTTTGACCACTTACTTTCACAAGCGCAATAAGGCTTAAGCAGCTTGTGAGATATGGAGAATGATACATCTGAATCCCTTGGGAATTTCCCTAAACCTCAGATCCTTAACTATTTTTTGTCAGAAAGCCAAAGAATTGAACAAACTCCTGTTAACAGCTGGGATTTGGCCGACTGATTTAATGAAAATTCATGGGCTGGCCCACCCAGATAGGATCAGTTTGGCCCAGCTAAAATGTGCTCCGTCGCTGCGGACTGCCCAGATAGAAGAGGCACTGAAGAGATGCGTGGTGATTTTTAAAGGTTGCAACACAGGGTCCTTCCTATTGCCTGCATTCAGGTGCCATGCGTCCAAAGCGATGATATCACAGACCTACCACAATGGTTTGTTTGAACCATCCAGTGTGGTATTCTGGGGATAAGCCTAATAATTTGTAAATCCGCTTACTAACCAATGACCTAAAACCTGCCTACACACTGTCAAAACTTCTAACATTTATTACTTCATCAGATGAATATTTCAGTTCTCAAACACCCAAATGATTTGGCTTTCTTTATGTCAATTCTTACATTTTTTTGAAGTAGAAATATTGTAAGTTTTTGTGGTTTTTAGTCCTTGCCTATTTTGAGCCTGCTAATAGCTCTTCCTCCATTATTTTACAGATAATTTATCTACCTTGGAAGTCTCTTAAGTTCCACAAGGATGAGGCTTCTTACTATATATTGTTTAAATTAAAGTGAAGTGAAATCAATGTTACGTTAAAACTGTCGCACCCCTAACTAAATGACTGTAAGAGTCTGGATGGTTGTATACATTCAGAGGGGGAAGAAGTGGTTTATATGCGCAGTGACAAAGTAGGCTGCTATGGACTGAATTGTGTTCCCCCTAAATTCGTATATTGAAGCCTGCCTCCCACCCCCCAATGTGGTAGTGTTTGGAGGTGGAACCTTTGATAGGTAATTAGGTTTAGATTAGTTCGTGAGGGGTGAGCCCTCTTGATGAGATTCGATCCCTTATAAGTGTAGACACCAGAGAATTTGCTCTCTTTCTCTTTCTCTCTCTCCCTGACCTGTGAGGACACAGCAAGAAGGCAACTGTCTATACGCCAGGAAGAGAGCCCTCATCGAAACTAACTATGCTGGCACCTTGATCTTGTGCTTCTAGCCTCGAGAACTGTAAGAAAATAAGTGTTTGTGTTTTAAGCCACCCAGTCTGTGACATTTTATTATGGCAGGCCAAGATGACTAAGACACAAAGTTCTTTAAATTAAACTTTTAAATGAATTAAACCAGGGGTCCTCAAACTACGGCCGGCGGGCCACATGCAGCCCGCCGAAAACATTTATCCGGCCCGCCAGGTGTTTTTGCCGCCGCTGCCTGTCCTGCTTAGCAGCCGACTCATCTCGGGCCCACAGTGCGCATGTGTGGAATGTCTGAGGGACAGTGAACTGGCCCCTGTTTAAAAAGTTTGAGGACCTCTGAATTAAACCATCTCAACTAATAACACTCTTAGAATTTTTCTGCAAATAAAACAGACTTCATTTGATTTTTTTTAAGAGCCTAATTGTTCTTGAACTTTGGAGAGTATGAAGACATGATCTGATTGTTAATTTTTATTGTATATCATTACAGATACAATCTTTAGAAATAAACAAGATGACTCTAAAAGCAGTGTCCAAACTCACTAGCAGTGAAAAAACAGTGGGAAAACATGCATCCCTTCTCCTTTCTTCTGCAAGAAAATCATTGACATCCAGAACAATGCCCAGAATCATAACTAATTAACTTGGACATGCCATTCTTGAAGTATATAATTGAAATGCTCTAAGTACTCCCCTGAACTACAGCTGTGTCTTGACAGAACACGATAGGAAACTAAGTTGTGTAAAAGATTCCAAGGGCTTAGGAAGATATTGATTGGCAGAGAACCAAACAAAGCCATCCTCTGAGTCAGTCAGATGTTCAGATTTCCAGTAAAGGTCCCACAAACAGCTACCCCGAGTGCACTGACAGTCAACTGCCAAAACAACAGCTCCTCTGTTTTCCAAAGCAGTACTTGTGTACAATCCATAAACAAACTGTCAGAGACGTTGTACATCTGGACAACACAGTTGCAAAGTTAAATTTGGTTGGAAAAAAAGCTATACCCCTGGTTTTAATTTGGGTGGAATTTTGATCAGGGAAAGAATCCTATTGTGGGCACTTCTAACGTTTCTATGGACATGTGCAACAATGCTACGAACTGCCAAACAAGAGAAGGTTCTGATAAATAAAAGTGACACTTGGAATGAAGTCAAGGAGAGATAGAAGGCTTTGTTTCATGGGCCGTTTAGCAACATGGACAAGCAACATTCATTGTCACTTATAGACTTGGGGTTTTAAGATTCATCTTATAGAAATAACGTTCTTATGCATGCTCCTAAAACTTAGGTCGGCTGCTACCAAGGGGGTGATGCTGCCTGGTCCATAAAAAGCACTGAGCTGTTCCTCCTGCTTCACAGAACAGTGGCCAGTTTCTCACTGTTAGAAAGGAGTAGCCACCATTTCCAAAGAAGTCCAGATCCTCTAGCACCTTCACTAATCCAGAGCATCTGGAGCATGAAAACTATCTACTGAATCCTTCTCTTATTCCTCATATCATTGAGGTCCATTTTTTTAAATCCAGTGTCTCCAAAGCAATGATATCAGAAAACCAAATATCTCTTTCCACCCCAATCCTTTCTAAGTGAAAAAATTAGCTTATTCATAATGACAGGACTCACTGGAGAATATTTGTAATTGAGGAGAAAAAGGAAAGTGAATAACTTTTATGATGTTGCATAAATGAACCCATATAAAAATCAGATTCTCCCTACCATGCTCTTAATCTTTCCTACTTCTCCCCTGAGTAGGCCATGGTCCACTTCATAATACAGCTGCCTTCTACTCTGTTGTTGAAATGGACTCTTGATAGCTTCCATCTGCAGTTAGGACCACCTCTGAAGTTGCAAGTTCAGGTTATTGTCCGGGGAAGAGTCGAAGGAACCTTTAACACTCAACTACTAGGTGTCATCCCTGAACACCTATCTTAGCAGCTTTCATCACCATTCTGACATGTGGCTAGGCTAATGTGTTTCAATAACATGGGGAGGAGGGAGTATGCTTGGGGTAAAGTTGGAAAGATAAACATTTTAATAATTTTGATGATAATGATATCTAAGACTTATTGAGTGCTACTCTGTTCTAGCCTAAAATTAATAAGTGTTAATTAATCTAATGATGCAAATACATATTACGAGGTAGGTCAGATTGGGAAATTGAGAGACAAAAAGGTTAAGTAACCTGTTCATGGTCACACAACTCTTAATAGTGGACTTAGCATTCAAACCCAGGAAATTTAACTCCAGATTCTGTGTTCTTCATCTCCACAATATATTGTTTCTTTTTAGTAGTATATTATTAATTCACAGAATAAAGCAAGTGACTTAACAAAATGACTCTAAGACGTTCTCAGCATGGTTATTGAATTCTATAAACTCAAAAAATCCTTTTTCTTTTGGCAAATTTACAGTGAACACTTGAGATAAGAGGACTTGGAGAAAGAGAGAGAGAGATCAAGCTGAATGACACATTTCTTGTCCAGACACGATATAAACTAATAAATCACAAACAATTCAGAGGACATCCTCATGCAACTCTGAGGGTATTTCAAGGAACCTCCCCATCTGGAATCGGTGCTGATTCTTTTCATATTGTATTTCCCTAAGGATGACTCACAGGAAATTGAGGTTTCAGAAATATGTTGTGTTTTTTTATGGCATGTTTCTACCTTCACTGCAGAAGTTTTAAAGATAGTGATTTTGTGGTTGTGTTTTTCCCCATTATGTTTAAAGAAAATAACTCACTTTTTCAATTATTTTTTACAACTTCTCTAATCATAAAAACATTTACGCTTATGTGACAATAATAATGATTGATGGTGATGATAATCCTGTTGACTGTGGTAAAAATATTCCAATAACTGAGGGTAAAAAGATTACAAAAACAATAACTCCTGGATAATAGATAAAATTGCAGTTAAAAAAATAGTTTCTGGATAACTGTTTTTTATAGAGCTATGCTACATATTCTGAAGATTATAAAGATACATGGTCTGCTGGAATAGTTGGAGGTAGACCAGTTGTCTCCAGCAGTGTGTAAAGGTGATAGTCATGAAAGCAGACACAAGGTGCAGTGATCATATATTCATTCGGAAATTATTGATTCCAATTGGAGGCTCACTAGAGCCCTATGGAAAGGCAGCATTTGAAATAGGTCTTACGAGATTGTATAGACTTTGTAAAAAAAAAAAAACACAACGAAGAGTAAAGAAGATACTTGTAAAAGTGGAGAAGGTGGAGGAGGGTGCGTGGAGAAAGCAGCCAGCTTGGAGGTCTTCCTGTTTTCCCTCCCTCCCTCCTTCCCTCTTTCTGTCCCTCTTTACCCTCCCTCCCTCCCTCCCTCCCTCCCTCCCTCCCTCCTTCCCTCCCTCCCTCCTTCCCTTCCTTCCTTCCACACCTTATACACCACTAAATATGTAAAGAACCAAAGAAGAGGTTCACAGATTTCTCCTCAGTACCTAGGGTGGTGCCTGGTGCATGTGATACTCAATAAATATTGTTGAAAAAATTGGGTATATTGGGTATAAATGGGAGCTGAGATAGGTGAACAATTCTAATTTGTGGATTAAGGAAAAAAATTGCTATATCACTTACCACATGGAAGTCAGTTAAAAAAACAATTACGAGGGCGGGAGGAAACCAAGATGGCGGCATAGGTTAACGCCGGAGATTGCTGCCTCGAACAAACACTTCAAAAAACAACTAAAAGACGGAATGGACATCATCCAGAACCACAGGAAGGCTGGCTGAGTGGAAATTCTACAACCAGGAGGAAAGAGAATATCATACCCAGACTCAGAGGAGGCGCAGTGCTGAAGTGAAATACTAAGGTGCGGAGTGCACGCGGAGCGGGCTGGAGGCGGAGGGCGCGGTTGTTGTTTTCAATCGGGAGGGAGTTTCAGACTCTGAGCTCCAGATCCGGGCGAGTCTCTTGGGACCCAGACTCAAACGGGAGAAGCGGGACTGTCTGGCTTCGGTCGGAACTCGAAGGCAGCTTTCTTTCCGAGGTTTGCAGCGGTTGCTGGGACTCTGTGAGGCAGAGCCCCTAGGGACGGAACTGAGAGCAGCCATAACTGCTCGCTCTGGCCCGCCCTGTAGATCCCCGGGGACCCGCCTCGCCCAAGCCCCGTGCAGAGCTATTTGCCGGATAGCCGCAGGCAAACGCTAGATTAGCACCGCCCTAGAGATCCAGCACAGAAGCTCTCCCACTGCAGATACAGCTGACTCTCATAGCCAGTTAGCCTGGAGGTCAAATCACCCCCGGTATTGCAGACAAAAATCAAGGCTTAACTACAACAAGACTGCGCACAAAGACCACTAGGGGGTGCACCAAGAAAGCATAAAAAATGCGGAGACAAAGAAACAGGACAAAACTGTCAATGGAGGATATTGAGTTCAGAACCACACTTTTAAGGTCTCTTAAGAACTGTCTAGAAGCTGCCGATAAATGTAGTGAGATCCTCAAGAAATCTAATGAGACCCTCGATGTTATGATAAAGAACCAACTAGAAATTAAGCATACACGGACTGAAATAACGAATACCATACAGACTCCCAACAGCAGACCAGAGGAGCGCAAGAATCAAGGCAAAGATTTGAAATGCGAAGAAGCAAAAAACACCCAACCAGAAAAGCAAAATGAAAAAAGAATCTGAAAATACGAAGATAGTGTAAGGAGCCTCTGGGACAGCTTCAAGCGTACCAACATCAGAATTATAGGGGTGCCAGAAGATGAGAGAGAGCAAGATATTGAAAACCTATTTGAAGAAATAATGACAGAAAACTTCCCCCACCTGGTGAAAGAAATAGACTTACGGGTCCAGGAAGCGCAGAGAACCCCAAACAAAAGGAATCCAGAGAGGACCACACCAAGACCCATCATAATTAAAATGCCAAGAGCAAAAGACAAAGAGAGAATCTTAAAAGCAGCAAGAAAAAGAAACTCAGTTACCTACAAGGGAATACCTATATGACTGTCAGCTGATTTCTCAACAGAAACTTTGCAGGCCAGAAGGGAGTGGCAAGAAATATTCAAAGTGATGAATACCAAGAACCTACAACCAAGATTACTTTATCCAGCAAAGCTATCATTCAGAACTGAAGGTCAGATAAAGAGCTTCACAGATAAGGAAAAGCTAAAGGAGTTCATCACCACCAAACCAGTATTATATGAAATGCTGAAAGGTATCCTTTAAAAAGAGGAAGAAGAAGAAAAAGGTAAAGATATAAATTATGAACAACAAACATGCATCTATCAACAAGTGAATCTAAGAATCAAGTGAATAAATAATCTGGTGATCATAATAGAATCAGGGACATAGAAAGGGAATGGACTGACTATTCTTGGGGGGGAAAGGGGTGTGGGAGATGCGGGAAGAGACTGGACAAAAATCGTGCACCTATGGATGAGGACAGTGGGTGGGGAGTGAGGGCGGAGGGTGGGGTGGGAACTGGGAGGAGGGGAGTTATGGGGGGGAAAAAGAGGAACAAATGTAATAATCTGAACAATAAAGATTTAATTTTAAAAAAAACAAAACCAATTATGAGCCACCTATTGTGTAACTGCAAGAGATAAAAGGATGACTCTTAATAGACTCTGAGACATCTAGGACAGGAACCATGTTTTTATTCATTGATAGACATTTTATTTAGTACCTATGCTGTGTCAAATGCTGCATTAAGGATTGTGGCACAAAAATAAGAGATACAGTCCCTGCCAATGCTGTGCTTATGATTTATGGGGAAGAAAGATAAATTAATGTGTATGCTGCTGCTGATTATTAGATAATACCTACTGTACTATGCTAGGCAGTACAAATATATTATCTGGTGTACCCACCCTCTGAGGCAGATATTACCACCATTTTACAGAGGAGGATATGAAGCTTAGATAGGCAAAGCAACTTGCACAAGAACAGATAAATAGCTTGTATAAATGGTAGAGTTGAGATTAAAATTTTCAGACTCCCAAACATGTGCTCTTAACTGTTCATTACAAACTTTAGTGGTTGGGAACAGTCACTTCCCAGATTGGTGCCTATGTTGAGCCTTAAAAGATGATGAGGAGTTTATAAGGAAGAGAAGGAGTGCGAAGGATATTTGAGGCAAGTAAACTAGTGGTTTATAAAGACTAGGGCACATGATGATTTGGGAAAAGCTCTGAAGATATGGTTAGAGAAACAGAAATGAGCATTATATAGGAAGCTGGATATGTAGGCTCAAGCCATGGCTCACAAACTTTGCTGAACATTAGAATCAACTGGGAAATGTCTAAAAAATATAAAAGACTGGGCACCTGTCCAGACCAGGTGAAATGAAGTCTCTAGTGGCAGGGTCGGAATCCATATTTTTGAAAGGTCCTCTGGTGATTCTAGCACAGTGCTAGGGTACAACCATTGAGCTGAAGTGGTAGGAAGCACTGAAGGACTTTAAGCAAGAAGTGTGGTAGAAGGGTTAGAAGGGCCTAGGGCACAGGCAGGGAAGTCCGATAAAAGGGGGCTAATGAGAAATGATGAGGGCCAGTTAGGGGCTATGGAAGGAAATGAGGGGCATTATGTGACAGATGACTAGGGAGTAAGTAGAACACTCGGGTTTAGTAAGTATAACACTCAGGTTTTGGTATCCATTGGGATGCCCAGGCTGGATAAGGTAGGAAAGTGACTCTTCAATTTCTAGCTGGAATGACTGTATGGAAATTAATGCCATTTATTGAAATAGCAAATACAGGAGGAAGGGCCAGATTAGGGGAAAGATGCTGAAGCCAAAAGCCTGTGAATGAGACTAACAGGAAACAGAAAAGTTACAGAAAAGCCAGGGGATGTGACACCACAAAGGCCAGGAGAAGAGGAGCAAGTTGCCCATATGCCAAATGCCTCTGCAGTGGGGAACAACATGATTTAATAGAATTCATCGGACCTAGAATATTCTGTATGTCTAAACAGATTCCTGCTCTGGATTTATAAAAGGAATGGGGACCAGAGCAGTCCTAGAAGAAGTACCAGTTATAAAGTCAGTGTCCTCAGCTCCAGACCCATCCTTCTACACTCTGCTTTGTGAGCCCTGGGCTGAGCTCTGCAGACCACACTGACTTTGCCAGCTGCTCCCTGTGAGACTCTATCAACAAGCAGCAAGCACTGGAGGGAGACTGCAAGGCTGCAGAGGAACAAGCCACACTCTGTTCCTCCTGAGGGCAGGCACTCTGAACATCACTTCATATTGTTTCTTCACCCCGCATAGCAGTAGCCAAAATTTGTTTCTAGGTTTTCCTACACTTGGAGAATCAGCTTTAGCAGGTCTTCTCTTAGAAACACCATCGAGAATGTTCTGATGCCCCCTCTCCAGAGTGGAGTCCCATGCCCAGAGGGCCCTTTCTCTGGGCTCAGATATACCAGCACTAGCTACGCATCATCTCCTTTTCTAATGTCTGCATTTCAGGTCCTTAGAGTCCCTACCTATGTTTTAATAATTCCAACCTCTTCCCTTTGTCACCTCAGCCCGAGGGGTGGTAGCTACATTCTATAATAGATATCTTAGTGTTCTACTGCCAAGCTTTCCTTTACCTATGTACGAACTTTATAACTAGTTAACAGTTCTTTATATGTAATTTTCTTGGTTCAAATAGTAGTGTTGTGTCTGTTGCCTGAATGAACCCTTACATAGAAATTGGTTCTAGGAGTCAACTTAGGAATCAGATCCTCAGTTATTTTTGGATTAGTTGGTCATGTTCTTAAGCTTGAATGTAGTATTGAGTTCCTTGCCCATCGGAAATAGGACTCTGATAGCCCATGGCACGTAGTCTCATTACAGTTAATCAAGTCGCTACCTGTGATTGATTGTGATGAAGTATTTACTGAAACAAGTGCCTTGGGAAATGGGGACTCAAGTTGTTACTACACTTGACTCTTATGGGAACAAGAACACCTACAAGGAGTGTGGAATGAGAGGATTTTAGTGAGTGCATTGTTTACAGAATGGAAATGATAAACAGGTCTTTAAACTTTCATCTCAAGTCATGGTCAGAGAACACATCACATGCAAACTGTACACAAATACTCTAACTGCACCCTCCCAGGAGGGCCCATAAGACAATCCTTTCACTAAGCTTTTGAGAAACACAGACATATAAAAAGTACCTGCAACTTTGTAAAGATCTGTGATGATTCTCTTCAGTAAGAGAATGCCTAAACTGCCAAAAGCAGAGACCAACACTCCGTATCATTAAAGCATCATCCCCAGAAGATACCCAGCTACCTGGTAACAGACTCATGACATTGAACTCCTTCCCACATAGCTACAGATTTGTCCTCACTGGCATAGACATGTATTCTGGACATGGATTGTCTTTGCTCTCCATCATGCTTTTCCTAGAGCCACCACCACTCATGAACATACAGAAGGGTTGTGTTTGTTTGTTTGTTTTTCATCGGTCATGGTATTCCACACGGAATTTCTACAAAAAAAGGAAAAAAAGAAACTCAGTTTTCCAAGGGGAAAAAAAAGGTAGCAGTGAACGCATACCTATTGGATTAATTGATTTTGCAATATTCCCTCATCACTCCGAAGCACTGGCTTAATATAATGTTGGAATAGCACATGGAAAACTCAGCAGTGGCATCAGCTGGAAGGCACTGCTTTGAAAGGAATGGGGCTTTATCTTGCAGGATACAGTGTGTGATTTGTATCAGAGTCACTTTAGGGTGCCATAGCCAGAATACACAGATCTGGGAACCAAGGGATGAAAGTTGGAGTGACTCCTCTCATTGTTACACTAAATAAGCCACTCACAGAGTTACAGAGTTTTTTATTCTTTTCCCTATAACTTTGAGAACTGATGGTTTAGGAATTTGGTTCCTAAGCAAGATATTCTTCCACCAGAGGAACAATGGTTCCACTGAATTGGAAGGTCAGACTGTCACTTCACCATTTTAGGTGCCTTGTGCCACTGAATCAACAGACACAAGCCAACATTACTCTACTGGCTAGGAGGCTGGGGTGATTGAACTCAATTTCTATGATGAAATTGGACTGTTCTACAAAGGGGGCATGAAAGATTATGTCTGGGACATAGAAAATCTTGGAACACCTCTTAGTAATTTTAAGTCCAATCATAAAAGTTAATGGAAAACTATTACAATAATGGAAGACAAATTCACTAAGGATTTAGATCTTTCAGGAATGAATTTAATCCCTTAACCAGGGAAAGAACCTTGACCAGCTGAGCTGAATCAGTGGAAATATGGAATGGATATTAGAAGAAGGAAGAATAGAGTATTTGAATGGGACCATGGAAATATGGAATGGATATTAGAAGAAGGAAGAATAGAGTATTTGAATGGGACCATGACTGAATTCAAGGAATAATATGTAGAGCCCCCAAATGAATACACTAGTTATTAGACTTTGTATCTTTTCCTTTTGAGGAGAGGATGGTAATGTCTCCAATTGTAAGAAAGATAGTTGTGTGCTCATGGGGGGGGGGGGGGCATCTTTAGATGTATAAAAGTGAAAATATGTGTAGAAGGTGGAGTGGATGCTAAGCAGCCAGAGGGGTAGACTGTGTCAGTTACTGCCCCTCAGCTCCAAATCCACACTTGCACAATCTGTTCTGTGATGCTGGGCAAGGGCCTCCATGAACGACATTTCTGCTTTGTCATGGGGCTCTATGTTAGGCTCTGCCAATAGAGGGCGCCAGAGGTAAATTATGAAATTACTAGTAGGTAAAGAAATGGAAGAGAGTTGCTCTTCCTGGCCGCTTCCTGTGGGCTATTTATCTGCTTGTCATTTCCGTGAGAGTTACCCCAGAAAAACTTCCTATCCCAGAGTGGGAGTTCCTTCAAAGAGCAGCAGCTGGACTCAGTGTGCTGTCTCTTGGAGACTCACAGAACCAGCTCCCTCGTGCCTCCCCTCAGAAACTTCATCTGCCAAGCTGCTCCTCCTCAATGGAGCTTCTTTTTCAGGTTTCTAAGTTTTAAGAATTTCATCATTATCCTTTTAGGTGTCAGTGCTGGGGTGGTGGCAGTGACTCCTTATAAAGTTCTCTTTTTACACTTTCTTTTTCTTTTCTTTTTTTTTTTTTTTACCTGATTTTGAGAATCATATAATATGTTAACTTCAACATGCAACTACATTCCAATCTACACTAATAAAAGAGAAAAATGGTAATTGGTGTACGACGATACCCTTTTCATTGGCTAATCAGGGCTATATGCAAATTAACTGCCAACTAAGATTGGCAGTTAACTGCCAACAATATGGCGGTTAATTTGCATATGTAGGCACAATGCAGGGAGGCGAAAGGGAAAGCAGGAAGAAGCCCCCTGCCACTGACAGTGATCAGAAACCCAGGGGGGAGCTAAGAGCTGGGGGGCAGGGCAAAGGCGGCCCTGGGGCTGCCTTTGCCTTGCCCCCCAGCCATGATCGGAGAATCAGGTGCCTTTTCCGCCCTGGCCAGTGATAGCAGGAAGTAGGGGTGGAGCCAGCGATGGGAGCTGGGCACGGTCGAAGCTGGCATTCCCAGGAGCTAGGGGCCCCTTGCCTGGGCCTAAAGCGAAGCCCACGATCGCGGGGCTGCTGCAGCTGCGGGTCCCCGCTGCCCGGGCCGGATGCCTAGGCCAGAGGCATCCTGCAGGGGCAGGGGAGGAGCCCGCGCGGGCAAGGGGCCGATCCTGTGATTGGAGGGTGATGGGGGTCAACGCCTGAGGGCTCCCAGTATGTGAGAGGGGGCGGGCTGGGCTGAGGGACACTCCCCCCCGCCCCACACCCAGTGCACCTAGTATAATTATATTGAATGTAAAGAAACAGATCTTACAAGACCAAAATAACCCACAGGCTATGAGGTTGGTTTTACTTTTTTGTTTAAACAAATGTTTACCACGATGGCTTATCAAGTAAGGCAAATGCTGTGAATATAAAAGCAGCAGTTTGCAACATACCACACCTAGAACCCAGAGAGGGTGAATTAGACAGAAAGGTATTCATTCTAATTAAACAATACAGACAAGTTGGTTTGCAGCATCAAAAGTGTCCATTTAAGTTTCCTTTATCTTTTTTGTTTTGTTTTTAAATATATATTTATTGATTTCAGGAAGGGAGGGGGGAAGAGAGAGAGAAACATTAACGATGGGAAAGAATCATTGATTGCCTGCCTCCTGAATGACTCCTACTGGGGATGGAGCCTGCAACCCTGGCATGTGCCCTGACTGGGAATTGAACCGTAACTTTCTGGTTCGTAGGTCAACGCTAAGCCACTGAGCCATGCAGGCTGGAAGAAGTTTCCTTTATCTTAACGATCAGAGGTCCCACATTGTCTCCAGTCTCTTCGCTGTGTTTTGTATGAGCTGCGTCATAGAATGGGAACTTTTTGGACTTCCAACAGTGGCAGAGCACATTATCTTCCAGGTCAAAAGCATCTATGATATTGGGGTTGTCTTTCTGAATGTGAAGGTTAACCATAGCTTTGCAGAGATGATCTTTAGCATAAAATCTTTTTTATCCTTTTTTTATTGTTTAAAGTATGACAAATAGTAGTACATATGTCTCCTTTTTTTCCATTTGACCTCCCCCCAGCCTCCCCTACCCCCCGGCACATGCCCTCACCCCCCTCCCAGTGTCTTGCACCCATTGGTTGTGCTTATATGCATGCATCCAAGTCCTTCGGTTGATCTCTTACACCCCCCCCAACCCTCCCCAGCCTTCCCGCTGTAGTTTGACAGTCTGTTCGATGCTTCTCTGCCTCTATATCTATTTTTGTTCATTAGTTTATAATGTTTTTTATTATCCATAAATGAGTGAGATCATGTGGTATTTTTCTTTCACTGACTGGCTTATTTCACTTAGCATAATGCTCTCCAGTTCCATCCATGCTGTTGCAAATGGTAAGAATTCCTTCTTTTTTATAGCTGCATAGTATTCCATTGTGTAGATGACACACAGTTTTCTAATCCACTCATCTGCTGATGGGCATTTAGGCTGTTTCCAGATCTTAGCTATTGTTAAGCTGTGGTGCTATGAACATAAGGGTGTATATATCCTTTATGATTGAAGTTGGGGTTGTCTTTCTGAATGTGAAGGTTAACCATAAAGTTGCTGAGATGATCTTTAACATAAAGTCTTTTGTAAGCTAGATAACCGATTGCAGCTGTCCCAGCACAATGGTAACTGCTGTGATCCATTCTGCTGAACGCTGAAGGTTAGACTCATGGTCTCATCACTTGCAAGGCACATGGACAGGGCACTGAACACAAACAGACTAGTGGGACAGACCAAGTCAAGGTGCAAAAGCACCCTTTCATTTTCATATTTATCCACTTTATTAGATAAAAATTTGTATTGGGTTTTCTTTGCTCTTGTTTTTTTGTCTCTTGAACGGGCCTCTACTGATATGAAACCTTAGAAAGTCTGCACTGAATTCTACTAGGAAGGGCAGGGAAATATGGAAAGGAAAATAAGATAAGGGAAGCTGAGAGAGAGGAAGACCCATATTGGGATAAATTAGAATAGCTGGGAGAGACAAAGAAACTCGGGGGCTGGGGTAAACATTCTGTGATTTTTTTAAAAAAGCCTTTGAGGAAGGAGGCAGATGTATCTAGTTTTGCTGCATGAAATCCCTCTCTATGCCCTTTCATCCAAGACTGCAGTAGAGATTATATTACAGTTCATCTTGGCCATTTGGTTATGTATGTCGTCTCTATGCAGCACTTAGCTGAGCCGGAACAGATGAGACAGCTTTATAGTGGTTATAGTTTGGAGCTACTATGTGGGAATTGGACCTCATGTCTATTCTCTGCAGCATCCCAGGCACAATAATGACCCCAGAACTGAGCCAAGAGGGAACTTCCACTGTTATTCTGGCTCCTCCACTTTTGGAGCAAGGGGGCAGGGATAGAGGCAGCATGGAGTGGAATGGTCCTCTGAACGCTAGAGGCACATTGCAAAGGCAGAATTATTTCAAGTCAGGGCTTCCATCGTGTGGTAATGGAGTACGGAGAATTTGACTGTTTAGTGTTATATGTGAGTTCAGTAAATTAACCAACTCCCAAAATGTGATTGAGATGTAAATTTTTCTGGTTAGTTTTTCACCCAGATTTCAACAGATTTATAAGTTTCTTAAGAAATTGATCACCTCTGGAGAGAACGAGAAGGTTTTTGGCAAACATGTTTCAATTAATTAATTTCAAGATTTTCCTCCTGTTTTACCAACTGAAATGGACCTCATGAATGTGCAGCTAGTCTAACCAAACTTTGGATCCCTTAGTAGAGGACACTTGTTATAAAAAACTGACAATCATGGAAGGAATAAAACACAGGATGTAAGTAAAGGTTGAGAAGTTCTATAATGGCAATTAAACCATGAGATTAGAAAAATACGGGAACTTCAGTAGACTGTTGCAGTGTCCAGAACTAGGAATTTTTCAAAGCCATAAAAATCTCAGTTTTGGGGTGGCTAGCATGACCCTTTTTAGAAGAGACTATGGTTGAGTAGAGGGTTTATAATTACACATCAAAAAAGACAGCCCTGGCCGGTGTTTCTCAGTGGTTAGAGTGTTGGCCCCAGCACCAATGTTGCAGGTTCAATTCCAGGCTATCATCCAAAAGACCCTCGCATTTCTCAATACCTAAACTATGTCATGAGCTATGCTTGCTATAGGAACTGAAAAGGATTCCTGACTGCAAAGATCAAGGTGCCAAGTGCAAAGACCAAGGTGCTGAGTGCAAAGAGCAAGATGGCCATGAACCATAATGTGCAAAAAGGGCCAAGTGGAACAGAAGACTAACTATCATGTCTAAAAGGATTTAATCACTCCAGCCACAGCCTATAAGTACAGAAGACTCCTCCCAGTCACGAAGAAGTCACCCTTCTCCACTCCTTGATCAAAGAATAAAGTTCCTGCTCCGCTTTTCCAAACTCAGTCTAAGGCTGAGGGTGAAAATTGGGCTCCTTCTTGATGTAGGGCCGGATTAAAGAAGCAGCAGGAAAGCTTCACTACATGGTCTGTGTTGAGTGGTCCTTGTATGTCTGGAAGAGCCAGAGCTACCCTCCAACAGCTCTACTTCAGATCTGCTAAAAGAGTAGGAATTTGGGCTCTGGAAGGATCTGGGTTATTCTCCATGGGTAGTTCCCCTGAGGCATTTTTGTAAAAAAGCATTGCTGGCACCCCCTGAGACTGGTGTACCACAGGAGTACCATGACTCAGCAGCAGGGCTTTCTGGAATTAGCTTAGTACCGCGGGACAGCCAGCTGCTGTGGAGTCTGACAGATCTGGCATTGGTATGTGGCTCTCCTGGTACATTTTAGGCATTCATTTGTTATTACTATCCTGGCAGTAGCTATTGAATGATGAGAATGTAATCCTGGGTGAGGAGAGGCAAGACTATCTGTAGACACCCAGGCTTACCAAGGAACTTGACCTGTGGAATCTGATGCTCATTTGTAAACTGGACTTTTGAAGAAAATATTCAACCCAACAGGCATTTGGGGACAACCTACCCTGGTGAAGGCCCCTTCCAAGCCTCTGAAGCATAACAAAAATTAATAACTGTGACAGTTTTTTCCTGCACATCATTTTTAAAAATCTGTATCAGCTCCTTTAAAAGTCTGCTACATCTACTTCTTCCACCTGCCCGACTCCCTCTCTTCTCTACCCCACTTCCAAATGTATATTGTTGTAGATGAACAAAGTAAAACAAAGCACCTGTCTTCAAGGAACTATAATTCAACACCTGAAGAAAATATGCACTATTTAAATTATGTGTGGACTCCCAAGTAAAGAAAAACATGTTCTCTGTGAGAAAATTAGAAGATATTCCTATCTCAGAGCATCATCACAGGACACATATCAGTAGACCAAGATTGTTTAAGATCTTTTCCCTTTTCTCTTTGTAGATCTCAAATATAAACATCTCTTATTTCCAGTGACTCCTGGCTTATACACAGGAAACTCAATCAATCTTGACTCTGTTCTTTGGACAAGGTTTGAGGGGTCATTACTAAGTATACTCAGCTCTTAAGGTAGACTCAAGACTGATAGAGCTTTAGGATGGAGTCACAAATATTTAATCAACTACAGTTATTTTTAGCTAGCCAATGTTTTCCATTCAACAGCATTGGATCAACCTTAGGTTTCTCCCTAAAATTTCAGAAAGACTTATGAAAGCCTTGTAACTCTGGAACTCTATGAGCAAATATGAATTGTTTCACTCAATCGGATAGATTAGGGATTTGCCTCTTACTCTTACCTAAACATTTATTGGACTGTGTAATTTAAGCCAGACCTGTGTGTTTGCTCTAATGTCATTTATTAAATATAAGTGCATGCTTGCCAGATGCTGTACAGCTGTAATGAGCATACAGGTATTTACAGGGAGAAGAGTTAAAGCATTGAGAAGCTCTGAGAATTTAAATAAGTTAGAGCAAGCACAGAAATCAATGTAAAAATTGTGAAAGTTTGCTTTAGCTTCTGAATAAGGCCCCTGGCCATTTCATTATGACAGTCTAAGAGGAAACAAATATTGAAGTCTGGATCAGCCCAAAGCATAACCCAAAAGGAATTAATGTACCCCTGGCATCCTCTTTCCAAGATCATACCATTTTCCCCCATAAGTCAAGATTTCTGCTGCCCCCAGGCCTTACCCCATGTGGTATCCCACCTTGGCCAGCTCCTATCCTCTGGACTGGAATTACTTTCCAGGCTATGACAGAATTTCTGTCTGCTCTCCCTTTCCCTTTCCCTTTTCCTTTTCCTTGGAATCTTAGTAGATTCTTTAATGGGCTTTTCAAGTGTTAGTGGATTATTACTATATATGTTTCTCTCTGCTCCACTCAATAGTTTTGGGGAAGTATATAATTTTTTTCTTGAATATGATATCTATAATAATAAAAGGGTAATATGCTAATTAGACCAGATGTCCTTCCGGGCGTCATTCTGGAAGTCATTCCAGACATCCTTCTGGATGAAGCTGGGGCTTGAGGGAAACAGCCCAGGTCCCAGGTGCCGGAGGGAAGCCGGTGCCAGCACCCAGGGGAAGGAAGGCCTACTCTTGCATGAATTTTCATGCATCGGGCCTCTAGTAAATATAAGAACAATGCACTATGTATGTTTTTATATGGCTTGTTTTTTTTCATATAGGCTTATTACTATAAATTTGGGGTATATGATACGTGCTTGTTAAATAATGATTTTTTTATATTTAACATTCAAATGTGTACTGTCATATTTTCCCATATATTTGCAATGCTTTAATATTTATAATATTCACATCATATTTGACTGAACTTTTCTACTTATAATCTACTAAGAATATATTTTATTTCCAGTTTTTTAATAATAGCATTGTAGCAACAGTTCAACTTTGAGCCTCACCTGAAATTTAGGGGGGTCTAGTCGTGTCTTGCTCACTGGTGTTCTGTGCCCCACAGAAGCCTGTCTGGATGGGGGCCTGGGAGAGAGGTGCAGCATGATGATTTTAGCATAGCAATAGAATGCCAGGATCAGAAAGGAATACTGACTTCAGTTCAGCTTGTTGGCTGTCACTCAAAATCTATACCCAGCTCAGCCAGTGTGGCTCAGTGGTAGAGCACTGACCCATGAACCAGGAGGTCAGCATTCGATTCCCAGTCGGCGCACATGCCCTGGTTTCAAGCTTGATTCTAAGTAAAAGCCGGGCAGAAGGCAGCTGATTGATGATTCTCTCTCATCATTGATATTTCTTTCTATCTCTCCTTTCCCTTCCTTTCTCTAAAATCAATAAAAATATACTTAAAAAAGAATCCATACCCAATCAAAATGTGGACTCATTTTTGTATATGGGAAGTAAAGGGCTGTAAGTAAAAACTAACATAATTTTTAAAAAATTCAATTTCTCAGTAAACTATTGAGGTCTTGAAGTAAAATTACTTTTTGGGATATTCTCCATTTTGCTACCAAAAAGTGTCACAACTTAAAGAAAGAGTCACAGATGAGTGTTTCATAAAAGCAGCAGAGGTAACACCTAATGAGAGATAGTGGCGCCCAGTGAGAGACACATAAAGCAAAGACGAGGCTCTCCTGGACACTTGTTTGTGGGCACATGGGAGACACCTCTGGGAATAGCATTTGCCAGAAGGTGAAGAAAAGACCCCCAGAATTTCAAGTTCTTACTAATGATGGGACCCCATTAGCTCCTGTGATCTAATGGTGACTGGGGAATCTGGTTACATAATCAACACTTCTAAAACATCTTTGTATTTACCTATTTTTTTTCTCCCTAAAATTATTTCCCCGGGCTAATATCCCAGAAGTGAGAAGAATGTGTAAGCCCTGGGGTCACATTTTGTCTCTCATGAAAATACATTTACTTCTGGGG
Source organism: Myotis daubentonii (assembly GCF_963259705.1). Taxonomy (NCBI): domain Eukaryota; kingdom Metazoa; phylum Chordata; class Mammalia; order Chiroptera; family Vespertilionidae; genus Myotis; species Myotis daubentonii. The sequence goes on along the minus strand of NC_081857.1, from coordinate 16,979,286 downwards.
TTTTCAAGAGACAGTTCCTGTAGGAGACCAATGGGAAATATATTTTGGGGTAAATGAGACTTCTGAAACCACTAATATTCCACGCTATATCAATCTTCATATTCTTCATTCTCAGAGGGCTGGCACTAATTAAAGTCTCCCCTTACTAACTTTAATGGATCAAAGGAAGAAATATGGCTTCTGAATAGATGTAATTGGATACGCTGTAATTACACCAACGTATTTGAGATGGTTGCATTTAATTTCGTTTCAGAATCAGTAGACATATAGATTCACTTGAAAGATAGAGGTACATTTTATTTATAGTCAGCATCACCCTTGGGCTATCCCAGAACCTTCTCTGCCTCTGGGTCAGTCTTGACTTGTATAGTTTTTTCTTCTCTAATAATATAGTCCCTTGGGATCTGAAATGCCTTACTTGCAACTGAGCAATGAGATCAAGTAGAATATGATTCTTAGCCAAAGCAAAACTCTACAAATAATCACACAGAGATTTTAATCCATGCACTTTTTTAATTTAAATTCTTTATTGTTTAAAGTATTACATGAGTCTCCGTTTTCCCCCATTGACCTCTCCCCAGCCACTCCCACCCCCCAGCACATGCCCTCACACCTCTACTGTCTGTGTCCATTGGTTTTGCTTATATGCGTGCATTCAAGTCCTTTGGTTGATCTCTTACCCTCCCTCCTCCGGTCCCCCACCAGCCACCCCTGTCTTCCCTCTGAGGTTTGAGGGTCTGTTCGATGCTTCTGTGTCTCTGGATCTATTTTTGTTCATCAGTTTATATGTTGTTCATTATATTCCACAAATGAGTGAGATTATGTGATATTTATCTTTCTCAGACTGGCTTATTTCACTTAGCATAATGCTCTCCATGTCCATCCATGCTGTTGTGAATGGTAAAAGTTCTTTCTTTTTCACAGCAGTGTAGTACTCCATTGTGTAGATGTACCGCAGGTTTTTAATCCACTCAACTGCTGATGAGCACTTGGACTGTTTTCTAACCTTAGATATTGTAAATTGTGATGCTATGAACATAGGGGTACATATATCCTTTCTGATTGGTGTTTTTGATTTCTTGGGATATATTCATAGAAGTGGGATTACTGAATCAAATGGGAGTTTCATTTTTAATTTTTTGAGGAAATGCTATACTGTTTTCCACAGTAGCTGCACCAATCTGCTTTCCCACCAGCAATGCACAAGGGTTCCTTTTTCTCCACATCCTCGCCAGCACTTGTCATTTGTTGATTTGTTGATGATAACCATTCTGACAAGTGTGAGATGCTACCTCATTGTTTTGATTTGCATCTCTCAGATGATTAGTGATTTTGAGCATGTTTTCATATGTATCTTGGCCTTCTGTATGTCCACTTTTGAAAAGTGTCTATTTAGGTCCTTTGCCCATTTTTTAATTGGATTGTTTATCTTTTTGTTAAGTTGTATGAGTTCCCTATAAATTTTGGAGAGTAAACCCATTGGCAAGTATGTTCTCCCATGCAGTAGGCTCTCTTGTTTTGTTGATGGTTTCTTTTGCTGTGCAGGAGATTTTAATTTTGATGTAGCCCCATTTGTTTATTTTCTCCTTAGTTTTCATTATCCTAGGAGCTGTATCAGTAAAGATATTGCTGTGACATATGTCTGATATTTTGCTGCCTATGGATTCTTCTGAGATTTGTATGGTATCCTGTCATATGTTTAAGTTCTTCATCTATTTTGAGTTTATTTTTGTGTATGGTGTAAGTTGGTGATCTAGTTCCATTTTTATTGCATGTATCTGTCCAATTTTCCCAACACCATTTATTGAAGAGACTGTTTTGACTCCATTGTATGTTCTTGCCTCCTTTGTCAAATATTAATTGAATATAATTGGTTGGGTCAATCTCTGGGTTTTGTGTTCTGTTCCGTTGGTCTGTATGTCTGTTCTTATGCTAGTACCAGGCTGTTTTGAGAACAGTAGCTTTGTAATATAGCTTGATATCTGGTATTGTGATCCCTCCAACTTTGTTCTTCTTTCTCAGTATTGCTGTGGCTATTCTGGGTCTTTTTTTATTTCAGATGAATTTTTGGAGAGTTTGTTCTAGGTCTGTGAAATATGCCATTAGTATTTTGATGGGGATTGCATTGAATCTATAGATTGTTTTGGATAGTATGGACATTTTAATGATGTTGATTCTACAAATCCATGAATGTGTAATATTCTTCCATTTATTTATGTCTTTATCTATCTCTTTTTCAACATACTATAGTTTTCTGAGTACAAGTCTTTTATCTCCTTAGTTAAGTTTACTCCTAGATATCTTAATTTATTTGGTGCAGTGGTAAATGGGATTTTTTTGTTTGTTTGTTTCTCTTTTTGTGATTTCATTATTGGTGTATAATAAAGCCATAGATTTCTGGGGTTAATTTGTATCCTGCTACATTGCCAAATTCATTTATTAAGTCTAGTAGTTTTTGGATGGAGTCTGTAGGGTTTTCTATATACAATATCATGTCATCTGCAAATAATGACAGTTTTACTTCTTCTTTTACAATTTGGATGCCTTTTATTTCTTCTTGTCTGATCACTATAGCTAGCACTTCCAGAACTATGTCAAACAGGAGTAGTGAAAGTGGGCATCCCTGTCTTATTCCTGTTCCTAGGGGAAATGGTTTTAGTTTTTGCCCATTGAGTATGATGTTGGCTGTAGGTTTGTCATATAAGGCTTTTATTATGTTGTGATATGACCCCTCATTCCCACTTTGCTGAGAGTTTTTATCAAGAAAGGGTGCTAGATTTTGTCATGCTTTTTCAGCATCAATTGATATGATTATGTGATTTTTATCTCTCAATTTGTTTATGTGATGTATAACATTTATTGATTTGTGGATATTGTACCAGCTTTGCATCCCCAGAATAAATTCCACTTGGTTATGTGTATGAACTTTTTAATGTAATGCTGGATCCCATTTGCAGAATTTTGTTGAGGATTTTAGCATCTGTGTTCATCAGGAATATTGGCCTGTAATTCTCTATCTTTGTAGTGTCTTTATCTGGTTTTGGGACTAGGGTAATGCTGGCTTCATAGAAAGAGCTTGGAAGTGTGCCTTCCTCTTGAATTTTTTGGAATAGCCTGAGGAGGATAGGTTTTAGTTCTTCTTTGAATGTCTGTTAAAACTTCCCTGTGAAGCCAACTGGACCAGGGCTTTTGTTTGCTGGAAGTTTCTTATTTTATTACTGCTTCAATCTCATCAGTAGTTATCTGTCTATTCAGGTTTTTTTTATTCTTCCTGATTGAGTTTTGAATATTGTATTTTTTTCAAAATATGTCCATTTCATCTATGTTGTTCGGTTTGTTGGAGTAGAGTTATTCGTAGTATTCTTTTACAATCCTTTGTATGTCTGTGGGGTTGGTTGTTACTTTACCTCTGTCATTTCTAATTTTGTTTATTTGGGTCCTCTCTCTTTGTTTCTTGGTGAGCCTGACTAGAGGTTCATCAATCTTGTTCATCTTTTCAAAGAACTAGCTCTTGGTTTTATTGATCTTTTGTATTGTTTTTTTTGGTCTCTATATCATTTATTTCCCCTCTGATCTTTATTATTTCCTTCTGCTTACTCTGGGCATTTCTTGTTGCTTGCTTTCTAATTCTTTAAGTTGTAGGGTTAGATAATTTATTACCAGTTTTTCTTGTTTTGTTTTGTTTGTTTTTTTTTAGGTAGGCCTGTAGAGCTATGCACTTCCCTCTCAGGACTGCTTTCACTGTGTCCCATAGGATTGACACTTTCCCTATCCAATTAGAGCAATGCAGCTGTATTCCCTCCCCACCATTAGCATTTTCACCCACCAATCAGAGTCGCTTCATTATGACCACTCAGGACACTGTTTTTTGGCCAACAAAGCTATAAGGATTTGGAGTCCGCATTTGCATAAGGACAACCAATCAGGGGTGAGGGCAGGGTCTTCTCTCTAAATAAGTTAGCTCCCCTGTGGCTCAGGGGGCACACTTTACCATTCCATCAAAAACTAAAGACTGTGTTTATGGGCTACAGCCGTGGGCAAACTAAGATCCGGCCCGTTTGAAATGAATAAAACTAAAAAAAAAAAAAGACCGTACCCTTTTATGTAATGATGTTTACTTTGAATTTATATTAGTTCACACAAACACTCCATCCATGCTTTTGTTCCGGCGGTCCGGTCCAGTTTAAGAACCCATTGTGGCCCTCGAGTCAAAAAGTTTGCCCACCCCTGGCACTAGAACATCAAAGACATCTCAGCAGAGCAGAGTTGTCTAGCAGGAGAGGAACCTTGCCCCAGGGCTCCCTCATCTCAGGGCCACCTCACAGCTATGCTGTTCCACAACACTGCTGTTTCATAATTGACCTGTAATACTAGCTGTGCCACAGCCATGCTGATGTCACAGCCATGCTGATGTCACAGTCATGTTGCTTCACAATTGAGTTGTCTACACTGAATAAAGTTTCATTCTTCACCACACCCCCAATTGGGTACTCCTGTTGGCATTGAGTTGATGCCAACAACCATAGTTGATATAAGTATTGTTAGAGCTTTAATGGTTTCCACTCAAAAGAAATGTTGAAGTTCTAACCCCTAGCATCCATAAATGTGACTTTATTTAGAAATTGGGTCTTTGCAAATGTAATCAAGTTAGGATAAGATCATTAGGGTAAATTCTTGACCCAATAGGACACCGCTATCCTTTATAAGAAGAGCAATTTGGAAGGCAGTCAGGTGAAGACAGAGACAGAGATTGGAGTTATTATACCACAAACCAAGGAGCACCTTGGTTTACCAGGAGCTGGAGGGGATGTGAAAGGATTTTTCCCTAGAGGCCTTGCAGGCAGCATGGCTCTGCCAACACCTTGATTTCAAGCTTCTTGCCTCCAGAATTGTGAGACAATACATTTATGTTGTTTTAAGCCACCAAGTATGTGATACTTTGTTATGGGAACCTTAGGAAACTATTACCAGTATCTCCCCAGATAATCTCTTGTACATCTAACCTCATTTTCACATTTGATTGGAGGAAAGAGGAAGAGCAATAAAATGACTCCAAATATTTTCACCTCCTCCTTAATATAAAAATCTCATTACCCTTACTGGTTATATCACATGTATTAGTTCTTCCATTGGTCTTCTGTGAATCTGAAGATGAAAGAGATCTGACCTCCTCCAAATCTAGCAGTTTCTTGACATCCATTGTTTTATGTCTTGCATTCTTTTTTTGGTATATATCTTAATGAAATTCCAGTTAAAAACTGATATGTATTATTTTTAAAGTGATACTAGACTATATCTGATTCCTTTTTTTTATTGATTTGACAGAGAAAGGGAGAGGGAGATAGAGATTGAAACATCAATGATGAGAGAATCATTGATTGGCTGCCTCCTGCACACCCCTCACTAGGGATGGAGCCCATAATCAGGGCATATGTCCTGACTGGGAATTGAACCGTGACCTCCTGGTTGATATGTCAAACACTGAACCACACCAGCCAGACTAGATCTGAATCTTTATAATATTTTCCATAGAACTTAATGTGTGACATCCAGCAAAAGAAAGATTTATCTGTTTTCAAGTAAATGAGAATGGCATTAATATGAGGTTCTGGGATTCTGGGATGGTAAAATGTGAGAGAGTGGAGCAATCTGTTTAAATCTATGGTAAAATTTGGTACATTATATATATATATATATTGGAATATGGGAGGATGAATTTATAGATTCTTTAAAATAAAAATTTAAGTTATATATATATGGTTAATTCTTTTGTCTTACTCAATCCAGTTATGCCTTATTTTGACTTGTGGTTTTTATTGAGCTATCCACATTCTTCACATAATTTCTTAATTATTTCAAGAAAATATCTTTAAAATGACTGGCCAAGAATTCTAGACTGTGCCCATGAAACAGAGGGCAACTCCTTGGCATTTACATTGTCATTATCACTATGCCTTGCCCATCTGAGCAAACTCACCCAAACAAAATTTAAACACCATTCTTGATGTGTTTTCTCTGCTAAGAGCAACTGTCACAATTTCACCTGAAAGCTAGAGAAGCATTTAACACTATAATATCTGGCTCTGCAGATTTGTCAGAGTTTATGTTTAAGGTGCATACCAACCTCTCATAGTACAATTGACACACCCTTGTTTTTTTACATTGGACAAAAAGGAGTTGTAGATCTTTTTAGAATTGTATATCTAGTCATAGAAAATATTTCCTGATGATAAAGTATATGCATATAGCATGTAAGAAAGTCATACTTAAATATTGAGCAAGGCAGAATGCATTTCACTTATGGGAAATCAATATAAGCTATACCTCTAATGACCAGTTTTCCTTTCTTTTTAGAGATTTACATTTTTTAAGTACGTATAATGGTTATGAACTATCTGAGAAGATCTGTCCAAAAACTTTTTAATATATTTTCATTGATTTCAGAGAGGAAGGAAGTGGGAGAGAGAGATAGACACATCAATGATGAGAGAATCATTGATTAGCTGCTGCCTCCTGCATGCCTCTCACTGGGGACTTAACCCGCAGCCCAGGCATGTGTCCCGACCAGGAATCGAACTGTAACCTCCTGGTTCATAGGTTGATGCTCAACCACTGAGCCATGCCGGCTGGGCCAAGAATTATTTTATTAGTTCACATTGTGAAAAGCTTGAACTTCTACCTGAAACCAAAAATGATTTTCTTAAATATGCAATGACGTCCAATTGGTTTAATCATGAGAATTGTTGTCTAACAGATCTGTGCATATATTGCCTTCTGCTTTCATTTTGAAGATTCATATACTTATAATTCCTCAACAATTGTCCAAGGGAATGCTGTCCAGAGGTTCCTCGAGGGGAAATAAAAAGAGTATAACATAGCAATTCCCCAATTATGTTTCATTCTACAGGATTATTAGCTATGGTAATAGGTATTATGCTCAAAGCTTCTGTGGTCAAGTAAAGAAAATGATGGATTAAAACCATTTGTGATTTTTATTCAAAATATGTCCAAAAATAGCACTGTACCTTCCTGCTTGCTCTCTTTCTCAGGCTACCCATTCTTTGGGAAGCGAGCTGCCATGTTATGAGGACACTCAGCAGTGCTGTAGAGAGGTAGGTGTATGTCCTGAAGAACTGACTCCTCCTGCCAACAGCCATGTGATGGAGCCATCTTTGAAACAGATTCCCCTGCCCCAGCCAAGCCTTTATGTAACTGCAGCCCCGGCCAGCAGCTTGACTGCAACCTCTTGAAAGACCCTGAGCCAGTCTATGCAAGGCAGGTAAGTCATTCCTTGTCTTTAGAAACTTGATGCGATAACAAATGTTTGTTTTAGGTTGCTAAGTTTGGGGGTAATTACCTATCAACAATAGGACTTCTCAAAGCCTTTATAGTTTACTGATGTTAGTTGTGGATCTTTAAGTGAGTTGGATATACTGTATGATGTATCCCTTTTTTGTTTGTTTTTTTACCACAAAACATTCTTCCCCTCCCCCTCCTGCCCCCAAAGAATCCTGAAGGGTAGTGTTTCACTAAATACTTTTGGGAAAGACTGATATAGAGCTTTGATTCTTCACAGTCATGTTAACAAGAGATCAGATTCACTTGGTTACGTAACAATTTCAGAGCAGTCAATTTAGAGAAATTTGGAAAAGCCCAGATGCACTAGACTGAGTGGTGCACTGAAGTGAAAAGCATTTCCAAATCTTTGATCTTTGGAGCATTTCCTGCAGTGTGCAGAGGGCATTGCTACACGTAATTGGCAGAAAATTATCAAGATTTGATTAAATAGATATTTTTCTGCAAAGAGCTGTTGCCAAAATAACTCATGGCAATTAGAGTCCCTCATTGTAATGTTGGTCATGTTCCACTGCCCATTGCAAGAAATTTTCAAACTATAAATGTTAAGCTTTTATAATTCAGCCTTGCCATGTGGAGGGCATTCACAAATTAATAGGAAATGTACTTAATTCCTCCATGGAAACTCAGCCTCATTTTACTGCAGGAAATTGCTATTTGGATTTGGATGAGAATAGGACCTATTGACTACCTTATTGCAGGAGGCTTCTTCAGGGAACTAGGGGGAGAAAGGCTCAAAGAGGATTTACAGGAATCTCAGGGTAAAAGGGTTTTCAGAAAGGCTTGTTCTTAGGCCACTGACCCCCAAAATGCAGACTTAGCTAATGCAGGCTTGTGGCAAGCATAGCAGATGGAACTGCTTACTAGCTAACCACTTCCATTGGCTATGATGGTTGCCCACAGATGGACACTGTAAGAATTTCAGACCACAATGTCAAAAATGGCTTTGATTCCGTTTAATCTAATCATGGGAGCTCTCTAGTGCTTGAATTCAAGTCCATTCAGAAGGAATTGCAGGCAACTTACCTACTTCTCCTCATTCTTTGGTTTCATTTCCTTAGTTTGAACAAATTTTGGGGCTAAACTGAAAAAGTTTCACTTTTCACTTTGGCTGCCTAGAAACTAAGCCATTGGGGTGTCCCAAAAAATGTATACACAGCTGATAGCTTTAGATTCTATTACATTTTGAAAATGAAATGTATTTTAATGAACGCTGCCTTTATAATGTGTATACATTTTTGGGGACACCGTGTGTGTGTGTGTGTGTGTGTGTGTGTGTGTGTGTGTGTGTGTGTATAATCGATTTTAGAGAGAGAGAAACATCAATGTAAGAGAGAAACATAGATCAATTGCCACCGTACCCAGGGATCGAACCTGCAGTACTTATATATGTGCCCTGACTGGGAATCAAACCAGCCACCTTTTGGTGTACAAAATGATGCTCCAACCAACAGAGCCACTTGGCCAGGGCTGCATTAACGTTTAGAATATTATCATCAACACTGACTGTGAAGACTTCACTTTGTCATTATTAATGTGCAGACTTCTAATGTCAGTAATTCCCACATTCATTTCCCTACATGGGATTCCTGGCCTGAGTGCATTTGAGTATTCTAATTGCCCACTGAGGGTTTTCACTTGGGTGACTCCATAGGTGTCTTAAATTCAAAGTATCAATCTCCCCTTCAAACTTTCTCCTTTTCTTTCTGTAGCCCATGCCCCTAATGCTAACAAAAGGCCCCAGCATCCATCCAGTGCCCTGGTATGGTTCAGACCGAAATTCCTCTCTCGGGGACCCCACAGGTCCCCCGACTTTCTGCCGTGTGTCTCAGCTTTCCCCTCGGCACCTATTCCACACTTTCGCCAGAGTGGTAAATCTAAAAGCACCAATCCATCCACATTATTCCCTATTTTAAAGTTGGAGATCATTACAGGCCAAGAGCTATACATGATCTTTCAGGCCCACCCATATGCAATGTCATGAGGGAAATTGGTATCATGGGGGAAACTGCCCTTCTCACAGTCGACATGCTGGGATTTTCTGAATGGAGTTGCAGGCTAGAGCTTAGACACAGGTGCTAGCACTTGGAGGCCTCCTTACTAGGGCCTATTGAGGCACTTTTCTCCTCCCTGACTCAGCAGCTTTCTGCTGCTAGCCCCGCCCCCTTTTCTTTCTGCCTCAGCCTCCTGTCCATAAAAAGGCCAGAGCCTTTTGTTCAGAGCTCCCTGCAGTTAGCAGACTCCTCCATGTGTGCTGCATGTCACTGTCCCACCCATGCCTGCCATCTCCTTGACAGCAGATGTTTATTTGGCTGAGTATATCTAGTGATTGGCACATTAAAGGCTCTTAAAAAATATTGACTTAGTAAGCCATTTGTTTGCACATACAATGTAATCATTGAAGAGACTCATATACTTGGCTAATCTGCTTGTACATATCTAGGCCGGGGCAATATTAAAGTCACCTTTCTCAATGCATGTAGAAACCCTGAGTTGGTGCACCTGACTGAGAACCAAGATGGGTTCGTTAGATGTAACTCTGAAATATTTGGGCATGATAAAATTTGAATATGGACCAGACATTACCACTTACAGATGCCTGTTTTAAAAAAAATTTGTTATAAATACTACCCTGAGGATATTTTTCTAGTGATTTTTAGAGGGAGTGGAAGGGAAAGGGAAAGACAGAGAAACATTGATGTGAGAGAAACACATCGATTGGTTGCCTCTCGCACACTCCCCCACCAGGGCTGGGGAACCTGCAAACGAGGTATGTGCCCTTGACCGGAATCGAACTCAGGACCCTTCAGTCAGCAGGCCATCCTCTACCCACTGAGCATACCAGCCGGGCTTATTTAAATTTTTAAATAAAAATACAGAAACAGCCTAAAACAGTCTAATGCCATAATATTTAAAAGTCTAAAGTGTTTTCAAAACAGTATAATACAAATCATCTACATATTACTCAGTATTAATGGGATAGTGTGAAAGGGATACTATCTACAAAGTCAGGAATCAACTAAATGAAAACCAATGTTTATTCTATGAGTTAATTTCAAAATTATACCATGTAAGTGACTAACATTCTCTGTTGGATACAGTTCAAAATATTCCTAATAATGGATTTCTTCCCAGACGCTTATAAATTTGTTTAAGCGTGAAAAAGCTAAATTTTATTTGGCAAGGATAATAAATGTGCATTTTGCTCTTTACTAATAAAAGACATACATTTAGTACTATTAGCAAATTTGTTTTGCAATTAATTTCCAAACAGATTTTCAAGATTAGATTATGCTTGAAAAGCTCTGATAGTATATATTGTGAGCCAAAAGTTGGAAGTAAAAAATAATGAAACCCTTGCTCATAAGGAGTAAGAGTATATAATGACAAACTGCAAGTCTGTCTAGTTAAAGAATTGGCTTTGACTTTTTTGGTCAGCTAATAGGAGAAATAATTGCTGTTTGTATCCTATTTACTACTAAGCCAGTAGAAGAGGACAGATAAATGTTTGTGGAACAGAGAAAATTTGGGATATGCATACACAAGAATTCTTCAGATGGTCACAATATTTAAATCCCTGTTTTCATCTTCATTCCTTTGTTCATCAAGTATTTTTTGATCATGTACTATATGTATAATTTTGCTAGTATCTGGAAATAACTTAGTAAATTAAAACCAATGAATTATGTTCTAGTGGGAAAGACAGATAAAAATCAAATAAGAAGAGTGATGAACATCTAATCGTGACCTAAGGAAAGGAGCAGAGTTTTTTAAAAGAATATTATAAAGGTACCTGAATTTATATCAGGGATGGCTTATCAGAGAAAGTGACACTTGAGCTGGGTTCTGAAGGGATAAGTAGGAGTTTAAGTGAAAAAGGAGCAAAAGGAGAACAAGTATTCCATACAAAGCATCAGCATAACCTTGTGATAAATGAGAGAAATCCAGTGGGACCGCTATACAGAGCACTGGAGAGTAATACGAGTCTGAAAGGATGGCATAAAGTAGACGAAAGGAAGGCCATGTGAAGGACTTTGTCTTACTCCTAAAAAAATGAAAAACTAATAGTGGATATAAAACTGAAGGGTGTCCGGCCAGTGTTGCTCAGTGGTTAAGGGTTGACCCATGAACCGAGAGGTCACCAATTCAATTGCTGGTCAGGGCACATGCCTGGGTTGCAGGCTCTATCCCCACTAGGGGGCATGAAGGAGGCAGCCGATCAATGATTCTCTCTCATCATTGATGTTTCTATCTCTCCCCTCTCCCTTCCTCTCTGAAATCAATAGAAATACTTTTTTAAAGAAGATCCTGCATGTGTTTAGTGAGTGTAGTAATACTGCATCAAAAATATTGAAATTTTTGAATAAAGGAGCCACTCAGCATAGAAAGCAACGTCCTGCAGTTCTATTTAGTCAGAATCAGATCTAAATTCTCAGCAGCAAGCAGGAGACTCAGAAAATGCTGACTTTAATTACAAACTTTATTTGTCAATACAATTCACAGTTTATACATGGTGCAGTCCACCATATGAACTTTCAGAACAGTTACTGAGGAAATGGGTGTAGCTTTCTTTCTTAAAGAGCCTGACCTTCTAAAATTTCAGTTAGAATTTAAGTTTATAAAAGTACCTTTAACAAATTAACTGAATATTTACATTTTGTAGCTTAAATTTAAATTTTGGAAAATAAGCATCTATTAGGATTTTTTTAAAGATCCTGGGTTTATTATTAAGACTCTAATATGAATGCCAGTTATTTAGATACGCCCCCCACAATAGTAAAAGAAATGTTTTGCAATTATATTTAGGGAAGTCATTTTCTTTCTGCATTTTCAAAAATTATATATACAATGTACAGCAGATCTAAGTATGAAAATAAAAGAAAGAGTAGCAAGCTATTGGGTGCCTTTACCGAATTTCTTCCGAATTTTGGAAACATCCAAAATGTTACAGGCTATGAAATGAAATTAAAAGGATTACTGGCCTTTCCTATCTAAACAAAAAACTCTCAAGATTTAAATTGTGCTATAACAGCCTTTTCTCTAATGTCAGAGATGAATTATGCCTGCAATCTGCATTTTCCTTGTGCAAAATCACAGTGATCCCAGTTTCAACTTCAGTCACCACTCCAGAGATACACCCAGGGGAGGCCAGGCCTGTGCCCAGCCCTGCCGGCTGCTTCGCCTCCCCTTGTCTGGCAAATGTCACCCAATGAGAAATCATACAAGCTTTTCATACACCAAAAAGCAAATGGATGCTGGCAGTGTAATGTTTATTAGCAAGTGCTCAGAACACATGGTTTTGCTCTCTTCATCAAAATGGTAATTCACATCAATTGTCTTAAATTGCCTCCAATAATATCCGTTTTTAACAGTTTTCTTCTGTCAGATCACATATATAGATATATATTTTTCTTCTTCCACCTTTAAAAATGTAGTTATTAATAAATGATAAATTCCAAATACTGCCAGGAAAAAAGAGACTGGGAACAGCCAAATGTACTGGCCTGGTAATCATTACACTGTGTATATGTACCACTGGTACCTGAGACAAATAAATACTCAGAGGGGCCATCTGTGCACCTCTTTTGCTGCAGTGCCTTCTACGCTAGGGTTTCTGAGTGTTGCTTCAATATCCATCTAATTTGGCATCTAGTCCTTCTTCGGGCATCACCACTTCAGTCATGTTACACGCTGTTTCCAGCAAGGTATGGCATTCAAATGGGAGTCGTGGGGTAAAGGACTGCAGGTGAGCCTAGGGGTGGGGCGGGGAAGGAGAAACCACATATTAACTAGAGAGGTTCTGTTTCTTCGTAAGATAAGGCACTGACAGAAAATTTCTTAGGTAAAAGGCTGCATAAGAATTTCTTGCCATTTACAAAAAGAAATGTTGTCATCCATACATGGTCCGTATCTAGGCTCAGTTAGGTAGACCCTGAAAAGTTAAGGACTCATCCCTCGAAGCTACATTATGACCAGAAACAATTATAATTCATTCTGAAGCCTTATGGCACATTAGGAAAAAGGGAGAAAAACAGTCTGGGCACAGAAAGGCATCAGACACTGCTTGTTTTATTCCACTGGTCAAAGAAAATAGACCGTACAAGCATCATCAAAAAGATAGTGCTGGCTCGGAATTCCAAATTCTCTTGATGGTAGATGACCGTGATGGGTGTATCTATTTTCCCCCTTTTGGAGTTCATGCACAATTTTTAAAAATGCTACCAGCAACAGTCTTAAAGAGCATATAGAAGTCCTCACCTATGGCTATGCCTAAGGCTCTTCAAAGAGAGGGCTATTTAATGTTTTCAATAACGGCAATTTCCTCCCCTGCACAGTGTGGCGTCAATCCATTCAAATAGATACTTTCAGTTTTCAATAAGGGAGGCAAGACGTCCCTCTCGGTGGCTAGGTGGTTCACGGACAGGGTCCTCCTACAAGGGGTCAGCTCCTGGTTGTGGTTCCCAGCCAGTTCTGCAGAGAGCTTCCGCTTAATGGAAGTGGCGCGCTGGAACTTGTCATATATCTCCACACTCAGCCGCCTCCTGGTTTCCTTGAACTCAGCCGTGACATTGGCTGTCCACTCGGCAGCATGGGCTCGGAACTCTCCCACCTGGAGCACAGAGGCAGAGACAAGACAGAGACACCAACATGAGGGTGAACAGTGTGTGTGCTTTATCTTCTGGCCGTTGGATTTGGAGGGAGGGTTGTTAAACAAAAGACTAGCCTGTTGTAATGCTGGAGGTCTGAGAACTGATGTTATAAGACAAGATGTGCTGACCAAAGTTTCATTTTATATAGTACGGCTCTAAAAAGGAATCTACTAGTATGAATATAAACTCTTTCAATGAAGTTGTGCATGAATCCTGTCGTTGAAACTTCAGATAATGTAACAAAAGCAATCTCTAACCTTTTAAAACTTTAGGAGTTTTGTTTTTTTATCTGTAATTTCAGGAAGTACTTGGATGTAGAATAGGCAGGAGCAGCAGCAGGGCAGAATAAAAGCTTGGGTGTGAACCCAGGCGACCTGGCTGATTCTGAGAGCACGAAAGCTGTTTACTCGGGATACAAATTCAGGTTTTAGAGACCAGAAGTGGTGTGTGCAAAAGCTTCGTATCCACCTCATACTGCTCATCTATGACATGTCTACTTCCTAAATAAGCAATAAAATATCTTGTTTTTGTCTTCAGGGGAAGCGAGACTTGGCAGGGCCATTTAGAGAAAGAGCAAGTCCAGGGAACCGTTCCTCCGTGAATGCTTGTGGAGTTGGTGAGGGTGCTCAGCCTGTCTGAGCTCTTGTTCCCTCAGCTGTAGAGCAGCATCGTCACGGTGCACACCTACCAGGATGCTGGGCTGATGGGCTTCACCCCTTGTAAGAGCCTGTGGAGTCATCACTGTGCACTTCTCTTTCAAGGGGTAAAGAAAAAACATTGCCCTGCCAGTCGGTGTGGCTATCTGGTTGGAGCATATTCCCGGTCAGGGCACATACCTAGGTTGCGGTTCAATCCCCAGATGGGAGGCAACTGATTGATGTTTCTCTGACCTCTTTCTCTCTCTTCAGTAAAACATATCCTAGGGTGAGGATTAAAAAAAGAAAGAAATTGCCAAGGCCTAAGCTTGTGCACAATGTTTCCTCACAACTCTGTAAAATTGTCTGCACTCTTGTGACTTAAAAAGAACAGTGCCTAACCTCCTGGAAATTTTATAATCCTTTTCGTAGCCAACTAGACTTTAACAATCTAGACTAACTTCTGCAGGAACCTCCTATTGTGGAACAACTCTCCCATCCCTCTGTTGCTGGCATTTCTGCTTTCAGCTTAAGGAGCCCCACAGAACTCATTTTCTAAGTGACATGGGCTCTTCTTTACTTGGTGAGCACATAACTATAGCTCTGTTTTCTTTGTGTTGTTTTAACCTCTGATGATTTTTGTTTTAAGCTTTGATATAGCTGCTGGTTTCTGCTATGGTCCGAATGTTAGTGTATGCTCCGATGGGAGGGTGGGGCCCTACTGAATGGGATGAGTGCCCTTATAAAGGAGGCTCCAGAGAGCTCCCTAGCTCCTTCCACCTGGTGAGGACACAGCGAGGAGGCTCTGGCTATCAACTGGATCATGCTGGTGCTCTGATCCTGGACTTCCTGCCTCCAGAACTGTGAGAAATAAATGTTTTCGTTTATAAGCTACCCAGTCTGTGCTATTTTGCCATAGCAGCCTAGTCAAACTAAGCTGGTTTCTAAATATTTATTTACTGAAGATTTGAATTTTAAGGGAATATTCATGTGCCCTGGTCAGAATGGCTCAGTTGGTTGGGTGCCATTCTGGGCACCAACAGGTTACAGGTTCAATTCCCAGTCAGGGGGCACATGCAGGGGTTGCAGACTTGATCCTCCATAGGGGGCATACAGGAGGCAGCTGATCCATGTTTTGCTCTCACATGGATGTTTCTCTCTTTCTCCCTTTCCCTTCCTCTCTAAAAATCAAACATTTTTAAAGAGGGGATATCCAGGTACATATATTTCAACATGATCAGTGTACATGCACTTAGGTAATCATAGATGTGTGTGTACACAAAAATGAAATGGAAACTGTTCAAATATCCTTAGAAGCTGGCACACAGCAGATCAGCTCTTCCTCATCTATCCATAATCACATATACACACACATTTGATGATACACTTTATTTTAAAGAGGTCTTTTATTTTCTACTTGTATTCTCTTAACAAGAAATAATTGCTTGTTGTCTGCATCTGGTTCTAAAAGCAAAGCTGGAAAAATGAGAACTTCATGGCACACATAATTGGAAAGATCAAGGGAGAATGCAAAGAAAGAGGTGTTAAATTTATAGCAATTTAGCCTGAAGATTCTCACTGCTCCTGTAAGGGACCCTGTCCCACTATACTTTGGCATAGAAGAGATTATTGAATGTTTCTTCCTACTTTTCAGGGACTCTCTGGTTAGAAAAGCATAGGCAGTATCAGTCAGTATTAAGAAACACTGAATCACTCCATACCCACTTATAAATACCCCCCAAACATTTCTATTGTTTTCTTGTTTACCTTGCTGTCTGCTTAGAGTACCAGTTTTTGAGTCCAGAGTCTAGAGCAGTGGTTCTCAACCTTCTGGCCCTTTAAATACAGTCCCTCATGTTGTGACCCAACCATAAAATTATTTTCATTGCTACTTCATAACTGTAATGTTGCTACCGTTATGAATCGTAATGTAAATATCTGATATGCAGGATGGTCTTATGCGACCCCTGTGAAAGGGTCGTTTGACCGCCAAAGGGGTTGCGACCCGCTGGTCTAGAGCATATGCAATGATGTGTCTGGTACTGAGAAGGCCCTTGGTAGAAAATTGTTGAATTGCACTGAATAAATAAATGCTATCTATAGAATTTTAAAATAATACCTTTGCTATAAAAAGTTAAGTGATTCAGTTGTTTCTCTACCATAGCAGCTTGGTCAAACTAATTATTAAAGACTTATAATTGTAAATTGGGCTCAAATACCAAAAGAAAACCTGATTGATGTGGTCTTGAACAAAAGTTACTTTTGGACATGTTATTAAATTTTCCTAGTTTACTCAATAAGCAGACAGTCCTGACTGTGAAATTTGAAGTTTATAATTAATAATTAATGAAAAATTTTAAATCCCAACTAACCTTTATTAGCACCTTACCAATGATTTTTAAAGAAGGAATTAACCTGTTTTATTTGAAAATTCAGGATTTTCTCAATGTAAAAAGAACAAATGCTAATTATGACTATTATTTGCATTTTCTATGAATAGCTTTTCCTAATAGTAAGGTTAATATAATAAAGGGAACAGAAAAGAATATAAATTTTTGTTTAAATAGGACTCTGGCCCAGCCAGCATGGCTCAGTGGTTGAGCATTAACCTATGAATCAAGAGGTCACAGTTCAATTCCTGGTCAGGGCATATGCCAGGGTGTCGGGCTCAATCCCCAGTGTGGGGTGTGCAGGAGGCAGCTAATCAATGATTCCCTCTCATCATTGTTGTTTCTGTCTTTCCCTCCTCCCTTCCTCTCTGAAATCAAAATATATATAAATAAATAAAATAGAGTGTGAAAAGTATAAGAACCAGCTACTATATTCAGTTTCCACCCACAAACAAGTGGTATACCAAAAATAATCTCTGGCCTGAAAGACATCCATCAGAGTAAGCCCCTACATCAGGGCTTAAGTCCTGGGCACTATTAGAACTGATAGACCGAAAATTAGGTCTCCTGCATTGGTTTTATGTGGTTACCAGCCTTTACCTCCATGTTCTGAAAGGCCACTGACATTCCCTGGCTCTGCCTCCCTTTTTTTTTTGTTCATGGTCTCCTATCTTTTTACCTTAAGCATATCTTCTTCTTATTCATAGTAACAGACTTTGCTTATCTAGAATTCAAATGTGAATCTATTTATTTGAAGGTTTTCTATCTCCTCTAACTAAGTTTTATGTGTATCCTCAGCAACTGGAATACACCTTGTATGAAGCAGACTCATAAAATCTGTGAAACGCATAAACACATCATTGAAAATGCATGTTGTCTGTAATCTCACACCTCAATGAAAAATTAGCAATAGTGTTGGCACAATTGGTTTTCTTCTTCGTATACTAACCTTTCTTCCTCTTCAATTTTAATTGTCATTATTTTTTCAAAAGTAGTCTTATAATAAACATTGTTTTGCAAATGCACTACCCCAACCAATTTTAGTCTTTTCCCCCTGTTAGTACCCCTTATTCTACCTCACAGTTGATGTCAGCGGCCTAGCATTGCACAGGATGATGGCTATAGCATGCTACTATTGGTGAACTTTTTGGTGGTTTCTGTTGTTGACATTGGGGTGTATTTATTTTTGCTATTGATAATAAAACTTCAGTGGATATTCTTGCACCCATATCTTTGCTAACGTGTCCACGTATTACTAGAAGTAGAAATGCTGGTTCAAAAGGCAGAAATATTTTCAGATTTTGAGTACAATGAAATTTCTATCTAACTGTCATTGTTTTCTAACTCAGTGTTTGTAGTAGCCCCAATATTTCCTCTTTCTCTCCATGCTGATGCTTCCCACCCCTTAGTCACTTAGTAGTTGTCTCGGTTATCAGATTGACTGTTGTGATATAACAGTGCCTGTGTTCAAGTAACCCTTATTTTACTACTAATGGTCCCAAAGGACATGAGTAGTTTAAACTTAACACAGGTATGTATATGTAGGAAAAAAATTGTACATATAGGGCTCAGTCCTATCTGTGGTTCAGGCATCCACTGGGGGGTTAGAACATATCCATCAGGGATGAGGGAGGAGTGCTGTATTTGGTTTACACTTGAAAGAGCTTCAACTTTTCTTTTAAAAAATAATCTATTTTTATGCAGATCTCATCATTGTCTTTGATGTGAGCTGAATAACTTGGATAGAGTCTTTTCCCTAAGGGACATTGTCAAGAGAATCTGAAACAAAACTGAACATTTAGGATTTCATGGCTACTAAGTAATTTTCTTCACCAGAAATAAAACTAAGGAAAATAAAACTGAGGTTTATCTCATCTTTGACCAATGCTGTTTCCTGTACCTTTGACAGTGGGATTTTAATTTACTTTTCTCAGATGCTTATATACCTTAATGACTTGAAGAAAGTTAAATATTAAAAGCAAGCGGGATAATTATCCCATGTTCATGGATTGGAAGAATCAACATAGTTAAAATGTCCATTTCACTCAAAACAATATACAGATTTAATGCAATCCCTAACAAAATCTCAATGTCATTTTTTAAAGAAATAGAATGAGAACTCATCAGATTTGTATGGAACCACAAAATATTCAGAATAGCCAAAGCAATCCTGAAAGAAAAAAAAAATGAAGCTGGAGGTATCATGCTATCTCAACTCAAAATATACTACAGAGCTATGATAAGCAAAACATCATGGTATTGGCAGAGAAACAGATACACAGGTCAATGCAACAGAATAGTGGGCCCAGCTATAAAACCACACATATACGGACAGATAATTTTTGACAAAGGAGCCAGAAATGCACATTGGAGTCAAGATAGTCTCTTCAATAAATGGTGCTGGGAAAACTGAATTGCAGTTTGTCCCCACATACAAAAATTCAAATTAAATCAAAGACCGAAACATGAGATCCGAAACTATTAAGTCACATAGAAAAAAAAAAAGGTACCAAACTTATAGACCTGGGTGGGAGAGAACATTTTATGGGCTTGACCCCAAAGGCAAAGGAAGTAAAGGCAAAAATAAATGAATGGGACTATATCAAACTGAAGAGCTTCTGCAAAAGAAATGGACAACAAAACAAACAGGCAGTCAAACAGATGGGAGACAATATTTGTGAACAGTAGCTCTGACAAAGGTTTAATTTCCAAAATATATTAAGAACTCATAAAACTCAACACCAAACAAATAATCCAATCAAAAAGTGGGCAGAGGACCTGAAAATACACCTCTCCCAAGAAGACATACAGCCAATAGATACATGAAAAGATGTTCAACCTCACTGGCAATTAGGGATATGCAAATTAAAACTACAATGAGATACTACCTTATACCAGTTAGAGTGGCCATTATTAACAAGACAAGCAATGCAATAACAAGCATTGGAGAGGTTATGGGGAAAAAGGAAACCCTCATTTACCCTTGGTGGCAATGTAGACTGATACAACCACTATGGAGAGGAGTCTGACAATTCCTCAAAAAATTAAAAATAGAGCTACCATATGACCCAACAACCCCACTCCTGGGTATATACCCAGAAAACTCGAGATCATTTATACACACAGATATATGCATCCCTATGTTCATTGCAGCATTATTCACGGTGGCCAAGACATGGAAACAGCCAAAGTGCCCTGTAATAGAGGCCTGGATAAAGAAGACGTGGTACATATACACAATGGCGTACTACACGGCCGTAAGAAAGGATGAAATAGCGTCATTTACAACAACATGGATGGACCTGGAGAACACTATGCAAAGTGAAATAAGACAGAAAAGCTAAGAACTATATGATTTCACTCAGATGTGGAATATGAAACACAAACAGCGGTGTGATGTTGCCAGAGGGAGAGGGTGAGGGGATAGAGGGGTCCTCAAAGAGGTGACAGGAGATTTGACTTTGGGTGGTGGACACAACAGTGCAATATTCAGATTTGTAACTTAGTAATCCACACATGCAGCCTATATGTTCATGTTAACTAATGTCACCCCAATAAAATTTCAAAAAATTTAAAAAAATAAAAGCAAGTGATGAGTTGGAAACATTAAATCTGTAAAAGTAATTTGAAGCCTACTTTGCATTCTACTTTCAGTGGTTGACTAGACTATAATTCTTGATAATTATCATTAATTCATTTTCTGAAGTATTGACATTTCATTGTATTGTTGAACTGTGCTGTTAAAAAGAACAATTCAAACTATTCTCTTTACCGACCAGGTTAATAAAAAAAACCCACTAAAATAATTACTAAGTGCCACATTATCTTGACAGAACAGTACATGATGTTTTTCTCTGGTATTCTGGAAAGTATATGTAATATTCATAAGGTCTTAATCTAAACTGCTTTTTTTAGTTAGCAATTTCTCTACTTCTTAATGCTACACATATTAACATAACTATATAAAGATTAAGCACAATAGTTTTAATAAAAACAATACTATTAATACCATGATTTTAAATAATATCTTTTAAAATTTGAAAGTATTATGCACCATGTGGATACACAATATTATGAGGCAAAGCGGCAAAATCAAACATCCACTTGTTGTAAATGCAACGTCTTAATTTTTGTCATTGTAGTAACACTGTCACTGTGTCACTAAACATCCTTGAAATTCTCCCCACTGGTCTGGTTTGGGATTACTTTAACAATCCATTTTATGGAGCTCAGCTACCTTATACAGCAGCTTACTGTATTGTAAAGATGGGAATATTAAAATTCATGAAGCAATATAAAATAATTTATATACTTTTTATGAAATTCCACATACGCTTATGTAATTGAGTTATAGTAACTAGATATTTTCTTGTCAGCACAATGGAAATTCTATGATTAGGGGTGGGGTTGAGGGGGTAATCATCTGTTGTTTCAGTTCTTAAATGTGTATCGCTATGAAAAATATATCACGTCAAAAGTAATAGCTGAATGAAGGGGTGTGTTGACACCTTAAAACATTCTGCACAAAATATATTCATTATATATTGAATAAAATCCAAATGTTTAATGATATTTCCAAACTTACTCAGGAAACCTAGATTTAATAGTTCACCTATAACAAAAGGGCATTTTATGTTCACTGCAGGAATACGTGACCTTACCACTTAAAAAATGATTTTCTTTCCTCTCTCATTTTCCTTCCTAAACAAGTCAGCCCCAAGACAGGGGGTAAGCAGAACAAGGGAGGCAGGGCTGCAGTGCCAGAGTGGACTGTCAGAGCTAGACCCGCACAGGGGACTCCATACAGGGCATGGCAGCCCCCGCCCCCCAAGAGAGGCCCAGCATATAGTGCTGAGGCCCAAGCATGGTGGGAAGGGCATCCCTGCAGGGTAGGGGTGGTGGTGGAAGTGGCAGTTCAAGCCTGGCTACATACAAGGAGACTGAAAAAAAAATATATATATATATATAATGAGAATAATATCAATTACTGTAAGAGAAAGGAATTACAAATATAAAAATGCAGAAAACTAGAAGGGAATTGGAATTAGATACCGGTATGATCTCAAGGTTTTCAAGGTATATAGATATAAATGTAGATGGAAATATTTATGTGCGTGAATATAAAATATATTCCTTGGCTCTACTTGCAATACCAGGGAGAAGTGACAACCCATTAGCAACAAGAGCCCATATCTTCATTTCTAAATACCACCATCCACTAAAAGAAACCATAATCCCTTGTAAAAACAAATAATTCCAGGGCTGGGGCAGAGAAATCGTTTGAATTAAGTTGAGCCCAAAACATCATCTTGTGTCAAAAAGTAACAAATTGCCCCCCAAATTATGGGATATACCAAAAGACAGCTTGAAGGTCTCTCACTGGCGAAGACTAGGGCAACTTGAAGATCAAAATAAATTATAACAGATTACAACCCATAGTTTTACAGCCAAAATCCATGAGTCTGTACTGATGAAACTAACTAAATAATAAATTGAGAGTTCAATGAGGAAAGAATAACCATAAAATCATTAAGTACATCCCCACAAAGTATGCATTAATTTTACAGAGTATCTATACAGTGAATAAAATTAACTGCTTTTTCTTTTGAACTATTCACCTGGATTTTATCAAAGTATTTAAATCACGCATATTTATGCATAAAAATTGAGTTCAATAGGTAAACTGAAGGTGATTGTTTTCAAATTTAAAGCCATTAAGTCCAGTTTGTAATCATGAAATGTAAGCACATTGGAAATTCCATTGCAAGCAGGTGCCAGATATGTATTCTTTTATTCTATGAAAGTCAGAGGAAAAAGTCATTTTGGCACCTAAGGCTAAACCAGTCTCTGAGCAGGTGCACTCCCAGCAGTGGTGTCAGGACAAGCTATAGATGAGCAGCTGGGGAGTTCTGGAGTGTGAAGAAGAAGATGAGACATGCCTATAAGGATGTGAGAAAAGAACAAGTCTTCACTTTGTTATTCTTTGTTGCCGTTATTTTCAGAGGTTCGTGCATTGAGCTCTGGAAATGTTCTCTATCAGTTTAAAAATATCTTTATCATACTTAAACTTTGCAAATGGAATGTGGGAGAAAATATTCAATATGGTCTAAGCAGATCCAGGAAAATTATACTTCCAACTTTGTTTTCAAAGGGGAAATTGCTTCCAGAGGTTTCTCTCACAGAGTTAACTCTCCCATGTAGAATTGCACAGGTGTGGGTGGTCACCATATACAGAAAGCATCTGAAATAATTGACAATCCACGTATAGCTGTTCACTTTGAAAAAGATGAAATGCAGGAAGGAGCAATAGCAATATAAGGGGCAAAGACGTTTTCCAAGTACTGCTACAGATAGGGGAAAGGATTAAGTAATGCCAGTCTCCACATTTAATCCACTGCCTTTGCAATTAGCCTTTTACCCTTCTCCTCTCTAACTCTTGGAAATGATATCAATTAAGGACGATGAAATTCTGGGAGGAAAAACACAATCTACAGCACGAGCACATGAGCAGCAGCTTTGTTTTAAAAGATTACTGCCAGAGACTCTTAGTCTGTATTCTGTAATATAGAATATAATCTGTATTATATTAGTCTATAGCTGTGCTGTCTACTTCAGCGGCCACGGTCACACTGGCTATTAGGGACTTCAAACGTGGCCAGTCTGATTTGAGATTTTTTTTTTAAGTGTAAAATATATTCCAGATATGGGAATTTTATTATAAAAGCAATGTAAAATATCTCAATTATAAATTTTATAGTATTCAAAATAATAGTTTAGATAGATGGGATAAAGTAAAATGTATTACTAAAATTAATTTCACCTGTTTCAGAACTTTTTTAATGGGGCTAATAAGAAAAGTTACAGACGTGGCTTGCACATTTGTGTTTTGCATTATATTTCTATTAGACAGTTTGGTCCATAAAATGCCCTTCCATTGTACCATCTTTATTTTTATTTATTTTTTAATCCTTACCTGAGGATATGTTTTTATTGATTTTTTTTTATAGAGAGTAATGAGAAACATTGATCTGTTGCCTCCCATACATGATCTGACTGGAGATCAAACACATAACCTAGGAATGTGCCCTGACCGGAATCGAACCTGCAACTTTTTGGTGTATAGGACGATGCTCTAACCAATTAAGCCACCCAGCCAGGGCGTTTTTGCCATTTTTAAATTGAACCACACAGAATTATGCTTTTATGAATGTCTAATAGAAGCAACCACCAACTTACACCATACACAAAAATAAACTCAAAATGGATAAAGGACTTAAACGTAAGACAGGAAGCCATAAAAATCTTAGAAGAATCCATAGGCAGCAAAATATGATGCATATGTCATAGCAATATCTTTACCACTACAGCTCCTAGGACAATGGAAATTAAGGAGAAAATAAATAAATGGGACTACATCAAAATAAAAAGCTGCATAGCAAAAGAAACCATCAACAAAATGAGAGAGGCCACTGCATGGGAGAACATATTTGCCAATAATATATCCAATAAGGGGTTAATCTCCAAAATTTATAGGGAACTCATACAACTTCACAAAAGGAAGATAAATAATCCAATCAAAAAAAATGGGCATGGCCCTAACTGGTTTGGCTCAGTGGATAGAGCGTCGGCCTGGGAACTGAAGGGTCATGTACCTTGGTTGTGGGCACATCCCCAGTAGGAGGTGTTCAGGAGGCAGCTGATGGATGTTTCTCTCATTGATGCTTCTCTCTATCCCTCTCCCTTCCTCTTTAAAAAATCAATAAAATATATATATATTTTAAAAATGGGCAAAGGACCTAAATAGACAATTTTCTAAAGTGGACATACAGAAGAGACATGAAAACATGCTCAAAGTCATTAATCATCTGAGAGAAGCAAATCAAAACGACAATGAGGTCCCATCTCACACCTGTCAGAATGGCTATCATCAACAAACAACAAGTGCTGGCGAGGATGTGAAGAAAAGGAACCCTCGTGCACTGCTGGTGTGGAAAACAGTATGGTGTTTCCTCAAAAAATTAAAAATGGGACTCCCATTTGACCCAGTCATCCCACTTCTAGGACTATATCCCAAGAAATCAGAAACACCAATCAAAAGGATATATGCACTCCTATGTTCACAGTAGCACAATTTACAATAGCTAAGATTTGGAAACAGCCTAAGTGCCCATCAGCAGATGACTGGATTTAAGAAACTGATATACCTATACAATGGAATACTATGATGCTGTAAAGAAAAGATTCTTACAATTCGCAACAGCATGGATGGACCCAGAGAGCAGTATGCTAAGTGAAATAAGCCAGTCTGAAAAAGATAAATATCACATGATCTCACTCATTTGTGGAATATTATGAACAATATAAACTAATGAACAAAAATAGACCTAGAGACACAGAAGCATTGAATAGACCGTCCAACCTCAGAGAGGGTGGGGGTGGTTTAAGAGATAAAACAAAGACCTTGTATACACGCATATAAGCATAACCAATGGGCACAGACAGTAGGGGGGTGAGGGCATGTGCTGGGAAATGGGAGTGGTCCAGGAGAGGTCAATAGGGAAAAAAGGAGACATATGTAATACTTTAAATAATAAAGAATTTAAATTATTTAAAAAAGAATAAAAGCATTATTGG
The DNA here is from genome assembly GCF_963259705.1 of Myotis daubentonii. NCBI lineage: Eukaryota > Metazoa > Chordata > Mammalia > Chiroptera > Vespertilionidae > Myotis > Myotis daubentonii. The sequence goes on along the minus strand of NC_081857.1, from coordinate 16,953,621 downwards.
AAAACAATGCGAAACCAAAAATCCCCCCCACTTGATTCAACAAGTCAAAGAAGCAGAGAGGGTTCAATAATGCAATGTGTTTGTTCACTGCACACGAAGCAAGTGCTCAGGGCCACCTCTGCCAGACCCAGGAGAGCACTGCCAATTAGTTCTACAGAAACAGGACTTGCTCTGTCTTACACTCATGCCATTGAATTTCCATGAACTTGCCCAAACTCTAATGAGGCTGCCTAAGAAACAGGAAGACCAGACAGGAAATAAAAGAAGGAACGGTGGAAATACCAAGAAAGTGACAGCAAGGCAGGCTAGCTCTCAGCCTGGTGTCCTACAGGGGGATCAGACATGCCCTGAACCTGACTCCCCAGCTGTGTCCAACTGATGGCTTACAGGTTTAGAATTTAGGGAAAAACAACTCCTCTAAGTGAAAGGATAGGACATAGGAGGCATCCATTGTGAGAGGAAAGTCAAAGAACTATATTTTAATATTCCTTCAGCAAATGCTTCTGACACTGTGTGGCAAGGCAGCATGACAGCAAACATGTGTCCAGCCCTCGCCTTCAGCATGGGAGCTGCCCAGAGCATCTTCTCAGATGACACAAATAATAAAGAGAGACAGCGAAATGGAACCCCTTCCCTTCCACACTCATCTCCTCGGGCAGGCTGACTTTCACATACAGCCCTTATGATATCACTTTATGCTTCAGAGAGCACAATTTGACCTACTTCTGTCTGTATCCATTTAACAGCTGTATTATAGTGGGTTTCTATTATACCTTGGTCTGGTTATTTTATGAAGCCTGTATTATACCGAGTAATAAAGTGGTAAGGAATATTCAGGAAGGTGAGAAGGCGGGGAGAAGCAATGACAAATTCAAATCCCTCTCCAGGCATCTTTCCAGAGTTACTTATTATTTTTGATATTGACTGCAAACCCAGCTTCATTATCGCTCACATTAAACCAGTGCTCACACTGGGGAGTGAGATGGAACTTTGCCTCAGTTTGATTATAACATCTTCAGGGCTCATCACAAAGCTCTCAAAGGCTTAAACTATTCCCAAGTTCCCCCCACTAGCCTCCTTATCTTCTTTTCCTCCAGAAGTAAAAGTTGGTTGCTTGTACATTTTGAATAATGGAAGGTAGAAAATTCCATGAAAAGAGATAAAAACAGTCAATTAACCAATTCATTTTTCTCTAGTTTAAAAATGTCCTCAAAATGCTAGACTGTCCAATAGGGGACAAGCCACACATATACCCAGCTACCCGAGAGCTCTAGAAAATACGAGAACCTCATACTATTCATGGATGCCAAATGTGGATAGACAAATGGGATGTATTTTTAATAGTAAACAGGTTCCAAGAGGCAATGATGAGCCATGTACATCTAAAGTTGTTTCTGGCTCCACTGGAAATGTAAAATGAGGGATGCTTGCAAAGACTCACAAATAGACAGTAGGAGAATTAAGTTAAACATAGGACATTTTTCGAATATTAAATTCTAGAACTTTCACGTTTCTTAAGAATTTTTGAAACAACACTTTTGAGTTATGGGCTTTCAAATTATAAAACTTGTAATCAGGAGAGCCTGACAAATCAGCTTATTTGTCATGGTAGGGATTCTAGAGGCAACTTCAAAATACGTTTCCAACACTTCCTCTGTTTATGTTAAGGAAGTACTGTTTCATGAGATTCAGCTTTAGCATATTACTATGTAACAATAACTATCATTTCTAATAATTCCATAGCTATAATGCTTATGAAATTGGGGAAGCTTTTTTGTAAAATTGAATCTGCTTATTTAAAATAAGAGCCCAGCTGGTGTGGCTCTCTCATCATTGGTGTTTCTACCTCTCTCTCCTTTTCCCTTTCTCTCTGAAATCAATAAAAATATATATATATATATATATATATATATATATTTTAAAGCAGGTTGCTCTATTTTACTTCAACTCTCACCTGATGTTTCTATTTATATAAAACCACTAGCAATTCTTAAGATAAATGAAAATATTATTTCAAATAATATACAGGGTGTCCCAAAAAATGTATATGCACTTTAACAGCTGATAGCTCAATTTTATAAATGAAATGTATTTTAGTAGCACTGTCTTTATGTGTATACATTTTTGGGACTCCTATATCTGCAGATAATATAGCTAAATCTATCAGAGATTTGGAAATTAAATTCAGCAAATATGAGCACAGTGCATAAAGTTTAAATCTCCCAGATGATGATGATGATGACAGTGATGTTAATTCTTTCCTTAAACTACAGAAACAATGTTTATGCAGTTTACTGAATTATGTGAGGACAGGAGAGATTATAATCTAGAACAGACAGCCCCTTAATCTTCGTGGTTTTAAACAAAGCTTAATTTCTCACTCCAGCTGACTGCCCATGCATGTCAGCAAGGCTACTGCTCATTGCGGTTACTGGGAGACCCAGCTGACACAGCACCCTGATCTCCTATGGTCACTGTGCCAGAAGCAAGGAAGCTCTTGAGGGGCTCAAGGCGCAGTTCAGTTTTCTTCCCATTTTCTCATGTCAGCTCCGCCCACAAGTCATTGGCCAGAACTATTCGTATGGTGCACCAACCACAAGAGAAAGAGGAAATGCAATGCTAACAAGTCTGGAAGAAGAGAGAAATGGAAATAGTTCATGAGGAAGAACAAGGGTTCTCTGTCTTGATGAGAAGAGATTGTGTGTGTGTGTGTGTGTGTGTGTGTGTGTGTACATGCATGTACATACACACATATTATTAATAGGAAGCTGTTCTTTGGTTCAAATCAGTTTGAGGCAGGAAGAACTAAATTTCCTTACTACAAATAGGGCGCCATCCACTGAACACTAATGAAATCCCCATACTTTGTTATAAAAGATGATCCAATAATTCCTGATTAAATGTCAATATTTCCCTCCTACTCTCAGCTCCAACTAACCACAAACAAACTAATACTCTTTTAGAAAGAGCCATCTATGAAGAGGAACTAAAAACATTCATTTTGTTGACCCATCTTTGTAAATACACTTGCTTGTGTTCTCATCAAACATAGGCTTAATTTTTTTTTTTTTGTACAAAGTGATTGATTTTAGCTCAGAATATAGGCAAGCACAATACTCTGGCTTGCTGCAGAGAGTCCAAAAACAATTTTAAAAGCAAAGTTCATAGTGGCTGCTTTTTCAAACACAAATTCTCAGGACAGATGGCAGTCTCAAAACAGTCAAAAGAGAAACATAACATTATATCTTGATGTATTAACTCCCTATAATGTGCTCTCTAGCTAAAGAAAATGAAATTACTTATATAAAGTGCTTTGAGGCAAAAACTATTAACTTACTTTCCTATTATGAACAAATGAATTGAAAAAATGACTCTTGCCATTACCAAATATTGCATTCTGTGAAATACTTGAAGCAAACAGAAGCCATAATTTATAAATAGTGAGAATTCAACTTAAAGATAAGAAAGAAATCTTCCCACATGTGTTTATTTTTTAAAGTACCAACTGAAATATTCTTTCTTGGCTTCATAAAATGAAAATACAAATGGATTCTACCTCAGTCACAATCAGACACCAGGAAATCTGTGGCTCTAATTCAGGAAAAGACTTAGGTCATCGCAATGGGTAGATTTAAGAAACATTTCAGGTAGAAACTAACTAGTTTTTAAGTCCACAGAACATCCAACATATTGAAAATTCCTATACCTACTTCTTTTCCTAGGCCATTCTGGACTCTCTGGGTTTGTGATGAACTTCCAGCAATAACATGCCCTAATGTTTTCTTGTTTGCATTTACTTATTTCAACCGGATAAGATTTTCAGACATGTAGGCACTCACAGCATTTGATACTCATGAAGAACAATATCCTACATAATAAAAGCCTAATATGCAAATTGGCAGACCGGTGGAATGACCGAGGGAACGACCGGTCGCTCTGATGTGCATTGACCACCAGGGGGCAGATGCTCAACGCAGGAGCTGCCCCCAGCACACAGGGCAGCCAAGGTGGGTACCAGTGGGGGGGGGGGGGGGGCGATTACCCTGCCAAGGGAGGCAACCAGTGGTGACGGCAGAGGACGGGGCTGGCAAGCGGGCAGTGCCAGGCTCGCCAAGGCGGGTGCCGGTGGGGGGGGCCCTGACTGCCCCACAGATCAGCCCTGATCACCGGCCAGCCTAGGGACCCTACCCGTGCATGAATTTCATGCACCGGGCCTCTAGTATGATGATATAGAGATGATAATCTTAGAACTTTACAGGATTAGGTGAATTGTGACAATATTTGATACTAATTTCTTCCGAAACCCATGAAGAAAAGAACAAGCATTTAGCACATCCCACTCTCTACCAACTGAATCTCCAAGCAGTCTCATAAAGGAGGTTCAATCTAATTTTTAAGAAAATGGAGACTCAGAAAAATTAGGTGTTTTAATGAAGTTTATAGAACTAGGAAATAGTTAAGATAGAATTATATCTCAATGGCCTCCAAAGCCCAGGCGTTTATTCAGAAATCATAAAAATCATCTCTCTTCATTTGAAAGAATATTAAAACTTTAGGTTTTAAGATTCACTGATTGTATGGTAACACAATTCGTGATCAAACTATTCATAAAGCTCTTCTTTGTAGCTACATAGTAACAGATGGGTTAGACTGGAGTACTTCTAATATGTTGATATTACTTATGTATAAAATAAAAAGAAGAAGAAAAGAATGACAATAATAACAACAACACGACCAATTCCTTTAGCCTTTGGAAGGCAGCATAGCAAACAGTCTGGAAGGCTGGGCGGAGGGGTCAAGCCTTCTAGGATGATTACTGATCCTACCACTTACCACCTACCAGCTGAGTGAACTAAGCAAATCACCTTACTACCTCCTCGTGCTTCCATTTCCTTATTGGCAATTATTACTTGACCGCTGTGGACTTTACATCATTATCTCAATATTTTTAAAGAAATAAAGTCTATTCTAGAAGAAACGTATTTCTGTTTTACCGCTCTCAAATCCTATTTTTGGCGTGTATTTTGACTTTCCTAACATTTGACCCTCAGTGGTTCATAGTCCACAACATAATACTGAGATTATACAGAGACGTAACCTGGGGTCTTGGGTCTACAGAATGACGGTTCATAAAATTCACTTGGACATTAGACATGCACTCATGTGTGAGAGTTACTGTGGCCTTACAGCATAATATACGTCTTCTATATTATTTTATTTTTATTCTCCTTTCCTATTGCCTATTTACCAAATAAGTAACAACTTGCTGAGCCGAGTTTGAGACTGGAAAGGGAAGGAGCTTTCTCTTTCACCCAACACAGACCACTGGGTGAACAAAAGTCTGACTCCTCTGACCTGTTGTTCCCCCCAGCGCAGAGGGATAGAAAACAGAGGCCCTTCCTGGGCGCTGAGCTCGCGGGTGGCGGCAGCCCCCTTCCCGCCGGTGCTGCTCACCTCCAGCTCCCCTGGCCACCTTTCCCTGCTCTGGGGTGCGCCCGGGGCAGGCAGGTCTGAGCCTCCTCCCGCCCAGCCTTGGCCCCTCGGCCTGGCTTATGGCTCCTTCCGACCCTCCGGGCCCAGACAACTGGCCGGTCCTGGCGCAGCCAAGCCCAAAGCAATGGGAACCCCTCTGCGGTGTACCTTCGCAATGCAAGCAGCAGTGTCTTCCAGGAAACCGAAGCCCGTGCTGGGGAATGGACCTTGGGGCCCTGTGTAGCCTGACCTGGGCTGTCATGGATACGCTGGTGAAGGTGACGTCCGCATTCTAAACCACAAAAAAGCCCACCGGAGAGACACGGCGACTCCCTCTCAACACACTGAGATGAGTCTGTTGCCTCACATTTTTGCCCTTGTCACTGCACATGAAGACATCAGAAAACGACTCAAGAATTGAGAGAGAGAACTCTTTCCTAAAGAAAAGAGTAAGGTTTTTGGAAGAAAAGCGTACAGGCGCTCTATTAGATGAAGAAACAAGTTCTGTGGGATGGGAGCAAGTCCCAGTAAATAAGGCCTATCATGCATATCGAGAGGTTTGCATCGATAGAGATCATTTAAAGAGCAAATTGGATAAAATGAACAAAGACAACTCTGAATCTTGGAAGGTACTGAATGAACAGCTGCTGTCTAAGGAGGCAGAACTCCAGCTAAGAACAGCGGTGGAAAGTCAGCAGGAGATGAGGCATTTAGATCCACCTTCATCACACTGGGAGGGGGAAAGTTGGGTTGTGACCTGAAGATCCATGGCTTGGAACAAGAACTAGAACTGATGAAGAAAGATTGTCAGTCTCAGAATAGAGCTACAAAAAGCCAAACAAAGGGGTCAGGAAGGCGATCTGCAGAGCAGAGATCTCCAGAGACTAAGCGTTTCAAGTGATGATATGCAAAATGTATACTGGGAGCTGGAGAGAGAAATGTCTAATTTTCATCTGGTGACTCAAGTACAGGTCGAACTACTGAGAAAACTGAAAACCCCAACTGTAGTCAAGAAAGCCTGTGCCCCTGTAGGACTCATGGAAGAGCTTGGGAAAGACAGCACAAAACTGCACTTGACAAATTTCACTGCAACATACAAATGACACCCCGTTTCCCCCCACCACCACCACCACCACATCTTCCCATTTACCAGGAGACGTGAAGATTTTATCAGAGAAAGCAATTCTCCAATCACGGACAGATAACGAGACACGCATTCCTCACAACTTTTCAAACTTTCAGGAACACTACTCGTATGGCAGAAATTCTTTGGAAGATAATTCTTGGGTACTCCCAAGCCCTCATAAACCAAGTGAAACAGCATTTGGGGAGACTTTTAAAAATAAAACTTTGCCTTTACCCATCCTGCCACCCCCACATAACTTGGATCAACGTAATCAAAACTGCCTTTATACGAATCAATTCTGAAGAGATCTATGACTTGGTCATGGGGTTGCTGTACCTCCCACAAGGATACTCTTGGGAAATTATTTAATAAACTGAAAGCAGGTTTTGATTAAACTTTTGCAAAGTTCTTCAATGTACACATTTGCACATACTGTAACATATTATGTAGTTGATTTTCCAGTATGAGAGCACAACCCTCCAACTTCACATTTTGGCTAAGAATCAAAAATACACTACTAATAAATTAATAAACTTGAGGTGTTTCAAAAAGACAAAAGAAAACAGAGGCCCTTTATATATGCCTTATTTTGAATAGCCCATAGTGACATGGCTTGCCTCTATTTTATTCTTACCTACTGTACAAAAAAGAGTTATATGCATTAAAATATAAACCTGTGAAGTCTAATGATCATTGTATATTGTGCTCATAGTCCAACTCCAAATAATCATTCATGATTACTATCTCAACAAGAGAATAAGTAAATACTAAGGAAAAATTGGAACTAAAGAATAATTCTCCATCCCCCAAATATGTTAGAAATCAAAGCAACAACTACAGAGCCTGATGTGCTCTCTGAAGATTAAAGAAAAAAAGGGAGGAGGGGGAAATAAGTAAAAGCCAGCTATTTTAAGAACTAATCAAAGACTAAGTGCCTTTATATTCAAAACTCCGTTTTCCATCTCTAACGGAAAAGAAAAGCAAACATTATAAAGATCCATACGAAAAGGAATCACCATGTAACCCTTCTGATACAGAGATCAGCCCCAACTACCACAGGTGAAGACTTACTCCCAGAACCTAACACAGCACTCATGACAGAGTCCTTAGTATGTATCTTTTTAATGAATGAATAATTGGATGATTTAGGGATGAATTAGACCTTAAATAATCTCCTAACTGGCCTCCAAGCCTCCAGGCTTTTCCCTTTCCTGCTGCTTTGACACTGTCATTCCACAGCTGACCCCTCCACCTCCGCCTCACAACATCCATATGTACCATGTATTTGTGCCTAACAGTACCCTGGGTCAGGGCTGCTGCCTTGCTCAACTCCAGGGAGCACTATTCACAGCTTTCCACTTTTTGTGCTCCAAAGGATCCCACTTCCATAAATGCTGCTCTTTGGGACTGTGCTTGAGGCACCTGCCCAGAGAAGTATCTGAGGATGTACCCACTCCATTGCACAATTGCAGGGGACAACATTTACAGAAGTGACATCCCTGGAGCACAACCTCACTAAAAATTCCAATTACTTTATTTCTCTATTTTATGTTATTGTGTCAGCCTTTTCTTGGATTCCATTTCTTCCCCACAGTCTTTAGCCATTTGGATCCATTAGTTTAACTGTCTTTTCTTCAAGACCTCAACTCCTTTGACCTTCCAACAGACCCCTACTGTGAATCAATTTATTAGACAATGTTTTGCTGTAACAGTCCTTTATAGTCTCCACATTCACCCTCTTAAATGAAGGTGTTACTCCAACTTCCAAAGGTAGCTCTTTTGTGGACTTACTATACAAATCTTCATTAGGTGAATTCATCTGTACTCACAACTTCCACTGTCATGTATGTCATGATCACCCCAGGCCCCCAAACTATTTCTCCAGCTCCCATCCTTCTGACATTCCAGGCATGCATATCCAATCATCTACACCCGGATTAGCCACCTAGACGTCCAACCATCCATCAATCAAAACATGTCCAAAATCTATCATTTTCTGTATTTTTTAATACCAGCCAAAGCTAGAATCATAAATGCCATCCTCTCTTTCTCTCTCTTTTTTATTGATTTCAAAGAGGAAGCAAGAGGGAGAGAGAGATAGAAACATCAATAATGAGAGAGAGTCATTGGTCAGGTGCCTCTTGCATGCCCCAAACTGCAACCCAGGCATATACCCTGACCTGGAATTGAACCTGACCTCCTGGTTCATAGGGTGACGCTCAACCACTGAGTCATGCCGGCTGTGCCTCCCTTTCTCTTTACTGCCCATAGCTAATGAATCACCAAACCCTATTCCTTCTGTCCCCCAAATACTTTGAAATCCCTACTTTCATCTCTGTGCCAGTGTGATCAGGCAACAGATCTTTATTCCATGCAATCATCTCCCAACTGATTTCCTGCATCCTGCTTTGTTTCTAAGCCATCTTCCTCACCATTGACAAGGTCATTCATTCCTCTCACTTAAAGTCCTTCCATGACTCCCTGGGGTTTTCAGAATAGTATTGTTTCAAATGACATCTAAAGCCTTTCATATTAAAAACACTTCTCCCATAAGAAATAATGATAAAGTGATGCACAACAACCTTCCCAGTGCCCAGCCACAACCACTCTTTAATTGCCCATCTCCAGACACGATAGCCACCAAATCCTAGCTTCGTCACTGGAGTGACTTTCGGAGAAGACCAAATGCTCTCTGGCCAGGTAACCAGTGGAAGAAAACTATATCCCTCCATATTCTTGGGCTCCTTCATAGTGCAGGGGCCAAATATCAGTTCTTCAAGACTTCTTGGCTAGTGCTTCACAAGCAAAGGGAGGTTTCCTAATATGACTGAGATAAGGTCAACGTCCTAAAGTGAGCGTCCGCATGTGCATGGACACCTCCAGACAACTGGTTAACAATTGATGCTTGGCTCGGCTGGCGTGGCTCAGTGGTTGAGCGTCAACCTATGAACCATGGTTCAATTCCCAGTTAGGACACATGCCCAGTTGCGGGCTCAATCCTCAGTGTGGGTGTGCAGGAGGCAGCCGATCAATGATTCTCTCTCATCGTTGACATTTCTCTCTCTTCCTCTCCCTTCCTCTCTGAAATCAAAAAAGCAGCGATGCTTGGCTATCCACCCACTATGGCCAGCTGTAGGGCCAGGACACCAGCATGTTGTGATAGGGGCTGTGGTAGTGTTTGTCTCACAAATGGACAGGAACATTGCAAACACTGTGGTATGTGTACATCAATACAAGAACTGTACAAAAATCCAGGCCTTTCCCATGTGAGGAATGTAAATGATAGCAAAATGAACTATATTTATGCATAATAAGGATGCCTATTCCCTGCTTGCTTAGGAATTTACCTTCTGAATTTTGTGACCACGTCTTACTTTTATTTCTCCTGCGTCAGTTATTAATATCACTGTATTATCCAGAATACCTAAATAATCTTTATTTTCTAAATGGAAACATCAGTTCCTCAAAAGAGGGTACATGGTTCTAGAAAAAGGTAGTCATATCAATTCTTATTGTTACACATGGACCTACTTTCCATTAGAGATTTAAAAATAATGAAACAAACACTTTACAGAAAGTCGTTTGTCTCCATAAAAAAAATATTGAGGTCATTACTATTTTCCTTGAGGAATGCACATCAATTGTAATTATATGTGACACTTCTAAAGCCTTGCAGTATCGTTCCAACTGATTATCTCCTCTCCAACTATGTCAGAGGGGTCAGCCACACCAACATGTTTTATTTCAGCATGTTCATCAGAAGCTATTTCTCCTTATTTCTAAAGATAATATTTTCATTAAAATTAGTCTTCATTGGAAACAATGTATTTTAACATAAAAACAATTAAGAACACATATGATTGGTGCTATGTTTATACTTAAGCAATATATCATATTTGTTTTTAAACTATAACCTAACCAGATTATGTTACAAGATTATTTGTGGGTGTTTTTTTTAAATTATGTAAGACTGGGATTTATTATTTGTCAAAATCTTTTCATTCAAGGAAAGCATGTGTCTTAGCATTTTCAACTGGAGATTTAATGCTACTAGTATATATTACTTTGTATTTTCTTATGTTTTGTAATAGTTACATTTTTAAATAGGGAGGATTCCAAGTTATCAAAATGATCTGGCATTTTCATTCATCAAAATTAAAAACTAGAAATAATCTTGTTGCTTCTAAACATGTAGGGAGTATTTAAAACTTGGGGTATCTGGAACGATTTAGGTTAGAAGGTAAGAAATACAGACCGAACGGTCATGTGGCATGGTTCATCTATGTAAAGATGACAACTAGGATGCATTTAGTTGGTTTTTATTTAATTATGCCCTTTAGTGAGTTATTTCAAAATGAAAATGATCTAATAATCTTATTTCAAGAGTTGTAGAAATTCTAGTAGTATTTCATTTATAAAACTTTGGTCCTGATGATTTATAGATAAATTATAAATTGTCATTCCCTCCCTTTCTTTACATTTTCTGTTAAATTTGTGACCTGATTTTGTCACTTCCCTAAACAGCATTTTACAATAGAAAACACGCGTCTGCCTGAATTGACAGTCCCATTTCAACTGGCTCAACTGTCCGGTGCAGCTGCAGCTCCGGAGTGTTCACATGAACGTGTTCATGGCCTTCACTCCCATGACCTTCCTACAGATGCAGCCACCAGAACGGATGTTACTCACAAGGCGAGGCAGAAGCCAAAAGGAAAAAACACTACTACTTTTCAGTGTTTAACAGCATGAAAACAAAATGATACATCTCACACTTTTGGTTGCGAATCATGAAGATCACTCATAAGTAGGCACACAAACTTGTTTTTCATGTGAAATAAACCAATTTATGTAGAAATTTAAGTTTATTTCAAAGAATGCTATGATGGCCTGAATTGCAGTCTCCACAAATTCAGATGTTGAAGCCCAAAGCTCCAATGGGACTGTTTTTGGAGATAAGGCCTTAAAGGACATGGTTAAGGTTAAATGAGGTCATAGTGTGGAGCTCCGATCCAACAGTCCTGGTGTCCTTATAAGAAGAAGAAAGCCACCCGTGCACTCTCTCCCCACGCGTGTGCGCAGAGGGAAGGCCGCATGAGGACACAGCAAGAAGGCAGCATCTGCAAGCCGAGGAGAGAGACCTCCCAGGCACCAGACCTGCTGGCACCTCCAGCCTCCGAATTGTGAGAAAACCCGTTTCTGACAGCGCAGCCTCCCAGTCTGCAGTGCTTTGCAATGGAAGCTGGAGCACCAGTACAGATGGCTATCTCATTGCTCTGAGGAAGCTCCGCACCACCAGTCCTATCCCCAAAGCACTGGTTTTTAACAGACAGCTTTTGAAACATTAATCAAATATTCCTGAATGTTTAATTAAACAGGGCAATGTGATGCAGATAAAATTTAGCCCTGTTCTGTATGATGTGCCTTAGTGGCTTTCAAACTGTGATCCACAATATTATTAGTATGCACATATGTACATATGTATATAATATGTAGAAATGTATGTTTGTATATAATATGTAGAATGTTTATAATATGTGTATAAGATATATGTCACAGACTTACTTTTTCTTAACTATAAGAGATATATTTTGTACAGTTCTATTTTATTTAAAAGATAAAGGCATGTGCGTGTTTCTAAGAAACCATTTGAAAGAAAGCCAGTTGATGGCTAGATGTTTGAGAAGTTCTCCTTTTGGCTATGTCATCTAAAATAGTTCCTATTTACAATTTCTTTTTTTCCTTAGAATCTCAAGATCCTTCAAAGTACATTGAAAATACATTATAGTGAAAATAATCACAATTCATTCCTGCGTGCGCGCTCTCTCTCTCTCTCTCTCTCTCTCTCTCTCTCTCTCTCTCACACACACACACACACACACACACACACACACACAGAGAATGAGCTTGTCTAAGGCTAAGCCAAATAAGTTGATGTCCTATACCAGTGGTCGGCAAACTCATTAGTCAACAGAGCCAAATATCAACAGTACAACGACTGAAATTTCTTTTGAGAGCCAATTTTTTTAAACTTAAACTATATAGGTAGTTACATTGTTATTAACTTAATTAGGGTACCCCTAAGGCTTAGGAAGAGCCACACTCAAGGGGCTAAAGAGCCGCATGTGGCTCGCGAGCCGCAGTTTGCCGACCACTGTAAGTAGAACTTTTCACATGATTTAAAGTAGAACGTCAAGCAAATATTGTCTTGCTGATTTGTTCCTAATAAAAAGACTGGTTTTATGGTGCAACTAAGATATAGATGAATGCATACAGACTGAACATGTGAATGCCCAACTGAGAAATATAGCATCCATGAAGGGAACTACTGGATAACTTATACTCTTTCTAATCACCATGGGTACTTTCAGTATTTATAAGAAATCATATGACTTGAGGATTTCTAAATAAAATTGTTTTGTCTGTAGAGATGAATTAATTCTATCATATCCTATTTTCTATTTCTTTTGGGTGTGTGTTTAAAGATCATTGCTTGTATCAAAGATTTTGACACTAATGTCTCTTGGCTTATGAACAACAGATAATGAATTGAAGGGGACAATTAAAGAAAAACAATGGGTGCACATTTTATAGACTTGTTCTCTGAAAAAAATTAGTAAAACTGGCTAACAACCAGAACAAAAAAACACAAAATTCATACTATTCTATCACATTCAAACTAACAGGACTTCTGGACCTAAAAATATTGAATCAAAATTTAATTTCAGAGCTCTGTAATTTCAAAATCAGATTTAAATTTAAAATTTTCTAAAATGTCATGAGTCAAAATTCGGATATTCATTTCTATATATACAATTGTTCAAAATATGTAAAAGTGTATGTTTTTGAGCAGCTAAAATTAGTAATTAGAAAATTGGCCATAACACATACAACTTTGGGGCATATATGTGTTTGTATACATCTGGATTCCCACACATTGATGTAGATGTAAAAAAGGAAATACTTGACTAAATTCAATATTCCACAGTACATTCACTTTTGCATGCTACTGATACCTTGACAAAAATATTTTCTATTATACTTTTCTCTTATAATTTTCTATTATACATATTTTGAGAGAAAAACATGAAACAAACTAAAAAAAGAACTAATGAAAAAAACACTTTAATTACATCCTTTTTAGCAGAAATTACCCTAAGCACCTAGATAGCATCAAGAACATAGGAGTGTTTAGTATTTGGTAAGTGAATGAATTGTAACTCACATGATAGCTGTGTAAAACAAACTCATACCAAACATAAATGTTTAAAAATTAAATAATATTTAAATACTGCTTTAAAATATAAATGTAAAAAAAATGTTACCGTTTATTAAATTAGCTAAATAGAAGTTTTTTGAAAACCTCTTAATTCTTACCTCTTCCTTTGTCTTTTTCGAAATCACTCGGAGCCAGTCTCCAATCATGCTCAGGACAGCAGCAAAGTAAGCAAGTCCTACGAGGATCCAAAACCACACGACAGGCTTATAGAAGTCTAGGTATTCAATATCGGATCCACCTGTGAGGACGAAAACAAAGGAGAACAAAATAACTTTAAATTCATAAATGTTAACAATATGCTAAAATACGGCTTGCAAATCAGCAATTTTCTTGTCAATTGACCCATGTTATTTCCTTCTCATGAAATTCCTTTCCTTCATGCAATCCTTATCTATTTTTTCAACAACCAGTTTAAATTTCATTAATTCTCCCGATCATATTTTCTTGTTCCTTGTTTCTTTTTTTACTTATTACAATGTGTCTTATAATTAAGTCTAGCACTTTACTCCAAGGTCTCTTTCCACCTCCGTTTTAACAAAGAGAAGACAGAGATGATATACATTAATTCTTTGGTATACATTTAATTGAGTAAAATTACCTTATTACCAACCAATTCATACTAACCAGTCAATACATGCTACCCAATCAATTCAATGATAACCTGGACAGAGAGTGGTTCTTATTTTAAAAATCATCAATCCAATAGATTGATAACAAATGGCAGAGACAATGCCTTAGGTCTCATTTAAACAGTAATTTGCAGGTAATGCTGTCATTCTCTGTTCTCTGACTTTTTGGAATTCCCATGTTTGTCATAAATTTATATCTCTAGCTCTCAAGAAAAAAAAATGACAAAGAGCGCTTTTGCTTCATTCTAATCTTTACTTCTCCATCCATTTGGTACAATAACTGCACCTATGAGAATGTGAATACATTTGAACACATCCCTCCTTCAGCACATTTTAATGGGACTCATATTAAATCCCAAACACTGAACAGTGATTTTTTTTTCCACAAGAGATGGAAAGAAAGCTCGCTCTTAAGAAATTCATAATTTAGCCCAAGAAAGCCTCACATAGGCAATTAACCATTATGGGATATATCCAGTGACAGCGAAAGAATAAAATTGTGCTAAGAGAAGACACAGAAGAAAGGATTTTTACTTCTGGAAGGAGGAAGGCAAGTAGACAGAAAATGAGTCTTAAATGATGAGGATGATGAGGATCAAAACAGAGAAAAGTTTAGGTGGAAATGTGTGGCATATTCAAAAGATATTTAGTAGCAGCTAAATATATATAAATGAGTGCCAGGGAGTAGATGGGTAGAAGAAAAGAATCTAGAAAAAGGAAGTTGTGTCAGGTTGCAAGGACTGGCTCCTGACACCAATGGGGAGTAGGTAAAAGTGGACAGAAAGGTAAGTCCTATATTCATGTTTCACTATATGCACAGAAAGATCTAGTGGCAGAAAGGAAGGGCTGACAGGGAAACCCGTTAGAAAGTTTTGTTCTAAAGGAGCTAAGAAATTACTGTGCCCGAGTTGAGGCTGGAATGGAAAAAGGCATTTTGGAGACAGAATCATCAGGCATTAACAACCAGTTAGTTGGTGTGATAAGTAAAAGGAAGGCTCTAGAATGACCAGAGGCCCTCATGTGGGAGATGTGCCAGCAACTGAACAGGAAACACGGGGGAAGGGAGAGTGACAAAGAAGAGAGAAGCAACCTAAACTGGGACATGATGGGTTTGACGTGCTTGAAGTACAAACAGGTGGAGATACCCAGTAGGATCCTTATCTTTACAGGATCAATAGCAGAGAGACTGGGATGTTTAAACAGGGGCCCATCCAATCATAAAACAGCTAAGTAGCCACTATTCCAGTGATGGCGAACCTATGACACGCGTGTCAGAGGTGACACGCGAACTCATTTTTTTGGTTGATTTTTCTTTGTTAAATGGCATTTAAATATATAAAATAAATATCAAAAATATGTCTTTGTTTTACTATGGTTGCAAAGATCAAAAAATTTCTATATGTGACACGGCACCAGAGTTAAGTTAGGGTTTTTCAAAATGCTGACACGCCGAGCTCAAAAGGTTCGCCATCACTGCACTATTCATTAAAAAACTAATATAATGCCCTGGCTGGTGTGGCTCCATTGGTTGGAGCATTGCCCCATGCACCAAAGGGTCCGGGGTTCGATTCCTGGTCAGGGCACATACCCAGGTTGTAGTTCGATCCCTGGTTGGGGCGCATGCAGGAGGCAACCAATAAATGTTTCTCTCACATTGATGTTTCTCTCTCTCTCCCTCTCCCTTCTTCTCTCTCTAAAAGTCAATGGAAACATATCCTTGAGTAAGGATTTTTTTCAAATCAAGTATAAAATTTTGACTGTAACATTCCTTTATCTAAATTAAACTTTGAATTGCCTGCAATGACATTTTCAAGTATTAAAGGGTCAGAGTAAAAGAGACCATTTTTCTATCAGGCAAATAAACTTCATTTAAGAATACATTTCAAAGTAAATAATGTTCCTTCAAAATGTTGTGAAAATTGTTTTCCTTGTGCAGTGTTTTTTTAAAAAACATCTTTTCTGGAAAGGATTATGGAGGCTAAAAGCATCTCACGATGGTTAAGACTTGGCCCTGGGAGATGCAGCTCTACGGATTCACAAAAGTGACTTAAGAAATGTGTGTGGAAACTTGTCACATGATAGGCTCACTAGCGAATTCTATTTTTTAAATGTTTCCATTTCAATAAAACCAAAATGACATTTTTTCCGAGTACTTTCTCTTTCAAAACCAGAAAATCTTCATCCAAATAGTTGTGACTCATTTAACACTTTAATTCACCAAAATGTTGATATGAGGAGTCAGATCAAGCTCAAGATGACTTTTTATAAATCTTCCTTCTTATAAACAGGATGTCACAGTTTGAAAAGAGTAAATTAGCTTAATCTCTAAAAGGTTTATATTGGGTAAAATGTTTACCCCACATGTTTCAGCGGATTCTAAGCCACGGTCGAGGGGACTGGAGGGGGCAATGTTTTCCCATTCTTAATTGCCACTCTTAAGATGAAATGCCAGCAGTCAAAAGATCTAGGAAAAACTAATGTATATGGAGTATTGTCAAACAACTCCCAAATCCTGGCCACTTTCTGACAGCTGAGACTTATGAATTAATTTCCACCTTATTCAGTTCACTTGATCCAAGAATCTTACCCAAATTAAATTATCTGCAGATAAGTTGCTTAAAAGAGCTATTGGATTTGCTTTAAATTAGAAAACATTCAAAAAATGTCTTGGCTGTTAGAAGTATTAATTTTAATCTGGCTACATTCAGGAAACCTGTCCCTGGGTCTCTTGCTAAGTAAGGATGCAGGGTAATTTCTCTGTCCTGGATTCACTCCCTGTAAGCCCCTTACCCCCAGGTCCACTCTGCCACTCCATAATTTTTTCCCCCTCTTTCCACAGACTCCCGAGACGTGGCCTGCAGGATGCTACAGCCCTCTGTCCACTTTTGGGATCCTCACCCACTTGGCAGGAACAGTCACCTCACTGCTGTTTTCTTTGTTGCCACCCAAAATATGCACACAGATCCTTTCCATTTTAAGAGCTTTTGGCTAATCATTATAGGAGAGTAGGCAGATGGCAATAAAAATAGCAAAGAGGGGTGGAAGCACACAGGTTTCAGGAATCTTATAAACTTTTCCAAGTAGTTAAAGTAACTCTCTTCCTGATTCGCATATGATATGTGACAGCCTCTTTTAAAAGTCGCCATTGCTCTCTGGACGTCTTCCCCCTGGTGCTCAAGGAAGGAAACCAGCCACAGCCTAACCGCATCCAGCAGATTAAACTGCAGGTGCCACATGTAGCCCAGGAGAGGCGTGGGCTGTCAGTAATGCTCGGGACTCAGTCTCTCCCCAGATGTGTTTCCTAAAAATGTGAGGGAGGCTGCATTCCCACTCCTGACATTTCCACTGACTTAGGACAGGGCGATTAGTAAAACCATTTGTCCTCAGATTTAAGCCATAACTCCAGCTGCCTTTACAGCAATTTAAGCTAATAATTCTTTTTTTAAAAAAAAAAAAATTAAATCTTTACTGTTGAAAGTCTTACATATGACCCCCATTTTCCCCCCATTGACCCCAACTGCCCACCCAGGCTTTTACCTCCCTATTGTCTGTGTCCATGGATTACAGATATATGCATACAAGTTCTTTGATCGCTTCCCACCCTTCCACCCCTCCCCCACCTTCCCTCTGAGGTTCCATAGTCTGTTCAATGCTTCTATGTCTCTGGATCTTTTGTTCATCAGTTTCTTTTGTTCATTAGATTCCACATATGAATGAGATAATGTAATACTTGTCTTTCTCTGGTTGGCTTATTTCACTTAGCATAATACTCTCCACGTCCCTCCATATTAAGCTAATAATTCAAGTTGCCATCGTCAGGAAGTGTCCCCACTTTTCAACAGAAGACAGTCTCAGTAGGTAAAGTAACGTGTCAGGTCTCCCAGGAAGGGAGGCAGCAGAGCTAAATTCAAACCCAGGCCCGCCTGGCTCCGTATCCCAGGCTTTTGCATTGACCTGGTTGTCCACGTTACCTATGATGCCATCCTTTATCCACCAGCCTTATTTGCCCACACTGAATGGTAAACACCGAGCTGGGCTGCAAACACTAAATCAAACAAGGCGTGCCTCTTCTCTTGAAGGGTCTTGCCCAGAAACCAGGTGAGTCTGAAGGTAAGCATTATTTTACCAGAAGCCTCCTCACCTTGCTTCTGTCCTCATTCCAACAATTTCTAACAGTTGGCCCTATTTAAAGAACTTGCCTACACCATGCCCTCACCCCTTAAATTTAATTTTCTTTCCCTGTGATACTCCTGACTCAGAGAATACTACTTATAAAAAAATGATGATGAAAGGAGACTTGACTTGGAGTGGTGAACACACACTATCATATACACATGATGTATTATGGAATTGTACATGTGAAACTTGTATAATTTTATTAACTAATGTCACCCCAATAAATTCAATAAAAGTTTTTAAAAGAAGATCTAGCCTGAGAATCATCTAGCCATTCTGGGCTAAGTTATCAACATTATTTCTAAAATGCTATCTGTATTTTATGTTTGCTTGACTTTATTTTTATTAATCAAAACCATCCTGCCTTAATATAAAGGGAGAAAAAAAACTTCCTGCTTTAGTATATGTTTCCTTTTTTATAGTAAAGCAATTTAACTGAATAAAGTGTTTTCTCCATGCTTCAAGGACTAAGAGGCTCTTTCAGTAGTGTTATAAATTCTATTTTCTTTTTTACAAATGGAAATATGACTTTTGTATTAAACACTAGCTCACCCACTAAACAAAGCTTCTCATAAGCCATTGAGTCAGAAAAACACAAGGTTACAAAAGATAAACCTGTCTAGCATTTGAACCTATATTTTGGGAAATTTCAATTTCAGCATTCAAGACATTGTCCATTTCCTGTTCGGCACTTGGTCTAAAATTAGGAAAACTGACATTAGAACATCTCACGACCATAAAGAAAGCAAGTCCACACACTGCCTCACTCACTCATCCTTTATGAGGATGGAAATTTATAAGGTGGACACAATTATCATCCCTAGAAATTACTGTTAAGACTCAAGATAGAGCAATTTGGATTTTTTTCATCAAATTTAGTACAATTTACTGCCAACCTCCCTAAGCCATAACTATTAATCATTGAATGATTTCCTTTTTTTTTTGTCCATATGTTTCCACAATGCTACTAATATATCCATTCTGAATCCTGGAAGTTACATAACTTCTTCTCTACAGTCCGTAGGACTTCTGAGCCATCTGGGTCAAATCCCATTTAATTAATCATGTAGATCGCTATCAGTTCTCTCATGAGTTCTCTGAGAGCCACTAGCTGAGTCAGGGTGGACCTGACTCCTTGTAGAATTTCCTACACTATCAAACAAAATAACTACCAGGATCGGTAGCTCTTCCTGCATCTCACACATTCTATCCATAGGAACAGGCAATCATTATCACTAAGTGCTAAGCACAGTATGGAATATACATGTGCTCACTATATTGCTGAATGAATGAATGATATAATACATCTGGCAGTCACATAAACCCTCTCTTTCCAATCAAAGCAGTTTTGGGGAGCCATTGCAGTGGTGATGGTAGTACTGACTGTTCTTTATCAGAACTCTTCCTCATCCGGTACTTTCCTTGTTATCCACTGGATTCCTGGCAAACTTTTATTAGAGACCAGCTCCATAATAGCAGTTTTAATAACTGGCCTCTGACATAGTTGCAAAGCTTTTACGCATCATCAGGAACTGTTTTCTGCAGGGTTGCTATTAGAACAAACTGTTTTAAACAAAAATTTTTAAAAAATCTTGCCGTGGTTTTTCAATAGAGATTTATATGTTTTCATGATAAAAATCCCCTTTCATTAATTAGGCAAGCTCTGAGCACTCCACTCAATGAGTCATGTTTCGGTTATAAGGGAAAGCAATGGTGTGGTTACTAAAACCTACTTTTTCAACAATGACTTTGAAAATACAATTCTAAGAAAACTTAATTGTTAATATGAGATAAACAAATATATTTTTCCAACTCAAAAAAAATGTGATGCCAAATGACTATACAACTGTGAAAATTTGTACGAAATAATAAAAGTAAATGCACCAGAAGAAGAATCTGACCTGGGAAAGCCCCAAGTTATATTTTCTATATAGAGGAACATAAGGTACAAAACACAAAGTGAGCTTTCAATAACTACGTGTGAGATGAAGAAAATATCATTATTCAACTAAATATACTAAATTTCATGGATCAAAATTCCCAAAAGGGTATATTTGAATAGCTAAATAAATGTATGTTCCAATGGTAAATGTGTTTTCATAATATCAACCATGAATATTTCTTAGAATATCTAAATTTTTGGCAAAAACTTCTGCTTTTTATTAATAAAATAGGTAATATGAGCTCACTGCTTTGTGAAACTATAAATTTGCATCTGGCTTTCATTCAGTCATATTATCTCTTATGAACACGCCTGGTTTACTAAAAGGAGTATTTTAAGGACTTCTTAGGGCACCTTCTAAACAGTTCATGGAAATACATTCTTGTCTTGCATGATCCACTCTAACCCTAGCAGTATATATTAAAGAAGTCACCAGCTTTGAAAAATATTTTAAATTGTGTTAAGTTAGGTAATTAATTTTACTTTTCTCCAATTTTGAAGAACAACCAACTATGTTTATTCGTGTGTAAAAGAAAGGTCCTTTTTAGCCCTAGAACATTGAGCTCTAGAACACTGGGCCATCAGAAAGAAGCAGACAACAATCACCAAGATAGCCAACCAGCCGCTAAAACACACCCCTTGCATAAATATAAAATTAAAATTCACTGGGAGCACCCTTGCCAGTGTGGCTCAGTTGGCTGGGCGTCATCCATCACCAATAGGTTGCAGGTTCGATTCCCAGTCAGGGCACATGCCCAGGTTGCAGGCTTGATCTCTGGTAGGGGGCATGCAGGAGGCAGCCAATCTATGTTTCACTCACATCAAAGTCAGTCTCTCTCTCTCTCTCTCTCTCTCTCTCTCTCTCTCTCTCTCGCTCTCTCTCCTCCCTTCCTCTCCTTCTAAAAATTAATAAAAAATATATTTTTAAAAAATTTGCTGGGAGGGCTCTTCCTGCAGAAAAATTAGTGAGTGCTGACTTCCTCTATTCAGTCACATACACAGAGAAACTTAATGCTATGTGGTTTTGTCGTGATGCGTGGTCTCTAAATGCTTTTGATTCATTATCACCGCAATGAAAAGGTTCTGAGCATGCACATTTAAATATATTTTCTTATGAATTAGAACACTATTATGCACTAATTTATATCATGCATTATATGACATGTAAGGAATGAGGCCTACGAATACATAGAATCAGGAGTTGTCCTGTGTTCTCCCCATGGTAGAAAGTCTTTTTGCCCGGACTTTCTTGCTCATTCCCTGGGGATGAGCCCTCTGCTTCAGCGTTCTGGTCTGAAACACCACATGCTCACTTGCTGCCCTTGGGATGTTCCTAATAGTTACACCAAGGTTACAACCTGTATCCTAAACATTTATACATCACCCTCTAAAATTTACTTTTCTTTTCATAACACCACAGTTTGAATTTGTCTTCCAAGAAGTTCAATACAACAATGTAACCGATCCCTAATCCCTGTCAAAGGACTTGCAGGCTTGAGAAGAGCACCAGCCAATGAGGGTGCATCACAAGAGGTTCAACTTGCTTTTCTTTGGAGGTTGAAAGCCCAATAGAAAGATGAGAAGTTTTAAGTTACAGCAGTGCCTCTTGTTTTTCCCAGCAAAAAATGCCAAACTGAAGTGAAAACACTGCCTGCAGTGACATCTAATAGCCAGAGAGAAGGTTCTAAAAAAGTAAACAGCCAATAGTCCCAGGTGGGGGACTTGCCTTAACTCCAGGGCTAATTGTACTTTAGAGTCTCAAAGCACCCAGAAGCAAAGGCTATTTTTACGTCGAACTATATGAGGCAATTCTTTCCCAAGGTCCTTTTAAAAAACTCATAATTTTTGTTTTTCCAAAGACTTTGGCAAAGGGCACACATTTCCTACCCAGCCTTTGCCACACACCTGCCCTCATCCACATTCTCATTCTCATTCCAAAAACGCTCCCCGGGCAAAAGGACCGAGGCCGTAAAGACTACAATACTAGGAGCAGGGCTCCACAGTCTCACAAAGACCAAAATAGCTACAGCATACATCAATTAAGCAGGCAGAGATACATCAAAAGCTGGTGTCAATCTGCCTCTTCTCTAATTTATCTTTCTCAGCATTTGCTAATGATTAGTAAAGTGTATTTCTACCATTTTTCGTTAATTTCCTCTGTAAAATTAAAGTAATGAATTCAAAGAGGGTTACAACAAAAAGAAATCGCAGTAATAAGATGTTTACTAGACTAAACTCAATGCCATGCAAATACCATTTTGTTCCCGTTCGCCCACAAAACGGCGCCGTGGCTCTAAACTTCAGGGTCGCCACTGATCCACACACTTCACTCTGCAGGCAGCTGAGACTGAATATTAACAAGCCCACATGAGCTAGCCAGGTTCAGAGTGTTGATTTCTTAAAGTAAGTTAAAAAAAAATTGTTTTTCATCTTCTACAAAACCATAAAGTAAAAATATTTGTCCTTTTTTTTTCTGGTACTCTGGTTGCAAATATCAACATTATTTTAGGATTCCACCCACATTTCTTTTATTTATAATTTTTGTTTCCTTAGAGTCTCAGACCATGTGGTCCCTATACTAGATTGACACAGTCTGCTGATGGTTGAAAATAACGCATACACTGTATTATAGCATTGAAATTTGCTAAGAGTGTAGAACTTAATTGTTCTCACCCCCAAAAAATAAGGGACACATATGTGAGGAGATGGATGTATTAACTAGGAGGCGGGAATCCTTTTACTAGTACAATGTCTATGTATATGAAAATGCCATGATGTATACTTTGAATATCTTACAATTTTATTTATCAACTGTATCTCAATAAAGCTGAAAAATAAATAAAATGGTGCATTACTATAAAAATAAACATTAAAAATAAAATAAAATACAAATACAATGTTGTTCGCCTAAAAATATATCCCCTAAAGATATATCACCTAATACATATGTATTCTAGTGATGAGCCCTTGTTAATTATGTTTATAAAGTGGTACAAGAGCCTAAGGTTAACATGCCATGAGTGTAAGCTTTGTTAGCATCAGCGTGTCTCACTTTCTCCTGTATTCACACACTTTCCACTTCTGCTTAAGCCAAGTAAATAGCTTTGATGTGAGGTAGAAAAATGGGTGTTTTAGGACAGAAGCGTGTAGTAGATGGAGGTACAAATGTCTGAGCTTCTTCTCTCCACATTAACCTGGTTAGAAAACTCTAAGATCTCCAGCACAAGAGTGTGTCCTCCTGCCTCAGGGCCTCCATCCAACCCGCAAATGTGCACACAGCATTTTTGACCAAAGCAAAGTGTCACTCATGAAAACATCCTCATCTTCAAAGATAGACGTTCCCCAAGAAGGCAGGCTTTGCCAGGATACTGTAATTAGCCAATCAATAAAAAACATACGAACTATCAGCCTTCTGTGAGATTTTATAGAGCACAACATGTTCTACAAACACAACATGTTCTCTTTCTGAAAACATTTAAGTGAGAAGTTTGGGTCAAGAAAGAGCCTTTTCTGATTCTCATTGTTGGAGGTCTTAAGTCTTAGCAAGCATCGCCGATATTAAATGCCCAAAGTCCATTTAGACTTCTTTAAAATTGGAGCAACTGTCTGTGTTTGAACAGATGAAATAAAAACAATAAAGACAAAACTAGGAGTGCCCAGAAGGGAAACTGTCCCAACCGCTGGTCTCCCTTGTTTAGGAGCCACGGTATTTTTCCAGGTGTTAATAATTAAATTAGAGCGTGGCCACTTGTTAAACTTATGAGACTACAGTTTTTTATTTTTAGTTAAAGGTTTTGACTGCTGTAAAAATGTTATTTTGAATATATTTTAAATCGTAAGATTAAAAGAATTTTTTGTGCACTTTTTTTTCATTTAATCGCAATGATTTTCAAGTTTCTACAAATAGGGTAATTGTAAAGCATTAAGCATTTACTTGTGAAAAAAATGTATATATTCTCATTCCAAGAAATATAATGAGCGAAGTTGAATAAATGCTTTAAAGTTTACCATATTGCCAATGGTTTCACAACCGTTTTCTTGTATTTATTTATTGATTAAGTAAAATAAAAATGATTAAGATTAAAAACAACAACAAGAAAACAAGAAAGGATAGTAAATAGCCAGAAAGTATAAAACTCTCCTAAAACTAAATTAGGCTGGTGAGTTTACTCTGGAAAATTTAACGGCACATTCCTACTATAGCGTTCAGCATGTTTTTCTAATACTTCCAACTGATTTTTTTTAAAAGAATGGTTTAGATTTTCAGTAGCTGGTCAAAATGATCCATGACTACTTTAAATTACTTTTACCACAATTATACTTTACTTAAAACTGGAGTTAGAACAATATTAAATAATATAACAGGAAAAAGGAGAGTGGGAATGACAGAAATGTAAGTCCTAAGAGCTACAACAATAAAGCAAAAGCAAGGCGTCCCGGAGCTGCCTCTTGCTTCAACAGTGTTTGGACGAACAGCCCCAGGGACGCCCCTTCTCCCAGCCTCGGCCACCCCCCAGCCTCTTATCCAGTCACCACCTTCAGCACCACCCTGGGACCAGCCAGCACACCGGGTTTTTTCTACCTTAACCCCTTATGCGAACAACCATGAGCTCCCAGATCCCTCAGCATTATCCCACCGAGGTGGGGGCTTCGGTGAACCACCTGCCCCCCCCACTCCCCCTGCCTCTGCGGCCGCCCACACCTACCTCTCTCTGGGCTTCTATCTGGACCCTGAGGATGTGGCTCTCCAGGGCGTGGGCCGCTTCTTCCCCAAACTGGCAGAGAAGAAGCTCCAGGGCTCTGAGTGCAAACCCAGCGCGGTGGCCGCACTGTCCCCCAGGACGCGCTGAGGCCTCCGCAGAGGAGTGGGCAGAATTTGGGGCGCCAGGGAGGCCGCCCCGGCCTTGGGGAGAAACCTGACCCTGCAGGCCCTGGTTCTGCCCCGGGGACGCTCAGCTTTAAAGTCCTGCAGAGCCGCTTCCGGGTGAGGAGGGGGAGCTCATCAGGAAGATGGGCCCCACCTGGCTCCCTCCGCAGGCTGCGCCCCAGGCCGGGCGGGGCCAGTGGCTGTAGGAAAGGCTCAGCCTCCAGCACCCTAGGAGCCTGGGGAGCCCGGAGGCCTGTGAGGGGCCCCTCTGCCTCCCCTGGTGTCTGCCTTGTGCCTGAGCCTGTCCCCGAAACCCCAGCCATTCTTTTAACCACCCTGCAGCCCTCTCCCATGCACTGGATTAAATGGAACAACAAAGCTTTTTGCAGCAATAAATAAATAAATAAGGAAGCAAACAGCAATTGAAATAACATATATAGAAAAGAAGAAATTTTAAAATGAATAAAAAAGTGGACACTTTAACAAAGGCCTAAAATATTTTCCCGAGAACTAAAAATTAAAGACGGTAAATATCTTAGAGAAACAAGTTCTTAAGTAGCTAAGAATATCTACATTTTGCAGGTGTTTTTTAAACTAAGATATGAAAAGGCCTAAGAAAAAAGAGCAAAGATAAGTTAAACTCAAATTTTTGTACCTCTAAAAAAAAAAAAAAAAAGGAAAATTAAGAGGCAGATATTTGGGTTTGAAAAATAGGGTGGGAATATAAAATTCTGAATAACCTGTAATTAAATCTCTTTCTTAGAATAAAAAATAAATGTCCAACTGCACCAATCTGCTTACCTCCACTGTCATGGAATGGCTTTTTTTTTTTTTTTTGGCTTTGTCATTGTTATGGATTAAAATGTGTCTTCCAAAAATACATGTTGAAGTACTAACCCCTAGTACTTTGGAATGCAACCTTATTTGGAAATGAGGTCCTTAGAGATGTAATTAGTATGATGAACTCACACTAGCCTAGCATTAATCCAATATGACTGGCATCCTTCGGACACAGTGAGCGAGACACGGAGAAAGCCATGGGATGATGGAAGCAGAGATGGGAGTGATGGGGCTATCAGCCAAGAAGCAACAAGGACTGCTGGACAGAAGCAAGGAAGGATTCTGACAGAGTCTCGGAGGGAGCATGCCTTTGCTGGCTCCTTGATTTTGAACTTCCAAGAGAGAATGGATTTCTTTTGTTTAAAGCAACCCAGTTTGTGGTACCTGGTTATGGCAACCTTAGTAACGAATACAGTCACTGTGTTGTGCTGCAAACCCAAGTGAAAAGTCGAAAGAAGGGACACGGGTTAGGAGAGCAGTGGCGGTGCCAGGAAAAACTTACCTGCAACATAGTCACCAAATCCAATGGTTGTTAAAGTGATAACCACAAAGTAAATGGCGTCCAGAGCACTCCAGCCTTCTATGTGCTTAAATATGATAGCGGGCAGAGCAACGAAGAGCACACAGCCAAACAGTATAAATATGATTGTTGAGATGATGCGAATCTTGGTCTGACTAACATTCCACTTCTAGGGAAGAGAGCAAGAGAGTGAGAGAGAAAGAGAAATTGACTGAGATTAATTGATTATTGGCATACGCACAAAGCTAACTTATGTACACTGTTATCGGCAAATTAGCAAGTGGGAATTTTATTTTATTCCCTTTTATGATTAATTTTCCATTGTCTTTATAAGTAAAGTCAAAATTGGGTATCACATAACTAGCTCAAAACATCCAATGCTAACAATGATACCACTTTAGTCTTACAGAGCTTACAACAGGTAAATTACTCTCCCAAGTAAATCACATTTGCTCTTAAAATACAAATTTCAGATTTACATCATCCTTTTGTTTACCGGAACTACTCTTAAAATATTTCTAGTCTATAGGCATACAATTGATTGTGGGATAAACACAATCTAGAAATATATGAAAATGGAAAAAAACTGAACTATGAATTAAATATTTACTACTGATCAAATTATTCCTTCTCAATCCTATCACATTTCCAATCAATATTCAGTTGATTAAAGTGGATGTTCAGAGACTTAAAGTTCACATTTCATTCCCAGATGAGCCTGATGAACTCTCTCTCTGCCTATGGTCTTAAACTATAAAACTAAATATATCAAAGATGATATGTAAATAAGGATAAATCTTCCACACCTCTAAGCTACAGCTGCCATCCGAGTACCCACATTTTTTCACCTCCTTCTCTTATCAGGAATCTCCACAGTGTGACATTAAATGACGACTGTACAGACAGCAGTTTATCTCCAGGTCTCTTTTTGAGATTAATCACCATGAATTATTCATCTCTAACTGAATCTGTCCTTTCTAGGTCACAGGCCCACCATAGAAGAATCACTGAATGGCAGAGCTTGAAATTTTTCTAGACATAAAGGTCAATGAAACCATAGAATGGAAAATAGAAAGAAAAGTTTCGCTAGTCCAGCGTCCTTATCGCACACCTGAGAGCTAAGTGAATTCACATTTGTAAAGTTCTCAGAAGTGTTTAGTGCTAAATGCTGAATCATGACCCCTGGACTGTATCCCCTAACAGGGCACGGAATTTGTCTTATGCACTGATGTAGATGCAACACAAAAGACACTGCCCAGCATCCAGTAGGTGCTTAAAACTCTGTTGAATAAATGAACAATTCAGTACTATCAAGTTCATGCCTCTAATCCTACCTCTCAATTAATATAAATACAAGATATTTTTATATCAATATAAGAAAAGTATAATACCATAAAGAGGATAAAACTCCTGTTTGGGAATAACCACACCTACTCCACTCTAACAGTAAAAATATTTGAGAGTGAACTTTGAACTTAAATATGAAACATAATAATGCTAAAAACTAGAACTAAATTGAAAAACCATACTCAAGAGTCTTATTTCATCCATAGAGTTAAATGTAAAATGCTCTGACAATTTTGTGAAAATATGAAAATGTCATTTAATAATAACTACAATGTATTTGGAATAACAGTGACAGTAGTAATAAATCATTTATAACCCCATCCTCTCACACAATCATTTTCTTTATCCAGAATTTTCTTCAAGAATAGAAGTTTGTACTCATGATGTTATTGTTTTTTACTTAAAATTGTAACAGAAGCATTTTCATTTTATTTTTTTCTATTGAATGTAATGTGGCCATGAACATCTATATATATATTACTGTTGGTTCTACTGAATTATATCACTTTGATAGATTTCTATCAATGACATTACTAAATTAAGTTGTATGGTCATCTTTATTGTGTTTGTCATATATTTCTATATCCTTTATAGAAGAGTTATATGTTTACAGTGACACCAGCAATGAACAAGGGTACCAAAACAATTTTTAAGTAATAAAATACTGCCAGTCTTTACTAGTTCTGTTAAACTTTAACCTATATTATCTCTAACTCTCAGAGTAATGTTTCATTGTCAATAGTTCTACTCACATTAAATAAATTGCAAAATATAGCTAGGAGACAATATATCTAGAATTTGAACTAGGGCTGTCAGATTTCTACTTTTTAATGCATATTTTAAGAGTTTTCTCATGCATTAATTTATTCATTCAGATAAGTATAAAAATAACTATACAGTGAGTTACATGCTAATAGGAGTACATATAAATTGTTATGGAAAATCCAATAGTGAATGTATAGCTGCTCTGAGATAATGGAAAAAGTGTAATATTTTAATACATTAAACAATAACCACATGTAGTTAAAAGGCTATCATACTTACAATAAACGTATCTTCCACTTTTGCAATTCCTTTCCCAAATATGGTCCCTAGCTGATCTCCAACTCCAGCCAACAGAAAACCAAAGAGGGGAATTCCCAGTAAGGCATAGATGATACAGAATATTTTCCCCCCTTCTGTGCGTGGTGAGATGTTTCCAAACCCTAGATAAATTTAAGAAAAAAAGAATTCGGTTGTTTATAAATGAGTACTAGTTTAAAACACATGACTTCAAGGTCGATTCAAAAATTCCTAAATATTATATCAATCACAGATTTCAACTAGTTTAAGAATCGTTTTGTATTACATAAACTTTTAATATACTTTAATATAAAATACACATAAGCAAACATTTCAACAATCTACAAAGTAAAGCCATTGTTCCAATTAAACTAGATAATGAAAACTGAGGGGGTAACACATGTAATAAAGCAAATATTTAATTAAATGTACTTCTGTCTCTCTATACTTAAAATCCTGTTAGCTACAAGGTTTTCATTGCCATTTACTAAGAGTGTATTGCTTTAATGGGCCACTATTTGGTCACGTTAACCATACATTTTTCTCCCCCTAATATTTCCATCTTTCCCTTCTTCCTACTCAGGCAGTTTGGTGTTCATTGCTAGTCAACTCATCTACTGACGTTTTTGTTTTAATGTACGTATCTAATTTTCAAGAACTTTGTGCCTTTTGTCATTAGCCTGCTTTTATGAAATGAAAATAATAATTATATTCATTTCTTTGTTTGTACCGTGTATTAACTCAATTCCTTGAGCGCAGTGCTACCCTCCCTTTTTTTAGGTGAATTTCTTCAAGTGTTTGCGAATTCCTGGCTGTATTTTCATACTTGTAAGCACAGTACAACACTAGATTGGTTAGTATTTGTGGCTGCAATGGATTTCCCAGTCTCAGTGAGAATCATGGTTGAGCTGGTGGTCTATGTAAGATTCTCTTTAAAGGAGCCCTGGTTGAAGTAGACTTGTGTTGGCCAGAAAGAGGGGGACTCATGTCTGGCCAGGCTCTCCTAGTGGGTGTGCACTTCACATAGCTCCTGAGAGAGAAGGGTCTCCTAATTCCTCATGATGGCCGCCAACTCCCAGCCACCAACTGCCCTCTAGCCTGCTGCCTGCTCTGGGAATATCTCTAAACTTAACTCTGAAATGCTTGTATTCACATCTTTATTCTGGACGTGAAGACTGGACACAGCTACAAAATTCCACAAGTGGTGGTTAATTTATAGGCTACTGGCCCTGGGCTCCCTTCTGCTTCTAATTTTGGTGCCTTCAGAACAATTTTCTCTATGGAATCCTCTATTTTGCTTCTATGGGGGACGTGGGCTCCCCAGTTCAAAAAGAGTTCATTGTCAATCTGAATCTATACTAGTATGCTTCATATCATCCTCCAAATCCATCCTATTGTGGTTCCCTCAATTTTTCAACCTCCAGCCACTTCCCTGCCTTCAATCACACTATTGAATTCTTTTCCCATTATTTTTACATGTTTTTTGTCATCTCAGTGCAACTTTTGGGGTATATGAGGTAAAATGCATGTTTATATCAAACAGCTGATAAAGTAAATTCATGTTGTACCAGATAAAGAATTAGATGTGTGCATTTAATGATGTTTTTTAAAGTGGTAAATACTGATCATCTAATAAAACGTCCACAGATTTAGAGTAAGATATGCAAACATCATGATTTTTTAAAGCATTTTACTTGAAAGTCTAAGATTATCTGATTGAGAGAGAAATCGGGATGAACAGCCTGTAAAAGTTTCACAATTTACTGTAGCCATTTCTGGATCCACCGCTCACTATATGTGACCCTGGGCAGATTATTTCCTCAGCTGGTGACAGGGTATGATTGTTATTATTATCTACTTCATCAAGCTGTAAACACTAAGTCAGCTGTTACATGAAGAGTGTTTAGAAAAATCTATTATACGGTATGCGCTCAATATACGTATGTGAGGCACGGTGATCATTATGATTATCATTATTATTGAAATAGTACCGGTAGGAGCAAAAAGTAGCCAATCATGGATTTGACCCATGTATTTAAGAGCCAGTAGAATGGGGTCACGATTACACAACGCTCTCCACTGCGTTCTGAAATGTTCTGTCAACCGTGGGGGCCACCTTTGGAAGGAGCATTGGCAAACAGCACGCAGAGAGGAAGGCAACTTCTCACCCTAATGGTTGAAAGGATGAAGGATGGAGAGGATGTTTATGCTGAAGAAAAGATGGAGAAGGGAAGAATGCAGACCAGCTGCTCTCAACTATCGGAATGATTAAAACATGGGAAAGGAAAGAGACCTACTGTGATGCTCAAGGCAAAGAACAAAAGGAAAGGATGCAAGCTACAGAACGTGAGCTCATGCTGGGGTAACTACAACTAAAACGGTGTAAGTGGCTGTAAGAGGCAGGCAGTGACATTTGGCATTGCTGTTTGACATTTTGGACCGAGCAGTACCACCATCACATTTTGCCACTGTCCTCTTAAAGGACACTGTTTTTCCTGTTCCAGGATCCAATCCAAGATTATGCATTACATTTAATTAAAACATCTTTTTTACCAGTAGTTTTTGTTTTTGTTTTAATCTCCTGGAATAGTTCCTAAGCCTTTCTTTGTCTTTCATGACTTTGATGTTGTTTAAAGAATACAAACCAGTTACTGTTATTTAATTGTGTCTGGTACATCCTCACAAACAGATTCAAGTGATACATTTTTGGCAGGAATATCACACACGTGATACTGGGTCTTTCTCGGTGCAGCACAACCAGAGGCACAGGATGGTTTGTCTTAGGTGATGATGTTGACCTTGAGTAGTTGGTTAAAAATGTGTCCACTACATTTTCCCATTGAAAAGTTACTATTTTGACCTTTGCAATTAGTAAGTCATTAAGGGGGAAACACTTTGAGAGTATGTAAACATTCTGTTCCTCAAACTTTCACTAATTAGTTATAGTATCTGGAAATAAACATGTAAACAGTGCTAGAAAACAAAATGTTGAAGATAGGTGAAGGAGTAGGATAGTAAATGAGATAATAATAATTTCACATAGAAGATAAAAAGCCCAGAATTACTAACAGATCCCAGGATGCGGAAAAAGGAATCAGAGGAGTGAGCAAGGTTGTTGTCCGTCCACTGTCTTGTTCTGAGTGGCTTCAGAAACCTCCATGGGTTGTAATGGACACAGAAGTCCCTATATAAGAAGGAGGAGGGACTGGAAGCTCCTGAGTCAGGATAAAGAGCCTGCCACGGCTGGCCCTCAAGACCTAGGGGAAACTGGAGGACCATGGGCTCTGATGTAAGGAGTCCACACATTTAGCTAATTGACCTCCCATCTGCACTTATCTGCTCTTGAAACGTTCTCTATCAGAACAGTATGTGCAAAGGGTCTGTCCAGGGCACATGCAAAAAAGGCCCAGAAACCCTGTATCGAGGCAGGTTAGTATAAAGCTAGGAAAATTCCTTGGCGAGTGGAATGGGGAAACGGACAGTTAAAGAGAAGGCTGGACAATTTACAGCCAGCTAGTAAATCACAAGGTGCTGTCTTCCCTAACCAAGGACACTCAGAAGCAAATGGTTTACATCTTCCAGACCATGCCAGGGCAGACGCACCTCGGTCCTACTCCCTTTCTGGTGACGTCTTTGAAAGTAAAACTGACCAGAGAATGATCCTGATCCCTCTAAATGCTCATTTTGATGCATGAGAGTGTCAAAGAACACATCTGGAAAGCGGATGAATATTCTGATTGAGACCTCCCCTAAAATTCCCCACCAGATAAAAACCCTTAAGACAAAGGACCCAGAGCAGCTGTCCCTTGAGTATGCCTGTGCCTGCATCTCCTCCCCAGCCCTACCGCCCCCTCACTTCTTCCCTCAGGCATGTATCTTTGCTTTCTTTCTCCTAAGCTCTAAAGCTCCCAGCAGATTTGCAACCAGGGGAGCAGTAGGCAGTGGCAGCTGGTTCCGGGCTATACCCTGAACCTGTCTCCAGAGTCCTCCTTTTGCTCATGTACCTTATTTCCTGAGTCCATGCAGCCCAGCTGGCTCATTTCTTCTGCCTCTGAAACTTTCTTTCTAAAGGGCCAAGGCAGCTGTGCCTAGGATCGCTCCTATTGCTATGATCTTGCTTCTATCTTAAGCCGTCTTTTCTTTCACTGTCCCCAG
Source organism: Myotis daubentonii (assembly GCF_963259705.1). Lineage (NCBI taxonomy): Eukaryota > Metazoa > Chordata > Mammalia > Chiroptera > Vespertilionidae > Myotis > Myotis daubentonii. Next base: position 16,920,209 of record NC_081857.1, on the reverse strand, counting down.
CTTTAATAAATGTACCCTCAGAGTCACGTGGACTCATGTGCATAAAGTCAGGAACACACACATTGCAGACCACCTGGGTCCTGGTCCCTTTCTGGGGACAGCATCAAGGTTATATGGAGAAAACAAAGGCCATCCCAAAGGTTAGAAAGTCAGGGGATGTTTAACCAGAACCACTAGTATTTGGACCAGTGTACTATTTCTGTAACACTATCCAAGAATGGAACTCAACCACTTCAACCCTGTCCTATATTCTAACATCAGTAAGGGAAGCACCAAGAACAGGAAGTCCTTGGCACTTGTCAAGGTGGACTGTTTTGACATCAGTTCTCTGATTATTCCAGAGAGCCCTGCTAAGGTCCAACTGTTCTTGATTGTCTCTCCCGATGAATAACCATGCGGCCCTACCTCAGGGCCATTACCCTATTCCATCCCATGTCCTCTTTTTGCACAAGAGGGTCAAATTTTTTTAAAAAATATTTTTTTAAAATTCTGACTGTGGCATTGCTATAGATTCTATTGTTTAAAAAATAAAAGCCTACCTTTCAGAGGGCTCCATTTGACCTACACCCTGCTAGTTAAAAGGGCGTAAGAAACCAGAGCTCTAGGTTTTCATCCATTACTGGTTCAGATTTGGCCCGGAGGCGACTTGGACATCTTCAGATAAGCTTATGGAGGATTTCCTCAGGAAACCTGCTTACGTCCCCAATACAATGGACCCAAATCAAAAGAGAATTCTAGATAGAAGGAAATCTACCCTTCATTGATCAAAAAATTGAGACCAGTCCCTTGTGGCATCTCCGTGCTGCATTTTTATCATCTCCCTAACAAAGTGAGCAGAAGGGCGCAGGAATGAAGGAACCTGACCTGGTTCTCTGAATGTATTCTGCTCCACCTTATAAACAGTTGCATGGCCACCATTGTGCTGAGCTCTGTGGTTGAGCCTGTGCCTCAGGGTAGGCATTCCTCATTCAAGCACCTCTCCCCAGCGCACACAGAGTGGCCTAGCAGTTTTCTGATGTAAAGGGAACACCTGCAGATCCCCACACATTTCCCCACACTTGACAGAATCAAGTGGCTATTGGGAGGAGGGAGGGGAGATTTCTCACTGTTTTTCCCTTTCTCTTCTCTGTATAAAGTAAGAGTAGACTTCCCTCCAAGTTTTACCACATGTTCTAACCAGTGAATACCTGCTAGACACTAGTTAACTGACTTGATATGATTAATGGCTTTATGAGTCACAGGTGAAAGGTATCCATTAACTCTAAGCAATAGTTTGTCAAGCTTTTAAAATATTAATCTTTGTGACTGTCTGGCCAGTAGGCCGCATCTTCATTGCCCAGAGGTTTGGCAGACTATGATAACAAGATGAAAAAGAAACAGCATTAAGTTGTGGTTTCCTTTAACTCCTTAATGAATGTTGTTCCCCCTTGAGAATGCAGCTATCAGCTTATGGCTTCTCATATGCATAACAAGAGAGTGAAAGGAGTGTCGGTCATCCGGCTTCCAAAGAGCTCCAGGGACTAGGGTAGAGTGAGGAATGATGGGGCCTGGCCTTGGAGGAGGTGGGGTGGAGCAGAGACCAGAGAATGAGACCTGGGGGTTTAGGGGTGGGGTTCATTGGTATACCAGGGTTGGCTTGAAAACCAATTGTTAAATTTTCAGGAATTCTTCAAGTCAGCTGACTTCACATTAGTAACTTGAAATCAGTTACACTAGGAATATTTTACACTGCAGAAATTAGCATGTTCTACGACTGAGGGCTTCCCCACCCCCTTGCCACCTACTATTTATCAATACGTGACAGAATATAACAGGGTCAAAGTTAAGAAACTGTAAGTAGTCTGTGCCATTAATTTGGATGGAAGCCCAGCCAATACCTGTAAGTCAACTCTTGGCATTTATAGGAGTACATCACACAGAATAGCTATCATCTCTTCTCTTCTTCACATCACTTTCAGGGAAGGACCTTCTGTAGGCAACTCCTGTAAGTCCATTGTAAGCGGATCATCTGGCAGGAGGCCCCTACCTGCCCCTGTCTGAACAGTCCCAAGTGGATAGTTCCATTTTCTGACGGAATTTATTGATACTACAGATAAACGATGCCCTCCTTCAAGCACTGCAAGCATTGGTAATTATTTAACTTGTCCTAATTTAATTAAATAAGGGAGCCATTAGACTGAGGTAGTTCTAACTAATACCTTAGCAGCCTACTTAAGCAAACCTAACCTAGAAAATGCTCCAAGGTTAAGAAACCAAAACCTATGGACAACCAATCACAAACAGCCAACTGGAATTTCCCAAATAAGGCACCCCCTTAAGCGACAGCCAATCAAAGAACTTCTTTATAAAAATCTTTCCCTGGCTCCTGTCAGTGGGTCCCTTCTAACACTTCCTGTTTGGTATGGCCCAATTCAAATCCACTTTTGCTCAAATAGACTCTTAACATTTTTAATATGCCCCACTTTATTTTTTAGCATTTGCAACAATCCATTTAATAGCTATCTGATTTCAGATGTATATATATTTTTTTCAAGTAGCTTGCCACTTACCATAATTGACAACCAATAAATATTTCTTGACAGGCACATAAACCTAAAAAAGCCTCACAATATTCTATAAAGAGGGTAAAGATAAAGAAAAATATACAGACAAATACAGTGTTTCTCTGTGGGAACTCATAAAAAATTAAAAAGTTCTCCTTCATTAATAAATAAATGTACTATCTTTGCATTCAAAATAACCCAGTTTTTACATTTTACAACTTAATGAAATGATTCTAAAATGCATCTGCAATAAAATGAATAATAATAGTCAATAAATGTTTAAAAGGAAGACTAATGTAAAGTTTACTGACAAATTAAAAAGATGCTATCTATAGTTTTAATTAAAATTATGTGGCAAATTACTAAATGAAAACAATAGAAAACATAGGAAAGGTTCCCAGCATGCAAATGAATTTAATATTTTATAATATTACCAGATCGATTAAAGTATCAAATATTTTTAATATGATCCAAAAATATTATACCAAAAAGATAGGAGAGTAGTTCTCTAAGCATAACTCCCAGGACAGAACAATAAAGAAAATGAAGGATACATATGACTACACAAAAATATAAGAATGCTGTATGTGAAAAGAAGGGCAAAAATCACTCTGTAAAGGCCAGACGTTTTTGCTGCGTCAGTGAAGAAAGACCCAAATGTTTCTAACTAGTCCTAGAAGGATCTCTCTTGACCAAAGAGCGAAGCTTCCATTTCATTTTTAGGGCTGAAGTGGCCTGAATTCGTCATGTTTGCACCTGTGATTTGAGATGTTCTAATTCAGTCTTTCACAACAATTACTTAAACCTTAGATTATTACTTAAGAATATACCCATTAATGGAAAACTTCAAATATCCATATTGATAAAACCAAAATACACTATTGGTTAAGTGTCCATGGGATATTTACCCTGTCAAATGGCCAAATTTCACACATAAGTTCACTTTCGTTGAAAAATATCAGGGTAACCTTGTAATAAGCGATTATTTGGACAACAGTGGCCTTTCTACCCTCTGCGTGAGACTTACATGAAGTAAGTAACATAGTTAAACTGTTTAGACTTGCTGGCTGCAGCAACATACATACTTTGTACTGAAGGGTTCTATGTGTCTACTTTGCATTTCATGAAATGACTCTTTTAGCCAGCTTTCAATGTGGAGGTAGGAGTTTATGGTTACTTTTATTAACAATAGAAATGATAAAAGCAACAATAAATTAAAGTTGCATTTACATAAACCCTTTGGAAGTTAAAGACATTTTTTAAAAATCTAAGTAATTCTGAGCAAAAATTTAGGATGTAGGACTCTAATACCCCAATTCCATGAAGAGAAGATTTGGGTAAGACAAAAAATGCATACTATTATTTTACTCAGTTCAATTCTACATCATAAAGTATGAAGCTATACATAGGAAAGAAGGAATACAATATCACCAGAGCAATTTGTGTGATTAAATTCGGTTCACTGAAACACTTATCAATAAATTCTATATGCCAATCCCTGTGCTAGATACTGAAAACACAAAAGACAAAGAAGTCACTGCTTTAAGAAATTCCAAATTATTAATAAAGTCGACTAAATATGCTCTCTACCAACTTTTCTTTAAACATTAATGAAGGTAAGCACACAAATGGAGAAAGATTTGCCACACCAAAAACCAAGGATGGCAATATGTGCGTGAAAAACATTCCCACTAAAACACCGGGTTGGCATAATGTGGGTCCTATGTTTATTTTGATCTCTGAAACAGCCAGCCTCCTGGGAAGTGGCCAAATTAGGTCTATTCAAATGTCGAATCTAGAGGCCAGAACTGCTCTCAAAATGCAGCATTTAAGCTCTAAAGGTAGGACAGTTTGAGTTCTGAATAGTACTGTCCCTTTAAAAATAATCAGACTAATTTGTTTCATGTCCCTCCCGACAGTAATTCAGGTGAGTGACTATCAGATAACTATAGTGGCAGCTCATTTTGCCTTGCCACTCTCTTTGACTGACTTTTTTCTTTAATATCTCATGGGTTGTCTTACAAAGGGTTTCTTAGTGGAGTATTTGTTTTCATAGAAGCCTGCCCCTTTCCCAGCCCCTACCTCCCACATCAGGAGTGCTGGGGAGGCCCCGGAACGCTGTCATCTGAAAAATACCCTGTTTCAATACTCTTGGCCTCACCAACACTATCTTGTTAGGTTTACATCAATCACCACAGGGCCAGGGTTCTCAAATCTCTCCCATGCCCAGATCCAAAGGCCATACAGCTCTGAAGGCAATGAGGAGACACCCTCACCACCCTGATGCCTCGATTCTCCTTCCGGCTTCTGAAAACTTCCACTGCCACCACCCCAAGTCATCAAAATAGCCTGACTGTGGTCTTTTCCCAGCCCAATCCATCTCGTAATAGTTCATTCTCCCTAAAGCACAGCTTTCGTCCTGATATTCGGTAACTTTATAAATGTCCCAAGGTCAAGTCAATGTATAAGTTACCACTTCATATTTCCCAATTGTTAGAACTTCTAGGAATATCAGACTCATCATCACTCACTGAAAAAAAAAAAAAAAAGCTGGACTTTTCTGATTCCTCACATTTTTTATGTTGTTTGCTCCTTCTAGAATATGAAATTGGGGAGCAAACCCAAGCAAGTGATGTGTCCTGACGCTCCACCCTCACTAGCCTCAAAGTAAACCTGCCTCTGCCAAATTATGATGCAGGATGACCTTGATTAGAGGACCTCTTCTGGACTGACTATGGTATTACTACTATGTTACTATACTGTCATTACTACTAATAAAATAATTCTCACTACCAGTAATAAAAGCAGTGGTCAACAGGTCAACACTATTATTTATTGAACACTCTCTCTCTCATACTACATGCCAGATATAGTGCTAATCCCTTCCTAGGCACACCTAATTTAACTTTCACAACTCTATGAGATTTAAGTACAACTAATTATTCCCACTCCCTGCATGTGGAAGCTGAGATTTGTTGAAGTGAAGTACTGTGTTCAAGATTAAACATACTAAATGCTAAGGCTGAGATTTAAAGAATAAGCATTTGGGATCAAGACTATAGATCAGGAGTCCTCAAACTACGGCCCGCGGGCCACATACAAATACAAATATTGTATTTGTTCCCGTTTTGTTTTTTTACTTCAAAATAAGATATGTGCAGTGTGCATAGGAATTTGTTCATAGTTTTTTTTTTTTTAAACTATAGTCCGGCCCTCCAACGGTCTGAGGGACAATGAACTGGCCCCCTGTTTAAAAAGTTTGAGGACCCCTGCTATAGATACTCTTCCTCAAACTTAAAAGATTGTCTTAATTATATAACCACAGAGTAGGTATTCATACCTATGGCCCTACCATCCTGCCAATATCTGCTGTTTTTCCTAGTCACACTGGGAAGGAATGTAGAGGTGCATCGAAATAAGTGTGTCCATTAAAGTAACTAACTCAAAGGGTTGTTTTAATATTTTTTAAAATATATTTTTATGTATTTCAGAGAGGAAGTGAGAGGGAGAGAGAGAGAGATAGAGACATCAATGATGAGAGAGAATCATTGATTGGCTGCCTCCTGCACGCCCCCTCACTGGGGATCGGGCCACAACTCAGGCATGTGTCCTTGACTGGAATCAAACCGGGAACCCTTCAGTCCATAGGCCGACACTCTATCCACTGAGCCAAACCATCTAGGGCAGGTTGTTTTGATATTTTATTTTAATGTTAACATCACCAAACTTCCTCTTGGCCCAGAAGCCACTTGATTGACACAGTATTTCACAAGATGTCTCCCTTGCTATCTTTAGTTGCAACTTACATAATAAAATCCTACACCACACTTGTAAATTTGCAATTCTTTAAGAAGTGACATGTTTCTTGCCATTGTTTATTGCATGAGCTTCTAGCAAACATATTTTCCTAACAACATACAACTGCAGTTAAAGGTGGAGGGGAAATTCCCTTGCAAAGGAATTTTGCCAAAGAACAACAATAATAATTGATCTGCATATTGTTTCCTTACCCAGCTTTTTCTTCAATGCATTGGTTTACATCCTATCCTCTTTGCACCTATGCAGATATGTGCTTGGTAAGTGGGGGGAGGGAAGGAGATAATGAAAGGGGAGCAGGGGTAACAGTGCATTTAAAAAGTATTAGGCCACCACCCAGTGTTCCACGGGTGACAACAGCCTCTAGCAAACATGACCTGGGAGAAGTGAAACAGCTCATCTCAAGGCCCTTCTCAAACCCCACAGGCCACTTACTGTGAGAGCATCTTACTTTTCTGGATTTGATTGTGTTTAAAGATGTGCATTTTTAATAAGATGTGACCACTAAATGACCACTATTTTATCTTCAACTGAAGCCAATAAACAGATCTGTTCAAGATGTAATGAAATAATCCTGTAGAAATGGCTGTAAATTTACATGCTATTAAACTGCCTCTTACCTGATTCTGCTCTCATCCCAAGATAACATAAGCTTTCCCATGTATTGATAGAGATTGTAAGTGTGGAATCTAAACTTTTATGATAATGCATCTCCTGAATATCACACTTTAAAGGTTACTGTTCAAAGAATTTTCCTATAGGAACCTCAGTGTAATTTGATGTTATACTCCTGATCATACTTGGCATGAAACAATAAACCATAAAAGCAATAAATAAAACAATGCTATTGATTAGCAACAATTCTCTCCTTGACCAAATTTGGGTCAGACTCTTCTGAGCTCTCTTTTTCTCTAAGCCTTGTGATGCTGTGGCCCTCGTTGTAGAGTCTACTTCTAGCAAGATTCCTGCTAAATTAGTTTAGCCAGGATTCCCCATCCTCAATATCTGATCACCCTTGATATCTAATCTGCCACCACCACCCAGGTGATATTTGATCTGCCTTATAGGTCTTAAACAAGAATCCTATTAAGTTATATTAAACAAAATCCTCCCTTATCCTAAGGCTTCCCTTTAGTAATTTTCAACCTACTGGCCCTATTTGCTTCTTGGTTGTAAATTTCCACTTTGCCTGGTTGGAGAGTTAAGTCCAATTCCCCTCCCCTTTAAGAAGATTCCATGGCAGTGGTCCCTACTCCTTCCATGATAGTCCTGAATAAAATCTGCCTTTCCATTCTTTAACGGTATCATTGAACACTTCTTTCTTTAAGACTATGAGCAGTAAAACGATAAAACTCACCTATTATCAAATTGCCCTAAAAGTAATATAATAGCAATAATAAATGCAAAATTCTTTTTTAAAATTTATTTTAAAAAGTTGGATCTTGGTGGATATTAATCTGAATTATCAAGAAAGCTATGCTATTTTTGATTTATAATAATTTTCCTCCTTTGCAAACAGGCTGATTCAAATTTATTTTCAAGAAAGTGCTATTTACTTTATAGCATAGTGGTTAGGACTGCAGGCTCTTGAGCCCAAATATATTGGTTTGAATCCTCGCTTTGCCATTCTGCCACTGAGAAAGTTACTTTTTAAAAAAAATCTCTTGGTGGCTCAGTTTTCCCATTTTAAAAATAAAAATTTAATTCCTTCATGTGTATGTGAGACAACACACACCAAGGAATTAGCATGGTGCCGGGCACACGTGAGTCAATGAGTGTTAGCCAGCTCCCGTCACTTTCTTGACCTTAAATAAAGCATGGCTCAGGCACTGCCTCTGATGCTCAGAATGTGTCCACTGTTGATAAAAACAATGCTGGTGATGGTGATGGCGCTGCTGATGCGGCTCCCTTTCCCCCCTGAAACATCTTTACAGTAAGGAGTTGAGCCAACTTGCTTATTCCTGCTTTTTACTTTGCCGATTATACAAGGAATGAACACAGCTATTACTTGATACCAATCAAAATATCCATAAGGCAAGTGCTCCAAGTTACTGTAATTCACCTTTATTGTCACAGCCAAGCAGGCATTGGCCTCCAGCAGAAGACTGCATCCTCCATCAGCAAGTGGCAAATGTAATCACTGCATCCCAGCCACACCTGCGATTTTGGAGGAATTACTTTGACACACCTCAGACGACTGCTGGACCGTATCTTATCTGAGATGACCCATTATTTTTCTATATTCATAATGCAAAGCACCAAGGATTGAGGGAGAAAAGGCACCTAAATTTTTTAAAACAAAACTGTAAAATGTAAACGTTGAAATGGCCAATAGAATTCTAATCCCTTCATTACCCATTTATGGAAATCTGAGGCCAAGAAAAATGGAAATATTGGTGATAGTTAGGTAGCATAGGTTAAGGAGATAAAATGCGAAGTTTTCAATTGTTGAGTGTCTATAGTTAATAAAATTTAACTTGAAATTGGGGGGTAAGAAAATACGCTTGCCCTGGCTATTTACCTTGGGGCAGTAATTCAGAACTCATCAATTGTTGTCAGTGTCAGACAGGAGTGGAGAGAGTGACAGACAGCCTACTTGAAAGATGCATAATTATGCTGACACTGAACTTGATGATGACAACTGAGGTTGAGCCACCAAAGCCATTAAGGGTCACCGATTAAACTCAGTTTAAATTCAACATCCATTAGCGTCCTTCTGATTCATCTCTAGTCTGAGATTAGATTCCCATGCATTCTTTGATTTTATATCTTTGATCTGATTTATTTGTGTACCTTATTTTTTATAAGGTATGTTATAGAGGGACATTAGTAATGTACATTTTACATGCTTAAAAACTATATCCTCAATAAGAGTAAGGCCATAGCCTCCATATCCTATAAGGCTTTCTCACACAGTGTAAAGGCAAATATACTTTGCTTAATTCAATATTTATAACTAAAAAGAATCTTGGAGGACACATCAGAATCCAGTGCTCTTCAAGCCAACTTGTGCAAATTACTTGTGCATTTTCCAAAAGTAGCAATGGCATAGCCGCTAGAAAGGCGGAGTCTTAGTAGTAAGTCTCCAACTGGTAGGAGACAGAGATGAATAGGGATCATCAGTTCACTTAAAATTACGGTAAAACCCACATACCTACTTTTCTCAAGGTATGGTGCAATACCAGGGGTTACAAGCGCCAACATGGCAGCCAGGATCTGAGGGTTTAAAACCCTGTTAATGCCATGTACTCACTGCATAACTTAGGCACATTATTTAACCTCTCAATACCTTTATTCACTTATCCCAAAATGGGAATAAAGACAGCAAGTACCTTACAGAGGTCTTGTAGGGATGAAAGCTTTAGATATATAAAAAGCACTCAAAACAGTACCTGGAACATACTAAGAGCTACTATTAGTTTGTTATTAAGCCTGTCCACATTGAATTAAGTAGAAAGAACTTTTGTGGCCCCCACCCCCAATCTATGTCCACAAATTAGAAAACCAAATCCAAAATGGGGGAAAAAAAGCAATGTAGAAAACTCAAAAATAAATATCTTTTAGATTCCCAACTGCCACTCCCAGCCTATTTTCCTGGTCTACTTTTCCCCTAAAGCTATAGTGTAATTCACAAATAGCATGCTATATAGCTTACTTCCTTGTTAAGTCTCTCATTAGATTTTTGTCTATTTATCTGATGTACTCCAACCACGTAGAAACTATTCAATAGTCACTCAATAAATATTTGCCAAGTAAATGACTCTGAAAATGGTATCACTGCAGGGCCCAGAATATGTTTTCAAAGCACAAAGGAGAGAATAAAACATCATATCTACAATCTGGACCCTAAAAACCAACAACAACATCAAAAAAATGAATTCACTGGGATCGAAAGACAAAATTAAGTAAAGAAAAAGAGATGTATATGAGAATAAAATATGAAAGAAAGCTAAATGTCCAATTGAAAAATTAAAATCTATGTTCCAGATAATTAAGGAGCAGAATTGAAATAATAGAAAGTCTAATTAGAGCTGTAGCTTATAGAATATAAATGATTTTCCAGAATTACAGAAAAAAATAAAGGTAGAAAGAATTTTAAGAGGCAAATGATATATAAAGAAAACAAAGGAACAACATAAAAATTGCCAATGTCCCTAAAGGTGGAAAAACAAAATCATTATAATCAAATAATCAGAACTATACATAAACAAGGGTTTTTCTAAAATAAAACAAAATAAATGAAACCAGCACAAGATTAAAAGAAAAATCTCTCATCTAAAAAAAAGCGGGGTGTAGGGGAGGGGTAGGAAGGGGAGAGTTAAGGAGAACAGGTTACCAATTAAAGCAGAAAAATCAGGCTAGTATCAAACTCCTCCTGTGTAACAGCAAGTGACAAAAGAACAATAGAGAAATATCTACAGTTGCAATAGGAAAAAGTTGCAATCCGAGAATTTTATACCTGACCATGTGTGCAAAAGGAAGCCAATTGCAAATATGCAAATATTTATTCCACTTGCATTGAAAAAATTGAGAATAATATAAGTCAATTGCGAGATAAATCCTCATAATAACAAGGTATTACTATGGCATGCTGCATTCTTTCTCTCCCAGTTTAACTGACACATTTTGGATCTTACATAACAATTTAGATGACTGGATCGTGTTGTCTAGAGAATAACTGAACAAAACTTTTTTTTTCTGTACAAAAGTAAAGCAGCATGATATAACTGGTAGCTGTTATAAAAGACAAGTATATTAAGTAATGACTTTCTGTATCTTTGAAGTTCAGGTTAAAAAGCCTACTTTTATTTTTAGGGTGTTTTTTTTTATTGAAAGACAAATAAGTCATTTAAGGACAGATATCTTATGGCCACAAGCTCAGATTCATAAGGATCATGGGTATTATTATATTACATATCTCTAAAAATCGGCCATCATGATATGATACAAACTATATCAAGCATATATAGGAAAATCACAATAAGAAAACATGGGCATATCTAGTTATATTCTTTTTTATACATTTCTGGATTTTTCTATTAATCACATATTTCCATATATAAGGAAACAATTTATATGATAAATTTTTTGATAAATAAAATTTTATAAGTAAAGTAGAGTAACAATCATGATTTTTTTTAAAAGCATAGGAAAAGGACTATGAAAAAGTGGTCCTGGGCCCTGGCCAGGTGGCTCAGTTTGTTAGAGCATCATCCTGATACACTAAGGTTGCAGGTTCAATCCTTGGTCAGGACACATACAAGTACCAACCAATTAATGCATAAATAAGCAGATCAACAAATTGACATTTATCTCTCTTTTGCTCTCTTCCTTCCTTTCTCTCTCTCTAAAAAACAAAAAATAAATAAAATGGGGTACTAGATAAAGGAAAATAAATACAAGTATATTTATTATATATGTTATATAATATTTAAATATCCAAAGAGCATTATAGTGACAAATAACTAATGATCATCAAAAAGGCTAACGATATGAAATGTTCTTTTCTTTTTACTGAATTTATTGGGGTGACATTGGTTAATAAAATTATACAGTTTTCAGTGTACAATTCTATAATACATCATCTGTATATTGTATCGTGTGTTTGCCACCCCAAGAAGATCTGACATGCTCTTAAATTGGAATAATATGCAGCTGCTAAAACAATGAAGCAAATCTTCAGGAAGTGATAAGAAAAAAAATTCCAAAATATATTATTATGTGGAAATAGTAAGATAGGGTGGGTTTCACTTGTATAAGGAAGGACCATGTATATATTAATTACACACATATACATATATACACCAATGATTTCTAGAATAACAGCATGAAACGGTAATAGTGATTGCTTCTGTATAGAGAATGAGAGACTGGGGGTCAGCTGCAGGGGATTCTCCCTCTATATAAGGGGTCCTTAAAAGAGTATACAACATTTCAACAGCTGATAACTCAATTTTGAAAATGAACTGCATATTAATAAACACTGACTTTGTAATCATTCAAGTCTGTATACATTTTTGGGGAACACCAAAATAAATAAGTAAATATATATACTAGAGGCCTGGTGCACAAAGTTTGTGCACAGGTAGGGTCCCTAGGCCTGGTCAGAGATCAGGGCCAATCTGTGGGGTGACCGGCAGGCGATCGAAGGGCCCCTGCTGGCACCTGCCTTGGCTGGCGTGGGGCCTGCTGGCTGGGGGTAGCTCCTGCATTGCGTATCTGCCCCCTGGTGGTCAGTGCATGTCATAGCAACCAGTCATTCTACCGGTCGTTCTGCCGTTTGGTCAATTTGCGTATTTGGCTTTTATTATAGAGGATATAAATGTACATATTTAATATTTTTATTGCATTTGAGAGAGAGAGAGAGGGGAACATCTATGTGATTGGCTGCCTCCTGCACACCCCGCACCAGAGACCTTGCCTGCAACCTGTGGAATGTGCCCCAACCAGGAATCAAACCAGCAACCTGTTTGTGCATGGGATCATACCCAACCAACTGAGCCACACTGGCTAGGGCTGTCACTGTATGTTTTTTATCCTGCTTATTTGTTTCTCATTTGTTTGTTTAATTATGTAAACGTACTCATTACATTTTTAAAGTAAAATTATACAGCACTTGATTTTAAGTAAGCACATCATTAATTGCTCACTATTTGCAAGCCCAATGTTGCCCTATAAAAGAATGAGATTTATTTTCTGTATTGACATAGGCAAACACCTATCCAGAGTTGCCTTGATTTATGTATCTTTCCCAAAGTTTCCATGAATTTTGAAAGGCAATTAGCACTGCACATCTTCAGACTTTTGGCAAATAATTGTAAACTGGAACCAGAAAACATGGTATAAAAGACAAAAGAGTTTATTAAATGTGATTTCCAATCAGGTCTAATTTTTCTCCCTATAATTACCCATAATTAAGAATGTCTTTATCATAACAACCTGCTATTATCATAAATCCATAATTTCCACTCTCTAATTTATACCCCAAAGAATATGTTGACTTATTTTTCTGGCACTTACATTTCATTTTCTTGAAATTTTTTCCCCAAAGCCTGAATTTTTAAAACCCAGAATGTCCTGGATGGAGATTGGACTTTCATGTTCTAAACTATAACATTTCCCATCATGTTTACAGAAAACAACTCAGAATCTGCAGGAGCTTGGGACAACTGAAAGAAAATGTTTGACACTATAATGTTACTCAGAACTCAACAATAGGAGATTGTTTTATTTTTAGAAACAGTTTCACATGGTTTCCTTTTGAGCTCTATCCTCAGGTCTTTGTTATTATTTAATCTGCTAGCATCTACCTTAGCATATTGCAACATGATATTTTCTCTCAATTTGTGAAGTGCCACTAAAATTTCATTTTTCATCACTCCGAAAAGTAGACTTATTCCAGCCAATGGTTTTAACCCCCTTTGAGGACTGTGGACGCTTTTGAGAATCTGATACACACTGTGGACCTTCTCTCCAGAAGATATAATCTTAAGCCCTCAAAGCTTATCCACATAACTTCCAGGGTTTACAAAAATTAAGCCACAAAGCTGATTTCAATCTTCATTGAACAATGTCGAGAAATGGAGAAATACAGCAAATTCTTTTAAAAAAAGAGTCAATATTATGTACATCGTAAACATTGTTAAATATATTGTCCTTTTAGTTTTCATAACATCCTATGAGACAGCAAGCACGTGTATTAATATTCACCTATTAAAAAGTTTAGACTAGCCCCATGAAGGAAACCACTCAGAAACGTAGTTCAATGATGTAGTCAAAAATCACACAATGAATAAATATTAGACTCAAGACTCCAATCCACGTCTTCTATTCACAAACTGCATTCTTTTTCCTTGCTTTAAACGCTTTCCTTTAGTCCCTGGTTGGCAAACTTTTCCTGTAAAAGGCCAGATAGTAAATATTTTCAGCTTTGCAGGCCCTATGGTCTCCGTTGTAACTACTGGGCTCTGCCATTGTAGCAAGAAGATAGCCAAAGACAATACTAAAGTAGATGGGTGTGGCTGTGCTCTAGTGATGACCTACCAGGTGGCAGGCTGGACTTTGCCCACTGGCCACAGCTTGCCCACCCCTGCAGTGTTTTGCCTCGACAGCAAAAAAGAAAGTCAAGTTTTTAAATGTATTTCCCTGAATGGTTTGAATGCTTTTACCATGATTTTGACCTTATTAAGTGAACGTTACTAAAATGTGAGTGAAATCCCTAACTAATACCATCAATAACAGCAAATTCTCTGCAAAAAGAAGCTTAAGATTATAACTTTACATATTTATTTTTACTTGGAGATAGTTTCCCTGGTGAAACCACTCTATAGGAAGGTAGTTCTGGGCCACAATCTCCTTCAATAATACACAGAGCCAACATTACATGTGAAAAGTAAAAAAATATCCTATTGCAGTGATGGGGTTAAGGAAACAGTTTGGAAAGCAAATTAAATATTTTCTTATACTGTTTCATCAGTTTGAATATCAAGTAACCCGGAAGGAGGGCATTCAAAATTTTACAGAAGAATGTATTTTCTTTCTTTGTTAATACCAGCAATATAAATAAATGTGCAAAAGATAATATTGGCTTGTTTTCACAAAAGAAAAATGACTCTAATAGTAAAACCAGCTTCTCTAAATTGGTATACTGTCATTCAGTGTACAACCTATTTTCACGTACATAATCCTGTTTAACCTCCACAACAACTCTGACTGTGAGAAACACTAGGCCCATTTGACAAGTGATAGAATTAAAGATAATGGAACTGCGATTTGCTCAAGAATACAACCCTAGCTCATAGCAAAGACAAAAACCTAAACTTACATTTTCTGAAATGAAATTTGACATTCCTTCAACTGTATCACTCCTTAAAAAAAAACAAACCAGGGAGGAATATTTTCATTCTAAGCTGTGCTAAGTAATAGTAGGCTAAGTGGCTGCATGAATACATATAACACATTATTTAGGTGTAGGAGCTATTACCTACATCTATTTTTATGCATCAAAATAAGTCACAGCATAGTTTCCATTAAGGTATCTACAGAAAGCACTGAAATTACCTATTAGAACATGTGTTCTTTTTGATCAGAAGCTATTTAGGCAGATTATGACTTATTCCATACCCCTTCTTTTCTTTTTTTCTTCTCTTGCTGTTTGCCTGTGGGAATTTCCCTCTGCTAGCATCTTCAATAAGGGAAAGCTAAGCAGAGAGGGGAGAAGTATAACACTCAACTACACTGGCCCACAGGTTGTTTCTGTTTTAAACATAAAGTTGAAAGGGGTAGAAGTGTAAGATTAGTCATTAGTAGGCATTTTTGATGACCTGTGACTTTGAATTGTTCCTCCTGTCAACATACGGTGGGGCAAAAGTAGATTTACAGTTGTGAGTAGATGAAACACAGAGTTTATTCTGTTATTATTATTTATTTCTTTATTATGGTATTATTTTCCATGCCAACAACTGTAAACCTACTTTTGCCACATGCTGTATTTCCCCCAATGGGATGTCAGAATCAAGAGTTGGCTACATGGAATTCCTTTCCATTTGGAGTTGGCCTACTCTGCATTGGACTTTATGTGCACACAAACCACAATACTTACACATGACCCTCATTTGGCACAGGTACTTCTTTTGTAAACATTGTGCTGTATTTACAGTACCACATACATAACAATGCCAATTTTCCAAGAGTAACATTGCACAAGTCTAAAAATTTATTTTTAAAAAGGACTGGGAAGGAAACAAATATGTAGCATAATGACTAGCTGAAAGCAAGGCAGGCCCACACAAATGTTATGACATTCCTTCCTTATCAAAGGAAATACTTGCGACAGTTACAAAAAGTATTTTTCTGATACTCATCTCACCTAGTTATAATCACTTCCAGAGCCATACCTGCATAGCCAATGGTCAGTTCGATGCCCTGTAAAATCTATAATTTATGACAAATGGTGCTAGATTTCAGTGGTTAGGAAGGGGGAGAAGACAAAGCAAAAATAGATTGTGTGTGTATTCAGGGCATTAACTTCATGATAATTCTTTGCTTCCAATCTTGGAGTAATTTCTTGATCACAAAATCTGACAGTGATTGCTTTCCAGAAGATTACATATGTTACTGCAAACTTTTCAGAAGTATGCAGAAATATAGTGTGTTTTGTTTCAGAATACAAGCAATTCCTGACCTGAACACACCCAAGATGTGTGTGACTCCTGATACCATAGCCAGCCCTCCTCTCACTGGGAGTTCCAGTTTCTGTTAGATCTATGCTCTCTTGTTCTGTGTTCTTCTACTACAAAACAGAAGAGGAAGGAGGAGGAGGAGGGGGACAGGGAGGGAGGCAGGGAAGGTGGATGGGGAGAAAAAGAAGAGGGAGGAGGTGGGGAAGGAGGAGAAGGGGAAGGTGGAGGGGAAAGGGAAGGGGAAGGGGAAGGAGCAGCCACTTCCTCACTCCTGAGAAGATTATATCTCTAATCCTTCCAACCAGCACAAGATTCTGGGATTCTGAGTACCAGGTGCTCTGAACTGAACCTCTTTGTGACTGATGTGACATACATATGTAATGAGAAGAGAAGATGACTAATCTATTTCATTATTGCTTTGGAGTCTACAACACTATTAATGCAATAATTCAGTTTGATTGCCTATCAAATATAATTTTGAACTCTACAAACTTAACTACCATTCATAAGACATATTCTCTGAGAAATGCATTTTAACTTACAAAATAAGTAAACCTCTGTGAATGGCAGGAACATAGGTTGTTAATATCCTGAGATGGGTTTTTATTTCCATTTATTTAAGTGGATGGGAAGAGAAACTGGGAATGAAAAACCCAAAATGATTTCTTAATTTCAATGTCGGTATTTCAAATGCCCAACACCAGAGTCACATATTTTGGAAAAAATAAACACACACTTTAACAAACTGGCATAAAGAAAAATACAGAGATTTCAGTAGGGGTTGGAAGTCACCTCGAAAGATTATCTATGTTTTAAGCTACCTCACAGAACATTAACTTTCCTTTAAAATGGGTTTCCAAAATCCAATATGCAGTTTTCTGAGACTGGCCAAGAGACCAGTGAAATGCCACAGAATTATGAGTGTACTAACGTAATAAGGTAACACCCACCCACCAAAGTTGCAATGACATCACCCCCTGGGAAAATGCTAACTGGCAAATTCTACACCACCGCTTCAAGTGTATTCGTTTCCCAGTTCAGAGAGTGGCTCCTTGAGATCACAGAATTGAACAATTTCCCGCTCACCCTCTAAGTTGTAGTTTTGTGTTTTTTTTTTACCAAATCCAACAAAAAGGTCCTGGGCTCCCTGCTGAAGAATGTATAAGGCTCTACAGCTTGCAATAACCCTCTGCATTTCCAAAATAGACCTCTTCTAAGAAGATAAAAACCCAGATAAACTGTTTGATACAGTTACTCCAAAACTTTAATTTTTTTGTTTCGTCTTGTTTTTCTAATCATTAAGCATTAAGCTAAACGGGCAAAATAGGGGTTTGCAGTAAATCTGTGACAATTGTTGTAACAGCTTTAGCAATGCAGCCTGGGTAGAAGCAAATTAAAAGTCCCCATGGCTGGACCAGAATATAGAAACTACATAACTGAATTCAATCTCCACACTCAAGTGGTAGAAAACGGGTGCTTTGTAACTGTGAGCACAGCTGGTCCAAGGGAAAGCTTCCCATAGGACTTCACGTGATGCTTTGGGACCTCAGAGCTGCTGTACACACGGTGGTGCCCTTGTCGTTATGCATTGTGACAATCAGAGACCACGACGGTGGAGGGATAAGTTTGGGCAGATCTCAGCCCCAGCATTCCAATTTGCTTCCCACTGGGGGAAATTTTATCATGGTTAATGCCTTACTTAATCACATTACATTTTATTTCTATCTTCAAATTGACCTCAAAATAGAATGCAGTTGTCCATTACATCATTTTGACAATAGCCTTTCCTACAGTATCAGTGATTTCCTATTAGCTTTAAAATAACAAATTTAAAACCCGATACCCCTATGGCAGTATTCTAGGAAATAAGTATATCTCCATCAGGAAACTTTCCTTTTTATATCATGTATCTGTCCACTGTTCACCCTCCTTAGTTCAAGTCAACATCTTCTCTCTTGGTCTCCCTGCTTCCCCCTTTGCCCTCTGAAAGGCAGCCTGACCCAGGTCATGCCACTCTTCTGCTTAAATCATTCATGGTTTCCCACTGAACTTACAGCGTTCCCGTGACCTACCAGGTCCTACACACCCTGGCTCTTGTTAATCTTGCTAACCTTGCTTCTTCCGGGATCTGCCACAGGGACCCATCTGCAGTCCTTGAATATGCCCAAATCTGCCCCTCTCAAGGTCTTTGCCATTGCTGAGTCCTCTGCCTCAAATGCCTTTGCCCTCTTCTTCACCCCACTGCTTTCTTTCCATCGCCCAAGTTTCAGCCCAAATGTCACCTGCTCAGATGTCTTAAATAGTCTCCATTAGAACCCCTCCCACTCCCTACCCAGTTCCACTGTCTGCTCCCTATCGCTGCACATGAACTTCTTGTGCAGTGTTTATGGCCATCGATAATGGTCTTGTTTTTCAATGTGCTAATAATTGGTTGTTGGCCTCTTCAACCCAAATGTGAGCCCCTAGAGGGAGCCTGCCCACCTGTATTCCTCGTCTGTCTGAACTAAAAAATAAACAAATAAAAACTGAGGTGGGGGGAAGCTACTAAAATGAAGCTTCATGATATAACACAACATATAACATCCTGGCCATTGTTTTTCCTCCTTTCCCTTCACAGGATCAAGTAGCGCTCGCTCTCTATGAATAACAAGCTTGCTGCCTAAATAGGCACTTCAATATTCAGCATTTTGACTCCTTTCTCTTCATTGTATTGGCCACCAAGGCCTGTTGATTCTTGCAACTACTTATTTTAGCATTTTGTCCTACTCTCATCCTTCAACAGCAACTCTAATCACCCCAATACTCTCCTGCTCCTTCCATCGGTCACAGAAATGACCTCCTAATTGTCCTCTCAGATGTCAGTCTCCATGGATCCTCTTTCTGACAAATGCATCTTCTAATGCCCCTTTAACCTGTCCTTCCACTTGCCAAAAAAAGAAAAATCCATGTTCTGACTTACAGTAGGTCCAAAATTCACAAAAATCAAATTATATTCAACTATATTTTTCCCCCCTGAGTCAGTCAATAATATTTCCCACTATTCCTTTAAATAATTCCTCTGGTCTAGTCAAATGCTGACTTTTCTAATGCTCAAAATAAATCAAGTTCATTCCTCTCCTTGTATTTTCACTTAGCCACATCACAGACTCAGAGGCTCTTTCCCCCCCTTCATCAATCAAAACCAAAACTTTTTCTTCAAAGCAGAGTTCACATCCAATTTCTCTAGTTAAACCTTTCCTTCCAGTTCCAGCCCACATAATATTTCCCTTTTCTCAACTCTTATAGCACTTAAACCATGGTTCCGTGTACGATGTGAATATACTTGTTTCTGTTTTTCTTCAGTTATTTCATCTGTGCAAATTTTACCTTGCACATTGGACTGCAGGCAGACCGTGTTTTTACACCCCTGGCAGTGGCAGAAGTAGCACTGATTCAACAGGAGCTACTTACACCGACTTACTAATTTACATGGTCCTGAGCATGAATCCCTTCAGTGACAAACAACAGTTCTAGATAACTTGCAATTCCCTAACAGAACATACTGTCTCTGACCCCTGATCTAGCCTACATGAACTCCCAACGCCTCAAATGTTTCCTTTCCACCTTTACTCACCTGGAAAATTCCTAGTTATCTTTCCAGTCTCAACTAGGACACTCATTAAGGAAAGTATTCCTTGCCCCTTTCCTCATCTACCCCAATATCTCTGTAAAGTGTCACTCCTACCCACTTCCATTAAAAGTTCTGAAACATACCTGACACGCTATAGGGTAAATGATTATTGGCTCCTTTGGCCCCTCAACTGGTCCTTGTGCAACTTAAGCTCAAATAATTGCTCTTTTATTGTTGCAGTAGCAGAGTGATGTTGTTTTCTTATTTGTTGAGTCAACAAATGAACAAACAAAAATTTAGTAATGAAAGCTATTGAAAGAGCTAAGAATTTAGTATCATTGGTATCACTTCAGCATTATGTCATGTCTAGTAAGCCACGCTTCATACCACTTAGAATGCCTAGTTTTTTATTCCAGAAATAATTATCAGGCACCCACTATGTGTCAGACATTGGGAATACAGAAAAGATTCAAACACATCAAATCCCTTAACCTCACAGAACTTGCATATCTGTGATGAGAGAGGCAATGAAGGATGGTTTTTGCTCCAACTGAGTTGGAAACCATGGAAGGTTCTGAGCAGAAGGTTCCTTTCTGCAAGGATCCTGCCACTGAGACAATGCCGGCTGGGACCAAAACGGTAGTTAAATGGTGGGTCTCCTTTAAAGGCAGAGCCAACAGAATTGGCTGGTAGTCCCAAAGTGAGGAGGGAGGGAGGGAGGGAGGGAGGGAGGGAGGGAGGGAGGGAGAGAGAGAGAGAGAGAGAGAGAGAGAGAGAGAGAGAGAGAGAACAGTAAAAAATGGATTTTAGTCTATACAACTTTGGAATGGAATTTGTGAAGGGTTTGGAAGGGCGTGATTTTGGAAAGAGTATATAGACATATGCAGAGATTCTCTAAAATTAGTCCTTAAATTTTAACATTCCATTTTGTGTAATTGAACTCTCCTTGGGCATATTTCCAATGAACAGTAAGGATAACTTTGGCCTCTAAGGCAAATTGATAATATTGAATAGAAAAGTCTTGGATAATTGCAGCCAATGCAGCTCCCTGAAGCACTACCTGTACCAGGCACCTTATAAAATCCACTGCAATTTATTCTCCAAAACTGTCTCAAGTTCTAATTTTGTTTTTTTTTTAGACAGATTATTATTATTATTATTTTTACTTTAGAGCAGAAGAGAAAGGGAGAGAGAAAGATAGAAACATCAGTGATGAGAGTCATTGATTGGCTGCCTCCTGCATGCCCCCTACTGGGGATCAAGCCCGCAACCCAGGCATATACCCTGGACCCTTCAGTCCACAGGCTGAAGTTCTATCCACTGAGCCAAACCGGCTAAGGCTCAAGTTCTATTTTTAAATGGCTGATACAATGCAACTAGTGCTAGAGGTTACAATTTCTATGATTGTTCACACAAGGCTCACACAATTATCATTAACATTATTAGTAATTGCATTTTTTCATTTTTAATTTAGGATTGTTTCACTTAAGTTTGTTAATTCTATGCTGTGTTTCAGTAAGAACAATACAGATTCTATATATGTGGCTCCAGTCAGATATCCAGTAGTACAAATTAGCTTCAAGTTACACATACTGAAAAAAAGAGGTTGAGTGAGCCGGGGGGGGGGGGGGGGGGGAGGAGGAGTAATTACATTTTAAATTTTCAAAAGCCAAAATGTTCACTGAACCATAGATGATAATCTAGTCCAGGGGTGGGGAACCTTTTTCCTGCCAAGGGCCATTTGGACATTTATAACATCATTCGCAGGCCATACAAAATTATCAGTTTAAAAATTAGCCTGCTCTATTTGGTCAGTTAATTAATTTACCTCTAACGCCTTGGCAGGGCCAGACCAAATTATTCTGTGGGCCATATACGGCCTGTGGGCCAGACATTCCCCACCCCTGATCTAGTGCAAGGTCAGAGTAGGTGGCCTTGACCTGGGAGTAAAAGACCATGAAATATTTCTGGATGACCTAGAATGACTTAACTCACCTAAGACTGAAGCCTGAGATAGAACAGTAGGAGATCTGGGCTGTCAGGCAGCTACCTAAACAACCTAAATAATCAGTTACTGTGCTTAATGGCTATCATTTGGGGTAAGGCTGGTAATAATGGCTTATTTTTTTCATGTGTTGAAGGATATGTCTGCAAAACTTACTGAATTTGGGATTCAAAAAAATGAGACTGTTTATAAACATACCCTGCAACAGGAAGGCTGTATAATGACCGAGTCTCCTGTGGAATAATTTAGTGGTGGTCATGATGAGTTATAACTTGGACTTTTGAGTTGTCACTGGGCAGAAACAAACCATTCTCACTCAGTCTGTGAGTTTTTTTTCCCTTCCAGACTCTAAGTAGTTTACACAATAAACAGTCATTTCCATAGTAGAAATGACCAAGATGCCTACGCGCCAAAGTTAACCTGTTATTATGGTTAGAAATCAAGGTTGCTATTCTTCCAGATTTTCACAGCCACACAACTTTTGACTTAGCTAATGGAAAAGTAAGAGTAAACATAGTTCCTTGACCTCTTGACGAAGGCAAAAATCAACATGCTAAGGTATTTATTTCACTGGCAAGTGATCCGGCACAAAGAGGCATTCCAGTGGATTCATAATGACAGGTCACTACAGATTCCTCTCAAAGGGAAATTTTAAGCGAGAGTTCGTCCATAAATTGTCCGTGCTTTCTTCTTTAGGGCTTTGATATAAAGTACTGATTTGAAACCTTATATACTTGATTTGTCATTTGTCAATGACACCAAAGAAGAAAATGACAATTTTTAGAAGTTTAATTCACACCCCAAAATCAGAGATCAAGCCCAGGAGAGGCACTCTCATCACACGCATACGTGGACGGGCAGAACTCGGTTTTGCACATATATTTTCTTTCACTTAAAATTCCTTCATAACTGTGATGGCTCAGTTTCCTTCCTTATCTTGAATACTATGCTTTAAAATGACCTCTTTCCATTAAACCAGACAGCTATAACTCCTCCTGGTCCCCAAGCCTGGCATTTATGTCCTCTGGGTATTTCTTGGGCACTGAATGACTAACAGAAGAGAAGTCATCCACACGTACCCATTCTGCTGCCTAGAAGGTGCTGGGTGTGTGCATGCTCAAGCTGAGGAAGAGATCACATTCCACTATGTGACCCTTTATCATTGTAACAGGTGACATGATTAAGAGGCAAAACAGCAAGGGTTTAAACTTTAATTCTTTTTTGTAATCCTCACAGTTCAGTGTTAATTATATATATATACTAGAAGCCCGGTGCATGAAATTCATGCGGGGGAGGAGGTCCCTCAACCTGGCCTGCACCCTTTCGCAATCCAGGACCCTTCAGGGGATTCTGACTGCTGGTTTAGGCCTGATCCTACAGGGATCCCACAGGGATTAGGCCTAAATCGGCAGTCAGACATCCCTCTCACAATCCGGGACCGCTGGCTCCTAACTGCTTGCCTGCCTGCTTACCTGATCACCCCTAACCACTCTGCCTGCCTGCCTGATTGCCCCTAACTGCTTGCCTGTCTGCCTGATCGCCCCTAACTGCCTCTGCCTCTGCCTCGGCCCCCACCACTACGGCTTCATCTGGACGGAATGTCCGGAATGATGTCCAGAAGGTCGTTTGGCTGTCTGGTCTAATTAGCATATTATGTTTTTATTATTATAGATACTAGAGGCCCGGTGCACAAAATTCATGCATGGGTAGGGTCCCTAAGCCTGGCCGGCAATCAGGGCCAATCTGTGGGGCAACCAGCATGATTGGGAGGGCCCCCCACTGGCACCCACCTTTGCTGGCCTGGCGCCGCCCACTTGCTGGTCCTGCCCCCCCACTGCTGCCAGTCGCCTCTCTCTGTGAGGTGACTGGTGGGGCGATTAGGGGACCCACACTGGCACATGCCTTGGCTGGCCTGGGGCCTGTGGGCTGAGGGAAGCTCCTGCATTGAGTATCTGCCCCCTGGTGGTCAGTGTGCATCATAGCAACCAATCGTTCAGCTGTTTGGTCGATTTGCATATTAGGCTTTTATTATATAGGATACTAGAGGCCTGGTGCATAGATTCATGCACCAAAGGGGTCCCTAGGCCTGGCCTGTACCCTCCTGCAACTCAGGACCCCTCGGGGGATGTCAGAGAGCTGGTTTTGGCCTGATCCCCGCAGGCCAGGCCAAGGGACCCCATTGGTGCACGAATCCATGCACTGGGCCTCTAGTATGCATGTAAGATCTTTGGTTAATCTCGTTCTGCCCTCCCCCCCTCTCCCCTTTCCTCTGAGATTCATCAGTATGTCCCATGTTTCCATGCCTGTGCATTGAGTGTCTGTCTCCGGGTGGTCATTGTGTGTCATAGCTACTGGCCGGTCAGCTGGTCGCTTAGGCTTTTATATATATATATATATTTATATATACTATTGGAAACACAATGTATAAAAAGAAAGCCCTGAAGTAGTTAAAATAGACATGCATGTAAGAACAGGAATAACCTGTTAAAATGTAGAGTTAAAATCTATAAATTGAAAACGCTGATATCAAATCATTTTAAAAAGTCAAAATTGTACTCCAACCCTTTGTTTCTAAAACCAAAGAATCAAAGATGCAGGAAAATTTAAAACTATTTGCCCTCCCCCACCACACACACACACACACACACACACACACACACACACGCACATCATAATTTCAAGCCATTGCATGAAGTTCCTACCCATTAGTTGAACGACAACTGCACTGCCCTGGAGTTTCAGTGTATTGTAAATTTAACTCAGGATTCTGAAACAATAACTAATTCATTTCCATCATTCCTTTGTTCAAACCTTTAAACCTTCTTTCCAAAATTAATTCACTAAAATCTAGTTTTCTACCTTACAAAGACCATTTTGATCAACTGTAAAAAATAAAAAATTCAAACAAATGAATTTTAGCTCACAAGCTGTACCAAAATTAAAAAACAAAATAAGTTGTCTCCTACCTATGGTGGTAATAACAGTGCCAGCAAAGAAGAAGGAACTTCCCAAGTCCCAGTGACTGATTTGATTGGAGGTGTTTCCTAACGGTATAATCCCTGCATTTATTGCTGCCACTATTTGCTGCAAGTTTAAAAAGAAATTCATCAGTACACATGAATCACATGGAGGCATCAAACAGCATTTTTTCCACCCCAGATGACTAATTAGACAAGGAGTTTCAATTCTAAGGTTTGCTTTTCCACTTAAAGTATACAATATAGATTACAACTTTATACTAAAGAATTTAATAAATTCAATTCTATTTGATAGTAAGTGAGTGGATCTGCAGGAAGCTTATCATATTGTATCAATATGCATTCATATCATCCATTAACATATATAGTGACTTATTTACCTTAGCAACTAACTGTAGCAATGCATTTTTAGTAAACATCACAGAATTAAAATATCAGATGGTAAACTACAATTTAAATAATATATTTAGCTTCATCAAAAACACAAATATTTCCAAAGTCCTAATCATTTTGAATGTTAAACATAAGTAGCAAAGCCTGGGAAGTGTGAAGCTATAGAGAACATATATCAATGAGGTCCAACAAAACAGGCTAAGATGAGATGGAAAATGCAACCACAATTCACTACTCTCTAAGTAAGTCCATCTATACTTGGGATTCTTAGAATCCATGGATCATGAGGATCTAGATGCTGCCTTGAGTAGTGCAGCTAGACAGACAGATGATGACATTTTAAGCCCTTCTTCAATCATCAGATTTGGGGAGGGAATGGGGAGTTCCACAAACACTAAACATAGAAGGGAATATGAGCCCGACCCCACATAGCTCAGCGGTTGAGCACTGACTATGAACCAGAAGGTCACAGTCCCCTCAAGCTTGATCCCCAGTAGGGGGCGTGCACAAGGCAGCCGATCAATAATTCTCTCTCATCATTGATGTTTCTATCTCTCTCTCTCCCTCTCCCCTCTTCTCTGAAATGAATAAAAATAAATAAAATAAAAATAAGGGGAATGTGTTAAGAGAAAATGTGTAGTAAAAGAAAAACATAGAGATTGTTCAGATAAGACATTTCTGTTGGAAATATAGTCTTAGAAATCTTCATCACTTGACTTACAGATTTTAAAATTAGAGGAAACTTCGTTTGATAGGCAAAAAAATTTAAAGACTTAAGAGGTAAAGTGATTTATTTAAGGTTATATAGTTTACTGGTGAATGGGCAAACACTACATTGTACTAATATTTGGAGGCACTATCCAAGAAATTACTGTCAAATGTGATAAAGCAAGTAATCCAGAGCTGAAATACAGAATAAAGTCTCATTCATCTAATTTATTTTCATCTATAAATTAAAACTACAGTAGTTGTATGTAAAGTTAATTGAATTATAATTGTTTACATTAACTATGACATATATTCACTGCAAAATTAGAAAAATACAGAAAGTTAAAAAGGTATATTATGAATAAAAACTATTCATAATTCTAGAATCCAGAATCCAGAGATAACCACTATTAATTTATTAAGGTATCTTCTCCTGGTATTTTGTAACCCTTTTTACATAATTGGATTTATGAAATATATGAAATGTATTTTCTATTTTTAATCATTATTCTAGATGCAGTTTTTCCTTGACATTACCATATTTGTTATGGAAATGTCATTTCTCAATATGTAGACATTCTAAAATGTGTCTTATTATAAAAATGGTGCCATGAACATTTTTGTGTATAAATACTTTTGCATTTCTGCATATTCCTCGAGAGAGGTTTCTAGAAATAAAATTGCCACATTAAAGATTATGAATATTTTAAGCACTTGATGTATAGCTATCCAAGAAGGTTATTACAATTTATCATTTCTTTCCCCAACAATTTATAAATGCTTAGCAATATTATTACCTCTAATATTAATATTTTATCTTCACCAAACTGATAAGAATTATTTCATTTATGTATATATCCTTTATGATGAGTGAGGTTGAACACTAATACTTCCTTTATCATATATTCAACGCACACAAATATACACATATCCACGTATATTCACAGTATAATGAAACTAGTTTTGAGTTAATTGATTTTCCTTATCTGACTCTATATTGTAACTTTAATATCAGATAAGACAGGTCTACCTGATTATGCTTCTTTTAAAAATGTTTTTTGCAGTTGCTACCTATTATTCTTGCACAAACTTTGGGACTCTTTAGTTAAATTTTATACAAATTTTCATTTCCACAGGCTTACCAAATCCATTGTTTGGATATATGTGAAATCTATAAATTAATTAAGGAGAATGAACACTAGTATAATAATAACACTTCCCATCAAAGAACATGGTATAAATCTCCATTTACTGAGTCCTCTTTAATATCCTAAACTAGAGTATTTTTATATACTTCACATAGGTCTGTAAGGTTCTTCTTAGGTATATTATTATTTCCATTTTAAATTATAACTGGGTTAATGCAGTATATTGCTCATTCTCTGCACCAGCAGGTCTCAATTTTTTAAAATCTCAAAACCACTTTACCGTCTCAAAAACTATTGAAGACATCAATGAGCTTTTGTACATGTAGTTATAACTATTGATATTTACTGCATTTGTTTGAATTTATAATTCTTGAAATGTTTTTATTAATTCATGCAAAAAAGAACAATAATCCCATTATATATGAACATAAGTAACCAACTTTTATGAAAAATAATTGTTTTTCAAAACAAACATTTAGTGACAAGAGGGGCATTATTCTATAATTTTATAAATCTCTTAAATATCTGGCTTAATAGAAAACAGATTCTAATATATATTTCTTCTTTCAATATGCTGAGAGAGAACAACACATTGCCTGCGGAAAACTCATGAGATAATCAGACTGGAAGGCAAAAAAGATCTTAGTACTACTAAGAAAATAGCTTTGAGCTCATCAATATTCTGAGATGGTCCTGGGACCACATCTTGAGAATCGCTGCTCTATACTACTTCAACTCACTGCTATTATTATTTCTTTTGTTTTATTGCTTTTGTTTTCTACCAAAATAAGCAAACTTATAGTTTACAAATAAGACATTTTATCTCAGCATCTTTCAATAACTATGTTTTATTACTTTTCATCTCTTATTACATTGCCTAGTATTTCTAAAGCAATGTTAAATAAAAATGATAACAGACTTCTTTGGGGTTTTTTTGTCACATAAATTTCTCAATGACGTCAGCGTTTTATCATTAAATATATTGATCATTCGCAAGAAAATGGTATTTAATTAAATAATTATGAGCAGACAAAAAAATTAGAAGGACAGATACACTTAAAAATGTAAAATGGTAGTGTTTAGGCCAGATAGCATCTCCCCCACCCCTCAATCCCCACCCCAACAAAAAAAAATGTAAAATGTCTTTGGAAATATCTTAAGATAGGAACACACACTTTGTAAGCACAGGCTCAGTGATCTCTAGCCTTATGATTCCCAGGAAAAATGAATATTTCCAGTAAAAATCAAGGAAGAGGGTTGGGATTTAGATTATAATTGCATCCAAAGTGTATTTTTATATTTTACATTCATTTATTCAAAAAGATAATTAATTGCTTAAGGTATTAGGCAATGGGGAAGCAAGAGAAGTAAAAGCATGGGCGATATAGATGAGAAAAAATAAGGCATATCTTTAGACTCCACCCCACTAAGTAAATTATTTTATTGACTAGAAGCAAGCTAATTCCTCCAACAATTGACTTAATATAGTTTTCATGACCAGCACCATCATCTTTTAGCCTGTTCTTTTACTTGTCTATGATGAGGTGCGACATTAACCAGACACTTGGATAAGGGCCACAAATTATTTAAATGCAAAATAAGCAAAAGTAGACTTATAAACAGTATGCCTGGCAATGTGTGGGTTGTAAATAGTTATCACAGAGCTGTGATTATTGCAACAGAAGCTTGAGATGGAACTGAGAATATGTCAAATCACTATGAGAATGAATCTACCATGAGGTCCTTTTTCTGGAATATTCTTGTAAGTTTATTTTATATTTTTGTACAAGTTCTCTTGGTCACCACCCACAGGAAATTGAATGCCCTTGGCAAGTGCACTGTCATAGATCTAAGAGTCTGCAGTTTCAACATAAATTCAGGCCATTAGATCATTTAACAAATACCTTCATTAGAACTGTTTCTGTATATGCCATATAATGTGACCAAACAATCACTTCATCAATAATAAAAATTCACTTTTCCATTAAAGGCAACTTTTGTGGAACTGAAGTCACGTTGACAACTGATGACTAAGTTGAATTGTTTAGGTTAGGGTGAAGTAATGTTGGGTCCTATGCATTTAATCCTAATATATTATGATTACCTGAAGGGCTTCCAAACTTAAAATCTACAAAAGACCTAGTAGATCTTGGTTGGATTTTCACTCAGTTTTGCTCTTCAGTTTATAGTCAATAATAGAATGCGCACAGGGAAAGGAAGTTGAATCATAGTCAAGATTATGAGCTTATACTTAGAGTTCTAAGAGGCTTATACTCATAGAGATGATAAAAGTAATTACTCAAAATTATTATGAAAATCTTAGTTTCCACGACAACGGCTTTAGAATCAAAGTTCACAGCATTCTACTGTAAATTTGTGCATTCTTGAATTGTAAAAAGTTGATGTCTCGCCGAAACCGGTTTGGCTCAGTGGATAGAGCGTCGGCCTGCGGACTGAAAGGTCCCAGGTTCGATTCCGGTCAAGGGCATGTACCTGGGTTGTGGGCACATCCCCAGTGGGAGATGTGCAGGAGGCAGCTGATCGATGTTTCTCTCTCATCGATGTTTCTAGCTCTCTATCTCTCTCCCTTCCTCTCTGTGAAAAATCAATATTTTTTTTTAAAAAAGTTGATGTCATATGTCTTTCTAGAACTATAATCAGCTTTAACACCAAATATTGTTAAGACACTTGCTTGTAATCATATGAAACTAGCACAGGCTTGGAACTCAAGAAAATTACTGACAATCATAAAAACGTTCCCATGAGTTCAATGCATGAGGTAATATTTCTGGGACTATTGATAATCCAACAAAAGAGCAAACAAATTCTCGAAAGCTACACCATATTAGCATAATATCCCACAAGTATACTCAAGTGCAGTTCTCAGCTAATGATAATACTGGGTTGAACCATATAATATTACCAATATCTAAGAACTTTTTGGCGAACAAAATGACAATTTCATATTAACATGCAAAATAATAGTACTGATATTTTCATGAATAGTGTGTTAAACATGCTACATTTCATTGCAGTGTGGTATTTATTACTGGAGCATTAAAGCTAATTCCCATAAGCAGGAAACTTCATAGCAAAACAATCATGACCTTAGAGTTCTACTGTGAAGAATATATACCTATTAGTTTAAGTAAAACCCTATATGGCTAAGAATGCTATTCTAGGAAAGCATGGATTACCTAATCCTTATGGGATATTCAAGTTGTGTCCAACTTTGCATATATATGAGAAATCAAGGGATATTATCTAATATTTAAGATGATTACATTTTACAGAAGTAACTTTGTATATTCCTCTTTTGATATCAAATATTCTATACTAATATACATTCTAGCCTCCAATTTGATAAATGAACTTGAGACACATTCCATATAACTTTGTTTGTCAGAAATTCTGTAGTTATATGAAGATGGCATTTATGGTTTTTATTTGTTTATTTTGGCCTAGAAAAAACAGAGGCATCTACATAAATACAAAAAGAAATTCCACAATTATATCCCATAGTTAAATGGACTATTGTAAGAATTGAAAAAGGTGAGATTTTTCCAAATCTAACATCAGTAATCTTTTTCTTTCTACAGTATATATTTCTCATTTCATGCAGAAAAAAAGATGAAGTAGTACATTTGCATATTTTATACAGAACACAGGGGATTAAATATGCTATATTTAGAGTCTACTAAAGGAGCACATTTTCAAGGTTTTCCCAGAGTATATCTTTTAAGTGACCAAGACAACATGCAATAACATTTTTAATCTATCAATTATTTTCATAGTTTCTTTAAAAGACTTTCAAAGTCCTGGACCATGTTTCCAAGTAATAGATGACCTAAGTTTAACCACACATTAACTAGAAATTCTTATAAGGCACCCTTTTATTTATTTTTTAAGGCACCCTTTAAAAAAAAAACACCTCAAAAGACTTAATTCTTATAACGTAGAAAGGGTAGCATTTCCAACAGGAAGCAGTATCTGCACAACCATCTTTGGAAAGCAACTCAAAACATCAACATCTCGATTACCTTCCCAGGTCTGTCCTCCTATTGGGGATTACGCATTGCATGTCAAAGCTATTTTTATACAGACTAATGAAGTGCACACCCTTTTTCTTGCTCTTTTGAAAGTGCAAATTGATTTCCCATTAATAAAAACAAAAGCTTAAAGTCCAAAACAGGGAACCACAGAATTAGTTAGAGGTGGACCGGAAGCAGGAGGCGTACTGCTGGGTGTAGGGCTGTATCCCTTGGTTACATCCACCTTGGAAGATTTTTTTCAATCATAAAAGTAATATACATAGTACTGAACATTTGGAAAAAGAAGAACTACAAAATCACCCACAGTCTGTAAAAGAGATATTTTTTTTGCAACCTGCATGTATTTAACTTTTAGTTTTGTTAAAGGTTATAATCATCAAATCTGCTTTCAACTATTTTCATAAAACATAAGCATGTTCCAAGGCATTTTGAAGTCATCCATATCTCACTTCATAGACATCTCATTGAATAGCTACAGGTAACAGTTTACTTAACCACTTCTCTATCACTGAGTGAATTTGTTTAACGGCATCCAAGGGTCATCGGTGACCATCTTGCAAGTTGTTATAGAGATGGTTTATATATCAAACGAGGACTGAACTTGAAACATTGGAATTCTGCTATTCTGTGAGCCCTGCATGGAATGACACTGTGGTGCAGCGGGCTAGCACATGGTTGGGACCCCCGAGTCACTGCAACACGGAAGGAGCCAGAAAAATACACGTGAAGCCAGCATACCGAGACCTGCATTTCCCCAGCTGTACGTGCTTTCATGAGTTTTCCTAGATCCCATATTATTGTATGGTATACTAATAGTCTATCAGAATATTAATCTCTATCTTTCTGGCCCCTTTCATCTCAGCATAAGTTGGGGGATAAGATTAATAAAAGAAAAGAAAAATATGGAGAGAGGAGGTTGAGTGAGAAGTCAGAAAGAAACAAAAGGGCATAGAGAAGGGAGAAAGATAAAGGTTGCTGAGATAACAAAGAGACAGTTCTACAAGCATAAGCTAGGAATTAATAGGACGCACAGTCACTCTATCTAGGAAGTTCTATAAAAGAGGTTGTCCTTAAAATAGGACTTGTGTGGGCAGAAGACTGAGATCAAGGAGACACAGCATCGAAGAACACGGTACATTTTTATACCATTTAGCCTAAGGCCAACCACACTAACCAGCATTTATTCATGCACTGTTTCTAAGGCCTGACATTCTAAACTGATGGAAAAAATAGCCCAAAATGGAACGAGGGAGTTTTACTGTCAATTACATGTATCCATAGAGTCCCCAAATTTGGAGATTCTGTTGGCTTTTTCAATAGAAAGCCACTGATTTTTGCTCATCTGATTTTCCAGTACACATAAGCATATATTTCCACAATAGCTACAAGTTTTAACAGGTTTCATGGGTTTTAAAAACAAATGATTTTTTCCTGCCCTTCCTAAATATGTAACTAAAAGATCATAACCAATCTCAGCCTCTGTACACACACACACACACACACACACACACACACACACACACACACCAGAGACCAGTTAATCTGAGTTGTATTTGAGTACATCTAACTTTTCACAACCCAAATTAGTCATTGATAAAGGTCAAATATCACAATACTAAAACATTCCAATACTATTCTAATAGACACTTCCTCTGCTTCAAGCCCTGTAAAATTTATGTATTTCTCACTTCCACGGAGTTGACTCATTGCCATTAAATAAGCCTACAAGAAATGTCTGTGCTTTCAGGTTCCAGGTAGAATTTCCTCACACACTACAGATAAATGTACTGATGACTTGCTAACATTATGCAGAGAAAAGGAAGTCTTACAAAACTGTTTAATATGTTTATATTTCTTGGTTCAATGTCACCCAATCAAGACAGCAAAAATAGCATATGAATTACTTCCTAAAATGTAGTGATTCATACTCTTTCTGTCTTAGCGTCTTAGCTTTCCTCCAAGTTTCCCCATCGTTCTCAATTACACACCCATACACTCCCCAGTTAAAATAAATACTGAATTAGCTGAAATCTACTTTGTTGAGAAACAGGAACATGATAGAATTTCTTATACTTCTTCAAGCCGAATGGAATGACAGGGCTACCTTTTGACAAGTGTCCAATAGCTACTGCACAAAAATGCAATTAAACCCTTCCCTCGGGCACCTCTCAGACTGACTTCAGAGTGTCACACCACAACCATCAGCACCGAAAACGAGCCTGGCATCTCTCCCCATGTTTTCTGCATTAGTCATTCACAGATGCTGTATTATTCATCTTTATTCACACAAGGATACCAGTCCCAAGAGCAGTTCAGGGCACAGCAACCAACCTATGAAGATGCCATTACTGGAGCCATCTTTTTTTGGTATTGATTTCCTGCCCTTCCTAAATATGTAACTAAAAGGACATAACAAGGATTGAAGACCTCAGCTTCTGTACACACACGCACAATAAGCAAAGAGACCAGTTAATCAGATTTGTATTTGAGTAAATCAAGCATTTCACAGCCCAAATTAGTTATCAATAAAGGTCAAACCCAAAACCTGGCTATGTGCTCTGACAAGGAATTGAACCAGCTACCTTTTGATGTACTGGACAACACTCCAACCAACTGAGCCACACAGGCCAGGGCGCTACAGTGATCTTTAAGGGATGATGGATCTCATGACTGGAGAAGTATCAAGTTGGAACATCCTTAGTGATATTCACTTCTCTCCTGCCCTCAGACTCCCTCGAAACAACAATATATTTATGCTGGTGGAACGAGCAGGATACATTTAAACTGGGCAGAGAGAGAGAGAGGAATGAAAAGTCACAGTGAGCAACATGGAGTTTCTTGAGGACCCGGGAGATGCATGAAGGGGGAAGAGTGCGCGCATCAGGAGGTGACTGAAAGCATTTGAACTTCACTCACTGTTTCACTTTTACTCACCACTGTGCTTCTATTGAGTGTCCTCTAGAGTCTACTTGGAACCAGCACTGTAAGACTGAGGTGCTTCATCTCATAAAAACAACCCAGTGACCATTATCAATATGGTATCACATAACAGAAATCAGGTACATAGTATTTATCTTCCACCAAAGCTGAGGCACAGAGGGGTTAAATGGATCACTAGTTCCAAGAAAGTAAAAATAATAAAACAAAAATAAACGCAATAACATTTAAAAAAAAATTTTTTTATGGTTTCAGTCTCAGGTCTTGGTGCTACAGTTCAGCTATATCAGAGCCTTGGTTGCCTAGCTTGAGGCATAGCTATTGCTTGTAATTTATTTCTGTGTGAAAAACACTTTAAAGGCTCCAAGTAATACATAAATGTATAATTAAATTTTTTAAAAGAATCCATGCATAAGTTTGAAAGTGGGTGAACATCCTGTTTATTTTATCCACATGTGTATAATGTGTCCCAAATGGTCACAGGACTTATCTTTTATGACTTTGTCATATACAGCCTGTGTGTTTAGTGTTTGAGCTAACGGCTCAAAAATTATTTGTGTCATGTTTGGGCTTAATGATTTCTAATTATATATAAAATTACTATCATGAATTTATAGACTACGGTACCAATTGACTATTACAGAGCATGGTAAAGAGAGGAAGACTTGGCATTAGCATTTGACAGAGCTGGTCTCTCCCACTTTGTGACATGTCCTCACTTGGCTCATAGAACACCATGCTCTCTGATTTCCTCTAATCTCCCTGACCACTGTCTCACCACCTTCACCTCTGAGTCCCTGGTCCTGTCCTTCTCCATCCATCCACACTCCTAGGTGATTTCATGTAGCATCACCAAGATGCTCATAACTCCCAAATGTATTCTTCACTCTGGACCACTCTCCTGCCTGGGTGTCTGAAAAGCAACTCAAACCAATCATATGCCAACTTGGACTCCCGAGCTCACCCCTGAAACTTGCTCCATTTGAGTTGTCCCCATCTCATTAACTGGCATCTTCATTTTTCTAGTTCTTCATCCTTGATTTCTTTCTCTCACACCTCACCTCAAATCCTGCCAAGTTTATTTTTGAAATCTCCCAATTTGATCACATCTCATCACATCCACTGCTTCTGTCCTCACCCAGACCATCCACCATCTCCCCACAGGGTTCTTGAGTGGATCCCCAACTGCATTCTAGTCTCCCAGGACAGACACTGTGATTCTTTTTTTTTTTTTTAAATATGTTTTTAATGATTTCAGAGAGAGGAAGGGAGAGAAAGAGGGAGAGAGATAGAAACATCAAAAATGAGAGCCCGGCTGTTGTGGCTCAGTAATTGAGCATCAACCTATGAACCAGGAGGTCACAGTTTGAATCCAGGTCTAGGCACATGCCGAGGTTGCAGGCAGGATCCCCAGTAGGGAGTGTGCAGGAGGCAGGCGATCCATGATTCTCGCTCATCATTGATGTTTCTATCTCTTTCTCCCTTTCCCTTCCTCTCTGAAATCAATAAAGATATTTTTTTTAAGAAAAAAATGAGAATCATTGATTGGCCACCTCCTACTGGTTGAAAGCCAAGATCAGCCAAAAGGGATGCCTCCTGCACCAATTAGCCAAGTTGTGAATGCAAAGAAAAAGTTTTTAAGGAAATTAAAAGTGCTACTCCAGTGCGCACATAAATAAGAAAGTGAAAGAACCTTATTGCTGATGTGTAGAAACTTTTAGTGGTCTGGATAGATCAAACCAACAATCTTCCCTTAAGCTAAAGGCTAATCCAGAGCAAGGCTGTAACTCTGCTCAATTCTATGAAGACTGAGAGAGGTGAGGAAGCTGCAGAAGAAAATTGTGAAGCTATTTTGGTTCATGAGGAATAAGGAAAGAAGCTGTCTCCACAACATGAAAGTGCAAGGTGAAGTCAAATAATGACGATACAGCAGCCACAGAAAATTAGCTAGAAGACCCTGCTAAGATAATTAATGAGGCTGGTTACAGTAAACAACGGATTTTCAATGTAGACAAAACAGCTTCCTATTTGAAAAAGATGCCATCTAGAACTTTCATAACTAGAGAGAATTAGTCAATGGCTAATGGCTGGCTTCAAAGCTTCAAAGAACTTGCTGACTCTCTTGTTAGGGGTTAAATGCAACTGGTGACTCTAAGTTGAAGCCATTGTTCATTTACCATTCCGAAAATCCTAGGGCCGTTAAGAATTATGCGAAATCTACTCTGCCTGTGCTCTATAAATGGAACAACAAAGCCTCAATTATAGCACATCTGTTTACAACATGGTTTAAAGGATATTTTAAGCCCACCGTTGAGACCTGCTGCTCAAAAACACAAAATCCTTTCAAAATATTACTGCTCATTGGCAATATACCTGGTCACACAAAAGCTCTGATGGACATGTACAGTGAGATGAATGTTGTTTTCATGTCTTCTAACACAACATCCATTCTGCAGCCCATGGATGTAATGTCCACATTCAAGTCTTATTATTTAAGAAATAGATTTCGTAAGGCTTTTGCTGCCATAGCTATTGATTTCTCTGATGGATCTGAGGAAAGTAAATTGAAAGCTTTGGAAAGGATCCACCATTCTAGATGCCATTAAGAATATTCATTTGTGGTCCATGAGAAGAGGTCAAAATATCAACGTTAATAGGAATTTGGAAGAAATTGATTCCAACCCACATGGACGACTTTGAAGGGAGACTTCAGCGAAGGAAGTCACTGCAGATATGGTGGAAATAGCAAAAGAACTAGAATTAGAAGAGGAGCCTGAAGAGGTGACTGAATTGCTACATCTCATGACCAAACTTGAATGGATGAGAAGGTGCTTCTTATGGATGAGCAAAGAGTGGTTTCTTGAGACAGAACAAACTGATGGGGAAGATGCTGTGAAGATGGCTGAGATGACAACAAAGAATTTAGGCTACTACAAGAACTCAGCTGAGAAAGCAGCAGCAGGTTATGAGGGGACTGAGTCCAATTGAGAAAGAATTTCCCTTGTGGGTAAATGCTGTCGAACGGCGTCACATGCTACAGAGAAAGCAGTCGTGGAAGGCAGGGTCCACTGATATGGCCACCTTCAGAAACCACCTCCCTGTTCAGTCAGCAGACCTCACCATCCTGGCAAGCCCCTCCGCCAGCGAAAAGATGGTGACTCACTGAAGGCCCAGATGATGGCTAGCAGTTTTTGGCAATAAAGTGTTTTTTAATTAAGGTATTAATGATGTATTAAGACATGATGCTATTGTTTTAAGACACTAGTCTATAGAATATTGTAAACAGAACATTTACATGCACTGGGAAATAAAAAAATTGTGACTTGCTGGTGGATCCATTTATATATATATATATATATATATATATATATATATATATATATATATAATTTCAGAGAGGAAGCGGGGGGGGGGAGGGAGATAGAAACATCAATGATGAGAGAGAATCATTGATCAGCTGCCTCCAGCATGCCCCACACTGGGGATCGAGCCCAATACCCAGGCATGTGCCCTGACAGAGAATCGAACCATGACCTCCTGGTTCATAGCTTGATGCTCAACCACTGAGCCACGCTGGCTGGGCGGGACTGGTTTCCATCTTGCCTGTTTCAGAGAACTGATGGGACCCGGCACAGTCTAGTTGCCTGGGGGACACTGAGAACAAAAGCGAGCTGGACTTCTTGCCTCTGCTCCAGAGGGCCCATGGTACAACAGACAGAGGCCACCACAGCTTGGCAGCCTGTCCATCGTGGGGCAAGAAAAGAGTGGAGCGTGCGTCCCACATTCTGGCTTTTGGGGGGCTACCCAGAGAGATGGTTTCTGTCTTGCCCAACACAGAGTACAGACAGGATGCAGCCCCCTCTGCACACCTGGGGATGGACCACTGAGAATAAAAGTGACTTGAATGGCTTCCAGCAGCTCCAGAAAACCTGCAGTACTGCGGACAGACACCAGAGGTAGCAAGAGATTACAAGCCCCTAAAAAAAAAAGAGAGAAACTGGCCAATCCATGTAATTGGGAATTGACATGCACAAGTCCAGAGAAGGTGAATCCATGGCAAAGGTCTGAGAGGCCTCTCAAGCTCGGCTAATTGGTGAAAGTCTTTCCCCACACATAGTCAGTCGGTAAAGATTGAAGAGGTGGCTGTTTTTTCAAATGGATAGATCACAACGGAAAGAGACAGGGAAGCATGGCTCAATGAAAGGAACGGAATAAATCTCCAGAAACAGAGTTATAATGATATATGTATTAGTGAGGTTTTAAAGGATAATTAACTAGGAAAATAAATGTGCAAAACACTTTGAAATTTATGAAAATCAGATGAGTGAAATGTAATTCTAATATATGATTACTGGCTCATTGGCCTTCCTCCCTATTAAAACATTGATCTTGGTCCTTGAAGCCACGCCATTATAAAGATTTATTTTATCAAAAAGAGAGAGAAAATAATTTATTAAATCCAGATGCTTACAAAGGTGATTGATGTAACAATAAATAATGGGCAACTTCTGCGTTGAAAAAATACTAAATAAGCACAAAAATACTCAACCAGCAGTGAATCTTAATGAAGCTAAAGTGGATTGCCTCTGAGGGGCAGAAAGAAAAGAATTAGGTCAGATATTGAGCTCTGTTTGTTGGCTTCCAAAAGCAATGTAGCAAAAATGACCAGTCTCCACCTCCAGATGGTCTCCACCTGCCATGACCTTCAAATTGTTTGCACGATCCTAGGTACTAAATCTGGGTGGTGCCGAGGAGTGGGATCATCGAAATCAGTTTCCTCCAGCAGTGCCCCGAAACCCCAGGCCTTGTTCTCCTGTCCACGACTAAACACATCTCAATTCAGAGTCTAAGAATCAGATATATTTCAACCCCCAAAATGGGATGGAGTAGGAGTATGGGATAAGGGGATAACAACAGCAAACAAAGCCAACATTCTTTAAGCACTTAAATGCTTTACTTGAATTACCTCTTTATTCTTCACAGCAACCCTATTTTATAGGTATTCTTTCCTCAGTCCAGAGAGGTCACTTAAAGTTTAGAGAGAAAAATTACTTGCTCAAGATGGCACCTCTAAAAAAGGACTCAACTGCAGTTTAAAACACATCTATTCCAAAGTTCAGGCTTTTACCACTACTCTGAGCTACCTCCAAGACAACCTAGGGCTCTTCTTCTTCTTCTTCTATTTTTTTTTTAAATTAGAGCTCTTCTTCTAACACCCAAGGGACATGGGGATTCTTCAGAGATTTTTAGTACCTCTTAAGATTATGAGGCACAAAGAGAGTGAAGTGATCGAGATCTTATGTAGGAACAGGCAATGGAATGGGTGGAACAATGATATTAGCTGTCAGGTGTACTGTCTACTGAAAACATTGCTATCATCTAAAAATAACAGAGAATTCAGTATATAAGTATATGAGGAGCCTTTTTCAAAATTTAAGTCAAATAAGTGAGATGCAGAAGTGTCTGAATGTGGTAGGAGCTAAATGAGGGTCAGAGAATATTAACTTTGATAATTTTGAATAAAACTTGAATAATAACTTGTATGTGTATTCTACAAATACAAAGGACTACGAAGGGCAGAGGTAGCATTTGGGAATCCATGGCCAAAGGAAATAAG
This sequence comes from Myotis daubentonii, assembly GCF_963259705.1. NCBI lineage: Eukaryota > Metazoa > Chordata > Mammalia > Chiroptera > Vespertilionidae > Myotis > Myotis daubentonii. Next base: position 16,880,221 of record NC_081857.1, on the reverse strand, counting down.
AGAGGAAAGGTCTTAGAACACGAAACTGGATTAAAACCAATAATAATTTCTTCCCTCGGTCTGTTTCAATTCATTCAAATGATGTAAAACCAACTATAAGATGAAGAAGAGTGTTTTCAACAATCATTCAGATCTCCCCTTAAAAGAAAGTTCTAGGACTTTCTTCTTGACCAGGATTCTTGGTATGGCTTATGTTTCATGCAAAAAAAAAAAAAAAAAAAATCTACAACAAAAATATAGCTATCTCCAAGGAGCCTAACTGAAACTTGTAAGTCACTTTGGGATTATATTTTAAAACAAAGTGTTTTTCCATAAAGATACTATTCTGCTTTTATAGAGTAAATTAAAACTAAATTCGTTTTTATTCAAGAATTCTATTTTTCCATACAGTGTACATTGCTTTTAGTTGGGGTTCAGAGAAGCAATGATTAATCACTTGTCCCTAGGTACTTAGAAAAGGCAGTTATCAGTTATATTGGGCTAGATGAAAGATGGGAGTTACAACTTGTTAACCTCGAGGGGTGCCAAGCTCAGAGGATCACACCACAAACTCCTCTTTTTTATCTTACGATGGCCACTGCCACAATGAACCCAGCTCTCCTGCCTTATGTTTTCCTCTCAGTTGCCACAGCAAATTTTCTCAGGCGGCAATGTCCACTTAGCCAGAAGGACGTCCAGCAAGTAACCCCAGGTCCACAGGGGCCCACTGGCAGTTCTAAGGCAGGGCAAAGGGACAGAGAGCTGGGAGAGGCCAGGACAGAAATAACAGAAGAGCAGGAACAGAAGAGGGTGAGAAGGAAGAATGGGAGGGAGGCATAAAGGAAAAGGAGAAGAAAAGGTGGCAGAAGTAAGAAAAGAGGGAAGACGTATCGAAAGGAGACCGTCTACAGAGAAGAATTCTATGCGAAGGAGGAAAGTGGACCCGGGGCCCGCACAGGCAAATCAGGACAGCTTTGTGCTATGAGTTGCCTCCTCTCGCCCTGAGTCTTTCTCCCCCCACGGGGGAAGCAGAGCAACAACCCCTCTGGGCCATTACCTGGATGAGCTCGTCCAGCTCGGTCGAGTTGACACAGGAGTGCTGGGAAATGAAGGTCTGCTTCTGGATCACGATGGTGGTCCTCTGGGAAATCTCGTGAGGCTGCTCCAACGCTTTGAACACGGTGGCTCCGATGATCAGGTAGAGGACAACCACCAGGAAAATCGTGGAGACCGTCTTCCATTTCATAACATTAATGGCCGTGTCACTCTCCGCCCGGGAAGCAAGCACGGTGGGTTTCGTGGAAAACGAGAGCCTGGGCTTGGAGTTCTGAGCGGCAGATTTTGGATCCAGCAAGTCAGGTGCCGCCACTGGTAAGAGAGAAGGAGGGTTAGGCTGGAGGAGGTCAGTGGGGTAACGGCTGGGCTTGTCTAAGGGGTGGCAAAGGTTGACGGAATTCTGCGCTCCTGGTGGAAGCTCTGGAACCAGAAAGGCACCCAGGAGCATATAAATGGGTTCAAGGGAAAGGGGCTGGGCCTTCGCTCTCTGCTGCTATTGGGGATCCAGATGGGAGGGGGAAGAAAAACAAACAGGAGTTGGACCAAGAAACTTAAAAAAATAAAAGCACGCCCGCCCAGCTAGTGTGGCTCAGTGGTTGAGCAGCGACCTATGAACCAGGAGGTCACGGTTCAATTCCCGGTCAGGGCACATGCCTGGGCTGCTGGCTCCATGCCCAGGGGAGGGCGTGCAGGAGGCAGCCAATCAATGGTTCCCTCTAATTGCTGATGTTTCTCTCTCTCTGTCCCTCTCTCCCTTCCTCTCTGACATGTCTGAGGTCTTCCTAATGAATTTCAAAATTTGCATCTGTCCACCATGAGTCAACAAAGACTTACTGAACTGCTAAGGGTTGCTGATGCTAAAGTAGATATTCGAATACTCATGAAGAAGGTTCCTGGATACTCCCCTTCTCTAGCATGTAACACTCTATACCACAGCAATCAACGTAAATAACGTTCTCTACTTTTGCCTTAAAAAATTCATTATAATAAAGGAATTGTATTATAAGTGAATTTATGACCCAGACGCTATTGCTCAAAGTAAAACATTAGTAATTTTCTGGTAATACGTGATGATGGTAAATACACCACAGTAGCCCAATCATTTCTTTTTGCTTAAGCATTCTCTATGCTTTGTTATTCAATCTCTGACATGTGTATAAAAACAAGAATATCGCTACCCACTGTGGCAAAATCCTTGGTGCAGCCAAGACATGACAAGTTCCTTCCATTTCAACAGTGAACATTATCAAGAAAAAAAAAGTTTAAAGCCTTGTCTCACACCTTGGACCCTACATGCTCTGTACAAAGCTAATTGCTCCATTAGCATGAATTTCTGTGTTCCCTTACAAATTCCCATATACTCTGAGGTGACTCTAAATCCATTTATTATTCATCTGAGCTGTTCAAAAATATCATTAATGGATTCCTTTTTAGCTAATACAAGAGATACTAGCCTTCTACTTGCTAAGGGGAAAGTAAGCCATCTATTACAATATATTTGATTGGAAAAATAACATTGAACCAAAAGGGGTAATAGAATGGCCAACAAAGAGGGAATTTTAAAAAGCCACCACCTCAACTAGAATAATCAACTTGTTGTCCGTAACTGTAATAGAAACAAGTGAAAATAGTATCTATCATACAGGTGTAATAAAATGATATCCTAATCTAAAAGACACTTTGGGGTAAGTATTGGGGAAATGCCAATGGAATTGCCCCCAAATGCCCGACAGGAACCTGACATTACTTGAGGAGGAGAAGGAAATACAGCAGAGAGTGTCAATTTTCACATGGCTACATACCTTGCCCTCTTGACTACCGCTGAGTTAAATTTAGGACGACCACAGTCTGAATTCATAAACTAAGTCTTCAGTTGCCCATCAAAAAAGAAGCTTTGCAAACAAAGCTATTTGGAGCACCAGTGCTAGGCAGTGTTGTAAAGTGATGGCAGATAATAGAGGGATCCTCAACCAGCAAAGCTCTGAGTGGTTCTGGCTTGGAAGAGAGGAAGCCAGCGCTCTGACGGGGTAACAGTACCTGTACATACGTGCGATCGCCACACACGGTCCTGACAGCAGTGAAGTAGAGGTATGTACACGTTTCTACCCTGTCGACACTCCTCTGCTCCATAAAGCCCCGAACGAATAGACACTTTTAACATCTCATGTTCGTAAAGGCAACTTCACTCAAAATTCACGCTGGCTATGTGTTTAGAATTTTCATTTTTTTAAAAAAAACAACACTTTTTAAATAGAAATGCTGATAATAGCTAAAATCAGTCATCTGCTGTCTAACCGCCCCACCAGGCCTCCACGCTGCCTTATGAGTTTGAGTGAAAAATAAAGGTCATAACCTAAAATGTAGCATTTTTGGAATAAAAATTAACAAGATCACATAGAAGCTCAACATTATGTCTCTCTTGCGGAAGCTCCCCAAGCCTTTCTCGGCAGTGCTCTGTTCTCTCCTGTTTCTGATTGTTCACATCAGTGGTGTCCAGTCTGCAGAACTGGAAAACACCAAGACTATGTACCTGGATGCTCCCCAAATCCCGTCCCTAAATCCCCACGGCAAACTAAACGTCATTATAAGCTTTCGGAGGAAGGGGACAGGTACATTTTTAAAAGTGCGTGCGTGTGTGTGTGTGTGTGTGTGTGTGTGTGTGTGTTAAGCTAATACCTTTCCCGATGGAGTTTATTTTAAGCTATTGCCGTATCTTTTAATTAGCAGAAATACATATGATGCACATTTGGCAGACCGAATGGGCAGGAACTGGTGAGATAGCAAAATGAAAAAACAACAGCCTTTCCTCTCCGTCTAATATGAGAAACCCTCCGGTTTCCATCTCCAGTCCTTTGGGGTATGATCAGCAAGAGAAGCTACTCAGCACAAGGAGTCAGGGGCTGGCCCCCTCCACACGCTCTGGGCACCACCACTGCCTCCCTCCTCTGCCCCCAGCACATCAGCCTCCTCTCAATCCTGCTCTCCCATCCTCACCAGGTATGTCTTCTTCGCTCTGCTCCCGGATTCAATGGGCGACCCAATACCAGGAGAAACGAGCTTTTTATTCAGCACCACCGCCTGTCCCACCACGCAATGGGCAATGGACAACGGGCAACAAGTGTGCCCAGGGTCACCACGCGTCCTGCCTGTCGGTTGTTCCCTAGGGTTGACCCTCCTCCTTCAGGAAACTAGTCCCCCGCCTCCCACCCCCAACACACACACACACAGACAAGGTGTCTCAAACCCATTCCCAAGGCAGATGCAAAACCTCCAGGCACCTGCAGGAGACATGGGAGAAGCAGCAGGAGAGGAGCAGGGGATAGGTTTGCCTCCAACCCCAGCATATGACCCAACACCTAGGAGGGGAAATGAGGGTGGGAAACGTCCGCTTGCAGCCAGCGGGGCATCAGCAACCCTCCCCGGACCAGCTGGGGCGGGAAAGCGCGGGGCGGGCGGCGGAGGGGGTCCCCGGGGTCTCACCTCCTGCGCTAGAGCCGGCTTTCTCCGGCGAGGCGCTGGGCAGCATGAGGCATGCAGCATTCGAAACGCTTTTTTTTTTTTTTTTTTTTTTTTTTGCAAAAGATGGACTTGAACCTTTTACACACACACCGCGGTACTCACTTCTTATTCAGAGACGGGCTGCGCGCTCCGAGCTGCACGGGCAGGCATTTTCCCCGGCTTTGTTTTACCAGGTGGGGAGCGCGGGCTGGACGCGGGAGGGGGTGGGGGTAGCGTGAGAAGCCACGAAATCGCGGGAAGGAGGGGACGCCCGCGGGCTGGGCAGAGGGCGAGGCCGAGGCCAAGTTGGGCTCGGGCGCCGCCGCCCCCGCGCGCGCCTGCGGACGGGCCCGGGTCACCCGGAGAGCGCGGGCGACCCGGGTCCCGCCGGCCCGCAGCCGCCGCCGCCGCGCGCTCCGCCCCGGGCTCGGCGCTGGCCCGGCCCCGGCGCGGCGCGGGGGCGGTCGGTGCGGCCCCAGCGGCCGTGCGCCCCGGCGTCTTTGTGCGCGAGCCTCGCTCAGCCCCTCTTCGCATGTCTTTGTGCGTCTCCCCCCCCAACCCCCCCCCCCCCCCCGCGAGCCCTCGGTGCCCAGCGCGAGCTGCGGCACCGGCTCGGTCGCCCTCCTCCGCGGCTCTCCCCTCCAGCTCGCTCTCTCGCCCCTCGCCAGCGCTTCTCCCTCCTTTCGGAACTCCCTCCCCTCCGCCCCTTCCCCACTCCCTCTCGCCGCCCCGGGCTCGCCTCCCCGCACCCCTTCTAGCCCAACCCTCGCCTGCAGCGCCCCAGCCTGGGGCTCCCTTCCCCAGCCCCGCTCGGCCCGCCTCCCCGCCTGGGGACGCAGCCCCGGGACTCACCTGCCGCCTCTGCTCCTGTCGGGCCCTGGCTCTAACCCTGCCCCCTCCCCCGATCCTCACTCTCGCTCTCCGGCCCGCGGGGCTCCACCGCTCTCCTGCCCGGTCGGGATGCGGGGTGTAGAAACCAGCGCCGGGGCGAGAGTCCCCGGAGCCCTTGGCCCCCAAGGGTTGTAGGGAGAAGTACCCCCTTTGGCGCCCTGAGACCCCTGGAGCGGGGGCTGTCGGGAGGGTGCTGGCTTCCTCTCGTCTACGCCTGGGAATGGGTTAAGTCACCAGCCACCCCCTCCTCGTCTCTAAGGTGCTTGAGCTGGGGAAGGGGCTCTGCGCAGAAGGTTCCGAACCAAAAGGATGGGGAACGCACCGGGAGCCAGGGTGAAAACATCGAGGGATGCAGAGGGGATGGAAGAAAAATCGGTTAGGCTCTCAGGAGCAAGACCCCTTTGCTGGGGGCAGGGGCTGCGAATGTTCTCGGCGGAGCAGCGGGGTGGGCGACCCGGGACTTCAGTCTGACCGGCGCGCCCGCCCGCCCGCACACCTCCCCAGCGAGAGGCAGACCCCGCCCAGGCTCGCAGACCGCCGCGCGCGGGGGCAGCTGAACTCTTGGGGACGCGACGCGTGCGGGGAGCCAACCTGCAGAGGAGGGATCCGCAGAGTTGAGGCTGCAGCGGTGGCAGGCGCGTCTTCTCCCCACACGCAAGAAGCGGCGGAGCTTCTGTCCCTTGGTGAACTCTTCCTTTCCCCTTGGGCAGCCGGAATCCCCGGCTGACCTCCACCCTCCCACCTCCAGGCTGGGGGAGACCGTTTATCTCGCAGAAAGGCTGCGTGGCCAGATTGGAATCTTTACCCGGTTACAGGGGAGGCTCCTAGCGAAAGCTATAGACGTGAGAAACCGGTGAAAGCTACAAGCCCCGAAGGAGGTCAGGTAGAGCAGAAGGACTCCTGGTTGGGAAAAGAACAATGTCATTCTTTTGCAAGACTGTGCCCACCAGTGACTAAAAACGTCAAGTTATGTTTCTCGATTCCCAAATAGAGTCAGCACCTCTTTCTGCTTGTAAAAAGGACTTGCTTGGGAGGAATTCCTTCGTGCTGGAATTGAAACACGTTTTTCCTCACTTCTGCTCTCTAGAGTAATATAATCGGACGTGCTTTCTAAAATGTGGATCTGGTCCTCCCACTCCCAGTCCCAAAACCCTTTCAGACTCTCTAGGTCACATATAATGTGCTTCCTGGTCACTTCGATTCCTGGGTACTGTCACTCCCCCCCACACCTTCCCCATCCTTTACCCAAGCTTACATGACCAAGACACTATCAGTGCAGTTCTTCAGAGAAAACAGCTCAACAGGGTGTGTGTATAAAAGATTTATTTTAAGGAATTGGCTCACAGGACTGTGGGGCTGGCAAATCCATCCGAAACCCCTAGGGCAACTCTGGAAACTCAGTTGAGTTGATACTTCAGGCTTGAATTTCATCCTTTCTGGGAAACCTCCGTTTTTGCTCTTAAGACCTTCAACTGATTATATAAGGCAGTGGTTCTCCACCTTCTGGACCTTTAAATACAGTTCCTCATGTGGGGACCCAACCATAAAATTATTTTCGTTGCTACTTCATAACTGTCATGTTGCTACTGTTATGAGTCGTAATGTAAATATCTGATATGCAGGATGGTCTTGGGCGACCCCTGTGAAAGGGTTGTTCAATCGCCAAAAGGTCGCGACCCACAGGTTGAGAACCGCTGCTAAACTCAGGGAGGGCATTAACCATGTCTCTCTATCCCCCATAGTACCCACAATAACCAGTGACTGACACCAGAAAGGTGTTTAATAGACATCTCAATGAAAGTGTGATTGTTGCCATCACTCACCTGGTCTCCCCCCAGGTGCTTAGAACCGGAGTGTCCTACATGTAGAGGACAGGAGATGAACTTACCACCTCAGCATCGTTTTCTACCTTGTTACAGGCTTTTTGTTCTCTCGGTGAAATGGTCCCAAACACTGTGGGTATTCTGTTTGGGGATGTGTATTTTGGTTGTCTGGTTGTTTATTTTACTTTTGCCCTTTTGTTCAACAACTTGGTGATTCTTTTTATGTTCCCTCTGGGTCTTTTGCAAGTTTAACCACGCCTTGCCAAGCTCTGGTCCTCGGTCAAACTGGCTAGTGCTTACTGCAGTGGGGGGTTAACTCTCAGTATGTATAATGAGTACTTCCCTTTTCCCAGACTCATGGGATGTAGGACTTGCCACCAATCCCCATGCTGAAATGCCACGTTCCCTCCTTTTCTTCATCAATTCGTATGTAGCAGTTGTCTTCCATGTTCCATTTTGCATTATTCTCACATTAAGCACATACGTAGGCAGTGTGGGGAGGGGTGGATTTACTTTACAGAAACATTAAAACAAGATTTTAAAAACGAATTTCAAAAAGTGGAACATTAACAGGGATCACTCCACCAAGCCAGCCTCAGCCTCGCAGATAATTCAAAAGAACCAAGAAACCAGTCATCTAGCCCTGCTTTCCCCTGCAGTCCAGTCCCTGCACAGGCCCCTCAAGTAAGTACTCCTGCCCCTTTAAGAGCCTCTGTGCCAAACACATATTTACTCATGGTCTTTGGAATAAGAGTCAAAAAAGGAAGTAGACTAGTTTGCATATCATTGTAACGGGAGAAACAAGGAAATGGGATGGTTTATCCTGTTTAATTTTATGCTTGCATTACTCAATACATGTAAATTCCATCAAAAGTGGAACAGAAAGACTGGGTAGACTCCATTTCTTTTCTGCTGTAGGACACTGGACACCCGTGAACTTTATTTCATATGTTGCCCTCATTCCAGTGCCCTCAGGGCTGTTCATTTTGATTTCTGACTTTGGCCTGCTCAAAATTTCATAGTTTAAAAAAAAAAAATGAGCATGCCACAGTCTTCCCCATAATTCCAATCAGACCCGGAATTTTGACATCTGAGTGACTTCTGTGGTATCCTAACTCTACCATTTCTGAACCATGTGAGTTTGAGGGAGTCCCTTAAGATCTCTGGCCATCAGTTTCCTCATCTACAAAATAAAGATAATACACTGTCCTCACAGCAATTGTTGTAAAAATTAAAGTGAAACAATATATATGTCTAATATTGTAGATACTCAAAAGAGTTTTATTCGCTCTTGTGCTTGACCTAACCCATGAACCAGGGGGCTCCTGGCCAAGCAAGACCACCAACAAATTCCAAGTCTATAATCAATCTTGCCATTTCTTTGATATTCTGGAAAACAAAATTGCACAGGTCTAAGATAAGGAAGAATAAATCACACTCATCAACTATTTGCTGAATGCCAACTAGGTGCCAAGCAGGAGTTCTGTGGCTAAAATAAGGTAGGTTGCTGCCTTCACTAAGAGGGAAGCTGCTAGGCCTTGCTGTTTTTTCTCAGTGGTTAGAGCACCAGCTGGCAGACTGAAGGGTCCCAGCTTCGATTCCTGGTCAAGGGCACATACTTCAGTTTCAAGTTCAATCCTTGGCCCCGGTCAGGGCAACCAATCTATGTGTCTCTCTCACATTGATGTTTCTCTTTCTCTCCCTCCACTCTCTTCCCTTCCTTTCACTCTGTCTGAAAATCAATGGGAAAAATATCCTCAGGTGAGGATTAAAAAAAAAAGGTGCTAAATAAATACAAATTTCAAACTTGAATACAAGCAATGAAGAATACAGGGTACTGTGATAGACTCTAATGTTGGAGGGTAGGGAAAGACCTGGCTAAGAGGTTCTAGTTGCCTGCAAACTCAGGCGGGGGGCCGGGGGGCGCAGGAGGGACAACAGGACAGGCAGTACTTCAGTGAAAGCTTCCCTGATGTGGTCTGAGGGCACTTACCTTCCCCCTCACAGCTTGTGGAACCCTTCCCTGATTGTGGGTGCAGTGTGTGTCCTGGGTCTGAACCAATGCAGTCATGATTTCTCAGTCTCTCAGTTGGTTTAGGCAAGGATCTGTAAACCATGCAGCAATGGAATTTATGCCAGAGTTTCTGGGAAAAGAGACTTTCATGCTATGCCACTGACCTTGCACCCAAGAGCCTTGTAGGTTTTTATGCCAATAACAGAGAAGAAGCTATCTGAGAATGGAGCCGATACAGAGCAAGCAGAACCAAGATGAGCAGATCCAGGTGACAGCATTTGCTCAGTCCCCTATATCACACCACACCATAAGGTGCACACATTTCTGTCTGGATAGCCAGTTTGTGTTGAGATTTGTGTTGTTTCTAGAAATCAAGAGTCCTATTCGAAACATCGCAATGCATAGAATTGGACAAGGTGAGAAATAATTTGCCTATAAGTTAACCCGCAGTGATTCCTGCCTCGTGATATTCATGCCCTTAGGTTATGCCCTCCCCTTGACTGTGGGCTGCTAATGAATAGAATACAACACCAGTGATGGGGACATCCCTCCCTCCCATGATTCGGTTATAAGAAGACCTTGGCTTCATTCCTGAGTGCACTCTCACTCCCCCTTGGATGGATACCTCCGATGGAAGTCAGCTGCCATGTCAACAGGCAGCCCTGAGGAGGGGCTCACCTCAGTAAGCCTGAAAGTGGGTCTCCTGAGGTCTCCCCATAGCCGTGTAAGAGCACATGGAAGTGGATCCTCCCCAGCGGAGCCCTGAGATGACTGCAGTCTTAGACAACACCCTGAGTGCAGTCCCTGAGCTAGAACCACCCAACTAAGCCTCGAAAACTGTGAGATCATAAATAGTTCTAGTTTTCAGCTACTAAGGCTTGGGGTCATTTGTTATGTAGCAATCCTACATAATAAAAGGCTAATATGCAAATAGACCAAACAACCAGTCACTATGACGTGTGCTGACCACCAGGGGGTGCATGCGGAATATGGCGGGCATCAGCAGCAGGTGACAGAGTGTGGAACATGGCGGGCGGGCGTTGGCCGCGGCAGGATGGTGGAGCAGGTGAGTGGGGTGCCAGGCCAAGGCAGGGCTCTGGTCACTGTCATCGGGGCAAGCCTCTGGTAGTTATCGAAAATTTGTTGCTCCTGCATACCGCGGTTCCACGCCATGGTCCCACCCAGCGCTTGCACCTGCAGCCAGCACCAGAGCCACTGCTCACACCCACTGCCCGCGGCAGGTCCTGATCACTCAGCACCGTCAGCGGGTGTGAGCGGTGGCTGCCAGCACCGATCGCCCCTGAGGGCTTCTCCACCTCCCCCTGCTCCTGAGGGGCCATAGGGGCAGCAGCCGCCAGCTGCACCCGCTGACAGAGCCAGCCCTGCTTACACCTGTTGGTGCTGGCCCCAATCACTCTGCACCGTCAGCAGGTGCGAGCAAGGTCTACACCAGTGATGGCGAACCTATGACATGCATGTCAGTGATGACACGCAAACTCATTTTTTGGTTGATTTTTCTTTGTTAAATGGCATTTAAATATATAAAATAAATATCAAAATATAAGTCTTTGTTTTACTATGGTTGCAAATATCAAAACATTTCTATATGTGACACGGCACCAGAGTTAAGTTAGGGTTTTTCAAAATGCTGACACGCCGAGCTCAAAAGGTTCGCCATCACTGGTCTACACCATCAGTGCCTAGGCACAGTGGCGGCTGGAGTTGGGCTGCCGGCAAACAGGGGAACAGGGGCCACAGCGGAAGGGGCCAGGCTGGGGCACGGAGGATGGGCTGAGACCCGCCCCTGTGCCCACCACAGCCTCGTGGCCCACGGTTCCTTTTGAGGTGCACAAATTCGTGCACTGGGCCCTAGTAGATAACAACTTCTAAGAGTTAAATTCCAATCAAGCTTATAAAGATTTTGGCCTGAGCTATGCAAATTACTTTAAGAAGGCATTCCTCAAAGTATTCATGTCCCTAAAATTAGATTGTGCCAATTAGAAGGGAAGTCGGACATCACTGGAAGAACAGAAAAGGAAAATAAGAGGTAGATGTTAGCCATGCCTATCCAACCATGGTCTCTAGAGCAACAAGTCGTAAACTTGAGCCTGCATCAGAATCGCCTGGAGGGTTTGTCTGACACGGGTTACTGAGCCATGCTCAGAGTTTTTGATGAATCCTCTTTAGGTTGAGACCGGAGGGTTGACATGAATAACAAGTTCCCATGTGGTGCTGTATTGCAGGGAGCACACTCGGAGAATCCTGGATGAACAACAGAATTTTGGTTCATTGTGCTCTGATATCTCACAGTTACAGAGGCCAGTTAGGCACTGATGAGAAACTGGGCCACTGGGCAACTCAGGTCCCCTGCCAACTAGTTTGGCATATCATGGCAGGCACTCGCACGTATCAAAGGGGCACAGTTCAGAAGTTCTCTCCATTCACAGTACCACCTACCTGCAGTAAGTCATTGATGGTACAGGAAATGTATTTCCTCATTCATTCAACTAGCACTTATTAGGCACCTTCTGTGTACCAGGAAGCATTTTTTCTAGCACTTAAGGATGTACACAAGCAACAAAGATATACTGAATTTCTGTAATCATGAGGTTACAATGAGGAAAGAATGACACTGGTAAAATTATGTCTATGTCTATTTGGTAAACATCTTTGAGCTGCTGAGATTTCTAATTAAAGCACCTCACCTTGAAATATTAAAAAATGCCATTTGAAACCTTAGCAAAATTTATCATAGTTGAGCAGTTCATTTTGTAAAAAATAAAGTCACCCTAAAATACAAAACTCAGCAATGTCATTTTAAATGGCCTTATGCATTGATCCCTTTCAAATAAGTGCATATAAGAAAACATGAAGAAAGATAAGGTTTTTCAATGTAAACAAGAATCTCTTTTATAATGGTATTTCTTAGTCCCCATGTGATTTCTTTTTCGTTTTGAAAACTCATGTAAGTCAAAAATCCCGTCTTTTACATATAAACATGGGTGCTTTAATCAGTGCACACACAAGAGTTTATTAAAAATAAGCTAATATTCATATATAATTTTGTTCAACAGGGAATAAGATAATGAATAAGGGCATTGTAAAAAAAAGAGAAATTCTTATAAAATGGCACTCTATTATAATAGAGTAAATTCAGGAAAGATTAGAATTTTCTTAGTTTACAGAGAGGAAATTTGGCTCCAAATTTCCTTTTCCCTTTCAAAGCTGAGTATCACAAACTGTCACTTGGAAATGAATATTTTGCTTATATGTTTTTAGACTTTAGACATTTTCCACTTCTGGCATCACAGGTAAATTCTCCACTAACAATGAACTAACTCATTAGATAATTTTTTAAGTCTGCCAATATTAGTCTGCCAATTATATCAAATATGATACTTTGTATTAAAGTCCACCATAAATCCAGAGAGAATTAGAGAGTTTTCCATTTTTCTTGATTGCTTTCATTACCTAATGAATTTTCAGCACATCCAGTACTTTATTTAAAGCATATTTGTTGTGAACATTTGCCAGTCCAGCATTTTGCCTTCACCTAAGACCACAAATTCTGAAAGCAATGAATGTGGCTTTGTAAAGAACAAGTCAATTCAATTTCTCTTCTAAAATGAAGGCACAATACATAAAAGCAATGAAAAAGCAAATAGAGAATGAGAGTATTTAGAAGCAACTAAAGACATTTTTGGATGGGTTCAACAACCAAGGATCTTAATTTCACCATGTATTAATCTGGATTTCCTTTATATCTGTTTTGTATCTATAATTAAATGAGCACTTGCAAGTGCTAAGTTTTTGGAAGAATTGAGATAAAAATCCATGCACCACCCAGGGCGTATTTGTTTTAGAAGAAAACCCAAAAATATAGAAGAAAGCAGAATTTCGTGGAATTCCAAATTTTCTTAAGATGGATGTGTGATCTCCAAATTCTATGAAGTGATCAAGGCCGAACTGCCACCACCAACACCCGTCCCCAGGAACTTTCTCCAGTGGCCTCGTCTCCACTGATCTCCATTCTCCACACTGGGGCTAGATGGATCTTTAAAAGTAAAATCTGGCCAAATTGAAGTCCTGATGAAACACACACATACGCTTCCAACTGCCTTAAGGATAGAGATCAACATGCTATGGGCAGCCCAGGGCCCTGCATATCATTGTCCTGTTAATACTGATGGTAACAACATGAACAGCAGGAATCAAACAACAGATAGAATCAAACATCTATGGAACCATATGTGCCAGCCATTCTTGTAAGACTCTTTCATTTACTATCTCACTTAATCCTCATAATCACCACGTAAGAACTATTATTATTCTCGAAAAGTTATATAATTTCCCCAAAGTAAGTCAGTACACTCCACTATAGAGGGCCCACTTCATCAGGTTCCACAATTTCCTGCCTGTAGTTCAGCCACCAGCTGGGTTCCAGTTTCTTGAATACACCCTACGCTTTCTTTCCTTAGAGCCTTCGCACATTATCAATCCCCTCACCGTGGCTGTGCCTGTTTCCCTCACTACTGGAGAGTAGCTCCTGCCCATTTTTTTCAGACCTCGGCTAAAACACACCTTCCTCAGAAAAGACCCCAGAACCTCCTAACTTCCTAACAAGACCAGCCATCCCGCCCACATGCACTCTCACTGCATTCTGTACTTGCCCTTCACGATTTTGGCCACACTTGTCATTAAATTGACTTGTTCAAACCATTATTTAGTAACTGCCTGTTAGGGCTGCTGAAACAAAATACCAAATACTTGTGTGCCTAAAAACACCAGCCTCGGTTCTGGTGTCGAGGCTGGAAGTCGAGGTGTCAGCAGGGCCAGGCTGTCTCAGACAGCTCTAGGTGAGAATCCTTCCTGGTGGCTTCTAGCTTCTGGTGTTTGCCAGCAGTCCTTGGCATTCTTGGCTGGCAGATGCATCACTCCAGGCCCATGGCCATCTTCTGCCTGTGTGCCTGCACATTGTTTCCCTCTATTTGTGTCTGTCTCTGAGTCCCAGTTTCTCCCCTTTTAAAAACACCAGTCATATTGGCTTAGGGCTCATTCTAATGCCTCATTTTAACTTGATTACCTCTGTAAAGACCCAATAAGGTCAGATTGCGAGGTACTGGGGCTAGGACTTCAGTGCACCTTTTTGGGGAGATACAGTGCAACCTATAACATTGCCTAAGAGATTAAAACAAGTTCCAAGAGAAAAAGTACCATGTCATCTTGTCCCTTAGGCACATATTATACATAATAGGCACAAAACTAGATAGTTATTAAATGAATGAAAGCCCATATTTAAGAGGTATTATTGAAAGACTCCTGCAGTTAATCAGGACTCAGAAGCTCAATGCTTCCAGCACCAGGCAATAACATAAACTTATGAAATGGGCCCAGTGAACTTGAAGAGGTGGTCTAGTCAGCTTTGGTTGATTATTGCCATGAAAAAGCATAGGCCCAAATGTTTGTGAGAAGTCAGATATCCGCATTGTTTTAGAAGGCACCTTTCCATTTCAAAATGAAGGCAGCTCAGTGTTCAAAAATAAAAAATGTTGGTGGCAATAATACATGTCTACAGGATGAACATGGTCTCGAAGGCCCTTGATGGCAGCCTCTGGGTTAAGGTCACATCAGAAGCCCTGTGAGGTCACATCTACAATACAATGCAATGACTCTTTTGGGCAATGATATGTGTGCAAACCTCTCACCTCAAGTACAATCTAGGGTTAGGGGGCCGAAGCACTTTCCTCAGCGCAATATTCAAGATGTCAAAAACACCATAATCGAGATAAACATTCTAATACAATATTTTAAACATTGATATTAATGCAAAAAAAATCCACAATGAACAAAAGTTCAAAATTTGAAATAAAGACAGGGCCGATCTCACCCTATACTTGAATGTGTTGGTCTCACTCGCTTTACCCCACCCCTCACCCTGCTGCCCTATTTCAGGAATACTTACCTTCCCTGCTCCACCACACATGGGACTCCCCCTGCATCAGCTCCCCTCCCCTGGAGCTCCAGGTCCTGGGCTACGTTACATAAGAAGCAGCCCTTCACCACTCAGAATGCTGTGCCCACACATGCCCTGCACTGCCAATGTAATGAATTAACTTACACTTCCCGTGGGTTCTCCAGGATTACAGGGAGCACCTGAGACTTTTCCTAAGCAGCCACTGAAAATACAGACCTTTTCACCCACCATCACCACAGACTCCCCCATGCGATGATTAACGTGCGTGATTAGGTAACAGCAGAGGGCAAAATGTTAACTCGTGGTTGTCACAATCTCTCCAGGCTTTCATAGACCTTAAGAGTCACAAGACACATCTACATCACAGCAGGACTGACATAACCAATTCTGCAAATAATTCTATGAACTGTCAAAGCACCCATTGGGAAAACAATTCAAACTAGCATAGGACCTGCAATACTACATAATCCCTGAAACTGTAATTTAAGTTAAAAGCAGGATATGATGAGGAAAGTTAAGCTTGGCCCCAAGTTCCTGTGCAATCTGCTCCTTTATACTCTTTTAGAAGATAAAAACACATGATTAGACAATTAATGTATTTTGATCAGGACAGTTACCTGATCATATATCCTGACAGCACTCCTCTGTGAACCTTCCCTGTTCTTTACTTCTGAGAAATTTGATCACAATTGCTGTGTGTCCTGATTTAAGCTCATAACACCTTTTACATTTGTCTCTATGTCTGGCTTCCTCTACTAGACTGAAAGCTCTCAGAGGGCAGGTATTCCATCTGAATTCTTTTTTATTTCTTAGAACACATACTAGGTACTAAAATGTCTGAATAAAATACCACCACTATCACAACACACAAAATCACCAGCTTTTATGACGGTCAAAGGATTTCATGGTAACTCTGACATTTATCATCAAAAAGCATTTAAATCACACCAAGGTATTTTTGTTACAATGAAAGTCACCATATTTCTTTCAGGCCCTTCATTACCCAAGTCATCCTACTATCATGAAAGTCAGCATAGTCATTGGTGAAGATTACCAGCTGCCTAGATTCGGGTCCAGGCCTAGTCACTTCTTAGCTGTTCCTTGTTTCCTAATCTGTGAAATAGGGATGAAAAAAATATCAACCTCAACTTGTTAATGGGACCTCAAAGAGTTAATATTTGAAAACTGTTCAGAACAGTGCCTGCAATATAGTAAGAACTCAATAAACATCAGTCCCCATTAATACTCTCATTCCCATTGACAGCTCCGAATCATGGAGAGAAGGGAAAGGAAATTGGGTCTGAGATAAGAAGGGAAACAAAAAAGGAAAAGGCCTATTATCTGCTAAGGCTTGGCCCAACAAACACGGAAGCTGACTTTTAGGACCCAAATCAGCAATTGGGATTCAGGAAGGAATCAGGAAATCAAGGCTGCAAAAAAGGGAGTCAAATTCCAGCCTTTCTGTTCTAGATAGAAAAGGACTTTGCAACTCAGGCAACTTCTTTCGAGGGCAGGGAGCTGGTCCAGAGTCCCTGATGTAGGAGAAGTCCCTACCAGGATACAGCCAACAAAGGATGAATAAGTGGGATCCAGTTAAGTTAGAAAAAGAGACAATCGCTGGGTTCACAAGGCTACAGTGGGGGCCCAGAAACAGGCATCAGGTTCTATTCTCACCATTATAGATGCTGTGTTGCCACTTTCTCTACCATGCACATATTAGCTCTCCCTTTGGCTGGCCCCAATAGTTTGGACAGTTGCTATCTGAAACTGTCCCTTCAACTGTGTTGACTTGAATTTCTATCTCCTTAGCAACTATGATTGCTTTAAATGCTCCTGGGTTTACTGTCTCCCCCTTTTATTGTTATCAATGTTGTTTTGTGTACACACATAAGACTCTTCCTTTACACAGCATATTTTTGATTAAAGTAAAACTTTTGCTCACCCCAAGTTGTAGGTTGATGTGGAGACAAATGCATGCAAATAACATATAAACACAATAAGGGCCCCAGGAATGAAGTTTTCTGTTGAGCCAACGGGGGTAATGTGTATTCACTATTGTGACTCAGATATTCGGCCTGCACCCTCTTTGCTGATTTATCAAAGATCTCTTATTACTATCACCCCAGTATCACACTATGCTCATTTTAATTAAAACTGAGATGTCAAATATTTACTATTCTATTTTTAACAATTATTGATGAAAATCTGTTAACATTATTGCTGACCAAGTATACCTATAAATAGACCATACTGGCTTTTCTCCTGTTTTTTGTTTTGGTTTTTTTGTGTGTGTGTTTTTGTTGTTGTTGTTTTTTTATCTACCCAACAGCGGCAGGCTGAGTTTTGTGGTGGTTTTACTTTGGATGAAAGTTGAGTAGAAAAAAAACTTTAGTGTTTTCCATTAATATTTTCTCAAGAAGGGGAACCAACAGTATGTTGTTTATATTTCAGCATGCCCTGCCAACCTTCTTGGTAATTAACTGTTGTGTTTCTTTTGCCTGAAATAATGGGTGTCATTCGCACCATTTTCATCCATGGCATCATATTCTTTCTATACTGTATCTGTGTACTTTGGACAGCGTAGGTCTTAACTCCAGGTGTCTCCCTTCTGCCCTTCTGGCCTCAAATACTGAGTTTGGGATTAAGTGTCCCTTTCCCATGATCCCATAACACATAGTATATATTGAGTAAAAACTGAACCATCACTATTGCTTATGTAGAAATATACTAAAAACTCCAGAGGTCGGGCAATACAAATATGAAAAACAGACAACCCTGTCTATAAAGATTTGATTATCTATCTTGGAAGACAATATCTCTATGAAAAATGGGATTATAAAGCAGACTTGGAAGGGACCACAAAGGAAACATCTGCTAAGGTACATAATAAATATTTATTTAAATAAATTACACGGGAGCCCTTGCCAGTGATATTCTGAAGACCTTGGAGAATACGATGTTAACAATTCGTTTGAAATATGAAATAAGAAAGTAAGCTATTTTTTTAAAAATCAACTCGTGATGATTTCTTTGTCATTAATCTTGTGCAGATTTCCTCAACATTGTCTAGCAAAGTCGTCATCAGAGAGCCAATCATTCTACTTTGATACCATGATGCATAACATGATTGTGGTGACCACACTTCACTGTGGGTATCTGTTACATCTCTCATTGCTGGAGTTCCTGGGGGTAGGGGCCGTGTCACCTTCATGTCTGTGTCCCCAATGCCTAAGAGGTAGTAGTTTCTTAATAAAGGCTTCTTGAAATAAATTCAAGTAATCTCAGCAACCTCAGAGCCTCTTTTCTATAAATTCTGCAATAGTTTTATTATTAAACATTCCAAAAGTATAGAAAATTGCATAAACCTGAATTTTTAAAAGCACTAACATTTTGCCATATTTGCTTCAGATATATTTTTCTCTGTTTTTGAGGGAAAACAGATTTCAACCACAGTCCCAACTCATTCAGCCCACACTGTTCCTTTCTTCTGTCTCCCTCTCCCCAAATAACCATTCTCCTGGAGTAGATGTTCATCCGTGTGGTGAATACAAATATGTCTTTCCAATGTATGTGTGTACTCATAAAAATATTAAAATATAAAGTATTTTAAAACTCACATAAATGGTATCATGTTATGTGAATTCTTTTCAATTACCTCCTCCCCTCCCCCCCCATTTAAAACGTATGTGGTTACCCTGGCTGGTATGGCTCAGTTGGTTGGAACATCTTCCCATACACCAAAGGGTACTGGGTTCAGTTCCTGCTCGGGACACATGTCCAGGTTGTGGGTTCAATCCCTGGGCTAGGGCATGTACAGTAGGCAACAAATCGATGTTTTTCTCTCTCTCACATTGATATTTTTCTCTCTCTTGCTGTCTCCATAAGAAAATCAATAAAGAGCATGTCCTTGGGTAAGGATTAAAACATTTTTTAAAATTTATGTTGTCAAGATTTATCCATGTTGAGATATGCAGAGCTTTTTCAGAGGGACCCATTTTCCTGGTCCTCTGTACTATCCTAAAACTAATACTTGGCCTTAAGTAATAAAATGAAAGACAGTCCTATGAATATGAGGCAGAGAGAGAGGAGCAGAGAATCTCTTTCATGCCTTTTCGCCCTGTCAGACGACCGTGCCCAGCCCTCTCTACAGACTACTGCATCGGGTCAAAAAAATCCTGAGTTAAGAGCCAGGGTTTAGAAATGACAGACAAGGAGTGATCTGTGCACACTGGCCCGACGATTCATGCCAAAAACAACCCGGCAGTCACCAAACTCACACTCCGCGTAGAGCACTTGGCAAGGAAAGAAGGTGGGGATTTCTCTTTTGAAATTTCAGAAGAGACATCTTTCCTCTCAACTGTTCTTCCAGGCCACCTTAGTCCATGGGTTGCTAATGCCAGGCGTCTTTAAGCAAGTCCTCATATTGCAATACCTGCAAATTTATAATCCCTCATCACCTTCAATTTTCAGTTTCCCAGATGAAATAATAATCCAATCTGTTCCATAAAACACAGCTGATATTTAAACACTGTACCATAACACTGCACAACCCACAAACACAGTAAGTAAAGAGAGTTTAAAGTGGGGGGGGGGGGGGGGAGACGGGGAGGAACCATAGCAGAAAGAGGAAGCTAGACCTTTTGTATTAGAAACTACCAAGGAATTCAAATATAAGTAATACAATTACCAGAGATGGACTTCAGCCTGGACACTTGAATATTAAACAAGCCTGCCCTGAATGAAGCTGAAACTTGGCCTTGGTGTTTGAGGAAAACAGAGTGGCCTCCGTTTCCCAGCCTCCTGGGAGAGTGGACTCGGGAGTAGTTTGGTATTCTTCTTCCCTGGCCCAGCTTCCCGCTGTACCTGAACAAGCCCTGGTTTTCCGAGTAATCTGCATCCCTGCCTAGAGCAGCTGGGTGCCCAAACCCTGCGCTCCCTAGAAATTACTGGGCAAGTCCCAGCGTGTTGGAATCACCCAGGGAAGCAAACGCTGTTCTAGAGTTTGGATTCTGCAGCCTCATCACCAAGGTGATACAGCCAAACATCCGGTGCCAAGGGCTTGGCCCCTTTCTGAATTTTCTGCACTACATGAAATCCAGTTAATTATTTTCTTTGGTTGGATCCATATTAAACACACACACACACACACACACACACACACACACACACACACACACACACACACGGAGGCAATTATTCATAGCACAAAAGCTTTTAAAATGCAAAACTGACATACCTTTGTCTCGCTTATCAGAAAATTTCAGCTATTTCAGGTAAAGGCGGAACTTTAGCTTGAGTGACTCACGTAGAACCTCATTTCACTGATTCCCTTTGCAGAGCACATGGGAACCTAATCGATTACTTAGATTACAACAAAAAATGCTAATAACCTGATAGACGACTGATTTTTTCCCCCTCAGTCATGTCATTCCCCACAGCATGTTATTTTATCAAATGTTAGGACTCTACTCAAGGAGATTCAGCCATGAGACCTTCCTTACACCGTCTATGGGCCTCTGGCCACTCTGATCACCTTAGAGCTGTCACCTTTACAAATCTCATCAGCTGTTCATTGGGGTTTTCCCTTGAAAATATTGTGAAGGGAGAATTTTTCTGATGCCTGTTTTTTTTGTGGGGGGGCGGGGGTGTTCTTCCTCCATTTCTATTTGGCATCCTCTCCCCCAGGTTCCTAATGCATCCCAGGACCCCGGTTATAATGCTCCATTGGGGCAATGAAGGCTAGTGTATCATGCATTGTATGTTTTCTCTAACCTCCTCCCAATCAAAAGGAACCTGGTCTCGTGCCACTCTTTCAGTGGGTCCTGAGTAAAAACTGACTAGCTGACCTGGCATGTCAATTCACCAGGGGTACTTCTTTCAGGCAATGAAGGTGCATTACAAGGAAGCTTTCTTCACAGCGTTGAAAGGTAACATTTTCAACCATTATGGCAGGTTGATAAAGTGATTTAATCATCTGCAAGGATGGCTTTTAGAGTCTTTCAAATCTTAAAGCATCTGGTAGCTTATAGGAATGGTCCAAATAATTGTTCATGAACAAAAGTCTCACTAAGCCCAACAAATTGGAGAAAATACAGCTGAAATTAAAGAAGAGTCTGTCTATTTTTAAGGTAGTTTAAAGAAATACTCCCTTCCCTTGCTTGGCTCCCAGAATGCTGACAGTAGGCTTAAGTCACTTCCCTAGAGCGAGGATTAGGGAATTCCTCTGTGGAGAAGCTGACAGCCCGAGAAGAAAAGTCTGTAGCTCGCTATCTGCCTGATTCTTATTGTGAAGCTGCCACTCAGAAACTCACCTCCCCACAAGATCCCCCACCACGCACACACATTGCTATTAGTTCTCATATAAATGGGCCACCAGGGATTATCCAACATAAGAGGAAATCCCTTAACAACCTGGAAAGATTGGAACAATAGAAAACCAAAAATGTCAGACAACAGAGAGCAAAATAAATTTCCCGAGAAACCATAACTATTATTCTGAGAGCTAAGGGAAGTAACTAGGTGAGGTGATCGATATGTTAATTAGCTTGATGATGGTAAATATGTCACCATACAAATATAAAACCATCACGTTGTATACTGAAATATTATATATGTTTTTTGTTAGTTGTTTACACCTCCACAGAATTGGGGGGGGGGGGGAATAAACCTGTCTTTCTAAGTGAAAATTCAATGACATAAATTAATAATCATAAAAAGAGAAGATGGTCTTGGTCATTGGCCTGGGTCTGTGGAGCACAGCAGTCATGGCCAGCTACATCGCGCTCTCCAATGCCGCCAAGATGCCCATTTGGGGGCTGGGCACCTGCTTAGGCTATCAACTGGTTTTTTTTAAATATATTGTTTACTGATTTCAGACAGGAAGGGAGAGGGAGAGACAGAAATATCAATGATGAGAGAGAATCATTAATAAGCTGCCGCCTGCACTCCTTCCCCCCCCGCCCCCAAACACACACACTGGGGATCGAGCCCGAAATTCAGGCAAATGCCCTGACAGGGAATTGAACCATGACCTCCTGGTTCATAGGTCAATGCTCAACCACTGAGCAACACTGGCCTGATATAGGCTGTCAAGTCTTAACTGGAGGCAGGTGACTCCAGCTGAGGGATCACCCAGGGTCCACTGGGGTCAAGTCCGGGGTAGAAACTTGAACACTGTTGGGTGTGGGTCACTGACAGTTCAGTAAGCCACAACACAATCAAAATGAAGCTGGGGAGAGTTATCGGGACAAGGGAGAGAAATTACTCAAACAGCTATGTTACTAAAGACAGTAATGCCAGCAAAGAGGCAGTATAGCAAATTGGTCAAAACAGACTCTGAACCAAGTTTCTATCACCTATCTGCTTTGTGACCATTTTGTTCCTTTTCTTTTTATTCTCTAGAATGGAGATAATAATAATACTTTCCTCACAGGGATGTTATGTAAATGGCATAACTGGTGACATATAAAGGGGTTAGAGTTGTGTCTGCTTGCAGTAAGAGTTCAATAGATAAGAAGTATTATTATTAACACAGTTACTCTCAGAAAAGGTAGGAAAAGTAGCTTTCAAATGCTCATGGCATGTTGAATGGAAAATCCAAAATGCCAGCATGCATGGACCTGTGGACAGGAACTGGTTAAGCAAGATGAACATGTTACCTCATTATTTTTCACCTGAATTGCTGCAGTAATTCCAAGTTGGTGCCCTCGCTCCCACCATATATCTTTTTCATCTTTTCTCCCTGCTGTGGTCAGAATACTATCTTGCTGAAAACCTTCCGGTGGCTTCCCACAGCCTTTGGAAAAAATTCAAGCTACTGGCAAGAAATAAAGGCTCTTCACTTGTACGTTTCTCCAGTTTCATGTTCTATCTCGCTGCTGCATGACGACCCTTATCCCTGACCTTATTACTGCTATATTCCTTCAAACAGGCCAAGGTTTCCTATGCTTCACTTCATTTGCATGAGATCTTCTCACTCTTTGACCCAAATCCATCTGGCTAACTTCCACTCAACTCTCAGAACTCCTTCCAAGATTCCGCATTACCTTCTCTGTCTTTTCTTCTCTCTCAGGAAACTTGCTGGATTCCTCCTCCTCCTAATACTAAGTTCACCCTTTTGTTTGTGGGGAGGTTTTTGATTATTGCTACAATCTCCCTGCAAGTAGTTAATCTGTTCAGATTTTCTATTCAGGCTTGGTAGGTTGTATGTTTCTAGGAATTGATCCATTTTTTTCTAGTTTGTCCAATGTGTTGGTGTATCTTTTAGAATTCTTATCTGACTATGTTATATTCGTTGGTTTTTCTGGTGTGTTCATCCTCTTTTGAAATCAGGGTCTATATCTTTCACTTCTTATATCTCACAATTTCTGACAAGTGTCCAACATGTAGTGAATGTTGTAATAAATGTTGGAAGAATAAAAAAATGCATTTAGGATCACCAAAATTTGCTTTAAAATACCAGAAGATTTAAAAAATAGATCTTTGGCTTAAACAAGCCTCCTGTGATTTTATTTGTACAACTGCCTAACCAACAATCACTTAATAGTGCTGAATGGGGGATCAACCCATCGCATATCTAATTATGAACACTGGCTTAAGGATTTTATTATGTATTTCTGGCTTAGGGCTCTTATGGAGTCTGTGTTTGTCCTATCTACCTCCTCAGAATTGCCCTTTTTGAAGCTTAATACCATATTCATTTTTCCCAGTGTGTTCTACCTACATAGAAATGTTGTAGAATGACTACAGTATTATTCACACTGGGCTCATGAGCTGATGATGTCTCATGTTTATATCTCAAGGTGTTTAAATAGATCTGAAGTGGTACTTTTAAAAAAAAAAAGGTTATAGCTATTCAGACCATTACCAGTTCTCTTTGTTTATTGCCCAGAACTCACCTCTTCTCTTTTTTAAAAAAAATATGTTATTGATTTTTTTACAGAGAGGAAGGGAGAGAGATAGAGCGTTAGAAACATCGATGAAAGAGAAACATCAATCAGCTGCCTCCTGCACACCCCCTACTGGCGATGTGCCCACAACCAAGGTACATACCCTTGACCGGAATTGAACCTGGGACCTTCCAGTCCGTAGGCCAACACTCTATCCACTAAGCCAAACCAGCGAGGGCCCACCTCTTCTCTTTAAATTAAAGTTCCACACTCTTATCTATGTCTTTGGTTTCCAGCATAATGTTTTGATTCCCTGAGAGTAATTTCTGACCTTCTGAGCAGGTTTAGATAATTTGTCAGAGCCCTGTGTAGTATTTAATGTAAACCATGTATTGGCTAGAGCAGAAAGATAGGATGTTAGCATTAAAATCATAATATTGTCTTGCAGATTATTAACACCTATTTTTATACTGGAAAATTACTTCAAACTGTCTTATAATTTGTAATGTTTAGAGTTAAAAATTAGTGTTGAATTAAATCTCCTAAAACGTCAAGATAATTTCCTTTTAAAAAATAAAACAAACACTAATAAGTCCTCTTTTCACCTACTCCTTGCCTATCTGTTCCCAAGGAAACAACCTGAGCTAGTGACTTGGTTTTAACCCCAATAGTTAAAACTAATTACAAAGACAACCTTTTTTTGTTATTGGTATTAGAGAAAAAAATTACTTCTGGAATATTTTTAAAGAATTTACAGCCCTTTTAAATCCATACAGTTATTCAGATTAACTCAAAATATTTTTACAGAAGGCCCCAAGAGTTAGCGCTTTGTGAATTTATTAATTTTTAATCCACAAGACTGTTTGCATATCTGACAGACTATCATAATATTTTAAAGCGGCATGAGTAATTTTTGAATCATAAAAATCCCACATCAAAAAAAAGGAAAAATTCATTCTTTGAAGATTTTTTTATACTCTTAAACATAGAAACATGTGATGTCATATTTCTGAGTAAAAAAATACACAAAAATATAAAAGAACTTTTAACGAGAACGTTGAGACTTAATTTGAAAAATAAACTATATAATTGCTGGAGAAATCACATGTATATCTAATTTCAGAATTTTAAGTCTGTCCAACCTCATTTCTTTTAGGTAGAAGCTGAAAGCAGATGCTTCAGAACATTCTGGGAATCAGCAAAGGCCATCTTGTTTGGAGGTGATAATAGACGGTAGCAGATGAGTCCAAAATACTAAACTGTCAGGCTCATGTGAGCTAGTTAACAAGCTACCATAGCTTGACTAATGGGGTATTATGCACAAAGTTTTATGGATAAACACAATATTTATTACAAGAAAAAAACCCACATTAGATCTGTGGTCAAGTAAATCCTAAGATATACGTATTACTTACTGAATGTTACTTACACTTTAAAATTGTTTTTGAAGATATTTTAATGGCATGGGGAAATGTTCTCAATATGATTAAATAAATATTAAAAATGCTTAGAAATTGAGCATAGTACATAGCTATACAAATTAGCTACTCTAACATCCACTTAAAAAAGAAAGTTAAAAAAGAATATACAACATGCTAACAATATTAGATTTACTGTATTAATATATGATTGTATGTAAATCAACTTTTTCTAATATGCATATGTCTTCTGTAATCAGAACGCCTATACCAAAATTAAAATACATGTATACAGTCTTCTAGTTGTATAATCACGTATTCTTAAACTGAATATTTAACATAAAGAGCTACATCTTTCCAAACTTATTCTTTCATATTTTTATATCCACACCAACAGTGATAAACTTAAGAAATCAGATTCTGTGCTAATATTGTTTAGTCTCATATTTTCTGGAGAAGGTAATTTGTATTCAGTGAACACCTAAGGCGTCAACATTGTGGAGTGGGTTACACAAGTAACTCAGTTATGTAGAGAAAATACAGGCTCATAATTTTCTCTAAAACTACTCTGGTCTTCCTACAATCCCTTACCTGCTTCACAGCATGAGAAAAAGAAAGAGAGGGAGGGAAAGGAAAAAGGGGTATCAACTCTTGACCACTCTGGTTCATATACCTCGAGTCTTTTTCCTCTGTTCAGTTTGGGTCAGGTCTTGCCTGCTTACTCAGCCTCCCCTGAGCACTTGCTGGCTGGCTCTGCAGACCTCCTGCGTCTTGCCGGGCCTGCAGGGCTCAGGCCACAGGGAAACTGAAGCCAGGTTTGCACACTACAATCCAGACACCCTCTGTATATCCAGATTGCAGTACCCAAGGCCCTACTGACAACGATGGTTTGTGCGGTCAACTGTGCTGGAGGCCCTAAGCTCACTTCTCTGTGTTGCACTAGCACCCTCCTGGGTGGGGGTGGGGGGGCGGGGGGGGTATCTCATCACAGAAGGGGCGCAGGGCCAGAGAACTCTGCCGTGGGTATTCCCTAGGTTTCTGTAACACACCCTTCTGCAGTCCCGGGGTTCAGACCAAAGCGGGGTGAAAAGGATGTGTTTCTGACTTTCTGCCTTCCGTATCGTCTATCTTTCTTCTTCTTTTCTAGGGCTAGCGCAGAGGGACTTTCTCTTACCTCCCCTTTTTGTCTAACACAGATTGCCTGTAAATAAGATTCTGTGACCTAGTTTGCCCAGGTTCAGCATTTTAAACTGTTAGATATTTAGAAAATTATTTCCCTTTCAGCAGTCTCTGCCTTTTAACTCCACTGATTTACGGCAACATTCTGTTTTAAAAGTTATCATATATGAGCTGTACTTTGAAAGCCCATGTGTGTGTGTGTGTGTGTGTGTGTGTGTGTACACACACACACACACACACACTAGAGGCCTGGTGCACAAAAATTTGTGCACTCGGGGCGGGGGTGGGGGGTGTCCCTCAGCCCAGCCTGCAACCTCTCTCAGTCTGGGACCCCTTGGGGGACGTCCACCTGCCGACTTAGGCCCGCTCCCTGGGGGATCAGGCCTAAGATAGCAGTCAGACATCCCTCTGGCAGCCTGAGAGCCCTCGGGGGATGTTCAACTGATGGCTTAGGCCCGCTCCCCACAGGGACATCCTTAGTGCTGTAAAGGAGGTGGGAGAGACTCCCACCACCGCCGCTGCACTTGTAGCCATCAGACCAGCTTGTGGCTGAGCGGAGCTCCCCCTGTGGGAGTGCACTGACCACCGAGGGGCAGCTCCTGCATTGAGCACCTGCCCCCTGGTGGTCAATACGTGTCATAGCGACCAGTCATTCCACCATTAGGGTTAATTTGCATATTACCCTTTTATTATATGGGATTTTTTCAAAATAGTGTTTTGTTATTTTTATCACTACTGACAGCATATTTTACTCGTCGTGAACTTATATAATTAGGAGAAGGATGGAAAGGCTTTCTGAGTTAATGGCTTGAATAAAATACTGGTTACCTATAAATAATCTTTTAAATTTTTTCTTTATTTATTGATTTGAGAGGAAGGGAGGGGGAGAGAGAGAAAGAAAGAAAGATAAAGAGAGAGATTTGCTGTTCCCGTTTTTGATGCATTCATTGGTTGATTCTTGTATGTGCTCTGACGGGGGATGAAACCCACAATCTTGATGTATCAGGACAATGTTCCAACAAACTGAGCTACCTGGCCAGAGCCTACCTGTAAAGAATTTTAAGGATTCTGTATTCAGAGGCTGAATTATATACTTAACATGTTTCTTATTGAGTTTCTGTTAGATACTGGACACACTCTTGACACTGGGAAAAGACTGCAAACAAGGCAAGCAAGGCCTCTGATCTCATAGAGCTGAAATTCTGGAGACAAGGAGACATACCTATATGTTTATCCATACATAATACACACATACACCCACACACACACACACATACCAGAAAAACAAACGTGAGAACATGCTTGTGTGATCCAGGAGACTGGATGGCTTTTACATGGGGTGGCACGCTAAAGCTGCTCAAAGAGTGACTTTAAACTAAATCTGAATGACAAGACGGAGTCTGGAATACAAAGATAAGAAAGAAAAGAAATAGCCATTCAAAAGGGCCTAAGGGGGAGAAGACAAAACTTGGCAACTTCAAGAAACAGGAGAAAAACATCTTCAGTGTGGCCTGAGGGTAAATGGCAAGGAGAAAAGTAGAATGAAATTGGCAAGGTCAACAGGGGTGATTATGTACAGCCTTGTAAACAAGGAGAAAGGGTTTGGGTTTTACACTCGTGCAAAGGGAAGCCATTGGGCAATTTTAATGGGGGAGGGGGATAATTTTATCTTTGGAGAAAGACTGAAGAAGACAAAAGTGGAAGCAAAGGTTACAGAAATCTGGGTGGTCGCCAACGTGGCTTGGGATGGTGAGACCTTAGGATAAAGAAAGTGGATTTTGCCCTGGCCAGTGTGGCTCGGTTGGTTGGGCATTGTCCCACGGGAGGTTGGTGATTTGATTCCTGGTCAAGGGCACATGCTTGGGTTGTGGGCTCAATCCTCGGTGAGGGGCATGCAGGAGGCAGCTCAGCAATGTGCTCTCACATTGATCTCACTCACCTTCTCCCCTCTTCTCTCTCTGAAATCAATTATTTTTTTAATGGATTTCTGTGCATGTTTCGGAGGTAAAGTGAACAGGGCTTAATGATGGGCGAGGGAGAGAGAAACCGAGAATAATTTCTTTGCTTTTGGCATTTTCTGGGAAGATATATAGAGTTAGAGTGAGCATATGTGCATTCCAGTTCTGCATAACTATGGTCCTGGATTCTGTCATCAATTCAGTTTCATCTCCTGCTACTAAAAGGCGCACGTGTAAGATGCAATTCTGTCCCTACTGGAAAGAAAAAAGAAGAGGGCGAATAGCACAAATGTGAGGAGTGAGCACCTCTGCCAGCCAGTGGATAGGTAAATGGAAAGTGATTATCTGGTGTGGGGACCTGGCCATGGGAAAGAGAAATAGGTAGTATTCCTTAAAGACAGATGGGGGCAAAGTTTCCATTGGGTTTACCTGGCATCAACACTAATAAAAGAGAAAAATGGTAATTGGCGTACGATGATACCCTTTTCATTGGCTAATCAGGGCTATATGCAAATTAACTGCCAACTAAGATTGGCAGGTAACTGCCAACTAAGATTGGCAGTTAACTGTCAACAAGATGGCGGTTAATTTGCATATGTAGGCACAATGCAGGGAGGCGAAAGGGAAAGCAGGAAGAAGCCCCCTGCCACTGACAGTGATCGGAAACCCAGGGGGGAGCTAAGAGCTGGGGGGCAGGGCAAAGGTGGCCCTGGGGCCGCCTTTGCCCTGCCCCCCAGCCATGATCAGAGAATCAGGTGCCTTTTCCGCCCTGGCCAGTGATAGCAGGAAGTAGGGGTGAAGCCAGCGATGGGAGCTGGGCACAGTCAAGGCTGGCAGTCCCAGGAGCTAGGGGTCCCTTGCCTGGGCCTAAAGCGAAGCCCACGATCGCGGGGCCGCTGCAGCTGCGGGTCCCCGCTGCCCGGGCCAACGCCTCAGTCAGAGGCATCCTGCAGGGGCAGGGGCGGAGCCCGCGCAATCTCGGCGCCCCCCCTCGCCCCCCCCCCCCCCGCGCTGCCACTGCAGGTCCCCGCTGCCCGGGGCCGGATGCCTAGACCAGAGGCATCAGGCCTGGGCTGGGGGCAGAACCAGTGATGGGGGGAAATGAGAGTCCCCTGCCCAGGCCTGACGCCTCTGTCAGAGGCGTCAGGCCTGGGCAAGGGGCCGATCCTGCAATTGGAGGGTGATGGGGGTCAACGCCTGAGGGCTCCCAGTATGTAAGAGGGGGCAGGCTGGGCTGAGGGACACTCCCCCCCACACACACACCCAGTGCACGAATTTCGTGCACCGGGCCCCTAGTCTGAAGAAATAATCAATTTTGATCATGTTCACATTTCCCCTTTTTTACTTCTCAGGCTTCGTTTTCATCTCCTATTTTTACATTTTTTTACTTTTTATACTTGTTACTTTTTGCTCTTTATCATCATTATCACATCATAATCATCATTATTAAGCCAGTACACCTTTATGGTTGGAGTTACTTCTCAAAACCTCCCTGGGGGAGATATGATTAGCCCCTTGAAAGCATCCTTAGGCTTGGAGAAATGAAGCAGCCTCTGCAAGGTTAGGGGTAGAAAGTGGGGGAGCCAAGTGTGAAAACAGGCTTGCCTGCCTCTGCGGTCTATAGTCTGTGTCCTCAACCTATTCTCCAGTGCTCTTGGCTCCTTTCTCCTTCCTTCACACTCACTGCCTTCCTCCTCCTCCTCCTCCTCTTCTTCCTCTTCTTATTCTTCCTCTTCTTATGCTTATTATTCCTCTTCTCTCCTCCACTTCCTTCTCTTTCTCCTTCCTCTTGTCATTCCATGGCATTCTCCTGGACTATTTACCTCCCTTCCTTCTGTCTCTTCTCCTTCCTTCTACTTTAGTCAGACTGCCTTGCTTGGTCCCTTGCCCCTCTCTTGCTATTACTAATCTGAAATTTGATACGGTTACAAATAGAAAATACACATCATGAATTATTAGAGCTGAAGAAACTCCAGTGGGAGAGTCAAAACTTAAAAGCAGGTCCTTGCAGCTTCTACTCCACAAAATCCTAACATGTAAATACAAACCAAGGCAGGAACCATCCTTGTTCATTGTCACCCACGTGGGTCCTGCCTCAGCTCTCACATCCAGAGCTGTGCCATTCGTAGAGACTACTAGCTCTGCCTGACCTCCAGTCAGCCGGCCTGCACTTCTGGAAACTTTGTCACGCACCCAGCGAGGGTTGTAAGTGCTGAAAAGATATATCATATATCACACACTCTGAGCTAGACATTTAGCTCTTATGACAAAAATTTTAACTAATTACTAATATTATTCCTATTCCACTGATGAGTCTCAGGGACAGTAAAGATGGTTCCGGGAGTTGGATCCGGTTCTGTTCTCTCCACAGCTTGAGTGAGCTTTTAAGGCACATCCCCTCTTACAAACATGTTATAAATGCTACTTGTTTACGACAGTTTTATACATTAAAACATTTAGGTAACTAAGGTATTATTGTCTTAACCTGTTTCTCTTTTTCTTAACAAACTTTCAGAAAGTCATTAAGCCAGAACTGCATGTTCAGTCAGCACTTTTGATAAACACTAGTAATAAATAAAGTTGCTAGGAAACTAGCTACTCTAGATCTCCTTATGCTCTTGGTTTTCCATGGTTTTTAGTCTTCAAGTAACATGGCACAGTTTAAGAAATTAGAGTGATTTAGCTTTCAGGTGGCCTTAGGCTTTAAATGTATGGTTTAGGATTTGCAACCCCTAAGCCATTGTATATAAGAAAAATTTCCAGTAATTTGCTAAGCTGCCAAGCAGGAATCCTTCAAGGACAGTGCAATATATGATCCCTGGGTTTAGATTTCCATGTGAACTTGCTGCAGCCATTGCCCAGGTGTACCAGAAAGTCAGTGGCTGGTGACAAGAGTTCCTGCTATATGCCCAAACAGCATTCCCACCAGATACAGAAATCCAACCAGAAGGAAAAGGATTTAAACTGCAATGAATGGAGGGTGGGAGGGAAATTTGGAGAGAAGAACGACTAGAAATATTATCTTTCTTTATTCATTTAGGGGAAAGTAAGACCCGTAGGAAAGACTGCCAAGGGCATTCTGGGGCCTATTTTATGTCCTCATACTAAAATCAAAGCTCTTCAAACAGTAACCAGGCAAGCTCTTCCTTTTCTCGGCTAGACCACCCAAGCTCCAGAGAATACACCTGTTACCACGGAAGCAGTTCTCTGGGAAAGCAATGAGCAGTGCAATCAATATTTATTTATTAGTCCTTTCTCATAGTTTGAGGAACTGGTATGTGTCTTTGTCTCCCTGAAATGGGAAGACATTCTGAGTATGCAGTGAGGATTTCTTTCCTTTTTTTAATTTTAAAATTGATTTGAGAGAGGAAGGGAGAGGTAGAGAGAGAGGGAAGGAGAAACATTGGTGTGAGAGAGAAGCATCAAACATCAGTTGCCTGCCGTACGCACACCAGGGACCGAACCCGCCACCTGGGCATGTGCCTTGGCCAGGAATCGAACTGGTGACCTTTCAGTGCACAGGACAATGCTCAACCGACTGAGCACACCAGCCAGGGCACAGTGAGGATTTCTAATCACAGATAGTGACTGGGAAACACAACACTTGTCTGAAGGAAGTATAAAGACACCCAGACACTGAGAAATCTTAGGTCTTACTCTATTGTTTTACTCACGAATAATGGTAATATACTTTAAGAGATGATGCGCCACGGACATTTCTTAACATAATATGAACAAATTATTCATGGTCACACTTTCAAAATTCTGTTGTATTTTAGATTTAATGCTAAATTGTGATATTTGTGTAATATCCTTAAATAAGCAGTTCATCTAATTCAATTCCCTTGAAATTTTAATTCCATGTTTACTATTCAAATGAGTGATCTAACACTTGAATCATATGCTCAATATTCCTATTATTGATTTGAAGATATGGTTTCTTAAACATTCACAGTATTCAGTAAAGACAAGTAAAAACAAACCTAGTGCTAGAAAAAAAATGAAAAATGGTTTAAAATACATGTGCATAGAGAATAGTCTTTCTGAACAAGACTTAATTGGTTTGTGTAGAAAAAGACCAAAAGGCCCTCTCTTTTAACTTAAAAAAAAAAAAGTCTTCAATCAGGTAATCATTTTCTAGTCTCCACACATTTTTTTGTGGTTTGCGTTATGACTTTGCATATCACATTCTATTTATAGAAAGACACACTAGGGACCTTGACCCAGGACTTGCAGACTTTTGCTCATGCGCAATAACTCACAGTCGGTGCCTCCATGCCCCTGGGTAATCTCAGAACATGGAGGGTATACAACACAGCCCACAGGAGAATCAACCATCTCAAACATGCACTTGGAACATGTGGGGGGAAGCTAAGTTACACTGAACAGAATATGGCAGCTTTTATACTCATGTGATGAAGTATGTGTTCCTTGTGGAGGGATGGTGCCGAAAACAAAGCCACTTTGAGACCTTTCAAAAGCTTTTCAAACTGGCTTGGGGGCTTTGGCAGTCAGAGCTAACCGTTTGAAAGAGAAATCTCAGCAACCATAGATTTCTTTAATCATGGAATTAAAACTAGCAGAAATAGCAAAGCTCCAAATAACATAGTTTCAGCTCAAAAATTACAGACTTTATGGTGTCTATGTTATCATTCTTTGAAGGTGGAGAACCACTTTGATTTACTGAGAAGAGACACCTTTGAAAAGTCATGATTCTTCAAAAAATGCCAATAACATGAAACCAAAGCACAATAGTCAACCAATATCTATCGAATGCTTTCTTTCTGTGGCTGTCAGCTAGAAACACCACACAGAAGAGGGAGGATTCATTTACTGTTCCATTTTCCATTTCCTAGAATTTCCAGTTACAATTGGGATTTGAGTTCAAGCATGAAACATCACTTTTTTTTTTCAGGTGAATTTTCCATTTTATAAAACACATTTAACACCTTTTTCACGTGCGGTTATAATTTGCCTTGTCCATTTTATCTTTTCACACCCGTATTTATTGAGAGAGAAACATCATTTTTTTATTGTTATTTGTTTTTTTATTGCTCACACATTTTTTCATTGCTCATTCCACAAATTTCCCAGTGTCTAACCTCACGTCCTCACATATAGCAGGGCTTCACACATTTGTCAGTTGACTAATTGACTTCTGATACCACCCTACAAATCACCCAGAATGCCTAGGAAAGGTATGTCATTGTCGCTATTATCCAAGGAGAATTGCCAGGAGACAGGTAGCATCTTCCTGCTGGAGAGGAGCTTTCCATGTCTCTCCATGGATTTGTTCATCTTGCGTCCATTTTATAGACCGGAGCCTCAAGCTCATCACCAAATGGTTGAACCTGGAAACCCTCATGCCAAAAATTCCTGCAGGTGAAGCCATGAAAAGCTCTCATCCCTCTGGGCTGGGGGGAAAACAAGAAACCTATTGCTGATCTCCTGAATCTACCCAGTCAGACAACTGCAACCTAACTACCACTTACAGAAAAGAAAGAGAGGAATCTAGCACCATGGCAAGAACTCAAAGAAATACCTACAATCATCCTCATCTACAGCACACTCCTTAATTCTACATAATAGTCGTGATGCAAAACTTCATGAACATTATATAGCACATTTTATAATCACATGATGAAGTATGTGTCCCTGGTGGAGGGATGGTTCCAACAACAAAGCAGCCTTGGAGACCTCCCAAAAAGTGTTCAGGTGGGCCTGGGAGCTGTTTCTTCTCCCATCACAAAATTAACCCCTAGAGTGCCGGGGAGCGCGATCGCGCTACTCCTGTCTTTCGCCAAAAGTGCCGGGAGCGCTATCAAAGCTTCGAAATGGCGTCCAGTTCCAAGCCTGCTTTTATTAGTGACTAGGGGCCCGGTGCACGAAATTCGTGCACTGGGTGTGTGTGGGGGGGAGTGTCCCTCAGCCCAGCCTGCCCCCTCTCACATACTGGGAGCCCTCAGGCGTTGACCCCCATCACCCTCCAATCACAGGATCGGCCCCTTGCCCAGGCCTGATGCCTCGGCCAGAGGCGTAGACCCCCATCACCCTCCGATCGCCTGATCGGCCCCTTGCCCAGGCCTGACGCCTCTGCCAGAGGTGTCAGGCTTGGACAGGGGACCCCCATCTCCCCCCGATCACTGGCTCTGGCCCCCGCCCAGGCCTGAGGCCTCTGGCCCAGGAATCATGCCTGGGCAGGGGACCCCCATCTCCCTCTGATCGCTTGCTCCACCCCCCGCCCAAGCCTGACGCCTCTGACCCAGGCTTCAGGCCTGGGCAAGGGGACCATCATATCCCCCCAATCCCCGGCTCAGCCCCCCACCCAGGCCTGATGCCTCGGCCAGAGGAGTTGACCCTCATCACCCTCCGATCACCAATCACCGGATCGGCCCCTTGACCAGGCCTGAGGCCTCCGGCAGAGGTGTCAGGCCTGGGCAGGGGACCCCCAGCTCCCCGCGGTTGCAGGCTCCGCCCC
Source organism: Myotis daubentonii (assembly GCF_963259705.1). Lineage (NCBI taxonomy): Eukaryota > Metazoa > Chordata > Mammalia > Chiroptera > Vespertilionidae > Myotis > Myotis daubentonii. The sequence continues at coordinate 16,845,065 of NC_081857.1, read as the reverse complement.
TGCCCACGCCTAACGCCTCTGGCCTAGGCGTCCGGCCCGGGCAGCGGGGACCCACAGCTGCAGCGGCCCCGCGATCGTGGGCTCCGCTTTAGGCCCAGGCAAGGGACCCCTAGCTCCCAGGACTGCCAGCTTCGACCGTGCCCAGCTCCCATCGCTGGCTCCACCCCTACTTCCTGCTATCACTGGCCAGGGCGGCAAAGGCGCCTGATTCTCTGATCATGGCTGGGGGGCAGGGCCAAGGCGGCCCCAGGGCCGCCTTGGCCCTGCCCCCCAGCTCTTAGCTCCCCCCTGGGTTTCCGATCACTGTCAGTGGCAGGGGGCTTCTTCCTGCTTTCCCTTTTGCCTCCCTGCATTGTGCCTACATATGCAAATTAACCGCCATCTTGTTGGCAGTTAACTGCCAATCATAGTTGGCAGTTAACTGCCAATCATAGTTGGCAGTTAATTTGCATATAGCCCTGATTAACCAATGAAAAGGGTATCGTCGTACGCCAATTACCATTTTTCTCTTTTATTAGATAGGATGATGATGTTGCTAGATATGTCAATGTAGTAAAGGTTTCCTTAAGTTTTTGAATATGTCACTTCATTTCCTTGCGAGTCACAATTTTTTCCCCCCTAAACTGCTGTAAAAATCAGCAAAAATGCCTTGGCAATTTTAGCATAGTTCCTAGGATATTGGCTGGCACTCAAAGGGTTAATGGCTAATAAACCCATTCGTTGCTGATGTCCAAAACCTAGGAATTATCACTGATTGCTTTCCCGCAACATCTAATCCAGGGTTTCTCAGCCTGGGCCCTGTTGGTGTTTGGGGCTGGAGAATTTTTGCTGTGGGCCTGTCCTCTTCGCTGTTGGGTGTTTGGCAGCATCCCTGGCCTCCACAGGCTTTCACATCCCAGTCATGAAACCAAAAATGTCCCCAGACATTTTCAAACATCCCGAGGGGGAAGGGAGGGAGGAAGGGGATGGAAATCACTCCTCCTTGAGAACAAATGACTCTAACAGCAAGTCCTGAAAGCTGAAATTCCAACATCTATCCTAAGTCTAAATGTCTCTTCCAAAACCCCCCTCCATCTGCCCCAGACCGAAGTCCTCACCACTCACTCGGACCACGGCAACAGCTCCTCACTGTGCCCCTCCAGTCCACTGTCGGCTCTATCGTCAACACGATCTTTTACAAACCTCAGTCAGATTATATCGTTTCTCTTCTTCAAACCTTCCAATCAATGGCTTTTCACTCCACTGGGAACTGCTCACCATCCAGCCCCCCCCACCCCGCACCCCACCCTCCTGCCTCCCCCCGGCCTGCGCTCTCCCCTGTTCACGGTTCTCTAGTTTCTCTGGCTTGGATGCTATTTTTCACACATGCCAGGTTTTCCCACTTGAGGATATTTATACACACTCTCCTTGGAATGCAGACTCTTTTGTAGTATTCAAGGTTTGTTCAAATATCATTTCTCAGCAGGTTCTTCCGGACCGTCCCTATGTAAATAACTCCCCTCTCCCCCAAATACTATATGCCATTCCACCTGCATTAATTTTTATTGTAGGCACATTCAGCATCTCTATTTGAACTTACATTACTTTTCATTTTTTACTTGTTTTACCTAATATAATGTCAGCTCCATCACATGAGGGCCCTTGTCCATCATATTTACAGCTATAAGACCCATGGCCGAGATAACTCACTTGGGATATAGTAGGTACTTAATAAATATTTGTTGAATAAATGACTGAATAATGTGTTTTCTGTTGAAGGTGAGCATATTGTTTTCATATATCTTTTTATCAATTTCAGAGAGGAAGATTACACACACACACACACACACACACACACAATCAATGATGAGAATCATTGATTGGCTGCCTCCTGCATGCCCCTACTGGGCATCGAGCCCACAACCCGTGCATGTGCCCTGATCTGTGATGTAAAAGCTATCATTTCCACATTGTGAAAGCAAAGGGGGGAAGTTTGATGATTCCAAATGTAAAAAAAAGAAAAAAAGAATTGTCAGAAGAGTTGGAATAGTTTTGAGAGCAATTTGGAGTTTTAATGCATTAACAGAGGGAGCCCTGTTTTTGCTTAATTTATATATTGTGAAGTCATAAGCGAGGTCTAGCCTTAGGAATCTATATTCTGTCATTTGAGAGATGTGTGATCTTGGGCAAGTTACTTAATCTCTCTAAGCCTCAATTCCTATACCTTGCTAAACCCATCTCTAAATGAAGATAATAATCGAAATTGCTTCACTCAGTTGCTTTGAGAATTAATTTATTTGAAAATCCAAAGAAATCAAAGTTCTGAGCTTTCAAAATTAATGCAAAATGCTCAGCACAATGGTCACATGGTAAGTGTTCAATAAGGTATTGTTTTCATTAATATTGTCCAAACCAGCTATTACCATAGGAATTGATGCCAATATATCTGTCTATATTCTGAGGAAAATCTCTTTATGGAGAACATGAAATTATATTTAATTTTCCTGCAAGTTGAACTCAAGCACCATTTTTCTGTCATGATGCTGAAATTTCCACATTTGAAACTTGTAAGGAACCATATTCTTAGCCATTTTAAATCTTTTCTGGGCTCTAGCTAAGACATTTGGAAATGAAGTTTGACTTGATTATCTTAGATAATTGCTAGAAAATCACTATAGAGATAGATATTAGTTTCTCTTTTGCTACAAGCTTAACATTGAAATTGACCCACAGTGCTCAAACTTCAATATCTCCTTGGATAAAAAACCATATTGACAAGCAAGCAAAGTCAAGGCTCAAATTTATATCACATGGTAAAGTCAAAAAATATATCTTTTGATATATATTTTACTTTACTGTTGCCTTCATTTTTGTCATGTTATTTATAGAATTTGAATTTTTATATAATATAAAAGGACATAATATTTTGTTTATATAAAAGAGCACAGGATTTTAAAAGGCTGAGAAAACTGATCTGAGCCTATGAATGTGGTACTAATTCAACATCACCTGTATCTGTTTATTCTAAGCTCCGCTTCTTCGGACGTTGCTGCATGTAGTTATTTGCCTGCGATCCTTCAAAGTTGAAAGTACAAACATCAGAATGAGTATTCTATAGCAGAAAATACAGCCTCCCTACATTCCATATTTTTATATACTAAGATCAGATTTGACCTTAGTCCAATATAGTTCCCAACCATATCTAAAACACCTGGAAAATATTAAATTGATATGTATATATATAATCCTTTAAGAATTTTTCTTCAATGATTCTCTGTGTTTCTCTCTCCCCCCCTCCCCCAAGGGCCATCTCTAGAAAATATATTGCTGTTATATTTCTCAAATCATATTTTCCAAATCAAATCCATTAGTTAATAGAGACTTCTATTCACCTCAGGGGACAATTCCATTAGGCTCTATTTTTCTGGGTATGACCTAGAATGTACAAGTCTGAGTATAACGTAAAATGTAAATGCTTGTTAGTCAGTCCTGTTTTATAACCAGTTCTCGCTATACTAGAATTTCCCATGAATCCTTGAATTATTGATATGTGTAATTCATCAAACAGAAAGCTGTAGAATTCTATGTGTTTCATTTGGAGCTCTTTTTACAATATAATAGATGTTTGTGTTTTGCCAATGGTGAGTCCTTCAACAAGGTAATTACTACAAATCAACTGTACTGTTATTAGCATCAAGGGACATATTCATGGAACACATCAACACTTGTAGAAGTCATGCATTTGTTAGTGTGGCAAAACTAGGAACCACAGAATGGAAATTTTTATTTATAGGTTAGAGCCCAGGCTAACCTACTGGGAACACACAGACCACTTTGGATAACTAACTACTCAGGGGCCTTTTAAAAAATTACATTTATAGAGGTGACATTGGTTAATAGGATCCAAGGGCATTTTTAATTTTTTTTAATTTTTTTTAAACAAGTACTCAAGGCCAAACTACATATAGATTGTAGGAAAGGACTTTCAGATAATAATTCAAGGGCAGAATTTCAGATACTATCTAAATTAAGCCAAGATTATATGTATATTTTGAGTCATTTCATATGCATGTAGGAAAAACCCAAGATATTTATAATCCTTAAAAATTATTTTCTCATGTATTACTCACAAGGTCATCCTTTGATGAACAGCAACAAGCAAGATTACAGTTCTCTTTGAATTTTAGTTTGCAAAGGAAAATTGTCACTTTCAGAAAAGAGATTAAATCCCTCCAGCAGCTTCTACAGGGACATAATTAATGGCACTAAGACCCAGACAAATTACTCCCCCAGGCCATTACTGTTTTACATGAGACCACAAAGGTTTATCTTATTGGTAGTACTTACTGCATTATAGTTTAGCTAATCCCCAATTTGTCTTTAACTCTGTTCATCTGTTAATAAATCCTTGCCAACTCACCATCAACAAACATGTACACACACACACACACACACACACACACAAACATACACGAGTTAACTCCTGTGTAGCTAGTTATAGAACACAACTATGGCCAACCAGGATCCCCAATTATGGCTCAATTTTCATATCTCCCCATCAAAGTGTGACCTTTTGTAGACCTACTCTTTCATGATACTACAGATTAATCAATTAATTTAATCAACTAACTGATTACTTTGCCAAACAATCATACCTTCTAGTACTCAACCTTATAAATATTACTATTCTCACTTTATAATTTAGAAAATTGAGACTCGGAAAAGTGGCATTCAAACCTAGGTCTGCCAACTAAAAAATATCATGTACTTTTAACTATACCATTCTTTCCACAGTATATTTTAGGATAATAACAGGTGTTTTTGTTCAAATAAATCAGGGGAATTAACAGTCTTTTGCACTGTAGGAATTCCCAGAGCTAATGAGTTTTACAAATCATAAAGAGAGTAATACTTACATTATTTATAACATGTATTAATATGTAGTCACCCCTTCTCCCTACTCAGATTATCATATAGAACTAGTATTTTTTTAATGCACTTTAGGAAAAATTGCACCATGTGTTTTCTCTATTCATTAATTTGTTGTACTAAAGATCCTATACATTTTGCAAACTTGTGTTCCTTTCCAAGTCAGCAATATTTTCTTCTGCTATTGATCATCTTTGTCTTATCCTCTTATTATCTGCATGTTTTGAGAATTCTTATTATACATCTATCTTTTCTCTCATCTTTTTCATTACATTAATATTTTTTGCCTCATTTATGGATTCCTTAAGTTTATCACCTATCTTGCTAACTCAGTTTTGGGAGGTATCTAACTTGCTATTTACTACTCAAATTTTATTTTTTATTGTGGTAAAATATACATAATATAAAATTCACCATTTTAAGTGTACAATTCTGTGGCATTAACTACATTCCAATTGTTGTGCAACCATCACCACCACCATTTATCTCCAAAACTTTTTCATCTTCCCAAACTGAAACTCTATACCTGTTAAACACTAACTCTCCATTCTCCTCTCTTACTAGCCCCTGGAAGCCCCCATTTCACTTGATGTCTCTGAACTTGAGTACTCTTAGACCTCATATAACTAGAATCAGAGCATTTGTCCTTCGGTGACTGGTTATTTTACTTAGCATATTGTTTTCAGGGTTCATCCATCCTATAGTATGTGTCAGAATTTCGTCCCTTCTTAGGGCTGAGTAATATTCCATTGGATGTGTATACCATGTTTTGTTTATCATTCATCCATCAGTGATACTTGGGTTGCTTTCCCTTTGGCTATTGTGAAGAATGCTGCTGCGAACATGGATATGCAAATATCTGTTCAAGTCCCTTCTTTCAATTTGGGGGGTATATGCCCACAAGTGGAATAGCTGAGTCAATTCCAAGTTTAATTTTTTTGAGGAATTTCCATGCTGTTTTATAGATCAGCTGCAACATTTTACATTCTCACCAATAGTGCACAAGGATTCCAATTTCTCCACATCCTCACCAACATTTGTTTTGTTTTATTTTTGTTTGCTTACAACAGCCACCTTAACCAAATACTGGTTGTGGGATTTGGAAAATTACTGTGGTTCATGTTGTCACCATCTACCATTAAAATGGACATTTAAATACTGGTTATGTTAGCCCATGAGGGAGCATATTGGTTTGCCATATGTTCGTGGGTACCCAGGAGAGTATGTGATACATGCTGGGTGCTTAGTAAACATAGATTATATAGTAAGAGATTAGATTAGATTCAAGGAGAAAGCCTGGAATGGAAAGAGAAGTTTGTATTTTGTCCATTGGTTAAGTGGAGTCATTATAAATTTAGAAAAAAGTAAATGAGGTGAAAAAAGGATATTTGTTTTGGGAAATAATTTTTCCAAAGATGAGTCCAAATAGGAAATGGTAGGACCAGTCACGAGTCCATGAGAGAATAGAGTAAAACCAACCCAAGAGGATTTGATAAAAGAAAAGAAGTAAAAGTTGACTCTAAGTTTAGCATCTTGGGCAATTGTCAAGCAACAGTGCCATTGACAGACACAGACAATAATGTGGTGAAGGACTAGGGCAATAGGAAGGGTGGGGAGAGGCTAGAAGGGGTAAATGGAAGGGGGGGGGGAAGCAACACATGTAATCTATACTAATAAAAGGGTAATATGCTAATTAGACCGGGAGACCTTCCAGACAAAGCCATGGTGGCGGGGCTGAAGCAGAGGCAGTTAGGGGTGATCAGGCCAGGAGGGGAGGGCAGTTGCAGGTGATCAGGCCGGTGGGGGGTGGGGAGGGTGGCAGTTGGGGATGAGCAGGCCAGCAGGCAGAGTGGTTAGGGTCGATCAGGCAGGCAGGCAGGTGAGCGGTTAGGAGCCAGTGGTTCCAGATTGCGAGAGGGATGTCCCGCTGCTGGTTTAGGCCCGATCCCACCCACAGGGATCTGGCCTAAATCAGCAGTTGAACATCCCCCAAGGGGTCCCAGATTGGAGAGGGTGCAGGCCAGGCTGAGGTACAACCCCCCCCCCCACCATGCATGAATTTCATGCACTGGGCCACTAGTACTTTCAATAATAAAGAATAAAAAAAAGATACTTTAAAGTTTAATGTAAACATAAGGCGTTTTTACTTTCTACCCTCCTGCTATGATTTTTAGGCGAATTAGCTCCCTTGGTCTATCTATTCTATTTCTGCTGATGTCCTTTCTCATGGTTATATTTTGGATAAGAATGTGCTCTTCTTTGTGTTAAAAAAAATTATCAGGCTCTTTTGACTCCATTCCTGACCCATCTTATAAAATTATAGCTCCTATAGGAACCTTCTCAAGTTTGTTTTCCTATCCATTGTTTCCTGAACCACCACCTCCAATAGAACACCCTCTTTGGATCAGCCATGCCCGCAGTGTAATTAAATGATTTCTTCAGTACTTATTCCTTTGTCTTTATGTCCTCCCTAGGAATGTCTTCATAAATATTGTTTGTGAAGCTGTGATCTCCCACAGAAAATAAGACCATTCTCTTAGTATGCTCTTGGAAAGCCTCAAACCTGATATTGTAGACAAAACCATGTTTAACAGGCTGTGCCCCTTGCTGATTAAGTTACATGCCTCAGAATAGACTTGTGAACTCCGTGATTTATCTGAAAATCATCAATGGCACATTCTTTAGTTTTAAAGAATTCAGCGCACAGTTTTGAGTGGAAATATCTGTTTACAACTCAACATTTTCAGCAAAATAATATCAAAGTTTGACTATGTGTAATTTTCTTATGTCCATTTTAATGGTACATGGAAACAACATGAACCACAGAAAACATCCAAATCCCATTTTAGGCAAAGGGAAAAAAAAAGTTGGTCTTTCCCATCACCTTGGATCAGAGTTATAAACAAAATTATACATTTAAGTTTCATTTCATTTCATATTCTCTGAGCTCTTCTCACCGGCTACCAGTTAGCACATAATATGAGCCAGACACTCTGTTAAGCTCTTTATATGTATTATCATATAAATTATACTATCATATTTAACTTTTGGAAGTGTTTTTTTTTTATTTTATTTTCAGTTTACAGATAAGAAAACTGAGGTTTAGTGAGGAAAATGAGTTACTCAAAGTAAATCCCTAAGAAGTGGCAGAGTCACTTACTTTAAGCTCCAAAAATGTAACAAGATAGCAAAATGGAAAGTGGCATAATCCTCTGAATATTTGGTTCCTGGAACACTGACCGCTGATGCTGAACATCTAATAGTTTTCTTAGTTCCACTAGAAATGAGATGGCAGATGAGGAAGGAAGGTGTGAAACATACAAATGCAAAAATACAGAAAGACAAGCCCTGGCCAGTGTCACTCAGTTGGCTGAACTCCATCCCCGGCACCAAGAAAAGGTCCCCAGTTTGATTCCCAGTCAGGACACATACCCAGGTTGCGGGTTACATTCCCAGTCGGGTATGTGGGGGGCAGCCAATCAACGTTTCTTTCATACATCAATGTTTCTCTCTCTCCTTCTCCTTTCCTCTCTCTCTAAAATCCATTAAAAACCAAAAAACAAGAAGACAAGCCTGGAATCAGAGGTCCAAGCCTTGTTCAGACCCGACTGCTTGGCCAGCTCTGAGTCAGGAGGGATGGCAGAGCTGTCCACCCAGAAGACAGTCCTCTCTTGTCCGCAGAGCACAGAACCTGTGCAATCAGCAGTTTCGGATCAAATGTTTTATTCGATCCTCCAATGGCCTTCAGGGGTTGGCATATCTGTGGATATTATTCTTACCTGGTATAGTGCTGGCAGCCACTGAAAATTGATAGCTGGCTGAATCCCAATTAGACACGAGAACACTGATTTGCCCAAGACCTCACAGCTAGCAATAACCACGCTGTGTCTAAAACGCCAAATGGCTTCCTATCGTCACGCCAGTTCACTTCTAGTGACGGTGACTCCCCCCTTCATTAGCAGAGACTTCCACTAAGTGGGTTGATCTTTTGTTTATATTAAGCCCAGGATCCCCCTTAGTCAGACAGTTGTGTACGTGGAGGCCCGGGAGGGTTAACTGTCTTTGCCAGTATCACATTCTGCCTAGAAGCAGAGCCACATCTGGTAGAATAAGAAAGTATAATATCTTCCAAGTCTAACAGAACCTAGGTTTATATTCCAATCTTTCCGTAGAAACCTGGACAAGCTATATAACTTAAGCATCTGCTTGGTCATCTGTAAGTAATAATAGTACTTTCTTTATAGGTTTATTTTAAGAAGTAAAGGTAATTGCAAATATTATGGAGTATTGATTGTGTGCCTTGCCACAAGCCGGTAAGGTGAAAGAGTGCTGTTTTTCTACCAGAGAAGAGCGAGAGGCAGCGCTAGGTTAATTAGCTTGGCCAGCATTCCATAATAATCAGAGTAAGTGAGGAGTGTAGATTCAACCCCAGACTATTTGGCTCAGAAGCATCATATTACTGTCATCTACTGTAAAGTCCTTCGCAGAGGAACTGGACTTATTAAACACTCAACTCAGAGCTCCTTCTGTCACACCATGGTTTCGCCAAGGAATGACATTCCATAATGTTGTGCAAAATGACTCAGCCGGATTGCTCAGTCCCTGGTTAACGGCAATGTGCTGCAGAAAATCAGTTTTCCTCGGAGGCAACAGACAATGATAGAAAGAGCCTTCATTCATTCTTCCTCCGTCCAAAACACTCCCATCTCAGGAACCTTAGAGCAGATGAGCTCTCCAGAGTATAAATAACAAATTATTAGAAAGCAAATTGTATGTGATGGTAATAATCCAAGTACTAAACTATTTATAGCCTAAAAAGAGAAAAGCACTTGTGGAAAGAGAACTTAAAGAGAAAAGTTCCAGAACAGTCCATTAAATAGAATTGTGTGTGGTTTCTGACAATAATTTCTAAAATATCTTGAAGTAGCCTGGCCAGTGTTGCTCAGTGGTTGATCCCCAGTCAGGGCATACTTTACAATTTAAAGTATAAATTTACTTTTCTGCAATATCCAATGCTTATTTGAAAATTATTTCTAGTTTGGATGATAATAGAAACATAACCATGGATGGATTTTATTAGAAAACTAGAAAAGAGTATCCCAAATGGAGACTCCAAGAAAATTAGTATATAATTCAGTAGCTCCTGTGACAAATGGCTGACCAAGCTACCCTTCATCTTTCAAGATTAATTTTGTTTTCGAGTTTTATGAGCACATGAAATTGTCCCCACCTTGCTGGAAGAATCATAGTCTAAGTTATGGGTTAGCTTGTTAAAACAGGAGTATATTCAGATCAGAGTAATTGTGTGTGACCCAATGCAGTGGATAAATTTAAAAACAGAGCATGACACTATTTTTAGCTTTATTGTTTGGGCAAAACTCACACAAAAGGCTTATAGATAGTCTTAAAACAAAATGACTAATTACTAATTTATGTCTGGTTTTCCTCCAGGAACAAATAGTAGGCACCTTTTCATTTCTTCTACATTATCTGTTCAACCTAATTTCTACCCTAGCTGAAATATTATTTCTTTTCTTTGATGGCATAATTGTTTCCATGGCAACAATCAAAGATGTGAAAGTATTCTCTGCTGCAGGTGAAAATAATCATAACATATTGATAAGCCATCTTAAGATGCCATTTTCATGTAAATGGCCTTACAATAGAAGAGAGAGAGAAGCAAAGTGGCATCAAAAAGCAGAAGGGCTTGGAATTAAATACTTTTCAGAATTTTCAGTGATAAAGGGTCAAACTGAGAGTGACTGTCAGATAACCATGCCTCTTGATTAGATATTGTAAATAACAAACATTTCTTTAAAACTTACTGAGAAACAAAGGAAAAAGCTTCTTATTTCAGGAGGACAATCAACTGATTCAGTTTCTCTGTCACTTTGGGGATGGATCAAATATATGGAGGTAGAAAATAAGAAATGATTCTAAAGCTCGTTATAGTACAAAAATGGGAGAATCTTTAAACAGAGCCTTCTAGACAATGTTCACAAATTTAAATTTAAAGAATAAAATTTGGCCTAGCTGGTATGGCTCAGTGGATAGCGCATCGGCCTGCGGACTGAAGGGTCCCTCATCCCATTCCAGTCAGGAGCACATGACCAGGTTGTGGGCTCAATCCCCCTGGCAGGGGGGTGGGGGCATGCAGGAGGCAGCCAATCAATGATTCTCTCTCATCATTGATGTTTCTCTCTCTCCCTCCCCCTTCCTCTCTGAAATCAATAAAAAGATATATTTTTTTAAAAAGAATACAGTTTGGACACTGAAATGAAACACACATCAGCTCTGTTTACCATCAACTCTTAAGTAACCATTGTCTCCTGAGGGACCAGCAACAGTTGGTACCAGCAAGCAAAATATGCTCGGCGGGGGGGGGGGGGTCGGGGGGCAGGTGGTGGGGGGAGGGCGGGGGGGAGGGGCGTAGAATGAGTAAATGAGTAGTGACACTAAAAAAAACTTTTATTGGACAATTTATATAGAAGTGAACACAAGGCAAGTAAGATCCATCAGATATTTTCATAGCAGACCTTTGAAGTCTAGCAGACCTTTAAAGAATATAAAAGACTATAATATATACTATTTCAGACCACAGGAAATATGGAAAATTCCCCAATTTTATATAAAGCAACTACAAATTAAATATCAAATATTGATTGAAATAGATCAACCTGACTCAGGAAAGTCAATGCAAAAATTCTAACTAAAATATTAACAAATAGAATCCAACTACATATCAACAAAAGTCCCAAACTGACTAAGTAGGGCTTATTCTAGATATGCAAAGAGAGGTTTGAATTAGAAAATGTATCATCATAATTTAGTGTTTCAGCAAGTTGAGGGAAAACAACTCGTATGACCACATTAATAGATATTGAAATGACATTTGACAATATTACCAGCGAATCTCAATAAAAATCTTTAAGTGTGATAGGAAAAGGTAACCATTGAAATATTTACTAAAGCTAAAAGTCAGAAGTAGTCTCAATTTCAAAATAAATAAAAAGAGACGAATAAAACTCAGGAAGTAAGCAGAGTTCTTGTTATCACTATATTCAATATTAGTTTGGAAAGTCTAGTGAAAACATGAGATAAGAAAATTAAGTATTAGGTATAAATATTAAAAGTGAAGAGATAAAACTATCTTTATTTTATTGATTATATGATTGTGTACTTAAAGCCCTAGAGAACTTAAAAAGAGAAAAACTATGAGTATTGATAAAAGAATTTATGGAATGGCTGGATACCAGGAAAGCAGACTAAAATCAATATACTTTCTCTACTCTAGTAACATGTACTTTTAGATTTAAAAAAAGAGGAGCAAACATTCCTTTTAAAATAACAATATAAACTGAGTTGAATAAGAAAGGCACAGAACCTATGTGATTTATGAATTTTTTAATTTTAATCATTTTTGTTTATTGTTTTATGGATTTCAGACAGGAAGGGAGAGGGAGAGAGAGATAGAAACCTCAATGATGAGATAGAATCATTGATCGGCTGCCTCCTGCTTGCCCCCTACTGGGGATCAAGCCCGCAACACGGACATGTGCCCTGACCGGGAATAGAACCCTTGACCTCCTGGCTCATAGGTCGATGCTCAACCACTGAGCCATGGCAGCTGGACAATTTATGAATCTTAATCTTATTAATCTTTGACCAGGGTATAATTTAATTTGGGGGAGAAAAAATATTCACAAAATTACTCCCCAAACTGAATATTTATCCTTAAAAAATTAAAATAATAATCCTACCTCATATCATATACAAAAGATAGGTAAAGTATTATATATAAATATTATTCAATGTTTTATTAGGACTTCTAGGGAAGACCTGGACAGAAGCTAATAAAGAAATACTTTGTGGTAGATGACACTATAAATAAAGGCAGTAAGCAAATAATAGATTTAAAAAACATGTTTGTATTACAAATGACAGGTAAGGGTTTAAAAGCTATAATTATCTGAAGAAAGCTTTAAAAATTGACAAGAAACAGACAGTAGCCTAAGAGAAAAATGAGCAACAGATATAAATAGGCAATTCATAGATGAACAGCTGCAAAAGGCCAACAAATATATTTTTTTAAATTCACTAATGGGGAAATGGAAACTGTTAACAATAAACCATCTTAAACCTATCAGACTGGCAATAATTTTAAATAGTGGTCATACTGTCAGTGGGGATATGTGGAAAAGTATTTTCTACATTGCTGATGGAAATGTAAATGGATACAACTCCTCTGGAAAGCAATCTGGCAACATTTATTAAGATTAAAAATACATAAACCTTTTGACCAAGCAATCTCCCCCCTGAGTACATATCCCATAGAAATACAACCATCAGTAAATAAAAATATGTGAGCCCAGATGTTTATTGCAGCATCCAAGTTGACAAAAATGTATACACACATAAAAACATTATATTAATCTACAGAACACAATATTATTCTTCAGATAATTCAGAGAATAATCCATGAAAAAAAAATTGTTTATATCTGCTAAGCTGAGGGATTTCCAAAAGCAACAAGTGAGAAAAGTAAGATGCCCCTCTCCCAAAATATGTGTATAGTATATAGTCTCACTGTTGTAGAGCAAACAATGAAAATGGCTTATGTGTGTATATATGTGCACATGTGTGTATTATATGTATGTGCTTGCATGTGAGATTTGGTTTGATAATCATCAGGGACATTACAGAATAATACATACAGGGTGTCCCAAAATTCACGCAAGAAGTAATTTTGATAGAAAACACAGGTTTATAATTAAAAATTGTAAATTTTTTATTGATTCATAAAGTATATAGTATAGGGTTATGTATGGAATAGCACATCGGGTAAATGGCCTCCTTGGCTTTGCTGGCACATACGCAAAGCCGTGATCTTCATTGTCCCTGCTCCTGGGCCATAACTGGTACTTGGTAATGCTTATCAAATTGAAGGGATTGAAATCAAAGGGCAACAGATATTAGAATCTGATTCAATAAACCAAGTAAAATTAGGCTTTTATTTTTTTTTGTTGTTGTTGTTAATGCTCACCCAAGGATATTTTTCCATTGATTTTTAGGGAGAGTAGAAGAGAGAGGGAAAGACAGAGAGAAATATTGATGTGAGAGAAACACATTGATTGGTTGCCTCTTGCATGAGCCCCAACCAGGACCCAGGCCGGGGAGAAGCGTGCAACCAAGGTACATGCCCTTGACTGAAATCGAACCCAGGACCCTTTGGTCTGAAGGCTGACACTCTATCCAGTGAGGCAAGCCGGCTAGGGACTTGCTAATGTTATGCTGCTTCAAGTGTTTGGAGTAGAAGCAGCAAATATGGGAAGAAGGGAAAAAGCAGAGGGACCAAAAGAACAATCAAAAACAGAAATATTATTCTGAAATGAAAACCTATGGTCACCTCATTTACATAAATTGATTCGCTTCTGTGTATTTGCATATTTTTCTAGCCTGTACCAGCAATATATAGCTGCATGTATTGAGTGTGCTTTTCTATACACCTTCTACATACGAACTTATTTAACCTTCACAACAACCCCATGAGATTCAAACTATCATTATCCTCATTTAACAAATGAGAAAACTAAGAGGTTGAATTACTTTCCTGAATTTACAGGGCTGTTTAGCTCCAGGACTTGGATCTGAACTCGGGCAGTTAAACCCCGAAGCCTTGCTCTGCACCACTAGACACACTGGCTCCTAACCAGTTTACTAGCACGTCCAGGATGTATCATTAAGCCAAATACACACTTGCAATGTAAAGGGTATAATATGATTTTATTTCAGTAAAAAAAGAAACTCCTAGAGGTATATATGTATTTGTTTGGGCCAGAAGAAAGATGTAGAAGTCCAGTCTGCCGGCAAATTTATTATTTCTGGTAGGTGAGAATGGATATAAAGACAACAGTGAGACGATTGTGATATGTATGTATCACAATTGGTCTGAGTCTCTTAAGTGGTATAAAAATTTATGAATCACGGAGATATTTTTTCTCATTTAGGACTCTTTGATATTTCAGTAACATTTGTTCAGTGGGAATTTCAGGCGTGAAAAGCTTTATGAAGAAGGTGCATAGGTAAGATTTTGAGAAGTCAGAAGAATACCATGGGGGAAGCTGAGGGCAGAAAACCACAAGCCATCTTCTAGACATCTTTTGTTTTGGGTGCCCGGGCTGGCACAAGCATTTCTGTATGAAAGCAGTGTTCATAAGCCTCAAGTGGCCTAGGTGTACATGGCCTTCAATGCCAGGATTAGAAGCGCATTGTTCTTTGAGCAAGTGGACTGGGCACCTGTGACAATGGGCCTCTTAACACTGTGAACTAACGCCGAGAAGCTGACGGGAGTGCCGTGCAGACACCTGACACGGCCCAAACCTTGGCTCCCGCTGGCAAACGCTGGCCCCTTCCAGAGATTGCTTTAGTCTGTGTGGCTTGTCCTCTGATCCAGAGGACCCCTCAGGTGTCAGGGTGGGAATGTGTCTGCAGAAGCACTCTCCCCATCAGGTCCCTATACCTACCTGCCTTAGGAAGCTCATGCCATCACTACTTTGCCAGAAGCTAAATAAACGCCCCCATCCACAAGGGGGCACATTCCGTTTCTCCTGCCCACTCTGGGCAGCTGAATAAGAAACTCCCCAGAGCTGATATGCAGCTGGCCCTTCCTCTCACCTGTGTCCTAACAAGAACATCCAAGGCAGCAGGAGTGGGTGTAGTGGATGGGAGACAAAGCCAAACAAGTAAAACAGGACGTCGTATAAAATTTAGAGTCAGCTCTCTGGGAACAAGCATCACATCAGCAACTTCTGTCACCTAAACTCTCTCACCTAGAAAACAAGGTCTTGCAAACTAAAAACTATTTGTTAGAGTTATGATTGCTTTAAACCACTCCCATTAGTAAAACAGATGTTGAAACAAATCTAGGAATTTGGTGCTTATTAAAATACATTGGCTGCTTGATGGACTTTCGCTGCATTGCATACCCTTAGATGCCAACTCTGTAACATGGCCAGGCTCACTGACTAGGGCCTCAACTATTGACTGTAACTGCTGTGGAGTCACTTAACCTAAATTATTGTCGTCGCTCCATTCTCAAAATGCTTCCCTGTAACTGAATTCAAACCCTGAAATAATATTAAAGTGACATATTTATGGCCAGGGGACAGATATTAAAAGGTGATTCATTAAAGGGTCAGTGAACTGACTTGTTCAGCTATGCACACCAGCTAACACAGCAGGGATTCTCTTTGTCAAATAGGGGACATAGAAAGATGTCTTATAATAGAGGGCTGGCTGGAGTCCAAAGAGCCCATGTAGTTCCAAAGAATACGTGGAAAAAAAGACAACAACAAAAATACAAACTGAGCCTTAGAGCAAGTTCATATAATGCAAGATGGATCGTTTGAAAGGAATATACGCAGCTATTTCACAGTAGCAATAGCTCCATTAAAAGGGAAGGCTCACTCCCTTCAGTTTAACAATCTGTAGGCTGTGGGAAGCCGTGTGTAAACAACCATACTATTCACACGTGAATATTGTATAACTGAGCTCATTCTCTTCCTTCCTAGGGATTCTTGTGTGTTCATGGGACTCGACCCCATTGATAAAGCCACTTCCAGACTCCCGGGCTCCGGGAAGGAGAGAAGGACGAAGAAGTAAATCACTGATTTTGGAGTTTCAAAAACCAAAGTCCTTATGTAAACATCACGCTGGAAAAACAGTAATGTATACAATCCAAGGTTCTTTCTTTTCTGTTTTAGAGAACATAAAGGTTACCTGGGCTGGAAAAGGAGAGAAAAATCAGAGAGAGGAAGACAGATAGACGCTCCTAAATCTTGGGAAGGGGCCTGTACCCTGCCTGAGCCTAGGCCAGGGCTAGCAGGGGGAGGATGCATCTCCCCTAGCAGGTTTGGGATTCCAGCAAAGCCTGGGAGCTGAAACCTGCTTCAGAAGACCCCAGTAAGGCAGCACATTTCCTTAAAACGCACTGTGCCCCGCTCAGCACGGGGGTGTTTGAGAAGCAATGACTGCGTACGGTATCCGGCCAAAAGGGGACCAAACGGTATCAGAGAATCCCCTTTGGACCCAGAATGCACAAGGGAACAGCCACACATTGCTGGTGTCTCCTGAGAGGGGCTCAGAAACTGCTAAGCAGACTTGATGCTTAGGACAAGGAAGATACAACCTGTGAGGACTCAGTGATCAGCGATGACACAGCAAATGCTACCAAAGCAGATGTCAAAAGATCCATGACAAGGACATGAACCACAGAAAGCTCTGGAACCTAGAAGCAAACCCGGGATTTGGGAAAACACTGAATTGACTGAAGACCCTTAACAATGAAAAAACAAACAAACAAACAAAACAAAAAAAACCCCAAATTGATCATGATTAAACTTCTATCTGGTAAAATAGGAAACCTGAAACAAAAGTCAAGTTTGCTTACTAGAAAAATCAAATTATATTTCTTAAACATTCAGGTTTATAGACTAAGAATCATAAGCACATCACATGCCTATCTCAAGCATAACTTTTTCACTGTCCAAAGATAGGTGACAATTTCTGTAAATTTAAAAATATGTTCTTAATAGCCAATAACCAACTATCACCTATCAATGAAAACATACATTCTGTGATTTTAAAAAATTATATCATTTAAAGTTATTGAAATGATTAAGTCAAATCTTTTCATCACTATCAAAACGTGTTTGCTTATGGAATATTAGAGTTAGGCAGATCAGGAGACTTATAAAATGAAATTAAGAGGTGATGTCCCATGTATGACATTTTATTTGAGGATTCTTTAATCCCAGTTATTTCTTTGAGTGAATATGGTAGAAACACAGAATAAAGTAGAAAGCAAACTTTCTGGAATTCACACATCCAAATGAGTACATCTTGGATTAATCACACTGGAAAGCCACTAAAGTCTTAGGGTACTAATATTGAAAATATTTTTGGAATCCCCTGTTTGAAGTTGGCTTCTGAGATGGTATATGAACCCCACACGAAAGTAAGTGTTGTCACTAGGTTTTAGCCAATTTACAAGCTATTCAAGAAAGAGAGCTAAAAGCCTTTGTAGTCAGGCTTTATCTTTCATGATTAATATTTCAAAGCTAGATACACTTATCCAATAAATTTGATCCCAAACGTTATTAATGGTGTTCACAGCACAAAACCATCCTTAAAGGATGTCCTCACAGCCTGGCCAGTTTAGCTCAGTGGTTACAGCAGTGGCCCCAGGACCAAAGGGTCGCTGATTCGTCAAGGGTGTGTACTTGGTTGCAGGCTCAATCCCCAGCCCCGGTTGGGGTGCAAATGGGGAAGGGAGTCCCTTGAGTCTGGTGCCTTAGACCACTCGGCCATCCTGACACCCAAGGGGTGCAAATGGGAAGCAACCAGTCGATGTGTCTATGATGACTCCTGTTCAACAAAATCCTCCCACTACATCCAGTTTTTTTTATAATAGCAGAATAAAGATAAAAGGGCTTGTTTTTATCAGATACTTAGGACATAGAAGATTATACTCCAGAGAGCAATAGGTCTTTCTTAGATTGCTTTTTTCATGTTGAAAGAGAATGGAATTCCACAAGTGCTTCTCAGACCTGGCCAGTTTCATCTCTCGCTTGCAGTGGCCCCTAACTCTCTCTCTAACTCGAGCTCACATTCTCCCTCGAATTTCTCATCTCTCATCTCTTATCCCCATCTCTATCTCTAAATCTATTTCTATCTCTATGTCTCTCTGCTTTTGCTCTTGACTCCTCCAATCCATTGGCCATACAGCAACCAGAGTGGTCTTAAAACTGCAAATGTGATCGCATCCCTTCCTTGCATAAAACTTTTCAAAAAGTTTCTATTGCACTTAGAATAAAAGATCAAGTCCTTAGCATGGCCACATAGTCCTGAATATTTTCCCTACCTCATTTTGACCTCTCTCCCTTCCGCCCACTGTCTTCGAGCCACACAAGACTGAGTTCTTCCATCCCCTGGCTGTGCACCTACACTCTCCCCGTTGTCTGCACCAGCTCTTTCCTACTTATCCCTCAGTTTCATAAAGAGGCTTTCCATGAATCTCCAGTTACCTTATTTCTTATCATTATGAATTCATGGATTGAAACATTTGGAGAATTTCAGTTTATTGCAATTATTATCCCACTCAAATTTTCCCAATTTTATCTAATAGTACCCTTTTAAATTTGATGAACCAATAACATAGCCTTATTAGCCTGAAGCGCTTCTTCACTACGTGATATGATAAGATGGTCCCGGTTCATCTCCTCATCAATTTTTAGAAATTTTCCCAAGCAATTTTTAGAAATTTCACAAAGCACTGAGTGCTTTGTTTTTTAAAGAAGTGTGTCCAAGGGTGAACTTAGGAGTCATCCCATTCTGCAAGGGAGCCCTAGTTCATTCATTGTGAGAGTTCACCTCTGGGTCCATTGCTCTAGCCCTTTCGATCTTACCATGAGCCCCTTGCACTTGACTGCTACTGGACTGGACAAAACCCCTCCCAGTTCACACAAAGGACTATTGCAGGAAGTTAAACCTTGTAAAGTGAATAAATAATTCCAGAATGTAAAATTCAGGAGTCCAATATACAGAAGACAACCCAGAGACTTGGAGCCCAACAAAACGAGAATTCACACCCGGGAAAACAGAGATAAGAGGAAAATTGGAAAGAAACTTTCAACTAGTTCTTTTTTAAATGAACAATGAGAGGTTTAGTAACTTACCTAAGTTAACCCAGCTGGCAAGTTCAAACCAGGCAATCTAACTGCTGAGTCCACTTTCACAGCCATTGTATTATGATATACTGACTTCTCACGTTGTTCCTTAACTAAAAGGACTGACGTCCACCATAGCAGTCTTCCTTGCTCTAATCTCAGAGCTTAGACTCTCTTCCTTACACTGATATTCTTATATTTGGCATCACAATACCATCAAAGCAACCTACAATTGTACCATCAAGAAAACAGGAAGATAAATACAGGTTTCCCCTAACTCTGGAAAATCCATCTCTCTGTGGAACATACCTATTATACTGCTCAGGATAGGCATGGAAACACTAAACATACTCTCAGCCGTTTGTGGGGAAATTACCAGATGGACTCCTTATATAAACATAACCTATGACAGGGAGGTGGGGATGAGAGGTGATCTGGCTGGCTGTGATTTCATAACTCACATCATACATAGATTAGCATGTTAAACGATTTTTCTGAGACAGTCTCACTGAATTTTATGAATTACATGTTCCACTTGCTTTTATTTATTACACATGCTTTCGATTACCACCCGATGGAACAGCATTGTGGTAAAGCTGATCGCTAATTTCCCTCTATTAAAATAACACTTTGTTAACATCTTTACATTCTGAGAGTCAGAAAGGAGAATTTTTGACATTTTATGAAGTCAGCATTATCCTGACACAAAAGCAATAGCAAGGCAATACAAAAGAAGGAAACTGCCGCAGAACACCTCTCATGTACCTATATGTAAAAATCCTTAACAATTATTGGCAGATTTAATCTAACACACACACACACACACACACACACACACACCCCCCAAAACACACACACACCACCCTCACAACCAAGTGAGGTTAATCCTGGAAATGTAAGGCAATTTAACATTCAAAATTTATTTTTAAAGTACCATTGATAGTAGCTCAAGAAAATGAAATACTTAGTATAAATCTGTTAATCTGTTTCAAAATTATTTATATGAAAAGGCAAAGGACATAGAAAACAACTCTGAGAGAGAAGAACAAATTTATAGGACTCACACTACCTGATGTCAGATTTACTGTATAGCTATACTAATCAAGATAATATGGTATTAGTGAAAGTATACACACATAAATTAATGAGGCAAAATAGAGAATTCAGAAATAGATCTGAAAATATATAGTCAACTTACTTTGAATACAAGTGCAAAGACAATTTTATGAATAAAATTTTCAACAAATGCTGCTGAAACAATTGGGCATTCATATGCAAAAAAAGTACTTCAACCCATGCCTTATGAAAAAATTAACTCAAAGTAGATAATGAACCCAAATGTAAAACATAAAATTATAAATATTCTGAAAAATAACAAAAGAAAATGCTCATGAGTTTGGGTTAAGAAAAGAATTTTTTTAAAAAATATATTTTATTGATTTTTTACAGAGAGGAAGGGAGAGAGATAGAGAGTCAGAAACATCGATGAGAGAGAAACATCAATCAGCCGCCTCCTGCACATCCCCCACTGGGGACATGCCCGCAACCCAGGTACATGCCCCTGACCAGAATCGAACCCGGGACCCTTCAGTCCGCAGGCCGACGCTCTATCCACTGAGCCAAACCGGTTTCGGCGAGAAAAGAAAGGCAGAGCTGCCTCAAACAGATTGTCAAACTGCAGCGGGAAGGCCGGGGAGGGTTGGGGGGCAGGAGGTAGTGGGGTAAGAGATCAACTAAAGGACTTGTATGCATGCATATAAGCATAACCAATGGACATAAGACACTGGGTGATAGGGGAGGCTAGGGGACTGTCTAGGGCGGGGGGATAAAATGGATACATATGTAATACCCTTTGTAATACTTTAAGCAATAAAAAAAAAAACAAAAAAAACAAATGTGAAATCATAAAAAAAAAAAAAAGAATTTTTTAGATACAACACTAAGAACTTGGTCCGTAAGAGAAAAAAAAAATAGATCAATTATACCTTATAAGAACTAAAACCTGTTTCTCTGTAGAAGGTGGTTAAGCCCTAGCTGGTTTGACTCAGTGGATAGAACGTCAGCCTATGTACTGAAGGACCCCAGCTTCAATTATGGTCAAGGGCACATGCCCAGGTTTCAGGCTTGATCCCAAGTAGGGAGCTTGCAGGAGGCAGCCAATCAATGATTCTCTCTCATCATTGATGTTTCTCTCTTTCTCTCTTCCTTCCTCTCTGAAATCAATATTTATTTATTTACTTATTAATATATTTTATTGATTTTTTACAGGGAGGAAGGGAGAAGGGATAGAGAGCTAGAAATATTGATGAGAGAGAAACATCGATCAGCTGCCTCCTGCACACTCCCCACTGGGGATGTGCCCGCAACCAAGGTACATGCCCCTGACCAGAATCGAACCTGGGACCCTTGAGTCCACAGGCTGACACTCTATCCATTGAGCCAAACCGGTTGGGCTGAAATCAATATATATATATATTTAATAGATGGTTAAGAAAATGAAAGAAAAACTACAGTAAAAATACCTTCAAATCACAAATTCAACTAAGGGCTTATACCCATAATTTATGTGTCTGCAACAAGCAGAAGCCGAAATAACCGCTTGAGCTAAAGCTGACCCAATATACCCATAATTTAAAAAGAATTCTTAACACCAATAATACAAAAATAAATTTCCAGTAAATTGACAAATTATTTGAACAGATATTTCACCAAATAAGATATTCACACTGAAATTAGCACATGAAAAGATAACATTTAAAACAACAGTGAGATATCTTTACACACATACTAGAATAGCTAAGAATTTTTTTTAATCTAACAATCCCAAGTGCTGACAAGGAGGCAGAGTAACTAGAACTCTCATATATGGCTGTTGGGAATTCAAAATGGTCAAGTCACTCTGGAAAACTGTGACAGTTTCTTATAAATTTAAATGTACACTTACCCCAGGATCTGGAATCCTACTTGTAGGTATTCATTTAGCCTACAAAAATGAAAACTTACACCCACACAAAAACCTATGTTTCAAGTCTATTATGCTTAAAGTATATCATTGTTCATAATGACCCCAAACTAGAAACAGTCTGAATGTTCTTCAGTGGTGAATAAATCAACAAACTCTGGTACAGTAAAATTCTGTCCAGCAATAAAAAGAAATAGATGACTGATAGACATGACATCATGGATGAATCACAAATGCATTCCACTAAATGAAAGAAAACAGACTCAAAAGGTTGCAAATTATAATTTCACTTATATGACATTTTAAGAAAAGACAAAACTATAGAGACAGAAAACAGGTAATGGTCCAAGGGGTTAAGAATGGGGGAGGTTTTGACTACAAAGAGGAAGCAAGATGGAATATTTTTGGTCTGAAGGAGCTGTTCTGTATGTTGATTGTGGTCGTGGTTACAAGACTCTATATATACATTTATGGAAATTCACAGAACTAAGCATACAAAAATTAGTGAATTTTACTTTATATATTTTAAAAATAATTTTTAAATATGTATATATATGTACATATATATAACAAAAAATTGTGTTCTGTGAGCAGACTATCTTACCCTGAAGGAGTGGGAATCCTGTATACCTTTTTCAAAAGTAAAATAAACCTTTAAAATATGAAGTAAGAAAAAGCAAGAACTTTGAAAGGGTCACACCACTCATAACTCTAAAATCTCAAGATATTAAAAGTTACTGGTTGCTTTTCCACGTGACTGTTCAATTCATCTTGACCTCTGACCTCGAGTTCCAAAAGAATAAAAACAGCATAATGGAAACAAAACACTTCAGCATTATACTATTTAATGACCTGTAATCACAGCTCTATTAGCTCAGCTGCACTCAGCCTAACCTTAGAAGCTGTTTCTCTCACAGGAGAAAAAAATAAGGCTAATACAATCTTAGCAATGTTCATGAACAACAAGATCTTCTCTAAGTTTTATTCTATTCAAATCAAAATGCACCTAAGCCCTCTATTCCATGATTTCCTCTTTAAGCCTACTTTTTCATGAAATGCCACCAACCAAAAGTAGTATACAGAACATACACCAATCTTAAGGTTTTCAGTGAAAAGAAAATTAGGAACTAAGCTTTAAATAATTGCACAGATAAAGCTACTGATATGGGGGAAAAATCTACATATTTCATTTTAAAGTCACCTAGGGGATAACTTGTGCAAGATACATGGACCCTGCTATTAAACATTTTTCTTTTCCTCTTGTACCTGTAAATTGTGGTTCCTGCTAGCTAAAGTCTTCAGTCACACTAAGAAAGACTTCTGATTATTACACTGAAATCAATAAACATAGCCATGCCCTGAGCCTAAAATCTATGCTTATAAGATCTAGTTTATTAGCCTTTGAAGAGACATGGAGCAGAAGTTTACCTGATGTTGTCACTTGGTTAATTTGTCATATAATATGACATAATATAATAGTGTAGAATATTATGTGTATATATAAAATCCTATATAATAGAAGGTTAATCTGCAAATTGACCGAATGGTAGAACGACAGGTCACTATGATGCACACTGACCACGAGGGGGCAGGTGCTCAATGCAGGAGCTGCCCCTGGTGGTGAGTGTGCTCCCACAGGGGGAGCACTGCTCATCCAGAAGCCAGGCTTATGGCTGGCGAGTGCAGCAGCAGTGGCGGGAGCTTCTCCCACTCCACAGCAGTGCTAAGGATGTCTGACTGTGGGGAGTGGGCCTAAGCTGTCAGTCAGACATACCCCAAGGGCTCCCAGACTGCGAGAGGGAGCAGGCCGGGTTGAGGGACTCCCTCTGCCTCCAGTGCACGAATTTCATGCACCGGGCCTCTAGTATGTAAATAATATGAAATATGTAAAATACAATTGTTCAGATCCATGTCATTTCAGCCAAGAGTACAATAGTAGCCTTGAATCCTTTGTAATATTAAATGAGGAAATATAAACACCTTTACTCTCTTGAAGTGTCTTGGAGATTCTGATCGTAGAGAAGACAGAGAATTCCAAATGCTCAGATTTTCCTGCACATCTGATTGAGGTTGAAGCTCATTGCACTATATCTTTTGTGTGTGTATGATTAGTTGGGCCTCTGTGGATGATGGTACAATACAAAGTAGGAGTTTGAGGTTCTTGCTAAAGTATTAAAGGACTGAGTGAATCATGTATTTCTGGATAAAAATCCAAGATGGTCATGAAACCATTAGACTAATTATACTAGATCAAAACCTCATTAGTTCATAATCCACTTTCTCCTTGGACAATTCTGCTTAAACTCTGGGTTGGTTGTTCATATACTGCAGCAAATGAAGTAAATGCAGGATCCCTCTCTACTTCAAGGGTGAGAAAAAAAATAATATATGTGGAAATGTTTTGAAAAGAAAATGACACTCTATACATGCAAAATATTTCCATCAATAGGCACTACTGACACTCTCCCTAAGACATAGCAACCTTCCATATAGTAAGTCTAACAGCTAGATTGTTATTTCCTATCTGTGATGTGTAAGCATTGCTGAAGCCAGTTTAAGCAGTAGTATAAGAATGGTGGTTCTGCCCAGTGCTTTGCACTTCTATCAAATGGACACAATAAACTAAATCATCAAAACTCCACCCTCATAAATCTTTGACTTTTGCAGTCACCATTGAAAGATGTCATAGGAAATATTTTGAAGATGAACATTTTTAGTCCTTAAACTCTCAAAAAGCCATTCATTTCTGCTGAAACTGACTTTACTGATTACAGAGGGTTTCTTAAGATGATTAGACACAAAATGAAAGGGGAAATTAATAAGTGATAGCCACTCCAGCATTTCCACTGCCTTAATCATCGAGGATTTTAGAACAGTCAATAAAACTGATATCACCTATCACATCTAAAATATCTTTAAGGAAACTTCATTATTTCTAATTCATACATTCTGATTGCCTTACATGTTCTTCTACTGCACTTGTACTAGCTTTGTTTTATGATTTTCTTATATTACGAGCCCACTAGGTGGAGAATAAATATTTCTATTGAGTTACATCTTTGGATAGTGTCCAGCACAATCTAAGAGTATAGCTTATTTTAAACAGCTAGAATTACTAAAACCACAAAGTTAGAAAGGTCATGTAGTTTAGCCATCGTATCGGACACTTGCGACAGGCCAAACTATTGATATAAACGATCTAATTTAATTTTTACAATAATTCTAAGACAGAAAAATTATTAACCCCATTTCATATATGAGGAACCAGACGCTTGGAGTTTAAGTAATTTGCTCAAGGTCACACATTTTAGAATTGGGGGACCTGGAATTCCAATGTACATTTGTTTAACTCAGAATATAGGGTGTCCCCCAAAATGTATACATACACTTGGAATAATTATAAAGGCAACGTTCATTAAAATACATTTTGTTTTCAAAAAAGAGCTACCAGCTGTGAAAGTCTGTGTATATATGTTTTGGGGACACCTTGTATTTGCTTTTCCCTCTGTGATGAACCTCCTCATCTCCCAGTGGCAGGAAGCTCATTACTCTTGACACAACAAATCTTTGGACAGTTCTGACAGATCTTGCTAATGTCAAACAGCTAACTAGAAAAAAATTTACAAGATGTCATAAAAATTCATGCTATCATTTGTCATCAGTAACCACATCCTGAACCTGGTGGGGGGTCTAGGCCTACATTTTTCCTTTGAAGATAATCCTCAAAATCTTAATCATTCTATCATACATAACTTACTTGGCTTTCATATTATAATCACATGCCTTCCCTTTCCTTAAAAAGAGAAAGCCTTAAGACTTCGCTGATGTTGCATCATTTCTTGATTGAGGTCCCAGAGTTCTGCATAATAAATCCAGATGATGTTAGCTTGAAAAAGTGTTCATGCAGACAATATCAACCGACCTTCTAATTTTGAAAAGAACTCACAAGCGATTCCTGTAGAATATCTTATTCTAGTTAGAACTACCTAGATAAATTACCTATAAAATATACCTCTAAGTAGGAGACTACACTGAACTGTTAAGGGATCATTTAAGCTTATCCATATGTTATATATGATTATCCAAAAGTATTTTACCTTGGTGATAACTGTTGCTTAGTTACAGCTTCTATCTGTTCCTACCCAAAAGATCCCACTACCCTTCTAATAAGATGAAATAAAACCACATGCATAGCACTCTTGTTTTGTACTTGTAGTAGCACAAAAACGTGTCCAGTTTAACAAATATCTATAGCAAAAAAATTAGAGTATGATAACAGTGTTATCTGACACCATACAAGATGGAGATGGCATCACTGGTGAATTTACCTTACCTCTCCAGCTCTCTCCCACTCAATACCTTTCTCCATATTTTCTGTTTCTCTCCTCCAGAAACACTTGGCCTGCCTCCAAGAATCTCTTTATACACACGCTTCATAGTTTATTTTCATGCCTCTGACACCTAAAAAAAATGAGCTTCCCCATTTTAGGGTTTGGCCAGTGTCTTGGCTTACCCCTCAATTCTCAGCAGAGGGGGCTCCAAAATTGCTAATTGCAAGTCCCAATGTCCCGCACTAGTGCCTGGAAATATGTGCTAAATAGAAATAAGCTGATATTTTATATACTGAATCGTTCCCAAAACTTTATGATATCTCTTCAAATAAACAATTAGTTTAACAGACTCTTCTTTTTTTATTTCAAAAGAAAAGCAGCCAAGAATAGAAATCATTTAGAATTTGATATAATGTAAACACATTATCACACAGCTCTGTGTTAAACAGAATTCCTTCATACTCATAGACAAGTTTGCAAAGTAAAATCCCGATATGAAATGATTACTGTACAATCAGGATATTTGTCCTGTTACCCAATACCAGCATATATTCAACAATCAAAAACTATCTGTTCAGAATGCCAGGCACTAAAGAGGGACTTAGCTATACTTAATATTTGCATAGGGTCATGCTGTTGATTAGCCTGGTTCACATTCTAAGACTACAACAATATCCCTATGAACTGACAAGTCTTATATAGAGACATCTAAGCAATTTTCAAAAAAAATGACTTACCAAATAAACATGGAAAGGTAAAAATGAAAAAGGTCTTAGTTCTCAAGTTTTAGTTTAAACTCTCAAACCTTTTCTTCCCCACTTCCAAGATTCTAAGTCATCTCTAACCTACTATACAAATAAGATTCATCAAGGAAATAGTTAATATTCTCTCTAAATAAATTACAAATAATGTGTCTATATATAATGTTGCTCTCCCTCTCCATATATATATATATATATATATATATATATATATATATATATATATATATATATATATATGAAAAAATGATTATAGGATTAAGCATAATATGAAACCAAAGTAAACATAGTTTAAATGTCCAGAATCAAAATGGAATAGAATTTATAGATACTTATGGTGATCAATTTTCCATTGCCAGAGTAATACATCACACAATTAAAGGTTGATATATCACGCCTATTGTATAAAATGTGCCCACATTTACATGCACTTTCTTGCAGAGTTGCAAGGTAATGGAAAAAATCTCAGTAACTAACCCTCTGTTGGAACCACCCAATAAGTGTAATTATAGACTTGCCTATAATGAAGACTCCCTGAGACAAGTGCTTGCTTTGAAATCTACTCCACATACTCCAGACGCTGTGAAAACAAACCCAATACTTGATTATTGCGAAGATACTCACAGTAGAAGTTCCTTTTTGCTCGTGGGTTCATCATTTGGGGATGTTTTCATCAGGAGTCATCATGCTTTTGATCTTTAATGCCGTCCTTCCTCCAAAGTTTCTTGTCGTAATTTCCAAAACAGAGTCACTTGTACTAACAAGCCATCGTCCCATACTGTTTCCTTTTTGTGTGTGAGTGTTACCCTATAGATCAATTTCCTGTCCAAAAACACTCAAAACTGAACACACGCTGCTGTGCGCGAGTGAAATATGCTACTCAAACGCTCTGCTTCTGCAGTTGGGTTCGTGAAAAATTCCCTGACTGAAAAGAGGAACTATATCCCAGTGATTCCAGGGAACTTAC
Organism: Myotis daubentonii; assembly: GCF_963259705.1. Lineage (NCBI taxonomy): Eukaryota > Metazoa > Chordata > Mammalia > Chiroptera > Vespertilionidae > Myotis > Myotis daubentonii. The sequence continues at coordinate 16,816,410 of NC_081857.1, read as the reverse complement.
AAGACAGAACTTTCTTCCTTAGGAATGCGCAGATCAAAACTGCCTCCGTCATTTTTCTCACTAGCTTGCGGGTCCAGTACTCTGACCCACGAAGTGCCCATGTACTGTGTGCAGCCCGAAGACCCTCCCAATTGCCAGAGTAACAATATCCCAACTACATTTTAAAAACGGGCTTAGTATGCTTTGAAGTACATAATGTTTTCCATTCCTGAAAGGACAAAGAGATCTACATTGTCAAAGTTTATTTTTAAGCTCATGTGCTTGCTAAGTGCAGTGGCGAGCAGGCTTTCCGTGCCTGTGGTACCATCGCTGGAACCTATTAATGCAAACAGATGAATCGCTGGCTTGATTCCACATAGGCTTTTATTGCCCCCCCCCTTTTTTAATCTTATCTAAATTGCATTGATTATCATTTTTAAAATCAAGAATGCTATACGTTTTTCTAAGCTTGCTTGTTTTAATTTGATCAGTACAGAAGCAATGTAAGAAAGGCAAATAAGAGGAAGTTTTCAAGTAGCTTTCGCTGACATAAGAGAGTTAGTAATTAGAGGTAGATTCTGTTTCTGGGTGAAGTTTGAGGGATATTTGGAGACAGGAAAAACGGCAATAAGTTTTGGATAAAATAGACAAAGATCAAGGATGAAAGAGAGTGAGAGAGAAGAGAGGAGATAAGAAGAGAGAGATGTCTTGACTATTAACACTAATGCTTCACATATTTTCTTATTGTTGGGGAAGCAGATTGCTCTGGTTTGTATAACCCCCTACCGGTCTGCTCAACCCACCAAAATTAGCCCACATGTCATCTGATACCAGACCAAGACTCATGGGAACACATTATTGCTCTATTAAAGCCATAACAACATACAACTGAGCAGTGAGCCTAGGGTGGCCCTGAGGTAATACAATCCGTGTTATAGAATTTCTAGCCCCGATTTTAAACATCTGTTTTTGATATGATAATAAATGTGATAATGTACATTAAATGCCAGTATTAAAGTAAGATAATCCTTCCGTCGAACTAAAACAATGCATGCTTTTCAAATCACGTAAGAGGGAGAGATTAGGAGGATAGACACTTGTATTTGTGCATATACCAAAAATGACCCTCCCAGGCACAAACACACACGTACACACACACACACACACACACAGGAATAGCGCAGAAACTATCAGTTGCCTTCCTAGAACTACAGTGGGTTTTCACTGAGCCCTTCCTCTGCTTCCTTTTCTGGACATCCCTTGGCACAACTGCACTACTTCGTCAGGGACTTGAGATTGAGGGAAATGGAAGGGGATGTGAAAAATACTACTACTAATTGGACCAGGCAGAGATGTGAGCCCCTGACCGTTGCTTCATTAGTGCCATCTCATGCTGTAATCTGATGGAGTACCCAGCCACTGGCGACTTGAAAAGTAAATTAAATTGGATTATCCCTATCCTGTTTTAGCTTCATGGGGAATTAGAGTTTCTGTATTTCAAGCCCAAAGATTACCATATTATTAGCTGTCAAGTAAATTGGTGCTGTAAATGGTGCAGGAGTCCAGAAGTTGAGGTCCCTCTAAATTGGCAACCTAGAATTAGACCAGTCGATTTTTTAAAAAAAAAGAAAAGAAAGAACTAGCCCATGGGCATTTGATGACCTTTTATATTTGCTTATGAGAAGGCTGACAGGGTGACCTGGAGGATGGGAGGTGTGTGGAAGCTGCTGAGACAAAAGTCACGTTGGGAATGACAAGTGGTTAATTAGTATGATGAGCTTGAGAGAGAAGGATGAGGCTCATGTTGACTGAGCGCTCGTGTGTTTCAGAAAGGGAACTTTGTACAATGGTGTATTGTACAAACAAATTCCACTTATCAAACATCTACTGTGCCCCAGGTACTGTGCTAAGAACACAATTTTGTATGTTAAGCGCAATAATATAAATATGTCCAAAGTAGAAAGGTAGCAAAGATAAGGGAATAGTTAATTATGTTTGGCAAGACTTAAGTTGATGTCTAAGCTGAATTTGGCATAGAAATTGGAATTTGCCAAGCAGACAATAGGTGGTAAGATGTTCCAAACAGTAAAATTAGCTTATGCAATAGTGAGATGAGAGAAATGGAAAAATTATTCTCAAAAACACAAGTAGTGTACATTATAGGGTTTTAAAATCCTAGTGAAATTTTGGAAAGAGCAAGATAATCCCAGACCAGGTTTGTCCATCTTACTCAACCATGTGAACCACCTAAAGAGAGAAACTAAGTCACGTATTCCTTAGGATCACCCCTATGCCTGGAACATAAAAAACTGCCCGATTAACAAATTGCGTTGCCACTCTACCCTCCAGGAAAAAATGGTATGAGTACATCTTGCTCCAATGGTAATCTGTATTCTGCTCTTTCTCCCAGCTAGGAGTCTTGCTCAAAGTATGTCTGAACATCAGGAATATTGAAAATTTATTCACTCCCTTGTTTTCACTCCTGCTGATGTTCAAAGCTTCATGAGTCAGGTGAATGGTATTTGAAGGAGCTGGCGCAAAATAAAAACCCCAAGTGCTCTCTCTTGGTTTGAGCCAAACCCAAACCTTTTGAAAGGCGTGAAAACATGCAGCCACATTGGTGTGGTTTTCCTTTCCTGGGCCGCTCTTCTTCCTGGTGCTGGCCAGCACCACACAGAAGTCTTGTGACATGAGCCATGTCCACGGAATTTTTAATTCTGCCAAAAACCAGAGGGATTGGAAATTTCGTGAGAATGGTTATTCTTAGGAGATTTCCATCCCAGATTCCTAACTTGTGTGGCTCGTATAAGCATCTAAGATGCACTGCCAAACCTTCTGAGGTCCCCAATGCACTGATTTCCACTCACATGTCTGCATGGAGACCTCAAAGTAACAGTGAATGCAATGGTTTGTTGGGAAATACTTTCGAATGCCAGCCCAAGATCCCCCTACCTATGTGGAAATGGCTTTGGAATGCCATGATAAAACAAACATTGGGTTTAAAATGTACCCAGAATATGTTCAATTTTTAGATGAGACGTGTTTACATTCTCCCAAATAAAAATAACCTACTCCAAAGCAGCCCTTCAATTAATGTCTATTCTTTTCCTTCTGCGCAACTTTAAAATATGATAAGAATATTTGCTTGGTATGTTGCTAAGTATGTAACAGCTCAAGCTCTTCCTATAGGCTCATTTCTCCTATAGACTTTCTATGAGAAGACTAGATCATAAATTCACCCTAAATCTCACTAATCAGGATACTATTTCAGCCATTGCTATGTAACACACCTACTCCAAACTCAATGGTTTAAAACAATAGTCATTTATTATTGGTGACTATTTTATGGGTCAGCATGACAATCCTGGTCTCCTCTGGGCTTATCAGCTGCATATGGGTGAGTGACTGCTGATCTTGGCTGGGCTCTTTGACCTGTTTTGGGGTCAGCTGCCTGCAGGGTAGTATAGGATAGCCTAGATGAGACAACTGAGCTCTTCTCCTTGAGTTCTCATTTGTACATGTCTTTCATATCCCTCCACAGGCTAGTCCAAGAGTGGTCTTCAGCCACCATGAATACATTTTCAAGGCAATCAGAGGCGAGAGAGGGAGTGGAAATGTATGAGTGCATTTTAAAGCCTCTGTTTAGGTTAAAATGTTAACATCATTTTGGCCAAAGCAAGAGACAAGGCAAGCCCAGAGTTTGTGTTAGGAGGGCAGCTACTACCAAAAGATGTGAATACAGAAAAGCATGGAAAATGGGGCTTTCATACACAGGTGCAGACTATTACATCTGAAGCCAAGCAAGCCACATATCTGAGGTCCCTGTTTCTTCTCACCATTCCCAGACTTCGGTTCCAGAGGCACACATTACATGAGGTAAGACCTGGCTTCCTCAAAGGTGTCAAGGGGACCAGGTGATAGAACTTTTTAAGTACAGGGGCAGTCAACTTCCATGAGGCAAACTTTGACCAACAGAAAGCAGAAAATGAATGAGAACTGCAAAGAAATGTCAACTCACTTATTTCCTTAATGCACTGTTTAGATGCAGGATTTTCCCATGCTGGCTGTCCAAACAATGCTACAAGTGGTGCACACTGATGGAGTGACTATGTCTCTTTGTGGCCCTTGGTGAAGCTATGGTCAGCATGGTAACACATCATCCTGCTTCCCACTGTTCTCTGCACACTTCCCTTTCCCTCTGCTCTAATTACCCTGGGATTCTCTTCCCGGTAAAGCGTTAGCATGAAAGCCTGTGTCAAGCTCAATTTCAAGGAAATCCAGGTGAGACATCTGTTTGTGTGTATATGTTGTATTAATTTATTTATATGTGTGTAATATATATTACATGTGTATACATATATACACTTATACATATATCATTTTCTTCTATGTAGAGATAAATATTATTACATAATTATATAAAGATGTATATGTTATGTAATTATATAGAGATGTCACCACTGTATGGTGACATTATGAAATAAAATATCAATTCAAAGAATTTATAAACCCAAGAGTTTTTGTTTTCTTTTTATTTTTTTTTGTTGTTGTTATTTTTTGCTAGTGAAAAAAGGAATTAATAAGTTAACTTACAGGAATTAATAAATATGAACTTTGTAAAATAGCCATAAACTTTGATCCTTTAGGAATGTAGGGTTTCAGACTCTTAAAATTAGATATAAATGAGATGAGTACCTTGACGTTTTTTATCTTAAAATATTTTTTAGCTTAAAATAATTTTTCTATTAAATTTAGCGGGGCTTGAAACCAAAGATTTGCTTTAGTGTCTCTGCTAATAACAAACAAACAAATGCTTGATAAGAGAGCAGGGATTGTAGAAAGAAATGTGCACAGGAGAGAAGATGCTATTGTCATGGGGTGAGGTGAAGCTCACAGCCAGGTGAGGCTGAGAGGATTTGAGTACAGGCATCTGAGACATCAGATACCACTTGAGTAGCTAAAAAGCAGAGCCATTTTTCTCTTTATAACTATTCCATTTAACATAACACACAAGTTAAATTGTAGTATAACTCCAACGTTTGCTGGACCAGTTGCCCACAGTAATCTTATTGAGCATAATCTTAAATTCAATGCTATATCTTTGTGAAGCCCAAAGACCCAGCCTTCCTTTCTGCAGATTCCTAATAATTTACATCTTTAAGTATCTGTTTCTTGGCCTCCTGTCTAGAGTCGCAAAGTCCAACCTCTACATCAATTTCCGCTGAAGCACTGTGTGAGTTCAGTAGCTTTAAGGCTTAAGGGATTGTGAGAAGGGACATCTCACGCTGCCTCACAGCTTGTCATCTTGCCCACTCCACTGCACACACTCCCTCCCGTTATCCTATGCCTTCAAGCCTGCTCACAAATGCATTGTATTTTCTCTTGCACACGAGATCCATTCATACTTAGATCTTAGAAGCTCAGCTTTTCCTAACAAAGTTGGGTGTCTGCCTACAAGTTCTAAGAGAAGTCACTGAATTTTTTTCTTCATATTATGAAACAGGACATAAAATTTTTTCAATGAGATTCAATAAAACTATTTTTGAGTGGAAAAAATGTTATTGTAAACACTTTATTTTTCCTAAACTATCACTTGCACAAAATATAATACCCCTGATGGACTTATTCAATTTCCCCTTTCAAATGTTTACATAACTGAAAGCATTTCTCCTTTTTAAAGTTATTAGATTTATATTTTTTCTTATTCTCATGATTTTTCATTAATGTATATACCTCTTCCTACTAGACTGTAAACTCCAAGAGTATAGCAATTAAGTTTAATCTCACCTGACACTGAATCATAGGTACGAGGCATAGATTAATATATTTGTTCAGTGAGTGAATGAATGAATGAAACTGTATATGTAAATGTATTAACTGCATATATAGAGAAAGCGAATTACAGAGAAAAACAGAAACAAAACCCAAGGCCCAGAAAAGTGAAGTGTCTTATCGAGGGTCACACAGCTAATTGATAGCAGAGTGGTTTTAGCAAGATTGCCATGCACACTCTCAGCTCACTTGTTTTCTTGTTGATAGACAGCAAATTAGATTGCATTTACATTGAAAAATGGGCCCAGCCAGCGTGGTTCAGTGGTTGAGCATTGACCTATGAACCAGGAGGTCATGGTTCGACTCATGGTCACAGCACATGCCCAGGTTGTCAGGGCTCGAACCCCAGTGTGGGGCATGTAGGAGGCGGCCGATCGATGATTTTCTCTCATCATTGATGTTTCTATCTCTCTCTCCCTCTCCCTTCTTCTCTGAAATCAATAAAAAAATTTTAAAAGGCACAGTAGGCCAATACTCCTTTTTTTTTAAAATTGCTACTTTAAAATGACCCCTTTAACCCTAGCTGGATTGGCTCAGTGGATAGAGCATTGGCCTGCTGACTGAAGGGTCTGGGATCAATTCCAGTCAAGAGTATATGTCCAGGTTGTGGGCTCGATACCTAGTAGGGGGTGTGCAGGAGGCAGCCAATCATTGATTCTCTCTCATCATTGATGTTTCTATCTCTCTCTTCCTCTCTGAAATCAATAAAAATATATTTAAAAATAAATAAAATGCCTCCATTATTTCCACCGGGTGTTTAGTGAATTAGCATAGGGTCATTCCTGGCATACACAGAAAGCCAAGGAGAGCTGAGTTTCCGCTTCTCAGGAACACATGGGGAAAAATGGGGTGATGGACAAACACTCACAGGGGCTTGTAAAGACAATGAAGCAGGTGTCAGTCCCCTCTGGGACTTCAAAGAGCCCCAGAAATTTACATAAAAATCAACAGCAGGGAAAGAAAATGTGACTTTATTTCAACACATCTTAAAAGAAGTCAGATCGACACTAATAAAAGACAAAGATGCTAATTGACCATACTTTCGCTATGCCCAAGCCACGCCCACCAGCCAATCAGAGCGACTATATGCAAATTAACCCAACCAAGATGGCAGCCAGCAGCCAGGGAGCTGGAGGAAGCAGGAGGCTTGGTTGCCCGGGCGATGGAGGAAGCCAAGCTTCCTGCCTGCTCTGAGCTGGCTGTGGCCTCTGCAAAAGGCAACAAAGTTTCAATTATAGAAGACAAATAAATCCCAGATACCTGCTTCCAGCCAGCCTCCACTGGGAGCTTGGGTGGCTGGGGGTTGTGGCCAGCCTGCAAACAGCCATCAGCCCCTCACCCAGGATGGCCTCACCCTCGTGGGGTGAGGATCCCCGCTGTGGGGCTTAGCCAGCCTGAAAATGGCCCTCAGCCCCACACCCAGGCTGGCCAGGCACCCCAGCAGGACCCCCAACCCTGAAGGGGCTGTGGCCAGACTACAAACAGCCATCAGCCCCTCACTCAGGCTGGCCAGGCACTCCTATATAATAAAAGGGTAATATGCAAATTGACCCCAACAGCAGAACTACTGGGAATGACTGGTCACTATGACACACACTGACCACACTGACCACCAGGGGGCAGACGCTCAATGCAGGAACTTCCCCCTGGTGGTCAGTGCACTCCTACAGGGGGAGCTCTGCTCAGCCAGAAGCCAGGCTGATGGCTGCCAAGACAGCGGTGGTGGTAGGACATTCTCCTGCCTCCTCAGCAGCGCTAAAGATGTCCGAATGCAGCTTAGGCCTGCTCCCTGCTGGCAAGTGGACATCCCCCGAGGGCTGCTAGGCTGCCAGAGGGATGTCTAACTGCTAGGTTAGGCCCAATCCCCCAGGGAGCGGGCCTAAGCCAGCAGGTGGTCATGCCCCGAGGGGTCCCAGACTGTGAGAGGGCACAGGCCAGGCTGAGGGACAACCCCCAAGTGCACAAATTTTTGTGCACCAGGCCTCTAGTTAGATATAAATTTCCACTTGTAATCCGTGGCTGGATATATATTTTTTTCTAGCCTACATTCCTAGGTGGAGCTTCCAGGGTGGTTGGCTCAGGAGTGCAGTAGGGAATGTCTATGGCTCCCGGGCCCATGCAAAATCTGCTACTGCAGACCAAGTTTGCAAAGAGGAGAGGGAAATCCTAAATTCTCATTGGAGGGCCTGGAATTCAAACCTATGTCACTACCCAAGTACTATGCCATTTTTTAAAAAATAGAGACTGCAAATAGGAAGTCCTCTCACATTGTTCGCCCTTAACGTATTTCCCAAAAACTTTTATGTATGTGCCGGCCAACATTCACAAAATGCAGTAAAGTTTCCCTATGCCACACAAAGCAAGGGGAGATCATGCTTCTCTACAGGGTAGAGAGATTACATTCGATTAAAGTGTTAATGTTATTCCCTGAGAAGTTGTTTCCACATTTTAAATGGCAAGTCTTCTTCCCAACAATAACCCTCAACAGAGCCCTTATAGCATACACTCCAAATTAGTGTAGCTGAGGCCAAAGGCAGTTGCTATGAATAGACTTGCAAGTAATCTCTAGCAAGTGATCCCCACCTGTGATTCCATCCTTTCCACACACACCATTTAGAGCTTAGTGCATGGCTTGCATACTCAAAGGGACACCATAAATAATTTCTCACTGGGAAAGATCATTGTGAAAAGGTTTATAATGATAAAAAAAAAATCCTACCAGAGCAAACCTCTCTCTGCTGCTGCAGAGAACAGGATAATTTCTCCCTTGCCTTCATTTTTCTTTCTTTTATACTACACCCTGGATCCTGAAGCCAACGGTATTTTTTTAAAAAAAAAAAAAATCTATAATGGCCCTGCTTTGTAACTTGTTCCATATGTTTGACATGCTTCGTAAAATAATTCCACATTAGTTTCCCCAGCCTAGGGTTTGGATCGTGACATCTGTTTTTTCCTATGGTTGCATGATTTATTTTGGTGTCCGTGTGAACTTGCTGTATAATAGTAAAAGGAATTTGCTTAGATTCCCTTTTCCTGGAATGTCTCCTGGTGCCTTGCAAACCCATCAGACCTCCTATCCACAGAAGATCTGACACAGCCACTATCGAGCCCAGCTTTGCCACTTACTAGTGTATAAGCTCACACAAGTCCTTCCAGCTCTCTGGACCTCAATGTCCACATCTGTAAAATGGGGATGATAACAATAATAACTATTCATAGGCTTTGGAGAAGATTTAAATAAGTTATCATATCATTTCTATGAAACACGTTGATCAGTACCTGACATATAGAAAGTGTTGGTTGCTTTAGTTATTAAAGCCAAGGCACAAAGAAAGGTCTTGAAGACCTATGTTCCTCTTCCTCTAGCACACCTTTGCTGACCTTCGTTTATTCACTCCCTCAACAAGTGGATATTAAGTACCAAAAGATAAAATCAACACTGAGTGCAGCCATCATGGAGACTGAAGGTAAAGGAAGTCAGGAACACTAATCCTATCTTTATTAAAACCTGATATGTTATTTATCACAGATTTTTACTTAATATTGACTGTTAAAAAATATTGCATTAAACCCAGCTGGTGTGATTCACTGCTTGAGCAAGTGCAGCGGCGGTAGCGGGAGCCTCTCCCCGCTACCCTGCAGGTGGGCGATAAGGAGCGAGGAGTCCCAGACTGTGAGAGCCCTGGACTGCCAGAGGGATGTCTGATCGGGCCTAAGCCAGCAGGTGGACATCCCCCGAGGGGTTCCAGACTGCAAAAGGGCACAAGCCAGGCTGAAGGAGCCCCCCCCCCACGTTCACGAATTTTATGCACCTGGCCTCTAGTATAGATATAATTATTTCTTTGTCGAGAGAAGAAACTGATGCCTTCTTCATCATAGTTCTAGTAATTTTCAGTCCTTACTTGTTTTACCTATTCCTTTGACTCTATTCCATTTACTGCAAACATTTCACTTGAAGCCTATTTATTTACTCCTTAATTTATTCAACAGATATTTATTGAGCACCTGCTAAGTATCAGACATCGTTGTAGCATGTGGGATACACAAATGAACACTCTGGTCTTTGGAAAGCTTCATTCCAGCTCAAAGAGAAAGAAACAATGAACAAATAAATAAACACACGGTAATTCAGGTGGCAATAATTTTTACAAAGGCCGAGATAAAGCAAGGTAGGGAGGTAGGGATGCAATGAAAAAAAGGATGGGTAGTCAAGGAAGCCTCACCAAGAAGGTGATATTGCAGCAAGAATATGAGGAGATAGGGAAGTAAGATACCCAGGAGCAGGGTATTCCAGACAGGAAATAAAAGGGCTCCAAGACAGGAACACCCCTGGCATGTGCAAAGAAAAGCAAGGAGTCCACTGGAATGTGTGGACAGGGGCGGAGGTAAGCTGTAGATGAGATCAGAGAAGCAATGTGGCAGACTGGGGCAACGGATGCTGGGAAGTGTTTAGGCCACGGATACAGATTTGGCTTTTCTCTGTGTGAACTGGGAAGCCAGTGGCAGGTTTTCAGCAGCAGAGAGACATGCTCTGGCTTGCTTTTGAAAAGGGTCCCTCTTGCAGTTGTCTTGCAATGAATGCATAAATAAATGGAACAACAAATCGATGTTGCTCTCTCTCCCTTCCTCACTCTCTAAAATCAACCAATAAATTTTAAAAAACATTTTTTAAAAAATGTCTACAAGGAGCAACGACAGAAACAGGGTGACCGCGAGGAGGAGGCAGCGTTGAGATCCTCCAGGCAGGATATGATGACAGAGGCCTGGAGGGTGATGCGTGGTGCAGATGTTAAGAAACAGTCAGATCCTGGAGCTCTTCTGAAGGCAGAGCCAACAAAATTTGCTGAGGGGTTAGATGTGAGTGTGGAAGGAAGAGTCAAGGGTGACTGCAAATTTTACTGCCTTGCTGAGCGGAGCTGCCCCTGACTGAAAGGCAGTATTCTGGTGTGAAAATATTAATGTTGGATGAATCTGGATTGAGATGGCATTAAAAGCTATGGAATATTCACCCAGGGAATAGTATGGAGTATAGGTCGCTGAGCCTGTCTGCTCCAACCTTTCCGAGTTTGGAATGACAAGGAGCCAGCAGAGGGGACTAAAGAGTGGCCAGGAGCTCAAGGGGAACCAGGAGAGCATGTGCTCTCAAGCAAAGTACAAAATCTTCCGGGTAGAGGGAGTAACAGGCCTCCTGTACTAATGGACCAGCGGTTCTCAACCTGTGGATCGCGAACAATGAAAATACTTCCTGCATATCAGATATTTACATTACAATTCATAACAGCAAAATTACAGTTATGAAGTAGCAACAAAAATAACTTTATGGTTGGGGGTCACCACAACATGAGGAACTGTATTAAAGGGTCGCGGCATTAGGAAGGTTGAGAACCACTGGACCATTAGCTTTGTAGGTATATTGCATATTTTTTTCTGGGATACACAAACACACGATGACACAATGACTAAGGTCCAAAAAAAATGCAATCACACAAAACACAGAACCACGTTACTGCATGCTAAATAAAAAATAAGCAATATCAATTAGTATGTACTTTCACAAAATGAGCATGTCCATTTCCATGGTTCCCAGAAATGCATGTATTCTCAAAGACAAACAGACATGACTACACATCATTCAAAATTGTCTCCCCCAAACATCTGTGTGGATTTTAAAGGGCACAATAAAGAAATTAAAGCACACACACATGCAGTCACACATGCACATACACTCACATGCCCACACAAGCAGGCACACATACCCGTAAACACACATGCACATGTACAAGCACATTCTTTCTCATTCTGCCGCCATATCAAGGTTTCAGTGGAGTTTTCCAGATTCCTGCAGTCTTTTACATGAAATCTACCTTTGCTGCTTTTTGGATAATTATTTGTCAGTGATGTGTTGCATCAGCCAGTTTTTGAGCCAGGCCATATTCAACAAATACAGAAGGAGTTGTCCAACTTGTGGCTAGAGCCTGTCGTCTTGCCTTGGTGGTCCTCGGGTGCAGGCATCGCGCAATCATAGGAAGCGCCACCTTCATCTCCAGGGCGTCTGCAGTCGCGCAGCACCCACGTCCACTGTCCTCCCACTGCTGACCGTGCCGTGCCCCTGATGGTTTGTATTTGTCACCACTCACTTTTTCTAATAGCTCTAATTAGCCCGAGTAGGAATTCTGGCTTCTCCTCTCTGCGCATTCACAGAGAGAACTGAAAGCAGGGCCCCCTGGGCTGCACAATTTAGTTACTTATATTGAGGCCATGGATCAGCAGCAGAAGAGGAAAGAAGCAAATCTGTTTCCTAATCACATATCAGGTGGATGTGCTGGGGCCTGGAGGCTGGGCCATTCCTGCTCAGTACTAAAAACTGGGAACAAATGAATTTTGTCTTAGTTTTTAAAATTTATTATTATTATTTTTTCAATTACAGTTTACATTCAGTATTATTTTATCTTAGTTTCAGGTGTATGGTCTAGTAGTTAGACAATCAAAGTGTACCCCCCCCCCATATTTCCAGTCCCCACCTGACCTCATATATAGTTATTACAATATTATTGACCAAATTCCATATGCTATACTTTACATCACCATGGCTATTTTGTAACTACCAATTTGTACTTCTTAATACCTTCACCTTTTTCACCCATCCCACCTACCTCCTTCCCCTTGGACAACCATCAGTCTGTTCTCTGTATCTATGAGTCTGTTTCTGTTTTGTTTGCTCATTTACATTGTTCTTTAGCTTCCACATATAAGGGAAATTATACAGCATTTGTCTTTCTCTCACTGACTTATTTCACTTAGCACGATACTCTCTAGGTCCATCCGTGCAATTGCAAATGGTGTTTTAGTTTTTAAGTGACAGTGTTAGAAAGAACCAGGCCCAAGTTATCTCTTCACAGGACTGACCACTTGTGTCATGTAATGTTTCTGTATCAGTTTCTCACCTGGGAAGTAGGGAACCAAACCCATGGGCTTGTTTGAAAAGTCCTGTTCACTAAATATAATGATCCCCACTCTACAGGTAAGAAAGTTAACATTTTAGGATATAAAAAGAGCTTTGTACCTTGAAAAGTACTTTACAAATGTGTTATTAATGTTACTATTTACCTAAAAGCACCGAAAAGGTCTCTTGCCCTCCGCCTTTGCTCTTCAACTCTGTGAATTAGGGACTTACAGACCGATGATAACAAAAAGGACATTTAACGTCGCAGCTGGGGACAAAGATGTCACAACCCTGGTCAGGGAAAAATAATTTCCTGGGGAAGACGAGGCAATCCTCTCGTTTCGATGGAAGGATGATCAGAGAATTGAACTTCCCATTGTGGAATCTGCGAACCTTCTGCTGATTTCCTCACAGGAAAGCAGTTGAAAGGTGTCTGAAGGAAAGGACAGTAGGACACTCTGGACAGGGACTGCCAGATTCAGATAGCAGAGAGTCCTGGTGCTGTGCTCAGTGACTGTGTTCAGAACGCAAAAGGGAATTCTCAGAGAATGGAAGACCCTGTGACTAGAGTCTCAAATGTGAGTATCTAACAAGCCCCTGGGAGGCTGGCTAGAAACATGGGTTGCTATGTGCCGCCCCTGGAGTTCCTGATTCAGCAGATATGGGGTGGGGCCTGAGCGTTTGCATTTCTAACAAATTCCCGGGTGACCCTGATGCCACTGGTCTCTCCTCTGTACTTGTCTGTGTCCTAATCTCCTCTTATCAGGACACCAGTCATATTGTCCTGAGAAGTGACCCAGTGACCTAATTTTAACTCAATCACCCCTTTAAAGACCCTTGATTAGAACAGTCACAATCCGAGGTGCTGGGGGTCAGGACTTCAACATATGAATGTGAGGGTTGGGAAGGGACACAATCTATCTAATAATAAAAGCATAATATGCTAATTAGACTGGACGTTTTCCCAGACGACCTTCCGGACGAAGCCAGGCTGCGAGGGAAGCCCGGGTCCTGGGTGCCTGCCAGTGGCCAGAGGGAAGCCTGGGTCCAGGTGCCAGAGGGAAGTCAGTGCTGGCAGCTGGGGGAAGGAAGGCCTATTCTTGCACATATTTCGTGCATTGGGCCTCCAGTTTAGTCATAGCAGCCAGTAAACTGAGGGTGATAAGCAAACTCTGCCCACCAGTGACACTGAAATCACAGCAAACCAGGAGCCAGAAAGCAGACCCCTATACACCATTATATGGAGGTGTCCAAGGATGTGTGCGAGGTGGCATGGGGAAATGTTCTAGAGGACTTTGTGAGACTGGGGGAGGATGGCACAGGCTTCCGAGCTGAAGGCTATGGTGGCTCTTTAAGTCACTGAAGTATATGTTTACAGAACCTATTCGTTTAACATCCTTTTAATAGATTAAAGCCCAAATACTTTTTAAATGGGGAGCAAGCATCAGCTAGTGGGTTTCTGAGTGGGGGTTGGGGGGTATTTAAGTAGTATGAATCAGCAAACCTTCTAGAAATTAAACTCATAAGCTTCTGCCCAGGGCTACAGCACTCACGCTGCCCAAGCAGGGTTTCTCAGCCTCAGCACTAAGGATATTTTGGGCAGAAGAATTCCTTGTTGCATAGGTGAGTGGGGGAGGGGAAGGGCTGTCTTGTGCATTATAAGATACTGAGCAGCATCCTTTACCTCTGGCCACTAGATGCCAGTAGCACCTGCCCGCAGCCATGACAACCAAAAATGTTTTCAGACACTGCTAAATGCCCCCTGAGGGAGGGGAATACAAAACAATACAAAATTGTTCCAGTTAAGAACAATTGCTTAATTTGGGCGGCTGTAGCAAAAACTACCATACGCTGGCTGGTTTAAATAACAAACATCCATTTCTCAGTTTCTGACCCTGGGAAATCCAAGATCGAGGTTCCACCAGATTCAGTATCTGGTGAGGCATCACTTCCTGGTTCATAGACAGCCCATCTTTCTGCTGTGTCCGCACCGGGTGGGAGGGAGCAAGAGAGCTCTCTGAGTTGACAGTGGCACTGATCCCATTCAGGAGGGCTCCAGCCTCATGACCTAATCCCCTCCCGCAGGCTCCACCCCCCAATACCATCACCTGGGAGACTGGGTTTCAACATGTGAATGTGGTGGGGCATAAACATTCAGTGCATAGCTGGCTCCGTTTCGTAGATTCCAGGCACATCATCCCATTCTCACAACAATTCTGTGAGAATTATTGATTCAGAATTAATAATTATTGCTTATTGATTCAGAATCACGGGCTCGTTGATATCGGAGCACTTTCACACACCTAAAATGTGCCTCTCTGATTCTCAAATCCCTGCCCTTTTCAGTAGGCTGTCTCCATGTACTAGAATAGAAGGTCAATCACATTTCTGTGACTGACAGTGACTCAGATTTCAGGAATTGGGATAATGAAAATATCTCAGGGCCCAGGCCAGGAGAACAGTTCACGTAGCGGGGAAAGTGAGGCCAACCTTCCCACCCAGCCACGCGCGCCAACAGCAGCAAAGGCGTCTCCGAAGCTCAATCTTCTTGCTGCCGCCTGACAGACATCTGTCAGGAGAAGCTTAAACTGTCAGGGTATGGAAAACACACCAGCCCTCAGTGATTCATCAGGCTGAGCTCAGCTTGTCAGCCTGTCAGTTACGGTCATGACGGTGCCGCCCTGATTGGGGTTCTTTCATCATGAAATACGGGGTGTTAGCAGGGAAACCCCTTGAGGATCAAAGTCCTGTGGCTTCGTGGTGGTGTGGTTTAATGTTTCTTCAATATCAGAGGTAATTCATTGCTTCAGAGGAAATAAAAGGACAGACTATCTGTCTAAAGAATACTCAAAGAAATGGGCTGAACGCCTGTTTGGCTGAGCAAAAGGGGCCCTCCTTTGTTGATACATGTCATAACTGTCATGGAACACCAAAAATGTGCTAGTCTGGGGCCAGGCACAGGACCCTCAGTCGTAAATAGCACATCCCAGACCGCATGTTCTCAGTGGCACGCTGCAGTGAGATGCTGCATCAATTAACTGTAATGCAATGGTCTCAGGGCTTTCATATCAGAAGAAAGGCTCAGAAGCCATATTAGGAACAAAAAGAACAGGGAATACAAATTCAGGGATGCCTTGCTTAATTAAATCATGATATGAGCTATTCAACCTGCTGGTAGTTCAAAATAAAAGAAGCCGACTGGAATGAAATTATAATCCCATTTGAGTCTTCCCCCTACAATCAATTCTTTAGTTTCCATTGCTTCCGTGTTATTCAAGCCAGACAACTTGTTAACTCACCACCCAAAATCTGCATTTTGTCTTGTTTGCAAACTGTCAACCTATCCCAAATAATTCTTTTGCCTATTTCTTATTTTTATTCTTTTGTGTTTACCAAATGCCCTCACTTTCTTCCTGGTTTTAGTTTTCCTTGTAACTATCCAGTGTCCCCCTCCTACTGAAAATTCTCTGCTTCCCTCTCATAGCTTTTTGGGGATGAGTTTGCATTCCTTTTAGCAAAGAGACACTGAGCACTAAACAGAGCCAGGCATATTATTTCGGATTCTGCTACTTTGACCTAACTGTGGCTGCCACAGCCACTCAGGTGAGGTTTCAGCAAGGACTTGCTTTCAAGCCTTGTGTGTGCAGAATCTAAATGAAAGAGAATTGCGAGGGTTGATCTATTTTGCCCTTTCAATGTAAAATGGCAACTTCACTTTGAAGCTGCAGTGCAGAGGGCACCACAATTGATTTTGGGTGTAAACTAATTATAAAGGAAAGAGATTAGAAGTCAACAGCAGGGCTGAGCAAGTTGAATCAGTCAGTGAAGTTCATTTTGCCACAAATAAAGGGCAGGACAAAATTGGAGCAAATAAAGCCGAGTGTTTAGATGCTGGTGTTTTATGAGGGGAAGAGAAACATATGAGCCCTGTTTATTATTTTATATTTCAAATAAGCCAACGTGATGCTTTGAGGTAACAGTGCCATGGTCAGATCATCTCTTACAAGTATTTCTCCCAGCTTTGGGGCAAAGTGAGAGCAATGAGAGAACAGAAGTGTCCATTGCCAAGCCCCAGCTGGTCCAGAACTTAACCAAACTGTCCTGTGCACAGTTTAAATTGGGCTAAGTAATTAAGGTGCTCAACACACCTGTTAAGAGGTTGGAAGAAGTACAAGAAAATAGTCCATTTCCTTCATTTATTTTCCATCCCATTTTTTTCCTCTCCTCTTGTGGGTAACAAAGCAGAGTGCTCCTCAGTCATTTTCACCTGTCCTACAGTAACAAGTAAACTCCAAAAAATTACCAAAAGAAACACATCCTGCCAGCCGGTGCTGCTCAGTGGTTGAGCATTGACCCATGATCCAGGAGGTCATGATTTGATTCCTGGTCAGGAAACATGCCCGGTTTTGGACTTGATCCCCAGTAGGGGGGCACGCAGGAGGCAGCTAATGGATGATTCTCTCCCATCATTGCTGTTTCTATCTCTCTCTCCCTCTGCCTTTCTTTCTGAAATAAATAAAAACATTGTTTTAAATAAATACTTCCTTCCAATACACACATCATCTGTTTCAACCAAACTGGCAAGATATTTGCCAGACATGATTCTTAGGGCTTTACCTACATCTCTGTACTTTGTGCTCTTATAATCCATATGCAAAACCATTTTACAGAATAAGAAACTAAGGCTCAGAGAACATAATTAACGAACCCAGAGTCAGATGCAGCCATACTAAGTTCAAACTGTCCTGAGCCTTCCTCCTGGCATGCATGTGTGCAAATCTGTACTGCCTCTCTCCTCTTGGACCTGCATATACATTCCTTCTGGAATGCTGCTCCTGTTCATTTCCATTCACCTGGTCTTCAAATTTCCTCAGTGTCTCAGCTCAACTGCCATCTCTTTCACAAGCTCAGTCCAGCCTTTCTAATAATCCATTGCTCCTCTTAAATCCTTGGGGGCTTCTTTCCTTGGCATTTAACAAATGCAACCTCCTGTCGTTATCTGTTCTGCAGTAGAGGTTAGAAGCCAACATAAGCTATTTACTCACTGAGTATTTAGACAGTTTTAGGCTATAATACTTTATTCCAAGATGCATGATGATAGAAACAGAAATATTTCATGAACCACTCTATGCCCAAGGGCTAGCCGGGTAACTGACACATTGTAGATATCGATATATTTTTATCAAATAAATACATATGTAGAGGAACACTGAGGTTGAGAAAGCATGAAAGCTATATGCCTACAAAGGAAACGAAGCATCTTGTGAAAGTAATTTATTTTCAACAAGGCCATGCAGGCCCAATTAGGTCAGTATGGGAGAGAAGTCCCACGTGAAGTATGCTTTTTCCATTATTCCCAGCCATCAATCACCAGAACTTAACCAAAATACCTGGGACCTAGAGTTTATAAAGTAGACCATACAAGTGCTGCTTTATTAAGATTTCTGTAAGGCACAGAACACACAAAGTGCTGTATCTTTTCAGCCCAGCCAATAGGCCAAAGCAATAAAGGGGCGCAGAAGGCATTTTTCTCTCTTGAGCAGGGCAGTCACCCAGAAGGCAGATCTCCATGTGATAAGGGAGAAAACCATGGAAGCCTGATTAGGAAGCTGGGCTGAGCTACACAGGGAAAGAGATGGGAGGGCAACACTGCAGATCAGGGCTGGCAAGGGACATCCCCGAAGAACCAAAAGCAGGAAAGAGAACATGGTAGCCTCGCAGGGTGGCCAAGAGACCTGCCCAGTGATGCACAATGAGAACTCATGGACTCCACCTAACAGACAAGAAACCTGTGTCCTTAGCACAAGTGAGACTCCCTCAGAGCTTCCTGAACTGGTTGGGAGAAATTTCAGGAGGAAATGATAGGCCAAAATACACATAGCAGGTAAGCCAGAGAAATATTGCTGGTTTGGTATTTGTTTTTACTATTACTGTGAACTTTTGGGGGCTATTTTGCATAGCCTGAGCACACTTTTGTTGTACCAATATGTGCCCTAACTTACTACAAAACTGCAATCTTCTAGATGTTGAGAAATAGATTATACTCATCTTGGTGTCCCTGAGTTTTACCAAGATTTTCTCTATTAGATTCTACTAAATACATACTTGGACACAAAGGTGGTAATGTCAATAGGAATCTGAAAGAGATCACCAAAAGACACCTTAGTTTTCTTACATAGAGTTATCATTGCTGAATTTTTAAGTATTTTGTTTCTGCTCCAAAATGTTCAAATAATAATATATTCATTCTAGCAATCAATCAAGGACTGCCCCAAAAAGTCTCTTGTATTTTTAAGAGTCTTCAGTGCATATTCTGTTGCCTCAGAGAATGACACTTTGAGGAATCCAGGGTCAAGCAAACTTGCCAAAATCCACATGAACACAATCCCCTTAGACATCACAAAACAAAGTAGAGAGCTCAACCTTTTCCAAAAGAAAATAGATAAAACATGAAAACAAACTGGCCACTGCAGGGGCCCATTAGTCCCTCCGTAGAATCTCAGATGCACCTAAAGCAACAAGAGCACATTGGACTCTGAGTTGCCAGGAAACAGACTGGTTTTTTCTACACTCTAATGCCTTTTCACCACACTGAGAAAGCTGGAATCGTGATATTCAGCCCCGGATGGAAGAAGATGACTCTTAATGACCCTCTTTTCCTAGAAGTTGGGGAAGTGGTGTTCTAACCTAGACTATCATAAAAATAGTTGGGCATTTTTTGAGTCAGAGTGTAGATGATAGTGGAAAGTAAAATATTGGTTAGCCCTTAATTCTGTGGATCTTAAGTCATTGAACTCACCACCAGATCAGCTTCTGCTGCACATGTTAGAAACTTAACATAACCTTGTATAACAAAAGGAGGAATCTGGGAGCCAAGGGATCAGCTGCCAACAGCTCTAGGCTATGGTTGGACTTAGAGACAACTGGGGTGGGACCTACAACAGTACTAGAATGCTCTCCAACCTCTCAAGTCAGCTCCTCTTGAGTTCCAACTTCCTTCTTTCAAAACTGGCTTTGTTTAGGCAGCGGTTCTCAACCTGTGGGTCGCAACCCCTTTGGGGGTCGAACGACCCTTTCACAGGGGTCGCCTAAATACATCCTGCATATCAGATATTTACATTACGATTCATAACAGTGGCAAAATTACAGTTATGAAGTAGCAACGAAAATAATTTTATGGTTGGGGGTCACCACAACATGAGGAACTGTATTAAAGGGTCATGGCATTAGTTTAGAGGGTCAGAGCATGACCGTTTACTGGTCTTCACTTCATATCTCAGCTTCACTCATCACTGAAAGGGATTACTCTTCTTCCTTTAGTCAAATTTGAAAAGATCCTGCAATGGATTGGCTCAGCATGGTTCCATGCCCACCCCCATGCCCAGAAGGTGGGTTACTATGATGCAAAACTTTCACCAGGATCACATAATATAAGAGATTGGACACATTTCCAAAATGAAGGGGAATATTATTCCAGAAGTAGGGAGGACAGTTGGGCAGATATTAATAGTGGTCAACTATACCATCATATTCTAAAATTCTGACTCAAAAAAAGGAATGTGATGCATTTAATATTACTTTAATACTGACCAGCAGATTCTATCTGAATTTCAATCTTCTTGCCATAAAGAACACCTGTGCATAAGCAGAGCATGGACTGCCTAAAGCAGGAAAAGTCTAGATGCTGTTACATATTCCAGACAAAAGAAGATAAGGGTCTGAACTAAGGCTGTAATTATAGGGATGGAAGAGTCAGGCTAAATATTTGTGAGATAGAATTTGGTTTCTGCTTGGATATGGACATGAAGGAAGAGGTCAGAATTAAAACCATTTTAATGTGAACAAGAATCTGAGCAATTGCTTAAAGATTGTTGTAACAGGAGTTTTTCTTGTGCATACAGGGATGATTGATAGTGTACATTGCACAAACCCACATAATCAGCACCCCTTGTCAATGCCAATTATTTTTTACCCTTGAATTCCCAACACCTGCAGTAAGATAGACTTGGCTCAGGTATTTTATGAACTGCCACAGTACTTGTCAATTTTATAACTTACATAATTATTCCCTTTTATGTGTCTTAAATGTCAAGGTTCCTGACGTAACAGCAGATTAGCAAATTGGGTAACTTTTACTGAACTTATAAAGTCCCAAGTATGTAGGCAACACTTTAACACCAGCAACGTCTACAAAATAAAATTATTAATTGTTGGAATCACCTCTAAAAAAGGTAGCTCTAACAAGCTCAACTATTTTTACTGAAGTTGGAAAATAATATGCAAGCAGGAACTGGAGTATGGTTCCACTTCAGCCCCCCACAGAAGTGACCCTTCCCAGCTTAGGCTGGGAGCTCAGTGGCTAAATTGCTCGAAGGGTGAGTTTCAAACGGAGCAACTGGACAAGCAAACTCAAACACTTCATATCCACAAATAAGACTGAAAGATTAGGAAGTAGATGTTGTCAGCCTGAATCAGAGCTCCTCCACCTACACATCAGTCTAGATAGAGAATGCTGTGGGCTGGGGATGAGAGACATTAGAGACAGAACAGATACAAACCATGAAAGGTAACCATTAATGAGTCAGGTGGGGTGGCTGTGTCTTAACCCCTTGCTTCAAGCTTAGCCTCCATGGGGAGCCAAAAATACCTTAGCCCTTCAATTAAGCTGTTGGATTCAAAGGTGGGAGAACACAGGCCTCAATTTTCAGGTAAAGTCCTTGGTGGCAGTTGGTTGTGCCAGTGTGGTGTGGGTTACAGAAAAATTACAGCAGGGGCCTAATGCAGAAATTACAAAGTGTGTGTCTAGTAGGGGTGCAGCTGAGAATGTTGATAAAATGTGACAGGTACCAGTGTGGTAGAGAAGAGCCAGAGAGTCCAATGAATGGATAGCAGCAGGCCACCCAGATGAATCCAAGTCATGAAATAAACATCTCTCCACCATTTGCATAACAGCCTTCGGAGCATAGCATTAAAAGGGTGTAGTTGAATAACCTCAAACCTGAAATGACAGACAATAGACTTGAACATGACTGAGTTTTCCTGGTAATGACTAAATTAAAAATTTGCATCAGAAACAATGGGGACTAGAGATAAAAATAAAGTTTAAATAGACAAGTGAAGGAATTTACACACATTTGCTCACCTGAGTAAAAGGAACTTTGAAATTTGTGCAAAAGTTTATAGCAGAGGTCAAGCTCTCATATAAACAGACGTACAATTATCAGCTCTGTGGCCATGAGCATGAAACTTATGCTCTCCAAATCTCAATTTCCTTATTGCACATCCTCAGCTGGCTTAAACTTCTCATGTTTACTTGTTTACCAAACTTAATTCCTTGCCCATATATCTGACTGGTCCTAGCAAACATATCCCATCTGTGTTCCTGAGCCCTTTTCCTATTCTATGTCTGGTTCACACAACATCCTTATTTCTAATTTCAGGCTCTAATTTCCAATCCTTTCTAACACACTGCCTGTCCTCACAACAATTGACCCAGGTAGGAAAGTTCAGCCAAATCTTGTATCTACAAATCCAGCTTCTGACATCATTGTTGGAGTAACCAACCTGGACGAGATGGACTTTCAATGCAGTTGACTTTGGTCTGACTCTGACTGCAGAATCACAAAGATTTTAGGAAGATGGAATCAAGAAAGTTAGTGATCAGATTAGATGGTGCTTGTAAAGCATTTGGTGTTAAAAACGTTAGATGTCAAAGCTATTAATGGAACCCTTGTGTGTACAATGAGTTCCCAGAAAATAAGATAATAAGGATGGAAAAAATTCATATGAGTGAGGAACATTAGCACTATCAGAAGGTACAAGCTGAGGCGCACAAGCAACACATACGGAAGCCAACTGTGACTTAGAGTTCTCACCACCTTTGGATCTATCACATTCATCCTAGTAGTCATTCTTTATAAAAATATTTTTTTTATTGATTTCAGAGAGAAAGGGAGAGGGAGAGAGAGGCTGGAACATCAATGATGAGAATCATTGATTGGCTGCCTCCTGCATGTCCCCCACTGGGGATCAAGCCCGCAACCCAGGCATGTGCCCTTGACCAGAATCAAACCCGGGATCCTTCCGTCCGCAGGCTGACGCTCTATCCACTGAGCCAAACCAGCTAGGGCGCTAGTAGTCGTTCTTTACGCCAACTTTCCTAGGACCACTCAGCATGGAAATTACGTCATTATACACAAGCTGACACCCTACTGATTTCAAGGTTTATTGGGTTGACTGATATCCATGTCTGAACGTTAAACTGCCGTGCCAACCTGCCTAGAATCCTGAATTCACTCCTCCTTCACCTTAGTTAGGTACATTCGTAGCGTCTGTCTCAGCAATCAGACCCCTAGAATAATTACAATGACATTTATTGAAGTTTTTTAATACCAGACTTTCCCAACTTTGAATGGAACCAGACACCTTGTAAGAGATGACAATGTGCATTCAGGCTACCCTGGACCAATCGGTGTCAAAGCCTTGTCAACTGTTTCCCTCTGCCTCCCTCAACGAGGCCTGAGACAAACTCCCCAGAGGAAAAACAGAACCTCTTCTATGGTGTTAGGACCAATGATATTCGATTTAAGAGACTTTGTCCTGAAGATCATGGTTGGCTTGGTTCCCAACCACAGTTAAAATCTAACCACTATGCCCCTATAACAAAATGTATCTTTTAAAAACCCTTGGGAGATTTTGCTTCTTTTGTTTAAAAAAAGGAGATTGAAAATATTAAGAACTTTTTACTAGAAAATATTTAACATTGAAAGTACCTCAAGAGGCATGTCTAAAAAGCCCAGAAATAGATATTTTACATTTGACATTCAGCTTATTTTACTGTGCTTAATTGATTCCATTATTCATGTTTTCCACACCCAAAATGTACTGATTTTTTTCCTTAGTGCTTATGCACTTCAAGAATGCCTAGTTATTAATCAAAGGATCTCTTCTTCACTCAGCCAAGCTATCCATGTTAAATTCTTTTCATCTTCCCCTATAAGTCAGTTCTTCCAGCTCCTTCATCATTTTCATTACTCATGTCCAAGCTCTTTCCAATTTATCAGAGATGCTCAAGATTTCCCACTGTTACAAATCCCACTGAAAGAGATTCTTCGCTTCCAAATCATGACATTATGATTCTCTAATTAAAGTAAATCAACATGAATATTTTTTGCTGTCTGCTGCTCAACTCAGATTTAATCTGCTACCTTTCAAGATGGTGGCTTTTCAGATTTGGCTTCTTCATTAATAATCTGTTTCTGGTTCCTCGTTGCCTACCTAAATTTGAGATGGGACCCTAACAAAAACAAGACTCTAGCTGGGTGTTTAAGAGCCAGAGAGGGCTAGAATCCTGGATTCACTTTGATTAAACTAATTCACTAGAGCTGATTTTGATACTGACTTCCAGATCCCTGCCTTTATTTAAGTCTATAGACAAGTCACAAGACTGTGTGCAGGCTCCATTAAGTCAGGTATCTGTGTACAGTCATGTTCTCTATCTCCAAACATTTCCAAGACACTCTAGGCTCAAAAGGCTTTTACAGTATTTGACGATTAATGGCAGAAGTGTTTTTATGTGAAAGGCTGGTAGAATCTCCTTGGCAAAATTTGGCTTGGGAATGTATGTAATTGCCGGTTAATCCTCCACTATTTTGACACTGGTTGTTCAATGAGCATACAGTTCTTGTCATTTTCTCCTTCCTTTCCTTCTTCCCTTGGCCTGATACATAGACATATTATCTCTACAAAATAAAATTAGTCTTAATTTAATTTCTACTAAGTTTGTGTCCTATGCCAACAAATCAGTACTCCTCACTACCAGCTCTGGTCTTCAAATATTGGAGCCAGCTTTTCCTGTTCCTAGATGTAGCACACAGCACTTCAAAAAGCACACACACACACACACAACTCCATAAGTGACCAAAATATACTTTGATGTCAGCTGTAGATTTTATTTACTAAAGTTAGTATTACTGTTCTTGGCTATGGACAATCAAAAAAGAGATATATAAGTGAATCACCCTGACCAAGATCGACCGGTAGCAGAATACATTATTAAGTACTAGTGCCCCAGTGCATGGATTCGTGCACATTGAAAGGAAATGAATTAGAAGGTGGCCGGTGGGGTAGGACTGGGAAAGACAGCCCTGGAGCGAACCTCTTGCAGTCCCTCTCTGGCTGGCTGCACCTGGGGTGGCGCCGCGGCTTGAAAGGCATCTGCGGAGTGAACAGGGTCCCTCCGGCAGGTGGGGTCCCTCGGCCTGGTCTGTGGGGATCAGGCCGAAACTGGCTCTCTGACATACCCTGAGGGGTCCCAAATTGTGAGAGGGCAGTTCTCAGGTGATGCCCCCGGAATCGAGCTCCCTTCTCTCTGATTCTAGGGTGCATCACTTGAGAACCACTGCTGCTAAGCCAATGCAGCTTAGCAGCTCCTGCACTGAGCATCTGACCCTGATGGTCAGTGCATGTCATAGCTACTGGTTGGATGGACAGTTGGATGGTCGCTTAACCTTTTATATATATAGATTATCTTTTAGGACCAGTCTAATAAAAGAATCACAGTGTATTAGGAATTGATGTTTTCCAGTGAGACCCTATATATAAATCTAATTATTACCAAATATACTAAATCTTGAGTCAGACTTTTAGTCTCATTAATAAATTTGCCAATCCACTGGAAAGCATCTAAGAAAATATAAGACTTGTGATTATAATTTATGAATATTTTTAAAATATTTATTGTCAAAAATATTACATATGTCCCCTTTTTCCCCCATTGATCTCTCTCATCCTGCTGCCCGCCTCCCACCCCAGGCCTTCTCGACTCTATTTTCTGTGTTCATGGGTTATGCATATATGCATAATTTATGAATAAGTTGACTCTCTTCTGAATCAGAAATGATAATGTACCAATGCATCTTGTCATCAATTACCTTTCTGTTAGTTATATTTTAACTACAGATGACTATAAACTATAAGCAAATCTTTGACATTTAAATCAGAAAGATATATAGTTTGAGGTATAATGAGGCTAAAATTTCTTATGAGATCTTGGGTGTAATTAGCTATTAATCTCTAATTAGAAGCTTCTGGATATTTGCTACTGTGATCCTGAAATTAATTATCCAAGAGTCAGGGTACACCTCTGGCAACCAATCTCCAGGTACTAAAATGAAGCAGTGGTGACTGTCACTTATTGGCTATTTATTTAACAAAACTTGGATCAATTGGAATCTACTGATCATCAGGATCTCCTAGATCATTCAAACATGGCAGGCAATAATAAATATAGTATTTTTTGGTAACTAAGGGTCTAGGTGTGTTGAGAGTCAATATGAAAACATTTCACTGGTGACCCCAGTACAATAATATACATGTAATTGAGACCACTCTACACATCAGCCTCTGAGCATGCCATGAAATTCTCCCTGTTTATTTCAGCTGATATGACAATCATGGCCTAACTTCTATCATTATCTTGTTCTGCAAAAGCACAGGAATGGAAAAATTCTAGTTAATTCACGGTTCTCATTCACTTTTTAACTAGACAGTGCTGCTGAGTTGTAGCTGTTCTATATATAATGCAGCACCATTTTCTTTGGCATGACACATACAGAAAACAGATGGTAGATCATCTCCAAGGATGATTAATTGTGGCAATCATTACAAACATGAAGAGAAGGAAACTTAATGCCTGTGACATGTCAAGTGATTTTCTTTTTTTCTATTTTTTTTCTTATTGATTTAGAGAGAGGAAAACATCAATTTTTTGTTCCTCTTATTTATGCATTCATTGGATGCTTCTTGTATGTGCCCTGACCAAACCCACAATGTTGGCATATCAAGATGACACTGTAAATAACTGAGGTGGCTGGCCAGGGCTCAAGTGACTTCTAACCATCATTTTTTAAATCCTCAAAGTAATCCTGTGAGATAGAAAATATTATCCCCATTTCTGAGATGGGAAGACTGAGGCTTCGCAAAATTAATTAATTCCAAGTCCACATTGCTTGGAATTGAAACCAGGCCTGGGAGATTCCAAAGCCTGTGGTCTTCCCCTTTCGTAAAGTTGTCTCTTTTAGGGGAGCATCAATACAATTGGAAAGAGAAACAGAAAAGGCCTTGGTGGGAGCTAAATTAGAATCCATATCAGCTTGTGAAAAAGTTTCAAGTGCCCAGTTAAAATTTATAATCCTGTATGGAAGCAGATCTGCTGATAAGGCGAGGGAATCTGGCTAAAGGGGAAGAAATACAGACTGTCCAGGAGGAATGGAGAAAGAGGGTTAGAACAGTTCAGTCTTATAGCCATAGAAATGGAGTCTCTCTCCTCCTTGAATAAGCCAAGTAGCTGCCTTGGCCCTGACTGAACCAAACTAGCAGGGCCCCTTCTGAGGGCCCCTGGGGTTGGTGAGGGACAGCCAGAGCAGCCACCTCCACAAGCAAGTCCACAAGCTACTTGAGTCGGGTCGCAGTGAATGGTAAACACCTATGCAGCACGTTCACCCAGGGTACTAACTACAGACCTCAAGGTTGGTAGCAGATGCTGTGACCAGACTTCCCTTGAGGCTCTCTAACCGCTTTGCCTTTATTAGGGTTCCAGGCGGGAGATGAAGAGCCTCATTCCCCAGCAGAATAGTTCTGACAAGAGATTGTCAGGGAAATGGAACAGCCTGAGCAAATGGTGGCAGGCAAACGGAAGGACTTCAAGGTGCACTGCGGGGACAAAGCCGTCTCAGAACCCTGGGAGGCAGCACTGACCACATCGAGCAGGCGGCAGCAGTCGCTGGGAGCCAGCCCTGGTCAGGCAGAGGCTTCAGGCCAACATCGCACAGTGATACGTCCTACAAACAGCTCTGGCCACACATCGAAGCACAGACAAACCCCCTTCTCCGAGATGCTCTGTGTAACACTCAGGTCTCTCAACCCTTCCAACTCAAAGGAGGCAGGTTTTCCTCTTTCTATTTTTTTATTTATTTATAAACCATTTTTTTATTTTCCAAGTACAGTCAATACACAATACTAGAGGCCCGGTGCACGAAATTCTTGCAAGGGGATCAGCCTCGCAGCCCCAGCTGGCCCTCGCAGGCCCTCCCAGCCTCAGGCAGCTCTGGCAACCCTGGCTTTGTCCAGAAGGTCGTCCGGACGGTCATTCTGCTGTTCAGTCTAATTAGCATAGTAGCTCTTTATTATATAGGATTGTGTTAGTTTCAGGTGTACAAGATACCCAGTTGGTGTTGGAGACTTGTTTGTTGGGTAGTTTTGGGAAACCTCCCTCCCTACAGATGGGAATTGGGTACAGAACCCTCTTAACACATAAAGGAGTCGAGTTTGTATTAGGATACCGTTCTCCACATGGACCTCTTGTTTATCTAGCATCTTGCAAGCTGCTTACCTGCCCTTCGCTCTGGACTACATTTTTAAGGATGTTTGTATAGAAAATAGTTTAGTAAGATGGAAGTATGGTAGTGTCTCCCTCTGGAGTAAAAGACAGGCATGCTTACTACCCGCTATAAAAGATTTGAATTTTCATCCGGTTGGTGTGGCTCAATAGGTTGGAGTATCATCCTGTGCACCAGAAGGTCACAGGTTCAATTCCCAGTCAGGGCACGTACCTGGGTGCAGGTTCAATCCACTCCTCGGGTGAGGATAAAAATAATAATGAAATTTAAAAATTAAAAAAGATTTGAGTTTCCTAAGTTCAAGGTTTCCCCCCTAAAAGGTGACCCATTGCACCTGCAGGTATTATCTGGCTCCCTCAGCATCACCCTATAGGAACTGAGGCTTGGAGAAATGGCACAAAAAAATGCTGATGTTCCAGCTACTGCTACGGCTTTGAGAATTCTGTGTCTTCCACAAGGCTCTAGGAAATCATGGCAGGCTAACTTCGTAGCTTGCAAATAGGTAAATTCCAATCCTTCACAGTTTTTGAAAGTACTTTATTCTAAGCAACATGTGGGCCAATAGGGTTTTATAGTTTCAGATTTTGGCTTTTGTTTGGTATAGTTGCCTTTACAATCCTAGAAAACAGTGCCAAAATTGAGGAAATCAAGCCATCCACTCCTAGAGTGATATTTGGTACAACGAGGGACAAAAATGCTAAGAAGTTTTCAGCATTTATTGCAGACGTGTAGAGTGATATAATGGAAGTCACATGCATTTGATGTGCTCACGTCTCAGTTCTGCCCCATGCCACCTTTCTGAGACTAAAAAGCCACCTAATTTCATTTACATTTGAATCCATCATCTACTAAACAGTTCACATGAGAGTGAAATGAGATGATAGCATTTGAATAATAGTAATACATTTTGCCACCAACTACTCTAAAACAGCCAACAGTGTCTATGTTTGGAAGACTTGGCTATTGAGGAAACAGTAAGACAAATTTTCAAGATGAGTTTGCTCTTAACCTAAAACTTTTTATTGTTAGGTCACTGACAACCATTTGTCTATTTGTAACAACCTTAGTTTTATCTTTCTAAAAGCTTTTCCAGGCCAGGGAAAAAGCATTCGATATTTGAAAATATGACCCACTTCCCAATCTCAAGGTCTGATGACTTTCTTTCCCATAACCATAGAATCACATGTCCTAAAATACTGGTAGTCAATACTTTTTTTAAAACTATAGCCATAAAGCCACCGTGACTGTCTACATCCCCAGACAACCCTTACAGGCACAGCTGCTGAAATGCTGAAAATGAAGCCATATGTCAATTCCTCAAAACATGTTGAATGCCAGTTTCTTAAAACGCAAGTAGCAGGTGAGGTTTTTGTTTCTGCTTTTAAACAGCAGTGAGGCATCCCTAGTCCCAAATTGATGATGTCTAAGCACACAACAAAGCCAGATGTAAGCTGCCTTTTTATAGCTTTCAATCTTCAATGCATTCTGAGGAGAAAGAAAAATTCCTTTCCATTCTATTGTGACACTTTCTTGGCACTTAATTTGAGATTATGATAGATCAGCAAAACCCTGGTTAATTAAAGCATCAAGGTGAAAATAACGAAACACTTTGCAGTGGTGTTTCTTTGCTGTATTGTGGACAAGAACAATTAATCCAAGAGGCCAAGGGACTTTGTTATGGGAAGCAAGCCTGGCCTGAACTTGCTAGAGCCAGGACTCAACGGCCACTGGGGTTAACCAAGAGGACTTTCAAGCTCACCCAAAGGTCATTTCAACTATGGCATCTGATTATTCCCTCACATGCCTTCATTTTATCCTCTAGATATTTTTTTTATCATACCTTTGTATCACTCTATGCCACCTACTAGGTCATCTGTTAGGTTCCTTAATTAAAATCAGGGACTATATTTATTTAACTACCCATTGTCAGTAATGAACATAGTTGCCTAATAAATGTTTTTGAATTTCAATTGAATTAATAAGTGAATAAAATATGATAACCAGTCTGGTATATTAGAGGCCAAAATACAAGCAGGGAATTTGCCATCCAGGAGGCCTTGGAGTAGTTTGGACAGGAAACTTTGGTAATAAGGCTGTATTGTAGCAAGTAAGGCGAGTTGGATTTATACTTCAAAACTCCAATTAAAGTTCCTTTTTCTTTCATAAAGGAGAGTTGGTCCCAAAGCTGTTTAAGAGAGCAGAGAAGAGAAAGCTGAAACCTTTGCCTTCGTCCTTCCCTCTTGTTACCTGGGGTACAAACTAGAGCTTGGACTTTAAAATTGTGAAAGGCTAGAAACCTCTAAAGGTGGCAGCGCAGGTCACAGCGGAGCAGTTTCGGAGATCCATCTAGACGAGGAATAGAAGACTTGCTCCTCACAGATTCTGAGTTTGGGCAGACCACGGAGCTGTGCCATGCTAAGAAGGCTGTCTCAACTTATTTTCTCATTCTTCTAGCAGCCATAAGTTGGCCTGTGGGTCCAGTGATCAGACCCTGTGTCTAGGGTGAGCTTCAGTGCTCTTCACTTACCCATGTGCCCAACTGTGCCCAGTTAGCTTATTAAAGGTACGTTGTCATCTTCCGTTTTATGCTTAACATTTTCAACTAGCATCTTCTCTCTCATGACCATCTGCAGTTCTAAGAGGTAAACTTAGCCAATATATTATTCAACCAATACAAATAGCTTCCAACTTTATGGTTTACACACACACTAATCATTAATCATAGTTAACATCTCCACACCCCCACTGAACCAGAATTAGCATCTTTATAAACTGAATATAAAAGAGGGAGAGCTCTGATGAGTTAAGAATTATTCCCCAAATCCCTCTTTACCAAACAAGAGAATATTATATAATTCCTATAACACTTTAAGAGAAATAAGCCAATGATTATCTCTCTTATCTATTAAGGCATGTCCAATGCCTACTCATTGGCTTATACGTCTGTTCAACAAACACTGGTTAAATAAATTAATGAATGGTCTTTATTTATTAATTTTTATCTGGATTTTGCAATTTTAAGGTTGAAGAAATTGATTAAAACCTGAAATGTAAATGCATCTCTAATTCATCTCTATTGGAGATGGTGAACACGTATTATTCCTGAATAATATTCTTTTTACACACCCCTCTCCTTTTCTGTTGTTACATAAGCCTAAACCTTCAACCTCTCCTTAATAGTCTCAGAACCTTGAGCGCTTGGTTCAGAATCCCCAGGCTCAGATCACTCCCACAATCTCCCAATTTCACCCTACATGATTCTCTTTACTCTCAGTTTATGGTCCTCTCGCTGTAGCCTCTGGTCTAGAAAATAACCACTGCATTAATGTGTTCTTTCCAAACTCTCAGTTAAACTGTAATTATTAATAAGAAAATAATAAAGTGGCAAAAGACATTTTCTGCATTACTCCTGAAGACAGTAATTTATATGACTTGGAGTTCACATAACTAACTTACTGTGTCATAAATAAACTTATTTTTTATTTTGGTATAAATAAAATCTAAAAATAAAAGATGCCAGGAATAATGACAAATAGATTTAATTAATTTTGTGATTTATTCCATTTCAATGGGTTTGTCAAGATCATTTTTTTTTGCTCACTAATAGAATTATATGCACTGCCTACAACATAGCACATGGTAATAATTTCCACCATTTCGTTGTCATTATGATTATAATCATCATAATTATTAGATTGGTTATTTTCCTTTCTGCAGATAAAATTATCCCTTAAATGTGGGGAAAAAATCTGCATCCATTGAAATTCTTTCCTCTTCCAGTAGCTTAATACTATACCTACTCGCTCTGTCATTTCTTGGCATTGTTTTGTAAGGAGTGCTATAACCAAGGGGCACAAAGTGACAAAGGAACTGGTCCTATTCTCCCAGGAGTGGACTAAAACCTAGAGACCTGGTGGCCTGAGCTCTGCTCTAATCGGTGTAGGAGAGAAACTTTCTCTCCCATCCTGTCCTAGAGAAGGTCTTAGAACCTCAGGGAAGAAGCACAGGTTCATTCATTCTTCACTGAGTACTCTATGGCAATAAGAGGAACCTGCCTTGGCCTCCAGTGGTTATTACCATGCCAACTTCAGAGCAGTCCACCATTTTACTCTTTCCACATTCTTCTTCCATTAACTATAAGCAGTACGAATTATTAGTGGTATATACATACACTGAGACAGTGTTGTCCAAATTCAATTGAAAAGTCATCTTAATTAGATCGTGGGTTTTAGACACGAACATTCCTGCCTCTCAGTGCTGTCACTACTACCGATGGCTGAGTAACGACCCCGACCCACACCCTCTGCAGGTCTGCTTCTGTTTACGAGAACTGACACCATCAGTGCCTGTGGCAGTAACTGTAGCAAGTGCTCAGCACGGTTCCTGGCAAAGTGCAGAGGCAGTGGAATACTGTTTTAAAATCCATGTGCTTCTTTTCATACATAACATTATTGCTCCATCATTTCCTCGAGGAAAACTGGCAATGTTCTAGAATGAAGACAACGAAGAAGAAACAACTAATGTTCTTATTTTATTACAACTCACAAATAGGCTTTTGGAGTGCAAAGAAGCAAGATATACAGTATTATGGGCTAAGCTATATCACCCCCAAATTCCTATGTTCAAGTCCTAAACCCCAGTAACCCAGAATGTGACTGTATTTGGAGATACAGAGGTAATTAAGGCTAAATAAAGTCATTAGGATAAACCTGATCTGATGTAACTGGTGCCTTTATAAGAAAAGATTAGGATACAGACAAGCACAGAGGAAAGACTACTTTAACAAAGAGGGAGAAGACTGCTATCTACAAGCCAAAAAGAAAAGCCTCAGATATCATCAACCTTGCTGACATCTTGCTCTCAGATTTCTAGCCTCCAAATTTGTGAGAAAAATTATTTCTGTTGGTTAAGGCCACCTAGTAGTTTGTTATAGCAGCCCTAGGAAGCTAATACATAGAATTTATGCCATAATAACAGTTCAAGAAGAATGGAGAAAACCCCACATACCTTTGGTTCCCTGGGAATGGGGTAAGGGTCATTTATTCAGGCAGGGGCTGTAAGTATAAAAAAATATGGATTGGAGTGTAGAAAAAATAAAAAATGAGAAATCAGGTCTAGAGGGGTCACATGGAAGCCAGCTTCTCTGCAAAGATACTAAAAAAAGGTTGTCCCAACTCATTCACTCTCACCACCACCTCCACCCCCCCACACACCCTTCAATGCCAGCAAAGTAAGACATCAATCATGGAAGTTCACCGCAAATTTTATTTCAGATTTCACTTTTATCAAAAATACCAAGTCCCTGGTCTCTTGGGTCCTCGTTTCCAAGATGACCAAGAAAAGAAGGAATAACGGTCCATGCGCAGCCTATTCGTTGCACCAACTGCCCCCGGTGTGTGCCCAAGGACAAGTCCATTAAGAATTTGTCATGCAAAACATAGTAGAGGCCACAGCCGTTAGGAACATCTCTGAAGCGAGTGTCTTCGACGCCTATGTGCTTCCCAAGCTGTACGTGAAGCTGCAATACTGTGTGAGATGTGCCATTCACAGCAAGGTAGTCAGGAATCATTCTGGTGAAGCCCGGAAGGACCAAACACCCCACCCTGATTTAGACCTGTGGGTGCTGCCCCACGACCTCCACCGAAGCCCATGTAAGGAGCTAAGTCAGTGGTTCTCAACCTTCTGACCCTTTAAATATAGTTCCTCATGTTGTGACCCAACCATAAAATTATTTTCGTTGCTACTTCATAACTGTAATGTTGCTACTGTTATGAATCGTAATGTAAATATCTGATATGCAGGATGGTCTTAGGTGACCCCTGTGAAAGGGTCGTTCGAGCGCCAAAGGGGTCACGACCCACAGGTTGAGAACCGCTGAGCTAAGTCCTTAAAGAGTGAAGAAAAGTTCTCTGGGAGAAAAATAAATGGAAATTATACTTCAAAATATATATATATATACTAGAGGCCCGATGCATGAAAATTCGTGCAAGAGTAGGCCTTCCTTCCCCCAGCTGCTGGCACCAGCTTCCCTCGGGAACTGGGACCAGGGCTTCGCTCCTCTGGCCACCTGCAGGCACCCGGGACCCGGGCTGGCTTCTCTCCACCCCAGCTTTGACAGGAAGCATGTCCAGAAGACCTCCGATCTAATTAGCATATTGCCCTATTATATCTATACTAGAGGCCCAGTGCACAGATTTGTGCACCAGTGGGGTTCCTCAACCTGGCCTGTGCCTTCTCGCAATCTGGGACCCCTTGGGGGATGTTGGGCTGCTGATTTCAACCCAATCCCTGCAGGCCAGGCTGAGGGACCTCACTGGTGCACGAATCCATGCACCAGGTCTCTAGTATGCATATCAGATCTTTGATTAAACTCTTCCCTCCTTCCCCCCTCCCTACTTCCCTCTGAGATTCATCAGTCTCTTTCATGTTTCCATGCCTGTGCATTGAGCGTCTGCCCCCCCATAGTGTGTGTCATAGCTACTGGTTGAATGGTCAAATGGTCACTTAGGCTTTTATATAGATATAGATATAGATATAGATATAGATATAGATATAGATATAGATATAAATATAGATATGGATATGGATATGGATATGGATATAGATATAGCTTGAGATAGATAGATAGAGATAGAGATAGAGATAGAGATAGAGATAGAGATAGAGATAGAGATAGAGATTAAGTCCCTGATGGGTGTGGCTTAGTTGGTCAGGCACCAAAGGGCTGCCAGTTCGATTCCAGGTCGAGGCATGGGTTGTGGACTTGATCCCCAGTTGGGGGCATTCAGGAAGCAACTGATCAATGTTGCGCTCTGGCATCAATATTTTGCTCTCTCTCTCTCTCTCCCCTCCTCTCTCTCTAAAACCAATGAAAATATTTTTAAATCAAGAAATGCTTTTGAGTGAAAAATTCAAATAACTATTAATCTAGAAGAGGAAAAATAAACACTGTCTAGGCAGATGAATTGTTTAATTGAAAAGGTCCTGGGAGGAAGTGGTAATTTATTTAAAGACTGAAAAAGAAGGATTTTTAAGGCAAGAAACATGTATTAGAGCAGATACTGCCAGGTAGACGTCTAGAAGCAAGCTCTGGCGATTAATCCGCTCTTCAACTATGAAAGATTTAATGAATTTCTTAAAGAAAATCCTGGGAAAGGGCCTTAAACATTTTAAGGGTTTGCAATTTTTTAAAACTGTGAAACAATTGAATTTTAAATGAGAACTTTAAACCTATCTGTAAATCTAAAGTCATTTTGTTGGTTGGAGATATGAAAATAGAACATGTACTTCTTCCCTCCTAATCAATCATGTCAGATACGTTATACTTTAAAGTGTTTCTTCACATTTAAAAATACTCAGACTAAAATGATCATTTTTCTGATTCTTCAGATATTTTTAATATTGATCAGTACTGCTAATGTCTACACACCAAAGAACTTAGCAGTTCTTCAATCTGGCCATTTCATGAAAAAAAGGAAACAAATAAAGAGGTTGTCAATAATACAGTAAAATTAATTTTGGGGGTAGTGACAAAATAGTCACGGGGATGTAAAGTCCAGCATAGGGAATACAGCCAGTAATCCTGTAATAACTAGGTGTGGTCCCAGGTGGAGACTGGGAATATTGGGGGGAATACTTTGTAAAGTATATGATTGTCTAAACACTATGCTGTACACCTAAAATTAATACAAAATAATATTGAATAAAATGAAGAATAAAATTATTTTTAAAAATTTGAAAACCTCCCCAAATTGCACTTACCATATTCTATTCGTTCACTTTTTCCCCATTTAACTTAGAATATTTTTATCAATCACTTATTATGTGCTAAGTGCAGGAATACCGGAGTGAACAGACAAGCACTTCTTACAGCCTCCCGGGGAGGCAGGCATTAAACAGTTACATGAATAATTATTTAAGAAAACTAAGACAGGGATGAGGTACAAAAACAGGAGTCAGCATCAGAAAAAAACTCAGGTACACACAAACTGCATGTCGCTTTGAAAATGTAAAAGCAATCCACCTTATCTACCAACTCTCCTCAGCTGCAGTTTCTGTTTAATCATCTTCATGAACTTCTGAAGAGGGACGTTTGTCTTAGATTGAACGAGGATGTCTTGCCTCGTTTGTTTCTAAATTTGATATGCTTCTAAACATAGATCCTCATCTTGCACATTTTGCGGGAAAAGGGAGAGCTGAAACCGCTGCACAGTGGGAGAATTCGTAGCTGCGGGAATAGAAGCTGACTCTGAATGGACAAGCACAAGCAGGAGTGTATGTATTTGCTTAAGGATATAGGGCAGCTCACAGAATTCCTAGCTCCAGGTAATCTTCCAGGAAAAACATCCAAAATTATACTGCAGATCCAGTCTGGGGAAGGAATTACTGGTGCCGCCAAGCAGTAAACTTGCTACTCTTGAACTTGATGTTACTGCAAACATTTCCATCACCAACACCATTGCCCTTCTGCCTTTTGTCACTAGCTTCAGAGTTCAAGTCTGGCCTGAGTGCCACTGAGTGCCAGTGCCTGGGTGGCATGCCCATTTGGTCCCTGCATTACTGCCAGACTGTTTTAATTGCTATAGCTCTATGGAGAAACTCATCATATTTGCCTGTGGATCTTTTTCTACTGGAGTGGTTCTTAACCCGGGTGGTTCATCAGCATTATTTGGACAGTTTTGGAATATACCTATGCCTGGAACCATCTCTGGGAATTCAAAATAGTTCTGGGGAAGGGCCTGGACAGATCTCAGAGAGGAAGGGAAAGGGAGAAAGAGATAGAAACACAGTGATGAAAGAGAACCATTGATCAGCTGCCTCCTGCATGCCCCCTAGTGGGGATTGATCCCAAAACCCTGACAGGGAATCAAACTGTACTTCCCGGTTCATAGGTCGACACTGAACCATTGAGCCACACTGGCCACGCATGTGCATTTTTTTTTTTTATAAAGTAACAGCCTCCTACAGTTCATTGATTTGTTTATTTCATTGATTATTACCTTTCTCCTTTCTTGGTATGAATCACATTTTATTAATTCCTGGCCTTGAAAGTTAAGTTATCCACATAACAAATGTAAAAATGGGTTTAATTAGAACCTGCACTTTAACAAGGCATCAAGTAATAAACACAATATGTACTAGTATATATGTTAAAGTTAGAGAAGATTTTTATCGTATGTGAGAGGGAGGACTTTTGACATAAGCAAGCTCAATCAGGCAAGGTCTTCTCTCAGAAATGATATATATTTTAGGAAGAGGGATTCCCTTTACCTTTTAAATCTCAGGCCATAAGGATTGAAGCTTGGGGTTGTGAGGGCCATCTTTCCTGCCACATAGAAAACTAGCCAGAACATGTATCCAGTCCACAAAAGGAAGGAGAGTTACAAGATACAGGAAGATAGAACCCAAACAACATTATGAGTTCCTGGCCTGCCTGAAGTTAGAACCACCCTTGAAATTCCCAGTCAAATAAATTCCCTTTTATGCTTAAACTATTTTGAGGTGAGTGACTGTCACCTGAAGCAGGGAGTTCTGAAATATGTAACACGGCAGTATCAGCCAGCAACTACCAAATGCCAAGAGATACATACATTTACATTCTGGAGCATCATGCAGGATTTAGTCTGACTTCCAGTCTATTTCTGAGCCAGAAGCTTCATAGAGAAAGTAGTCAATGGGCAAATGGAATCTATAATAATAAAAGTGTAATATGCTAATTAGACCAGACATCTTTCCAGACGACTTTCCAGATGAAGTCGGGGCTGTGAGGGAAGCCTGGGTCCCAGGTGCCGGCGGGAAGCTGGTGCCGGCAGCCAGGGGAAGGAAGGCCTACTCTTGCACGAATTTTGTGCATTGAGCCTCTAGTAATATTATATCTCATTGTCAAGAAGAGCACTCATCTTCGTTCATATCATGCAAGTTTCCCCTTCTGTTCTTCTGTTCTTTTCCAAGTAGCTCCCAAGCCCAAGATGCCCAATTAGTTAATAAATTTTGTCTCCAGCTGTTCCTCTTGTTGTGCAAAGGAGGAAAACCAATTAGCATGCACCTGAATGCATTTAGGCAAGATTTTTAAAGTGGCTTTTTACTAGAAAAATCTAAGCAGCCTTATAAAAATAAACCAACAAGCTTCTGGAATAGGAGACTGGAAATGAAGGACTTTCTCTTTCACCTGGGTTAACAATATTGGATGGGCTGAGTGATCTGAGTGATGGGTAACTAACTGCTAGTGAGAAGTTTCCTATAGAAATCAGTCATATTATTGTCTAGTGTTGATAACAGTTTTTAATCTCTGGGAAGGCCAAGCATAAAAGGCTTCTTTGCTACATAAACATGTGGGGCAGGAAATGATTACTTGTAATCCTCTTGTAGGACCAATTAATTTTCAATGGGTTCTGCCCTGTTTTATCTACAGATCTTTATCCACTTCCTATAGGCAATATTGGGGGACAATATATGTGCTCCTATAGTCTTATTAAAACATAAGGGATCTAAGGCAAAGTAGAGAATTCAACAGTTAATGCACATGAGTTCTCAAAAACATTATCATTCTATATCTGGCCTATCAATATGCCTTATAAATAAGATAACAGGGACTTCAAGTCCAAACTAAAAATCACACTTTCCTCCAAACAAAACACAAAGGAATGTGAAACTTACAAGATGATTCTTGCCTTAAGACCTATTCATCCTAATATACATCACTGATTAGAATTTGCCATCCCCACTCAAATAATAATCTTGTAGCTAACTTCTACACAGCGCCAGCATTGCTGCGATTGCTTTGCCCATATGAATTCATTTCATCCTCAGAATAACCTCTGAGGCCAATGTTACCATCATCCTCATTTCACAGGTGAGGAAGCAGAAGCACAGTCACTTCGCCAAGATCACACAGTGACTGAGCCACGGAGCTGAGGTTCCAGCTGTGCTACACTGATCACCTCGCACAGCGGAAAATAACCATTCCATATTTAAGAAAAATGTTGGCAAAGCCGTTACATCACAGATTTACGTGAACACAGACAACGAAGTCTTCTCACAAAACTCAATTCGAAAGCCCCCATCTTAATGCTCATCCTCAGATTCCCCTCCTCCCTACCCTTCATTCCCACGTGGAAATAACCTATGAATTCCTACACAACTCTGCACTTTTAAGAGGACTTATCCCAGCAGTCTTTGGATTACTATTGTGTGTCTGATTTATTAACCCAAGAAACTGCAAGCTCTTGAAAGAACATTTTTAGAAGTACTATTACAAAGCATCTAAGGCAAGGTTTTACATGGACTACGTACATAATAAGCACTTGTTAATTGTATTCATTAATATGTAAGGTAAAAATTGACTTCTGCCTGAAGTATAGCATTCCAAGCAGTTGTCTCAAAATCTGGGGGGGAGAAATAGGATGATGATGACTGTGGGGCTGATGATAATGCAAATGATGAATAATTATGGTAAGTGGAAAGAAAGAAAGAAAGAAAGAAAGAAAGAAAGAAAGAAAGAAAGAAAGAAAGAAAGAAAGAAAGAAAGAAAGAAAGAAATTCTAGTATTGGGTAGTTCTATAGAAAATAACTGTTTTCCAAAATAATTTTGATAATTAATGCTCTTGCAAATATCCACCACCAATATCTACGTAACCACCTCAATATGTTTCATTTACCCTATGCAGACAAATGTGGCTT
Source organism: Myotis daubentonii (assembly GCF_963259705.1). NCBI lineage: Eukaryota > Metazoa > Chordata > Mammalia > Chiroptera > Vespertilionidae > Myotis > Myotis daubentonii. The sequence continues at coordinate 16,776,579 of NC_081857.1, read as the reverse complement.
CTTCCAGTCTCTTATTGAGAAAATGGAGGGTAAAACAATGAGAGGACACACTTAAAGCTTCCCGGGCTCAGTGGAGAAACAGGGCACCAGTGTACTCACCCTTACTTCATATTCCATGGCAGTTTTACAACAACAATAGCAAGAAGTAAACAAGATAAAATTTCTAAGCGGCGATATGTCTCTCTCTCATTTTCCAACACCTTAATCTTTAACCTCAGAAAACTGCCAATGATATTCTGTCACCTTTCTCAGAGCTGGCACAGTGACGAGGCACGTGGTCTCCAGTGTTAAATCTTTGCGCTCAGATCCTGGCCCTGCTCTCTGGGCAGCCTTGGGTCAGTCTCCTATAAGATAGTAATGGCGGTTCCCATGTCATAGAGCTGCTGTGATGTTTAGATGGCGTGCTAGGCACTGAGAGCAGTAAATTGCACATAGAAAGCCCTCCAAGAGTACTGAGCACTATTTTACAGGTGTTCTATTGGCAATATTCATATCTCCCTAACATTGTCCAGTTGTCAGGAAAAACCATTTAAAGCCTAATTGTAGCACAGAATTTGCATGCATGAGTAAAGACTTTGCCTGTTGGTCTCAAAATGACCCCTCAGACCTTAATTTCCCTGTGAGTATGTCTGAGAAGGAAATGGCAATGATAATTATTTACTTTTTGATGTAATTATTCTGTTCTGAGTCCATAGTTTGTATGTATATTGTTATTTGCCTCATCAGGTCTTTCGTCAATATGACTATCATGTGTAATATCCTATTAGCATCCTGATGTAATGCATTTAAGACAGGCACGGTCATCCATCTTGGTTCTTCTAGGCAAGGAGATAATAAAATGAACCACAGAAGAAAAATCACGTGGTTTTTGAGGATCTGTGACAGTAAAACAATATATATTTTTTTAATTTCTGAAAGGCTGTATATTTTCCAGTTAATTCCTTTCTCCTGAGACTCTTAATGTGGTACAATTTGCATGTTAATTATTGCATCTCAAAGGATTAATTGGTTACTTCAAATAAATGTGATGGATTTTCTAATGAACTGTCCTTAAGTGGTAGGGAAAAAATACTGTAATGAAAATGAGCTCCAGCCCACACAAAACGTTCCTAAAAGAACTCTTGCGTGCTTAATGGAAAGGAATCCATGGTTTTAAAAGAAATGAGTCTTATTTTGGAGCAGACTCCCCGCTGATGCAGTCCCGGGATATTCAATGCTTCTCAGTGTCAACTCAATCATTGAGGAAGAGTCTCAAAGGCCAGCAGGGCCTCAGAAAAGGTCTGGATCAAGCTGTTGGATGATTAAGAACTTGACCTTAGTTGTCAACTGGTTAAACACATTTATAATTTAGATTAGAGCCAAATACGAAGCTATATTCCACAACTATGTGAAGGATTTCTAAGTTGGATCCCTTTTCCCCAATAATTTAATGTGTCCTCATACAGCAACATTTTCCTTCTTGGAAACTCTAATTTTTTTTACCTAAGCATTTCATTGAATGAGTTACCAACAAAGCTTAAATTTCTCTTCCCTTGACATGGAGAAAGTTTAGACCTCCATACCCAGACTGCAACAGGATTTTACGAAGGTCAAGTCACCTTGTATTCATCAAGAAAATAAGTGCATATCTGAATTGAGACTCACATAATTTTAATTAATGGGTAATACTCATTTTCTTTCTTCTTAATCAGGAATCCAGATGTAATTGCTTTTGCTGCAATTGTCAATATGCTATGTTTCCAAGCTTTTGACAAATGATTCTAGAATGTATAAATTGATTTTTTCATCAGAATGAGTAACATAAATGCTTGATCAAAATAATTGACTCTACATTTCTGGCATTTTCATGTTCCCTCCATGGGAAAAAAAAGAAACTAAAATTTTTCCTAGTTATGGTCCTTCCCAAAAATGTGGAACCACTAAGTGAACAGATTTTTGCTCTAAAACACCTGCAAAAGTAGTTATACTCTCTGTCTTCTTCCAAAGAATTTTCATCCTGTGCAGCCCTATTTAGCATTTAACACATCAAAGTCATGTCAAATTTTCCAATCTTCTAATCGTCCTTTTACCAGAGGTAGGTGGAATATTGAGTGGCATCATTACAATTCTTTCCTAAATCGGAGACACTAAGATCTGCAAATGCCATACACGTGTAATAACTCTTCTTCACCCCGGTCTTTAATGAGCAGCTCAAATTGCATCTGCACAGGCAAGTTAAGTCTCAAAAGGAGAAAAAAAACTTTTTAAGCTGTATGTGTGATGCTAACATCATGGTCTTTGGAACCAGATAGGCCAGCATACCTTGTCACAGTTATAGCTTACCTCTTTGAGCCTCTGATTAACTACCCATGAAATGTGAAAAAATAATACGAAATAATACTATCTAGCTTCCAGAACTACTGTGAGAATTCATTGAGCTAATCCACAATAGAAGATGGGTACCTAATAGACATTTTACAAATGGCAGCTATTTTTATTAAATTGTGTCAGGGACAGAATTTATCATTTCCACCAAGGCCATTTAATTTGGCTTATATAGACAAAAACAGGAGCTCAAATGACAGCATATAATGCAACACAGTAACTTCAGTCTCAGCTGGACCAGATCTCACACAAAACAGGAAAGGACTATTCAGAGAGGAAGGAAATAGAGAGTTGAACTGATTACTTTCCAAATTGAATCCCCCAGAGAGTCATTCAGGTCATTATTTGTTTCTTTCATACATCACAGAATTAGCAATTCAGCCATTCCACTAAGCCACTCTCCTTTCTTCCATCTTTTTCTATGTTCTCCAACATCTTAGGTATGTTTACATCAAAGCCTACCAACTCTGTAGGAAATATTTTCTGACACAATGTAAGTGATTTTGAGTTAGGATGAGGACTGAAATGAGGACTGAATTCTGAATTATCTCAATTGCCTGCTTACAGTTTCTACCTAAGCCAATGACAAAACACTTGCTCAAATGCTTAATTAGGACATAGCTACTTTCTATTTAATCACAAATCTCTTTTGATAGAGACAACAGATGATTTATTAATCTTACTGCCTGCAGTGAATGGTGTTTTGTATATTTTGCCCATTTTTTTTGTTGGAATCATAATGGTTTTCCTATTGCCTTATACAAATCTTCATATTTTAAAGGTATTAACACTATTAATGTCATACATGCTTAAATTATGTTTCCCCAAGGTGTGATCTGGCACTTTTTTATAGGTTATTTGTGTGTGTTCTTCAAGTTCTAGCCATAAATTAATAAATATTAATTAAGAGCTTACTCTATGTCAGGCATTTATAAGATGCTGAGCTATAAGACAGAAATGCGTGTTTTTCTCAGACAGTAGCATTCAGGAGAGAAATATTAACTGTGAAAAATGCAGCAGACAGTCAAATAACAAAACTAGAAATCAATGGCTTATGCATATGGGATTTAAGTTTAATAAAAAAAAATCTAAGTTAGTTAGTCCAAGCCTGGTACAGCTGATAACTCTAGAGTTGCTGTTGTCATTAAAGATACTGAAGAAGTTTGTTAACAAGTTAATGCAGGACTCTTGTGAAACACATGGCACACTAATTGTTTGTGATATCAACTCTTTATATAAAACAGCTTATCATTATGTTTCACTGATATTGCAATCACTGATCTAAAGTGATTACTGTTTAAGAGCAAGTACAATATTTATTATAATCTTAATTTCTACTGGCTCCTAATCCTTCATCACATAATTTAATGTCATTTTCCCTCTAGATAGTAAATCAAATTGATAACTCATTGTAAATATTTAATAAATCTTTAATGAATCATATAAATTCTTAGATTTTTTTTCCTAATGAAGTCTCTCTACAAGAAGCTAATGCATTTATCTGATTTTCTTTTATCCAGGGTATACATTCTTAAGAAGTTATTGAAAAATATGTTCCATAATTATGTACAGTGTTACATAATTAGACTATAAATTATACTACAAAATCTATATTAGTTCTAAAATTTTCTCATTAGTTGCTAATTAAATAACTTAAAATGCTAGAGCATGTCATTCTCTGCTGATGAAGATGCAAAGGGGCAGATGGTTCTCGAGTAATTATTATGATTTCTTTAGTCAGACACATTTTAAAATTATGTAAACAGAGCCAAGTAGAGTGATTAGTCAAAGTGGGAATTAACAATGCATAAATGCAGAATATCATGAAGATGTTTTAAAGACATTTGTATTCTTATTTCTAGCTAACTTTATTCCATTTCTGTCTCCTGAACACATCTGGAACATGCTTTCACTGGTTATTTCTTGAAAGACCTCCACTTTGAGAAAGACAGCTGATGCATAATTTTGATAGTTTTTCCAATTGATTATGTTGTCTACAGAGAGTTCAACAGCCTTAACAGAACTGGATGACACCTATCGTATAACCACTAAAGACGTACTTACCAGAATAATATCTCATAGAAAGAACAAAATATAGATATCAAAATGTGAAGCACAATTGGCCCAGGCAATGTCAATACACTTGCCAAATCTAGTCCTTAAAGAGAACTTGATCCATGGAGAGGAAACACTTTCGTACTATGCCTCTCCAAAAGAATTATGGTAGTAATACTCCAGCATTCTCAGTGGTTAGAGATAAATTGTCACTTTCTTCTTCACTAACTCCACAAGGGACTGAGCTAAAATGTTCCCTTAAGTGGGAGTCTAGACTCTAGAGTAGCTACATATAATGATTTAACTGTTATCAATTATCCCTGGGAGGAATGATCCACATGTCCCTCCCTGCCATTCCAGACTGTTGGTACCAGACATGTCATATAACACAGGCTCTGAAATCTCCAGTATAGGATCTCCGTCATCTGTGGCAAAGGCTAAGTATGCTGCAATAGTGGCTGGGTAGTAATATGAAGAAAGCAACATCTGTACTACTTTCTCTTCTGTCTCATAAATCTTCAGATCATCTACATAAAGAAAAGTGAACCATATTTTTATCTATTTCCCCCCAAATACATCCAAGGCCTTTCAAGAAAGAGGAATTCAATCCCTTGAGCAAATGGTGAAGGACCATGTCATGGTCCTATATGCAAGGTAGTTCCACAGTATATTGTATATAAAATCCACAAAATCATAATATTAAGAGAAATGAGATACCTCTAAGACAGGCTGAGGACTGCTCTATCCAGACTAATGGTCTTGACATTGACATTTAAATCCTTGGACAATGACGGTGAGGAGATATTTTTCAACAGCTGTGAAGTTCTCAAACTTTCCATTCTTAGGTGGAGGGCATTCTAGTGGTTTTATGTATCTGCTCTAGAGGCAGTCTGTCTGAGCTCAAATCCTGGCTCTACAGCATTGCTCCAGAAAGAGGTGACTTTTGTCAAGTTCTCAAGCTCTGGGAATCTTAATTTCTTCACCTGCAAGATGGGTCTTAATTTGTAGGCTAATTAGGAGAATTTAAAGTAAAAACATTGGCAATGTATTTGGTACAGTGCCTACTACATTCAGAAAAAGTTATTAGCCTGGTCGGTGTGGTTCAGTGGTTGAGCACTGATCTATGAACCAGGAGGTCATGGTTCAATTCCCAATCAGGGCACATGCCCGGGTTGCGGGCTAGGTCCCCAGTGGGGGGTGAGCAGGAGGCAGCCGATCAATGATTGTCTCTCATCATTGATGTTTCTATCTGTCTCTCTCCCTCTCCCTTCATATCTGAAATCAATAAAAATATATTTTAAAAAAATAAAAGGAAAAGCTATTAGTAAAGATTAAAAAAAAAAAGAGCTAATAATTGCATATGTTTGGGCGCCATGGATAGTTAGGAGCAGAGCATGTTTTTTCTGAGTCTTCTTTTTTGACTCCCTACAGAATGGAAAGTCAAGAAGCAGCCGATTGACATAATGAAATCCTTCAGTGTGTATCAGATCAGTAGGACAAGGATAGTATCAACATAATTTCATGTTTGGGTTAGATTCAATTACTATAAGAAGTTCATAAGATCAGAAGTTACAATTCTTGCTGTTGTCCAGCTTTTTGTTTGTCATACTACCCTTCATCCTTATGGTCAGAAAATGTAATGTTTAAGATTAAGTAACAAAAAAGAATATGGTTTCAACATTTAAAAAAATTTAATATCCCAAGACCCACATTTACTTTCCACGGTTATGAATGTAGATATCCAAAAAGCACACAGTCTAAAGCACTTTATTCAAACCTCAGCTGAAACACAACAGCCAATGTATAGATAACAATAGTGTACTTTAAGTATCACTTAATAAAATATGCATATGCCTTACAAATGCATGTTATAGAATTAAAACTGTTTAAACTATTGTATGCATATAGATAAGGAGAAGAAAACAGATAATAGAAAAACAGCTTGATCTGTTGAAGAGAGAAGGTTTCAGGAAAATAAAGTAGTAAAATTGTTTTACTGTTATAATGTTTAGACAATATTTTAAACTGTACACAGAACCATACCTACTAAAACACTTTTGAAAAACTAGCTATTTGTAGAAAATTGCTAATTAGTTTTTGTAATACAAGTAAAAAATAGATAACTAATCTCATTTGCCAAAGAATTACTTTGTAATAATTTACAAAACCCAATTCACAACAAATTCTCAAATAGCTAAAAATGCTTATTCCTAGAATTCCTAATAGCAGATAAATGATTGCTTATTAAATGTTATAAAGATTTAATATAAATATAAAATTAAGCCAACTAGAATGCTTATTTTTTCTAAAGTTGAGTCTCCAGACATATACACACATTTAAAATGATCAGTTTTTAGTAATACTAAGTTATATAAGCCCTTAATCTAGAAATTTGATTGATCTATTTACCTACTTATTAGTTAGATTTCAAATCTACTAAAAGTAATAGTCTTATTGAGAAATTTTTTTATGTAACTATTTTTACTGATAAATATTTCCCAATATGGGTTAGATTTTTATAAATGTACATTAAATGTATTTGAGAAATTATTTACCTGCCTATTACAATTCACTGAACTTTTTATATGTACTTAAAACTATTTATTTATAAGAATAAAGTTAATAGCATCTTTGGCATGGCAAATATAGTTAAATACACATTTAGCCCTAACAAAGACATGTATGAAGATATTCAAATACAGTTTAAAATTAACATCATCCACCCAATAATCTGAATGCATTGGCCTCATGGTTAATACTGCATGGTTAAAATATGCAGACAGTTTTCATATCTAGAATTTCCTCCCATCCCAACCCTGCAATGGCCTTCTTCATGTGTATGCCAAACTATCTAAAGGGAAGAGTGTGAAAATGATTGGTCACAAAATAACTGAGCCCATGGCCCTGTCTCCTGCTTGGTAAGATGTGGGTGACTGAACATTTATCTTACAGGTGCCTGGAGTCTGTCCTATGACTCTCAGAATAGCTATATTTGCCCTGATTTTGGCATTCAGTGAAGAAAATTACTGTGTAAAATCAAGGAACAAAAATCATTCTCGGTCCATTTCCTGACTATTTTATGTGAAAGTGTTTTAGAACATTAGAAGAGCATCTTATATCTCCACTTGACTTTGCATATTTAGTTCCTATAAGATCCCAAACTAAGACTCTTAATTGTGGCTTTCTACAAAAGACACTGTTCAGGAAGGTACTCTGAATGTTGGTATGTAAGGTATTCTCTAAGCCATGTATGTATTTAGTTCCTACTTTTATCTAATAAGGGGGTGCAGTATATATGCTGGGTCAACCGGAAGTTCAACAAGCAATATTGTAAAGGAAAAGCAATTAGGACATTATAGTATTTTTGATGTTTGACTATTTTCACCTATTTGATACATCAAAATGAAGAACAGCTAAAAGAAAGCCTCTAAATATCCAGAAAGTTTTATCAAGGGCAACTCTACACCGTCTCTGCTTGTTGTTCTTGTTGAAAGCATTCCTTCATGTTGGTCTGTTTGTTCTTTTAGACTGTTGAGAGGACGGGAAAAACTCAAGCTGATTAATAATGTTTTTCTTTGAATTTGGTTTTTTTTAAATCCAACAGTTCAGTATTTACATAAAGGGGTGTCCTGCTGCTATTGAATCATTCATCTATGTTTGTCTAGAAACTGTTTCTTATAAAGCTAAACCCATATGTTTTATAAGGCTTTATTTCTCACTTAAAAATAAACCTGAACTTCTTTTCTACTACCATTGATGAGTATTCTAGAATTGATTTTTTTTATAGTTTCCCCCGAAGATGATCAGAAATTGTGTTTTAATAACTAGTCTAACATGCCTACACAGCCAGTTTATTATCAGGTTCTAAGTCTTCATTTCCTCAAGTTTCATCGGCTTATGAGGAAAGAAAAAAAAAAAAGAAAAACCTCAATAACTTGACTACAAGAAAAAAAATACATGGTTATTATAGTTAGAGTTTCGACCATAAAATTGCAACTAGTCTCCTTTTTTCCAAGCATGCTTAAGTTTTATTTTTCCTAGTTTTGGGAAGTATGAGGCAGGTACTTTTTTAAACAACAAAATTCTTTTCAAAGCCATGATCATACATTTGTAAGGTTGAAGCCCAAGCTACTGAATTCATTCATGGAAAAAAAAAATTACAGTATAGTCATTTCAATCTTGCCAAAAGAAAGAAAAAAATACTGACTTATGAAAGTATAGTAAATTTTAAGGACTTTTTTAGGATAACAATAATACTATCTCCCAATGAAGAAGGAAGAAGTTTATGTTTTGCTGATGAAGGAAATTTCGAGATCAGACACAGATATACTTTATAGATCCCTACCACAACTATGTGCAGCAGATGGGAGGCATGGGGCTAATGGCTTAAAGACTTTAGTCCTCTTTGCTACCCTCTGAACTCATTACCCTTTAAGCTATTTGATTTAAAAACAAGCTGTGTTTTTACTCAATTATTTTCCATCCCAAGTTTGGACGGTGGGAACAGATCTCTATTTTGTCATGCTGCACTCCCTGCCTTTCCCCTACTTTTCTTTACAAAGGAGATAAACACGTTCTGGTCATCCACAGCTGTTCTTCCAGATGTTCCTGAACCCGGACCAAAATCAGCTCATCTGTGCCTTCAATGTGGTCTTCTTGGGAATTCTTGTGGGGTTGCTGTCTTCTCTAGGTGAGCTCTTTCACAATTCCAGGGCTCGGCAGGACAGAGACCTTCACTTCTTAAGAACATCTGCTCTCTGAGAGCAGGGGGAGAATCCCTGACCAATCAGCTAGGGAACAGGCAGCTCTATGATCCTATGAAGACAGGAGAAGGCGAGAACAACAGCCATCAGCAGGGAGCCATGCAGAGGCCAACCACAGTGAGGGGTCCTGTTGTGGAGGAAACCTGAGAGCTTGTCTGCTGTTGAGTTCATTGACTGAGGATGTAGTAAGTGCTGCTTAGTTGACATCTATCATTTAAATTTAAGTCTCACTCCACGATGTAGCGAACCTCATCACCTCTAATGTCACAAATTAGAACAGCCCAGGCTTAGGAAGAATATGAATAAGGATGGGGGAGGGGGAGGTATTGCCAGAAATCCAACTCAAACTATTTTAAGTAGAAGAGAATTGAGTTGGCTCAAACAATTGGAACGTCTGCAGCATTGCCTTCAGGCCTGGCTGAGTGCACAGGTTTAAAAGTTTATCATCGTATTTCTGACACTTCATTTCTCAGCTCTGCTTCCCTCTGTGTTGGTTTTATTCTCCGAGAGGCGCCCTTCGTGTGTATGAAGGATGACCAGAGAGTTCCAGGACAATGTCTTCCTCAGAGCTGGCAATCCAGCAGAGAGAAAGAACGCCTTTCCCCTAACAGCTCGAGAAATAAAGTCCGGAGGAAGACTCTGGGTGTTTTGGCTTGGCCCATAGCTCCCTACCTGAACCAGTCACCTGAACAGAGTGCTCTGGCCAGAACTGTTCCCACGCCCGCCTCTCTGGTGAGAGAGTGTGGTCGGACTCAACAAATCACATGAAGAAGGCCTCCACAGGAAAGGAGAGTTCAATGGTCACAATCAGGAAAGGAAACATGCCTAGCAAGAAAATATGTAGCTACCACATTCTCCTAAAGAAGGTGAAAGTCCTGCCCGAGGCCACAGTGCTGGGATTTATTCTCACCTGAACTGACTGCGAACCCCAGCCACTCCCACCCTAGAGAAGAGAGGAACATACAGTCGTCCTCCCTTACCCATGGTTTCGCTTTTCATGATTTGTTACCTGTGGTCAACCACGGTCTGAAAACATTAAATGGAAAATTGCAGAAATAAATGATTCATAAATATTAAATTGTACATCGTTCTGAGTAGCGTGATGAAATCTTGCACAGTGAGTCCCAGGCTGTGAATCATCCCTTTGTCCAGCATACCTGTATACACTCCCTGCCCCTTAGTCACAAAGAGCTGTCTTGGTTTTAAGATCGACTGTCATCGTTTCCCAGTACTTGTGATCAGTAGCCCTTTATTTTCCTTAACAATGGCCCCAAAGCACAGAAGTAATGATGCTGGCAGTACAGATATGTCAAAGAGAAGCCATAGCTGTTTCCTTTAAGTGAAAGGTATGTGTGTAAAGAAAAAACAAACAAACAAAAATATATATAGTGTATATATAGGCTTTGGTACTATCCAGGGTTTCTGGCATCAGGTCTTGAACACATCCCCCGTGGATTAGGGATGACTACTGCATAGTTACACTCGCTAAGGAGAGAAGACTGATGTTATATGCACCACACAAGTCCAAAACACTTCGGAAGTAAATAAAATGGTAGACTCCGTTGTTATGGGTTTATGCTCTCTACCATAAAAATGGAATTCCCCAGGCCACGTGTCTTTCTGAAAGAGGGATTTCTAATTTAGAGTTTACCCTCATAGTCATAAAAGGTGTTTACTACTCAATCTAACTTGTAATGAAAGCATTCTAAAATATATTTAAAATGTTCTTACCATTTTTAGGAGAGCATTTGTATGGAATAATGGCTCAAAACCAACATAAACATCAGCTACTATAATGTACTTAATAGGTTTACATTTTAGGGTCTCATGAGATTAGTGGAACTATTTACCCCACATCTTAAATTTAAGTTGTCATATCAGCTTTTATTTTTTTGTCACCTCTCTCCCTAGTCAGGACAATCTAAAACTAAAATAAAACTGTAACCTGGCCAGTGTGGCTCAGTAGGTTGGAGCATCCCATACTCTGAAAGGTCACAGGTTTGATTTCTGGTCAGGGAACATACTCAGGTTGCAGGTCCAATGCGAGACAACCAGTGGATGTTTCTCTTTCACATTGATGTTTCTCTTTCCCTCTCTAAACACACACACACACACACACACACTGTATGTTGAGTAGGATAAGAGTAGTCATCTACTACATCTAGCCTCTATCACTATGTCTACCATCTTCTTTTTTGAGTCTTCAAAGGTACAGTGAATGTAGAAATCGGATAGTCATAGTAGAAAAGTATACGTATGTTAAACTTATGTTCCAGGAATGTCTTTGTAAGTGAACTTATAAATTTATTACTGATAATGAGTTTTATAGATGAAGTATTAAGATTAAGAAGAAAACATTTGATCTGTAACTGCTTAAGAAAATGCCTTATACAGTTAAAGAAAAATAAAACATAAGCTTCTTTATATGAAATACGGTGGGTGGGGAGAAACGGAACTAGAGATTGGGGTAAAGTAGCAGATCTGGGTATCCCTCTCACTTCTAGAGTGAAAAGTGGTAGATAATCCTTTTTTTAGAGCTTGGGACTTGGAGACAGGCAGATTTGGGTTTGATCCAAAGACTCGTCATTTTTTACTATGTTTCCACAAACAAGTCCCTCAGCCTCTGTGGGCATCAATTTACTCACTTATAAGCATAAATAGCAACAGCTTCCTCAGAGGGGGTACTTATGAGAATTAAATAAGATAATTGTTTAATTTTTTTATTGACTTTAGAGAGAAAAGAAGGGAGAAGGAGAGAGAGAAACATCAACATCAATCGCCTGCCTCCTGCATGCCCCTTGCTGGGAACTGAGCCCGAACCCCAGGCATGTGCCCTGACCAAGAATCAAACCAGGACTGTCTGGTGCATGGGTCAATGCTCAACCACGGAACCACACTGGCCGGACAAATAAGATAATATTTTAAAGTGTTTGTCACAAGAACTTGAGAAGTTGTGTTCAAATTAAAATTATCGTTGTTTCTGATGCTTTGAGCCAACAGCTTCTAATCACATGACAGATATAAAAAGTTCTGGATTTCAATAATGTAGCAACATGGCAGAACAGTGCTTGCTAAAGACTGAAAAATGGAGGTTTAGGGTTTTGCTTTTATATCTTTCTTACCTTTCTAACTCTGTTTGAAAAGATAAAGAAGGCAATTGGAGAAATTCTCATCTTCAAAATAAAAAAAATTTTAATGCAGATTATGTATTTATACTTACTATTCCATCTATGATGCTTTCAGTGGGATAGGACAGACAGAGGATAAGTTAATTCAATGGAGTTGTGTCTTAGAAAGAATGGAGGATTTTAAATCAATGGGTATCACACAAACCAGTGCAAATAGCCCATCATCACATACACCAGACTTGCCTGGGCTGTGCACAGAGGGCCTGTATTAAATATTTTAAGGGAGGGGCCCCAACCCTTGTACTCTAGGGCTCTATGTTGCATGATTATGGGAACATGGCGCCTCCCCCAGCTGATCAGGGGCCAAGATACAATAGCAATATCTGTTGACAGAATCCTGGCTCCAATCCTATCTTTCCATCTTAATCATTCATTGTTGATGGTAATGCCAGTCCCTCCCTACCGTGATGACATGGGAATAGAAGATTGGTGTCCAAACTTGCAGTTGACTAGGATTGATTGTTGAGCACTGACACAAAACTAATTTGCATGGAGGTTCAATGCAAACCAGTTATTTTACTGGGAGGCCAGCTTGCAGGGGATTGGTGTTGGACAAATTGTTGTCTCATGAGATAAAGCCATGCTTGCATATAATCAAAGCAATTTTGAAAAATCTCTTAAATTTACCTAAAGCATGGTTTATATAAAAAAATTCTGCACAGAAATCTTACATGCACTAAAATAGGAAATATTGAGCTTGGCTAAAGGGAATAAGAGGAAAGTCTTTAGGCAAATACCAGGGCATTCAAATCATTTGGCTTTTAAAATAACATTGAAATCTCTAGGTGAATAAAAGCCTGGTAAAGAATTCTAGAATTCTAGAATGGCTCAGAGAATAGAGCATTGGCCTGTCCACCAAAGGGTCTCAAGTTTGATTCCCAGTGAAGGGAATGTGCCCCGGTCAGGGCTCCTGTGGGAGGCAACCAATCAATGTGTGTCTCTCTCTCACATCAGTGTTTCTCTTTCTCTCTCCTTTCCCCTCTCTCCCTTCCACTCCCTCTACAAAAAAAATCAATGGGGAAAAATATCTTTGGGTGAGGATATTTTTAATAGAATTAAAACAAAACAAAAAGAACTCTAGAATGTTGCTATTTATGTACAGAGCATACTCGAGATTCTCTTTTACTAGCATTAATATTTACTAAAAGGTTTGTTCAAAGAATTATATCAGTTCTTAAGTTAAATGGACTTTATTTAGTTCTCACAGGTAACAGTTGTTGATGTGATGAAAAGCACTGAATTATTTTTGCTTTTCTATGGTATTTGAGCTTGCTTTGTTTTTGGTTTCTTGGTCGAGAGATACTTTGTGGCCAAATGGAAAACAACAGCATTTAAAATATTATAGCAAGAAGAAAATTATTAATAAGAAATGTATATTAAAGAGTCGAGCACACCATTGTTTCTCTGACACTTCAGTAGAGGCAAACTACTATGGGGCGAGAACATTCCTAGCCGTTGTCTGATTTAATTCCTGTACTTATCCTTGTGTTGTAGGTGAGAAAACCCAGGCTTCAAGAGATGAAGTGACTTACTTTAAGGTCATGCAGATTGTGAGTGACAAAACCAGAAGTAACTCGCTGCTTTCTTGAATTTAGGACCCTCCCTCTCTCCTTCTCTTCAACCTTTGATTGTCCCATTTCATGAGACAGATAGTGATCCAAATTAATTTAAGAACCTTATGAGGGTTAATGGTGGTATTTGTTTTAACCTAAGATCAAAGATGGAATAACAATGAAGTAATTAGAACTCAAATATATGAAAAGATATATGGTTGATGCCAACCAGGAGCTCTCTATTGTTACGGAGGCTTCCCAAGGAAGCACTGAAAGGCCTAGGACATCCTTCAGAGCAAATGTCTCTGCTTTCACTTTTGCCTGACACCCTTTTCTTCCCCACCTGGGGTTCCTCTGAATTGATTTCACAGGAAGAACTCCCATTGTTACAAATAGAAAAATTGTACCTGCAATCTATAAGAGGCAAATGGAACTCACCAGGAGGATAATGAAATAGATAGATTTTGCTTACATCAGAGAACCGGAAAAGAGATAATTATCAGTTTGAAATTATTCTTTATCACAGCAGTTAAAGTAGATGTCTGAGAAGTAAGTAAGCATTGTCCTTAGAGAAATGGACAGATATTTGTATCTGAGAAAAGATCTAGTGATAGAATGGGGCTAGGAGAGAGAAAGAAGGGACATTTATAAAGGGAGATAACTTGGCAAATGAGCATGGTGAGAGCAGACTCACACAACAGAATGTTAAGAAAAGCTCTATCTTACTGCATTCAAACTATCATAATGAACTGCATAAAAACAACAGGAATTTATTTCTCATGGTTCTGAAGAATGGAAGTCTAAGATCAAGGCACCAGCAGGTGTAGTGTATGGTGAGAACCCACTTCCTATGGACTGCTGTTTTCTCACCGTAACTTCACATGGCAGAAGGGGCAAGGGAGCTTTCTCTGGCTGCTGTCCTAAGGGCACTAAAACCATTCATGAGGGCTCCACCCTCATGACCTAATCAGCTCTCAAGATGCACCTCCTGATACCATCAGCTTGGTGGTTAGTATTTCAACATATGAATTTTTGGACACAAACATTCAATCCATGAGAAGGTCCAACTGGTATATAAGCTGGGGCAAAAGTAGGTTTACAGTTATAAATAAGCAAACCACAGAGTTTATTCTTATATTTTTATTTCTTAACTAGAGGCCCAATGCACGAAATTCATGCAAGAGTAGGCCTTCCTTCCCCCAGCTGCCAGCAATGGCATCCCTCTGGCACCTGGGACCTGGGCTTCCCTCACAGCCCCGGCTTCATCCAGAAGGTCGTCTGGACGGACGTCTGGTATAATTAGCATATTATGCTTTTATTATTATAAATGATTGTATTATTTTCCATACAATTATAAACCTACTTTTGTCCCCCCTATATATGAGACTTTACTTATATAGATTTAAAACAACCTAACCAAATAGATATTAGAATCCTACTCTGTAGAAGAAAGCAAGACCTTAGAGAGATGAATTGCTCAGGCCAGACAAGTGGTAAATAGAAGCACACTTTTCAATGTTATCCCCAAAACATGCGGATTTCTCAAATACTCCTTCTCTACGTTTATCACTGAAGTCTCTGTTTTGACTGCAGTGAAGGAAATAGAGTGAGACAAGTGGCCTGTTCTGCATACAAGTGAGTGGTCACATTATGTCAATGTTGGTATGGCCATCACTGCTGGCCCAGGTGCAGAAGGTAACATCACTAACCCTAAAGATGGTTAACTTGCATCAGTCTTAGTGGTGGCACTCATGTGTGTTAAACCAAGCAGACAAATCTCTTCTCTGTGCATTCTCTTTCAGCTTGGCCATACTGTCAAGATAATCAACTGCACAATGGGAGTAGGAAAGGTCCCCCTTGAGTTGCCAGTCAGGGTGATGGAATCAAGGTTATTGTGTGGGTTAGGTCTGGGGCATGTGACAGGTCATGAATGGGAGATTTGCTTGAGCATCTTTGGGTTACTCACTGCTTAGGCATGAGCCAAACAGAAAAGAAGGACCAAATCCAAAAGGAGAGGCAAAGGCCAGCTGATTGTTGCAAATTACGGTCAAATCAACAAATGCTGTTCTTTTTCTGGCTTTCAAGGTACAAAATGCATTTTATGTACAATTTCTCCTAATTTTCCTACTACCAAAAACATCTTTTCTTCTACTTCCCATGTTTTGAAAGATGTGTATCTACCAAACTTTACTTATTAAGTAAATTAATTCATTGGCTGAGTTTCATTCATCAAAGACATAACTACCCATCAAAGCTTCTAATCAGACTGGGATTATAATATTTGCATAGTGTGCTAATTATAATTCTAGGGCTAAGGCAAAGAAAATTGACATTTTAATTAGCATGGGTGACTTTGCCACAGTACATGAGCTACTTCTACTGGCTCTGTGTAGATGCTGAACTTAGCTTTCAGTTGTGCTATAGATCCGGGCACCTTGGGTTCAAAAACAATTGAGTTAAGATGTCTATGGAACATGCTACAAAGCTGTCCAGCAGCCATTGGATTTACTGGTCTGGAATATTTAAACATTGCCAGAACATCAGTAGATTTGAAGCCATACAATAGATTGTATCACCCTGGGCCAGTATAATATCAGTAAAGAAGAGAGACATCTACACATAAGTGGTAGAGAAAGAAAAAGAACCCCGACCGAGCCTGGGGAGCTGCCAGAATGGAGTAATGTAATAATCAGGAAGGAATGAATATCTTGAAACCAGAAGGAAAGAGACTAGTCACAGTATTGATGTTGTACAGAAATCAAGTAGCTTGGTATCACAATCATCCACTGGGTTTCCTCCTGTTTTGTTGAGGGAAGAAACCCAGTATGAAATTTGGAAGGTTTAGAATTAAATAGCTGTCTTAATTTCTTCTTAGTTCTAATAGTTTATTTGTCTTTAACCCACTTTTCATTACCAACAGGGTAAATATATTCAAAATGTTCCAGAACATGACTTTCTTATTTTCACAGCTATGGAATCGTGATAATCACAGATGTACCAAGGGACCATATATGTCTTCAATTTTAATTGATAAAGCCAAGAGTCCCAAGGAAACCAATCTAACATTAGCACAGCAATTATCAAGCTTCAGCCACTGCCTAGTGAAATGAGGCATATTCAGCAGCTGCATTAAATCTTTCAGGTCACTGGGTCAGATGTTATAGTAAATTGTATAAGAGAATAAATACAGATTATTAAATGTCCAGAAATGTGTCAATTAGGAGAGTCAGCCCTTAGGACCAGGGTAATTTCATTTTTTAAAATCTTATTTTCTTCCTCTAGGTACTATTCTCAGACAACCCTAACAAGATCTTCAGTATAAATCTGCCTGGTGCCTGATGTTAATAGATACTATTCTTTAGGAGAAAAGAATAGCAGCGAGTAGCACTCTCCTACCTCAGACAAAATATTTCCTAAAAACTGCTGTTGTGTATGCTGTTGTATGCCACCAGAGCCCCCTTGAAACCACTTCCTTTGCCAGCTGCTCCCTACAGCTCCTACTTTGTAGCAAAATTCATTCAAAATATTATGTGCACTCATTGTCTGCAATCCCTCTCCTGCTCTTCTCTCCTAACCCCACCTGAGCAGAATCTCCTCCCACCCCCGCACTAACACTGCTCTTGGAAAGGTCCCTAAAACAATCACCTGGACAAATCAGTGGTGCATTCTCAGTCCATGCCTAACTGAATCCACAGCAATGTTTGGTACACTGGATCGCCCTATTACTCATTACACTACATATCATGCCTCCCTTGGGAATCCCCAGGAGATGCCATGCTTCCCCGATTCACCTCCTACCTGGCTGGTGGCTCCTTCTCATCCCCTTGGGCAGCCGGTGCCTAGTTCTCTCTCAGTCCATCACTGGTGGAGTGCTCCCTGTCCTCACTGCTCTTCACTCCCTACCTACACACCACCCCTTCGGTGAACTCATCCAGTCTCGTGACTTTAAACACCACTTCTGCTCCAACAGCTCTCAGATGTATACATCCAAGCTCAGATTTCTCTCCCAGGCTTCCACCTCATATATCCAACAGCCTGTGTGACATCTTCCTTTGCTTTGTTTAAATTTTACTTTTCAATTACAGTTTACATGTCATATGATTTTGTGTTGGTTCCGGATGTACAGCATAGTGGTCAGACAATCACATAGTTTCCAGTACCCACCTGACACTATACATCGTTATTACAATATCATTGACTATGGTCCTTATGCTGTGCTTCACACTCCCATGGCTCTTTTGTACGGATCAATTTGCACTTCTTAATCTCTTCACCTTTTTCACAGAGTCCCTTGAACTCCTCCCAACTGGCAACCCTCAGTCTGTTCTCAGCAACTGTAAGTCTGTTTTTATTTCATTCTTTAGATTCCACATGTAAGTGAAATCATATGGTATTTGTATGCCATCTCCCTTTAAATATTTAAAGAAGATCTTTCACCTAACACATCCAGATCACAACCCTGACCTTCCTTCCCAAACCTACTCCATCCATGGTCTTCCCATATTAGTTCACGGTCACTCCATCTTTTCTGTTTTCAGGTCAACACTTTAAAGCAAGCATGTCAAACTCAACGGCTAACATGGGCCAAATAAACAAGGTTTAAGTTTATGTGGGCTGCAAAAAAACAAAGGCTTCAATTTTCATAGAAACGTAGGTTTATTTTGATAGAGACATGCTGAATACAAAGGGTTAAAACAAATGAGTAATCATTAACATAATAGAACATTTTAATAAAAATTAATATTTTTTCTTGAACATTAACTTACCAGACACTGAATAACTGCACAAATTAATACGCGGAATGCAAATAAACTTATTTTTCTTGTTCTACGAAAGTGAAATATTTCCTGTTGCTCACATCAAACAAGTTAGTCCAAGACTAATTACGTGGCAATCGGCTGCTAAAATATTCGCTGCTAGTATTAGTGGAGAGAAATACTGTGCCTGTGTGTAAGGCGTGTAAGGGAAATGAATGCAACGCAATACCAGTCATTAGTGAATGTTGTAGTTCACTATTAATAATTATGTATAACAGGATATTGTAAAAATTAAGTTACAAATTTTTATTAACAGGTTTCTTACGTACAATTATATTGGCTAGGCCGCAAAAATATTCACTGTGGGCCGCATGCGGCTCACGGGCCACAAGCTTGACATGCCTGCTTTAGCGTCATCCTTACCTTTTTTCTTTCTCTCACAACGAACTGGCAGCTCAGCAAGCAAATGGTGTCAGTACCATCTTCAACATATAGAATCTGACTACTTCTCCCCACCTATACTGCTGCTATTCTGGTCCTACACACTCTCATCTCTCACCAAGGCAACAGCAAGAGACAGCAAAGTCATCTCCCTGTTCCCATCTGCGCCTCTCTTTAGTCTGTTCTCAATTTGATCGCCAGAGTAATCATTAGAAATATGAAGTCGGGTTACCCATTCCTATGCTCAAAACACAACTTCCATGCAATTACAGTAAAAGTCCAAATCCTATGATGTCTATAGACACCACACAGCTTGATCTCCCTGTTACCTTTCTGACCTCCCTTCCGACTCCAGTCTACCCTCTTTGCTCTTCTTAGAAGACACCAAGTATATTATTTCTGTTTAGAACAGTCTTTCCCCAGATATCCATATGGCTAATTTCATCACCTCTTTCAAATATTTGCTCAAATGTCATTTTCTCAATGAGACTTACCCAGATTACACTGTCTAAAATTGAAGAAAAAAAAATCAGCACTCCTGATCCCCCCCCAACTTACTATAGTTTTTTTCTATGGTACTTATCACCTTTGACAATTCTATATAAAATGTCTCTTAGTTATCATGTATCCCCCAATTAGAGCAGTTTCCATGAGAGGAGGGGCTTTGCTTGCTATTTTTCACTGATGCATCCCAAGTCCATGGAATAGAGCCTAGCACTTAATAGGTGCTCAATAAATACCTATTAACTGAATGGCCTTCATAGTGTTGGCCTTCTGACCTGAGCACACTGTTGTCTGTTCCGACTTCCTTTGGTGGCTGACTGCTTCCAGTAGATGAATGTGTTTCTGTGTATTCTGCCAAGAATAGAATTTGTTGTTGTCATTTTGATTGAGACGAGATCCACATGCCATAAAATTATACATTTTAAAATGAACAACTGCGGGTATACATTGGCTCAATTCTCTGACATAATCTTATATCTGTGATAAAGCTGTCTTTATTTTCGCATGCCTTTCTCATTTCCTCAGTCACTCATTCGACAAATAATTATGGAGAGCCTATTATAAAGCAGGTACTGTCTCACATGCTGAGGACACAGCTGCGAACAAAACAGTCAGAAACTCCTGTGTTCATGGAACTATGGTCGTGGTTGGGAGAGATAAACAAGATAAATAAGTAAAATTATATTGGTCAGGAATTTGGGTCAGAAATACAAAGGTGCTATGTATCAGCCCCCTCGCAGCCCAACATGACCGAAGCCACAGTTTTCAATCCCATAACTTGAAAAGGTTATCATCTACTCCCACCTGCATTCTTGCTTGCAAGCAATAGAAAGGAACTCTGGCCCTTTTCTGTATGGACTAGAGGCCCAGTGCACGAATTTGTACATGGGTGGGGTCTGGCCTGTCAGCCCCGATGGGGGCCCATTGGGCCGGGCTTTCAGGGAGGAGGGGCCACGGGCAGTTGGCTGGCCGGCCCCGCCCCCGATTGGGGTGATGGGGGTCAATTAGGTGGGCGGGCCAGCCAGTGGGGGGAGCAATCAGGGCCTGGATCAGGCTGGTTGGCTGCCGCAGTGCACATCATAGCCACCTGTTGTCCCGGTTGTTCTGCCATTCCGATCACTGGGCTTTTAGATAGATAGATAGATAGATAGATAGATAGATAGATAGATAGATAGATAGATAGATAGATAGATACAGATAGAGATTCATAAAATAGTAGAAGCGTTCACTAAGTATAGATGCAGGTTTGAAGTGTAAACTAGAGACAATGGGGGCGGGGTCTCTGGAAGCCCATAGCAGGATGTAACCACCCACCACCCATTGCTGCAGCCATCACTGAAACCTCCCTGCTCCACAGCTCTTTCTCCAGGGTCAGGTTGCCAAGCAGAAGTATCTTCAGCGTCGGCCTGAAATCATGTGCATGTGCTCTGGCTGCCAGGGATAGAGTGAGGGGATAACTAGCTTTTGTCCATTTCCATAGTGAAAGGTATGCACCTGCTTGCTTCTCACTGAGGCCCACCTAATGAGATCATTTGAAAGTCAAACTGGTTGGGCAATGAGCTGCCTGCCTGGCCAAGAGAGACATATATCCATGACATTAACACCAGTGTTATTCCATGCCCCTTAAATCCTGCTAATCGTACTTTTCTGCTTCCCTTTTTTATAAGGAATGCTTATCCTGATTTTTTTTCTTTTAATCTTATGGCTAAAAACAGGGAGGGGTTAGGGGTAGGGAGGCCCTTTTATAACTGTGAGCACTGCCCAGTCAGGGCACATGCCCTGGTTGTGGGCTCGATCCCCAGTGTAGGGCATGCCGGAGGCAGCCAATCAATGATTCTCTTTCATCATTGATGTTTCTATCTCTCCCTCTCCCTTCCTCTTTCAAATCAATAAAAATACATATTTTTTAAAAAATTGCAAGCACTTTTTGTCTCCTGACAGATGGAGAATGGAATTAACCTGAGGCAAATTGCTCCTTCATTGTCTAGTGTGTGCGTGTGAGGGGGCGGGGGGAGGAGACTCACCTCTATTCTAGGACCCAGCATCCATTTTGAGATTCTGAGTAAAGCTGTCTGAAGATTTAATCAGCTTTAGAGATAAATGTTTCTTGTTTTCTGTAAGAAAAGAAACTGCCTTATGTGTTTATATTATTATTGGTTTTGTGAAGGGGTGTGTGTGTGTGCGCATGCACGTACTCAAGTTCAAGCTCTTCCTCAGGAAATCTGTGAGCAAAGGCTCTAAAAATGGAAGAAATATGATGTATACTGTGAACAGACAAGAAACTGTAAAAAGCAACTGGAAATATAATGTCCAATGCATGGTATTGTTCAAAAGAGAATAGCATGGAGTGTGGAAGCATAGCTGTTTTGGACAATGTTTGGGAGTTATTATCTTTTGGAGGCCCCAGGACAAGACCACAGTGGGGTGAGTTGGGAACAGGCTCCACCCAGGAGAGGGAATGTCCCACCTGCGCCCACTCAGCAACCACTTCACTTTGCTGCAGCCACTGCTCTTCTAGCTTCGGGCACCCAACCTTACAGCACTGCCATCTCTGCTCTGACTAAAGAAAGGGCTGCCCACCCCTTCCTCTTCACCTCACTGGCTCCTGAGACAACATCAGACCTGAGGGATGTTGAGTGGTGGAGCCTGGGTGACCTGCCTGTACTCTAACTGCAAGGCTGACTGAGCAAACTGGTTGGTTGCAGCTGCTCTAGAGGGACAAGGTCATTGCCAACACTCCTTTTCCTCGCCAAGGTAGGGGATTCCTAAATGTGGGAAGGAGTCTGAATAGACAAAACAATGGCAAATGCCCACTACACATCCTAACATCGTTTTAAATATGGTGTTGTTTATAGTACAATCGAATGTTAATCCTGCTATCATCACCTTCATTTTCTACCTTGGAACCAAGAGATACAACAATATAATTGCCTAATAAGTAGGAAATTAAATTTGCTGATATTAAAAATTCTGTTTAAATTTATTAATTAAATCCATTCAACAAGTACATACTAAGCGCCAAATCTTAATTTGTAGTATTTAATAATAATTTAAAGTTAGTAGACCTGGGAAATAGTATAGAATGCCTTACATTAATATTTTATTAAACATTCTAAAACTATTCAATTATTAAATTTTTTTAGAAAAAAAATGAATTTTTACAATTGTACTATCTCCCTGGATTTTTCTATACTTTTCTTCTCTGAGTTTTTTCACATCTCTAAGACTTTTTTTTTTATCTTAAATTCATAAGGAATTGTATTTGAAAATGAAGATCGTAGAGACATAATATATATATTTTTGCAAAGAGCATTCAAGACACACAGACACCTCCCCTGAGTCTCAAAACATATTTTCAAATGTTATATAATAAGCACATACTATGTGACAGAAAACACAGTCTGGTATTGACACAGATTTGTCACACTTAGTTAACCTACTTCAAACTAAATTTTGCTTTCTTCCTTCTCTTCCTCCTCTCACTCTGTAGCCCTTACAGAACATGGAGTGGGAATACCAGCAATATCTGTTGTCTTCCCTTATGCCTTCCTTTCCTCCTCTCTCTTCTTATTATCCACTTCCAACTTTTCAATTTCCTCCTATTATTCCATCCCTGAAAGCTCCCAATTGTACCTAGTAGCTGACACTGACAATGACCCTAGCTAAAGCCAAGGAGAAAATGCTTGGGCCTTCAGACACCTCATCACCCACATGTCTGCAGTCCTGGCCCCCACTGCTGTTGACCTTGCAGTGTTTTTCCTCCAGCAAGTCCTGAATAATTTCATCCTACACCTTCAGTGTATCCTGACTTTTGGTGCCTATTTGAGTACCTGGTCCAGAGGTCTCATGCTTATAGATAGGTGTAGATGATACTGATATAAATATAGATATAAATTTAAATGGATATAGGATATGGAGACAGTCATATAGAGATAGAGATAGAAAAACATGGCAAGTTAACTTGTTATCTTGCAAGTAGGATAACATTTCAGAATTTTCACAGCTTCAGGTTTAACAGTCCAAGTAAAACTAATTTGAAGATCACTGGAAGTGATCTTGAGTGGACTAGCCAGTGGCCCACAGGCAGCTTGGGGACCAGAAACCTGGGGTTGGATGATGCTAGGTCTGCAAAAGGCAACCAGGATAGATCTGTTCTCACAGTTTCCAGTAACTCCGTGTGGCAATAAAATTAATAATAGACTGAACTTTCTGTAATCAAGGGGGTTGGGAGATGAGATTGCAGAGGTAGGCTGGAATATGACCAAAATTAGTAATGACACATTGAAGAATTTGGGGTTTATTCTACAAGTAATAACACTTTTAAGCAATAATCAGATTTGTGGGTTTGAGTTTTTTGTTGTTGTTTTTTTTTAAGATCACTGTAACAGTAATGTCCAGCATAAATTATAGGAAGTGACTAGCAGCAGAAAGAAAAAAATAGAGATTATACTAGTCTATGTGACAGATGATGAAGTCTTCAACTAAGACCTATAGATTCAAGTCCTGTCTCTCTTAAATTGATGTCAAAATTTGATCTAGCCTCTCTGGTGATTAAAAATGCATTGGTTTCTGACTCCAGAATTTAGATTATAGCAAATATGCTTCTGTGCTCCCTCAAATTAAATATACAATTAGTCCTCCACAACATATTCTCTCACTACACTGCACCTGATGAGTACTAGTAAATGTTCAGCAGATTCTTGAGTCACATCTTTCCCCAAAAGGGTCTCTGTACTTCTCTGCCTTCAGAGAAGCCATGTCAGGAGGAGACTGTCCTGAACTGGTAACAGCTGATAAATCAAGTCAGTTCATGTGCAAAAAGCAGTAAAGGTATTTACATTATATATATATTAGAATATTTTACATGTCTATGTGAATTACATATACATAATTTCAGATTTTGCTACTGTGTTTTCATTGCCAGCTTATTTTGTAAGTTTATATGTTATACATCCCCATCTATTTATGCCTTATAGAAAAAAAGTATTTTCACTTTTCTCATAGAGAATTTTTTCTCATTTTGCTTTCACCTCACAGTATATATCCAGTCTTACAATCATAACAACTTCTACCTAAGAAAGGGAATATGTGAAGAGTACAAAGGATAGTAATGACACAACCTACAAAGTTGCAAATTTCAAAGTGAATATTTATTTGCTCTTTTTTGTCCCTCCCAATAAGTACTTCAAGGCATCCATTAGCTGTTCTTAGGGGGGGGGGAATTACCTTTTTGAAATATCAAGATTGAAAGCTAGAAAATGTAAAATAATAGTGATAAAATGTAAACAGTAGCCTCTTAGGGGAAAGGTGCATCTAATACTTCCGTTGTTACCCTATCACCATTATACATAAGAAGTAGGGCCTTGTAGGGAGGATATATCTATGATTATGGTTAGATAATTTTTTCCCCTTGAGTATCTATCCCAAGAATTTTCATGTTATTATGCCATTTACCAAAAAAAAAATGGGGGAAATCATTGTGAATTAAATGCAAAATACAATTGCATGTAAAATCACTTTCAGATGGCTTTATTCCTTTGTGGTATATTATCTTCTTGCTATTACCTACCAGATAACAAGTCAATGTATATTTGCCTCACTATATTTAAAGTGCCTCCCTAAACTGGGCAGGAGAGTACATTCAGTCTTTTAATTACAGTGAGAGAAAAATTTCAGGACACCAAGAGGCAAAGGGTCACCCTTTACTCCTACTACGTATAAGTCCACATCACTCCTGCCCTCTGTTACAGGGAGCATTGCTTCAACTATTTGAACAGTCTTAGTTAGAATCCGTAGCTAGATGGCTCTCTGAATAGCAGGTCATATAAGACAAATGGCTGCCTGACCCTTCAGGAGGGACAGGAATGACAAGATGTACAGTAAGCCCAGGTGATGACAGAGGTGTGACATTACTTTCCCCATAGAAGAAATCATGATTCTTGGTGATATTCTATATTTCAGATGTTTGACTATGTCTCACCTTATTTTAGGATACTGAATGAAGAGGTAAGAGAGAAATCATAATTGTTCCCTCCTATCCTGCCTTTCACTTCACTGTTGTCCTCTCTTTAGTAAGAAAATACGTGCTCCAATATTAGTAGATGCTATTTATTAAGTGTTAAACATTTGCATTTTTCTCAGTGGAGTGTATTAAAGTACATCTTCAATCCAGTGACTTCCATTTCATTTGCTGGCGTTTACTTTCATTTCTCCATGTGTGCTGGGGTGTCTTCAGCAACTAGATGTTTTGTCTTTTCTTCCCTAATTCAGAGATTGTCAGATTCTCCATGTACAAAATTTATATACTTACTACTGAAGATGATTGACAAATTCAGTGTCATTGTGTAGAGCTCAGAATAACTAAAATGCATTAAAATAATCTCCTCGATCCCAGCTTTCCTTCCTTAATTTCCATTCTTATGTGATTTTCGCACTAGGCTTCTAAAAGCTCCTGTTTCTGTTTTTGAAAAAAGGTGAGAACCCTACCATCTGTCTTTACAATGATCAAATGTTTTCCTCACTAAAATGAATATAGTACAGAATTCTCAATTTCTAAGTTACAATTTTAGTCTTATTAAGGTGGTTGACGTTTTGTAATTCAAGCAAAGGCCAATTTATTTGGGAGAGATGTTCTAGAAGAAAACATCAGATCACGAACTGGTAGTGAGCTACTGACTCATTTAACAAACATTTATGGAGTAAATACAATGAACCATAAGAGATTATGAGCCTAGTTTTATAGCTGCCAAAGGAGGTAAAGCCCATCATTCCCTGCTACTCATGTCTCCTCCCTAAAGGATTTCAGATTAACAATCGTATACCCAAGGAGCAGTACCAGATCAGAAATCAAAATATCAACTTAATTATTGTTCAAAGCTCTTTAGACTCAATCTTAATCTTGAGACCTAACTGGGACATTTTATTTTTTACTCCCAACCCTATTCCTAATATAAATTTAGGGTCCAGTATATATGAGTTTACTTCAGAGAAAAATAGAGGTGGTCAGGTTACAATAAGGGTCTTAAATCCATTCAACGACCTAGTTACAATGAACAAGGGAGAAGAAAACAAAGAACTTTAACCTATTGCCATGATTTTCCTAGAAAAGAAACAGGAAAGATATACAGTCGGTCCTCAGATTACATCAGAGATCCATTCCCATGGCGCAACGTAATGTGATTTTCGCTGTAAGTCAGAACCCACCTACATAAGCACCTACGTCACTCACATGAAGCACATACACAGCAGGAATGAAGTGAAACAGTAAAAAAAAATTAAAAGAAAGATAACAATTCCTGACATTTACTTGTGGTAAATAAATAATAAAAAACATAAAGCACATATGTACATACGTCGAAATGATGGAACTTTTTTTTTAATAAATAAATGGGAGATGGCAACGTACCCACGAAACGATGTACGTCGAGTCCGATGAAACCCGAGGACAGTCTGTAAAAAATACATATACGTAGATATAGATATAGATATATAGTATATAGATATATAGATGATATATAGATAGATAGATAGATAGATAGATAGATAGATAGATGATAGATAGATAGATAGATAGATAGATAGATAGATAGATAGATAGATATAGATATGGCTATGCATGAGTTCTGGGTTCTAACGCCCTTTAACCTAATCATGTAATAGAATGTGGCTTTGACCAGTTGACTTACCAATTCTTCCTCTACTTTGGAAGCAAGATGAGGTTGAATTGAAGAAATTCCCTACCCAAGAGGTACAGGTATTACACTGGTGTTAATTATACAAAGATCAGCACTACAACCCTCAACTACTCCAAATAATGGCAAATGAATCAACTATCAGGCTCCCTCCAAGGCTGCAACTACATAATTCTCCCAAATAGGACTTAATCTAATCAAAAGGTCAAGAACTGTTTGTTTCTAAATTCTGATCACAGAGCTCTCTAAGACAACTCTAGAAATTATTAAAATTAAATGTATTATTAACTTGTTTGAGTCTATTAATTTCAGAGCCCATCCAATCCACACACCAATTTAGACTTCTAATCAATGAAAAGCAACATAAAAGAACCATGATTTCTAAAAATGGGAAAAACAATTAGATTTTAATTCATTCATTCAATACATACTGATTGAGCACCTAATAAATATGCAAGTACTGGGGATGCAGCAGTAAACAAGAAAGCCAAGGACCCTTTCTCAATAAATTTATTTTTATAATACAAATACACACACACACACAAGTATGCATAAGTCACAAAATTATTCTTTTGAAGCAAGTATGAATTTTTTATAGTTTCTTGGGATTTAATAAATTCATGCCATAAATTAAAAAGCACCAGAAAGACTGCTTTAAAATCAGATAAGAGATTTAAATGCAAAAATTAAATTGTACACATGATTACACTCTTCATTAGTATGAATGTGTGGCCTTCCTCTGCTCAAGTACAGATGTCATTCATCAGTCATCACACTCTTTCGACCTTAGCCCAGATGTAATCTCAGAATCTTTCTCATAGTGCTCTAGACAACCATTACCAATGAACTGAGGCAGACATTCAGGTGAAACCGTTGTCCTCACTTATGTGGAGCATCCATCACAAAGTGCTTAGTGAAGACTTACCATGACTCCCAACTGCTGCTAACTGGCTATAAGGAAAGAAATAGGACTAGAAGACACGAACACTTTGGTTAATTATCCCGATAATACCTGATTCTTGAAAGCCAAGAGACATATGAAAACATGCTCAAAGTCACTTATCATCCAAGAGATGCAAATCAAAACAACAATGAGGTACCATCTCACACCTGTCAGACTGGCTATCATCAACAAATCAACAAACGACAAGTGCTGGAGAGGATGTGGAGAAAAAGGAACACTTGTGCACTGATGGTGGGAATGCAGACTGGTGCAGCCACTATGGAAGACAGTATGGAGTTTCCTCAAAAAACTGAAAGTGGAACTCCCACTTGACCCTGTGATCCCACTTCTAGGAATATATCCCAAGAAACCAGAAACACCAATCAAAAAGGATATATGCAGCCCTATGTTCATAGCAGCACAATTCACCATAGCTAAGATCTGGAAACAGCCTAAGTGCCCATCAGTAGATGAATGGGTTAGAAAACTGTGGTACATCTACACGATGGAATACTATGCTGCTGTAAAAAGGAAGGAGCCAATAATACCTGATTCTTAAGGATTCCTGGCTAGCTCTGATGAGCAGCCAAAAATCTTTTTATATTTATACTAAGTCAAGCTGGATTTGACATATTCACTAATATTAATACCAGTTATACACCAATTGGTATTTTAGAAGTCGTATTTCAAGGAAGTTACATAGAAAATATCCCATTCTGAAATGGATTCAGTTATTCTGATAGACTTCATTTTTTAAGAATAAAGTGGTCCCGGCCAGTGTTCTCAGTGGTTGAGCATCGACCCATGAACCAGGAGGTCACAGTTCAGTTCTGGGCAGGGCACATGCCTGGGTTGCGGGCTTGATCGCCAGTGTGTGGTGTGCAGGAGGCAGCCAATCAATGATTTTCTCTCATCATTGATGTTTCTATCTCTCCCTCCCTCTCCCTTCCTCTCTGAAATTAATAAAGAATATATATTAATTTCTCTAATAATATTAGAGAAATTATTAGAAAGTCTCTAATAATAAAAATAACAATAAAGTGATATGTAATGGAAATATATAAGAGATTCTCTTGCTGTTAGAAAGAAATATGTCACATTATTATCACTCCATAGCAGTGATATAGCAGGAGTAATTTCAAATTTTTTCTGAATAGCTAAAATTCATTGAGGACTTATTTATGCAGAATGCTAATTCTTTGTTATAAATAACTTACATTTGTATAACGTTTTACAACTTTCAAATCACATTTAAGTTCATCTCATTTAGTGCTATCACTCTGTAAGGTTGCTCAGCTATTACTATCCTTAGTTTACATACTAGAAACTCCCAGTTTAAACTGTCTAAGTGATTTGTCCAAACTTGCACATTGATTAAATGACAAAATGGGGATTCAGATCATCTGACTCCAGATTTGATTCCCTGACCAACCACTTATTTTAAAGACATTAATGATAAAACTTTTTGTGATCCTCCAATCAGTTGATTCATTTGCCTATACTTTTTTTTTTAAAAAAAAAGCTAGCATGATCTTGGCACATGGTATGCATTATTCAGTGCTATTTTCCCTTACAGTCAGTCTCTGAGCTTCTAAAACACTTTGGTTGAATACTTCTTTTGACAATGACCTTGGGCTATAGTTTTTAATACCGCCGTATTTCCCCTACTAGGTTTATAAGTACTTAAAAATTGACTTGAGATCTCCTAGATTCCTCAACCACTGATATACTTCAATCTGATGGGTCATTGAATCATTCTGCCTATAACTTCTCCCCAAATGTGGTCATTTGTCTTACCTTGATCATTATTTTTGATCTTTTACTTCTCAAGTCATCTAGAAGTTATGGCTAATGGAATCATGAGATTCTGACCTGCCTATTAACTCTTGAGTAACTCCCAATCACCAAATAATTATCTTTTCAGTTCTGGGAACACCACTACTCTTCTCAGACCAGACTCAGACTTCATCGCTCTTGTAACCATTGTTCATACATTTCTCCTTTATCACCATCGTGCTGATGTCGAACAACATCCTTCATGCCCAGAGCAGCAAGGGCACTCCTTCTGCGATGTACTCATGAACTGATCTGTTAAGGTAAGGTGGTTTAGAGGCTCTGATTTCAAGGTTTCAGTAGATTAATTGCTCTCCTTTATCAATTAGTCAAATAGCAAGTGTTGTGGAACACCAACATTTGGATGACTGTACTAATCACTGAGAATAATTTGTATGTCAGCCGAGACTGAAACAATATTTTTTTAAATCACTTTTTAATTCCTTTAAGGTTGTAATCTCTCTTTAAGGTTGTAAATCTTTTTTTCTGGAATTAAACACTGTAGTGATTTATGGTAGGGTTACCTCAAAAATTTGATAGCAAACTTGTTAAAATTGAGCTTATTTCTATGGGTTGTCACGACTACCCAATACAACAGGATGGTCTCAAGATATAATATGACATCATACTTGTCTTGGGCCATACATCATATATTTGAAGAAGGAAGATAAATACAACTGCTATGATTATATTAATTCCAGATTTTGACCCCACCCCCACTACATAGTAAGCTCTTGGAGGTCAATTACCAGGTCATACTCAGTTGTGTCTCCTGTATAGAAATATTTTTGTTGAATCAATTAGAAAACAGTGTAAGACTAAGATGCTAAAATAAGTAGCATAAAATAAATTACTCTGAAATTTTAATAAGAACTATATTATAATTTCTAGCACTGATTATTTTGGCATTTTTTACTTTGTCACAACATGTTGGTAATATGGAGATAGGACTCCAAAATAAGTAAAAATAATTTCAAAAACAATAAACAAAACTTATGATTATTTAATAGTCACTCCATGTTTCTTAGAGTCAACTTTGATTTAGGGTTAATATTTCTCATTGTTCCCCAAACACATATTTTGTCTATTCTGAAAGATATTTTATGCAGGTATACTCCAAAGAAATTACTTACTTTCTTTCATAATATTAATATGGACTTTGTCCACATAGCTCTATTCTGAGTAATTTAGTAATATTTGAAATACATGAATCTTTTAGTTGCTTTTCTATCTAAAGTTCCAGTTATACCATTCACTTCAGATTACATTGTTTTTCAAAAAATGCATTACAATCTATTTGTTTTTCAAAAATGCAAAGTATTTCTCTAGTGGGTAAAATCTTCTTGTCTCATACATCTTCTTCATTTCCTTTAATATTTTCTGAATGTCAAAATGGAAAATAACTAAAAACAAATTAATTTCCATTTTTAAAATCCCTATTCCATAATGTTTTTCCTCCTCAAAGGGGCTTAAAAATCTCTTACTAAGAAATAAAAAAGAGAAGCATCAAATAAAATTAATATAATAGAAGTGGGAATTAGGATTGAGGAGGGTAAAGGAAGCAAGGACACAACACATAAAGTGAACTTACTTATAATTATCATAACAACCAAAACTAAAAGGGATACTTATAGAGTAAACAACTTATAACCGTCAGCAAAGAAACATACAAATTCTTCTGAGTATAAATATAATGGCTGCTCCAAAAAGTCAAACAAAAGATTTCAAAGTACCTTAAGATAGAAGTTATACCACGCCGTGGCTTTAGCTAAACAAATATTTATTAAGCATTTAGTTCATTCAAGGATTTACGATGAACCTTGTTTAAATGTCAAGATGTGAAGAACTCTAGTTCTTACCTACAGCATAAATATAATCAAGCTAGACGGGTAAGACATGTGCTCATAAGTAAAAACCGCCAAGCCTGTTTGTATGTTTTAGATGTGAAGGGAATTGTGCAGCCATTAGGAGTTGGAGACACTGCGAGGAAGGAAAGACTGCTTTTCCAGGCTTAGATAACCAAAGACAAGCAATTCAGAAGACACTAACTCTGGCTTCTGGTGAGCCTCACAGTTCCAGCACCACCTCCCTCCCAACCACAGAATACTTGCTCCCTCTCAAACCAACTTCTCATAGATCTGATAGTTCTTTACATTTGACTGGTGGGAGAATTTGTTTCCTTGGCTCCCAAGCTGGTCTTCAGGCTTGAAGCCCTCCTAGGACAGAAAACCAACACTAAAAAGAGGCCCATTAATTGCACAAAGTCCAAGGTTAGTTTTTGGCAGAGCTGTGATTCTACTCCAAAGCCCTATCAGCTCTCTTTCTATTCTATCACTCTGCCCCTGTTGTAGGAGGAAGAATCCATGAGAGAGTTGTGTGATAAGATAAGGGCAAGGGCAGAAATCATATCCTTGTTGAGTGAGAAGCTGGGCAGGAGACAAACCAGTTACCTTTTCAGAACTAGGGTACTTCCTTAGAGAATGCTCAGACGTCTCATTTCCTATTTGCCCTGTCCACACTAGGCAAGTACTGTCATCTCCAACACCACAGGCATAAACCCTAAGTGATACACAAAATAACCCATTGGGATGAAAGAAGAAAACACTAAAATGTCTATTTATATAAATTTTAATGTAGCTTATCTATTATTATTTTGTATATGTTTTATATAAAAGAAGCGTATGTAAACAGTTTCTACGTAAAGATACAAGTTCAAGGCGCAATCAGAAAAGTTTGGAGGCCGCTGATTTTAAAATAAGCTATAAATGAGAGGCAAATACGCATCTATATTGTTCACTGGATTCCTAAATTGCTGCATTCAAGTATTTTTCCCTAGTTACACAAAACAAAAGAAAATGCATACCCCTTATAATTCATTTTGACTGGCCACCTCTAAGAAGACCCCAGAAGCAAAATAACATAAGGGATTCTCCCCAAGGCTCAGTTGTGGAGCAAAAGCTGTGGATCACAGACAATGGTTTAATTTCCATAGCAGAGACCAGTGCTGAAGACAGGATCCCACTGGCTCAAAACGAAACAATGTGCCCTTGGTTTCTCCTCAGGGCACAGGCAGCAGATTAGAACTCTTTAGGACTAACCATTTATGTGGAAGCTTAGAGGAACATCTTCACCTCTCCACTGCGTCTACTGAAGGAGCAGGAAACGGGATGAATCAGTATTTTATCACTCTTCAGAAAGTGCCAAAATGTGCCTGAGGAACCAAAAAATTGAAAATACATGTTAAAATCAATTTTCTCCTAAGAATTCATGGCGAAGGAGAGCCTTACTTGGCCTTGGTACCCACTGCATTTTGTTGGAAGAAACCCAATATGAGGAATCACTGAAGGTCACCAGTGGAGAGGACATAAGTCACTTGGAGCTCCCTCCCTCCCACCTTCCCATAGTGTGAAGCTAGAGCAGAGCTAATCTGACCCACTCTTCATGTGCCCGGCTTAGGACTACTTCGAAGTGATTTCTAAGAAGACAGCTGTTGGCTCCTTGGCATCAAACCTTCCAAGTCAACTAAAAGAATCTCTTCCTCATCTGAAATAAAGCCATTCACAAGCCAGCAAGGTAACAAAAAGGAGCAACACCAAAGCACAAACTAGATGTCAGTAACTAGATGTCAGAAACAACATGGGCGAGATGTGCATTTTCAACTCCAATGGGTGAATCAGTAAGATTTGCAAACAGAACCCACTCTGGCTAGTTTACAAAAAAAAAACAATTCTTCCAAGACTATCAAAATATGTGGGTTTTAAAATAAGCTATAAATGAGAGGCCAGTACGCATCCATATTGTTCACTGCATCCCTAAATTGCTGAGCCAATCTGAGCCACACTTCATGTGCCCTGCTCAGGACTAACTAGAAGTGATTTCTAAGAAAACAGCTTAGAAGCATCGGACACTTCTAAGTATCAGAAAACCCAGTTTAGAGACTATGCCACCCAGCACAATGCCCCAATTAAACCAGAGATCTGTCCCCGTGAAGATGTCACCCCTGCCACCACTGGGCAGGGAGCCTATAGTTCAGTGGTGGCGAACCTATGACACGCGTGTCAGAGGTGACACGCGAACTCATTTCTTTGGTTGGTTTTTCTTTGTTAAATGGCATTTAAATATATAAGATAAATATCAAAAATATAAGTCTTTGTTTTACGATGGTTGCAAATATCAAAATATTTCTATATGTGACATGGCACCAGAGTTAAGTTTGGGTTTTTCAAAATGCTGACACGCCGAGCTCAAAAGGTTCGCCATCACTGCTGTAGTTGATACTGCTGATGCTATTACTGGACCTCTGTCCTGATGCCTCTGCAGAATGGCTGTCTCTGGTTCCCTGCTCACCAGGCTGGAACCTTCCTCACACCTTCCTCAATGAGATTCCTTTCAGGATTGAAGTTTTTCATGAGGGAGCCTCATTGGTGGAGGCTAAGTCACGCCCCTGTGCTTCACCCACAAAGGGAAATGGCAAGGCTAGCGCCCGCCGACTCATCATGAGGTGTGGAATTTCCCAAATGTCAAAGGCTGTTTAAAGCTCCAAGAGGCCACAGGGTTTCAAACAGACATCATATCAGATACGAGCCATAGCACAAGACCCGGCACAGTACTGCCTGACATCTGAGATGGAACCAGTGGGGACACAGTTTCCAACTGGGTCCGACCAAGCTCTTTTAAGTGGTGATGAATTGTGCACCTGCATTTAAGAAAAAAAAAATGCAACTACTATGAGGCAATAATGAGTAACCAGAGAAGTTCTTGTCTAGTCTCAAATGATTAGCCTCATGCTGTAGAAAACACCAGGTCAAGTGCCTAAGCTTAGGCACAAGATCAGAACAAAGTTTAACTAATTCTGTAAAAATGGGTAGATTGAGATAAGCAGATATTTTCACTTAAAAAAGCTGCAATTTAACTCCTCAGGTTGAGGCAACACGGTGGTGCTACAATTTTTCCTCACTGTGTAAGTACCTATCCGGCTACACACATGTAAGTATGAAGAGAAAGTTATAGTTCTAAATTAAACTGAAGCAATCATAGAGCCAAAGGCAGTTTCTCAGTCTGATATTTGTTGGGTTATGTGTTTAAGATATGTTCTAAGGATTTGGAGTTTTGTGATGGCAAAATAGATATGTCTGTCTTTCTCTCTCAGATATTACCTGAAAATGTCAGAAAGTATTAAGAATCAAAGCACAAACTTCATCTTTGATGAAACCAGGAGGCATTTCAACCATAATCAATGAAAAACCAAAAGGAAATGGAGAGGAGGGGCAAAGAACACAAAATCAAGGAGACTGAAACATGAGTGCCCACAGATTCAGAACACTTTTTTTTAGATATTTGATGTACAACTTTATTCTGATTCTAAATGAAAAGGAATAAAGATGACAGTAACAAACAAGAGGTAGTGTAAACAACATTTAGAAATACCAAGATAAATACAAAGTCAACTTACTAAGACTGTAAAGAATTTTCCTTTGGAAAGTACACCAGAGGTGAGGAGCTAAGGGGTTGGGTTACCATTTTTCATAAGCTTTTCAGCACTCTTACAGTATTTGACTACATTTTAAAATAATTTTAGTAACAAACAAGGTTTCACTGCTGAATACTGTGATGTGGCCGCAGTAGTCTTATAGTTGAAACTCAATAAAGACAAAATGAAGGTATTACATTCATTCATGACAATTCATCTATTCATCTATTCAGCCACAAAGAGCCTGAGAAAGGCTCAGAACTCACATGCACCACGTGTTACAACAGGCAGATGTGAGGGGCAGTGGTGAAATCTTCAGAAAATGAATGAGGATTATATAAGGAACACTTGGACTGTATCCCCTCCCCCTCCCACCAGTGATAGAAAAAGAACAATCAGAAAAGAAGAAAGCATTCTTGGAAATGAAAAGTACAACAGCTAAAATAAATAACCGAATCCCACAGTTAGAAGACAGAGCCAAGAAATCTCATAGAACAGCGTAAGAGGACTAAATACTGGACAAAAGCAGAAGAGATAAGGGAATTAGAAGATACGTTCAAAAGGTCCAACATTCTATTAATGGAAGTTCCAGGGAGAAAACAATGAAAGAGTGGGGAGGAAATTATCAAAGAAAGACTACCAGAAATTTTCACTTAATTGAACACAGAAGTCTCCAGATTGAAAGGACTCACCAGCTATCCAGCTCACTGAACAAAAACAGGCCCACACCAAAGCACATCATTTTGAAATGTGAAATAATGAAATCATAAAAGCTTCCAGAGAGGAAAAAATAAATCACATGCAAAGGATTAGAAAAAAAAATGACATTGAACCAGTTGTCAACAACATTTGAAGATAGAAGGCAATGGAACAAGTCCTTCCAATATGTGAAAGGGTATTTTAAATCCTAAATTCTACCCCGAATCAAATTTTAAATTAGAGGTGAAGGTAGAATAAACACACTTTCACACATGCAATGCCTCATAAATTTATTTCCCAAGTACTTTTCTGAAGAACCACTGAAAACTGGAGCTCTCCTGAAATAGGCAAAAAAAAAAAAAAAAAAAAAAAAAAAAAAGAAGGCAGAATATAGGAAGCAAGGAATCCAATAGACACTCCTAGATAAACCCCAGGGAGCCAACTACTACACAGGCTAGAGAATACCATCCAAACTGAAGCTCCAGCAGGGGCCTCTTCATGCAAAACCAAGAGTCTGATTGATGACCTCATTCATTTCAAATATGTAAAATTATATTTAGACACTATGGAAGGTTATGAAAATATTTAGCAATAGGTACAAAGAAAACTCAAACAGAAGAAAAAAAAATGAGGCAATGATTAACTCCTGGGGGGAGGGGGAAGGGGATGTATTTGTTCAAGAAAAGAGGTGAAATTTTGCAATGTTATTTGGTTCAGCAGTGTACAATGTTTGTATAGTCATAAAAATGCAAACCCTAAATCTTGATTACCCTCAAGTGGTGATATAACTATCTTTAAAAATGGGGTGAGGACTTAGAGTGTACCTAGAAAGTGGGGAGGCTGGGCAGCAAGTCTATGTAAGGGAGGTTTTAAATCCTAATCTTCCTTAGTCCAAAGTTATAAGACAATGTCTAAAATTGATAAATCCCGAGGTAGTGTAAACAATATTTAGAAATACCAAGATAAATACAAAAGCAAGTTACTAAGACTGCAAAGAATTTTCCTTTGGAAAGCAGAGCAGAGGTGAGGAGCTAAGGAGATGGATTATTATTGTTCACAGCTTTTTAGCACTCTTACAGTATTTGGTTACATTTTGAAATAATTTTAGAATATATTCCCACAGAACCTAGAGATGGAACATGGCAAAAGATCCTGGACAGAAACTGGCTCCAGAACCTAGAGACAGAACCTAGCGAGAGAACCTGGCTGAAGAACCTAGAGACAGAACCTGGCTACAGAACCTGGGTAGAACATGGCAAGAGAACCTGACTAGAACCTGGTGACTGAACCTGGCTGGAGATCTCAGACAGAACCTGGCTGGAGAACCTAGCGAGAGAACATGGCTACAGAACCTGGCTGGAGAACCTGGCTGGAGAACCTAGCAAGAGAACATGGACACAGAACTTGGCTGGAGATTGTGGCTAGAGATCCTGGCAAGACTGCTGATCAACTGAACACTGTCTCCGTGTCATTCCTTCTTCACTGACTCCGTCCACACCTTTGGGGACCCCTGGACCTGCTGGGTCGGACCCCAGCAGATTTGGGTCTCCTCGTCTCTATTATTAAAGACCTTAAAGGTTAAAAAAAAAAAAAAAAAGAATATATTCCCAGAGCTGGCGCTACCACAGCCTTGCAGCTCTGAGCCATCTGAAAAGGGCAACAAAGCATTTTACAAAACAACTAACGGGTTCAAATCCAGGCCTAATTGCCCCTGGCTCAAATTTCTATTCCCAGCCTAGCCCCACCCCTGTCATTGGTATGCCTTTAGGAACCACATGTGGCTTGGTCTCACCCAGACTCCCTTCACAGACCCGCTGCTTGCCCAGACTCTCCTATTGAGCTATGGATGACCGTATGTGCAGATACAGCTTTGATGAGAGACTTAAACAAAAGATTCATATTTAGAAGCCTCTGGAATATTGTTGATGGGTGGGTGGGTAGGAAGTGATCAACCAAAGAACTTGTATGCATATACACATAACCCCTGAACACAGACAATAGAGTAGTGAGGCCTAGGGGGGGAAGGGGGCAGGCTAGAAGGGGCCAATGGGGGAAAAGGGGGGACATATGTAATACTTTCAACAATAAAGATTTAAATTTAAAAAACATTTAATAAAATAAACCAAATAGTAGATGACTAATGAATAGTAAAAACATTAGAGGGCCAAGGAGGAAGCCCTAGGGCACCCTCACTGTGGGGACATTCAGACAAAGAGCAAAACTGGAAATTGAGGAAATGGGGGGATGGGGAGAGTCCAGTGGGAAATTAAGAAGCTGAGAAGGATTAGTTTAGAGGTAAAAATAAAATCAGGAGAAGCCAGAGGCAGAGAGAGTTTTGAGTAGAGTTTGATCAATAATGCAAATGCTCCAGGAAACTCAATTAAGTTAACTGGATACATAAAATGAAGTTAGGAGTAATCTTTTCAAGAACAATTTTAGGACTGTGGTTTGAGAAGTCAATAAGAAGAGAGGAAATAGGCATGACAAATGTAAATGACTCTTGCTAAACTTGAGAGATTAGACTGCTGGAGAGGTAGCTTCAGGCACAGTGGCTCCATGAAATCATCAGATCCATAGCTCTTCTGGTTTTTTGATTCCTTAAACTTCCCCTTCCATCCACCACCCCACCCCCACATGTTGCTTTATAAGTCGTGGTTATAACATGGCTATACCCCTAGATTTCACATTCATTCATTTTCTGGGGACGGAGAGAAGAGCATCCAAAGACTTCAGCTTGAGCTTAGTTGGAAAAAATTACAACACTTGGCCACCTAGCTATAAGGGAGCCTGGAAAATCAAGTTTTTATCTTTGAATTACTTGGACAGTAGGGTCAGGTAAGAGCAAAGGGAGTTGAAAATGGAGGTTGAGATAACTAACCTCCAGGGTCTATCAGGGTCCTACCGAAGCAGAGAGCTTAGCTTCAAAAGAGGGGAGAGGTTAGTTTCATGAAGGGAGGATATCAGGATTTAACTCTGGGGGGTAGAATACAAAGCATATGATTGGGGGCTTTGGATTTATAGGGGCACTTATCCTCAACTTGGGAGTAAATTCCACCAAGAATTAAAGAAATAAGGTGATTAACTCATCAGAGTGGAAAGGACTGTAGAGAGGGTGTGACAAAGGCCAGTGTGGAAAGTGAATGACAAACACGTGTGACACTGTGTTATGATGGGCCAGTGTCTCTTTCTAAGGAAGGAAAGGATGCCAGAGTGGGCTGGTGATTTAGGACTGAGAGGTAACTGGAGAACTTAATGAGGTCAAAGAGCTCATAAGCACAGTAAGGGACAGGAAAACCTGGAAAGGTAAGAGGTTCTGGACAGACATGGAGATCTGAGATGTGGGGCAAGGCACTCTGGAAGATAACAGAGGGATCAACGTCCAGTATCCATGACGGCTTTGGCATTAAAGTCAAGGAACTATGAGAATGCATGAGCATGGCCCAGGAATGGAGTACTTGGGTCAAGAACCAAATTCATAGATAGTTCAGGTGTATGAGGCCAGGATATGAATGGATGACAGCCCGATGGGAGTAGAGAGTGATATATGTAGGCTATGTCTTCTGAAGGAAGACTTTAGCCAAAGACAGGAAGCCTTACTAAGCTAGTGAGAGGCCAAAAATAAAATGCAGTTAAAATGTTTAAGTATTTGTACAAAAACTTATATTTTACGTTTTCAATCATCTAAATGCTACCTGTACAAATATAAAAATATACAAATATACAAATATAAAAATCTATTTTCAATTTCTCATTCATTTATCGAATCCATTTGAGTAAGTATCTACTACATAGAAAGTTCTACAGCAGAGTAGGACTTGAGAGAAAACACCACAGAGATGACCTTTTTGAGGCCTGGGTTTTAGAACTGACCTGCTTTTAATGAGGCATATTTCAATTTCTTTGGTCCTCAGTTTATATTTACAGTAAAATGAGCTGGTTTAGGTTAAATTATCTCTAAGACCCTTTTGCTCTAACATTCTCTCCAAATAATTGTTTTATTTATTTATTTATTTATTTATTTATTTATTTTGCTCATTTTTTTGGTCTGTTCACTGCTCATTTAAATCATCATTAGAGGGTGAACAGTAAAAATAGAAAAGTATGAGCTGTCAAGGGCAATTTTTGTTTTAACTTACCAGCTCTAGGAGATAACACTGGCTAAACTTCATTGTTTTGCATTAGACCATCTCAAAAACTTTTGAGTTCAGTACAAAACATAGATTTCTCTCTAGGCGACACTTAGCTGTTCCACGTGTATGTACCATCTTTAATAGCCTCCCAGTTACTTCATATACTACCCAGCATAGTTACTACAGAGGTGCCATAGCAGATATTTAATAAATCCTGTGGACAAGTGAGAGTTGTTCGTATGTGCTGTTAAAATCAGTAAAACATTCTTTTCAGTATGAATTTGATGGTGAAGTATACAAAATGGTTTCAATTATAATTCCATGTTCGCATGTTCATAACTTGATGAAAAAAAAGTCTTTGGGGCTAAAACTTTCCATTGCATGTTCTATCTCCACCCAAATATAGTTATTTTTTCTCTTGTGGAAAATTTGAGGAAATTGTATGATCACTTATGAATGTGGAACAAAATGCATCTTTCAAATGTTTAATGAAATAAAAGGAGCAACAATGACAAAATCTTTAATATAAACCTCCATACATATGTATGAAAACCAAAATATAAATAGAGCCAGCCTCAGAAAAGAGATCAGGTTTTTTACCCATTTAGAGAAAAATCCTAATTCTGAATGTTTCATTTATGCAAACATAATAATAGTTTTCATGTTAAGTGTGACATATTCAATATGCCTTTCTGGTATTACTTTATTAATTTTTGCTGAATACTTATTGGTCAAGGAATAGAACTAAGAGTAGAGATTACTTTTTGAATTTTCAATGCTGTATACATAGTGTGTACTCCATAAATGCTTATCAAATAAAATGTGTGAGATACATCAAATAATTTTTTAATGCTTAAAGTTAGCTTCAGAAGTGACTTCAAGAAATAGAAAATGCTCTTCACACCTTTCTTATACTTAATAATAACACTAATAGTATTATAATAGCTACCCCCCTTTTTGACCTCTGACTGGCCCAGGCACTGTGCTAAGCACTTTGGGTAAATTATTGTCACCATAATCTTATGTAATCTTATGAAGCAGGTATTATTTCCTTTTTATAAGTGAGGAAAATGAGTCACACAGCTAGTAAGGGTAAAGGCTAAGATTCAGACCAGAGTCTGGCAGACTCTAAAGCTGGTTCTCTTTCCCACACTATACAGATCCACAGTCCTTCATGTGCAACTAGGACAGACGCCCAAGGGCCCTGAAAGCCCACAGTCAATATTCTAGAGTCGGGGTATTTCATGCGATAGTTAAATGTGACCTAAATGACATGAGAGGTCTTAGAATTTTTATCCCACTTAATGTAATATTTATACTTTTCATTGCAAACATATGCATGTATTTGACTCTAAGTCGGTCTCTGAGACATCGCTGGGAGCAATGTGTGGTATACAGTGCTATATGCAAAGTATTACTTTCCTATCATCTAAAATATTCCAAATTCAAAAAAAAAGCCACCTGGCTGCAAGGATTTCAGAAAAAAAGATTGGGGAACTGTTCACACACATGTTAATCATTTTTAAATATTTCAGAAGTCACTGGATCAAATTTGGGAAGACAAATATTTATAAATAAAAAGGACTGGAGAAAATCTATATTGACCTTTGCAATCTAACTAGAAATATATATTTAGAAGAGGAGGAAGAGGAGAAGGAGGAGGAGGAGGAGAAACAAGAACTTTAGCCCTGGCCCTGTAGCTCAGTTGGTTAGAGGATTGTGCTGATATACCAAGGTTGCAGGTTCAATTCCCAGTCAGGGCATGTACAAGAGTCTATCAATGAATGTGTTAAAAAAGTGGAACATTTCTCTCTCTCTCTCTCTCTCTCTCTCTCTCTCTCTCTCTCTCCCTCCCTCCCTCCCTCCCTCCCTCTCTTTCTCTCAAATGAATAAATAAATAATTTTAGAGAACTTTTCTCAAATTTTTGTTTTTCATTAATCTTTTTCTTTTAAAACTTAACCTGCAAATGTAAAAACAAAAAAGATTTTTTTTTTAATGTCCTGATAGTTTGGACTGCAATTAATTGGAAAAAAACTTTGCGAATGTTTTATCTGTGAACTTTTGAAAAGTGAAAATTCATCTTTTCTCCAAGTTCAGATGAGACAGAACAAGTGATTCTGACCTTCCTCTGGTGTGAAAGTGACATGCTGATTTTGCTCAAGCCAGGAAGTGTTTATGTTTTGAATTAACCAATAAAAGAAAAAATGCTAAAAATAAATGTGGAGCTACAACACATTAAAGCAATTATACAAGCGTTATTCCTAGTAAACAGACTTAGATACTATTGCCTTTCTACATTTTCTTTCCAAAAAGCACTAACACATGAAAAGTAAACAGTGCAATTTTGTGGCTAAAAATGACACTTCCATGTAAATTGCTTGGTGCTATTAAGCTGTCCCTCTATGTGTACCACATTCATTTGTCACATATTGATGTTGGCATTACCTCTGGGCTTCTGTGAACTTAAGTGAACTGATCCCTTTTTTAAATTTTATTATGAAACTGTTTAAATCTAGTCCTTGTAAAGAGAACAGTACAATACACCACCATACATGCATTACCCAGATTCAGTGATGGTCAACATTTTAGCATAATTGCTTTATTTATTCTCTCTCTCTCTCTCTCTCTCTCTCTCTCTCTCTCTCTCTCTCTCTCCCACACACACACACACACACCCGCCTATAGTTGTCCCTCTCACTTGAAAATGCTTCAGTGTGAATTTCTAAAAAATAAGGAATTTTTCTTACATAGCAATACATTAAAATATTTAACAAAACTAACTGCAATCCTGCCCAGGCAGGTGTGGTTCAGTTGGTTGGGTGTCATCCCATGTACCTAAAAGTTTCCAATTTAATTCC
Organism: Myotis daubentonii; assembly: GCF_963259705.1. Taxonomy (NCBI): domain Eukaryota; kingdom Metazoa; phylum Chordata; class Mammalia; order Chiroptera; family Vespertilionidae; genus Myotis; species Myotis daubentonii. The sequence continues at coordinate 16,733,329 of NC_081857.1, read as the reverse complement.
CAGTGAGAGCACATAACCAGGTTGCAGGCTCAACCCCTGGTCAAGGGCATGCAGAAAGCAGCTGATGATCTCTACCTCTCACATCAATGTTTCTCCTTCTCTCTCCCTAGAAATCAACAAAAAATCTTTTTTAAAAAACTAACCATAATCCTTTAATTTCATCTAATACCCAGTCTATATTGTAATTTTATTCATTATCTCAATAAGGTCTTAACAGTTTCCCTGTCTTTTTCATACCATAGACTTATTAATGACCATTTCATGAGTTATTTGCAATAATCTGTTTTGTGTGAACATATGAAAATGAAATAATATATTCCTTATCACATGAAACCTAAGCAAATCTACATCTTGGTTAAGTAAGTGGTCATCAAGGCTGAAAAACTTGGGTTCAAATCCCAGCTCCGCCACTTACACACGCTGTGGTCTTGGGCAGGTTGCGGAACTCCCATATGCCTCACTTCCTACTCTGTGAAATGGGGACAATAACCTCGGTATTGTTGTGAAGAGCGAATGGATCACTGCATAGGCAGCACTTACTTCAATTCCCAGCACCCAGGAAGCACTGAATGAACTGAGTTCATTTTTTATACTGTGCTTATTTTCTGGATTTCTGCAATTTGTTCAGTATTTCTAGCACTTTGAACCTAAGTGCTTACATAGTTATGGAGAAATACCTATAATGTAGACTTGCAAACGGAGGCAGGGATCCTTGTACCAAGTATGAAATTGTTCTTAGCCCCTCCTTGAGCTGATCCAGCCCCCAAACATCAATCAGAACTTACAGAGACCCTCAGCCAATTGTAAAACTTGTTATATATTTATATAAATACAGTGGGGCCTTGACTTGCGAGTGTCCCAACTAACGAGTTTTTTCGAGATACAAGCCGTCTCTCAGCCAATTTTTTGCTTTGAGTTGTGAGCTAAAATTTGGGTTACGAGCCAGCTTCAGATACCCCACTGCTAGTTGGTGCAGTGAACGTCACAGTGAACGCCACAACATCAGCCCAGCATCACGTGTCTCACTCGTTCACTTTTTGATTTGACATACGAGTAATTTGAGTTATGAGCTCCGTCACGGAACGAATTAAACTCATAAGTCAAGGCCCCACTGTACTAGAGGCCCAGTGCACGAATTCATGCATGGGTGGGGGCCCTCCCGCCTGCTGGCGATCGGGGCCAATCAGGTCCATCTGGGAGAAGGGACCACAGGAGGTTGGCCAGCCATGGAAGGTTGGCTATGGGAGCATACTGACCACCAGGGTTGAGCGTCTTCCCCCTGGTGGTCAGTGTGCATCATAGTGACTGGTCAACTGATCATTCAGTCAGCCGGTCGTAAAGGTAGCTTAGGAGTGGCAAAATCTGTCTAAATCAGAAAACGTTTTCTAGAGGGTGAAAAATTCTTTCAAAGTTAAGTTATTTTTAACAACGGTTAAAAAGAAATTCTAGACAATTCATGGATGATCTCACTTATATCTGGAATCTAAGAAAACAGAATAAAACAAAAACCAAATTTGTAAAGAGATTCGATATTGGTTACCAGGGGCAGTGGATGTGGAGAGGGGGAGTTGGATGATAAACATATAGTTAACACAATATAGTATCAAACACACATATATACAAATATGGATTTAAATATATGCTAATACTTCTATAGTACTTTATAATCCTAAATAGTTTTTCACATGTCACATTTTACACTGTTCTCAACACTGTCAAAAGGATATTATATCACTTTATAGTCAAGGAAGCCATGGAACAGAGACTTGTTTGAAGGCCCACAAAAAGCAACAATCTTACCAGTATCCTTACCAGTGCTTAAAGGCAATTAGCTGCCTCTCAATCAACAATGTAGAATGATCAATTTCCATGTGTTCCTTCTACCTTGAAACTGATTTTGAGGCTCAGGGAGAACCCACTTTGTGGTTTCATGTTAGAGTGTCTTTTCCAGTTTTATTCAGATATAATTGAGATACAGGACTGTGTAAGTTTTTAGGTATACAGCATACCGACTGTACATATATCACGAAATGATTACGACAATAAGTTTAGTTAACATCCATTATCTCATATAGATGGACACAAAACGTTTTGTGATGAGAACTCAAGACCTACTCTCTTAGCAACTTTCACAGTATTAGCTCTAGTCATCATGTCGTACATTACATCCCCAGTACTTAATAAATCTTGTAACTGGAAGTTTGTCGCTTTTGATTACCTTCATCCAACTCCTCCCCACACTCACTGCCCCTAGTAATCAAAATCGAATCTCTACAAATTTAGTTTTTGGTTTTGTTTTATTTTGTTTTGTTTTCTTAAATTCCAGATATAAGTGAGATCATCCATGAATTATCTAGAATTTCTTTTTAATCATTGTTAAAAATAACTTAAGTTTGAAAGAATTTTGCACCCTCTAGAAAACCTTTTCTAATTTAGACAGATTTTGCCACTCCAAATTCTGTCTCAGAAGCAGATTTTAAAAGAAGCTATTGCTGAAGCAATTGTGGCATTCTGCTACAGTTCACAGAAGGCGGGGCAAGGCAGTGAAAGTTAGGAACAGAAGTAAAAATAACCGTAGTTCGTGTGTGATAATCTCTGCTCCTATGAGAGACAGATGAAAGAGGGAGCAGGGAGTGTGGGACATAAATGAAATTCTTACCCTGATGATGAGTAAGGAGCCCTCCAAGTCACCTTTACCAAATGAGGGACTCACTCGAGAAACACTGCCCACAGGGAATTCACTATGGCAACCTTGAATCTATAACCGTCCTCTGGAATGGATTTTTTGACTGTTAGTTAATAGAAGGGTATACTCCCCCCAAAATAATAGTAAAGATATATTTTTTATACTTTCAATTACCTATTAGAGATTAATGTAATATACACTGTTACAGAATGATGAGAAATATATTTAATTAGGATAAATTGCTTCTTATACTGTACTGATTCTCACACCAAGGTTATCCTTAGAAGAATCTTTTTATATTATGTAAATCCTTTAAATGATGCCATCTCTAGTTGTGCCTTTATTAAAAAATATCCCCACTGGGCAAGTTTGAAAAAGTGTTATGGAAACTGGCCAAATATTTATGATATTAATATACATTGAATATTAAATTCAGACTTTTTTTCATTCTATTCTCAAGGATAGATTAGGTCAAGGCATGGTAAATTATAGTGGAGGATAATAGTGTTTGTAATGGCAAAAACTCTGATGGTGCCATTTTTTTTTAACTGAGGCAAATACACAGAGGAAACAGATATGAGAAAGGAAACAATTAGAACTCCAGCCAAAAGAGAGAGGTTGTGGGAAGAGAATGGGAATGGAAGTGAGATTTTAAAAGAAAGTGAATACTATTTTTGTGATTGTTTAGTAAGTGCTTATTTGTTAAAAATACTAACGTACTCCACAAACCATAGAACCACACAAAGTCCTTGCCCAGGAAAATAAATCAACAACCCAAGAGAACTAATGTGTAAAAACTCATTACCTTGGCCAAGGGGTGGTTGGGGGAGAAAACGGGAGACATCTGTAATACTTTCCTTTTAATATATTTTTATTGATTTCAGTGAGGAAGGGAGAGGGAGACATCAATGATGAGAGAGAATCATTGATCGGCTGCCTACTGCATGCCCCCTACTGGGGACCGAGTCCACAACCCAGGCATGTGCCCTTGACTGGGATCGAACCTGGGACCCTTCAGTCGACACTCTATCCACTGAGCCAAAGCAGCTAGGGCATCTGTAATACTTTCAACAATAAAGATAAATTTTTTTAAAAAAAAATCAGAATAAACACAATGAGCTATGTGCAGTAGACTTTTCAAGTAATTAAAAAAATAAGAAACTCATTACCTTGACTATATTAGTTCCTTAAACAAGGATAACTGGGGAGCTGATGTTTGTTTGTATCCTCTCAATGTATTATAACTCCTGTTGTGATTTAATGTTGTTTTGTATTTTAGCTTGAATCATGCTGCTACAGTCTGAATGTGTGCATGCTCCCAAAAGACCTATGTTGAAATCCTGATGCCCAATGTGATGGTATTAAGACGGTGGATCAGTGTTCTTATAAAAGAGACCCCAAGGGGTAGTCAAAGGTAAAGGGGTCAAATGTATGGGGACAGAAGATTGCACTTTGAGTGGTGGGCACACAATGCAATATACAGATGATGTATCATAGAGCTGTACACTTGACACCTATATAATGTTATTAACAATGCCACCCCAATAAATTTAAAATAAACAAATAAATAAACAAATACACAAATAAATAATTAAAATTGATGACAATTTATATTGCCAATAAATTTTCTTAGGAAAGCTTTTTAAAAAATAAGAAGACGACGAGACAGAGAGAGACCCCATGAGCTCCCTGGTCCCTTTCGCCCTGGGAGGACACAGCGAGATCTGCAACTCAGAAGAGGGCCCACACCAGACCATGCTGGTACCCTGATCTCACACTTCCAGACTCCAGAACTGTGAGAAGGCACTAAGAAACCATTGCTCTATTGAAACAATTTGCTCCTGCCACCTCCCCTAGATTATACCCTCCTTCAAGGTGGGAATTATATTTCATTTGCATCTGCCTCCTTTCCCCCCAGCACACAGAGGGCTCCACCGGGAAGTGTCTCAAATACAACTTATCAAGCCCGCTCTGTTCTCGCTCCCTTTCCTGATTCCTCTCTCTAAATTAATGGTGTCCCACTCCAGTGGCTCTCAACACAGAGACGAGGTGGTCATCTTGATTTTGCCCTTTCCTTCAAATGTACATCAAATGATTCAACATCAAGGAAAAAGTCAATTAATTGTACTTTTTAAATGTCTCTCAAATCTGCTCTCCTTTCCATCCTCCCTGCTCTGTCCTAATTTTGGTTTCTCAACATTTCTCACCTGAAGGATTTTAACAGCCTCGTAACTGGCTTCTAAGCCACACATTTCCCCCTGACTCCTGTGCATCTCTCACTAGAAAGATAAACCTGAAAATTCAGATTATGTTGTTAAATAAATAAATAAAGTCAGAGGTTTCCCATCACCAACAAGAAAGTTCAGGCTTTTCTGCAAGACACCTGAGTGCTCCATGATCAGGTTCTAGAGCAGCCGTGGGCAAACTATGGCCCGTTTGAAATGAATAAAACTAAAAAAAAAAGACCGTACCCTTTTATATAATGATGTTTACACTCCATCCATGCTTTTGTTCCGGCCCTCGGGTCCAGTTTAAGAACCCATTGTGGCCCTTGAGTCAAAAAGTTTGCCCACCCCTGTTCTAGAGTCTTCCCTCAAGCTCATGACCCACTTTCCCCTTTCACCCACACGCCCACACTCCCCCAAGCTGAATTTCTTCCTCCATCTCAAATAAGTAATACCTCCAATTCTTTATACATGATATTTCTTCCTCCTCAAATGCGTTCCTCTTTCATTCATGGCAAAATGCTGTTAGGACATTCTTCATCTCCTCTGACAAAATGTTCTTAACCTCCAGACAGAGATTGCTCTCCAACTTTATGTTCTCATAACATATGGGTCATATTTATATTCAAGCGTTATTCATGTGGTATCGTCATCACTTACTCTTAGTCGTATAATGACCTCCCCACTAGATTCTGAGCTTCCTGAGGGCCAGGACTACACTATCCCCACTGTACAACTGGTTCTTAGTACATGTTCTATCAATGTTTGAATGAGTGAGTTGACTAACTAGTGAATGAAAAAAATGAATATAGTAATAGGAAGAATGTTTAAATAATGTTAGGGAAAAAAATTTCTCAAGTAATTCTAAGCACCCATTTATATGAATACTAACTATAACCTGCTTGGATCAATAAAGTTTAGCTGTATCTTCACTCCAACATTTTAGAGCATTAAGGTTAGGGCATCACTTAAAGTTATAGTCCAGTAATCCTTGCTAATTCAGGTAGGTTGTCCTCCCTCTTGAGTTCTATGGGTTTTATTTATTTGTTTAAGCTGTATCTTCTCCTCATAAGACGTTAAGATGCATCAGAAAGGAGACAAGAGCTGTTTTGTTCAACACTATAAGTTGAATGTCTACACATAGTGTCTGACCCAAAGTAGGCTGTCAAAATATTTATGGAAAGAATGAAAACTTGATGTGTGAGCTATTATTATTAAGGCAATAGTTATATTGGTTGTTACATTATTACTTCATTTTACCACACTGTGCCTTATCTTCTATAACAGGGTCAATAAACATTTTCTTAATATAGTAAATATTTTAGGTTCTGTGGGTTCAGAGCAAAATCAAAGCTATTATGTGGGTATTTATATAAATATGCAAAATGTACATTTAAAAATGTTTTTAAAAATTAATAAATAGGCATCAAAACACAGGTGCCTGGTCAGATTTGGTGTTTGCCAATTCCTGTTCTAGAAACTGTCCAACAGAAACATAAGGTGAACTTCAAATATGAACCATGTAATTAATTTAAATTTTTTGTAGTAACCATCCATATACCAGTATTTAAAAAGTAAAAACAAATAGGTAAAATTAATTTTAATAAGGCATTTTATTTAATCTAAAGTACTTAAAACATTATCATTATGAAAATTTAATCAATATAAAAATTATTAATGACATATACATTCTTTCTTTGAGGTACTAAGTCTTTGGAATCTGGTGTATATTTCACACTCATAGCACGTCTCAATTCAGAAGAGTCACACTACAGGTGTTTAATAGACAATTTGGACAGTGCAATGTAGAACTATAAAATGAAAAGTTTGGACGAAATAATACTTAAGCTTGCTTTTGCTCTAAATGTCATCAATTATGATGCTCATCTAACTTTCTAATGTCTCACCAACACTCATTCTTTCATTTATTTATGTATTTCCCTCTGAGATTGAGTGTCCTGTATGTGCCAGGCAATAATCAAGTACCAGGAAAAGACAGACAACTTGAGAATGATTCTTACCTCCAGAAGTTTGCAATCTATCTCACCTGGGAAGAACAATTTCTAAGACTATAAAGACTATAACACAATAAGAAACTAACAGAGGTAAATAAAAAAGGGTTAGGGGCAGAGTGTATGTTCCTCACCAAGGAGGAAGTAGTCAATTCCCCTGAGCACTGGGAAGACTGCCAGAATGGCATTACAGAGGGCTGATGCTTGACCTGAGTATGCAGTGGGGACATTTTCAGTCCCAGCAGTGGGAGCAGCCTCATGAAAGACAGAGAGGCATGACACAGCCTGGACTCACCAGGGATCTGAAGCTCCTTCTGACTGACTAGACTTCAAGATGCTAGAAAGAAAAGTCATAGCCAGAGACTCAATTGAGAGCCACACCTTGGAAGAATTTATGAGTAGTGGTGCTAAGGAGGTCACGGTTCGATTCCCAGGGCACATGCTCGGGTTGAGGGCTTGATCCCCAGTAGGGGGCATGCAGGAGGCAGCTGATAAATGATTCTCTTTCATCATTGATGTTTCTATCTCTCTCTCGCCCTCCCTTCCTCTCTGAAATCAATAAAAAATATTTTAAAAAGAAAAAGAGACATTCTTTGTGAAAGGAAGAGAGAGAGAGAGAAAGGAAGGAAGGAAGGAAGAAGGAAGGAAGGAAGGAAGGAAGGAAGGAAGGAAGGAAGGAAGGAAGGAAGGAAGGAAGGAAGAGAGGGAGGGAGGGAGGGAGGAAGGGAGGAAGGGAGGAAGGGAGGAAGGGAGGAAGGGAGGAAGGGAGGAAGGGAGGAAGGGAGGAAGGGAGGAAGGGAGGAAGGGAGGTCATTTGCCTGATCTTGAGACCTGGATTAGAGGAGACATAGGGGATAAGGAGACGTTGCAGTGTAACAGGACTTGAGCAGTTTGTTCATTTATGAAAAGCTCAGTGGAAGAAACTGATATATCTTGTAATGCTCTGTGTGAGTCTCCAGCCTTACATGGGAACAATCATACCAATGTATTGTTTGATGCTTATTTTCTGACCGAACATCTTGAGGTCATAATCTGATGTTTCTGAATCAACCACAAATCCCTACAGAAAAACAATGTGTGGGTACAGCAAACTCCAGGCTTTTCTTAGATGCTTCAATGATGAAAATATATCGAGTTTCTCCTCATTTCAATCAGTCATTCGTTGTTATCTAGTCAGTCCTTCTGACCTTCACCATCATGAATCACAATGCAACTCCAAACATTACGTCTTCCCTTAACTTTGTTCAAGGCGGGCAGGAAGGGGCAAGATTTCTCATCTCAACAGCTCCTTTCATTAGGGAGCAAAATCCTTCCCAGAAAGTCTCCCCACTCAGCAGTCTACCCTTTGTGAGTCACTGAATGGAACTGAGTCACATGTCCACTGCTAAACCATGAGCAGCAAAGGCCAATAGATTACCATGCCCTGGTTTAGACCAAATATGGTTCATTCCACAGGGCTGTCGGGGTGGGATCATCTTTCATTTTAATGTGCTCCTAAAATGATATTCAGTGTATTCATTTCCTATTGCTGCTATAACAAATTACCACAAGTTTAATGCCTTAAAACAATACAAATTTTTTGTAAAATATTTTTATTGATTTCAGAGAGTAAGGGAGAGGGAGATGGAAACATCAATGATGAGTGAGAATCATTGATTGGCTGCCTCCTGCACGCCCCCCCCCCCCCCACTGGGGACAAAGCCCACAACCCCTGGCATGTGCCCTTGACCAGCATCGAACCTGGGACCCTTTGGTCCGCAGGCCGACGCTCTATCCACTGAGCCAAACCAGCTAGGGCCCAGAATTCTAGAGACATTTTTCTCTGGGCCCGTGCGTAATAATAAGAATAAATGTAACGCCATCTCTCTAAGCCAGTGGTTCTCAACCTGTGGGTCGCGACCCCTTTGGGGGTCAAATGACCCTTTCACAGGGGTCGCCTAAGACTATCGGAAAACACATATATAATTACATATTGTTTTTGTGATTAATCACTATGCTTTAATTATGTTCAATTTGTAACAATGAAAATACATCCTGCATATCAGATATTTACATTACGATTCATAACAGTAGCAAAATCATAGTTATGAAGTAGCAACGAAAATAATTTTATGGTTGGGGGTCACCACAACATGAGGAACTGTATTAAAGGGTCGCGGCATTAGAAGGTTGAGAACCACTGCTAAGCATTGCTTGGTCTTCTCCAGTCTTCTGTAACACATGGTCATTGCCGGGGTCCAACCCCAGCAGGTCATAAAGCAAGGAATCAGCCTCAATTCAAACCCATGTCTACCTGCATCCCTAACCTGTGCTAAACCATGCTCTCTTCCATTTGCAAAAGTCTGTTGGAAGCCATCAAGTAAAGTGTTTCATTTTAATTTATCTTTATTGTTGAAAGTATTGCGGATGTCCCTTTAAAAGGAGGAGGGGGGAGCTTTGAAACCCCAACGTTATATGATTACTTCACGTGCACACTTTGACAGTGGCTAATATATACCTGGACCCTATTTCTCTGAATTCCCAATAAAATGCAGAATGTTATCTCTTTAAAAAAAAAGATATAAAAGAAAGAAAGAAAGCAAATAACTAATTTCAATTTACTTCTGGAGACTTAGTTCTATAGAAATAATCAACCCATACCAACCTATTTTCATTTCCTGCCTGTGCCTTTCAAGGTCATTAAAGCAAAAATTTTAGGAAATGAATGTTTTAAAATAATGTTGATAATATCTACTGGGTTTATTGTTTTATTTCCTTTTGTTTGAAAGTATCAGGGTAGTTTATAGTTGAGTTTTGGTCAGTCTAATAGGTGGGCTCCCTAGGAATAATTCCTCTATTTAAAGGTAGACACACAATAAAAAATAAATAAAAATAATATTTGTGGTAAACAAAGTGCTAGAAATAATTTTTATAGTTTTGATATTGGCAAGATGGATGCATGGAGTGTAGCACATAAATGATAATACTAGCTGTATTAGTATATTAAGGAACAAAGACAATGTCCATTTGTGGAAAGGCAGAAAGGGGATGGGGCAGAGAGACAATTTTCAATTTTTACACATAATGAATTCTTAAGAAGACACTAAAGACAAGTACAGAAAAGTTGAACAATAGCCTTACATATTACAAGGATAAGATCTAGTCTAAAAAAGCTAAGAAATAAAGTAAAACCTTTAATTACACCTTGCCTTTTAAACCATGTTCAACAACATATTGCCAGCTCATTCTTTATTCTTTTCTCTTCCTTTAAAATTTGAACATTATGCCAGGCCGGTGTGGTTCAGTGGTTGAGTGACCCATGAACCAGGAGGTCATCATTCGATTCCCGGTCAAGGCAAATGCCTGGGTTGTGGGCTCAATCCCCAGGAGGGGATGTGCAGGAGGCAGCTGATGGATGATCTCGTGGATATTGCTCTCTCTCTATCCCTCGCCCTCCCTCTCTCTCTCAAAAAAAAAAATCAATAAAAAAATAAAATTGAACACTGCAATCAACTTTTATGTCTAACGAGTTCCCAAATAAAACTAAATAATTAAACACTTGGGGGGTAGGGGGGTGGGGGGGTGGGGACAAATCCCCGTCTCAATAGTTTCAACACTAGTGTCAACACTTTGGTTTTCCTCGTTTCCATTCATGTTTAAATGTTAAGGATGAAATGTCATAAAATATTTATTCAAATAATTACGGAAATAAACACTACTATACCGCCAACACTGAGCTACTGGCTGGCAAGCAGTAGCGATAGCCAGTAGACATCACGCCAAATTCAGCATAAGAAAGGCAGTTTGGGTGTATTATTGTATAGTGAATGAAAAAAAGAATTAAAGTGCCAAACAGAAGGGAAGGAATGTCTATCGTCCTGTTCTCAAATGTTAAGTCCCCCACAGCCTTCCTGGTACATACAATGGTTTCCCATGCGTGTGGTCGGGGAGGGTGTGAGGCGGAGGGTCTGTCTGTGTATCTTGCTCTCTGTGTCTGCCTGGGAAGGAAGTTTGGCTTTTTGTCTGAAGTTCAGACAATTTTTCAATTAAAATGCTTCTAGGACAATGCAGGCACAATCTAGCACCCTTCTTCAATGCCCTCACATGTCCATGTCCCCTTTCTTCTGCCATCGGAGTCAGAACTTGGGGACGCAGCCATTTCAGGTACATGAGACGTGTGGCATCCAGGGTAAGCCTTCCCGGCAGCTATCTGCACAGCTGTCTTTCCAGATGTGCACCCATTCACTGCATGCCAGTGTTGCTGCTGCAAACTTGGGAGTTCACAAGTGAGTCATGAAGCAAAAATGACTAGGAAGCTCTGGCATAAATCATTACATAAAAGCTGAAATGGGGATCATCCACCGATGTCTCTCTCCTGGAAAAGTGTTGGTCAGGAGGCCTGCTTGACCCCCAGAGCCACATTCGATGTTGGGCAGAAACCCACGAGCAGGCTTTCTCAGGCCCAGGGGAACACCAGGAGGTTCTTATTAAGATGAACACTGAGTAATAAACTTTAATAGTCTCCAGAGGTACGTAATGCCAGAGAATAATACATTAAAAATGCTGATTTAATAAGAATACTTATAAACTCCTCATAAATCATTTACTGCAAAGCAGAATTCTGAATTACTCAAAACACGCTAAAATCATGATAAATTATAACTCGTACGGAACTAAGCCTTATGTTCCCAGTATCAAACAGATAGATAAATTAATGTCCTTAATTAACAGCTGATGAGGAGAAATCGTGCGTAGCTGGAAAAGAATCCTATAACGTCTGTGAAATTTCCACGTCTGTTGGCTAAAATAAACTTTTCCCTTCCACAGTCCCTCCCTCCCTTTTGGATCTCCCTGCAAGCTGTCAAACCAGTATATCATGCGGGACTGTAAGGCTGCCCATCACAGGAAACTGCTGTCTGACAAAGGTATTTCCAATCTGTAATGATGACTGTATCTGTCAAGCAGATAGTTAAAGTAATTCTATAAAAGGGAGAACATCGGATGCCTCCTCCTATGTCTGGGTAACCAGTATTCTTCTCTCACACAGGCACGTAACAGATGCATTGTATTTTTTTTTTTTTTAGCAGAATACAAAATAAAACTTAACAAAGCCCATTTTCTCCCATTTGCATAAGCAGCGCCAATGTGGGAGGGGGAGTCAAAATTAGAGATTCTAGGCTTCTTTCACGGGTGTCTTCCCGTTTTTAAAACCTGCAAAGGTATAATCACCCTGACAAGAAAGGAGTCAGCGGTTTCCATGGCGATGTTGAGAATGGCCACCAGAGGTAGGAAAGGGGTCAGGATTATTACTTACAATCTCCTTCCTCTCTGAATCTTATTATTTTTGACACTTTGGGAAAAATCCAATTTTAGTGACTTTTTTGATGTTTCATGGGTAAGTGTCAAACTGCAAGTTACAGAAAAGATGTCTGAGGGGGGAGGGGGGAGAAGGGGATTCTCATAATGAAATCAGACCTCTGAGATCTGAGCTGATAGAGGAGCTGCAGGCGTTTCACTGGCGTCTCCCAGAAAGGCACCTAAAATCGAGGCCTCCCGAGAAACCTAGTAGGAAGGCTGATGGGGAACTTGATTGTTTAAGACGCTTTTTCAAACACGGGCAAGACATGGTGGCAATCTACCAAGTCTCTGAATATCACACTTTACGCCCAATAATGTAATTATCTGCCATGTAGCTTGTTACGGAGTTACAGCCTTTGGAAATTGGGAGTTTGCAAAAGTCCCTGACACATGAACTACCAAGAGCCTAAGACTTCTTCGTGATCAGAATGGCCACCTAGAGGCAAGTACTTCATCATTGTGCTCTGGCTTCCTTATATTCACTGATGGATATTAAAATGCCTGTCTTCTCTCCAACTGAGCAAGGACGAGTGGGATGGGGCATGCTAGAAGAGCTGACCTGACATTGAACCTGGCTATTAAGGAGGGCAGACATCAGAGGAGCCAGAATCTTGGTGCACTGAATGGGTGGGAGTGTGGGACTACTCAAGGTGTCTGGGCAACAGACAGAGTACAGTCAAACAGAGGGGAGGCCAAGAGTGAGCATCAAGATGGAACAGCACAGAGAAACAGGGTCTCCCAACAGCCACCACTGAACGTGTGGGAGGAGAATCTGGGGATATTCATTTGTCAACACATTTTTATTAAGCACCCATTATCTTTTAGCTAAGCCATCATCAAATACTTTCTAAGATAAACAAAAGGTCAGGAAACCAGCAGTTCCTCTATTCATTCATTTATTCATTTATTCATTCGTTTATTCCACTAATATTTACTGACTCGCTCAAGTAAATATCTATTGACTCCTTCAAGTAGGCACTGTGCCAGCTGAAAGGAATGGTGAAACAATTAGAAAGTGCCTCTTGCCCAAGGAACCTTACATCCAGTAGGGACGAGAGTTGTGGTCCAGAAAGTAATATCTGTCTTAGGAAGATCTAGCAAGAGCACCTCATCTAGCCTGGAAGAACAGAGACATCTTGGAAGCAATGCCACTTTGGTCAATGCAAAGTGTGACGAAGAAGCCAGCCCGGTGAAAAGATTGGAACACAGAGTATCCCAAGCTGAGGGACATCTCAAGGTCCTAAGGAGAAAGAGTCCTGGTCTGATGAACTGAAAGACCACCATCTTAGAATTTAAAATATGTGCATTCAAGGAGAAAGGGGGCAGGGAACTGAAAGGAGTAAAAGCTAAAGGCTAGTTGCTAAACTGTTGAATTTCAGAGGGAAGGTGGGGATGGGTAGGTGGGAGGGAAAAGATCAACTGAAGAACTTGTATGCTTATGTCATAACCATGGACACAGACAATAGGGTTGTGAAAGCTTGGGGGGTGGGGAGCAGGGTGGAGGGGGTCAATGGGGGCAAAAATGGGACATCTGTAACACTTTTAACAATAAAGATAAATTTAAAAATAAATAAATAAAAATAAAAGTTCCTTTCAACACGCTAGCTATGTTAGGCACTGGGGAGACAGCTAGGAATAAGACAAGTCACCTGCCCTCATAGTGTGTACATTCTTGTATGGAAGACAGGAAAACAAATAAGTACCTATTCTGGGAAGTGCTATAAAGAAAATAAACGGGGTGATGTGCAGGGACTACCTGAGGCTGGTCAGTTGAGACGGAGTAGTCAGGGAAGGCTTGGGGCCAGCCATGCAGAGAACTGGGTGGAGAAACAATGTTCCAGACAAAACAGCAAGGGCAAAGGCTGGGAATGAAGAAGGGTTTTGAGGCACAAAAAGGGTGGCCCTGGAATGTCATGAGTAAGTCGACAAATGTTCTAGATTGAAGATGGAGGTGTAAGCAGAAGCCCTGTGAGTTCAAAGGCCTCATAAGCTATGATAAGAACATTGGGTTTTATTCTAAGAGAAGAGGAAATCTCTGGATGTCTTAAACAGGGAGTGAAAAAAATCTGGTGTATTAGTTATAAGATCACTCTGGATGCACTGTAGGAACCAAATATATAGAAGCAAGACCCTGCAGTCAAGAGGTCACTGTGAGAGTCCGGATGAGAAAGGGAAAATAAGGCCATGACAAGACATGCTCTGAAGAGGATTGGTGCATGGGGTAGAGACTGGGGACAAGGAAGAATTTCTACTCTACACAAGGCAAATACTCTTTTCTATAAACACTTCTGATTTCATCTCTACTGATGGTTTGTGGAATATTCCTGTGTTGAATCGCAATGTAGCAAATTATCATTGGATTTAATTCTACTTAAGTCTAATGTTCATGTCCTGGCTACGTGTCAGGTATATTTCAGGTCACAGAGGAGGGTTTCTGTACCCAGTGATGGGTAGGTTTCTCATTGCTTGACTCATCTTACCTTCTTCTTCCCTCAGCCCCACCCTTCTGGAAAGCACTGCACTTACACAGCTGGAAAAGATGACTGCTGGGGCCAGGACGCCACTACTGCTCAGAGGACCAAGGAATGGCTTTCAAAATAGAATATTGAGCCATTGAACAGTCTAGTAAAAAGCCAGATGACATTAGGATGGGGGCTCCGGCTGGCTTGAGAATAATCAAGAGGGTTTGGGTGCCCTTCTTGACCTGCACTTCCCTGTCTCTCCTTAATCTCCAGCTCAGTTTATAGCAATAAAGACAGCTGATTCATCATTGCCTTCTGAGGAGTAACTCTGAATACCATGAAGTCATTTCTACTATGAGGCCATCATCAGAAATTGTATAGGCTCATCTACGTGGATAAAACACAGCCTCTAGGAAAGCTCTTTCAATAAAAACACAGTAATTGAGCCCAACTTCATCTCCCTCCCCATATATATCTACTTTTATTCCCTATAAAATTTGCACCACAGGAGGGCACAGTGTCTGCTAAGTGTCATTCATGCTTTCAATGTGCCTGCTAGTTAAACCAGAACTGGTCTCACCTCTCTCCTAGAGACAGACCAGAGCAGCGTAGGGCAAGGAAGGGAATTACTGGAGGATTTTCAATGTGTGTATTCACAGGTAGAACTTGGCAAGCATATCCCTGGAGAGAAGACGGATGGGGAGTAATTGGAGACAGGGAAAGAGACCTGCAGCGGCCTCCATCTTGTGATCTGAGCAGACTGGCTTTCTTTTGTTCAGATGCTGCTTCTCATCACCCTTTTGTAGGATTTCAGCTGTCTCATCAGAGTGTTCCTCAGCACTAAAGAGTTCTTCCAAATCATTTTCATTTCTAATAACAAAAATAGCCCAGTATTTCTAAATCACTTACATATAAAAACTTTTTACATTATGTTTCTCAGTTGAGAGAGATTTCTGGAAAATAAAAGTTTATATCTCTATGTTATCCCCACAACTGTTACAGTGAAATCCGCTCGGCATGTTAACTTTTATGTACCAGAGAGAAAAGAAGTTAAGATATAGTTTATCTTTCTGTCAGCTCTGACTCTCTCCAAATGTTTTAGCAGTAGACATTAAGATGGGAAAAACACAACAAAATCCAACTTCTCAGACTATTCTGTTTCATGTGTTGTCTTCCTACCACAAGCATTTCTTTTAAAAATGAGAATGAGACTACTCCATGAAGGGAAACGAAGTTATGTTATCTGAATTTCAGGACTCACGATGATTTTATCTTCTCACAATTGGTTGTTTTCCTAATAAAAGGGACAGATTTATATGGATAATTTTCCAGACTCTTTTTCCCATTATTAATAAATTTATTTTTTATTTTGCATATTGTAACATTTACTCTGTTACGTACAGTTCTAAGGTTCTGACAAATGTACAGAGCTGTGTCTCTACCACAGTCATGCTCCATGGCAGTTCCGCTGCCCCCTAAAGGTTTCTCATGCTCTCCCTTGGTACACAACCAATTCTCCACCTTTATCTCCATTCTTCTCTCTTCCATTCCTACTATTTTGCAAAATGTCGTATAAAGAAATCATATAATATACACCCTTTGGGTCTGGCTTTTTCACGTAGCAAAATGCATCTGAGATTCATGCAAGCTGTTGAACGTATCAACAGTTCGTTTTCTTGTGGTTTTTGAATAGTATTAGATGGTATGGAGATACCACAGTTTGTTTATTCATTCACTCACTGAAGGACATCTGAGTTGATTTCACTTTGAGGAGATTACACATAAAGCTTCTATAAACATTTGTATGTGAACTTAAGAATTGATTTCTCTTTGGTAAATACCTAGGAAGGAGATAGCTAGATCATATAGTAAGGATGGGTTAACAGCTCTAAAAAAGCTTTTAAAATTTTCAATGGAGTTGTGTGTTTTATATTTCTCATTTGCAATGTATGAGTTTCTGTTGCTCCACATCCTCACCAGCACTTACTACTGTCATTTTTCTTATATTTTAGCCATTCTAGTAGGTATGAAGAGGTATCTGATTGTGCTTTTAAATTGTATTTTCCTAATAATGGCTCCTTGGAAAATACCCAGACCCAAACTTTAGATAGGAAGAAGGGAAAAGTATCAGGCAAAAATCCCATGCTAGCAGAGGCGGCACCCTTTTTTAAGTGGTATTCCTGGAAACCCCACCCAACAATTTGTGATTGCATATCATTGGCCAGAACTAGTCTCAGGGCCTTCCCTATGTGCAAGGAAGATTGAAAAATGTAGTTGGGTTTTTTACTTTTATGCTTATTTTTGTTGTTTTACTTTTGTTTGTTTTTTATCTGAATGTGTTACCACCTCAGAAAAATTAGGAATTTCTAAGTAAGAAAAAAGACAATGGACCTTGAGTTGGCAACAGATTCTTCTCACATCGATCTCGCTCCTTCCCTAGAATGCCTCCGAACAGTCTATTTTTCACCTGCAGCCAGAGTGATTCTCATTAAAATTCATCAAAATTCAGATCATGTCACTCCTGTGCTCAAAATAACTCAGTGATTCCCATCTCCCTCAGAGTAAAATCAAAAGTCCCTTCAATTGTTGATAAGCCCTTTCCTGATTTGCAAACACCCCACATTTCAAACTCTTCTCCTACCCAATTTCCCCTGATCACTGTGCTGCATTCAAAATGCTGTTCTTCCACTTCTGTGAACAAACTAAGCACGCCTCACTTCTGGGTCTTTGTACCTAATACTCCTTCAACATAGACAGTTCTTTCTTCAAACAGCCTGCTTTACTCTTAATTCCCACAGTGCATACACAAATGTCCCTATATCATAGAGGCCTTTCCTCTTATATAAAAGCAGCTTGGATCAATAGAACTACCAACCCCTCTCATATTCTATTATTTTATTGTTCTTTGCTGCTAACATCATCTGACATAACATATACCTTGTTTATTTGTTAATAGTTTCTGTCCTCACCTTTAGATTGCAATGGAGCAGGAAACTTTTTTGTTCACTCCTGTGTCTGGAGTGGGGCTTGGCACTCAACCAATATTTGCCAGTGGAATGAATGGAGACAGGAGAGTGACTAAATGCCAATGAATGAATGGAGTTGCGGGGAACTAATAGAAGAGAGAGTGCCATGGTATTTCCTCTTCCCTTACTGTAGCTTCCTTTGTCTCTACTTCCAAGGTAGGTGAAAAGGATCTCAAGAGAGCTTGGGGTTTTACAAAGGAGAGCCTGATATCGCAGCCCTGGCTGCCTGTTTGCTGAAATTGAGAATCCTGAGGAGGGGAGTGATATGGCAGGGAATCGAGATAGAAGGAGAGAGTGGGGGTTCGGAAAAAGGGGGAGGCATGAATCTCCTTGTTTGCCTAGTAGACACCATGAAGGCCACCATGCTGGGGCCATATTGGAAGAGTCCCACCCATGTGCCTTCCAAGGTGTCTTAGTTTGCTAAGGCTACCATAATGTTTATATAAGTGCCACAGGCTAGGTGGCTTGACCAATAAAAAATTGGTTCTCACATTACTTGGAGGCTAAATGTTCAAGACCAAGATGTGGGTGGGGTTGGTTTCTTCTGAGGCCTCTCTCCTTGGTCATCTTCTCCCTGTGTCTTTACATCATCTTCCTTCTGTATGTTTCTGTATCCCAATTTCCTCTTTCTAAGAAGGACCAGTCATATTACATTGGGGCCCAACCTAATGATCTCATTTTAATTAGCTCTTTAAAGACCCATCCTCCAAATACAGTCACTTTCTGATGTGCTGGGGGGAAGGACCTCACATGAATGTTGGGACAGTACAATCAGCCCATTCCCAGCCCAGGTCTAGGGACTCCAGGCAGAGAGGACGTCCTTCCAGAACACAGGCTCTGGGAGCATATTGAGGCCTGCAGGAAAGAACTTCACCGAGCCAGGAAATGGAACAGAACAGAGGTTCCCACAGGAACCCTGAAGAACCCATAAGAGGAGCCTCATGAGAAAAATTTTCAGTTGGACACCTGACATTATCAGCCAAGAGGACTATAATAAACAAGAGAACCTATTCCCTTCTCTATTCTCTCTTCTGTGTGCTCAAACACTGACCCTGGAGGGTGAGAAAGAAGGTGGAGGGAGGAGAGTGAAAGCACAAACCACTGGCCTCTTTGCCTGTGGGATGCAAAGATGTGGGTCACATTCATTCTAGGGAAAGGAGAAAAGGGTGAATTGGATGGAAGATGAAAGCTTGATTTCTGAATGTGGCCTGCTGTGGACCAGGGAGGCTGGGGAGTAAGGCAGGTCAGAAATGTGAAGACAATGGGGATTCACCAGCGGGAGACACAAGCCTGCTTTGGAAAAGTATCAAATCAGACTCTCTTGAAGAAACCATGACTTTCTGGGAGGAGAAGCATTGCCTGCACCATCAAAATTGTCCTAAAAAAATCAAGTGCATTACTCAATAATTAGGAATAAGTCCTTCACTTCCCAATCTTTTCACAATGATTCTGCCAGGAAAGATAATTTCCCAATAGCCACCCACCAGGCCTTTGTTCTCTGGTGGCCTTGAGTCTGAGGCCTTCCCATTCTCTATGATTCACTCTCTGACTTTCCCTAATTACTTCTCATGGACATACCAGGCCCCAAAGCACATGTGCAGGCCTGATTCCAGCATCCAACACCACAAAACCCAGAGAACTCTTCTTCCCTACACCGACACCCTAGGGATGGGGAAGGTTGTTGTTCGTAACTTCAAGGTACAAAAGGTCTTGTGCACCCTTGTTCTAGGACAAGCTCAGGTTTACTTATCTTATAAGCACCCTAGAAAAGGAAGCCATATTCAGCAATTCCAAGATGATACTCTATCTCTACCTACATATGAGGTAGCTGGCAAGGTCTCTACATTAGTCAGCTCAGGCTGCCACAACAAAGTACTACAGCCTGGTGGCTTAAGCTACACAAATTCATTGTCTCACAGTTCTGGAGACTGGAAGCTCTAAGTCAAGATGTCAGCAGGGCCCTGGCTGGTGGGACTCAGTTCGTTGAGCTTGTCCCGTGCACGGAAAGGGCTTAATCCCCAGGCAGGGTGTGTGCGGGAGGCAGCCAATCCATGTTTCTCTCTCACATCTATGCTTCTCTCCCCCTCCCTTGCTCTCTCTCTAAAAAACAATAAAAAACATACATTTTTTAAAATCTTGAACAACAACAACAAGATGGCAGCAGGATTGGTTCCTTCTGAACACTATGAGAAAATATGTTTCATAAATCTCTTCTAGCTTCTGCTAGTTTGCTGGCAATCTTCAGCATTTCTCAGTTTGCAGAAGCATCGCCCCAATCTCTGCCTTTATCTTCACAGGGTATGTCCTCTGTGCCAACCTTTGCTAATCAAATGTCATTTCCACTAGTTGAGGGGGAAAATGCATGCCTTAAAGCTGAGTTCTCTGAATGGGATATGAAGGCTCATATTGAGATATGAGGCTTCATGTTTTATCTGTTACTTTAGCTGCTGTTGACTCATCTGTACCCAAGAGTTTACAGATGAGTAAATGCTGGGATTAAATGTGAGTAGAACTTTGCTTTGAAGTCAAAAGTATGTCGGGGGCTTTTATTTGCTTTGTTTGGAAATATTTTTCTTGGACAGTCTTATTTGATTTTCTATTATTTACCCAGGGAATTTAGGGCAGCCAGAAGTACATCAAAAGTTCCTTTAGTGCCCTTTGTCATCGAGTGACATAAGAACAGTCTTAAAAGAATGGTCCTTGGGTGCATGTGGTAATTTTATTCAAGATCTCACAATCTTTTGCAACAGGTATTATTTTCTATTTTAATTATTTTCTATTTTAGAGGTTATTGGAGGCTAGTCCAGGGGGAGAAAACTCAAAGAATAAAGTATTGTGGTTCAATCCTAGCCCATAGCCTCTGCTTCTGAGAAAAATGAACTCCCTTTATAACATAGTCATCACCAACTGTCCTATATCTGGGCGTCTGCCACCTAAATGAAATATTGCTTGACCAACCAAAGATATTTCTTATTTAACAAACATTACTACTTTCTACTATGTGTCTCAGACTATTCTATGCATGAGGAATATAATGATGAGCAAAGTTCTCATGAATTTACATTTTAGTTAGGAAAACAGACAATAAACAAGATAAATATATTAGCATACCTAGTTGAATAGTGTTCCCTCCCCCTAAAATTCATGTCTACCAGGAACCTGTGAATATGACCTTATTTAAAAATATAGTCTTGCCCACCCAATGTGGCTTAGTGGCTGAGCATCAGCCCATGAACCAGGAGGTCACAGCTCAATTCCCAGTCAGGGCACATACCCGATTGCGAGCTCCATCCCCAGCGAGGGGTGTGCGGGAGGCAGCTGATGGATGTTCCATTCTCATCAATGTTTCTATCTTTCTATCCCTCTCCCTTCCTCTCTCTAAAATCAATTTAAAAATCTTTTTAAAAAATAATATAAAAATATAATCTTGTCAGAATGGAGAGGGTGGGCTGGATTGGATAAAAGAAGGTGAGACTAGCCAAAGAATATATATTCGTAGCCCATGGTCACAGACAAAAGTGTGGTGAAGGCCAGGTTAGTGGGGGTTGCTGGGAGGAGGTGAGCAAAGAGGGGGGAAATAGGAGCATCTGTAATAGTGTCAACACTAAAAATAAATTTAAATATATATATATAGAGAGAGAGTCTTTATAGATGTAGCAAAGGTAAAATGAGATTATACTGGATTAGGGTGGGTCCTAGATCCAATATGACCAATGACCTTCTAAGAAGAAGAAGATTTGGACACAGAGAAATACGGGGAGAATAACATGTGACGACAGAAGCAGGGGTTGGGATGATGTGGTTTTGAGCCAAAAAATGAAAGGATTGTCAGTAACCACCAGAACTTAAGAGAGAAGCATGATCAGATTCTCCCTCAGAGCCTCCAGAGAGAACCAACCCTGCCAAAACCTTGATTTTGGACTTCCAGCCTCCAGAACTATGAGATAATTAAGTTCTTTGTTACAGCAGCCCAAGGAAACGAACACAATCTGTAAGTGATGATAAGGGATAAGGAAAAAAAAATAAAGCAGTGAAATGGGATAGAGTCTTAGGGAGAGGCGGCAATGTTACATTGGCCAGGAAAATCCTCAATGTAAAAGTAACATTGATTCAAGACAGAAGGAGATGAGGCCGTAACACATGATTACACCTGGAAAAGGTGTCCCAGACAGGAAGAAGAGCAAGTGCAAAGGCCCTGGGAAATGCCTGCATGTTTAGAGAACAGCAAGTAGTCTGGAGTGGAAAGAGAGCTGAGAAGAGAAGAAAATGAGCGCAGGGAGGTGATGGGCAGGCAGACCATGTAAATGCTATAAGGCTGTTGTGAAGTCTCTGGCTCTTACTCTGAATCAGACAGAACAGGGCTCTTGTGGTGTGAACAGGAGAATGAAGCAGAGTGACAGGATCTGACCTGTATTTTAATAAGATCTTTGAGTTGTTGACATTATGTCCAAAAGAGGACAGAAGTTAGAAAACTATTGCAATAATCTAGGTAGGAAATGACAATGACAGACCATGGTGGTAGCAGTAACACTGATTGCATAGGTTCCGTTTTGGGGTCCAGTTTGCAGATATGGTGGGTGTGGATCAAATGTGAGACATGAGTGAAAGAAAGGAATTAAAAATGGCTCCTTGCCCTCACCGGTTTGGCTCACTGGATAGAGCGTCCGCCTGGGGACTGAAGAGTCCCGGGTTCAATTCCGGTCAAGGGCATGTACCTTGGTTGCGGGCACATCCCCAGTGGGGGCTGTGCAGGAGGCAGCTGATCGATGCTTCTCTCTCATCGATGTTTCTAGCTCTCTATCCCTCTCCCTTCCTCTCTGTAGAAAATCAATAAAATATATTTAAAAAAATAAAAATAAAAATGGCTCCAAGAACTTGTCATTCATTGAAAGGAGAAGGTCGTGGAAAAGTAAGACATGTTGGGGAAGATCAAGAATCAGTTTGGGACATGTTAACCTTGAGATGCCATTGAGATATAAATGAGAACATTACTAGCAGTTGGGTACACAAGATGGATCTAAGGAGAAGTCTGGCAGTAGATACAAACGTAAAGTTGTTGGAACATAGAATCACATGTCTACGTATTCATTACGTTTCTCCACAATACTTCTTGTTTCCCTGCAGAAATACTACATACTTTGACAATTCAGGAAGGGTGACCCTGCCTCTGACTTATGACAGTTCTACACCCTTCTTACGGGAAGAACTATAAAAATGATTTACAACAATCTGTTTAATGTTTTATATTGTTATATATTTCCTTTATAACCCTTCTAGTAAAAATGTTAGTTCACAATGTTAGAAGACATCAAATAGGAAAAACACCATTTAAAAAGTAAAAATGGCAACTAGAAAAGTTCATTAAGCCTGGCACCTTAACTTTTTTGTTGTTGTTGTTAATCCTCACCTGAGGATATTTTTGCATTGATTTTAAGAGAGAGTGGAAGGGAGGGGGGAGAAACATCAATGTGAGAGAGACACATTGATTGGTTGCCTCCTGCACACGCCCAACTGGGGCCAGGGATCAAGCCTGCCATCGAGATACATGCCTTTGAGCCAAACCTGCAACCAATCATACCTGCAACCCTTCAGTCAGTGGGGCGGGCTAGGGCTTAAAGTTCTCTTCCTGATCATCACACTCTGTGGGAGCAAGAAAAGCAAGAAAGCAGAGCCCCCATGGGAAATTTTTTAAAATCTTTTTTATCATCTCAGTTTTGCGAAGAAAAAAAAAATCATGCGTTATTTTAAATCAGTGAATGTAAGGTTTGTACTGATCAGTGAGATCCAACCACAAATTTGTTTTGATTCCTAGTATTTATTAAACATTGTCTCTTAAGAAGATGTAAAAACAGATGACCAAAAAAGCATTTAACAAAATTCACCATTAACTCATGATTTAAGAAAAGAACACGGCAAAACAGGAATAGAAAAAAAACCTTAGTCTAATACAGGGAAAATAAAAAAGACTAACAGCTAATATAATACTTTATGTGAAGCATTGAAAGCCTTCTTCCTAAGATTGAGAACAAGGTCAGGACGTTGTTCTCAATCTTACAATTTATATTTATTGTACTCTTCTAGTACATTAGTAATGTTGTACTAAAAGCAATAGGATAATAGGGCAAGAAAAAGAAAAAAGCAAGGAAGATGTAAAACTACCCTTATTTGCAGATAATATAATTGTGTACCCATGGAATCTACTGAAACCAATCCCATTAAAATTGACAAGTGAATCTGGAAAGGTTGGAGAACAATAGGGCAATATGCAAAAATCAATTATATTTCTATACACTAACAAAAAATAATTATAAAGTACAACTTAAAATAATACTACTTATAATAACAATACAAAACACCATATACCTAGGAATAATTCTAGCAAAAGATGTGCAAGATCTCTATACTAAGAACTACAAAAGTTTCTGAGAGAAATTAAAGAAGGCCTAAATAAATAGAAAGATATACGCTGTTCATAGTTTGAAGAATTCAAGAACTTAAGATGTCTGTTTTACTCAACTTGATCTCTTTAAAATCCTAAAATCCTAGCAGGCTCTTTTGAAGAAATTGACAGGATGATTCTAAAATGTTTATGGAAATGTGAAGAATCTGAAGTAGTTTTCTCCTTTGAAAAAGAACAAGGCAGGAAGGGGTGGGAAGAGATCAACCATTCTGAATAATCTACTGAAGGCTAGCTGGAGAGAATCCTGATCACCAAGGACAGAAAGTGGAGACCACAAAGAGACCAGTAGGCAGTGCAGAGGAGCAGAAGGCCCCACAGTCAGCAGCTGAAGTTCTGGAGCGATGTTTCAGCTGGGGGGGGGGGGGGTGGGGGGGTTGCCACTGAGAACTCTGGGGTCTAAACCCAAAGCTGGGCTCCCCAGCCCAGAGCACCAGAACCCAGAAAGGTGTCCACGCAACATCTAGCTGGGAAAAGCAGCAAGGTTGCTGTCTGCCAGGGAGAGACAGATAGATAGGCAGGCCCTCTCTTAAAGGGCCAATGCACAAAATTTCCCCGTGCAGCCACTCACCTGGGGCTCTGGCAGAGGTAGGGCAGAGTGAACTGGAGCTGTGTGAGCAGAAGCCAGGGTTGAGGGCTCTGGGGTTAGAGCTTGGAAGGCAAATACTCCACTTTTCTGTACAGTCAGTCCCTTATGCTGCAGATGAAATCTTTCTCCTGGGGACTTTTATCATCCAGGTAGCCTTTGCCTGGGGGGAGGGGGGGGGGGGACAGGTGTGCAGGGGAGGCGAGCAATTGCCCTACCATGTTGGAAAACCTCTCCCCCTACCCAGTGGTGGACAGCCTGAAGCTAATCAAGACTGAAAAGCAATCAGATTTCAGGCAAAGGCAGGTCTCTGGAAGCTTTGAGTCTGCCTGATCTAATTCTGGGCCTGGGGCTAGGAAAAGCAGACTTTGGTGCACATCATGGTTTTTTCTAAAGGCGCCCAGACCCAGCAAAGGGAGCCACACCCTGTGGGTTTTTAATAGCTCCAAACAGGGTACTCAGGGCCAGTCACAGACAGCATCTGACATTGTCCCGCACTAGAGACTGGGATTCAGACCAGATCTACCTAATACACAGACAAAAACCCAAACAGGCAGCCGAAATGAGGAGAGAAAAAAACAAGCCCCAAATGAAAGAACAAGAGAATTCTCCAGAAGAGCTAAATGAAATGGAGATGAGAAACTTATCAGATATAGAGTTCAGAATAATGATGGCAAGGATGCTCAACAGCATGAGAAAGAATAGTAATCATGAAAAAAAAAAAACAGTCAGAAATGAAGAATGACATAGACAGTGGTCGGCAAACTCATTAGTCAACAGAGCCAAATATCAACAGTACAACGACTGAAATTTCTTTTGAGAGCCAAATTTTTTAAACTTAAACTATATAGGTAGGTACATTGTTATTAACTTAATTAGGGTACTCCTAAGGCTTAGGAAGAGCCACACTCAAGGGGCCAAAGAGCCGCATGTGGCTCGGACATAGCACTAACAAAACTACCATAAAAATGTTAATCAAGCCCTGGCCGGTTTGGCTCAGTGGAGAGAGCGTCAGCCTGCGGACTGACGAGTTCTGGGTTCGATTCCAGTCAAGGGCACATGCTCAGGTTGCCAGCTTGATTCCCAGGGTGAGACATGCAGGAGGCAGTCAGTCAATGATTCTCTCTCATGTCATTGATGTTTCTATCTCTCTTTCCCTATCCCTTCCTCTCTGAGATCAATGAAAATATGTTAAAAAATGTTAATCAAAACTGTGCTATTGCTGCAAAAATAAAGAGATCATTGGAACAAAAATGGAGATTCCAGAAATAGAACTGCACATACATGGTCAGTTGGTTCCACCTCAATATACCAAAGAAATTCAATGGGACAAAAAAGAAATCTTTTGTTACAAAGGCAATAAAAAATTGGAATCTACACAGACAAAAATAAATACATAAATCTCAACTGTCACCTCATTCCATATACAAAAGTTAATTTAAGGTGGATTATACACCTAAACTTGAAAACTATAGCAATAAGGCTCTAGGGAGATGAAGACTTCTTAGGTCACAAAAGCACTAACCATAGAAGGGAAAAATTGATAAATTAGATACATCAAAATTAAATACTTCTGCTCATTGAAAACCATCACTTACAAAATGAATAGGCAGACACTAGGAGGAAATATATTAGCTCAACTTCTGTTTTTAAAAATCTGCTATCCAGACTACAGAACTCCTATAAATCGAGTATTAAAAAAATAAATGACAACCTAATATTTTAATGGAAAAATATTGGAACAAACGCTTCACAAAGATACACAAGTGACCAATAGGATATTTTAAAAAGCTCACTGTTACTCAAAGAGAAATCCTAAGTAAAACCAGAATGAGAAACTATTTCATACTCATTAGAAGGGTTTACATCAAAAACTGACAATACTAAATGTTGGTGTTGATGTGGAGCAACTAGAACTCTCCTTCGCTGGTGAAAATGGAACATGGTGCACCGCTTTGGAGAACTGTTTGGCAGTTTCTATGAACACATATCTGCCCCCTGGCCAGCAATTACATTTCTACAATTTATCCAGGAGAACTGAAAACATATATCCACAAAAAGATATGTATAACAACGTTCACAGTGAACTTATTCATTACAGCAAGTAACCGAAAACAACACAATGTCCCTCAACAGGTTGCCTCTTGTTGAAGGGGGAGTGGGATGACTATAAAGAGACACAAGGGAACTTTCTAGAGGAAAGTAAAATGATCTGGATGGTGTTTGTGGGTGGCGGTTACATGGATGTACACAGTTATCAAAACTCACGAAACTAAACTCTTCAAATCGGTGCATTTTATTATATGTAAATTTATACCTCAATTTAAAATTTTGAAAGATTTTCTAACATTTTTTAAGTTAGATGCCTATGTGTTTCTTCTGCTGTACAAGAAATGCTGAGAGCGATGACAAAGATTTTTTTTGTTTATTGATATTAGAGAGGGGGGGGTAGGGAAGAGACAGAGAGAAACATCAATTTGTTAGTCCACTTATTTATATATTCATTAGTTGATTCTTATATGGGCCCTGACCAGGAATCAAACCCACAACCTTGGGGTACCGGGACAAAACTCTAACAAACTGAGCTCCCTGGCCAGGGCCAAAATTTTTCTTTTTGAAGCATTAAATAACTTAAGCACCTGGACACTAAGTCACAGCTTCATAGGTCTATGCCATTCAACAGTAATTTTCCAAATACTCTTAAGGAACAGAAAACAAAATCCTACCTGGGAGCCATATAATTTTAAAGGAAAAGAAAATAAATTGGCAGTTCTGATGAACCCCCTCCTGATCCCTAAGTCAGGCAGCCCCTGCCCCTTCATTAAGAAAGCCATGTGGGCCCTAACCAGTTTGGTTCAGTGGATAGAGTGTCAGCCTGCGGCCTGAAGGGTCCTGGGTTCGATCCCAATCAAGGGCACATGCCTCAGTTGCAGGCTCAATCCTCGGCCCTGGTTAGGGCACGTGCTGGAGGCAACCAATCAATGTGTCTCTCTCACATCGATGTTTCTCTCTGTCTCTTTCCCTCCCTTCCACTCTCTCTAAAAATCAATGGAAAAATAGCCTCGTGTGAGGATTAACAAAACAAAAAGAAAGAAAGCCATGTTCAGTGATGTTCAGGAGAGTCTGAGGGTTTCTAACAAATAGCAAATATAGGTCAATGTATGGCTTTTAACGTTTTAAAAGACAATGTGTTACAATCTCTTTACTCACGAGTTGCAATGCCAGTGGTTTTCTTCCTGTCATTGCGCTGCATTCTGTTGAGAGGTGGCTGCAGGGGTGCGTTACACTTACATTTGGAGACATTTCTAGCCAAGGCTGTAATTTCAGCTTTCATTAGCTCATGTTAAGTCAATCTTACTGACAATAATGAGCCCACAGGCTCACTTAGTTTTAAGGCCATACTTTGTTCCTAACAATAAACCATGCTGTCGACATGGAAGAGGTTACCAGAGGGCACACATCCAATTACTTGAATAGTCTTGCCAGATTATCTAAAATTATGCCAGTAAGAAAAGTGGAAATGACAAGCTCCCGTTTGCAGCAGTTAGAGATGAAATTTCTTTTATAAGAAGACATTCTGTACCCTCCCTAACCCAGTAGCATTATCATACTAGAAGTATTGGGGGGGGGGGGAGTGTTATAAATGCTCAAACATGTTCTAGAATATTCTTTTCTATTTCACTGAAGTCCATCGAGAAATGAAAGCGAAAAGCACTACATGCTCTTCTTCTCTGTATCACTCTGTCCATGACCTCGGCAGTGAAGTAGAGGAGAGTGGTTATCCATAGTGGAATAGGGGTGCCCAGCCTGCCTGTGTTCTCATGCTTGGCGCTGAGTCAGCTGACTGCTCTACACCATTGGTTCAGTTTTGGTTCTTTCATTCTTCTTTTTTTTTTTTTTCTTTCCAGAAAATCTTGTCCAGAAAGATTTATTGAGGATCTAGAGGTATGAGATTTGAGCTGGGTTGAAGGATACATAGTGTTTTCCAAAATAGTCAAGGGGGATGCAGAGTCTTTTTATTTTTAGATTTTTTTAGAGAGGAAGGGAGTGAGAGATGGGAACACCAAAGATGAGAGCGAATCATTGATCGGCTGCCTCCTGCACGCTCGCCCCTCCTGGGTGGGGATCAAGCCCACAATCCGGGCATGTGCCCTGACTGGGAATCGAACAGTGACCCTCCTGATTCATAGGGCATTGCTCAACCACTGAGCCACACCGGCCAGGAAGGGCAGACTCTTTTCAAACACTCTTTACTAAAAAACAACAGAGATTAAAAATGGCGGCGGAACACCACCTTGGGCACCACCCCCGAGACCAGTCTGCGCACCTTAACTCCTTATCGCCGAGCAACCGTGAGCTCCCAAATTCCTCAGAATTACCCTCCGAGGTCAACCGCCTGGCCTCCCTGCCCCCCCACCTCTGCGGCCGCCCACACCTACCTCTCTCTGGGCTTCTATCTGGACCCTGAGGATGTGGCTCTCCAGGGCAGAGAAGCAGCTCCAGGGCTCTGAGTGCAAACCCGGCGCGGTGGCCGCACTCTCCCCCAGGACGCGCTGAGGCCTCCCCAGATGAGTGGGCAGAACTCGGGGCGCCAGGGAGGCCACCCCGGCCACGGGGAGGAACCTGACCAGGCCCTGGTGGACCTGCAGGTCCTGGTTCTGCCCCCGGGACGCTCAGCTTTAAAGTCCTGCAGAGCCGCTTCCGGGTGAGGAGGGGGAGCTCATCAGGAAGATGGGCCCCACCTGGCTCCCTCCGCAGGCTGCGCCCCAGGCCGGGCGGGCCAGTGGCTCTAGGAAAGGCTCAGCCTCCAGCACCACTAGGAGCCTGGGGAGCCCCGAGGCCTGTGAGGAGCCCCTCTGCCTCCCCTGGGGTCTGCCTTGTGCCTGAGCCTCTCCCGGAAACCCCAGCCATTCTTTTAACCACCCTGCAGCACTCTCCCGTGCACTGGACTAAATGGAACAGCAAAGCTTTTTGCAGCAAAAAAGAAAAAGAAAAGGAACAACAAAACAAACTTGTCCACAGTTTTGCAGGAATATACAAAACATTATTAGGTCTATAAATTGGGACAAACTAGAAAGGTGTTTTTGTGTGTGTGTGAAAACTGGGCATACAACACTTCGGTTCCACTCTGATGTAGTCCTACAGAGGAGCTATTTAAGATAAAGTTTCAGAGAAACAGTAATCCTGCCCCCTGCTTTCAGTTCTGGCAGAGAAGAAAAGGAAAAGTAATTTCTTTTATTATTTCCCTAGCTTTAATTAAAACACAGATGTTTTAATATGTCAAAGAAAAGAATTGATGAAGTCAATAATAACAAAATTTAAAATTCTGCCTGGCAAAACTCACCATAAGCAAAGTCAAAATACAAATGAAAAATTAAGGGAAAACATATTTAAACCTCATGCCATAGACAAAAGGATATTTTCCCTTACGATGACCTCAGGAAATAGAAGAATGGACAAAAGAGAGGAATATACAAGCTATCATAGAAAAATGGGGGAAAGACAGAAATATACAAGTCTAATGTAAAAGCTATAAATGCCTCTTAAATACATGAAAAGATGCCCAATCTCAGTCCAAAAAAAAAGAAAAAAGAAAAATTTAAACTAAAATGAGGCACACTTTTTTATCTATGAGATTGCCAAATATCAAGAGTTTGATAGGCCTCAGTGTTGGTGAAATTGTAGAGAAACAGTAATCTCACACATTTCTGAGAAGAGTGTAGAGACAATGGTGACCATTCAGACAATGTAGAGATCAGTTTGGAAGTACCCATCAAATGTACAAGGATATTGTTTGCAATAGCAAAGAATATCCATCAACAGGTTATCTGTGAAATAAGTAACGGACTATAAACATAGAGCAGAAATGTGACATTGGAAAGAAGGAGGAAGTTCCATACATGATGATCTGGGCGTGCGGTGGGGGGAATCTGCATCTTTAAAGAAGGGACTTCAAGCCCTGCATCTCTTATCCAAGCTCAGTTCTTAGACTAAGGGAAAAGATAGAAGAAAATGCTCCTCTCCCCATAATTTTAGCGTTCAGAGAGCAAAGGAGGACTGGGCTCATTTCCAAGAGGGTCCCATAAAAATAAGCAGTATTTGTTGAGAGAGAGAGAGAGAGAGAGAGAGAGAGAGAGAGAGAGAGAGAGAGAGTTTAAAAAGTCTATTTGCCACTATTTTCTAGGGAGTACGAAGAAGCTGGAGTTGAAGGCTGAGGGGAGAGAGGCAGGGAAGGAGATGAGAGGATGCATTACCAATCTGGCCTACTGCAAAAAAAAAGTGATTGATTACCAATCTTTCCGAACCAATCTCTGAGAAGTCATTTGGGCAGAAAAAGCCCTAAATTATACCTGATCTGAAACACTTAACCAATATTGGAATTAACCAGGTATATTTTCTACTACCAGGAAGAAATGAGGCTTAGGTCAAATTATTTAAAAAAAAAAAAAAAAGTCATATTTCCAGCACCCCTGAGGACATTGCTTGAAAATATTGTTCATGCTACTTATATATTAACTGATTTAGTGACAGCAATGTCAAGGCTCAAATATGTTCAAATTGGTCTAAGAAATCTGTCTCAGAAATGTAATTTACAAAGAAGCACTGACTTAATTAATCAATAGGTTGGGACAAATACTGTTTCTTTCTCTCTAAAATTAATAAAAACATATTTAAATAAGAATAAGTTTAGGGTGGAAACCAACAGACACCACTTTCACCAAGTGATCAAAATTAACATCACCAGTAGTAAGACATATCTAGTTCCTGATATGATATGCTAAGACACAACATCACCTGTGGTACCTTTTCAAAAATGCATAACCTCGTCTGATTGTGACAGAATTTCAGACAAACCCAAATTGAGAGATATTCTGCAAAATAACTTACCAGCACTCATCAAAAGTGTCAAGGTCATGAAAGGTACAGAAATAATGTGGAACTGTCACAAATTGGAAGAGGCTAACGAGACAGATTAATTCAGTGATGGCGAACCTATGACACGCGTGTCAGAGGTGACACGCGAACTCATTTTTTTGGTTGATTTTTCCTTGTTAAATGGCATTTAAATATATAAGATAAATATCAAAAATATAAGTCTTTGTTTTTCTATGGTTGCAAATATCAAAAAATTTCTATATGTGACACGGCACCAGAGTTAAGTTAGGGTTTTTCAAAATGCTGACACGCCGAGCTCAAAAGGTTCGCCATCACTGGATTAATTGCTAGTGAGGTGCAAGGAGCATCGCTTGCCACATCCAGCTACATGAGAAACAGGATTCAGAAGAGAATGCTGCAGATAAAGAGGTTCCAAAATAACAAAGCAACAGGAACTACAAAAGCAAAAGTTGACCTACACATGGAAGAGACAGTTTAACCTCTGTATTTTAAAAAAAAAAAAAAACAACAACAAAAAACTTCCCTTGCCCTGGCCAGCTTGTCTCAGAGATTAGAGCATCGGCCTGGGAACCGAAGGGTCCCGGGTTCAATTCCCAGTCAAGGCCACATAACTCTGTTGCAGGCTCAATCTCAGTCCAGCACATGAGGGAAGCAACAAATCAATGGGTCTCTTTCACATCCATGTTTCTCTCTCTTTCTCTCTCTCTCTCTTTTTATCACTTTTCTCTGTGTCTCTTTCCTCCTATCTAGCACCATCTTTGAGATGACTCATTTGATGTTGAATAGAGGATTTGATTGTGTTGTGCATTCACCATGGGGTAGACCATGCTCCTGGGTCACCCAGGAAGTTTCTGATGAACTGTTTTGGTTGCCTTAGGTCAGGTGTCCTTCCCTAGTTCATTCAATTCTGTCCAAGGTATTGGGCCACATGGCTCAGAGCACAGAGACCTCCTCTGTGGATGTCATTTATTATTGTCCTTCAGATTATTTATTGAGGTTGGCTATGATTTCCCAGATATTACTCTGATAACCAACCATTCCAAACATCACAGAAATGAGCAGAGTCAGATTAGATGGGCAGGAAACAAAAATCACCCTTAATCCTAGACAAGCATCTCACTAAGCAATTAACTATACACATAATCATAATCTGATAATCTCAGTCATTTCATGTATTAGTCCTTTCTCCCTTATTAAATTATAAATTTTTAAAAGGGAGAGTCTATATCTTATATTTCAATAATGTAGACTATTTAGTTCTATACCTAATTAATAAGTATGCATTGGTCTATTACCCTTTGGGACTTTTGACAAAATAATATTGTTTCTGGGAAAGATGACCAAAACCTTCATAGCTTAAAGACTCTGTTTCCTGCCTTCCTAGCACCTAATACTCTTCACTTTGCTCACTATTCATGAAAGAATCCTCTTCCAAATACTAGTAGTCCTGTTGCAAGAGTAATACCCCTCCAATAGTAGACATCAGACTAACTATTTGGACATGTCTTTCTGAGAACAAATGGGTGGGGAGTTCTAGGAAGGTTATATTCATGGTTTCCTTATTCAGGGGTGGGGACCATCCAGCCCACGGGCCATATAAGGCCCAAGAAATCTTTTGGTCTGGCCCTGCCACGGCATTCGGGGTGAGTTAATTACATGTTTGACCAAATATTGAGCAGGCTAATGTTTAAGTTGATAATTTTGTATGGCCCACGAATGATGTTATAAAAAATCCACATGGCCCTGGGCAGAAAAAAGGTTTCCAACCCCTTGGTTCTCTCTTTTATAGATATGGATAAATATCAGTACCATTTGCAGAACGCTGGCATGTGCCAGCCACTGTATGTACATTATGATTGATCTTCACAAAAACCATTGTGAAAGGTAGGCACCGGCCACTTCCCTTGAGAGGTGAGGAACTGGAGTTGAGCGGATTGGGGTGCTTGTCCAAAGCATCCAGCTCCAACTGGCAGATGGATATCCTCAAGTCAGTATGTTCCAAAGCCGTGATGCCTTCCTCTTCCTCATGCCTGCCTTCCAGTCCTTGCTTACTGGCTTGAAGTGCGTAAGCAAGCAGGCCCTGACCGTCTCGGGAAGCTCCGAGCACTACTTTCATCTGCCTGATTTAACGGATAAGGCCTCAGGGAAGATCAGTGGTCTGTGTGCTCCAACTTCAGGGAGAAAGGTTTGCATTGGGGCCTGGTGCCACCTGTTGGTTAATCCATGAAACTGGCTTTGTGGGTAGTTCGTTTCATCCCCACATCCCCACATCCCCACACCAAAAATCAACCAACCAACAATTCTCTGAAAGGAGAAGCCGTATCAAGAACTTGTCCATCGGTCCAATTCTATCCCACCTCCAGCCTCTAAAATCTGTACCCTGCCGGCTGGTGTCATGAAAAAGTCACTGAATTGAGAAATCAATCCCCAATGCCCCCACCCACTACTGTAAACTCAGGAGGTGAGTTAACTTCCCCGCGTTTGGATTTCTGAACCACAAACTAAAATGATACCTTTCCTAGAGCCCACGTTGGTTGTGAGGATCAAACGAAACCATGTAAAGGAAAGTGGGGTGTACATAGAACAATGCTCTGCGGGCATTATGTTCATGCTGCACTTTGGGGGCACCTATCACGACTTAACCTTAGATTTCTAGGAGAGTTGCCCGTGTGCAGGGCATGTGTCCCTCGCCTACTCCATCACAGCTTCCCTGCCTTTGTCCCTGTCTGCCTGTGTCCGAGGTATCACTGCATGTAGCAGTCTCTTCTTCTGGGTTAGGAATTCCCGAGGCAGAACTCGCAGTACAAGGCCCAATGTTGCACCTATACTGGGAGCTCAAATATGAATTATAATTTTAAATTTCATTCCTCAGTGAGCATGCGGTGTTGAGTGAGAATCAACGTTGAAATGCTTCATGAAAAGGAAAAAAAAAAAGATGACTTTGGAGAACAGAGAGGGCAAGGGAGGAAACGTGAATCTCAAATAGGCATCATCGGAACTCTTGTATGGAAGAGTGAGGGTAGACATGCTGGTCCTGGGAGAGAATAATCTCCTTAGGTGTGTCCGGTATTCTTTTCTTTTTCAAAATACTTTCACACAACAGTCTGCAGGATAGAGATGTTGAATGACTTTTCCAGAAATCAGAGTGTACAAATCACTCCGTGTGCTTCTTGACTGCCGACCCAGCATTCTTTCCATTATACAGTATCATGATATCACCTCACCACGTGGCTAAAGCTCAGATGATCTTGATGCACATGCACATACGTATTTTGTTTGTCAAACTCCTATTCACACTTCAAAACCCAGCTTGAATGTCACCTTTTTGGGGGAAGCTTTTCATTGTGCCCTCAATTAGAGTTCAATGGCATTATCCTCTGTAATGATACGATTTGCAGCAACCCATTTTCTACTTACAGGGCTTTCTCCATCCCCTCCCCCACTAAATTGGTAGTACACTATCCCACCATTTAGCACAATGCTTGGCACATACTGGATAATCAATAATCATGGATACATACTCACTCAATTCGGTTTGGGTGATAGCTGCCATCTATTAGCTGGGAATGCACTGTTGATGGATATAAGGCTGGATGGTCCCTTTACCCTCTTCATATCTAGAGACATATAAGCAAAGAAACATGGCAGAGGAGTAAACCTCATGGTTTAAGAGATGAACCAAGACTTTGACGGCACTTAGAAATTGCTCATTTTTTTAATGTTAAACATCAGTCAACAGGGAAGGATCCTGATAGGAGCCAGAAGCACACAATGTTATCTGATGGGCAAATATGAGTCAGGTCTTGGGTTCAAATCCAAGTTTGTCTTCTCTGAACTTGCACAACTGACTTCAAGTCTCTAAGCCAAAATCCCTTTTTTCAAATCATATTGGAAAACTATATCCAGTCTTCTTCCTTCCCCTTTTGCCTCTATATGGCATATTCTCAGCACAACACTCAGTGACCCCTGTAGTGTAAGAGCTTCTGCTAGAAGCCTCCAGTTGCACGTCCATGCGAATGGGGGTGCGGGGATGGGACTCTCGTGGAAACAGCTCCAGGAGAAAGCACAGCTTGTCATTACACCGACATCCCTGAGCTGACAAAGATTGGATTCAGAACCGATCACTTTTCACATGAAATTTACCACAGATGCTTTCAACATGATAAAAGGAATCCTCAGATGTATTAAATATAATACAACATGATAAACGACTATTCAAATGAATTTAAATTTTTTTCGACTGTATGTAAAATGTTGCTACGTGATGATATTTATCAAGATTGTCATTAAAAATGCAATTGTCGTTTAAAAATCCTGGTCAGAAATTGTTTCATTGTTTCAAGTCTAAAACCTGATACCAAAAATTCATGGTTGTGGAAGTGGGTTTATGTCTCTTATTTAAACTGTGACAAGGTTTTAGTTATAAGTTTTATAAAATTAAAGTTTAATATTATCCTCATTTTTTGTTTTTTATAATGAGTAATAGTTTTATATAACATGTGGAAAATATAACAACTTGTTTCCCCCAAGTCCCAGTATAAATCTCCCCAAATCCCCTTCAGTTTTCCTAATCTTCATACAAATATCACTTTCTATGGGTGCTATTACGTGAATAAATTTTGGAAATTACTGGAATAATGCTAAGAGTTTGAGATAGCAAGGTGGTTCAAATCTGCATTCAGGTACTCACTAGCTATACGTACCCTTGGATAAAATCTTTCTGAAATGTACTTTCTTTATCTATAAAATGGGATAACAGTAACTTCTTGATCCAACTCCTGCGCAGACTATATGACTTGATGCATGTAAAGCTGTTGGTGCAGTGCCCAGCATGTAGTAATTGCTCAGTAAACAATTGCATCATAATGGTAGTGAAGACAAAGGTGTTGGTTGATGATGATGGAAAAATTATTAAACTGATTTTACAGGGCGTTTCCTTAACACTCTCAGGTAACCAGAACTCTGACTTCCCCATACCTGGAGTTTTATGAAATACTAGAGGCCCAATGCACGAAATTTGTGCAAGGGGCTCAGCCCCGGCCACAGCGGGGGCCACCTCTGCCTCAGCCCCTGCTACCCTCAGCCCCCGCCTGCCGTGGCAGCTGCCTCTACCTCGGCCCTCAAAGCCCTGGCTTCATCTGGAAGGTCGTCTGGAAGAACATCTGGAAGGACATTAGGTCTAATTAGCATATTATGCTTTTATTATTGTAGATAGGAAAAATTGCACACACATTACAAGAACAAGAGTTCAGAACCTTATTTCCCACATACTGTGCTGAAATATATTTTTTAAGTTTATTAAATTAGGCTTGGTATAGACATGGTCTCAGCATACTACCCATATTTCAGGACACTTAATAAGAATTTCTTTAATTCAACCCTGAAACCATGAAATGTAGCCTAAAGAAAATATTTCATTGTGTTCTGTAATGTGGTTCACTCGTCTTGGAGTGAGATATAGATAAGAAATAAAAATGGCATCATCATCACTCTAAGAAAGAATCTCATGCATTTTTCATACATGTGTGACATTAATATACCTTGAGTATGCTGAGCCTGTTGCTATTTTTTTTACTTATATTTATGACATTCTGCTATCTGCAAGTGAGATTCCAACGAGAAGGAAATATTTATATACACCAGGGAGTCATACATAATTTAACGCTGGAGCGGGAAAGAAGAAAGTGTTCCAGCATGTAATACAACTTCCCTTTCAAGGGTAAATGTATCTGAGTAGAGTTCAAGATCAAAGTGTCTTCTTCTTGAGCAACACCAGGTATTGAGAATAAGAACAAATTTAATTTGGACTTTTTTTCATGGACTATTCCCTAGAAAAACCAGGGCTTGCTTTATTTATCTCTGAATTAAGGGATAAAAATGAAATTCTGCTGGAAATATTTAGAGATAGAAATTTTTTACCTCTAATTTTTTTTATCAGCTCTGAGACAGCCTAGTAACAGAACAGATTGGTACATGTTATCTATACAATAATAAACTCAGTCATATTCTGGCAATGATTCTCTGACTTTCTAAGACTCGGCACCAGGTATATTCCTGGCAATACTGTATAATGCATTTCCCCTTTAGGTAACTCATAGTTATTGATTTATTGGAAATTGATGCTAACTGAAAACTTTATAGTCTTTTTAAATGTTTGATTTTGCAATTAATACCACTTATTCACAGCACAAAAGTTGTCAATTAAAGACTTTAGATTATACAATGCAGCAATTTAATAATGAACATGAGATGTCAGCATAAAAAACACAAAGACACGTTACATAATGTTAAGCGAAGGAATATTTCTATAAACTTGGATGAAAAACTAGTAAAATTACATATATTTTATGTAAATAAAGACATTCTGGTGGTCCTTCATGCTGTGCACAAATATACCAGCTTCCTCCTCCTTCTGGACACAGTTATTAGTTTGCTAGGGCTCCTGTACCACACACAGTCTGAGTGGCTTAAGAACAGAAATGTATTTTCCCCAGTTCTGGAGGCTGGAAGTCCAAAGTCAAGGGGTCCGCAGGGTGGGTTCCGCTGGGGGCCTCTCTCCTGGCTTCTGGTTCCTCGGGCATTCCTTGGCTCACAGATCATGTTCTCCCTGTATTTTCACATCGTCTTCCTTCTATGCGTGTTTGTCTCTGTCCAAATTCCCCCTTTTTATAAGGACACCAGACATAGTGGTTGAGGGCCCACCCTGATGACTTCATTTTAACTTGATTCTCTTTGTAAAGACCCTATTTCAAAATAAGGTCCCATTCCCAGGTCCTGGGGGTTAGGTCTTCCACATATTTTGGGGGGGGGTGCAATTTAACCCAGTACAGTAGGATTGCACATCGAAGTTAGGCCCAACCACGTGATTTATCATAACCAGTGACATGTGAGGGGCACGAACGTGTGTCATTTCAGCCCATGGCTCTGCACATTCCCTTTTCCTGTCTCAGCAGCCACCCAGGGACATGCTCAGGCCACTCTCCATCAGTCTGATGGCCCGAGTCACTGTGAGAGTCAACCCTCTTTGAGCAGTGGTCAGCAATCTCATTAGTCAACAGAGCCAACTATCAACAGTACAACGACTGAAATTTCTTTTGAGAGCCAAATTTTTTAAACTTAAACTATATAGGTAGGTACACTGTTATTAACTTAATGAGGGTACTCCTAAGCTGGCCTTTGCTAAAAACATCCTCAATCTGATTGAGGTACGTTCGCTGAGGTTGACCCCTTCCAACTCTCCCATTGTTCCGAGCATCAGGAACAAGAAGTAAATTCTCCTTGTGTTAAGTCATCAAGATTTTAGAGATGTGTGTTGCTGCACCAGAACCGAGTTGTTCAGACGGAGGTAAAAACTCATACCTACCAGCGGAGCGCTACCGAAATAAAAACCTTAACCGAGTGGTCCGTTGGCAGACAGCCAGAACACTGCTGGCTTCATCTGTGAACAGATTTTATTAGCCACTGGAAAGGTGGTAATTGTTGTTATTCGGTGGCAAAAACTTGCAAAAAAATTGTCATGGGTGGTAATTTGGGGAGCAGATCACATGCCTACTGAACTATAGCTCTGGGGAAAGCGGTGAGGAAAGGGCGTTATAATACTGTGTCCTCGTGCTGTTGTTGCTTTGGGCCAGGTTTGCAGGAGCGAGATGAGCTCAGAAACTAATTGTCCCGGTTTGAAAGCAAGAAAGAAAGATAACGGAGCCCTGACTGGTTTGGCTCAGTGGATAGAGCGTCAGCCTGCGGACTCAAGGGTCCTGGGTTTGATTCCGGTCAAGGGCATGTACCTTGGTTGCAGGCACATCCCCAGTGGGGAGTGTGGAGGAGGCAGCTGATTGATGTTTCTCTCTCATCGATGTTTCCAACTCTCTATCCCTCTCCCTTCCTCTCTGTAAGAAATCAATAAAATATATTTTAAAAAAGAAAGAAAGGTAACGGAGTCCATAAATTCAGAGAGCCCCTAACAGGAAAGTGCAAAATGTAGAAATGCTTGGAGTCACAAAGCTGGTTAAAACCCAGCCTTGAAGCAAGGATCAAGTCAAAAGGATCTTACTCATTGCATAATTCTCTGAATGGATTAGAGTACCAGGGAGTAATGGTGTGGTGTCCAGGAAAGCATTTCAATGGGGAATAGGGAGAGGGGGAGGGAGGGGGAGGGAGGGGGAGGGGGAGGGGGAGGGGGATGGGGAGGGGATAGGAGAGAAATCAAAGGTTGGGCAGAGCCTACTGCTAATCCTCCTTGGACATGTAGTACTAAAAAATAATTGTTCTGCAGATTAGCAATTTAGTCAAGAGGGAGAAGCAAGGGGGGCAGAGAGAAAGCAAGAGAGAGAGAATAAAAGTATGGAAGTCTAGAAGGAAACTGCGGTATGGTTGTTGGTACGTGAAATTGATTAGAATCAAAGGGACAGGAAGCTTGCTAAGCACCCACGAAAGGTGAGCAGCCTGAGAGCAGCCTGAGCGTGTCCTGACTGATCCAGAGATGAAGGGAACTCAAGAGCATGGAAACAGCTGCTCTGGCACGGAGTTCAGATTAGAGGTGAAATCAGAGTTATTTCCTTTCACAATGTTTTATGGTTGTCTTAATCATGTCTTCATAAAAATAAAGAAATAATATGTAAACATGTAAACTCTGGTGGCTGCTTTGTTCTTTCTTAGGTAAATAACATTCTCCCGAGTGGCATCAGCCCAAGGTCAGGGACGCGAGCAGTGACTTGGCATCATGGGAATCTCAACAGGAATCAAAAGAACCTGTCTCTGCTGCCAGTTTCCACAGATCCCCAGGCAAGTGAGCACAAATGCTATTGTGTGTGGGGGGTGGGGGGGGGGGGGACACGTCTACTTGGTAAAATTTGCATAGGATGGGTTCCTGTCTGAATTTTTAAATTGCTTATTATATTTGTTACTGAAAAAATATGTCTGATTTATTATATTCTCTTATAGTTCAGTTGATTATTTTTTGTATAAAAATAAGCACTGTTATAAGTGATGTATAAAGGTTTCTGTTTCTGCTTTTAAGCATGTTTGTTGAGTTCCTTATTGATTCAAATTTACAGTTATATGTTTGTATGCCCATGAGAGTATATAAAAGTCAAGTTCATGTTTGAGTCTAATATATTAATATGTATGGTAAACAAGTTCATCTCCTTTTCTCAGGGAAGACCGAATGCTTCAATGCAAGAGAAAGAAAAGAAAGGAAAAGAACTCCGAGGTTACAGAGAGCAGGAGGGAATTTCGGATGCCAAGGACTAGCAGATTCGAGGCAAGGTCTCGGTGGAATAATTTGGGTCTTGATTTTGATTTAGAAAGTAAGAGACCAGTTCCATCCCAGCCAATCTAACCCCACTGACCCAGGGAAATCCACCTCAGACTGGAAAAGAGATGTGATGCTAATAAATCCTTTGGGAAATTAGATTTCAACAATTTGGCAAAGGTTTCTGAGTGGTCTTTATGTCTCTATAGTTTACATATCTCGCTGCAAACTCAAATGGGATATTCATATGTGGGGGGAAAAATTAAGGTCTCTTCCTGGCCTCAGAGAACTACCTGCAAAGATGAAGTCAATTCTCCTCATGCTCTACTCCAACATGAATATAGATACAGGAGACACACACACACACACACACACACACACGAGCACACACAAACACATGCATGCATGCACACGCACCTTGTTATCACCAGTGCTATGATGGCAGCCAGATCTAAACATGCCCCAAGAGGCCAACAAAAATATCAAGCCCCAAAATAAAAAATTAAAATACAGCAAAAGCAATTCAGATCGTTGCTTGCTTATTATGTTGGCCAAACTCTGGGAAATATGTGCAAGAATGTATTTTGAAGTATCTGGCCGAGGAAGAAAAGAATGTAGCTTGATAGTGGGGCTGAATTTATCAACACGAGCACACTTAGCAGAAATTCGGGGTCTGATGTCCTTGCCTGGTAGCTGGGAGTGGTTCTAACAGTGTGCTCAGCTGGCTCACAGAACCCTCGCCTCCGTGTCGAGCCACACAGAGCACAGCTGAAGTGTCAGGAATTCCTCGGTGTAACATGGTCATGGGCCCGGAAGACTTTGGAAGACAGCAGTTCTGAAGTGTTTCTACCACATGACCCAGGCCCACTCACTCTCAGACTATGTGCCCCAATGTGATCCAGGAGGCACACCCTTCACGAGTCCTTTGAGGACAGTGCCAGTATCCATGAAAAGCTCTTTGAGTCACTGATCTGCGTAAGTTCGGGATTCCATGGCAAGATACCATCCTGAAATGGGCCTTCTGATTTTAATTGGATTTGAAGGATCCTGGAGTAGCAAATGCCTTCAGCTCCAGCAGCCAAGTAGGGTACCTTCCCTCATAGGTGTGAAGGCCAGCAATCGGATCATCCAGTTCTTTGGCGGCGACCAGGGCATCCACAAAACAGATTGTGTGGACAGCTCACTGAGACAGTAACTGTTGTTTTTAAGGGAAAATATTCCAAGCCCAATAAATAGAGTCCTGATGTGACAAACAATAAATGGAGTCCAGACATGGTAATCTCAGTAAATCTTCCAACACATTTTAAGGGTTTTTCCCCCCAGTTTCTGAGCCAAGAACTGAAATGGGTATCTTTAGGAACTAGAAGTCCCCCTGTACTGGCTCACTAGCCTATGAAAATAAGGGATAAGATGGAAAAAAGAGAAATAGAAGTCAATGCCTCCTCCTCCTCCTCCTCCTCCTCCTCCTCCTCCTCCTCCTCCTCCTCCTTCTCCTCCTCCTCCTCCTCCTCCTCCTCCTCCTCCTCCTCCTCCTCCTCCTCCTCCTCCTCACCAAAACAGTAAATCCAAACCTAAAGAGCCAAGAGCTAACTGCTTCCCTGGGGGATATTGTAGAGAAAATGTCATCATTGAAGATTAAAAGAATGCAGGATTGGTGACCCAATACACCCCCATTTAATTCTTACAGCATGGCCAGTGTCGAACAGGTTTTGGAAACCGAAGTGGGTTCTGAGGAGCTGAATCGCATGACAATTAAAAGGACTTGTTTGGAAGTTGTCTCCTTATAGAAGCAAAGCAATAGAGGTCTGGCCCCTGGAAGGCCGCTCTTAATCTGGCAAGTGCTTCCGTTGTATCCCAATGTAGAGATGATGCCAGAAGTCAATGTCTGTCACTTGGCGAGAGAGCAGTGCACCTTCACAGTCCTGCCCCACACTTAAACCACCCGTCTGGCCTGTGCCACAACTGAGTCTACAGAACATTGGCCACCTAACCATTATGCTGGGTCACTACTTTGATGACATCATCTCATGCTCACAGGTCCTGGGGAGCAGGAAATAGCAGTTGCTCTCAATGCCGTAAAAAGAGATACAGGTGCTAGAGAGCAGGGGAGAGATCCTACAGGATTAAGGAGGCCCGGTAACTCAGTGAAGAAGGTAAGTCAGGGTTCATTGGTGTAAGGGGTGTTGGGTATCCCCTCTAAAGGAAAAGACAAGTTCCTCACCCCACCGATAAGAAAAGAGGCACAGTCTACTGTGCGTCTCTTCAATATGGAAGGCAAAATAAGTCACATTTGGGGAGATGCTCTGATACATTTACCAAGGGACCTGACAGCCACTGGCCTTGAGTGAGGCCAAGGGCAAGAGAATGGTCTCTGGCTGGATAGACAGTAGAGCCAGGAGTTCTGCCATCAACCTTAGGACCCAACGCTGTTGGGGAACCTGAAGGGCCACAGGTAGGTCAGGATGTTGTATGGAGACTGTAACAAGCTCCTCAGGGAGAAGCAGAGGGGAGGGCCTTCTTTAGAAGCTCATGGCTGGCTATTAAGCCCGGGTTCAGAGTGAATGACTTACAC
The DNA here is from genome assembly GCF_963259705.1 of Myotis daubentonii. Taxonomy (NCBI): domain Eukaryota; kingdom Metazoa; phylum Chordata; class Mammalia; order Chiroptera; family Vespertilionidae; genus Myotis; species Myotis daubentonii. The sequence continues at coordinate 16,689,819 of NC_081857.1, read as the reverse complement.
AGGACACAGGTGACTACAAGATCTAAGCTGTACATACGTATGACCGGGGTGGCATAAATTCTCTCATATCCAGCTTCAAGTGCAAAAGAGATACAGTGAACTGGGCCCCAGCAAGTGTGGGAGACACCAGGAAGCCTGAACAGGTTGCTGACCCCTCCCAGCCTGCCTACGCCTGCTGCTCTGCCTGCTCTTTTAACCCTCATGGTAACTTCCGGTCAAGATGGCGGGGTAGTTAAACGCTGACCTCGCCTCCTCCCACCGCCACATCAAAATTACAACTAAATCATAGAACTACTACCGTGGAGAACTGCCTGGACAATCCTCATGGTGAGAATATACCAAACATTTCTTCTGAACATGAAACACACATTATAGGAAAAGGAGCAATATGGTTACATCGTATTCCACAACATCTACAGGCAGCAGACATTATATAATGAGCCTATGAGAGACTTGGTTAGGTGCCCTCAAGGACTCAGCCTTGCAAAGATGCAGTAAATGCTCTGAAATGGAAGCAAATCTGTGGGAAATAACAAAGGGTTCCACGAATGGGAAGCCGACAATTTCAGGCTCCTCCTGGAAGGGGGTAAAAATGAGGGAAAGAATGGGATGGTACTAGCGGTTATTTCTGCCTAGCGAAAATAGCAGACAGGCAGATACTCTCTGGGGGACAGGACAAGAGTATGGCTGGAGCCCAGAACATCATCTGTGGAACCCCCTTCTACAGCCACATCCTGGGGAAATGGCAATTAATAAACCTACTCTGTGCCAGGCACTGTAATAGGCATTTTGAATACGCTCTATCCACTGAGCCAAACCGGTTAGGGCTCACTGAAATTCTTAGCACCAGACCAGCTTCTCTAGGTCCCGGGCCATTCAGGGACCTCTCTCACAGGCACACAAATGGTCATGACTGACACGGCCTTCCCTGATGCTCCCGTTCTCAAGAGGTTCTGGTGCCAAGCTGAGGGCCCAGCCAGAATCCTCTTCCGTTCTCACTGTCACTGGGCTAACCTGGAGGAAATTCACTGGTGTTTCATCCTATTAACCAACTCTGCATTTTAGCTCCATTTCTTAAAGAGATACTGAATGGTGCACATTTTACTTTATTTTATTTTATTTCCTTTTAACTTCTTATTCAGCTTCTTCCCCTAAGGCAGTGGTTGTCAACCTGTGGGTCGCGACCCCTTTGGGGGTCGAACGACCCTTTCACAGGGGTCGCCTAAGACCATCGGAAAACACATATATAATTACATATTGTTTTTGTGATTAATCACGATGCTTTAATTATGTTCAATTTGTAACAATGAAATTGGGGGTCACCACAACATGAGGAACTGTATTAAAGGGTCGTTGGCATTAGGAAGGTTGAGAACCACTGCCCTAAGACATTGGCAAAGGTCTCTTAGGAGAGGGGGCCAGATGCTAACCTGCATTCCATCATTAACCAGGCAGGTATGGCTGGCTGAGCTGGGGTCCAAACATGAGGAATAGACAGGCATCCCCTCTGTGCCCCATTCTCAATTATACACCTTCCCCCTACTCAAGGTTACCAATTTATTTGCATTGGAAACAGGGTACTTTTACTTTACAGGCAAGGGTGGAGGAGAGAGCGAGGTGGGAGGGGGAATGGAGTGGAAGGTGTGGCTCTGTTCCCCAGTAATTCACATAGATTTCTGCGGCAGCTGCTGGCCAGGCATCAGTAGGAGATGGTAAGAACCAGGCTCTGAGCACCTGGGAGACATCCAGGCTTTTCTGTTGTGATGATTTGACCATTATTTTGAAGTCTGACATATGGTAAACTCTCAATAAATGTTTTTCATGATAGAAAAATTAGGTTTTGAGAATGTTTTCTTTGTTTTGCCTGTTATAAGCAAATGTGAAAATTAATAGATATCTGTAGGCCTCCTTACCTTATAGAATATTGCCTTTCTGAGATACATACATAATTTTAAGATGTGTGGACAACGCCACAGAAGATCCTCAGCTCTTATCTCCCCAGGCCTATTTTATTTTATTTTATTTTATTTTATTTTATTTTATTTTATTTTATTTTATTTTTTATTGATTGCAGAGAAGAAAGGAGGGGAAGAGAGAGATAGAAACATCAATGATGAGAGAGAATCATTGATCGGTTGCCTCCCACACACCCCCTACTGGGGATCAAGCCCACAACCTGTGCATGTGCCCTGAGTGGGAATCGAACTGGTGACTTCTTGGTTCATATGCCAATGCTCAACCACTGAGCCACACTGACCATTCTTTTTACCTTTTATCTTCTTATTCAGAAAAAATTTAATGGTTTCTGCCTCTGGAGGGAAAAGCTGGCAAAGTTGAAAAGTTTTGCTTAAAAAATGAAAGAAAATATTAAAAAGGGGGGAATGTTATTGGGATTACTGTTCCCAATATCTCAGATTATCACATGGCGAGTCCAAGCAAAACATTCTGGAGAGAGCTCAACTTTTCAACATCAGCCCTTGGAAATCATTAAAAAGTAAACTGCAATAATAAAAGATGTTGGTTCAGGACAATAGCCACAGTGTTGTGTAATGCTTCCAACAGATTCACAGCCATGACATGTGAAAAAAAAGAAAAAAAGAAGCAATTTCTCAGCTTCATAAAAGCATCTCAAAACTTTTAAAAATGGCAACCAGACTTCAACTTGCACCATATAATCTCCAATGAATAGAAGTTTTGTCATTTTCTGACCCCTATAAAGAGTCAAAAAGAAAATCTCCTGGCTATGCAATGCAGGATGTCATATTCTTATTCATTTCTATCTAGTTCTACCCGTAGGGTTCTACTGTTGTTATGCTTCAATTTCTCTGCTCAGAGGCATGCATTTAGAATGACAACAAGCTTTCTGTTGCTCTCCAGCATGCCAATTAAATCTTCCACACTTAAGGGGAGGTGGTGATCTGAGTCTCTTAAAGGTTGTAGGGAGATTAAGGCAATTTTTTTTTAACTTACCTTATTATTTAAGTGTTACAGTGGTTGTTCTCACAAAGCATGAATTTTAGGAATATCTGTTACACTTAGCCATAAGTCTATTTTAACCCCTTCTTCTATCTTCTAAAGAAGGGCATCTTATTCACTGGAATGGGTTACTTTCATAGCATTTTGGCACAAGACTAGAAACCAACCGTCCTAAATTTTTTTCAAGGATAGTCTGAGAAACACTCACTAAGTAATCCTACAGGATGCAAGTAAAGAAAAAAAGGATTGGTGGGCAAATGAGAATGGAAAATGCTACAAGTAATAGCGTACTCAAGGCATATTAAAAAGTATGAGAAGTACTCCTTAAAGAACACAACTTTTTAATTTAGATCTTGTAAATTTTTCTTTAGTACAAAGCCGTTTTGACACAGAACATCTTTATAGATTCTAAACATCGATCGTTGGGAGCCGGCCCATGGGGCAATGCTGGAGTAAAGCGCTGTTAGGCAGAGATTGTATGGATGATATTTCAGAGTCCTCCTAGGATGTGACCCAGGATCCTCTGATTTATGGTGTTCTAGGACTTTCAGGAAGGAACGCACTTTTATGTTATTCTGTAGTGAACTTTCTGGATCATGAAGTAATTCTCGACAACAGTTCATTTGTATTCCGTATCTATTTCAAGCAAACCATTTATTAAGCTCATCCTAAGTGCTAAATTACTGCAACAATCATGTGTGGCTGGCACTATCATTATTTCATTTACAAATGAGCAAACTGGTTTCAAAAAGGTTAATTAATTTGTACAAGTTCCTGTTGCTATTAAGAACAGAACTAAAGTCTGTTTCAAAAGTCAGTGTATTTTCTAATACCTTAGAATGCAGAGTGAGTATTGACATTAATATTAATATTTTGAGAACTTGCTATGGGGTTTAACTCCTGTGTTCAGCCCTAAGGATTCAATATCCAACAAAAAGGAACAAGACTCCTGCCATCGTGGAACATGGGAAGCCAAGGATGAGACCAACATTAGTCAAATAATCATGAATATGAATGAGCAAGGCACTGTGTTAGTGATTCAAGGAAGTACAGAGACTATGCATTTCCTCAAAGATTTTACCATTTAGTTGAGTAATTTTTTAAATGAGAAATTAAATAATAACACATACTAACAAATATTAATAGAAATTAAAAATACAGTTAGTGCCAAGAATGGGATACATGACTGTCAGAGTCAAAATTGACTATAGCAGTGGTTCTCAACCTTCCTAATGCCACAACCTTTGAATACAGTTCCTCATGTTGTGGTGACCTCCAATTTCATTGTTATAAATTGAACATAATTAAAGCATAGTGATTAATCACAAAAACAGTATGTAATTATATATGTGTTTTCCGATGGTCTTAGGCGACCCCTGTGAAAGGGTCGTTCGACCCCCAAAGAGGTCGCGACCCACAGGTTGAGAACCGCTGGACTATAGGATAAGAGCCTCCAGATAGTAATAAAAACTTTAGGAGAACATTGAACAAAGAAGGTAGAGATAGGGACCTGGGGCATATTTAGCTAAACCTCGAAGACAAGGTTCCTGAGCTGAGAGAGCCCAATACTACATGTTAGACACTGTTACATTTGGAACAGACTGTAGAGCAAGCATGCAATCTCGCAGAAAAATGCTGGGGCAGGGGGTGGGGTGTGTGTCACACATCTCAGAGTTTGTGAAAGTTCTGACCATTAGGAAGAGTTTCGTTCCCATGAGCTAAAACTCTGCATCCACATTCCTTGGCTGAGGGTCATCTTAGAGTCTGGTGTTGTCACTAACAGTTTCTTCAGGATTCTTGCAAAATACAACTGCAGCTCATCCACAATGTGTAGCCAGTGAAGCCTTGTGGTTTCTGTGCTTCCCTAACTATGTTTCAAATCCAAGAAATTCAGTACTTACCACACAAAAGCCAGTATTTACAAGATGAAAATCGTAATAAAAGGGGAAGGAGAATGGAAGAGAGAAATACAGCGAGGGAGAAAGGGGTGAGAGTAGCTAAAGAAAAGTACTTCCTAAAACACAAATATTGGTAACTTTTTATAAAAAATATGTAGGATTTCCATTAACAGCATGTAGAAGACTAAAAGCCACTGGCCATAAAACACCTGCCAACGCTATATAAAATAGTGTAAACACGTGCAAATGCATTGCTGAGGCTGTAAGAAAAGACAAATACCCAGATGTGAAAAATAAAGTAAAACCATGGGTATGAAGGCCCAACCCAGCAGCTGCCTATGGCTGGGGAACATGAACTTTCAGTTTTAGTAGTTGGCCCTTTGCAAATAAACGGTAAATTAATAAAGAGAAGAGAAAGTAAACAAAAGTGGACAAAAGTGGGGGGGGGGGACCGCAAATCAAAACAGACTTCTCAATTATGTCCAAATAAATATGGAAACATAGACGAGATGAATTGCTTTCTAAAAGAGTCAAAAAGCAATAATTTCCATTAAGTCAAGGACAAGACTAGGCTGTTAACTATCACCACACCTGCCAAGTATTGTTCTCAACCTACCAACCAATGCAATTAAATAAAAGAAAGAAATACAAGGTATGAACAGTAGAAAGAAGGAGGTAACATTTCCATTCTTTGAAAATTACATGCTTATAAACCTGGAAAATCCAAGATAACCCACTTCAAAACTACTATACTGCAAAAAAAATATGAGAACTCATAAAGATAACTGAGTTCAAAATTAATTCAAAAAACACTCAAAACCAGTTAGAAGACACTCTAGAGAGGAAAACACACACATTCAAAAGAATAAATTAGAAATAAACTTAATCCAAATGTAAAAACTCTATATGAAGACATATTTTAAACATTATGAAGAGATACAACTTTAGGCCTTAGTAAATGGCCAACCTTAGTCATTCTTACTAAGGCCAACAACATACTGATAGAAAAAAAATGGACAGAGGATATAAACAGATAAATTGTAATATAATAGAAATGGCTCAAGCATTTAATAGATATTGAACTCTACTCATAGTAAAAGAAATTCTACATAAAACCATGAAATCATTTATTACCTTATTTATGAACTTACTAAATCAGAACTCCAAAAAGCAAAACATTTGACACTTTTTGGGTGAGAACAGAGATAAACAGCCCTTATCCTTCTCACTGTTGCAAAACTAGTGCAACTTTTATGTTGGTAACTTATCAATGTCCACCAAGTTATAAAAGGCACAGTCCCTTTGTGCCAACAACCTGACATCTACAAATTTGTCCTTGGAAATACTCTAAAATGAATTCCCTTTGTAGATGCAAAGCTATTTGTTGAGCAAAAGATTAAGAAAGAGACTGAAGCTAACCAATTGGTAGGGGACTGGTACATCTTGGTACATATATATAACAGATTAATTAACAGCCACTAAAAAGTATAACTCAGGTTCTGAAACTAAACATTCCCCCACTAAATATTGTTTAGTGAAAAAGATGGAGAATTGTGCTATCCACTATTTGAGTGAAACATAGAATATGTATATATTAAAATATCTCTAAACATAAGCTCTTTGGAAGGACATATAATAAACTGATTGCAGTTAACTCAGCAAATTGGGTTGCTGGTAGACAAGAGTAAGTAGAAAAGTATTTTACTTGTATCTCTTTTTGAAACTCTTGAATTTATGTACCAAATATATGCATTAATTATTCAAAACTTAATTTTTAAAGGTAATACACATAGTCGCCTTGCTCAAAAAAATAAAGTTTGCTGTGCCATGTAGCTTGATAACATGTACACTCTGAAGAACCATATGAAAAGCTTGTAGGATTTTTCCCTAAAATTCAAGTATTACACTTTTTTTTTTAACAACAGCAACAAAAAGAGAAGTTTATTTTTGCCAACTGGAGGATTCAAAATTAACATTACTAGTATAAGCAGATTTTGAAGAGTAAAATGCTACGTGAAGGAAAATAAATCCATTTCCTCTACTGTTAAAGCCACATTGGTAATTTGAGTATAATTTTGCAACAATTGTTCTAATAAGATTCTTAAGAAGAATTTAGTAAAACACATAAAAGAACAAAATTATTTTAATTCAGGTGCTTTTTTAAAAAATCTTACAGGTCTTTAGAAAATACACATTAAAAGAAAAATATGTATTATCCCACCCAACTACCAATTAAGATGTTCCATATGTATTGAGTATATTCATTAACAAAATTCCTATAAATCTGTTTTAGCCATTAAGATGTGAACAGTTTTATGAGTTGATCATAATTATCTTCATGACGATTATTTTAGTGGCAAAATTTTGATTTTTTTCCATAAAAATGCCTGAGGAAATGGGATGGCAATTGCTTTTAATATGTGATAATCCTCAAAGCTCATTATATAAAGAATAAACATTAAAATATAATAAACTCTGTTAAGGTAATGTTTGGGAGATCTAATGAAAATATAAAATTTCTTAGGGAGAAAAACACAGCTGTGTGACTATTCACCTAAAATTTTGAAAACATCACATGGGAAATATTTATTTAAAAACATAATATAAAAAAATAAATAAAAATAAAAACCACACTATAAATAGATTTTAATGAAATGTTTCACTAGACTTATTTCCAGGATTTCATTCTCTTATTTCCTATTTCAATTTTTGCTATGAAAGATCTCCAAAAAATGGAAATAAAAACTCTGGTGGATATGACAACATCTTCCCCCTGACCCCAGCTTCTAAAAGCATACTCTAGTACAAAATCCTTAAGAATGTCCACGCAAATAACCAAAAAATACACGAAAAATTGAGATGTATCAACCCAGTGACTTCACTGACATGTGTACAATGAGCACCACCTGTAGATTTAATATTATATCACGGTCACAGCTATAAAAAAAAATTGTAACCAAGTGTGAAACACACACTCAAAAATAATATGAGAGTTTCTGGGTCAGGACTGAATGGGGGATGATATAGATTCAAAATGTCATGAGCCTAAAGGAGAGGGACATCAAAGAGGACCACATAACCTGCAAAGGCCTTAAGCCACAGGAGGATTTTTTTCATGAAAAAGTTTGACTCAGTATAAAGATAAGAAGATAGCAGTGTATGGGCCGAGGCAGAATCAGCTGCATATGTGTGAAAGGTGTGTGTTGAAAAATAGGAGAAAGTGAAGCAAGGTAAGTAGACAGAAGAGAGGTGAGGGGACTCAACAAAGGAAGAAACCTTCCCAAGGTCACACAGCGAGGAAGAGCCCGGGCCAGGATGCAGTCCACCAAAACGGCTGCATTATCTGTTCACAAGCCTCTCTTCAGATATATATTCCCAAATTGACATGGTAGGAAAAAATTACTTCCAGAACCAACAGCTGCTTGGGTGTCTTAGTGGTTCTATCATCATGAGAAAGCATCTTCTTCAACTTTATCCCCATGCAATGGCTTTTCTCCAATCAGAACTTCCTCCAGCAGGTTCCCACTGGGCAAAAACACTCCTTTGTCACCTCATCTTTTTTTAAAAAAAAAAAATGTTTTCATTGATGGGAGAAAGAGAGAGAGAGAGAGAGAGAAAGAGAGAGAGAAACGGTTGGCTGCGTCCTGCATACCGCCTACTGGGGATAAAGCCCAAAACCCAGGCATGTGCCCTGACCGGGAATTGAACCAGTGACCTTCTGGTGCATGGGACAACGCTCAACCAACTGAGCTGCACTGGCCAGGGCTGCCACCTCCTCATCTCTCCCGCTGGGGAGCCTGTACTCCTTCCTCCTGGCTTCTGAACAAATTCTACCTCCCCTTCAATAACAAAGTCCCAGATCGTTCTGCTGTCTGTCTCACATCCTCCAAACCCACACTCATGTCTCCTTTCTTTGAATCTTTTTAGCATTTACAATTTATACCACATGATTGAGCTCTTAATTATATACCATCTTCTTTGTTCTATAATTTTTATGTCACTCTGAAATACAGTATCTTATTAAAAGCACCATATGTACAGGAATCACATGATATTTCATTCTGACTGCTATAGCTCCAGATACATATTATCTTTATTACTCTCGTCCCTTCTCCTTGAGTACAGCTTTACTTAAATGGTTCCACAGGTCAGAAATACTGATGACTAACATGGGCAGTGTCTTCAACATCCTCTCCTGGGAGGCAAACTGAATAGGACATGAAACTAAGAACATCTTGTAAATTTCCAAGTCACTTAACCTTTTGGAAATGATCTCACTGAACACAAAGTCAGATAATACAAAGAGCTAAAGTCATAAAGATGGGTTTTTTCCTCTGCTCATTTTTCCGTTTGAAAAAACATGGAGAAATGAATTATGGGTTTGAAAATCTGAAATGCTCAATTCACCCTCTTCAGAAAAATAAGCATATTAAAATGCAATATTTACTTGAACGTCTTCTCCTAGCAGCATCCAAAATTTAAAATCCAGATGAGTCACAAGTTTATCTTTATGTTTAATTCAGGGACCAGAGCTAGTCAAAGGTCAGCTAAGAGTTGAGTTGCTACGAATTGATATGCAAAACGGTGTCTAACCGTTTGTACACTCCTTAGAGTGAAATACTCTCAAGGTTACTCTGTTAGCAATGGATTGATTTGATAGTTGGATAGTTCAAATTTAAAGTGTTTCTTTAGGAAAAATGTTAATTATTGCCATTCTTGCTAAGTGGTTTGTGAAGTACCTTCCTATTTTATCTTGTAACTAGAGGCCCGGTGCACAAAAATTTGTGCACTTGGGTTGCGGGGGGGGGGTCCCTCAGCCCGGCCTGTGCCCTCTCGCAGTCTGGGACCCCTCGGGAGATAACGACCTGCTGGCTTAGGCCTGCTCCCAGGTGGCAGAGGGCAGGCCCAATCCCTAGGTGCAGCCCCTGGTCAGGCTCAGAGCAGGGCTGATTGGGGAGTTGGGGCGCCACCCCCCATCATGCACAGAGCAGGGAAGATTGGGAGGTTGTGATGCCACCCTCAGTCACGCTCAGGGTAGGGCCGATTGGGGGGTTGGGGCACCATCCCCTGTCAAACTCAAGGCAGGGTTGATGGGGAGGTTGCGGCGCCCCCCCTGTCACTCACAGAGCAGGGCCCATCAGGGGGGTTGGGGCGCTGCCCCCTGTCACGCACAGAGCAGGGCCAATCCGGGGGTTGGGGCGCTGCCCCCTGTCACTCACAGAGCAGGGCCCATCAGGGGGATTGGGGCGCTGCCCCCTGTCACGCACAGAGCAGGGCCCATCAGGGGGTTGGGGCGCCGCCCTCTATCACACACAGAGCAGGGCCGATCAGGGTGATGGGGCGCCGCCACTCTCACACTCAAGGCAGGGCCGATGGGGAGGTTATGGCTCTACCCCATCACACACAGAGCAGGGCCCCTGGGGGTAGGGGGGGTTGGGGAGTTCCCCCCTATCAGGCACAGAGCAGGGCTGCTCAGGGGGTTGGGGCCCCGCCCCCTGTCACACACAGAGCCGCAGGGCAGTCAGGGGGTTTGGGCGCTGCTCCCTGTCACGCTGATCCTGGTGCCGGGAGGCATATTACCCTTTTACTATATAGGGTAGAGGCCTGGTGCATGGGTGGGGCCGGCTGGTTTGCCCTGAAGGGTGTCCTGGATCAGGGTGGGGGTCCCCACTGGGGTGCCTGGCCAGTCTGGGTGAGGGGCTGAGGGCTGTTTTCAGGCTGGCGGGTGACTGAAGCTCCCAACCACTCCTTTTTTTCTTTTTCTTTTTTTATTCTGGGCCAGCTTTACCTTGAGGCTTGGCTCCAGCTCTTAGGCCTCCGCGGCTGAAAGTAGGTTTCTGGCCTTTGCTTACAATGTTGCCAATCTGCTGGCTGAAGACCAGTGGTATTTGTTACAGAGTTTGAAACTGCAGGCTCAGGGGCCTGCAGCCGCAGGCGGGGAACGTTGGTTTCCTCCGTCACTGAGGCAAGCAAGCCTCATGTTAGTTTCAAGCTGCCTGGCTGCCGATCGCCATCTTGGCTGACAGTTAATTTGCATATCTCGCTGATTAGCCAATGAAAAGGGTAGCGGTCGTACGCCAATTACCATGTTTCTCTTTTATTAGTGTAGATGATTCTTGCACGGCCCCATGGATGGGGTAAGATGATTTAAAAGGGGGGTTATCATGCTCACGGGTGTTTCCTTAAAACTCTACCATTTAAGGATGGCATTTAATATACTTTTAGGGGCCTGTGAATTCTCCATTTTGTCCCCAGATGATAATTTGACACACCAGGAGTTCCAGAAAGATTGTGATATATAAGAGCATTCCTCTTCATCACCCCTCGGAGCAGTCCGGGGGCCATTCAGCGTCTTCAGGCCACTGCAGACAGGGCACTCGGAGGCACCTGATACCCTGTAACTACAAAGGCTATGCCTGGAATTAACCTGGGCACAGCACCTAATTATTGATTTGGTGATTCCCAGAGCATTAGGGGTTGGGCAGCAGAAGAGGCATTGAAAGAAAGAGAGAATAGAAGAAAAATAAATAAATAAGTAAACATAGAAAGGTGGCCTGGAAATACAAAGGAATATTATTCCATCTTAAAAAATAAGGAAATCCTGTCATTTTCAACAGCCTAGATGAACCAGAAAGAAATTATGCTAAGGGAAATAAGCCAGAAAGACACATACTGCATGACAGCACTTGTATATAAAATCTAAAACAACTTTTTTTTTCATTGAACTCACAGAAACAGAGTAGAATGGTGGTTGCCATGGGCTGGGGATGAGGAAAAGAGGATAAATAAGTTCTACGAGACCAATGGATAGCATGGTGACTACAGTTGGTAAACTGTATTAAATACTTGAAATTTGCTAAGACAATAGGTGTTTTAACACACACACACACAGGTAAAAAAAAAAAAAATATATATATATATATATATATATATATATATATATATAGTGATGGAGGTGATTGATGTGTTAACTCAATTGTGGAAATCATTTCACAGTGTAGATGGATATGAAATCACATTATAAATATAACTTTACTAGTCAGTTACACCTCGGTAAAGCTGGAGGGTAGGGGGAAGAAATGAAGTGCTGATACATGCTACAATGTGGAAAAGCCTCAAATACATCGTGCTGAGTGAAATCAGCCAGACACAAAAGGTCACATGTTATATGACTGCATTTATAGGAATGATCCAGAAAAGATAAATGGAGAGATGGTTGCCAGGGGCTGGAGAGAGGAAGGAATGTAGAGAAACTGCTGAATGGATAGGGGTCTACTCAGGAGTGATAGACATGTTTTGGAACTACATAGAGATGGTGGTTGCACAACTTGGTGACTGTACTAGAGGCCACTGAATTGTTCACTTTAAAAGGATTCACTGTATACAATGTGAATTTCACTTTATGACGCTATTTTTAAGCACTTGTTAAACAAAAAAACAACAGAGATGCCATCGGCAATTAAGCTTTAGATGTGAATTGCCAATAAGTTGCATGGTAACTAAGCTTTGTAGTAACTAACACCATTTATTTTCTTCAAAGATCTTGACAGAAAGACTTCCAAAAGATTAGATCCGCAGCGAAAGACAGGCTTCATTGCTAAAGCATCATTGTCGTCAACATAACAAGCAACGTTGCAAATTTGTTTGCCATTTACTGAAGAAACAAACATTATCAAGAGAACGGACGGGGAGGAGGTGTTGATGCTGAATCTCGGCCACATTTGTACAGGGAAGCTTTGCAGCACCTTTATCTTTTAACAAAAAAAGAAATTGCTTTTTGATTCCACTGCACCCATAACCAGTGGAAATTTCTCCTACTTTCATCTCAGCTGAAGATGAGAATTATATCTGAGTGAATAATGAATGAGAGCTATTTAGAAACATGGATATAAATGCCCGTGGCTGGTGGTCCAGTCCTTTGTTTTCAGCGGCTTATGCGCTGGGCTGCCCTCGCTTGCATTTGTATTCTGATTTTGAAGATGGCATCTGAATCTGTTGCACATATTGCATTGCCCTTAGATATTGGAAAAGCTGGGAGATATGATTGCTTTGGGTGTCGTTTTCTTTTCTGTGTGGATGAAAATCAAAAGGATCTGGAAACATCGCAAGCATTTTTGCAATCTGCATTTTCCTTTATTTTTATTTGGGGGAGGGGGATTTTATTTGTTAATCTTTATTGCTGAAAGTATTACACATGTGCCCTTGACTGGAATGGAGCCTGGGACGCTTCAGTCCACAGGCCGACGCTCTATCCACTGAGCCAAACCGGCTAGGGCGGTACCACAGGTGTGTTCTTTTGTTGTTGTTTGCTTTTGTTTTTTATCCACTCATCTGCTGATGGGCACTTGGGCTGTTTCCAAATCTTAGTCATTATAAATTGTGCTGCTATGAAAAAAAAAAAATCAAACCCTATTTCCTTCCCTTGGATTTCAATAAGGAGAAGCAAGTAGGGGTTGGGAGTCCGAGGACCTAAATTGGAAACCTGGTTCAGCCTCTTATGAACTTACATTGCAGTGTACATAGTGGGTAGTTCTAAATAGTATCATTGTCATAACAAACAAACAAACAAAAACACAGAGATTTGAAAGAGAAGGGAAGAATATGAGAAAGAAAGAAGAAAGGGAAAATGGAAAAAGGAAAGAAGCATATGAGGAAAGATCGAGAAGGGTGTCAAGAGAATCATTGGGTGACTTTTCTGAAACCGTAATGCAAGATTTCTGAATCTTTGCCCTGGTTATTCCTCTGATTTTTCTATGATGTCCCGTTTCTTCGTTGCTTTCTCTCTTTGGGGACGTTATTTAAAGTGTCTCATCTGTTTTCCATCTCTTCTTGAGTAGTACTATATGACTACACAGCATTCTTTAATGGGATAAAGAAACAGAAAACCATGCCCCACCAGTGTCACTCAGTGGTTGGACGTAGAACCGTGAACTAGGAGGGCATGCTTTGATTCCTGGTCAGGGGCCTTTGCTGGGATTTAGGGCTCAATTCCTAGTAGAGGGAGTGCAGGAGGCAGCCAATCAATGATTCTCTCTCATCATTGATATTTCTATCTCTCTCTCCCTCTCCCTTCCTCTCTAAAATCAATAAAAACATATTTTAAAAAGAAATAAACAGAAAGCCAATGAGGTAAACAAGATTTGTGAGTCAGATTTCAACTAGCTCTAAACATAATGGCAATCTTATTGACTGACCCCCAAAACCAGAAAATAATGATTTCTCCTGGTGAATCTTTTCTGAACTAATAATACATGATCACCACAGGGAGTTTAGAAACAGAGGAAAAGTACTAGGAAAACATTAAGATCATAGTAAACATCCCTACCCAGAGATAACAGCTAATATTTTGTTTTACCTTCTAGTCTTTTCTACGATGCCTGTGGTCTCAATCTGCAGTCTTCTCATTTTTTAGTTTTCATTATTTCATGAGCATATTCTATGTATTTTTCCAAAATGCCATTTCAGTTGTGTAGCTGTCCTTTAGTTCATTGAACATTAATAAAACTTTAACAATACACTTTCTACCCTAACCCATACCCCACCCCAAACACTTCCCCCCACTATCAGACCATAGCTGTAAAAGACATGGGGATGTAAAGGTCACACAGGCCTTAAGCTTAAGTGTTGTCATAAGCCTTAGTTTACAAATGCAAATTTAAAAATCAAAGAAATTGGAAAAGGTTGGCAAATAATACTGCCCCGATCCCAAGTATCTTTTACTCTTGATAATAACACACTTGTTGCTCCCACCTCAATTTCAGACTGCCACAAGCATAAAGACAGTCTTCCCCACTAAAGCCCTCCTTCGACTTGAGTTTGTTCCTACTTTAAAGTAGGCAAGCATGTCCCCCAGGGTACAAAGAGATCATTCCTGCCCAGACACGACCAGGCCTTGACTTTTCCTGAGTCAAGGAGGCAATTTGCCAGCAAAATTAACTAAGTCGTGTCTCAGCTGACTGAAATTTGATCCAACTTATTGGAGGCCTGAAATAAAAATTAAAAATAAATATGAAAGCTGAGACAGGTACTACCTTGAGATTTCGTTGGTGTTTGCTTCCAACAAGAAAAGTGTGACATGCAAGTTTTCTTTTTACTTTCCCGGAGACAAGAATTAGTGAGAAGCATCTTAAATATTCTAACTCCCTTAAAGATTTTAATCTCCTCATAAGTAAAATACCAGGCACTAAAGAAATACTTGTTAACAAGTGAGTGAAGAAATAATTTTTAGCATTTAATAATGTAGAGATAAAAAAAAAAAAAAACAGAGAAAAGGAATCGACTTTTTGGTCACCTTTTTCTTTTTTTTCTTTTTTTAAACCTCACCTGAGGATATGTTTCTATTGATTTGTAAAGAGAGAGGAAGGGAGAGACAGAAACCTTGATTGGCTGCATCCAGTATGTGTCCCAAACAGGAATTGAACCTGTGACCCTTTGGTGCATGGCATGATGCTCTGGCCAACTGAGCCACACCAGCTAGGGCCATTGGACATTTTTGATAGTGCCAAATTACTATCCCAGTTTATGCCAATTAATTACCTGTTATCTTTGTAAATCCTCACCTGAGGATAATTTTTTATTGAGTTTTCAGAGGGAGGAAGAGAGATAGAGATAGAGATAGATAGAGAGAGAGAGAGAGAGAGAGAGAGAGAGAGAGAGAGAGAGAAAGAAAGAAACATAGATGTGAGAGAGACGCATCAATTGTTTGCCTCCTGCATGCCCCAACTGGAGCAGGGAATTGAATCTGCAACCCAGGTACGTGCCCTTGACTGGGAATTGAACCCCTGATCCTTTGATGCGTGGGCCTACACTCTAACCACTGACCCACACAGGCCAGGGCAGGAATTAACTCGTGAACTTCCATTTTGCAGAAAGAGATAGAACTATAAACTTGCCTGAGTCCTGCTGCCACTGTTTACTAGTTTTGTTTTTCTGAACTTTTTTTCTTCATAGAAAAAAAAAATACATCTCTGAGCCTTAGTTTCTCCATCTATAAAATCACATTGTAACAAGTTGTCTTCTTCACAGAAGGGCAGGTGGGGGGGGGGGGGGGGTCAGTTGAGAAAACAGTGATTGCTCAGGGGCAGAGTGAATGGATTTGGGAAATCAACAGAGTTCAGACCACATTCAGTCCCTCGTCTTCAGCCATGTCACCTAGGGCAAGTGACTCAAGTTCAATCAGCCTGTTTCCTCACCAATGAAATGGGGTAACGGGAATTAGGAAACTGAGCATTTTAATATGTGTAACATGCATAGCAGAGAGGCCCCGCCTCTAAGGTGATGCTCAGATAGAAATCACATATTATTTTCTCAACGTGTATCTTTTTGTCATAGTTTGGCATTGTAAGATGTATGCTTCTGTATTTCCTTTGTGTTTAATTCTTTCAGCCCTTGTTGGAGACGATAAATTCAAAATTAAAAGACATCGAGTTTGAGATTTTCCCCAGCATGACATGTCATTGATTAACATAAAAATTTAGAGTTTAGAAAGCTCTAGAGAATTACAACTTCCTTTAGAAAACAAGGGAACCTGCCATATAATTATGATTTGTACCTATTAGAACTATTTTATCACAACCAATTATCCTATCAATATTTTTGCTTTTTTTTTAAAGGGAATTAGATATTGTGGTTTTATTGTACTTTCCTGAAAATCTCTTTTTATTGTTTTATTCTATTTCAAAGGACATTTGACCTCATTTTATTTTATTTTTTAAAAAAATATATTTTATTGATTTTTTACAGAGAGGAAGGGAGAGGGATAGAGAGTTAGAAACATTGATGAGAGAGAAACATCGACCAGCCGCCTCCTGCACACCCCCTACTGGGGATGTGCCCGCAACCAAGGTATGTGCCCTTGACCGGAATCGAACCTGGGACCCTTCAGTCCGCAGGCCGACGCTCTATCCACTGAGCCAAACCAGTTTGGCTCTCATTTTAAACACATACTAAAAACAGATTGGCTTGAGCTCTATGAGTTGGGTTAGTTTAAATATCTTAAATTTGCATTTTTATAGTCACCTCACAGTCATTTTCACATCTTCCAAACCAAGCTTGAAAATTAAAGTTGTTTTAACTCAGTGTTCACAGATAGTAAAGAGAGCCTCCAACCTTCCTTCTATACTCTCAAACACTTTTTTTTTTTTTTACTTCACCTCCAAAATCTTAAATTACCATTTGGCTACTCATGCATCTTGGTTTAAATTCTTTAGGCCACGGTAGAGGCGCTGATTATCACTACAGATTTCTTCTCCGTCATGTGTGAAGCACAAGGGAGAGTAAGCACATTAGTTTCTTGTTTTAAAAGTCAGTCTCGGGGAGATCCACTTCAAAAGCTTGGGGTTCAACTTTGAAGTTTCCTCCACTTCAAATGCTTTGCCTTGAAATGTATTGTGGAAAGAAACGCGCACCAGGACACCCTGAATTTTAACATTTATTGAGGATTCCTTCCTGTGGTGAAAAAGAAAAGCAAAATAATAAGTGTGGGAAAGTCAGTCTAAAAGAAAACTTGTAGAGATATGGAACTCAAATTTTCTTTTATAAAAAAATGCTTATTTTGCAAAAGTTTTAGCATTCTCTTTCTTCATGGCTTATCCTTTTAACAACTTTCAACCAGAAGATAAAGCTGATTTTTCTTTAAAAAAAAAAAAAAAAAGGATAATATTGTAAGCAGTTTGAGTATTCTTAAAGCTCCTATTAAAATTAAGACAGCATTAAGTAGAGACCACCACATACAACCACGGGTAAGAAAGAGTGGGCTATGTGTCTTTGTCCTGTGATAGTAATTTAAACTGTTATTTTGTGAAACTAGGAACAGAAGAAAGGTAGTATAACAGACATATGGCATTTGTTTCTTACTTAGAAGTCATACTTAAACTATGGTATTCCCTGAAAGGCAGGGGTGTTCACCTGTTTTGTTCACTAATTGTGAACAGTAATGCCAGTCATATTGTAGGTGCTGAAAAACATTTGCTAAATAAATGATTGAATCTCTAATAAACCAGAGAGGATACAGAAAAAAAAGATAGAAATGTGTTCTAAGAAATAAAACATGAAATTTACTACTCACAGATCCTTAAAACCTAGGGCTGTTCCTCAGAGTGTGGTCTGCAGACCAGCAGATGGGCATCACCTGAGCATTTGTTAGACATGCAGATTCTCAGAGCCCACCCGGAGGTCCTGTGTCAGAATCTGCATTTCACAAAACCCAACTGGGGATTCACATGCGAGCAAAGTGGGCAAACCCAAACTTAGATGACTCCGGTGCCCACAAAAGAGTCATGTCTCTGGATCCAGTAGGCAAGTCTGGTACCCTACTCCAGGGTGGGACATAATTGAGAGGCTTTAGGGAAACTGATCCCACAGCTGATGTTATGTTTTTGTAAAGAGTTGATCTGAGGCTGAGCAAATTGTCAACAAAATATGGATGAAGACCAAGTAGAAGTACTTCTCATTCAGATAGGTTTCTTAGGAGTCCAGAAGGTAGTAAGTATGTTTTGGTTCTAGGAAGGAAGGAAGGAAGGAAGGAAGGAAGGAAGGGAGGGAGGGAGGGAGGGAGGGAGGGAGGGAGGGAGGGAGGGAGGGAAGGACCAAGATTGACAACGCAGTTAGAATCTCAGACTAATGTCAGACTTCCCCTTCTCTATCCCTAGTCCATTAAGAAGCCCCTTCCAGGAAGCTATGATGTGGAGAATAGTCATGTGGGCCCGTTTTGCATGAACACGGGCCACAAGCATTTCCAAAGAGAGAAATTTCCCATTGTCAGGCCATGGCACTGACCAATAAAATTGGTTAATCCAAAGAGAAAGATACTGAAGTATTCACTCCACTAATCCCCCACCCAGTGGGAAAGGGGTAGCATTCACCTCTGCTAAAAATATGAGGCAGAACATGAACATCCTCTGTTGAATGAATGAATGAATGGAACATGCTCATGAGAGAAAGAGCACATTGTTTGTGCTGAGACATGCCCCTGTACAAAAAGAAATAAACACAGAAATATTCAGATGCCTATGATCCCCTACCTACAACCTATTGATTGGTTCCTTGGACAACTACTGGTACAAGTCACCATGTTTTAAGCTGAACCATCATTCCCTATAGACACAATATTACAAACTGAGTTTTCATATCTGGAAACACATTTCATACCAAAAGAATTGATTAAAAAAAAAAAAAAAAAAAGCAGAAACAGATGTGCCTTACAAACAACTAAGTCCTACAGATAAACCTGCCTTTGGCTGGGGGTGGGGAGGTGGGAGGTCCCCTAACTGATTTGGACTAGGTGGGGCTCTTTGAAATAGACTCTAATTGGCCAAGGATGTGTCTCTTTCCCAGTCCATCTCCCTACATCAGAGACATCCCTCTTTCCTCCAAGGAACTTGGCTCTGCATTCAAAATTAAGGTCATCTGCTCCACAATTCTCATGGCCCGTGCAATGTACATGAATGTATCCAGGAGCTCTTGAACAGTGAATGGGAGGAGGGTGGGCAAGGGGAGGGGGAAAGAGGCCACAGTTTCCATAGTGACTTCTTCACTGTGACCAATAGATGCCGCAGAACAGTCGTTCATCCGAGGTCAGTGTCTTTAGTCTGTCATCCATAAATAACAGTTAGGGTCAGAATAATAAATAGCATAGAACTAGCAATGGAAGGACTGTTTGATCAAACTATTTATGAATGCCTTGTGCCAGTAAGTGATTTAAGATGTGTCCGTAATTCATATCTTAGTCTCTATGTTTTAAAAATAACTGAGAAATTTTAAATGGAAATTTATATATATTTATGTCTTTCAGAGACCCACATATAATGACTCTTATTTCATCATTTCTAGCAAAGTGATAACCCCCCCCCAACAATTTATTTAAGGTGGAGAGGAGTTCCTTTATATATATATATATATATATATATATATATATATATATATATATATATATATATATTATTGATTTTTTACAGAGAGAAAGGGAGAGAGACAGAGAGCCAGAAACATCGATGAGAGAGAAACATCGACCAGCCGCCTCCCGCACATCCCCCACTGGGGATGTGCCCGCAACCCAGGCACATGCCCCCGACCGGAATCGAACCCGGGACCCTTCAGTCCGCAGGCCGACGCATTATCCACTGAGCCAAACCGGTTTCGGCTAAGGTGGAGAGGAGTTTCAAATATCTTCAGCAGACAGTGAAATAGCCACATGTGTGAAGGGATATGAAAACAAGAAATGGCATCTATAGTTCTATATAAGTCATTTGGCTTCATTGGGTTGAGCAAACAAATAGATACAGAGCTGAAAACAGTGCTGTGTCATTATTTTTCCAGGCCTTTACAGCTTTGTGGCATGCTTCCCTCATAATGAAAGGAGGGAGAGAGTTGCTCAATCGCTAGGTTGATACATGAGCTGCATCAAAAGTAAAAATATAATCATCTACTTGCAATTCTTAAGTTTTTTGTTTGTTCAATGGTCCTCTTCAGCTGGGAGATTTATAGGATATGACTTTCTTGAGAGGATAATTCTTTACAGTCTGGCAGAAAAAAAATCAATCAGCATAGCCTGCAATGACAACGATGCTGTGTAAACATCAATTTTGTAAGTTTCTACTGAGAACTACCAGTTCTATTATAAAAGTGCATTGAGCCCTTATAGAGGTATAAAATATCTGTGGCAGGTATTATAAGGAAAGATAGTCTCAGTGAACTTACCGACCAGACCGGGCCAGAGGTGATAATAAAAAAGTATGACAGCTGGCATATTTGGAAACAGGAACATATTCTAAGAAATAACACCTGGGCTAAAGAAGAAATTACAAGGGAAATGGTTGCATGCAGAAAGTAACAGTGATTTGAAATAACTTCGGCGGGAAGTGAGTGAAAGAAAGTGCCAAAGCAGAACTGCATTTGAACATCAAGAAGTAAAAAATCTTGACTACGGAAGAAATAGAAAATGAAGACATGGGGATTGCAGCCAAGAAATCCACAGAAAGCTGAGACTCACAAGGGCAACAAAGGAAGATTCAGGAAAGATCAAGAGCAAAGATGTTATCAGTGGAGACCAAGGCTAAGATTGTTCACACAATAGAGTCCTAATTACTATGTATGGATGTGAACGTTGGACAGTGAAGAAGTCTGATAGAAAAAGAAATTGATTCATTTGAAATATGGTGTTGGAGGAGAGCTCTATGGATACTCTAGGCCAGTGGTCGGCAAACTGTGGCTCGCGAGCCATATGCGGCTCTTTGGCCCCTTGAGTGTAGCCACGAAGTTTCAATCGCTCTGTACGTGCGCACCCGCACGTGGTGTTTTGTGGAAGAGCCACACTCAAGGGGCCGCAGTTTGCCGATCACGGCTCTAGGCTGTTAGAAAGATGGACAAATGGGCCCTAGAGCAAATTAACACTGGAAGAAAAGTCACACCACTACCATGATTAGTCCATAAAAAGGTCCTCATACAATTTAATAAATTAATTTCTAATTATTGGAAATTAGAAATAGATAGAATTCCCTTGACCTTAGAAAGGCTATTTACCCAAAACCACAGTATGTTTCATGGTAAAGAGAAACTTTACTTGAATTCTCTTTAAGATAAGCAACAAAAGAGTATCCTTAGTAGCATAGTGGAGGAGGCGTTGGTCACTGCAGTGGCTAGAACAATGTCTGGCCTAAACAGTAAATATTTGTAGAATGAATAGCTGTTGGGACTGTGAAGTCCTGGCTAGTGCATTGAGGTAACGAAATGAAGGAATTCTGATTAGGATTGGGAAGAGATACAGACTCACATTACTTTTGTATGATTTGATCCTCCACATAGAAAACCCGAGCAAATCGATCCAACAGACAAACCTAGTTGTTCAATAGAACTAACCAGAAAACTCAGCAAGTTCATTAGACCCAAGACCCAACTACATAAATTAGTGGTGTTCCCCTATGCCAGCAATATCCAATTAGGAAATAGATCAGAAAACAAGCTACATAGCCGCTGAAGCTTTTGTTCAGCTACACATACCAGAAAAGCTCAACTTAACAGTAATTTAATCAAATGAGTGTTTATTTTTCTCACTATCTGAAGGCAAATAGTGCTTGCCTTCATTCATGGATACAGTAATACCATGGATATCATTTCTGCAACTCTTGTCTTTTCCATCTTGGGTACAAGGTGGCTGCCATGGCTTCAGGCATTGTATCCACATTAAAGGAAAAATGGAAGGGGGAAGGTTGTGCCAGGTACATCCATCTCATTTTTCAAGAAAACTATTTTCCCCCACAGGACCCCTCCCCACAACAGACTCCAGCTTACATTTCACTGGCAGAACCATCCCTAACTAGGAAATGAGAATATTTCATTAGGGAATCCTTGGTAGCTCAAAAAATAGGCTGGAAATCATGTTTGGGGTCATCTAAGCAATAATGTCTGACACAGATAATGTTCATACTTCTCGAGAACTCTAATACAAATAACTAAGATAATTTTGAGAAAGAAGAACAGCAGGTACAGAGGAGATAAAGGAACTCTCCTTACCACATAATAAGACAAGCCAAAAAGCTATAGTAATGACAACATGGTATGGGCGTACACATACTCATACATGCACACACACACACACATACACACACACTAATGCATCAGGATGGAGAGAATAAAAAGTGCTTGGGAGTTTGGCATGTGATTAGTGGCATCAAAAATCTATGGGGATACCAGTAAGTAAAGGAATACTCAAAAAAAAAAAAAAGATGGGGACATGTCAAAGGGACACAATAGCCAATTGGAAGAACTCCCATTGACCAAAATTTAAGGTAAACATATGTAAGGCCATAATAGTATAAATGAATAACTGAATAAATAAATGGGGAAAAAAGAGACAAATCTTTCCTATAGAGGAATGCCAAATACTCCCCATTTCAAAATGTGGAGCATAACCTCCTCGCCCTGAAAGTGTGGGCTGGACTTAGCGACTGCTTTCATGCGGTGAGAATGGAGAGGGAAAACTAGTAACTTGGTAGTCAAGAGACTGACAAATACAACCTAATCAAACTGTATTCGTTGCTTAGGGCTGCCACACCAGACTATCACAAACTTGGTAGCTTAATACAACAGAAATTTATTCTCTAACCGCGCTAGAGGCTGGAGGTCCAAAATCAAGGTGCTGGCAGGGCCACCTTTCCTCGAGGCCCTGGGGGAATCCTTGCTTGCCTCGTTCAGCTTCTGGTAGCTCTAGGTTTGCTTGGTTTGTGACAGGCCAACTCCAGTCTCTGCCTCTGTGTTCACGTGGCCTTCTCGCCTGTGTTCCTGTGTCTAAGTCCCCTGCCCATTTCTCTTACAACGACACCAGTCAATGGACAAAGGGATTTTAGAGGTGACCGGAGGAAAGTAAAAGCATGCGAGCGATACGGAGCTCAGCCGCGTCTGTAAAATTAAAGCCGAGGTTATTGGTCAAGAGATGGTTGAAAACATTAAAAACGCAGAAAGGTTTTGAAATGTGACTGCCAACAGTGTTTCCTCACCCCTGAGATATGTTTAAATAAATATTATAAATAGAAAAACATGAAGGGGGAGGATGAAATCCGACCACGTGGTTAACATGGTGCGATTTGTTAATCTGATCTTTCAAACACCTGCTTTATTCGTTCAATCTGCAGCCTTTTAGATTCTGCCATTTGTGTGCCTGTTTCTTGGCAGGCCCATGGCAGGCCATGTGGTAGGAAACAGGCTTCACTATCTTGACTGGGTTTGCGTTGCAAAGGGAGAGGGATGGTTGGTAAAATACAGTGGGATGATAAATATTTGCACTTATTTTGGCCACGGGGATGTGAAACCTAAGAAATAAACCAGAAATCTGTCCTCAAGAAAACGTGTTTGTAGCCAATTTCATGTTACCTAAAATTATAATGATACATTCCAATCTTAGTCATGTTGGCTTCCCCGGAATTTCCTAATAATATTAAGTTGAGCCTGGCCTGTATGTCTCAGTGGTTGAACATCGATTTATGCACCAGGAGATCCCAGTCAAGGGCCTATGCCCAGGTTGTGGACTTGATCCCCAGTGCGGGTGTGTAGGAGGCAGCCGATCAATGATTCTCTATCATCATTGATGTTTCTCTCTCCCTATCCCTTCCTCTCTGAAATCAATAAAAATATATTTTTTTAAAAAAAAAAATAATAATACTCATGTGAGTTTAACTATTTCCTGGTAACCAAATCAGAAGCAGAGGACATCTCCGAGAAGAATGTGATATGCTTTTAAAGTGATTCAGACTGAGGAAGAATCAGGTTAACTCTCCTTTTTTGAAGATTTGCCATAACTTTTTTCTTCTTGCATTATCTTTGTA
The DNA here is from genome assembly GCF_963259705.1 of Myotis daubentonii. Classification (NCBI taxonomy): domain Eukaryota; kingdom Metazoa; phylum Chordata; class Mammalia; order Chiroptera; family Vespertilionidae; genus Myotis; species Myotis daubentonii. Next base: position 16,665,629 of record NC_081857.1, on the reverse strand, counting down.
AACACAGACAATGTCAGCAGCCTGATGTTACATTCTTGCACATGATAGATGCGTGGGAGTGAAATGTGCACAGTGCATGAACGTTGAATTACAATCTACACATGTTGAAAGTGCTCTAAAAGCAAAAATAACTTGGATTCTTCACGAGGTCTCAATTCATATAGAATTGACATTTCCCATGGTTGTTTACATTTTAATGTGAATGACCTAGCGTAGGCTGTAAATAGCCTCTTAAGGAAAAAATGAGTTGAAATCTTTGAGCACTGAGTTCACCTTTTAGCAGAAAGGAACTTTGTAGAAAGCAAAGGGTGCCTGTAAGGACCCAATCTTTCCCCTCTCCGCTCCTAGCCTCCCTTCAGCATCGCTCTCCTTTGTAATAGCTTCTCTGCCATGTGTGTGGATTTTCAACTGGTTGCTGTCTGAGTCTTCTCTTAAAAGTCAGCGCCAGCCAATGCCCCACAGTCACTCAGAGTCAGACAAGGATAGAAACACGGCCCCTTTCTTCAGGATTTATAACTGCGCGTTAAATTTTTATTTTACCTACTCTGTGCAGTGGTTGTTCTCCATCTATGCTCCCTGGGGAACCGGGAAAGTGCCTTGAGAATAACTCCAAAACTCTGTCTGGCCTCGTGTCCTTGTTTTCCCTCTTCAACTAGAGAGAACACAGACCATTACTGAGCCCTGCACACGAAACAGAACGACTGCTTTCCTTTTATCTCCTATTGTGTGCAGCCAATGCTCCGTACGCAGGAGCCTCTGAGAGTCTCCCCTGCGCATCTGATAATGCACCAAAGATAGGGCATTGGGCAAAGAGCGGCTAACAGAAGTTCAGATCCAGGACGTTGTATGATTTTTAAAACTGACATGGGCTACTTGTGCCAACAACTAGAACAACTCATTCTGGAAACGCAGCTACATTTCAAATAGAGAAGCGTGGCTTTGTTCCTCACTGGAGTGTGCTAGTTCATCAATCCAAAGCAGTTCTCAAGTGACACAAGTACAACCCACAGATCTGTCGGAGGTGGGGGCGGGGAGGGAAGAGGAGCTATTTTATAAAGCAACAAATAAACATGTCACACACCAGGATAGAAATATATACGAGGCACTGCTCCTTTCACTGTAGTTCCATATCTTTCCATGATTTTTATTATTTTTTTTTTTTTTGCCTTTTCCATGTTTTTTTCTCCATACTGTTTTCGCATCAATTGCAGGTCCCTGTCATGCTGGGAATGGCTGGTTCCTCTTTCTCTAGACCGATCCAGACTCACACTTCAATGCACCTGTGAACACCTCTCTGCACAGAGGTGCTGATGAGGCTGAAGGACTGACAGTTGCTCAACATTTTAAAATCACTAGCTTGCTGCACAAAAGACTTGACTTCTTGTCTCCTGTGTCATGTGATCCAGTTGCTACACCTTCTCTCCCCATCTCATCCCAGCTCACCCGCCACAGTGAGAGCAGGCTGCGATTTTGCTGTTTAGAAGTGTCTTGTCTAATGTGTGGTTTGTACAGACCGGACCACATACAATTGTCAGTTTTTGACCAACAAAAATGACAATTCCTTATGGCTCTATTCAAACACACCTTCTGGTACAGTGAAAATACACTGTCAGCTTAAGAAATATTCCTTTTCCAGGCTGTCAAAGATTGCTTTGCCATCATTTTCCCACAATTCACTAATTAATTACGTGTCATTACTTTTATCTTGTGCTTACATCATGACATGAAGACATGTGATTGGTATTTTAGATTCCATCACTTGAGAAGAGAATTTTCCCAGCCAATTGTGGCTCATCTAGTCATTTTGTTATTATTCCCCCCTAATAGTGCATTAGCAACTGTCTCAGGAAATCTCAGGAAGCAGGTATTAATAAAACTAATTTTCCTGACTGCTTATAGTTGGCTAACTTTTTATCATGATCAAGAGGTTTAGAGATTAACAAGTGCCTACGTCCCCTTCCTTGGAGAAAACTGGACGCCAATTGCAAATATGATGGTGAAATAGATATCTACATCATCATCCACAAAATTTCCCAAACCATCCAAGGTAATTTTTATCCAGTCCAATAGAGCATATGAGATTATGTGGGGCCAGTAACACAAAACCAAGCAACGTAATCCTCTAAAATACTTTTCTGCGGAAACGAGATATGCTGTGAATTCTCAAGAGCATTGTGTTGCGAAATTAATGCTCCATATAAAAAGCACATAAGAGCTGCAGGCATCTTGGGAAACAGGAAAAGTAAGCCACTACCCTAAAAGGAAACTTATATTTAGACGATATTTCTTTCTTTATGTAGGGGCCCAGTAATTTGATGCATTTAGTAAATTATAGCATGTTTCTGTTATACCCAAAAAGGATCATTTAACACTCAGCGAGACAATTTATCTTACCTAAATTATCAAGAATTCTACACCTTTGAAAGGAGTTCTTATCTAAGTACTTCCAGTGCTTTAATTTTATGTGTCTTTTGTGAATTTCACAAAAATAACAAAAAATAGAACATTCTCTACATCTCTAGTTTTAAAAGAATGTCCCATAGCTCTATGAGAGTCATGCAAATTGATAACTATCATTGGGTTTATAAACATTTTATTTTTTTTTTTAACAATTAGAGACATCATAGTCGGATGAACATTTTTCCAGAGTGATGCAAAGTTTCTTATAACTTCAAGACACCATAAAATAACTGATGTTTTACTAAATCTTTTCATCATCAAATCTGTAGCCCTTCTATAATGTCATCATTTTGCTTCAAATTGAACTTGATATCAGATTTCATATACTAGTTTTAGCCAGTCATATTTCTATTTTAATTGTTCCTATAACAACCCAGATGCCCTCTAAGGAGTGAGTGGGAAAAAGAGATTGTGCACTTCCACACCATAAGACACAACTCACTGAGCCATGCTGGCCAGGCCTCAGCACTTTTTTTTTTAAATGTATTTTATTGATTTTTTACAGAGAGGAAGGGAGAGGGATAGAGAGTTAGAAACATCGATGAGAGAGAAACATCTATCAGCTGCCTCCTGCACACCCCCTACTAGGGATTGTGCCCGCAACCAAGGTACCTGCCCTTGACTGGAATCGAACCTGGGACCCTTCAGTCCGCAGGCCAATGCTCTATCCATTGAGCCAAACTGGTTAGAGCCTGCCTCAGCACTTTTAAAGTACTTGCTATGTGCCAGGCCCACTTCTAAACACTTATGTGTATCCATCCAGATAATATCACCTAAGAACTGATATCACTGTTGCCCCAACTCTACAGCTGAAGAAAGGAACTTCCCTGAGAGCCATGGCTAGTCAGCAGCAGAGCCAATAGTCACCCAAGACAACGAGGCATGAGACTGTGCTGTAGGTCCCCACCGTTTCTGAGCGGGAGCTGCGTGCTGGACTCTGTCCTGGGACCCGAGGAGGCTGCTGTGAACCAAGGGAACTGAGCCGCTGTCCTGGAGCCAACAGTCTGGTGCGAGAGACAGAAATCAACCACCTGGATACACAGCCGATTACGCACGCACGGTCATAATACATGGAGGAAAGGAAGAGGGCGCTGAGAGAGTGTGAGAGGGGCTGGATTAGCCTGGGCGGGCAACGCAGGTCTCTGTGCGAAGCTCTGTCTAAGCGGAGGCCTGACATGGAGGAGACAGTGGCCACCCGAAGGCTCCGAGCCCAGGAGGAGGAGGCAGGTGGGAGCGAGGGCGAATCAGGGGACACCCTGACAACCCCAACTCGTTTCTTGTTCGTTTAAAGTGTGGAGCATGCTGAACTGGGGCTCGTTCTGTTTGTCTGCCCCGTAGACTGACAACAAAATAGTAGCTGTCACATGCCCCACAGGCCTTGCAAGGCCCCCATTTGTCAATCCCTAACCTAGCACCAATCTTGAGGGTGCAACAGGCTGGGAGTTGAAAGAGGCCGAGAGCAAGAATTTCTCTGAAGAAGCTCTCACTAGGCTCTGTACCCACCCCCGTGCCCTGTCCCCCCAACAAAGGGAAGAAGAGGGGTGTCTTGCCCTCCTCCCCATTCTGAGATCCAGTGTGGGGGCTCCAGGGGGCGTCTCTGTGGACTGGTGTCTGACTCAGCTGAACTATCTAAAGGGGAGAGGCCAGGGCTCAGCTGTGCTAAGGAGCGGCAGTCAGAGGAAGTCAGTGAGCAGCACTGGGAGTGAACTGTGCTTCCTCATAGGCAAGGGTGTAGGAGAGGTCCCCACCCACCGCACATGGGCCTCGCGGGAGCCAGGCTGGAGCCATCTTCAAAGAGACCTTGCTTTAGAGGTTTACCAGAGAGTCATGGGGTGAAGGCCCCACGTCAGGGGCTGAGAGCTTGTGCTGCGGGATAACCAGCCACATCCCACATCACAGGACTGGTCCCTGGGGGTTCCCAGTGGGCGAGTTTCCTAAAAACCACAAAATGCTTCCCAAGGGGAAGACCTAGGTCTAGCTTCATGAACATCAAGGGCAGAGCGTAAAAAAATACCAATCTCTGAATGCTGTCCATTTTCTTAATTTATTCCTCCCAATTCGGGAGTCCAAAGCCTGGGATAGTGAACAGGGGTTGGAAAAGTAGAACAAGCTGGGGGTATGGACAGAAGCATCCGTCTCCCTCTCCAGTGCAGGATTCAGAAAGTGGGGACGGGAAGCACTTTAAATCTGACTGAAGGTCTGAATTTTAGTAGAACATCAAATGGGGTCATTTAAGTCCCTGTGACAGTGTCCCAAAGGAGGAGATCGTGGTGGCAGATGGTAGCAGTGGGGGAGGCGGGAAGTGGTAAAATTCTGGAGATTTTTTTCAAAGAGAATTTTCTATCTGGTAGATGTGGGATGTGGGAGCAAAAAGAAGGTTGAATCCAAGGTGTTTGGCCTAAGCTGGTGAATTTGGGGAATTACTAAAAATTGACATGGGCCCAGCCAGCGTGGTTCAGTGGTTGAGCGTCAACCTGTGAGCCAGGAGGTTCCATTCCCAGTCAGGGCACATGCCTGGGTTGCGGGCTCAATCTCCAGTGTGGGGCATGCAGGAGGCAGCCAACAAATGACTCTCTCTCCCTCCCTCTCCCTTCCTCTCTAAAATCAATAAAAATATATTTTAAAAAATAAAAATGGACATGGGAAGAATTTTGGTTGACAGATTTGAGGTTGAAGGACAGCTTTGGACACTTAATTCTGAGATGTCCATGGGATCGAATGGAAAAGCTGCCAAAGCGATGATTGAGTATACAGATCTGGACTCCAAGAAGGCAGTCTGGGCTGCAGCTACAAATGTGGGAGTAGAAACCAAGAACTGTCCGTCTAGAAGGGCTCTGATATAAGAGAAAAGGCATCTCATTATAAACCAATATGAATGAATCCTGAAGTGGCCAGAAGCCAAGTGGAGAAAAAAAATTAATGAATTTGTATCAAACCAGATTTCTGCCAAATCTCATTATTCAAAGAAATCCTGCATATGTATTATTTCTTTGGTAATTTTGACAGTTTCCCCCCCCCCCCCAATAATAGCTATTTTTCAAAAGGTGTTCTGGGTCCTTTTGATGAATTTTTATTTGTTGAATTTCTTAGGATGAGAAATACCATGTATCTTCCATATTCAGGGAGAGATTAGAAAGCCTGGGGTGAGGGGACGGCTTGAAAATGTGGTAGAACCTCTCTACCCTCAACATAAAAAATGTTCTCCCATTAAACCCCTCTCTCTTGCTTCATCTATTCAGCCTTCCCCTTGGCTGACATCATAACCTGTCAGTTACATAATCAGATGCCTGGCCATGGGAAGGTAAGCAGCCCATTGGCCAAGTCTGCTTAAGGAGCACACAGGGCACCCGCAGACAATTAGCCTGTTGTACCAGCAGCCTCTCCGTCATCCCACTCTAATAAGCCTTCATTGGAGCCCACTCAGCTCTGTAGCTCTTGGCAACATAACTAACACAACATTTTTCTGGTGGAGAAAAAAGAAGTAAACGTCCAAATCACAGTTATCAGTGCAGCCGAATATAGTGACTTTTCTCCCTGAGGATTTGGGGTGAAGTCCTTCTCCAGGAATGTATTTCAAATCTCAGCACCACGTATCTCTTGAGTCCAGATAAAATGATTCTTTAGAGAAGGGGGTTCATTTCTTCAAGCCAACCAGTCACTTAAGGATAGATGTATTCCTGGAGTCCCCCTCTTTCTGAGAAGTGTTATCTAGTGATCCATGATTTAAAGAATTCCGAGTTGCATTCTTGCCATTGTTCCTTGGTGAACCCTCTAACCACAATAAAAAGGGAAATGTAGTCTCCCTCCCCATAGACCAGACAAAGAAAATTGCAGCTAGAGGTCAGAGGGGCAAACTAAATGTCACCCTGACCCAAAGGTTGGGAAAGAATGTAAAAATTCCATTATGAAAAAAAGCCAGGGGTCGAGCTGCTGGGTCCACTCCTGGCCTGATGCTGCTCCCATGAAGGATGGGGCCCAGAACACAGGAGGGATAGACAGTCTGTAGAGCTGCAATGCAGACTGGAAGCAAAAGACAAGCTAGACTCCCCAGTCCTTAGCAGTCCGATAGCTCTGAGACAGTGAGTAATTAGGGTACAGAAAACAATGGAACAAACACTGAAAAAAGCAACAACATAGAAATGAGGGTCAACATAGCCACACAAAGAAAAACATTTGTAAAATATTTAAACTCAGAGGGTTTAGCTTTGACTGTGAAGGCGGTGGAAGAACTGGTTCCAAGTCAGGCTGGGAGGGTTGTTTATTTTGTCTTGCTCGAGTCAGAGCTAATGAATCTAATGACTTTAAATGTTCCTAAATTATTCCCCAGGCTTGGTTAGGTTTTATATTTGGGCCATAGTTGAGACAGCAAATGCTGATTTATTTAGCATTCAATCAACCCAGCTCTCAACTCACCAGCATCATGGCCCTGGTCAGTACAGTGAGTGGTGAAATTTACACTCCTGTCTCTAAAACCCTTCAAGATTATAACATCCTTTCATAATTATCAAAGCACAGTTTCGGTGTTCACTGTACTGGCTTCTTTTTCCTTTTTCTCTCTTTCTTGTTTTATATCCTTATTTTTTTAGGCATATGCAGTGTCTCTGTTGACCAGAACATTCAACTGACTGGGAGGGCCCCTTCTCCGGCACATTTCTGTCCAGCAGGAAGAATGCTCTGCATATGGACAGGTTCCGTAACTGTACAGTCCAACACACTAGCTACCAGCCACGTGTGACGACTGAGCACTTAATATGCTGTACTTTACATCCCCGTGATATTCTGGAACGACCATTTTGCACTTCTTAATCCCTTCACATCATTTTCACCCATTCCTCCAATCCCTCTTTCCTCTGGTAACCATCAGAATGTTCTCTGTATCTACTATTCTGTTTCTATTCTGCTTGTTTATTGTATTCTCTAGATTACACATATAAGTGAAATCAAAGAGCCACATGTGGCCCTAGGTGGTTTGGCTTAGTGGATAGAGCATTGGCCCATGGACTGAAGAGTCCCGGGTTCGATTCTGGTCAAAAGCACATGCCCAGGTTGCAGGCTTGATCCCCAGTGGGGCGGGGGGGGGACGTGCAGGAGGCAACCGATCAATGATTCTCTCTCATCATTGATGTTTCTCTCTCTCTTTCCCCTCTCCCTTCCTCTTTGAAATTAATAAAAATATATATTAAAAAAGGAGCCACATATGACAGTGGCTACTGCATTATGGCTAATACTGCTCTAGAATAACCAAGAAGGTACTGTATATTATTAGCCTATAGACAAATACTGCCTTGTGTGCAAATGAGTCTGCAGAACACAGTGGTTCTCTCCATACCACAAGGAATATATATATATATATGGCTAAGTGACCAACCATACGTATTTCCAACCGACTGACCGACCAGCCAGTACATATGATGCACACTGGCAATTTAATTAATTAATTTCCTTTCAATGTGCAGCAATTTAATTAATTAATTTCCTTTCAATGTGCATGAATCCATGCACCGGGCCACTAGTTTTCTTATATGGCTTGTGGTGGACCATAGGCCGGCCTGCTGTGGGAATATTGACAAAGTAAAGAGTATGAGTTTCCTAGGGCTGCCATGCCAAAACAATGGAAATGCATTGTCTCACAGTTTGGGAGGCTAGAAGTTCAAAGTCAAGATGTTGGCAGGGCCATGCTCTCTCTGACACTCTGGAGGGGAATCCTGTCTGGCCTCGTCTAGCAGCTGGTGTTTACCAGCGACCTTGGGAATTCCTTGGCATGTGAATGTGTCACTCGCGTTTCATGGCTGTCTTTTCCCTCTGTGTCTTCACATCGTTTTCCTCTGTGTTTATCTGTATGTCCAAATTCCCCCTTTTTAGAAGGACACTAGTGATATGGATTAGACCAACCCTAATAACCTCATTTTAACTTGATTACATCAGTAAAGACTGATTGCTAAGTAGAGTCGCATTCAGAGATACCAAGGGTTAGGACTTCAACATACCTTTTTTGGAGGGACCTAGTTCAACACATAGCATTCCATATAGCAGTCATTTCCTTGTATGGAAGTAGGTAGATCTCTGGAAGCTGGCATAGCTCTTCTATTCTAATCCTTAAAAGGCAGCAGGACCAGGTCAGAGGTCCTGCATATAAGCAGCATTGACCAGACAACTCTGAGCAGCAGAAAGGGAGAAGCCTCACCCACCCATGAACAACCCTCTCTAGGATCTTCTCTGCTTTGGGTTGGCACAGGTCTGGCAGTCAAGTGAGGAGCAAGCAACTTTGAATGGAACCAGACCAGCCTCTATGGTCTGGCCTGCACAGCGCTGCTTTCAAAACTCACACTATTCACAGCGACTCATTTAGATGTTTAGACGAAGGAAACATTTCCTTAAAAAAAAAAAAAAAAAGTGCACTTGCCCTTCTCTCTTTTTGTCTTTCTCCCATTTCCCTCTGCCAAGTCAGTCTGAGTGTCTGCTGGTTCTTTTTGCCAAGCGGCATCCTTCCACTACTGGACACGGTATTTCACCTTCAGCCAGACCATGAGAAACATGTGATATTATGTACCAGCCACGCAGCAAGGGTGAAGTGTGATCTCAGTACAGCTCAGAGAAAGCCATTGACATTGAGAAACTGGGCTGCTGCAAGTTTTCCTGGTGAAGACCTGAGGCAGCTAGGAGGGCTTGGCATTGAGCAAGCAAGTCTGAAAGCCACAAAGGAAAGGGAGAAGGGTGTGAAGGGCCTGGAGAGGTGAGGTTTGCAAAGCAAGGTAGCTCGATAAAAACTTTAAAACACCGAACAAGAATGAGGCCCTCAGGTGAGATGAGATGTTGAGGAAACCACTCTGGTAGCATGAATAGAAGGGAGTGGCACACAAAAAAAGAGAGAAGGCCATTCAATCAACATCTCAGAGGACTGAGGAAGATGATGTCAACCAGAATCTCAATAATACTTTGTCAGTGGATAGTTGAGTTGCGATAGACAGTGAGCTCCTGAGAGCAATAAGAAAAGATTGCCTTATAAGTCTTTCTTTATCAGCACCTCATACAGTGCCTGGTGCATGCATGTTGTCCAATAAATGTTAAATAGATAAACAAAAAAGCAAATGAATTACTGCATGATGTCAAGGTTCAAGAAAGACGGGGCTCAGATACTATTCCAAGAAGTTTGTTGGGAGATGGAGATGAATAGCCAAGATATTAGTAAGTAAATGACAAAGCATGAAGAACAAAAATAATGCCCCAGTAGTGTTGAGTCAATAAGTGAAGAAATGGAGAAATGAATGAAGGGGTCAAAAAGAACTGAGGCTTCTTACCTGAAACATTGGTATTACATTATATCAGTTATGAAGACAGAACCTGTGTAGAAAGTCTCATATGATGACAAATGCCCACAATCACCCCGTAGATGTGCTGTTTTACCTCCACAGAGTTAAAGAATTGTTTTTATAAAGGACGTTTCCAATGAACATAAAATCCATTGGATTGCAACTATGAGAGACTTAAGCTTACCGCAGTCCACACCACTCTCTGCTGTCTCTCCAGAGAGCCCACTTTACCCCCGTGGGAGGGGTTGATAATCCACAGTACAGTTTATCCCAACGAGTTGTTAGACTATTGAAGTACTTTACATTGTTTGATCATCAGCACTTATCCTGTGCCTTCTAGATGTATCCCTGCCTCTCCAGCTGTCCCAGACCCTTCCCTGAGGATCCTCCAAATCTCCCCAAGATCCAGGAAATAAAGGATGTGGCCAGTGTCCGCTCAGATTGGTCAGTGTTGGTACCATATCAGTTGTTTAATGTTATTAATAGCATCCCTGCATGTAGGTCGCCTGCCTGCGCCTGACATAGCTCAAATGCAGGCATTTGAGTTGGCCACCTCTGCTCAAATCTTAGCTGCCTCTCCACCTCATCCCTAGGTGCTCAGATGAAGTTCCTCTCTTTCTTCTGCTCCCCCATATTTCTCAAAATATTTGGCTTCTGTAACCTTTATTTTTTAAAAAATATATTTTATTGATTTTTTACAGAGAGGAAGGGAGAGAGACAGAGAGTTAGAAACATCGATGAGAGAGAAACATTGATCAGCTGCCTCCTGCACACCTCCCACTGGGGATGTGCTCGCAACCAAGGCACATGCCCTTGACCGAAATCGAACCCAGGACCCTTCAGTCCGCAGGCCGATGCTCCATCCACTGAGCCAAACCGGTTATGGCAGCTTCTGTAACCTTTAGAACATGACTCTGTTATAGCTCCATTCCCATGGAGGGCCCAAACAACTTCTAAGCACAATCTCTCAGCTTATCTAACCCTCTGCATTGCTGGTTGTCAATTTGCATGACAAAAAAACCCTTCCCCCCCCCCCAAAAAAAAAACCCTATGCTCTTTTCTCTGGGCCTCCACCCACCCCAGGGTTGCTGTTTATTACTGAATTCGAATACTAAATTTTGGGTTGCTGTTTACCTAAAACAGGCAAAACAAAGAGGAGCAAGGCTTTATTACAGAAAAAGTTCCATAAATTATAGGGTTATTGTGACTTTCCTAATAAAACTTGAATAATCAGCAGATACAAAATAAAATCAGAAATGGAATTTTCTGCATAAGAAAATATCTAGAAGATCTGGGGGGGGGGGTGGACAGGGTGGAGGGGGGTAAAGGGGAGGGAAATGGGAGACATCTATAATACTGTCAACAATAGAAAAAATATTTTTTTTAAAGAAAATATCTAGAGGACTAAGCTCTCCATCTTAATCCTGGACTCCTGTGGTGGCCAGGATTTGGCTGCATTTCAAAATAATAAGCACTTGGTTCACAAGGCTGTTTAAAGGAAATAAGAAGGCATAAAATCTCAATCATCCAATATGGTTCATATTAGAAGAAATTGATTACACAAAACCTAACGTGATCAGAGCTCTGCCAAGAGGCTGGCGAGCAACAACTGTTGACACGGTCCAACTCCTAATCAGTTATTTGTAACAAGTGATCCTTTAATAAGCATTCCCATTTATCTTTGCTCCTTTCAGCCGAGTGGAGGAGGAGAAAGAGAAGAACCCTCAGAGGGAATAAAAAAAGAGTTCCACACTTTTTTTCCTCTCTCTGTGAGTACGAGAAAATGTGGCCATATGCAAAGAAAAAATTCGATGCTGTCAGTCAGACCCTGAACAGTGCAAATGAAGTTGTTCTTTCCATCCCTGAAACGGACTTTATTTTTATTTTAATTTTTAATCCTCACCAAAGGACATGCTTAGAGAGAGGAAAAGAGAGAGGGAGAAAGAGAGACACATCGAGCGATAGGTTGCCTTCCAGGGATCAAACCCGCAACCCAGGTGTGTGCACTGACTGGGAATCAAACCAGCAACCTTTTGGTGCACAAGATGAAACTTCAATAAACTGAGCCACTGCGGCCGGCCTAAATCTGATTTTACAGAGCAGCTGACTTACTGACATGGTCCCAAGAATAGAAACATTGGGTGAGGAGATTTGGTATCATGATGCGTTCCTTAAAGAGAAAACTCTTGTTTCTCTTATAATGGATATAAATGTGTAAAATTACAAGGCAATACATTAATTTTAAAAATGTTCTGTTCTTACAGTGTCAGGTGGGCACTTGGATTATCGGGAGGAACACTATGGAAAGTACATGATTGTCTAAACACTCTGCTGTACACCTGAAACTAATACAAAATAATATTGAATGTCCAAAAATAACCATAACAAAAGAAAACAGAACTGGAAACTGTATGCTATGAAAAAAAGTTCCCATTCTTTCTTGGTTGCACTTTATTGAATGAGGAATCCAGTGCGAGCTTCTAAATTTCCAAAAGCAAACTTTCAATCCAGTTCACTGAATCATGAGAAGCATGGCAAATTTAAAGAGGAAACTCTGAACATGTTTAAAACACGTTATGATTTTCTGATAGACAATCAACTAAGAAACAGATTTACAGCAGTCTTGAACAAGAAAGCCGCATTTTTTACTCTGTGGAATTTATAAAAGGAATCTCTCTCCTCATTTCTTCCTGGATCAGTTTTGGTTAAAAAAAAAAAAATTGAAGTTAGTCGCTTGACTTTCTAATCTTCTACATTCCTCTTAAGACAGCCCTCAACTTTTCAAGTTATGATCCTGACACTCCATGAGGAAAAATATCTTTTGTAACTGTCTAAAAATATGATAGGATTACCAAAGCCACATGGAATCAGTTATATAAACCTGGAAATACACGTCAGTATTACTTGTTCTCTAAGAGTATAAGTTTTCAGTAAAACAGGTCATACCAACCAAGAAGGACTATGAACACCACTGATGGAGAGCCTGCCGAGACCACACCCAATGACCTACACCAGCACCAAGGAGAGTATTGGTGATACCATGATAGCAGTTCAATGGCCACTTGCTTTTGAATTGAACTCGGAGTGAGGTGTGGATGCAGACATGCCTACACCTGGCGCGTACCTCTAGACTGGACAACGCTGGGTGGTCAGCTACACTCACCTCCTCCCCACGTTGTCCTTGAAGGCCTGTGCTGGAGTGGGGATCTCCGGCTGCGGTCCCAGAGAGATGCTCTGTGAAGGACTCGGATGAGGACGACTCTCTCCAGGTCATCTCCGGTGCGCCCTGGAACAAGCCCTGGAGTGAGAAACATGTGTCGTTCTCTCAGCTACGGCAGGTGTTCCTAATCCTTCAGCATTTGGCTTGTGGTGCAAATGGAAGAAGGCCTTGCTGGGATATTAAAGCCATTCAGCTCCCTCCTTCCTTCCGTGGCCTCTGTTAGCCGGTAAGCAAAAGTCACCAGACTACTTGCCAAGGTTGCACCAGGACCCTCTGGTGCACACTCCTGCATTCAGGCATCCCAGCAAGATAGAGAGCTCTTTTCCCTTGTCTTTCATTTGAGGCTCTCTTCCTTCAAAGTCCTACTGAGAAGTATTCTAACTCATGAAGCCTTCTCCTGGCTTCTAATGAATCCCCTTGACCCAGTTAGTTCATCTTGCTTTAGTGATTATGGTTTTATAATGAGGAAATGAGAAAACAACACAATATCTCTACAGTATCAAATGTCACGTCTGCCACTACTTGGATGCATGATTGTAGGAAACCATTTAAGGCTTTGTGCCTCAGTGTTCTCAACTGTAAAATGGGTATTTGAGTAAATAGTTGTTTTTTATTTATTCAGCATTTATTTCATGTCCAGGCTCTCATGCCCATAATGCTTTTTATAAGCTCCTCTTTCCTTGAGATTGCCCTGGGGTTACCCCAAAGTGTCCCTATTTCTTTTCCATGCTTTCATTTCATAAATATTTGATGAGCTCACACTATATTCCAAGCATTATTCTAAGCACCACATGGAGGGAAAGAAAGGATGAGGAGAAAGAGGGGAAAGAAAGGAGACACAAAATTCCATAATTTCCCGAAACTCACTGGAGAGGGAGAGAGAGATTAAAAGAAAAAAGAAAGGAAATATTGTGCAGGTCATGAATGGTGATAGTACAGAGTATCAACACCAAAAGGAATTGCGGGAAAGAGGACATGCAGTCACCTGGCCAGCTCTCCCTGGCAGAGTGCCACGCATGTGCAAAGCCCTGAAACAAGGTTGCCTGGCACCTTTGAGGGACAGCAGAAGCCAGGACAGAATGATGGGGTGAAATTATTAGGTGAGTCAGGAACATGATAGGAGCAGCGTGTGAAGGCTCCTGTGAGGACACTGACTTTCACTCCACGGTGGAAGGGAGTCCACTGCTAATTCTGAGCAGAGGAGTGACACAGTCCCACTTTACTCTAAAGCAGTGATGGCGAACCTATGACACGCGTGTCAGAGGTGACACGCGAACTCATTTTTTTGGTTGATTTTTCTTTGTTAAATGGCATTTAAATATATAAAATAAATATCAAAAATATAAATCTTTGTTTTACTATGGTTGCAAATATCAAAAAATTTCTATATGTGACACGGCACCAGAGTTAAGTTAGAGTTTTTCAAAATGCTGGCACGCTGAGCTCAAAAGGTTCGCCATCACTGCTCTAAAGGAAAGGCAAGCACAGAATCAGAGAACCTAGTTAGGGGATGATTGAGCAAATCCAGGTAAAAGATGACAGTGCTGCCCTGGCTGGTTTGGCTCAGTGGATAGAGCGTCGGCCTGCAGACCAAAGGGTCCCAGGTTCGATTCCGGTCAAGGGCAAGTGCCCAGGGTTGTGGCTTGATCCTCAGTAGGGGGCGTGCAGGAGGCAGCTGATCAATGATGTTTCTATCTCTCCTCCCTTCCTCTCTGAAGTCAATAAAAACATATTAAAAAAAAAAAAAGATGACAGCGCTTTGGGCCCTGATGTAAACAGTCATGACAGAGGTGGGAAGAGATGGCGGGATGCTCTGTGTGCATTCTGGAAACTCGTGGTACCTGCGCATACATCCTTGTAGCAGTTACCAAGCTCTACTGTGAGCTCTTGCGTTGATTATGAGGAGCAAGAGCTACCTACGTGCAGCGCCTTTGTCTTTCGTCTTTGTGCCTAAAGAGAATGGCCCTCCATTCTTGTTGTGGGTGCTTACGTAAACACTATCGGAAAATGAATGAACCTAGAGCAGAATAGAGATTTCAGAAATCGACCCAACAAATATAGTCAACTGATCTCTGAAAAGGGAGTAAAGGTAATTCAATAAAGAATATCCTTTTCACAAATGCTGCTGGAGGAATTAGACGCTCATATAAAAAAAGATCCAGACACCTTACATCTTTCACACACAAAATCAGCTCAGAAATGGATCATAGACCTAAAGATAAAACACAATATTATAAGCTTCCAGAAAAAAGCATCGGAGAAAGTGCCTTTGGGCTTGGTGACGAGTTTTTAGATACAACACCAAAAGCATGACCCATAGAAGAAAAAATTGTTAAATTAGACCTCATTAAAATTAAAAACTTCAGCTCTGCCAGAGATGCCATTCCCCAATGACAAAAAATAAAAATGAAAATATGATAAACAGAAGTAGCTACCAAATGAGTCATGGCATCAGCACCTCTGAGCACAGAGTTCTCCAGGGGGACAGTACCCTGACCTCACAGTTGCCGCTCCACGGACAGCACCTGCCCGCGAGGCCTGCTGCGCAATGTGGGAGGAATATTTAAGTCACTTCCGCTGCTCCTCCCGGGGCTGCTCCTCCCGCTGCCAGGAACAGGAACGGCCCATGGCCCTCAGCCTCCTGGGGGCGACAAGGCTTGGGGCGGCCTGTGTTGCTCCCTCCTGGGACTTGCAAGGAGTCACAAGAGTGGGGCTGACTTGGATACACCCCTCTTTCTGGGATCTGGGGGGACAGGGCAACACAGAACAGTATCGATTCTCACTTGCTGGAAATGGATACTTTTAGTGGTGTTGTTGTTTTAAGTCCTGAAGTATTAGCAGAAAGCCCGGTCAGTAGGTTTTGGTGGAGAGAACAATGGTTTCTGGAACACGTCATGCATTCCAACACATTCGGTGGAAAAATATGGGTTAAAGAATTAATTTAAAATTAGTTGTATTACCACCAAACACATAAAACCACCTCCGTCATCTGTGTCAGGTAGAGCCCAATCAAGGGACAGAAATGACACCAGTTATTTAAACAGAGTGAATTTAATCAAGTATTGTTAATTAAGTATCCTAGAACTGAAAGAGAGGAAAAAGAAAAAAAGGAACCCAAGGATTCACAGAGGCCGTGACTGCAATAAGCAGCTGCCCTGCTTAAGGCCAAAGGAACAGAGGGGAGCGTGAAAATTACTAGAATGAGAGAACCCGGGGAAGGCCCGGCTGGGGCTGGGGCTCTGAGGGAGTGTGATGAGGCTGGTGCCTGTTGGGAAAATGCTGAACTGAACCCCGATGCTGCTACTGAAATGAAGTGCCAGGGCCAGAGCGGAGAGTGAGCCGAAGGGTGATGCTGGGAGGAGGCCAGCAACCAGTGGTTCTCAATCTTCCGAATGCCGCGACCCTTTAATACAGTTCCTCATGTTGTGGCGACCCCCAACCATAAAATTATTTTCCTTGCTACTTCATAACTGTAATTTTGCTACTGTTATGAATCGTAATGTAAATATCTGATATGCAGGATGTATTTCCATTGTTCGCGACCCACAGGTTGAGAACCACTGACTCCCGCTTCCAACTCTCCAGGTTTCTTGAGCACCACGACCCCCGAAAGCCATCCGGGAATCAGATGGCAAAGCACAGTACGGATTCCAGAGTGCCTGCAGCGGCATCACAAAGGAAGGTAGGTTTGAGGCCGAGAGAAAATCACCGTTGAGGAACGGGAGGAAAGCTCATGTAAGTCAAAAAAGGGATGTTAAAAAATAAGTTCAAACGTTAAATAGGTGAAACATTCCTCCTGAGACCGGACACACTTTTTAAAATTCCTTTGGGAACCTGTTTCTCCCTGACAAGGCAGACAGACGGAGATCTGAAGTGCCTAAGACATTTTCACCAATTCCAAGCAAGGAGGAACGGATACATTAGGTTGTACTGTACTTGGGGAGCCCGGTAAGGTCACCTTATTAGAAGCGAAAAGATGAAGTGCATACAAACCTCCTGGGCTTCCATCTCTTGACCTTTCGGCGATGAGATCCTTGAACTATAGGCCATCTTTATTTATCTCGGAGCAAGATGGAAAACGAGCTGGACCAGGAGTAAACGGTGAGCCAGCTAATGAGAGAAAAGTGCCCCATTCTCTTGGATAACAGGGCTAGCTCTGTGGACTCCGAGGCAGCGATTAATCACGTGGAAAGTTCCCATAAGACACTCACCCAGTCCATCAATTGAAACAGCTGTGGGCGAAGATTTGATTGCTTATTAAGAACCATTTGGTCTTGTTTTGTCAAAACTGTACATGCATGCCCGCACGTGGTATTTTGTAGAAGAGCCACACTCAAGGGGCCAAGAGGACGGCTCTTAGTACCAGCCAGGGCTAAGGCTGAGAAGTCAGTGCACCTGTCCAGTCCTCACCCCTCCACGTGCTGATAGAAGGGAGGGCAACTGCCATCCAGGTGCCAATCATCAGCAAGTCCTTGTAGGCGTGGCCAGTGGTTCTCAACCTTGGCTGTACATTAGAATCACCTGGGAATCTTTTTTAAATCCTGATTTCTGGGCCTCATCCTCCGGAAATTCTGTTTCTTTGTTACTGATGTTGTGGCCCCACCCCAGCAGTGGTCAGCAAACCACGGCTCGCAAGCCACATGTGGCTCTTTGGCCCCTTGAGTGTGCCTCTTCTACAAAATACCACGTGCGGGCGCGCACGTACAGTGCGATTGAAACTTCCTGGCCCATGCGCAGAAGTCGGTTTTCGGCCTGGGCAAGTCTGTTTTGAAGAAGTGGCGTTAGAAGTAGTGGGGGATGTCGGTCGGTCCGGCGACGGGAGAAGCAGAGCAGGCGGGCCGCAGGATATGCAGCGCAGGGGAGGCGCCAAATATCAACAGTACTTAAACTATATAGGTAGGTTAATAACACTGTACCTACCTATATAGTTTAAGTTTAAAAAATTTGGCTCTCAAAAGAAATTTCTTTTTTTTTTTTTATTGCTTAAAGTATTACAAAGGGTATTACATATGTGTCCATTTTATCCCCCCGCCCTAGACAGTCCCCTAGCCTCCCCTATTCCCCATTGTCTTATGTCCATTGGTTATGCTTATATGCATGCATACAAGTCCTTTGGTTGATCTCTTACCCCCCTACCTCCTGCCCCCCAACCCTCCCCGGCCTTCCCGCTGCAGTTTGACAATCTGTTTGAGGCAGCTCTGCCTCTGTATCTATTATTGTTCAAAAGTTTATAATGGTCTCTATTGTCCATGAATGAGTGAGATCATGTGGTATTTTTCCTTTATTGACTGGCTTATTTCACTTAGCATAATGCTCTCCAGTTCCATCCATGACATTGCAAATGGTACGAGTTCCTTCCTTTTTACAGCAGCATAGTATTCCATTGTGTAGATGTACCACAGTTTTCTAATCCATTCATCTACTGATGGGCACTTAGGCTGTTTCCAAATCTTAGCTATGGTGAATTGTGCTGCTATGAACATAGGGGTGCATATATCCTTTCTGATTGGTGTTTCCGGTTTCTTGGGATATATTCCTAGAAGTGGGATCACAGGGTCAAATGGGAGTTCCATTTTCAGTTTTTTAAGGAAACTCCATACTGTCTTCCATAGTGGCTGCACCAGTCTGCATTCCCACCAGCAGTGCACAAGTGTTCCTTTTTCTCCACATCCTCTCCAGCACTTGTCGTTTGTTGATTTGTTGATGATAGCCAGTCTGACAGGTGTGAGATGGTACCTCATTGTTGTTTTGATTTGTATCTCTCGGATGATTAGTGACTTTGAGCATGTTTTCATATGTCTCTTGGCTTTCTGAATGTCCTCTTCAAAAGAAATTTCAACCGTTGTACTGTTGATATTTGGCTCTGTTGACTAATGAGTTTGCCAACCACTGGGCTAGGAGAATAAAAAGGCATAGGGTAGGCTTCTTTTGCTTAGGGTCAATGGGGAGGGTGGCAGGGTGGGGGGGAGGGTGTAAAGCTTTCAATAATAAAGACTTTTTTTAAAAAGGCATAAAACACTCTACTGTCCCCAGGGAATCCTCAAATTCAGATGAGGAAACAGGAATATACATAAGAGCACAGCATATGTTCCATTGCTGTGAATGAGTGCCAACCAGAGAGGCTGGCACTCCCAGGAGGAGGTGAGGGCCAGGGAGTATGGTCAGGGAAGACTGCACAGAAAAGGCAGGCTTACCTGGGCCCTGGAGGATTCAGTAGAACTAGGGGTCAGGACTGACCCCAAGGAATGATGAGAAGTAGTTTGGAAGCAGGAATAGGAATGGTGGGTTAAGGCACTATAGACCCTTAACCTGGACAGACTTGATGTTTAGTCTGAAGTAGAGTGAAAAAATGTTTGGCGAGGTGATCATGGCTATGGCAGCCTTAGAAATAACACTTATTTAACTCGAGAGTTTTCTTCTTTTTATAACAATCTAGGACCACAATTGCATTCTTGATTTTTCCAACTGGAAAAAGAAATCTATGAGCAATTATAGTTCTGCTTTTTTAATCATTCAACTATAGATTGATTAATAACTATTTACTGAAGCTTTCTCCACGCAGGGCACTGTGTTAGGGACTCCCAAGCTTACAAAGAATTTTAGGGTAAGTGCTATTTGGAGAGAGCGGATGTGAAAAAGAGAAGCGACGGAAATGTAAAGCGATGTGTGGGTGACTAGGTTTTAGGGTATAGTGGGGGATGCAGAGAAAATGATTCCTTATTCAGGATCTCCATTTCTTCATCTTCAAAGTGATAAAGAAAACCTAGGTCATCAAACTGTATTGTTATAATAGAAAAGGTGGATGCTCTAAAAGCCATTTGATTTTGGACTGGTAGCTATTATAATTTAAATTACCTGATGTTTAGAAAATCACAATAGGCAGAATAATGACTGACCTTAGGGAGTGCATCAGGAGTCATTAGAAAATTACATACTTTCTTCATGTCTCCCCTTGTGTAACTTGGGTTTCAGACTGTGCCCTGTACCCATTTAAGCAGAATGGCTTTTCACGACAGAGAAAGATTATTAAGCAAATGGGTTTCAAAGGGCTCTCTTACTCAGATAGCAGGTCAAACTCAAAGGAAGTGTACAGAGTGTAGTTGTCAACTAACAACAACAAAAAAGCAGAGAACAGACTCTGCAATTGAATCAAGAAGGTTGTGGGTGAAGTAACAGAATTTCCAAATGAAAGTTGCTTTAAAAAAAATAATGGTGTATTTTTTGATAAGACAAGAAGTCCATGGTTGGTTCAGAGGCTTAACAAACACCCATCTTTCTGATCGGACACCCTGTATTTTGGAAATGCTTTCTCTCTAGTCTCAGCATTGGCTACTGCAGGTGGTCATCATAACCAGAGAATGGTGTGACCACAACTGGCTTATGCTAAGTATATGCCTTCCCTGGTGATAGGGCCATGTTTCTTGAGCAAAAGCTGCCTGGACAAAAATGGATTATAATGGCAAGAAAGAAAGTAGGAGTGACAGTTGGGTAGACAATCATCTCTACCACAGCAACCAAAATGTTCTGTCTGTGGATAATAATTTTTAAAAATTGAGTGAATTTGGACCCTGGCAGTGTTGCTCAGCAGTTAGAGCACTGGCCCACATATCAAAGGGTTGGAGGTTCAATTCCCGGTCAAGGACATGTATGTGGATTGCAGTGCAGGTTCCATCCCTAGAACATGCAGGAGGCAACCAATTGTGTCTCTCTTACATTGATGTTTCTCTCTCTCCCCCCATCCACTTTCTCTAAAAATCAATGGGGAAAATATCCTCCGGTGAGGATTAACAAAACAAAAAAATTGAGTGAATTTGGTTAAAAAGTAAGTCTTTATTGACTACAGTCTATGCCACATTTGGGAAATCAGTGTGACTCTTAAGAGCAACATATTCTCTCCTTGAATGAGTTTATGACAACCTCCAGGGAGGAAAAAAAAAAAATCTAATTTTGTTATACATGTTGGACAAGGCTTAGGATGCTAATTTGGGCTTCTGGTTTTCAAAACAACAGATTGGTAAGTGGAGTGTGCAGTAAATCTTCTCAGTAAGAACTTGTTTTAAGTTCTAGGAATGATGGGTCTCCTCCATTTATTCTTCCATTCAAATATGTTAAAAGCAAGTCTGTAATCATCTGGTCTACCCACATGGAAGAAGCCCGATCGTCTCCTAGGTGAATGCCCACTTCTGAATGTACCGAGGCAGCTCACTTATCTGCTCCGAATGTGGCTGTTTCAGAAGGAAACACCTGAGTACAAATCACAGCAGGGCACTTCTTTCCCTCCCCACGTGTCTGTGCTTGTGTCTGTGCTTCGAAGGGAAGTGCCCGCAGCCCACCGTGTAGGCATGCGAGATAGGCTGCCCTAAATAGCACAGAGGAGACCAAGCATTGTGGGCTAACTTGCCGGGGTCCAAACCCCAGCGGGTCCAGGGGTCCCCAAAGGTGTGGACGGAGTCGGCGAAGAAGGAATGTCACGGAGACAGCGTTCAGTTGATCAGCAGCCTAGCCAGGATCTCCAGCCCGGATCTCCAGAGAGGTTCTGCTTCGGATCTCCAGCGAGGTTCTGTAGCCATGTTCCCTCGCTAGGTTCTCCAGCCAGGTTCTGTCCAGGCTCTCCAGTCAGGTTCAGTGTCCAGGTTCCAGTCAGGTTCTCCTGCCAATCTCTGTAGTCAGGTTCAGTCCAGGATCCCTTGCCATGTTCTCCCGCTAGGCTCTGTCTCTAGGCTCGGAGGCCAGTCCCGGTCCAGGATCCTCTGGCATGCTCTCGCCAGCGAAGTTCTTCTGTCTCTAGGCTCCGTGTAGGTTCTGTCTTCTGAATTCTGTCTCCTGAGTTCTGAGACTTTCTGTCTTGTTACAACTGTATTTATACCAGTTGATTCAATCCTATCAATCTCTATTACAAAGGTTAGGGCGTTTCTTATCTCCATTCCAGGGAGAAAAGATTATGTAGTTTAAGCATGATTGTTCGTAGTTAAAGGGATTAATTACCCGCCTGGCACTTAGTTGAGGGGTTTTATTCCCTCCCTAACTTCAGGGGAAAATCCCTACCTGGGGATTCAACCTTTCTCGGAGAGGTGACTTTGGTTAAAACACAGCGCCAAGAAGGTGAGCAAACATATTAAGAAAAGTATGCCATATATGCCAGGTCCCTTGAAACAGCAAGCATGGACCGGCTCCCGGCACTAACTGAGGGCACCTCAGGACCCACTGCCGGCCTCAGTCCAAGGGGACTGTTCAAGCAACCAGCAGGTGGTATCCAGGAAAAGTAACACCTTCGTAGGGACTGCTCAACATCCAGCAGGAGGGGTGGGCTCCCAGCCGGCAAGTGCTGTTAGATAACACAGCTGCAATTTCATTCGTAAGATCTGTTCACGTTTAAAACTCAGGAATATCCCAGTGTTTCGCTAAAACGTCTATAGAAAGCTGCTATTTTCCAACCTGCTTGTAAAGGGGCATTGGGGAAGAGCAAAAGAAGGGAAATTTCCTACTGTTACAACAGAGGAACTCCAGCTGGAAGCCCAAACACTATGTCAAAGGGTTAAATGAAGTTAAATAACAAAGGGTTAAATGAAGTTAAATAAACTACATTTTCCTTAGGTGTGGAGTTGTCCAAGGCCCAAAAAGAAGGAAAACTTTCCCACTGGGTTCAGAATGGGATTCTAAAAGAACTTGTCAAATTGCTGTCTGGCTTCCTGGGCTCTGGATCCATTTTCTCTCCCCTGGGAGTTTAGTGGTAACATTTGAGGAGCTGTGGACTGGGGATGAAGACTAGAGCCACAAACTTAATAACGTCTTTGGGTCTCTTCTTGAGTGCTAAACTAGGACCCATTTCACAAGATTATTCAATATCAGCCCAGCTGGTGTGGTTCAATGGGTGAGCATCGATCTATGAACCAGGAGGTCACAGTTTGATTCCTGGTCAGGGCACATGTCTTCGTTGCAGGCTCAATGCCCAGTAAGGGGCGTTCAGGAGGCAGCTGATCAATGATTCTTTCTCATCATGGATGTTTCTATCTCTCTCTCCCTTTCCCTTTCTTTCTGAAATACACACACACACACACACATATAAACACATATATACATATACATACACATATATATTAAATGTCTACTTTTATACTAAACTTTCATATCCAAAGCCTTACAAATCTTTTTGATTTTGCAAGGTTTTCTAAAACACTTTTTAAAAGGATTTATTTAAAGTAAATAATGCTTATGCATTAAATTAGTAGTTATAATTTTATGTTTAAAATTGTAATATAAGGGAACAGTCAGATGCCATCGCCCTAGACTTGAGGTCTGCACTGCACAGAGAAAAGTAGAAATTCTTCTGTCACCTGAATATCTGTACTGTAACTCTGATCCTATTCCAGCTTTTATCCAATGAAGATAATCTCCATTTTGCAATATTGTTCTGAGACACATTATAATTAACACCGTGTCCCCAGACATATGAGTCAGTTCTGTGTTTCTTACCTCATCCCAGCCTATACAATGGATAGCCTAATGTCTCCATTAGATGCAAAGGTGAACGGTTTGAGCAACATGTGAAACCACTTTAGAAAATTCTGTAACTCTGCAGTGTTTTGAGTTGAGCCATAGCTCAGGTGAGTGGTGGCATTAGATACCTGGCTCTTCCAGGAGATAGGATGCTAGCCTGAGGCCCTCATGCTTTTCTAATGAGAACAGCCTGGGTGCCCTGATGTACTCCAAGTTCTGTTCTCTCTGTCAGTGGACCCAGCAGCGCTCCATCCTCTATTCTAAAACGGGAATAGAAGTGGGAGGGAGAGCAGAGTTTAACGATCCTCAATTACCTGCTCCAGTACTTGGTGTCCTCCAAGAAATCATTTACCCCCTTTCTCAGCCACAGAAGAGAAATATAAAATAGAAGCCAACCAATGATTAGTACAACTTCTGACTTAAAATAATTGACCATAGGCCCGACTGGCATGGCTCAGTGGTTGAATGGTGATCTATGAATCAGGAAGTCATGGTTCGGTTCCCGATCAGGGCACATACCTGAGTTGTGGGCTCAATTCCTAGTAGGGGCGTGCAGGAGGCAGCTCATCAATGATTCTCTCATCATTGATGTTTCTATTCTCCCTCTCCCATCCTCTCTGAAATCAATAAAAATATATTTAAAAAATAATTGACCATAGTTTATCTCTCATTTAAATTACTTTCAAGATGTACAGACACAGTCTGGATGACTCTGGAAGACCTGGAGATCAATGGCCTGAGTCATGCTAAGGGCAGTTAGGCATCTTTGTGGATTCAAACTGTTGGGAAGTGGAATACATCTCCCCTCCTAGAGTGAGGGGGCCCTGGGAAGATGTGCCCTGACATCCTTCCAGGTCCAAACAAATGCGTGAAAATGATACTGTGGTTCCAACAAAATAGATTGGCGTCAAATGAGAAAAACCACAAATAAGTCTCAAAGGTTTGCGTGTGTGCAGGGGTGGAGGGGTGACTCTTAGGAAATCAGGCTACGTTAAAATGTGGGGTTTTACTCCCTTCTCCTTGAAGATGCGCTCCCTTTGGACTCTTGATAATTCCCTAAAACACAGCCATCTCAGTGCCTACAGAATATTCAAGACGAAAGAATCATCTCAGCCAACCCCCATATAGTGCAAATGAGAATTCAATTCCTAGACTTCTGGGCTTGGTCTATTTCCTCATAGATTTGTCAGCTGGGATCTTACCTGTGAATCGACTGTTTATGAGGTATTTCAAAGCTGGGACTGTAGCATACTTTTCTTTTTTTTAAAAAAACACACTATTTTTTTTTTTATTTCATAGAGGGAGAGAAACATCAATGATGAGAATCATTGATCGGCTGCCTCCTGCACACCCCCACTGGGGAATGAACCCGCAACCCGAGCATGTTCTCCTGACCAGGAATTGAACCCTGACCTCCTGGTTCATAGAGCAAAGCTTAACCACTGAGCCACACTGGCCAGGCCTTACTTTTCATATTACATGCAGCTCAGCTCCTAGTCTACGAGTGCTGTTAGGCCAATGGAAAGAACAATGTCCTGGCTGTCCCTTCATAGGGTTATGAACATGAAAATGGCCGGCACGCTCAGTATTCCCTGTAACAAGGAAGGAGCCACAGCCCCGACCCACCCAGGAAAAGGTGAAGAGGCTTTCAAGGACCCACAGGACGACTCATCCAGCCCTTCTGAGTGGAATCTTCCAGTCACTGAGGACAGCCAACAAAGCTGATGGGCTGGCCCCAGCGAGGTCTGCTCGGGGCCATGCCCTTGAGCACATGGCAGCCTCGGGATGATTTGTGATACGGACACTGCACCGGACCACAACCTCGAGCAATTGGAGAAATGGGAGGAAAGTCAGGGTATCAGCTTTCAGTACATGAATACCAAGCAGTTTAGTATCACAGCAGCATTATCCAACAGAGGCCACCTTGCAAAGGACGAGGTTAAAATACAAATGAACACTGGTCAAGGTTTATACATCAATCTGAACCGAAAGCCAAGAGCAAATGATCTTTTACTAACTCATGTCCTGGAAAATTTTTTACCCTGATTCAAGGACACAAGGTCTTGGTCCAAAGTTTTTAGATTTGGTATGGCTCATAATGCCTGCATATTTTCAAAACCCTGTCATCAGCCCAGCTGGCGTGGCTCAGTGGTTGAGCATCGACCTATGAACCAGGTCATAGTTCAATTCATGGTCAGGGCTTAGTCCCCAGCGTGGGGTGTGCAGGAGGCAGCCGATCAATAATTCTCTCTCATCACTGATGTTTCTCTCTATCTCCCTTCCTCTCTAAAATCAATAAAAATATATTTTTTAAATAAACCTGTCATCAAAATGAGCTGGAAAATACCACATACTCATATCCTGATATGATTTAATGGGGACATACAATATGGTAGATACTGGCTGGACACAGTACATTCCCATATAATCTTCATGGCCTATATTCCGAATCACCTTTTACTATAACTGAGTATACTTGCTGGACTGGTTTCACTTTTGTAAGAGGTTTTTGAAGTTGGCAAGAAGTGGTCACAATATTCATAATGCATTTATATTTAGGAATCATTTTGATAGAAACAAAGGTGATTTTTTTTATTAGAAAGAAAAAAAAAGCCTTATTTTAATATAACACCACTGTTTGTGAGAATGTACATCAAACCGGTCTTAAAAAAACAAAAAAACATCACAATGACAGAAAATTTGAAATATTACATCTTTGAGGAGCCTGCAACCAGGCCACTTGGAAATAAACATACAGCTCCCACCGCCACCACACACAAATATGTACATGTTGTAGAAGCAAAGGTTTAGAAAACACATTGGAAGAGAAGGATGGACACAGCTATATGTGTATATGTGAGCATGTTTTCCTTAGGAACATGTAACATGGTTTTCCTTCATTTTACTCAGCTCAAAGGAATTCTCCATCTGAAACTATCTCATGCCCAACACTAAACATAGGAAACAGCGTAAGGCAAGTTTCCATTTTCCTGGGAGCTGTTCATTGGAAAAATGTTTCGCATTTTTTTTGTATGAAATCCACACACAAACAGAAGTTATATGATATAGCGCTTGACACTCAATGCAACATTACAAAAAGCCTCCCTTCTACACTACAATTTCCAGCTCTGAAGAGGAGTGTTATGAGGAAGGTGATCGGGGCTTCCAAACTTTTCTAATACTTCTAACGGGGGATCCAAAGAGTTCAATGTAGTGAGATGGACAAGGAACTGTTTTCTTCCCACTGACAACGTGTCCCTGACCACAGACAAGCCCCTGTCGGCCACCTGCCAGGGTCCTAACACACAAGTCTCTTCTACTGGACACGACAGTTCTCGTTGGGCTTGGCACCAGCTTCTGGACTGGGGGCAGGCTGGCCTCGCTTGGACCTCAGGCCCTCCCTGGGGCTGCCAGCCGAACGTCTCTCAGGAAGGTTACTGACCGAGAGAGGTCTCGAGGGGGGTTCTCGGAAGATGCTGCCTGAATCCGCTGGGCTCTGCTGAGCAACCTTGACCTGCAACACAAGCACCTTTGTTAGAGTTTCATTCATATTTCTACAGCATGAAAAATCCCTTGTCATCAGATTTAAGGCTATTCTTCTTCCCCAGGAGTTATACATAGTTTTACCATTTCTTCTTACCTAAGAACAGGCCCTACCTAACAGCTAGGACGATGTCAAACGTGACCTCCGATGAGTCACCTTGCAAACTGTCCTTGATGCCTCTGATGGGCAGAGACGTGCTCCCAAGGCCAGTGTGACACCATCAGCCCAGAGGGCAGCTCTCTGAGGGCAAAGACTATGTCCTCGTTACCTCCGTATCCCTTGTGCCCACAATATGCTTGACTACCTGGCAAACATTCAATATATCCCCTCAGAGAACCCAAACCAGCTTCGTTTACCCTAACTGAACCACTTCTGTTATTCAAATGAGTATAATCCAAATGAGAAATACCACCTCCACAGGGTATAAGCTTTATCTACAACATTTCAATGACCCACCACCTATTCCTCAGGTAACGGCACTTTTCTCCTGCTCCCTGCATCGTTGTTTGGCTTCCATATTGGATTTGGATTAGAGCCGAAGGGCAGCCATCTAATAATCACGTCTGGTGATAGTAAGTCTTCGTTCTGATGACTGGCCTTTTTAAAAGCCAGAAGGATCTCGGAAAATATGAGACTTAGAAGCGAAGCAGAGTCAAGACTCTTTTTGAGGGTTACACAGTAGCAAAAGAAGATGGGGCGGTGGGGGTTGTCGAAGAGAAAGAGGAACAAGACAGCTGACGTGCACAAAAACTCCACTTAACCAAAGTTAAGGTAGGAGTGGGAGAGTCAGGTAGGAAGATCTTTAAAAAAAACAAGAGGACAGGCCCTGACAAGGGCCACGCGTGCCCAGCACCGACCGAGAAGCAGCTCAGCGACAGTCACTTCCTGTCGGTGGCCACCAGGGACCTCCCTCTGCCGCAGTAAGAAGAATGGAAATTATGTCTCCATTTATATTCTTTCCATAGGAAGTATGTGGCTTTAAAAGGCAGCTAAATACTTTTCATTACAGAAAACATAGCAAATCTGGCCAACAGATCAAATCCCTGGAAAGCTCGCCCCGACCTCACATTATGTGCAGGACACGTAAAAGGAGCAGCAGCCCTGAAGGGCCAGGACCAGGACTCAGTGGAAAATCACCGTCATGGAAAGTTGAACGAAAAACAGAGTTTTATGGTACTATTTTAAAAAGTAGAAAGTGATATAAAAGGCAGGCGTTTCCCTTGAGCCCATCAGATGCAGAAGATTCAAATTTCTAGGTCCATCATGGAAGACAGAGAGAGAGAGAGAGAGAGAGAGAGAGAGATCACATTGATTCCCTTTTCTGAGCTAATAAAATTCTTTCTTAAGCCCAGTTCAATAGCCAAGGCCCATCCCTGGACTTCCCCCACCTCTAGGTGCAATTTCTCTGATACTGGGCTGAGGAAATTAGTCCGTGATCATTTTAAACCATAGCTTTGATCCTCATGTTGGTCAGTTGGCCTCAGATTGTGAATAATGAGATGAGGTCAAATTCACCAAGTACTTAAACTCCTAAGGGCACAGAAACCCTGACTGTCTTACAAGCTATGTCTGCAGCCCGAGGGGGAGAGGGCGAGGATGCGGACGGCTCGGTGAAAAGGGACCTCATTAGAAGGAAAAAAAACTCAAAGTCCCACTAAAGTGGTGACTGACCGATGCTGCGGTGACGCTTCACCGTCCTCCACAATTCAGTGGCCCACCCACCGGCACCCACCAAGCCCAGGTTCAGATCAAGTCCGCACACGTCAGGGTCCCTGGTCCCCAGCAAATGAGGAGCGCCTGGGTTTACTCATCCAGAGACGGAACAGAGACTGACCCTCACCTAATCTGCATTTCAGCCACCTTCCCCTCTGAACTTGTCAGATGTCACGGAGGGTCCTGCTAAATGACCTGAGGAGTCATCTTGCTCAAAACTCAAGCCAGTCACTTCAGGTGAAGGCTTGTAATCCTGGGTTTCTGAACAGCCGCTTTAGGAAAATGATGCCTTGCTCTATATTTTTCAAGCTGAATAATGAAATATGCTTAACAGATGAGGCAAGCATTTTATAAGGCGACTCGGAAAATACCGAATTAAATTAAAATTCAGCAGGCTGGGTTTTGAAGTTTGCATCTAATCACGAAGTCTCCTATAACCTCCTCTCAAGAGGGACTCCCCCATTCATTTGCACACGTGCACAAAATTGCTTAGCAATTCATAACCGCTGGTGCCTCCCGCCGCCTGTAGCGAACACACGGGTTGCAGAGCTGCAGGAAACCATGGTTACGACTTTGCGCTCAGCAGACTCAACAGCAGTGTGGAAAGCAGGCCCCCTAGTGTGCAAAGCCTGTTTTCCAAGATAAGTCTGAACTCCACATGCCTACTGCTGTACCATCACTTCCTCATCAGAGGAGGGAAAAGTGACCTGTGTGGTGATTTCATGAGATGATTTCCTAGCACATCTTTAAAGCCTGTATTTATTACTGCAGTCCCTTCAGGACAACAGCAACAGCTCCACCCACTCAACACACATCTGTTGAATGTGAGATGCTGCATTAGACATGGGACACTGGGAAAGCATGAACATAATCAATAACCTCACAGCCCTAGCTGGTTTGGCTCAGCGGGTAGAGCTTCGGCCTGCGGACTGAAGGGCCCTGAGTTCGATTTTGATCAAGGGCACAGGCCCGGGTTGCAGGCTCGATCCCCAGTAGGGGGCATGCAGGAGGCAGCCCATCAATGATTCTCTCTCATCATTGATGTTTCTATCTCTTTATCCTTCTCCCTTCCTCTCTGAAATCAATAAAAACATATTTTTTTTAAAAAAAGAAGCTTACAAAACTCACTTTGCAATTCAGAAGGCAGATTTTCAAGCAGGCAATTACAATAAAGTGGACTGGCATAACACAATGGGAGTCTGGGGTACTTACTACCTAGTCACAATTTTCTGCTTTAGGAGCCAAATACTTCACTTGATCCCCTAAATGTGGGACCAGCAGGATGGGTATTCGTGTGCACTGAGGAAGGAGCGGCTGCCAGCCAGCCTTGGCCCCGTCAGGACCTAAGCCTGACTCCTGGGTCATCTTACAGGTAACAGCTTTGGTCCAGCTCGGAAGCTTCACTCTTTGGAGCACTGGTTGCTTTATGGAAAAGCTGTTGTTATGGTCACTGGAGGGCCAGGGCCTATCGCAGTATGCTCTCTGCAGTGTTTTGTTGTTACCAGCACCCAAAAGTTAAATCTAAATGTGAGAGAGAGAGGGAGAGGAAGGAATGGGGGTAACTGATGGAGGAGGGGAAATCCTTGCACAAAATGACACATTTTTTCTAATACAGACTTGAACGAGTAAAAGAAGTTTCAGACCTTTCCTCCTCACCCCTGAATTTTAAGAGCTCAGTGGGCAGTGTCAAACCCTCGCCCGGGGGGCACTGTCATTTGCTAGATTTCAAAAGGCAGATACTTGTTCACAGGCGTTTACCTTTTGTGATCTGCTGCCACCAGCTGTTGGTTTGGAGGCCTCGGCCTGGTTCTCTTTGTGGATATTGGATGGGGACGGAGTTGACTTCTGGGCAGCAAGGCGGGGGCTGGTCCTAGTTGCCATGGTTGTTCTTCGCAGGACATAGGGACTTGTCTTTCCCGTTGGGATATCAGCAAAGCCTAAGGACAAAAAAGCTGCCTGTCAACACTGCTAGGTCCAATTCTATCCATAATGGAAAAGATATGCACTAGGTCACATTTAACAGATAAACGCTTCCTAGCCACAGAGAACAGAGATTAACTTCTCAGTTACCCTGGGAGTCGTCACACTGAAAACTAACTAACTAACTAACTAACTAACTAACTAACTAACTAACAGGTTTTCTCTTATTAGAAACATAAAAAACCACAATGGAAAAAGGGGAAAACAGAAAATATTCTTCTATGAGGATCTCTATTCTTGTGTTTTTCTAAGATCGAAAGAACACACCAGGTAAGCCCTCCTGTAAAATTTGGATTAAAAGGGGTAGCGAGGAAGAGGGTAAAATGCTACAGCTACTTCAGGTGACTCCCCTCAGGTAAAGACAGGAGGGGCAGAGATCTGACCTTGCTAAGCGGGATTTCAATCCCACTCTGCAGACATCCCCTCCTTCCACAGAAGGACCCCATGGGACTTGTGATGACAAGAGAAAGTCAACCCAAGGACACTAATGGACAGGATTATCACACACACTATGGAATGGTACTGACTAAACTAAACTAACTAAAGCAACATTTGGTTTGGTTTGTTTTTAACCCTTTAACTACAAAAACCAATAAGAAGAAAGTGATATCTCACTTTTTTTGGAGTTAGATTTCCTAAGGGCTAGAGTTACTTAGAACAGTGCTTCTCAACCCATCTATGGCAAAGAATCAGTTTTGATAATGGGGGGGGGGGGGGGGGGGGGGCGGTGCGTAATTTCTAAATCTGCTATGGAATGAATAGCAGATTGTATAATACACTAAGAATGAATCAATAGAGAAATGATTATGTGCTTGGATGTTGTGACAATGTCAAACTGCTATGAAAATTTGAAACTCTTACTCTTGATTTCGTTTGTTTGTTTTGGGGAGGGGGTGGGTCATGAACCAGTAACAACAGTTCCCTGGGCCACACTTGGAGGACAACTTAAGAATAAAAAAAGCCTTGCCCAAGGGGTTTGGCTCAGTAGATAGAGCATCGGCCTGAGGACTGAAGAGTCAAGGGTTCGTACCTCAGTTGCAGGCTTGATCCCCGGCCCTAGTCCGTGTGTGTGTGTGTGTGTGTGTGTGTGTGTGTGTCAAACAATCGATGTCTCTCTCTCACATCAATGTTTCTCTCTCTGTGTCTCTCCCCTTCCCTTCCACTTTCTCTCTCTCTCTCTCTAAAAAAAAAAAGAAGCAATGAAAAAATATCCTTGGGTAAGGAGTAACCAAAAAAAAAAAAAAGAAGTGGTCCGTGGCTCCAGCCAGGGGGGCAGCATCTGCAGGCCCGCCCGCCAGCCCTTGACTACAGACAGGAAAGCTCGGAGGGTGTCCTAGAGTTGGGGACTTTCCCGCACAGGAATGTCAAATTCCAAACAGCTTTCAAACAGTCACTCCGCAAATGGACCAGCCGTTTCTGCAGTGGGACATGAGCGACTAGGTCCTATTTGGTCCTATTTGACAGAAAGGAAAACACATGCCTTAAAAGTAGGCAACCGCTTCTGGACTTTTGTTCGTACAATTGCAAAATAACCTGAAACTCAATGCTTCTCTTTTGCATGGGAAATGCCCTGTGGACTTTCAAAAGAACACAGATAATCTTGTTCTACACCTATGCCGTACCTTTCTTTACAACTTCTGGAAGCCCCTCGAGCTCAAACTCGGTGTCTTCTGCGTCCCCGGCAGGGTGAGTGCCACTGCGGACCGCCTTCCGGCTTCTCTTAGGAAACGAGTCTGGGGTGGACGGGGCTGCTCCTCCCCCATCCTCCCAAATCCCACTGTTCCTTTGCCTTTTGCCTGAACCTTTACTTTGGCCGGACGACTTCTGCTTTTCGGTGACAGAAGGGACTGGAGATGATCCCGGGACAACTGACTTCGGCGAAGGAGAACTTCGGACATTAGGTTGAGATTGTTGTGTTTCTAGCATCTCTTTGGCTCTCTCCAACTTCTCATAGCTTATAAGCAGCGCACAGTACTTATCCAGATACTCGTCTGCCTCCTTGCTTTTCTCTTCAAGGGTTTCTTTCAGTTCTTTCACCTCGGTCTTTAATTCATCTACATTAGCATCCACGACAGGACCTGTCAGAAATCGTACCGCGTCACTTCACCATTCCTCTAGTTGACACTGGACATCATAAAGCAGAAAACCTTGGGCTTGTGTTTTTTATTTTTATTTTTTTTACAAGTTGGGGAGATATATCTATACATGTTCTTAGAGTTTAAACAACCCTCATTTGGGAGGGATCACATCAAGGTTAATATTCTTATTAGGACAGCTGACATACCCAAATCTCAAGCTTGTATTTCCTCCAGCCTATCAAACTTTCTTGCAGTTGTTCATATGAGAGCAAATGGATTAATTCAGCGCATCCCTTATGATCCCTGTCCATTCTTTCCACCATACGTGAGTGAACAACCTAAGCTGGTAAAGAATATGAGGTCCCAGTTGTGACGGCTCTGGGAGGCAGAAGGGGACCTGTGACAAGGCAGGCCCCAAAGGCTCTGAAAACCATTTGTAAGCAAAGGAGAACCTGATGGACAAAAGCTTGGGGGAGGCTATGAAGTGGGAGTCTTGGACAACTTGTAGCTGCCACAGCTGGCATGAAAGCCATTGGAAAACCTCCTTGGAGCCCCATATGCTCTGGGACTCTTCTCGGCGGGAAGACCCACCCTGCATACAATGCTCGCCATCATCTTTCCACACGGCAAGTAGCATTCCCCTCGGGCATAAGTGGAAAAAAGTTGTCTTTTCTTTTTTATTTTATCTCCACACCCAAAAATAAACCTCCCACCCTCACGTGGCTGAGCCATGGGGATGGGCCCAGGACTACCAGAACCAGCTGTTTGTAAGTTACCAGCACCAGCTCAGAGGCCAATCTGCCTGTGACGTAGGAGCTACTTAGATGGGCATCATCACATGAAAACTCTTCCTGCAATGGCTCGCTAGCAAAAAGTGCTGCCAGTCTTTTGTACGTTTCATGGAACAGCAGATGTGACAATCCTATTTCAAAATGCAGGGTTCATTCTGAATCCTATGAATGACCCCAAGCCGAGCACAATGTTCAAAAACTGGAAATAAACATCTGCTGAGAATCAGCGGGCAGTACCAAACGGAGTGCTAAAACCATGCCTGGCGCACACGCACCAGCGAGCGCTGGCCTGGCCATGCCCAGCTGACCCCACCTGAGTTCTGTTTCCCCCGCGCGGCATCTTCCAGGCGAGACAGCTCCTTCTGCAGCAGCTCCTTCTCCTCTTCCAGCTGCTTACAGGATTTGATCAACAGCTTGATTTTCCCCTGGGCACGCTCCGTTTCCTTCTTCAGCTGACTGGCGTATTTTAGATTGTCCGTCTACAAGGCAAAACCTTGAATTTAAAACCTTCAACTTCTTCTAGTGAGCACATAGAAAAATAACCATGAGATATAACTAAGAATCATGTATTGTAAATCTAAGATTATGTTCAAACTGAAACATCTAAAGATGAATCAAACAATTCACCTTTTCTACTGTTTTCCAGGGCTCCCCAATGGACGCTGGTTTTGTCACTTCCCGTCTTAGCATCAGCAAGCATACAGCATGGTGCTAAGATAATGTTCTCTTACGTGGCTCACCCTGCCTGTGTTTATCCAACACGGGGCAGGGATAAGAGTCCACGGACATATTCTTAGGGGTCAAAAATTCTGAGAATTATGTTCCCATTTGTAATCTCCTGCTGGTGCAAAATGTCAATACCTAAGACAGCATTTGTCTTAGTCACACCAAGTGAAGGCTAAATAACATTATGGCTCACAATACAAATTTAAATCTGGTATGTAGCTCAACTAGAAAGTGAATAGAATGGTGGGAGAATTATGGCATCATGCACTTCTCAGCAATGCAAGTTCAAGCTCTTTCACCACAATTGCAACATCCTAAAGAAAGCTCTGAAAATGATTTAGAGGCAAAACTTGACCGGATAGCAAAGTATTTCTAATCTTTATTTATCCCACCTTGTGAGAAGAGTCACACATTTTGCTACAGAAATATGGATTGGTATATTACCAGAGAGCCTGCTAGCATATTATATAATATGTGGCATGTGCATTGTATTATGTAACATCTAAAAAATGCATAATTCTAAAACAAATTAGCTTTAAGAGTTTCTGGTAAGAGATCATGAATATATAAAGGCAAACCAAACTATTAAAATAAAAGAACTTGAGCACCATAATCATGTTGCTAGTAATTTAATTCTCTGTGTATTTCACCTTGAGATCTTGTATTAGCAATGTTACAGTTCATCTGCACTTGTGAAATTTTCTATTTCTGAATCCAACCATAATTGGATTGGAGATGGATTAATTCCATTTCAACAATGCTTATCAACTGGTACCTCACCGAAATTACATGTGATCTGAATAGACTCAACAATGTACCATTTTGTACATGGTACGTACACAGACATTCCCCACAGTAAAACTGTTAAAGATTAAAAAGGCAGAAAGTGAATAAAAAAGTAGACCTGAAGCTACATCTTTCCATTATTAAAACTAACATATCTCATTTTGTAACAGAACATCATTGAACATTAACATTATTCTAAATTTTATGAGTATGTATAATTTTTAAAATACATATATTTTTATTTCAGAGTGGAGAGGGAGACAGAGATAGAAACATCAATGATGACAGAATCAATGAGCAGCTGCCTCCTACATGCCCTCTACTGGGGATTGAGCCTGCCACCGGGCATGTGCCCTGACCTGGAATCAAACCGTGACCTTCTGGTTCATAGGTCGATGCTCAACCACTGAGCTACACCAGCCAGGCATGAGTGTGTATTTTTTTTTTTAATATATTTTATTGATTTTCTACAGAGAGGAAGGGAGAGAGATAGAGAGTTAGAAACATCGATGAGAGAGAAACATCGATCAGCTGCCTCCTGCACATCTCCTACTGGGGATATGCCCGCAACCCAGGTACATGCCCTTGACCGGAATCGAACCTGGGACCTTTCAGTCCGCAGGCCGATGCTCTATCCACTGAGCCAAACCGGTTTCGGCATGAGTGTGTATTTTATTGGTATATTCCCTTCACCTTGATAAGTGTATATGAGCAATAAACCTAAGAAGTTAATACCTAGTTTTCTGTTTTAATATATTCAATATACAATTAGTTACCATAATCTTTAAAATTTAAATCATCTTTCAGTAAAGACTTTTATGGGACAATATTTATTATCCAGGTTCATTATTATACATTCTGAATGGTATTCATTTTGTGAAAATTATCTGTAGAAATCAAAACAGCCTCCGTTTACAAGTAGAATTCCTGAAGCGCCACCTCCAGTCTAAGAACCCTGGGACTAGGGTTCACTTCCTTTTCTCTGAAGAACAGTTTTAGGATCCCTGGGTGGAGAGGAAGAGGAGAATGTACACCTACCTGTGCCCGACCAAATGCCCTGCCTCACCTTTGCCAAAGTGGGTTTGATGACAGCAATGAACTTGGAGACCCATCAAGCAAGAATTTGGAATTACCACCAAATTATTACTTAGGGGCCCACCCTAATCTGTCAGTGGTACAACCTTCACCTCCATCTCAAGAAGTCTTGAAGTAGTTTGAGAGGGTTTGCTGAGCAATGGATAAAGTTCATATAAGCCATGAGACTGTAGGCCATCCACTGACTTTTAAAAATAACTCAGCAGAGAATTCATGAGTGATATTATTTATAACAGCAAAAACCTTTTCCACAAAAATTAAAATGAAACCTCATAATTCAATACCATTAAAACCATGGTGATTCTGCATAAGCCATTGGAGGTCATGAAGCAATGAAAAGTGAACATATTGCCCTGCTGGTGTGGCACAGTGGTTGAGCGTAAACCTATGAACCAGGGGGTCATGGTTTGATTCCCAGTCATGGCTCAGGCCTGGGTTGTGGGTTCAATCCCTAGTGTGGGGTGTGCAGGAGGCGCAGCCAATCAATGATTCTCTCTCAGCTATGTCTCCCTTCCTCTCTGTAATCAATAAAAATATGTGTTTTTAAAAAAGAGTAAACATACCTTGGTTCTCTTCAGTTCCTCTAAAAGCTCGGTGGTCGCTTTCAAAGAGCTATTGAGTTCCTCTTTACTGGACTTCAAGAGGTCAATCTCCACCTTTTGGGAGCTGAGACACGCTTCCTTAGACGCCAACTTCTCCCGATAGGTCTGGATTTCCATTTCATGCTGGGGCAGAAAATGCTACTTTAGCCAGAAGGCTCAGGTAAAAACATTGCAAGCAAAATGAACTAAAAATAGACCTGCTGTTTCAAGGGCCATTACCAATAGTCTTTGTGCCTCTCCTACTACTCTACCCCGAGATGGAAAGGTATTTTTTAAAAATCAGTTATGAATGAGACATGTGCAGGTAATGGAGGGGAAGGTAGTGAGGAAAATATGATGGCACCCTTCCTAAGGTCATACAGCATAATAATGATGCAGAACTTTGGCCTTCTTGCAAAAAAATGCTTCACTTCCATGGTCAACACACACTCTCCAGCTCCCCCAGTAACCAAACTCCGCGGATCACCTGTTTGTTTGTATCCAGAAGCAAAGTTTGGTGTTTCTTTTCAGCTTCCTGGAGCTGTAGCTGGTATCCAGCTATTTCTTCTCTCATTTTCTCTTGCTTTTCCATCTGGTCTTTTTGTAGGCAATCCAAGCTCCTTTTCAATTCACTATTTTCTAGCATGAATTCCTTCAATTGACCCTAATGAATAAAGTTATGCAAGCATGGGAAAATAATTAAGAACCTTGATATACGTCTTCAGGAAATACTGAGTACTGAGGGGGAAGAAACAGTTTATAGGCAAGACAAAAACCTATACAGAATAATGCTATAATCCTTAGCAGTGTATTCACTTTAAATTGCAATTTCATCTGCAGTAACAATTTCCCCATTCTAGCCCAGCCACCTCCTAGGTCACATCCAATGGGACCACAGAATCTCCGAAACCTGACTTCCACTAAACCACTCTGAGACTATACCCTCCTGGCTACCAGGTTCGCTTATTTAAGTGTTTCCATTGCAGTAACTCCTTGACCTCATCAACAGCACCACCACGACGACCTTCACATTTCAGACTTACAGTTTTCTTCCTTGGCCAGCTTAGATTCCATGTTCTATCACTTTAAGAATTTCCTTCCAAATGACCTAACTCTTTAGCCCCTCTCCTCTGTGCAGGACAGGCAGAACCACAGCCCTGGAGGCACCTGCCTCCCCTGTGCCTGATCCCACAGAGCTGCCTCTATATACATACGAGTGTATATAGAGTCTATATACATACTGTGTCCACTGCCTCATCTCCTATTCACTCAACCCACTCCAGCCTGGTTTCATCCCACCTCCTTCTGAAATAGCTTTTCATGGCATCGTCCACCTCCATGTTGTAAATCGAAGGAACACACTTAAGTCCTCATCTATCTGACCTGTAAGTAGGATCTGAGGCTCTGACCCTTCTGCCTTGAGAGCCTCCACTCTTGGCTGTTGGGACACGACTCTGCCCCTGGTTGGACTCACCATGGCTTCTCTGTTTCCCGGCTTGTTCTTCCACCTGCACATCACACTGCACACTGGGGGATCTCTGGGCTTGGTCTGTATTTCCTACCACGGCCATAATTCTGAAATCTGACCTATATTCTGAACTAGCCAAATGAATATATCCACTCCAAACCTTTCCTTTAAACACCAACCTCGTGTATTTGGTCACTTCAGACTTCATTCGAACACTTTACCATGGCCTTCCTTCCTCCCTAATCTTTTCTCATATCATTTTCCATCTGATTTCAGCCACAATGGCTTCAATTTCTGAAAAACACAAAGACTTTACCATACTGCTCCCTAGACCCAGAAGGTTCCATGCTCTAGCTGGTTCTTTGCAGATCTGACTCCTCATCCTACAGGCAACATTCTCTGACCACCGGATCTCAATTAGGTTGTTGCCTACCCCCACAGCCCAATCCCAATGGTTCGACAATAAAGAATCTTATTTCTTTCATTTATAGCACTTAACAGTTTATAATTATTTCATGTTTCCTGTTTAATGCTTTATTGTGTGTCTAGACCACAAGCTCTATGAGTACAAGCAGCACAGGAGAGCTAATGGTTCGACATTCTATCCCCTAACCTTACCAGTGCTTGTTATTTATAGAATAAATTGAGTGAATGAAGCAATAGCAAGCCAACACTCTCATCTGTATACACCTAAGGTTAAACACCTATAAGTGAAATATGAATAACAATATTCTTGGGATAGCCCCAAGATGTTCAGTGCCAAAGATTTCAGCAGGTGCGATACTCAAACTTATCATCAGTTAGGAACTCCTTCTACACAGCACTGCCAGAAAATTCCTTGTCAATTTCCGAGATTAAACACCAAAAGATTTAAATTTTCATTAGCTTGAATGTAGTACTTTAAAGAAAAATACAACTTTCCTCAACTTTTTTCTTACACAGGCTATTACAAATGTCACTTCAACTTTTTGTGATTATTCAGGTTCATAATCACAACTCCATTCTGCTATCCTTTCCTAAGTACTCCTTATGGATGAAGCTGCATGAGGACCATATGGACATCTGGGCGTGGCAAATGGGTTTCCCTACATCGGCCAGCTCTGCACGCACAGTGGCTGCTACCTGGGACTCAGTTAAACTCAGGAGGAAGGCAGGCAGCATGAATCAGCAGTGTCTGCTATGGGAACAGCAGTGACGAGTGGCAGCCCAGATGCTATAGATCTGCCACATTAACCTGGCTCTAAAATAGCATCCACGACCGATTGGTGTGGCTCAGTGGTTGAGCAACGACCCATGAACCAGGAAGTCACAGCTCGATTCCAGGACACATGCCCAGGTTGGTAGCTAGGTCCCCAGTAGGGAGCATGCAGGAGGCAGGCAATTGATAATTCCCTCTTATCATTGATGTTTCTCTCTCTCTCCTCCCTCTCCTTTTATCTCTCTGAAATCAATAAAAAAACATTTTTAAGAAAAATAGCACCAAAGACTGCTCTAACTTTACATTTTACTGAGCTTTCTTGCTGGTATTTTGTTAGTTCTTAGCAAGATCAGTGTATGCGCATCTGTCTCTAGCAACATTTTGGCTTGTGATCTGCAGCAGGCTAGGAAAGCGGCCGATTGAAAGCTGCGTGAAATCTATTTCTGATGTGAGTTAATACAGTACAAGAGTCCCCTTCCATGAAAAAAAAAGTACTTGGGCTCCGTGACAGGTCTGGTCACGTGTTCAGAGGCCTCTCGTGACTCCTGGGCTCATGACAGTGCTGGCTGGTGGAGATGACTGCAAGCCTGATCGTGACATATGCGTGGGATTATTTTTCTCAAAAGCTAAAAAAGTTTGGTACATTACAGAAGGTCTTACAAAAACAAACAAGGAGGGCGTGCACACTGAATTGTCAATCTGTCGCAGAGACGCTTACTTTGCTGTTCTTTATTTCTTCCGACATTAAATTTAATTCTTCAGTGAGCCTGATTTTCTCCCCACTGACTTCTGCTTCCAAACCCGTCATTTTCTGCATCATCGCGTGTATTTCCCTCTGCAGCTCAGTTTCCTTCAAAGTCATAGTGTCCACCTGGAATGAAATCTTTCATCAGGACATGCTTTTGGTTTTCTGTTTTGATCAAATTAATCCCTCGCATACAACATATTCATGACATCATTTCAGACTTTGGTAAGAAAATGGGACCCAGCTAAGCCTCCTTTCACTAATCCACTCAATTAATATGCTCAAATCCCGCTGGGGAGCTTACCTTTTCTTCTCAGCAAAAATTTATTAAAATACAAAAATAAGGAAAGGAATGACAACAAAAGATATTACTCAGTATTAAAATCCTTCATAAAGGCATTAATTTGAATTAAACTTACACCTCAGAGACTACTGTATGAGGCAGTGCCTTAGATTTTTATCATTTCTTGGATCTCTACGAATCCTCTAATGCCATACTGCTCTGCAAGAAACATGGCTCTAATCCAGCCGTGGGCAAACTACGGCCCGAGGGCCGGATCCGGCCCGTTTGAAATGAATAAAACTATTGAAAAAAAAGACCGTACCCTTTTATGTAATGATGTTTACTTTGAATTTATATTAGTTCACACAAACACTCCATCCATGCTTTTGTTCCAGCCCTCCGGTCCAGTTTAAGAACCCATTGTGGCCCTGGAGTCAAAAAGTTTGCCCACCCCTGCTCTAATCAGTCACGGCCAGCTAAAGCTCTCTTGTTTGCATCTGCTCCTTGACATTAAAACAGCCTGCTATAGTTTTTCTAATCATCTCTACCAGAACTGCCATCTCTTGCTAGCCACCCCAAAACTTGAAATTCTTGAAAAATAAAGTTATGAAGTGATTACATTTTCTGGACACACCCTTTCTCCTTTAATATTTGTCCAGTAAAAATGTGATTTGATAGAATCACTTTGCTAGATCAGTAAGCAAGCAAAGAAGGCAAAAAACTTAATTTTTCATTAGTAAGTGAGCCTCCTGACAGCAGATCTTCCCTTTAATCATCAGCTTACAAATAACAGGAGACTAAAAGAGAAGATAAAAGAGAGGGGAACTGAAAGTACAAAATCCCCAGGACACACACTGGGAGCCATGAAGGTCTTGCTGTAACAATTATATCACCATCCTAATAGGTCTTTCTCCTAAAGGCAGTAAAGGCAGCCCAGGACAAACGGGATCCCTTCTAACTAGTATGTGTTATACCCTTTCTAGCAGCTTCTCACCTGGGTATGGGAGGGTACTATTCTGATGCATTGTGAGAAAGGGAAGTGCAATGAGCCAGGAACTGTGCATGACCCAGAGCTTCTCCCATGTCCAGGTGCCATACTGAAAACCTGGGCCAATCCTTAGATGAGTCCCAGACAAATGTGTCCCAAAGCAAAAGAGTCACTACTACTAGAGCCAACTCAATGTCCCCCAAGTTCAAGACCTTTACAAAGTTTGGTCCAATACTGCAGGCACCATCCACAGGGAAATACAACTCACCCAGTGGTTTCCCTCCCTCATGACAACAGATGAAAATGTAGATAAAGTCACTTACTTTTTCAACCAAGGATATTTTTTCCATTTTTGTCAATTCCAGCTCTTTCTCCAGGTCCTTGTAAGAAGTCTGCAGCGCTTCGAAGGTGTGCTGCAAAGTGTCATTTGTGGACTGCAGCCCTTGGATCTTTTGCTCCAATTCTACCGTCAGATTCTCCAGGTCTGCTTTTTGCTTCTTCCAAACTTGCTGCTCTCCTTCCACTTGGGACAGTTTAGAAACAAGCTGCTCTCGGTCTTGGATTTGATTTTTGAGTACATGGATTTCTTCATCCTTCTTCTGGAGTTTCTGTTTGCCATCTTCGACTTCTTGGATGAGGCCATTCACAGAAGATTGCAAAATAGTGTAATTACTTTTGGTCTCATCAAGGCTTTGCAGCAACTTAGACTTCTCATGTTCAAGATAATCTACCTGACCACTCAGATCCTGCTGTTTGACCTTCCAGGTCTCTTGGTCATCGCACAAGGCTGCCACTTTCTCCTTTAGCTCTTTTAATTGCGCCTGAAGCCTCTCCTCAGCAAGTTTAGATTCTTCTTTCAGCTGAAGTTTCTCTTGCTCTCTTATTTGCAGTAGATTTTCAAATGAAGAATTTACTGTTTCCAATTCAGATACTCGTCCTTGCTCTTTTTGTAATTCTTTTGTCAGATTTTCTTTTTCTGACCTTATATTGACAAGATTTAATTCCAAATCTCTCAGATTTGGGGCCATCTCCTCAATTTTTGCTGTTAGGGTATCAACCTC
The DNA here is from genome assembly GCF_963259705.1 of Myotis daubentonii. Lineage (NCBI taxonomy): Eukaryota > Metazoa > Chordata > Mammalia > Chiroptera > Vespertilionidae > Myotis > Myotis daubentonii. The sequence continues at coordinate 16,623,105 of NC_081857.1, read as the reverse complement.
TACTTTGGCATTCTCAGCTTCCAGAATCACAAGCTCGTGGTTTTTTCTCGACATCTCTAGTTCTCTTTCAAGGTTTTCAACTCTATCCTTAAGCAAGTCTGCATGATGCTTACTTTCCTGCTGCTTCTTTTCATCAGTTTCTAGGTGGATTTTCAGTTTTTCAATGCTATTTCTCAGCTGGTGCACAACCTGCACTGGGGAGCCCAGGCTCTGCGCTCTGACCTCCCTGGTTTCTTGGTCATCAAACAAGGCCGACACCTCCTCGTTCAGCTCTTTCAATTCTGTTTGAAGCATTTCCACTGCAGCTTTAGATTCTTCCTTTGTCTGCATATTTTCTTGCTCTTTTTCTTCTAATAGATTTTTTAATGAAGAGAGTAACGTGTCTAATTCAGACACCTGATCTTGTTTTTCTTGTAGCTGCTTAGTCAGATTTTCTTTTTCGGACTGTATTGTGACAAGGTTTGATTCTAAAGCTTTCAGGCGTTCAGTGGTCAATTCTATTTGTGTTTTTAGGGTCTCTACCTCTGCTTTGGAATTCTCAGCATCAAGAATTACCATCTCTTGGTTTTCCTCCGCCACCTGCAATTCTCTTTCAAGATTCTCAAGTTTATCCTGAAGCGAATCATTCTTACGCTCACTTTCTTTCAGTTTCTCTAAGACGTGGAGCTGCTTCTTTTCATCAGCTTCGATGCGGACCCTTAGTTTCTCAATGCCACTTCTCAGCTGATGCACCTCGTCTTGCGTTGAGTTCAGCCTCATGGCGACCTCGCCTTTTTCCATTACTGCAGCCTCCAAGGCCTTGGCAATGGTCAGCTTTTCCTGTTCCAATTCATGAAACTTGGTCTTTAGGCTTTCAGATTCCCTTAAAAGCAATTCTTTCTCATTATTCAATTGTCCAATTTGGTTTTCCAGCTCACTTTTTCCCAAAGACAGCGTGTGTGAGTCCTTTTCCAAGCTCTGCAGCTGCTCCTGCAGACGGGCATTATCTGAGGATAAATTCTGAAGGAGCTGAGTTTTGTCCTTCAGCTCATCTCCCACCACCTCAATGTGCTGTAGACATTCCTCTTGATGAGATTCCAACTCTCGAATTTTCTCCTTCATCTTTTCAGACATCAAGTCCAATTCTTTATTTTCTTTTGACAAAGTATCTAATTCTCCATGAAGCCGGTTTCTCTCACTTGTGACCACAGAGAGTTCTTCCTCAAGATGGCTTATAACTCGCTGCTTAGATTCATAGTCTTTTTCTAATTGCAGCTTCTCTGTTTGAACTCTCTTTATGTCAGCTTCCATGGAGTGGGCATGATGCTCGATGTTGCCTTTCTCCAGCTTGATCCTCTGCAGCTCATTTTCCACTTCAAGAAACCTCTCTCTCCAGTGGTCGTTCACCTTGGCTACATTATCTTGAGTAATTTCATGTGACAATTTAGCTGTGTCCATTTCTAACCTACAGTTGAGGCCTTCCAAACTTTCTACTCTCTGGTGGAACTCCAGGTTATCACAAGAAAAGGATTCCAATTTTCCCATTAAATCGGATTTTTCTTTCTTAAGTTCCTCAACTGTTTCTTCCAATTCTCTGCATGTTTCAATCTTGGTAGTTAGTTGTACTTCCTGTAAACTGAGTCTTGAATCTAACTCTTTTATTTCGCTTATCAAAATTTCAACGTTTTTGTCCCGTTCCTCTATGACATGAAGTAATCTCAAATTTTCATTTGATATCTCTTTTACCTGCAGTTGTAGATTCTGAGTGGTTACCTGAGCCTCTAGAAAATCCATAGGTACCAAAGGATTGGGACCAGAAAATGATGACTCAGAAATGCATTCTGGAAAGTCCTGGGTTTTGTCTTCCAGTGGTGAATCAGAACTGGTTTCTGGGGACAGCTCCTGAGAACTTTCTCCTGCCTGCAGAACTGCCCCAGGCATGGTGCTTTTCTCCTCCTCTAGACTGAGGTTCTGCTGAGCTTCTTTTTCACAAATTGGATGCATGTCCTGCTTTGGTGTTCTCTCTTTAGTTTCTGAAGTAGTACATTCTTCTGATTCCTTGGTGTCACAGTTATCATTTCCACCCTGAATAGCCTGCAGTTGTAATACAGAACAAGAATGCTTTTTATGTTTCAGGAAGAATAATAATAGAATAAATAGGCTTAATTATTATTTTATAGCAACTGGCTTCTTGCCTTGGCTCAATACATCGCTTCAAATGAAATATTTCTTACAACATTCTCTTCTCTCCATCCAAATACTCCACACAATTAAACAAATGTTCTGTAAGTGTTCTCTCTGGGCAAGGCACTGGCAAGGCCTTTATCATGAAGACAAACCTCCAGTTATTTAATCGTCTATATTGGCATACTCTTAAATTTCATATATTGTTTTTCTTGCTAGAAATAGTCCTGATAGCCTAAATATAATATCTCTGTGATTATCAAACAAGAGGCTAAATTCCACATGAAATGCTCAGCTTCCATCTTCAGCATTTCTGATATTCTTGGATAAGAGAAGGCAATAACGTTTTCTGACCAGAATTCCAGCCCAAGGGCTTAACATTCTCAGAAAAATCACGTGTCTAAACATCACCTTCCTCTCATCTGTAAAATGAGGATCAGCGGCTATGACTACTCCTGCTGACTCGCCACTTGCCTTTCCTATCTTACAGAGGCAGAAGGAACAAAGTGTGACTCATCAACCATACAGAATTATTAGTGTAGCTGTCAGACTAGAAGGACAAAGTTATAAGTAACTAGGCAATTTCATTTTCTATAAAGAAAGATCTTTTTAAACGACTGATACCAAATTACAGATTTGTATCAGAGCAAATTGTTAGAAAATGATTCAGTAACATGTAATATACTCTTATTAGTTTCATGACTTTAACTCTGTAACATTAAAAATAGAAAGGGCAAGAGACTTTAAAATTCATATCACAATAACATTCCTAAGCTCTAATTTACTATATAAGTGTGCTTTATTAACTCACAAAGAATGAAAATATGCAACATACACATCCTGAAGACACTGTTCTGATGCCATGTAATTTTTTCCAGGAGAGTTTAAAAACCCTCTGTAGTAATTTCCCATATAATAGTGTTTAAATGTAATAACTGTGGAAATTTAGCTCCCAAAAAGGTTTACTTACTCATATTCCTAAAGTTCTGGATGGTTTTTTTTATAAAAACTTTGGGATATTCAATGCCCTTGGACCCTAAAACTATTTTTAAGGTCAATTCAACATTGATTTCCATTCAACATTTATTGAGTGTCTGCTAGACATGCAATTAGAGAAATAGCATGTAAATCCATGTACTTACATCTTCAAGGTCGGTGCCAAGGAAAGACCGGGTACTTAAGTCCAGACCTTGTAGCTGGAGTCGTGCTACTTCGAGTTCCAGTGACAGGTGTTCTGTCTGCTTCTTTTCTGCTGCCAACTTGGACTCCATCTCCATCGTCACGCTTGCCAGTTTCTGCTGCCACTGTTCATTTTCTGACAAATACTGCTTCCGAAGACAGTCGAGCTCTTCCATTTCAGAATTTAGTAACTGTTTGAGCTCTTCAATTTCCTTCTTTTTCATGATCTCTTGACTTTCAATTTTTTCTTCTAGCTTCTTAAGGTACTGCTGGTATATCTGACAGAGGATCTCAAGTTCTTCAACACTCTTCTCTGAGGCTGATGGGACAGCAGTCTTGGGCAGATCCTCCTCCTCCAGACTGCTACAAGAAACCTCCTCTAGGTTGGACTGGTTTGTAGAAACATTCCCTTCCAAACTATTCCAAAGGGATGTTTCCCCTGTCTGTTCTAGAAGATCTTTGCAAAATGATAATTCCCCCAGGCTACTAAGACTAGGGCTGTCAGCCACACAAGAAAATGACAGTGACAGTGAACGCCTCTCCCTGGATTCCATCTTCCCTTCCTTTACCAAGTCACCTGGAGAGTTTTGAAGACTCATTGACAAAACCGAATTTTCAGCCTTCAACACATCAACATAGGACTGTAGCTCTGACATCTTAGAGCTCATTTGGCTGTGCTGATCATGTAAAGTTTTGTGTTCACTTTGTAAAGATGAGAATTTCTCCTGCAATTCAGCGAAGTGCGTTTGAACTTCTTTGCTCGACAATGTCAAGTGCTCATAGATGTGACTGTTATCTAAAGGATTTAAGGACACAGATGTTTCTGAATTTTGTTGTTCACCATGTTCACCTTCTAGCATTTCTTCCACTAACTTATCTTGGCAATGACCATTTTCATCATTTAATATTTTAACTTCACTGACCAGTTTCTCAACGTTTGCCATTTTACTAGTTGCTGTGATACATTCTGATCTTGAGTCATTCAGCTCAGACATTAATTCAAACTTTTCACTGCGCAGCAGTTCACACATTGTCTCTAGCTCATTCAGCTTGTTCAATGCCATTTGTAGAGAGCACTGCAGCTGCTCATTGTCCTTTTGACTTGTTGACAACTCATGAAGCATGGATATATACTTTTCTTCTGTATCTACTTCACAGTCTTTAAGGCCACTAATTTCTTGTGATTGAATGTCTTGCAGCAAATTTCTAGATTCTAATTCTCTGTTAATTTTCTGTAATTCATGCTGTAGGTACTTCTTTTCCTTCTCACTTTCCTCAAGTTGTAATTCCATATTTCTTATCTTAGCTTCTAATTGTTCCAACTGTGCAACATAATTGTCTTGAGAAGTATCTTTAACTTCAAGCTCCATTGGAAGTTGAACATGACATTTACTCTTCTCACTGTCTCTTTCTGTCACAGAGTCATTAATTGGGTCCAATTCTAGATTCTGATGCTCATGTTTCATCTTCATTAAGTTCATCAGCTGCTCATTCTCTTGTGATAAGGCATTCACGTCCTTTTGCATTTTGGTGTGCTCTTCCTTTAAAGTCATGATCTCTTGCTTTAAATCATCAGCCTCGCTCTTGGAATTGTTTTGAATCTCTACAATCTCAGCTCTCAGATCTCCCTGCAATGACTCCAACTCTTGTATTAGATTCTGGTTTCTTTCTTCAGCTAAAGCTAATTTTGCCACAAATGCTTGGTGTTCCCTTGCAAATGTTTCCTTTAGCTGTTCCAACTCATTTTTTCTATCTTCACTCACACTAGTGCATTCATTTAGCACACTTTCTAATTTGGAGTTCGTTTCTTGTGCTGCTTTGTATTTCTCACTGAGATCCTCAAATGCATTTCCTGTTTCTTCACATCTTTGTAATAAAATAAGTCTTTCTTGCTCATACTGATTAGATAACTGTGAAATACTTTTTTCCCCTTCGACTATACACTGTGAAATACTCTCACTTTTTTGGAGTAAATCCATCTTCTCTTGATTTAAGGTGGCATTAAGTTCCTTGAGAGTCCCATTTTCTTGGGTCAACTCTTCAATTTTCTTTTTATTTAGAGAAAGCATGGAACTCATTTCCTTTTTCTCTGAGCTCAGAGTTTCAGACAAAAGTTGTAGCTCCTTTAGAGATTCTTGAAGTAAATGGTTGCTCTTTTTTAATTCTTGAATCTCTGCTTGCTCACTTTCCAATTTTCCATTCAAAAGCTGGACCTCTCTGTCCTTGTTCTCCAGGGCAACTAAAGTTTCAGTAACAACATTCTGATGGACAGAAGTGTCTTCCTGTAACTTGTTAATGCGTTGACTTGTTTCTGCCACAAAACTTTGATGCATCTGTTCTGCTCTGACAAGGTTTTCTTCTATTTCTCCTCGGATTTGCACCAACTCTTCACACTGCTTTTGCAAATCTGAGTTCATTTGCTTTTGGGACTCTAATGAAAACTCAAGAGAAATGACTCTATTTTGTAAGACGGTTGAATTTTCTGGACTTCGGTCTGCTTCTACATGGCAATCACTCCTTTCTGAAGGCATACTTCCTTGTTCTCCTATATTTGCAAAGGAATTATTCACTGCAGACTGCTGCTCAAAGGCCAAAAGATTTCTGTGATGAGCCTCATTTGCCACCAAAGAATCACTGGATTTTAGCAGGTCCTTGAGGCTCTCATATTCTGCATGCAGGTCTTGGTAACGCTGGTCTTTGTTTGTTATTTCACTTGAAAGTAATTGAAGCTTGTGCTTCAGATCTTCAACTTGCCCAGTAAGCTCAGAAACTTTCACACACATATTTTCCATTTCCTTCTTATGTTTCTGATCTGAGAACTCGGCTTTTTGCTGTAGCTCTGCATAAGCTTGTTTCTGAGCCTCTACTTCGACAGTCTTGCTATCAATCATACTGTGGAGGTTTCTCACCTCAACACTTATGTTTTCTCTTTCCATCTCCAATATGCTTACTCTCTCGTTGTATTCATTGCTTTTTATTTTTTGTGTCTTAAGACAAGTTTCCAACTGATTAATCTTACTCAGCAAGCTTTCCTTATCTGATTCCATTTGCTTTATAAGTTGTTCATTTTCATTTTTCCAATGAGAAAACTGAGTTTTCTCTTCTTTCAATTCTTCAAATTCTTTCCTTTTTACCTCCAAAGCACTCAATAAAGCTTCAGACTCTCTCTCTGTTTTGCTTAACTTTTCGCTCAGTTGTTCTATGTGATGTTCCCTTTTCTTCAACAGATCTTGAGAACAATCACGCTGCTTTTCCAGGTCAGCCAAAGCAAGCTTCAGTTTCTCTAAAGTCAAGGAATTCTCTTGCTGGTTTATTTTTTCTTGAAGGTCTTTTAACATGGTTTCCTGGGAAGTATTCTTAGCTTTTGAAAATAAAATAATAAAAAGCATTGTCAATGTTTTTGATACTTTATAAAAATTTTAAACTGAAAAAAAAAAAATCTAAACAAACTAACAACTTCTCAGCACTGTAAAAACTGGCATTATTGCCCAGGTACCTCCTGTAAAGTAGATCACCTGACAATCATCTAAGCTTATATAAAGTCAATTAGAGCAAGGAGAGACATGGTCCTTTTAGAAGTGGTAATACATTTGGTCATCCTCTTTCTAAGCAGTTTAATAAAGGGTTGTTGCATAACATATATAAAATACCAACAGATTATTTTCCTAAGCCATTGCAACTTTCTTTTCTTCTTCTTCTGTGTATGTTTATGTATAGGTGTACAGGAATACTCATTTTATTGTGCTTCAATGATGTTGCATGTTTTATAAACTAAAGGCAAGACACTCCACCAGTAAAAGATCATGACTCCTTTTACTGCGATACCTGCTTCTTTGCAATGGTTGGATACAAACTCACCACATCTCTGACTATATTTTTCAACTCTTTTGATATATTTATTTAAAGAGAGAAAACTATGTCAAAAGCAGCATTGAAATGGAATTACTCATGTTACTATGGAGTAATACTGATTTTCCAGGAAAATAATTACTCCACCATTTTAGCCAAAGTATATAGGATTAAATACAAAAGAGTAAAAAATCCTATAATCACTAACTCTCAAAGCCTATATAGGAATACTTAGGAACAATGTCACCCACATCCCAGCCCCTTGCAGTAAGGGTGGTGTCTATAAACCCAAGAATTCTCTGGAAGCTTTTTCGAACTCCATTAAAATCTTGTTTTCTGTCTAACAACACACTTCTACCCACTGGTCCCACCCAGCTGAGAATAACCTCAATGATTTCATTCAACAGTGATGGGAAGGTTTTATACACCCCAAATATATTGAGGGAGAATATAAGTTGAGAAACTTAATAGTAGATGATAAGGACAGGATGTATTCTAAATGCAGATGTTACAATACAGCTCCTATATTTAATCTTCTAACCTCATTCTACCTACTGGATGAGGTTTCTCAGTTGACCACAAGGGCCATTAATCACCTCTGCTCACAAGGACCTGAGACAATAACGCTGATAACTAACACTGGAAAACACCTGGAACCCTTCACTTTTGCCATGGTTTTCTTTCAAGAGAGACTGACATTTTTACCACTGCTGTAGAAAAATTAAAAGCTATCTTCGGGAGATGGAAATTTTAAGAAGAAAACAGTCACCAGCAAGTGTGACACATAATCCACAGGTCAGGTTAAAAGAAATCCTAGAGCCCTGGCCAGGTGACTCAACTGGCTGGAGTGTTGTCCCGCACACCAAAAAAAGGTTGCAGGTTCCATTCCCCATTGGGCACATATAGGAGGTAACTAATCAATGTTTCTCACATTGATGATTCACTCTTTCTCTCTCCCTAAAATTAATAAAAATATCTTCAGTTGAGGATTAAAAAAAATCTCAGATGTGCAAATACCCCAGGGTGAGAAAATAAATGAAGTAGAAGACATATGGTACACTGATAAATGGGAACCTAGCAGTGGATTCATTTAGTGTGTAGCTCTAAAGTAAGGAAATAAAATCATTCAGTCAAGTTAGCCATCAAAAATCAATGGTCATTAAGGACTGGGGCACATGCATTTCATAAAGTGATTTTCCATTATGTGGGAAATGATAATGAGCGAGGAGATGAGCTGTCTGAATGTAACTAACAAACACACTTGAGACAATCAATAGTACTCTCGGGCAATAGACAGCACTGACAATTTACTTTTGTGTGGGAAATATTTACCCCTCTGGTTTCAAAGTGCTGAAAACCAGGCGTTTGGGGACTCAATGTGCTCCAATAAAACAATGCCCAACTATCACTTTGGAAACTAAAAAGTGGACGAGAGAAAACTTTCTCCACATCGAATGCAGACATCTTTCTGGGAGAATATATGGGAAAATGCGAAGTTTCTAATGCTATCCATCCTCTCTCTCAGGAATGGTAGCTTAGAGAAATAATTCTAAAACACCAAGTTTTTCTTACCTTTCATTTCTTCTGCAAAATTCTGGCTATGAGTCAAACGCTGCTTGGTCTTCTTCAGTTCCTCCTGCAGGTGGCAGACTTTACTGGCACTTTGCTCAGACTGGCTCTCAAAGAAGCGGTTTTCCTTCTTCATTTCCTAAAGTGCACATTTACTTGGTTATAATCAAAACAAATGCTCAAGCAAACTACGACTTCTGCCTTAGGAAAGGCCCTAATGGAAATGATTGTATATCTCACTAGGGGAGGAATCACACGTTCCCTTTGAGTGCTTAACAAAGTTAGACATTATAGAACCAAATGAGTTTATGAATAGAAGTTAAAACAAATCAAAAAACCTAAATCTGACAATAATCATTTTCCTTCAAAAATATATTTCTTTGAGCTTTCTGGTTGTTCCTAAGCTTGTTAAAGCGTTAGCTCATAAGAAAAATCCTATTTAAAAGATCCTCAAGGACACAAGCTCCAAGTTCTTATCATATCTGAATGTATATCAAATATATTTTTACAAATACCTGATGCACTAAGGAACAAAAAAAGTCACACTACAAATGTTGACTCTACATCTTGAGGTTCACTGTTAAGGGGATGTCTTTATGAGTAAATTACTTTTAATAAATGTTTATCAAAAAATCTACAATGAACCACATGCTGAAATGAACATTATAAAAGATGTAAATTTAAGTGAGACAGTCTCTGCCCTCAGGGCAAGTAACCCAGTGAGGGAAGATGTGCTACCAGTCACTTAATACACATGGGGATGTGCTAACTGCTAAAGAGAGGTGGCGAGTACTATGGGAAATTGGGCTGAAGCACAAAAGGAAGAATTCATTCTAGATGGAGGAAACTGAGGTTTCACAGTAAAAACAGATTCTTTGGGCACCTGATTAAATGAAGTATCCATGTAAATAAAGTAGCAGAGACGCAGATGTAGCCCCATTGTATTATCTAGGGAGACATATGGGGGGGGGAGGTCTTAAAACCAAGCAATATTTGTATGCCAAAGAAAAGTGCTATTGCTTATTAACCACGTAAGACACACAATATCACAAATCCTCTACTTCCTCAACCTGTTTTCCAACCTTTAATGATTTTATAGCTGTAAGTATCTCAGCTTATATGATATGCCACCCTCTGGACCACAAAGAATTGGCATATACTGACAGAATTAAGGGTCTCACATCCTTGGGGGAGGGGGAATTCATAAGGTTAACTTAAAAAACAAACAAACAAACAAAAAAACTGCCAAAACCGGTTTGGCTCAGTGGATAGAGCGTCAGCCTGCGGACTGAAAGGTCCCAGGTTCGATTCCGGTCAAGGGCATGTACCTGGGTTGCGGGCACATCCCCAGTAGAAGATGTGCAGGAGGCAGCTAATCGATGTTTCTCTCCCGATGTTTCTAACTCTCTATCTCTCTCCCTTCCTCTCTGTAAAAAATCAATAAAAAAAATATAAAAAAAAAACTTAAAAAATACCCCTCTGAGAAGGAGAAATTTTTGAATCTTAAAGAAACAATTAAGACCCAGCCTCCAAAACCCTACTGCACCGTTAGAAAACAGATGGCCCTGGCAGTGCTGTGTTGGAAAGCTGCCTTCAATTATCAGTCTGGTTACTACCAGCAGATGGGTACCGAGGCAGCAAAGCCAAATTCAAGAAGAGGGGGAATCTGGCTAGGAGGAAGTACTTGAAAACTTGCTGGCATCTGCTGTGCTCATATATATATATATATATATATATATATGCTCATTTCATCATCAAGATAAGACAGAACCCATTGTAGTTAAACTCCTGTCTTTGTCCTAATCCTGCCTCCCTTCCTTGCTGGCAAATTAAGACATCAATCAGAACTAAAGGGCCGCTCCAACTGATCTCAAGACTGAGGGTGACATTCATACTGGGCAGTGTTCAAGTCTGCAAAGAACGATCATTAAGATACAACAGTGTGCCCTAGCCAGTGTGGCTCAGTTGATCAAGCATCATCCCGTGCACCGGGAGGTTGCCAGTTGGATTCCCAATCAGGGCACATGCCTGGGTTGCAGGCTGGGCATGCAGGAGACAGATCAATGTTTCTATCTCTCTCTATCCCTCTCACTTCTTCTCTAAAATCTATCTGTCTATCTATCTATCTATCTATACATACACATGTGTGTGTTTGAAATGTGTTATTGACTTAAACTAACATCATTAAACTATAGACACTATAATCTCCTGTTTGGTCTTCAAACACAGGATAATCATCAAAAGGTATCACAAATGTGAAATGAAAAATACCTTGAAGAACTTTAACAAGTGAATGGAGCATTATTAGTATTTCTTCCCAAAATCTAACAGCAGTGAGATCTGCGTGATCAGTGCTAAGATCAGCTGTATGTGTTCAACATAAGAGAGGAACTAGCATTTACCCACCCGCCTGGGTTGACGTAGCATTGTAATTTACAACCTATAAAATATTTTCTTACCCTAAAAAAATCAATCAAACTAAATGGCATCTACATCTGGAGGTGACAAGAAAGCTGAGAAGACACCATGTGCAAAGCTAAAGCTGGGTGCATCCCAGAGAGGGAGGGGGGCAACTTATGTTTACATGTCTGTTGATCTCCACAGCCTCTGTCTGTAACTGGAGACATTTACAGGAATAGTAAGTGAAATGGAAAGATTAGCATGTCTTTCTCTATTCTGGCATTAGCTCCGTAAATATTTGTTTCTAACGAAGAAACATTCAGCCAATCCTGGGACCTAGCAGGCTAATGCTATGGCTAAGACCAACCCAAGGATTTTTAAAAGCCAGAATTTAGAAAATGAACATCTGAAAATCGAGCTGTAAACTGCCATCAATCAGCAGTTAGTTTTCTGCAAGGCTACAGCCACTTAAGACTTGATTGGGTAGCTCATTATCAACAACGAGTTAAGTATACAAGGATATGTTCTCCTAGGCATCTCCTGCATCCTGACATGATGTGCAAAATTGGGCACAAGTCTGAAAAAACGCAACAAAAATCCCTATAAACACAAGCCAGCATCTGAGCTTAGCAAGCTATTCCACCCAAATCAACTTCGGTTTAGGAGCAGCAAGGGAAGCATCCTTTCCTAGGGCCAGACAAAACAAATTTCAGTTACTGTGCACTATTTCATGATCCCATCCATGAATGATGCTTAATACGTCCCCTGCTGGGGCGAAGTCTGTATCATGAACAAGGGACGGATGCAAAGGATGTGTTTTTCCCTTCCATCTCATCATTCCTGTCTGCCAGACCAAGCCCCTTAGAGGATCTGGTATAATACAGATCCTGTGCTCAGAAAGGTCCCCAAGCAAGTGTTCCCCCTACCTTGGCTGTCAAATGATGGTACATGATGGCCTAACACAATGCTATGGGGCTGGCAGCCGATGCTGGATAAGCAGTGTATCTAAACCCTCCATTCACTTTGATACTAAACGTTAACTTTACCCTTGATTGGACCATTAAATCACATTTCCATTACTGATGCTTTCTCATTGTGAGTGGCATATTAGTTTGCTAAACACGAACAAGGAAAATTTCCGTACAACTGTCACATTATTTCGGCATCCAAAACCTATCGGCGTGCTAAACTTGTTAATACTTATAATTAGATACAGAAAGAGACCCACAGTGATAGAACAGGCAAATTTTAAACGTGTAAAATCTCAAATGCACTGTCCCCTGCTCATCGCTTTCTGTGCCTGTGGGTGACAGCAATCAGGCCATAACAGTTGTGAAGACCAAAGCAATGAGCAGGTGGACGGCAATAATCTACTGAGCACTTATGTACTGGGCGGGGTTTAATTTAATCATCGATGAAGCTTTGAAAAGGAAGGGGTATTATTTGTCCCTATATGCAGATGAAGAAAGCCAGACTCAGAAGAGGAAAGTCACTGTCCCAAGGTCATTCACCAGGTAGGTGGCAGAAAAGCAATGCAATTTCAGCTCTCGCTCACACTAAAGCCGCCAACATTATACCATTAAGTTATGCACCGCTCTAAGTGGCTAAATCACTTTTCTGATCCCAATCCCAATCCCAATTCAAAATGCAAGAGCCAGCTAAATGTGAGTTCTTCTCATCTTCAAGAGAAGACACACACATAAATGAAGACAGATGCTAAATGAACTCCCTGGCCCTGTGCGAGGCCCTTGCACACAACTGCCTCACTGGACACAGAGATCGATGACATATTAGTGCAACACGGTGGGCAGTTAGCTCAGTATAGGCGCATTCACAGTGGAGGACAGCTCCTCAGCTGACACACCAGACCCTGTGGGGTCACCCAAGTCTTCAGAAACACCTGCAAGACAACGCCCAGCCCACTACTGCGCCTTGGCCAAGGAGACTGTTTTAAAAGCGTCTGTGGCCTCTTAACCAGATGACTGCTTTTACAAAACGCTTCCACCAGGCCGCCAGTGGCGTCGCAGGAGAGTTCCTGGCTGAAAGGGGAGCTCACAGAGGGAAGAGTTCGGTGCCAGTCTGCCTGTGGAAATGTTAGCAGAAGCATCTGCTGGTTGGTCCCCACTGGCCAAAAGGCAAACATTTGTTTTGCTGAAACAAAACACTTCCATTTGAAAACGTTCGCTGTTGAAACCATCCTCTGATACGAAGCTTCCTTCCACTCCAGTGGCTGGAACTGGGGCCGCCTGTCTCCAGCCGTATTACCCCTCTGAGGCTGGCTGCATGCTCCTGTGCTACTGACAGATGCTCGGATTTTACAACCGTGTTAACTCTCCAAAGCTGGGAGATAAATACCTTTCGACTCTCCTCACCTGCATAAATGACTGCTCTTTACAGAAAATTTCAAAGAGAGAATCTTTGCAATCTAGAAAGTGACTGCAAAATATTTAAAGAATGAGTGGAACAATTTCTTTCCTGTGACATTTGATGGGGAAGAAACTTCTGTTCTGCTGTGCTTCTTTGTAATAATGCCACGCTGATTTATGTCACTATTCAAATTGTCTCAGGCTAGTAAGCGCCCTAAATGGCTCTTCATTAAGCCCTTTAAAATAAACTCCAGGCCACTAAGTAAATTCAGGGAGAAACCAAGTTAAATAAGTATGGAGAAAACCCTATCAGTAGAAGCAACGTCAAGGTAGTTCTATACTCACACCACTGGGGAAATCATCCAGCATTGTGCACAAAAGCACGAATCTACGAAAACACTGTCAACCGTGCTCAACACTGAACTTAATGCTGGCTTTTGAAGCCAGAGTAACATAATTTACAATTATTTGATGTTTTCACAAGAATTTGAAACTCTTCGTCTGTCATTACTCTGCTCATTTAAATCATTGACTTTCCACCAGGTTTTTAATATTTGATGATTCAAAAGCCAACCCTTGGAAAAGGGATTTCAATTTACCCCTTCACCAATTTTGTTTCTTTCCATTTCAAAAACCCCTCGTTTTCTTCTATTCTTCACCTCCCAAAAGGTCTAAAACAATCTTTCAAAAAAAAGAGTAGTATATGTTCTTAGTACAAGTCAAGTTTTCCTATAATTGCTACATGCATATTAGATTTTGTATCAGAATAGAAAGTAAAAAAAAAGCACTATGTTCTGTGACATAGGTTATGTACAAAATACACCGTCATACTTCTGGCAAAATAGACAATGAAATGATCATGATAAGCTACTGAAAATCGGTGTAGCAATTCCCAGTGCATCCTGAACGGAAGTTGGCAGACACTGGTCTCTGCTCCTCACTCACCTCAAAGCGCCTCCTCAGCTCATTCTCCCCGTTCTGACTTGCCTGTAACGCCTGCTCGGTTCGGCAGGCATTCTTCTTAAACTCTTCCAATTTGTTTTCTAGCTGGTTCTTTACTGATGTGACCTACAGAGAGAAAATAAGGTCAGGGTTCAGTTTCCTGTTCTTTACTTCCTTAATAGTCATTTCTTCTCCAATAATAAGAAAGTCATGGAATAAAAGAATTGATGCCATCCATGTTGGCCAAGACCCTCACTCAGAGAGACTGAGGAGCTCTGAGCAGAGTGACATCAGGTTAATAGACTCACTCTGGCTGCTGGTTGTAAACAGACTGAGGAAGAAGTGGTGGGCACGGAGACAATTAGGAGGCTAGAGCAGTAATCCAGGAGAGACGACATGGTCTTAGACCAGCACCGGAAACAGCAGTCATATTCAATATAAACCACAGACAGACACTGTAAGTCAGGTTTCTTCTAAGCAGAGAGATAAGTAGTACAAGAAGGGTTTCTACGGTGGCTGATAACATTCTATCCCAACACAGATAATGCTTATAAGAGAGCACGCCTGATAATGACTTATCATCAAAATTTATTCTATACAGATTTTGTTTTTTAACACAAAAAGTTTAAATGCACTCTCTATATAATGCACACACACATACACATACAATCATGCACACACATATACACTGATATATACAAATACACACATGTGTGTACATGTAAATAAACAAAGGTAGAGTCGGCAGTTTTAATGGATGACATTGAGGTGAGAGAGAAAAGGAAGACCTGCACATAACAGGAAGCTTTAGGCCTGAGCAATGTGAAGACCAGAATTGATATTTACTGGGATGAGGTATTTACTGGAGTTTCATTATTAACAAGATGCGTTAGAAATGCGAGTGGCAATGTCAGATACAGACCCATGAGTCTCAAGTTGAGAACAGATGTCCAGGCTGGAGATATAAATATGGGAGCCTTCACCACACAGATGAAATGCAAAGCCACAACACTGGACATCATTTTTGAAGTGAGTGTTACGTAAGTAAACTGATTGTAATTTTCAGGGCTTTGACGATTTGAGGGCATAAATTACTTGGGACGGGAGCCCAGTGACATGACCAAGAACCAGAATATCAGAGCTACACAGACTTCCAGATCTAAGAACCCCCCTCATTCACTGTCCTCTTCTCTAAATGAGAGAATCCAGACCCAGACAGGCTCCGTTTGCTCTCCTGTTTGAAAAGGAAAGTGAGGATAGAGCATTTTTTCCTTCCAAGCAGCCTGTGTCAGCTGCGGCACAGAATTAACAGGTACGAGGAAAAGGGGAGAAGGAGCGCCTACTTTGTCCAGCTCAGCTTGCAGGATGTTGTGAGCGTTCTTGGCCTGCTGCAGCTCCTGGGTGAGTTTGACTTTCATCTGAGTGCACTCTTGGTCCAGTGTTTGGAAGGAGCGCTGTTGACGGCACAGCTCCTGAAAAGCAAAGGACACACATGTCACACTGCCGATGGTTCCCAGGCTGATACCAGGGTGACACAGGCACCCCACAGGAAATGCCAGAGACAACAGGGAGCCTAGAGGACCATCCACATGATGATGAACATAATCAGCCAGAGCATGGTCCTGGTATTCAAATCCAGGTCTCCGAGGTCCCGGGAAGGAGCCTGCCAGTTGACCACATGGAAGCTAGCCTGTGTCCACCTCATTCCCACTCTTAAGTCAATCATCTGTGTTGAAAGATCCAGGGGCAAAAGAGAGGAGAGCTGAGCTTCAACCATCGCAGTTGAGCTGAGAAATCAAAGGCACTCAAAAATGGGGTTTAAAATTTCAAATACCATCCACCACTTACAATTGAGAATGGCACAAAGTAAATGTCACCAATGAACTTGGATAACCAGGTAAGGACACCAGAGTGACATTTACAGGTCACTTTTTTATATGTATGTGTGCTTGTGTGTGTTTTGTTTGTTTTTTGGGGGGTTTCTCCCTATCACCCCACTATTGCACCAGGGATTGCCAGCTTTGACATTACTCATATTCTGGACTGGGGACAATGCTTTATCTAAGGGACTGTCACAAATTACAGGGTGTTTACCAGCAGGCCTGGCTCCTTGCCACTAAATGCTGGTAGTGGCCCCCAACTCCTCCACCCAGTTGTGACAATAAAAAATGTCCCCAGAGCCCTAACCGGTTTGGCTCAGCAGATAGAGTGTCGGCCTGTGGACTCAAGGATCCCAGGTTCAATTCCGGTCAAGGGCATGTACCTTGGTTGTGGGCACATCCCCAGTGGG
This sequence comes from Myotis daubentonii, assembly GCF_963259705.1. Lineage (NCBI taxonomy): Eukaryota > Metazoa > Chordata > Mammalia > Chiroptera > Vespertilionidae > Myotis > Myotis daubentonii. Next base: position 16,606,347 of record NC_081857.1, on the reverse strand, counting down.
GAGTGGGCAGGAGGCAGCTGATCGATGTTTCTCTCTCATCGATGTTTCTAACTCTCTATCCCTCTCCCTTCCTCTCTGTAAAAAAAAATCAATAAAATATATATATTTTTAAAAATGTCCCCAGATATTGCTAAATATCCCCTGGGAAAGGGAAAATAATCCCCCCTGGTTGAAAACCACCGTTCTAGACTATAAAATCCATGGTCTTAATCACCCCGTTCACCCAGAACTAGCAAAGCACCTGGTATCTTATTTGGTCAATAAATAATAGACACAATATTTAAATACTTGTTTTATCAGGGGATCACTTTGTAAGTTTTACAAATGTCTTAACACTATGCTGTACACCTGAAACTAATAGAATACTAAACATCAACTGAAATTAAAACATTAACTTAGCCCTAGCTGGTTTGGCTCAGTGGATAGTGTCGGCCTGTGGACTAGAGTCCCAGGTTCCATTCCTATCAAGGGCACATGCCTGGGGTTTCCAGCTTGATCCGAAGTAGGGGGCGTGCAAGAGGCAGCCAATCAATGATACTCTTTAATCATTGATGTTTCTATCTCTCTCTCTCCCTCTTCCTTCCTCTCTGAAATCAATAAAAATATATTTTAAAAAATTAAATTAAAAAAATATTTAAATACACAATTGGTTATAATTTTCCCAGGAGGCGTAATTACTTCCTTCTGGGTAACTGTCTCTATCATGCCTGCGGTATACAGTAGTTCTGGTGAGATAAACAATAAAGGAATAAACAGTTTAACGAATGTATGAGGCGGTATCTGACCAAGATGAGCTCCAGTCTGCAGTCACTCCTATTGGAAGTCTGCAGACCCTCAACCCGTATGACACACACACTTCCCGGCTAACTCACCTCACACTGGCAGCTGTATTCACATAAGGGCATCCTCAGCTCTAACTTGCCTGCCAAAGCCTTTCCCCACTTCATCAGCTACTATTCTAATGTATTTGCCAACCCACAGGCTTTACAAACAGCCAGAGATTGTAATTCAATTTATTCCACAACGGAGAGTGTTTGAAAGAAGAATATGACCCTTTCCTACTCAGAATAATAATCTCAAACTAACCTGAAAATATGGATACAAAAGAACATTTCCGACTACTGAGTTCCTTCTCTGATCAAAAACTGGAAGACTGAAAAGACTGAAGGAAAATACAGAGATCTTTTCCCCCCGAGAGCATTTCCCTATAGAACATCCAAACGATGACCAATGGCTCTTTTCCAATGGGGGAACTGTGACATCCCGACAAACTCCTAATGAATCTATCCACCTTACCTCTTGAAACTCCTTCTCTTTTTCTTTGAGTTTCTGTTCCAGAGAACATCTGGCACTTTCTGCATTTTGTCGCTGGCAACTCAAATCTTCAGTCAATTTTTTCAATTTTTGTTCCAATGCAGTACACTAACAACAAATAAAAATGTGCAATACAAAACTATTCAAGGAAAGAATATTTTGAACTTTAGAAAAATTAGTACCAAGTTTAACAATGTGCTTTGACATTTATATTTCATAAAAAGTTGGGCTTAAAACTATTAGCCATATACCAAAAGCACTGTAATTATTTTAGGACACATAAAATTTACGTTTGGGAAATAGTAGCAAGGATATAAAGCCTTTGACCATTTAATCCTTCATCATTTACACTATGACCTACGAACCAGGAGGTCATGGTTCCATTCCTGGTCAGAGCACATGCCTGGGCTGTGGACTTGATCCCCAGTGTGGGGCAAGCAGGAGGCAGCCCATCAATGATTCTCTCTCATCATTCTATCCCTTTCCCTTCTTCTCTGAAATCAATAAAAACATATATTTTTTAAATTAATACATTGCCTTGGACCTTCAGACACCTCTGTCATTCTCCTAACTGTTCTTGAATTTTTGAATCCCCAAGAAAAAGTATTATAGAAATTATTTATAATATGAATTCAATACTTATTGCAAACCTACTATATGTCAAGCACCGTGCTAGATACTGGAGATACAGGAGTAAACAATTCAGATAAAAATCATTGCCCACATGGTCCAAAATGTTGATGGTTGACAATCATGGGAAACCCCCACACTTGGCAGGCACGGTAGCTGACTGAACCCTTGGCGCCCTCTGCTGGCCCTTCGTCAACCTGCAACTCATTCCACTGAAGGTTCTCAGAAGCAGTAATTTTTTCTTACTAGAAACAGTAGGTTAAAAAAGAGCTTTCAGGAGATATTTATATTTTCTGCAAAAATTTTTGAATGACATTCTCATGCATAGTCCACGTAAAAGTAGCTTACCACTAGATGTCATGAATGTTCCATAATATTCTAAAATAGTGTCCAGAGCTCAAGTCCATGAAAAAATATGCAGCACATGACCCTGGCACTCAGCGCTCTGGGCCTGTGTTTCATCTCTAAAATGTGGGTGCTCAACTCCGGGTTTGCTGCGAGCCCCAACACTTCGTTTCTACATGATTTCAACAGCTTTATATGCCACACGGTTCACAAATACTTGGAAAAGAAGCAAACTAGAAACAGCGTATTTTCACTAAAGAACATGGTATTGATCTTGATTAATTAGCTCCATTTTATTTAATAGGTAATTCTAAGGGAAGAGCATAAACAATGCATAATTTGATTTCAGCTACGTATCTGACAAGGTCATGTTGTCCTTAGAGGCAAGCCGGAGAGAGGTAGACTGAATTTTCAGTCAAGTGGATTGTAGCTCACAGGAAAATGGAATTCAGAAAGCATGGAACAAACAATTTTTAAGAACCCAGAGTGACGACTAATAGAAAGAAAGCCAGAACTGTGTCCTCAGCACTCGGCACCATCCAGTCAAATATTTCAATCATGACCTGGTAGAAGACACTATATCAGATGTATCAGATGGAATGAAGATTCAGTGATCTTATCACACGAAAATCAACAGCACATAATGTGAAAGGGTAAGTATAATTCTTATATATGGGAAGGCCCGAGCTGGCAGAAAAGCAACTGAAAATGAGCTTAATTGACAAAGAACTCTATGCAACAAAAATTATTACAAATATTAATATAATTCACATGTGCCAAGTACTACGCTAAAGCCTTTATGAAAATTACTTCAATAATAACAACAACCCTATGGCACAGGCATTTTTAACACCGTTTTAATGATTAGACAACTGGGCTCAGAAGTTAATTAAATAGCTCCAAAAGCAATACAATTGAGATGTGGCAAGGCCAGAACTCAAATCCAAGTCTTCCTAACTTCAAAAACCAACTCAGACTGCAAAAGGAGAATACATGTAAGGATCAAGGCAGGCTATGGTCCCATCGACCCTCCAGTTTACCTTCATAGATGTAATCAATATTTATCAAGAATTTCTCTGTGCAAGGCCCAGCACTTGGAGAATATCTAAAAATGAACCTAGACTACCATTTCCAAGAAGACAGAACAGATGTAGACTTCCCTATTTTTCCCATCAAGAACAACTAAAAACACTGTATAGTAAAACAGACATAAGAACGCTCTAAAAGGAGATTAGACTGATTGACTGGGGACCCAAGGGAAAAAACATGTTGGTGCTGAGAGAAAATAACTTCGGTCAACCCAGAATCCTATACCCTGAGGCTGTATTTTCCAGGAATGAGGAGGAAACCAAGACATCCTCAGAAAAAGGCAGAGTAAAACAACCTATAGCCAACAGACCAATGTTAAAAAAAATGGTTTTAAAAAGTTGTCTAAACAAAAAGGAAATGGTGAAAGGAACCAGAAAAGAAGAAAACTCTTTAGTTTTCTAAGTTTCCTTCTCTTTAGTTTTCTAAGTTATTTGACAGTTTAAGGAAAAAAAAAAATATTTTTTTATTAATCCTCACCCAAGAATTTTTTTTTTTTTTTTTGAAAGTGGACGGGAAGCAGGGAAGACAGAGAGAATCATCCCTGTGACCAGGCCAGGGATGGAGCCTACAAACAAGGTATCTAACCTGGAATCTCACCGGAGACCTTTCAGACTGAGTGCTGGCACTCTATCCACTGAGCCAAACCAGCTAGGGCTGAAGCAAAAATTAGAACAGTGATGATCAGATATGGTTCTAAATATATGTAGAGAAAACACTTAAAATTATATAAAAGTGGGGCGAGATAAAAGGATGAAAAGAGGAGCATGTCAAGAGTACTCCAAGAGGAGAGTATGCGAAGCAGAAAGACACTGAGCCCAGATAAAGATTACGTCTAGGAGACATCAAATAAGTCCGGTGGTTCTAGAAGATAATTCCTTTTTCTCTACACTCGTCCCCATATACCACACTACCTGTGATTTCTATATTGAGGTTACATCACCCATTAGGATGAAGCTCCACAGGACAATGATTTTTGTCTAATTCCGCACTGCTCCATCCCCAAGTCTAGAACAATGGCTGACATAGGTAGGCAGTCTATAAATACCTGTCAAATGAGTCAGTGAATGAGTGAATAACAGAAGACTAGAGAAACAGGTTGGGGCCAAAGCAACCCCCCCCACACACCACCACCAAAAAAAACCAAAAGAAACCCTCAAACAGGCCTTAACTGAAGCTTAAGGAGTAAATGGATACTGGATCCCAAGAATAGATCAATTACATTCTATCATAATTCCTAAATGTCATTCAAAGCTCCATGACTTTAAGTCTCTTATATGTGCTGGGAACTGTGGCAGGTATTGTTCATACATAATCTTTATTCTTCACCCTCTGAGATGTGGAGAGAAGTGACTGGCTCAAGTCCCTCGGCTGGGAAAACGGGCAGTCCAGAACTGAGCCCTGATACACCCAACTCTAAAGAACTTACTAGTTCAAGGGCATCGATACTGCCTGGAATTTATTAATAAGGTTCATTTTATCATTTATTTCATAATTTAAGTGTGACGTATGCTTCCCAAATAATTGCATAAAAAGTGGAGATTTTTCAGTAACTCACGAACAGTCACGTACCTTTGCGGAGGCTTGGTCATACTGTGCTGTTGTTCTCACCAGTTCATCCCTGCTTTTATTCAAAACTTTCTCCTTTTCATTCAATTCCACCTTTGCTTTCTCCAGTTGGAGCTGTAGTTCTTGCCATTTATTCACTTGGCCTTTCATTTCTTTTTCTTGTCCTTGTAGACGCATTTCCAACTCACCAACCTTGCCCCTTAGCTCTTAAATCACAAACAAAATCCATACTTCAATTAACATATACTTTTCACAAAAAACTTACAACTCAATTCAGAATTTATCATTTATGTCACTCGGCTCTGAAATCTTTGGTGAGACAAACACTAGTCAATTCACATTAAACACAGAAGCTACTTTCATTGGATTTAATTTTAGTGGTTAGTCTCTATTAGTAATATAGTTATTACTTATATTAAATAACTTATAGAAAGCAGGAGAAACAAATTTTCTTCTTATCAGAGAAACCTGGGGTAGAAAATGCTTTTCTAAAATCGTGAATATTACCTGATCGAGGCTGCAAAAAGTGCATCACATATAACACCCTTACTTAAATTACCACCTGATTTTACACACTGGCAGACTAATATGTATTCTGTGCCCATTTCAATGCAAGTAAGTGATAAACAATGAAAAATTCACCCTCCCATATCCCGGGGTAGCTTTACCTCCACTAAAGATCAAGACAGTGTGAGCCTCCTATACTGCCAAAAGTAACAATAATTTTTTCTCATTTTCCCCCCACATACACACACTATTGGTTCCAATGGCATTGGCAGTGTGACAGCTCTCACCAGTGAACACTGACGGTGATTTTCAATATATCATAGCCCTGGAAATTATCGTAGTCTGCAGAGAAGATTCCAAAGCACCACCTGGTACCCTTGGCTGTCAGCTGCAGCGTGGTGCAGCAGCCAAGGTTACAGGTTTGCTCCCATATGGACAAGCTGGCAGCACAGAGCAAAGCTGTTCTGCAGACACATGCCACACCTCTGGCCCAAACCGGCCAGAACACAGGCTGTTCCATGGGGCACAAAGGAGCCAGATGAGAAGCGTGGGGAGTGTCGACCAACCTACTCACCCGGCTTCTGGAAAGACAATCAAAGCCATTCATCCTACTTCTGAAGGCTTCAGGGGCCCAGCTTTTTAGTACAAATCAAGATACACTCCAAAACTGATATCTTTTCTCGTTATCGAAAAGACAGTATTTAACATCATCAGACTGGGATGCCCACCACTGATGTGTCTAACAAAACACATCAGCACTTTCTAAGACCAAAAATGCCTGGAATCACCTCTAAAATTATCTCAGGAAAATTTAAACTTAGTTTACCTTGATTCTGGGCTTTTAATTGATCCAAAAGATGAGAATTGCTAGAATTATCACAGAAGCTGCTGTTAACATCTCTTTTCCCTGCTTGCAAAGTTGATCTACTCGGAGTCACCTCTTGTTCCCCAGAGCAGTGAGATGCAGAGAAATCTCTCCTACTCGGAGTTTGTAGAGCACTAGAAGACAGACGGCTTGGGGTCTTTTCTTGTTGCCATGAGAACACAGACGACGAGGCCTGGTGCCGGGCAATGTCCCGGTGATTCATGGTGTTTTGTGGAATAGCCTGGCTCGCTTTCTGTTAAGATAGAAACTCTTTAGAACCTTTAGAAATCAATATTCAAGACTACTTATTTTCAAATAGAACACAAAGTCATGCCAAGAGGTTAGCATCTCCACTAGGTACCAAGAAAGAACATTCATCAAGTCAAGGGAACCATTAAGCTCCAATACCCAGTGAGATTTTCTAAAGATGAGACCAGCACTGAAGGGTTAAGCCAGTGCTACTGAGGCCCATTCTATTTCACATGAGCTCAGCTTTTGTATTTAGCTTACATCCCTCAAATACTCCATTAAACACGTGAGTATTCACTGCAATTTTGAATTCTGAAATTTGATTTTTCCCCCCTGTCCTTGATCATACCTGCTCCCGCTACCCCCTCAGTAGCTTTACACAAAGAGAATCAAAATTAACCTAAAAAACTTTCAAGAATCTCACTTTCCACCATACCACTCCCCCAAAAATGTCCAAAAGATATTTTATGTTATACAATTGGCATCTATGGATTTTCCTAATGCTTTGGATTTTTTTGTTCTTCTTTCAGCCCCCACTCTGACAATTAAAGACATGGCTGCAGATGCTACATTTCATTTTTTATAGCAAGTGCTTTTCTTGTCACAGGGAGAGGTTTAATGTTTATGGAGACTCCCCTCCACAGAAGAGCTGGGAATCGGGGCAGAATTGATAATAATGACTGAACTAGATAACGAAGCATATGATATTTCTAGGATAAACCACAGAATTATTAATAATTATTCATCTTCATAAGCAATGCTGTTGTCACAAATGAAAATTCTGGTGACTCTAAAACAAGGGTTAAAGGCACAAAAAGAATTAAAATTGTTAAATCTATATTAAGAACTTTTGATCCTCAATATTAAGGTATCTACTTATAAATTTGTCATTCAACTATCTGCAAAATTGTGGTATCTTCTCAAGTTCTTATGTTTAGCAGAAATACAATACACTATTAAGTGCCAAAATGTACTTTTTAAAATGAAGTTTAAAACCCTTGCCAGCAACTTACTTAAAAGAATGGGAGAGATATTGAAAACATTCTCCTCTGAAATAAACATTTCATAAATAAGGATCCTCAACCCCAGGACCCTGGCAGCAATCACCACAGTCCTTCAGAGGAACCGAGTATGAAGCCACTTCCTCCAGGTGACAACGCAGTGTCGGAAGAACTGGTCCTACCCTCTCCAACCATGACTCTTATCATTAGACCTTAATAGGGAAATAAACATATTGCTAGTTTCTATGGCATTTGGTGAACATTTAACATTTAGAGATAATGCAATCTTCCACTCTATTTTATTCACTCTTTACCTATTTTAAAATTAAGAACTATCATAACCAGTGAGCCAGGAACTTTATTTCTTGGTGTAAGAAAAATGTACCAGCTCTACACGAAGCAGATTTTTCTAACCTTGTTCTAGCCTGTATCAAAGTGCTTTCTTGACTGCATATCTACACTAATCTACACTAATAAAAGAGAAAAATGGTAATTGGCATACGACGATACCCTTTTCATTGGCTAATCAGGGCTATATGCAAATTAACTGCCAACAAGATGGCGGTTAATTTGCATATGTAGGCACAATGCAGGGAGGCAAAAGGGAAAGCAGGAAGAAGCCCACTGCCACTGACAGTGATCGGAAACCCAGCCATCAGAAATACAAGCCCCTGCCCTAACCGGTGTGGCTCAGTGGATAGAGCGTCGGCCTGTGGACTGAAGGGTCCCAGGTTCGATTCCGGTCAAGGGCATGTACCTTGGTTGCGGGCACATCCCCAGTGGGGAATGTGCAGGAGGCAGCTGATTGATGTTTCTAACTCTCTATCCCTCTCCCTTCCTCTCTGTAAAAAAAATCAATAAAATATTTAAAAAAAAAAAAAAAAAAGAAATACAAGCCCCCCAGCCATGATCAGAGAATCAGGTGCCTTTTCCGCCCTGGCCAGTGATAGCAGGAAGAAGGGGTGGAGCCAGCGATGGGAGCTGGGCACGGTCGAAGCTGGCAGTCCCAGGAGCTAGGGGTCCCTTGCCTGGGCCTAAAGCGAAGCCCACTATCGCGGGGCCGCTGCAGCTGCGGGTCCCCGCTGCCCGGGCCGGACACCTCAGCCAGAGGCGTCAGGCCTGGGCAAGGGGCCGATCCTGCGATTAGAGGGTGATGGGGGTCAACACCTGAGGGCTCCCAGTATGTGAGAGGGGGCAGGCTGGGCTGAGGGACACTCTCCCCCCCCCCCCCACACACACACCCAGTGCACGAATTTCGTGCACCGGGCCCCTAGTTCTGTTATAAGGCCCATACTTGACTTACTTTTGCCTGCCAGGCTTTCACTTCTGCCTCTAATCTTTTTCGTTCTTCAACTTCTTTATTATATTTTTCTTTTAGATCTTCATATTTGGAACCTAAACACAGACAAGGAGATACCAGTTTTATTTTGATCACTGATTCCGTGAAGGAATTCTCAGATCAATAATGAATGTAATAGATAGCTGAGAAATGACTACCTTAGTACACCAGAAAGAACATTTCAGTTCTGGCAACAGATACTGATCAAATTACTCAAGTATCAAAATCCATGGAAACAAAGGTGCTTTGAATATTCTGGAACTGAATTACTTTTGAAACACACCATAGAAGGATAAAGGAAAAGTGTTAAGCCAGTCAACAAGTCTGCTACCTGAGTGTGTTTCTGCAGAAATTTAGAAGCTAACAATAGTGGACACTGAGGTCATTACATTCCTTGAAAATGGGAGCTTCCTTTAAAGCTTCCCTATAATTAGTGCTAAAAATTGGTGGAATTCCTATGTTAGCAAAAAAAAAATTTTAAGCCCTGGCCAGTGTGGCTCAGTTGGGTTGGAGCACTGTCTTGCACACCGAAAGGTGGCAGGTTCGATTCCCTTTCAGGGCACCTACCTGTGTTGTGGGTTTGATCCCTGGTCAGGACATACGGGAGGCAACCAATTGACGTTTCTCTCTCACACATCAATGTTTCTCTCTCTCAAATAAATAAAAGGCATATCCTTGGGTGAAGAAAAAGAAACGTTTAAGTAAAAAGCATAAAGACTAATTAACCTAATGTCTCAATATAGTTCAACAGATAAACAAAGGTATATGTTATAGCAAGTAGTCGCATTTTTTTTAATGCCCAGATAAAAATTTAATTGAAAGTTGAATTAATTCATTTCTTTGGCAGAACTGAAATCTCAATAAAATAACTATTTATAGGAAGGGAAAAAATCCTTACCACTATAATACTGGCTTGGCGTTAGTGGAGTTGTGAATATTTTTTGTGGTGTATTGCATGGATTCAGAGAAACATCTGCAGACTGTGCAGCTTGCTGGCTTCTTTCAAGTTCAGATTTACACCTGTTAGAAAAGGACCCAAGAGGGACGCCAAATCAGAGCGAAAGCTACAGAATGCCAACACCATACATTCCCAGAGAGCAATAACCTGACAAAACCCACCCTAAGAATTCTAACCTCTTCATTTACCCAACAGACATTTAATTAAACTGGCTTATGTGACAGACACACAAACTCAGTCTAGTCAGGGAAACAGAAATATAAACCAATAAATACAATGTCATAAAGGCTATACAGAAGATCTGTAATACCCACTATATAGTACAAGCAAGAACTGGGAGGCTGGGGATATATTCCAAGTAAATTTTACATTTGAAGTCACAGGGATATAAAGAACCCAGAATTCAGAAACATAGAAAACTGGTATCCCTGACGCTTGGGCTAAAATCACAAAACTGGATGGCATATGTTATCCAGACATGACAACAGCATAGATGTGATATATGTACCATGTGCTTTATGGTATTTTTAAGACATATAAAAATCAAGTTAACATAATGCATAAATATATGACTGAAAAGAATTACAAAGAAATGGGGAAAGCAAGCTATATATTGTATATATGTACAAAGTCTCCCTACCACTTCAGTTCTGAGCAACTTTCAGAATCAAGCAACCTAAGTTAAAAGAGGATTCAATTCTTGCAAGTCTCTAATGTCTCTGATTTTCGCTTAACACAGAAATATATTGAACATCCTATTAGGATGGCTAGCAATGTGCACCATTCTTTTTGCCATGGGCGCATTCCTCAAAGCAGAGGGTGAAGAAAGTGCCTCGGTGCCCTAGCTCCCCCAGCCCCGACTTCAACCTGGGAAGAAGCAATGTAAGAGCTGGAAATGACTGCTCAGCAAATCAGAGCTCAGATTTGTACTCTCGGTAGGTAGGACAGCGCTCTTCAATAGAAATATTCTATTCACATAAAAAAAAAAAAAGTAACAAGAAATAAGTGGATTTCATCTCAATATTTAACTCGATGTTTTCTAGACTGTCATTTCAACTTGTAATCAATAAATTATTAATAAGGTATTTTTTTTACTAAATCTTCAGCACCTGGAGCACATCTGCTTTTAATAGCCACATTTCAAGAGCTCAACAGCCACATGTAGCCGTGGCTACCTTATTGGACAGTGGAGGAGTATCTACAGACTACCTAAGTGTCAAAGGCTGGTAATTCCAGCGGTGAATTTTGAAAAACCTTGAAAAATCGGTGTTTCTTTTCCCTCTCAAATTCACATCTTACCCAACTTTTCCTTATCCTTTCATTAAAAAAGAGAAAGTTTATTTTAAATATTAAATAAAAGTATATCCTATTCTTTTTATAAACCTTTGTTTCTCCATTTTCTTAGGGAGAAAACACAAACCAACACCACCACCAAAGAAAGCTCTCAATGAGGATGTTTCCTGTTAAGTTTAACTGCACGAGATTGCCAATGGTCAACAGTTTTCAATCAACATTTCAAATGGTTCAACCTAACATGTTCGAGATGTTCCTGAAACATCGGTGGATATTGATGGAGAAAAATTAAGTTCCTGCCCTGCACTTGAAGGTTACCAGTGAGAATTTAAACACTGTACTCAGTAGTTGTTGTAGTCTAGTTTTTATACTCTTAACAGTTCCTAGACTATAGAAAACTATACTCTTAATAGTTGTTATAGTCTAGCCAGCATGGCTCAGTGGTTGAGCATCTACCTATGAACCAGGAGGTCAAGGTTCGATTCCCAGTCAGTGCACTGTTTGGTTGCACACTAGGCTTGATCCCCAATAGGGAGTGTGCAGAAGAAGGCCGATCAATGATTCTCTCTCATCATTGATGTTTCTCTCTCCCTCTCCCTTTCTCTTTGAAATCAATAAAAAAATATATTTTTAAATGAAATGAGCAACCATTTAATGAATCTATATAGTACTGAGCTATGCAATGATAGGACTAAAGTATATAAGAATCAATTTTCGAAGAGAAGGCCCAAGGCCCCGCAGCGGCTTGCATTGCTTCATAGCTGAGCCTCTTCGTGGCTCCTGCTGTGTGGCCTCAGGCAGAGGCTGAATCAGCACCTCCTTAGATCCAGGAGCCACTGTACCCAGTGGTCAGAGGGAGACCATCCAGATTGCAACCCCTCAGATCCATAAGGGACACACTCGGGGAGCAGACTCAGTGAGCACCAAAGCCCCACTGAAGCAAGTCTTGCCCCAGAAGGGTGTCTTCAGCACAGAAGTTCTCCCACTTCAGACACAGCTGATTCTCACAGCCAATTGGCCTGGAGGTCAATTCCTCCCAGTGCTCCTACAACAACCAAGGCACCAAGAGTGCACCAAGAGTGTCCACCTCAGGTAACTGGGGAGGCTGAGCCACTGGGCCCTACAGGACACCTGGCACGCAGGGCCACTCTATCAACACAGGGAAGCAGCCAAAATGCAGAGACAAAGAAACAGGTCACAAATGGCAGAAATGGAGGAAAGCAAACGACTGGATATAGAGTTCAAGGCCACGTTTATAAGGTTTTTCAAGAATTTTATGGAAACCGCCAATAAATTTAATGAATCCCTCAATAAGTATAGTGAGACCATGGAGGACATGAAAAAGGACCAACTAGAAATTAAGCATACACTGACTGAAATAAAGAATAATTTACAGAGATCCAACAGCAGACAAGAGGATCCCAAGAATCAAGTCAAAGATTTGAAATACAAAGAAACAAAAAAGACCCAACCGAAAAAGAAAAAAGAAAAGAGATTCCAAAAATATGAAGATAGTGTAAGGAACCTCTGGGACAACTTCAAGCGTACCAACATCAGAATTATAGGGGTACCAGAAGGAGAGAGAGGGCAAGATATTGAAAACCTTTTTGAAGAAATAATGACAGAAAACTTCCCCTACCTGGTGAAAGAAATGGACTTACAAGTCCAGGAAGCGCAGAGAACCCCAAACAAAAGGAATCCAAAGAGGACCACACCAAGACACATCATAATTAAAATGCCAAGAGCAAAAGACAAAGAGAGAATCTTAAAAGCAGCAAGAGAAAGACAGTCAGTTACCTACAAGGGAGTACCCATACGACTGTCAGCTGATTTCTCAACAGAAACCATGCATGCCAGAAGAGAGTGGCAAGAAATATTCAAAGTGATGAATAGCAGGAACCTGCAACCAAGATTACTTTATCCAGCAAAGCTATCATTCAGAATAGAAGGTCAGATAAAGAGCTTCACGGATAAGAAAAAGCTAAAGGAGTTCATCACCACCAAACCAGCATTATATGAAATGCTGAAAGGTATTCTTTAAGAAGAGGAAGAAGAAAAAGGAACTGTTACCATTTGCCACAGCATGGATGGAACTGGAGAGCAGATAAATACCACAGGATCTCACTCATTTGTGGAATATAATGAACAACATAAACTGATGAACAAGGGCTGATCCAGAGACGGAGAGGCATTGATTGGACTGTCGGGCCTTGGAGGGAAGGTAGGGGAGGGTAGGGGTAAGGGGGTAAGATCAACCAAAGGACTTATATGCAAGCATATAGGCCTAACCAATGGACATGGACAATGGGGGGGGGGGGGGGTGAGGGCATGAGTGGGGGGGGGGGAGGGTAGAGGGTAACGTGGAGACAAGGACACATATGTAATATCTTAATCAATAAAAAATAAAAATAAATAAATAAATAAAAATGAAAACTAGCTTATTAACAAAGCTAATAGGTTTAGTAAAAAAAAAAAAAAAAGAATCAATTTTCCTGAGATCATGGTTTTTCCCCACTGGGAAAAATAACTGCATCCCTAAAGGAAAAGAGAAACGCATCTGATGAACACGCACAGACATCTATATAAATACCATTTAAAAAATTACCTTTTAAGTTCCTGTTCCAGTTTCTCTATTTGTTTCTTGCTTGAACTCAGCTGTCCCTCTTGGAAATTCATTTGTGACTCCTTGACTTGAAGTTCGTGAGAAATCTTCTGCTTAGTCTTCTCCAGGTTTTCACAGATTTCCATCAAGCTTTGATTCTCCCTCTTCAGGTTTGTGCCCTCTGTTTTTTCATTCTCAACCTAACGGGGATTATTTAAAAGGAAAGAGGTCTCTACTTCGTCAACTTGCCGGGTAGGATTTGTAAATCTGAGCTTAATTCTGGCGACTAATTTTCTGAGACAGGGTTGTAATAATCCAGTGGCAATGCTTGATGAATGCAGATATTTAAATGACCTCCCTTTAAGCCTCTAGAAAGAAAAGTCCTACAAAGTCATGCATTACATTACCTTTGGTCGGGGCTACACGCTCCCTTCCTAGAAAAGCTTTAGTATGCTCTCAAGAATTAAAACAAACAAACAAAAATAAGCCCTAAACATCTTCCTTGGCAACTCATTTTCAAATCTGACTGCTAAAATCCGTTATTGCAAGAAACTGGAAAATTATCCCACTGGCAAAAACATTTTAGAAGCAATAACTGTATCACCACTTTGCTGGTTAGTGAAGAGATAAGAAAGAAAGACTGTTTACGTTTTCATTTACTAGCCCTTGAAGAGACAGGTCTGGGAATATCACGTTGAAAAGCCCACTCTCAAAAAGTGGTTGCTATTTGGATCACAAAGTGTTCTATCCTGTCCCCCCTAAATATAAGCAGGTAAGCAGAAACAAGGACAGAGGATGGAGAAAAACGAGGTAATTGAAATTAAAATGACTCTAAAAAGGAGAGGGGTCATTACCACCTAAAGATATAGCAAAATCATTTTGCTCAAAATCGAACAGGCCAAGATGAAACAATGCACCCACAGAACCAGTGCACAGCTGTAAACACCAGCGTTTCAGGGGTACCTTCTGCTTTTGTTTCTGCAACGCAGCCTCCAGAGTTTCCAGCTGAAACTGCCTTTGCTGCCTCTCTTTCTTCAGCTTGTCCAGCTGCCCTTCGAGCTCTTGGATTTTCTGAAGAGCTCTTGTAGGCAGGCCTTCTTTCCATTCTTCCAAAGCCCAGCTCATTTTGACTCCTTTCTTTGTTATTCAAACATCTGTAAGTAAACTGAAGGGAAGAACAGGACTGTTGATCTAAGTATAGAGAGGAAAAGGACCCTTAAAGTCTCAGAGATTAATGAGTCTACAGAACCACTCTAAGAGCCAAGTCTGAAAACTTCTCACTGCAAAAGATGACAAGGCATAACATCTGTCTTCCCCATCCTCTGAACGGTGATTACCAATAAACCTGATTGCAAAGTACGTAATATGCTTGTTTGGCATCCCCCTGCTTTCTGTTTTTATTTCTCCTTTTTGGCTTCTTAGATTGCTACCTGCTTCCTACTGCTGTTTGTTTCCATTATATAAAATATGAATATTTTGCCATAATGTTTTGGGTGAAGTGGGTCCTATGAGCAAATAAAATACAAAAGTTATTTTGTAAATGCTCTTTCCCGCACCCCCCCCCCCTTCATGCCCTCAATTCCCACTGCCTTTGTCCCTCTTCCCCTGGGAGATCCACAATCTGGTCATAGTTTCTCATGACACAGGTACCCCTCTC
The DNA here is from genome assembly GCF_963259705.1 of Myotis daubentonii. NCBI lineage: Eukaryota > Metazoa > Chordata > Mammalia > Chiroptera > Vespertilionidae > Myotis > Myotis daubentonii. The sequence continues at coordinate 16,590,932 of NC_081857.1, read as the reverse complement.
ACCTTCCCAGCTCTCATTTGTTGAATTAATGCATGACTGGCAAAGCTATTACTACATATTAGTACTAGAACTAATATGCAGTCAAGTCATGCTGCAGGCAGACCTTGACCAGGAAACAGTGACCTTGGGCATGTCATTTAACTTGCTCTGTGCAGAGGTTTTCTCCTTTGCAAAAAAAGGGATAATAATGACAGCAACTTCCTACAGCCTTAGAACAATTTCACATTTCTGTATTTCAGCTTATGGTACCAAAAGGGAAGTGGCCTACCTCCTTCTCAGCCAAATCTTAGGACATTTAAATCAGCTGGGGAAAAAGCATGGTAACTGTTCTTTATTTATTAGTCTTTAGTACTTAAGTGAAAGAAAAAATCATTCATTTTCCAGCTATTTTGGCAACAGGGTGAGGATTTTTTTTACTAAATGAAGCCCAAAACCATGTTAGTGTTTTATTTCAATTGACTGTGTCAATGAAATTTTTTATCAGAATAACTAATAAATAGTTGATGAAAATAGTAAAAATGATTTTAAAAAAAGATTATTAAGAGAGAGAAGCAAAGATCTGGGAAAACAATTTAGATATCATATCACACTTTGGAAAGCGGTGTTTTCTCTGCCTGTTTATTAATTCTTTTGCTTCCAGATGTCAGTTCTTTGAACGCAGCATCTTAAACTCCCCTCCCATTTGCCCAAACAACTCCTGAAGGGAGTCTCAAGCCCCTCCACCAACAAAGGACAATTTACACTGTCCCAATAGGCTTGCCCATTCAGGGATGGGGGTACGGATCCCAGAGGCACTCGCTGCGACTGACCTCAACAATTCTGCCCATCACTGAAATCATAACACCAAGACGCCGCAGACATCGCAATATAAAAAGGAGCAATCCAGAAGGATGACAGAGATGAGGTTATGAAATAAGCAAGGAAGGCTGGCATGTCCGATGCTTTTCCAATTCAAAAATCTAAGAGACAGCTATAAAGGGGTTAAAGCAACTACCAGACCCGGGCTAATTGTGATTAGAGCAGACTTCTTCTGATTAAGAATCTGTATGGAGCCACTGGGGGGGGAAAAAAACAAAAAATATGTAAACCTTAAAAATAAAATGTAGAGGGCAACGGATGGGGAACGAGGCGGGGGCTTGGTGTGGAAAAGCCCTGCAAGTCAAGGTTCCTGCAAAGAGGATTTACAGGACTATCGTCCTTCCCAGAAAAATGCTCCATCTCAGATATTTGCAGGACACCCTTCATGCCCGAGTCACCCAACCCCGAGGAAGCTGACTTGGGACTCATCAGACCCCAGCACTGCAGCCCGGTTGGTACGCTTTTCCTTTATCAGAATCCCCCGTTTCCCCCCCAAAAAAAACCCAGTTCCCGCCTCCAGGGCCACTGCTGAGCCGGAGAATGCAAACACCTGCTCCTGCAGACCACGCTCACGGCCGGGACTCACGCCATCTACTTCTGGGTCCTCTAACAGAGCAGAGCCCGGAGCACAAATGCGTCCCCTTAAAGCAGCGGTTCTCAACCTTCCTAATGCCGCGACCCTTGAATACAGTTCCTCATGTTGTGGTGACCCCCAATTTCATTGTTACAAATGGAACATAATTAAAGCATAGTGATAAATCACAAAAAACAATATGGAATTATATATGTGTTTTCCGATGGTCTTAGGCGACCCCTGTGAAAGGGTCGTTCGACCCCCAAAGGGGTCGCGACCCCCAGGTTGAGAACCGCTTAAAGGGAAAGGCAACCGGGACGTGCTCTCGCGACTCAGCAGCAGCGCCGCCACTCAGGCCAAAACCCACGCTCGCATCTCTCCAGGCACCAGGCCCACGTCCGCCTATCCGATGGGAGCCCCTGGCTCCTGTTACAGGAAATGCACGCTCACCTCCAATTCCTTCACCTCACAGACTTGGAAACTGAACCCCCGAAGTGCGAGCTCAGGACCGAGCCGGGTCTCGGGACCCTCGTGCGGGCACAGCTTTCTCGGGACCCGATTCTCCAGGCGGGTCAGGTGGGAGGGGGCGGTCCGCTGCCCCTCCGGGGCCCGGGAGCGCAGTCCCACAGGCATCCCCTCCCCGTCCCCCACGCCCGCCGCGGACCCGGGACCCACGCAGGACGCTCACCTTACCGGCCGGGAAGGCGACACACCCCCTCGCAGAGTCGGTGCCGGCGCAGCCTCCGCGGCTAGGAGCCCAGACCCCTATTCAAACGGCCCGCGGCCGCCACCCGTTCACGATTCGCCCACTTCCGGTCGCGACCAAACCCGCTTCCAAACCTATTGGTCGCTGTAAGCAGCGGTGGACCAATCCGCTTCCGCGCTCTAGGACCGCCGCCTTTGATTGGTCATTTCGGATGGATTTAAAAATCAAGACCCCCCCTCCCCCCCCACGTGAGGTACCGGCGCCGGAGTTACAGTGCTTTTTTGTGGTTATTGTTGAAGGGGCGGGGGGGGGGGGGGGGGGGCGCGGAGCCCACGTGCTTTTGCTGGAGGAAGTTTTGAACCGCTTTTTCCGCAAAAGCCTGGGGACCCGGCCTCTGATTAGGCGGGTGTGGTCTATCACCTGCTGTCAGCGGGAGAGTGCTCTCTGGTGAAAACATTTAATACTGCACCTGCTTTTCTACTTGTTTATTACACATAATAATGGATGGCATCGATACTTGGTGCTGTGCTTGCCATGCATTCTTCATCCAGTGTCATTCTGGATCATTCTTTTAGGTAAGGCTTCTCATTTTATTTGAAAGTTAAGCGAGGCACATAAAAGCTATGTGATTTGACATTGAACCCAGGGCCTCTTAACTACTGTCCTTTATTGATCATGGATCATATTCTTTTTTGTTTTAACCCCGCCCCCTCTGCTCTTCGTAGCTACCCCTCCCTCCCCCGCATTGATTATATTCTAAAGAGGGATTCCACAGGAGGGCATTGAAGCCAGAAGAATCTCCAAAAAGGTGTAGTCTCTCCTTTTTATGAAGCCCACTGTTTTGCGTGTGTTTATGTACTTGTTTCATTTCCTAATTCAACTAAAAAAGAAGCTCCTGAAGGCAGGGGCAAAACAATGAATTGTCTTTTTAAAAAAATACATATGTATATATGTATATTATTGATTTCAGAGAGGGAGAGAGAGAGAAACATCAATGGCAAGAGAGAATAATTGATCAGCTGCTTCCTGCACGCCCCCTACTGGGGATCGAGTCCCCAACCCCAGCATGCATGCGCCCTTGACCGGAATCGAACCCGGGGCCCTTCAGTCCACAGGCCAACACTGTTCACTAAGCCAAACCAGCTAGGGTAAATAGTTAAATTAATATATCTCTGCTGGTGTTATGCTCCTCAATAGAGTCTACATTTTGTGTAAACCTCTCTCTACCTTTCCTTAGACGGTTAGCACAACCTATATTGCCCCTGACCTTTCACTGAAATGCTACTTCTTCAGAACCCAATTCAAATGTCATTTTCTTCATAAAACATTCCTATCCTCACCCACCCTCTTAGAAATAATTACTTCCTAGAAATATAATGCTTACACATTATATTCATTTCTATGTCTGGCTTCCCCACCAGACTCAAAAATTCCTATAGAGTAAAATCTGTTTCAGTTCATCCTTGTGTCTCTTGTAATTCCCTATGCTTCGCGCATACAGTCTAGTAGTATCTGGTCATTCTGGGATTCTAACCAAATTCTGACTCCAACACCAATTACAAACCCGTTGCTTCCCAGATTATTATTCAACTACTAGTGACCCGGTGCACGGATTCATGCACATTGAAAGAAAATTAATTAGAATTTGGCCGGCGGGACTGGGCTAGACAGGCCGGACACACCCTGGAGCCAACCCTCTGTGGTTTCTCCTCTGCGTCTGCAGAGTGAGCAGGGTCCCTCCAGTAGGTGGGGTCCCTCCACCTGGCCTGTGGGGATTGGGCCGAAACCGGCTCTCTGACATCCCCGAGAGGTCCCGGAATGTGAGAGGGCACTCTGTAAAGTTGCTGTCATACAGGGTGTGGAACACAAATGCAAGTGTGCAGTAAACCAGATTCAGGCCGACAGCGCCCCAGCAACAACATAACCCATGGCTGAAGGTGGAACTGCATGGCCCCGCAAGGAATTGGGCTCCCTCCTCTCTGGTTTCAGGGTGCATCACCCAAGAACTGCCGCTGCCAAGTCACTGCAGCTCGGCAGCTCCTGCGTTGAGCATCTGTCCCCTGGTGGTCAGTGTGCATCATAGCGACCAGTCAGACGGACAGAGGGACACTTAGCATATTAGTCTTTTATAGAGAGAGATTTGTTAGCTGCCTAAAGAAAACAGAAATAGCCTCACCGGTTTGGCTCAGTGGATGGAGCGTCGGCCTGCGGACTGAAGGGTCCCAGGTTCGATTCCAGTCAAGGGCATGTACCTTGGTTGTGGGCACATCCCCAGTGGGGAGTGTGCAGGAGGCAGCTGATCGATGTTTCTCTCTCATCGATGTTTCTGACTTTCTATTCCTCTCCCTTCCTCTCTGTAAAAAAAAAAAAAAAATCAATAAAATATATTTAAAAAAAAAACAGAAATAGAAAGACATGTAATAGAGAGTTTTGAATGAGAAATTTACACTTGCTGTTAGATGTCTACTGAGTGGCCACTCTATAGCCAAGCCTTGTGCTATGCTCTTCTGTAATAAATAGGGAAGAAATACATTCACTTCTTGAACAGTTATGTGATGGAAACTATTCTAGCAATTTCTGTGATATTTCTACACTTCAATTTTTTTTTTAATACTAGCAAAAGTTTATTTAGAAATTCACAGAGGTAGAAGTGAGCCAGCTGGGCTGCATAGACTCAGGAAATGAGTTACAGGGGCAAAAGAAGGGTCCTTGGAGCTTAGGAGAGAGAGAAGCAGAGAGACAGAGAGAGACCCAGCAAAGGTCTCTGGAAAGACGAGGGGGAAAACTGTGGGCGGGCTTCAGAGAGGGTACCCCTGGGAAAAGAAGTGGGTGGGACAAGGTGACAGCGTGCTAAAGAGAGAGAGAAAGCCTGGCTGGCATGGCTCAGTGGTTGAGCACAGACCTATGAACCAGGAAGTTCCGTTTGGATTCCAGGTCAGGCCACATGCCCGGGTTTCGGGCTTGATTCACAGTAGAGGACATGCAGGAGGCAGCTGATCCATGATTCTCTCTCATCACTGATGTTTCTATCGCTCTCTTCCTCTCCCTTCCTCTCTGAAATCAATAAAAATATATTTAAAAAAATACAAAGGCAAGTGGAGTAGGTTAAGGTGTGTTCTACAGCAAGTACTTTGATGGCATCCCCTTGGCCCGCCTTGATTGCAGCCACCGCTATGGTAGGTAGGTAGTTCTGTGTGGGCTCAGACTGTTTCCTCCTCAAGTGCAAGCCATGGATCACTCTAGTCCCCTGCTCTAGAACTTTCTCTGAAACGGAGGAAGCCTGTTAAGCCAGTATACAAGGACAGCCAGGAATTTTGAGGGCAGTTAGAGCTTCCAGGGGCGATCCTCAATGAGTGGGGTCAGGAACTAGCGGATAAATAAAGGCCTTGTGTTGCACCTTTCACGTGGGCTGTTCTGAGAGATCCCGGAAGAATCAAACCCCTGGCACTGACCACAACAATTGTGAAACGGCACCCTTCGGCTGGCTTTTCCTCCTTCCCTGTCACTCTCCCTTCTGCTCACTTTGCTTCCTGGAATCATCACCCAACCTAACTTCCGTCTAAGTCCTTATCTCAGTCTCTGCTTTGGAGAGAACCCAAACTATATATATGATTTATTATTTTCACGAGTGAAAAATCCATCTTGGTCTCCCAAATGTATCAGAAGCTTCTGTTATGCAGATGGAACCTCACCTACCTCACCTGTGATATTCGAAGTGTAATTATAATAGATCTGCCTGGTAGCAGGTGGATTTAGACCAGGGTTTTCTGGTAGATAAGGGTTATGCTTGTTTTGTGCATATCTGGACTTCTTTTGACTAAAGTACTGGTGAACTTACACATTCTTTGGGACAAGAATTTCAAAGCTGGATGTTAAGGAATTTTTGAGAAGGAAAGAAAAGCTTAGGGTGGTAAATATTTCATATTCAACATATTCATATGATTTAAATAAAGTTGATTACAAAAAAATATTCTACATTTTGTTGTTTTTTAATTGATTTTAGAAAGAGAGGAAGGGAGAAAGAGGTCAAGAAAGAGACATCGATGCACGTACCCTGACCAGGGATCAAACTGGAACCTGGATATGTGCCCTGACCAGGAATCGAACTGGAAACCCTTTGGTGCACTGGATGACACTCAACCAAGTGAGCCAAGGCTATATGTTTTAAGCAAATTGATTACAAACCATATGGACACTACTCAGTGACATGAACTAAAGCACAAGAAAAAGGATCTTGAACTTTTAAAAAGCTTTTTCTATTCCAACCACTAGGTGATTCCCTATGCCTTGAAAAATCTTTAAAAGTAACTGCTGCCCCACCCCCTGACTCACTGCATTCTCTTTTCTATCTCCCTCTGTCTCTCTCTTCCTTCAATGTATCTAATGTTCTTGTTTACTTTGTTTTAATATAACATTTGTTTGTTTAGAGTAGAGGAAAACCACAGAAAAAATAATGGCCCATAACCCTTCTGCTTATATAATCTTTCCTATTAACAAAGTAATAACACATGCACATAATAAGAAATTCCAAACATTCAAGAAAGATATAAAAGATGAACTTGGGAAAGTAGAACAAACATTGGATTCCCTCTAGACTGAAATCCTCATTTTGTAGCTGAGGTCAATGAGATTGAGCTGTTTTCAAAAATTCACAGGCCAAAAAAAAAAAAAAGCAACTAAAGAAAACAGCTTAAACAGATAAACCCTCATCATTCTGCAATCAATTACCTTATAAAAATTCAAAACACACTCTAATGAGCCTTGAAACAGTAATTTTGTGAATAAAGTGGCATTATTTATATAATTTTAAATTTTCAGTAGCATTTCTTAGGGGAAAAAAATGCTTACATGGTGATTATTTCTTCCAAAGTGTTAAAATCACTGTTTATTATATTTTCTATTCCTTTGTTGGAAACCTGATGCCCAAAGAAAGAAAGTGGCTGGTACAGGCCCAAGGTTCCAAAACGACAATGTACATATAGTCAAAAGTCAATCTCTCAACTTGCTAGACAAGTTTGTTCAAGGAGATGACAGTTCAATTGGTCTCCAGCTCATTTTCAATAATAGTTTTGATCCAGGTGTTAGGTTCACCATGAAATAAAGTGCATGATTCTCCCAACATCTATGATCAGGTGTTTGACACCTTGGAATGAAAGGTGAAGAAATTCCCTTAAACCAGGAATAAAATTTTAGTATTCCCTAAGAATATCATTAAAAGCTTTTCTAAAATGCAAAATTTTAGGCTGTACCCAGTTCTGATTTAAAGATTTGGGGTATAGCCTTGGCTGGTGTGACTCAGTTTATTGAGCGTCCTCCCTTGCACCGAAAGGTTGCTGGTTCAATCCTTGGTAGGGAGTATGCAGGAGGCAGCCAATTGATGTTTCTCTCTCCTTCTCCCTTTCTCTCTCTCTCTAAAATCTATAAAACCGTTAACACTAAAAGAAAAAAGGTTTGGGGTGGAGTACAGAAATCCATTTATAGGTTCTTCTTTTGCCTCTCTAAGTTGTTTCCTGAGCCCATTTATTCTATGACTCACTTTTTCTACCTCTGTGACTTTCTAAATAAACTTTTGCTTGTTAAAAAAAAAAAATTTGTGAAACATTCCTGTGGTCAATAGATAAGGTGAATATACTTCCTGGTTTATTTCTATTTTCCTGGTATCTGTCTGTTTTAATGTGTCCCAGAGTTGTTGTTACTGCTTTTAACAGAATATTATTATTAACTAGAGGCCCAGTGCACAAAATCCGTGCGCTCAGGGGTCCCTCAGCCCCGTCTGTGCTCTCTCGCAGTCCAGGAGCCCTCTGGAGATGTCCAACTAACGGCTTTAGGCCCGTGGGGAGTGGGCCTAAGCTGTAAGGTCTGACATCCTTAGCACTGCTGTGGAGGCAGGAGAGGCTCCCGTCACCACTGCTGCACTTGCCAGCCGTCAGCCTGGCTTGTGGCTGAGCTGCGCTCCCCCGTGTGGGAGCACACTGACCACCCGGGGGCAGCTCCTGCATTGAGCATCTGCCCTCGGGTGGTCAGTGCACATCATACTGACCGGTCGTTCTGCCGTTTGGTCAATTTGTATATTACCCTTTTATTATATAGGATAGGTGTATCAAAAATAATGCTAGATTGGTTTGGTAGCTCACTTTGTACTTCCACTTTCTACCATGGTGTTCTCTGGTAGTATGTGAGATAGCCTAAGCAAAGACATGTAACAAGTGGTTAAATCCAAACTATCAGTGATAACCCCTCCCACTTTTTCAAAACCCTTCTTGACACAGGAAACTAACTCCTCCACTTTAAGGATAGCACACAGGCCCAGCCAGAGTGGCTCAGCTGATTGAGGTTTTTCCTGTGACCAAAAGGTTGCTGGTTCGATTCCTGGTCAGGGTACATACCCAGGTTTCAGGTTTGGGCATGCACAGAATGCAGCAGATTGATGTTTCTCTCTCACATCAATGTTTTTCTCTCTGTCTCTCCCTCTCCCTTCCACTCTCTCTAAAAATCAATGGAAAAATATCCTCTGGTGAGGATTAACAAAAAAAGAGAGAGAATGCCTGCCACACAGCTTATATAGAGTAGCATGAACAATCCTGCTAAAATGATTTTGTTATATACTAAGTAGTATAAATCTACAACTGCTCTATTTATTTACTTTATTGTTCATTACTATTTCATCTTTTTAAAGATTTTTTAATGAACCCTCTCAGCAGCAATGAGTTCAAGAACCAAAACAAAAATGCATATTTAGTGAAAAATTAAGTACACAATTTTAATTTCTCAGTAAAGTTGATGATGAGTACATAACATAAATAAAATGTTTGCCAACATTTACCATTTACCATGGGCCCTGTAGTAATGAAAACTATAAGTAATAAATATACTATAGAGGCCCCAGAATTTACTTTAAACCTTAGACATTATTTTAAGGTTTTCATAAACAAGCATGAAATATGAAGCAATAGCTGTTAATGTGTTTCGTTTAATTAACAGAAGAACTCTGCAGATAGCTAAATGACTCCATTCTTATGTGTCAACAGATGCTTCTAATTAAAATTAATTCCAATCATTGTTCAATTTTTTTCCATAAAATTCATAGAATCAAAGTAAAAAAATTCATCTGACTTTATTATGAATGCTATCATAAATTCAGTTAAAAATGTTAACAATGAAGATAAAATGTTTTTATTGTAAAGATCATAGAAATACAAATTCTTCATACATCCTCTTGTCAATAAATTTCTTGCTAAATAAAAAATCTACAGAGCAGAAATGTTTTATTATGCTTTTTTTAAAAAATATGTTTTTATTGATTTCAGAGAGGAAGGGAGGGGGGGAGAGAGGTAGAAACATCAATGATGAGAGAGAATAATTAGTTGGCTGCCTCCTATGTGCCCCACTCTGGGGGCCGAGCCCACAACCCCGGCATGTGCTCTGACCGGGAATCTAACCACAACCTCCTGGTTCCTAGGTTGATGCTCAACCACTGACCCATGTGGGCTGGGCTCTATTACGCTTTTAGAGAACTGCAGTGATTAACAACAAAATTTGGAAATGGGGAGATATTGAAATTTATCCTATAAGAGCAAGGGAAGAATTGAATAAATTAAACATTGAGCACTTAATCAATTTACAGGATTTAATTATGAAATTATATAATTGTGCCTTGAAATATCCTGACTTGTGGAATAATCTTTTGATGGAGCTCCTTGTTTTTATTTCACAAATGTATATTCTATCCCAGGATGGAATGAAACTGCAAAAGCTAACAATTTTGAAGCATCTGAATTATACAAAACTAGGGGTCCCTCGGCCTGGCCTGTGCCCTCTTGCAATCCAGTACCCCTCGGGGGATGTCAGATTGCTGGTTTTGGCCTGATCCAGACAGGAGGGAGCCTGATCCTGTGCGTTGAGCATCTGTCCCCTGGTGGTCAGTGCGTGTCATAGCAACTGGTCGACTGGTCAGTCACTTAGGCTTTTATATATATATATAGATATTTTTTAAAAATATAAATAGAGACAACATATAGGCAAGTTTTGCCTTGTAAATGTATTTGTTTTAAAAATTTATTCTGAATGGAGCCAAACATAAGGGATCTGTGAAAATATCTCAGCTGAAATATTTACACATTTTGAACTAAAAAGAACAGAATTGGGGATCTCCTCCTTAGTAGAATTTTTTCTGAGCATACCATGAGCCTCACCACCTGAAGAGAGATTTCTCAGTTGAAAGTATTGTGGGCTACAGAGAAGTGTCAAGTGAGAAAGACTGTGGCAAATTTATGAAAAAAATATGTATATAATAAGACCATACTGGAAAAACTACATTCTTCAGATATATTTCAGTAACAGAGCACTAGCAAATGAAAATGCTAAGAAACTGAATAATATATATAATATGTGTATTGTCCTATATAATAAAGAGCTAATATGCTAATTAGAGCAGACAGCGGACTGACCTTCCAGAACGATCAGTGGGCGGGCAGGGCGGGGGGGGGGGGCACTTGGGGCTGTGAGGCAGCCAGGGCTGCAAGGGTCTACAGCACAAATTTCGTGCATTGGGCCTCTAGTATATAATAAATATATAAATAAGTTATATATATATATATATATATATATATATATATATATGTGTGTGTGTGTGTGTGTGTGTGTGTGTGTGTGTGTGTATATATACACACACATATATATAACAATTATTCTGCTTATATTATTTTTAATATTCAGATAATTAATATAAATATGTTTTAAGCCCTAGCTAGTTTGGCTCAGTGGATAGAGTGTGAGCCTGAGGATTTAAGGGTCCCGGGTTCGCTTCTAGTCAAGGGCACATGCCCTGGTTGTGTGCTCTATCCCCAGTAGGGGGTGTGCAGGAAGCAGCCAATCAATGATTCTCTCTCCCTCTCCCTTCCTCTCTGAAATCAACTAAAATACATTTTTTAAAAATGTTTCAACATTTTCCTTGGATATATATGTTTTTAACAGCCCTAGAGTGTGACAGTCTCAGACAAATTGAGATTGATGGTCTCCCTATATCTGTTACATGCATTCAGATCCCAATGTGTTAGGTGAGGCCTGTTGGCATGTGGAGAAGGGAAGTCATAAATACTGAGCCTCTGAGCTACGGTTCCAGAAAAGGTGCTCTTTACGTTCAATATGATGCAAGATAACTAGGCAGCAACTTCCGTGGCTCCCATACATTCCTTACTTCTCAGACCCTAGACAAATACCTTATGATGGTTCACTTCCTTCCCCTCTTACTGAGGTCCGGACTTCTGCTTCTTCACACTCCCAACCCTGAAACTACTCCTGATTTTGAGAGTAGCTGCAATATCTCAACAGCGTCTGGGGCCTGCTTGACTTCATAGGAAACCCGTTCTCTGAGTAGCCACCAAAAAAGTTGGGCATTGAACGCTAAGGCCTATTTCAATGCCTGGCACATAGTAAATATTCAATAGATATATGTAGAATGTGTGAATGAGAGAGCAAAAGGCCCCCAAATAGTAGAAACCCATCAGGCGGTACTCTCCCAGCTACCAGGTGAAAGAAAGTCACCAGGACAGGAAGGGAGAGAAAACGTTGGAGAATAACCATTTCTCCCGCCCAAGAGCTCAGTGGGTGAGGAGAAGTGCAAATGACCCACAAAGGAACTGAAGAAGACTGTTTATTCCTGTCTCCTTTGCTTTTTGCAATTGGAGAAGGAGGAGCAGCTAAAGGAACCTAGCTTTTCTCTCTCGACTGCTATCTGCTAACCAGATTATCCCTTATATTTTCCCTTCCAGGAGAATTTGCTTTTGAGATCCTAGAACCAGAAAACAGGAAGAACCCTTGACTATTTATAAAACAGGCAATCCACACTTTTCAGGGTTGCATGTGATTTTTAATTTCTAAGAGAAAGGGCATTATTTCATGAAAAAGGCAAAGATGACAGAATAGATGTTCAGGATGTATAAGGGTGACCTGTTGATCATAGCAGTTAAGGAATGTATTTGCTCCTTGTCATCTAGATTCTAATGCCATCGGATAACCAGGGGGTTGCACCGTGCAGGGGTGTAGGTGTCAAACCAAAGAACCTCCTAGCTCCACCACCTACCTGCTATGAGACATTGGGCAAATTGCTCAACCTGTCTTCACTCTGGGGCTGTCATGAGGATTAAGTGAGAGAAGCTGTAAAGCTCTCGGCACCATGCCACACGGTAAGTAGTCAAAGGATAGTTATTGGTACTTACCATTGGCTAGGTTGTGTCATCCACTCACCTGTCATTTCTGCTGGAAGAACTAAGGTGGTTTTTACACCTCATAGTAAGTTTATAAAGCATATTAGCCACAGGAAAGGTTATGTGCTGAGCTGGTGCTTGCCTAATTTGATGAATCAAATTGTTTTCTTTTTTTCACTTCTGTGTTAAAAATAGAAATTTAGGTCAAAGTTTTGCTTGAGGCAGAAAAGCCTTCTCATTTGGCTACCTGTCTGAAATGAGAAAGTAACCTCCTTAATGTCTGGTCGTCTACCCAGCCTCATGCTGATAGATTTCATTTGGGAACCTGAAGCAGGACTCTTAGGACAGTGTTTGTATATGGCTCTTAAACCAGGAAGTGTAGATTAAAATAAATTTTTTAATCCTCACCTAAGGATATTTTTCCCATTGATTTTTAGAGAGAATGGAAGGGAGGGAGGGAAAGGGAGACAGAGAGAGGGAGGGAGAGAGGGAGAGAGAGAGAGAGAGAGAGAGAGAGAGAGAGAGAGAGAGAGAGAGACATTAATGTGAGGGAGACACATTGATTGGTTGCCTCCAGCGCATGCCCAGACCAGAGCCAGGGATTGAACATGCAACCCAGGTATGTGTCCTTGACTGGGAATCGAATCTGTGACCCTTCAGAGCGTGGGGCCGACCCTCTAACCACAGAGCATCACTGGCCAGGGCAGATTAAATTTTAATTTAGAGTCTTTTATCTCCAAGTTCACCTTCAATGAAATATTTAAAAATCCACAATCCCAGAATTATTTGGTTAAGTTTAATAGATGTTCTAAGATCAGAGCTCATTACTTCACTTGCCTAGGGGGACAGTGTCAGGGAAGGCTGCCCAACAGAGGAGGCATTTGATGGGAATCTTGAGTCTGACTAGAAACTCCCAAGGTGGTGTTCCTACTAAGTAGAGCTCATCTAAAGTACTGCTCTAATAGGCTTCTAGGTTGCTAATGACTATCCAGTCCTAATCAGCAGTAATGAGCACCTAGTTAATCCACCCCAAGTCCTAAGGTGAATTGCCCCTGTCACTACGACTAAGTGGCATAACTTAAAATTGGCAGGTTTTCATTTTCCCACTGTTCTCCTTGGTGCATGAAGCTGGGTGCGGGCTTGATAACCTCAGGCCATAAAGTACTGTAACATGTTAGTTCATGCTGGGTGGCAACAGGTTTGTTTTTCATGATTATGTAATCTGAATTCCTTTTCCAAGAAAGGATTTGGAAATGAGCTATTAAATTGGATTTCTGACAAGCCCGGAGTCTCCAAGCCCATCTATGTCAACGATGGTAAACTCAGACCCTTCCTCTGAAACGGGCTCTTCACGCCTAGACGAATCTGTAAACTATAAATCAAGTGTGACCCAGGGGCAGTGTTGTCCAGTAGCTGGCTGAGGTGTCCGTAAGGCATTCAAATGCCTACTAAGGCTTTTTAGGGACGGTATTTGATCTGCTCTGTCTTAAATAGCAACCTAATCAGCCAGGCGACCTGGGCACTCTGTACCCACATTAGATTGGCTTTAAAAACTAATAGGGTGTTAACATACTGTGTAAAGGGTTCATACTGGAGTAAATTCAAAGACCGTAGGTGCTAGGTAGGTATTTATTGACTAGAATGTTATTTAGAAGAAAGTTCAGATTGTTCTTAACTCCCAGGACAAAGCTTAAAACCACAGCAATAACTGCTCGGGGTTTTGCATTCCATCGCCCTGGACTCACAAGCAAGCTTCCTGTTCCCTCTGGGCTGGCAGACCCGAGGCCAGATAATGAATGGTTTGATTCTTACAGCTGGAGAGTCTACTCTGGCTTTCTGCCCTTAAGGTTCTGGGCCAGACCAGGTGTTTGTGTGGTTGTTTTTTTTTTCAAGTTCCTCCTGGAGATTTGGATTTCACTTGAAGATAAGAGTGGGAGAGCAGACTGAGTTAGGCATCTGGGCAAAGACCGTATCTAATATAGATCAACACAGCCATGTATGTCCCAAAAAGGAGTATTTCAGAACCTCACGAAGGATCAGAATTGTGCAACTCTAATCACTCTCTGAGATCTTCCTGGTAGATTTCAGGAAAGAAGAACAATGCAAGATTCTTGGGCCAATGTTATCTTTTTTTTTCGGGGGAGGGAGGGTGGCATGCATTTTTAAGGGGTATGACAATTAGTTGCTCTCCTCTGCAACTTATATACACAGCCATATTTATTTATGAGCTGAAGGTCAGAAGCTAAGATTTCTTCCGCTGCCCTTACCAGCTAGTGGTATTAAAGGGGCCGGATCAGGACCTACTGGAAACTGAGGGAGGGAGGGAGGTTGTAACTCTGGCAGTATGTGTGTGTGTGTGCGCGCGCGTGTGTGCGCGTGTGTGTGTGGTGTGTGTGGTGTGTGTGTGTGTGGTGTATGTGTGTGTGTGGTGTATGTGTGTGTGTGGTGTGTATGTGTGTGTGGTGTGTGTGCGCGTGTGTGTGTGGTGTGTGTGGTGTATGTGTGTGTGTGGTGTATGTGTGTGTGTGGTGTGTATGTGTGTGTGTGGTGTGTGTGTGTGGTGTGTGTGTGGTGTATGTGTGTGTGGTGTGTATGTGTGTGTGGTGTGTGTGTGTGGTGTGTGTGGTGTGTGTATGTGTGTGTAACAAAGAGAAAGAGAGAGACAATGCAGAACTTGTCCTTGTATGGAGCAGTTAGGAGTCTGTTTTGAATTTTAAGTGGAAAACAAACGAACAGAATACTAGAACACTAGTTATTCAAATTAATTGCTTAGGGAAAACATGTCAACCGTTTCTTCTCTGCCTCATTATTTTAGCAACGGTAAGGTCTTGTGGCCAAAGGACAGGATCTTGAAGGAGTGGGGGAGGGGAAAGGAGTTGAACTTTAACTCAGAGGAATTGGGAGCTAATTTCCTTGGCAGTTCAAAAAGCTCTTAATGAAGGCTTCCTACCAGACAGACCAGAGCAGGCTGCTACCCAGTCACACTGAGGCCTGTCCCTAACCCTTAAGCTTCTGAGGCTCCATCCTTTTCCTCTGAGGCAGCCCCTCCCTGGGGTAAGGCAGACCACCTTCCTCTGTGCCCCCACCACGGTCACCACCACTGTGCTCATTGTGACCTTTACAATTTTTAATTTTTTTGTTAATCTTCACCCGAGGATATTTTTACATTGATTTTTAGAGAGAGTGGAAAGGAGGGGGGAGACAGAGAGAGAAACACTGATGTGAGAGAGACACATTGATTGGTTGCCTCCAGCACAGGCCCTGACCAGGGCCAGGGATCGAGCCTGCAACCCAGGTACGTGCCCAGGAATCGAACCTGGGACCCTTCAGTCTGTGAGCCCATGCTCTATCCCCTGAGCCAAACCAGCTAGGGCTCATTCCAACCTTTATGTCCCCTTTCAAACTCTGCTTGGAATTCTCTCTCTCCACCTCTCTTCTGCCCAACCTTTCACCTCTTTCCAGGCCAAACTCTAGGTCCTCAAAAAATATACAGCAAAGGACCTCAACCCATGGCACTCTCCCTACATAGAGCTGTTATAATTTCCACTACTTCTGGTAGAACCTTTGAGCTAGATGGTCAATTAAAGACAAAAGCTCTTCTTGTCTTTTCTGGCTATCCTTTTCATTCTTTTTTTTTTCTTTTTTCTCTGCTGACTTTTATTCTTTACTGTTCTATGAAGGTAGACATAAATGACTTTTTGCTGCTTTACACCCAGCCTCGATATTATTTCAACTTCTCCCTCCGCGGCACGTCAACAAAGCGTGTATTTGGTTTTTGCAGAGGTTCTCTGACATTAGAGAGAATTTAAAAGTATTCTGAAAAAAATGAAAGCTACTTCTCCAAAAAGGGCAGGAGGAACTGAGGAAGAAATTACTACATAGGAGGTATATTACGTTACTTACATTCCATATGCAGAGAAGTAACATGGAGGGACTTTTCAGAAACATGGGTCCAAAGACACTAGGGAAAAATCCCCTCTCTCTTAACAAAAATATCTTAAAGGCTTTTTAGAAGAAACAGAAAGTAGAAATGTTTTCTACTCTAGGCCTCCCTAAGTTTTTTTTGTTTATTTGCTTGTGTTTTTTTTTTTTTAAAGTACGTTTATTAAAGCTGGGGACAGTGAAAGGAGAAATGGACAAGGATAGAAGAAGCAACAGGAGAGAGACTAGACAGGGCTGGTTTGACTCTCTGAAAATGTACAGGAAAGAAGGGACCCAAGGCGGGGCTACCGCCAGCTCTCTGGAGAGTTAGAGAAAAAGGGGGGCCTTTGAGACAAGTTCAGGGACAAGCTGCTGCTGCCCAATGCTCCCATGATTGCAAGCCTTGTGAGGACTCTTAGAGATTAGGAGAAAGAAAAAGATCACTTGCAAAGGAGCCCAGCTGGTGTGAATCAGTGGTTGAGTGTCGATCTATGAACCAGGTTGGATGCCCAGTTAGGGCACATGCCCTGGGTTTTGGGCTCGATCCCCTGTAGGAGGCGTGCAGGAGACAGCCAATCACTGATTCACTGTCATCATTGATGTTTGTATCTCTTCCTCTCCCTTGCTCTCTGAAATCAATAAAAATATATTTTAAAAAGAAAAGAAAGGGGGATTTGAGTAGGCATGCCCCGAGGTGGGTGTGCCAAGCCTCCCTAAGTTATTAAGTCTTCCTTTAAAATAATAGAGGTAGGTAGAGGGAATAGAGCTTTCATGAGAGACAGCTAATTTCTTCTCATGAGTTTAGACTGCTCTACCCAGGGAAGTCTACAGGAAATTGCACGCGGTGAGCCTGTGAGGGTGAGCAGAAATCACTGAAATGCATTGATCATTCAGAATCTCATTTCCACTTCATTAACTTCAACCCCTGTTCCCCTCTATTGGTACTGCTAAGGAAAGCAAGGTAGACCAAATTGAAGATAATATCCTGTCCCCACTGCCCAATGCCCCATGCCCCTCCTCCCCCCATGCTCAGTCAGTGGGGTAGATGTTCATTTTCAGAAGAAGGATCCAAGTGGCCCACATGATCCACAACCCAGCTAGCTTCGGCTCTTTGGGGCTAGGCTCCAACCGTCCAGACCGGGCTCTGCTGTTTGGGACTAATCATTCCAACATTTAGAGATAAGGTGGAGAATGAGTGGCTGGAGAGATGGCAGGTGGGGTGTGCAATAAGTGTGCCAGGAGGCGTTGGGTTTCAAGAAGGAGGCAGTCAACGCTGAAATGCTGCCAAGGAGCCAAGCAAAATGAGAACAGAAAAATGAACATAGGGTTTGGGCCCATGGCCAACCCCCTGAGTCTTGATACGTGGTGCGTCTGCTTATTTGCTTAATGCGTTCTCACTTCACATTCACAACCCGCTTACAGCAGGCAGAGCACTGTCATGGCTAATTCTAGACGACTGCTGGCTCTTCTAGGGTCTGGTTTCCATCATTGGATCTAAGTGGGGCCTATTTTTTTGTTTGTGTGTCTGTTTGTCTTTTCTGAAGGAGGGAGAGGGAAAATGAAATTGGTGCCTGGCACCTGGGGGAGAGGAAGGAAGAGAGATGGGAAAAGGAAGGCAGGATGTTCCACATTCCCCAGCCTAGACTCAGAGATCATGATGATCGATAAGAAACACCTGATATAAAAGATGAATTATTTTGAAGATTCAAGTATACTAAATTCTAAGTTAGGAGACATATTTTTCTCTCAATATTATGTCCCCCCCTTTATTATAATTAGCACAATTTGTCCATGTGAGTATATTTGGCGTAATAATTTATTTAACATTTCTGTCTGCACTACTTCTAACATTCATGAGACAAAGAGCATGTCCAGCACCCTCTTGTCTCTAGTGTTCAGCACAAGCCCTGACACATACAAAGTTCAAGATATAGGTGTTGAGCCTTGACCCCGTGGCTCAGTTGGTTAAAGCATCATCCTGATAGGCCAAGGTTGCAGGTTTGATCCCTGGTCAGGACACATACAAGAATCAACCAACGAATGCATAAATAAGTGGAACAACAAATGGATACTTCTCTTTCTCTCGCTCCTGTCTCTTCCTCTTTCTCTAACATCCATCAGTAAATAGCATTTTTAAAAAGATACAGGTGTTGAATGAAATGATGATAGTTTATGCAAGAATAAAAATTACAGGCTTAAATGTATAGGCATAAATAAATTAGTGAACTAGAGTCAGTGGTCTTTTATGTATTTCCATATATATAAGTTGGTACTTGTTTGCACTGCTATCCTCCACTAATAAATAATGTTGGAAGGCACTGGAAATTTAAGAAACTATATGGGAGAAACACAGGAAATTGGGAAAACTTTATGTAGTAACTTAGTTTTTTCAGAGATTTTAGAAAAGACAACACTTTTTGTGTGTATTTTACCTCAGTACTCTACTGGTATTTGGGGATTGAAAGGTTGTATTTTTTACTGACATGTCCAGCAAAATCCAGATGTACAATAGCCATAGTTCTAGAACCATGGGAAGTCCACTACTTGTGTAGTTCCTCAAGCCCTGGCCCAACCACTACACTTCCAAATAGGAGGTTTGGGGAAGGGACATATTAGGGAACTGTGAGCTCCTCATGCCACTGGTGCAGAAGGAAACATCTTAGAGAACTATCAGAGAACCATACAATATTAGAGTTAAAAGGGGCTTTAGGCCAATACCCAGTGGTTACAACCTGTAATAATGTCTGACCTCAGATCCAGATCAGAAAGTGTGTGTGTGTGTGTGTGTGTGTGTGTGTGTGTGTGTGTGTAAACACTGAGTTTGTGTAAATATTGAATTCTTTTTTATAATTAATACTGGTACACATAATACAGACAAGCCTATGGTGATAGCCTTGGTGATTTATCCTAAATGAGATACCACCCCCAAATATACTTATTTCATAAGTTTGGAATTTTTATATTAGGTTTTCTCCAAAGTGAGGTACAGTTGAACTACTCGGATGAAATCCCATTTTCAAGTGAAAAATGTCACTTTCTCCCCTTACAAACTCTTGCTAAGACCTGGGTGAGCTCACCATGTGTCAAACACTGAGGTCAGAGCCATGTGGCTCAGGCATGGCTACCAACAGCTGGCGTGGAGGGTCTCTTATACATGAATCATATATCCCCATCCTGCCAACTTTTTTATAACTCGCTTATTTTTGTGCAATTTTTTAGGAAATTGATAGTTTTGTGTGGCCATATGTTAATATTTACTTTCTTAGTAACAGAATTTGGTTAAGAAATGACTATTCCTCCACAAATATAGGGGAGATTTCTCAAACTGATTTTTCTAGAGTACTTGTCTTCTGCACTAAAATTTGTACCAATGACTTTGCTGGCTGCAAATCAATAAAAAATATTATATATATATATATATATATATATATATATATATATATATATATCACAAAAATGTAACTTACTTTGCAGAACAGCCATTATTTACATTAAATTTTTTGTTCTTTATTTTAACATTGTTTTCTTCCTTTGTATAATTTTCAAATATTAGGAATTTTGAAGTTAGAATCCATTTTTATCCTTTTACAGATTTACAGAAAAGTTCTATTTTTGCCAAAAATGGTGTTTCTGTGCTGAGGATCACTTTTTTAAATCGTAATTTTGTTTTCATGATTCGATGATGTCATATTATTTTTTGAAGTTTTATGCCAAGTGTCATTTCATTTGAACAGTGTTTTAAATTCAATAATACAGAAAAATGGCGGTAATAATGTTCTCTCAAGAGAACTAGCTATGCACCATTTTCCACAAGTTCTATAATTAAAAAAAAAACAGACCCTGTGTCTTTATCAAAAACCATATATTCATTCAAAATTCTGCGTTAAGTACAGGAAGGTATCTAAAGATGACAACAAGGACTGCTTCAGTCTAAAATGGAAGATGTTTAAAAAATTCCCCCAAAACATCTTACTCAAGTCTGTATTATCAGCACTTAGCAAATAGTAGGGGGTTATTAAATGTTTTTGAATTAATGTTAATATCACCTATGTACATAGAAAAGAATTAACATTAGTCAATAGCCATCTATGTATAGTCCTCGATAAATGAAATTTTACACAAACACCATCATGTGTTTATAAGGAGTTTGTAGAAAAACTGGGAAGAAAAGCTGCTCTCCTTAATTGGAAAAAAAAAATCACAAAAATATTGCATTGGTTTTCTAGAACATATGGAGTTGGCTTGGCAGATGGGTGGGAGTAGGTGGTTCCTGGCACTCAGAGGGGTCCTAAATGTCCATCTTCCTGCTCTTTGTCAAGAGAGACAAGATCAATGCACACGCACAGTGTTTCTCTGTTTTTTAAGTAAGGTCCGTGTCGTTATGATACTTGGCTTCTATTTATATTTTTTGCTTGCTGAGCTTTCTTTTCTTCTTCTCTTTCCTCAATGAGTCTACTGTGGTTAACTCATCAGCTACTTTTAATTAAATAATTCTAGCTGAAATGAATGGTTGAAAAAACTGAATTGATAGGATTGATTATTTGGTGCCCTATACAGAGCTGATCTAAAGACTTAAGTCACCTGACATCAAATCGAGGTCATAGGCCATGAGGTTTGTGCATGTGTGTGCATTTGAAAAGTTACGTAAAAATTTGATAAAATTTAAAAATCAAAGTCTGAGGTGGTGTTCACAATCAATGAAGACATTGGTTATATTTATGATTACTTGTTTTTATGAAGACTCCTTCTGCCCACGCCAAAACAAATGTGTTTCCTAAGTTTGGAATTCTTATATTGTGTTTTCTCCACAAAGTACTTTTGGACTTACTCTGATAGATTCAAATACCAAATTGAGCAGAAATAAAAATGTAATTTTCTCCCCTATATTAATAGTTTGGTATGTATACTTATAGACTTAAAAAAAAAAATCTGTGTGTGTCCCACCCAAAATGTAGGAATGACTGACAGTCTACATATTATAATAACTTATGCTTAGCCTCTGCTTTTTCTTGCACTTAAAAAAAACCCCATATAAATATGTGTGTGTGTGTGTGTGTGTGTGTGTGTGTGTGTGTGTAGCAACACAAAAAACCTTGACTGTATCAGTTTAAAATTATAGTGATTATCTTCAGGAAATGTTTAGATAAAAATGGGTTATGAAAACAGACAACCCACTTTTTTAAAAAAATATTTTTTATTGAGTTTTAGAGAGAGAGGAAGGGAAAGAGAAACATCACTGTGAGAGTGACACATTGGCTGCCTCCTGCACGTCCCGCACTGGGGATCCATCCCACAGCCTGGTGAGGAATCAAATAGGCAACCTTTTGGTGTGTGGGGAAAGGCCCAACTAACTGAGCACACCAGCCAGGGCAACAACCCACCCTTTAATTATGTACTTCAATATTGTTGAAAATGAGAACTTATTATTTTTGAAACCTATGTATTTTAAACTTTTTACTATTAGGCTTTTAATGTTATTACTTTTTGCTTATACAGAATTAATCAGAATATTATAATGAACTCCCATATATCCACCACCCATCTTCAACAGTCATAAACTCATTGCCAATCTTGTTTTATCTATAGTTCAATCCATTTCCCACCTCCTGTTTTATTCGGAAGCAAAACCCATATACAACATTTCAACTGTAAATATTTTAGTATTTATTTCTAAAAGAGGAGAACTCTTTATTTTAACATAAACACAATACCAGTTATCACGTCTAAAACACTTTATTATTCCTTAATAGCTACTCAGCGTTCAAAGGCCCTCAGAAGCGGCATTGACAGCTTTTTCATTCTAGACTTGGTTTGTGTGAATAGGAGTGTTCTCTTGCGGAGGGACGGCAGAGGAGATGAGAGACCTCAGAGCTGTGCTCAGTAACCAGCAGCAGATAGAAGTAGATTTGGTCCATCGGCAGGGAAGGTGGCCAGGGATGGGGAGGGCCTGAGGTCACAAATAGGAACCAGGTTTGGGAAGACAATTCTTAGTTCTGCCTTTTCCCCACCCCTGCAATGCCGTGGGCAGCTTCCCCCTCCTGGTACTGCGGAGGCAGGAGATCAGAGCACAGGCTAGAAGCGGTGGGCAGCTACAAGGCAGAGCGTTGACTGGCATCTCTATGAGCGCATGGCGGTCAGTGTAGCTGGTCTGCCCAGTGCCTGGAAAGCCCCCTCCACACACGTGCTGCTCCTACCCCTCTGTGGGTATCCATTATAATCCAGAGCTCCTGCCTCCAAATAAAAGATGGTTCAGAGTTCCTCGGGTATCTCTCCCACCGACGCACACAGCAATAAACACATACCATTTCACCTGGGGAAGCACAAGCTGGCTAGACTTCTTCCTGCTCCATGATGCGTCTCACTCATCAAGGCGGCTAATGGTCCCACAGGAACAGAGGTGAGCTCAGAGAGCAAACTCTGAGCATGGCAAGGTTGAGGGATACAAAAGAACGCAGATCTCATGGAAAACAGGAGAGGAATCTACCACCAGAATAATAAATATGCTTGAAGACATGACAGAAGATACTACTGGAAACATGAAGTGAGACTAGGCAGTTCAGTAAAAGAATTAAAAATATTAAGAATGAATCCTGCCAGATGAAGAAAGACAAATACTGCCTGGTATTACTTAGAAGTGGAATCTAAAAAACAAACCAAACCAAACCTCAAATCATCATGTTGTACGTTTGAAATATCTTACAATATCTTACAGTCTTGTCAATTATACCTCAATAAAGTTAAAAAAATTAAATTTTCTTAGAGTTTTATTTATTGATTGATTTTAGAAAGAGAGGGACAGAGAGGAGGCAAGAGAGAGACAGAGGGAGGGAGGGAGAGAGAGAGAGAAACATTGATTTGTTGTACCCCCCCATTCATATATTCACTGGTTGATTCTTGTATGTGCCGTGACTGCGGTTAGAACCCCAACCTTGACATATTGGGATGATGCCCTAACCAACTGAGCTACCCAGCCAGGGCAAAAAAAAAAAATTTAAATTTAAAAAATAAAAAAAGAAAGAATCCTGTAGTTACTGAATAAAGATTTCAATGAGTTGCTTAAATAAAGTATCTAGTAAATATATGAGCTGGAGATTAGATTGAGGGGGTCCCCCAGGAGACCCCAGGAAAGGACAGGGTGAAGAACAAAAGAAAGAAAAAAGAAACCTGGAGAATCAGGTGTCAAAGTGTATTTGTTAGGCACACCAGAAGAGTAAGAGGAAATTGAAGGAGGCCAATCACTCCAGCAGTAATGGCCAAGAATATCCCAAGGTCACACAGTCAGTCAATGGCAAGGCCAGGAGGTCAGCCAGCGATGTGGCTGAAGTGTATACCTGAACAATTAGTTTCTTTCTTAGACCTACTATGTCAGATGTCAGTTTGGAGAAGAAGAATTAAGTTAGGAATAGGGCCTAAAGGGAGAAAAATTATAAAATAAGTAGAAAGAGGGGCAGTTCAAGAACTGAGAAAGACAGTGTGTTAAGAGTGAGAGTAAGTCTGGATATGTCAACTCAAGGTCCTTTAAACAAACATCATCGCCCGCCCCCCCCCCCAAAAAAAAACACCCAAAAAAACAAAAACAAAAAAACACACAGAGAAATCACAATCTAAAAATAACAACCCAAACAGATAAGTTACTTCATCTCGCTAATCCTCATTTTTTTTTTTTAATAAATGGGAGACTGTAACCCCTACCTCACAGGGTGGTTATAAAGATTAAATAGCATAATACATGTAGAATTCTAAGCACAGGGAAATAACCACATATGCTCACATAAAAATATTTTTTTTACAATTTATTCAAATACTCAATAATATTTGTTGACAATATACTATGCACTACGCAGAATGCACTGGTGAACCAAACAAACAAAAAATCTCTACTGTAATGGAACTTCTGAGGAGGGCAGAGGGTTGTATGAGGAGAGAAAAGTAATAAACTAAAGAACATAAAAAGATAATATAATATGAGGGAGCATGAGTGCTGCCATGGAAATCAGAGCAGGGTGAAGGAATAGAGAATAGGGTTTGAAAAAATTCAGGACAGCTGGGAAAGGTCCGTCCAAGGAATGAAGTGTGTGCGCAAGCCAGAAAGTGGAGTTCCTGGCAGAGAGGACAGTAAGTTGCAAAGGTCCTGAGGTGAGAGAGTACTTGGCATGTTCAAGGAATGGCAGAGTGTGGGTATGACAGGGGCAGAGTGTCCCAGGGAAGGGTAGCTGCAAATCAGATCAGAAATATAGCCAGTGGCCAGACCATGTGTGTTCTCATATGTTACTAAACATTCCGTTTCTCTTTCGCCATTTGAAGACTTTGCTCTTGCCTGTCCCACAAAACGAGAGGTGCCAATTACGGAGGGAAGCCCAGCATGTGCCTTCTTGCGTTTGTAAACATTTCTTAGCCTCTACGATTTAGTAGGTCAAAAGGTACCTCTGCCTCCTGGTTGTAGAAGACACCTCAAAATTGAGCTTCCTAGGCAATTGCTTTTCCCTGTGGGGATCTCTCGGTCCTCAGCAGTCATTCCAAACCAGTCCTCTAATTGCCCTTGTCCAGGCCCATGGGAATAACTCAGAAATGTTTGAAGTCCCAGAGCCAGTCACATTCTGAGTCACCCCTCAGTCCAGGGGAGGCATCCAGGAAGCAGCCAGGTCTTAGGGGAGGTTTTGATTTACTGCTTTGGACTCTCCTACACAGCCATGCCCATACCCGAGGTAACCCTACCTCAGCCCTGCAGGCTGGGGTGTCCATGTTCTGGAGAAAGGCATCCCAAACACGACCTGACCTCTCCCTCCCCTAGCAAAGGTTGTTCCTTGTCGCTAATCACAGCAGAAGATTCCTTTGATGTCCCATACCTCTCAGAGGGGTGTTCTGGCTACAGCTGCCCGTGTCAGAATCAAAGGCACCCCGTTCTTGTTTTTTACTTCCCAGCCATCTCTGAATTTGCAATATGTTTGGAAGGCTGTCCAGTTTTTACCTCCATAAATCTGGTAGTTCCATTTACATTATTATTCGTTGACAACTTCATTTGGCTGTTTAATTTACATTTAAAAATAAAATAAGCCCAGAACCCAAAGAGATGAAGAAAAAACAAACTAATGAACTGCCACCTACAGGGCTTTATTTAAATACTAGAGGCCCAGTGCACGAAATTCATGCATGTGTAGGTCCCTAGGCCTGGGTGGGTGGCGATCAGGGCCGATCGGGGTCTTCCTTCCCCTGGCTGCCAGCTGCCGGCCAGGGCCTTCCTTTGTTCTGCACCACCCCCTGGTGGTCAGCGCACATCATAGCAAGTGGTCAAACTCCCAAGGGGACAATTTGCATATTAGCCTTTTATTATATAGGATGGTGTCAGTGGCCCATAAGATTGGAATCTAGCTTTCTCAGGCTGGATAGATTTCAGATGCAATTTTAGAGGCTTAGTGCAGCTACAAATATTAGCAAACCCAGACAGTATCAGAGAGTAGGTAGGCCATACCTGGACAGATCCCTTTATTCTGAACACTGTCATTATGAGAAGGTAAAGACAGACCCCTAGCTCCAAATAGCTTTCTCCTAAAGTTGGTGGAAAAGCACTGAAAAATGTACAGGAATGGGCAAAAGTAGGTTAAATAACCAGCCATCATTAACTAAAAGATCAATCATAAGTAAGAATAGGAAATAATAACAATTATAATAAGACAAATAATGCTATAATAAATAAATACTACAGGAATAGCCCAGCTGGCATAGCTCGGTGGTTGAGTGTTGACCTATCAACCAGGAGGTCACAGTTCGATTCCAGGTCAGGGCACATGGCCAGGTTGAGGGCTCGATCCCCAGTGTGGGGCATGCAGGAGGCAGTCGAGCAATGATTCTTGCTCGTCATTGATGTTTCTATCTTTCTCTCTCTCTCCCTTCCTCTCTGAAATCAATAAAAAAAGTATATATATTTTTAAAAAAGAATTAACTCTGTGTTTTGTGTAAACCTACTTTTGCCCATCCCTGTACATAAAGAAAAGGGGGATCTATTGACTTTTTACTCAGAAATGGCTTACTTACTTGGCTTCTTACAATAGTGTGCCTAACCATCCTTTCTGTTATCTCCCATGAACCATGATTTCAAGATTCCACTCAGAATTTCTCTCTTCCAGTTATTCTCAGCAACCTGGCACCTGTTCCCAGCATCATGCCACAAAATGGCAACAGGCAGGTATTTTAGAGATTAGACGGGGATAATTACAGCTATCATTTACCTGCCCTCATGCAAGTCCATGAAGGTGTTGATGGCTCCTTGGCCAGCCATGGTAAATTCTAGAGCTGTGTACCTTCCTAAGAGCTGGCCCAGGTGGGGACATACATGGGATGAAGAACAGTTTAGCTCAGTTCATGGGTGACAGATTCATAACTATTCTTAGAAATGGGGGTACCTCTGACCTTTTGAGATTAACGTTGCGGACAGAAATGACTCTACACTCCCAGAAAGTGTGACTTCACCACTAAATCAAAATCTCCCCTAACACCGGGCTGCTCCCTGGCTGCTTGCCCTGGACTCAGCCTCACTTAACCTGATCTCCTTGAAAGGCCTCATCTCTAAATCTAACCATATCAGGACTCCAACATACGAATTTTGGAGAGACACATGCAGTTGTAACACTAACACTGTCACAAGGATTACCTCCAATTATGCATATACAAGACCTAGTCTTGTTCCTGGAGCATTGCAAGTGTTTACTGGACATGGGTTCCCTTACCTCCTCCCTCCGTCACTCCCCTCCATAGGTTACTTCCTTCTCCACAAGAGAAATCATCTTTGCATAGATGGTGTAGAACAGCGGTTTCAACCTGTGGGTCGCGACCCCTTTGGCCGTCGAACGACCCTTTCACAGGGGTCGCCTAAGACCCTCCTGCCTATCAGATATTTACATGACAATTCATCACAGTAGCAACATGACAGTTAGGAAGTAGCAACGAAAATAATTTTACGGTTGGGTCACAACGTGAGGAACTGTATTGAAATGCCAGAAGGTTGAGAACCACTGGTGTAGGACATTACAGAGTGAATGGAGGGATTCCCAGGACTTCCCTTTGACGAGAAGTTTCTCCTTTCTCTTATTGGTGTGGTTTCTGATGCCCCGCTGGGCCCCTCTTTGAAAAGTGACTTCCCACCCGAAGAGCTAGGCTCAGCCACAGCAGCCTGTCCTTCTGCAAGACACTAGATGGACAACTCAAGCCATGTTCTTTCTCGTGGCAATTGGGATTTGAGACACAATCCCCGTTGAAGGAAAAAGTCCAGCCTGCAGACACAGAATGAGGTCGATGATAGTATTAATAGGTAGCATTGAGAGCTCAGTGTGAACCAGGTACTGTTCTAAGGGTTTTTCACACATGGACTCATCATTACTACAGCCCCATGAGGTAGATCTGTTCACCATTCCCCCTTTACAGGTGAGGGCATCCAGGCGTGAGAGCTTTAGTTCTTTGCCGAGGGTCGCATGGCTGTTGAACCTGGATATGCCCACAAGAGGAGGATATAACCCCCAGCCAGGAGGAGAGAAGTAGAGTACCTTTTTGGTTCTCTGGTCCTACCCTTCTTTCTCGTGGATTCCATGTCACGTTCCAGTATCCTGCCAATATATTCTTTTTTGGCTTGAACAATTTGAAGTGGAGTTTTGTTCGTTGTCAACCGAAGGATTTGTACTAAGACGATTCTTCCTGTCTCCCAGATCAGTTGCACACAACATTAGATTATGTTTTTGACTTTAACAACCATATGTAAATGACTGTGGAGAAGGATTTTTTTAAAAATGACTCTCTTCCATTACAAAGTTTAAAAGTGTTTACATAAAAATGAAGAAGAGATCTCAGTCATATAAGCCTCTTCTGTATAATAGATGGTTTTCAGCAATAAGGGGTGGGTAGACTCCGCCTTGGCAGTTTGCCCCAAACGGGATATGATTGGATGTGTGTGTTCCCATCAAGCCAGGAAAAGCTGGAAAGCAAGGTTGGTGCTGAGGGAGGGGGGGAAAGTCAGCAAGCGGAACCTGGTGAATATGATCAGGAAGCTCATTCCTTGAAGACATGATTCAAAGGGTGCTTATGACCTAAGGTGAAATTAGTAGAGAACGATAATGAATACACTGAACATGGAAAGATACTTAATAGGGCCTGGGTTTTACTTCTTTTACAACTTCCTGAAAGTACCAATAATGTGTGTGAATTACCTTTTCCAGAGTTACCTCATTAATATATGTTGCTGTCCTGTGGAACTTTTAAAGAGTAAACAATTGGTTTAACTTCGCAGATTTTTATTGGAAAAACTTGTGGTCTGCCTAGAGCCAGTCTGCCCACTGGACCTGACTCCGGGACCATGGCCCCGTGGAGCTGGCACACTGTCCAGGAAAACAGATCCAACTTTCTCCTAGCAGCTTGAAAAAATACAACCTAAAAACCTTTGGCATTCTTTCCTGAAGGGGGTAACAAGGAAATAATTCATTTGGGGCCTGGGTTGGCGGGTACGGATATGGGAGCCCTCTCTCCTTTGATTCAGGTCAGGAAGTAGGCTCTTTGGAAGACAGGGAGCCTTTTCCTGGCAGATGGAAAAAAGAAAGAAAAATGAACTGGAGAGGTAATGGCCAGAAGGCTTGGTGGCCAGAGATGAGGGGGCTTCAGGAATGAGAGTTGAGACATTAGGAAAGATGATGAAATGGAGACAGGTGAGCCCGGAGAGCGAACCCAAATATACCTTGTGCATTTTTATCTTATCCATGCCTCCACAAAAGTCTATCATTTTACCAATATTTGAGAGTAGTGTGGCTCCCTGGCTTAGTCAACCTGTGGAAAGGCTGAGCGCTGGAAGACCCTGTTAATTCCCCAAACTGAAAGGCCTCAAAGATGCAACTAGGAAGGAAGAAGGGCTGTCTTCTGTGTCAGGAGTGAGTCTTCCCAAGCAGATCCTATGAACTTCTCTCTAAGGGGAGAACTCATCGTATCATGGACTCCACGCTGCACAACTCTGTAGGTGTAGAATAATCTAGGCTTATTTTATTATATTTTTGCTATAAGTCAGTGGTTCTGAATTGGAGGAGACATAACAGAATTACTTGGGAAATGTTTCAAAATATACCTGCCCAATATATCAATAGGAGAAGGAGGAAGCAAGTTGTGACATGTACACACACAATATAATTCCAGTTAAATGACATTTGAGAACTAGCAGAACTACTCTGCGGTGGTAGAAGTCAACCTGGAGAGGTGATACTTTCTGAGAAGTCACACAAGGGAAATTTCTGTGGTGGATTTTCTGTATCTCGGTCTGGGTGGTGGATGTATCCATATGAAAAAGCCATCAATCGTATGGATGCCAGATTTGGTCTTTTTATTGAATGTGAATTACATCTCAATACTGTCTAAAATATTACAAACACACACATGTACACACCCGTCCAAGTCTACCTTAGACCTAGGGAATATGCTGAATAAGCTATGGGAGCAGGGGGCACAGAGAGGATGTGCATCTTGAAAAAGCTCCCCATTTTCTTTCCCTCTGTTCCTGCCAAATATCCATTTAGGAATTGGAATTAGACTGAGGGTAAAAACCAATGAAATAATCATAATTATATATATATATATATATATATATATATATATATATATATATCTTTAAAAATGAGTAGATCCCTAGAGATCCTCAGTTTTCCTAAGAGAGCCTGCCTACTCTCCAGTGTGCTTTGATTGGGGAGCTTGTTTTGCTTTGCTTTCAGTGATTTTGATGTTTTGAAGGTATAGCATTAATACATTAATACGAGGAACACACTGAGGTAGGAGGAATCCTGGAGGCCCTGGGGATTCTGCCTGTATTGTAGTTGAAATGAGGCTTGCAACAAGTTGAAATGCCCTGGGAGTTATTTATATCGACAGGCTCTTACAAAGCTGTAAAGTAAATCCGTCGTGATGCACTTGGGACCCACCCCATCAACCCAGCCCCCGTTCACTCTGCGGCACTCGGAGGAGACGAGTGCGATGCAGACTCGGGGTGCTTCTTTTCCTCTCTGAAAGAAGCCTGTGACTCGCTCTTACATACTGATCCAGAGAATGAAAGGCTCTTTGTCACTTCAAGTTGGACTTCCTATTTAAAAAAGGAAGTCTGTCTCTATGTAAGTCCTTTGCTCATTCTTCGCCACACTTGTCTTAGCTGCCGTGCTGGGAGTTTGGTAGCACAGTGATTTTAGAACAACACACAAATGCCACTTCCTGTCCTCTAAGACCCCAAGTGGCATTTCTATCTCAGGGAAAGAGCAGGCACTTGGGTTCTACCTGGGAAGCCTGCAGGTATTTCCGTATCTTTAACCTTAATTCTGTTTGGTTCAAGTGTTGAAGAGATAAGTAGCTTGCATTTTTGGGCCAGACCAGACGAGGCTCCATTATCAGATGTGACGGGGTGAGATAGGGAATTTCTCCATGCCTCACTTTCCTTATCTCGGAAATGGGGATAATGACACCAGAGCCACAGTGCTTTCCACACGGCCTGGACCACAGTAAGGCACTCCCTAATTCTCTTTGGAAAGCCAGCAAGTCCACATTGAAGCTATCCAGCTGTTTCCTTGGAAGTTTGAGAAACGGATCTTAATCCCCTTCACCCTCCCCCTTCTCTCTCCCTTTGGTGTCTCCCCTGCTTCCTATGGTTCTGGAGATTGTCAAATGCTTAGAAAAGACAGTCACCACACATTTGCACATGACGGGTATAACAGGTCTTGCTTTTTGGTTTCCCCAGTCTCTTTCCCAAGAGGCCCAGAATTTTTGTGACCGTGGGACAGGAAGTAATTCGGAACAGTATCTTGTGACAATGACTTCAAGGACCCTTTTCAATCTAAGAAAAGTTGGAAGGACTGGGCCTTGAGTCCTGGTAGAGTGATTCCTAAGGCATGTTTCAAGCAATGCAAAGGACCACAGAAATGTTGGCAAACTTTAATTCTACAGCTACAGAAGCCAAGGCTTTCGGCTGGAATACTCAGTCAGCCGATCGGTCACCAGCAGCGCAAGGCCTAACGCCTTGGGTCCCTCTCCAGGCTCCGTGCTTTTCCCATCAAACCGGCTGCGGGCCATTAACTCCACCTCCGAAAGTGCTAAGGAAGTTGCCTCCCAGTGCCTGCCCTGGCAGGGTGGGGCGAGTTTGTGGCTTGGAAAGAACCGGGAAAATGAACTATACCAACTCCAGGCGCGCAGAAACGGCTTTTGCGATTCCAGGAGAGGGGTGTGTGTGGGATGGGGTGGGTGGATTAAGACAGCAGGTCCAGTGGCCTGAGGTGCCGGGTGTCCTGGAGAGAGAACCCTGAGATTGGCTGCTCGGTGAAGCCACCCATTATCTCCTGGTCCCCGTCCCCAAGTGCAGTGGCTGCATGGGGACGTCCTGCGTGGGGGGCTTCCCCATAGAGGACGGACTGTGCCTGCTCCAGGCCCGAGTGGGCAAGTTGCTGCCGCGGTCCTGCCCCTGCGGTTTTCCGAGGTCTCGGTGGGACTTTTCCGTTTCCCCGCTTTCCGCCCCCACCGCGAGGTTGGGCTGACTACGGTGGCTCTTCCCTCGACACCCCTGCGACTCTCACTCCGGGGAGGTGAACCCCGTCCTCCCCGCTCTGCCCCCACCTTTACAAACATTTCCCCAAACCTGCCGCGTTCAAAGTGCGCCACTTCTCCGGGGCCTGCGGAAGGAGCTCGGGCAGCCCGGCATTCCTCGGATTCCAGCGCCGTGACGTCCCCGGGGACCGCGCGCCTCCCGCTCCCGAGCTCGGGCTCCGCTTCCGCGCACCCCGGGCGCCCCCGCCCCGCCCCGCCGCGCGCGCCCCCGTCTCCCCCCCCGGCGCGCGCCCTCCCGGCCGCATTCCTCCCGCCCCGGCCGCGCGCCTCGCGCTCCCTCCGCCTCCCGGCCCCCCGCGCCACCGAGCCGGCCCGGGGGTGGGGGAATCGCGGCCGCCGGCGCCTGCTCCGTCCCCTCCCACTCGCACGGCCCCTTCCTCCCTCCTCTCCCGGCTGCTCGCGTTTCCTGCCACTCGGGCTCTCTGGCCCTTAAAAGTTCTTCCCAACTTTTCCTCCCGAGCGGGCGCTGGCAGGGGCAGGTTGCTGCGCTCGGGCTCGCTCTGCTGCCTGCTCTCCCAGCTCTGGTCCTCGGGGAGCCGCAGACACTTCAGTGGCCTCTGGCGGTCCCTCCCCTCCCACTCGAGCCATCCTCCCCGGCCTGCTGGCTGCGCCCCTATTCCGCCCCCAGCGCGCGGGACACCCTCGGGCTTAGGGGGCTCTCCTTTCCTCTGGCTCCGTGCGCCCCTGCGCGCACTCTGGCGCCCGGATCGCGGCGGAACCCTCCCTCCCCTTTCGCCTCCTCCGGCTCTTTCCCTTCGCCCCTCCTCCGCCAGCCACTGGAACCCATTCCTTGGGGAGCTGGGGCTCCGCCGCGGCGGTGGAGGGACAGTCCGCCTTTCCGCGCGGGACTCCAGGGCTCCGACCGGGCCATGTAAGCAGGTAAGCGCCGTCTGGGGCGGGGGAGTCGGGCCCGAGGTTAGGGGCCGCCTGGGCGCCCCGGGCGCCTCGCGGTTGACTTGGGCAAAGGCTGGCAAAGCGCACTTGGGCTCGGCGGCGCCGGACGCGGACAGGGCAGTGGGAGCGCGAGGTGGCCGGGCCGCAGGACTTCTCTGTTGCGGTGGGAGCCGTCCGCTGTGAGGCGCACAGCTTGTCTGGGGAGTTAAGGGGGAAGGTGAGAACCGTCTGGAGGGCTTGTGGCTAAACCCACACCCTCGCCCTCTCCTCCTCATTCCCTCCTGCTTTTTGGGCACGAGACAGGGCCTCGAAAGGGCAGCTGGCGATACCCAGGGGCTGGGGACAGGAGGATGAAAGACAAGGACACTGCTGTCGCTCCAGCCGAGACGGACAGGCGTCCCGACCCTCCTCTGCCCCGTAGGGGGACAGGATCTTGTGAGGGAGAGGAGTTTTTCTGCCGTCCCACTAGGCCCCGCCGTCTCACCAAACTCCTGGGCTTCTTGGCCCCGACTTGGGTGGTCAGTCTGGCTCCCAGGGAAAACCTGTGGCCACATCATTTCAGAATAGGTCTCCACCTCCAACTTTGAAACCTTGGTGTAGGAACAACTTCTGAGGGTGGTGGTAATACACTCTCTCCCTGGCATGACTCCTGCATCTGGGTTTTGAATACTCGTAAGTGGGGTTTCCACCTTTTTGAACAAGGAGCAGGGAGGTAGCTCTGCCCCTACCTCCGTTTCTGTCACCCCCCCACCCCCTCCCCCCCCCCGCCCCCTCACCTACACTTGAAGGAGATTGTGGGGTTTTCAGGAACTGGCTGTCGCAGGGTCTTTGTGAAGGTGAGGAATCTCTAGCTGTGCGAATTTCTTAAAATACATGGGTTCATTCATTCATTCAACAAACCTAGCATTGAACTTCTACTCTGTGCTCGGAACAAGGGACTCAAAGATGCTGGAAGAAGATCTCAGTGCAGCCTCCTGGAGGCCACCCCCGGGCCAGTGAGCAATTGCAGTGTTGTGAGAAAGGCCAGGGAAAGCTTGGTCCCGGAGGTGAGGCTGCGTTCCCCTGGAGGATGTGGGTAGAGGAAACAGTCTTCCAAAAAACATGTACCAAGAGCTCATACCTGTCCAGAGGCCGGAGGGGGTTTTAATGTATCAGAAATTAAACCGGAAGCATGTTACCCACTCTATGGGAATCAGATATCTCTCGGAGGAGCGCAGCCTCCTTTTGGACACACCTGCATGGCCGAGGCTGTTCCTACTGGGAGCAGCGGTGGTGCGACCATCTAAATTTTAATCGGCGCTAGTTGGCCCATACTGGGTTTCATTAGAATGGTATTGATTCCCTTTTAAAGAGCAGTTTGACGGCCCCAGGTGATAATGCTGCAGAGGTACACACGCTAGGACATCGGTTCTCAACCTGTGGGTCGCGACCCCTTTGGGGGTCGAACGACCCTTTCACAGGGGTCGCCTAAGACCATCGGAAAACACATATATAATTACATATTGTTTTTGTGATTCATCGCTATGCTTTAATTATGTTCAATTTGTAACAATGAAATTGGGGGTCACCACAACCCGAGGAACTGTATTAAAAGAGTCGCGGCATTAGGAAGGTTGAGAACCACTGCTCTAGGATGAAAGTTACCTCTTTTGGTGACGGGGTTAAAAGTGTGTGCCAAAAAACGGATGGCCTTCGTGCCTGGGCGCTGAACGGCCTGGTGCACTTTCCCCAGATCTGAATGCGCGGCCATGCTGTGCAGAGCGCGCGTGCGTGTGCGTCTCTGTGTGTGTGAGAGTGTGCTCTCCTTTAGAAAGTCATTACTGCTTCAGCACCGTCGTAAGGACTACTTTTCCTTCCTCGGAAACTTTTTTATAAACACTTCTGGCAGGTGGTTGTGGCCTGATGGCCCAGGACTCAGCAGCCTCCTGCCTGGAAAAGTTCCTTCCAGAGCAGTGGCATTCTCTGCGTGGTTTGCCTTTCAAGGGTGCCTCTTCCCCGGGCTGAAGTGGCGGTGTAGTATTATTCATAGTGGCTGAGGTGGCAGAGGGCCAGCTTCCAGTGACCTCAGGCCAGTACAGCAGAGTGGGAAGAGCGCCCTGACTTCCTACAATTTGGGGTGTTTATCCAAGCCCCTCCACACACCTCTTATCTCAAGAACAGCCCCTTGATGGGAGCTTTCCTGAAGGTGTAGGACCTGCATGAGAGAAATGGCTGAAGAGCAGCTCTTTCTCGCCAACCCCACGCACCTTCCCAGTTTCTACTTCTGGCTCAAACACATAGTTACTAGGAACGCTGCGGTTATTCAGGTTTGCGCATACGGTGTGGCATGGACAGCGGTGATGGGAAGAACAGTTAGATTATTTTCATGCGGAAGAACCTAAAGAATTCAGAGAAAATTTCAGATTTTTTTAAGGCGAGTTCTTACTGTTCTGAATGGGTGGGCCAGGGGTCAAGAAGTATGATGATTTTTTCCCTAGTGCTTTCTAGCCTTATTAAGCGCTTTTTTTGTTGTTGTTCTTAACATGGGAAGCGAACATAAACCCTTTGACTGCACATTGTAGCCCACCCGGGTTTCAGATTCTTGTCCTTGTTCATCTCCTAGCCTGCATTTGAACTTCTTTACATAGTCACCAAGCCTGTGTATTTTTTCTGAACTCACTCTAAGCCTGGAACAGTGCTGTCACTTTGTTAGAGATAAGACAGGGGAAAAGAGATAAGATGAACCACTTAATTAGCCAATTAAATTACTGCTGCTTGCGCTGATTAAAAAGAACACAGGAAAACAAACACGTTTTGGTAAAAAGGAGGTTATGATTAATGTCTAAGAGAAGACGGTGATCCCTCCTCATGACTTCATTTACCTTTCCCCTGTCTAGGGGGGTGGTGGCCAGTTTTGCAGCTTCCCTGGCTGTCAGTGGGAAGGATCAGGAAACCAGGAGCAGGAATATAGCTAGGCTTGCATTCCCACTCTGCCATCTTTTCAGCTGTGTGATGTTGGAAGGTCTTCGCAGCCATTCAGAACCTCAAATTCAATCTCCATCTCTTTTCATCAACGTGACGGGGTCGGTAGTATCTAACTTGGCGGAATCTTTGTGGGGAATTCAGTGTAATGCTATATGCCCCCTTCCTAACATAGTGCCTCACACAGAGTAGGTGTTGGATCAAGGATGGCTATTTATATGTTCCAGGAGTTCTATGTGGCCATGAATGTGCTCTTTGTGTCACTTTTTCCCCCCCGGCAGCCTGAATTCACATGCGTGCCAACATACACATAAAGCTTTGTCTTTGACTTTTGGTCTATTGGCTCAACGCAAACGGGTTGGCTGGCAGCTGCCATGCGGCCCCTCCTGTAGGAGGAGGTTGACATGTGCAAGACCAGGCAGTAGGGAAGCTTGAGGAAGGAAAGCCCCTTAGAGAAGGGCTGAGAAAAGGGTCCTTTTCCCTGTGTGCTACTTACTCTAACAGGGTCCAGGACTAATAGAAGGATCCTGGCATTTAAAAAAAATTTTTTTAAAATTAATTTCAGAGAGGAAAGGAAAGAGAGATAGAAGCATCAACGATGAGAGAGAATCATTGATCGGTTGCCTCTTGCATGCCCCCTACTGGGGATCCAATCCCCAGCCCAGGCATGTGCCCTCACCTCCTGATTCATAGGTCGATGATCAACCACTGAGCCACACCGGCTAGGCAGGATTCTGGTATTTCTGATGTTGAAAACCAGTTAATGAAAGAATGTTGCAATAAATATATCCGCCTTTAGCAAGAAGGCAAAAGCTTCCCTAAGGAATGTCTTTGCAACCTGATTTCCTTCTTTGAAGCCCAAATACAGAGTCAACTTCAACACCTCTCCTGGAATGCCAGCCTCAGGTTGCTTGAGCTCTAATGTTGCCTTTCATCTGAGCAGCCTAAAGTATTTGACAAACATTAACTCCTTGATCTTCATATCATCCTCCCAGGAGGAGGGAATGTTAGAAGGAAGAACAACTCAGGAAACATCAGCAGGGCAGGTGTGTAGTATGTGTTCTTGAAGCAGAGTGGATTGTCGTAGCCTCGAACTGGTTAACCTGCATGTAGTTTGCTTGCAGGCCAGGAGGACAGGGGGAGAAAGCCCAGGTAAAAGGCAGATCTGGCTGGGCTTGCCACAATGGGAAGGGAGAGGAAATCCACGCTACCCAGACCAGCCTTGCCTTTGCCATACATTGCATGCATGCTGATTATGAAAATAAATAATCTCTGAATTATTTATAATTCTGAATGAAAGGATATGATGCAATACTTGTGGATAAGAATTACAGTGGCTGAAGATAAAAGGTAAGGGGGACTGTAAGTACCTTTCTGGGGCATAGGGGTGGTTATGCGTCTAAGTTGGATTATAAATGGCATATTAACATTGTTTTAATTTCCTTTCCCTTTTTCCTGCGGGTTCTATATTCCTTGGCTTGGTTTTGTCTTGCTCTCCCGTCAAGCTTTTGTTTGGCTTGCTTCATGGTCCTTGCTATCGGAAAAAAACATATTGTGGCCATTCTTAGATCAACCTTGTGTGTAGAATTTGATACGTGGCTGATTTAGCTTAGTTCCTTAGGGGACTTAATTAGGCTTATAATTGGCTTGACCCAGAGGCCTATTGCATATCCTGTAACTGGAGGCGGCCATCCCATATAAGTGCTTGATGTTGGTCAACAGGGAGGTGTCTGGGAGACAACGAAGAAAGGGTGCTCTGGCATCCTCACAGAAGCATAATATCCTCTTCACATCTGAGATGGAGAGTTCAGTAGTGAATTATATTCCTAATTTGCCTCCCAAGTTTGTTTGTTTGTTTGTTTGTTTGTTTGTTTGTTTCTTTCTTTTTCCTTTCTCTCTCTCTCTCTCTCTCTCTCTCTCTCTCTCTCTCTCTCTCTCTCTCTCTCTCTCTCTCTCTCTTTCTTTCTTTCTTCCTTTTAGCTCCCAGGGAAAAATCACTCCTTGTTAAAAATTAGCAAAAGTTCCTCATGCTTCCTTTTGCACACAACGTAGCCTTGACTAACACTTCATTTCCTCAAGTCTTTGGAAATCCATCTTCTGGGAGTTCTTTCTTTCACACTCCATTCCCCTTGAGTAGCTGGGGCATTAGCTAAGGCAACAGATCTCAAAAGCCAGTGAGCACTGGAATCACCTGGAGGGCTCCTTCAAGCTCAGAGTGCCACTCCCCACGCCCACTCCAGCTTCTGATTCAGTCCGTAGGTCTCAGGTGGGGCCCGAGAATTTGGAACTCAGTGGTGCTCACACTGCTGGTCCATGACCAGCTGCACTTTGGGAATCCTGGAACTACGGAATCCACCCCTGTCCTCAGGCTTGGTAGGTAGTCGCTTAAGTTTCTCACCGCATTGGTTTGACCAGTTCTGTTCCTGGTTGTTATAGGGCTCTGGAGAGGCCCGGAGTCACTTAATGGGCACTTAGGCCTACCCAGGCCCGTGGAGATCCCGAATGAGAGGTTTCCATTTTGGTGGAACTGCTTGGCCGTCACCTCCCAATCCAGACCCCGCCACTTGGTTCCAGACAGTTTGGTTTCTCTGGTACTCCCATCCATCTGGGTATCCCATGTACACACCACATCCTACCTGTCTCAAGGTGAACTCGCTAGTTTCTTGCCACAAAAAGGGCTGCTTCTGTATCAGTCAGTGGCACTGCCAGCTGTTGAATTAGCTGCCCAAGCCATGTTGTTGGAATTCTCTTCCTGTCACTCTTTCTTTGCAAACCCCCAACCTCTACCCTCAGATGCCAATAACCAACCCTGAGATCCTTTGAGTTTTTGGTCTCTAAAATACCTTTAATTTGCTCCTATCCCTCCACCCTCACTGCCTCTCGGGATGGTTCAAGAGTTTCAAAGGCAGTGTTCCATATAGTCTTCATCTACTTTTTGAAAGCGTTTTTAAAAAACACAAATCTGTTTTTCATGTTATTTAAATTCCTTGTTTACTTCTTTTTACCTGTATGACAAGGCTTCTTTACCCCAGACTACCTTCCCATTCTCATCTGCTTCCCTCCCTCCCACCTCCCACGCCCCTCTCCTCATGAACACTTGGTGGTGCTTAATTTCCCTTCTCCTTGGTTACCTACATTCCTACCCTGACTGCCCTCTCCCCCTTGCTGCCCATTCCGCCAAAGGTCCACATTCTGACCACCAGTTAGCATTCCTTTCGTTATAGTCTCATAGCACTTTGCACTTACCTATATTGGTAAGTTTTATCTTGCCATATTATATGTTTGCCTCCCTGTCTCCTATTTTTAAATAAAATATATTTTATTGATTTTAGAGAGGAAGAGAGTGGGAGAGAGAGATAGAAACATCATTGATGAGAGAGAATCATTGATTGGCTGCCTCCTGCACACCCCCTACTGGGGATCAAGCCCGCAACCCAGGCATGTGCCCTTGCTGGAATCGAACCTGGGACCCTGCAGTCTGCAGGCTGACACTCTATCCATTGAGCCAAAACAGCTAGGGCTCCGTGTCTCCTTTGTTAAGTAACTTATAAGTGTCTCCAGAGCAGCCGTGTTTCACTTGGTTCAGAATCAGAATCTCCACCCTAGCTGGATGGAGGTTGGTTAGCAGTAGCCATGTCTTAAGGTTACTGATGCTCACTCTATCCCAGTGTTCCCAGCACGTTAGGTGATTTTATTAAATCTTTCAACAGCCCTGCGAAGAAAGTACTATTATTACCGCTATCTTGCAGAGAGTGAAATGGAGTTGATTTTTTAAAAAGTGTTTATAGATCAATGGATGAATGCATTTCTGAAACGCTGACCGGAGGGTCTAGAGCCCAGCCTGGTTTGGTATTTCTTACTGATTCTGTTACAGGAGGTGCAGTGCTCTCTGAAAATTACATCATGTTCATGACTATATTGATTTCTAAAACTTAAGCAGATATCATTGCTATTTACTGTACGCATCTTATTTGTTCCCTTGAGGAGATGAGTCACATCCCTAAGCTGGTACTCTGGTTCTTAATGTTGTTCTGCTTTACTTGGATACTTTCAAAGATGTGATCGTTTCTCCCCTGACTTTTCAAGCCTGGGAAAGCTTGCGGGTCTAGGGAGTGCGACGATCATAGAAGAATTCATAAGTAAGAACATTTGGGGTTGAGGCATGAAACAAAATTGTGTTTTGCAGAAATACTCAGTATTCGAACTCTGAGTGACCAGTGTTTGATTGAGAGAGAGACAGACAGACAGAGACCCTTCATGACACTGTCCCCGCAGACTTGCCAACCTGCTCTTCACCATCTGGAACCATAACAAGCAGCATGGGTATCATTCATGTTTCCCCCAGGTCACAAGATGGGCTCTCCGCATTTTGTAGTTCTCAAGTAAAAGGCACCAGGGCGGATTTCCTGGTCATGAAAGTGAATTTGGTGTGAATCACGTGTGCACATTATACACACTTCAACTTGATAGGTAAGGTTCTCCACAGATTTATGTCCCACGATTCCCCAGGCTCTGCCAAGCTGCCGCTGTTTCCTGAACAGACCCAATCATTTCCCACCTCTGCTTATGCTCTTTCCTCGCCCAGGGATCCTAACACTCCGCATTGCCCTGCAGTGTGTCCCCGGAGGCCCACTGTAAATGCCACCTCTCTGGGTGCCTTCCCTGATCTCGCTCCATGGCCAGGCCCTTCTGCCACTGTGCTCTTGGCATTTCACTCTCTGTGCTCGGTGTCCTGGTTAACCTGCCTCAGGCCTCTCGTTAGCCTGTCAGCCACCTGCCTCCCCCCCCTAGACTGTCCGTTTTCTGCTGCGGGTCACCTGTAGCTGTTCATTCCGGCCTGTCTCCTTCTTGCCCCAGGAATGCCTCCGAGGCTGTCTTTTCTTCCTTTATTATGCCACTCCTTCAGTGAAGCCAGCTATCTCAGCATCTTTTATCTTTTTTGTCACCTGTCCCACTGCTCCCTCCTGTCCCAGGGCTGCCAGTGTGGACACCAGACCACCCCTTACACTACAGACTCTTGTTTTAAACAGTCTGATATTTTCACTCCCCTGTTTGAAATCTTTACTGCTACTTTATATTATTATTATTTTTTAAGGAAGCATTATTTTTATTTTTCAGAGAGAGGCAAGGAGAGGGAGAGAGAGTTAGAAATGTCAATGATGAGAGTCATTGATTGCTGCCTCCTGCACGCCCCGTACTGGGGACCCAGCCTGAAACCTGGGCATGTGCCCTGACTGGGAATCATCGTAACCTCCTGGTTCATAGGTCGACACTCAACCACTGAGCTACTTTATATGATTGAGAGATGCATATGTGTCTGTAGTAAAAGC
The DNA here is from genome assembly GCF_963259705.1 of Myotis daubentonii. Taxonomy (NCBI): domain Eukaryota; kingdom Metazoa; phylum Chordata; class Mammalia; order Chiroptera; family Vespertilionidae; genus Myotis; species Myotis daubentonii. Next base: position 16,549,880 of record NC_081857.1, on the reverse strand, counting down.
TATAAGGAATTGTCAGATGGATAAACACCAGATAACGGGGTGAGGAGTGGAGGAGGTAAAGATGGAGATGCGGTATTTTATTTCCCAAGCTGGGTGGTGGGGACATGGGTGTTTACTATATTCTCCCCTAAGTCTCTGAAAGGTCGAAACTCTTTCATTTTAGGAACACACCACGTTGCCCACGGTTAAATGCAGGCTCCCCAGCAGAGCATCCAGGGCTCTGCCCGCACAGCCCCTGTTCCCACCTAACCGAACTCCAGCCTCGGCTGGTCTCTCCTAGCGCCCTGTCACTGCTCCAAACATTTCCCATGGTTGAAACCTGTGGTTTTGACTCATGCTGTCACGGTTCCTTTTCCCTTGAGTTCTCTTTCACGTCTGCTCACATCATCGCCTCTTTTGTTCTTTAATGTCTAGTATGATTTTTATGTCTTCTTGGATACTTTTGTCTGCCCTTTCTTTTTATCGTTAGGGAGAGGTCATTGCCACCTGACCCGTCTCTGTATTGGTACTTTGCATTCTTTACCCTGATATACTTCACATTGGATTAGTGTTGTTTGTTCATCTGTCTCCCTGAAGTTGTAAGCTCTTCCAGGACCTGTTTTATGATTTATTTACCTTTGAGTTCTTGGCACCTGCTGCCAGGTAGATGCTCAATAAGTGGGGATTGTTGAGTAGTAAATGTAAGATTAATGTTTTTAATTCAAGTAATTTAAAAATATTTAATGATTGATTTGAGAGAGAGAGAGAGAGAGAGAGAGAGAGAGAGAGAGATTTGTTCCACTTATTTATGCATTCATTGGCTGATTCGTATATGTGCACTGACCAGGGATCAAATCGGCAACCTTGACATATAGGGATGATACTCTAACCAACTGAGCTATCTGGCCAGGGCTCAAGTCATTTTTATAAAAAAATATGATTTTTTAAGATTGATTTTTAGAGAGATAGGAAGGGAGAGGGATGGAGAGATAGAAACATTCACAAGAAACTTCATTGATCGGCTGCCTCCTCCACGCCCCCTCCTTAAGATTGAGCCTGCAGTCCGGGCATGTGCCCTGACCCGGAATCGAACTGTGACTCTTGGTTCCTGGATTAAGGCTCACCCACTGAGCCACACCAGTCGGGCTCAAGTCATTTTTTAAAGGTGTGTCCAAAAGAACTTCAACTCAAATTGAAGGGAATATCTCAGTATCTGAAATGTAGACTGTACATGGAATGGATTCACACACGGAGTTTCTAATTCAAACCCATGATTTGTTGTAGAAATTATTTCTTCCACCTTTCCCGTATGGTGGTGGCGATGGTTTGGCCCCGGGGGTGGGGTGGGGGTGGGGGTGGGGTGTGTTTTGTTGTTTAGCCCCCTTCCCCACGCCATCACCATGGTGTGTGTGGGTGGTTTCTGGGCTGCTGACCGAGGGTGTGTGTGAGTCCAGGTGTGGAGGTAGATCTGGGCCTGAAGTGGTCCCACTTGTAAGGGTGGCTTCTGCCATCAGCACTGCTTGCTCCGGGGTGGAGAGGGATGGAGAGGCAGCACATCCATTTAGCCGAGCGGCAGCAGAGTTTATTTCTGTGGGAGACGTGTCCCACTCCAGAGGTATAATAACTGTAATGAAGGGGGATTCTGCTCTATTAGGCTTATGAAGGGTGTGCTAGTCTGTTACCAGGGTCAGTGGTGGCAGCTAAGCCAGCAGTTAGGTTTCGTTAAAGACTCCAGCAGGAAGTTAGCGTTTGCTTCTGCCGGTGGAATCGATGGCCTCTATTAAGTGTATTTTTCGTTATGCATGTTGTCAGATGTGCTGTAGACGAGGAAGGCATGCGCTTTTTTTTTTTTTTTAGACACACACAAGTCTCCGGTTTGCCATTTGACAAACCAGGCTGACTTTTAGAGTCCCTGTGTTTAAATGTGTGGGTTATACTAACTAACATTCTGGGTGATTGTGCTTTAAAAAACTCTGTTCATGTTAAAAAGAGCGCATAAATTCTTTTATTCTAAAGTCAAGAATTTGTTATGGGATATTATATAATTATGAGGTTTATGGGGGGGCGGGGGAGTGTGACTGATGCGAAAAGAATGAAAACTCCAAAATAACGAAATGACACCTACCTGTCTTAATGATATTCTTTAGAAAATTACTGTTTACTTAAGAGGCATCTAAAAATAAAGGCTAGAAAGGATGGTTTGTGCTGTGCTTCTGCTGAGCAGCTGTGTCGGTGGTTTTCAAAACGAGGCTCAGTTTCCAAGCAGCAGGTTAGGTACAAGTGTATATTCCGTGTCCCTTCATCCTTGTGAATGCCTTTACGTGTTTTAGCTTTCCCGGTGACTATGAAGTGATACCAAGTTATTTAAGGAAGTTGCCGCCTTCCTTCCTTCTTCCCTACTTCCTCCTCCCTTCTTCCTCCCTCCCTTCCTCTATAATAGATTGTCTTCCTTTGGAGGGTTCTGATAGGTCAATTACTGTATATGTATTCTAAGTTGGTACTAGGGATGGTAAAAGGAGAAATGCACAGTGCACCTCGCACCAGGCCAGGCATGCAGAGCAGAGGTGCGTAAAGATGTCTCGTTTCCATGGGATAATCAGGACGGTTTCCCTGTCACTGGATTCTCGATTTGCGTTATTATTATTTTTTTCATTTGTAGACTGATAAAATGGTGAGCACGGCAATTTGAAATCTGTGTACTAGTATGTGAGCGTATTACAGACTCCAAGGAATCTTGCAGTGAACCCAAGCGTGTGAAAACCGAATTCATTTTAATAAGGACCTCTTTTATTTGTTTTAAGTTGCTTTTCTGGAACACATATAATCTCAAGGGACACTCACAGCAAATAGACACTTTCTAGAAAAAACTTGGTTTAGAAGGTTCCTGTATGAGAGACTTTAAACATTTAAAGTCTTCATTAGCATATCAGGCTAACTTTTTTAAAAAATTTTTTATTAATTGGACTTTTTTGGGGGAGGGTAGCACAGAAAAAGAGTAAGCTTAAAATTCACAAAGCCAATTTTCAGGGAAAAGTGTTAGGGACGGTAAACACTTAGTCCAGCTTCATGTATTTATAATACAGTGAAGAATAATGTCCAGGTTAAATTTGAGGCACTACAGGAACTTCATCTTTCAAAGAAAGACCCAGCTATATTCAGTAGCCTGTCTTATTGAGGCCAGACGCTGTGGTTAATATATACAGGACGGAAAAACCGTGGTTCTCCAAGTTCTGGCAATCTGCCCTCCTCCCCCCTCACTGGTAATACTGCCAAGAAGAAAGCAGGCAGGGCCAGGAGGCATAAATCACGGAGAGCTTGAGAAATGCCATTGCAATGATTTTTTTTTTAAATAGCTGCCACCGTGGATGTTGTTGTGTATAACTGGGCCTTTAACAAAGGCATCATGACGGCAGCACGAACAGTTTTTTCTCCAGCTTCTTTATTTTCCCAGGCGAATCGGCTCAGTATTTCCTTCGTCAATTTCCCCCATTTCCATTTCTGACATTTGACAAAGCAGAGCTTCATGTCTGGAAACCTTTTTTCCTCTACAACCCTGTATACTCCCAGCAGTCCTAGGAAAGCGATGTTATTTTTATCTGTAGTTTTACTCTTGAGAAATATAAATGTTAAAGAGGTTATTCACTGAAGTCTGGCAGGTAGTAAATGGAGGAAGTGGGATCCGATGGTCTGTATTAAGTGTATTTATATGGAGCTCTGACCCCACAGCTCAAGTTGTTGATCATGACACTAGGCTAGGGGTGGGCAAACTTTTTGACTCGAGGGCCACAATGAGTTCTTAAACTGGACCGGAGGGCCGGAACAAAAGCATGGATGGAGTGTTTGTGTGAACTAATATAAATTCAAAGTAAACATCATTACATAAAAGGGTACGGTCTTTTATTTCAATAGTTTTATTAATTTCAAACGGGCTGATCCGGCCTGCGGGCCGTAGTTTGCCCACGGCTGCACTAGGCCCAGGCACATCTGTTCTTCCCCCCTTTCTTTTTCTTTAATTTTTCCTTTCATCCAGCCATCGGTTTGTTTAATTAATGTGTTTTGATGTTTTCGAAGGTGGGGTTGTGTTTCTGTGGTCATAACCTTTAGAAGAATGAACTAATAATATACCTACCGGCCACGTGACCACTGGCATTAGAAAAGTGACTAGTTTGGGTTGAGATATGCTGTAAGCATCAAACGCACGCCAGACGTCACAGACTTAGGACAAGAAAAGAATGTAATATATCTCATTGTAATTGTTTGGATTGATGACGTGTTGGGATAATGTTTTGGATATATCGAGTTAAATAAAATCTGTCATTAAAATTAATTGCTTCTGTTCTGTTTTGCTTTTTAAATTTGATTCCTGGAAAATTTAGCATTACTGCTGTGGTTTGTACTTGTGGTCCCCATTGTGCTTTTCTTGGACAACACTGTTATAGATGGTTATCCACCTATTCCTGGGAGCTCTGGTCGCTGAGTGATGCCTCCTAGGGCTGGGGGGACAGGGATAGAGAGGCAGTTAGAAAGTGTTATTGGTGATGGTGAGAAGCAAGCTTGACGATGTCACCTTAGGTGACCAGCGGAGAGAGGCTAATATTAGCGGGCATGTACTTACTACTTCCCATGTGCAAGTACTTTGTCAAGCACTTTAAGTGGATTAGCTTTTTGATCCTTGCAACAACCCTGTGAAGTAAGCACTTTTGTAGGCTTATTCTATAGATGAGAAAATGAAGGCTTAGGAAGGCCGAGGCAGGCGCACCTCAGATCCTACAACTAGTAAATACTAGTTTACTATGTAACACCATTGGCATGCAAACCCCAGTCAGCGAGGGAGCCGAGAGTCAGGTCTGGGCATCACTGCCTCTCAAAGGTGAAAGAGAGAGCAGACCTGGGACCACTCACTAGCAGTCCTTTCATTCATTCGGTGTCTGTGAAGGGTGTGTATTCTTCTTCCCAGCACTGCACATACCACCTTTGAATTAGGGAATATAGTACAATAATTGATGTTCCTAAGAATGATCTCAAGTTATCAAAAAAATGATGAAATTGCAGTTATACAGATGATGTGTTACAGAATTGTACACTTGAAACTTACGTAATTGTTAACCAATGTTACCCCCAATAAGTTTAATTTAAAAGAACATTGACTATATATGAGGAAAGAAAAAAAATGAGGAAATTATGTTTGATATACTTCATTTACTAATCCTGAATTGCTTAAATTAGATAGATATTTATCAGACATTGATTTTAGAGACTTTAGGTGCACTTCAGTTGCTTTTTTTTTGCTTGTTAATCTTCATCTGAGGATTTTTTTCCCCATGGATTTTATTTTATTTTTTTTTAATCTTCACCTGAAGAAATTTTTTCCCATTGACTTCAGAGAGTGGAAGGGAAGGAAGAAGAGAGAGAAAAACATTGATGTGAGATAGTCACATCGATTGGTTGCCTTCTGCAAGTGCCCTGGCCAATGCTGGGGAACAAACCTGCACCCAGGTATGTGCCCGTGTCTGGAATTGAACCTGTGATCCTTCCGTGCTCAGGCCAGTGCAACCACTGAGCACCACCGGCCAGGGCACAGGTTGCCTTTTGACAGAGACCTTGATGTCTTACATGGCAAGTTCAGATTTTGTTAGTGCAAGCATTAGATCCATCTCTCCCCTTAGTATACTCAACAGTACTTTTAAAAAAGTCTACCCACAAATCTGTTTCTAGCTATTTACATTTCTTTTCATTTTTAAAATCTTTGTTTGTATGTAGACATTTTTGTAATTGCAGTTTCATATACTTCACATATATGCATGTTTTTCATACTTACTGTCTTAATAATATTTTAGTGTATTTGCATATGACTGATATTATATAAGTCCCCTGGTTATTTTATTACTGAAAATACATACCTTTGCATTTCTTGCTATCCCATAGATGATACTGAGAATCTTCCCATTAATAGTTGTTGATTTTATTTTAGGATACATTTCCATGAGTGAGGTAGCTTATTATGATGAATATTTTTATTATTCTTGAATCTTACAATTGCAGTGGAATTTTAAGCATAAGTCATAAAGATAAATTCAAAAGTAACAACTTTATTTTCAGGTAGCTGATATTTTGTCAGATCTTGCTTTGGTGACTAGGAAGTCGATTATCGCAGCAAATAACTCTGGCTTTTGTGGTTTTTTTTTTTTTTACAGTTTCTTCCCTTATAGTCTGCCAAGAGAATTGATGAGCCATAAATTCATACATTCAGAGGCTGAATACCGACACTCGAACTAGGTTCACTTTTGGCGTAAGTGTTTGCTAATCCTTACATCATTTAGAGCAGAAAAAAGTGTATTGGGTAGAATTATTCCAGTTATGAATATGATATGCATAGAATTATTGAAACATTTATAAAAAGGTAGCATTTTAGTTGGGATTAAAGATACATGTGAGTAAATACTTCATTGGCAAAAAGAAATAATTATAAATTACTACATCATTCTAATTGCTTGCTTCATTTTATATATATGTCACTGCTATCTGCCCATTTTTCCATACGTTTTCTTACATCAGCTACTGTATTACTTGATGTATTTTGATAACTATTGTATTAGTTTTTGCTTTGGACACACAAAAAGTTCCCATATCTTAGTAGCTTACAACAATAAACATTTATTCTTTGTTTATGTTATGCACTTCTGTGGATGGGCCGTAGCTCTTAGTGGCTCGACTAGACTCGGTTTAGCTCCACATGTCTTCTCATTTGGGAACCCAGACTAAAGGGCAGCCCTACCTGGGTCTTGATGTTGTGATAGCTGACGGCAGGAACGTAGTGAGAAGCGTGCAATCTCATTTAAAGCCGCTTCATGAAGGTGGCAAGTATGCTGTCTGCTCACATCTCATTGGCCAAAGTGCATCACCTGGCCAAGCCAGAAATCACTGAGTCCGGGACCTACACTGACCCCATAGGATTCCCAGGCCAGTCACAGGGACATGGATGGGATATATGACAGGAAGGGTTGGGATAACTCCATCTTTTATGCCATCATTGACTTAACTCTTCCCTTCTGGTTTGGTATTTGGATTGCTTCTAATTTTAACATGTATAAGTAGCATTGCTCTAAACGTTGAACAAATTACATGTATTTACTTGGAGAGTATTTCTGAGGATACGGTTTCCAAAGTTGGCTTTCTGGGTCAAAGGGCATGAATTGTTTGTGGATCTCATTACACATGGCCAGATTGCTCTCTCCAAAGACTATCGGTTTATAGCACCATCATTAATATTTAAGTACACAGCCTTCCGCATATCCTCCTGGTACTGGGTTTTGCCACTTTCATTTTTTGTTAGTTTCATCGTTGTTTACAGCTTAATTTCTGTCATTAGTAATGATGGTATTTTAAAATGAAAAGTATCAGAACAAATTATATTGTTATTCGTCTATTAGTGAATAAAACAAGGGCCACCTATAATTTTCTTCTGTTGTTTCTGAAAGTCCTTATAAAATGATTCATTTCTACCCTTTCTTTGTTCCCTTGGCCCCATATTTTTCTCAGTATGCGGTTTCCTAAGTAGATCTTTAATCCCGACTTTAAAACAAAACAGTGAAAAAAGTAAAAACAAAGCTTGATGTGAGGTTTAATAACTTTTATCTGAATCAAATCATAGTAATTATTACTATGGACCTGGATCAGGGACTGAACCCATTCAGATTGCTGGATTTTGTTGCCTATTTTCAAGTCTTAGGAAAGGGGATTTATTTATTGTCCTCTTGCCTAACATTTAATGGCTTTAATTTCATGGTTTTCAGGTTCACCTATGGCCATGTGGTTTATATAGCAGAAAAGATCAACTGAAACTTAAGAACCAGTCTTTCCTCCAGTTTTCCCCCTCCGACTGTAAACTAAAACTTTTTATTACCAACTGTATCCTCTCGTGGGTTTACTTTACAAACCGTAGCCTGCTGCTGCGGTTGTCTTTGGCCTCTGCTTAGGAAGAGTAGTATCTGACGTTCCTATAAGGATCCTTGGTTCTGTTTGCTCATGTGAGGCTTTGAGACTTCACAGCGAAGGCAGAAAGACTTGCAAGGGAGAGAAGAGAAATCTTCAGGCCTATAGGCAGAATGGCGTGGAGTGGCGCGCATGTGTGTGTGTGTGTGTGTGTGTGTGTGTGTGTGTGTTCGGAGGGGAAGTGGTGTTGGCCTTTGGAAATGACAGTTGGATTTTGCAAGTACCATTGGAGTGCAAATGCCTCCCACCTCACTTAGCGGAGGAATGTCAGAAATCCTCGGAACTGAGAAATCCACTCTGTGTTTTGTGAAACAGACTGGTAAAGCTTGTAAGAAATATTACAGCTCAGTGGGAAGCAGGTCCAAGTGTGTGAGAAGCAAGTCGATGCATGAACCAGACATCAGTGTGTGAACCAGAGTTTATCTGAACAGTAGTTGCCGATGGCAGAATGTTAAGAGGTGTGTTTAGAATATTCACGGTATGACTATTAAGACTCCTATTAGTGTTGAGGAATTATGAGTTTGGATTGATTTGCCATGGAAGTCTTTAGATTTTTGTTCCTGAAGTGGTATCTTATTTCACTTTAAACATCATTTTGTGTAAGTCTTCTTAGAATTTGTTGCAGAATTTTTTATTTTTTTTTTGGACCATGAAGACCCATTGTTTATGAAGTTGGGGAAAACTGGATTCTGAGGCTCAAAGTGAGAATGAGGATGCTTTATGTGAATATGGAAGAAACCAAGTAAGTTCGGAACAGGAGCTTTTAGAATGTAGTGCATTAAAGACGATGCTTGTTCACATTCAGTTGTTACCTATCTAGGATGAATGTATAAAAAGAAGGTTACTACTGAACTCTCTCAAAGGTTGTTATGTGCATTGTAAATGTTTCTTGAACTGCTAATAGTTTAAAGACAAAAGAAGTGCTTATCCCTGTGGAGTGTTTCACTTCACTGATTTCTGTATGTTGGGGGAGTTGAGGCAAGGGTGTAAAATGTGTGTGTGTGTGTGTGGCTTTTAGGTCTGGGTGGATGGTCCCAAATGTGGGACCTTGTCCAGTGTTGTCCCAAATCATAGTGTTACCTGGTTTACTACCCCAGACTTTCTCATTTCTTTTCCGGTTTTTTCTTCCTGAACTGTAAGTTGGCCTACCTGTGAAATCACTTTCGTGGTGCTGTGGTCTGAATGTGCCCCACCCCAAATTCAAATGTCGAGATCCTAATCCCTAAAGGTGAGGGTATTAGGAGGATGTGTGTGTGAGATTTGGGAGGTGATTAGGTCATGAGGGTGGAGCCCTTGGGAATGGGATTAGTGCTCTTATAAAAGAGACCCTAGCCCCACAGAACTCCCTAGCCCTGTCTTCTATGCGAGGGCATAACTAGAAGTCTGCGACCCAGAAAAGGGTCCTCACTCGTGTTGGAACCCTGCTCTTGGACTTCCAGCCACCAGAACTGTAAGCAATACATTTACGCTGTTCATAAACTATCCAGTCTGTGGTATTTTGTTACAGCACTTATTCCAAGTACCATATGGAATAAGACACAGAGCTTAACCTGCTGGGTCATTGTCTGGCAGAACGTTATCGTTGTTGACCTAAGAAGGTCTAGGGCAGTGGTCGGCAAACTCATTCGTCAACAGAGCCAAATATCAACAGTACAATGATTGAAATTTCTTTTGAGAGCCAAATTTTTTAAACTTAAACTATATAGGTAGGTACATTGTTATTAACTTAATTAGGGTACTCCTAAGGCTTAGGAAGAGCCACACTCGAGGGGCCAAAGAGCCGCATGTGGCTCGCGAGCCGCAGTTTGCTGACCACGGGTCTAGGACTACTAGACTGTTGTAGCCTGTGCCCATCTGACTCTTTCACGAACATCGACTCTTTTTTTTTTTCTTCAAATATATTTTATTGATTTTTTACAGAGAGGAAGGGAGAGAGATAGAGAGTTAGAAACATCGATAAGAGAGAAACATCGATCAGCTGCCTCCTGCACATCTCCTACTGGGGATGTTCCTGCAACCCAGGTACATGCCCTTGACCGGAATGGAACCTGGGACCCTTGAGTCCGCAGGCCGACGCTCTATCCACTGAGCCAAACCGGTTTCGGCCTAACATCGACTCTTAAATGCAACCAGCAGCTTTTTGGATCTAGGACAGGTTTGTGGTTCTTATAACCCATTGTTTGTGATACTGTAATTAGTATGTGTTTGTTGACATCCATGAGTTGTTCGAGGCTGTTTATAGGAGGGCAGTGGTAAAGCTGTTCACTCCCCTCATGCTTCTTGCTGCAGGTCTGCAGGCCCCCCAGGGACGCATCTGTTTGGCTGGTGTGCTCAGCTGTCAGACACAAGTGCCTTTGGGGGTAGCCATCTTGTAAGTGGCCCATCATTTTCTCTCCTTTGCTTCTTTCATGACCTTGGTCTCGCCAACACATACTTTGCCTGTGATCAGGTATCCATAATGTAGAGATTAGGACCCCTCATTCTTGGGGGAGGGGGGTCGGGGGCGGGCAGGGAGCTATGAAGAGAACAAGTTTTAAAAACCACCAGACTGCATTTGGCTGACAAACTGTAAACTTGGCTTAACTACTTTCCCCAACTGCTTTTTAGATTCTTTTACCTGGTTGGTTGTGTTTGGCGAGGTGTTCCTCAGCATGCGTTTCTGTGCTCCTATGAAATCCAGTCTTTTTTTTTTAACTGTGTGACTATTTGGAATCCTGGATGCACCTGCTGGAAGGAAATATTGTTATACTGATAGGATTTTTTTGGCATGTAAGGTACCCCCCCCCCCCGCCTTCGCCACCCTATTGTCTGTATCCATAGGGAATGCATATATGCATATAAGATCTTTGGTTAATCTCTTCCTGCCCCCGCCCCACTCCTTAGTCTGTTCCATGTTTCCATGCCTCTGGTTCTATTTTGTTCATTAGATTCCTTGTTCATTTATTTTGATTTTTAGATTCAATTGTTCATAGATATGTATTTATTGCCATTTTATTGTTCATATTTTTTATCTTTTCTTCTTTTTCTTCAACACCCTTCAACAGTTTAAAAGATATTTAATTGATTTTTACTTTATTTTTTTTTTAAGAGAGAGAGAGGAAGAGAAAGCCAGTAAGAGAGAGAAGCATTGATGTGAGAGATCAAGCCCACAACCCAGGCATGTGCTGTGACCAGGAATCTTACCGGATTCCCGCAAGCTTTTGGTGGGTAAGGTACCCAACCCACTGAGAAACACTGGCCAGGGTGCTTTCTTTTCTTATTTCCTACTTTTTCTCCCTTTTCTATCACCTATCATTTTTCCCCCCACCCATCTCAGGCTTAAAGGGAAAAAACCACACCTCAAAAATCCCTGGATTTTCAAATGTTTTGCCAGTAATAATGGCCCTTCTTCTCTGCTGTGTCTGGGCCAGTCAATACTGGACTATAATCTTGGTTTCCTTTCATTGCTATATTTTGTTTCTGGGAGTGGTGTTCAAAGAACTTTTCTACTAAAGCGCGCGCGCTCTCTCTCTCTCTATGTATATATATGTGTGTATATATATGTGTATATATATATATAGTGTCTTATAGTCTGGGGATCTGGAGTCCTTACTAAGCAGATTCTAAAGGTAATCTCCTATACTGCATATTTTACTGGTGATTTAAGTACATTAAAAGGATATTTTCCCATGTAGTCTTACTCTTTGACCTAGAAAACCAAATAGTGACTTCTTCGAATGGCATTTGGTATGTGTACACTTTAACTCTAGCTTGATTTTAATCTCTTTGATCACACCTACGTCTAAAAAAGCAACTCCCCATTAAAAAGGCAGCCCCATAATGAAGTGACTCCAGCCTGTTACAGGAGAGTCCCTCAGGCCATGTAAGATGAAACCACGCTGGGCAGATGTGTAATGGGCCAAGTCCATGTTGAATTTTTGCAAACTCTCCAACCATCCCCCATCGTCACCCATGTGGCCTGGTGGAAAGTGCACTCCTGTGGAATTTCAGAAACTTGAGTCCGACTTCTGGCACTAATTAGCTATTTTGGGTTTTGGCAAGGTCCTCAGTCACTCATGACTCAGTTTCCTTGTCTTCGCGGTGAGTCTAGTAGAATGTGATCTTTAGGATCCTCGCTCCACACTTCTCTGAAAATTCAATAGTTCTACCAAAGTTTTTTGCTCCAACTCTGTGGTTGCATCTATGGCCGGGCAAAGAAGGAAACCTCTGTGCCGCTACTCTTCTCAGAGGAAACTACTAGTTGCCTGATTTATTTTTGTCCGGGAAAAGATTCAAGTAGCACATTTAAATACTCAATTAAAGAAAAAAAATCCTTGCAGTGGTAGCTCCTATTATTTGCAGGACTCTGTGGCATGTACCCCTGGTCCGTCCTACGAAAAAAATGGGGCTGTCATGTAGGCAATATACTTGTTACAGCATTTATTTAAGTTAATTTTAATTTTGTTTTGGATACGTTTTCAGAGCTTCACCCTGGCCGTTGAGGTCATTTTCAGACAGTATTAGATGTTGGCCTGTCAAAGGCTGGAAGTCGCTGGGGTGAGAAGACGGGAGGAATTTAGCAGAAGTTTCTCCGTACTGTGGGAGAGGATATTCATATCCTGCTGTCTGTCCGTTGCCCTCTGCGAAACATTACCTTTTATGACAGTGCAGACGTAACTTCCAAGTCTCTTCGCAGAGATTTATGGTCGGCATTGCTGTGACTGTGCAGGTCTTGACAGTGTTCGGCGTTGCTGTCGGTGGCGTATGTGCCCCTTTGGCCGGCCCTGAGCTGTGATTTGTATCCTCGGGGGCATTGCAACATCACCTTGCGGGTTTTAGGTTTCCTGACACCCTCCGCGGCAGACTTCTTTCTAGCGTAGGCTTATTCCATGGGTGTTTGGGGAATTTCATAACTTATTTCAAAATAATTTGAGATGCTCAGGGGGGTTTCAAAGAAGGCAGTATGTGGTGGAGAAGAGAGGTGAGAGAAGATTGGGAGATGAGTCAGCGATACCCAACCAGAGAGCCTTAGCTGAGGTGGAGGGGTTGCCTGCCGGATGGGAGAGTTGTCAGAAAAAATAAATTTCACAGAGTCCATATTGTTTTTTGTTTTTTTTTAAATCCTATTATGTTTTGAGTCCTTTCATATTTTTAAAAGCACGCCTTATGTTACTTATATAAGTTACTGGGTTTTAATTTAACCAAAAAGCTTTTTTTTTTAATTGTACACACACACAGACACACACACACAGTTTGTTTTTATTGATACAAATCGCCATTCTTTCCCTTTTACTGCCTTGAAACATGTGTAGTGTTTTCACTTCTCGGCTGACTTTTATCGAGGGTTGGTTCCAGAAGTTTGTTTGTAAATCAATTAGCCCCAAACCAGGAATCGATTTTCCTGTGGAAAGATGTTCAAATTGGTGTCTAAGTTGTGAGCGGCGAGATTCCCAGCTGCTTGCTCAGCCGCAGGGGCCCTGAGGCTCCTGGTCAGACCCAGCAGGAGGGAAGGCTCGGGGCTTTGTGGCTGTGCCTGAGCTCCTAGGACCAGCCGCCTGGGGAATGCTGCCCGCCTGGGGAATGCTGCCGGCTCTTTCACAGAAACTGCCTGCAGGTCCCCATGGTCACATCGATGAGTCAGTTAAAGTAATTACTCTCGGTTCATTCTTGTTAGGAAAGATGACCAGTAAGGGATGTGTAAGGCAAATGGGAAGATAGGAGAGGAGGTGGGCAGTCCATGTGCTCCTCTGAGAGACTGACCTTTGAATGCAAGGTCCAAGGTCACACTGCTTCTAGAAAGATGGGTCATGCCCGGCCCTGATCCTTTACTGTAAAAATGCCAGCATCACCCGAGGATTAATAGCTCATTAGCTTCTATAAGCTGTTGGTCTCCACATAACTGTGATTAAGTCTTAAAAGTCAGAATAATTTTCAGTATTTGGTATGTAGTTTGCTCCTGATCACCATTGCAATTAAAAAAAAAAAAATCTTGCGTTGATGTTTCTCTGCTTCTGACTAGGCCTAGTGGCTGCCTCCTTTTTCCTCTGTGTAATCGGTCGAACATTTGAAATGTAACAGAACGTGCAATTTTATTACATACTAAATGTGAAGCTGTACATTAAATCATTAAAAACATGGTGGCATTTTTTTTCACAATTGGTTATCTTTGTTTACGAGTAAAGTTTTTATAGCTTTCTTGATATTTTTTTTTCTGGTTGTCTTCACTTATACTTTTCCAGTCCTTTACTTAAAATCACCTGAGTCTTGCTGCTCTGGCCAGGTGGAGCATCCTCCCGTCCTGTACACCAAAAGATGGCAGGTTTGATTCCCAGTCAGGGCACATACCTAGGTTGTGGGTTCAATCCCTGGTCGAGTGTACAGGAGGCAACCAATCGATGTTTCTCTCTCTCTCTCTCTCTCTCTCTCTCTCTCTCTCTCTCTCTCGTCAATAAACCTATCCTTGGGTGAGGATAAAAAAAAAACACAAAGAAAAATAAAATTGAATAAAATAGCCTGAGTCTGCTAACTGCTCTCTCTAGGCAACCCCCTCCATTTCCCACCATTTGTGTTTTGGACTCAAAGAATGTTAACTTTTTTCTTTTTTTTTTTTAATGCTGGTTTAAGCCCAGTGCAGTTGGGAGAGTGAGTTTGTTTCAGTACCTGATGTAAACAAACATGCATTGCATGTGTATCCTTCGGTTTCATTTTACTGGTCTGGATGTTTATATTCTGCTTGTTCCTTTTCTGAGCATAGATAATTATTTGAGTCTGTTGAATTAGCTAACTGTTGGTCAGTCACGTGCAAGTTATCTTTTTTGAAAAAGGAGATACTGGTTTAGTCAACAGCTTGCCTTAGTAGCAATTGAACCAACCCCAAAATTGGCTGTTCGATATTCTATTAAAGCTACGTATGAATCTTTAAGAGGCTATATTACTGATCTGAAATATCTCATACTTGTGGGGATCTAAGAAGCTTCTGAATTCTGTTTTCTTGCAAATTAAATAAAAACAAAACAAGAAACTCAAAGCATGGTTTTAGATGCCTCTGACAAACAGTGTGCAGAGCACGTAGTGGATCAGTATTGCCCAAACTTTCCTACTTGCTTATTTGCCTCTTTTAATAGATTTCTTATTGAACTCTTCTTGCTCTTTCTCTTGCCTTCTTATTTACTCTGTCATCAGTTTTGTATTTATGCATATTTTTCTCACAACGCAGGGATCGGCTGCTTTAATTATATTAGTTGTGTTGTTCAGAAAGTTCTTTCCTGTTCCTGGGCCAGGGTAGGGGGCTGGCTAAGAGGTCCTTTTTGTCATGACCTAAGGGATTGTCACATACATTATAAAAACGGCACACATGTGTATGCATTTCTATGAGAGGTCTTTTTATTCATGCTATTAGCATGCCATGTGTACCAATTACCTTGTATGATTCATGCCTTTTATTATTTTATTTTTTAAATATATGTTTTTATTGATTTCAGAGAGGAAGGGAGAGGGAGAAAGAGAGAAACATCAATGATGAGAGAGAATCATTGATCAGCTGCCTCCTGCACACTCCACACTGGGGATCGAGCCTGCAACCCCGGGCAGGTGCCCTGACCAGCAATCAAACTGTGACCTCCTGGTTCATAGGTCGACCCACAACCACTGAGCCACGCCTGCCAGGCTGATTCATGCCTTTTAAACAAAAGTTTTTTTAAAAAATGCATCTAGCTGCTTCATTATTTATTTTTCTTTTTTTATCTCCCCTCTTTGGCTTCATTTTTTTTTAACTGTCACTTCCAAAGATCAGTTTTGTTTTCTACTTAGGAGAACAGATTCCTCTCTCTCCCTGCAGCTCCTCCCGTGAAGTGGCATGCGGACCCTGCAGCCGCTGTTGAGTGTGTTTGATTTCCTCCTTGTGTTACCAGAAGCACTGGAAGGCATTTGGCCTCTTTAAAGAGACACTAGCCTGGGGTAAATAACCATGGAGGCCAGGTGGGCAGAAAAGAATGCTTATGACATTCTTTTCATCAGCTCCATGTGTGACCTCGCAGCAGGAGGTCAGGCAGTAAAACATTTGAGTGAACTGCTGAAATGTTTTGTATTTATTTACAAGACTCTTAATCACAAGACTGATCCCAATAAACTCAACAAGTCACAGTGATGGAGGAAAGTATATGAGGCGTGCAGAGCAGTCAACGTGGGGGCTGGGGGGGGGGTCTTTGGTTTGCATTGAGCATGCTCTTCTGTCCCCACTGTGGAGCGACCATCAGCATCTCCGGCGCAGGGTCATAGGCACTCTGGCGAGGAGTGGAGTGACACCCATTCTGTTCCCACCTGCTGCTGAACTGCTGGACACTTTGCTTTTAGGATCCTGACAGCCTCAGTGTCTGACTTCTGCTTTGCTGAAAATTCCCAGTTCTTTTTCTTTAACCATTCTCTTCCACCAGTCCCAGTGGATTGATTTAAAGCAAAAGCATTCTCATACCTTCTAAGTTTTGTCATTTTTATCGTCACTGTATTTTTGTTGTTAATCCTCATCCAAGGATATCCATTTATTTTTAGAGAGAGTGGTAGGGAGGGGGGAGAGAGAAAGGGGGGAAAGGAGGGAGGGATAGAGGGATGGAGAGAGAGATAAAGAGAGAGAGAGAGAGAGAGAGAGAGAGAGAGAGAGAGAGAAATTGATGCAGCCCAGGTATGTGCCTATGACTAGGAATCGAACCTTTGACCTTTTGGTGCTTGAGCCAACGCTCTAACCACTTAGACACACCAGCCAGAGCAGAGTCAGATCATTTAAATCAATGGTGAGGACCTTGATTTAGGAACACAGTTGGTACTGCTGTAGAAACATGCTCCCCTCTAGCTTCTTCAGGGATTTTTTTTTCTTTTAAAAGTAACGCACTGATCTAATTAGGGAAGTAGTTTAAAACCAACATTTCTGGAATATAAAAGAGTACAGAGGGCAGATATTCTTAGGACATTTTTGTCAGGTTACCATTTGTTTTATTTTGTTGTTTGAAGGTAAAGACGACACACATTTTGTAGTTCAGCTTTATAATTTTGCCTCTACTTTGTTTCTGTTTTGCTGAATTTAACGTTACTTAAAATAAAATGAATAGCTATTGTATTTAGACATAGAGGCAATAACAGACGACTCCACCCGTCCTCATTCTCTCACTTGGACCCAGCTGACCCAACCGTCCGGTGGGATTTTGGATGGTTTGGATGGTTTCTCTTGAGTCTTCAGCTCAACAGAACCCATTAGAAATTCATTTTTGGAGATTCAGCCGCTCTGTGTAGATAAATTACTTGATCATTGTCTACTGTTTTTCATTCTTTGTGAAATGCATCATCTACCACAATGGATGATGCAGAATAATAATATTCTAGTCCAGGAAAAAAAAGAAAAAGCTTATATTGGGAGCAGTTCGTGTCATACAACATTTAATCCACTTAATGCCCTGAATGAATGCAGAAGTGAAATAAAGTATTGTTGTTCTGGAAAGTAACTCAGCCCATTCTAACGAAGGTTGTCTTGAATCTACCTAGGAGGTGTCTCTTATGAGTCCTGGGGAGCAGAGATGAGTGGCTTTGATAGGCTGGAGTCACATTTTCACTGGGGAGAAGCAGCTCGAACATGGTTGCCTCATGTGGTGCCTCGTTCCCCCTATGACAGTGGTTCCATCCTTGGGAAAAGAAGTCCATCAGTGCTGGGGTTTCAATAGCCAGTTCCATCTTTTGACAAACGTTGTTAACTGTGTGCTGGATGGAGTGCAGGTGGAAGCTGAGGGGTAATGAAAAGATACCAAAGCAAGGTTCCATTTTTAGAGGATTTTATTACAAGTTCTTCTTATTTTTAAAAGAATATATTTTATTGGTTTATTACAGAGAGAAAGGGAGTGGGGTAGGGAGTTAGAAACATCGATGAGAGAGAAACATCCATCAGCTGCCTCCTGCACACCCCCTACTGGGGATCAATCCCACAACCAAGGTACATGCCCTTGACCGGAATCGAACCTGGGACCCTTCAGTCCGCAGGCTGACGTTCTATCCACTCAGGCAAACCGGGTAGGGCTAGTTCTTTGTATTTTAAGTCCCTGTTTTTTGTTTGTTTGTTTGTTTTTAAATATATTTTATTGATTTTTTACAGAGAGGAAGGGAGAGAGATAGAGAGTTAGAAACATCGATGAGAGAGAAACATCGATCAGCTGCCTCCTGCACATCTCCTACTGGGGATGTGCCCGCAACCCAGGTACATGCCCTTGACCGGAATCGAACCTGGGACCTTTCAGTCTGCAGGCTGACGCTCTATCCACTGAGCCAAACCGGTTTCAGCAGTCCCTGCTTTTTTAATGAAGGCTTTAGTATAAACTTTACATATCTTAAGTGTTTCTCTTTCCTTCCCTCCTCCCCCTGCAGTTAGTTTTTTTCCTTTCCATTTTATCTCAGAAGGAGGATGCATTTTACTTGGCTGGTGTGTTTTTGCACATTTGCACTTGTGGTTCCTGGTTACTGCTGTGATGAGATTGTTGAGTGTGGGTGGTTAACTGATATTTCTTTCTTTAGCTATTTCAGCTGTGTTATCCTCGTTAAATTTGGTGAGTTGGCTGAGCAGCAACATCTCCTGCGTCTTTCTTTCTAACTTTAAAAACTGGTCTTTCTATTACTCCTCTTGAAGTAGAGGAGTTACTGGCAGATTCCTAATTGTGGTGTGGACAGTAGAGAAAACGTTCACTTTATTTATTTTTTTATTTTTAAATTGATTCCAGAGAGGAAGGGAGAAGGAGAAAGAGAGAGATAGAAATATCCATGATAAGAGAGAATCACTGATGGGCTGCCTCCTGCCTGCCCCCTACTGGGGATTGAGCTTGCAACCTGGGCATGTGCCCTGACTGGGAATCGAACCGTGACCTCCTGGTTCATAGGTTGATGCTCAACCACGTAGCTACACTGGCCGGTCAAAAAAACCCACAACCCTCTTCTTGACTTTGTTGGGTTTTAATTGTTTTCATTTGGAAATAATCTGCATGCCAGGTGGCCCATTCTGCGGGCACTCGCTCCCAGAACCCTTCGTGATGAAGGAATGTGTGTGGGTTTTCTCTTTGGAAAGATTAGAGTTTACCTAGATGGGACATTTAGTAACTGCCTGTCTCACTGTGTCTCTTTCTTGGATCAAAGTGAGTCCAGTGTTTTCAAAGATAGATTGCCTTTCTGTTTGAACCCGGGACCCTTGAGTCCACAGGCCAACGCTCTATACACTGAGCCAAACCGGCTAGGGCTTTCTTAAGATTTTTAAATTGATTTTGAGAGAGAGAGGAAGCAAGAGGGAGAGAAAGAAAGAAACATCTATGTGAGAGCAAAACATCCACCTGCTTCTGTCCCCAAAGAAAACAAATATGTACAGTGCTGGTAGCGATGTGGATGGCCTGGGCAGGCCTTCAGTGCTGGGGAACTTCAAACACACTCAGCGAAACCACATTTTATGTTTGTTTTGCTCTGGTGCTAATCTGGCAAGAATGATGTCCCACAGGAAAGCCAACATGTCCGAAGAAATCATCAGTGTTACAGGAATGCTAGGTTTCAGCAACTGTAATATCTGCCTCGCACACATTTCTCAGTGATGACTCTTTTAAGCGTGTCCCAGGGGGCACACTGCTGTCCTGGCCAAGGATCGTCTGAAGTGCTGGGAATTGCTTTTCAGTTTGTAGACATCTCTCCGCTGCCTCCACGGTCAGCATGCAAGACAGCAACCAAGCCAGACAGAAAACAGCAGACAGAAGTTATTTCTGCCTGTTTCGTACTGCGGCTTCACCTGTTGGAGGTGGGTGGGGAAGAAAGGGTGAGGGAACTGCAGAGGCAAATCGCTTCTCAGTGACTGGGCTTGTCTGCTATGCATGTGCCAATAGAGGGAGAGTTTTCCTGTGAAGCTGGGGGTGAGGGTGGAGTGGGTGGGGTGAGTCTGCCTCCTCGGGTGAGGTGTACTTCCTGCTTTTGTGGCTTGGCAAGAGGGGTTCAGGAGAGCTCTACCCAGATACCAGGAGCTTCTTTGAAAAGTCGGATACAACCCTCTTTGTCAGATATGGGACAGAGGCCTAAGTGAGAATGCCAGCCCCATGGGACTGGGGCCAGGAAAGCTGTATTTTGCCAAATGTTCCATTTCCAAGGGAGGTGATAGAGCAACACATTTGTGAGAGAAGGAAGCAAAAGCCATTTTCGGGGATTGAAAATGCAACGAATGGGCTGAACTCAGTTTTTATAAAAACTCAGTGAAATAGTGTGGGAATTTATCATTGTCTTTTTTTTTAAAGATTTTTCTTAAAGTATATTTTTATTGATTTCAGAGAGGAAGGGAGAGAAAGGGAGAGATAGAAATATCAGTGATGAGAGGGAATCATTGATTGGCTGCCTCCTGCACGCCCCCTACTGGGGACCGAGCCCGCAACCTGGGCATGTGCCCTTGGCTGGAATTGAACCCGGGACCCTTGAGTCCACAGGCCAACACTCTATCCACTGAGCCAAACCAGTTAGGGCTTAAATTGACTTTGAGAGAGAGAGGAAGCAAGAGGGAGAGAAAGAAAGAAACATCTATGTGAGAGCAAAACATCGATCTGCTGCCTCTTGCATGTCCCCAACCTGGGATTGAGCCCATTACCCGGGCATGTGCCCTGACCAGGAGTAGAACCAGCAACCTTTCAGTGCACAGATGACGCCCAACCAACTGAGCCACACTGGCCAGGGTGTTTTGTCATTGTCTTTTAATCCCCGAGGTAAGGCTTTTTCTACTTACAGAAGGATAATTCTGTGGGATTTGGGGTAGTTGATTGGTCACAAGGCATTGCAAGGCTTCCGTTCCCTGGACCATGTGGCCATTTCATTGAGTCAGAAGACATACTGGACGGAGCATCTTTTCTTGGTATTAGATCTACTGGGGCATGGCCGTGGCCGGTGGAGGGAGACTGGAGGGAGATGGGTGCTTGCTGTTGTTGACTGGAGGAAAGGTACTTTTTAAATATTTTTATTGATTTCGGAGAGGGAGGGAGAGGGAGAGAGAGAGAGAGAGAGAAGAGAAGAGAAGAGAAGAGAAGAGAAGAGAAGAGAAGAGAAGAGAGAGAAACACCAGTGATGTAAGAGAATCATTGATTGGATGCCTCCTGCACGCCCCACACTGGAGATCGAGGCTGCAACCCTAGCATGTGCCCTGACTGGGTATCGGACCCGTGGCCTCTTGGTCCTGGATCCATGCTCAACTGCTGAGTTATACCGGCCATGGAGATCTGCTTTTCAAGAGCTGATGGAAATCCGTATTTTGGTGTGAAACATCTTGACTTTGAAATAGTGGCAACAAATTCAAATTTTAATATAAAACTATCTGGGCCAAACAGAACATAAGAATGTAGGCAGGGATTATCATGTTTTGTTTACCACTGTATGCACCACATCTAGAGCAGTGACTGGCATATAGTAGATGCTCAGTGAATGCTGTTGAACGGATGAATGAGTTGATATTTGTGACCGTGTTACACTCATAGGCTGCCAGTGTTCAGCCTCTACTCTACTGCTTTCTCCCACTATCTTTTAGGTTTTTCTGCTGCTTTCTATCCCAGGTCAGATCATTTTTAATTTAAATATATAAATCAGATTTACTTCAAAGGTTAAAATCCCTTTAGCTTGAGTTGGTGTTCGGACCAGCATTCCTTGTGTTTTTATTTTTATTTTTTTAGGGTTTTTGTTTGTCTTAAATTCTTTTTAAAAAAATTTGTAGTAAGAAAACAGATCACAGTTACCGTTTTAACCAGTTTTCAGTGTATAGCTCAGTAGTGTCAAGGAGACTCCCGCTGTTGTGCAACGGATCTCCAGAAAGTTTTCATTTTGCCAAACTGCAACTCTAAACCTGCTAAACACTGATTTTTCCTCCTACCAGCCCCTGGCGACCACCGTTCTGTTCCTGTGAATTTGACATAAGTGGAATCATACAGTGTTTGTCTTTTTGTGACTGGCTTATTTCACTTAACATACTGCCCCAAGGTTCCTCTGCGTTGTAGCATTATCAGAACTTCCTTCCTTCATAAGGCTGAATCATATTCCATGGTAAGTATAGACCGAATTTTGTTGATCCATTCATCCGTCAGTGGACCACTTGGGTTGCTTTTACCTCTTGGCTCATGGGAATAGTGCTGCTGTGAACATGGTGCCCAAAAATCTCTTTGAGATCCTGCTTTCAATTCTTTTGGAAAAATACCCAGAAGTGGGATTGCTGAATCATATGGTAGCTCTTTTTGTAATTGTTTTGGAAACCTCCATACCGTTTTCCATAGCAACTGTATCGTTTACATTCTCATCAACAGTGTATAAGACTCCCAATTTCTCCACATTCTTGCCAAACTCCCCATCCCCCCTTTTTTCTAATGCTAGCTATCCTAATGGCTGTGGGGGTGGTATCTCATTGTGGTTTTGGTGTTGATTTCTCCAATGACGAGTGATGTTGAGCATCTTTTCATGTACTTCTTAAGGCCATTGTTTTGTGTTTCACTATTCAGTAGCTATAAATCTGGGAGCTTTCAAGAGTTGTAAGAATGTATTTCCTAGTATTGCCTTGGGGTAACATGGGAGAATATTCCTGCACAGAGACACAAGAGCTTACCTACCTGGCCTAACTCGAGGATCCATCGAAGAAACCAGACACTAAAGTGAGAACCCTTGCTTCTGGCTTTCACTGCTTGGAGAACGTAGCCGAGGACCTGCTGTGTCCTGGCCCATGTTTGGACCTCCCCACAAAAAGTGCAAGCAGATTGGGAGGGTCTCTTGCTGTTTATCCCATGTGGAGGGGCCACTTTTCATCCTGAGAGCACTGTGCTATGGACTGTGATTAAGCTTTCTGAGGGGAGACGGTGGAGGGCGAGGGAGGTGAAGAAGGAAAAGTTGAAGTGACTGAGCTTTTCCCCAGAATGCTGAACCATCTCATAGTGGCAGAGTTTAGTGTGCATGGGAAGGATTGATAAGCTAACGTTAGCCATATAAGAAAAGTAAATGATCCTTTTCCCCTACTATGTTATTAGATAATTCCCCTACTATGTTATTAGATAATCAACCTACTATGTTATTAGATAATCCTCCTACAATATTATTAGATAACTAGAGGCCCAGTGCATGAAATTCGTGCACAGGTAGGGTCCCTAGCATCTGCCGGCTGCCAGCTGGGGTCTCCCTTCTGGTCGGTGCAGGGCCGGCTGGGGGTGGGGGGCATGAACTGTTGGCTGGCTGACACCGCCCCCTGGTCAAATTCCTGGTCAGACTTCCAGTTGAGGGGACAATTTGCATATTCGGCTCTTATTATATAGGATACTGCCTGGAACAAAAGAAAGTCGGTTGAATCAGTCTGGTGACAATAAGGGTAATGTCTAAAACCCGCAGATCCTGGAGAAGAGTAAATTTAACTCAGTGACAGCTAATGAGTAGTTTTAGGGTTAAAAAGTGTTATGCCCACCTGTTGAAAATTTCATTCTAGAATTTAATATTCTAGGGTGCACCCCTGTGGACTCAGGATTCATTGAAAAAAGGTACCCATGTTGGGGTCTTGCCCTCCTGATGTCCTTTTCTGATAGCGCATTCATGGGGGTAACCTCAGCTGCAGTCTTAGAAACAAGGCATTCCTGCCTTTTCCAGGTCTGGGAAGGACTCCTCTGGGCTATTGTTAGCCAGCCGGTTAATGGTTAACTCCTACAACACGCCAGACATAACACCTAATCTTTTGATGAGACCTACTGCTCAGAATGAATAATGGTTAACCATTCCTTACCTCTGACTAAGACCATATACCTTCCAGAGTTTGTTCTCTTAAATAGCTGAAACTGTGAAGGACTTTTTTTTTTTTCTTTTGCAAATAACATTTACATAGCACAGACGTTTTATGACTCATTCCTTGCAAAGGAGCAGGTGGTGTCCCTGAATAGTTTGCCACCTTATAGGGACTAGTAGAATAGTTCTACCAATTTTTCATTTAACTCTCTCCCAGCTGTCTGGTGAGAGACCAGCCAATATGATGAAATAGTCTTTTCCTCAGTGCAAATATGAAAAGACAAATAGTGCTCTTGTTAGCAGAAGAGTCTTTTTAAATTAAAAAAAAAATGGATTGATTGATTTAGATAGAGAGGAAGGGAGGCGAGAGAGAGACAGATTTGTTGTTCCACCTATTTATGCATCCATTGGTTGATTCTTACATGTGCCCTGACCGGGGATTGAACCCGAAACCTTGGCCATATCAGGTGATGCTCTAACCAACTGAGCCACACTGGCCAGGGCAGAAGAGTCTTGTTAAAGGTCTGCTGTGCGGCATGTGACTGAGATTTTCTTCTTTATGGGAACACTCATCCGGGCTGGAAAAAGATAAAAAAAAAAATCAAATCAAACAAAGGAAGCAAAGAAAGATATGAGTCTCCTTCCCCTCCCAGGGGCTGCTTCGAGCCGGGGCACTGCCAGTGACCTGGTGGCGGCCTCGGAGGACTCAGCCACCTCACTGCGGCCTACTGAGCTGGGCCACCAGGTAGAATGCTGCAGCCCTGCAGGTGCAGCTTCAGGCTCACCACTGTTATGTCCAACCGAAGCTGTTGGAGCTCTTGCCCCCTTAGGAACTTTCTAGAAACATTCGAAATAGCCTTTATGTCATTAAAAAAAAAAAAAAAGAAGAAGCTTGGCTGAAAATTAGCGTTTGCAGTTCTGAGACGTGTGCCCCTAATGGCTTTGATGATTTCACACGCGTTATCAGGGTCCCCGCTTCCTTCCTTGGTAATCCGTGGACACAGTTGTTCTTGGTTTCCTCTCTCCATAGAAATCTGTCTGTTGTCGGCGGAGGATGGCTGGCCGGCACAGCCAGTGTCTGAACTCACAGTTGGATCTGGGTTGGAGCATTTCTTGCGTATTCCAACCTCTTAAGTTAAAAACAAACGAACAAACGAAAAAGACTGGGCTCTTTTTTTTTTTTTTTTTGTAGTGAAGGTTTTCCAGAAAGTTCCGAGGGCTGGCTGCGTCTCCCATTCAGGCTTTGGCTCCGTGCATGTGGCTGGCATCCTCACCTCTCCTCAGACACTGCCTTTGGCAAGGGGCCAGGCATTTCTTAACAGCCGCAGTGCACATTTCTGTCTTTATCTTATTTGACTTTCCTGTGGAATGTGACATTGACCGTGGCCTCCTCCTGGAAGCGTTGCCTTCTTGGGCGCCCCCTGATGATCCTCCTCCTCCCCTGGGTGTTCCCCTTCACTGTCCTTTGAGGGTGCTCCTCTACTGTTGGATGCAGGTGTGGCCTAGCGTCTGATTCCATGCCTTCCTGACCCTTTTCTCAGGGGCGTTCATCTGTAACTCAGACCCCTCTCTCTTCAGGGCCCCCACATTCCAGCTGCCTACTGGGTTTTCCATGCAACGGACCACAAATATCTTAAACTCAGAGTGCCACAAACAGAATTCATTTGATTTCTTCTCAGACCAGTCCCTGTTCCTATATTCCCTGCCTTGGTGACCGTGTCACCTCCTATCGAGCTAAAGAAAGGACTTGAGGCAACCAAATAAACGTCTCATTCTTCTTCAGTTTTCTTATCCCATAAGCACCAAGCCCGTTTCCTTACTGAAAGGTGGCTGCTTTTCCCCCAATCCAAGCCAATCTCACTGTCCTTCAGAGTCAGTATCACCTTACCTTCTGCAGGAGGAATTCTGTCCTAGCCCCTCGGCCTGGGGTTTAGTAAGTCCTGTTTACCTGTTGATCCAAACTTGATCGAGTTTAGCTGTGGCCCAGGTCATGGCGTAGTTTCCCCAGGGCTAGCAGAGTGGGACCTTGGAGATGTGTAATTTGCTGGAAGTGCCTGAGTACTATTCTATGGCTGGTGGGTGTGCTGCCCTTTTCTTGAAGAGATGGGGCTGGGGCATCAGCTGTGGGCTTGCTGGCCCTGAAAGCCATTTCTGTCATTTGTTTTGAGTTGGATGTGTCATATGGGAAGGTGATAGAGGGCAGGAGGCAGTTTTGGCACAGCGGGAAGAACATTGATTTCCAGAACTCTACTCTAAGGACTAGGGAAGAATAATGCAGGAGGAGCACCTAGTAAGAGCTGGTTCTCAATAATGATATGTTTGGGCCACCCACCCAGGGGCTGGGCTAGGTGCTTGGATGGAACAGGGACCAAAAGGTTCAGTGGCAATTGGCTGTGGTGACAGTCCTCGTCTATTCTCTGACTCCCCGGTGCAGTGTGAAGGCCGGTCTTTTCAGAGGTGGTGCTCAGCTTTTGTTCCATAATGTAAGTTGGGAGACTTTTCTTTAGTCTTAAGTGGACTTTCCCATTTTTGTAACTAGTGGGGAAGCGTCGGGAAATGGTGACATCATTGGCAGCATTGTAATGGCCAAGTCCTAGTTCTACAGTTTGGAGAAGGTACCTGAGTGTCCTTTTTCTCATACACCCTCATAACCAGAAAACTCTGTGTATAAAATGGTTCGAGCCCCGGGATCCACCAGTTGCTCTAGGCTTGTCCTTACTGTGGAAGCTCAGAGACTCACCTGTGAGATAACATAAGTAAATAGACATACGGCCTAACCGCCCCTGGCCAGGTAGCTTGGTTGGTTAGAGCATCAGCCCCATGCGCCAAAGTTGCGGGTTTGATCTCTGGTCAGGGCACATCACCCATACAAGAATCAACCAATGAATGCACAAATAGGTGGAACAACAAATTGATGTTTCTGTCTCTCTCTCTCAAAGTAATGCACAAATTTTTTTAAAAAGCTTATTAGAGTAGGTGAAGTCATGTATGCTTGCTGCTGCACAGGTAGAAATATTTCCTATGCAGGTAAAAGAAAAACGACTCCTAAATCATTGCTGATGTTAGTCTGTGCTCTTCTGCAGCTAAATATGTCACATGATTTTCTCTCATTGCCCCCAGGGGTTGTTTATAGGCCAGCATTACCCTAGTAGGGTTATGAGAGCACACGGTAAAAGTGCTGCACTTTGCTCTGAGCGAGGGAAGAACGAGCCCCCGGAGAGCTGGCGGAAGTGGAACTGCTCTGAATGGAGATTTGAAGTGAAAATTGACCACTCGTTGTGATTTCTCTGTTTTTTAAACCCTGTTTTTAAAGTTTATCTTGCCCTGCAAATACACACCTGCACATTGGAGGTAGGAATGGAAGAAGGGCCGCTGATGACAAATGCGTGCTGTGTTTGAATGGTTCTCTGTCCTGGTTACTGAGCGGGTCCAGGTGCCATGCCTGGAATGTCTGTCCGTGTCTTTCCCACCCCAGCCCCAACACAGCATGTGTTTAGGCAGATTATATGTCATTGGAGATTATTTTGAGGATTTAATGAGTAGGACTCAGAATAAATGTTTGTCCTAGTAAACACTTGTCTTGCCATTTTATTGCTAATTTTTTATTGTTTACTTTTTAACAGAATTGTATTTCATTTTTACTTGGAATGGTATATTTCTCCAAGTGTAAAGTAATATTATGATTTTCATACCTTGGGTTTAAAACTCAAGATTCTCCCCATTGGATGTTGTCTTTTTGGTTGGAATTTTTTTTTTTTTTTGAGATGCTTTTGTGTACTTCTGTAGGGTTAAGCTGCTAATGTATATATCATCAGTAATCTAGACTAATAGTTTTTTTAAATTAGAAATTTGAGCAACGGATTTAATTACCTTATAATCTTTAAAAACTTGGAGGGAAATCTGGTTACATCCTATGCAAATAATTGATATGAGCTGAGTGTTTATCCACCAGGTTTTAATGTCTAGGAACTTGATGGCATCTACATAGCAGGCTGGATGGCTGGCTGAGTCTCACCACTTCTATTTCATTTATGTTTTTCATATATATTTTCTGTTATTATTACTATTTTAAATGTTTTTATTGATTTCATAGGAAGGGAGAGGGAGGAGAGAGAGAGATAGAAATGTCAACGATGAGAGAGAATCATCGATCGACACCATGGACAACATCAGTATATATTATTTCTTGGGAGGACATTCTGCAGAGAACTTTCATTCTTGGGCACATCCTCATTGATGTCTTAGAATCTCTCTATATAAAAGCCTAAGTGACCAGTTGACCGTTTGACTGTTTGACCAGTAACTATGACATGCACTGACCACCAGGGGACAGACGCTCAATGTGCAGGCATGGAAACATGAAAGAGACTGATGAATCTCAGAGGGAAGGAGGGCAGGGGAAAGGTGGGAAGAGATTAACCAAAGATCTTATATGCATACTAGAGACCAGGTGCATGGATTTGTGTACCTGGGTTCCCTTGGCCTGGCCCAGGGGGATCAGGCCAAAACTGTCCCGGTGCACGGATTTGTGCACCGGTGGTGTCCTTCGTCCTGGCCTGTGGGGAACAGGCCCAAACCAGCTCTCCAACATCCCCCGAGGGGTCCTGGATTGCGCGAGGGTGCAGGTTAGGCCGAGGGACCCCATCGGTGCATGAATCCGTGCACCGGGCCTATAGTTAAATATAAAGCCCAAATGGCATCCAATGGAATTGTGACACATGGCCTGAAATGCCACACAGGAGTTGCTGCCAGAAACACTTGCAGGGAGATCCAGTTGCCCTTTCGCCTCCTCAGGTGGCTGGTCCAGATGTGTCGCCAGGAGCAAGACTCCCTGTGGGAAATGTAGTGACTTTTGAAGTTGAGTTTCATGTGACCTGAAGAGTGTTTCTATATTCAGGGACGTCAAACAAAGCTGAGTATTATTTTCTTTTTTAGGAGTTGTCTCATAGGCATTTTTAGAAAATTTATACTTAAATTAGAAATAATATAACAACTTTACAGATTAACATTAAAAAAATTACGGTTACTTGAACTTTGGCAGACTTTCTGAGTTCACGTAAATGGATAATTTTTCTCTGTAAAATGCTGGCTTTGAAGTTTTCTTTTGAGGGCAGAGATAAAACATATTAAACTTAAACTTCTAAGTTAAATTAATTTTTGCTTGAGTAGGTGAAAGATGAATATAATGCAGATTTTTTAAAATAGTTTTTTATTGATTTTTTACAGAGAGGAAGGGAGAGGGATAGGGAGTTAGAAACGTGGATGAGAGAGAAGCATCGTTCAGCTGCCTCCTGCACACTCCCCACTGGGGACGCACCTGCAACTAAGGCACATGCCCTTGACCAGAATCAAACCTGGGACCCTTCAGTCCCCAGGTCAACGCTCTATCCAGTGAGCCAAACTGGCTAGGGCTATAATGCAGAATTTAAAAAGCACACAAGAGCCTGGCTGGAGTGGCCCTTCCTCCAGTGCACCGAAAGATTGCTGGTTCTATTCCTGATTGGGGCACATGCCTGGGTTGTGTCCTTGGTCCCCGGTCAGTTGGGTTGTGTGAGGAGGTCTACTGATTGATGTAACTCTCTCACATCGATGAGTTCCCCCCCACCCCCACCACACACACACACACACACACACACACACACACACACACACACTTTAAGCATGTCCTCGGTGAGGATTAAAAAAATTATGCAATAGAAAGTCTTCATTCCACTCTTGACCTCTAGTCTCAGGTCCCCTCTTCTCTAAGAATTGTAAGTAGTTTTTAAGATCGTTTTCCAGAGCTATTTTGTGTGCATACAAACATATACATCCTTGCCCTCGCTTTTCCACACATCTGGTACATACACCACTCCTGTTCTATGTCAGTATTGTCTCTTATCCCGGAAGCCATTTATTTCAGTGTATAAAAGGCCTCCTTATTCATTTTTTTCTTATGCGGATGTGCCATTATTGACCGTCTTCTGTGATGAGCTTTTAGGTTGTTTCTGGGTTTTGTAATTACCAATAATTTTTTTTCACACATGTAAGAGTGTTAAAATAAATTTCTAGAAGTAGAATTGCTAGGTTAAAGGCTTCTGCCCTTGTAATTTTAATAGATATTGCCAAATGCTTGCCATGGAAGTTATACCACCAGCAGTGTATTGGGGGACCTGGTAGACTGTTGGCTTTTAAGTTTTTCTCTTGGGGGTGGGAATTAGAGCATTTGAAAATATTCAGGTAATTTGAAAAAATATATATTTAAATACATAATGTATGCATATTTAAATACACTTTGATCTATATTTCATTATTGTGTAGTCACATTACCGTCTTTCTTTGGAAGCTAGATGTTTAAGTGGCTAGATGTTTAAGCTAGGTGTTTACAACATTGACTTATCTATCAGATGGTAAAAAGATGAACAAGGAGATAATTTGAGGAGCTTTTGGATTCATGTCCTCACTTTCTGTCTATGCTTCTCAAAATTCTTTAAGATTCAGCTGAGTGTTGCCTTCTTCCATGGAACCTATAATTAGTCTAGCTCTTGTTGGCCTGGGACAGCATTTACACCCTGCACTCAGTTCCATGCTTTCATTAAAAGGAATCTATATCATGTTTATGAGCCATGTCGGGAGACCAGATGTTAGGAGCAGTTTTAACTCGTCGCTTTGCCCTTTGATTTTTTCCTCTAGTTCTTGGGACAGAAACAATAACATTCAATAAATGCTATTTTCTCAAGTTTTTAAAAGCCCTCTCAAGTGCTTTATTATAACAGTTTAAGCATAAATCTTAATATTTTTCAGAGTAGGAAAGTAATAATGACCATTGTAGAAAATGTAAAACATATAGAAAATTTTATATAGCAACAAAATAAACATCACCCAGAATTTTCCCTTCCAGAGATCATCACCCCATCAATTCTTTTGTCCTTTTCTGTGCGTGTGTTTAATTAAATTGGAAACAACATGCCGATGCAGTTTTATATTCTCCTTGTCACCCTGCCAACAGTTGACAGTTTGAGTACGTCCTCCCAGAGCTTTTTCTATGCACATAATACATAATGTGAAATGTAAAGAAAGTTTTAGAACATAAATTAGAAACGAAATCATGCTAAGCATAATGCTGCACCTGCTTTTGCCACTCAGAGCTGTAGTCAGCTCCTCGTGTGTATGTACAGAGCCTGCTTCTTTTAAACGTATGTACCATGACCCATACAACACAACATCTCCGTTGTATGCATTTTTCCCTATTATAATTAATGCTGAGGTGAACCTCTTTTTACATAGATACATGTCGAATTTTGGATAGGTTCCTAGAAGTGGAATTACTACAATTGTGTTGAAAGGTCATGCATGCCTAAGTTTTTACTGAGGGTAATGTCAAATTTCCCCTTAAAAATGTCCTATTGGTGTATATTCCAGCAAGTAACACCATGATATTTTCATCAGCACTGGAATGATCAGTCTTTTATTTATTTATTTATTTATTTATTTATTTATTTATTTATTTTCAATTCAAGAGAGAAAAAAGTTGCCTCTTATGCATGTATAATTTACATTTTACTGATAGTGAGGTTGGGTATCTTTTTTAAATTTTTAAAATATATTTAATTGACTTTTTACAGAGAGGAAGGGAGGGGGATAGAGAGTTAAAAACATTGATGAGAGAGAAACATCCATCAGCTGCCTTCTGCACACCTCCTATTGGGGATGTGCCTACAACCAAGGTACATGCCCTTGACCGGAATCGAACCTGGGACCCTTCAGTCTGCAGGCCAACGCTCTATCCACCGAGCCAAACTGCTTAGGGCGAGGTTGAGTATCTTCATATGCTTTTTTTTTGCTTTTTTAAAATATATTTTATTGATTTTTTGCAGAGAGGAAGGGAGAGAGATAGAGAGTTAGAAACATCGATGAGAGAGAAACATCGATCAGCTGCCTCCTGCACATCTCCTACTGGGGATATGCCCACAACCCAGGTACATGCCCTTGACCGGAATCGAACCTGGGACCTTTCAGTCCTCAGGCCGACGCTCTATCCACTGAGCCAAACCGGTTTCGGCTTCATATGCTTTTTAATCCGATGTCTTTTAGCTATAAAGTGTCTGGTCTTTTTTTTTTTTTTTTGAAGTTTCTTATTGGATTTTTATGATCCTGAATTTTTTGTCTATTGCAAGTATATTGCAAGTATTTTTCCTCAGGTCATTGTCTTATAATCCACTTTACATTGTCTTTAGCCATGGAAGCATTTAAAATTATGTAATAAAATCTGATAGTATTTAGGAGAGACTTACATACCTTCACATTAATAATATATTTTCTTCTGGCACTTTTATAATTTTGTTTTCTTACATTTAGACTGAGCTAGATTGATAGAATGATTGACTTCTATTCTTCCTTTTGCCCTGTAGTTTGATCATGAAGATTGGTATACTTTTGTATAGTATTTTTATGACTTACCAAAGCAGCTTCATATAACAATAGATCAAATTAAAACTGAATGATGGAAGTATATATGTTACAGATGAATATTTTTTGGTGATTTTCAAATTCCCCTTCAGCTTTCATTTAGTTTGGCTTTTCAAATTGTGTTCCCTGGTCACTTTAGGCATCTCAAGACTTGGGACTAGGGGAGTGGTCGGCAAACTGTGGCTCGCGAGCCACATGCGGCTCTTTGGCCCCTTGAGTGTGGCTCTTCCTAAGCCTTAGGAGTACCCTAATTAAGTTAATAACAATGTACCTACCTATATAGTTTAAGTTTAAAAAATTTGGCTCTCAAAAGAAATTCCAATCGTTGTACTGTTGATATTTGGCTCTGTTGACTAATGAGTTTGCTGACCACTGGACTAGGGTGTCCTGGAGGATGTACAACTCAGTTTTGCTTTTACTGGAATGCTGCATTTGAAAATGAAGGTGTTTCTTTGAAAAAGAACCAGAAAACCAATGATTTGAAGTTTGGGGAGCTGGGTAGGGTTTCCCCGGGTGACTCCAGTGTGTTGGTGTTGGTCATGTGTGTGGTCAGTGTGCTTTGGAGCTAGAATTCCTTGCCTTGAGGACCTGGGCAGAGCTCCCTGGGCAGGGCTAGGCTAGGCCTCCCTCTGTTTCCAGCCCTATCCTGTTACAGTTAAAGTATGTTCCGCAGTTTGACCTTCCGCTCTAGAACACTTTGCACACTATTATTCCCCATTTCCTCCTGGATACCTTTCTCATCTGTACACTGGGATCTCGTTAGGCAGAAGCAATAAATACTTCAGAGCATAAATATTTTTGTTAAGAGCTGAAGCACATTTCTAAATCCGTGAACACAAGTGAAATGGAAAATTACTGAGTACATTACAAACTCAGACCCAAGAATGCCAGGGGAGTTTTATTTTTATGCTTAGAAAAGAAACATGAAGTGTTGTTTATCTGTGGGTGTGAAAAATATATTAAAATAGCATACCATAACTATATTCAAACAGAGTTTTTCTTGCCCCGTCTTAATTTGATAACTTCAGTCTTGTCCTAGTACATTTCTCTTGGAGTGGATTAATGCCACATTATTTATTATTTGGACTCCATTGAGTTACTGCAGATTTTTTGACTGTTTAATTCTTATTCCTCACCTTAATGGAATAGCTGATCCTTGGACAATGTAGGGGTTAGACCTCCCCCCTCCCCTCAAATCCTGCACAGTCAAAATGCGCATAAAACTTTTGACTCAGTTGCAGAACACACATTTGTATGTAATGTATACTGTATTCTTACAGTAAAGTAAGGTAGAGAAAAGAAAATGTTATTAAGAAAACCATAAGGAAGAGAAAACAGTACAGTTCTGTACGTCTTTATTGAAAAAAGTCTGCATCTAAGTTGACCCCTGACGTTCAAACTTGGTGTAGTTCAAGGGTCAACTGTATTTCATTGTTTCTCAGAAGGTACTAAATAAGTTTTGGTGCTTAGTATCGTCCCTTTTTGGGCTGAGGCTAAGAAGAGAGGCTGCATCTTGCCACCATTGCTGGTCCTGGTTTTCAGACAGTTGCTGCTTCACCCACAGTAGTGACCTCCAAGGCCTGTTTAGTTTCATGAGTCGGACGAGAGGAATTCCAGGTCTTGCAGGCATCTCCTTCCTTTAACTTCACTCGTGGGGAACATGACACATGGTCAGCGTTGCTAATTATACTTGAAGGAGCAGAATCACCTTCCTTCATTCCCTCTCTCCCACCCACTCGTGTAGGGGTGACTCTTGGCCTTAGCAATGTCACGAGAGGCCACACGTCCTATAGACTCTCGAGAGGAGAGGCCACAGTGCAGCTTGCGCTCACTTCTGTGCTTCCCCATGAAAATATAAAAGATGCAAAAGCATATTGTTTATTTCTGGGATTGATTATTCTTTTAAGGAATCTTTTAAATTTCAGCTTTATTGAGGTATAACTATTGTAAGATATTTAAAGTGTCCACCGTGGTGATTTGATATGAATATAGTGAAATGATTTCCCCCTTCTATGTAACGAACACATCATCACCTCCCACATTTATCTGGTATTTCTTATTCTGTTGGCTTCGTGGTGCCCTGTGTGTTGTGGCAGCCTCCTGACTCCTGGGAGGGGCATGAAGCCCATTTATAAGAGTTCAGAATAAAAATCATAAAACACAAGTGCTCAAGAATGTTAGCTAAATGGTGACGGTGGTGGTGGTGGTGAGAGATAAGGACTAAAGCTCATTTATACCCCGTCTTCCTCGCCACCATCCTGCCAGTGTAATTAGCTGCACTAACACCCTGGTCAGTGTTCACCTTTTCATTTGCTTGGTTTTCTTAATAAACATCTGACTAAGTGCTCCCACACACTTTCTACTGCTTTATGAAACTCTTGCCCAACTTTCCACGAGATCCAATCTCATTCGATAATTTCGCCCCCTTCCCTTTCTTTTTCCCCTCTGGAGCCCCCCAGCTTCCGCTTAGGTAAGGGCTGGCACAGGTAACACTTCTAATAAAGACTTTTAAACCATTGCCCTGCTTTTAGGTCCTTCCCTACTCGCAGCCTCCACACTTTGCAAAACCAAACCACCTCCTCACCTCACCAAACAGAGCAGAACACCTGGTACCTGTGCCTCTCAGGTTGAACTTCCAGAGGCTTACCCCTCACTTAGCTCGCACGCCCAGCTTTCCTTCTGTATTTATATATTTTGATGCGGGGTTCCTGAAATCCCCTGGTTTCGTCACGCGTGGGGCTTTTA
The DNA here is from genome assembly GCF_963259705.1 of Myotis daubentonii. Taxonomy (NCBI): domain Eukaryota; kingdom Metazoa; phylum Chordata; class Mammalia; order Chiroptera; family Vespertilionidae; genus Myotis; species Myotis daubentonii. The sequence goes on along the minus strand of NC_081857.1, from coordinate 16,514,960 downwards.
GCATTTGTGTTTTATTCCCCTCCTCAATTGGAAATGATTTTTCAGCTGGGAAAAGGTGAAAACTTCATTATTTTGTGGCTCACATCCAGCAGTCTCCCAGCCTCTAGCTCCAAATTTCTAATTATTGGCTGGACTAAAGTCACCCGACAGGGTGAGGAAGTAAGCCTAGATATTCCAGACCCATTTTGTATGTATTTGCCCTTTGTCCTAGTCTTTGTTATTGTCTGATACAAACGAGAGTGGGCTCAGGTTTTCTCTTGGTGTCTTCCTCTAGTGAGAGTTTTCCTTCCAGCGGAGATTTTATGGGAAAGTCCAGCTCATGAGCTCTGTGTTTTCTGGTGAATAATAAGCCCATCTTAATGAGGTAGGTTGTAAAGATAACTTGTCTCATTTAATTCTGCAGCTAAAGGAACACAAGGCGAGGTGAGAGTTCCTGGGAACCACAGAGAAAGTTCACGGGCGTTGAATTAGGACCTCAAGAGAGAAGGCCAGAAAGGTAGGGATAGTTATGTTGTGAGCCTTAATAATAGCGTTAAATTTATGAGTTTGTAATGTAGAGAGGATGGGTCCCAGTGGCCCTTTTCAAGGTGAAACACTTTAAGAATAGGTAAAATTAGCACGTAGAGATTTATATTTGGCTCTGTTGACTAATGAGTTTGCCGACCACTGGCCTATGCCATAGAGCAGTGGTTCCCAACCTTTTTTTGGCCATGCCCCACCTAAGCATCTCTGAAATCCTGATGCCCCCCCCCCCTCCTCGTGACATATAATTATTATTCAAAAAGCAAACTCCTAATCACATGGAGGAAGCCTAAGAGGCCATTAACATGGTCTAAACAAGTTTCCAAAGAACATGGCATCCATGAAAAGAGGAAAATAAAAGAACAAAAGGTCAGTTGAAGAACTCAGGAAGAAATCACTAAGAAATTGTTATAAAAATAGTAATAATATGAAACAATATGAAAAAATAGCAAATAAAGTTTAAGAACATATAATAGAGAACTGAAATGCATAAATATGTCACAGTATTTATTTATATACTCTAGATGAGGCCCCTAGAACTGTATATAAGGCCCCATAAGAAATACAAAAATTCACTGTTAATAACTCATTATTGAATTGCCCCCCATTAAAAATCAAACAGCCCCCCTGCGGGGTGTGTGTGCCCCATCTTGGGAAGATAAGTAGTAATCAGAAAGACTGAAAGATATGAAACAAAGTAGTAGAATCTCAATAATGTAAACAAATTTAAAATATACCTAATTAAAAGGATGGGATAAAATATGCAAAAGTTTTAAATTGATTACCCTTGGGTGGCGACATTATGCACGATTTTTAGCTTTTCCTTTCAGTTTTCTATAATTTCCATTTATAATGAATTTGTAATCAGAAAGTATTAAAGATTATTAAAATTTTTAGATGAGGTAGAAAAAGAATGATCCTTCTCACCCTAATAATTCAAAAGAATGAAAACTCAAGCAAGTTCCAGGATATAAGCGGTTTTAATCAGTTCTAATTTGAAAATGAATGTTGGATTGCAAATGTTTTTTTTTTTTTTTTTGCTTTTGCTTTTAGTCAAAGTATGATTGTATATGGTGCTGAAAGCCACGTGCTTAATGAGCCAGTATTGTAAAATACTGTTATTTATGAAGGGGCCTATATGTGAATGTGCATCTCACAGTAAAATCCCATGGTGAAGGACTGTGCTTTGGACGCAGCCTCTGCCACCTGCTAGCTTTGGGACTTTGGCCAGATCCATACAGTCTCAGTTTTCTTATCTGTAAATTGGGGTTGTGAGGATTAAATGATGTCATGCATGTAAATCACTCAGATGATTTTATAGCTGAAATGATAAGTGATAGCTGATTTAATGCTACTCCTGAAGGAAGACTTATCCCAAATTTTCTTATATAGAATATTGAGGAAAGACAGAGATTAACTGGTTTAAAGTATTTTTTGGGGGGTGGGGTCTAATACAATGTTAATACTCCAAAGATTACCTAGGGGCAAAGTAGATGTTTCTGCTTCTGCCTTCCTCCCTCTGAGGTCAGAAGTGTTCCATGCCTTTTCTCCAAGCTTGTGTAAGCACAGACACATATAGGATGACTGGTTTGGCTTTATTTTTTTGCCTTACATATTACTCTGCAACTCACCCTGGGTGTCACTCTGAACCAATAGATTCTGTTCTAACTAATTACCAATAATTACATAAGACCCTAAATGATTTTCTATGCCAGGATATTTTTGAACATAACGCTGTTATGGATATTCAGGGTGTTTTTTGACCCTTATACATAACCATGAAGATTCATTGCTTTTATTTCCTATGAAAGTTTCCCACAAGTGGCATTGCTGAGTCAGAGTACGTGTTAATTATAGTGCGGAGGGATTTGGGGTTACACAAGCTGTTTAAAACGTTGGTTCCTGCCTTCTTACAATCTAGTGGAAGAACAGATGATGTGCATTCTTTTCTCAGGGATTTCTTTCTTTCTTTCTTTCTTTCTTTCTTTCTTTCTTTCTTTCTTTCTTTCTTTCTTTCTTTCTTTCTCTCTCTCTCTCTCTCTCTCTCTCTCTCTCTCTCTGTCTCTCTCTCTCTCTCTCTTTCTTTCTTTCTTTCTTTCTTCTTTTCTTGTACAAAGATTTCAGTAGATAGTGATCCCCCCCCCCGCCCAGGGAAGTTTGAAGTCCTTAACATTCTGAAACAGGTATAAATCAAGAGAGCAGAGGAAGCCTCCTTCATTATGTTTACTGTGTAAATTGGGATCGTGAGGATTACATGATGTCATGCATGTAAATCACTCAAATGATTTTATAGCTGAAATGATAAGCGACAGCTGAGACAATGCTACTCCTGAAGGAAGACTCATTCCAAATTTTCTTATATAGAGTATTGAGGGAAGGCAGAGATTAAGTGGTTTAAAGTTTGCTGTGTTCATTAGCGATGAATTTGTCAGCAATTTTGCATGTTTAAGTTTTTCAGCTTTTAAGAGCTCAGTCCAACTTGAGAACTGAAGCACTTGACCTTTGCCCTCCTGTTCCTGCTGCTGTGCTCATACCCTACAGGGCCGCAGGCACCCCCCAGGCCTGGAGAGCCATCCCACACGCAGCATCTTGTCTCCAGTGGCCCAGGCTTGCTCTGCCCCAGGCAGGGCAGCTGAGCAAATCTTCAGCTTGAGGTCAGCCAGGGGGACAGGAACGGTCCTAGGCTAACACAAGGGTTTTAAAGCAGTGAATGTACTGCACTTGGTTGGACAGGTAATGCCATTTCTTCGTAATGTCACTCAGAGAGCTGCTAAGATTTCCCATGTTTCCACTTAGGTAGTGTGTGTGCGTGTTTGTGTGTGTGTGTGTCTGCTAGGCAGCGGATGGAGAGAAGAAAGGACACAGCTGCCGTGGCTTTGCATGTGTACATGTGTGTTTGTAGTCTATCTACATGGAGGTGCCTGCATGTCGCATGACTGACTGTGTTTAGAGCAGTGGTTCTCAACCTTGGCTGCACATTAGAATCACCTGGGAATCTTTTTAAAATCCTGATTTCTGGGCCTCATCCTCTGGAAATTCTGTTTCTTTGTTATGGGGTGGGGCCACAACATGAGTGACAAAGAAACAGAATTTCCGGAGGATGAGGCCCAGAAATCAGGATTTTAAAAAGATTCCCAGGTGATTCTAATGTGCAGCCAAGGTTGAGAACCACTGGGTTTAGGCAGCGGTTCTCAACCTGTGGGTCGTGACCCCTTTGGCGGTCGAACAACTCTTTCACAGGGGTCGCCTAAGACCATCCTGCATATCAGATATTTACATTACGATTCATAACAGTAGCAACATTACAGTTAGGAAGTAGCAACGAAAATAATGTTATGGTTGGGGGTCACCACCACATGAGGAGCTGTATTAAAGGGTCGCGCATTAGGAAGGTTGAGAACCACTGGTAGAGGCTTTGTTTTCTCCCATCAGTAATTAACATTTGGTTACTTCAGTCGGGATTTTGCAACTCTTTACAGCTGACACTAGTTCGTACCTGTTTTCATTCCTTCTCCCCTCTGATTCAGCGTCTTGGCTCCGGAGAAGCGATTGCCCCGGAACACTTTCGAACCCGCTTGGCTGTCCCCTGACTCACCGGAGTGGTCACATACCTGAAACCCACCGGGCACCCTGTCAGGGTTCCCAGGCGGTGGGACCTGTGCTTGCTTGTTTTGCACTCATGTTTTGCCTCCTTAACTTCAAAAACCCTCCGACTCTTGGTTTGTGGAAACCAGTTTTTATCCTTGTGCTACTTAGCAGGCGCTCGGTTCCCTTGGATTTCCTGCAGCATTGGGTGAAATGGCACCAATAATTATAAGGGCAGTGAGAACACACGCGCGAATGGTGCCAGCACTTGGATATTCCTAACTCCCGGAATCTTCCCGACCACTCTGGTTAGTGATGGACACTGTTATCACCCCCGTGTTGTACCTGCAGAAAGTGAGGTGGCCTCGGAGCCTGGTTCTACCGCTTGGAAGTGGCTCCTGTGTGGATGTGACTCCCCATCTGGGTGAGGCTGGCTGGTGGAGCTCGAGGAGCCAGGGAACCAGGCGCTGTCCCCGGGAACCGAGCTCCGGACCGGCAGGCCCAGTGCCGAGACTTGGCAGAGGTGCTGGCTGTTGCTTATGTTTGGAGAGGAAGTGACACAGATGAGTCCTCTCCTCCCAGAGCCCTGGACCTGTGAGGGGCGTTGAGGGAACTCAGGCCTGGGCAGGAAGGAAACGGGGGAGGGAGGTGTGGAAACTGCTGGGGAGGCCACTTGCAGCAGGCTCTCACGGGGAGAGGGGAGCCCCTCTCTCTCGATCCCTGTGGTCCCTCGGGGCGCACATCGCAGGGGAGGGCGAAGCAAGTTAAAGGTGTGCTCGCCGCAGCGTTTCTTCTGTTTTGATGAGTGAGTCATATGACCAAGCTGGAAAGCCTCTTGGGCTGCTCTTGCGATCGTGTTTCTGGAATTGGTTTCTGAAGAGGTTGCGTGCGACGTGCTGGGATTCTCTCTCTGCAGCACAGACTGGTGCTGTGGAAGGAAAGCAAGCGTCCAGGTAGGAGGCATGGGGGGGGGGAGGGGAGCGGGCAGGAGAGGGGGTGCTGAGGCAGGGGCAGGACTCTGGTTCTGTGCCAGGCCCTCTGGATAGGACATCCCAGGGCTGAAAATTGGTCACCAGCCTCAGGGTCCATGTCTGCCATATCTGCATGAAGTCCACCGCCCGTGGCGGCTGGCTCGCAGTCGTCCTAATAGAATGTGGGAGCTTGCTGTTGTCGGGTTATTCTTACATCGCCAGGCTGTAGTTTCAGCCCCCGTTCTGGATATTGTGAGCACGGTTCTTTGAGTAAGAAATGGGGTCAGATGATGTCAGTGTCTGTCTGATGAGGGGCAAGTTCTTAATCTCAGGGCAGTAGGGCTGTGGGAATACTGCTCAGCAGTGGCCCGTCTTTGAATCTGCTCTAAAAATGGAGGTGCTCATGCCCGCCTTCTTGGTGTCTGACACTAGGGGGTGTTGTGTTCTGGTTCCTGGCTGAGAGCAGCTCGGCATTCCCGGACCCGCATCACGGTGGGTGTAGACCCGGATAGCAAGGAGAGCTGGAATCGGAGAGTTGCAGCTTCTGAGGTCTCAAAGGATGGAGGCCTTTGGGACAAAGCATTCCTGGCATGAAAGGCAGAGAAGGCTCATTTGAGAAGTCAGCCAGACTCAGGTATTCTGATACACCCCACCTGACGCCCACGGGCCAGGGGAGACTCCCCTATCTTGTGTCGGATTGATCGGCCTTTGCATTTTATCCAACTTGTCATTGTATTTCCAGAAGGAATTTTTCCCGCCATCTTTTAAAAACGAAGAGCTTACACTGTCAGTTTGGTCTAGTTCCGTGGTCGGCAAACTGCGGCTCGCGAGCCACATGCGGCTCTTGGGCCCCTTGAGGGTGGCTCTTTCTAAGCCTTAGGAGTACCCTAATTAAGTTAATAACGATGTACCTACCTATATAGTTTAGGTTTAAAAAATTTGGCTCTCAAAAGAAATTTCAATCGTTGTACTGTTGATAGTTGGCTCTGTTGACTAATGAGTTTGCCGACCACTGGTCTAGTTAAACACACGTTTTAGTTTGGAAGGGCAAAGGGGTTCAGTTGGAGGGAAAGTTCTGACCCCCTTTTTCTGTAACGTATCAGCAACGTTGGCACTGTTATCTATGTTACCTGGTTACTTGACAAATTACCCTTTAAGAAAAACTTTTGAGAAAAACCCAACGTTTTACTATGGGAAATTTCAGGCATGCACAACGCTGTAGACTAGAGAATGGTGTGACCCTTGTCTCCCACCGTCAACAGCTGTCAACATGGCCAGTATTGTCCCCCTCACAGTCCCCACCCCATTATTGTGGAGAAAAATCCCAGACAACCTATTATTTTATCCATAAATATTCAGTGTGGGCTTTGATGACCTAATGTCAAAAATGGAGACTTTCATATTTGAAGATCTTTCTGGTGGGAAGATCTTGTCTATTTAGACGAGGCGGTCAGCCTCAAAGCTGGGGGTGGGGGAAATGATTTTTTTAAAACAATCACCTGGGGGAGCCTTCAAGCTGCTTGCCTTCTCAGAGTTTGCTTCTGCGGCCCCCAGGCCCCCTCAGTTGAAAAATCTCAGCCTTTGATGCACTGTGGACTTGGTTTGCGTCTGAGTGTTAGAGCTGGAATAAAAGCGAGGGGACCACTGCTTGCGGGTAAAAGTGATTCCAGGTAACGGGAGCTTTACCTCGCAGGAACCAACTTGTTATTTTTAACCACCATGGATGGGAGCTGTTTAAAAACATATATATATTTTTGCCCTTTTAACCAGAATATGCTGGGTATTGCTCGTTTCCATTTACTATAGGGAGTTTTGGGGACACAGTCTGCCCTGCTGTGGAGTGCTTATTTTTATAGTTTACCTGTCACCTGCCTCCTTGCCTTTTGTACCTGAAAACGTGGTCTTCCTTGTCTCCTTGAAATCTGCTACGGGCTACGAAGCCAGGCCCAGAGCTGTACAGGAACTCAGAGGTCACCAGCTGTACGGGCGTCTTGTTTCTGAGCACAGTGTGTGCAGTTGGAATGAAGAGCTTTGTGATTGCTGACTGCTCAGCAGATGTTTGGTGCTGTTTCCCGGTTTCCAGCCATCCTCTGCATGGATGAGGTGGTTGTGTAGCCACCTTTCATGCAGATGAGCCATCACCCTGATGGACACGGTTTGGCAGGAATCTGTCCTCTGACTTCAAATTGAGCTTAAAGAGGTCTCCAAACGTCATGTTGGCAAGGTCAGGTCTCCAAGGAAAGTTGGAAAATGTGTTTCTGGACAAATTTCTCTCCATCTCACCAGTGCATTTGGAAAGTGAGTTAGGAGGCGAGAAATGAAGGGATTAAACAATGTGACCATTCTGCTTTTGTTGTTGTAGTTACTCAGCAGCTAAAAGGTAGGGCCTTGCATTTTAAACCTTGCACAACACGCTTACTTGGCCAAAAGTAATGTGATGTGTGGATTTAATTTGGGTATTCCATAACAATAAAATGTATAGAAGAAATGAACAGTCTACCTTTCACCGCACAAAACTGACTTCTTTTCTGCTCTTCTTGAAGGAGGAAATCAGAGAAGACATTTTTCTTACGCCTTTCTTTCCCATCCCCTCCCACCCCACCCGTCTTTAAAATTCTCCTTCGGAAAATGACACAGTATTTTTTAAAACCCAGCTGTGCTGTGCCCAGGTTCATACACAGGATGGACTAGTTGCATCAGTTTTTCCTTTCTCACACCCAGGCGAGGGTTACATAGTTCTGTGAGGTGTGCTTGGAGTTGTAAAAATACGGAATGCTGGAAAAATCCCAGAGTCTGTTGGTAAATATAGAACACAGCTGAACAGCACTTAGCTTCTATTGGCGATTTTCGAACTTGAGGGGGGGAAAAGGGCAGGTATCCATAACCTAGCACGGGAAATAAAAAGAGCGTGTGATGACCACGTTTGAGATTTGGATTTTCATGTCCCTAAAGACATCACAAGTAATTCAGTAACGAGGAGTAGACTGCATTTGGTTGACAATATAAAAGATCCCTCCACTTCTCACCCATCATATTCAGAGATGTAGTAGGTCAGCCGAGTGACTTTTTCTGTATTATGAGAAAGCTGTCTTTGCTTTGTGTTTTTAACTTAGCGGGTTTTTTTGGTGATATCTTTAGGGAAAGAAATGAGAGGACTGTAGAAGGTGCTGGAGATCCACAGCTGGGAGTTCCAGGGGAAGCTTCCACATGAGAGCTTTTCGGAAGCCGATTGGTTAGCAGCGGGGGTTAGAAGTGACTGGGCTTTTCCGAAGGTCTGTCCCACTGTAGCGCATACTGTAAAAGGCCTTCACCAGCGTGGTGCTTACAGAGCAAATGCCCTAACAAATTGCTTTCGGCAGTCACGGCGCAGTATAACACCATTGATCACGTCGCTAGGTCCAGTGTCGTTTTCTTGCAAAGAACTTCCCTGGGACGTGGCCTCCCTCTGGCCTCTGAGAACACCCCCAGGATCAGGCACACCCAGGTCTAGAAAAGGGACACTTGGGTGGTGGGAATGTTCTTATAGAAACCTCAGCTCCATCTTTCTGAAGAAGCACCCGTGAGCTGACTGACTTCTCATTCCTGTGCTCCACAGTTTAAGCCTCTCTGAGGCCTCCAAAAGTCAGACCTCTATAAGCTCCAAGTTCCTCAAGTGTCCCTGAGGTCACCAGGGGGCCCTGCCCTATCTTGGCAGCAAAAACTCAATCCTTTTCAGGATTCGTTCTTTCTCTCGTTGTAATGACAGATATTTATTTAGCTCCACTTTAGGTTTATAGGAGACCACAAAGCTGAATGTGCCCTTCAGGATTCCAAGTGGGGAGCTAAAACTCATGCGGGAGTTTCTCCAGGAAGGGGAGACTGGGGTGCTGTCAGCTGTAGAGACACAGCCACACAGGTTATAAGACAATTTGGAAGCAAGTTCCCACTCCTGCAAAAGACCCGTTGCTAACCCCAGACACTATACACATGTAGTTGAGAGTCAAGAAGAAGGCTAGTCTACTTACCCACTTGGGATGGGCTGCGTAGGACTTTCATTAAGTGAGCAACTCCTTTCTGCTCCAGGTGTAGGGTTGGTGATGACAAGGTGGCAGGGCTGTGAGAATGCCAAGTTCATTTATTTTTTTTATTTGAGACTTTTCTATTGATTTTTAGAGAGAGAGAAAAAGAGAGGGAGAGAGAGAAACATCTATGTGAGAGCAAAACATCCATTTGCTGCCTTCTGCATGCACCCGACCAGGGATCGTGCCCACAATCCCGGGACGTACCCTAAGTGGGAATCAAACCAGCAGCCTTTTGGTATGTGGGGCGAAGCCCAGCC